>NC_083706.1:7801716-10287166 GCF_033118175.1 Dama dama | reverse complement strand
GTGAGAAAAATATGAAGAGCCTCAAAACGTGTCAAAAATAGGAAGAGCATTAAACGGTCTGAAAAAATAGGAGGAGCATGAAGCGGTGTTGAAAAACATGAAGAGCCTGAAATGGTGTGAAAAATATGAAGAGCTTCAACAGGTGTGTAAAAGATGAGGAGCATGAAACGGTCGGAAAAATAGGAGGAGCATGAAATGGTGTTCAAAACATGAAGAGCCTGAAAAGGTGTGAAAAATATGAAGAGCTTCAAAGGTATCAAAAATATGAGGAGCATGAAACGGTCTGAAAAATAGGAAGAGCATGAAGTGGTTGTGAAAAACATGAAGAGCCTGAAAAGGTGTGCGAAATACGAAGAGGTTCAAAAGGTGTGAAATACATGAGGAGCATGAAACGGTCTGAAAAATAGGAGGAGCATGAAGCGGTGTTCAAAAACATGAAGAGCCTGAAAAAGTGTGAAAAATATGAAGAGCTTCAAAAAGTGTCAAAAATATGAGGAGCATAAGCGATCTGAAAAATAGGTGGAGCAGGAAGCGGTGTTCAAAAACATGAAGAGCCTGACAGGTGTGAAAAGTATGAAGAGCTTCAAAAAGTGTGAAAAATATGAAGAGCTTCAAAAAGTGTGAAAAATATGAGGAGCATGAAATGGTCTGAAAAACAGGAGAAGAATGAAGAGGTGTTTAAAAACATGAAGAGCCTGAAAAGGTGTGAAATATATGACGAACTTCAAAAGGTTTCAAAAATATGAGGAGCATGAAACGGTCTGAAACATAGGAGGAGCATGAAGCAGTGTTCAAAAACATGAAGAGCATGAAAAGGTGTGAAGAAAATGAAGAGTTTCAAAAGTTGACATAAATATGAGGAGAATGAAACAGTCTGAAAATTATGAGGAGCATGAAACGGTGTTGAAAAAGATGAAGAGCCTGAAAAGGTGTGAAAAATATGAAGAGCTTCAAAAAGTGTCAAAAATATGAAGAGAATGAAACAGTCCGAAAAATAGGAGGAGCATGAAAAGGTGTTGAAAAACATGAAGAGGGTGAAAATATGTGTAAAATATGAAGAGCTTCAAAAGGTGTGAAAAATATGAAGAGCTTCAAAAGGTGTGAAAAATATGAAGAGCTTCAAAAGGTGTCAAATATATGAGGAGCATGAAACGGTCAAAAAAATAGGAGGAGTATGAAGCGATGTTGAAAAACATGAAGAGTCTGAAAAGGTGTGAAATATATGAAGAGCTTCAAAAGGTGTGAAATATAGGAGGAGCATGAAGCGGTGTTCAAAAACATGAAGAGCCTGAAAAGGTGTGAAATATATGAAGAGCTTCAAAAGGTGTCTAAAATAAGAGGAGCATGAAGCGGTGTTCAGAAACATGAAGAGCTTGAAAAGGTGTGAAATATATGAAGAGCTTCAAAAAGTGTGAAATATAGGAGGAGCATGAAGCGGTGTTCAGAAACATGAAGAGCCTTAAAAGGTGTGAAATATATGAAGAGCTTCAAAAGTTGTCAAATATGAGTAGCATAAAACGGTCTCAAAATATGACGAGCATGAAGCGGTGTTGAAAAACATGTAGAGCCTGAAAAGGTGTGAAATACATGAAGAGCTTCAAAAGGTGTCAAAATATGAGTAGCATAAAACGGTCTCAAAAATATGGGGAGCATGAAGCGGTGTTGAAAATCATGAAGAGCGTGAAAAAGTGTGAATAATATGAAGAGATTCAAAAGGTGTCAAACATATGAGGAGCATGAAAGTGTGTTGAAAAACATGAAGAGCCTGAAAAGGTGTGAAAAATATGAGGAGCTTCAAAAGTTGTCAAAAATATGAGGAGCATGAAACGGTCTGAAAAATAGGAGGAGCATGAAATGGTGTTCAAAACATGAAGAGCTTGAAAAGGTGTGAAAAATATTAAGAGCTTCAAAAGTATCAAAAATATGAGGAGCATGAAACGGCCTGAAAAATAGGAAGAGCATGAAGCGGTGTTGAATAACATGAAGATCTTGAAAAGGTGTGAACAATATTAGGAGCATGAAACGGTCTCAAAAATATGAGGAGCATGAAGCAGTGTTGAAAATCATGAAGAGCCTGAAAAGGTGTGAAAAATATGAAGAGATTCAAAAGGTGTCAAACATATGAGGACCATGAAACTGTGTTGAAAAACAAGAAGAGCATGAAAAGGTGTGAAAAATATGAGGAGCATGAAAAGGTCTGAAAAATAGGAGGAGCATGAAATGTTGTTGAAAAACATGAAGAGCAAGAAAAGGTGTGAAAAATATGAAGAGTTTCAAAGGTTTGAAATACATGAGGATCATGAAAAGGTTTGAAAAATAGGAGGAGCATGAAGCGGTGTTCAAAAACATGAAGAGCCTGAAAAGGCTTGAAAAATATGAAGAGCTTCAAAAGGTGTGAAATAAATGAGGAGCATGAAACGGTCTGAAAAATAGGAGGAGCATGAAGCGGTGTTCAAAAACATGAAGAGCCTGAAAAGGCTTGAAAAATATGAAGAGCTTCAAAAGGTGTGAAATAAATGAGGAGCATGAAACGGTCTCCAAAATAGTAGGAGCATGAAGCGGTGTTCAAAAACATGGAGAGCCTGAAAAGTTTTGAAAAATATGAAGAACTTCAAAAGGTGTCAAAAATATGAGGAGCATGAAACGGTCTGAAAAATAGGAGCAGCATGAAATGGTGTTGAAAAACATGAAGATCCTGAAAAGCTGTGAAAAATATGAAGAGCTTCAAAAGGTGTGAAATATATGAGGAGCATGAAACGGTCTGAAAAATCGGAGGAGCATGAAGCTGTGCTCAAAAACATGAAGATCCAGAAAAGGT
This sequence comes from Dama dama, assembly GCF_033118175.1. NCBI lineage: Eukaryota > Metazoa > Chordata > Mammalia > Artiodactyla > Cervidae > Dama > Dama dama. The sequence goes on along the minus strand of NC_083706.1, from coordinate 10,284,348 downwards.
GTGAAAAATATGAAGAGCTTCGAAAGGTGTGACAAATATGAGGAGCATGAAACGGTCTGAAAATTTGGAGGAGTATGAAACGTGCTGAAAAATAGGAGGAGCATGAAACTGTCAGAAAAATAGGAGGATCATGAAGCCGTGTTGAAAAACATGAAGAGCGTGAAAGGTTGTGAAAAATAGGAGGAGCTTCAAAATATGTGAAAAATATGAGGAGCATGAAACGGTCTGAAAATAGGAGGAGCATGAAGCGGTGATCAAAAACATGAAGAGCATGAAAAGGTGTGAAAAATATGAAGAGCTTCAAAAGGTGTGAAAAATATGAAGAGCTTCAAAAGGTGTCAAAAATGAGAAGAGCATAAAGGGGTCTGAAAAATAGGAGGAGCATGACGTGGTGTTGAAAAAAATGAAGAGCCTGAAAAGGTGTGAAATATATGAGGGCTTCAAAAGGTCTCAAAAATATGGGGAGCATGAAACGGTCTGAAAAATAGGAGGAGCATGAAACGGTGTTCAAAAACATGAAGAGCCTGTAAAGGTGTGAAAAATATGAAGAGCTTCAAAAGGTGTGAAATACATGAGAAGCATGAAACTCTCTGAAAAATAAAAGGAGCAAGAAGGGGTGTTCAAAAACATGAAGAGGCTGAAAAGGTGTGAAAAACATGAAGAGCTTAAAAAGGTGTGAAAAATATGAGGAGCATGAAACGGTCTGAAAAAAAAGGAGGAGCATGAAACGGTGATCAAAAACATGAAGAGCATGAAAAGGTGTGAAAAATATGAAGAGCTTCAAAAGGTGTGCAATACATGAGGAACATGAAACGGTCTGAAATTTAGGAGAAGCATTAAGTGGTGTGGAAAAACATGAAGAGCCTGAAAAGGTGTGAAAAATATGAAGAGCTTCAAAAGTTGTGAAAAATATGAGGAGCATGAAACGGTCTGAAAAATAGAAGCGGCATGAAATGGTGTTGAAAAATATGAAGAGCCTAAAAAGGTGTGAAAAATATGAAGAGCTTCAAAAGATGTGAAAAATATGAGGAGCATGATACTGCCTGAAAAATATGAGGAGCATGAAGTGGTGTGGAAGAAATGAAGAGCCTGAAAAGGTGTGAAATATATTAAGAGCATCAATAGGTGTCAAAAATATGAGGAGCATGAAACGGTCTGCAAAAAGGAGGAGCATGAAGTGGTGTTGATAAACGTGAAGAGCCTGAAAAGGTGTTAAAAATATGAAAAGCTACAAAAGGTGGGAAAAATATGAGGAGCATGAAACGGTTTGAAAAATAGGAGGAGCATGAAGCGGTGTTCAAAAACATGAAGAGCCTGAAAAGGTGTGAGAAATATGAAGAGCTTCAAAAGGTGTCAAAAATATGAGGAGCATGAAACGATCTGAAAAATAGAAGGAGCATAAAGCGGTGTTGAAAAACATGAAGAGCCTGAAAATGTGTGAGAAATATGAAAAGCTTCAAAAGGTGTGAAATACATGAGGAGCATGAAAGAGCTGAAAATTAGGAGAAGCATGAAGTGGTGTGGAAAAACATGAAGAGCCTGAAAAGGTGTGAAAAATATGAAGAGCTTCAAAAGGTGTGAAAAATATGAGGAGCATGTTATGGTTTGAAAAATAGGATTAGCATGAAGAGGTGTTCAAAAACATGAAGAGCCTGAAAAGTTGTGAAAACTATGAAAAGCTTCAAAAGGTGTCAAAAATGAGATGAGCATGAAACTGTCTGAAATATAGGAGGAGTATGAAGCGGTGTTCAAAACATGAAGAGCCCGAAAGGTGTAAAAAATATGAAGAGCTTCAAAAGGTGTCAAATATATGAGGAGCATGAAACGGTCTGAAAAAGAGGAGGAGCATGAAGCGGTGTTGAAAAACATGAAGAGCCTGAAAAGGTGTGAAAAATATGAAAAGATTCAAAAGGTGTGAAATACATGAGGAGCATGAAAGAGCTGAAAATTAGGAGAAGCATGAAGTGGTGTGGAAAAACATGAAGAGCCTGAAAAGGTGTGAAAAATATGAAGAGCTTCAAAAGGTGTGAAATACATGAGGAGCATGAAACTCTCTGAAAAATAGGAGGAACATGAAGCGGTGTTCAAAAATATGAAGAGCCTGAAAAGGTGTGAACAATATGAAGAGCTTCAAAAATATGAAAAATATGAAGAGCTTCAAAAGGTGTGAAAAATATGAAGAGCTTCAAAAGGTGTGAAATTTATGAGGAGCATGAAACGGTCTGAAAAATAGCTGGATCATGTAGCGGTGTTGAAAAACATGAAGAGTCTGAAAACGTGTGAAAATATCAAGAGCTTCAAAAATATGAAAAATATGAAGAGCTTCAAAAGGTGTGAAATATATGAAGAGCTTCAGAAGGTGTCAAAAATATGAGGAGCAAGAAACGGTCTGCAAAATAGGAGGAGCATGAAATGGTGTTCAAAAACATGAAGAGCCTGAAATCGTGTGAAAAATATGAAGAGCTTCAAAAGGTGTGAAAAATATGAGCAGCATTAAACGGTCTAAAAAAAAGGAGGAGCATGAAGCGGTGTTCAAAAATATGAAGAGCCTGAAAAGGTGTGAAAAATATGAAGAGCTTCAAAAGGTGTCAAAAATATGAGGAGCATGAAACGGTCTGAAAAATAGGAGGAGCATGAAGCGGTGTTGAAAAACAGGAAGAGCCTGAAAAGGTGTGAGAAATATGAAGAGCTTCAAAAGGTGTCAAAAATATGAGGAGCATGAAACGGTCTGAAAAAGAGGAGGAGCATGAAGCGGTGTTGAAAAACATGAAGAGCCTGAAAACGTGTGAAAAATATGAAAAGCTTCAAAAGGTGTGAAATACATGAGGAGCATGAAAGAGCTGAAAATTTGGAGAAGCATGAAGTGGTGTGGAAAAACATGAAGAGCCTGAAAAGGTGTGATAAATATGAAGAGCTTCTGAAGGTGTGAAATACATGAGGAGCATGAAACTCTCTGAAAAATATAAGGAGCATGAAGTGGTGTTCAAAAACATGAAGAGCCTGAAAAGGTGTAAAAAATATGAAGAGCTTCAAAAGGTGTGAAAAATATGAGGAGCATGTTATGGCTTGAAAAATAGGATTAGCATGAAGAGGTGTTCAAAAACATGAAGAGCCTGAAAAGTTGTGAAAAATATGAAAAGCTTCAAAAGGTGTCAAAAATGAGATGAGCATGAAACTGTCTGAAATATAGGAGGAGTATGAAGCGGTGTTCAAAACATGAAGAGCCCGAAAAGGTGTGAAAAATATGAAGAGCTTCAAAAGGTGTCAAAAATATGAGGAGCATGAAACGGGCTGAAAAAGAGGAGGAGCATGAAGCGGCGTTGAAAAACATGAAGAGCCTGAAAAGGTGTGAAAAATATGAAAAGCTTCAAAGGTGTGAAATACATGAGGAGCATGAAAGAGCTGAAAATTAGGAGAAGCATGAAGTGGTGTGGAAAAACATGAAGAGCCTGAAAAGGTGTGAAAAATATGAAGAGCTTCAGAAGGTGTGAAATAAATGAGGAGCATGAAACACTCTGAAAAATAGGAGGAGCATGAAGCGGTGTTCAAAAATATGAAGAGCCTGAAAAGGTGTGAAAAATATGAAGAGCTTCAAAAATATGAAAAATATGAAGAGCCTCAAAAGGTGTGAAAAATATGAAGAGCTTCAAAAGGTGTGAAATATATGAGGAGCATGAAACGGTCTGAAAATAGCAGGATCATGAAGCGGTGTTGAAAAACATGAAGAGTCTGAAAACGTGTGAAAATATGAAGAGCTTCAAAAGGTGTGAAAAATATGAGGAGCATGAAACGGTCTAAAAAATAGGAGGAGCATGAAGCGGTGTTCAAAAATATTAAGAGCCTGAAAAGGTGTGAAAAATATGAAGAGCTTCAAAAGGTGTCAAAAATATGAGGAGCATGAAACGGTCTGAAAAATAGGAGGAGCATGAAGCGGTGTTGAAAAACATGAAGAGCCTGAAAAGGTGTGAGAAATATGAAGAGCTTCAAAAGGTGTCAAAAATATGAGGAGCATGAAACGGTCTGAAAAAGAGGAGGAGCATGAAACGGTGTTGAAAAACATGAAGAGCCTGAAAAGGTGTGAAAAATATGAAAAGCTTCAAAAGGTGTGAAATACATGAGGAGCATGAAAGAGCTGAAAATTAGGAGAAGCATGAAGTGGTGTGGAAAAACATGAAGAGCCTGAAAAGGTGTGAAAAATATGAAGAGCTTCAGAAGGTGTGAAATACATGAGGAGCATGAAACGGACTGAAAAATCGGAGGAGCATGAAGCGGTGTTGAAAAACATGAAGAGCCTGAAAAGGTGTGAAAAATATGAAGAGTTTCAAAAGGTGTCAAAAATATGAATAGCATGAAAAGGTCTGCAAAAAAGGAGCATGAAGTGGTGTTGAAAAACATGAAGAGCCTGAAAAGGTGTGAAAAGTATGAACAGTTTCAAAAGGTGTCAAAAATATGAGGAGCATGAAACGGTCTGAAAAATAGGAGGAACATGAAGAAGTGTTCAAAAACATGAAGAGCCTGAAAAGGTGTGAAAAATATGAAGAGCTTCAAAAGGTGTGAAATATATGAGGAGAATGAAACTCTCTGAAAAATAGAAGGAGCATGATGTGGTGTTCAAAAACATGAAGAGCCTGAAAACGTGTGAAAAATACGAAGAGCTTCAAAAGGTGTGAAAAATATGAGGAGAATGATACGGTTTGAAAAATAGGAGGAGCATGAAGCGGTGTTGAAAAACATGAAGAGTCTGAAATCGTGTGAAATTATGAAGAACTTCAAAAATATGAAAAATATGAAGAGCTTCAAAAGGTGTGAACAATATGAAGAGCTTCAAAAGGTGTCAAAATGAGATGAACATGAAACGGTCTGAAACATAGGAGGAGCATGAAGCGGTGTTGAAAATCATAAAGAGCCTGAAAATTTGTGAAAAATATGAAGAGCTTCAGAATATGTGAAAAACATGAAGAGCTTCAAAAAGTGTCAAAATGAGATGAGCATGAAACGGTCTGAAAAATAAGAGGAGCATGAAGTGGTGTTGAAAATAATGAAAAGCCTGAAAAGGTGTGAAATATATGAAGAGCTTCAAAAGATGTCAAAAATATGAGGAGAATGAAACGGACTGTAAAATAGGAGGAGCATGAAATGGTGTTCAAAAACATGAAGAGCCTGAAAAGGTGTGAAAAATATGAAGAGCTTCAAAAGGTGTCAAAAATATGAGGAGCATGAAACGGTCTGAAAAATAGGAGGACTATGAAACGGTGTTCAAAAACATGAAGAGCCTGAAAAGGTGTGAAAAATATGAAGAGCTTCAAAACGTGTCAAAAATATGAGGAGCATGAAACGGTCTGAAAAATAGGAGGAGCAAGAAAGGGTGTTGAACAACATGAAGAGCCTGAAAACGTGTGAAAAATATGAAGAGCTTCAAAAGATGTGAAAAATATGAAGAGCTTCAAAAGGTGTCAAAAATGAGATGAGCATGAAACCGTCTGAAAAATAGGAGGAGCATGAAGTAGTGTTGAAAAACATGAAGAACCTGAAAAGCTGTGAGAAACATGAAGAGCTTCAAAATGTGTCAAATATATGAGGAGCATGAAACGGTCTGAAAAAGAGGAGGAGCAGGAAGCGGTGTTGAGAAACATGAAGAGCCTGAAAATGTGTGAAAAATATGAAGAGCTTCTAAAGGTGTCAAAAATATGAGGAGCATGAAACGGTCTTAAAAATACGAGGAGCATGAAGTGGTGTTGAAAAACATGAACAGCCTGAAAAGGTGTGAAATATATGAAGAGCTTCTAAAGGTGTCAAAAATATGAGGAGCATGAATCGGTCTAAAAAATAGGAGGATCATGAAAAGTTGTTGAAAAACATGAAGATCCTGAAAAGATGTGAAAATTATGAAGAGCTTCAAAAGGTGTGAAATATATGAAGAGCTTCAAAAGGTGTCAAAAATGAGATGAGCATGAAATGGTCTGAAAAATAGGAGGAGCATGAAGCGGTGTTGCAAAACATGAGGAGCCTGAAAAGGTGTGAAAAATATGAAGAGCTTCAAAAGGTGAGAAAAATAGGAGGTGCATGAAACGGTCTGAAAAAGAGGAGGAGCATGAAGCGGCGTTGAAAAACATGAAGAGCCTGAAAAGGTGTGAAAAATATGAAGAGCTTCAAAAGGTGTGAAATACATGAGGAGCATTAAACGCCCTGAAAAATAGGAGGAGCATGCAGAGGTGTTCAAAAACATGAAGAGCCTGAAAAGGTGTCAAAAATATGAAGAGATTCAAAAGGTGTGAAAAATATGAAGAGCTTCAAAATGTTTCAAAAATGAAATGAGCATGAAACGGTCTGAAAAAGCTGAGGAGCATGAAGTGGTGTTGAAACACATGAAGAGCCTGAAAAGGTGTGAAAAATATGAAGAGGTTCAAAGGTGTGAAATACATGAGGATCATGAAATGGTTTGAAAAATACGAGGAGCATGAAGCAGTGTTCAAGAACATGAAGAGCCTGAAAAGGTTTGAAAAATATGAAGAGCTTCAAAAGGTGTCAAAAATATGAGGAGCATGAAACCGTCTGAAAAAAAGGAGGAGCATGAAGCGGTGTTGAAAAACATGAAGAGCGTGAAAACGAGTGAAAAATATGAGGAGCTTCAAAAGGTATGAAAAATATGAAGAGCTTCAAAAGGTGTCAAAAAAGAGATGAGCATGAAACCGTCTGAAAAATAGGTGGAGCATGAAGCGGTGTTGAAAAACATGAAGAGCCTGAAAAGATGTGAAAAATATGAAGAGCTTCAAAAGGTGTCAAAAATATGAGGAGCATGAAACGGTCTGAAAAATAGGAGGAGCATGAAACCGTGTTCAAAAACATGAAGAGACTGAAAAGGGTGAAAAATATGAAGAGCTTCAAAAGGTGTGAAAAATAGGAGGAGCATGAAGCGGTGTGCAAAAACATGAAAAGCCTGAAAAGGTGTGAAAAATATGAAGAGCATCAAAAGGTGTCAAAAATATGAGGAGCATGAAACGGTCTGAAAAATAGGAGGAGCATGAAGCGGTGTTGAAAAACATGAAGAGCCTGAAAAGGTGTTAAAAATATGAAGAGTTTCAAAAGGTGTCAAATATATGAGCAGCAAGAATCGGTCTGAAATATAGGAGTAGCATGAAACGGTGTTCAAATACATGCAGAGCCTGAAAAGTTGTGAAAAATATGAAGAGCTTCAAATGGTGTCAAATATATGAAGAGCTTCAAAAGGTGTCAAAAATGAGATGAGCATGAAACGGTCTGAAAAATAGGAGGAGCAAGAAGTCGTGTTCCAAAAAATGAAGAGCCTGAGAAGGTGTGAAATATATCAAGAACTTCAAAATGTGTCAAAAATATGAGGAGCATGAAACGGTCTGAAAAATAGGAGGAGCATGAAACGGTGTTGAAAAACATGCAGAGCCTGAAAAGGTGTGAAAAATATGAAGAACTTCAAAAGGTGTGAAATATATGAGGAGCATGAAATGGTCTTAAAAATAGGAGGAGCATGAAGCGGTTTTCAAAAATATGAAGAGCCTGAAAAGGTGTGAAAAATATGAGGAGCTTCAAAAGGTATGAAATACATGAGGAGGATGAAACTGTCTTGAAAATAGGAGGAGCATGAAGCGGTGCTAAAAAACATGAAGAGGCTTAAAAGGTGTGAAAAATATGAAGAGCTTCAAAAGGTGTGAAAAATATGAGGAGCATGAAACGGTCTGAAAAATAGGAGGAGCATGAAACCGTGTTCAAAAACATGAAGAGACTGAAAAGGGTGAAAAATATGAAGAGCTTCAAAAGGTGTGAAAAATAGGAGGAGCATGAAGCGGTGTGCAAAAACATGAAAAGCCTGAAAAGGTGTGAAAAATATGAAGAGCATCAAAAGGTGTCAAAAATATGAGGAGCATGAAACGGTCTGAAAAATAGGAGGAGCATGAAGCGGTGTTGAAAAACATGAAGAGCCTGAAAAGGTGTTAAAAATATGAAGAGTTTCAAAAGGTGTCAAATATATGAGCAGCAAGAATCGGTCTGAAATATAGGAGTAGCATGAAACGGTGTTCAAATACATGCAGAGCCTGAAAAGTTGTGAAAAATATGAAGAGCTTCAAATGGTGTCAAATATATGAAGAGCTTCAAAAGGTGTCAAAAATGAGATGAGCATGAAACGGTCTGAAAAATAGGAGGAGCAAGAAGTCGTGTTCCAAAAAATGAAGAGCCTGAGAAGGTGTGAAATATATCAAGAACTTCAAAATGTGTCAAAAATATGAGGAGCATGAAACGGTCTGAAAAATAGGAGGAGCATGAAACGGTGTTGAAAAACATGCAGAGCCTGAAAAGGTGTGAAAAATATGAAGAACTTCAAAAGGTGTGAAATATATGAGGAGCATGAAATGGTCTTAAAAATAGGAGGAGCATGAAGCGGTTTTCAAAAATATGAAGAGCCTGAAAAGGTGTGAAAAATATGAGGAGCTTCAAAAGGTATGAAATACATGAGGAGGATGAAACTGTCTTGAAAATAGGAGGAGCATGAAGCGGTGCTAAAAAACATGAAGAGGCTTAAAAGGTGTGAAAAATATGAAGAGCTTCAAAAGGTGTGAAAAATATGAGGAGCATGAAACGGTCTGAAAAATAGGAGGAGCATGAAGCCGTGTTGAAAAACATGAAGAGCCTGAAAAAGTGTGAAATATATGAAGAGGTTCAAAAGGTGTAAAAAATATGAGGAGATTCAAAAGGTATCAAAAATATGAGGAGCATGAAACGGTCTGAAAAAGAGGAGGAGCATGAATCGGTGTTGAAAATCATGAAGAGCCTGAAAACGTGTGAGAAATATGAAGAGCTTCAAAAGGTGTCAAAAATGAGATGATCATGAAACGGTCTGAAAAATAGGAGGTGCATGAGGTGGTGTTGAAGAAAAAGAAGAGACTGAAAAGGTGTGAAATATATGAAGAGCTTCAAAAGGTGTCAAAATATGAGGAGCATGATACGGTCTGAAAATAGGAGGAGCATGAAGCGGTGTTCAAAAACATGAAGAGCCTGAAAAGGTGTGAAAAATATGAAGAGCTTCAAAAGGTGTCAAAAATATGAGGAGCATGAAACGGTCTGAAAATAGGAGGAGCATGAAGCGGTGTTCAAAAACATGAAGAGCCTGAAAAGGTGTGAAAAATATGAAGAGCTTCAAAAGGTGTCAAAAATATGAGGAGCATGAAACGGTTTGAAAAATAGGAGGAGCATGAAGCGGTGTTCAAAAACAGGAAAAGCCTGAAAAGTTGTGAAAAATATGAAGAGCTTCAAAAGTTGTCAAAAATATGAGGAGCATGAAAAGGTCAGAAAAATAGGAGGATCATGAAGCGGTGTTCAAAAACATGAAGAGCCTGAAAAGGTGTGCAAAATATGAAGAGCTTCAAAAGGTGTCAAAAATATGAGGAGCATGAAACGGTCTGCAAAAAAGGAGGAGCATGAAGTGGTGTTGAAAAAATTCAAGAGCCTGACAAGGTGTGAAAAATATGAAAAGCTTCAAAAGTTGTCAAAAATATGAGGAGCATGAAACGGTCTGAAAAATAGGAGGAGCATGAAGCGGTGTTCAAAAACATGAAGAGCCTGAAAAGGTGTGAAAAATATGAAGAGCTTCAAAAGGTGTCAAAAATATGAGGAGCATGAAACGGTCTGAAAAATAGGAGGAGCATGAAGTGGTGTTGAAAAACATGAAGAGTCTGAAAACGTGTGAAATTATGAAGAACTTCAAAAATATGCAAAATATGAAGAGCTTCAAAAGGTGTGAAAAATATGAAGAGCTTCAAAAGGTGTCAAAATGAGATGAACATGAAACGGTCTGAAAAATAGGAGGAGCATGAAGCGGTGTTGAAAATCATAAAGAGCCTGAAAATTTGTGAAAAATATGAAGAGCTTCAGAAGATGTGAAAAACATGAAGAACTTCAAAAGGTGTCAAAATGAGATGAGCATGAAACGGTCTGAAAAATAAGAGGAGCATGAAGTGGTGTTGAAAATAATGAAAAGCCTGAAAAGGTGTGAAATATATGAAGAGCTTCAAAAGGTGTCAAAAATATGAGGAGAATGAAACGGTCTGTAAAATAGGAGGAGCATGAAATGGTGTTCAAAAACATGAAGAGCCTGAAAAGGTGTGAAAAATATGAAGAGCTTCAAAAGGTGTCAAAAATATGAGGAGCATGAAAAGTTCTGAAAAATAGGAGGAGCATGAAGCGGTGTTCAAAACAGGAAGACCCTGAAAAGTAGTGAAAAATATGAAGAGCTTCAAAAGGTGTCAAAAATATGAGGAGCATGAAACGGTCTGAAAAATAGGAGGACTATGAAACGGTGTTCAAAAACATGAAGAGCCTGAAAAGGTGTGAAAAATATGAAGAGCTTCAAAAGGTGTCAAAAATATGAGGAGCATGAAATGGTCTGAAAAATAGGAGGAGCAAGAAAGGGTGTTGAACAACATGAAGAGCCTGAAAACGTGTGAAAAATATGAAGAGCTTCAAAAGATGTGAAAAATATGAAGAGCTTCAAAAGGTGTCAAAAATGAGATGAGCATGAAACCGTCTGAAAAATAGGAGGAGCATGAAGTAGTGTTGAAAAACATGAAGAACCTGAAAAGCTGTGAGAAACATGAAGAGCTTCAAAATGTGTCAAAAATATGAGGAGCATGAAACGGTCTGAAAAAGAGGAGGAGCAGGAAGCGGTGTTGAGAAACATGAAGGGCCTGAAAATGTGTGAAAAATATGAAGAGCTTCTAAAGGTGTGAAATATATGAGGTGCAAGAAACGGTCTGAAAAATAGGAGGAGCATGAAGCAGTGTTGAAAAACATGAAGAGCCTGAAAAGGTGTGAAAAATATGAAGAGCTTCAAAAGGTGTCAAAATTATAAGGAGCATGAAACGTTCTGAAAAATAGGAGGAGCATGAAGCAGTGTTGAAAAAAATGAAGAACCTGAAAAGGTGTGAAAAATATGAACAGCTTCAAAAGTTGCCAAAAATATGAGGAGCATGAAACGGTCTAAAAAATAGGAGTACCATGAACCGGTGTTGAAAAACATGAAGAGCCAGAAAAGGTGTGAAAAATATTAAGAGCTTCAAAATGTGTGAAAAATATGAAGAGCTTCAAAAGGTTTCAAAAAAGAGATGAGCATGAAACGGTCTGAAAAATAGGAGGAGAATGAAGTGGTGTTGAAAAAAATGAGGAGCCTGAAAAGGTGTGAAAAATATGAAGAGCTTCAAAAGGTGTCAAAAATGAGATGATCATGAAACGGTCTGAAAAATAGGAGGTGCATGAGGTGGTGTTGAAGAAAAAGAAGAGACTGAAAAGGTGTGAAATATATGAAGAGCTTCAAAAGGTGTCAAAATATGAGGAGCATGATACGGTCTGAAAAATAGGAGGAGCATGAAGCGGTGTTCAAAACATGAAGAGCCTGAAAAATTGTGAAAAATATGAAAAGCTTCCAAAGGTGTTAAAAATGAGATGAGCATGAAACGGTCTGAAAAATAGGAGGAGCATGAAGCGGTGTTGAAAAAATGAAGAGCCTGAAAAGGTGTGAAAAATATGAAGAGCATCAAAAGTTGTCAAAAATATGAGGAGTATGAAACGGTCTGAAAAATAGGAGGACCATGAAGCGGTGTTGCAAAACATGAGGAGCCTGAAAAGGTGTGAAAAATATGAAGAGCTTCAAAAGGTGAGAAAAATATGAGGTGCATGAAACGGTCTGAAAAATAGGAGGAGCATGAAGCGGTGTTGAAAAACATGAAGAGCCTGAAAAGGTGTGAAAAATATGAAGAGCTTCAAAAGGTGTGAAATACATGAGGAGCATGAAACGTGTTGAAAAATAGGAGAAGCATGAAGTGGTGTGGAAAAACATCAAGAGCCTGAAAAGGTGTGAAAAATATGAAGGGCTTCCAAAGGTGTGAAATACATGAGGAGCAAGAAACGGTCTGAAAAATAGGAGGAAGAGGAAGAGGTGTTCAAAAATATGAAGAGCCTGAAAAGGTGTGAAAAATATGAAGAGCTTCAAAAGGTGTCAAAAATATGAGGAGCATGAAACGTTGTGAAAAATAGGAGCAGCATGAAACGGTGTTCAAAAACATGAAGACATTGAAAAGGTGTGAAAAATATGAAGAGGTGCAAAAGGTTTGAAATATATGAGGAGCATGAAACGGTCTGAAAAATATGAGGAGCATGAAGCGGTGTTCAAAAACATGAAGAGCCTGAAAATGTGAGAAAAATATGAAGAGCTTAAAAAGGTGTGAAATACATGAGGAGCATTAAACGCCCTGAAAAATAGGAGGAGCATGCAGAGGTGTTCAAAAACATGAAGAGGCTGAAAAGGTGTCAAAAATATGAAGAGATTCAAAAGGTGTGAAAAATATGAAGAGCTTCAAAATGTTTCAAAAATGAAATGAGCATGAAACGGTCTGAAAAAGCTGAGGAGCATGAAGTGGTGTTGAAACACATGAAGAGCCTGAAAAGGTGTGAAAAATATGAAGAGGTTCAAAGGTGTGAAATACATGAGGATCATGAAATGGTTTGAAAAATACGAGGAGCATGAAGCAGTGTTCAAAAACATGAAGAGCCTGAAAAGGTTTGAAAAATATGAAGAGCTTCAAAAGGTGTCAAAAATATGAGGAGCATGAAACCGTCTGAAAAATAGGAGGAGCATGAAGCGGTGTTGAAAAACATGAAGAGCGTGAAAACGAGTGAAAAATATGAAGAGCTTCAAAAGGTATGAAAAATATGAAGAGCTTCAAAAGGTGTCAAAAAAGAGATGAGCATGAAACCGTCTGAAAAATAGGTGGAGCATGAAGCGGTGTTGAAAAACATGAAGAGCCTGAAAAGATGTGAAAAATATGAAGAGCTTCAAAAGGTGTCAAAAATATGAGGAGCATGAAACGTTCTGAAATATAGGAGGAGCATGAAACCGTGTTAAAAACATGAAGAGACTGAAAAGGGTGAAAAATATGAAGAGCTTCAAAAGGTGTGAAAAATAGGAGGAGCATGAAGCGGTGTGCAAAAACATGAAAAGCCTGAAAAGGTGTGAAAAATATGAAGAGCATCAAAAGGTGTCAAAAATATGAGGAGCATGAAACGGTCTGAAAAATAGGAGGAGCATGAAGCGGTGTTGAAAAACATGAGGAGCCTGAAAAGGTGTTAAAAATATGAAGAGTTTCAAAAGGTGTCAAATATATGAGCAGCAAGAATCGGTCTGAAATATAGGAGTAGCATGAAACGGTGTTCAAATATATGCAGAGCCTGAAAAGTTGTGAAAAATATGAAGAGCTTCAAATGGTGTCAAATATATGAAGAGCTTCAAAAGGTGTCAAAAATGAGATGAGCATGAAACGGTCTGAAAAATAGGAGGAGCAAGAAGTCGTGTTCCAAAAAATGAAGAGCCTGAGAAGGTGTGAAATATATCAAGAACTTCAAAATGTGTCAAAATATGAGGAGCATGAAACGGTCTGAAAAATAGGAGGAGCATGAAACGGTGTTGAAAAACATGCAGAGCCTGAAAAGGTGTGAAAAATATGAAGAGCTTCAAAAGGTGTCAAAAATATGAGGAGCATGAAACGGTTTGAAAAATAGGAGGAGCATGAAGCGGTGTTCAAAAACAGGAAAAGCCTGAAAAGTTGTGAAAAATATGAAGAGCTTCAAAAGTTGTCAAAAATATGAGGAGCATGAAAAGGTCAGAAAAATAGGAGGATCATGAAGCGGTGTTCAAAAACATGAAGAGCCTGAAAAGGTGTGCAAAATATGAAGAGCTTCAAAAGGTGTCAAAAATATGAGGAGCATGAAACAGTCTGCAAAAAAGGAGGAGCATGAAGTGGTGTTGAAAAAATTCAAGAGCCTGACAAGGTGTGAAAAATATGAAAAGCTTCAAAAGTTGTCAAAAATATGAGGAGCATGAAACGGTCTGAAAAATAGGAGGAGCATGAAGCGGTGTTCAAAAACATGAAGAGCCTGAAAAGGTGTGAAAAATATGAAGAGCTTCAAAAGGTGTCAAAAATATGAGGAGCATGAAACGGTCTGAAAAATAGGAGGAGCATGAAGTGGTGTTGAAAAAAATGAAAAGTCTGAAAACGTGTGAAATTATTAAGAACTTCAAAAATATGCAAAATATGAAGAGCTTCAAAAGGTGTGAAAAATATGAAGAGCTTCAAAAGGTGTCAAAATGAGATGAACATGAAACGGTCTGAAAAATAGGAGGAGCATGAAGCGGTGTTGAAAATCATAAAGAGCCTGAAAATTTGTGAAAAATATGAAGAGCTTCAGAAGATGTGAAAAACATGAAGAGCTTCAAAAGGTGTCAAAATGAGATGAGCATGAAACGGTCTGAAAAATAAGAGGAGCATGAAGTGGTGTTGAAAATAATGAAAAGCCTGAAAAGGTGTGAAATATATGAAGAGCTTCAAAAGGTGTCAAAAATATGAGGAGAATGAAACGGTCTGTAAAATAGGAGGAGCATGAAATGGTGTTCAAAAACATGAAGAGCCTGAAAAGGTGTGAAAAATATGAAGAGCTTCAAAAGGTGTCAAAAATATGAGGAGCATGAAAAGTTCTGAAAAATAGGAGGAGCATGAAGCGGTGTTCAAAACAGGAAGACCCTGAAAAGTAGTGAAAAATATGAAGAGCTTCAAAAGGTGTCAAAAATATGAGGAGCATGAAACGGTCTGAAAAATAGGAGGACTATGAAACGGTGTTCAAAAACATGAAGAGCCTGAAAAGGTGTGAAAAATATGAAGAGCTTCAAAACGTGTAAAAAATATGAGGAGCATGAAATGGTCTGAAAAATAGGAGGAGCAAGAAAGGGTGTTGAACAAAATGAAGAGCCTGAAAACGTGTGAAAAATATGAAGAGCTTCAAAAGATGTGAAAAATATGAAGAGCTTCAAAAGGTGTCAAAAATGAGATGAGCATGAAACCGTCTGAAAAATAGGAGGAGCATGAAGTAGTGTTGAAAAACATGAAGAACCTGAAAAGCTGTGAGAAACATGAAGAGCTTCAAAATGTGTCAAAAATATGAGGAGCATGAAACGGTCTGAAAAAGAGGAGGAGCAGGAAGCGGTGTTGAGAAACATGAAGAGCCTGAAAATGTGTGAAAAATATGAAGAGCTTCTAAAGGTGTGAAATATATGAGGTGCAAGAAACGGTCTGAAAAATAGGAGGAGCATGAAGCAGTGTTGAAAAACATGAAGAGCCTGAAAAGGTGTGAAAAATATGAAGAGCTTCAAAAGGTGTCAAAATTATAAGGAGCATGAAACGTTCTGAAAAATAGGAGGAGCATGAAGCAGTGTTGAAAAAAATGAAGAGCCTGAAAAGGTGTGAAAAATATGAACAGCTTCAAAAGTTGTCAAAAATATGAGGAGCATGAAACGGTCTAAAAAATAGGAGTACCATGAACCGGTGTTGAAAAACATGAAGAGCCAGAAAAGGTGTGAAAAATATTAAGAGCTTCAAAATGTGTGAAAAATATGAAGAGCTTCAAAAGGTGTCAAAAAAGAGATGAGCATGAAACGGTCTGAAAAATAGGAGGAGAATGAAGTGGTGTTGAAAAAAATGAGGAGCCTGAAAAGGTGTGAAAAATATGAAGAGCTTCAAAAGGTGTCAAAAATGAGATGATCATGAAACGGTCTGAAAAATAGGAGGTGCATGAAGTGGTGTTGAAGAAAAAGAAGAGACTGAAAAGGTGTGAAATATATGAAGAGCTTCAAAAGGTGTCAAAATATGAGGAGCATGATACGGTCTGAAAAATAGGAGGAGCATGAAGCGGTGTTCAAAACATGAAGAGCCTGAAAAATTGTGAAAAATATGAAAAGCTTCCAAAGGTGTTAAAAATGAGATGAGCATGAAACGCTCTGAAAAATAGGAGGAGCATGAAGTGGTGTTGAAAAAATGAAGAGCCTGAAAAGGTGTGAAAAATATGAAGAGCATCAAAAGTTGTCAAAAATATGAGGAGTATGAAACGGTCTGAAAAATAGGAGGACCATGAAGCGGTGTTGCAAAACATGAGGAGCCTGAAAAGGTGTGAAAAATATGAAGAGCTTCAAAAGGTGAGAAAAATATGAGGTGCATGAAACGGTCTGAAAAATAGGAGGAGCATGAAGCGGTGTTGAAAAACATGAAGAGCCTGAAAAGGTGTGAAAAATATGAAGAGCTTCAAAAGGTGTGAAATACATGAGGAGCATGAAACGTGTTGAAAAATAGGAGAAGCATGAAGTGGTGTGGAAAAACATCAAGAGCCTGAAAAGGTGTGAAAAATATGAAGGGCTTCAAAAGGTGTGAAATACATGAGGAGCAAGAAACGGTCTGAAAAATAGGAGGAAGAGGAAGAGGTGTTCAAAAATATGAAGAGCCTGAAAAGGTGTGAAAAATATGAAGAGCTTCAAAAGGTGTCAAAAATATGAGGAGCATGAAACGTTGTGAAAAATAGGAGCAGCATGAAACGGTGTTCAAAAACATGAAGACATTGAAAAGGTGTGAAAAATATGAAGAGGTGCAAAAGGTTTGAAATATATGAGGAGCATGAAACGGTCTGAAAAATATGAGGAGCATGAAGCGGTGTTCAAAAACATGAAGAGCCTGAAAAGGTGAGAAAAATATGAAGAGCTTAAAAAGGTGTGAAATACATGAGGAGCATTAAACGCCCTGAAAAATAGGAGGAGCATGCAGAGGTGTTCAAAAACATGAAGAGGCTGAAAAGGTGTCAAAAATATGAAGAGATTCAAAAGGTGTGAAAAATATGAAGAGCTTCAAAATGTTTCAAAAATGAAATGAGCATGAAACGGTCTGAAAAAGCTGAGGAGCATGAAGTGGTGTTGAAACACATGAAGAGCCTGAAAAGGTGTGAAAAATATGAAGAGGTTCAAAGGTGTGAAATACATGAGGATCATGAAATGGTTTGAAAAATACGAGGAGCATGAAGCAGTGATCAAAAACATGAAGAGCCTGAAAAGGTTTGAAAAATATGAAGAGCTTCAAAAGGTGTCAAAAATATGAGGAGCATGAAACCGTCTGAAAAATAGGTGGAGCATGAAGCGGTGTTGAAAAACATGAAGAGCCTGAAAAGATGTGAAAAATATGAAGAGCTTCAAAAGGTGTCAAAAATATGAGAAGCATGAAACGGTCTGAAAAATAGGAGGAGCATGAAACCGTGTTAAAAACATGAAGAGACTGAAAAGGGTGAAAAATATGAAGAGCTTCAAAAGGTGTGAAAAATAGGAGGAGCATGAAGCGGTGTGCAAAAACATGAAAAGCCTGAAAAGGTGTGAAAAATATGAAGAGCATCAAAAGGTGTCAAAAATATGAGGAGCATGAAACGGTCTGAAAAATAGGAGGAGCATGAAGCGGTGTTGAAAAACATGAAGAGCCTAAAAAGGTGTTAAAAATATGAAGAGTTTCAAAAGGTGTCAAATATATGAGCAGCAAGAATCGGTCTGAAATATAGGAGTAGCATGAAACGGTGTTCAAATACATGCAGAGCCTGAAAAGTTGTGAAAAATATGAAGAGCTTCAAATGGTGTCAAATATATGAAGAGCTTCAAAAGGTGTCAAAAATGAGATGAGCATGAAACGGTCTGAAAAATAGGAGGAGCAAGAAGTCGTGTTCCAAAAAATGAAGAGCCTGAGAAGGTGTGAAATATATCAAGACTTCAAAATGTGTCAAAAATATGAGGAGCATGAAACGGTCTGAAAAATAGGAGAAGCATGAAACGGTGTTGAAAAACATGCAGAGCCTGAAAAGGTGTGAAAAATATGAAGAACTTCAAAAGGTGTGAAATATATGAGGAGCATGAAATGGTCTTAAAAATAGGAGGAGCATGAAGCGGTTTTCAAAAATATGAAGAGCCTGAAAAGGTGTGAAAAATATGAGGAGCTTCAAAAGGTATGAAATACATGAGGAGTATGAAACTGTCTTGAAATAGGAGGAGCATGAAGCGGTGTTAAAAAACATGAAGAGGCTTAAAAGGTGTGAAAAATATGAAGAGCTTCAAAAGGTGTGAAAAATATGAGGAGCATGAAACGGTCTGAAAAATAGGAGGAGCATGAAGCCGTGTTGAAAAACATGAAGAGCCTGAAAAAGTGTGAAATATATGAAGAGGTTCAAAAGGTGTAAAAAATATGAGGAGATTCAAAAGGTATCAAAAATATGAGGAGCATGAAACGGTCTGAAAAAGAGGAGGAGCATGAATCGGTGTTGAAAATCATGAAGAGCCTGAAAAAGTGTGAGAAATATGAAGAGCTTCAAAAGGTGTCAAAAATATGAAGAGCTTCAAAAGGTGTCAAAAATGAGAGGAGTATGAAGCAGTCTGAAAAATAGGAGGAGCATGAAGCGGTGTTCAAAAACATGAAGAGCCTGAAAAGGTGTGAAAAATATGAAGAGCTTCAAAAGGTGAGAAAAATATGAGGTGCATGAAACGGTCTGAAAAATAGGAGGAGCATGAAGCGGTGTTGAAAAACATGAAGAGCCTGAAAAGGTGTGAAAAATATGAAGAGCTTCAAAGGGTGTGAAATACATGAGGAGCATGAAACGTGTTGAAAAATAGGAGAAGTATGAAGTGGTGTGGAAAAACATCAAGAGCCTGAAAAGGTGTGAAAAATATGAAGAGGTTCAAAAGGTGTGAAATACATGAGGAGCAAGAAACGGTCTGAAAAATAGGAGGAAGATGAAGAGGTGTTCAAAAATATGAAGAGCCTGAAAAGGTGTGAAAAATATGAAGAGCTTCAAAAGATGTGAAAAATATGAGGAGCATGATACGGTCTGAAAAATAGGAGGAGCATGAAGCGGTGTTCAAAACATGAAGAGCCTGAAAAGTTGTGAAAAATATGAAAAGCTTTCAAAAGTGTCAAAAATGAGATGAGCATGAAACAGTCTGAAAAATAGGAGGAGCAAGAAGCGGTGTTGAAAAAATGAAGAGCCTGAAAAGGTGTGAAAAATATGAAGAGCATTAAAAGGTGTCAAAAATATGACGAGTATGAAATGGTCTGAAAAATAGGAGGACCATGAAGCGGTGTTGCAAAACATGAGGAGCCTGAAAAGGTGTGAAAAATATGAAGAGATTCAAAAGGTGTCAAAAATATGAGGAGCATGAAACGGTCTGAAAAATAGGAGGAGAAAGAAGCGGTGTTGAAAAACATGAAGAGCTTGAAAAGGTTTGAAAAATATGAAGAGCTTCAAAAGGTGTCAAAATTTTGAAGAGCTTCAAAGGTGTCAAAAATATGAGGAGCATGGAACGGTGTTCAAAAACATGGAAAGCAAGAAAAGGTTGAAAAATATGAAGAGCTTCAAAAGGTGTCAAAAATATGTGGAGCATGAAACGGTCTGAAAAATAGGAGGAAAATGAAGCTCTGTTTAAAAACATGAAGAGCTTGAAAAGGTTTGAAAAATATGGAGAGCTTCAAAAGGTGTCAAAAATATGAGGAGCATGAAACGGTATGAAAAATAGGAGGAGCATGAACCTGTGTTGAAAAACAAGAAGAGCCTGAAAAGGTGTGAAAAATATGAAGAGTTTGAAAATGTGTCAAAAATATGAGGAGCAGGAAACGGTCTAAAAAATAGGAGCATGAAGTGGTGTTGAAAAACATGAAGAGCCTGAAAAGCTGTGAAAAATATGAAGAGCATCAAAAACTGCCAAAATATGAGGAGCATGAAACGGTGTTCAAGACATGAAACGCCTGAAAAGGTGTGAAATATATGAACAGCTTCAAAAGGTATCAAAAATAGGAGGAGCATGAAACGGTCTGAAAAATTGGAGGAGCAAGAAGCAGTGTTGAAAACCATGAAGGGGTGGAAAAGGTGTGAAATATATGAAGAGCTTCAAAAGGTGTCAAAAATATGAGGAGCATGAAACGGTTTGAAAAATAGGAGGAGCATGAAGCGGTGTTGAGAAACATGAAGAGCCTGAAAAGGCTTGAAAAATATGAAGAGCTTCAAAATGTGTCAAAAATAGAGGGGGCATGAAACTATCTGAAAAATAGGAGGAGCATGAAGCGGTGTTGAAAAATATGAAGAACCTGAAGAGGTTTGAAAAATATGAAGAGCTTCAAAAGGTGTCAAAAATAAGAGGAGCATTAAACGGTCTGAAAATAGGACGAGCATGAAGTGGTGTTGAAAAACATAAAGAGCCTCAAAAGGTGTGCAAAATATGAAGAGCTTCAAAAGGTGTCAAAAATATGAGGAGCATGGAACGGTCTGAAAAAAAGGAAGAGCAGGAAGCGGTGCGGAAAAACATGAAGAGCCTGAAAAGGTGTGAAAAATATGAAGACCTTCAAAAGATGTTAAAAAGAGGAGGCACATGAAACTGTCTGAAAAATACGAGGAGCATGAAGTGGTGTTGAAAAACATGAAGAGCCTGAAAAGCTGTGAAAAATATGAAGAGCATCAAAAACTGTCAAAATATGACGAGCATGAAACGGTTTTCAAAGACATGAAACGCCTGAAAAGGTGTGAAATATATGAACAGCTTCAAAAGGTATCAAAAATAGGAGGAGCATGAAACGGTCTGAAAAATTGGAGGAGCAAGAAGCAGTGTTGAAAAACATGAAGAGGTGGAAAAGGTGTGAAATATATGAATAGCTTCAAAAGGTGTCAAAAATATGAGGAGCATGAAACGGTTTGAAAAATAGGAGGAGCATGAAGCGGTGTTGAAAAACATGAAGAGCCTGAAACGGTTTGAAAAATATGAAGAGCTTCAAAAGGTGTCAAAAATAAAGGGGGCATGAAACTATCTGAAAAAAAGGAGGAGCATGAAGCGGTGTGGAAAAACATGAAGAGCCTGAAAACGTTTGAAAAATATGAAGAGCTTCAAAAGGTGTGGAAAATATGAAGAGCTTCAAAATGTGTCAAAAGTGAGATGAGCATGAAACGGTCTGAAAAATAGGAGGAGCATGAAGTGGTGTTGAAAAACATGAAGAGCCTGAAAATGTGTGAAATATATGAAGAGCTTCAAAAGATGTCAGAAATGAGAGAAGCATGAAACGGTCTGAAAAATAGATGAGCAAGAAGGGGTGTTGAAAAACATGAAGAGCCTGAAAACGTTTGAGAAATATGAAGAGCTTCAAAAGGTGTGGAAAATATGAAGAGCTTCAAAAGGTATGAAATATAGGAGCAGCATGAAGTGGTGTTAAAAACATAAAAAGCCTGTAAAGGTGTGAAAAATATGAAGAGCTTCAAAACGTGTCAAATATATGTGGAGCATGAAACGGTGTGAAAAATAGGAGGAGCATGAAGCGGTGTTGAAAAACATGAAGAACCTGAAAACTTGTGAAAAATATGAAGAGCTTCAAAAGGTGTCAAAATATGAGGAGCATGAAACGATCTGAAAAATAGGAGGAGCATGAAGCGGTGTTGAAAAATATGAAGTGCCTGAAAAGGTGTGAAAAATATGAAGAGCTTCAACAGGTGTCAAAAATATGAGGAGCATGAAACGCTCTGAAATATAGGAGGAGCATGAAGTGGTGTTGAAAAACTTGAAGAGCTGAAAAGGTGGAAAAATATGAAGAACTTCAACAGGTGTCAAAAATATGAGGAGCATGAAATGGACTGAAAAATAGGAAGATCATGAAGCGGTGTTGAATAACATGAAGAGCCTGAAAAGGTGTGAAAAATGTGAAAAGCTTCAAAAGGTGTGAAATACATGAGGAGCATGAAACGGTCTGAAAAATAGGAGTAGAATGAGACGGTGTTGAAAAACATGAAGAGCCTGAAAAGTTGTGAAAAATATGAAGAGCTTCAAAAGGTGTCAAAATTATGAGGAGTATAAAACGGTCTAAAAAATAGGAGGAGCATGAAACGGTGTTCAAAACATGAAGAGCCTGAGAAGATGTGAAATATATGACGAGCTTCAAAAGGTTTGAAATACATGAGGAGCATTAAACTGTCTGAAAAATAGGAGGAGCATGAAGCTGTGTTCAAAAACATGAAGAGCCTGAAAAGGTGTGAAAATAATGAAGAGCTTCAAAAGATGTGAAATATAGGAGCAGCTTGAAGCGGTGTTCAGAAACATAAAAAGCCTGAAAAGGTGTGAAAAATATGAAGAGCTTCAAAACGTGTCAAAAATATGTGGAGCATGAAATAGTCTGAAAAATAGGAGGAGCATGAAGCGGTGTTGAAAAACATGAAGAACCTGAAAACTTGTAAAAATATGAAGATCTTCAAAAGGTGTGAAAAATATGAACCGTTTCAAAAGTGTGAAAAATGAGATGAGCATGAAGCGGTCTTAAAAATAGGAGGAGCATGAAGTGTTGTTGAAAAACATAAAGATCCTGAAAATGTATGAAATATATGAAGAACTACAAAAGGTGTCAAAAATGTGAGGAGCATTAAAAGTTCTGAAAAATAGGAGGAGCATGAAACGGTGTTGAAAGACATGAAGAGCCTGAAAAGGTGTGAAAAACATGAAGAGCTTCAAAACGTGTCAAAAATATGTGGAGCATGAAAGGGTCTGAAAATTAGCAGGAGCATGAAGCGGTGTTGAAAAACATGAAGAACCTGAAAACGAGTGAAAAATATGAAAAGCTTCAAATGGTGTGAAAAATATGAACAGCTTCAAAAGGTGTGAAAAATATGAAGAGCTTCAAAAGGTGTCATAAATATGAGGAGCAAGAAATGGTCTGAAAAATAAGAGAAGCATGAAATGGTGTTCAAAATATGAAGAGCCTGAAAAGGTGTGAAAAATATGAAGAGCTTCAAAAGGTGTGAAATACATGAGGAGCATGAAACTCTCTAAAAAATAAGAGGAGCATGAAGCGGTGTTCAAAAACATGAAGAGCCTGAAAAGTTGTGAAAAATATGAAGAGCTTCAAAATGTGTGAAAAAAAAAGAAGAGCTTCAAAAGGTGTCAAAAATATGAGGAGCATGAATCGGTCTGAAAAATAGGAGGAGCATGAAACGGTGTTGAAAACATGAAGAGATGAAAAGGTGTGAAAAATATGAAGAGGTTCTAAAGGTGTCAAAAATATGAGGAGCATGAAACAGTCTTTAAAATAGGATGAGAATGAGACGGTTTTGAAAAAGATGAAGAGCATGAAAAGGTGTGAAAAACATGAAGAGCTTCAAAAGGTGTAAAAAATATGAGAGGCATGAAACGACTGAAAAATAGGAGGAGCATGATGCGGTGGTCAAAAACATGAAGAGCCTGAAAAGGTGTGAAAAATATAAAGAGCTTCAAAAGGTGTCAAAAATATTAGGAGCGTGAAACAGTATGAAACATAGGATGAGCATGAAACTTTTTTGAAAAAGATGAAGAGCATGAAAAGGTGTGAAAAAAATGAAGAGCTTCAAAAGATGTTAAAAATATGAGGAGAATGAAACTTTCTGAAAAATTGGAGGAGCATGAAGCGGTGTTGAAAAACATGAAAAGCCTGAAAAGGTGGAAAAATATGAAGAGCTTCAAAAGGTGTCAACAATATGAGGAGCATGAAACGGTCTGAAATTTAGGAAGAGCATGAAACTGTGTTGATAAACATGAAGAGCCTGAAAAGGTGTGAAAAATATGAAGAGCTTCAAAAGGTGTCAAATATATGAGGAGCATGAAACAGTGTGAAAAATAGGATGAGCATGAAACGGTTTTAAAAAGACGAAGAGCCTAAAAGGTGTGACATATATGAAGAGCTTCAAAAGGTGTGAAATACATGAGGAGGTGGAAACGGTCTGAAAATAGTAGGAGCATGAAGCGGCGTTGAAAAACATGAATAGCCTGAAAACGTGTGAAAAATATGAAGAGCTTCAAAAGGTGTGAAATATATGAAGAGCTACAAAAGGTGTCAAAAATATGAGGAGCATGAACCGGTCTGAAATATAGGAGGAGCATGAAGTGATGTTGAAAAACATGAAGTGCCTGAAAAGTTGTGAAATATATGAAGAGCTTCAAAAGGTGTGAAAAATATGAGGAGCTTCAAAAGGTGTCAAAAATATGAGGAGCCTGAAACGGTCTGAAAAATAGGAGGAGCATGATACGGTGTTCAAAAATATGAAGAGCCTGAAAAGGTGTGAAAAACATGAAGATCTTCAAAAGGGGTCAAAAATATGAGGAGCATGAAACGATCTTAAAAATAGGAGGAGCATGAAGTGGTGTTCAAAAACATGAAGAGCTTGAAAAGGTGTGAAAAACATGAAGAGCCTCAAAACGTGTCAAAAATATGAGGAGCATGAAACGGTCTGAAAAATAGGAGGAGCATGAAGCGGTGTTGAAAAACATGAAGAGCCTGAAAACGTGTGAAAAATATGAAGAGCTTCAAAAGATGTGAAATATATGAAGAGCTTCCAAAGGTGTCAAAAATGAGATGAGCATGAAACGGTCTGAAAAATAGGAGGAGCATGAAGTGGTCGTGGAAATCATGAAGTGCCTGAAAAGGTGTGAAATATATGAAGAGTTTCCAAAGTTGTGAAAAAATGAGGAGGTTCAAAAGGTGTCAAAAATATGAGGAGCATGAAACGGTCTGAAAAATAGGAGGAGCATGAAACGGTGTTCAAAAACATGAAGAGCCTGAAAAGGTGTGAAAAATATGAAGAGCTTGAAAAGGTGTGAAATACATGAGGAGACTGAAGCGGTCTGAAAAATAGGAGGAGCATGAAAAGGTGTTGAAATACATGAAGAGCCTGAAAAGGTGTGAAAAATAGGAGGAGCTTCACAAGGTGTCAAATATATAAGGAGCATGAAACGGTCTGAAAAATAGGAGGAGCATGAAGCAGTCGTCAAAAACATGAAGAACCTGAAAAGTTTTGTAAAATATGAAGAGCTTCAAAAGGTGTGAAAAATATGAGGAACATGAAACGGTCTGAAAAATAGGAGCAGCATGAAACAGTGTTGAAAAACGTGAAGAGCCTGAAAAGGTGTGAAAAACATGAAGAGCCTCAAAACGTGTCAAAAATATGAGGAGCATGAAACGGTCTGAAAAATAGGATGAGCATGAAGCGGTGTTGAAAACTTTAAGAGCCTGAAAAGGTGGGAAATATATGAAGAGTTTCCAAAGTTGTGAAAAAATGAGGAGGTTCAAAAGGTGTCAAAAATATGAGGAGCATGAAACGGTGTGAAAAATAGGAGAAGCATGAAGTGATGTTGAGAAACCTGAAGAGACTGAAAAGGTGTGAAAAATATGAAGAGCTACAAAAGATGTGAAATATATGAGGAGCATGAAATGATCTGAAAAATAGGAGGAGCATGAAACAGTGTTGTAAAACATGAAGAGCCTGAAAGGTGTGAAAATTATGAAGACGTTCAAAATGTGTCAAAAAAAAGGAGGAGCATGAAATGGTGTTCAAAAACATGAAGAGCCTGAAAAGGTGTGAAAAATATTAAGATCTTCAAAAGGTGTCAAAAATATGAGGAGCATGAAACAGTGTGAAAAATAGGAGGAACATGAAGCACGGTTGAAAAACATGAAGAGCCTGAAAAGGTGTGAAAAATATGAACAGCTTCAAAAGCTGTCAAAAATATGAGGAGCATGAAACAGTCTGAAAAATAGGAGGAGCATGAAGCGGTGTTGAAAAACATGAAAAGCCTGAAAAGGTGTGAAAAATATGAAGAGCATTAAAAGGTGTGAAAAATATGAGGAACATGAAACGGACTGAAAAAAAGGAGGAGTATGAAGAGGTGTTGAAAACATGAAAAGCCTGAAAATGTGTGAAAAATATGAAGAGCTTCCAAAGGTGTGAAAAATATGAATAGCTTCAAAATGTGTCAATAATGAGAGCAGCATGAAACGGTGTGAAAAATAGGAGGAGCATGAAGCGGTGTGCAAAAAGATGAAGAGCCTGAAAATCTGTGAAATATATGAAGAGCTTCAAAAGGTGTCAAAAATATGAGGAGAAAGAAACGGTCTGAAAAATAGGAGGAGCATGAAGTGGTGTTGACAAACATGAAGAGCTGAAAAGCTGTGAAAAATATGAAGAGCGTTAAAAGGTCTCAAATATATGAGGATCATGAAATTTTCTGAAAAATAGGAGGAGCATGAAACGTTGTTCAAAACATGAAGAGCCTGAAATGGTGTGAAAAATATAAAGAGATTCAAAACATGTCAAACATTGAGGAGCATGAAACGATCTGAAAAATAGGAAGAGCATGATGCAGTGTTGAAAAACATGAAGAGGCTGAAAACGTGTGAAAAATATGAAGTGCTCCAAAGATGTCAAAAATCTGAGGAGCATGAAGCGGTCCGAAAAATAGGATGAGCATGAAGCGGTGTTGACAACATTCAGAGCCTGAAAAGGTGTGAAATATATGAAGAGCTTGAAACGGTGTCAAAAATATGAGGAGCATGAAACGTTCTGAAAAATAGGAGGACCATGAAGCGGTGTTGAAAAACATGAAGAGCCTTAAAAGTTGTGAAAAATATGAAGAGCTTCAAAAGGTGTGAAAAATATGAAGAGCTTCAAAAGGTGTCAAAAATGAGAGGAGCATGAAACGGTCTGAAAAAACGGAGGAGCATGAAGCGGTGTTGAAAACCATGAAGAGTCTTAAAAGATGTGAAAAATATGAAGAGCTTCAAAATGTGTCAAAAATAGGAGGAGGATGAAACGTTTTTGAATAAACATGAAGAGCCTGAAAAGATGTGAAATATATGAAGAGCTTCAAAAGGTGTGAAAAATATGAAGAGCTTCAAAAGGTGTGAAATACATGAGGAGCATGAAACTCTCTGAATAATAGGAGGAGCATGAAGTGGTGTTCAAAACATGAAGAGCCTGAAAAGGTGTGAAAAATATGAAGAGTTTCAAAAGGTTTGAAAAATATGAGGAGCATGAAATGGTCCGAAAAATAGGAGATGCATGAAGTTGTGTTGAAAAATATGAAGAGCCTGAAAAGGTGTGAAAAATATGAAGAGCTTCAAAAGGTGTCAAAAATTAGATGAGCATGAAACGGTCTGAAAAATCGGAGGAGCATGAAGCGGTGTTGAAAATCTTGAAGAGCCTGAAAAGGTGTGAAAAACATGAAGTGGTTCAAAAATATGAAAAATAGGAAGAGCTTCAAAAGGTGTGAAAAATACGAAGTGCTTCAAAAGATGTCAAAAATGAGATGAGCATGAAACGGTCTGAAAAATCGGAGGAGCATGAAGCGGTGTTGAAAATCTTGAAGAGCCTGAAAAGGTGTGAAAAATATGAAGAGCTTCAAGAGGTGTCAAATATATCAGGATCATGAAACGGTCTGAATAATAAGAGGAGCAAGAAACGGTGTTCAAAACATGAAGAGCCTGAAAAGGTGTGAAAAATGTGAAGAGCTTAAAAGGTGTAAAAATATGAAGAGCTTCAAAAGGTGTCAAAATAGATGAGCATGAAACGGTCTGAAAAATAGGAGGAGCATGAAGTGGTGTTGAAAAAATGAAGAGCCTGAAAAGGTGTGAAATATATGAAGAGCTTTAAAATGTGTCAAATTTATGAGGAGAATGAAACGGTCTGAAAAATAGGAGGAGCTGAAGCGGTGTGGAAAAACATGAAGAGCCTGAAAAAGTGTGAAAAATATGAAAAGTTTCTAAAGGTGTCAAAAATATGAGGAACATGAAACGTCTGAAAAATAGGAGGAGCATGAAGTGGTGTTGAAAAACATGAAGAGCTTGAAAAAGTGTGAAAAATATGAAGAGCTTCAAAAGGTGTCAAAATATGAGGAGCATGAAACCGTCTGAAAAATAGGAGGAGCATGAAACGGTGTTCAAAAACATGAAGAGCCTGAAAAGGTGTGCAAAATATGAAGAGCTTCAAAAGGTGTGAAATACATGAGGAGAATGAAACTGTCTGAAAAATAGAAGGAGCATGAAGTGGTGTTCAAAAACATGAAGAGTCTGAAAAGGTTTGAAAAATATGAAGAGCTTCAATATGTGTGAAAAATATGAGGAGCATGATATGGTTTCAAAAATAGGATTACCATGAAGCGGTGTTCAAAACATGAAAAGCCTGAAAAGTTTTGAAAAATATGAAAAGCTTCAAAAGGTGTCAAAAATGAGATGAGCATGAAACGTTCTGAAAAATAGGAGGTGCATGAAGCGGTGTTGAAAAACATGAAGAGCCTGAAAAGGTGTGAAAAATATGAAGAGCTTCAAAAGGTGTCAAAAGTATGAGGAGCATGAAACCGTCTGAAAAATCGGAGGAGCATGAAGCGTTGTTGAAAAACATGAAGAGCCTGAAAAGGTGTGAGAAATATGAAGAGCTTCAAAAGGTGTCAAAAATATGACTAGCATGAAATGGTCTGAAAAACAGGAGGAGCATGAAGCGGTGTTGAAAAACATGAAGAGCCTGAAAAGGTGTGAAAAATATGAAGAGCTTCATAAGGTGTGAAATACATGAGGAGCATGAAACTCTCTGAAAAATAGGAGGAGCATGAAGCGGTGTTCAAAAATATGAAGAGCCTGAAAAGGTGTGAAAAATATGAAGAGCTTCAAAAATATGAAAAATATGAAGAGCCTCAAAAGGTGTGAAAAATATGAAGAGCCTCAAAAGGTGTGAAAAATATGAAGAGCTTTAAAAGCTGTCAAAAATGAGATGAGCATGAAACGGTCTGAAAAATAGGAGGAGCAAGAAGCGGTGTTGAAAAACATAAAGAGCATGAAAACGTATGAAGAATATGAAGAGCTTCAAAAGGTGTGAAAAATATGAAGAGCTTTAAAAGGTGTCAAAAATGAGATGAGCATGAAACGGTCTGAAAAATAGGTGGAGCATGAAGTGGTATTGAAAAACATGAAGAGCCTGAAAAGGTGTGAATGATATGAAGAGCTTCAAAAGGTCTCAAAAATATGAGGAGCATGAAACGGTCTGAAAAATAGGAACAGCATGAAGCGGTGTTGCAAAACATGAAGAGCCTGAAAGGGTGTCAAAAATATGAAGAGCTTCAAAAGGTGTGAAATACATGAGGAGCATTAAACGCCCTGAAAAATAGGAGGAGCATGCAGAGGTGTTCAAAAACATGAAGAGCCTGAAAAGGTGTCAAAAATATGAAGAGATTCAAAAGGTGTGAAAAATATGAAGAGCTTCAAAATGTTTCAAAAATGAAATGAGCATGAAACGGTCTGAAAAAGCTGAGGAGCATGAAGTGGTGTTGAAACACATGAAGAGCCTGAAAAGGTGTGAAAAATATGAAGAGGTTCAAAGGTGTGAAATACATGAGGATCATGAAATGGTTTGAAAAATACGAGGAGCATGAAGCAGTGTTCAAAAACATGAAGAGCCTGAAAAGGTTTGAAAAATATGAAGAGCTTCAAAAGGTGTCAAAAATATGAGGAGCATGAAACCGTCTGAAAAATAGGAGGAGCATGAAGCGGTGTTGAAAAACATGAAGAGCGTGAAAACGAGTGAAAAATATGAGGAGCTTCAAAAGGTATGAAAAATATGAAGAGCTTCAAAAGGTGTCAAAAAAGAGATGAGCATGAAACCGTCTGAAAAATAGGTGGAGCATGAAGCGGTGTTGAAAAACATGAAGAGCCTGAAAAGATGTGAAAAATATGAAGAGCTTCAAAAGGTGTCAAAAATATGAGGAGCATGAAACGGTCTGAAAAATAGGAGGAGCATGAAACCGTGTTCAAAAACATGAAGAGACTGAAAAGGGTGAAAAATATGAAGAGCTTCAAAAGGTGTGAAAAATAGGAGGAGCATGAAGCGGTGTGCAAAAACATGAAAAGCCTGAAAAGGTGTGAAAAATATGAAGAGCATCAAAAGGTGTCAAAAATATGAGGAGCATGAAACGGTCTGAAAAATAGGAGGAGCATGAAGCGGTGTTGAAAAACATGAAGAGCCTGAAAAGGTGTTAAAAATATGAAGAGTTTCAAAAGGTGTCAAATATATGAGCAGCAAGAATCGGTCTGAAATATAGGAGTAGCATGAAACGGTGTTCAAATACATGCAGAGCCTGAAAAGTTGTGAAAAATATGAAGAGCTTCAAATGGTGTCAAATATATGAAGAGCTTCAAAAGGTGTCAAAAATGAGATGAGCATGAAACGGTCTGAAAAATAGGAGGAGCAAGAAGTCGTGTTCCAAAAAATGAAGAGCCTGAGAAGGTGTGAAATATATCAAGAACTTCAAAATGTGTCAAAAATATGAGGAGCATGAAACGGTCTGAAAAATAGGAGGAGCATGAAACGGTGTTGAAAAACATGCAGAGCCTGAAAAGGTGTGAAAAATATGAAGAACTTCAAAAGGTGTGAAATATATGAGGAGCATGAAACGGTCTTAAAAATAGGAGGAGCATGAAGCGGTTTTCAAAAATATGAAGAGCCTGAAAAGGTGTGAAAAATATGAGGAGCTTCAAAAGGTATGAAATACATGAGGAGTATGAAACTGTCTTGAAAATAGGAGGAGCATGAAGCGGTGCTAAAAAACATGAAGAGGCTTAAAAGGTGTGAAAAATATGAAGAGCTTCAAAAGGTGTGAAAAATATGAGGAGCATGAAACGGTCTGAAAAATAGGAGGAGCATGAAGCCGTGTTGAAAAACATGAAGAGCCTGAAAAAGTGTGAAATATATGAAGAGGTTCAAAAGGTGTAAAAAATATGAGGAGATTCAAAAGGTATCAAAAATATGAGGAGCATGAAACGGTCTGAAAAAGAGGAGGAGCATGAATCGGTGTTGAAAATCATGAAGAGCCTGAAAACGTGTGAGAAATATGAAGAGCTTCAAAAGGTGTCAAAAATATGAAGAGCTTCAAAAGGTTTCAAAAATGAGAAGAGTATGAAGCAGTCTGAAAAATAAGAGGAGCATGAAGCGGTGTTCAAAAACATGAAGAGCCTGAAAAGGTGTGAAAAATATGAAGAGCTTCAAAAGGTGTCAAAAATGAGATGAGCATGAAACGGTCTGAAAAATAGGAGGAGCATGAAGTGGTGTTGAAAAAAAAGAAGAGACGGAAAAGGTGTGAAATATATGAAGGGCTTCAAAAGGTGTCAAAAATATAAGGAGAATGAAACGGTCTGAAAATAGGAGGAGCATGAAGCGGTGTTCAAAAGCATGAAGAGCCTGAAAAGGTGTGCAAAATATGAAGAGCTTCAAAAGGTGTCAAAAATATGAGGAGCATGAAACGGTCTGCAAAAAAGGAGGAGCATGAAGTGGTGTTGAAAAAATTCAAGAGCCTGACAAGGTGTGAAAAATATGAAAAGCTTCAAAAGTTGTCAAAAATATGAGGAGCATGAAACGGTCTGAAAAATAGGAGGAGCATGAAGCGGTGTTCAAAAACATGAAGAGCCTGAAAAGGTGTGAAAAATATGAAGAGCTTCAAAAGGTGTCAAAAATATGAGGAGCATGAAACGGTCTGAAAAATAGGAGGAGCATGAAGTGGTGTTGAAAAACATTAAGAGTCTGAAAACGTGTGAAATTATGAAGAACTTCAAAAATATGCAAAATATGAAGAGCTTCAAAAGGTGTGAAAAATATGAAGAGCTTCAAAAGGTGTCAAAATGAGATGAACATGAAACGGTCTGAAAAATAGGAGGAGCATGAAGCGGTGTTGAAAATCATAAAGAGCCTGAAAATTTGTGAAAAATATGAAGAGCTTCAGAAGATGTGAAAAACATGAAGAACTTCAAAAGGTGTCAAAATGAGATGAGCATGAAACGGTCTGAAAAATAAGAGGAGCATGAAGTGGTGTTGAAAATAATGAAAAGCCTGAAAAGGTGTGAAATATATGAAGAGCTTCAAAAGGTGTCAAAAATATGAGGAGAATGAAACGGTCTGTAAAATAGGAGGAGCATGAAATGGTGTTCAAAAACATGAAGAGCCTGGAAAGGTGTGAAAAATATGAAGAGCTTCAAAAGGTGTCAAAAATATGAGGAGCATGAAAAGTTCTGAAAAATAGGAGGAGCATGAAGCGGTGTTCAAAACAGGAAGACCCTGAAAAGTAGTGAAAAATATGAAGAGCTTCAAAAGGTGTCAAAAATATGAGGAGCATGAAACGGTCTGAAAAATAGGAGGACTATGAAACGGTGTTCAAAAACATGAAGAGCCTGAAAAGGTGTGAAAAATATGAAGAGCTTCAAAACGTGTCAAAAATATGAGGAGCATGAAATGGTCTGAAAAATAGGAGGAGCAAGAAAGGGTGTTGAACAACATGAAGAGCCTGAAAACGTGTGAAAAATATGAAGAGCTTCAAAAGATGTGAAAAATATGAAGAGCTTCAAAAGGTGTCAAAAATGAGATGAGCATGAAACCGTCTGAAAAATAGGAGGAGCATGAAGTAGTGTTGAAAAACATGAAGAACCTGAAAAGCTGTGAGAAACATGAAGAGCTTCAAAAGGTGTCAAAAATATGAGGAGCATGAAACGTTCTGAAAAAGAGGAGGAGCAGGAAGCGGTGTTGAGAAACATGAAGAGCCTGAAAATGTGTGAAAAATATGAAGAGCTTCTAAAGGTGTGAAATATATGAGGTGCAAGAAACGGTCTGAAAAATAGGAGTACCATGAACCGGTGTTGAAAAACATGAAGAGCCAGAAAAGGTGTGAAAAATATTAAGAGCTTCAAAATGTGTGAAAAATATGAAGAGCTTCAAAAGGTGTCAAAAAAGAGATGAGCATGAAACGGTCTGAAAAATAGGAGGAGAATGAAGTGGTGTTGAAAAAAATGAGGAGCCTGAAAAGGTGTGAAAAATATGAAGAGCTTCAAAAGGTGTCAAAAATGAGATGATCATGAAACGGTCTGAAAAATAGGAGGTGCATGAGGTGGTGTTGAAGAAAAAGAAGAGACTGAAAAGGTGTGAAATATATGAAGAGCTTCAAAAGGTGTCAAAATATGAGGAGCATGATACGGTCTGAAAAATAGGAGGAGCATGAAGCGGTGTTGAAAACATGAAGAGCCTGAAAAATTGTGAAAAATATGAAAAGCTTCCAAAGGTGTCAAAATGAGATGAGCATGAAACGGTCTGAAAAATAGGAGGAGCATGAAGCGGTGTTGAAAAAATGAAGAGCCTGAAAAGGTGTGAAAAATATGAAGAGCATCAAAAATTGTCAAAAATATGAGGAGTATGAAACGGTCTGAAAAATAGGAGGACCATGAAGCGGTGTTGCAAAACATGAGGAGCCTGAAAAGGTGTGAAAAATATGAAGAGCTTCAAAAGGTGAGAAAAATATGAGGTGCATGAAACGGTCTGAAAAATAGGAGGAGCATGAAGCGGTGTTGAAAAACATGAAGAGCCTGAAAAGGTGTGAAAAATATGAAGAGCTTCAAAAGGTGTGAAATACATGAGGAGCATGAAACGTGTTGAAAAATAGGAGAAGCATGAAGTGGTGTGGAAAAACATCAAGAGCCTGAAAAGGTGTGAAAAATATGAAGGGCTTCAAAAGGTGTGAAATACATGAGGAGCAAGAAACGGTCTGAAAAATAGGAGGAAGAGGAAGAGGTGTTCAAAAATATGAAGAGCCTGAAAAGGTGTGAAAAATATGAAGAGGTGCAAAAGGTTTGAAATATATGAGGAGCATGAAACGGTCTGAAAAATATGAGGAGCATGAAGCGGTGTTCAAAAACATGAAGAGCCTGAAAAGGTGAGAAAAATATGAAGAGCTTCAAAAGGTGTGAAATACATGAGGAGCATTAAACGCCCTGAAAAATAGGAGGAGCATGCAGAGGTGTTCAAAAACATGAAGAGCCTGAAAAGGTGTCAAAAATATGAAGAGATTCAAAAGGTGTGAAAAATATGAAGAGCTTCAAAATGTTTCAAAAATGAAATGAGCATGAAACGGTCTGAAAAAGCTGAGGAGCATGAAGTGGTGTTCAAAAACATGAAGAGCCTGAAAAGGTGTGAAAAATATGAGGAGCTTCAAAAGGTATGAAATACATGAGGAGTATGAAACTTTCTTGAAAATAGGTGGAGCATGAAGCGGTGTTAAAAAACATGAAGAGGCTTAAAAGGTGTGAAAAATATGAAGAGCTTCAAAAGGTGTGAAAAATATGAGGAGCATGAAACGGTCTGAAAAATAGGAGGAGCATGAAGCCGTGTTGAAAAACATGAAGAGCCTGAAAAAGTGTGAAATATATGAAGAGGTTCAAAAGGTGTAAAAATATGAGGAGATTCAAAAGGTATCAAAAATATGAGGAGCATGAAACGGTCTGAAAAAGAGGAGGAGCATGAATCGGTGTTGAAAATCATGAAGAGCCTGAAAACGTGTGAGAAATATGAAGAGCTTCAAAAGGTGTCAAAAATATGAAGAGCTTCAAAAGGTGTCAAAAATGAGAGGAGTATGAAGCAGTCTGAAAAATAGGAGGAGCATGAAGCGTTGTTCAAAAACATGAAGAGCTTGAAAAGGTGTGAAAAATATGAAGAGCTTCAAAAGGTGTCAAAAATGAGATGAGCATGAAACGGTCTGAAAAATAGGAGGAGCATGAAGTGGTGTTGAAAAAAAAGAAGAGACGGAAAAGGTGTGAAATATATGAAGGGCTGCAAAAGGTGTCAAAAATATGAGGAGAATGAAACGGTCTGAAAATAGGAGGAGCATGAAGCGGTGTTCAAAAACATGAAGAGCCTGAAAAGGTGTGAAAAATATGAAGAGCTTCAAAAGGTGTCAAAAATATGAGGAGCATGAAACGGTTTGAAAAATAGGAGGAGCATGAAGCGGTGTTCAAAAACAGGAAAAGCCTGAAAAGTTGTGAAAAATATGAAGAGCTTCAAAAGTTGTCAAAAATATGAGGAGCATGAAAAGGTCAGAAAAATAGGAGGATCATGAAGCGGTGTTCAAAAACATGAAGAGCCTGAAAAGGTGTGCAAAATATGAAGAGCTTCAAAAGGTGTCAAAAATATGAGGAGCATGAAACGGTCTGCAAAAAAGGAGGAGCATGAAGTGGTGTTGAAAAAATTCAAGAGCCTGACAAGGTGTGAAAAATATGAAAAGCTTCAAAAGTTGTCAAAAATATGAGGAGCATGAAACGGTCTGAAAAATAGGAGGAGCATGAAGCGGTGTTCAAAAACATGAAGAGCCTGAAAAGGTGTGAAAAATATGAAGAGCTTCAAAAGGTGTCAAAAATATGAGGAGCATGAAACGGTCTGAAAAATAGGAGGAGCATAAAGCGGTGTTGAAAAACATGAAGAGTCTGAAAACGTGTGAAATTATGAAGAACTTCAAACATATGCAAAATATGAAGAGCTTCAAAAGGTGTGAAAAATATGAAGAGCTTCAAAAGGTGTCAAAATGAGATGAACATGAAACGGTCTGAAAAATAGGAGGAGCATGAAGCGGTGTTGAAAATCATAAAGAGCCTGAAAATTTGTGAAAAATATGAAGAGCTTCAGAAGATGTGAAAAACATGAAGAGCTTCAAAAGGTGTCAAAATGAGATGAGCATGAAACGGTCTGAAAAATAAGAGGAGCATGAAGTGGTGTTGAAAATAATGAAAAGCCTGAAAAGGTGTGAAATATATGAAGAGCTTCAAAAGGTGTCAAAAATATGAGGAGAATGAAACGGTCTGTAAAATAGGAGGAGCATGAAATGGTGTTCAAAAACATGAAGCGCCTGAAAAGGTGTGAAAAATATGAAGAGCTTCAAAAGGTGTCAAAAATATGAGGAGCATGAAAAGTTCTGAAAAATAGGAGGAGCATGAAGCGGTGTTCAAAACAGGAAGACCCTGAAAAGTAGTGAAAAATATGAAGAGCTTCAAAAGGTGTCAAAAATATGAGGAGCATGAAACGGTCTGAAAAATAGGAGGACTATGAAACGGTGTTCAAAAACATGAAGAGCCTGAAAAGGTGTGAAAAATATGAAGAGCTTCAAAACGTGTCAAAAAATGAGGAGCATGAAATGGTCTGAAAAATAGGAGGAGCAAGAAAGGGTGTTGAACAACATGAAGAGCCTGAAAACGTGTGAAAAATATGAAGAGCTTCAAAAGATGTGAAAAATATGAAGAGCTTCAAAAGGTGTCAAAAATGAGATGAGCATGAAACCGTCTGAAAAATAGGAGGAGCATGAAGTAGGGTTGAAAAACATGAAGAACCTGAAAAGCTGTGAGAAACATGAAGAGCTTCAAAATGTGTCAAAAATATGAGGAGCATGAAACGGTCTGAAAAAGAGGAGGAGCAGGAAGCGGTGTTGAGAAACATGAAGAGCCTGAAAATGTGTGAAAAATATGAAGAGCTTCTAAAGGTGTGAAATATATGAGGTGCAAGAAACGGTCTGAAAAATAGGAGGAGCATGAAGCAGTGTTGAAAAACATGAAGAGCCTGAAAAGGTGTGAAAAATATGAAGAGCTTCAAAAGGTGTCAAAATTATAAGGAGCATGAAACGTTCTGAAAAATAGGAGGAGCATGAAGCAGTGTTGAAAAAAATGAAGAGCCTGAAAAGGTGTGAAAAATATGAACAGCTTCAAAAGTTGTCAAAAATATGAGGAGCATGAAACGGTCTAAAAAATAGGAGTACCATGAACCGGTGTTGAAAAACATGAAGAGCCAGAAAAGGTGTGAAAAATATTAAGAGCTTCAAAATGTGTGAAAAATATGAAGAGCTACAAAAGGTTTCAAAAAAGAGATGAGCATGAAACGGTCTGAAAAATAGGAGGAGAATGAAGTGGTGTTGAAAAAAATGAGGAGCCTGAAAAGGTGTGAAAAATATGAAGAGCTTCAAAAGGTGTCAAAAATGAGATGATCATGAAACGGTCTGAAAAATAGGAGGTGCATGAGGTGGTGTTGAAGAAAAAGAAGAGACTGAAAAGGTGTGAAATATATGAAGAGCTTCAAAAGGTGTCAAAATATGAGGAGCATGATACGGTCTGAAAAATAGGAGGAGCATGAAGCGGTGTTCAAAACATGAAGAGCCTGAAAAATTGTGAAAAATATGAAAAGCTTCCAAAGGTGTTAAAAATGAGATGAGCATGAAACGGTCTGAAAAATAGGAGGAGCATGAAGCGGTGTTGAAAAAATGAAGAGCCTGAAAAGGTGTGAAAAATATGAAGAGCATCAAAAGTTGTCAAAAATATGAGGAGTATGAAACGGTCTGAAAAATAGGAGGACAATGAAGCGGTGTTGCAAAACATGAGGAGCCTGAAAAGGTGTGAAAAATATGAAGAGCTTCAAAAGGGGAGAAAAATATGAGGTGCATGAAACGGTCTGAAAAATAGGAGGAGCATGAAGCGGTGTTGAAAAACATGAAGAGCCTGAAAAGGTGTGAAAAATATGAAGAGCTTCAAAAGGTGTGAAATACATGAGGAGCATGAAACGTGTTGAAAAATAGGAGAAGCATGAAGTGGTGTGGAAAAACATCAAGAGCCTGAAAAGGTGTGAAAAATATGAAGGGCTTCTAAAGGTGTGAAATACATGAGGAGCAAGAAACGGTCTGAAAAATAGGAGGAAGAGGAAGAGGTGTTCAAAAATATGAAGAGCCTGAAAAGGTGTGAAAAATATGAAGAGCTTCAAAAGGTGTCAAAAATATGAGGAGCATGAAACGTTGTGAAAAATAGGAGCAGCATGAAACGGTGTTCAAAAACATGAAGACATTGAAAAGGTGTGAAAAATATGAAGAGGTGCAAAAGGTTTGAAATATATGAGGAGCATGAAACGGTCTGAAAAATATGAGGAGCATGAAGCGGTGTTCAAAAACATGAAGAGCCTGAAAAGGTGAGAAAAATATGAAGAGCTTCAAAAGGTGTGAAATACATGAGGAGCATTAAACGCCCTGAAAAATAGGAGGAGCATGCAGAGGTGTTCAAAAACATGAAGAGGCTGAAAAGGTGTCAAAAATATGAAGAGATTCAAAAGGTGTGAAAAATATGAAGAGCTTCAAAATGTTTCAAAAATGAAATGAGCATGAAACGGTCTGAAAAAGCTGAGGAGCATGAAGTGGTGTTGAAACACATGAAGAGCCTGAAAAGGTGTGAAAAATATGAAGAGGTTCAAAGGTGTGAAATACATGAGGATCATGAAATGGTTTGAAAAATACGAGGAGCATGAAGCAGTGTTCAAAAACATGAAGAGCCTGAAAAGGTTTGAAAAATATGAAGAGCTTCAAAAGGTGTCAAAAATATGAGGAGCATGAAACCGTCTGAAAAAGAGGAGGAGCATGAAGCGGTGTTGAAAAACATGAAGAGCGTGAAAACGAGTGAAAAATATGAAGAGCTTCAAAAGGTATGAAAAATATGAAGAGCTTCAAAAGGTGTCAAAAAAGAGATGAGCATGAAACGGTCTGAAAAATAGGAGGAGAATGAAGTGGTGTTGAAAAAAATGAGGAGCCTGAAAAGGTGTGAAAAATATGAAGAGCTTCAAAAGGTGTCAAAAATGAGATGATCATGAAACGGTCTGAAAAATAGGAGGTGCATGAGGTGGTGTTGAAGAAAAAGAAGAGACTGAAAAGGTGTGAAATATATGAAGAGCTTCAAAAGGTGTCAAAATATGAGGAGCATGATACGGTCTGAAAAATAGGAGGAGCATGAAGCGGTGTTCAAAACATGAAGAGCCTGAAAAATTGTGAAAAATATGAAAAGCTTCCAAAGGTGTTAAAAATGAGATGAGCATGAAACGCTCTGAAAAATAGGAGGAGCATGAAGCGGTGTTGAAAAAATGAAGAGCCTGAAAAGGTGTGAAAAATATGAAGAGCATCAAAAGTTGTCAAAAATATGAGGAGTATGAAACGGTCTGAAAAATAGGAGGACCATGAAGCGGTGTTGCAAAACATGAGGAGCCTGAAAAGGTGTGAAAAATATGAAGAGCTTCAAAAGGGGAGAAAAATATGAGGTGCATGAAACGGTCTGAAAAATAGGAGGAGCATGAAGCGGTGTTGAAAAACATGAAGAGCCTGAAAAGGTGTGAAAAATATGAAGAGCTTCAAAAGGTGTGAAATACATGAGGAGCATGAAACGTGTTGAAAAATAGGAGAAGCATGAAGTGGTGTGGAAAAACATCAAGAGCCTGAAAAGGTGTGAAAAATATGAAGGGCTTCCAAAGGTGTGAAATACATGAGGAGCAAGAAACGGTCTGAAAAATAGGAGGAAGAGGAAGAGGTGTTCAAAAATATGAAGAGCCTGAAAAGGTGTGAAAAATATGAAGAGCTTCAAAAGGTGTCAAAAATATGAGGAGCATGAAACGTTGTGAAAAATAGGAGCAGCATGAAACGGTGTTCAAAAACATGAAGACATTGAAAAGGTGTGAAAAATATGAAGAGGTGCAAAAGGTTTGAAATATATGAGGAGCATGAAACGGTCTGAAAAATATGAGGAGCATGAAGCGGTGTTCAAAAACATGAAGAGCCTGAAAAGGAGAGAAAAATATGAAGAGCTTCAAAAGGTGTGAAATACATGAGGAGCATTAAACGCCCTGAAAAATAGGAGGAGCATGCAGAGGTGTTCAAAAACATGAAGAGCCTGAAAAGGTGTCAAAAATATGAAGAGATTCAAAAGGTGTGAAAAATATGAAGAGCTTCAAAATGTTTCAAAAATGAAATGAGCATGAAACGGTCTGAAAAAGCTGAGGAGCATGAAGTGGTGTTGAAACACATGAAGAGCCTGAAAAGGTGTGAAAAATATGAAGAGGTTCAAAGGTGTGAAATACATGAGGATCATGAAATGGTTTGAAAAATACGAGGAGCATGAAGCAGTGATCAAAAACATGAAGAGCCTGAAAAGGTTTGAAAAATATGAAGAGCTTCAAAAGGTGTCAAAAATATGAGGAGCATGAAACCGTCTGAAAAATAGGAGGAGCATGAAGTGGTGTTGAAAAACATGAAGAGCGTGAAAACGAGTGAAAAATATGAAGAGCTTCAAAACGTATGAAAAATATGAAGAGCTTCAAAAGGTGTCAAAAAAGAGATGAGCATGAAACCGTCTGAAAAATAGGTGGAGCATGAAGCGGTGTTGAAAAACATGAAGAGCCTGAAAAGATGTGAAAAATATGAAGAGCTTCAAAAGGTGTCAAAAATATGAGGAGCATGAAACGGTCTGAAAAATAGGAGGAGCATGAAACCGTGTTAAAAACATGAAGAGACTGAAAAGGGTGAAAAATATGAAGAGCTTCAAAAGGTGTGAAAAATAGGAGGAGCATGAAGCGGTGTGCAAAAACATGAAAAGCCTGAAAAGGTGTGAAAAATATGAAGAGCATCAAAAGGTGTCAAAAATATGAGGAGCATGAAACGGTCTGAAAAATAGGAGGAGCATGAAGCGGTGTTGAAAAACATGAAGAGCCTGAAAAGGTGTTAAAAATATGAAGAGTTTCAAAAGGTGTCAAATATATGAGCAGCAAGAATCGGTCTGAAATATAGGAGTAGCATGAAACGGTGTTCAAATATATGCAGAGCCTGAAAAGTTGTGAAAAATATGAAGAGCTTCAAATGGTGTCAAATATATGAAGAGCTTCAAAAGGTGTCAAAAATGAGATGAGCATGAAACGGTCTGAAAAATAGGAGGAGCAAGAAGTCGTGTTCCAAAAAATGAAGAGCCTGAGAAGGTGTGAAATATATCAAGAACTTCAAAATGTGTCAAAAATATGAGGAGCATGAAACGGTCTGAAAAATAGGAGGAGCATGAAACGGTGTTGAAAAACATGCAGATCCTGAAAAGGTGTGAAAAATATGAAGAACTTCAAAAGGTGTGAAATATATGAGGAGCATGAAATGGTCTTAAAAATAGGAGGAGCATGAAGCGGTTTTCAAAAATATGAAGAGCCTGAAAAGGTGTGAAAAATATGAGGAGCTTCAAAAGGTGTAAAAAATATGAGGAGATTCAAAAGGTATCAAAAATATGAGGAGCATGAAACGGTCTGAAAAAGAGAAGGAGCATGAATCGGTGTTGAAAATCATGAAGAGCCTGAAAACGTGTGAGAAATATGAAGAGCTTCAAAAGGTGTCAAAAATATGAAGAGCTTCAAAAGGTGTCAAAAATGAGAGGAGTATGAAGCAGTCTGAAAAATAGGAGGAGCATGAAGCGGTGTTCAAAAACATGAAGAGCTTGAAAAGGTGTGAAAAATATGAAGAGCTTCAAAAGGTGTCAAAAATGAGATGAGCATGAAACGGTCTGAAAAATAGGAGGAGCATGAAGTGGTGTTGAAAAAAAAGAAGAGACGGAAAAGGTGTGAAATATATGAAGGGCTTCAAAAGGTGTCAAAAATATGAGGAGAATGAAACGGTCTGAAAATAGGAGGAGCATGAAGCGGTGTTCAAAAATATGAAGAGCCTGAAAAGGTGTGAAAAATATGAAGAGCTTCAAAAGGTGTCAAAAATATGAGGAGCATGAAACGGTTTGAAAAATAGGAGGAGCATGAAGCGGTGTTCAAAAACAGGAAAAGCCTGAAAAGTTGTGAAAAATATGAAGAGCTTCAAAAGTTGTCAAAAATATGAGGAGCATGAAAAGGTCAGAAAAATAGGAGGATCATGAAGCGGTGTTCAAAAACATGAAGAGCCTGAAAAGGTGTGCAAAATATGAAGAGCTTCAAAAGGTGTCAAAAATATGAGGAGCATGAAACGGTCTGCAAAAAAGGAGGAGCATGAAGTGGTGTTGAAAAAATTCAAGAGCCTGACAAGGTGTGAAAAATATGAAAAGCTTCAAAAGTTGTCAAAAATATGAGGAGCATGAAACGGTCTGAAAAATAGGAGGAGCATGAAGCGGTGTTCAAAAACATGAAGAGCCTGAAAAGGTGTGAAAAATATGAAGAGCTTCAAAAGGTGTCAAAAATATGAGGAGCATGAAACGGTCTGAAAAATAGGAGGAGCATGAAGTGGTGTTGAAAAACATGAAGAGTCTGAAAACGTGTGAAATTATGAAGAACTTCAAAAATATGCAAAATATGAAGAGCTTCAAAAGGTGTGAAAAATATGAAGAGCTTCAAAAGGTGTCAAAATGAGATGAACATGAAACGGTCTGAAAAATAGGAGGAGCATGAAGCGGTGTTGAAAATCATAAAGAGCCTGAAAATTTGTGAAAAATATGAAGAGCTTCAGAAGATGTGAAAAACATGAAGGGCTTCAAAAGGTGTCAAAATGAGATGAGCATGAAACGGTCTGAAAAATAAGAGGAGCATGAAGTGGTGTTGAAAATAATGAAAAGCCTGAAAAGGTGTGAAATATATGAAGAGCTTCAAAAGGTGTCAAAAATATGAGGAGAATGAAACGGTCTGTAAAATAGGAGGAGCATGAAATGGTGTTCAAAAACATGAAGAGCCTGAAAAGGTGTGAAAAATATGAAGAGCTTCAAAAGGTGTCAAAAATATGAGGAGCATGAAAAGTTCTGAAAAATAGGAGCAGCATGAAGCGGTGTTCAAAACAGGAAGACCCTGAAAAGTAGTGAAAAATATGAAGAGCTTCAAAAGGTGTCAAAAATATGAGGAGCATGAAACGGTCTGAAAAATAGGAGGACTATGAAACGGTGTTCAAAAACATGAAGAGCCTGAAAAGGTGTGAAAAATATGAAGAGCTTCAAAACGTGTCAAAAATATGAGGAGCATGAAATGGTCTGAAAAATAGGAGGAGCAAGAAAGGGTGTTGAACAAAATGAAGAGCCTGAAAACGTGTGAAAAATATGAAGAGCTTCAAAAGATGTGAAAAATATGAAGAGCTTCAAAAGGTGTCAAAAATGAGATGAGCATGAAACCGTCTGAAAAATAGGAGGAGCATGAAGTAGTGTTGAAAAACATGAAGAACCTGAAAAGCTGTGAGAAACATGAAGAGCTTCAAAATGTGTCAAAAATATGAGGAGCATGAAACGGTCTGAAAAAGAGGAGGAGCAGGAAGCGGTGTTGAGAAACATGAAGAGCCTGAAAATGTGTGAAAAATATGAAGAGCTTCTAAAGGTGTGAAATATATGAGGTGCAAGAAACGGTCTGAAAAATAGGAGGAGCATGAAGCAGTGTTGAAAAACATGAAGAGCCTGAAAAGGTGTGAAAAATATGAAGAGCTTCAAAAGGTGTCAAAATTATAAGGAGCATGAAACGTTCTGAAAAATAGGAGGAGCATGAAGCAGTGTTGAAAAAAATGAAGAGCCTGAAAAGGTGTGAAAAATATGAACAGCTTCAAAAGTTGTCAAAAATATGAGGAGCATGAAACGGTCTAAAAAATAGGAGTACCATGAACCGGTGTTGAAAAACATGAAGAGCCAGAAAAGGTGTGAAAAATATTAAGAGCTTCAAAATGTGTGAAAAATATGAAGAGCTTCAAAAGGTGTCAAAAAAGAGATGAGCATGAAACGGTCTGAAAAATAGGAGGAGAATGAAGTGGTGTTGAAAAAAATGAGGAGCCTGAAAAGGTGTGAAAAATATGAAGAGCTTCAAAAGGTGTCAAAAATGAGATGATCATGAAACGGTCTGAAAAATAGGAGGTGCATGAAGTGGTGTTGAAGAAAAAGAAGAGACTGAAAAGG
Source organism: Dama dama (assembly GCF_033118175.1). Lineage (NCBI taxonomy): Eukaryota > Metazoa > Chordata > Mammalia > Artiodactyla > Cervidae > Dama > Dama dama. The sequence continues at coordinate 10,241,143 of NC_083706.1, read as the reverse complement.
TGTGAAATATATGAAGAGCTTCAAAAGGTGTCAAAATATGAGGAGCATGATACGGTCTGAAAAATAGGAGGAGCATGAAGCGGTGTTCAAACCATGAAGAGCCTGAAAAATTGTGAAAAATATGAAAAGCTTCCAAAGGTGTTAAAAATGAGATGAGCATGAAACGCTCTGAAAAATAGGAGGAGCATGAAGCGGTGTTGAAAAAATGAAGAGCCTGAAAAGGTGTGAAAAATATGAAGAGCATCAAAAGTTGTCAAAAATATAAGGAGTATGAAACGGTCTGAAAAATAGGAGGACCATGAAGCGGTGTTGCAAAACATGAGGAGCCTGAAAAGGTGTGAAAAATATGAAGAGCTTCAAAAGGTGAGAAAAATATGAGGTGCATGAAACGGTCTGAAAAATAGGAGGAGCATGAAGCGGTGTTGAAAAACATGAAGAGCCTGAAAAGGTGTGAAAAATATGAAGAGCTTCAAAAGGTGTGAAATACATGAGGAGCATGAAACGTGTTGAAAAATAGGAGAAGCATGAAGTGGTGTGGAAAAACATCAAGAGCCTGAAAAGGTGTGAAAAATATGAAGGGCTTCAAAAGGTGTGAAATACATGAGGAGCAAGAAACGGTCTGAAAAATAGGAGGAAGAGGAAGATGTGTTCAAAAATATGAAGAGCCTGAAAAGGTGTGAAAAATATGAAGAGCTTCAAAAGGTGTCAAAAATATGAGGAGCATGAAACGTTGTGAAAAATAGGAGCAGCATGAAACGGTGTTCAAAAACATGAAGACATTGAAAAGGTGTGAAAAATATGAAGAGGTGCAAAAGGTTTGAAATATATGAGGAGCATGAAACGGTCTGAAAAATATGAGGAGCATGAAGCGGTGTTCAAAAACATGAAGAGCCTGAAAAGGTGAGAAAAATATGAAGAGCTTAAAAAGGTGTGAAATACATGAGGAGCATTAAACGCCCTGAAAAATAGGAGGAGCATGCAGAGGTGTTCAAAAACATGAAGAGGCTGAAAAGGTGTCAAAAATATGAAGAGATTCAAAAGGTGTGAAAAATATGAAGAGCTTCAAAATGTTTCAAAAATGAAATGAGCATGAAACGGTCTGAAAAAGCTGAGGAGCATGAAGTGGTGTTGAAACACATGAAGAGCCTGAAAAGGTGTGAAAAATATGAAGAGGTTCAAAGGTGTGAAATACATGAGGATCATGAAATGGTTTGAAAAATACGAGGAGCATGAAGCAGTGATCAAAAACATGAAGAGCCTGAAAAGGTTTGAAAAATATGAAGAGCTTCAAAAGGTGTCAAAAATATGAGGAGCATGAAACCGTCTGAAAAATAGGTGGAGCATGAAGCGGTGTTGAAAAACATGAAGAGCCTGAAAAGATGTGAAAAATATGAAGAGCTTCAAAAGGTGTCAAAAATATGAGGAGCATGAAACGGTCTGAAAAATAGGAGGAGCATGAAACCGTGTTAAAAACATGAAGAGACTGAAAAGGGTGAAAAATATGAAGAGCTTCAAAAGGTGTGAAAAATAGGAGGAGCATGAAGCGGTGTGCAAAAACATGAAAAGCCTGAAAAGGTGTGAAAAATATGAAGAGCATCAAAAGGTGTCAAAAATATGAGGAGCATGAAACGGTCTGAAAAATAGGAGGAGCATGAAGCGGTGTTGAAAAACATGAAGAGCCTAAAAAGGTGTTAAAAATATGAAGAGTTTCAAAAGGTGTCAAATATATGAGCAGCAAGAATCGGTCTGAAATATAGGAGTAGCATGAAACGGTGTTCAAATACATGCAGAGCCTGAAAAGTTGTGAAAAATATGAAGAGCTTCAAATGGTGTCAAATATATGAAGAGCTTCAAAAGGTGTCAAAAATGAGATGAGCATGAAACGGTCTGAAAAATAGGAGGAGCAAGAAGTCGTGTTCCAAAAAATGAAGAGCCTGAGAAGGTGTGAAATATATCAAGACTTCAAAATGTGTCAAAAATATGAGGAGCATGAAACGGTCTGAAAAATAGGAGAAGCATGAAACGGTGTTGAAAAACATGCAGAGCCTGAAAAGGTGTGAAAAATATGAAGAACTTCAAAAGGTGTGAAATATATGAGGAGCATGAAATGGTCTTAAAAATAGGAGGAGCATGAAGCGGTTTTCAAAAATATGAAGAGCCTGAAAAGGTGTGAAAAATATGAGGAGCTTTAAAAGGTATGAAATACATGAGGAGTATGAAACTGTCTTGAAAATAGGAGGAGCATGAAGCGGTGTTAAAAAACATGAAGAGGCTTAAAAGGTGTGAAAAATATGAAGAGCTTCAAAAGGTGTGAAAAATATGAGGAGCATGAAACGGTCTGAAAAATAGGAGGAGCATGAAGCCGTGTTGAAAAACATGAAGAGCCTGAAACAGTGTGAAATATATGAAGAGGTTCAAAAGGTGTAAAAAATATGAGGAGATTCAAAAGGTATCAAAAATATGAGGAGCATGAAACGGTCTGAAAAAGAGGAGGAGCATGAATCGGTGTTGAAAATCATGAAGAGCCTGAAAAAGTGTGAGAAATATGAAGAGTTTCAAAAGGTGTCAAAAATATGAAGAGCTTCAAAAGGTGTCAAAAATGAGAGGAGTATGAAGCAGTCTGAAAAATAGGAGGAGCATGAAGCGGTGTTCAAAAACATGAAGAGCCTGAAAAGGTGTGAAAAATATGAAGAGCTTCAAAAGGTGTCAAAAATGAGATGAGCATGAAACGGTCTGAAAAATAGGAGGAGCATGAAGTGGTGTTGAAAAAATGAAGAGCCTGAAAAGGTGTGAAATATATGAAGAGCATCAAAAGTTGTCAAAAATATGAGGAGTATGAAACGGTCTGAAAAATAGGAGGAGCATGAAGTGGTGTTGAAAAAATGAAGAGCCTGAGAAGATGTGAAATATATGACGAGCTTCAAAAGGTTTGAAATACATGAGGAGCATTAAACTGTCTGAAAAATAGGAGGAGCATGAAGCTGTGTTCAAAAACATGAAGAGCCTGAAAAGGTGTGAAAATAATGAAGAGCTTCAAAAGATGTGAAATATAGGAGCAGCTTGAAGCGGTGTTCAGAAACATAAAAAGCCTGAAAAGGTGTGAAAAATATGAAGAGCTTCAAAACGTGTCAAAAATATGTGGAGCATGAAATAGTCTGAAAAATAGGAGGAGCATGAAGCGGTGTTGAAAAACATGAAGAACCTGAAAACTTGTAAAAATATGAAGATCTTCAAAAGGTGTGAAAAATATGAACCGTTTCAAAAGTGTGAAAAATGAGATGAGCATGAAGCGGTCTTAAAAATAGGAGGAGCATGAAGTGTTGTTGAAAAACATAAAGATCCTGAAAATGTATGAAATATATGAAGAACTACAAAAGGTGTCAAAAATGTGAGGAGCATTAAAAGTTCTGAAAAATAGGAGGAGCATGAAACGGTGTTGAAAGACATGAAGAGCCTGAAAAGGTGTGAAAAACATGAAGAGCTTCAAAACGTGTCAAAAATATGTGGAGCATGAAAGGGTCTGAAAATTAGCAGGAGCATGAAGCGGTGTTGAAAAACATGAAGAACCTGAAAACGTGTGAAAAATATGAAAAGCTTCAAATGGTGTGAAAAATATGAACAGCTTCAAAAGGTGTGAAAAATATGAAGAGCTTCAAAAGGTGTCATAAATATGAGGAGCAAGAAATGGTCTGAAAAATAAGAGAAGCATGATATGGTGTTCAAAATATGAAGAGCCTGAAAAGGTGTGAAAAATATGAAGAGCTTCAAAAGGTGTGAAATACATGAGGAGCATGAAACTCTCTAAAAAATAAGAGGAGCATGAAGCGGTGTTCAAAAACATGAAGAGCCTGAAAAGTTGTGAAAAATATGAAGAGCTTCAAAATGTGTGAAAAAAAAAGAAGAGCTTCAAAAGGTGTCAAAAATATGAGGAGCATGAATCGGTCTGAAAAATAGGAGGAGCATGAAACGGTGTTGAAAACATGAAGAGATGAAAAGGTGTGAAAAATATGAAGAGGTTCTAAAGGTGTCAAAAATATGAGGAGCATGAAACAGTCTTTAAAATAGGATGAGAATGAGACGGTTTTGAAAAAGATGAAGAGCATGAAAAGGTGTGAAAAACATGAAGAGCTTCAAAAGGTGTAAAAAATATGAGAGGCATGAAACGACTGAAAAATAGGAGGAGCATGATGCGGTGGTCAAAAACATGAAGAGCCTGAAAAGGTGTGAAAAATATAAAGAGCTTCAAAAGGTGTCAAAAATATTAGGAGCGTGAAACAGTATGAAACATAGGATGAGCATGAAACTTTTTTGAAAAAGATGAAGAGCATGAAAAGGTGTGAAAAAAATGAAGAGCTTCAAAAGATGTTAAAAATATGAGGAGCATGAAACTTTCTGAAAAATTGGAGGAGCATGAAGCGGTGTTGAAAAACATGAAAAGCCTGAAAAGGTGGAAAAATATGAAGAGCTTCAAAAGGTGTCAACAATATGAGGAGCATGAAACGGTCTGAAATTTAGGAAGAGCATGAAACTGTGTTGATAAACATGAAGAGCCTGAAAAGGTGTGAAAAATATGAAGAGCTTCAAAAGGTGTCAAATATATGAGGAGCATGAAACAGTGTGAAAAATAGTATGAGCATGAAACGGTTTTAAAAAGACGAAGAGCCTAAGAGGTGTGACATATATGAAGAGCTTCAAAAGGTGTGAAATACATGAGGAGGTGGAAACGGTCTGAAAATAGTAGGAGCATGAAGCGGCGTTGAAAAACATGAATAGCCTGAAAACGTGTGAAAAATATGAAGAGCTTCAAAAGGTGTGAAATATATGAAGAGCTACAAAAGGTGTCAAAAATATGAGGAGCATGAACCGGTCTGAAATATAGGAGGAGCATGAAGTGATGTTGAAAAACATGAAGTGCCTGAAAAGTTGTGAAATATATGAAGAGCTTCAAAAGGTGTGAAAAATATGAGGAGCTTCAAAAGGTGTCAAAAATATGAGGAGCCTGAAACGGTCTGAAAAATAGGAGGAGCATGATACGGTGTTCAAAAATATGAAGAGCCTGAAAAGGTGTGAAAAACATGAAGATCTTCAAAAGGGGTCAAAAATATGAGGAGCATGAAACGATCTTAAAAATAGGAGGAGCATGAAGTGGTGTTCAAAAACATGAAGAGCTTGAAAAGGTGTGAAAAACATGAAGAGCCTCAAAACGTGTCAAAAATATGAGGAGCATGAAACGGTCTGAAAAATAGGAGGAGCATGAAGCGGTGTTGAAAAACATGAAGAGCCTGAAAACGTGTGAAAAATATGAAGAGCTTCAAAAGGTGTGAAATATATGAAGAGCTTCCAAAGGTGTCAAAAATGAGATGAGCATGAAACGGTCTGAAAAATAGGAGGAGCATGAAGTGGTCGTGGAAATCATGAAGTGCCTGAAAAGGTGTGAAATATATGAAGAGTTTCCAAAGTTGTGAAAAAATGAGGAGGTTCAAAAGGTGTCAAAAATATGAGGAGCATGAAACGGTCTGAAAAATAGGAGGAGCATGAAACGGTGTTCAAAAACATGAAGAGCCTGAAAAGGTGTGAAAAATATGAAGAGCTTGAAAAGGTGTGAAATACATGAGGAGACTGAAGCGGTCTGAAAAATAGGAGGAGCATGAAAAGGTGTTGAAATACATGAAGAGCCTGAAAAGGTGTGAAAAATAGGAGGAGCTTCACAAGGTGTCAAATATATAAGGAGCATGAAACGGTCTGAAAAATAGGAGGAGCATGAAGCAGTCGTCAAAAACATGAAGAACCTGAAAAGTTTTGTAAAATATGAAGAGCTTCAAAAGGTGTGAAAAATATGAGGAACATGAAACGGTCTGAAAAATAGGAGCAGCATGAAACAGTGTTGAAAAACATGAAGAGCCTGAAAAGGTGTGAAAAACATGAAGAGCCTCAAAACGTGTCAAAAATATGAGGAGCATGAAACGGTCTGAAAAATAGGATGAGCATGAAGCGGTGTTGAAAACTTTAAGAGCCTGAAAAGGTGGGAAATATATGAAGAGTTTCCAAAGTTGTGAAAAAATGAGGAGGTTCAAAAGGTGTCAAAAATATGAGGAGCATGAAACGGTGTGAAAAATAGGAGAAGCATGAAGTGATGTTGAGAAACCTGAAGAGACTGAAAAGGTGTGAAAAATATGAAGAGCTACAAAAGATGTGAAATATATGAGGAGCATGAAATGATCTGAAAAATAGGAGGAGCATGAAACAGTGTTGTAAAACATGAAGAGCCTGAAAGGTGTGAAAATTATGAAGACGTTCAAAATGTGTCAAAAAAAAAGGAGGAGCATGAAATGGTGTTCAAAAACATGAAGAGCCTGAAAAGGTGTGAAAAATATTAAGATCTTCAAAAGGTGTCAAAAATATGAGGAGCATGAAACGGTGTGAAAAATAGGAGGAACATGAAGCACGGTTGAAAAACATGAAGAGCCTGAAAAGGTGTGAAAAATATGAACAGCTTCAAAAGCTGTCAAAAATATGAGGAGCATGAAACAGTCTGAAAAATAGGAGGAGCATGAAGCGGTGTTGAAAAACATGAAAAGCCTGAAAAGGTGTGAAAAATATGAAGAGCATTAAAAGGTGTGAAAAATATGAGGAACATGAAACGGACTGAAAAAAAGGAGGAGTATGAAGAGGTGTTGAAAACATGAAAAGCCTGAAAATGTGTGAAAAATATGAAGAGCTTCCAAAGGTGTGAAAAATATGAATAGCTTCGAAATGTGTCAATAATGAGAGCAGCATGAAACGGTGTGAAAAATAGGAGGAGCATGAAGCGGTGTGCAAAAAGATGAAGAGCCTGAAAATCTGTGAAATATATGAAGAGCTTCAAAAGGTGTCAAAAATATGAGGAGAAAGAAACGGTCTGAAAAATAGGAGGAGCATGAAGTGGTGTTGACAAACATGAAGAGCTGAAAAGCTGTGAAAAATATGAAGAGCGTTAAAAGGTCTCAAATATATGAGGATCATGAAATTTTCTGAAAAATAGGAGGAGCATGAAACGTTGTTCAAAACATGAAGAGCCTGAAATGGTGTGAAAAATATAAAGAGATTCAAAACATGTCAAACATTGAGGAGCATGAAACGATCTGAAAAATAGGAAGAGCATGATGCAGTGTTGAAAAACATGAAGAGGCTGAAAACGTGTGAAAAATATGAAGTGCTCCAAAGATGTCAAAAATCTGAGGAGCATGAAGCGGTCCGAAAAATAGGATGAGCATGAAGCGGTGTTGACAACATTCAGAGCCTGAAAAGGTGTGAAATATATGAAGAGCTTGAAACGGTGTCAAAAATATGAGGAGCATGAAACGTTCTGAAAAATAGGAGGACCATGAAGCGGTGTTGAAAAACATGAAGAGCCTTAAAAGTTGTGAAAAATATGAAGAGCTTCAAAAGGTGTGAAAAATATGAAGAGCTTCAAAAGGTGTCAAAAATGAGAGGAGCATGAAACGGTCTGAAAAAACGGAGGAGCATGAAGCGGTGTTGAAAAACATGAAGAGTCTTAAAAGATGTGAAAAATATGAAGAGCTTCAAAATGTGTCAAAAATAGGAGGAGGATGAAACGGTCTGAAAAAACGGAGGAGCATGAAGCTGTGTTGAAAAACATGAAGAGTCTTAAAAGATGTGAAAAATATGAAGAGCTTCAAAATGTGTCAAAAATAGGAGGAGGATGAAACGTTGTTAAATAAACATGAAGAGCCTGAAAAGATGTGAAATATATGAAGAGCTTCAAAAGGTGTGAAAAATATGAAGAGCTTCAAAAGGTGTGAAATACATGAGGAGCATGAAACTCTCTGAATAATAGGAGGAGCATGAAGTGGTGTTCAAAACATGAAGAGCCTGAAAAGGTGTGAAAAATATGAAGAGTTTCAAAAGGTTTGAAAAATATGAGGAGCATGAAATGGTCCGAAAAATAGGAGATGCATGAAGTTGTGTTGAAAAATATGAAGAGCCTAAATAGGTGTGAAAAATATGAAGAGCTTCAAAAGGTGTCAAAAATTAGATGAGCATGAAACGGTCTGAAAAATCGGAGGAGCATGAAGCGGTGTTGAAAATCTTGAAGAGCCTGAAAAGGTGTGAAAAACATGAAGTGGTTCAAAAATATGAAAAATAGGAAGAGCTTCAAAAGGTGTGAAAAATACGAAGTGCTTCAAAAGATGTCAAAAATGAGATGAGCATGAAACGGTCTGAAAAATCGGAGGAGCATGAAGAGGTGTTGAAAATCTTGAAGAGCCTGAAAAGGTGTGAAAAATATGAAGAGCTTCAAGAGGTGTCAAATATATCAGGATCATGAAACGGTCTGAATAATAAGAGGAGCAAGAAACGGTGTTCAAAACATGAAGAGCCTGAAAAGGTGTGAAAAATGTGAAGAGCTTAAAAGGTGTAAAAATATGAAGAGCTTCAAAAGGTGTCAAAATAGATGAGCATGAAACGGTCTGAAAAATAGGAGGAGCATGAAGTGGTGTTGAAAAAATGAAGAGCCTGAAAAGGTGTGAAATATATGAAGAGCTTTAAAATGTGTCAAATTTATGAGGAGAATGAAACGGTCTGAAAAATAGGAGGAGCTGAAGCGGTGTGGAAAAACATGAAGAGCCTGAAAAAGTGTGAAAAATATGAAAAGTTTCTAAAGGTGTCAAAAATATGAGGAACATGAAACGTCTGAAAAATAGGAGGAGCATGAAGTGGTGTTGAAAAACATGAAGAGCTTGAAAAAGTGTGAAAAATATGAAGAGCTTCAAAAGGTGTCAAAATATGAGGAGCATGAAACCGTCTGAAAAATAGGAGGAGCATGAAACGGTGTTCAAAAACATGAAGAGCCTGAAAAGGTGTGCAAAATATGAAGAGCTTCAAAAGGTGTGAAATACATGAGGAGAATGAAACTCTCTGAAAAATAGAAGGAGCATGAAGTGGTGTTCAAAAACATGAAGAGTCTGAAAAGGTTTGAAAAATATGAAGAGCTTCAATATGTGTGAAAAATATGAGGAGCATGATATGGTTTCAAAAATAGGATTACCATGAAGCGGTGTTCAAAACATGAAAAGCCTGAAAAGTTTTGAAAAATATGAAAAGCTTCAAAAGGTGTCAAAAATGAGATGAGCATGAAACGTTCTGAAAAATAGGAGGTGCATGAAGCGGTGTTGAAAAACATGAAGAGCCTGAAAAGGTGTGAAAAATATGAAGAGCTTCAAAAGGTGTCAAAAGTATGAGGAGCATGAAACCGTCTGAAAAATCGGAGGAGCATGAAGCGTTGTTGAAAAACATGAAGAGCCTGAAAAGGTGTGAGAAATATGAAGAGCTTCAAAAGGTGTCAAAAATATGACTAGCATGAAATGGTCTGAAAAACAGGAGGAGCATGAAGCGGTGTTCAAAAACATGACGAGCCTGAAAAGGTGTGAAAAATATGAAGAGCCACAAAAAATGTCAAATATATGAGGAGCATGAAACGGTCTGAAAAATAGGAGGATCATGAAGTGGTGTTCAAAAACATGAAGAGCCTGAAAAGGTGTGAAAAATATGAAGAGCCTCAAAAGGTGTAAAAAATGAGATGTGCATGAAACGATCGGAAAAATAGGAGGAGCATGAAGTGGTTGTGAAAAACATGAAGAGCCTGAAAAGGTGTGCAAAATATGAAGAGCTTCAAAAGGTGTGAAATACATGAGGAGCATGAAACGGTCTGAAAAATAGGCGGAGCATGAAGCGGTGTTCAAAAACATGAAGAGCCTGAAAAGGTGTGAAAAATATGAAGAGCCTCAAAACGTGTCAAAAATATGAGGAGTATGAAACGGTCTGAAAAATAGCAGGAGCAAGAAGCGGTGTTGAAAAACATGAAGAGGCTGAAAACGTGTGAAAAATATGAAGAGCTTCAAAAACGTGAAAAATAAGAAGATCTTCAAAAGGTGTGAAAAATATGAAGAGCTTCAAAAGGTGTCAAAAATGAGATGAGCATGAAACCGTCTGAAAAATAGGAGGAGCAAGAAAGGTTGTTGAAAAACATGCAGAGCCTGAAAAAGTGTGAAAAATATGAACAGCTTTAAAAGATGTGAAAAATATGAAGAGATTCAAAAGGTGTCAAAAATGAGATGAGCATGAAACCGTCTGAAAAATAGGAGGAGCATGAAGCGGTGTTGAAAAACATGAAGAGCCTGAAAACGTGTGAAAAATATGAAGAGCTTCAAAAGTTTTGAAAAATAAGAAGAGCTTCAAAAGGTGTCAAAAATGAGATCTGCATGAAATGGTCTGAAAAATAGGAGGAGCATGAAGTGGTGTTGAAAAAAATGAAGAGCCTGAAAAGGTGTGAATTATACGAAGAGCTTCAAAAGGTGTCAAAAATATGTGGAGCATGAAACGGTCCGAAAAATCGGAGGAGCATGAAGCGGTGTTGAAAAACATGAAGAGCCTGAAAAGGTTTGAAAAATATGAAGAGCTTCAAAAGGTGTCAAAAATATGAGGAGCATGAAACGGCCTGAAAAAAAGGAGGAGCATGAAACGGTGTTCAAAAATATGAAAAGCCTGAAAAGGTGTGAAAAATATGAAGAGCTTCAAAAGGTGTGAAATACATGAGGAGCATGAAACTCTCTGAAAAATAGAAGGAGCATGAAGTGGTGTTCAATAACAAGAAGAGCCTGAAAAGGTGTGAAAAATATGAAGAGCTTCAAAAGGTGTGAAAAACATGAGGAGCATGATATGGTTTGAAAAATAGGATTAGCATGAAGCGGTGTTCAAAAACATGAAGAGCCTGAAAATATGTGAAAAATATGAAAAGCTTCAAAAGGTGTCAAAAATGAGATGAGCATGAAACGTTCTGAAAAATAGGAGGTGCATGAAGCGGTGTTGAAAAACATGAAGAGCCTGAAAAGGTGTGAAAAATATGAAGAGCTTCAAAAGGTGTCAAAAATATGAGGAGCATGAAACCGTCTGAAAAATTGGAGGAGCATGAAGCGTTGTTGAAAAACATGAAGAGCCTGAAAAGGTGTGAGAAATATGAAGAGCTTCAAAAGGTGTCAAAAATATGACTAGCATGAAACGGTCTGAAAAACAGGAGGAGCATGAAGCGGTGTTGAAAAACATGAAGAGCCTGAAAAGGTGTGAAAAATATGAAGAGCTTCAAAAGGTGTCAAAAATATGAGGAGCATGAAACGGTCTGAAAAATAGGAGGAGCATGAAACGGTATTCAAAAACATGACGAGCCTGAAAAGGTGTGAAAAATATGAAGAGCCTCAAAGAATGTCAAATATATGAGGAGCATGAAACGGTCTGAAAAATAGGAAGATCATGAAGTGGTGTTCAAAAACATGAAGAGCCTGAAAAGGTGTGAAAAATATGAAGAGCCTCAAAAGGGGTAAAAAATGAGATGTGCATGAAACAATCTGAAAAATAGGAGGAGGATGAAGCGGTGTTCAAAAACATGAAGAGCCTGAAAATGTGTGCAAAATATGAAGAGCTTCAAAAGGAGTGAAATACATGAGGAGCATGAAAAGGTGTTCAAAAACATGCAGAGACTTAAAAGGTGCAAAAAGTATGAAGAGCTTCAAAAAGTGTCAAAAATTAGATTAGCATAAAAGGGTCTGAAAAATAGGCGGAGCCTGAAGAGGTGTTGAAAAACATGAAGAGGCTGAAAAAGTGTGAAAAATATGAAGAGCTTCAAAAATATGAAAATTATGAAGAGCTTCAAAAAGTGTGAAAAATATGAAGAGCTTCAAAAGATGTCAAAAATGAGATGAGCATGAAACGGTCTGAAAAATGGAGGAGCATGAAGTGGTGTTGAAAATCATGAAGAGCCTGAAAAGGTGTGAAATATATGCAGAGCTTCAAAAGGTGTCAAAAATATGAGGAGAATGAAACCGTCTGAAAAATACGAGGAGCATGAAGTGTTGTTGAGAAACATGAAGAGCCTGAAAAGGTGTGAAAAATATGAACAGTTTCAAAAGGTGTGAAAATGATGAAGAGCTTCAAAAGGTGTCAAAATTATGAGGAGCATGAAACGGTCTGAAAAATAGGAGGAGCATGAAACGATGTTGAAAAACATGAAGAGCCTGAAAAGGTGTGAAAAATATGAAGAGCTTCAAAAGGTGTGAAAAATATGAAGAGCCTCAAAGAATGTAAAATATATGAGGAGCATGAAACGGTCTGAAAAATAGGAAGATCATGAAGTGGTGTTCAAAAACATGAAGAGCTGAAAAGGTGTGAAAAATATGAAGAGCTTCAAAAGGTGTCAAAACTATGAGGAGCATGAAACGGGCTGAAAAATAGGAGGAGCATGAAGCGGTGTTGAAAAGAATGAAGAGCTTGAAAAGGTGAGAAAAATATGAAGACCTTCAAAAGCTGTCAAAAATATAGGAGAATGAAACGGTCTGAAAAATAGGAGGAGCATGAAACGGTGTTCAAAACATGAAGAGCTGAAAAGGTGTGAAAAATATGAAGAGCTTCAAAAGGTGTCAAAAATATGAGGAGCATGAAACTCTCTGAAAAATAGGAGGAGCATGAAGCGGTGTTGAAAAACATGAGAGCCTGAAAAGATGTGAAAAATATGAAGAGCTTCAAAAGTTGTCAAATATATGAGGAGCATGAAACGGTCTGCAAAATAGGAGGAGCATGAAGCTGTGTTCAAAAAAATGAAGAGCCTGAAAAGGTGTGAAATATATGAAGAGATTCAAAAGGTGTGAAAAATATGAAGAGCTTCAAAAGGTGTCAAAAATATGAGGAGAATGAAAGTCTATGAAAAATAGGAGGAGCATGAAGTGGTGTTCAAAACATGAAGAGCCTGAAAAGGTGTGAAAAATATGAAAGCTGAAAAAGGTGTCAAAAATATGAGGAGCATGAAACGATCTGAAAAATATGAGGAGCATGAAGGGCTGTTGAAAATCATAAAGAGCCTGAAAAGTTGTGAAAAATATGAAGAGCTTCAAAAGATGTGAAAAACATGAAGCGCTTCAAAAGGTGTCAAAATGAGATGAGCATGAAACGGTCTGAAAAACAGGAGGAGCATGAAGTCGTGTTGAAAAAAATGAAAAATCTGAAAAGGTGTGAAATATATTAAGAGCTTCAAAAGGTGTCAAAAATATGAGGAGAATGAAACGGTCTGCAAAATAGGAGGAGCATGAAATGCTGTTCAAAAACATGAAGAGCCTGAAAAGGTGTGAAAAATATGAAGAGCTTCAAAAGGTGTCGAAAATATGAGGAGAATGAAACGGTCTGAAAAATCGGAGGTGCATGAAGCGGTGTTGTAAAACATGAAGAGCCTGAAAAGGTGTGAGAAATATGAAGAGCTTCAAAAGGTGTCAAATATATGAGTAGCATGAAACGGTCTGCAAAAAAGGAGGAGCATGAAGTGGTGTTGAAAAACATGAAGCTTGAAAAGGTGTGAAAAATATGAAAGCTTCAAAAGGTGACAAAAATATGAGGAGCATGAAACGGTCTGAAAAATAGGAGGAACATAAAGTGGTGTTCAAAAACATGAAGAGCCTGAAAAGGTGTGAAAAATATGAAGAGCTTCAAAATGTATCAAAAATATGACGAGCATGAAACCCTCTTAAAAATAGCAGGAGGATGAAGCGGTGTTCAAAAACATGAAGAGCCTGAAAAGGTGTGAAAAATATGAAGAGCTTCAAAAGGTGTGAATTATATTAGGAGCATGAAAAGTTCTGAAAATTATGAGGACCATGAAGCGGTGTTCAAAAACATAAAGAGCCTGAAAATGTGTGAAAAATATGAAGAGCTTCAAAAGATGTCAAAAATATGAGGAGCATGAAACATTCTGAAAAATAGGAGGAGCATGAAGCGGTGTTGAAACACATGAAGAGCCTGAAAAGGTGTGAAAAATATATAGAGCTTCAAAAGATGTCAAAAATATCAGGAGCATGAAACTGTCTGAAAAATAGGAGGAGCATGAAGCAGTGTTCAAAAACATGAAGAGCCTGAAAACGTGTGAAAAATATGAAGAGCTTCAAAAGTTTTGAAAAATAAGAAGAGCTTCAAAAGGTGTCAAAAATGAGATCTGCATGAAATGGTCTGAAAAATAGGAGGAGCATGAAGCGGTGTTCAAAAACATGAAGAGCCTGAAAAGGTGTGAAAAATATGAAGAGCTTCAAAAGGTGTCAAAAATATGACGAGCATGAAACCCTCTTAAAAATAGGAGGAGGATGAAGCGGTGTTGAAAACCCGGAAGAGCCTGAAAAGGTGTGAAATATATGAAGAGCTTCAAAAGGTGTCAAAAATGAGATGTGCATGAAACGGACTGAAAAATTGGAGGAGCATGAAGTGGTGTTGAAAAATATTAAGAGAATGAAAGGTGTGCAAAATATGAAGAGCTTCAAAATTTGTCAAAAATATGAGGAGCATGAAAAGGTCTGAAAAATAGGAGGAGCATGAAACGGTGTTCAAAAACATGAAGAGCTTGAAAAGGTGTAAAAAATATGAAGAGTTTCAAAAGGTGTGAAATACATGAGGAGCATGAAACGTTCTGAAACATAGGAGGACCATGAAGCGGTGTTGAAAACATGAAGAGCCTGAAAAGGTGTGAAAAAAATGAAGAGCTTCAAAATGTGTCAAAAATATGAGGAGCATGAAACAGTCTGAAAAATAGGAGGAGCATGAAGTGGTGTTCAAAATCATGAAGAGTCTGAAAAGGTGTGAAATATATGAAGAGCTTCAAAAGGTGTGAAAAATATGAGGAGCATGAAACGTTCTGAAAAATAGGAGGAGCCTGAACCGGGGTTCAAAAACATGAAGAGCCTGAAAAGGTGTGAAAAATATGAAGAGCTTCAAAAGGTGTGAAATACATGAGGAGCATGAAACGGTCTGAAAAATAGGAGGAGCATGAAGTGATGTTCAAAAACATGAAGAGCCTGAAAATGAGTGAGAAATATGAAAAGCTTCAAAAGGTGTCAAAAATATGAGGAGGATGAAACGGTCTGAAAAATAGGAGGAGCATGAAGCGGTGTTGAAAAACATGAAGAGCCTGAAAATGTGTAAAAAATATATAGAGCTTCAAAAGGTGTCAAAAATATGAGGAGCATGAAACGGTCTGAAAAATAGGAGGAGCATGAAGCGGTGTTGAAAAACATGAAGAGCCTGAAAACGTGTGAAAAATATGAAGAGCTTCAAAAGGTTTGAAAAATATGAAGAGCTTCAAAAAGTGTCAAAAAGGAGATCTGCATGAAACGGTCTGAAAAATAGGAGGAGCATGAAGTGGTGTTGAAAAAAATGAAGAGCCTGAAAAGGTGTGAAAAATATCAAGAGCTTCAAATGGTGTCAAAAATATGAGGAGCATGAAACGGTTTGAAAAATAGGACGAGCATGAAGCGGTGTTCAAAAACTTGAAGAGCCTGAAAAGGTGTGAAAATTATGAAGAGCTTCAAAATATGTCAAAAATATGACGAGCATGAAACCCTCTTAAAAATAGGAGGAGGATGAAGCGGTGTTCAAAAACATGAAGAGCCTGAAAAGGTGTGCAAAATATGAAGAGCTTCAAAAGGTGTGAAATATATGAGGAGCATGAAACGGTGTTCAAAATCATGCAGAGACTGAAAAGGTGTGAAAAATATGAAGAGCTTCAAAAGATGTCAAAAATGAGATGAGCATGAAACGGTCTGAAAAAAAGAGGAGCATGAAGTGGTGTTGAAAATCATGAAGAGCCTGAAAATGTGTGAAATATATGCAGAGCTTCAAAAGGTGTCAAAAATATGAGGAGCATGAAACGGTCTGAAAAATAGGAGGAGCATGAAGTGGTGTTGAAAAAAATGAAGAGCCTGAAAAGGTGTGAAAAATATCAAGAGCTTCAAATGGTGTCAAAAATATGAGGAGCATGAAACGGTTTGAAAAATAGGACGAGCATGAAGCGGTGTTCAAAAACATGAAGAGCCTGAAAAGGTGTGAAAATTATGAAGAGCTTCAAAATATGTCAAAAATATGACGAGCATGAAACCCTCTTAAAAATAGGAGGAGGATGAAGCGGTGTTCAAAAACATGAAGAGCCTGAAAAGGTGTGCAAAATATGAAGAGCTTCAAAAGGTGTGAAATATATGAGGAGCATGAAACGGTGTTCAAAATCATGCAGAGACTGAAAAGGTGTGAAAAATATGAAGAGCTTCAAAAGATGTCAAAAATGAGATGAGCATGAAACGGTCTGAAAAATAGGAGGAGCATGAAGTGGTGTTGAAAATCATGAAGAGCCTGAAAATGTGTGAAATATATGCAGAGCTTCAAAAGGTGTCAAAAATATGAGGAGCATGTAACGGTCTGAAAAATACGAGGAGCATGAAGTTGTGTTGAAAACCATGAAGAGCCTGAAAAGGTGTGAAAAATATGAAGAGCTTCAAAAGGTGTCAAAAATATGAGGAGCATGAAACGGTCTGAAAAATAGGAGGAGCATGAAGTGGTGTTCAAAACCATGAAGACCCTGAAAAGGTGTGAAATATATGAAGAGCTTCAAAAGGTGTGAAAAATATGAGGAGCATGAAACGGTCTGAAAAATAGGAGGAGCCTGAACCGGGGTTCAAAAACATGAAGAGCCTGAAAAGGTGTGAAAATTAAGAAGAGCTTCAAAATATGTCAAAAATATGACGAGCATGAAACCCTCTTACAAATAGGAGGAGGATGAAGCGGTGTTCAAAAACATGAAGAGCCTGAAAAGGTGAGCAAAATATGAAGAGCTTCAAAGGGTGTGAAATATATGAGGAGCATGAAACGGTGTTCAAAAACATGCAGAGACTGAAAAGGTGTGAAAAATATGAAGAGCTTCAAAAAGTGTCAAAAATTAGATTAGCATGAAAGTGTCTGAAAAATAGGAGGAGCCTGAAGTGGTGTTGAAAAACATGAAGAGCCTGAAAAGGTGTGAAAAATATGCAGAGCTTCAAAAAGTGTCAAAAATATGAGGAGCATGTAACGGTCTGAAAAATACGAGAAGCATGAAGTTGTGTTGAAAACCATGAAGAGCCTGAAAAGGTGTGAAAAATATGAAGAGCTTCAAAATGTGTCAAAAATATGAGGAGCATGAAAAGGTCTGAAAAATAGGAGGAGCATGAAACGGTGTTCAAAAACATGAAGAGCTTCAAAAGGTGTGAAAAATATGAAGAGCCTCAAAGAATGTAAAATATATGAGGAGCATGAAACGGTCTGAAAAATAGGAAGATCATGAAGTGGTGTTCAAAAACATGAAGAGCTGAAAAGGTGTGAAAAATATGAAGAGCTTCAAAAGGTGTCAAAACTATGAGGAGCATGAAACGGGCTGAAAAATAGGAGGAGCATGAAGCGGTGTTGAAAAGAATGAAGAGCTTGAAAAGGTGAGAAAAATATGAAGACCTTCAAAAGCTGTCAAAAATATAGGAGAATGAAACGGTCTGAAAAATAGGAGGAGCATGAAACGGTGTTCAAAACATGAAGAGCTGAAAAGGTGTGAAAAATATGAAGAGCTTCAAAAGGTGTCAAAAATATGAGGAGCATGAAACTCTCTGAAAAATAGGAGGAGCATGAAGCGGTGTTGAAAAACATGAGAGCCTGAAAAGATGTGAAAAATATGAAGAGCTTCAAAAGTTGTCAAATATATGAGGAGCATGAAACGGTCTGCAAAATAGGAGGAGCATGAAGCTGTGTTCAAAAAAATGAAGAGCCTGAAAAGTTGTGAAATATATGAAGAGATTCAAAAGGTGTGAAAAATATGAAGAGCTTCAAAAGGTGTCAAAAATATGAGGAGAATGAAAGTCTATGAAAAATAGGAGGAGCATGAAGTGGTGTTCAAAACATGAAGAGCCTGAAAAGGTGTGAAAAATATGAAAGCTGAAAAAGGTGTCAAAAATATGAGGAGCATGAAACGATCTGAAAAATATGAGGAGCATGAAGGGCTGTTGAAAATCATAAAGAGCCTGAAAAGTTGTGAAAAATATGAAGAGCTTCAAAAGATGTGAAAAACATGAAGCGCTTCAAAAGGTGTCAAAATGAGATGAGCATGAAACGGTCTGAAAAACAGGAGGAGCATGAAGTCGTGTTGAAAAAAATGAAAAATCTGAAAAGGTGTGAAATATATTAAGAGCTTCAAAAGGTGTCAAAAATATGAGGAGAATGAAACGGTCTGCAAAATAGGAGGAGCATGAAATGCTGTTCAAAAACATGAAGAGCCTGAAAAGGTGTGAAAAATATGAAGAGCTTCAAAAGGTGTCGAAAATATGAGGAGAATGAAACGGTCTGAAAAATCGGAGGTGCATGAAGCGGTGTTGTAAAACATGAAGAGCCTGAAAAGGTGTGAGAAATATGAAGAGCTTCAAAAGGTGTCAAATATATGAGTAGCATGAAACGGTCTGCAAAAAAGGAGGAGCATGAAGTGGTGTTGAAAAACATGAAGCTTGAAAAGGTGTGAAAAATATGAAAGCTTCAAAAGGTGACAAAAATATGAGGAGCATGAAACGGTCTGAAAAATAGGAGGAACATAAAGTGGTGTTCAAAAACATGAAGAGCCTGAAAAGGTGTGAAAAATATGAAGAGCTTCAAAATGTGTCAAAAATATGACGAGCATGAAACCCTCTTAAAAATAGCAGGAGGATGAAGCGGTGTTCAAAAACATGAAGAGCCTGAAAAGGTGTGAAAAATATGAAGAGCTTCAAAAGGTGTGAATTATATTAGGAGCATGAAAAGTTCTGAAAATTATGAGGACCATGAAGCGGTGTTCAAAAACATAAAGAGCCTGAAAATGTGTGAAAAATATGAAGAGCTTCAAAAGATGTCAAAAATATGAGGAGCATGAAACATTCTGAAAAATAGGAGGAGCATGAAGCGGTGTTGAAACACATGAAGAGCCTGAAAAGGTGTGAAAAATATATAGAGCTTCAAAAGATGTCAAAAATATCAGGAGCATGAAACTGTCTGAAAAATAGGAGGAGCATGAAGCAGTGTTCAAAAACATGAAGAGCCTGAAAACGTGTGAAAAATATGAAGAGCTTCAAAAGTTTTGAAAAATAAGAAGAGCTTCAAAAGGTGTCAAAAATGAGATCTGCATGAAATGGTCTGAAAAATAGGAGGAGCATGAAGCGGTGTTCAAAAACATGAAGAGCCTGAAAAGGTGTGAAAAATATGAAGAGCTTCAAAAGGTGTCAAAAATATGACGAGCATGAAACCCTCTTAAAAATAGGAGGAGGATGAAGCGGTGTTGAAAACCCGGAAGAGCCTGAAAAGGTGTGAAATATATGAAGAGCTTCAAAAGGTGTCAAAAATGAGATGTGCATGAAACGGACTGAAAAATTGGAGGAGCATGAAGTGGTGTTGAAAAATATTAAGAGAATGAAAGGTGTGCAAAATATGAAGAGCTTCAAAATTTGTCAAAAATATGAGGAGCATGAAAAGCTCTGAAAAATAGGAGGAGCATGAAACGGTGTTCAAAAACATGAAGAGCTTGAAAAGGTGTAAAAAATATGAAGAGTTTCAAAAGGTGTGAAATACATGAGGAGCATGAAACGTTCTGAAACATAGGAGGACCATGAAGCGGTGTTGAAAAACATGAAGAGCCTGAAAAGGTGTGAAAAAAATGAAGAGCTTCAAAATGTGTCAAAAATATGAGGAGCATGAAACAGTCTGAAAAATAGGAGGAGCATGAAGTGGTGTTCAAAATCATGAAGAGTCTGAAAAGGTGTGAAATATATGAAGAGCTTCAAAAGGTGTGAAAAATATGAGGAGCATGAAACGTTCTGAAAAATAGGAGGAGCCTGAACCGGGGTTCAAAAACATGAAGAGCCTGAAAAGGTGTGAAAAATATGAAGAGCTTCAAAAGGTGTGAAATACATGAGGAGCATGAAACGGTCTGAAAAATAGGAGGAGCATGAAGTGATGTTCAAAAACATGAAGAGCCTGAAAATGAGTGAGAAATATGAAAAGCTTCAAAAGGTGTCAAAAATATGAGGAGGATGAAACGGTCTGAAAAATAGGAGGAGCATGAAGCGGTGTTGAAAAACATGAAGAGCCTGAAAATGTGTGAAAAATATATAGAGCTTCAAAAGGTGTCAAAAATATGAGGAGCATGAAACGGTCTGAAAAATAGGAGGAGCATGAAGCGGTGTTGAAAAACATGAAGAGCCTGAAAACGTGTGAAAAATATGAAGAGCTTCAAAAGGTTTGAAAAATATGAAGAGCTTCAAAAAGTGTCAAAAAGGAGATCTGCATGAAACGGTCTGAAAAATAGGAGGAGCATGAAGTGGTGTTGAAAAAAATGAAGAGCCTGAAAAGGTGTGAAAAATATCAAGAGCTTCAAATGGTGTCAAAAATATGAGGAGCATGAAACGGTTTGAAAAATAGGACGAGCATGAAGCGGTGTTCAAAAACATGAAGAGCCTGAAAAGGTGTGAAAATTATGAAGAGCTTCAAAATATGTCAAAAATATGACGAGCATGAAACCCTCTTAAAAATAGGAGGAGGATGAAGCGGTGTTCAAAAACATGAAGAGCCTGAAAAGGTGTGCAAAATATGAAGAGCTTCAAAAGGTGTGAAATATATGAGGAGCATGAAACGGTGTTCAAAATCATGCAGAGACTGAAAAGGTGTGAAAAATATGAAGAGCTTCAAAAGATGTCAAAAATGAGATGAGCATGAAACGGTCTGAAAAATAGGAGGAGCATGAAGTGGTGTTGAAAATCATGAAGAGCCTGAAAATGTGTGAAATATATGCAGAGCTTCAAAAGGTGTCAAAAATATGAGGAGCATGTAACGGTCTGAAAAATACGAGGA
This sequence comes from Dama dama, assembly GCF_033118175.1. Lineage (NCBI taxonomy): Eukaryota > Metazoa > Chordata > Mammalia > Artiodactyla > Cervidae > Dama > Dama dama. Next base: position 10,220,407 of record NC_083706.1, on the reverse strand, counting down.
GCATGAAGTTGTGTTGAAAACCATGAAGAGCCTGAAAAGGTGTGAAAAATATGAAGAGCTTCAAAAGGTGTCAAAAATATGAGGAGCATGAAACGGTCTGAAAAATAGGAGGAGCATGAAGTGGTGTTCAAAACCATGAAGACCCTGAAAAGGTGTGAAATATATGAAGAGCTTCAAAAGGTGTGAAAAATATGAGGAGCATGAAACGGTCTGAAAAATAGGAGGAGCCTGAACCGGGGTTCAAAAACATGAAGAGCCTGAAAAGGTGTGAAAATTAAGAAGAGCTTCAAAATATGTCAAAAATATGACGAGCATGAAACCCTCTTACAAATAGGAGGAGGATGAAGCGGTGTTCAAAAACATGAAGAGCCTGAAAAGGTGAGCAAAATATGAAGAGCTTCAAAGGGTGTGAAATATATGAGGAGCATGAAACGGTGTTCAAAAACATGCAGAGACTGAAAAGGTGTGAAAAATATGAAGAGCTTCAAAAAGTGTCAAAAATTAGATTAGCATGAAAGTGTCTGAAAAATAGGAGGAGCCTGAAGTGGTGTTGAAAAACATGAAGAGCCTGAAAAGGTGTGAAAAATATGCAGAGCTTCAAAAAGTGTCAAAAATATGAGGAGCATGTAACGGTCTGAAAAATACGAGAAGCATGAAGTTGTGTTGAAAACCATGAAGAGCCTGAAAAGGTGTGAAAAATATGAAGAGCTTCAAAATGTGTCAAAAATATGAGGTGCATGATATGGTTTGAAAAATAGGATTAGCATGAAGCGGTGTTCAAAACCATGAAGAGCCTGAAAATATGTGAAAAATATGAAAAGCTTCAAAAGGTGTAAAAAATGAGATGAGCCTGAAACGGTCTGAAAAATAGGAGGTGCATTAAGCGGTGTTGAAAAACATGAAGAGCCTGAAAAGGTGTGAAAAATATGAAGAGCTTCAAAAGGTGTCAAAAATATGAGGAGCATGAAACGGTCTGAAAAATCGGAGGTGCATGAAGCGGTGTTGAAAAACATGAAGAGCCTGAAAAGGTGTGAGAAATATGAAGAGCTTCAAAAGGTGTCAAATATATGAGTAGCATGAAACTGTCTGCAAAAAAGGAGGAGCATGAAGTGGTGTTGAAAAACATGAAGAGCCTGAAAAGGTGTGAAAAATATGAAAGCTTCAAAAGGTGACAAAAATATGAGGAGCATGAAACGGTCTGAAAAATAGGAGGAGCATGAAGTGGTGTTCAAAAACATGAAGAGCCTGAAAAGGTGTGAAATATATGAAGAGCTTCAAAATGTGTCAAAAATATGACGAGCATGAAACTCTCTAAAAAATAGGAGGAGGATGAAGCGGTGTTCAAAAACATGAAGAGCCTGAAAATGTGTGCAAAATATGAAGAGCTTCAAAAGGAGTGAAATACATGAGGAGCATGAAAAGGTGTTCAAAAACAAGCAGAGACTTAAAATGTGCGAAACGTATGAAGAGCTTCAAAAAGTGTCAAAAATTAGATTAGCATGAAAGGGTCTGAAAAATAGGAGGAGCCTGAAGAGGTGTAGAAAAACATGAAGAGGCTGAAAAAGTGTGAAAAATATGAAGAGCTTCAAAAGATGTCAAAAATGAGATGAGCATGAAACGGTCTGAAAAATAGGAGGAGCATGAAGTGGTGTTGAAAATCATGAAGAGCCTGAAAAGGTGTGAAATATATGCAGAGCTTCAAAAGGTGTCAAAAATATGAGGAGAATGAAACCGTCTGAAATATACGAGGAGCATGAAGTGTTGTTGAAAAACATGAAGAGCCTGAAAAGGTGTGAAAAATATGAAGAGCTTCAAAAGGTGTCAAAAATATGAGGAGCATGAAACGGTCCGAAAAATAGGAGGATCATGAAGCGGTGTTGAAAAACATGAAGAGCCTGAAAAGGTGTGAAAAATATGAAGAGTTTCAAAAGGTGTGAATTATATGAGGAGCATGAAAAGTTCTGAAAATTAGGAGGACCATGAAGCGGTGTTCAAAAACATAAAGAGCCTGAAAATGTGTGAAAAATATGAAGAGCTTCAAAATTTTGAAAAATAAGAAGAGCTTCAAAAGGTGTCAAAAATGAGATCTGCATGAAACGGTCCGAAAAATAGGAGGATCATGAAGCGGTGTTGAAAAACATGAAGAGCCTGAAAATGTGTGAAAAATATGAAGAGCTTCAAAAGGTGTCAAAAATATGAGGAGCATGAAACGGCCTGAAAAATAGGAGGATCGTGAAACGGTGATCAAAAACATGAAGAGCCTCAAAAGGTGTGAAAAATATGAGGAGCATGAAACGGTCTGAAAAAGATGAGGAACATGAAGCGGTGTTGAAAAACATGAAGAACCTGAAAAGCTGTTAAAAATATGAAGAGCTTGAAAATGTGTCAAAAATATGAGGAACACGATACGGTCTGAAAAATAGGAGGAGCATGAAGTGGTGTGGAAAAGCATGAAGGGCCTGAAAAGGTGTGAAAAATATGAAGAGCTTCAAAATGTGTGAAATACATAAGGAGCATGAAACTCTCTGAAAAATAGGAGGAGCCTGAAATGGTGTTCAAAAACATGAATAGACTGAAAACGTCTGAAAAATATGAAGTGCTTCAAAAGGTTTGAAAAATATGAGGAGCATGATACGGTCTGAAAAATAGGAGGAGCATGAAGCTGTGTTCAAAAACATGAAGAGCCTGAAAAGTTGTGAAAAATATGAAAAGCTTCAAAAGGTGTCAAAAATGAGATGAGCATGAAACGGTCTGAAAAATAGGAGGAGCATGAAGCGATGTTCAAAAACATGAAGAGCTTAAAAAGTTGTGAAAAATATGAAAGGCTTCAAAAGGTGTGAAAAATATTAGGAGCATGAAACGGTCTGAAAAATCGGAGGAGCAGGAAGCGGTGTTGAAAAACATGAAGAGCCTTAAAAGGTGTGAAAAATATGAAGAGCTTCAAAAGGTGTCAAAAATATGAGGAGCATGAAACGGTCTGAAAATTATGAGCAGCATGAAGCGGTGTTGAAAAACATGAAGAGCCTGAAAATGTGTGAAAAATATGAAGAGCTTCAAAAGGTGTCAAAAATATGAGGAGCATGAAACGGTCTGAAAAATTGGAGGAGCATGAAGCGGTGTTGAAAAACATGAAGAGCCTTAAAAGGTGTGAAAAATATGAAGAGCTTCAAAAGGTGTCAAAAATATGAGGAGCATGAAACGGTCTGAAAAATATGAGCAGCATGAAGCGGTGTTGAAAAACATGAAGAGCCTGAAAAGGTGTGAAAAATATGAAGAGCTTAAAAAGGTGTCAAATACATGAGGAGCATAAAACTCTCTGAAAAAGAGAAGGAGCATGAAGTGGTGTTCAAAAACATGAAGAGCCTGAAAAGGTGTGAAATATATGAAGAGCTTCAATAGGTGTGAAAAATATGAGGAGCATGATATGGTTTGAAAAAAAGGATTAGCATGAAGGGGTGTTCAAAAACATGAAGAGCCTGAAAAGTTGTGAAAAATATGCAAAGCTTCAAAAGGTGTCAAAAATGAGATGAGCATGAAACGGTCTGAAAAATAGGACGTGCATGAAGCTGTGTTGAAAAACATGAAGAGCCTGAAAAGTTGTGAAAAATATGAAGAGCTTCAAAAGGTGTCAAAAATATGAGGAGCATGAAACGGTCTGAAAAATAGGAGGAGCATGAAGCGGTGTTGAAAAACATGAAGAGCCTGAAAAGGTGTGAAAAATATGAAGAGCTTCAAAAGGTGTCAAAAATATGAGGAGGATGAAACGGTCTGCAAAATCGGAGGAGCATGAAGCGTTGTTGAAAAACATGAAGAGCCTAAAAAGCTGTGAGAAATATGAAGAGCTTCAAAAGGTGTTAAAAATATGAGTAGCATGAAACGGTCTGCAAAAAAGGAGGAGCATGAAGTGGTGTTGAAAAAGATGAAGAGCTGAAAAGGTGTTAAAAATATGAAAGCTTCAAAAGGTGTCAAAATTATGAGGAGCATGAAACGGTCTGAAAAATAGGAGGAGCATGAAGCGCTGTTGAAAATCATAAAGAGCCTGAAAACGTGTGAAAAATATGAAGACCTTCAAAATTTGTCAAAAATATGAAGAGCTTCAAAAGGTGTTAAAATGAGATGAGCATGAAACGATCTGAAAAATAGGAGGAGCATGAAGAGGTGTTGAAAAAATGAAGAGTCTGGAAAGGTGTGAAAAATATGAAGAGCTTCAAAAGATGTGAAAAACATGAAGAGCTTCAAAAGGTGTCAAAATGAGATGAGCAGGAAACGGTCTGAAAAATAGGAGGAGCATGAAGTCGTGTTGAAAAAAAGGAAAAGTCTGAAAAAGTGTGAAATATATGAAGAGCTTCAAAAGGTGTCAAAAATATGAGGAGAATGAAACGGTCTGAAAAATAGGAGGAGCATGAAGCGATGTTGAAAAACATGAATTGTCTGAAAACGTGTGGAAAATATGAATAGATTCATAAATGTGAAAAATATGAAGAGCTTCAAAAGGTGTGAAACATATGAAGAGCTTCAAAAGGTGTCAAAAAAAAGATGAGCATGAAAAGGTCTGAAAAATAGGAGGAGCATGAAGCGGTGTTGAAAATCATGAAGAGCCTGAAAACGTGTGAAAAATATGAAGACCTTCAAAATTTGTAAAAAATATGAATAGCTTCAAAAGGTGTTAAAATGAGATGAGCATGAAATGATCTGAAAAATAGGAGGAGCATGAAGTGGTGTTGAAAAAATGAAGAGCCTGGAAAGGTGTGAAATATCTGAAGAGCTTCAAAAGGTGTCAAAAATATGAGGAGCATGAAACGGTCGGCAAAATACGACGAGCATGAAGCGGTGTTGAAAAACATGAAGAGCCTGAAAAGGTGTGAAAAATATGAAGAGCTTCAAAAGGTGTCAAAAATATGAGGAGCATGAAACAATCTGAAAAATAGGAGGAGCATGAAGCGGTGTTCAAAAACATGAAGAGCCTGAAAAGGTGTGAAATATATGAAGAGCTTCAAAAGGTGTCAAAAATATGAGGAGCATGAAACGGTCTGAAAAATAGGAGGAACATGAAGCGGTGTTCAAAAACATGAAAAGCCTGAAAAAGTGTGAAAAATATGAAGAGCTTCAAAAGGTGTCAAAAATATGAGGAGAATGAAACGGTCTGAAAATTAGGAGGAGCATGAAGCGGTGTTGAATAACATAAAGAGCCTGAAACAGTGTGAAATATATGAAGAGCCTCAAAGGTGTCAAAAATATGAGGAGCAAGAAACGGTCTGAAAAATAGAAGGAGCTTGAAGTGGTGTTGAAAAACATGAAGAGCCTGAAAAAGTGTGAAATATATGAAGAGCCTCAAAGGTGTCAAAAATATGACGAGCAAGAAACGGTCTGAAAAATAGAAGGAGCTTGAAGTGGTGTTGAAAAACATGAAGAGCCTGAAAAGGTGTGAAAAATATGAAGAGCTTCAAAAAGGTGTCAAATACATAGAGGGTGAAACGGTCTGAAAAATATGAGGAGCAAGAAACTGTTTTCAAAAACATGAAGAGCCTCAAAAGGTGTGAAAAATATGAAGAGCTTCAAAAAGGTGTCAAATATATAGAGGGTGTAACGGTCTGAAAAATATGAGGAGCAAGAAACTGTTTTCAAAAACATGAAGAGCCTCAAAAGGTGTGAACAATGTGAATAGCTTCAAACTGTGTCAAAAATATGAGGAGCATGAAACGGTCTGAAACATAGGAGGAGCATGAAGTGTTGTTGAAAAACATGAAGAGCCTGAAAAAGGTGTGAAACATATGAGGAGCATGATACGGTCTGAAAAATAGGAGGAGCATGAAGTGGTGTTGAAAAATATGAAGAGCCTGAAAACGTATGAAAAATATGAAGAGCTTCAAAAGGTGTCAAAAATATAAGGAGCATGAAACGGTCTGAAATATAGCAGGAGCATGAAAAGGTGTTAAAAAACATGAAGAGCCTGAAAAGGTGTGAAAAAGATGAACAGCTTCAAATGGTGTCAAAAATATGAGGAGAATGAAACGGTCTGAAAATTAGGAGGAGCATGAAGTGGTGTTGAAAAACATGAAGAGCTTGAAAAAGGTGTGAAACATATGAGTAGAATAAAACGGTCTGAAAAATAGGAGGAGCATGAAGTGGTGTAGAAAAACATGAAGACCCTGAGAAGGTGTGAAAAATATGAAGAGCTGCAAAAAGTGTCAAAAATATGAGGAGCTTGAAACGGTCTGAAATATAGGAGGAACGTGAAATGGTGTTAAAAAAAATATGAAGAGCTTCAAAAGGTGTGAAACATATGAGGAGCATGAAACAGTCTGAAAAATAGGAGGAGCATGAAGCGTTGTTGAAAAACATGAAGAGCCTGAAAAGGTGTGAAAAATATGAAGTGCTTCAAAAGGTGTCAAAAACATGAGGAGCATGAAAAGGTCTGAAAAATAGGAGGACCATGAATCGGTGTTCAAAAAAATGAAGAGCCTGGAGAAGTGTGAAAAATATGAAGAGCTTCAAAAAGTGTCAAAAATATGAGGAGCATTAAACGGTCTGATAAATAGGAGAAGCATGAAGTGGTGTTGAAAAATATGAAGAGCCTGAAAAGGTGTGAAAAATATGAAGAGCTTCAAAGGTGTCAAAATTATGAGGAGCATGAAACGCTCTGAAAAAGAGGAGGAGCAGCAAGCGATGTTGAAAAACATGAAGAGCGTGAAAAGGTGTGAAAAATATGAAGAGCTTAAAAAGGTGTCAAAAATATGAGGAGCATGAAAGGGTCTGAAAAATAGTAGGAGCATGAAGCGGTGTTGAAAAACATGAAGAGCCTGAAAAGGTGTGAAAAATATGAAGAGCTTCAAAAGTGGTCAAAAATATGAGAAGCATGAAACGGACTGAAAATTAGGAGGAGCATGAAGTGGTGCTGAAAAACATGAAGAGCCTGAAAAGGTGTGAAAAATATGAAGAGCTTCAAAAGGCGTCAAAAATATGAGGAGCATGAAACGGTCTGAAAAATAGGAGAAGCATGAAGCGGTTTTAAAAACATGAAGAGCCTGAAAAAGTGTGAAAAATATGAAGAGCTTCAAAAGGTGTCAAAAATATGAGGAGAATGAAACGGTCTGAAAATTAGGAGGAGCATGAAGCGGTGTTGAAAACATAAAGAGCCTGAAACAGTGTGAAATATATGAAGAGCCTCAAAGGTGTCAAAAATATGAGGAGCAAGAAACGGTCTGAAAAATAGAAGGAGCTTGAAGTGGTGTTGAAAAACATGAAGAGACTGAAAACGTGTGAAAAATATGCAGAGCTTCAAAAAGGTGTCAAATATATAGAGGGTGAAACGGTCTGAAAAATATGAGGAGCAAGAAACTGTTTTCAAAAACATGAAGAGCCTGAAAATTTGTGAAAAATGTGAAGAGCTTCAAACTGTGTCATAAATATGAGGAGCATGAAACGGTCTGAAAAATAGAAGGAGCTTGAAGTGGTGTTGAAAAACATGAAGAGCCTGAAAAAGTGTGAAAAATATGAAGAGCTTCAAAAGGTGTCAAAAATATGAGGAGAATGAAACGGTCTGAAAATTAGGAGGAGCATGAAGCGGTGTTGAAAACATAAAGAGCCTGAAACAGTGTGAAATATATGAAGAGCCTCAAAGGTGTCAAAAATATGAGGAGCAAGATACGGTCTGAAAAATAGAAGGAGCTTGAAGTGGTGTTGAAAAACATGAAGAGACTGAAAACGTGTGAAAAATATGCAGAGCTTCAAAAAGGTGTCAAATATATAGAGGGTGAAACGGTCTGAAAAATATGAGGAGCAAGAAACTGTTTTCAAAAACATGAAGAGCCTGAAAATTTGTGAAAAATGTGAAGAGCTTCAAACTGTGTCAAAAATATGAGGAGCATGAAACGGTCTGAAACATAGGATGAGCATGAAGTATTGTTGAAAAAGATGAAGAGCCTGAAAAATGTGTGAAACATATGAGGAGCATGATACGGTCTGAAAAATAGGAGCATGAAGTGGTGTTGAAAAATATGAAGAGCCTGAAAAGGTGTGAAAAATATGAAGAGCTTCAAAAGGTGTCAAAAATATAAGGAGCATGAAACGGTCTGAAATATAGCAGGAGCATGAAAAGGTGTTAAAAAACATGAAGAGCCTGAAAAGGTGTGAAAAAGATGAACAGCTTCAAATGGTGTCAAAAATATGAGGAGAATGAAACGGTCTGAAAATTAGGAGGAGCATGAAGCGGTGTTGAAAAACATGAAGAGCCTGAAAATGTGTGAAATATATGAAGAGCCTCAAAGGTGTCAAAAATATGAGGAGCAAGAAACGGTCTGAAAAATAGGAGGAGCTTGAAGCGGTGTTGAAAAATATGAAGAGCCTGAAAAGGTGTGAAATATATGCAGAGCTTCAAAAGGTGTCAAAAATATAAGGAGCATGAAATGGTATGAAATATAGGAGGAGCATGAAACGGTGTTCATACACTTGAAGAGCCTGGAAAGGTGTGAAAAAAATGAAGAGCTTCAAAAAGGTATCAAAAATATGAGGAGGGAGAAAGGGTCTGAAAAACAAGAGGAGCAAGAAACTGTTTTCAAAAACATGAAGAGCCTCAACAGTTGTGAAAAATATGAAGAGCTTCAAACTGTGTCAAATATATGAGAAACATGAAACGGTCTGAAAAATAGAAGGAGCTTGAAGTGGTGTTGAAAAAGATGAAGAGCCTGAAATAGTGTGAAATATAGGAAGAGCCTCAAAGGTGTCAAAAATATGAGGAGCAAGAAACGGTCTGAAAAATAGAAGGAGCTTGAAGTGGTGTTGAAAAACAAGAAGAGCCTGAAAAGGTGTGAAAAATATTAAGAGCTTCAAAGAGGGGTCAAATATATAGAGGGTGAAACGGTCTGAAAAATATGAGGAGCAAGAAACTGTTTTGAAAAACATGAAGAGCCTCAAAAGGTGTGAAAAATATGAAGAGCTTCAAAAAGGTGTCAAATATATAGAGGGTGAAACGGTCTGAAAAAAATGAGGAGCAAGAAACTGTTTTCAAAAACATGAAGAGCCTCAAAAGATGTGAAAAATGTGAAGAGCTTCAAACTGTGTCAAAAATATGAGGAGCATGAAACGGTCTGAAACATAGGAGGAGCATGAAGTGTTGTTGAAAAACATGAAGAGCCTGAAAAAGGTGTGAAACATATGAGGAGCATGATACGGTCTGAAAAATAGGAGGAGCATGAAGCGGTGTTGAAAAATATGAAGAGCCTGAAAACGTGTGAAAAATATGAAGAGCTTCAAAAGGTGTCAAAAACATAAGGAGCATGAAACGGTCTGAAATACAGGAGGAGCATGAAAAGGTGTTAAAAAACATGAAGAGCCTGAAAAGGTGTGAAAAATATGAAGAGCTTCAAATGGTGTCAAAAATATGAGGAGCATGAAACGGTCTGATAATTAGGAGGAGCATGAAGTGGTGTTGAAAAACATGAAGAGCTTGAAAAAGGTGTCAAACATATGAGTAGAATAAAACGGTCCGAAAAATAGGAGGAGCATGAAGTGGTGTAGAAAAACATGAAGACCCTGAAAAGGTGTGAAAAATATGAAGAGCTACAAAAAGTGTCAAAAATATGAGGAGCTTGAAACGGTCTGAAATATAGGAGGAGCGTGAAAAGGTGTTAAAAAAAATATGAAGAGCTTCAAAAGGTGTGAAACATATGAGGAGCATGAAACGGGCTGAAAAATAGGAGAAGCATGAAGGGGTGTGGAAAAACATGAAGAGCCTGAAAAGGGTTGAAAAATATGAAGAGCTTCAAAAGGTGTGAAATACATGAGGAGCATGAAACTCTCTGAAAAATAGAAATAGCATGAAGCGTTGTTGAAAAACATGAAGAGCCTGAAAACGTGTGAAAATATGAAGAGCTTCAAAAATATGGAAAATATGAAGAGCTTCCAAAGGTGTGAAAAATTTGAAGAGCTTCAAAAGGTGTCAAAATGAGATGAGCATGAAACGGTCTGAAAAATAGGAGGAGCATGAAGCGGTGTTGAAAATCATAAAGAGCCTGAAAAGTTGTGAAAAATATGAAGAGCTTCAAAAGACGTGAAAAATTTGAAGAGCTTCAAAAGGTGTCAAAATGAGAAGAGCATGAAACGGTCTGAAAAATAGGAGGAGCATGAAGTGGTGTTGAAAAAAATGAAGAGCCTGAAAAGGTGTGAAATATATAAAGAGCTTCAAAAGGTGTCAAAAATATGAGGAGAATGAAACGGTCTGCAAATTAGGAGAAGCCTGAAATGGTGTTCAAAAACATGAAGAGCCTGAAAAGGTGTGAAAAACATGAGGAGCCTGAAAAGGTGTGAAAAATATGAAGAGCTTCAAAAGGTGTGAAATACATGAGGAGCATGAAACGGGCTGAAAAATAGGAGAAGCATGAAGGGGTGTGGAAAAACATGAAGAGCCTGAAAAGGTTTGAAAAATATGAAGAGCTTCTAAAGGTGTGAAATACATGAGGAGCATGAAACTCTCTGAAAAATAGAAATAGCATGAAGCGGTGTTGAAAAACAAGAAGAGCCTGAAAACGTGTGAAAAATATGAAGAGCATCAAAAGGTGTGAAAAATATGAAGAGCTTCAAAAGGTGTAAAAAATGAGATGAGCATGAAACCGTCTGAAAAATAGGAGGAGCATGGAGTGGTGTTGAAAAAAATGAAGAGCCTGAAAAGTTGTGAAACATATGAAGAGCTTCAAAAGGTGTCAAAATTATGAGGAGCATGAAAGGGTCGGGAAAAATAGGAGCAGCATGAAGCGGTGTTCAAAAACATGAAGAGCGTGAAAAGGTGTGAAAAAAAGGAAGAGCTTCAAAAGGTGTGAAAAATATGAGGAGCATGAAACGGTCTGAAAAATAGGAGGAGCATGAAGCGGTGTTTAAAAACATGAGGAGGCTGAGAACTTGTGAAAAATATGAAGAGCATCAAAAGGTGTGAAAAATATGAAGAGCTTCAAAAGGTGTCAAAAATGAGATGAGCAAGAAACGGTTTGAAAAATAGGAGGAGCATGGAGTGGTGTGAAAAAAATGAAGAGCCTGAAAAGGTGTGAAAAATATGAAGAGCTTCAAAAGGTGTGAAATATATGAGGAGCATGAAACGGTCTGAAAAATAGGAGGAGTATGCAGCGGTTAAAAAACATGAAGAGGCTGATAAGGTGTGAAAAATATGAAGAGTCCCAAAAGTTGTCAAAAATATGTGGAGCGTGAAACGGTCTCAAAAATAGGAGGAGCGTGAAGCGGTGATGAAAAACATGAAAAGCCTGAAAACGTGTGATAAAATATGAAGAGCTTCAAAGGTGTCAAATATATGAGGAGCATGAAACGGTCGCAAAAATAGGAGGAGCATGAAGCGGTGTTGAGAAACATGAAGAGCCTGAAAAGGTGTGAAAAGTATGAGAGCTTCAAAAGGTGTCAATAATGAGAGGTGCATGAAACAGTCTGAAAAATAGGAGGAGCATGAAACTGTCTGAAAAATAGGAGAAGCATGAAGCGGTGTTGAAAAACATGAAGAGCATGAAAAGGTGTGAAAAATATGAAGAGGTTGAAAATGTGTGAAATATATGAAGAGCTTCAAAAGGTGTCAAAAATGAGATGAGCATGAAACGGTCTGAAAAATAAGAGGAGCATGAAATGGTGATCAAAACGTGAAGAGCCTGAAAAGGTGTGAAAAATATGAAGAGCTTCAAAAGGTGTGAAATACATGAGGAGCATGAAACGGGCTGAAAAATAGGAGAAGCATGAAGTGGTGTGGAAAAACATGAAGAGCCTGAAAAGGTGTGAAAATATGAAGAGCTTCAAAAGGTGTGAAATACATGAGGAGCATGAAACTCTCTGAAAAATAGAAGGAGCATGAAGCGGTGTTCAAACATGAAGAGCCTGAAAAGGTGTGAAAAATATGAAGAGCTTCAAAAGGTGTCAAAAATATTAGGAGCATGAAACGGTCTGAAAAATAGGAGGAGCACGAAGCGTTGTTCAAAAACATGAAGAGCCTGAAAAGGTGTGAAAATATGAAGAGCTATAAAAGGTGTCAAAAATATGAGAAGCATGAAACGGTCTGAAAAATAGGAGGAGCATTAAGCGGTGTTCAAAAACATGAAGAGCGTGAAAAGGTGTGAAAAAAAGGAAGAGCTTCAAAAGGTGTCAAAAATATGAGAAGCATGAAACGGTCTGAAAAATATGAGGAGCATGAAGCGGTGTTGAAAAACATGCAGAGCCTGAGAACTTGTGAAAAATAAGAAGAGCTTCAAAAGGTGTCAAAAATATGAGGAGAATGAAACGGTCTGAAAAATAGGAGGATCATGAAGCGGTGTTGAAAAACATGAAGAGTCTGAAAAGGTGTGAAAGATATGTAGAGTTTCTAAAGATGTCAAAAATATGAGGAGCATGAAACGGTCTGAAAAATAGGAGGAGCATGAAGTGGTGTTGAAAAACATGAAGAGCCTGAAAAGGTGTGTAAAATTTGAAGAGCTTCAAAAGGTGAGAAATACATGAGGAGCATGAAACTCTCTGAAAAATAGGAGAAGCATGAACCGGTGTTGAAAAACATGAAGAGCCTGAAAAGGTGTGAAAAATATGAAGAGCTTCAAAAGGTGTGAAAAGTATGAGGAGCATGAAGTGGTGTTCAAAAACATGAAGAGCCTGAAAATGTGTGAAAAATATGAAGAGACTGAAAACGTGTCAAAAATATGAGGAGCATGAAACGTTCTGAAAAATACGATGAGCCTGATAAGGTGTTGAAAAACATGAAGAGCCTGAAAAAGTGTGAAAATATGAAGAGCTTCAAAAGGTGTCAAAAAAGAGATGAGCATGAAATGGTCTGAAAAATAGGAGGAGCATGAAGCGGTGTTGAAAAACATGAAGAGCCTGAAAAGGTGTGAAATATATGAATAGCTTCAAATCGTATGAAATATATGAGGAGCATTATACGGTCTGAAAAGTAGGAGGAGCATGAAAAGTTGTTCAAAAACATGAAGAGCCTGAAAATGTGTGAAAAATAGGAAGAGCTTCAAAAGGTGTCAAAAATATGAGGGACATTAAAGGTCTTAAAAACAGGAGGAGGATGAAGTGGTGTTGAAAAACATGAAGAGCTTCAAAAGGTGTGAAAAATAGGAAGAGCTTCAAAAGGTGTCACAAATATGAGGAGCATGAAACGGTCGGAAAAATAGGAGGAGCATGAAGCGCTGTTGAAAAACATGAAGAGCCTGAAAAGGTGTGAAAAATATGAAGAGGTTCAAAACGTGTCAAAAATATGAGGAGCATGAAACGGTCTGAAAATAGGACGAGCATGAAGCGGTGTTCAAAAAGATGAAGAGCCTGAAATGGTGTGAAAAATATGAAGAGCTTCAAAATGTGTCAAAAATATGACGAGCATGAAACCCTCTTAAAAATAGGAGGAGGATGAAGCGGTGTTCAAAAACATGAAGAGCCTGAAAAGGTGTGAAAATTATGAAGAGCTTCAAAAGGTGTAAAAAATATGAAGAGCTTCAAAAGGTGTCAAAAATGAGATGAGCATGAAACGGTCTAAAAAATAGGAGGAGCATGAAGCGGTGTTCAAAAAAATGCAGAGACTGAAAAATTGTGAAAAATATGAAGAGCTTCAAAAGGTGTAAAAAATAGGAGGAGCATGAAACGGGTTGAAAAATAGGAGGAGCATGAACCGGTGTTCAAAAACATAAAGAGCATGAAAAGGTGTGAAAAACATGAAGAGCTTCATAAGGTGTCAAATTTAGTTTAGCATGAAAGGGTCTGAAAAGTAGGAGGAGCATGAAGTGGTGTTGAAAACATGAAGTGCCTGAAAAGGTGTGAAATATACGAAGAGCTTCAAAAGGTGTGAAAAATATGAAGTGCATCAAAAGGTGTCAAAAATGAGATGAGCATGAAACGGTCTGAAAAATAGGAGGAGCATGAAGTGGTATTGAAAAACATGAAGAGCCTAAAAATGTGTGAAAAATATGAAGAGCTTCAAAAATATGAAAAATATGAAGAGATTCAAAAGGTGTGAAAAATATGAAGAGCTTCAAAAGATGTCAAAAATGAGATGAGCATGAAACGGTCTGAAGAAAAGGAGGAGCATGAAGCGGAGTCCACAAAAATGAAGAGCCTGAAAAGGTGGAAAGTATATGAAGAGCTTCAAAAGCTGTCAAAAATTTGAGGAGCATGAAACGGTATGAAAAATAGGAGGAGTGTGAAGCGGTGTTCAAAAACATGAAGAGTTTAAAAGGTGTGAAAAATATGAAGAGCTTCAAAAGTTGTGAAAAATATGAAAAGCATAAAACGGTCTGAAAAATAGGAGGAGCATGAAACGGTCTGAAAAATAGGAGGAGCATGAAGCGGTGTTGAAAAACATGAAGAGTCTGAAAAGGTGTGAAAAATATGAAGAGCTTCAGAAGGTGTCAAAAATTTGAGGAGCATGAAAAGTTCTGAAGAATAGGAAGAGCATGATGCAGTGTTGAAAAACATGAAGAGCCTGAAAAGGTGTGAAAAATATGAAGCACTTCAAAAGATGTCAAAATTATGAGGAGCATGAAACAGTTGAAAAATAGGAGGAGCATGAAGCTGTGTTCAAAAACATGAAGAACCGGAAAAGGTGTGAAAAATATGAAGAGCTTCAAAAGGTGTGAAAATTATGAGGAGCATGAAACGGTCTGAAAAATAGGAGGAGCATGAAGCGGTGTTCAAAAACATGAAGAGCCTGAAAAGGTGTGAAAAATATGAAGAGCTTCAAAAGGTTGGAAATACATGAGGAGCATGAAACGGTCTGAAAAATAGGAGGAGCATGAATCGGTCTGAAAAATGGGAGGAGCATGAAGCGGTGTTGAAAAACATGAAGTTCCTGAAAAGCTGTGAAAATAAGACAAGCTTCAAAAGGTGTCAAAAATATGAGGAGCATGAAACGGTCTGAAAAATAGGAGGAGCATGAAACGATCTGAAAAATGGGAGGAGCATGAAGCAGTGTTGAAAAACATGAAGTTCCTGAAAAGCTGTGAAAATAAGACAAGCTTCAAAAGGTGTCAAAAATATGAGGAGCATGAAACGGTATGAAAAATACGAGGAGCATGAAGCGGTGTTGAAAGACATGAAGACCCTGAAAAGGTGTGAAAAATATGAAGAGCTTCTAAATGTGTCAAAATATGAGGAGCATGAAACTGTCTGAAATATATCAGGAGCATGAAAAGGTGTTGAAAAACATGAAGAGCATCAAAAGCTGTGAAGAATATGAAGAGCTTCAAAACGTGTCAAAAATATGAGGAGCATGAATCGGTCTGAAAAATAGAAGGAGCATGAGGTGGTGTTAAAAAACATGAAGATCTGAAAAGGAGTGAAAAATATGAAGAGCTTCATAAGGTGTCAAAAATATGAGGAGCATGAAACGGTCTGAAAAATAGGAGGAGCAAGAAACGGGTTTAACAAACATGAAGAGCGGGAAAAGGTGTGAAAAATATGAAGAGCTTCAAAAGGTTTCAAAAATATGAGGAGCATGAAACAGGCTGTAAAATAGGAGGAGCATGAAGCGGTGTCGACAAACATGAAGAGCATGAAGAGTTGTGAAAAATAGGAAGAACTTCAAAAGGTGTCAAAAATATGAGGAGCATGAACGGTATGAAAAATAGGAGGATCATGAAGCCGTGTTGAAAAACATGAAGAGCCTGAAAACGTGTGAAAATTATGAAGAGCTTCAAAAGGTGTGAAATATATGAAGAGCTTCAAAAGGTGTCAAAAATGAGATGAGCATGAAATGGTCTGAAAGATAGGAGGAGCATGAAGCGGTGTTGAAAAACATGAAGAGCCTGAAAAGGTGTGAAAAATATGAAGAGCTTCAAATGGTGTGAAATACATGAGGAGCTTGTAACGGTCTGAAAAACAGGAGGAGCATGAAATCTTGTTGAAAAACATGAAGAGCCTGAAAACGTGTGAAAATTATGAAGAGCTTCAAAAGGTGTGAAATATATGAAGAGCTTCAAAAGGTGTCAAAAATGAGATGAGCATGAAATGGTCTGAAAGATAGGAGGAGCATGAAGTGGTGTTGAAAAACATGAAGAGCCTGAAAAGGTGTGAAAAATATGAAGAGCTTTAAAAGGTGTGAAAAATATGACGAGCATGAAACGGTCTGAAATATAGGAGGAGCATGAAGCGGTGTTCAAAAACATGAAGAGCCTGACAAGTTGTGAAAAGTATGAACAGCTTCAAAATGTGTCTAATATATGAGGGGAAAGAAATGGTCTGAAAAAAAGGAAGAGCATGAAGTGATGTTCAAAAACATGAAGAGCCTGAAAAGGTGTGAAAAATATGAAGAGCTTCAAAAGCTGTCAAATATATGAGGAGCACGAAACGGTCTGAAAAAAAGCAGGAGCATGAAGCGTTGTTGAAAATCTTGAAGAGCTTGAAAAGGTGTGAAAAATATGAAGAGCTTCAAAAGGTTTCAAATATATGAGGATCATGAAACGGTCTGAAAAATAGGAGGAGCATGAAACGGTCTGAAAAATAAGAGGAGCATGAAATGGTGTTGAAAAACAGTAGGAACCTGAAAATGTGAGAAAAATATGAAGAGCTTCAAAAGGTTTCAAAAATATGAGGAGCAAGAAACTTTCTGAAAAATAGAAGGAGCATGAACCGGTGTTGAAAAACATGAAGAGCCTGAAAAGGTGTGAAAAATATGAAGAGCTTCAAAACGTGTCAAAAATATGAGGAGCATGAAACGGTCGGAAAAATAGGAGGAGCAAGAAGCGGTGTTGAAAAACATGAAGAGCCTGAAAATGTGTGAAAAATATGAAGAGCTTCAAAAGGTGTGAAAAATATGAAGAGCTTCAAAAGGTGTCAAATTGAGATGAGCATGAAACGGTCTGAAAAATAGGAGGAGCATTAAGCTGTGTTGAAAATCATAACGAGCCTGAAAAGGTGTGAAAAATATGAAGAGCTTCAAAAATGTGAAAAATATGAAGAGCTTCAAAAGGTGTCAAAAATGAGATGAGCATGAAACGGTCTGAAAAATAGGAGGAGCATTAAGCTGTGTTGAAAATCATAATGAGCCTGAAAAGGTGTGAAAAATATGAAGAGCTTCAAAAGGTGTGCAAAATATGAAGAGATTCAAAACCTGTCAAAAATATGAGGAGCCTGAAACAGTCTCAAAAATAGGAAGAGTATGAAACGGTCTGAAAAATAGGAGGATCATGAAGCGATGTTGAAAATCGTGAAGAGCCTGAAAAGGTGTGAAAAATGTGAAGAGCTTCAACAGGTGTCAAAAACATGAGGAGAATGAAACGGTCTGAAAAATAGGAGGAGCATGAAGCTGTGTTCAAAAACATGAAGAGCCAGAAAAGGTGTGAAAAATAAGAAGAGCTTCAAAAAGTGTCAAAAATATGAGGAGCAAGAAACGGTCTGAAAAATAGGAGGAACATGAAGTGGAGCTGAAAAACATGAAGAGCCTGAAAAGGTGTGCAAAATATGAAGAGCTTCAAAAGGTGTAAAAAATGAGATGAGCATGAAACGGTCTGAAAAATAGGAGGAGCATGAACTGGTGCTGAAAAACATGAAGAGCCTGAAAAGGTGTGAAATATATGAAGAGCTTCAAAAGGTGTCAAAAATATGAGGAGCATGAAACGGTCTGAAAAATAGGAGGAGCATGAAGCGGTGTTGAAAAACATGAAGAGCATGAAAAGCTGTGAAGAATATGAAGAGCTTCAAAACCTGTCAAAAATATGAGGAGCATGAATCGGTCTGAAAAATAGGAGGAGCAAGAAACGGTTTTAACAAACATGAAGATCGGGAAAAGGTGTGAAAAATATGAAGAGCTTCAAAAGGTTTGAAAAATATGAAGAACATGGAACGGTCTGAAAAATAGGAGGAGGATAAAGCGGTGTTCAAAAACATGTAGAGCCTGAAAAGGTGTGACAAATATGAAGAGCTTCAAAAGGTGTCAAAAATATGAGGAGCATGAAACAGTCTCAAAAATAGGAGGAGCATGAAGCGGTGTTCAAAAGCATGAAGAGCCTGAAAAGGTGTGACAAATATGAAGAGCTTCAAAAGGTGTCAAAAATATGAGGAGCATGAAACGGTCTCAAAAATAGGAGGAGCATGAAGCGGTGTTCAAAAATATGGAGAGCCTGAAAAGGTATGAAAAATATGAAGAGCTTCAAAAGGTGTGAAATATATGAAGAGCTTCAAAAGGTGTCAAAAATATGAGGAGCCTGAAACAGGCTGTAAAATAGGAGGAGCATGAAGCGGTGTCGAAAAACATGAAGAGCATGAAGAGTTGTGAAAAATAGGAAGAACTTCAAAAGGTGTCAAAAATATGAGGAGCATGAACGGTATGAAAAATAGGAGGATCATGAAGCCGTGTTGAAAAACATGAAGAGCCTGAAAACGTGTGAAAATTATGAAGAGCTTCAAAAGCTGTGAAATATATGAAGAGCTTCAAAAGGTGTCAAAAATGAGATGAGCATGAAATGGTCTGAAAGATAGGAGGGGCATGAAGCGGTGTTCAAAAATATGAAGAGCCTGGAATGGTGTGAAAAATATGAGAGCCCCAAAACGTGTCAAAAGTATGAGGAGCATGAAACGGTGTGAAAAACATGAAGAGCCTGAAAAGGTGTGAGAAATAGAACGGCTTCAAAAGGTGTGAAAAATATGAGGAGCCTGAAACGGTCTGAAAAATAGGAGGAGCATGAAGTGGTGTTGAAAAACATGAAGAGCCTGAAAATGTGTGAGAAATAGAACAGCATCAAAAGGTGGGAAAAATATGAGGAGCATGAAACGGTCTGAAAAATAGGAAGAGCATGAAGCGGTGTTCAAAAACATGAAGAGCCTGAAAAGGTGTGAAAAATATGAAGAGCTTCAAAAGGTGTCAATAATAAGACGTGCATGACACAGTCTGAAAAATAGGAGGAGCATGAAACGGTCTGAAATATAGGAGGAGCATGAAGCGGTGTTCAAAAACATGAAGAGCCTGAAAAGGTGTGCAAAATATGAAGAGCTTCAAAAGGTGTCAAGAATATGTGGAGCATGAAACGGTCTGAAAAATAGGAGGAGCATGAACTGGTGCTGAAAAACATGAAAGCCTGAAAAGGTTTGAAAAATATGAAGAGCTTCAAAAGGTGTGAAAAATATGAGGAGCATGAAACGGGCTGAAAAATAAGAGGAGCATGAAGCGGTGTAGAAAACCATGAAGAGCCTGAAAAAGTGTGAAAAATATGAAGAGCTTCAAAAGGTGTCAAAAATATGAAGAGCATGATATGGTCTGAAAAATATGAGGAGCATGAAACGGTGTTCAAAAACATGAACAGCCTGAAAAGGTGTGAAATATATGAAGAGCTTCAAAAGGTGTCAAAAATATGAAGAGCCTGGAATGGTGTGAAAAATATGAGAGCCCCAAAACGTGTCAAAAGTATGAGGAGCATGAAACGGTGTGAAAAACATGAAGAGCCTGAAAAGGTGTGAGAAATAGAACGGCTTCAAAAGGTGTGAAAAATATGAGGAGCCTGAAACGGTCTGAAAAATAGGAGGAGCATGAAGTGGTGTTGAAAAACATGAAGAGCCTGAAAAGGTGTAAGAAATAGAACGGCTTCAAAAGGTGTGAAAAATATGAGGAGCATGAAACGGTCTGAAAAATAGGAAGAGCATGAAGCGGTGTTTAAAAACATGAAGAGCCTGAAAAGGTGTGAAAAATATGAAGAGCTTCAAAAGGTTTGAAAAATATGAAGAGCATGGAACGGTCTGAAAAATAGGAGGAGGATAAAGAGGTGTTCAAAAAAAATGAAGAGCCTGAAAAGGGGTGACAAATATGAAGAGCTTCAAAAGGTGTCAAAAATATGAGGAGCATGAAACGGTATGAAAAATAGGAGGATCATGAAACGGTGTGAAAAACATGAAGAGCCTGAAAAGGTGTGAGAAATAGAACGGCTTCAAAAGGTGTGAAAAATATGAGGAGCCTGAAACGGTCTGAAAAATAGGAGGAGCATGAAGTGGTGTTGAAAAACATGAAGAGCCTGAAAAGGTGTGAGAAATAGAACGGCATCAAAAGGTGGGAAAAATATGAGGAGCATGAAACGGGCTGAAAAATAAGAGGAGCATGAAGCGGTGTAGAAAACCATGAAGAGCCTGAAAAAGTGTGAAAAATATGAAGAGCTTCAAAAGTAGGCAAAATTATGAAGAGTAAGAAACGGTCAAAAAAATAGGAGGAGCATGAAACTGTGTTCAAAAACATGAAGAGTCTGAAAAGGTGTGAAATATATGAAGAGTTTCAAAAGGTGTCAAAATATGAAGAGCATGAAACGGTCTGAAAAATAGGAGGAGCATGAAGCGGCGTTGAAAAACATGAAGAGCCTGAAAAGGTGTGAAAAATATGAAGAGCTTCAAAAGGTGTCAAAAATATGAAGAGCATGATATGGTCTGAAAAATATGAGGAGCATGAAACGGTGTTCAAAAACATGAACAGCCTGAAAAGGTGTGAAATATATGAAGAGCTTCAAAAGGTGTCAAAAATATGAAGAGCATGAAACTGTCTGAAAAATAGGAGGAGCATGAAATGGTCTGATAAATAGGAGGAGCATGAAACGGTGTTGAAAAACATGAAGAGCCTGAAAATGTGTGAAATATATGAAGAACTTAAAAGGAGTCAAAAATATGAGATGCATGAAACGGTCTGAAAAATAGAAGGAACATGAAGCGGTGTTGAAAAACGTGAAGAGCCTGAAAAGGTGTGAAAAATATGAAGAGCTTTAAAAGGTGTGAAAAATATGAGGAGCATGAAACGGTCTGAAAAATAGGAGGAGCATGAAGCGGTGTTGAAAAACATGAAGAGCCTGAAAAGGTGTGGAAAATATGAAGAGCTTTAAAAGGTGCCAAAATTATGAAGAGCATGAAACCGTCTTAAAATTAGGAGGAGAATGAAGCGGTATAGAAAAACATGAAGAGCCAGAAACGGTGTGAAATATATGAAGCTTCAAAAGGTGTCAAATATGACGTGCATGAAACGGTCTTAAAAATACGAGGAGCAAGAAGCGGCGTTGAAAAACATGAAGAGCCTGAAAACGTGTGAAAAATATGAAGAGCTTCAAAAGGTGTCAAAATATGAGGAGCAGTAAACGGTTTGAAAAATAGGAGGAGCATGAAACAGTGTTGAAAAACATGAAGATCATGGAAAGGTGTGTATAATATAAAGAGCGTCAAAAGGTGTAAAAAATATGAGGAGCACGAAACGGTCTGAAAAATAGGAGGAGCCTGCAAAGGTGTTGAAAATCATGAAGAGCCTGAAAAGGTGTGAAGAATAAGAAGAGCTGCAAAAGGCGTCAAAATTATGAGGAGCATGAAACGGTCTGAAAATTAGAAGAAGCATGAAACGGTGTTGAAAAATATGAAGACCATGAAAGGGTGTGAAAAACATGAAGAGCTTAAAAAGGTGTCAAAAATATGAGGAGCTTGAAACGGTCAAAAAATAGGAGGAGCATGAGACGTTGATGATAAACCTGAAGAGCATGAAAAGGTGTTAAAAATATGAAGAGCTTAAAAAGGTGTCAAAAATATGAGGAGCAAGAAACGGTGTTGAAACACATGAAGAGCCTGAAAAGGTGTGAAAAATATGAAGAGCTTCAAAAGGTGTCAAAAATATGAGGACCATAAAACGATCTGAAAAATATGAGGAGCCTGAAACGGTCTGAAAAATAGGAGGAGCATGAAACGGTGTTCAAAAACATGAAGAGCCTGAAAAGGTGTGAAAAATATGAAGAGCTTCAAAAGGTGTCAAAATATGAGGAGCAGTAAACGGTTTGAAAAATAGGAGGAGCATGAAGCAGTGTTGAAAAACATGAAGATCATGGAAAGGTGTGAATAATATAAAGAGCGTCAAAAGGTGTAAAAAATATGAGGAGCACGAAACGGTCTGAAAAATAGGAGGAGCCTGCAAAGGTGTTGAAAATCATGAAGAGCCTGAAAAGGTGTGAAGAATAAGAAGAGCTGCAAAAGGCGTCAAAATTATGAGTAGCATGAAACGGTCTGAAAATTAGAAGAAGCATGAAACGGTGTTGAAAAATATGAAGACCATGAAAGGGTGTGAAAAACATGAAGAGCTTAAAAAGTTGTCAAAAATATGAGGAGCATGAAAGGGTCAAAAAATAGGAGGAGCATGAGACGTTGATGATAAACCTGAAGAGCATGAAAAGGTGTTAAAAATATGAAGAGCTTAAAAAGGTGTCAAAAATATGAGGAGCAAGAAACGGTGTTGAAACACATGAGGAGCCTGAAAAAGAGTGAAAAATATGAAGAGTTTCAAAAGGTGTAAAAAATATGAGGACCATAAAACGATCTGAAAAATATGAGGAGCCTGAAACGGTCTGAAACATAGGAGGAGCATGAAACGGTTTTGAAAAATATGAAGAGCATGGAAAGGTGTGAAAAATATGAAGAGCTTCAAAAGGTGTCAAAATATGAGGAGCCAGAAACGGTCTGAAAAATAGGAGGAGCATGAAACGGTGTTGAAAAACATGAAGAGCTTGAAAAGGTGTGAAACATATGAGGAGCATGAAAAGGTCTGAAAAATAGGAGGAGCATGAAGTGGTGTTGAAAAACATGAAGAGCCTGAAGGTGTGAAATATATGAAGAGCTTCAAAAGGTGTCAAAAAATGAGGAGCATGAAACGATCTGAAAAAAAAGGAGGAGCATGAAGCGGTGTTCAAAAACATGAAGAGCATGGAAAGGTCTGAATAATATATAGAGCGTCAAAAGGTGTAAAAAATATGAGGTGCACGAAACGGTATGAAAATTAGGAGGAGCCTGAAAAGGTGTTGAAAATCATGAAGAGCCTGAAAAGTTGTGAAGAATAAGAAGAGCTGCAAAAGGCGTCAAAATTATGAGGAGCATGAAACGGTATGAAAATTAGAAGAAGCATGAAACGGTTTTGAAATATATGAAGACCATGAAAGGGTATGAAAAACATGAAGAGCTTAAAAAGGTGTCAAAAATATGAGGAGCATGAAACGGTCAAAAAAATAGGAGGAGCATGAGATGTTGTTGATAATCATGAAGAGCATGAAAAGGTGTGAAAAATATGAAGAGCTTCAAAAGGTGTCAAAAATATGAGGAGCATGAAACAGGCTGAAAAACAGGAGGAGCATGAAGCGGTGTCGAAAAACATGAAGAGCATGAAGAGTTGTGAAAAATAGGAAGACCTTCAAAACGTGTCAAAAATGAGATGAGCATGAAACGGTCTGAAAAAAAGGAGGTGCATGAAGTGGTGTTGAAAAACATGAAGAGCCTGAAAAAGTGTGAAAAATATGAAGAGCTTCTAAAGGTGTGAAAAATATGAAGAGCTTCAAAAGATGTCAAAAATGAGATGTGCATGAAACGGTCTGAAAAATAGGAGGAGCATGAAACGGTGTTCAAAAACATGAAGAGCCTGAAAAGGTGTGAAAAATATGAAGAGGCTCAAAAAATGTCAAAAATATGAGGAATATGAAACGGTCTGAAAAATAGGAGGATCATAAAGTGGTGTTGAAAAACATGAAGAGCCTGAAAATGGTGTGAAAAATATGAAGAGCTTCAAAAGGAGTAAAAAATGAAATGTGCATGAAACTGTCTGAAAAATATGAGGAGCATGAAGTGGTTGTGAAAAACATGAAAAGCCTGAAAATGTGTGCAAAATATGAAGAGCTTCAAAAGGTGTGAAATACATGAGGAGCATGAAATGATCTGAGAAATAGGAGGAGCATGAAGCGGTGTTCAAAAACATGTAGAGACTGAAAAGGTGTGAAAATTATGAAGAGCTTCAAAAGGAGTGAAAAATAGGAGGAGCATGAAACGGTCTGAAAAATAGGAGGAGCATGAACCGGTGTTCAAATACATGAAAAGCCTGAAAAGGTGTGAAAAATATGAAGAGCTTCAAAAATATGAAAAATATGAAGAGCTTCAAAAGGTGTGAAAAATATGAAGAGCTTCAAAAGGTGTCAAAAATATGAGAAACATGAAACGGTCTGAAAAATAGGAGGAGCATGAAGCGGTGTTGAAAAAAATGAAGAGCCTTAAAATGTGTGAAATATATGAAGAGCTTCAAAAGGTGTGAAATACATGAGGAGCATGAAACGGGCTGAAAAATAGGAGGAGCATGAAGCGGTGTGGCAAAACATGAAGAGCCTGAAAAGGTGTGAAAGAAATGAAGAATTTCTAAAGGTGTCAAAAATATGAGGAGCATGAAAACGTCTGAAAAATAGGAGGAGCATGAAGTTGTGTTGAAAAACATTAAGAGCCTGAAAGGGTGTGAAAAATATGAAGAGCTTCAAAAGGTGTCAAAAATATGAGGAGCATGAAACGGTCTGAAAAATAGGCGGAGCATGAAGCGGTGTTCAAAAACATGAAGAGCCTGAAAATGGTGTAAAAAATATGAAGAACTTCAAAAGGTGTGAAAAATATGAAGAGCTTCAAAAGGTGTCAAAAATATGAGGAACATGAAACGGTCTGAAAAATTGGAGGAGCATGAAGCCGTGTTCAAAAACATGAACAGCCTGAAAATGTGTGAAAAATATGAAGAGCCTGAAAAGGTGTGAAAAATATGAAGTACTTCAAAAGGTGTCAAATATATGAGGAGCATGAAACGGTCTGAAAAATAGGAGGGTCATAAAGCGGTGTTGAAAAATATGAAGAGCCTGAAAATGGTGTGAAAAATATCAAAGGCTTCAAAAAGTGTCAAAAATGAGATGTGCATGAAACGGTCAGAAAAATAGGAGGAGCATGAAACGGTGTTCAAAAACATGAAGAGCCTGAAAAGGTGTGAAAAATATGAAGAGCCTCAAAAAATGTCAAAAATATGAGGAATATGAAACGGTCTGAAAAATAGGAGGATCATAAAGCGGTGTTGAAAAACATGAAGAGCCTAAAAATGGTGTGAAAAATATGAAGAGCTTCAAAAGGAGTCAAAAATGAAATGTGCATGAAACGGTCTGAAAAATATGAGGAGCATGAAGTGGTTGTGAAAAACATGAAAAGCCTGAAAATGTGTGCAAATTACTAAGAGCTTCAAAAGGTGTGAAATACATGAGGAGCATGAAATGGTCTGAGAAATAGGAGGAGCATGAAGCGGTGTTCAAAAACATGTAGAGACTGAAAAGGTGTGAAAAATGTGAAGAGCTTCAAAAGGAGTCAAAAATGAAATGTGCATGAAACGGTCTGAAAAATATGAGGAGCATGAAGTGGTTGTGAAAAACATGAAATGCCTGAAAATGTGTGCAAAATACTAAGAGCTTCAAAAGGTGTGAAATACATGAGGAGCACGAAACGGTCTGAAAAATAGGAGGAGCATGAACCGGTGTTCAAATACATGAAAATCCTGAAATGGTGTGAAAAATATGAAGAGCTTCAAAAATATGAAAAATATGAAGAGCTTCAAAAGGTGTGAAAAATATGAAGAGCTTCAAAAAGTGTCAAAAATATGAGAAACATGAAACGGTCTGAAAAATTGGAGGAGCATGAAGCGGTGTTCAAAAACATGAAGAGCCTGAAAAGGTGTGAAAAATATGAAGAGCTTCAAAAGGTGTCAAAAATATGAGGAGCATGAAATGGTCTAAAAAATCGGAGGAGCATGAAATGGTGTTCAAATACATGAAGAGACTGAAAAGGTGTGAAAAACATGAAGAGCTTCAAATGGTTTGAAAAATATGAGGAGCATGAAACGGTCTGAAAAATAGGAGGAGCAAGAAGGTGTGCTCAAAAACATGAAGAGCCTGAAAAAGTGTGAAAAATATGAAGAGCTTCAAAAATATGAAAAATATGAAGAGCTTCAAAAGGTGTGAAAAATATGAGGAGCATGAAACGGTCTGAAAAATATGAGGAGCATGAAGCGCTGTTCAAAAACATGAAGAGCCTAAAAGGTGTGAAAAATATGAAGAGATTCAAAAGGTTTCAAAAATATGAGGAGCATGAAACGGCCGCAAAAATAGGAGGAGCATGAATCGGTGATGAAAAACATGGAGAGCCTGAAAAGGTGTGAAAAATATGAAGAGCTTCAAAAGGTTTCAAAATGTGTGGAGCATGAAACGGTCTGAAAAATAGGAGGAGCATGAAGCGGTGTTGAAAAACATGAAGAGCCTGAAAAGGTGTGAAAAATATGAAGAGCTTGAAAAGGTGTGAAAAATATGAAGAACTTCAAAAGGTGTGAAACATATGAAGAGCTTCAAAACGTGTGAAATACATGAGGAGCATGAAACTCTCTGAAAAATAGAAGGAGCATGAAGTGGTGTTCAAAAACATGAAGAGCCTGAAAAGGTGTGAAAAATATGAAAAGCTTCAAAAGGTGTCAAAAATATGAGGAGCATGAAACGGGCTGAAAAATAGGAGAAGCATGAAGTGGTGTTGAAAAACATGAAGATCCTGAAAAGGTGTGAAAAATATGAAGAGCTTCAAAAGTGTGAAATACATGACGAGCATGAAATGGCCTGAAAAATACGAGGAACATGAAACGGTGTTCAAAAACATGAAGAGCCTGAACAGGTGTGAACAATATGAAGAGCTTCAAAAGGTGTCAAAAATATGAGAAGCATGAAACTGTCTGAATAATAGGAGGAGCATGAAGCGGTGTTCAAAAACATGAAGAGTCTGAAAAGTTGTGAAAATATGAAGAGCTTCAAAAGGTATGAAAATATGAGGAGCAGGATACAGTTTTAAAAATAGGAGGAGCATGAAGCGGTGTTGAAAAACATGAAGAGCCTGAAAACGTGTGAAAATATGAAGAGCTTCAAAAATATGAAAAATATGAAGAGCTTCAAAGGGTGAGAAAAATATGAAGAGCTTCAAAAGGTGTCAAAAATATGAGGAGCATGAAACGGTCTGAAAAATAGGCGGAGCATGAAGCGATGTTGAAAAACATGAAGAGCCTGAAAAGGTGTGAAAAATATGAAGAGCTTCAAAAGGTATGAAAAATATGAGGAGCATGAAATGGCCTGAAAAATACGAGGAACATGAAACGGTGTTCAAAAACATGAAGAGCCTGAACAGGTGTGAACAATATGAAGAGCTTCAAAAGGTGTCAAAAATATGAGAAGCATGAAACTGTCTGAATAATAGGAGGAGCATGAAACGGTGTTGAAATACATGAAGAGCCTGAAAATGTGTGAAAAACATGAAGAGCTTAAAAAGGTGTCAAAAATATGACTAGCATGAAACGGTCTGAAAAAGAAGAGGAGCATGAAGCGGTGTTGAAAAACATGAAGAGCCTGAAAAGGTGTGAAAAATATGAAGAGCTTGAAAAGGTGTGAAAAATATGAAGAACTTCAAAAGGTGTGAAACATATGAAGAGCTTCAAAACGTGTGAAATACATGAGGAGCATGAAACTCTCTGAAAAATAGAAGGAGCATGAAGTGGTGTTCAAAAACATGAAGAGCCTGAAAAGGTGTGAAAAATATGAAAAGCTTCAAAAGGTGTCAAAAATATGAGGAGCATGAAACGGGCTGAAAAATAGGAGAAGCATGAAGTGGTGTTGAAAAACATGAAGATCCTGAAAAGGTGTGAAAAATATGAAGAGCTTCAAAAGTGTGAAATACATGACGAGCATGAAATGGCCTGAAAAATACGAGGAACATGAAACGGTGTTCAAAAACATGAAGAGCCTGAACAGGTGTGAACAATATGAAGAGCTTCAAAAGGTGTCAAAAATATGAGAAGCATGAAACTGTCTGAATAATAGGAGGAGCATGAAGCGGTGTTCAAAAACATGAAGAGTCTGAAAAGTTGTGAAAATATGAAGAGCTTCAAAAGGTATGAAAATATGAGGAGCAGGATACAGTTTTAAAAATAGGAGGAGCATGAAGCGGTGTTGAAAAACATGAAGAGCCTGAAAACGTGTGAAAATATGAAGAGCTTCAAAAATATGAAAAATATGAAGAGCTTCAAAGGGTGAGAAAAATATGAAGAGCTTCAAAAGGTGTCAAAAATATGAGGAGCATGAAACGGTCTGAAAAATAGGCGGAGCATGAAGCGATGTTGAAAAACATGAAGAGCCTGAAAAGGTGTGAAAAATATGAAGAGCTTCAAAAGGTATGAAAAATATGAGGAGCATGATACAGTTTTAAAAATAGGAGGAGCATGAAGCGGTGTTGAAAAACATGAAGAGCCTGAAAACGTGTGAAAATATGAAGAGCTTCAAAAATATGAAAAATATGAAGAGCTTCAAAGGGTGAGAAAAATATGAAGAGCTTCAAAAGGTGTCAAAAATATGAGGAGCATGAAACGTTCTGAAAAATAGGAGGAGCATGAAACGGTGTTGAAATACATGAAGAGCCTGAAAATGTGTGAAAAACATGAAGAGCTTAAAAAGGTGTCAAAAATATGACTAGCATGAAACGGTCTGAAAAAGAAGAGGAGCATGAAGCGGTGTTGAAAAACATGAAGAGCCTGAAAAGGTGTGAAAAATATGAAGAGCTTCTAAAGGTGTCAAAAATATGAGGAGCATGAAACGGTCTTAAAAATACGAGGAGCATGCAGTGGTGTTGAAAAACATGAAGAGCCTGAAAAGTTGTGAAAAATATGCATAGCTTCAAAAGGTGTCAAAAATTAGATGAGCATGAAACGGTCTGAAAAATTGGAGGAGCAAGAAGTACTGTTTAAAAAAATGAAGAGCCTGAAAGGGTGTGAAAAATATGAAAAGCGTCAAAAGGTGTCAAAAATATGAGGACCTTGAAACGGTCTGAAAAATAGGAGGAGCATGAAGCGGTGTTGAAAAATATGAAGAGCCTGAAAAGGTGTGAAAAATATGAAGATCTTCTAAAGGTGTCAAAAATATGAGGAGCAAGTAACGGTCTGAAAAATAGGAGAAGCATGAAGCGGTGTTGAAAAACATGAAGAGCCTGAAAAGGTGTGAAAAATATGAAGAGCTTGAAAAGGTGTGAAATATATGAAGAGCTTCAAAAGGTGTCAAAATTGAGATGAGCATGAAACTGTCTGAAAAATAGGAGGAGCATGAAACGGTGATCAAAAACATGAAGAGCCTGAAAAGGTGTGAAAAATATGAAGAGCTTCAAAACGTGTGAAATACATGAGGAGTTTGAAACGGGCTGTAATATAGGAAAAGCATGAAGTGGTGTGGAAAAATTTGAAGAGCCTGAGAAGGTGTGAAAAATTTGAAGAGCCTGAAAAGGTGTGAAAAATATGAAGAGCCTGAAAAGGTGTGAAAATTTTGAAGAGCCTGAAAAGGTGTGAAAAATTTGAAGAGCCTGAAAAGGTGTGAAAAATTTGAAGAGCCTGAAATTGTGTGAAAAATTTGAAGAGCCTGAAAAGGTGTGAAAAACATGAAGAGCTTCAAATGGTGTGAAATACATGAGGAGCATGAAACGGTCTGAAAAATAGGAGGAGCAAGAAGGTGTGCTCAAAAACATGCAGAGCCTGAAAAAGTGTAAAAAATATGAAGAGCTTCAAAAATATGAAAAATATGAAGAGCTTCAAAAGGTGTGAAAAATATGAGGAGCATGAAACGGTCTGAAAAATATGAGGAGCATGAAGCGCTGTTCAAAAACTTGAAGAGCCTAAAAGGTGTGAAAAATATGAAGAGATTCAAAAGGTGTCAAAAATATGAGGAGCATGAAACGGCCTCAAAAATAGGAGGAGCATGAATCGGTGTTGAAAAACATGAAGAGCCTGAAAACGTGTGAAAATATGAAGAGCTTCAAAAATATGAAAAATATGAAGAGCTTCAAAGGGTGAGAAAAATATGAAGAGCTTCAAAAGGTGTCAAAAATATGAGGAGCATGAAACGTTCTGAAAAATAGGAGGAGCATGAAACGGTGTTGAAATACATGAAGAGCCTGAAAATGTGTGAAAAACATGAAGAGCTTAAAAAGGTGTCAAAAATATGACTAGCATGAAACGGTCTGAAAAAGAAGAGGAGCATGAAGCGGTGTTGAAAAACATGAAGAGCCTGAAAAGGTGTGAAAAATATGAAGAGCTTCTAAAGGTGTCAAAAATATGAGGAGCATGAAACGGTCTTAAAAATACGAGGAGCATGCAGTGGTGTTGAAAAACATGAAGAGCCTGAAAAGTTGTGAAAAATATGCATAGCTTCAAAAGGTGTCAAAAATTAGATGAGCATGAAACGGTCTGAAAAATTGGAGGAGCAAGAAGTACTGTTTAAAAAAATGAAGAGCCTGAAAGTGTGTGAAAAATATGAAAAGCTTCAAAAGGTGTCAAAAATATGAGGACCTTGAAACGGTCTGAAAAATAGGAGGAGCATGAAGCGGTGTTGAAAAATATGAAGAGCCTGAAAAGGTGTGAAAAATATGAAGAACTTCTAAAGGTGTCAAAAATATGAGGAGCAAGTAACGGTCTGAAAAATAGGAGAAGCATGAAGCGGTGTTGAAAAACATGAAGAGCCTGAAAAGGTGTGAAAAATATGAAGAGCTTGAAAAGGTGTGAAATATATGAAGAGCTTCAAAAGGTGTCAAAATTGAGATGAGCATGAAACTGTCTGAAAAATAGGAGGAGCATGAAACGGTGATCAAAAACATGAAGAGCCTGAAAAGGTGTGAAAAATATGAAGAGCTTCAAAACGTGTGAAATACATGAGGAGTTTGAAACGGGCTGTAATATAGGAGAAGCATGAAGTGGTGTGGAAAAATTTGAAGAGCCTGAAAAGGTGTGAAAAATTTGAAGAGCCTGAAAAGGTGTGAAAAATATGAAGAGCCTGAAAAGGTGTGAAAATTTTGAAGAGCCTGAAAAGGTGTGAAAAATTTGAAGAGCCTGAAAAGGTGTGAAAAATTTGAAGAGCCTGAAATTGTGTGAAAAATGTGAAGAGCCTGAAAAGGTGTGAAAAACATGAAGAGCTTCAAATGGTGTGAAATACATGAGGAGCATGAAACGGTCTGAAAAATAGGAGGAGCAAGAAGGTGTGCTCAAAAACATGCAGAGCCTGAAAAAGTGTGAAAAATATGAAGAGCTTCAAAAATATGAAAAATATGAAGAGCTTCAAAAGGTGTGAAAAATATGAGGAGCATGAAACGGTCTGAAAAATATGAGGAGCATGAAGCGCTGTTCAAAAACTTGAAGAGCCTAAAAGGTGTGAAAAATATGAAGAGATTCAAAAGGTGTCAAAAATATGAGGAGCATGAAACGGCCTCAAAAATAGGAGGAGCATGAATCGGTGATGAAAAACATGGAGAGCCTGAAAAGGTGTGAAAAATATGAAGAGCTTCAAAAGGTTTCAAAATGTGTGGAGCATGAAACGGTCTGAAAAATAGGAGGAGCATGAAGCGGTGTTGAAAAACATGAAGAGCCTGAAAAGGTGTGAAAAATATGAAGAGCTTGAAAAGGTGTGAAAAATATGAAGAATTCAAAAGGAGTGAAACATATGAAGAGCTTCAAAACGTGTGAAATACATGAGGAGCATGAAACTCTCTGAAAAATAGAAGGAGCATGAAGTGGTGTTCAAAAACATGAAGAGCCTGAAAAGGTGTGAAAAATATGAAAAGCTTCAAAAGGTGTCAAAAATATGAGGAGCATGAAACGGGCTGAAAAATAGGAGAAGCATGAAGTGGTGTTGAAAAACATGAAGATCCTGAAAAGGTGTGAAAAATATGAAGAGCTTCAAAAGTGTGAAATACATGACGAGCATGAAATGGCCTGAAAAATACGAGGAACATGAAACGGTGTTCAAAAACATGAAGAGCCTGAAAAGGTGTGAACAATATGAAGAGCTTCAAAAGGTGTCAAAAATATGAGGAGCATGAAAACGTATGAAAAATAGGAGGAGCATGAAGTGGTGTTGAAAAACATTAAGAGCCTGAAAGGGTGTGAAAAATATGAAGAGCTTCAAAAGGTGTCAAAAATATGAGAAGCATGAAACTGTCTGAATAATAGGAGGAGCATGAAGCGGTGTTCAAAAACATGAAGAGTCTGAAAAGGTGTGAAAAATATGAACAGCTTCAAAAGGTGTCAAAAATATGAGGAGCATGAAACGGTCTGAAAAATGGGAGGAGTATGAAATGGTGATCAAAAACATGAAGAGCCTGAAAAGGTGTGAAAAATGTGAAGAGCTTCAAAAGGTGTGAAAGACATGAGGAACATGAAACGGGCTGAAAAATAGGAGAAGAATGAAGTGGTGTTAAAAAACATGAAGAGCCTGAAAAAGTGTGAAAAATATGAAAAGCTTCAAAAGGTGTGAAATACATGAGGAGCATGAAACTCTCTGAAAAATAGAAGGAGCATGAAGTGGTGTTCAAAAACATGAAGAGCCTGAAAAGTTGTGAAAATATGAAGAGCTTCAAAAATATGAAAAATATGAAGAGCTTCAAAGGGTGAGAAAAATATGAAGAGCTTCAAAAGGTGTCAAAAATATGAGGAGCATGAAACGGTCTGAAAAATAGGCGGAGCATGAAGCGATGTTGAAAAACATGAAGAGCCTGAAAAGGTGTGAAAAATATGAAGAGCTTCAAAAGGTATGAAAAATATGAGGAGCATGATACAGTTTTAAAAATAGGAGGAGCATGAAGCGGTTTTGAAAAACATGAAGAGCCTGAAAACGTGTGAAAATATGAAGAGCTTCAAAAATATGAAAAATATGAAGAGCTTCAAAGGGTGAGAAAAATATGAAGAGCTTCAAAATGTGTCAAAAATATGAGGAGCATGAAACGTTCTGAAAAATAGGAGGAGCATGAAGCGGTGTTGAAATACATGAAGAGCCTGAAAATGTGTGAAAAACATGAAGAGCTTAAAAAGGTGTCAAAAATATGAGGAGCATGAAACGGTCTGAAAAAGAAGAGGAGCATGAAGCGGTGTTGAAAAACATGAAGAGCCTGAAAAGGTGTGAAAAATATGAAGAGCTTCTAAAGGTGTCAAAAATATGAGGAGCATGAAACGGTCTTAAAAATACGAGGAGCATGCAGTGGTGTTGAAAAACATGAAGAGCCTGAAAAGTTGTGAAAAATATGCATAGCTTCAAAAGGTGTCAAAAATTAGATGAGCATGAAACGGTCTGAAAAATTGGAGGAGCAAGAAGTACTGTTTAAAAAAATGAAGAGCCTGAAAGGGTGTGAAAAATATGAAAAGCTTCAAAAGGTGTCAAAAATATGAGGACCTTGAAACGGTCTGAAAAATAGGAGGAGCATGAAGCGGTGCTGAAAAATATGAAGAGCCTGAAAAGGTGTGAAAAATATGAAGAACTTCTAAAGGTGTCAAAAATATGAGGAGCACGTAACGGTCTGAAAAATAGGAGAAGCATGAAGCGGTGTTGAAAAACATGAAGAGCCTGAAAAGGTGTGAAAAATATGAAGAGCTTCAAAAGTGTGAAATACATGACGAGCATGAAATGGCCTGAAAAATACGAGGAACATGAAACGGTGTTCAAAAACATGAAGAGCCTGAAAAGGTGTGAACAATATGAAGAGCTTCAAAAGGTGTCAAAAATATGAGGAGCATGAAACTGTCTGAATAATAGGAGGAGCATGAAGCGGTGTTCAAAAACATGAAGAGTCTGAAAAGGTGTGAAAAATATGAACAGCTTCAAAAGGTGTCAAAAATATGAGGAGCATGAAACGGTCTGAAAAATGGGAGGAGTATGAAATGGTGATCAAAAACATGAAGAGCCTGAAAAGGTGTGAAAAATGTGAAGAGCTTCAAAAGGTGTGAAAGACATGAGGAGCATGAAACGGGCTGAAAAATAGGAGAAGAATGAAGTGGTGTTAAAAAACATGAAGAGCCTGAAAAAGTGTGAAAAATATGAAAAGCTTCAAAAGGTGTGAAATACATGAGGAGCATGAAACTCTCTGAAAAATAGAAGGAGCATGAAGTGGTGTTCAAAAACATGAAGAGCCTGAAAAGTTGTGAAAATATGAAGAGCTTCAAAAATATGAAAAATATGAAGAGCTTCAAAGAGTGAGAAAAATATGAAGAGCTTCAAAAGGTGTCAAAAATATGAGGAGCATGAAACGGTCTGAAAAATAGGCGGAGCATGAAGCGATGTTGAAAAACATGAAGAGCCTGAAAAGGTGTGAAAAATATGAAGAGCTTCAAAAGGTATGAAAAATATGAGGAGCATGATACAGTTTTAAAAATAGGAGGAGCATGAAGCGGTTTTGAAAAACATGAAGAGCCTGAAAACGTGTGAAAATATGAAGAGCTTCAAAAATATGAAAAATATGAAGAGATTCAAAGGGTGAGAAAAATATGAAGAGCTTCAAAATGTGTCAAAAATATGAGGAGCATGAAACGTTCTGAAAAATAGGAGGAGCATGAAGCGGTGTTGAAATACATGAAGAGCCTGAAAATGTGTGAAAAACATGAAGAGCTTAAAAAGGTGTCAAAAATATGAGGAGCATGAAACGGTCTGAAAAAGAAGAGGAGCATGAAGCGGTGTTGAAAAACATGAAGAGCCTGAAAAGGTGTGAAAAATATGAAGAGCTTCTAAAGGTGTCAAAAATATGAGGAGCATGAAACGGTCTTAAAAATACGAGGAGCATGCAGTGGTGTTGAAAAACATGAAGAGCCTGAAAAGTTGTGAAAAATATGCATAGCTTCAAAAGGTGTCAAAAATTAGATGAGCATGAAACGGTCTGAAAAATTGGAGGAGCAAGAAGTACTGTTTAAAAAAATGAAGAGCCTGAAAGGGTGTGAAAAATATGAAAAGCTTCAAAAGGTGTCAAAAATATGAGGACCTTGAAACGGTCTGAAAAATAGGAGGAGCATGAAGCGGTGCTGAAAAATATGAAGAGCCTGAAAAGGTGTGAAAAATATGAAGAACTTCTAAAGGTGTCAAAAATATGAGGAGCAAGTAACGGTCTGAAAAATAGGAGAAGCATGAAGCGGTGTTGAAAAACATGAAGAGCCTGAAAAGGTGTGAAAAATATGAAGAGCTTGAAAAGGTGTGAAATATATGAAGAGCTTCAAAAGGTGTCAAAATTGAGATGAGCATGAAACTGTCTGAAAAATAGGAGGAGCATGAAACGGTGATCAAAAACATGAAGAGCCTGAAAAGGTGTGAAAAATATGAAGAGCTTCAAAAGGTGTGAAATACATGAGGAGTTTGAAACGGGCTGAAATATAGGAGAAGCATGAAGTGGTGTGGAAAAATTTGAAGAGCCTGAAAAAGTGTGAAAAATTTGAAGAGCCTGAAAAGGTGTGAAAAATATGAAGAGCCTGAAAAGGTGTGAAAAATTTGAAGAGCCTGAAAAGGTGTGAAACATTTGAAGAGCCTGAAAAGGTGTGAAAAATTTGAAGAGCCTGAAAAGGTGTGAAAAATTTGAAGAGCCTGAAAAGGTGTGAAAAATATGAAGAGCTTCAAATCATGTGAAATACAAGAGGAGCATGAAACTCTCTGAAAAATAGGAGGAGCATGAAGCGGTTTTCAAAAACATGAAGAGCTTAAAAAGTTGTGAAAAATATGAAAAGCTTCAAGAGGTGTCAAAAATGAGATGAGCATGAAACGGTCTGAACAATAGGAGGATCATGAAACGGTGTTGAAAAACATGAAGAGCCTGAAAAGTTGTGAAAAATATAAAGAGCTTCAAAATGTGTCAAAATATGAGCAGCATGAAACGGTGTGAAAAATAGGAGGAGCATGAAGATGTGTTCAAAAACATGAAGAGCCTGAAAAGGTGTGAAAAATATGAAGAGCTTCAAAAGGTGTGAAAAATATGAGGACCATGAAACGGTCTGAAAAATAGAAGCAGCATGAAACGGTGTTGAAAAACATGAAGAGCCTGAAAGGTGTGAAAAATATGAAGAGCTTCAAAACGTGTGAAACACATGAGGAGCATGAAACGGTCTGAAAATTAGGGGAAGCATGAAGTGGTGTGGAAAAACATGAAGAGCATGAAAAGTTGTGAAAAAAATGAAGAGCTTCAAAAGTTGTCAAAAATATGAAGAGCATGAAATGGTTTGAAAAATAGGAGGATCATGAAGCGGTGATCAAAAACATGAAGATCCTGAAAAGGTGTGAAAAGTATGAACAGCTTCAAAAGGTGTCAAAAAAGAGATGAGCATGAAACGGTCTGAAAAATAGGAGGAGCATGAATCAGTGTTGAAAAACATGAAGAGCCTGAAAAGGTGTGAGAAATATGAAGAGCTTCAAAAATGTGAAAAATATGAAGAGCTTCAAAAGTTGTCAAAAATTAGATGAGCATGAAACGGTCTGAAAAATAGGAGGTGCATGAAGTGGTGTTCAAAAACATGAAGAGCCTGAAATGGTGTGAAATATATGAACACCTTCAAAACGTGTGAAAAATATGAGGAGCTTCAAAAAGTGTCAAAATTATGAGGAGCATGAAACGGTCTGAAAAATAGGAGGAGCATGAAGCGGTGTTGAAAAGTACGAGGAGCATGAAGAGGTGTTGAAAAAAATGAAGAGCCTGAAAAGGTGTGAAAAATATGAAGAGCTTCAAAAGTTGTCAAAAATTAGATGAGCATGAAACGGTCTGAAAAATAGGAGGAGCATGAAGTGGTGTTGAAAAACATGAAGAGCCTGAAATGGTGTGAAATATATGAACACCTTCAAAACGTGTGAAAAATATGAGGAGCTTCAAAAAGTGTCAAAATTATGAGGAGCATGAAACGGTCTGAAAAATAGGAGGAGCATGAAGCGGTGTTGAAAAATACGAGGAGCATGAAGAGGTGTTGAAAAAAATGAAGAGCCTGAAAAGGTGTGAAAAATATGAAGAGCTTCTAAAGGTGTCAAAAATATGAGGAGCCTGAAACGGTCTAAAAAATAGGAGGGGCATGAAGCGATGTTGAAAAACATGCAGAGCCTGAAAATGTGTGAAAAATATGAAGATCTTCTAAAGGTGTCAAATATATGAGGACAATGAAACGGCCTGAAAAATTGGAGGAGCATGAAGTGGTGTTGAAAAACATGAAGAGCTTGAAAAGGTGTGAAAAATATAAAGAGCTTCAAAAGGTGTCAAAATTATGAGGAGCATGAAACGGTCTGAAAAATAGGAGGAGCATGAAGTGGTGTTGAAACACATGAAGATCCTGAAATGGTGTGAAATATATGAAGACCTTCAAAATGTGTGAAACTTATGAGGAGCTTCAAAACGTGTCAAAAATATGAGGAGCATGTAATGGTCTGAAAAATCGGAGGAGCATGAAGTGGTGTTCAAAAACATGAAGAGCCTGAAAAGGTGAGAAAAATACGAAGAGCTTCTAAAGGTGTGAAAAATATGAAGAGCTTCAAAAAGGATGAAAAATATGAGGAGCATGAAACTGTCAGAAAAATAGGAGGATCATGAAGCGGTGTTGAAAAACATGAAGAGCCTGAAAAGGTGAGAAAAATAAGAAGAGCTTCTAAAGGTGTGAAAAATATGAGGAGCATGAAACGGTCTCAAAATAGGAGGAGCATGAAACGGTCTGAAAAATAGGAGGAGCATGAAGCGGTGATGAAAAAAAAGAAGAGCATGAAATGGTTTGAAGAATATGAGGAGCTTCAAAAGGTATCAAAAATAGGAGTAGCATGAAGCCGTGTTGAAAAACATGAAGAGCCTGAAAAGGTGTGAAAAATATGAAGAGCATGAAACGGTCTGAAAAATAGGTGGAGCATGAAGCGGTGTTCAGAAGCATGAAGAGCCTGAAAACTGTGAAAAATATGAAGAGCTTCAAAAAGTGTGAAAAATATGAAGAGTTTCAAAAGGTGTGAAAAATATGAGGAGCATGAAATTGTCTGAAAAATAGGAGGAGCATGAAGCGGTGTTGAAATACATGAAGAGCCTGTAAAGGTTTGAAAAATATGAAGAGCTTCAAAAGGTGTGAAAAATATGAAGAGCTTCAAAATGTGTCAAAAATAGGAGGAGCATGACACGGTCTGAAAAATAGGAGGAGCATGAAGCGGTGTTGAAAAACATGAAGAGCCTGAAAAGGTGTAAAAAACATGAAGAGCCTAAAAAGGTGTCAAAAATATGAGGAATATGAAACGGTCTTAAAAATAGGAGGATCATGAAGAGGTGTTGAAAAACATGAAGTTCCTGAAAAGGTGTGAAATATATGAAGAGCTTCAAAAGTTGTGAAATATATGAGGAGCATGAAACGGTCTGAAAAATAGGAGGAGCATGAAACGGTGTTCAAAAACATGAGGAGCTTCAAAAGGTGTGAAAAATATGAACAGCTTCAAAAGGTGTCAAAAATGAGATGAGTAAAAAACGGTCTGAAAAATGGGAGGAGCATGAAGTTGTGTTGAAAATAATGAAGAGCCTGTAAAGGTGTGAAAAATATGAGGAGCATGATACGGTCTGAAAAATAGGAGGAGCATGAAGTGGTTGTGAAAAAACATGAAGAGCCGGAAAACGTGTGCAAAATATGACGAGCTTCAAAGGTGTGAAATACATGAGAAGCTTGAAACGGTCTGAAAAATAGGAGGAGCATGAAGCGATGTTGAAAAACATGAAGAGCCTTAAAATGTGTGAAAAATATGAAGAGCTTCAAAAAGTGTGAAAAATATGAGGATCATGAAACGGTCTGAAAAATAGGAGGAGCATGAAGCGGGGTTGAAAAACATGAAGAGCCTGAAAAGGTGTGACAAATATGAAGAGCTTCAAAAGGTGTGAAATACATGAGGAGCATGAAACGATCTGAAAAATAGGAGGAGCATGAAGCGGTGTTCAAAAACATGCAGAGTCTGAAAAGGTGTGAAAATTATGAAGAGCTTCAAAAGGTTTGAAAAATATGAAGAGCTTCAAAAGGTGTGAAAAATGAGATGAGCATGAAACGGTCTGAAAAATAGGAGGAGCATGAAGCGGTGTTCAAAAACATGAAGAGCCTGAAAAGATGTGAGAAATATGAAGAGCTTCAAAAGATGTCAAAAATATGAGGAGCATGAAACGGTCTGAAAAATAGGAGGAGCAAGAAATGGTGTTCAAACACATGAAGAGCCTGAAAAGGTGTGAAAAATATGAAGAGCTTCAAAAGGTGTGAAATACATGAGGAGCATTAAACGGTTTAAAAATTAGGAGGAGCATGAAGCGGTGTTCAAAAACATGAAGAGCCTGTAAAGGTGTTAAAAATATGAATAGCTTCAAAAGGTGTGAAAAATATGAGGAGCATGAAACGGTCTGAAGAATAGGAGGAGCATGAAGCCGTGTTGAAAAACATGAGGAGCCTGAAAAGGTGTGACAAATATGAAGAGTTCCAAAAGGTGTGAAAAATATGAGGAGCATGATACGGTCTGAAAAATAGGAGGAGCATGAACCAGTGTTCAAAAACATGAAGAGCCTGAAAAGGTGTGAAAAATATGAACAGCTTCAAAAGGTGTGAAAAATATGAGGAGCATGAAACGGTCTGAAAAATAGGAGGAGCATGAAGCGGTGTTGAAAAACATGAGGAGCCTGAAAAGATGTGACAAATATGAAGAGCTTCAAAAGGTGTGAAATACATGAGGAGCATGAAACGGTCTCAAAAATAGGAGGAGCAAGAAACGGTGTTGAAAAACATGAAGAGACTGACGAGGTGTCAGAAATATGAAGAACTTCAAAAGGTGTCAAAGATATGAGGAGCATGAAACGGTCTGAAAAATCGGAGGAGCAACAAGGGGTGTTGAAATACATGAAGAGCCTGAAAATGTGTGAAAAATATAAAGAGCTTCAAAAGATGTGAAAAATATGAAGAGCTTCAAAAGGTGTCAAAAATATGAGGAGCATGAAACTGTCTGAAAAATAGGAGGAGCATGAAGCGGTGTTGAAAAACATGAATAGCCTGAAAATGTGTGAGAAATATGAAGAGCTTCAACAGGTGTCAAAAATATGATTAGCATGAAACGGTCTGAAAAATAGGAGGAGCATGAAGCGGTGTTGAAAAACATGAATAGCCTGAAAATGTGTGAAATATATGAAGAGCTTAAAAATGTGTCAAATATATGAGGAGCATGAAACGGTCTGAAAAATAGGAGGATGATGAAACGGTGTTGAAAAACAATAAGAGCCTGAAAAGGTGTGAAAAATATGAAGAGCTTCAAAAGGTGTCAAAATTTGAGGAGCATGAAAAGGTCTGAAAAATAGGAGGAGAATGAAGCTGTTTTCAAAATCATGAAGAGCCTATAAATGTGTGAAAAATATGAAGAGCTTCAAAAGGTGTTAAAATTTGAAGAGCAGGAAACGGTCTGAAAAACAGGAGGAGAATGAAGTGGTGTCCAAAAACATGAAGAGCCTGAAAAGGTGTGAAAAATATGAAGAGCTTCAAAATGTGTCAAAAATATGAGGAGCATGAAATGGTCTGAAAAATAGGAGGAGCATGAGGCGGTGTTCAAAAACATGAAGAGCCTGAAAAGGTGTGAAAAATATGAAGAGCTTCAAAAGGTGTCAAAAATATGAGGAGCATGAAACGGTCTGAAAAATAGGAGGAGCAAGAAACGGTGATCAAATACATGAAGAGCCTGAAAAAGTGTGAAAAATATGAAGAGCTTCAAAAGGTGTGAAATTCATGAGGAGCATGAAATGAGCTGAAAAATAGGAGAAGCATGAAGTGGTGTGGAAAAACATGAAGAGCCTGTAAAGGTGTGAAAAATATGAAGAGCTTCAAAAGGTGTGTAATACATGAGGAGCATGAAACTCTCTGAAAAATAGAAGGAGCATGAAGTAGTGTTCAAAAACATGAAGAGCCTGAAAAGGTGTGAAAAATATGAAGAGCTTAAAAAGGTGTGAAAAATATGAGGAGCATGATATGGTTTGAAAAATAGGATTAGCATGAAGCGGTGTTCAAAAACATGAAGAGCCTGAAAAGGTGTGAAAAATATGAAAAGCTTCAAAAGGTGTCAAAAATGAGATGAGCATGAAACGTTCTGAAAAATAGGAGGTGGATGAAGCGTTGTTGAAAACCATGAAGAGCCTGAAAAGGTGTGAGAAATATGAAGAGCTTCAAAATGTGTCAAAAATGAGATGAGCATGAAACGGTCTGAAAAATAGGAGGAGCATGAAGCGGTGTTCAAAAACATGAAGAGCCTGAAAAGGTGTGAAAAATATGAAGAGCTTCAAAAAGTGTCAAAAATGAGATGAGCATGAAACGGTCTGAAAAATTGGAGGTGCATGAAGAGTTGTTGAAAAACATGAAGAGCCAGAAAATGTGTGAAAAATATGAAGAGCTTCAAAAGGTGTCAAAAATATGAGGAGCATGAAACGGTCTTAAAAATACAAGGAGCATGAAGCGGTGTTGAAAAACATGAATAGCCTGAAAATGTGTGAAATATATGAAGAGCTTAAAAATGTGTCAAGTATATGAGGAGCATGAAACGGTCTGAAAAATAGGAGGATCATGCAACGGTGTTGAAAAACATGAAGAGTCTGAAAAGGTGTGAAAAATATGAAGAGCTTCCAAAGCTGTCAAAAATATGAGGAGCATGAAACGGTCTGAAAAATAGGAGGAGCATGAAGCTGTGTTCAAAAACATGAAGAGCCTGAAAATGTGTGAAAAATATGAAGAGCTTCAAAAGGTGTGAAAAATATGAGGAGCATGAAACGGTCTGAAAAATAGGAGGAGCATGCAGCGGTTAAAAAACATGAAGAGCCTGAAAAGGTGTGAAAAATATGAAGAGCTGCAAAAGTTGTCAAAAATATGTGGAGCGTGAGACGGTCTCAAAAACAGGAGGAGCGGGAAGCGGTGATGAAAAACATGAAGAGCCTGAAAACGTGTGATAAAACATGAAGAGCTTCAAAGGTGTCAGAAATATGAGGAGCATGAAACGCTCGCAAAAATAGGAGGAGCATGAAGCGGTGTTGAAATACATGAAGAGCCTGAAATGGTGTGAAAAATATGAGAGCTTCAAAAGGTGTCAATAATAAGAGGTGCATGAAACAGTCTGAAAAATTGGAGGAGCATTAAACTGTCTGAAAAATAGGAGAAGCATGAAGCGGTGTTGAAAAACATGAAGAGCCTGAAAGGGTGTGAAAAATATGAGAGATTCAAAAGGTATCAATAATAAGAGGTGCATGAAACAGTCTGAAAATTAGGAGGAGCATGAAACTGTATGAAAAATAGGAGAAGCATGAAGCGGTGTTGAAAAATATGAAGAGCCTGAAAAGGTGTGAAAATATGAAAAGCTTCAAAAGGTGTCAAAAATATGAGGAGCATGAAACGATCTGAAAAATAGGAGGAGCATGAAACGGTGATAAAAAACATGAAGAGCCTGAAAAGATGTGAAAAATATGAAGAGCTTCAAAAGGTGTGAAATACATGAGGAGCATGGAACGGGCTGAAAAATAGGAGAAGCATGAAGGGGTGTGGAAAAACATGAAGAGCCTGAAAAGGTTTGAAAAATATGAAGAGCTTCAAAAGGTGTGAAATACATGAGGAGCATGAAACTCTCTGAAAAATAGAAATAGCATGAAGCGTTGTTGAAAAACATGAAGAGCCTGAAAACGTGTGAAAATATGAAGAGCTTCAAAAATAAGAAAAATATGAAGAGCTTCAAAAGGTGTGAAATACATGAGGAGCATGAAACTCTCTGAAAAATGGAAATAGCATGAAGCGGTGTTGAAAAACATGAAGAGCCTGAAAACGTGTGAAAATATGAAGAGCTTCAAAAATATGAAAAATATGAAGAGCTTCAAAAGGTGTGAAAAATTTGAAG
The DNA here is from genome assembly GCF_033118175.1 of Dama dama. Lineage (NCBI taxonomy): Eukaryota > Metazoa > Chordata > Mammalia > Artiodactyla > Cervidae > Dama > Dama dama. The sequence continues at coordinate 10,177,916 of NC_083706.1, read as the reverse complement.
AGCTTCAAAATGTGTCAAAATGAGATGAGCATGAAACGGTCTGAAAAATAGGAGGAGCATGAAGCGGTGTGGAAAATCATAAAGAGCCTGAAAAGTTGTGAAAAATATGAAGAGCTTCAAAAGACGTGAAAAATTTGAAGAGCTTCAAAAGGTGTCAAAATGAGATGAGCATGAAACGGTCTGAAAAATAGGAGGAGCATGAAGTGGTGTTGAAAAAAATGAAGAGCCTGAAAAGGTGTGAAATATATAAAGAGCTTCAAAAGGTGTCAAAAATATGAGGAGAATGAAACGGTCTGCAAATTCGGAGAAGCCTGAAATGGTGTTCAAAAACATGAAGAGCCTGAAAAGGTGTGAAAAACATGAAGAGCCTGAAAAGGTGTGAAAAATATGAAGAGCTTCAAAAGGTGTGATATACATGAGGAGCATGAAACGGGCTGAAAAATAGGAGAAGCATGAAGGGGTGTTGAAAAACATGAAGAGCCTGAAAAGTTTTGAAAAATATGAAGAGCTTCTAAAGGTGTGAAATACATGAGGAGCATGAAACTCTCTGAAAAATAGAAATAGCATGAAGCGGTGTTGAAAAACATGAAGAGCCTGAAAACGTGTGAAAAATATGAAGAGCATCAAAAGGTGTGAAAAATATGAAGAGCTTCAAAAGGTGTAAAAAATGAGATGAGCATGAAACCTTCTGAAAAATAGGAGGAGCATGAAGTGGTTTTGAAAAAAATGAAGAGCCTGAAAAGTTGTGAAACATATGAAGAGCTTCAAAAGGTGTCAAAATTATGAGGAGCATGAAACGGCCTGAAAAATTGGAGGAGCATGAAGCGGTGTTCAAAAATATGAAGAGCCTGAAAAGGTGTGAAAAATATGAAGAGTTTCAAAAGGTGTCAAAAATATGAGGAGCATGAAAGTGTCTGAAAAATAGGAGGAGCATGAAGCGGTGTTTAAAAACATGAGGAGGCTGAGAACTTGTGAAAAATATGAAGAGCTTCAAAAGGTGTCAAAAAAGAGATGAGCATGAAACGGTCTGAAAAATAGGAGGAGCATGAAGTGGATTTGAAAAAAATGAAGAGCCTGAAAAGGTGTGAAAAATATGAAGAGCTTCAAAAGGTGTGAAATATATGAGGAGCATGAAACGGTCTGAAAAATAGGAGGAGTATGCAGCGGTTGAAAAACATGAAGAGCCTGAAAAGGTGTGAAAAATATGAAGAGCTCCAAAAGGTGTCAAAAATATGTGGAGCGTGAAACGGTCTCAAAAATAGGAGGAGCGTGAAGCGGTGATGAAAAACATGCAAAGCCTGAAAAAGTGTGATAAAATATGAAGAGCTTCAAAGGTGTCAAATATATGAGGAACAAGAAACGGTCGCAAAAATAGGAGGAGCATGAAGCGGTGTTGAAAAACATGAAGAGCCTGAAAAGGTGTGAAAAATATGAGAGCTTCAAAAGGTGTCAATAATAGGAGGTGCATGAAACAGTCTGAAAAATAGGAGGAGCATGAAAGTGTCTGAAAAATAGGAGAAGCATGAAGCGGTGTTGAAAAACATGAAGAGCATGAAAAGGTGTGAAAAATATGAAGAGGTTGAAAATGTGTGAAATATATGAAGAGCTTCAAAAGGTGTCAAAAATGAGATGAGCATGAAACGGTCTGAAAAATAAGAGGAGCATGAAATGGTGATCAAAACGTGAAGAGCCTGAAAAGGTGTGAAAAATATGAAGAGCTTCAAAAGGTGTGAAATACATGAGGAGCATGAAACGGGCTGAAAAATAGGAGAAGCATGAAGTGGTGTGGAAAAACATGAAGAGCCTGAAAAGGTGTGAAAAATATGAAGAGCTTCAAAAGGTGTGAAATACATGAGGAGCATGAAACTCTCTGAAAAATAGAAGGAGCATGAAGCGGTGTTCAAACATGAAGAGCCTGAAAAGGTGTGAAAAATATGAAGAGCTTCAAAAGGTGTCAAAAATATTAGGAGCATGAAACGGTCTGAAAAATAGGAGGAGCACGAAGCGGTGTTCAAAAACATGAAGAGCCTGAAAAGGTGTGAAAATATGAAGAGCTTCAAAAGGTGTAAAAATATGAGAAGCATGAAACGGTCTGAAAAATAGGAGGAGCATTAAGCGGTGTTCAAAAACATGAAGAGCGTGAAAAGATGTGAAAAAAAGGAAGAGCTTCAAAAGGTGTCAAAAATATGAGAAGCATGAAACGGTCTGAAAAATATGAGGAGCATGAAGCGGTGTTGAAAAACATGCAGAGCCTGAGAACTTGTGAAAAATGTGAAGAGCTTCAAAAGGTGTCAAAAATATGAGGAGAATGAAACGGTCTGAAAAATAGGAGGAACATGAAGCGGTGTTGAAAAACATGAAGAGTTTGAAAAGGTGTGAAAGATATATAGAGTTTCTAAAGATGTCAAAAATATGAGGAACATGAAACGGTCTGAAAAATAGGAGGAGCATGAAGTGGTGTTGAAAAACATGAAGAGCCTGAAAAGGTGTGAAAAATTTGAAGAGCTTCAAAAGGTGAGAAATACATGAGGAGCATGAAACTCTCTGAAAAATAGGAAAGCATGAACCGGTGTTGAAAAACATGAAGAGCCTGAAAAGGTGTGAAAAATATGAGAGCTTCAAAAGGTGTCAATAATAAGAGGTGCATGAAACAGTCTGAAAAATAGGAGGAGCATGAATCTGTCTGAAAAATAGGAGAAGCATGAAGCGGTGTTGAAAAAAATGAAGAGCCTGAAAAGGTGTGAAAAATATGAAAAGCTTCAAAAGGTGTCAAAAATATGAGGAGCATGAAACGGTCTGAAAAATGGGTGGAGCATGAAGCGGTGTTGAATAATATGAAGAGCCTGGAATGGTGTGCAAAATATGAAGAGCTTCAAAAGGTGTGAAATATATGAAGAGCTTCAAAAGGTGTCAAAAATGAGATGAGCAAGAAACGGTCTGAAAAATAGGAGGAGCATGAAACGATGATCAATCACATGAAGAGCCTGAAAAGGTGTGAAAAATATGAAGAGCTTCAAAAGGTGTGAAATACATGAGGAGCATGAAACGGGCTGAAAAAAAGGAGAAGCATGAAGGGGTGTGGCAAAACATGAAGAGCCTGAAAAGGTTTGAAAAATATGAAGAGCTTCAAAACGTGTGAAATACATGAGGAGCATGAAACTCTCTGAAAAATAGAAATAGCATGAAGCGGTGTTGAAAAACATGAAGAGCCTGAAAACGTGTGAAAATATGAAGAGCTTCAAAAATATGAAAAATATGAAGAGTTTCAAAAGGTGTGAAAAATTTGAAGAGCTTCAAAAGGTGTCAAAAGGAGATGAGCATGAAACGGTCTGAAAAATAGGAGGAGCATGAAGCGGTGTTGAAAATCATAAAGAGCCTGAAAAGTTGTGAAAAATATGAAGAGCTTCAAAAGACGTGAAAAATTTGAAGAGCTTCAAAAGGTGTCAAAATGAGATGAGCATGAAACGGTCTGAAAAATAGGAGGAGCATGAAGTGGTGTTGAAAAAAATGAAGAGCCTGAAAAGGTGTGAAATATATAAAGAGCTTCAAAAGGTGTCAAAAATATGAGGAGAATGAAACGGTCTGCAAATTCGGAGAAGCCTGAAATGGTGTTCAAAAACATGAAGAGCCTGAAAAGGTGTGAAAAACATGAAGAGCCTGAAAAGGTGTGAAAAATATGAAGAGCTTCAAAAGGTGTGATATACATGAGGAGCATGAAACGGGCTGAAAAATAGGAGAAGCATGAAGGGGTGTGGAAAAACATGAAGAGCCTGAAAAGTTTTGAAAAATATGAAGAGCTTCTAAAGGTGTGAAATACATGAGGAGCATGAAACTCTCTGAAAAATAGAAATAGCATGAAGCGGTGTTGAAAAACATGAAGAGCCTGAAAACGTGTGAAAAATATGAAGAGCATCAAAAGGTGTGAAAAATATGAAGAGCTTCAAAAGGTGTAAAAAATGAGATGAGCATGAAACCTTCTGAAAAATAGGAGGAGCATGAAGTGGTTTTGAAAAAAATGAAGAGCCTGAAAAGTTGTGAAACATATGAAGAGCTTCAAAAGGTGTCAAAATTATGAGGAGCATGAAACGGCCTGAAAAATTGGAGGAGCATGAAGCGGTGTTCAAAAATATGAAGAGCCTGAAAAGGTGTGAAAAATATGAAGAGTTTCAAAAGGTGTCAAAAATATGAGGAGCATGAAAGTGTCTGAAAAATAGGAGGAGCATGAAGCGGTGTTTAAAAACATGAGGAGGCTGAGAACTTGTGAAAAATATGAAGAGCTTCAAACGGTGTCAAAAATATGAGGAGCATGAAACGGTCTGAAAAATAGGAGGAGCAAGAAGCCGTGTTCAAAAACATGAAGAGCCTGAAAAGGTCTGAAAAATATGAAGAGCTTGAAAAGGTGTGAAATATATGAAGAGCTTCAAAAGGTGTCAAAAATGAGATGAGCATGAAACGGTGTGAAAAATAGGAGGAGCATGAAGCGGTTTTGAAAAAAATGAAGAGGCTGAAAAGGTGTGAAATATATGAAGAGCTTCAAGAGGTGTCAAAAATATGAAGAGCAGGAAATGGTCTGAAAAATAGGAGGAGCATGAAGCGGTGTTGAAAAACATGAAGAGTCTGAAAAGGTGTGAAAGATATGAAGAGTTTCTAAAGATGTCAAAAATATGAGGAGTATGAAACGGTCTGAAAAATAGGAGGAGCAAGCAACGGTGATCAAAAACATGGAGAGCCTTAAAAGGTGTGAAAAATATGACGAGCTTCAAAATGTGTGAAAATCATGAGGAGCATGAAACGGGCTGAAAAATAGGAGAAGCATGAAGTGGTGTTGAAAAACATGAAGAGCCTGAAAAGGAGTGAAAAATATGAAGAGCTTCAAAAGGTGTCAAACATATGAAGAGCAGGAAATGGTCTGAAAAATAGGAGGAGCATGAAGCGGTGTTGAAAAACATGAAGAGTCTGAAAAGGTGTGAAAGATATGAAGTGTTTCTAAAGATGTCAAAAATATGAGGAGCATGAAACGGTCTGAAAAATAGGAGGAGCAAGCAACGATGATCAAAAACATGGAGAGCCTTAAAAGGTGTGAGAAATATGACGAGCTTCAAAAGGTGTGAAAAACATGAGGAGCATGAAACGGGCTGAAAAATAGGAGAAGCATGAAGTGGTCTTGAAAAACATGAAGAGCCTGAAAAAGTGTGAAAAATATAAAGAGCTTCAGAAGGTGTGAAAAATATTAAGAGCTTCAACAGGTGTCAAAAATTAGATGAGCATGAAACGGTCTGAAAAATTGGAGGAGCAAAAAGTAGTGTTGAAAAAAATGAAGAGCCTGAAAAGGTGTGAAAAATATGAAAAGCTTCAAAAGGTGTCAAAAATATGAGGAGCATGAAACGGTCTGAAAAGTAGGTGGAGCATGAAGCGGTGTTGAAAAATATGAAGAGCCTGGAAAGGTGTGCAAAATATGAAGAGCTTCAAAAGGTGTGAAATATATGAAGAGCTTCAAAAGGTGTCGAAAATGACATGAGCATGAAACGGTCTGAAAAATAGGAGGAGCATGAAACGGTGATCAAAAACATGAAGAGCCTGAAAAGGTGTGAAAAATATGAAGAGCTTCAAAAAGTGTGAAATACATGAGGAGCATGAAACGGGCTGTAAAATAGGAGAAGCATGAAGGGGTGTGGAAAAACATGAAGAGCCTGAAAAGTTGTGAAACATATGAAGAGCTTCAAAAGGTGTCAAAATTATGAGGAGCATGAAACGGCCTGAAAAATTGGAGGAGCATGAAGCGGTGTTCAAAAATATGAAGAGCCTGAAAAGGTGTGAAAAATATGAAGAGCTTCAAAAGGTGTCACAATTATGAGGAGCATGAAACGGCCTGAAAAATTGGAGGAGCATGAAGCGGTGTTCAAAAATATGAAGAGCCTGAAAAGTTGTGAAACGTATGAAGAGCTTCAAAAGGTGTCAAAATTATGAGGAGCATGAAACGGCCTGAAAAATTGGAGGAGCATGAAGCGGTGTTCAAAAATATGAAGAGCCTGAAAAGGTGTGAAAAATATTCAGAGCTTCAAAATGTGTCAAATATATGAGGAGCATGAAACGGCCTGAAAAATAGGAGGAGCATGAAACGGTGATTAAAAACATGAAGAGCCTGAAAAGGTCTGAAAAATATGAAGAGCTTCAAAAGGTGTGAAAAACATGAGGAGCATGAAACAGGCCGAAAAATAGGTGAAGCATGAAGTGGTGTGGAAAAACATGAAGAGCCTAAAATATTGTGAGAAATATGAAGAGCTTCAAAAGATGTGAAATACATGAGGAGCAAGAAACTCTCTGAAAAATAGGAGGAGCATGAAGCGATGTCAAAAATATGAAGAGCCTAAAAAGTTGTGAGAAATATGAAGAGCTTCAAAAGGTGTCAAAAATGAGATGAGCATGAAACGGTCTGAAAAATAGGAGGAGCAAGAAGCGGTGTTGAAAAACATGAAGAGCCTAAAAAGTTGTGAAAAATATGAAAAGCTTCAAAAGGGGTCAAAAATGAGATGAGCATGAAACGGTCCGAAAAATAGGATGATCATGTAACGGTGTTGAAAAACATGAAGAGCCAGAAAAGGTTGAAAAATATGAAAAGCTTCAAAAGGGGTCAAAAATGAGATGAGCATGAAACGGACTGAAAAATAGGAGGATCATGAAACGATATTGAAAAACATGAAGAGCCTGAAAAGGTCTGAAAATTAATAGGAGCTTCAAAAGGTGTGAAAAATATGAGGAGCATGAATCGGTCTGAAAAATAGGAGTAGCATGTAGGTGTGTTCAAAAACATGAAGAGCCTGAAAACGTGTGAAAAATATTAAGAGCTTCAAAAGGTGTCAAAAATATGAGGAGCATGAAACGGTCTGAAAAATAGGAGGAGCATGAAGCGTCGTTGAAAAACGTGAAGAGCCTGAAAACGTGTGAAAAATATTAAGAGCTTCAAAAGGTGTGAAAAATATTAGGAGCATGAATCGGTCTGAAAAATAGGAGGAGCATGAAGCGTTGTTGAAAAAAGTGAAGAGCCTGAAAATGTGTGAAAAATATTAAGAGCTTCAAAAGGTGTGAAAAATATGAAGAACTTCAAAAGGTATCAAAAATCGAAGAGCAGGAAATGGTCTGAAAAATAGGAGTAGCATGAAGTGGTGTTAAAAACATGAAGAGCCTGAAAAGGTGTGAAATATAGGAAGAGCTTCAAAAGGTGTCAAAAGTATGAGGAGAATGAAACGGTCTAAAAATAGGAGGAGAATGAAGTGGTGTTGAAAAACATGAAGAGCTTGAAAAGTGTGAAAAATATGAAGAGCTTCTAAAGGTGTCAAAAATATGAGGAGCATGAAAAGGTCTGACAAATAGGAGAAGCATGAAGTGGTGTTGAAAAAAAAAGAGCTTGAAAAGTGTGAAAAATATGAAGAGCATCAAAAGGTGTCAAAAATATGAGGAGCATGAAACGGTCTGAAAAATAGGAGGTTCATGAAGCGGTGTTGAAAAACATGAAGAGCCTGAAAACGTGTGAAAAAATATGAAGAGCTTCAAAAGGTGTGAAAAATATGAAGAGCTTCAAAAGGTGTCAAAAATTTGAGGAGCAAGAGACCGTCTGAAAAACAGGAGGAGCATGAAGCGGTGTTGAAAAACATGAAGAGCATGAAAAGATGCCCAAAACATGAAGAGCTTCAAATGGTGTTAAAAATATGAGGAGCATAAAACGTTCTGAAGTATAGGAGGAGCATGAAGCGGTGTTGAAAAACATGAAGAGCATGAAAAGGTGCCGAAAATATGAAGAGCTTCAAAAGGTATCAAAAATGGGAGCAGCATGAAACGGTCGGAAAAATAGGAGGAGCATGAAGCGATGTTGAAAAACATGAAGAGCCTGAAAAGGTGTGAAATACTTGAAGAGCTTCAAAAGGTGTCAAAAATAGGAGGAGTCTGAAACGGTCTGAAATCTAGGAGGAGCATGAAGTGGTACTGAAAAACATGAAAAACCTGTAAAGATGTGAAAAATATGAAGAGCTTCAAAAGGTGTCAAAAATGTGAGGAGCATGAAACGGTCAGAAAAATAGGAGGAGCATGAAGCGGTGTCAAAAATATGAAGAGCCTCAAAAGTTGTGAAAAATATGAAGAGCTTCAAAAAGTGTCAAAAATACGAGGATCATGAAACGGTCTGAAAAATAGGAGAAGCATGAAGTGTTGTTGAAAAACATGAAGAGCCTGAAAAGGTGTGAAATATATGAAGAGCTTCAAAAGGTGTCAAAAATATGAGGAGCATGAAACGGTGTGAAAATAGGAGGAGGATGAACCGGTCTGAAAAATAATAGGAGCATGAATCGATGTTGAAAACATGAAGAGCATGAAGTGGTGTGAAAAATATGAAGAGCTTCAAAAGGTGTCAAAAATATTAGGAGCAAGAAACGGTCTGAAAAATAGGAGGAACATGAAGCGGTGTTGAAAAACATGAAGAGCCTGAAAATGTGTGAAAAATATGAAGGGCTTTAAAAGGTGTCAAAAATATGAGGCGCCTGTAACGGTCTGAAAAATAGGAGGAGCATGAAGCGGTGTTGAAAAACATGAAGAGCTTGAAATGGGGTGAAATATATGAAGAGCTTCAAAAGGTGTCAAAAATAGGAGGAGTATGAAACGGTCTGAAATCTAGGAGGAGCATGAAGTGTTATTGAAAAACATGAAGATCATGAAAAGGTGTGAAATATGAAGAGCTTCAAAAGGTGTCAAAAATGTGAGGAGCATGAAACGGTCTGAAAAATAGGAGGAGCATGAAGCCATGTTCAAAAACATGAAGAGCCTGAAAAGGTGTGAAAAATATGAAGAGCTTCAAAAGGTGTCAAATTATGAGGAGAATGAAACGGTGTGAAAAATAGGAGGAGCATGAAACGGGTTGAAAAATAGGAGGAGCATGAAGCGGAGTCCACAAAAATGAAGAGCCTGAAAAGGTGGAAAGTATATGAAGAGCTTCAAAAGCTGTCAAAAATTTGAGGAGCATGAAACGGTATGAAAAATAGGAGGAGTGTGAAGCGGTGTTCAAAAACATGAAGAGTTTAAAAGGTGTGAAAAATATGAAGAGCTTCAAAAGTTGTGAAAAATATGAAAAGCATAAAACGGTCTGAAAAATAGGAGGAGCATGAAACGGTCTGAAAAATAGGAGGAGCATGAAGCGGTGTTGAAAAACATGAAGAGTCTGAAAAGTTGTGAAAAATATGAAGAGCTTCAAAAGGTGTCAAAAATTTGAGGAGCATGAAAAGTTCTGAAGAATAGGAAGAGCATGATGCAGTGTTGAAAAACATGAAGAGCCTGAAAAGGTGTGAAAAATATGAAGCACTTCAAAAGATGTCAAAATTATGAGGAGCATGAAACAGTTGAAAAATAGGAGGAGCATGAAGCAGTGTTCAAAAACATGAAGAACCGGAAAAGGTGTGAAAAATATGAAGAGCTTCAAAAGGTGTGAAAATTATGAGGAGCATGAAACGGTCTGAAAAATAGGAGGAGCATGAAGGGGTGTTCAAAAACATGAAGAGCCTGAAAAGGTGTGAAAAATATGAAGAGCTTCAAAAGGTTGGAAATACATGAGGAGCATGAAACGGTCTGAAAAATAGGAGGAGCATGAATCCGTCTGAAAAATGGGAGGAGCATGAAGCGGTGTTGAAAAACATGAAGTTCCTGAAAAGCTGCGAAAATAAGACAAGCTTCAAAAGGTGTCAAAAATATAAGGAGCATGAAACGGTCTGAAAAATAGGAGGAGCATGAAACGGTCTGAAAAATGGGAGGAGCATGAAGCGGTGTTGAAAAACATGAAGTTCCTGAAAAGCTGTGAAAATAAGACAAGCTTCAAAAGGTGTGAAAAATATGAGGAGCATGAAACGGTCTGAAAAATGGGAGGAGCATGAAGCGGTGTCGAAAAACATGAAGAGCCTGAGAACGTGTGAAAAATATGAAGAGCTTCTAAAGGTGTGAAAAATATGAAGAGCTTCAAAAGGTGTCAAAAATGAGATGAGCATGAAACGGCCTGAAAAATAGGAGGAGCATGAAGTGGTGTTGAAAAACATGATGAGCCTGTAAAAGTGTGAAATATATGAAGAGCTTCAAAAGGTGTCAAAAATATGAGGAGCATGAAACGGTCTGAAAAATAGGAGGAGCATGAAGCGGTGTTGAAAAACATGAAGAGCCTGAAAAGGTGTGAAAAATATGAAGAGCTTCAAAAGTTGTCAAAAATATGATGAGCATGAACGGTCCGGAAAATAGCAGGAGCATGAAGCGGTCTTGAAAATCATGAAGAGCGTGAAAAGGTGTGAAAAATAAGAAGAGCTTCAAAATGTTTCAAAATTATGAGGAGAATGAACGGTCTGAAAAATCGGAGGAGCATGAAGCGGTGTTGATAAACATGAAGAGCCTGAAAAGGTGTGAAATATATGAAGAGCTTCAAAAGGTGTCAAAAATTTGAGGAGCATGAAACGGTCTGAAAAATAGGAGAAGTATGAAGTGGTGTTGAAAAACATGAAGAGCCTGAAAAGGAGTGAAAAATATGAAGAGCTTCAAAAGGTGTCAAACATATGAAGAACATGAAACGGTCTGAAAAATAGGAGGATCATGAAGCAGTGTTCAAAATCATGAAGAGCCTGAAAATGTGTGAAAAATATTCAGAGCTTCAAAATGTGTCAAATATATGATGAGCATGAAACGGCCTGAAAAATAGGAGGAGCATGAAACGGTGATTAAAAACATGAAGAGCCTGAAAAGGTCTGAAAAATATGAAGAGCTTCAAAAGGTGTGAAATACATGAGGAGCATGAAACAGGCCGAAAAATAGGTGAAGCATGAAGTGGTGTGGAAAAACATCAAGAGCCTAAAATGTTGTGAGAAATATGAAGAGCTTCAAAAGATGTGAAATACATGAGGAGCAAGAAAGTCTCTGAAAAATAGGAGGAGCATGAAGCGATGTCAAAAACATGAAGAGCCTAAAAAGTTGTGAGAAATATGAAGAGCTTCAAAAGGTGTCAAAAATGAGATGAGCATGAAACGCTCTGAAAAATAGGAGGAGCAAGAAGCGGTGTTGAAAAACATGAAGAGCCTAAAAAGTTGTGAAAAATATGAAAAGCTTCAAAAGGGGTCAAAAATGAGATGAGCATGAAATGGTCCGAAAAATAGGATGATCATGTAACGGTGTTGAAAAACATGAAGAGCCAGAAAAGGTTGAAAAATATGAAAAGCTTCAAAAGGGGTCAAAAATGAGATGAGCATGAAACGGACTGAAAAATAGGAGGATCATGAAACGATATTGAAAAACATGAAGAGCCTGAAAAGGTCTGAAAAATAATAGGAGCTTCAAAAGGTGTGAAAAATATGAGGAGCATGAATCGGTCTGAAAAATAGGAGTAGCATGTAGGTGTGTTCAAAAACATGAAGAGCCTGAAAACGTGTGAAAAATATTAAGAGCTTCAAAAGGTGTCAAAAATATGAGGAGCATGACACGGTCTGAAAAATAGGAGGAGCATGAAGCGTCGTTGAAAAACGTGAAGAGCCTGAAAACGTGTGAAAAATATTAAGAGCTTCAAAAGGTGTGAAAAATATTAGGAGCATGAATCGGTCTGAAAAATAGGAGGAGCATGAAGCGTTGTTGAAAAAAGTGAAGAGCCTGAAAATGTGTGAAAAATATTAAGAGCTTCAAAAGGTGTGAAAAATATGAAGAACTTCAAAAGGTATCAAAAATCGAAGAGCAGGAAATGGTCTGAAAAATAGGAGGAGCATGAAGTGGTGTTAAAAACATGAAGAGCCTGAAAAGGTGTGAAATATAGGAAGAGCTTCAAAAGGTGTCAAAAGTATGAGGAGAATGAAACGGTCTAAAAATAGGAGGAGAATGAAGTGGTGTTGAAAAACATGAAGAGCTTGAAAAGTGTGAAAAATATGAAGAGCTTCTAAAGGTGTCAAAAATATGAGGAGCATGAAAAGGTCTGAAAAATAGGAGAAGCATGAAGTGGTGTTGAAAAAAAAAAGAGCTTGAAAAGTGTGAAAAATATGAAGAGCATCAAAAGGTGTCAAAAATATGAGGAGCATGAAACGGTCTGAAAAATAGGAGGAGCATGAAGCGGTGTTGAAAAACATGAAGAGCCTGAAAACGTGTGAAAAAATATGAAGAGCTTCAAAAGGTGTGAAAAATATGAAGAGCTTCAAAAGGTGTCAAAAATTTGAGGAGCAAGAGACCGTCTGAAAAACAGGAGGAGCATGAAGCGGTGTTGAAAAACATGAAGAGCATGAAAAGATGCCCAAAACATGAAGAGCTTCAAATGGTGTTAAAAATATGAGGAGCATAAAACGTTCTGAAGTATAGGAGGAGCATGAAGCGGTGTTGAAAAACATGAAGAGCATGAAAAGGTGCCAAAAATATGAAGAGCTTCAAAAGGTATCAAAAATGGGAGCAGCATGAAACGGTCGGAAAAATAGGAGGAGCATGAAGCGATGTTGAAAAACATGAAGAGCCTGAAAAGGTGTGAAATACTTGAAGAGCTTCAAAAGGTGTCAAAAATAGGAGGAGTCTGAAACGGTCTGAAATCTAGGAGGAGCATGAAGTGGTACTGAAAAACATGAAAAACCTGTAAAGATGTGAAAAATATGAAGAGCTTCAAAAGGTGTCAAAAATGTGAGGAGCATGAAACGGTCAGAAAAATAGGAGGAGCATGAAGCGGTGTCAAAAATATGAAGAGCCTCAAAAGTTGTGAAAAATATGAAGAGCTTCAAAAAGTGTCAAAAATACGAGGATCATGAAACGGTCTGAAAAATAGGAGAAGCATGAAGTGTTGTTGAAAAACATGAAGAGCCTGAAAAGGTGTGAAATATATGAAGAGCTTCAAAAGGTGTCAAAAATATGAGGAGCATGAAACGGTGTGAAAATAGGAGGAGGATGAACCGGTCTGAAAAATAATAGGAGCATGAATCGATGTTGAAAACATGAAGAGCATGAAGAGGTGTGAAAAATATGAAGAGCTTCAAAAGGTGTCAAAAATATTAGGAGCAAGAAACGGTCTGAAAAATAGGAGGAACATGAAGCGGTGTTGAAAAACATGAAGAGCCTGAAAATGTGTGAAAAATATGAAGGGCTTTAAAAGGTGTCAAAAATATGAGGCGCCTGTAACGGTCTGAAAAATAGGAGGAGCATGAAGCGGTGTTGAAAAACATGAAGAGCTTGAAATGGGGTGAAATATATGAAGAGCTTCAAAAGGTGTCAAAAAAAGGAGGAGTATGAAACGGTCTGAAATCTAGGAGGAGCATGAAGTGTTATTGAAAAACATGAAGATCATGAAAAGGTGTGAAATATGAAGAGCTTCAAAAGGTGTCAAAAATGTGAGGAGCATGAAACGGTCTGAAAAATAGGAGGAGCATGAAGCCATGTTCAAAAACATGAAGAGCCTGAAAAGGTGTGAAAAATATGAAGAGCTTCAAAAGGTGTCAAATTATGAGGAGAATGAAACGGTGTGAAAAATAGGAGGAGCATAAAACGGGTTGAAAAATAGGAGGAGCATGAAGCGGAGTCCACAAAAATGAAGAGCCTGAAAAGGTGGAAAGTATATGAAGAGCTTCAAAAGCTGTCAAAAATTTGAGGAGCATGAAACGGTATGAAAAATAGGAGGAGTGTGAAGCGGTGTTCAAAAACATGAAGAGTTTAAAAGGTGTGAAAAATATGAAGAGCTTCAAAAGTTGTGAAAAATATGAAAAGCATAAAACGGTCTGAAAAATAGGAGGAGCATGAAACGGTCTGAAAAATAGGAGGAGCATGAAGCGGTGTTGAAAAACATGAAGAGTCTGAAAAGTTGTGAAAAATATGAAGAGCTTCAAAAGGTGTCAAAAATTTGAGGAGCATGAAAAGTTCTGAAGAATAGGAAGAGCATGATGCAGTGTTGAAAAACATGAAGAGCCTGAAAAGGTGTGAAAAATATGAAGCACTTCAAAAGATGTCAAAATTATGAGGAGCATGAAACAGTTGAAAAATAGGAGGAGCATGAAGCAGTGTTCAAAAACATGAATAACCGGAAAAGGTGTGAAAAATATGAAGAGCTTCAAAAGGTGTGAAAATTATGAGGAGCATGAAACGGTCTGAAAAATAGGAGGAGCATGAAGGGGTGTTCAAAAACATGAAGAGCCTGAAAAGGTGTGAAAAATATGAAGAGCTTCAAAAGGTTGGAAATACATGAGGAGCATGAAACGGTCTGAAAAATAGGAGGAGCATGAATCCATCTGAAAAATGGGAGGAGCATGAAGCGGTGTTGAAAAACATGAAGTTCCTGAAAAGCTGCGAAAATAAGACAAGCTTCAAAAGGTGTGAAAAATATGAGGAGCATGAAACGGTCTGAAAAATAGGAGGTGCATGAAGCGGTGTCGAAAAACATGAAGAGCCTGAGAACGTGTGAAAAATATGAAGAGCTTCTAAAGGTGTGAAAAATATGAAGAGCTTCAAAAGGTGTCAAAAATGAGATGAGCATGAAACGGCCTGAAAAATAGGAGGAGCATGAAGTGGTGTTGAAAAACATGATGAGCCTGAAAAAGTGTGAAATATATGAAGAGCTTCAAAAGGTGTCAAAAATATGAGGAGCATGAAACGGTCTGAAAAATAGGAGGAGCATGAAGCGGTGTTGAAAAACATGAAGAGCCTGAAAAGGTGTGAAAAATATGAAGAGCTTCAAAAGTTGTCAAAAATATGATGAGCATGAACAGTCCAGAAAATAGCAGGAGCATGAAGCGGTCTTGAAAACCATGAAGAGCCTGAAAAGGTGTGAAAAATAAGAAGAGCTTCAAAATGTTTCAAAATTATGAGGAGAATGAACGGTCTGAAAAATAGGAGGAGCATGAAGCGGTGTTGAAAAACATGAAGAGCCTGAAAAGGTGTGAAATATATGAAGAACTTCAAAAGGTGTGAAGTACATGAGGAGCATTAAACGCTCTGAAAAATAGAAGCATGAAGTTTTGTTCAAAAACATGAAGAGCCTGAAAAGGTGTGAAATATATGAAGATCTTCAAAAGGTGTGAAAAATATGAGGGGCATGAAACGGTCTGAAAAATAGGAGGTGCATGAAGCGGTGTTGAAAACATGAAGAGCCTGAAAACCTGTGAAAATATGAACAGCTTCAAAAGGTGTGAAAATATGAAGAGCTTCAAAAGGTGTGAAAAATATGAAGAGCTTCAAACGGTGTCAAAAATGAGATGAGCATGAAATGGCCTAAAAAATAGGAGGAGCATGAAGTGTTGGTGAAAAACATGAAGAGCGTGAAAAGGTGTGAAAAATATGAAGAGCCTCAAAAGGTGTGAAAAATATGAGAAACATGACATGATCTGAAATATTGGAGGAGCATGAAGCGGTGTTGAAGAACATGAAGAGCCTGAAAAGGTGTGAAAAATATGAAGAGCTTCAAAAGTTGTCAAAAATATGAGGAGCAAGAAACGGTCTGAAAAATAGGAGGAGCATGAAGTGGTGTTGAAAAATATGAAGAGCCTGAAAAGGTGTGAAATATGTAAAGAGCTTCAAAAGGTGTCAAAAATATGAGGAGCATGAAACGGTCTGAAAAATAGGAGGAGCATGAAGCTGTGTTGAAAAACATGAAGAGCCTGAAAAGGTGTGAACCATATTAAGAGCTTCAAAAGGTGTCAAAAATATGTGGAGCAAGTAACGGTTTGAAAAATAGGAGGAGCATGAAGCGGTGTTCAAAAACATGAAGATCCTGAAAAGGTGTGAAAAATACGAAGAGCTTCAAAAGGTGTGAAATACATGAGGAGCATGAAACCGTCTGAAAAATAGGAAGAGCATGAAGCGATGTTCAATAACATGAAGAGCCTGAAATGGTGTGAAAAATATCAAGAGTTTCAAAAGGTGTGAAAAATATGATGAGCATGAAATGGTCTGAAAAATAGGAGGAGTAAGAAGCGGTGTTCAAAAACATGAAGAGCCTGAAAAGGTGTGAAAAAGATGAAGAGCTTCAAAAGCTGTCAAAAATATGAGGAGCATGAAATGGTCTGAAAAATAGGAGGAGAATGAAGCGGTGTTTAAAAACATGAGGAGCCTGAAAAGGTGTTGAAAAATATGAAGAGACTCAAAACTTGTCAAAAATATGAGGAGCATGAAACGGTCTGAAAAATAGGAGGAGCATGAAAAGATGTTGAAAAACATGAAGAGCCTGAAAACGTGTGAAAATATGAAGATCTTCAAAAGGTGTGAAAAATATGAAGAGCTTCAAAAGGTGTCAAAAATGAGATGAGCATGAAACTGTCTGAAAAATGGGAGGAGCATGAAGTGGTGTTCAAAAAAATGAAGAGCCTAAAAAGGTGTGAAAAATATGCAGACTTTCAAAAGAAATCAAAAATATGAAGAGCATGAAACGGTCTGAAAAGTAGGAGGAGCATGAAGCGGTATTCAAAAACATGAAGAGCCTGAAAAGGTGTGAAAAAAGTGAAGAGCTTCAAAAGGTCTCAAAAAAATGAGTAGCATGAAACGGTCTGAAAAATCGGAGGAGCATGAAACGGTGTTCAAAAACCTGAAGAGCCTGAAAAGGTGTGAAAAATATGACGAGCTTCAAAACGTGTCAAAAATATGAGGAGCATGATACGGTCTGAAAAATAGGAGGAGCAAGAAGCGGTGTTGAAAACCATGAAGAACCTGAAAACGTGTGAAAAATATGAAGAACTTCAAAAGGTGTGAAAAATATGAGGAGCATGTAACGGTCTGAATAATAGGAGGAGCATGAAGCGGTGTTCATAAACATGGAGACCCTGAAAAGTTGTGAAAAATATGAAGAACTTCAAAAGGTGTGAAAAATATGAAGAGCTTCAAAATGTGTCAAAAAGAGATGAGCATGAAACGGTCTGAAAAATAGGAGGAACATGAAGTGGTTTTGAAAAACCTGAAGAGCCTGAAAAGGTGTGAGAAATATGAAGAGTTTCAAAAGGTATCAAAAATATGAGGAGACTGAAACGGTCTGAAAAATAAGAGGAGCATGAAGCGGTGTTCAAAAACATGAAGAGTCTGAAAAGGTGTGGAATATATGAAGACCTTCAAAAGGTGTCAAAGGTATGAGGAGAATGAAACGGTCTGAAAAATACGAGGAGCATGAAACGGTGTTCAAAAACATGAAGAGCCTGAAAAGATGTGAAAAATATGAAGAGCTTCAAAAGGTGTCAAAAATATGAGGAGCATGAAACGGTCTGAAAAATAGAAGCAGCATGAAGCGGTGTTGAAATAGATAAAGAGCCTGAAAACGTGTGAAAAATATGAAGAGATTCAAAAGGTGTGAAAAATATGAAGAGCTTCAAAAGGTGTGAAAAGAATGAAGAGCTTCAAAAGGTGTCAAAAATATGAGGAACATGAAATGGTCTGAAAAATTGGAGGAGCATGAAGCCGTGTTCAAAAACATGAACAGCTTGAAAATGTGTGAAAAATATGAAGAGCCTGAAAAGTTATGAAAAATACGAAGAGCTTCAAAAGGTGTCAAATATATGAGGAGCATGAAACGGTCTGAAAAATAGGAGGATCATAAAGCGGTGTTGAAAAACATTAAGAGCCTGAAAGGGTGTGAAAAATATGAAGAGCTTCAAAAGGTGTCAAAAATATGAGGAGCATGAAACGGTCTGAAAAATAGGCGGAGCATGAAGCGGTGTTCAAAAACATGAAGAGCGTGAAAAGGTGTGAAAAATATGAAAAGCTTCAAAAGGTGTCAAACATAAGAGGAGCATGAAACGGTCTGAAAAATAGAAGCAGCATGAAGCGGTGTTGAAATAGTTAAAGAGCCTGAAAACGTGTGAAAAATATGAAGAGATTCAAAAGGTGTGAAAAATATGAAGAGCTTCAAAAGGTGTGAAAAGAATGAAGAGCTTCAAAAGGTGTCAAAAATATGAGGAACATGAAATGGTCTGAAAAATTGGAGGAGCATGAAGCCGTGTTCAAAAACATGAACAGCTTGAAAATGTGTGAAAAATATGAAGAGCCTGAAAAGTTATGAAAAATACGAAGAGCTTCAAAAGGTGTCAAATATATGAGGAGCATGAAACGGTCTGAAAAATAGGAGGATCATAAAGCGGTGTTGAAAAACATTAAGAGCCTGAAAGCGTGTGAAAAATATGAAGAGCTTCAAAAGGTGTCAAAAATATGAGGAGCATGAAACGGTCTGAAAAATAGGCGGAGCATGAAGCGGTGTTCAAAAACATGAAGAGCGTGAAAAGGTGTGAAAAATATGAAAAGCTTCAAAAGGTGTCAAACATAAGAGGAGCATGAAACGGTCTGAAAAATAGGAGGAGCATGAAACGGTGTTCAAAAACATGAAGAGCCTGAAAATGGTGTGAAAAATATCAAAGGCTTCAAAAAGTGTCAAAAATGAGATGTGCATGATACGGTCAGAAAAATAGGAGGAGCATGAAACGGTGTTCAAAAACATGAAGAGCCTGAAAAGGTGTGAAAAATATGAAGTACTTCAAAAGGTGTCAAATATATGAGGAGCATGAAACGGTCTGAAAAATAGGAGGATCATAAAGCGGTGTTGAAAAACATGAAGAGCCTGAAAATGGTGTGAAAAATATCAAAGGCTTCAAAAAGTGTCAAAAATGAGATGTGCATGAAACGGTCAGAAAAATAGGAGGAGCATGAAACGGTGTTCAAAACATGAAGAGCCTGAAAAGGTGTGAAAAATATGAAGAGCCTCAAAAAATGTCAAAAATATGAGGAATATGAAACGGTCTGAAAAATAGGAGGATCATAAAGCGGTGTTGAAAAACATGAAGAGCCTGAAAATGGTGTGAAAAATATGAAGAGCTTCAAAAGGAGTCAAAAATGAAATGTGCATGAAACGGTCTGAAAAATATGAGGAGCATGAAGTGGTTGTGAAAAACATGAAAAGCCTGAAAATGTGTGCAAAATACTAAGAGATTCAAAAGGTGTGAAATACATGAGTAGCATGAAATGGTCTGAGAAATAGGAGGAGCATGAAGCGGTGTTCAAAAACATGTAGAGACTGAAAAGGTGTGAAAAATGTGAAGAGCTTCAAAAGGAGTGAAAAAATAGGAGGAGCACGAAACGGTCTGAAAAATAGGAGGAGCATGAACCAGTGTTCAAATACATGAAAAGCCTGAAATGGTGTGAAAAATATGAAGAGCTTCAAATATATGAAAAATATGAAGAGCTTCAAAAGGTGTGAAAAATATGAAGAGCTTCAAAAGGTGTCAAAAATATGAGAAACATGAAACGTTCTGAAAAATTGGAGGAGCATGAAGCGGTGTTCAAAAACATGAAGAGCCTGAAAAGGTGTGAAAAATATGAAGAGCTTCAAAAGGTGTCAAAAATATGAGGAGCATGAAATGGTCTAAAAAATCGGAGGAGCATGAAATGGTGTTCAACACATGAAGAGACAGAAAAGGTGTGAAAAACATGAAGAGCTTCAAATGGTGTGAAATACATGAGGAGCATGAAACGGTCTGAAAAATAGGAGGAGCAAGAAGGTGTGCTCAAAAACATGAAGAGCCTGAAAAAGTGTGAAAAATATGAAGAGCTTCAAAAGGTGTGAAATACATGAGGAGCATGAAACGGACTGAAAAATAGGAGGAGCATGAAGCGGTGTGGAAAAACATTAAGAGCCTGAAAGGGTGTGAAAAATATGAAGAGCTTCAAAAGGTGTCAAAAATATGAGGAGCATGAAACGGTCTGAAAAATAGGCGGAGCATGAAGCGGTGTTCAAAAACATGAAGAGCGTGAAAAGGTGTGAAAAATATGAAAAGCTTCAAAAGGTGTCAAACATAAGAGGAGCATGAAACGGTCTGAAAAATAGGAGGAGCATGAAACGGTGTTCAAAAACATGAAGAGCCTGAAAATGGTGTGAAAAATATCAAAGGCTTCAAAAAGTGTCAAAAATGAGATGTGCATGATACTGTCAGAAAAATAGGAGGAGCATGAAACGGTGTTCAAAAACATGAAGAGCCTGAAAAGGTGTGAAAAATATGAAGTACTTCAAAAGGTGTCAAATATATGAGGAGCATGAAACGGTCTGAAAAATAGGAGGATCATAAAGCGGTGTTGAAAAACATGAAGAGCCTGAAAATGGTGTGAAAAATATCAAAGGCTTCAAAAAGTGTCAAAAATGAGATGTGCATGAAACGGTCAGAAAAATAGGAGGAGCATGAAACGGTGTTCAAAACATGAAGAGCCTGAAAAGGTGTGAAAAATATGAAGAGCCTCAAAAAATGTCAAAAATATGAGGAATATGAAATGGTCTGAAAAATAGGAGGATCATAAAGCGGTGTTGAAAAACATGAAGAGCCTGAAAATGGTGTGAAAAATATGAAGAGCTTCAAAAGGAGTCAAAAATGAAATGTGCATGAAACGGTCTGAAAAATATGAGGAGCATGAAGTGGTTGTGAAAAACATGAAAAGCCTGAAAATGTGTGCAAAATACTAAGAGATTCAAAAGGTGTGAAATACATGAGTAGCATGAAATGGTCTGAGAAATAGGAGGAGCATGAAGCGGTGTTCAAAAACATGTAGAGACTGAAAAGGTGTGAAAAATGTGAAGAGCTTCAAAAGGAGTGAAAAAATAGGAGGAGCACGAAACGGTCTGAAAAATAGGAGGAGCATGAACCAGTGTTCAAATACATGAAAAGCCTGAAATGGTGTGAAAAATATGAAGAGCTTCAAATATATGAAAAATATGAAGAGCTTCAAAAGGTGTGAAAAATATGAAGAGCTTCAAAAGGTGTCAAAAATATGAGAAACATGAAACGTTGTGAAAAATTGGAGGAGCATGAAGCGGTGTTCAAAAACATGAAGAGCCTGAAAAGGTGTGAAAAATATGAAGAGCTTCAAAAGGTGTCAAAAATATGAGGAGCATGAAATGGTCTAAAAAATCGGAGGAGCATGAAATGGTGTTCAACACATGAAGAGACAGAAAAGGTGTGAAAAACATGAAGAGCTTCAAATGGTGTGAAATACATGAGGAGCATGAAACGGTCTGAAAAATAGGAGGAGCAAGAAGGTGTGCTCAAAAACATGAAGAGCCTGAAAAAGTGTGAAAAATATGAAGAGCTTCAAAAGGTGTGAAAAATATGAGGAGCATGAAACGGTCTGAAAAATATGAGGAGCATGAAGCGCTGTTCAAAAACATGAAGAGCCTAAAAGGTGTGAAAAATATGAAGAGCTTCAAAAGGTGTCAAAAATATGAGGAGCATGAAATGGCCTCAAAAATAGGAGGAGCATGAATCGGTGATGAAAAACATGGAGAGCCTGAAAAGGTGTGAAAAATATGAAGAGCTTCAAAAGATTTCAAAATGTGTGGAGCATGAAACGGTCTGAAAAATAGGAGGAGCATGAAGCGGTGTTGAAAAACATGAAGAGCCTGAAAAGGTGTGAAAAATATGAAGAGCTTGAAAAGGTGTGAAAAATATGAAGAACTTCAAAAGGTGTGAAACATATGAAGAGCTTCAAAACGTGTGAAATACATGAGGAGCATGAAACGGTCTGAAAAATAGAAGGAGCATGAAGTGATGTTCAAAAACATGAAGAGCCTGAAAAGGTGTGAAAAATATGAAAAGCTTCAAAAGGTGTCAAAAATATGAGGAGCATGAAACGGTCTGAAAAATAGAAGCAGCATGAAGCGGTGTTGAAATAGATAAAGAGCCTGAAAACGTGTGAAAAATATGAAGAGATTCAAAAGGTGTGAAAAGAATGAAGAGCTTCAAAAGGTGTCAAAAATATGAGGAACATGAAATGGTCTGAAAAATTGGAGGAGCATGAAGCCGTGTTCAAAAACATGAACAGCTTGAAAATGTGTGAAAAATATGAAGAGCCTGAAAAGTTATGAAAAATATGAAGAGCTTCAAAAGGTGTCAAATATATGAGGAGCATGAAACGGTCTGAAAAATAGGAGGATCATAAAGCGGTGTTGAAAAACATGAAGAGCCTGAAAATGGTGTGAAAAATATCAAGAGCTTCAAAAGGTGTCAAAAATGAGATGTGCATGAAACGGTCTGAAAAATAGGAGGAGCATGAAACGGTGTTCAAAAACATGAAGAGCCTGAAAAGGTGTGAAAAATATGAAGAGCCTCAAAAAATGTCAAAAATATGAGGAATATGAAACGGTCTGAAAAATAGGAGGATCATAAAGCGGTGTTGAAAAACATGAAGAGCCTGAAAATGGTGTGAAAAATATGAAGAGCTTCAAAAGGAGTCAAAAATGAAATGTGCATGAAACGGTCTGAAAAATATGAGGAGCATGAAGTGGTTGTGAAAAACATGAAAAGCCTGAAAATGTGTGCAAAATACGAAGAGCTTCAAAAGGTGTGAAATACATGAGGAGCATGAAATGGTCTGAGAAATAGGAGGAGCATGAAGCGGTGTTCAAAAACATGTAGAGACTGAAAAGGTGTGAAAAATATGAAGAGCTTCAAAAGGAGTGAAAAATAGGAGGAGCATGAAACGGTCTGAAAAATAGGAGGAACATGAACCGGTGTTCAAATACATGAAAAGCCTGAAAAGGTGTGAAAAATATGAAGAGCTTCAAAAATATGAAAAATATGAAGAGCTTCAAAAGGTGTGAAAAATATGAAGAGCTTCAAAAGGTGTCAAAAATATGAGAAACATGAAACGGTCTGAAAAATTGGAGGAGCATGAAGCGGTGTTCAAAAACATGAAGAGCCTGAAAAGGTGTGAAAAATATGAAGAGCTTCAAAAGGTGTCAAAAATATGAGGAGCATGAAACGGTCTGAAAAATAGGAGGAGCATGAAGCGGTGTTGAAAAAAATGAAGAGCCTGAAAATGTGTGAAATATATGAAGAGCTTCAAAAGGTGTGAAATACATGAGGAGCATGAAACGGACTGAAAAATAGGAGGAGCATGAAGCGGTGTGGAAAAACATGAAGAGCCTGAAAAGGTGTGAAAGATATGAAGAGTTTCTAAAGGTGTCAAAAATATGAGGAGCATGAAAACGTCTGAAAAATAGGAGGAGCATGAAGGTGTGTTGAAAAACATTAAGAGCCTGAAAGGGTGTGAAAAAAATGAAGAGCTTCAAAAGGTGTCAAAAATATGAGGAGCATGAAACGGTCTGAAAAATAGGCGGAGCATGAAGCGGTGTTCAAAAACATGAAGAGCGTGAAAAGGTGTGAAAAATATGAAAAGCTTCAAAAAGTGTCAAACATAAGAGGAGCATGAAACGGTCTGAAAAATAGGAGGAGCATGAAACGGTGTTCAAAAACATGAAGAGCCTGAAAATGGTGTGAAAAATATCAAAGGCTTCAAAAAGTGTCAAAAATGAGATGTGCATGATACGGTCAGAAAAATAGGAGGAGCATGAAACGGTGTTCAAAAACATGAAGAGCCTGAAAAGGTGTGAAAAATATGAAGTACTTCAAAAGGTGTCAAATATATGAGGAGCATGAAACGGTCTGAAAAATAGGAGGATCATAAAGCGGTGTTGAAAAACATGAAGAGCCTGAAAATGGTGTGAAAAATATCAAAGGCTTCAAAAAGTGTCAAAAATGAGATGTGCATGAAACGGTCAGAAAAATAGGAGGAGCATGAAACGGTGTTCAAAACATGAAGAGCCTGAAAAGGTGTGAAAAATATGAAGAGCCTCAAAAAATGTCAAAAATATGAGGAATATGAAACGGTCTGAAAAATAGGAGGATCATAAAGCGGTGTTGAAAAACATGAAGAGCCTGAAAATGGTGTGAAAAATATGAAGAGCTTCAAAAGGAGTCAAAAATGAAATGTGCATGAAACGGTCTGAAAAATATGAGGAGCATGAAGTGGTTGTGAAAAACATGAAAAGCCTGAAAATGTGCGCAAAATACTAAGAGATTCAAAAGGTGTGAAATACATGAGTAGCATGAAATGGTCTGAGAAATAGGAGGAGCATGAAGCGGTGTTCAAAAACATGTAGAGACTGAAAAGGTGTGAAAAATGTGAAGAGCTTCAAAAGGAGTGAAAAAATAGGAGGAGCACGAAACGGTCTGAAAAATAGGAGGAGCATGAACCGGTGTTCAAATACATGAAAAGCCTGAAATGGTGTGAAAAATATGAAGAGCTTCAAATATATGAAAAATATGAAGAGCTTCAAAAGGTGTGAAAAATATGAAGAGCTTCAAAAGGTGTCAAAAATATGAGAAACATGAAACGTTCTGAAAAATTGGAGGAGCATGAAGCGGTGTTCAAAAACATGAAGAGCCTGAAAAGGTGTGAAAAATATGAAGAGCTTCAAAAGGTGTCAAAAATATGAGGAGCAGGAAATGGTCTAAAAAATCGGAGGAGCATGAAATGGTGTTCAACACATGAAGAGACAGAAAAGGTGTGAAAAACATGAAGAGCTTCAAATGGTGTGAAATACATGAGGAGCATGAAACGGTCTGAAAAATAGGAGGAGCAAGAAGGTGTGCTCAAAAACATGAAGAGCCTGAAAAAGTGTGAAAAATATGAAGAGCTTCAAAAGGTGTGAAAAATATGAGGAGCATGAAACGGTCTGAAAAATATGAGGAGCATGAAGCGCTGTTCAAAAACATGAAGAGCCTAAAAGGTGTGAAAAATATGAAGAGCTTCAAAAGGTGTCAAAAATATGAGGAGCATGAAATGGCCTCAAAAATAGGAGGAGCATGAATCGGTGATGAAAAACATGGAGAGCCTGAAAAGGTGTGAAAAATATGAAGAGCTTCAAAAGGTTTCAAAATGTGTGGAGCATGAAACGGTCTGAAAAATAGGAGGAGCATGAAGCGGTGTTGAAAAACATGAAAAGCCTGAAAAGGTGTGAAAAATATGAAGAGCTTGAAAAGGTGTGAAAAATATGAAGAACTTCAAAAGGTGTGAAACATATGAAGAGCTTCAAAACGTGTGAAATACATGAGGAGCATGAAACGGTCTGAAAAATAGAAGGAGCATGAAGTGGTGTTCAAAAACATGAAGAGCCTGAAAAGGTGTGAAAAATATGAAAAGCTTCAAAAGGTGTCAAAAATATGAGGAGCATGAAACGGGCTGAAAAATAGGAGAAGCATGAAGTGGTGTTGAAAAACATGAAGATCCTGAAAAGGTGTGAAAAATATGAAGAGCTTCAAAAGTGTGAAATACATGACGAGCATGAAATGGCCTGAAAAATACGAGGAACCTGAAACGGTGTTCAAAAACATGAAGAGCATGAAAAGGTGTGAACAATAAGAAGAGCTTCAAAAGGTGTCAAAAATATGAGGAGCATGAAAACGTATGAAAAATAGGAGGAGCATGAAGTGGTGTTGAAAAACATTAAGAGCCTGAAAGGGTGTGGAAAATATGAAGAGCTTCAAAAGGTGTCAAAAATATGAGAAGCATGAAACTGTCTGAATAATAGGAGGAGCATGAAGCGGTGTTCAAAAACATGAAGAGTCTGAAAAGGTGTGAAAAATATGAACAGCTTCAAAAGGTGTCAAAAATATGAGGAGCATGAAACGGTCTGAAAAATGGGAGGAGCATGAAATGGTGATCAAAAACATGAAGAGCCTGAAAAGGTGTGAAAAATGTGAAGAGCTTCAAAAGGTGTGAAAGACATGAGGAGCATGAAACGGGCTGAAAAATAGGAGAAGAATGAAGTGGTGTTGAAAATCATGAAGAGCCTGAAAAAGTGTGAAAAATATGAAAAGCTTCAAAAGGTGTGAAATACATGAGGAGCATGAAACTCTCTGAAAAATAGAAGGAGCATGAAGTGGTGTTCAAAAACATGAAGAGCCTGAAAAATTGTGAAAATATGAAGAGCTTCAAAAATATGAAAAATATGAAGAGCTTCAAAGGGTGAGAAAAATATGAAGAGCTTCAAAAGGTGTCAAAAATATGAGGAGCATGAAACGTTCTGAAAAATAGGAGGAGCATGAAGCGACGTTGAAATACATGAAGAGCCTGAAAATGTGTGAAAAACATGAAGAGCTTAAAAAGGTGTCAAAAATATGAGGAGCCTGAAACGGTCTGAAAAAGAAGAGGAGCATGATGCGGTGTTGAAAAACATGAAGAGCCTGAAAAGGTGTGAAAAATATGAAGAGCTTCTAAAGGTGTCAAAAGTATGAGGAGCATGAAACGGTCTTAAAAATACGAGGAGCATGCAGTGGTGTTTAAAAACATGAAGAGCCTGAAAAGTTGTGAAAAATATGCATAGCTTCAAAAGGTGTCAAAAATTAGATGAGCATGAAACGGTCTGAAAAATTGGAGGAGCAAGAAGTACTGTTGAAAAAAATGAAGAGCCTGAAAAGGTGTGAAAAATATGAAAAGCTTCAAAAGGTGTCAAAAATATGAGGACCTTGAAACGGTCTGAAAAATAGGAGGAGCATGAAGCGGTGTTGAAAAATATGAAGAGCCTGAAAAGGTGTGAAAAATATGAAGAACTTCTAAAGGTGTCAAAAATATGAGGAGCAAGTAACGGTCTGAAAAATAGGAGAAGCATAAAGCGGTGTTGAAAAACATGAAGAGCCTGAAAAGGTGTGAAAAATATGAAGAGCTTGAAAAGGTGTGAAAAATATGAAGAACTTCAAAAGGTGTAAAACATATGAAGAGCTTCAAAACGTGTGAAATACATGAGGAGCATGAAACGGGCTGAAAAATAGGAGAAGAATGAAGTGGTGTTGAAAAACATGAAGAGCCTGAAAAAGTGTGAAAAATATGAAAAGCTTCAAAAGGTGTGAAATACATGAGGAGCATGAAACTCTCTGAAAAATAGAAGGAGCATGAAGTGGTGTTCAAAAACATGAAGAGCCTGAAAAGTTGTGAAAATATGAAGAGCTTCAAAAATATGAAAAATATGAATAGCTTCAAAGGGTGAGAAAAATATGAAGAGCTTCAAAAGGTGTCCAAAATATGAGGAGCATGAAACGTTCTGAAAAATAGGAGGAGCATGAAGCGGTGTTGAAATACATGAAGAGCCTGAAAATGTGTGAAAAACATGAAGAGCTTAAAAAGGTGTCAAAAATATGAGGAGCCTGAAACGGTCTGAAAAAGAAGAGGAGCATGAAGCGGTGTTGAAAAACATGAAGAGCCTGAAAAGGTGTGAAAAATATGAAGAGCTTCTAAAGGTGTCAAAAATATGAGGAGCATGAAACGGTCTTAAAAATACGAGGAGCATGCAGTGGTGTTGAAAAACATGAAGAGCCTGAAAAGTTGTGAAAAATATGCATAGCTTCAAAAGGTGTCAAAAATTAGATGAGCATGAAACGGTCTGAAAAATTGGAGGAGCAAGAAGTACTGTTTAAAAAAATGAAGACCCTGAAAAGGTGTGAAAAATATGAAAAGCTTCAAAAGGTGTCAAAAATATGAGGACCTTGAAACGGTCTGAAAAATAGGAGGAGCATGAAGCGGTGTTGAAAAATATGAAGAGCCTGAAAAGGTGTGAAAAATATGAAGAACTTCTAAAGGTGTCAAAAATATGAGGAGCATGTAACGGTCTGAAAAATAGGAGAAGCATGAAGCGGTGTTGAAAAACATGAAGAGCCTGAAAAGGTGTGAAAAATATGAAGAGCTTCAAAAGGTGTCAAAATTGAGATGAGCATGAAATTGTCTGAAAAATAGGAGGAGCATGAAACGGTGATCAAAAACATGAAGAGCCTGAAAAGGTGTGAAAAATATGAAGAGCTTCAAAAGGTGTGAAATACATGAGGAGTTTGAAACGGGCTGAAATATAGGAGAAGCATGAAGTGGTGTGGAAAAATTTGAAGAGCCTGAAAAGGTGTGAAAAATTTGAAGAGCCTGAAATGGTGTGAAAAATATGAAGAGCCTGAAAAGGTGTGAAAAATTTGAAGAGCCTGAAAAGGTGTGAAACATTTGAAGAGCCTGAAAAGGTGTGAAAAATTTGAAGAGCCTGAAGAGGTGTGAAAAATTTGAAGAGCCTGAAAAGGTGTGACAAATATGAAGAGCTTCAAATCGTGTGAAATACAAGAGGAGCATGAAACTCTCTGAAAAATAGGAGGAGCATGAAGCGGTTTTCAAAAACATGAAGAGCTTAAAAAGTTGTGAAAAATATGAAAAGCTTCAAGAGGTGTCAAAAATGAGATGAGCATGAAACGGTCTGAACAATAGGAGGATCATGAAACGGTGTTGAAAAACATGAAGAGCCTGAAAAGTTGTGAAAAATATAAAGAGCTTCAAAAGGTGTCAAAATATGAGGAGCATGAAATGGTGTGAAAAATAGGAGGAGCATGAAGATGTGTTCAAAAACATGAAGAGCCTGAAAAGGTGTGAAAAATATGAAGAGCTTCAAAAGGTGTGAAAAATATGAGGACCATGAAACGGTCTGAAAAATAGAAGCAGCATGAAACGGTGTTGAAAAACATGAAGAGCCTGAAAGGTGTGAAAAATATGAAGAGCTTCAAAACGTGTGAAATACATGAGGAGCATGAAACGGTCTGAAAATTAGGGGAAGCATGAAGTGGTATGGAAAAACATGAAGAGCCTGAAAAGGTGTGAAAAAAATGAAGAGCTTCAAAAGTTGTCAAAAATATGAAGAGCATGAAATGGTTTGAAAAATAGGAGGATCATGAAGCGGTGATCAAAAACATGAAGATCCTGAAAAGGTGTGAAAATTATGAACAGCTTCAAAAGGTGTCAAAAAAGAGATGAGCATGAAACGGTCTGAAAAATAGGAGGAGCATGAATCAGTGTTGAAAAACATGAAGAGCCTGAAAAGGTGTGAGAAATATGAAGAGCTTCAAAAATGTGAAAAATATGAAGAGCTTCAAAAGTTGTCAAAAATTAGATGAGCATGAAACGGTCTGAAAAATAGGAGGAGCATGAAGTGGTGTTGAAAAACATGAAGAGCCTGAAATGGTGTGAAATATATGAAGACCTTCAAAACGTGTGAAAATATGAGGAGCTTCAAAAAGTGTCAAAATTATGAGGAGCATGAAACGGTCTGAAAAATAGGAGGAGCATGAAGCAGTGTTGAAAAATACGAGGAGCATGAAGAGATGTTGAAAAAAATGAAGAGCCTGAAAAGGTGTGAAAAATATGAAGAGCTTCAAAAGTTGTCAAAAATTAGATGAGCATGAAACGGTCTGAAAAATAGGAGGTGCATGAAGTGGTGTTGAAAAACATGAAGAGCCTGAAATGGTGTGAAATATATGAACACCTTCAAAACGTGTGAAAAATATGAGAAGCTTCAAAAAGTGTCAAAATTATGAGGAGCATGAAACGGTCTGAAAAATAGGAGGAGCATGAATCAGTGTTGAAAAACATGAAGAGCCTGAAAAGGTGTGAGAAATATGAAGAGCTTCAAAAATGTGAAAAATATGAAGAGCTTCAAAAGTTGTCAAAAATTAGATGAGCATGAAACGGTCTGAAAAATAGGAGGAGCATGAAGTGGTGTTGAAAAACATGAAGAGCCTGAAATGGTGTGAAATATATGAAGACCTTCAAAACGTGTGAAAAATATGAGGAGCTTCAAAATGTGTCAAAATTATGAGGAGCATGAAACGGTCTGAAAAATAGGAGGAGCATGAAGCAGTGTTGAAAAATACGAGGAGCATGAAGAGGTGTTGAAATAAATGAAGAGCCTGAAAAGGTGTGAAAAATATGAAGAGCTTCAAAAGTTGTCAAAAATTAGATGAGCATGAAACGGTCTGAAAAATAGGAGGTGCATGAAGTGGTGTTGAAAAACATGAAGAGCCTGAAATGGTGTGAAATATATGAACACCTTCAAAACGTGTGAAAAATATGAGGAGCTTCAAAAAGTGTCAAAATTATGAGCAGCATGAAACGGTCTGAAAAATAGTAGGAGCATGAAGCGGTGTTGAAAAATACGAGGAGCATGAAGAGGTGTTGAAAATAATGAAGAGCCTGAAAAGGTGTGAAAAATATGAAGAGCTTCAAAAGTTGTCAAAAATTAGATGAGCATGAAACGGACTGAAAAATTGGAGGAGCATGAAGTGGTGTTGAAAAACATGAAGAGCTTGAAAAGGTGTGAAAATTATAAAGAGCTTCAAATGGTGTCAAAATTATGAGGAGCATGAAACGGTCTGAAAAATAGGAGGAGCATGAGTGGTGTTGAAACACATGAAGATCCTGAAATGGTGTGAAATATATGAAGACCTTCAAAATGTGTGAAACATATGAGGAGCTTCAAAACGTGTCAAAAATATGAGGAGCATGAAATGGTCTGAAAATTGGAGGAGCATGAAGTGGTATTCAAAAACATGAAGAGCCTGAAAAGGTGAGAAAAATACGAAGAGCTTCTAAAGGTGTGAAAAATATGAAGAGCTTCAAAAAGGATGAAAAATATGAGGATCATGAAACTGTCAGAAAAATAGGAGGATCATGAAGCGGTGTTGAAAAACATGAAGAGCCTGAAAAGGTGAGAAAAATACGAAGAGCTTCTAAAGGTGTGAAAAATATGAGGAGCATGAAACGGTCTCAAAATAGGAAGAGCATGAAACGGTCTGAAAAATAGGAGGAGCATGAAGTGTTGATGAAAAAATAGAAGAGCATGAAATGGTTTGAAGAATATAAGGAGCATCAAAAGGTATCAAAAATAGTAGTAGCATGAAACGGTGTTGAAAAATTGAAGAGCCTGAAAATGTGTAAAATATGAACAGGTTAAAAGGTGTCAAAATATGAGGAGCATGAAACGGTCTGAAAAATAAGAGGAGCATGAAGCGGTGATGAAAAAAAAGAAGAGCATGAAATGGTTTGAAGAATATGAGGAGCTTCAAAAGGTATCAAAAATAGGAGTAGCATGAAGCCGTGTTGAAAAACATGAAGAGCCTGAAAAGGTGTGAAAAATATGAAGAGCTTCAAAAGGTATCAAAAATAGGAGTAGCATGAAGAGGTGTTCAAAAATATGAAGAGCCTGAAAAGGTGTGAAAAATATGAAGAGCATGAAACGGTCTGAAAAATAGGTGGAGCATGAAGCGGTGTTCAGAAGCATGAAGAGCCTGAAAACTGTGAAAAATATGAAGAGCTTCAAAAAGTGTGAAAAATATGAAGAGTTTCAAAAGGTGTGAAAAATATGAGGAGCATGAAACGGTCTGAAAAATAGGAGGAGCATGAAACAGTGTGTAAAAAATGAAGAGCATGAATAGGTGTGAAAATTATGAAGAGCTTTAAAAGGTTTGAAAAATATGACGAGCATGAAATTGTCTGAAAAATTGGAGGAGCATGAAGCGGTGTTGAAATACATGAAGAGCCTGTAAAGTTTTGAAAAATATGAAGAGCTTCAAAAGGTGTGAAAAATATGAAGAGCTTCAAAATTTGTCAAAAATAAGAGGAGAAAGACACGGTCTGAATAATAGGAGGAGCATGAAGCGGTGTTGAAATACATGAAGAGCCTGTAAAGGTTTGAAAAATATGAAGAGCTTCAAAAGGTGTGAAAAATATTAAGAGCTTCAAAATGTGTCAAAAACAGGAGGAGCATGACACGGTCTGAAAAATAGGAGGAGCATGAAGCGGTGTTGAAAAACATGAAGAGCCTGAAAAGGTGTAAAAAACATGAAGAGCCTAAAAAGGTGTCAAAAATATGAGGAATATGAAACGGTCTTAAAAATAGGAGGATCATGAAGAGGTGTTGAAAAACATGAAGTTCCTGAAAAGGTGTGAAATATATGAAGAGCTTCAAAAGTTGTGAAATATATGAGGAGCATGAAACGGTCTGAAAAATAGGAGGAGCATGAAACGGTATTCAAAAACATGAAGAGCTTCAAAAGGTGTGAAAAATATGAACAGCTTCAAAAGGTGTCAAAAATGAGATGAGTAAAAAACGGTCTGAAAAATGGGAGGAGCATGAAGTTGTGTTGAAAATAATGAAGAGCCTGAAAAGGTGTGAAAAATATGAGGAGCATGATACGGTCTGAAAAATAGGAGGAGCATGAAGTGGTTGTGAAAAAACATGAAGAGCCTGAAAACGTGTGCAAAATATGACGAGCTTCAAAAGGTGTGAAATACATGAGAAGCTTGAAACGGTCTGAAAAATAGGAGGAGCATGAAGCGATGTTGAAAAACATGAAGAGCCTTAAAATGTGTGAAAAATATGAAGAGCTTCAAAAAGTGTGAAAAATATGAGGATCATGAAACGGTCTGAAAAATAGGAGGAGCATGAAGCGGTGTTGAAAAACATGAAGAGCCTGAAAAGGTGTGACAAATATGAAGAGCTTCAAAAGGTGTGAAATACATGAGGAGCATGAAACGATCTGAAAAACAGGAGGAGCATGAAGCGGTGTTCAAAAACATGCAGAGTCTGAAAAGGTGTGAAAAATATGAAGAGCTTCAAAAGGTTTGAAAAATATGAAGAGCTTCAAAAGGTGTCAAAAATGAGATGAGCATGAAACGGTCTGAAAAATAGGAGGAGCATGAAACGGTGTTCAAAAACATGAAGAGCCTGAAAAGGTGTGAAAAATATGAAGAGCCTCAAAAAATGTCAAAAATATGAGGAATATAAAACGGTCTGAAAAATAGGAGGATCATAAAGCCGTGATGAAAAACATGAAGAGCCTGAAAATGGTGTGAAAAATATGAAGAGCTTCAAAAGGAGTCAAAAATGAAATGTGAATGAAAAGGTCTGAAAAATATGAGGAGCATGAAGTGGTTGTGAAAAACATGAAAAGCCTGAAAATGTGTGCAAAATACGAAGAGCTTCAAAAGGTGTGAAATACATGAGGAGCATGAAACGGTCTGAAAAATAGGAGGAGCATGAAAAGATGTTGAAAAACATGAAGAGCCTGAAAACGTGTGAAAATATGAAGATCTTCAAAAGGTGTGAAAAATATGAAGAGCTTCAAAAGGTGTTCAAAAATGAGATGAGCATGAAACTGTCTGAAAAATGGGAGGAGCATGAAGTGGTGTTCAAAAAATGAAGAGCCTAAAAAGGTGTGAAAAATATGCAGACTTTCAAAAGAAATCAAAAATATGAAGAGCATTAAACGGTCTGAAAAGTAGGAGGAGCATGAAGCGGTATTCAAAAACATGAAGAGCCTGAAAAGGTGTGAAAAAAGTGAAGAGCTTCAAAAGGTCTCAAAAAAATGAGTAGCATGAAACGGTCTGAAAAATCGGAGGAGCATGAAACGGTGTTCAAAAACCTGAAGAGCCTGAAAAGGTGTGAAAAATATGACGAGCTTCAAAACGTGTCAAAAATATGAGGAGCATGATACGGTCTGAAAAATTGGAGGAGCAAGAAGCGGTGTTGAAAAACATGAAGAACCTGAAAAGGTGTGAAAAATATGAAGAACTTCAAAAGGTGTGAAAAATATGAGGAGCATGTAACGGTCTGAATAATAGGAGGAGCATGAAGCGGTGTTCATAAACATGGAGACCCTGAAAAGGTGTGAAAAATATGAAGAACCTGAAAAGGTGTGAAAAATATGAAGAGCTTCAAATGGTGTGAAATAAATGAGGAGCATGAAACGGTCTGAAAAATAGGAGGAGCAAGAAGGTGTGCTCAAAAACATGAAGAGCCCGAAAAAGTGTGAAAAATATGAAGAGCTTCAAAAATATGAAAAATATGAAGAGCTTCAAAAGGTGTGAAAAATATGAGGAGCATGAAACGGTCTGAAAAATATGAGGAGCATGAAGCGCTGTTCAAAAACATGAAGAGCCTAAAAGGTGTGAAAAATATGAAGAGCTTCAAAAGGTGTCAAAAATATGAGGAGCATGAAACGGCCTCAAAAATAGGAGGAGCATGAATCGGTGATGAAAAACATGGAGAGCCTGAAAAGGTGTGAAAAATATGAAGAGCTTCAAAAGGTTTCAAAATGTGTGGAGCATGAAACGGTCTGAAAAATAGGAGGAGCATGAAGCGGTGTTGAAAAACATGAAGAGCCTGAAAAGGTGAGAAAAATATGAAGAGCTTGAAAAGGTGTGAAAAATATGAAGAACTTCAAAAGGTGTGAAACATATGAAGAGCTTCAAACCGTGTGAAATACATGAGGAGCATGAAACTCTCTGAAAAATAAAAGGAGCATGAAGTGGTGTTCAAAAACATGAAGAGCCTGAAAAGGTGTGAAAAATATGAAAAGCTTCAAAAGGTGTCAAAAATATGAGGAGCATGAAACGGGCTGAAAAATAGGAGAAGCATGAAGTGGTGTTGGAAAACATGAAGATCCTGAAAAGGTGTGAAAAATATGAAGAGCTTCAAAAGTGTGAAAAACATGACGAGCATGAAATGGCCTGAAAAATACGAGGAACATGAAACGGTGTTCAAAAACATGAAGAGCCTGAAAAGGTGTGAACAATATGAAGAGCTTCAAAAGGTGTCAAAAATATGAGGAGCATGAAAACGTATGAAAAATAGGAGGAGCATGAAGTGGTGTTGAAAAACATTAAGAGCCTGAAAGGGTGTGAAAAATATGAAGAGCTTCAAAAGGTGTCAAAAATATGAGAAGCAGGAAACTGTCTGAATAATAGGAGGAGCATGAAGCGGTGTTCAAAAACATGAAGAGTCTGAAAAGGTGTGAAAAATATGAACAGCTTCAAAAGGTGTCAAAAATATGAGGAGCATGAAACTGTCTGAAAAATGGGAGGAGCATGAAATGGTGATCAAAAACATGAAGAGCCTGAAAAGGTGTGAAAAATGTGAAGAGCTTCAAAAGGTGTGAAAGACATGAGGAGCATGAAACGGGCTGAAAAATAGGAGAAGAATGAAGTGGTGTTGAAAAACATGAAGAGCCTGAAAAAGAGTGAAAAATATGAAATGCTTCAAAAGGTGTGAAATACATGAGGAGCATGAAACTCTCTGAAAAATAGAAGGAGCATGAAGTGGTGTTCAAAAACATGAAGAGCCTGAAAAGTTGTGAAAATATGAAGAGCTTCAAAAATATGAAAAATATGAAGAGCTTCAAAGGGGGAGAAAAATATGAAGAGCTTCAAAGGTGAGAAAAATATGAAGAGCTTCAAAAGGTGTCAAAAATATGAGGAGCATGAAACGTTCTGAAAAATAGGAGGAGCATGAAGCGGTGTTGAAATACATGAAGAGCCTGAAAATGTGTGAAAAACATGAAGAGCTTAAAAAGGTGTCAAAAATATGAGGAGCCTGAAACGGTCTGAAAAAGAAGAGGAGCATGAAGCGGTGTTGAAAAACATGAAGAGCCTGAAAAGGTGTGAAAAATATGAAGAGCTTCTAAAGGTGTCAAAAGTATGAGGAGCATGAAACGGTCTTAAAAATATGAGAAGCATGCAGTGGTGTTGAAAAACATGAAGAGCCTGAAAAGTTGTGAAAAATATGCATAGCTTCAAAAGGTGTCAAAAATTAGATGAGCAAGAAACGGTCTGAAAAATTGGAGGAGCAAGAAGTACTGTTGAAAAAAATGAAGAGCCTGAAAAGGTGTGAAAAATATGAAAAGCTTCAAAAGGTGTCAAAAATATGAGGACCTTGAAACGGTCTGAAAAATAGGAGGAGCATGAAGCGGTGTTGAAAAATATGAAGAGCCTGAAAAGGTGTGAAAAATATGAAGAACTTCTAAAGGTGTCAAAAATATGAGGAGCAAGTAACGGTCTGAAAAATAGGAGAAGCATAAAGCGGTGTTGAAAAACATGAAGAGCCTGAAAAGGTGTGAAAAATATGAAGAGCTTGAAAAGGTGTGAAAAATATGAAAAACTTCAAAAGGTGTGAAACATATGAAGAGCTTCAAAACGTGTGAAATACATGAGGAGCATGAAACTCTCTGAAAAATAGAAGGAGCATGAAGTGGTGTTCAAAAACATGAAGAGCCTGAAAAGGTGTGAAAAATATGAAAAGCTTCAAAAGGTGTCAAAAATATGAGGAGCATGAAACGGGCTGAAAAATAGGAGAAGCATGAAGTGGTGTTGAAAAACATGAAGATCCTGAAAAGGTGTGAAAAATATGAAGAGCTTCAAAAGTGTGAAATACATGACGAGCATGAAATGGCCTGAAAAATACGAGGAACCTGAAACGGTGTTCAAAAACATGAAGAGCCTGAAAAGGTGTGAACAATATGAAGAGCTTCAAAAGGTGTCAAAAATATGAGGAGCATGAAAACGTATGAAAAATAGGAGGAGCATGAAGTGGTGTTGAAAAACATTAAGAGCCTGAAAGGGTGTGAAAAATATGAAGAGCTTCAAAAGGTGTCAAAAATATGAGAAGCATGAAACTGTCTGAATAATAGGAGGAGCATGAAGCGGTGTTCAAAAACATGAAGAGTCTGAAAAGGTGTGAAAAATATGAAGAGCTTCAAAATGTGTCAAAAATATGAGGAGCATGAAACGGTCTGAAAAATGGGAGGAGCATGAAATGGTGATCAAAAACATGAAGAGCCTGGAAAGGTGTGAAAAATGTGAAGAGCTTCAAAAGGTGTGAAAGACATGAGGAGCATGAAACGGGCTGAAAAATAGGAGAAGAATGAAGTGGTGTTGAAAAACATGAAGAGCCTGAAAAAGTGTGAAAATTATGAAAAGCT
Organism: Dama dama; assembly: GCF_033118175.1. NCBI lineage: Eukaryota > Metazoa > Chordata > Mammalia > Artiodactyla > Cervidae > Dama > Dama dama. The sequence goes on along the minus strand of NC_083706.1, from coordinate 10,141,548 downwards.
TCAAAAGGTGTGAAATACATGAGGAGCATGAAACTCTCTGAAAAATAAAAGGAGCATGAAGTGGTGTTCAAAAACATGAAGAGCCTGAAAAGTTGTGAAAATATGAAGAGCTTCAAATATGAAAAATATGAAGAGCTTCAAAGGGTGAGAAAAATATGAAGAGCTTCAAAAGGTGTCAAAAATATGAGGAGCATGAAACGTTCTGAAAAATAGGAGGAGCATGAAGCGGTGTTGAAATACATGAAGAGCCTGAAAATGTGTGAAAAACATGAAGAGCTTAAAAAGGTGTCAAAAATATGAGGAGCCTGAAACGGTCTGAAAAAGAAGAGGAGCATGAAGCGGTGTTGAAAAACATGAAGAGCCTGAAAAGGTGTGAAAAATATGAAGAGCTTCTAAAGGTGTCAAAAGTATGAGGAGCATGAAACGGTCTGAAAATCGGAGGAGCATGAAGTGGTGTTCAAAAACATGAAGAGCCTGAAAAGTTGAGAAAAATACGAAGAGCTTCTAAAGGTGTGAAAAATATGAAGAGCTTCAAAAAGGATGAAAAATATGAGGAGCATGAAACTGTCAGAAAAATAGGAGGATCATGAAGCGGTGTTGAAAAACATGAAGAGCCTGAAAAGGTGAGAAAAATACGAAGAGCTTCTAAATGTGTGAAAAATATGAGGAGCATGAAACGGTCTCAAAATAGGAGGAGCATGAAACGGTCTGAAAAATAGGAGGAGCATGAAGAGGTGATGAAAAAATAGAAGAGCATGAAATGGTTTGAAGAATATAAGGAGCTTCAAAAGGTATCAAAAATAGTAGTAGCATGAAACGGTGTTGAAAAACTTGAAGAGCCTGAAAATGTGTAAAATATGAACAGGTTAAAAGGTGTCAAAATATGAGGAGCATGAAACGGTCTGAAAAATAAGAGGAGCATGAAGCGGTGATGAAAAAAAAGAAGAGCATGAAATGGTTTGAAGAATATGAGGAGCTTCAAAAGGTATCAAAAATAGGAGTAGCATGAAGCCGTGTTGAAAAACATGAAGAGCCTGAAAAGGTGTGAAAAATATGAAGAGCTTCAAAAGGTATCAAAAATAGGAGTAGCATGAAGAGGTGTTCAAAAATATGAAGAGCCTGAAAAGGTGTGAAAAATATGAAGAGCATGAAACGGTCTGAAAAATAGGTGGAGCATGAAGCGGTGTTCAGAAGCATGAAGAGCCTGAAAACTGTGAAAAATATGAAGAGCTTCAAAAAGTGTGAAAAATATGAAGAGCTTCAAAAGGTGTGAAAAGAATGAAGAGCTTCAAAAGGTGTCAAAAATATGAGGAACATGAAATGGTCTGAAAAATTGGAGGAGCATGAAGCCGTGTTCAAAAACATGAACAGCTTGAAAATGTGTGAAAAATATGAAGAGCCTGAAAAGTTATGAAAAATACGAAGAGCTTCAAAAGGTGTCAAATATATGAGGAGCATGAAACGGTCTGAAAAATAGGAGGATCATAAAGCGGTGTTGAAAAACATGAAGAGCCTGAAAATGGTGTGAAAAATATCAAGAGCTTCAAAAGGTGTCAAAAATGAGATGTGCATGAAACGGTCTGAAAAATAGGAGGAGCATGAAACGGTGTTCAAAAACATGAAGAGCCTGAAAAGGTGTGAAAAATATGAAGAGCCTCAAAAAATGTCAAAAATATGAGGAATATGAAACGGTCTGAAAAATAGTAGGATCATAAAGCGGTGTTGAAAAACATGAAGAGCCTGAAAATGGTGTGAAAAATATGAAGAGCTTCAAAAGGAGTCAAAAATGAAATGTGCATGAAACGGTCTGAAAAATATGAGGAGCATGAAGTGGTTGTGAAAAACATGAAAAGCCTGAAAATGTGTGCAAAATACGAAGAGCTTCAAAAGGTGTGAAATACATGAGGAGCATGAAATGGTCTGAGAAATAGGAGGAGCATGAAGCGGTGTTCAAAAACATGTAGAGACTGAAAAGGTGTGAAAAATATGAAGAGCTTCAAAAGGAGTGAAAAATAGGAGGAGCATGAAACGGTCTGAAAAATAGGAGGAACATGAACCGGTGTTCAAATACATGAAAAGCCTGAAAAGGTGTGAAAAATATGAAGAGCTTCAAAAATATGAAAAATATGAAGAGCTTCAAAAGGTGTGAAAAATATGAAGAGCTTCAAAAGGTGTCAAAAATATGAGAAACATGAAACGGTCTGAAAAATTGGAGGAGCATGAAGCGGTGTTCAAAAACATGAAGAGCCTGAAAAGGTGTGAAAAATATGAAGAGCTTCAAAAGGTGTCAAAAATATGAGGAGCATGAAACGGTCTGAAAAATAGGAGGAGCATGAAGCGGTGTTGAAAAAAATGAAGAGCCTGAAAATGTGTGAAATATATGAAGAGCTTCAAAAGGTGTGAAATACATGAGGAGCATGAAACGGGCTGAAAAATAGGAGGAGCATGAAGCGGTGTGGCAAAACATGAAGAGCCTGAAAAGGTGTGAAAGATATGAAGAGTTTCTAAAGGTGTCAAAAATATGAGGAGCATGAAAACGTCTGAAAAATAGGAGGAGCATGAAGTTGTGTTGAAAAACATTAAGAGCCTGAAAGGGTGTGATAAATATGAAGAGCTTCAAAAGGTGTCAAAAATATGAGGAGCATGAAACGGTCTGAAAAATAGGCGGAGCATGAAGCGGTGTTCAAAAACATGAAGAGCGTGAAAAGGTGTGAAAAATATGAAGAGCTTCAAAAGGTGTCAAACATAAGAGGAGCATGAAACGGTCTGAAAAATAGGAGGAGCATGAAACGGTGTTCAAAAACATGAAGAGCCTGAAAATGGTGTGAAAAATATCAAAGGCTTCAAAAAGTGTCAAAAATGAGATGTGCATGAAACGGTCAGAAAAATAGGAGGAGCATGAAACGGTGTTCAAAAACATGAAGAGCCTGAAAAGGTGTGAAAAATATGAAGTACTTCAAAAGGTGTCAAATATATGTGGAGCATGAAACGGTCTGAAAAATAGGAGGATCATAAAGCGGTGTTGAAAAACATGAAGAGCCTGAAAATGGTGTGAAAAATATCAAAGGCTTCAAAAAGTGTCAAAAATGAGATGTGCATGAAACGGTCAGAAAAATAGGAGGAGCATGAAACGGTGTTCAAAAACATGAAGAGCCTGAAAAGGTGTGAAAAATATGAAGAGCCTCAAAAAATGTCAAAAATATGAGGAATATGAAACGGTCTGAAAAATAGGAGGATCATAAAGCGGTGTTGAAAAACATGAAGAGCCTGAAAATGGTGTGAAAAATATGAAGAGCTTCAAAAGGAGTCAAAAATGAAATGTGCATGAAACGGTCTGAAAAATATGAGGAGCATGAAGTGGTTGTGAAAAACATGAAAAGCCTGAAAATGTGTACAAAATACTAAGAGCTTCAAAAGGTGTGAAATACATGAGGAGCATGAAATGGTCTGAGAAATAGGAGGAGCATGAAGCGGTGTTCAAAAACATGTAGAGACTGAAAAGGTGTGAAAAATGTGAAGAGCTTCAAAAGGAGTGAAAAATAGGAGGAGCACGAAACGGTCTGAAAAATAGGAGGAGCATGAACCGGTGTTCAAATACATGAAAAGCCTGAAATGGTGTGAAAAATATGAAGAGCTTCAAATATATGAAAAATATGAAGAGCTTCAAAAGGTGTGAAAAATATGAAGAGCTTCAAAAGGTGTCAAAAATATGAGAAACATGAAACGGTCTGAAAAATTGGAGGAGCATGAAGCGGTGTTCAAAAACATGAAGAACCTGAAAAGGTGTGAAAAATATGAAGAGCTTCAAAAGGTGTCAAAAATATGAGGAGCATGAAATGGTCTAAAAAATCGGAGGAGCATGAAATGGTGTTCAAATACATGAAGAGACTGAAAAGGTGTGAAAAACATGAAGAGCTTCAAATGGTGTGAAATACATGAGGAGCATGAAACGGTCTGAAAAATAGGAGGAGCAAGAAGGTGTGCTCAAAAACATGAAGAGCCCGAAAAAGTGTGAAAAATATGAAGAGCTTCAAAAATATGAAAAATATGAAGAGCTTCAAAAGGTGTGAAAAATATGAGGAGCATGAAACGGTCTGAAAAATATGAGGAGCATGAAGCGCTGTTCAAAAACATGAAGAGCCTAAAAGGTGTAAAAAATATGAAGAGCTTCAAAAGGTGTCAAAAATATGAGGAGCATGAAACGGCCTCAAAAATAGGAGGAGCATGAATCGGTGATGAAAAACATGGAGAGCCTGAAAAGGTGTGAAAAATATGAAGAGCTTCAAAAGGTTTCAAAATGTGTGGAGCATGAAACGGTCTGAAAAATAGGAGGAGCATGAAGCGGTGTTGAAAAACATGAAGAGCCTGAAAAGGTGAGAAAAATATGAAGAGCTTGAAAAGGTGTGAAAAATATGAAGAACTTCAAAAGGTGTGAAACATATGAAGAGCTTCAAAACGTGTGAAATACATGAGGAGCATGAAACTCTCTGAAAAATAAAAGGAGCATGAAGTGGTGTTCAAAAACATGAAGAGCCTGAAAAGGTGTGAAAAATATGAAAAGCTTCAAAAGGTGTCAAAAATATGAGGAGCATGAAACGGGCTAAAAAATAGGAGAAGCATGAAGTGGTGTTGGAAAACATGAAGATCCTGAAAAGGTGTGAAAAATATGAAGAGCTTCAAAAGTGTGAAAAACATGACGAGCATGAAATGGCCTGAAAAATACGAGGAACATGAAACGGTGTTCAAAAACATGAAGAGCCTGAAAAGGTGTGAACAATATGAAGAGCTTCAAAAGGTGTCAAAAATATGAGGAGCATGAAAACGTATGAAAAATAGGAGGAGCATGAAGTGGTGTTGAAAAACATTAAGAGCCTGAAAGGGTGTGAAAAATATGAAGAGCTTCAAAAGGTGTCAAAAATATGAGAAGCAGGAAACTGTCTGAATAATAGGAGGAGCATGAAGCGGTGTTCAAAAACATGAAGAGTCTGAAAAGGTGTGAAAAATATGAACAGCTTCAAAAGGTGTCAAAAATATGAGGAGCATGAAACGGTCTGAAAAATGGGAGGAGCATGAAATGGTGATCAAAAACATGAAGAGCCTGAAAAGGTGTGAAAAATGTGAAGAGCTTCAAAAGGTGTGAAAGACATGAGGAGCATGAAACGGGCTGAAAAATAGGAGAAGAATGAAGTGGTGTTGAAAAACATGAAGAGCCTGAAAAAGAGTGAAAAATATGAAAAGCTTCAAAAGGTGTGAAATACTGAGGAGCATGAAACTCTCTGAAAAATAGAAGGAGCATGAAGTGGTGTTCAAAAACATGAAGAGCCTGAAAAGTTGTGAAAATATGAAGAGCTTCAAAAATATGAAAAATATGAAGAGCTTCAAAGGGTGAGAAAAATATGAAGAGCTTCAAAGGGTGAGAAAAATATGAAGAGCTTCAAAAGGTGTCAAAAATATGAGGAGCATGAAACGTTCTGAAAAATAGGAGGAGCATGAAGCGGTGTTGAAATACATGAAGAGCCTGAAAATGTGTGAAAAACATGAAGAGCTTAAAAAGGTGTCAAAAATATGAGGAGCCTGAAACGGTCTGAAAAAGAAGAGGAGCATGAAGCGGTGTTGAAAAACATGAAGAGCCTGAAAAGGTGTGAAAAATATGAAGAGCTTCTAAAGGTGTCAAAAGTATGAGGAGCATGAAACGGTCTTAAAAATACGAGAAGCATGCAGTGGTGTTGAAAAACATGAAGAGCCTGAAAAGTTGTGAATAATATGCATAGCTTCAAAAGGTGTCAAAAATTAGATGAGCATGAAACGGTCTGAAAAATTGGAGGAGCAAGAAGTACTGTTGAAAAAAATGAAGAGCCTGAAAAGGTGTGAAAAATATGAAAAGCTTCAAAAGGTGTCAAAAATATGAGGACCTTGAAACGGTCTGAAAAATAGGAGGAGCATGAAGCGGTGTTGAAAAATATGAAGAGCCTGAAAAGGTGTGAAAAATATGAAGAACTTCTAAAGGTGTCAAAAATATGAGGAGCAAGTAACGGTCTGAAAAATAGGAGAAGCATAAAGCGGTGTTGAAAAACATGAAGAGCCTGAAAAGGTGTGAAAAATATGAAGAGCTTGAAAAGGTGTGAAAAATATGAAAAACTTCAAAAGGTGTGAAACATATGAAGAGCTTCAAAACGTGTGAAATACATGAGGAGCATGAAACTCTCTGAAAAATAGAAGAAGCATGAAGTGGTGTTCAAAAACATGAAGAGCCTGAAAAGGTGTGAAAAATATGAAAAGCTTCAAAAGGTGTCAAAAACATGAGGAGCATGAAACGGGCTGAAAAATAGGAGAAGCATGAAGTGGTGTTGAAAAACATGAAGATCCTGAAAAGGTGTGAAAAATATGAAGAGCTTCAAAAGTGTGAAATACATGACGAGCATGAAATGGCCTGAAAAATACGAGGAACATGAAACGGTGTTCAAAAACATGAAGAGCCTGAAAAGGTGTGAACAATATGAAGAGCTTCAAAAGGTGTCAAAAATATGAGGAGCATGAAAACGTATGAAAAATAGGAGGAGCATGAAGTGGTGTTGAAAAACATTAAGAGCCTGAAAGGGTGTGAAAAATATGAAGAGCTTCAAAAGGTGTCAAAAATATGAGAAGCATGAAACTGTCTGAATAATAGGAGGAGCATGAAGCGGTGTTCAAAAACATGAAGAGTCTGAAAAGGTGTGAAAAATATGAAGAGCTTCAAAATGTGTCAAAAATATGAGGAGCATGAAACGGTCTGAAAAATGGGAGGAGCATGAAATGGTGATCAAAAACATGAAGAGCCTGGAAAGGTGTGAAAAATGTGAAGAGCTTCAAAAGGTGTGAAAGACATGAGGAGCATGAAACGGGCTGAAAAATAGGAGAAGAATGAAGTGGTGTTGAAAAACATGAAGAGCCTGAAAAAGTGTGAAAAATATGAAAAGCTTCAAAAGGTGTGAAATACATGAGGAACATGAAACTCTCTGAAAAATAAAAGGAGCATGAAGTGGTGTTCAAAAACATGAAGAGCCTGAAAAGTTGTGAAAATATGAAGAGCTTCAAATATGAAAAATATGAAGAGCTTCAAAGGGTGAGAAAAATATGAAGAGCTTCAAAAGGTGTCAAAAATATGAGGAGCATGAAACGTTCTGAAAAATAGGAGGAGCATGAAGCGGTGTTGAAATACATGAAGAGCCTGAAAATGTGTGAAAAACATGAAGAGCTTAAAAAGGTGTCAAAAATATGAGGAGCCTGAAACGGTCTGAAAAAGAAGAGGAGCATGAAGCGGTGTTGAAAAACATGAAGAGCCTGAAAAGGTGTGAAAAATATGAAGAGCTTCTAAAGGTGTCAAAAGTATGAGGAGCATGAAACGGTCTGAAAATCGGAGGAGCATGAAGTGGTGTTCAAAAACATGAAGAGCCTGAAAAGGTGAGAAAAATACGAAGAGCTTTTAAAGGTGTGAAAAATATGAAGAGCTTCAAAAAGGATGAAAAATATGAGGAGCATGAAACTGTCAGAAAAATAGGAGGATCATGAAGCGGTGTTGAAAAACATGAAGAGCCTGAAAAGGTGAGAAAAATACGAAGAGCTTCTAAAGGTGTGAAAAATATGAGGAGCATGAAACGGTCTCAAAATAGGAGGAGCATGAAACGGTCTGAAAAATAGGAGGAGCATGAAGCGGTGATGAAAAAATAGAAGAGCATGAAATGGTTTGAAGAATATAAGGAGCTTCAAAAGGTATCAAAAATAGTAGTAGCATGAAACGGTGTTGAAAAACTTGAAGAGCCTGAAAATGTGTAAAATATGAACAGGTTAAAAGGTGTCAAAATATGAGGAGCATGAAACGGTCTGAAAAATAAGAGGAGCATGAAGTGGTGATGAAAAAAAAGAAGAGCATGAAATGGTTTGAAGAATATGAGGAGCTTCAAAAGGTATCAAAAATAGGAGTAGCATGAAGCCGTGTTGAAAAACATGAAGAGCCTGAAAAGGTGTGAAAAATATGAAGAGCTTCAAAAGGTATCAAAAATAGGAGTAGCATGAAGAGGTGTTCAAAAATATGAAGAGCCTGAAAAGGTGTGAAAAATATGAAGAGCATGAAACGGTCTGAAAAATAGGTGGAGCATGAAGCGGTGTTCAGAAGCATGAAGAGCCTGAAAACTGTGAAAAATATGAAGAGCTTCAAAAAGTGTGAAAAATATGAAGAGCTTCAAAAGGTGTGAAAAGAATGAAGAGCTTCAAAAGGTGTCAAAAATATGAGGAACATGAAATGGTCTGAAAAATTGGAGGAGCATGAAGCCGTGTTCAAAAACATGAACAGCTTGAAAATGTGTGAAAAATATGAAGAGCCTGAAAAGTTATGAAAAATACGAAGAGCTTCAAAAGGTGTCAAATATATGAGGAGCATGAAACGGTCTGAAAAATAGGAGGATCATAAAGCGGTGTTGAAAAACATGAAGAGCCTGAAAATGGTGTGAAAAATATCAAGAGCTTCAAAAGGTGTCAAAAATGAGATGTGCATGAAACGGTCTGAAAAATAGGAGGAGCATGAAACGGTGTTCAAAAACATGAAGAGCCTGAAAAGGTGTGAAAAATATGAAGAGCCTCAAAAAATGTCAAAAATATGAGGAATATGAAACGGTCTGAAAAATAGTAGGATCATAAAGCGGTGTTGAAAAACATGAAGAGCCTGAAAATGGTGTGAAAAATATGAAGAGCTTCAAAAGGAGTCAAAAATGAAATGTGCATGAAACGGTCTGAAAAATATGAGGAGCATGAAGTGGTTGTGAAAAACATGAAAAGCCTGAAAATGTGTGCAAAATACGAAGAGCTTCAAAAGGTGTGAAATACATGAGGAGCATGAAATGGTCTGAGAAATAGGAGGAGCATGAAGCGGTGTTCAAAAACATGTAGAGACTGAAAAGGTGTGAAAAATATGAAGAGCTTCAAAAGGAGTGAAAAATAGGAGGAGCATGAAACGGTCTGAAAAATAGGAGGAACATGAACCGGTGTTCAAATACATGAAAAGCCTGAAAAGGTGTGAAAAATATGAAGAGCTTCAAAAATATGAAAAATATGAAGAGCTTCAAAAGGTGTGAAAAATATGAAGAGCTTCAAAAGGTGTCAAAAATATGAGAAACATGAAACGGTCTGAAAAATTGGAGGAGCATGAAGCGGTGTTCAAAAACATGAAGAGCCTGAAAAGGTGTGAAAAATATGAAGAGCTTCAAAAGGTGTCAAAAATATGAGGAGCATGAAACGGTCTGAAAAATAGGAGGAGCATGAAGCGGTGTTGAAAAAAATGAAGAGCCTGAAAATGTGTGAAATATATGAAGAGCTTCAAAAGGTGTGAAATACATGAGGAGCATGAAACGGGCTGAAAAATAGGAGGAGCATGAAGCAGTGTGGCAAAACATGAAGAGCCTGAAAAGGTGTGAAAGATATGAAGAGTTTCTAAAGGTGTCAAAAATATGAGGAGCATGAAAACGTCTGAAAAATAGGAGGAGCATGAAGTTGTGTTGAAAAACATTAAGAGCCTGAAAGGGTGTGATAAATATGAAGAGCTTCAAAAGGTGTCAAAAATATGAGGAGCATGAAACGGTCTGAAAAATAGGCGGAGCATGAAGCGGTGTTCAAAAACATGAAGAGCGTGAAAAGGTGTGAAAAATATGAAGAGCTTCAAAAGGTGTCAAACATAAGAGGAGCATGAAACGGTCTGAAAAAATAGGAGGAGCATGAAACGGTGTTCAAAAACATGAAGAGCCTGAAAATGGTGTGAAAAATATCAAAGGCTTCAAAAAGTGTCAAAAATGAGATGTGCATGAAACGGTCAGAAAAATAGGAGGAGCATGAAACGGTGTTCAAAAACATGAAGAGCCTGAAAAGGTGTGAAAAATATGAAGTACTTCAAAAGGTGTCAAATATATGAGGAGCATGAAACGGTCTGAAAAATAGGAGGATCATAAAGCGGTGTTGAAAAACATGAAGAGCCTGAAAATGGTGTGAAAAATATCAAAGGCTTCAAAAAGTGTCAAAAATGAGATGTGCATGAAACGGTCAGAAAAATAGGAGGAGCATGAAACGGTGTTCAAAAACATGAAGAGCCTGAAAAGGTGTGAAAAATATGAAGAGCCTCAAAAAATGTCAAAAATATGAGGAATATGAAACGGTCTGAAAAATAGGAGGATCATAAAGCGGTGTTGAAAAACATGAAGAGCCTGAAAATGGTGTGAAAAATATGAAGAGCTTCAAAAGGAGTCAAAAATGAAATGTGCATGAAACGGTCTGAAAAATATGAGGAGCATGAAGTGGTTGTGAAAAACATGAAAAGCCTGAAAATGTGTACAAAATACTAAGAGCTTCAAAAGGTGTGAAATACATGAGGAGCATGAAATGGACTGAGAAATAGGAGGAGCATGAAGCGGTGTTCAAAAACATGTAGAGACTGAAAAGGTGTGAAAAATGTGAAGAGCTTCAAAAGGAGTGAAAAATAGGAGGAGCACGAAACGGTCTGAAAAATAGGAGGAGCATGAACCGGTGTTCAAATACATGAAAAGCCTGAAATGGTGTGAAAAATATGAAGAGCTTCAAATATATGAAAAATATGAAGAGCTTCAAAAGGTGTGAAAAATATGAAGAGCTTCAAAAGGTGTCAAAAATATGAGAAACATGAAACGGTCTGAAAAATTGGAGGAGCATGAAGCGGTGTTCAAAAACATGAAGAACCTGAAAAGGTGTGAAAAATATGAAGAGCTTCAAAAGGTGTCAAAAATATGAGGAGCATGAAATGGTCTAAAAAATCGGAGGAGCATGAAATGGTGTTCAAATACATGAAGAGACTGAAAAGGTGTGAAAAACATGAAGAGCTTCAAATGGTGTGAAATACATGAGGAGCATGAAACGGTCTGAAAAATAGGAGGAGCAAGAAGGTGTGCTCAAAAACATGAAGAGCCCGAAAAAGTGTGAAAAATATGAAGAGCTTCAAAAATATGAAAAATATGAAGAGCTTCAAAAGGTGTGAAAAATATGAGGAGCATGAAACGGTCTGAAAAATATGAGGAGCATGAAGCGCTGTTCAAAAACATGAAGAGCCTAAAAGGTGTGAAAAATATGAAGAGCTTCAAAAGGTGTCAAAAATATGAGGAGCATGAAACGGCCTCAAAAATAGGAGGAGCATGAATCGGTGATGAAAAACATGGAGAGCCTGAAAAGGTGTGAAAAATATGAAGAGCTTCAAAAGGTTTCAAAATGTGTGGAGCATGAAACGGTCTGAAAAATAGGAGGAGCATGAAGCGGTGTTGAAAAACATGAAGAGCCTGAAAAGGTGAGAAAAATATGAAGAGCTTGAAAAGGTGTGAAAAATATGAAGAACTTCAAAAGGTGTGAAACATATGAAGAGCTTCAAAACGTGTGAAATACATGAGGAGCATGAAACTCTCTGAAAAATAAAAGGAGCATGAAGTGGTGTTCAAAAACATGAAGAGCCTGAAAAGGTGTGAAAAATATGAAAAGCTTCAAAAGGTGTCAAAAATATGAGGAGCATGAAACGGGCTGAAAAATAGGAGAAGCATGAAGTGGTGTTGGAAAACATGAAGATCCTGAAAAGGTGTGAAAAATATGAAGAGCTTCAAAAGTGTGAAAAACATGACGAGCATGAAATGGCCTGAAAAATACGAGGAACATGAAACGGTGTTCAAAAACATGAAGAGCCTGAAAAGGTGTGAACAATATGAAGAGCTTCAAAAGGTGTCAAAAATATGAGGAGCATGAAAACGTATGAAAAATAGGAGGAGCATGAAGTGGTGTTGAAAAACATTAAGAGCCTGAAAGGGTGTGAAAAATATGAAGAGCTTCAAAAGGTGTCAAAAATATGAGAAGCAGGAAACTGTCTGAATAATAGGAGGAGCATGAAGCGGTGTTCAAAAACATGAAGAGTCTGAAAAGGTGTGAAAAATATGAAGAGCTTCAAAATGTGTCAAAAATATGAGGAGCATGAAACGGTCTGAAAAATGGGAGGAGCATGAAATGGTGATCAAAAACATGAAGAGCCTGGAAAGGTGTGAAAAATGTGAAGAGCTTCAAAAGGTGTGAAAGACATGAGGAGCATGAAACGGGCTGAAAAATAGGAGAAGAATGAAGTGGTGTTGAAAAACATGAAGAGCCTGAAAAAGTGTGAAAAATATGAAAAGCTTCAAAAGGTGTGAAATACATGAGGAACATGAAACTCTCTGAAAAATAAAAGGAGCATGAAGTGGTGTTCAAAAACATGAAGAGCCTGAAAAGTTGTGAAAATATGAAGAGCTTCAAATATGAAAAATATGAAGAGCTTCAAAGGGTGAGAAAAATATGAAGAGCTTCAAAAGGTGTCAAAAATATGAGGAGCATGAAACGTTCTGAAAAATAGGAGGAGCATGAAGCGGTGTTGAAATACATGAAGAGCCTGAAAATGTGTGAAAAACATGAAGAGCTTAAAAAGGTGTCAAAAATATGAGGAGCCTGAAACGGTCTGAAAAAGAAGAGGAGCATGAAGCGGTGTTGAAAAACATGAAGAGCCTGAAAAGGTGTGAAAAATATGAAGAGCTTCTAAAGGTGTCAAAAGTATGAGGAGCATGAAACGGTCTGAAAATCGGAGGAGCATGAAGTGGTGTTCAAAAACATGAAGAGCCTGAAAAGGTGAGAAAAATACGAAGAGCTTTTAAAGGTGTGAAAAATATGAAGAGCTTCAAAAAGGATGAAAAATATGAGGAGCATGAAACTGTCAGAAAAATAGGAGGATCATGAAGCGGTGTTGAAAAACATGAAGAGCCTGAAAAGGTGAGAAAAATACGAAGAGCTTCTAAAGGTGTGAAAAATATGAGGAGCATGAAACGGTCTCAAAATAGGAGGAGCATGAAACGGTCTGAAAAATAGGAGGAGCATGAAGCGGTGATGAAAAAATAGAAGAGCATGAAATGGTTTGAAGAATATAAGGAGCTTCAAAAGGTATCAAAAATAGTAGTAGCATGAAACGGTGTTGAAAAACTTGAAGAGCCTGAAAATGTGTAAAATATGAACAGGTTAAAAGGTGTCAAAATATGAGGAGCATGAAACGGTCTGAAAAATAAGAGGAGCATGAAGTGGTGATGAAAAAAAAGAAGAGCATGAAATGGTTTGAAGAATATGAGGAGCTTCAAAAGGTATCAAAAATAGGAGTAGCATGAAGCCGTGTTGAAAAACATGAAGAGCCTGAAAAGGTGTGAAAAATATGAAGAGCTTCAAAAGGTATCAAAAATAGGAGTAGCATGAAGAGGTGTTCAAAAATATGAAGAGCCTGAAAAGGTGTGAAAAATATGAAGAGCATGAAACGGTCTGAAAAATAGGTGGAGCATGAAGCGGTGTTCAGAAGCATGAAGAGCCTGAAAACTGTGAAAAATATGAAGAGCTTCAAAAAGTGTGAAAAATATGAAGAGCTTCAAAAGGTGTGAAAAGAATGAAGAGCTTCAAAAGGTGTCAAAAATATGAGGAACATGAAATGGTCTGAAAAATTGGAGGAGCATGAAGCCGTGTTCAAAAACATGAACAGCTTGAAAATGTGTGAAAAATATGAAGAGCCTGAAAAGTTATGAAAAATACGAAGAGCTTCAAAAGGTGTCAAATATATGAGGAGCATGAAACGGTCTGAAAAATAGGAGGATCATAAAGCGGTGTTGAAAAACATGAAGAGCCTGAAAATGGTGTGAAAAATATCAAGAGCTTCAAAAGGTGTCAAAAATGAGATGTGCATGAAACGGTCTGAAAAATAGGAGGAGCATGAAACGGTGTTCAAAAACATGAAGAGCCTGAAAAGGTGTGAAAAATATGAAGAGCCTCAAAAAATGTCAAAAATATGAGGAATATGAAACGGTCTGAAAAATAGTAGGATCATAAAGCGGTGTTGAAAAACATGAAGAGCCTGAAAATGGTGTGAAAAATATGAAGAGCTTCAAAAGGAGTCAAAAATGAAATGTGCATGAAACGGTCTGAAAAATATGAGGAGCATGAAGTGGTTGTGAAAAACATGAAAAGCCTGAAAATGTGTGCAAAATACGAAGAGCTTCAAAAGGTGTGAAATACATGAGGAGCATGAAATGGTCTGAGAAATAGGAGGAGCATGAAGCGGTGTTCAAAAACATGTAGAGACTGAAAAGGTGTGAAAAATATGAAGAGCTTCAAAAGGAGTGAAAAATAGGAGGAGCATGAAACGGTCTGAAAAATAGGAGGAACATGAACCGGTGTTCAAATACATGAAAAGCCTGAAAAGGTGTGAAAAATATGAAGAGCTTCAAAAATATGAAAAATATGAAGAGCTTCAAAAGGTGTGAAAAATATGAAGAGCTTCAAAAGGTGTCAAAAATATGAGAAACATGAAACGGTCTGAAAAATTGGAGGAGCATGAAGCGGTGTTCAAAAACATGAAGAGCCTGAAAAGGTGTGAAAAATATGAAGAGCTTCAAAAGGTGTCAAAAATATGAGGAGCATGAAACGGTCTGAAAAATAGGAGGAGCATGAAGCGGTGTTGAAAAAAATGAAGAGCCTGAAAATGTGTGAAATATATGAAGAGCTTCAAAAGGTGTGAAATACATGAGGAGCATGAAACGGGCTGAAAAATAGGAGGAGCATGAAGCGGTGTGGCAAAACATGAAGAGCCTGAAAAGGTGTGAAAGATATGAAGAGTTTCTAAAGGTGTCAAAAATATGAGGAGCATGAAAACGTCTGAAAAATAGGAGGAGCATGAAGTTGTGTTGAAAAACATTAAGAGCCTGAAAGGGTGTGATAAATATGAAGAGCTTCAAAAGGTGTCAAAAATATGAGGAGCATGAAACGGTCTGAAAAATAGGCGGAGCATGAAGCGGTGTTCAAAAACATGAAGAGCGTGAAAAGGTGTGAAAAATATGAAGAGCTTCAAAAGGTGTCAAACATAAGAGGAGCATGAAACGGTCTGAAAAATAGGAGGAGCATGAAACGGTGTTCAAAAACATGAAGAGCCTGAAAATGGTGTGAAAAATATCAAAGGCTTCAAAAAGTGTCAAAAATGAGATGTGCATGAAACGGTCAGAAAAATAGGAGGAGCATGAAACGGTGTTCAAAAACATGAAGAGCCTGAAAAGGTGTGAAAAATATGAAGTACTTCAAAAGGTGTCAAATATATGAGGAGCATGAAACGGTCTGAAAAATAGGAGGATCATAAAGCGGTGTTGAAAAACATGAAGAGCCTGAAAATGGTGTGAAAAATATCAAAGGCTTCAAAAAGTGTCAAAAATGAGATGTGCATGAAACGGTCAGAAAAATAGGAGGAGCATGAAACGGTGTTCAAAAACATGAAGAGCCTGAAAAGGTGTGAAAAATATGAAGAGCCTCAAAAAATGTCAAAAATATGAGGAATATGAAACGGTCTGAAAAATAGGAGGATCATAAAGCGGTGTTGAAAAACATGAAGAGCCTGAAAATGGTGTAAAAAATATGAAGAGCTTCAAAAGGAGTCAAAAATGAAATGTGCATGAAACGGTCTGAAAAATATGAGGAGCATGAAGTGGTTGTGAAAAACATGAAAAGCCTGAAAATGTGTACAAAATACTAAGAGCTTCAAAAGGTGTGAAATACATGAGGAGCATGAAATGGTCTGAGAAATAGGAGGAGCATGAAGCGGTGTTCAAAAACATGTAGAGACTGAAAAGGTGTGAAAAATGTGAAGAGCTTCAAAAGGAGTGAAAAATAGGAGGAGCACGAAACGGTCTGAAAAATAGGAGGAGCATGAACCGGTGTTCAAATACATGAAAAGCCTGAAATGGTGTGAAAAATATGAAGAGCTTCAAATATATGAAAAATATGAAGAGCTTCAAAAGGTGTGAAAAATATGAAGAGCTTCAAAAGGTGTCAAAAATATGAGAAACATGAAACGGTCTGAAAAATTGGAGGAGCATGAAGCGGTGTTCAAAAACATGAAGAACCTGAAAAGGTGTGAAAAATATGAAGAGCTTCAAAAGGTGTCAAAAATATGAGGAGCATGAAATGGTCTAAAAAATCGGAGGAGCATGAAATGGTGTTCAAATACATGAAGAGACTGAAAAGGTGTGAAAAACATGAAGAGCTTCAAATGGTGTGAAATACATGAGGAGCATGAAACGGTCTGAAAAATAGGAGGAGCAAGAAGGTGTGCTCAAAAACATGAAGAGCCCGAAAAAGTGTGAAAAATATGAAGAGCTTCAAAAATATGAAAAATATGAAGAGCTTCAAAAGGTGTGAAAAATATGAGGAGCATGAAACGGTCTGAAAAATATGAGGAGCATGAAGCGCTGTTCAAAAACATGAAGAGCCTAAAAGGTGTGAAAAATATGAAGAGCTTCAAAAGGTGTCAAAAATATGAGGAGCATGAAACGGCCTCAAAAATAGGAGGAGCATGAATCGGTGATGAAAAACATGGAGAGCCTGAAAAGGTGTGAAAAATATGAAGAGCTTCAAAAGGTTTCAAAATGTGTGGAGCATGAAACGGTCTGAAAAATAGGAGGAGCATGAAGCGGTGTTGAAAAACATGAAGAGCCTGAAAAGGTGAGAAAAATATGAAGAGCTTGAAAAGGTGTGAAAAATATGAAGAACTTCAAAAGGTGTGAAACATATGAAGAGCTTCAAAACGTGTGAAATACATGAGGAGCATGAAACTCTCTGAAAAATAAAAGGAGCATGAAGTGGTGTTCAAAAACATGAAGAGCCTGAAAAGGTGTGAAAAATATGAAAAGCTTCAAAAGGTGTCAAAAATATGAGGAGCATGAAACGGGCTGAAAAATAGGAGAAGCATGAAGTGGTGTTGGAAAACATGAAGATCCTGAAAAGGTGTGAAAAATATGAAGAGCTTCAAAAGTGTGAAAAACATGACGAGCATGAAATGGCCTGAAAAATACGAGGAACATGAAACGGTGTTCAAAAACATGAAGAGCCTGAAAAGGTGTGAACAATATGAAGAGCTTCAAAAGGTGTCAAAAATATGAGGAGCATGAAAACGTATGAAAAATAGGAGGAGCATGAAGTGGTGTTGAAAAACATTAAGAGCCTGAAAGGGTGTGAAAAATATGAAGAGCTTCAAAAGGTGTCAAAAATATGAGAAGCAGGAAACTGTCTGAATAATAGGAGGAGCATGAAGCGGTGTTCAAAAACATGAAGAGTCTGAAAAGGTGTGAAAAATATGAACAGCTTCAAAAGGTGTCAAAAATATGAGGAGCATGAAACGGTCTGAAAAATGGGAGGAGCATGAAATGGTGATCAAAAACATGAAGAGCCTGAAAAGGTGTGAAAAATGTGAAGAGCTTCAAAAGGTGTGAAAGACATGAGGAGCATGAAACGGGCTGAAAAATAGGAGAAGAATGAAGTGGTGTTGAAAAACATGAAGAGCCTGAAAAAGAGTGAAAAATATGAAAAGCTTCAAAAGGTGTGAAATACTGAGGAGCATGAAACTCTCTGAAAAATAGAAGGAGCATGAAGTGGTGTTCAAAAACATGAAGAGCCTGAAAAGTTGTGAAAATATGAAGAGCTTCAAAAATATGAAAAATATGAAGAGCTTCAAAGGGTGAGAAAAATATGAAGAGCTTCAAAGGGTGAGAAAAATATGAAGAGCTTCAAAAGGTGTCAAAAATATGAGGAGCATGAAACGTTCTGAAAAATAGGAGGAGCATGAAGCGGTGTTGAAATACATGAAGAGCCTGAAAATGTGTGAAAAACATGAAGAGCTTAAAAAGGTGTCAAAAATATGAGGAGCCTGAAACGGTCTGAAAAAGAAGAGGAGCATGAAGCGGTGTTGAAAAACATGAAGAGCCTGAAAAGGTGTGAAAAATATGAAGAGCTTCTAAAGGTGTCAAAAGTATGAGGAGCATGAAACGGTCTGAAAATCGGAGGAGCATGAAGTGGTGTTCAAAAACATGAAGAGCCTGAAAAGGTGAGAAAAATACGAAGAGCTTCTAAAGGTGTGAAAAATATGAAGAGCTTCAAAAAGGATGAAAAATATGAGGAGCATGAAACTGTCAGAAAAATAGGAGGATCATGAAGCGGTGTTGAAAAACATGAAGAGCCTGAAAAGGTGAGAAAAATACGAAGAGCTTCTAAAGGTGTGAAAAATATGAGGAGCATGAAACGGTCTCAAAATAGGAGGAGCATGAAACGGTCTGAAAAATAGGAGGAGCATGAAGCGGTGATGAAAAAATAGAAGAGCATGAAATGGTTTGAAGAATATAAGGAGCTTCAAAAGGTATCAAAAATAGTAGTAGCATGAAACGGTGTTGAAAAACTTGAAGAGCCTGAAAATGTGTAAAATATGAACAGGTTAAAAGGTGTCAAAATATGAGGAGCATGAAACGGTCTGAAAAATAAGAGGAGCATGAAGCGGTGATGAAAAAAAAGAAGAGCATGAAATGGTTTGAAGAATATGAGGAGCTTCAAAAGGTATCAAAAATAGGAGTAGCATGAAGCCGTGTTGAAAAACATGAAGAGCCTGAAAAGGTGTGAAAAATATGAAGAGCTTCAAAAGGTATCAAAAATAGGAGTAGCATGAAGAGGTGTTCAAAAATATGAAGAGCCTGAAAAGGTGTGAAAAATATGAAGAGCATGAAACGGTCTGAAAAATAGGTGTAGCATGAAGCGGTGTTCAGAAGCATGAAGAGCCTGAAAACTGTGAAAAATATGAAGAGCTTCAAAAAGTGTGAAAAATATGAAGAGCTTCAAAAGGTGTGAAAAGAATGAAGAGCTTCAAAAGGTGTCAAAAATATGAGGAACATGAAATGGTCTGAAAAATTGGAGGAGCATGAAGCCGTGTTCAAAAACATGAACAGCTTGAAAATGTGTGAAAAATATGAAGAGCCTGAAAAGTTATGAAAAATACGAAGAGCTTCAAAAGGTGTCAAATATATGAGGAGCATGAAACGGTCTGAAAAATAGGAGGATCATAAAGCGGTGTTGAAAAACATGAAGAGCCTGAAAATGGTGTGAAAAATATCAAGAGCTTCAAAAGGTGTCAAAAATGAGATGTGCATGAAACGGTCTGAAAAATAGGAGGAGCATGAAACGGTGTTCAAAAACATGAAGAGCCTGAAAAGGTGTGAAAAATATGAAGAGCCTCAAAAAATGTCAAAAATATGAGGAATATGAAACGGTCTGAAAAATAGGAGGATCATAAAGCGGTGTTGAAAAACATGAAGAGCCTGAAAATGGTGTGAAAAATATGAAGAGCTTCAAAAGGACTCAAAAATGAAATGTGCATGAAACGGTCTGAAAAATATGAGGAGCATGAAGTGGTTGTGAAAAACATGAAAAGCCTGAAAATGTGTGCAAAATACGAAGAGCTTCAAAAGGTGTGAAATACATGAGGAGCATGAAATGGTCTGAGAAATAGGAGGAGCATGAAGCGGTGTTCAAAAACATGTAGAGACTGAAAAGGTGTGAAAAATATGAAGAGCTTCAAAAGGAGTGAAAAATAGGAGGAGCATGAAACGGTCTGAAAAATAGGAGGAACATGAACCGGTGTTCAAATACATGAAAAGCCTGAAAAGGTGTGAAAAATATGAAGAGCTTCAAAAATATGAAAAATATGAAGAGCTTCAAAAGGTGTGAAAAATATGAAGAGCTTCAAAAGGTGTCAAAAATATGAGAAACATGAAACGGTCTGAAAAATTGGAGGAGCATGAAGCGGTGTTCAAAAACATGAAGAGCCTGAAAAGGTGTGAAAAATATGAAGAGCTTCAAAAGGTGTCAAAAATATGAGGAGCATGAAACGGTCTGAAAAATAGGAGGAGCATGAAGCGGTGTTGAAAAAAATGAAGAGCCTGAAAATGTGTGAAATATATGAAGAGCTTCAAAAGGTGTGAAATACATGAGGAGCATGAAACGGGCTGAAAAATAGGAGGAGCATGAAGCGGTGTGGCAAAACATGAAGAGCCTGAAAAGGTGTGAAAGATATGAAGAGTTTCTAAAGGTGTCAAAAATATGAGGAGCATGAAAACGTCTGAAAAATAGGAGGAGCATGAAGTTGTGTTGAAAAACATTAAGAGCCTGAAAGGGTGTGATAAATATGAAGAGCTTCAAAAGGTGTCAAAAATATGAGGAGCATGAAACGGTCTGAAAAATAGGCGGAGCATGAAGCGGTGTTCAAAAACATGAAGAGCGTGAAAAGGAGTGAAAAATATGAAGAGCTTCAAAAGGTGTCAAACATAAGAGGAGCATGAAACGGTCTGAAAAATAGGAGGAGCATGAAACGGTGTTCAAAAACATGAAGAGCCTGAAAATGGTGTGAAAAATATCAAAGGCTTCAAAAAGTGTCAAAAATGAGATGTGCATGAAACGGTCAGAAAAATAGGAGGAGCATGAAACGGTGTTCAAAAACATGAAGAGCCTGAAAAGGTGTGAAAAATATGAAGTACTTCAAAAGGTGTCAAATATATGAGGAGCATGAAACGGTCTGAAAAATAGGAGGATCATAAAGCGGTGTTGAAAAACATGAAGAGCCTGAAAATGGTGTGAAAAATATCAAAGGCTTCAAAAAGTGTCAAAAATGAGATGTGCATGAAACGGTCAGAAAAATAGGAGGAGCATGAAACGGTGTTCAAAAACATGAAGAGCCTGAAAAGGTGTGAAAAATATGAAGAGCCTCAAAAAATGTCAAAAATATGAGGAGCATGAAATGGTCTAAAAAATCGGAGGAGCATGAAATGGTGTTCAAATACATGAAGAGACTGAAAAGGTGTGAAAAACATGAAGAGCTTCAAATGGTGTGAAATACATGAGGAGCATGAAACGGTCTGAAAAATAGGAGGAGCAAGAAGGTGTGCTCAAAAACATGAAGAGCCCGAAAAAGTGTGAAAAATATGAAGAGCTTCAAAAATATGAAAAATATGAAGAGCTTCAAAAGGTGTGAAAAATATGAGAAGCATGAAACGGTCTGAAAAATATGAGGAGCATGAAGCGCTGTTCAAAAACATGAAGAGCCTAAAAGGTGTGAAAAATATGAAGAGCTTCAAAAGGTGTCAAAAATATGAGGAGCATGAAACGGCCTCAAAAATAGGAGGAGCATGAATCGGTGATGAAAAACATGGAGAGCCTGAAAAGGTGTGAAAAATATGAAGAGCTTCAAAAGGTTTCAAAATGTGTGGAGCATGAAACGGTCTGAAAAATAGGAGGAGCATGAAGCGGTGTTGAAAAACATGAAGAGCCTGAAAAGGTGAGAAAAATATGAAGAGCTTGAAAAGGTGTGAAAAATATGAAGAACTTCAAAAGGTGTGAAACATATGAAGAGCTTCAAAACGTGTGAAATACATGAGGAGCATGAAACTCTCTGAAAAATAAAAGGAGCATGAAGTGGTGTTCAAAAACATGAAGAGCCTGAAAAGGTGTGAAAAATATGAAAAGCTTCAAAAGGTGTCAAAAATATGAGGAGCATGAAACGGGCTGAAAAATAGGAGAAGCATGAAGTGGTGTTGGAAAACATGAAGATCCTGAAAAGGTGTGAAAAATATGAAGAGCTTCAAAAGTGTGAAAAACATGACGAGCATGAAATGGCCTGAAAAATACGAGGAACATGAAACGGTGTTCAAAAACATGAAGAGCCTGAAAAGGTGTGAACAATATGAAGAGCTTCAAAAGGTGTCAAAAATATGAGGAGCATGAAAACGTATGAAAAATAGGAGGAGCATGAAGTGGTGTTGAAAAACATTAAGAGCCTGAAAGGGTGTGAAAAATATGAAGAGCTTCAAAAGGTGTCAAAAATATGAGAAGCAGGAAACTGTCTGAATAATAGGAGGAGCATGAAGCGGTGTTCAAAAACATGAAGAGTCTGAAAAGGTGTGAAAAATATGAACAGCTTCAAAAGGTGTCAAAAATATGAGGAGCATGAAACGGTCTGAAAAATGGGAGGAGCATGAAATGGTGATCAAAAACATGAAGAGCCTGAAAAGGTGTGAAAAATGTGAAGAGCTTCAAAAGGTGTGAAAGACATGAGGAGCATGAAACGGGCTGAAAAATAGGAGAAGAATGAAGTGGTGTTGAAAAACATGAAGAGCCTGAAAAAGAGTGAAAAATATGAAAAGCTTCAAAAGGTGTGAAATACATGAGGAGCATGAAACTCTCTGAAAAATAGAAGGAGCATGAAGTGGTGTTCAAAAACATGAAGAGCCTGAAAAGTTGTGAAAATATGAAGAGCTTCAAAAATATGAAAAATATGAAGAGCTTCAAAGGGTGAGAAAAATATGAAGAGCTTCAAAGGGTGAGAAAAATATGAAGAGCTTCAAAAGGTGTCAAAAATATGAGGAGCATGAAACGTTCTGAAAAATAGGAGGAGCATGAAGCGGTGTTGAAATACATGAAGAGCCTGAAAATGTGTGAAAAACATGAAGAGCTTAAAAAGGTGTCAAAAATATGAGGAGCCTGAAACGGTCTGAAAAAGAAGAGGAGCATGAAGCGGTGTTGAAAAACATGAAGAGCCTGAAAAGGTGTGAAAAATATGAAGAGCTTCTAAAGGTGTCAAAAGTATGAGGAGCATGAAACGGTCTTAAAAATACGAGAAGCATGCAGTGGTGTTGAAAAAATTGAAGAGCCTGAAAAGTTGTGAAAAATATGCATAGCTTCAAAAGGTGTCAAAAATTAGATGAGCATGAAACGGTCTGAAAAATTGGAGGAGCAAGAAGTACTGTTGAAAAAAATGAAGAGCCTGAAAAGGTGTGAAAAATATGAAAAGCTTCAAAAGGTGTCAAAAATATGAGGACCTTGAAACGGTCTGAAAAATAGGAGGAGCATGAAGCGGTGTTGAAAAATATGAAGAGCCTGAAAAGGTGTGAAAAATATGAAGAACTTCTAAAGGTGTCAAAAATATGAGGAGCAAGTAACGGTCTGAAAAATAGGAGAAGCATAAAGCGGTGTTGAAAAACATGAAGAGCCTGAAAAGGTGTGAAAAATATGAAGAGCTTGAAAAGGTGTGAAAAATATGAAAAACTTCAAAAGGTGTGAAACATATGAAGAGCTTCAAAACGTGTGAAATACATGAGGAGCATGAAACTCTCTGAAAAATAGAAGGAGCATGAAGTGGTGTTCAAAAACATGAAGAGCCTGAAAAGGTGTGAAAAATATGAAGAGCTTCTAAAGGTGTCAAAAGTATGAGGAGCATGAAACAGTCTGAAAATCGGAGGAGCATGAAGTGGTGTTCAAAAACATGAAGAGCCTGAAAAGGTGAGAAAAATACGAAGAGCTTCTAAAGGTGTGAAAAATATGAAGAGCTTCAAAAAGGATGAAAAATATGAGGAGCATGAAACTGTCAGAAAAATAGGAGGATCATGAAGCGGTGTTGAAAAACATGATGAGCCTGAAAAGGTGAGAAAAATACGAAGAGCTTCTAAAGGTGTGAAAAATATGAGGAGCATGAAACGGTCTCAAAATAGGAGGAGCATGAAACGGTCTGAAAAATAGGAGGAGCATGAAGCGGTGATGAAAAAATAGAAGAGCATGAAATGGTTTGAAGAATATAAGGAGCTTCAAAAGGTATCAAAAATAGTAGTAGCATGAAACGGTGTTGAAAAACTTGAAGAGCCTGAAAATGTGTAAAATATGAACAGGTTAAAAGGTGTCAAAATATGAGGAGCATGAAACGGTCTGAAAAATAAGAGGAGCATGAAGCGGTGATGAAAAAAAAGAAGAGCATGAAATGGTTTGAAGAATATGAGGAGCTTCAAAAGGTATCAAAAATAGGAGTAGCATGAAGCCGTGTTGAAAAACATGAAGAGCCTGAAAAGGTGTGAAAAATATGAAGAGCTTCAAAAGGTATCAAAAATAGGAGTAGCATGAAGAGGTGTTCAAAAATATGAAGAGCCTGAAAAGGTGTGAAAAATATGAAGAGCATGAAACGGTCTGAAAAATAGGTGGAGCATGAAGCGGTGTTCAGAAGCATGAAGAGCCTGAAAACTGTGAAAAATATGAAGAGCTTCAAAAAGTGTGAAAAATATGAAGAGTTTCAAAAGGTGTGAAAAATATGAGGAGCATGAAACGGTCTGAAAAATAGGAGGAGCATGAAACAGTGTGTAAAAAATGAAGAGCATGAATAGGTGTGAAAATTATGAAGAGCTTTAAAAGGTTTGAAAAATATGACGAGCATGAAATTGTCTGAAAAATTGGAGGAGCATGAAGCGGTGTTGAAATACATGAAGAGCCTGTAAAGGTTTGAAAAATATGAAGAGCTTCAAAAGGTGTGAAAAATATGAAGAGCTTCAAAAGGTGTGAAAAATATGAAGAGCTTCAAAATGTGTCAAAAATAGGAGGAGCATGACACGGTCTGAAAAATTGGAGGAGCATGAAGCGGTGTTGAAAAACATGAAGAGCCTGAAAAGGTGTAAAAAACATGAAGAGCCTAAAAAGGTGTCAAAAATATGAGGAATATGAAACGGTCTTAAAAATAGGAGGATCATGAAGAGGTGTTGAAAAACATGAAGTTCCTGAAAAGGTGTGAAATATATGAAGAGCTTCAAAAGTTGTGAAATATATGAGGAGCATGAAACGGTCTGAAAAATAGGAGGAGCATGAAACGGTGTTCAAAAACATGAAGAGCTTCAAAAGGTGTGAAAAATATGAACAGCTTCAAAAGGTGTCAAAAATGAGATGAGTAAAAAACGGTCTGAAAAATGGGAGGAGCATGAAGTTGTGTTGAAAATAATGAAGAGCCTGAAAAGGTGTGAAAAATATGAGGAGCATGATACGGTCTGAAAAATAGGAGGAGCATGAAGTGGTTGTGAAAAAACATGAAGAGCCTGAAAACGTGTGCAAAATATGACGAGCTTCAAAAGGTGGGAAATACATGAGAAGCTTGAAACGGTCTGAAAAATAGGAGGAGCATGAAGCGATGTTGAAAAACATGAAGAGCCTTAAAATGTGTGAAAAATATGAAGAGCTTCAAAAAGTGTGAAAAATATGAGGATCAAGAAACGGTCTGAAAAATAGGAGGAGCATGAAGCGGTGTTGAAAAACATGAAGAGCCTGAAAAGGTGTGACAAATATGAAGAGCTTCAAAAGGTGTGAAATACATGAGGAGCATGAAACGATCTGAAAAACAGGAGGAGCATGAAGCGGTGTTCAAAAACATGCAGAGTCTGAAAAGGTGTGAAAAATATGAAGAGCTTCAAAAGGTTTGAAAAATATGAAGAGCTTCAAAAGGTGTAAAAAATGAGATGAGCATGAAACGGTCTGAAAAATAGGAGGAGCATGAAGCGGTGTTCAAAAACATGAAGAGCCTGAAAAGGTGTGAGAAATATGAAGAGCTTCAAAAGATGTCAAAAATATGAGGAGCATGAAACGGTCTGAAAAATAGGAGGAGCATGAAATCGTGTTCAAACACATGAAGAGCCTGAAAAGGTGTGAAAAATATGAAGAGCTTCAAAAGGTGTGAAATACATGAGGAGCATTAAACGGTTTAAAAATTAGGAGGAGCATGAAGCGGTGTTCAAAAACATGAAGAGCCTGAAAAGGTGTTAAAAATATGAAGAGCTTCAAAAGGTGTGAAAAATATGAGGAACATGAAACGGTCTGAAAAATAGGAGGAGCATGAAGCGGTGTTGAAAAACATGAGGAGCCTGAAAAGTTGTGACAAATATGAAGAGCTTCAAAAGGTGTGAAATACATGAGGAGCATGAAACGGTCTGAAAATAGGAGGAGCATGAAGCGGTGTTCAAAAACATGCTGAGACTGAAATCTTGTGAAAAATATGAAGAGCTTCAAAAGGTGTGAAAAATATGAAGAGCTTCAGAAGATGTCAAAAATGAGATGAGCATGAAACGGTCTGAAAAATAGGAGGAGCATGATGTAGTGTTGAAAAAAATGAAGAGCCTGAACAGGTGTGAAATATATGAAGAGCTTCAAAAGGTGTGAAAAAAATGAGAAGCATGAAACGGTCTGAAAAATATGAGGAGCATGAACCGGTGTCGAAAAACCTGAAGAGCCTGAAAAGGTGTGAAAAATATGAAGAGCTCCAAAAGGTGTGAAAAATATGAGGAGCATGATACGGTCTGAAAAATAGGAGGAGCATGAACCGGTGCTCAAAAACATGAAAAGCCTGAAAAGGTGTGAAAAATATGAACAGCTTCAAAAGGTGTGAAAAATATGAGGAGCATGAAACGGTCTTAAAAATAGGAGGAGCATGAAGCGGTGTTGAAAAACATGAGGAGCCTGAAAAGGTGTGACAAATATGAAGAGCTTCAAAAGGTGGGAAATACATGAGGAGCATGAAACGGTCTCAAAAATAGGAGGAGCATGAAGCGGTGTTCAAAAACATGCAGAGTCTGAAAAGGGGTGAAAAATATGAAGAGCTTCAAAAGGTTTGATAAATATGAAGAGCTTCAAAAGGTGTGAAAAATATGAAAAGCTTCAAAAGGTGTCAAAAATATGAGGACCATGAAACGGTCTGAAAAATAGGAGGAGCATGAAGCGGTGTTCAAAAACATGAAGAGCCTGAAAAGGTGGGAAAAATATGAAGAGCTTCAAAAGGTGTCAAAAATATGAGGAGCATGAAACGGTCTGCAAAATAGGAGGAGCATGAAGTGGTGTTGAAAAACATGAAGAGCCTGAAAACGTGTGAAAAAAATGAAGAGCTTCAAAAGGTGTGAAAAATATGAAGAGCTTCAAAAGGTGTCAAAAATGAGATGAGTGTAAAACGGTCTGAAAAATAGGAGGAGCATGAATTGGTTGTGAAAAAACATGAAGAGCCTGAAAACGCGTGCAAAATATGAAGAGCTTCAAAAGGTGTGAAATACATGAGGCCATGAAACGGTCTGAAAAATAGGAGGAGCAAGAAACGGTGTTGAAAAACATGAAGAGACTGACGAGGTGTCAGAAATATGAAGAGCTTCAAAAGGTGTCAAAAATATGAGGAGCATGAAACGGTCTGAAAAATAGGAGGAGCAACAAGGGGTGTTGAAATACATGAAGAGCCTGAAAATGTGTAAAAAATATAAAGAGCTTCAAAAGATGTGAAAAATATGAAGAGCTTCAAAAGGTGTCAAAAATATGAGGAGCATGAAACTGTCTGAAAAATAGGAGGAGCATGAAGCTGTGTTCAAAAATATGAAGAGCCTGAAAAGGTGTGAAATATATAAAGAGCTTCAAAAAGTGTCAAAATATGAGGAGCATGAAACGGTCTGAATAATAGGAGGAGAATGTAACGGTGATCAAAAACATGAAGAGCCTGAAAAGGTGTGAAAAATATGAAGAGCTTCAAAAGGTGTAAAATATGAGGAGCATGAAACGGTCTGAAAAATAGGAGGAGCATGAAGCGGTGTTCAAAAACATGAAGAGCCTGAAAAGTTGTGAAAAATATGAAAAGCTTCAAAAGGTGTCAAAAATGAGATGAGCATGAAACGGTCTGAAAAATACGAGGAGCATGAAGCGGTGTTCAAAAACTTGAAGAGCCTGAAACGTTGTGAAAAATATGAAAAGCTTGAAAAGCTTTCAAAAAAGAGATGAGCATGAAACGGTCTGAAAAATAGGAAGAGCATGAAGTGGTGTTGAAAAAATGAAGAGCCTGAAAAGGTGTGAAAAATATGAAGATCATCAAAATGTATCAAAAATATGAGGAGCATGAAACGGTCTGCAAAAAAGGAGGAGCATGAAGTGGTGTTGAAAAACTTGAAGAGCCTGAAAAAGTGTGAAAAATATGAAAAGCTTCAAAAGATGTCAAAAATATGAGGAGCATGAAACGGTCTGAAAAATAGGAGGAGCATGAAGTGGTGTTCAAAAACATGAAGAGCCTGAAAAGGTGTGAAAAATATGAAGAGCTTCAAAAGGTGTGAAATACATGAAGAGCATGAAACGGGCTGAAAAATAGGAGAAGCATGAAGTGGTGTAGAAAAACATGAAGAGCCTGAAAAGGTGTGAAAAATATGAAGAGCTTCAAAAGGTGTGAAAAATATGAGGAGCATGAAACGGTCTGAAAAATAGAAGCAGCATGAAACGGTGTTGAAAAACATGAAGAGCCTGAAAAGGTGTGAAAAATATGAAGAGCTTCAAAAGGTGTGAAATAAATGAGGAGCATGAAACGGGCTGAAAAATAGGAGAAGCATGAAGTGGTGTAGAAAAACATGAAGAGCCTGAAAAGGTGTGAAAAATATGAAGAGCTTCAAAAGGTGTGAAAAATATGAGGAGCATGAAATGGTCTGAAAAATAGAAGCAGCATGAAACGGTGTTGAAAATCATGAAGAGCCTGAAATGGTGTGAAAAATATGAAGAGCTTCAAAAGGTGTGAAAAATATGAAGAGCTTCAAAAGGTGTCAAAATTATGAGGAGCATGAAACGATCTGAAAAATAGGAGGAGCGTGAAGTGGCATTGAAAAACATTAAGAGACTGAAAAAGTGTGAAAAATATGAAGAGCTTCAAAAGGTGTCAAAAATATGAGGAGCATGAAACGGTCTGAAATATAGGAGTAGCATGAATTGGTGTTCAAAAACATGAAGAGCCTGTTAAGCTGTGAAAAATATGAAGAGCTTCAAAAGGTGTCAAAAATATGAGGAGCATGAAACGGTGTTCAAAAACATGAAAAGCATGAAGAGGTGTGAAAAAAATGATTAGCTTCAAAAGGTGTGAAAAATATGTGGAGCATGAAACGATCTGAAAATTAGGAGGAGAATGAATTGGTGTTGAAAAACATGAAGAGCCTGAAAAGGTGTGAAAAATATGAAGAGCTTCAAAAGGTGTCAAAGATATGAGGATCATGAACCGGTCTGAAAATTAGGAGGAGCATGAAGCGTTGTTTAAAAACGTGAAGAGCCTGAAAAAGTGTGAAAAATATGAAGAGCTTCAAAAGGTGTCAAAAATATGAGGAGCATGAAACGGTCTGAAAAATAGGAGTAGCATGAATTGGTGTTCAAAAACATGAAGAGCCTGTTAAGCTGTGAAAAATATGAAGAGCTTCAAAAGGTGTCAAAAATATTTGGAGCATGAAACGATCTGAATAATCGGAGGAGCAGGAAACGGTTTTCAAAAACATGAAGAGCCTGAAAAGGTGTGAAAAATATGAAGAGCTTCAAAAGGTGTCAAAAATATGAGGATCATGAAACGGTCTGAAAATTAGGAGGAGCATGAAGCGTTGTTTAAAAACTTGAAGAGCCTGAAAAAGTTTGAAATATATGAAGAGCTTCAAAAGGTGTCAAAAATATGAGGAGCATGAAACGGTGTTCAAAAACATGAAGAGCCTGAAAAGGTGTGAAAAATATGAAGAGCTTCAAAAGGTGTCAAAAATATGAGGACCATGAAACGGTCTGAAAAATAGGAGGAGCATGAAGCGGTGTTGAAAAACATGAAGAGTCTGAAAAGGTGTGAAATATATGAAGAGCTTCAAAAGGTGTAAAAAATATGAGGAGTTTGAAACGGTCTGAAAAATAGGAGGAGCATGAAGCAGTGTTCAAAACATGAAGAGTCTGAAAAGGTGTGAAAAATATGAAGAGCTTCAAAAGGTGTCAAAAATATGAGGATCATGAAACGGTCTGAAAATTAGGAGGAGCATGAAGCGTTGTTTAAAAACTTGAAGAGCCTGAAAAAGTTTGAAATATATGAAGAGCTTCAAAAGGTGTCAAAAATATGAGGAGCATGAAACGGTGTTCAAAAACATGAAGAGCCTGAAAATGTGTGAAAAATATGAAGAGCTTCAAAAGGTGTCAAAAATATGAAGACCATGAAACGGTCTGAAAAATAGGAGGAGCATGAAGCGGTGTTGAAAAACATGAAGAGTCTGAAAAGGTGTGAAAAATATGAAGAGCTTCAAAAGGTGTCAAAAACATGAGGAGAATGAAACGGTCTGAAAAATAGGAGGAGCATGAAGCAGTGTTCAAAACATGAAGAGCCTGAAAAAGTGTGAAAAATATGAAGATCTTCAAAAGTTTGAAAAATATGAAGACCCTGAAAAGGTGTCAAAAATGAGATGAGCATGAAACAGTCTGAAAAGTAGGAGGAGCATGAAGTGTTGTTCAAAAACCTGAAGAGCCTGAAAAGTTGTGAAAAATATGAAGAGCTTGAAAAGGTGTGAAATACCTGAGGAGCATGAAACGGTCTGAAAAATAGGAGGAGCATGAAGCGGTGTTCAAAACATGAAGAGCCTGAAAAAGTGTGAAAAATATGAAGAGCTTCAAAAGGTTTAAAAAATAGGAGGAGGATGAAGCGGTGTTCAAAAACATGAAGAGCCTGAAAAAGTGTGATAAATATGAAGAGCTTATAAAATTGTCAAAAATATGAGGAGCATGGAGAGATGTTCAAAATCATGAAGAGGCTGATAAGGTGTGAAAAACATTAAGAGCTTCAAAAGGTTTGAAAAATAGGAGGAGCATGGAGCAGTGTTCAAAAACATGAAGAGCCTGAAAATGTGTGAAAAATATGAAGAGCTTATAAAATTGTCAAAAATATGAGGAGCATGAAACGGTCTGAAAAATACGAGCAGCCTGAAAACGTCTGAAAAATAGGAGGAGCATGAGCGGTGTTCAAAAACATGAAGGGCCTGAAAACGTGTGAAAAATATGAAGAGCTTCAAAAGGAGTCAAAAATATGCGGAGCCTGAAACGATCTGAAAAATAGGAGGAGCATGAAGCGGTGTTGAAAAACATGAAGAGCCGAAAAGGTGTGAAAAATGTGAAGAGCTTCAAAAGGTGTCAAAAATATGAGGAGCATGAAACGGTCTGAAATATAAGAGGATCATGAAGCGGTGTTGAAAAACATGAAGAGCCTGAAAAGGTGTGATAAATGTGAAGAGCTTCAAAAGGTGTCAAAAATATGAGGAGCATGAAACGGTCTGAAAAATAGGAGGAGTAAGAAGCGTTATTGAAAAATATGAAGAGCCTGAAAACGTGTGAAGAATATGAAGAGCTCAAAAGGTGTGAAAAAAATGAAGAGCTTCAGAAGGTGTCAAAAATGAGATGAGCATGAAACGGCCTCAAAAATAGGAGGAGCAGGAAGTGGTGTTCAGAAACATGGAGAGCCTGAAAAGGTGTGAAAAATATGAAGAGCTTCAAAAGGTGTGAAAAACAGGAGGAACATGAAACGGTGTTCAAAAATATGAAGAGCCTGAAAAGGTGTGAAAAATATGAAGTGCTTCAAAAGGTGTCAACAATATGAGGAGCATGAAACGGTCTGAAAAATAGGAGGAGCAAGAAGCGGTGTTGAAAAACAAGAAGAGACGGAAAAGGTGTGAAAAATATGAAGAGCTTCAAAACGTGTCAAAAATATGAGGAGCACGAAACGGTCTGAAAAATAGGAGGAGCATGAAGCGGTGTTGAAAAACATGAAGAGCCTGAAAACGTGTGAAAAATATGAAGAGCTTCAAAAGGTGTCAAAAATATGAGGAGCATGAAACGGTCTTAAAAATAGGAGAAAGATGAAGCGGTGTTCAAAAACATGAAGAACATGAAAAGGTGTGAAAAATAAGAAGAGCTTTAAAAGGTGTGAAAATTATGAGGAGCTTGAAACGGTCTGAAAAATAGGAGGAGCATGAAGCGGTGTTGATAAAAGTGAAGAGCCTGAAAAGGTGTGAAAAAATATGAAGTGCTTCCAAATGTGTGAAAAATATGAGGAGCATTAATTGGGCTGAAAAATAGGAGGAGTATGAAACTGTGTTCAAAAACGTGAAGAGCCTGAAAAGGTGTGAAAAATATGAAAAGCTTCAAAAGGGATCAAAATTATGAGGGGCATGAAACGGTGTGAAAAAGAGGAGGAGCTTGAAACAGTGTTCAAAAACATGAAGAGCCTGAAAAGGTGTGAAAAATATGAAGAGCCTCAAAAGGTGTCAAAAATATGAGCATCAAGAAACGGTCTGAAAAATAGGAGGAGCATGAAGCGGTGTTGAAAAACATGAAGAGCCTGAAACGGTGTGAAATATATGAAGAGCTTCAAAAGGTGTCAAAAATATGAGGAGCAGGAAACGGTCTGAAAAATAGGAGGATCATGTAGCGGTGTTGAAAAACATGAAAAGCCTGAAAAGGTGTGAAAAATATGAAGAGCTTCAAAAGGTGTCAAAAATATGAGGAGCATGAAACGGTCTTAAAAATAGGAGAAAGATGAAGCGGTGTTCAAAAACATGAAGAACATGAAAAGGTGTGAAAAATAAGAAGAGCTTTAAAAGGTGTGAAAATTATGAGGAGCTTGAAACGGTCTGAAAAATAGGAGGAGCATGAACTGGTGTTGAAAAACATGAAGAGCCTCAAAAGGTGGGAAAAATATGAAGAGCTTCAAAAGGTGTGAAAAATATGAGGAGCATGAAACGATCTGAAAAATAGGAGGAGGATGAAACGGTAATCAAAAACATGAAGAGCCTGAAAAGGTGTGAAAAATTTGAAGAGCTTCAAAAGGTGTGAAATACATGAGGAGCATGAAACGGTCTGAAAAATAGGAGGAGCATGAAGCGGTGTTCAAAAACATGAAGAGCCTGAAAAGTTGTGAAAAATATGAAGAGCTTCAAAAGGTGTCAAATATATGAGGAGCATGAAACGGTCTGAAATATAGGAGGAGCATGAAGCGGTGTTCAAAAACATGAAGTGCCTGAAAAGGTGTGAAAAATCTGAAGAGCTTCAAAAGGTTTTAAAAATATGAGGAGCAAGAAATTGTCTGAAAAATAAAGGAGCATGAAGCGATGTTCAAAAACATGAAGAGCCTGAAAAGGTGTGAAAAATATGACGAGCTTCAAAAGTTGTCTAAAATATGAAGAGCATGAAACCGTGTGAAAAAGAGGAGGAGCATGAAGCGGTGTTCAAAAACATGAAGAGCCTGAAAAGGTGTGAAAAATATGAAGAGCTTCAAAAGGTTTGAACTACATGAGGAGCATTAAACGGTCTGAAAAATAGCAGGAGCATTAAGTGGTGTTGAAAAACCTGAAGAGCCTGAAAAGATGTGAAAAATATGAAGAGCGTCAAAAGGTGTAAAAAAAATATGAAGAGCCTGAAACGGTCTGAAAAATAGGAGGAGCATGAAGCGGTGTTTAAAAACATGAAGAGCCTGAAAAGGTGTGAAATATATGAAGAGCTTCAAAAGGTGTGAAAAATATGGAGAGCTTCAAAAGGTGTCAAAAATATGAAGAGCATGAAACGGTCTGAAAAATAGGGGGAGCATGAAATGGTGTTCAAAAACATGAAGAGCCTGAAAAGGTGTGAAATATATGAAGAGCCTGAAAAGGTGTGAAAAATATGAAGAGCTTCAAAAGGTGTCAAAAATATGAAGAGCATGAAACTGTCTGAAAAATAGGAGGAGCATTAAATGGTGTTCAAAAACATGAAGAGCCTGAAAAGGTGTGAAAAATATGAAAAGCTTCAAAGGTGTGATATACATGAGGAGCATGAAACGGTCTGAAAAATAGGAGAAGCATGAAGTGATGTGGAAAAACATGAACAGCCTGAAAAGGTGTGAAAAATATGAAGAGCTTCAAAAGGTGTGAAATACATGAGGAGCATGAAACGGTCTGAAAAATAGGAGGAGCATGAAGCGGTGTTCAAAAAAAGGCAGAGACTGAAAAGTTGTGAAAAATATGAAGAGCTTTAAAGGTGTGAAAAATATGAAGAAGTTCAAAATGTGTCAAAAATGAGATGAGCATGAAACGGTCTGAAAAATAGGAGGAGCATGAAGCGGTGTTCAAAAACATGAAGAGCCTGAAAAGTTGTGAAAAATATGAAGAGCTTCAAAAGGTGTCAAATATATGAGGAGCATGAAACGGTCTGAAATATAGGAGGAGCATGAAGCGGTGTTCAAAAACATGAAGTGCCTGAAAAGGTGTGAAAAATCTGAAGAGCTTCAAAAGGTTTTAAAAATATGAGGAGCAAGAAATTGTCTGAAAAATAAAGGAGCATGAAGCGATGTTCAAAAACATGAAGAGCCTGAAAAGGTGTGAAAAATATGACGAGCTTCAAAAGTTGTCTAAAATATGAAGAGCATGAAACCGTGTGAAAAATAGGAGGAGCATGAAGCGGTGTTCAAAAACATGAAGAGCCTGAAAAGGTGTGAAAAATATGAAGAGCTTCAAAAGGTTTGAACTGCATGAGGAGCATTAAACGGTCTGAAAAATAGCAGGAGCATTAAGTGGTGTTGAAAAACCTGAAGAGCCTGAAAAGATGTGAAAAATATGAAGAGCGTCAAAAGGTGTAAAAAAAATATGAAGAGCCTGAAACGGTCTGAAAAATAGGAGGAGCATGAAGCGGTGTTTAAAAACATGAAGAGCCTGAAAAGGTGTGAAATATATGAAGAGCTTCAAAAGGTGTGAAAAATATGGAGAGCTTCAAAAGGTGTCAAAAATATGAAGAGCATGAAACGGTCTGAAAAATAGGGGGAGCATGAAATGGTGTTCAAAAACATGAAGAGCCTGAAAAGGTGTGAAATATATGAAGAGCCTGAAAAGGTGTGAAAAATATGAAGAGCTTCAAAAGGTGTCAAAAATATGAAGAGCATGAAACTGTCTGAAAAATAGGAGGAGCATTAAATGGTGTTCAAAAACATGAAGAGCCTGAAAAGGTGTGAAAAATATGAAAAGCTTCAAAGGTGTGATATACATGAGGAGCATGAAACGGTCTGAAAAATAGGAGAAGCATGAAGTGATGTGGAAAAACATGAACAGCCTGAAAAGGTGTGAAAAATATGAAGAGCTTCAAAAGGTGTGAAATACATGAGGAGCATGAAACTCTCTGAAAAATAGGAGGAGCATGAAGTGGTGTTCAAAAACATGAAGAGCCTGAAAATGTGTGAAAAATATGAAGAGCTTCAAAAGGTGTGAAATATATGAGGAGCTTCAAAAGGTGTGAAAAATATGAAGAGCTTCAAAAGATGTCAAAAATATGAAAAGCATGAAACGGTCTGAAAAATAGGAGGAGCATGAAATGGTGTTCAAAAACATGAAGAGCCTGAAAATGTGTGAAAAATTTGAAAAGCTTCAAAGGTTTGAAATACATGAGGAGCATGAAACGGTCTGAAAAATAGGAGAAGCATGAAGTGGTGTGGAAAAAAATGAAGAGCCTGAAAAAGTGTGAAAAATATGAAGAGCTTCAAAAGGTGTGAAATATATGTGGAGCATGTATCTCTCTGAAAAATAGGAGGAGCATGAATTGGTGTTGAAAAACATGAAGAGCCTGAAAAGATGTGAAAAATATGAAGAGCTCCAAAAGGTGTGAAAAATATGAGAAGCATGATACGATCTGAAAAATAGGAGGAGCATGAAGTGGTGTTCAGAAACATGGAGAGCCTAAAAAGGTGTGAAAAATATGAAGAGCTTCAAAAAGTGTCAAAAATATGAGGAGCTTGAAACGGTCTGAAAAATAGGAGGAGCATGAGCAGTGTTCACAAACATGAAGAGCCTGAAAAGGTGTGAAAAATATGAAGAGCTTCAAAACGTGTGAAATACATGAGGAGCATGAAAAGGTCTGAAAAATAGGAGGAGCATGAAATGGTGTTCAAAAACATGAAGAGCATGAAAAGGTGTGAAAATTATGAAGAGCTTCAAAAGGTGTCAAAAACATGAGGAGAATGAAACGGTCTGAAAAATAGGAGGAGCATGAAGCAGTGTTCAAAACATGAAGAGCCTGAAAAAGTGTGAAAAATATGAAGATCTTCAAAAGTTTGAAAAATATGAAGACCCTGAAAAGGTGTCAAAAATGAGATGAGCATGAAACAGTCTGAAAAGTAGGAGGAGCATGAAGTGTTGTTCAAAAACGTGAAGAGCCTGAAAAGTTGTGAAAAATATGAAGAGCTTGAAAAGGTGTGAAATACCTGAGGAGCATGAAACGGTCTGAAAAATAGGAGGAGCATGAAGCGGTGTTCAAAACATGAAGAGCCTGAAAAAGTGTGAAAAATATGAAGAGCTTCAAAAGGTTTAAAAAATAGGAGGAGGATGAAGCGGTGTTCAAAAACATGAAGAGCCTGAAAAAGTGTGATAAATATGAAGAGCTTATAAAATTGTCAAAAATATGAGGAGCATGGAGAGATGTTCAAAATCATGAAGAGGCTGATAAGGTGTGAAAAACATTAAGAGCTTCAAAAGGTTTGAAAAATAGGAGGAGCATGAAGCAGTGTTCAAAAACATGAAGAGCCTGAAAATGTGTGAAAAATATGAAGAGCTTATAAAATTGTCAAAAATATGAGGAGCATGAAACGGTCTGAAAAATACGAGCAGCCTGAAAACGTCTGAAAAATAGGAGGAGCATGAAGCGGTGTTCAAAAACATGAAGGGCCTGAAAACGTGTGAAAAATATGAAGAGCTTCAAAAGGAGTCAAAAATATGCGGAGCCTGAAACGATCTGAAAAATAGGAGGAGCATGAAGCGGTGTTGAAAAACATGAAGAGCCGAAAAGGTGTGAAAAATGTGAAGAGCTTCAAAAGGTGTCAAAAATATGAGGAGCATGAAACGGTCTGAAATATAAGAGGATCATGAAGCGGTGTTGAAAAACATGAAGAGCCTGAAAAGGTGTGATAAATGTGAAGAGCTTCAAAAGGTGTCAAAAATATGAGGAGCATGAAACGGTCTGAAAAATAGGAGGAGTAAGAAGCGTTATTGAAAAACATGAAGAGCCTGAAAACGTGTGAAGAATATGAAGAGCTCAAAAGGTGTGAAAAAAATGAAGAGCTTCAGAAGGTGTCAAAAATGAGATGAGCATGAAACGGCCTCAAAAATAGGAGGAGCAGGAAGTGGTGTTCAGAAACAAGGAGAGCCTGAAATGGTGTGAAAAATATGAAGAGCTTCAAAAGGTGTGAAAAACAGGAGGAACATGAAACGGTGTTCAAAAATATGAAGAGCCTGAAAAGGTGTGAAAAATATGAAGTGCTTCAAAAGGTGTCAACAATATGAGGAGCATGAAACGGTCTGAAAAATAGGAGGAGCAAGAAGCGGTGTTGAAAAACAAGAAGAGACGGAAAAGGTGTGAAAAATATGAAGAGCTTCAAAACGTGTCAAAAATATGAGGAGCACGAAACGGTCTGAAAATTAGGAGGAGCATGAAGCGGTGTTGAAAAACATGAAGAGCCTGAAAACGTGTGAAAAATATGAAGAGCTTCAAAAGGTATGAAAATATGAAGAGCTTCAAAAGTTGTCAAAAAAGAGATGAGCATGAAACGGTCTGAAAAATAGGAGCAACATGAAGCGGTGTTGAAAAACATGAAGAGCCTGAAAAGGTGTGAAAGATAAGAAGAGCTTTAAAAGGTGTGAAAATTATGAGGAGCTTGAAACGGTCTGAAAAATAGGAGGAGCATGAACTGGTGTTGAAAAACATGAAGAGCCTGAAAAGGTTGGAAAAATATGAAGAGCTTCAAAAGGTGTGAAAAATATGAGGAGCATGAAACGGTCTGAAAAATAGGAGGAGGATGAAACGGTAATCAAAAACATGAAGAGCCTGAAAAGGTGTGAAAAATTTGAAGAGCTTCAAGAGGTGTGAAATACATGAGGAGCATGAAACGGTCTGAAAAATAGGAGGAGCATGAAGCGGTGTTCAAAAAAATGCAGAAACTGAAAAGTTGTGAAAAATATGAAGAGCTTTAAAGGTGTGAAAAATATGAAGAAGTTCAAAATGTGTCAAAAATGAGATGAGCATGAAACGGTCTGAAAAATAGGAGGAGCATGAAGCGGTGTTCAAAAACATGAAGAGCCTGAAAAGTTGTGAAAAATATGAAGAGCTTGAAAAGGTGTCAAATATATGAGGAGCATGAAACGGTCTGAAATATAGGAGGAGCATGAAGCGGTGTTCAAAAACATGAAGTGCCTGAAAAGGTGTGAAAAATCTGAAGAGCTTCAAAAGGTTTTAAAAATATGAGGAGCAAGAAATTGTCTGAAAAATAAAGGAGCATGAAGCGATGTTCAAAAACATGAAGAGCCTGAAAAGGTGTGAAAAATATGACGAGCTTCAAAAGTTGTCTAAAATATGAAGAGCATGAAACCGTGTGAAAAAGAGGAGGAGCATGAAGCGGTGTTCAAAAACATGAAGAGCCTGAAAAGGTGTGAAAAATATGAAGAGCTTCAAAAGGTTTGAACTACATGAGGAGCATTAAACGGTCTGAAAAATAGCAGGAGCATTAAGTGGTGTTGAAAAACCTGAAGAGCCTGAAAAGATGTGAAAAATATGAAGAGCGTCAAAAGGTGTAAAAAAAATATGAAGAGCCTGAAACGGTCTGAAAAATAGGAGGAGCATGAAGCGGTGTTTAAAAACATGAAGAGCCTGAAAAGGTGTGAAATATATGAAGAGCTTCAAAAGGTGTGAAAAATATGGAGAGCTTCAAAAGGTGTCAAAAATATGAAGAGCATGAAACGGTCTGAAAAATAGGGGGAGCATGAAATGGTGTTCAAAAACATGAAGAGCCTGAAAAGGTGTGAAATATATGAAGAGCCTGAAAAGGTGTGAAAAATATGAAGAGCTTCAAAAGGTGTCAAAAATATGAAGAGCATGAAACTGTCTGAAAAATAGGAGGAGCATTAAATGGTGTTCAAAAACATGAAGAGCCTGAAAAGGTGTGAAAAATATGAAAAGCTTCAAAGGTGTGATATACATGAGGAGCATGAAACGGTCTGAAAAATAGGAGAAGCATGAAGTGATGTGGAAAAACATGAACAGCCTGAAAAGGTGTGAAAAATATGAAGAGCTTCAAAAGGTGTGAAATACATGAGGAGCATGAAACGGTCTGAAAAATAGGAGGAGCATGAAGCGGTGTTCAAAAAAAGGCAGAGACTGAAAAGTTGTGAAAAATATGAAGAGCTTTAAAGGTGTGAAAAATATGAAGAAGTTCAAAATGTGTCAAAAATGAGATGAGCATGAAACGGTCTGAAAAATAGGAGGAGCATGAAGCGGTGTTCAAAAACATGAAGAGCCTGAAAAGTTGTGAAAAATATGAAGAGCTTCAAAAGGTGTCAAATATATGAGGAGCATGAAACGGTCTGAAATATAGGAGGAGCATGAAGCGGTGTTCAAAAACATGAAGTGCCTGAAAAGGTGTGAAAAATCTGAAGAGCTTCAAAAGGTTTTAAAAATATGAGGAGCAAGAAATTGTCTGAAAAATAAAGGAGCATGAAGCGATGTTCAAAAACATGAAGAGCCTGAAAAGGTGTGAAAAATATGACGAGCTTCAAAAGTTGTCTAAAATATGAAGAGCATGAAACCGTGTGAAAAATAGGAGGAGCATGAAGCGGTGTTCAAAAACATGAAGAGCCTGAAAAGGTGTGAAAAATATGAAGAGCTTCAAAAGGTTTGAACTGCATGAGGAGCATTAAACGGTCTGAAAAATAGCAGGAGCATTAAGTGGTGTTGAAAAACCTGAAGAGCCTGAAAAGATGTGAAAAATATGAAGAGCGTCAAAAGGTGTAAAAAAAATATGAAGAGCCTGAAACGGTCTGAAAAATAGGAGGAGCATGAAGCGGTGTTTAAAAACATGAAGAGCCTGAAAAGGTGTGAAATATATGAAGAGCTTCAAAAGGTGTGAAAAATATGGAGAGCTTCAAAAGGTGTCAAAAATATGAAGAGCATGAAACGGTCTGAAAAATAGGGGGAGCATGAAATGGTGTTCAAAAACATGAAGAGCCTGAAAAGGTGTGAAATATATGAAGAGCCTGAAAAGGTGTGAAAAATATGAAGAGCTTCAAAAGGTGTCAAAAATATGAAGAGCATGAAACTGTCTGAAAAATAGGAGGAGCATTAAATGGTGTTCAAAAACATGAAGAGCCTGAAAAGGTGTGAAAAATATGAAAAGCTTCAAAGGTGTGATATACATGAGGAGCATGAAACGGTCTGAAAAATAGGAGAAGCATGAAGTGATGTGGAAAAACATGAACAGCCTGAAAAGGTGTGAAAAATATGAAGAGCTTCAAAAGGTGTGAAATACATGAGGAGCATGAAACTCTCTGAAAAATAGGAGGAGCATGAAGTGGTGTTCAAAAACATGAAGAGCCTGAAAATGTGTGAAAAATATGAAGAGCTTCAAAAGGTGTGAAATATATGAGGAGCTTCAAAAGGTGTGAAAAATATGAAGAGCTTCAAAAGATGTCAAAAATATGAAAAGCATGAAACGGTCTGAAAAATAGGAGGAGCATGAAATGGTGTTCAAAAACATGAAGAGCCTGAAAATGTGTGAAAAATTTGAAAAGCTTCAAAGGTTTGAAATACATGAGGAGCATGAAACGGTCTGAAAAATAGGAGAAGCATGAAGTGGTGTGGAAAAAAATGAAGAGCCTGAAAAAGTGTGAAAAATATGAAGAGCTTCAAAAGGTGTGAAATATATGTGGAGCATGTATCTCTCTGAAAAATAGGAGGAGCATGAATTGGTGTTGAAAAACATGAAGAGCCTGAAAAGATGTGAAAAATATGAAGAGCTCCAAAAGGTGTGAAAAATATGAGAAGCATGATACGATCTGAAAAATAGGAGGAGCATGAAGTGGTGTTCAGAAACATGGAGAGCCTAAAAAGGTGTGAAAAATATGAAGAGCTTCAAAAAGTGTCAAAAATATGAGGAGCTTGAAACGGTCTGAAAAATAGGAGGAGCATGAGCAGTGTTCACAAACATGAAGAGCCTGAAAAGGTGTGAAAAATATGAAGAGCTTCAAAACGTGTGAAATACATGAGGAGCATGAAAAGGTCTGAAAAATAGGAGGAGCATGAAATGGTGTTCAAAAACATGAAGAGCATGAAAAGGTGTGAAAATTATGAAGAGCTTCAAAAGGTGTCAAAAACATGAGGAGAATGAAACGGTCTGAAAAATAGGAGGAGCATGAAGCAGTGTTCAAAACATGAAGAGCCTGAAAAAGTGTGAAAAATATGAAGATCTTAAAAAGTTTGAAAAATATGAAGACCCTGAAAAGGTGTCAAAAATGAGATGAGCATGAAACAGTCTGAAAAGTAGGAGGAGCATGAAGTGTTGTTCAAAAACGTGAAGAGCCTGAAAAGTTGTGAAAAATATGAAGAGCTTGAAAAGGTGTGAAATACCTGAGGAGCATGAAACGGTCTGAAAAATAGGAGGAGCATGAAGCGGTGTTCAAAACATGAAGAGCCTGAAAAAGTGTGAAAAATATGAAGAGCTTCAAAAGGTTTAAAAAATAGGAGGAGGATGAAGCGGTGTTCAAAAACATGAAGAGCCTGAAAAAGTGTGATAAATATGAAGAGCTTATAAAATTGTCAAAAATATGAGGAGCATGGAGAGATGTTCAAAATCATGAAGAGGCTGATAAGGTGTGAAAAACATTAAGAGCTTCAAAAGGTTTGAAAAATAGGAGGAGCATGAAGCAGTGTTCAAAAACATGAAGAGCCTGAAAATGTGTGAAAAATATGAAGAGCTTATAAAATTGTCAAAAATATGAGGAGCATGAAACGGTCTGAAAAATACGAGCAGCCTGAAAACGTCTGAAAAATAGGAGGAGCATGAAGCGGTGTTCAAAAACATGAAGGGCCTGAAAACGTGTGAAAAATATGAAGAGCTTCAAAAGGAGTCAAAAATATGCGGAGCCTGAAACGATCTGAAAAATAGGAGGAGCATGAAGCGGTGTTGAAAAACATGAAGAGCCGAAAAGGTGTGAAAAATGTGAAGAGCTTCAAAAGGTGTCAAAAATATGAGGAGCATGAAACGGTCTGAAATATAAGAGGATCATGAAGCGGTGTTGAAAAACATGAAGAGCCTGAAAAGGTGTGATAAATGTGAAGAGCTTCAAAAGGTGTCAAAAATATGAGGAGCATGAAACGGTCTGAAAAATAGGAGGAGTAAGAAGCGTTATTGAAAAACATGAAGAGCCTGAAAACGTGTGAAGAATATGAAGAGCTCAAAAGGTGTGAAAAAAATGAAGAGCTTCAGAAGGTGTCAAAAATGAGATGAGCATGAAACGGCCTCAAAAATAGGAGGAGCAGGAAGTGGTGTTCAGAAACAAGGAGAGCCTGAAAAGGTGTGAAAAATATGAAGAGCTTCAAAAGGTGTGAAAAACAGGAGGAACATGAAACGGTGTTCAAAAATATGAAGAGCCTGAAAAGGTGTGAAAAATATGAAGTGCTTCAAAAGGTGTCAACAATATGAGGAGCATGAAACGGTCTGAAAAATAGGAGGAGCAAGAAGCGGTGTTGAAAAACAAGAAGAGACGGAAAAGGTGTGAAAAATATGAAGAGCTTCAAAACGTGTCAAAAATATGAGGAGCACGAAACGGTCTGAAAATTAGGAGGAGCATGAAGCGGTGTTGAAAAACATGAAGAGCCTGAAAACGTGTGAAAAATATGAAGAGCTTCAAAAGGTATGAAAATATGAAGAGCTTCAAAAGTTGTCAAAAAAGAGATGAGCATGAAACGGTCTGAAAAATAGGAGCAACATGAAGCGGTGTTGAAAAACATGAAGAGCCTGAAAAGGTGTGAAAGATAAGAAGAGCTTTAAAAGGTGTGAAAATTATGAGGAGCTTGAAACGGTCTGAAAAATAGGAGGAGCATGAACTGGTGTTGAAAAACATGAAGAGCCTGAAAAGGTTGGAAAAATATGAAGAGCTTCAAAAGGTGTGAAAAATATGAGGAGCATGAAACGGTCTGAAAAATAGGAGGAGGATGAAACGGTAATCAAAAACATGAAGAGCCTGAAAAGGTGTGAAAAATTTGAAGAGCTTCAAGAGGTGTGAAATACATGAGGAGCATGAAACGGTCTGAAAAATAGGAGGAGCATGAAGCGGTGTTCAAAAAAATGCAGAAACTGAAAAGTTGTGAAAAATATGAAGAGCTTTAAAGGTGTGAAAAATATGAAGAAGTTCAAAATGTGTCAAAAATGAGATGAGCATGAAACGGTCTGAAAAATAGGAGGAGCATGAAGCGGTGTTCAAAAACATGAAGAGCCTGAAAAGTTGTGAAAAATATGAAGAGCTTGAAAAGGTGTCAAATATATGAGGAGCATGAAACGGTCTGAAATATAGGAGGAGCATGAAGCGGTGTTCAAAAACATGAAGTGCCTGAAAAGGTGTGAAAAATCTGAAGAGCTTCAAAAGGTTTTAAAAATATGAGGAGCAAGAAATTGTCTGAAAAATAAAGGAGCATGAAGCGATGTTCAAAAACATGAAGAGCCTGAAAAGGTGTGAAAAATATGACGAGCTTCAAAAGTTGTCTAAAATATGAAGAGCATGAAACCGTGTGAAAAAGAGGAGGAGCATGAAGCGGTGTTCAAAAACATGAAGAGCCTGAAAAGGTGTGAAAAATATGAAGAGCTTCAAAAGGTTTGAACTACATGAGGAGCATTAAACGGTCTGAAAAATAGCAGGAGCATTAAGTGGTGTTGAAAAACCTGAAGAGCCTGAAAAGATGTGAAAAATATGAAGAGCGTCAAAAGGTGTAAAAAAAATATGAAGAGCCTGAAACGGTCTGAAAAATAGGAGGAGCATGAAATGGTGTTCAAAAACATGAAGAGCCTGAAAAGGTGTGAAAAATCTGAAGAGCTTCAAAAGGTTTTAAAAATATGAGGAGCAAGAAATTGTCTGAAAAATAAAGGAGCATGAAGCGATGTTCAAAAACATGAAGAGCCTGAAAAGGTGTGAAATATATGAAGAGCTTCAAAAGGTGTGAAAAATATGGAGAGCTTCAAAAGGTGTCAAAAATATGAAGAGCATGAAACGGTCTGAAAAATAGGGGGAGCATGAAATGGTGTTCAAAAACATGAAGAGCCTGAAAAGGTGTGAAATATATGAAGAGCCTGAAAAGGTGTGAAAAATATGAAGAGCTTCAAAAGGTGTCAAAAATATGAAGAGCATGAAACTGTCTGAAAAATAGGAGGAGCATTAAATGGTGTTCAAAAACATGAAGAGCCTGAAAAGGTGTGAAAAATATGAAAAGCTTCAAAGGTGTGATATACATGAGGAGCATGAAACGGTCTGAAAAATAGGAGAAGCATGTAGTGATGTGGAAAAACATGAACAGCCTGAAAAGGTGTGAAAAATATGAAGAGCTTCAAAAGGTGTGAAATACATGAGGAGCATGAAACTCTCTGAAAAATAGGAGGAGCATGAAGTGGTGTTCAGAAACATGGAGAGCCTAAAAAGGTGTGAAAAATATGAAGAGCTTCAAAAAGTGTCAAAAACATGAGGAGAATGAAACGGTCTGAAAAATAGGAGGAGCATGAAGCAGTGTTCAAAACATGAAGAGCCTGAAAAAGTGTGAAAAATATGAAGATCTTCAAAACTTTGAAAAATATGAAGACCCTGAAAAGGTGTCAAAAATGAGATGAGCATGAAACAGTCTGAAAAGTAGGAGGAGCATGAAGTGTTGTTCAAAAACGTGAAGTACATGAAAAGGTGTGAAAAATATGAAGAGCTTGAAAAGTTATGAAATACCTGAGGAGCATGAAACGGTCTGAAAAATAGGAGGAGCATGAAGCGGTGTTCAAAACATGAAGAGCCTGAAAAAGTGTGAAAAAAATGAAGAGCTTCAAAAGGTTTGAAAAATAGGAGGAGGATGAAGCGGTGTTCAAAAACATGAAGAGCCTGAAAAAGTGTGATAAATATGAAGAGCTTATAAAATTGTCAAAAATATGAGGAGCATGGAGAGATGTTCAAAAACATGAAGAGGATGATAAGGCGTGAAAAACATTAAGAGCTTCAAAAGGTTTGAAAAATAGGAGGAGCATGAAGCGGTGTT
Organism: Dama dama; assembly: GCF_033118175.1. NCBI lineage: Eukaryota > Metazoa > Chordata > Mammalia > Artiodactyla > Cervidae > Dama > Dama dama. The sequence goes on along the minus strand of NC_083706.1, from coordinate 10,096,956 downwards.
CAAAAACATGAAGAGCCTGAAAATGTGTGAAAAATATGAATAGCTTATAAAATTGTCAAAAATATGAGGAGCATGAAACGGTCTGAAAAATAAGAGCAGCCTGAAAACGTCTGAAAAATAGGAGGAGCATGAAGCGGTGTTCAAAAACATGAAGGGCCTGAAAACGTGTGAAAACTATGAAGAGCTTCAAAAGGAGTCAAAAATATGCAAAGCCTGAAACGATCTGAAAAATAGGAGGAACATGAAGCGGTGTTGAAAAACATGAAGAGCCTGAAAATGTGTGAAAAATATGAAGAGCTTCAAAAGGTGTGAAATACATGAGGAGCATGAAACTCTATGAAAAATAGGAGGAGCATGAAGTGGTGTTCAAAAACATGAAGAGCCTGAAAATGTGTGAAAAATATGAAGAGCTTCAAAAGGTGTGAAATATATGAGGAGCTTCAAAAGGTGTGAAAAATATGAAGAGCTTCAAAAGATGTCAAAAATATGAAAAGCATGAAACGGTCTGAAAAATAGGAGGAGCATGAAATGGTGTTCAAAAACATGAAGAGACTGAAAATGTGTGAAAAATATGAAAAGCTTCAAAGGTTTGAAATACATGAGGAGCATGAAACAGTCTGAAAAATAGGAGAAGCATGAAGTGGTGTGGAAAAAAATGAAGAGCCTGAAAATGTGTGAAAAATATGAAGAGCTTCAAAAGGTGTGAAATATATGTGGAGCATGAATCTCTCTGAAAAATAGGAGGAGCATGAAGTGGTGTTGAAAAACATGAAGAGCCTGAAAAGATGTGAAAAATATGAAGAGCTCCAAAAGGTGTGAAAAATATGAGAAGCATGATACGATCTGAAAAATAGGAGGAGCATGAAGTGCTGTTCAGAAACATGGAGAGCCTAAAAAGGTGTGAAAAATATGAAGAGCTTCAAAAGGTGTCAAAAATATGAGGAGCTTGAAACTGTCTGAAAAATAGGAGGAGCATGAAGCAGTGTTCAAAAACATGAAGAGCCTGAAAAGGTGTGAAAAATATGAAGAGCTTCAAAACGTGTGAAATACCTGAGGAGCATGAAACGGTCTGAAAAATAGGAGGAGCATGAAGTGGTGTTCAAAACATGAAGAGCCTGAAAAAGTGTGAAAAATATGAAGAGCTTCAAAAGGTTTGAAAAATAGGAGGAGGATGAAGCGGTGTTCAAAAACATGAAGAGCCTGAAAAAGTGTGATAAATATGAAGAGCTTATAAAATTGTCAAAAATATGAGGAGCATGGAGAGATGTTCAAAAACATGAAGAGGATGTTAAGGCGTGAAAAACATTAAGAGCTTCAAAAGGTTTGAAAAATAGGAGGAGCATGAAGCGGTGTTCAAAAACATGAAGAGCCTGAAAATGTGTGAAAAATATGAATAGCTTATAAAATTGTCAAAAATATGAGGAGCATGAAACGGTCTGAAATATAAGAGGATCATGAAGCGGTGTTGAAAAACATGAAGAGTCTGAAAACGTGTGAAAACTAGGAGGAGCATGAAGCGGTGTTCAAAAACATGAAGGGCCTGAAAACGTGTGAAAAATATGAAGAGCTTCAAAAGGAGTCAAAAATATGCGAAGCCTGAAACGATCTGAAAAATAGGAGGAGCATGAAGCGGTGTTGAAAAACATGAAGAGCCGGAAAAGGTGTGAAAAATGTGAAGAGCTTCAAAAGGTGTCAAAAATATGAGGAGCATGAAACGGTCTGAAATATAAGAGGATCATGAAGCGGTGTTGAAAAACATGAAGAGCCGGAAAAGGTGTGAAAAATGTGAAGAGCTTCAAAAGGTGTCAAAAATATGAGGAGCATGAAACGGTCTGAAATATAAGAGGATCATGAAGCGGTGTTGAAAAACATGAAGAGTCTGAAAACGTGTGAAAAATATGAAGAGCTTCAAACGGTGTGAAAAATATCAGGAGCATGAAACGGTCTGAAAAAGATGAGGAGCATGAAGTGGTCTTCAAAAACATGTACAGCCTGAAAAGGTGTGAAAAATATGAAGAGCTTCAAAAGATGTGAAAAATATGAAGAGCTTCAAAAGGTGTCAAAAATGAGATGAGCATGAAACGGTCTGAAAAATAGGAGAAGAATGAAACGGTGTTGAAAAAGTGAAGAGCCTGAAAAGCTGTGAAAAATATGAAGAGCTTCAAAAGGTGTGAAAAATATGAAGAGCTTCAAAACGTGTGAAATACATGAGGAGCATGAAAAGGTCTGAAAAATAGGAGTAGCATGAAGAGGTGTTCAAAAACATGAAGAGGCTGATAAGGTGTGAAAAACATGAAGAGCTTCAAAAAGTTTGAAAAATAGGAGGAGCATGAAGCGGTGTTCAAAAACATGAGGAGCCTGAAAAGATGAGAAAAATATGAAGAGCTTCAAAAGGTGTGAGAAATGTGAGGAGCATGAAGCGGTGTTCAAATACATGAAGAGCCTGAAAAAGTGTGAAAAATATGAAGAGTTTATAAAATTGTCAAAAATATCAGGAGCATGAAACGGTCTGAAAAATACGAGCAGCCTGAAACCGTCTGAAAAATAGGAGGAGCATGAAGCGGTGTTCAAAAACATGAAGGGCCTGAAAACGTGTGAAAAATATGAAGAGCTTCAAAAGGAGTCAAAAATATGCGGAGCCTGAAACGATCTGAAAAATACGAGGAGCATGAAGCGGAGTTGAAAAACATGAAGAGCCGGAAAAGGTGTGAAAAATGTGAAGAGCTTCAAAAGGTGTCAAAAATATGAGGAGCATGAAACGCTCTGAAATATAGGAGGATCATGAAGCGGGGTTGAAAAACATGAAGAGCCTGAAAAGGTGTGATAAATGTGAAGACCTTCAAAAGGTGTCAAAAATATGAGGAGTATGAAACGGTCTGAAAAATAGGAGGAGCATGAAACGGTGATCAAAAACATGAAGAATCTGAAAACGTGTGAAAAATATGAAGAGCTTCAAACGGTGTGAAAAATATCAGGAGCAGGAAACGGTCTGAAAAAGATGAGGAGCATGAAGTGGTCTTCAGAAACATGTACAGCCTGAAAAGGTGTGAAAAATATGAAGAGCTTCAAAAGGTGTGAAAAACAGGAGGAACATGAAGCAGCGTTCAAAAATATGAAGAGCCTGAAAAGGTGTCAAAAATATGAAGTGCTCCAAAAGGTGTCAACAATATGAGGAGCATGAAACAGTCTGAAAAATAGGAGGAGCAAGAAGCGGTGTTGAAAAACAAGAAGAGACGGAAAAGGTGTGAAAAATATGAAGAGCTTCAAAAGGTTTCCAAAATATGAGGAGCTTGAAATGATCTGAAAAATAGGACGAGCATGAAACGGTGTTCAAAAACATGAAGAGCATGAAAAGGTGTGAAAATTATGAAGAGCTTCAAAAGGTGTGAAAAACAGGAGGAGAATGAAACGGTCTGAAAAATAGGAGGAGCATGAAGCAGTGTTCAAAACATGAAGAGCCTGAAAAAGTGTGAAAAATATGAAGATCTTCAAAACTTTGAAAAATATGAAGACCCTGAAAAGGTGTCAAAAATGAGATGAGCATGAAACAGTCTGAAAAGTAGGAGGAGCATGAAGTGTTGTTCAAAAACGTGAAGAGCCTGAAAAGGTGTGAAAAATATGAAGAGCTTGAAAAGGTGTGAAATACCTGAGGAGCATGAAACGGTCTGAAAAATAGGAGGAGCATGAAGCGGTGTTCAAAACATGAAGAGCCTGAAAAAGTGTGAAAAATATGAAGAGCTTCAAAAGGTTTGAAAAATAGGAGGAGCATGAAGCGGTGTTCAAAAACATGAAGAGCCTGAAAAAGTGTGAAAAATATGAAGAGCTTATAAAATTGTCAAAAATAAGAGGAGCATGATGAGATGTTCAAAAACATGAAGAGGCTGATAAGGTGTGAAAAACATGAAGAGCTTCAAAAGGTTTGAAAAATAGGAGGAGCATGAAGCGGTGCTCAAAAACATGAAGAGCCTGAAAAAGTGTGAAAAATATGAAGAGCTTATAAAATTGTCAAAAATATGAGGAGCATGAAACGGTCTGAAAAATACGAGCAGCCTGAAACCGTCTGAAAAATAGGAGGAGCATGAAGCGGTGTTGAAAAACATGAAGAGCCGGAAAAGCTGTGAAAAATGTGAAGAGCTTCAAAAGGTGTCAAAAATATGAGGAGCATGAAACGCTCTGAAATATAGGTGGATCAAGAAGTGGTGTTGAAAAACATGAAGAGCCTGAAAAGGTGTGATAAATGTGAAGAGCTTCAAAAGGTGTCAAAAATATGAGGAGCATGTAACGGTCTGAAAAATAGGAGGAGCATGAAACGGTGATCAAAAACATGAAGAATCTGAAAACGTGTGAAAAATATGAAGAGCTTCAAACGGTGTGAAAAATATGAGGTGCATGAAATGGTCTGAAAAAGATGAGGAGAATGAAGTGGTCTTCAAAAACATGTACAGCCTGAAAAGGTGTGAAAAACATGGAGAGCTTCAAAAGGTGTGAAAAACAGGAGGAACATGAAGTGGTGTTCAAAAATATGAAGAGCCTGAAAAGGTGTGAAAACTATGAAGTGCTTCAAAAGGTGTCAACAATATGAGGAGCATGAAACGGTCTGAAAAATAGGAGGAGCAAGAAGCGGTGTTGAAAAACAAGAAGAGACGGAAAAGGTGTGAAAATATGAAGAGCTTCAAAACGTGTCAAAAATATGAGGAGCGTGAAACGGTCTGAAAAATAGGAGGAGCATGAAGCGGTGTTGAAAAACATGAAGAGCCTGAAAACGTGTGAAAAATATGAAGAGCTTCAAAAGGTATGAAAATATGAAGAGCTTCAAAAGTTGTCAAAAAAGAGATGAGCATGAAACGGTCTGAAAAATAGGAGCAGCATGAAGCGGTGTTGAAAAACATGAAGAGTCTGAAAAGGTGTGAAAAATATGAAGAGCTTCAAAAGGTGTCAAAAATATGAGGAGCATGAAACGGTCTGAAATATAGGAAGATCATCAAGCGGTGTTGAAAAACATGAAGAGCCTGAAAATGTGTGAAAAACGTGAAGAGTTTCAAAAGATGTCAAAAATATGAGGAGCATGAAACGGTCTGAAAAATATGAGGAGCATGAAGCGGTGTTAAAAAACATGAAGAGCCTGAAAAGAAGTGCAAAATATGAAGAGCTTCAAAAGGTGTGAAAAATATGAAGACCTTCAAAAGGTGTCAAAAAAGAAATGAGCATGAAACGGTCGGAAAAATAGGAGGAGCATGAAGCGGTGTTGTAAAACATGAAGAGCCTGAAAACCTGTGAAAAACAGGAAGAGCTTCAAAAGGTGTGAAAAATATGAAGAGCTTGAAAAGGTGTGAAATACCTGAGGAGCATGAAACGGTCTGAAAAATAGGAGGAGCATGAAGCGGTGTTCAAAACATGAAGAGCCTGAAAAAGTGTGAAAAATATGAAGAGCTTCAAAAGGTTTGAAAAATAGGAGGAGCATGAAGCGGTGTTCAAAAACATGAAGAGCCTGAAAAAGTGTGAAAAATATGAAGAGCTTATAAAATTGTCAAAAATAAGAGGAGCATGATGAGATGTTCAAAAACATGAAGAGGCTGATAAGGTGTGAAAAACATGAAGAGCTTCAAAAGGTTTGAAAAATAGGAGGAGCATGAAGCGGTGCTCAAAAACATGAAGAGCCTGAAAAAGTGTGAAAAATATGAAGAGCTTATAAAATTGTCAAAAATATGAGGAGCATGAAACGGTCTGAAAAATACGAGCAGCCTGAAACCGTCTGAAAAATAGGAGGAGCATGAAGCGGTGTTGAAAAACATGAAGAGCCGGAAAAGCTGTGAAAAATGTGAAGAGCTTCAAAAGGTGTCAAAAATATGAGGAGCATGAAACGCTCTGAAATATAGGTGGATCAAGAAGTGGTGTTGAAAAACATGAAGAGCCTGAAAAGGTGTGATAAATGTGAAGAGCTTCAAAAGGTGTCAAAAATATGAGGAGCATGTAACGGTCTGAAAAATAGGAGGAGCATGAAACGGTGATCAAAAACATGAAGAATCTGAAAACGTGTGAAAAATATGAAGAGCTTCAAACGGTGTGAAAAATATGAGGTGCATGAAATGGTCTGAAAAAGATGAGGAGAATGAAGTGGTCTTCAAAAACATGTACAGCCTGAAAAGGTGTGAAAAACATGGAGAGCTTCAAAAGGTGTGAAAAACAGGAGGAACATGAAGTGGTGTTCAAAAATATGAAGAGCCTGAAAAGGTGTGAAAACTATGAAGTGCTTCAAAAGGTGTCAACAATATGAGGAGCATGAAACGGTCTGAAAAATAGGAGGAGCAAGAAGCGGTGTTGAAAAACAAGAAGAGACGGAAAAGGTGTGAAAATATGAAGAGCTTCAAAACGTGTCAAAAATATGAGGAGCGTGAAACGGTCTGAAAAATAGGAGGAGCATGAAGCGGTGTTGAAAAACATGAAGAGCCTGAAAACGTGTGAAAAATATGAAGAGCTTCAAAAGGTATGAAAATATGAAGAGCTTCAAAAGTTGTCAAAAAAGAGATGAGCATGAAACGGTCTGAAAAATAGGAGCAGCATGAAGCGGTGTTGAAAAACATGAAGAGTCTGAAAAGGTGTGAAAAATATGAAGAGCTTCAAAAGGTGTCAAAAATATGAGGAGCATGAAACGGTCTGAAATATAGGAAGATCATCAAGCGGTGTTGAAAAACATGAAGAGCCTGAAAATGTGTGAAAAACGTGAAGAGTTTCAAAAGATGTCAAAAATATGAGGAGCATGAAACGGTCTGAAAAATATGAGGAGCATGAAGCGGTGTTAAAAAACATGAAGAGCCTGAAAAGAAGTGCAAAATATGAAGAGCTTCAAAAGGTGTGAAAAATATGAAGACCTTCAAAAGGTGTCAAAAAAGAAATGAGCATGAAACGGTCGGAAAAATAGGAGGAGCATGAAGCGGTGTTGTAAAACATGAAGAGCCTGAAAACCTGTGAAAAACAGGAAGAGCTTCAAAAGGTGTGAAAAATATGAAGAGCTTCAAAAAATGTCAAAAATATGAGGAGCATGAAACGGTCTGAAAAATACGAGCAGCCTGAAGCGTCTGAAAAATAGGAGGAGCATGAAGCGGTGTTCAAAAACATGAAGGGCCTGAAAATGTGTGAAAAATATGAAGAGCTTCAAAAGGAGTCAAAAATATGCGGAGCCTGAAACGATCTGAAAAATAGGAGGAGCATGAAGCGGAGTTGAAAAACATGAAGAGCCGGAAAATGTGTGAAAAATGTGAAGAGCTTCAAAAGGTGTCAAAAATATGAGGAGCATGAAACGCTCTGAAACATAGAAGGATCATGAAGCGGTGTTGAAAAACATGAAGAGCCTGAAAAGGTGTGATAAATGTGAAGAGCTTCAAAAGGTGTCACAAATATGAGGAGCATGAAACGGTCTGAAAAATAGGAGGAGCATGAAACGGTGATCAAAAACATGAAGAATCTGAAAACGTGTGAAAAATATGAAGAGCTTCAAACGGTGTGAAATATATCAGGAGCATGAAACGATCTGAAAAAGATGAGTAGCATGAAGTGGTCTTCAAAAACATGTACAGCCTGAAAAGGTGTGAAAAATATGAAGAGCTTCAAAAGGTGTGAAAAAGAGGAGGAACATGAAGTGGCGTTCAAAAATATGAAGAGCCTGAAGAGGTGTGAAAAATATGAAGTGCTTCAAAAGGTGTCAACAATATGAGGAGCATGAAACGGTCTGAAAAATAGGAGGAGCAAGAAGCGGTGTTGAAAAACAAGAAGAGACGGAAAAGGTGTGAAAAATATGAAGAGCTTCAAAAGGTTTCAAAAATATGAGGAGCTTGAAATGGTCTGAAAAATAGGACGAGCATGAAACGGTGTTCAAAAACATGAAGAGCATGAAAAGGTGTGAAAATTATGAAGAGCTTCAAAAGGTGTGAAAAACATTAGGAGAATGAAACGGTCTGAAAAATAGGAGGAGCATGAAGCGGTGTTAAAAAACATGAAAAGCCTGAAAAGAAGTGAAAAATGTGAAGAGCCTGAAAAGCTGTGAAAAACAGGAAGAGCTTCAAAAGGTGTGAAAAATATGAAGAGCTTCAAAAAATGTCAAAAATATGAGGAGCATGAAACGGTCTGAAAAATACGAGCAGCCTGAAGCGTCTGAAAAATAGGAGGAGCATGAAGCGGTGTTCAAAAACATGAAGAGCCTGAAAAAGTGTGAAAAATATGAAGATCTTCAAAAGTTTGAAAAATATGAAGACCCTGAAAAGGTGTCAAAAAAGAGATGAGCATGAAACAGTCTGAAAAGTAGGAGGAGCATGAAGTGTTGTTCAAAAACGTGAAGAGCTTGAAAAGGTGTGAAAAATATGAAGAGCTTGAAAAGGTGTGAAATACCTGAGGAGCATGAAACGGTCTGAAAAATAGGAGGAGCATGAAGCGGTGTTAAAAAACATGAAAAGCCTGAAAAGAAGTGAAAAATGTGAAGAGCTTCAAAAGGTGTGAAAAATATGAAGTCCTTCGAAAGGTGTCAAAAATATGAAGAGCTTCAAAAGATGTCAAAAATATGAGGAGCATGAAACGGTCTGAAAAATATGAGGAGCATGAAGCGGTGTTGAAAAACATGAAGAGCCTGAAAAGCTGTGAAAAATAGGAAGAGCTTCAAAAGGTGTGAAAAATATGAAGAGCTTCAAAAAATGTCAAAAATATGAGGAGCATGAAATGGTCTCAAATATAGGAGAATCATGCAGCGGTGTTGAAAACTATAAACAGCCTGAAAATGTGTGAAAAATATGAAGAGCTTCAAAAGGTGTCAAAAATGAGATGAGCATTAAACGGTCTGAAAAATAGGAGGAGCATGAAGCGGTGTTGAAAAACATGAAGAGCCTGAAAAGGTGTGAAAAACATGAAGAGCTTCAAAAGGTGTCAAAAATATGAGGAGCATGAAACGGTCTGAAAAATAGGAGGAGCATGAAGCGGTGTTGAAAAACATGAAGAGCCTGAAAACGTGTGAAAAATCTGAAGAGCTTCAAAAGGTATGAAAATCCGAAGAACTTCAAAAGTTGTCAAAAAAGAGATGAGCATGAAACGGTCTGAAAAATAGGAGCAGCATGAAGCGGTGTTGAAAAACATGAAGAGTCTGAAAAGGTGTGAAAAATATGAAGAGCTTCAAAAGGTGTCAAAAATATGAGGAGCATGAAACGGTCTGAAAAATAGGAGGAGCATGAATTGGTGTTGAAAAACATGAAGAGCCTGAAAACGTGTGAAAAATATGAAGAGCTTCAAAAGGTATGAAAATATGAAGAGCTTCAAAAGTTGTCAAAAAAGAGATGAGCATGAAACGGTCTGAAAAATAGGAGCAGCATGTAGCGGTGTTGAAAAACATAAAGAGCCTGAAAATGTGTGAAAATCGTGAAGAGCTTCAAAAGATGTCAAAAATATGAGGAGCATGAAACGGTCTGAAAAATATGAGGAGCATGAAGCGGTGTTAAAAAACATGAAAATCCTGAAAAGAAGTGAAAAATGTGAAGAGCTTCAAAAGGTGTGAAAAATATGAAGTCCTTCAAAAGGTGTCAAAAATATGAAGAGCTTCAAAAGATGTCAAAAATATGAGGAGCATGAAACGGTCTGAAAAATATGAGGAGCATGAAGCGGTGTTGAAAAACATGAAGAGCCTGAAAAGCTGTGAAAAATAGGAAGAGCTTCAAAAGGTGTGAAAAATATGAAGAGCTTCAAAAAATGTCAAAAATATGAGGAGCATGAAATGGTCTCAAATATAGGAGAATCATGCAGCGGTGTTGAAAACTATAAACAGCCTGAAAATGTGTGAAAAATATGAAGAGCTTCAAAAGGTGTCAAAAATATAGGTATCATGAAATGGTCTGAAAAACAGGAGCAGCATGAAACAGTGTTCAAAAACATGAAGACATTGAAAAGGTGTGAAAAATATGAAGAGTTTCAAAAGGTGTGAAATACATGAGAAGCATGAAAGGGTGTGAAAAATGGAGGAGCAAGAAGCGGTGTTGAAAAACATGAAGAGCCTGAAAACGTGTGATAAATGTGAAGAGCTTCAAAAGGTGTCAAAAATATGAGGAGCATGAAACGGTGATCAAAAACATGAAGAATCTGAAAACGTGTGAATAATATGAAGAGCTTCAAACGGTGTGAAAAATATCAGGAGCATGAAACGGTCTGAAAAAGATGAGGAGCATGAAGTGGTCTTCAAAAACATGTACAGCCTGAAAAGGTGTGAAAAATATGAAGACCTTCAAAAGGTGTGAAATACATGAGTATCATGAAACGGTATAAAAAATAGGAGGAGCATGAAGCTGTGTTCAAAAACATGAGAGCCTGAAAAGGTGTGAAAATATGAAGAGCTTTAAAAGGTGTGAAAAATACGAGGAGCATGAAACGGTGTTCAAAAACATGAAGAGCCTAAAATGGTGTGAAAATTATGAAGAGCCTCAAAACGTGTCAAAAATATGAGGAGCATGAAACGGTCTGAAAAATAGAAGGAGCATGAAGCGATGTTGAAAAACTTGAAGAGCCTGAAAACGTGTAAAATATGAAGAGCTTCAAAAGGTGTGAAAAATATGAAGAGCTTCAAAAGGTGTCAAAAATGAGATGAGCATGAAACGGTCTGAAAAATAGGAGGAGCAAAAAGCGGTGTTGAAAAACATGAAGAGTCTGAAAAGGTGTGAGAAATATGAAGAGCTTCAAAAGGTGTGAAAAATATGAAGAGCTTCAAAAGGAGTGAAGAATATGAAGAGCTTCAAAAGGTGTCAAAAATGAGATGAGCATGAAACGGTCTGAAAAATAGGAGGAGCAAAAAGCGGTGTTGAAAAACATGAAGAGTCTGAAAAGGTGTGAAAAATATGAAGAGCTTCAAAAGGTGTGAAAAATATGAGAAGCATGAAAAGATATGAAAAATAGGAGGAGCATGACGCGGTGTTCAGAAACATGAAGAGCCTGAAAAGGTGTGAAAAATATGAAGAGCTTCAAAAGGTGTCAAAATATGAGGAGCATGAACGGTCTGAAAAATAGGAGGAGCATGAAATGGTGTTCAAAAACATGAAGAGCCTGAAAAATGAGAAAAATATGAAGAGCTTCAAAACGTGTCAAAAATATGAGTAGCATGAAATGGTCTGAAAAATGGGAGGAGCATGAAACCTTGTTCAAAAACATGAAGAGCCTGAAAAGATGTGAAAAATATGAAGAGTTTCAAAAGGTGTGAAATACATGAGAAGCATGAAAGGGTGTGAAAAATGGAGGAGCAAGAAGCGGTGTTGAAAAACATGAAGAGCCTGAAAAGGTGTGAAAAATAGGAAGAGCTTCAAAAGTTGTGAAAAATATGAAGAGCTTCAAAAGGTGTAAAAATAAGATGAGCATGATACGGTCTGAAAAATAGGAGGGGCATTAAGTGGTGTTGAAAAACATGAAGAGCCTGAAAAGGTGTGAAATATATGAAGAGATTCAAAAGGTTTAAAATATATGAGGAGCATAAAACGGTCTGAAAAATAGAGGCAGCATAAAACGGTGTTCAAAAACATGAAGAGCGTGAAAAGGTGTGAAATATAGGAAGAGCTAAAAAAGGTGTGAAATGTATGAGGAGCATGAAACGGTCTGAAAATTAGGAGGAGCATGAAGCTGTGTTCAAAAACATGAAGAGCCTGAAAAGGTGTGAAAAACATGAAGAGCTTCAAAAGTTTGAAAAATAGGAGGAGCATGAAGCGGTGTTCAAAAACATGAAGAGCCTGAAAAAGTGTGAAAAATATGAAGAGCTGATAAAATTGTCAAAATTATGAGGAGCATGAAACGCTCTGAAATATAGGAGGATCATGAAGCGGTGTTGAAAAACATGAAGAGCCTGAAAACGTGTGATAAATGTGAAGAGCTTCAAAAGGTGTCAAAAATATGAGGAGCATGAAACGCTGATCAAAAACATGAAGAATCTGAAAACGTGTGAATAATATGAAGAGCTTCAAACGGTGTGAAAAATATCAGGAGCATGAAACGGTCTGAAAAAGATGAGGAGCATGAAGTGGTCTTCAAAAACATGTACAGCCTGAAAAGGTGTGAAAAATATGAAGACCTTCAAAAGGTGTGAAATACATGAGTATCATGAAACGGTATAAAAAATAGGAGGAGCATGAAGCTGTGTTCAAAAACATGAGAGCCTGAAAAGGTGTGAAAATATGAAGAGCTTTAAAAGGTGTGAAAAATACGAGGAGCATGAAACGGTGTTCAAAAACATGAAGAGCCTAAAATGGTGTGAAAATTATGAAGAGCCTCAAAACGTGACAAAAATATGAGGAGTATGAAACGGTCTGAAAAATAGGAGGAGCATGAAGCGATGTTGAAAAACTTGAAGAGCCTGTAAACGTGTAAAATATGAAGAGCTTCAAAAGGTGTGAAAAATATGAAGAGCTTCAAAAGGTGTCAAAAATGAGATGAGCATGAAACTGTCTGAAAAATAGGAGGAGAATGAAACGATGTTGAAAAACTTGAAGACCCTGAAAAGCTGTGAAAATTATGAAGAGCTTCAAAAGGTGTGAAAAATATGAAGAGCTTCCAAAGGTGTCAAAAAATGAGGAGCATTAAAAGGTCAGAAAAAGAGGAGGAGCATGAGTGGAGTTGAAAAACATGAAGAGACTGAAAAGGTGTGAAAAATATGAAGAGCTTCAAAAGGTGTCAAAAATATGAGGAGCTTGAAACGGTCTGAAAAATAGGAGGAGCATGAAGCAGTGTTCAAAACATGAAGAGTCTGAAAAGGTGTGAAAAATATGTAGAGCTTCAAAACGTGTGAAATTCATGAGGAGCATGAAAAGGTCTGAAAAATAGGAGTAGCATGAAGAGGTGTTCAAAAATATGAAGAGGCTGATAAGGTGTGAAAAACATGAAGAGCTTCAAAAAGTTTGAAAAATAGGAGGAGCATGAAGCGGTGTTAAAAAACATGAAGAGCCTAAAAAAGTGTGAAAAATATGAAGAGCTTATAAAATGGTCAAAAATATGAGGAGCATGAAACGGTCTGAAAAATAGGAGGAGCATGAAACGGTGATCAAAAACATGAAGAGCCTGAAAACGTGTGAAAAGTATGAAGAGCTTCCAACGGTGTGAAAAATATGAGGAGCATGAAGCGGTGTTCAAAAATATGAAGAGCCTGAAAAGGTGTGAAAAATATGAAGTGCTTCAAAAGGTGTCAACAATATGAGGAGCATGAAACGGTCTGAAAAATAGGAGGAGCAAGAAGCGGTGTTCAAAAACATGAGAGCCTGAAAAGGTGTGAAAATATGAAGAGCTTTAAAAGGTGTGAAAAATACGAGGAGCATGAAACGGTGTTCAAAAACATGAAGAGCCTAAAATGGTGTGAAAATTATGAAGAGCCTCAAAACGTGTCAAAAATATGAGGAGCATGAAACGGTCTGAAAAATAGAAGGAGCATGAAGCGATGTTGAAAAACTTGAAGAGCCTGAAAACGTGTAAAATATGAAGAGCTTCAAAAGGTGTGAAAAATATGAAGAGCTTCAAAAGGTGTCAAAAATGAGATGAGCATGAAACGGTCTGAAAAATAGGAGGAGCAAAAAGCGGTGTTGAAAAACATGAAGAGTCTGAAAAGGTGTGAGAAATATGAAGAGCTTCAAAAGGTGTGAAAAATATGAAGAGCTTCAAAAGGAGTGAAGAATATGAAGAGCTTCAAAAGGTGTCAAAAATGAGATGAGCATGAAACGGTCTGAAAAATAGGAGGAGCAAAAAGCGGTGTTGAAAAACATGAAGAGTCTGAAAAGGTGTGAAAAATATGAAGAGCTTCAAAAGGTGTGAAAAATATGAGAAGCATGAAAAGATATGAAAAATAGGAGGAGCATGACGCGGTGTTCAGAAACATGAAGAGCCTGAAAAGGTGTGAAAAATATGAAGAGCTTCAAAAGGTGTCAAAATATGAGGAGCATGAACGGTCTGAAAAATAGGAGGAGCATGAAATGGTGTTCAAAAACATGAAGAGCCTGAAAAATGAGAAAAATATGAAGAGCTTCAAAACGTGTCAAAAATATGAGTAGCATGAAATGGTCTGAAAAATGGGAGGAGCATGAAACCTTGTTCAAAAACATGAAGAGCCTGAAAAGATGTGAAAAATATGAAGAGTTTCAAAAGGTGTGAAATACATGAGAAGCATGAAAGGGTGTGAAAAATGGAGGAGCAAGAAGCGGTGTTGAAAAACATGAAGAGCCTGAAAAGGTGTGAAAAATAGGAAGAGCTTCAAAAGTTGTGAAAAATATGAAGAGCTTCAAAAGGTGTAAAAATAAGATGAGCATGATACGGTCTGAAAAATAGGAGGGGCATTAAGTGGTGTTGAAAAACATGAAGAGCCTGAAAAGGTGTGAAATATATGAAGAGATTCAAAAGGTTTAAAATATATGAGGAGCATAAAACGGTCTGAAAAATAGAGGCAGCATAAAACGGTGTTCAAAAACATGAAGAGCGTGAAAAGGTGTGAAATATAGGAAGAGCTAAAAAAGGTGTGAAATGTATGAGGAGCATGAAACGGTCTGAAAATTAGGAGGAGCATGAAGCTGTGTTCAAAAACATGAAGAGCCTGAAAAGGTGTGAAAAACATGAAGAGCTTCAAAAGTTTGAAAAATAGGAGGAGCATGAAGCGGTGTTCAAAAACATGAAGAGCCTGAAAAAGTGTGAAAAATATGAAGAGCTGATAAAATTGTCAAAATTATGAGGAGCATGAAACGCTCTGAAATATAGGAGGATCATGAAGCGGTGTTGAAAAACATGAAGAGCCTGAAAACGTGTGATAAATGTGAAGAGCTTCAAAAGGTGTCAAAAATATGAGGAGCATGAAACGCTGATCAAAAACATGAAGAATCTGAAAACGTGTGAATAATATGAAGAGCTTCAAACGGTGTGAAAAATATCAGGAGCATGAAACGGTCTGAAAAAGATGAGGAGCATGAAGTGGTCTTCAAAAACATGTACAGCCTGAAAAGGTGTGAAAAATATGAAGACCTTCAAAAGGTGTGAAATACATGAGTATCATGAAACGGTATAAAAAATAGGAGGAGCATGAAGCTGTGTTCAAAAACATGAGAGCCTGAAAAGGTGTGAAAATATGAAGAGCTTTAAAAGGTGTGAAAAATACGAGGAGCATGAAACGGTGTTCAAAAACATGAAGAGCCTAAAATGGTGTGAAAATTATGAAGAGCCTCAAAACGTGTCAAAAATATGAGGAGCATGAAACGGTCTGAAAAATAGAAGGAGCATGAAGCGATGTTGAAAAACTTGAAGAGCCTGAAAACGTGTAAAATATGAAGAGCTTCAAAAGGTGTGAAAAATATGAAGAGCTTCAAAAGGTGTCAAAAATGAGATGAGCATGAAACGGTCTGAAAAATAGGAGGAGCAAAAAGCGGTGTTGAAAAACATGAAGAGTCTGAAAAGGTGTGAGAAATATGAAGAGCTTCAAAAGGTGTGAAAAATATGAAGAGCTTCAAAAGGAGTGAAGAATATGAAGAGCTTCAAAAGGTGTCAAAAATGAGATGAGCATGAAACGGTCTGAAAAATAGGAGGAGCAAAAAGCGGTGTTGAAAAACATGAAGAGTCTGAAAAGGTGTGAAAAATATGAAGAGCTTCAAAAGGTGTGAAAAATATGAGAAGCATGAAAAGATATGAAAAATAGGAGGAGCATGACGCGGTGTTCAGAAACATGAAGAGCCTGAAAAGGTGTGAAAAATATGAAGAGCTTCAAAAGGTGTCAAAATATGAGGAGCATGAACGGTCTGAAAAATAGGAGGAGCATGAAATGGTGTTCAAAAACATGAAGAGCCTGAAAAATGAGAAAAATATGAAGAGCTTCAAAACGTGTCAAAAATATGAGTAGCATGAAATGGTCTGAAAAATGGGAGGAGCATGAAACCTTGTTCAAAAACATGAAGAGCCTGAAAAGATGTGAAAAATATGAAGAGTTTCAAAAGGTGTGAAATACATGAGAAGCATGAAAGGGTGTGAAAAATGGAGGAGCAAGAAGCGGTGTTGAAAAACATGAAGAGCCTGAAAAGGTGTGAAAAATAGGAAGAGCTTCAAAAGTTGTGAAAAATATGAAGAGCTTCAAAAGGTGTAAAAATAAGATGAGCATGATACGGTCTGAAAAATAGGAGGGGCATTAAGTGGTGTTGAAAAACATGAAGAGCCTGAAAAGGTGTGAAATATATGAAGAGATTCAAAAGGTTTAAAATATATGAGGAGCATAAAACGGTCTGAAAAATAGAGGCAGCATAAAACGGTGTTCAAAAACATGAAGAGCGTGAAAAGGTGTGAAATATAGGAAGAGCTAAAAAAGGTGTGAAATGTATGAGGAGCATGAAACGGTCTGAAAATTAGGAGGAGCATGAAGCTGTGTTCAAAAACATGAAGAGCCTGAAAAGGTGTGAAAAACATGAAGAGCTTCAAAAGTTTGAAAAATAGGAGGAGCATGAAGCGGTGTTCAAAAACATGAAGAGCCTGAAAAAGTGTGAAAAATATGAAGAGCTGATAAAATTGTCAAAATTATGAGGAGCATGAAACGCTCTGAAATATAGGAGGATCATGAAGCGGTGTTGAAAAACATGAAGAGCCTGAAAACGTGTGATAAATGTGAAGAGCTTCAAAAGGTGTCAAAAATATGAGGAGCATGAAACGCTGATCAAAAACATGAAGAATCTGAAAACGTGTGAATAATATGAAGAGCTTCAAACGGTGTGAAAAATATCAGGAGCATGAAACGGTCTGAAAAAGATGAGGAGCATGAAGTGGTCTTCAAAAACATGTACAGCCTGAAAAGGTGTGAAAAATATGAAGACCTTCAAAAGGTGTGAAATACATGAGTATCATGAAACGGTATAAAAAATAGGAGGAGCATGAAGCTGTGTTCAAAAACATGAGAGCCTGAAAAGGTGTGAAAATATGAAGAGCTTTAAAAGGTGTGAAAAATACGAGGAGCATGAAACGGTGTTCAAAAACATGAAGAGCCTAAAATGGTGTGAAAATTATGAAGAGCCTCAAAACGTGACAAAAATATGAGGAGTATGAAACGGTCTGAAAAATAGGAGGAGCATGAAGCGATGTTGAAAAACTTGAAGAGCCTGTAAACGTGTAAAATATGAAGAGCTTCAAAAGGTGTGAAAAATATGAAGAGCTTCAAAAGGTGTCAAAAATGAGATGAGCATGAAACTGTCTGAAAAATAGGAGGAGAATGAAACGATGTTGAAAAACTTGAAGACCCTGAAAAGCTGTGAAAATTATGAAGAGCTTCAAAAGGTGTGAAAAATATGAAGAGCTTCCAAAGGTGTCAAAAAATGAGGAGCATTAAAAGGTCAGAAAAAGAGGAGGAGCATGAGTGGAGTTGAAAAACATGAAGAGACTGAAAAGGTGTGAAAAATATGAAGAGCTTCAAAAGGTGTCAAAAATATGAGGAGCTTGAAACGGTCTGAAAAATAGGAGGAGCATGAAGCAGTGTTCAAAACATGAAGAGTCTGAAAAGGTGTGAAAAATATGTAGAGCTTCAAAACGTGTGAAATTCATGAGGAGCATGAAAAGGTCTGAAAAATAGGAGTAGCATGAAGAGGTGTTCAAAAATATGAAGAGGCTGATAAGGTGTGAAAAACATGAAGAGCTTCAAAAAGTTTGAAAAATAGGAGGAGCATGAAGCGGTGTTAAAAAACATGAAGAGCCTAAAAAAGTGTGAAAAATATGAAGAGCTTATAAAATGGTCAAAAATATGAGGAGCATGAAACGGTCTGAAAAATAGGAGGAGCATGAAACGGTGATCAAAAACATGAAGAGCCTGAAAACGTGTGAAAAGTATGAAGAGCTTCCAACGGTGTGAAAAATATGAGGAGCATGAAGCGGTGTTCAAAAATATGAAGAGCCTGAAAAGGTGTGAAAAATATGAAGTGCTTCAAAAGGTGTCAACAATATGAGGAGCATGAAACGGTCTGAAAAATAGGAGGAGCAAGAAGCGGTGTTGAAAAACAAGAAGAGACGGAAAAGGTGTGAAAAATATGAAGAGCTTCAAAACGTGTCAAAAATATGAGGAGCATGAAACGTTCTGAAAAATAGGAGGAGCATGAAGCGGTGTTGAAAAACATGAAGAGCCTGAAAACGTGTGAAAAATCTGAAGAGCTTCAAAAGGTATGAAAATATGAAGAGCTTCGAAAGTTGTCAAAAAAGAGATGAGCATGAAACGGTCTGAAAAATAGGAGCAGCATGAAGCGGTGTTGAAAAACATGAAGAGTCTGAAAAGGTGTGAAAAATATGAAGAGCTTCAAAAGGTGTCAAAAATATGAGGAGCATGAAACGGTCTGAAAAATAGGAGGAGCATGAAGCGGTGTTGAAAAACATGAAGAGCCTGAAAACGTGTGAAAAATATGAAGAGCTTCAAAAAGTATGAAAATATGAAGAGCTTCAAAAGTTGTCAAAAAAGAGATGAGCATGAAACGGTCTGAAAAACAGGAGCAGCATGAAGCGGTGTTGAAAAACATGACGAGCCTGAAAATGTGTGAAAAACGTGAAGAGCTTCAAAAGATGTCAAAAAAATGAGGAGCATGAAACGGTCTGAAAAATATGAGGAGCATGAAGCGGTGTTAAAAAACATGAAGAGCCTGAAAAGAAGTGAAAAATGTGAAGAGCTTCAAAAGGTGTGAAAAATATGAAGTCCTTCAAAAGGTGTCAAAAATATGAAGAGCTTCAAAAGATGTCAAAAATATGAGGAGCATGAAACGGTCTGAAAAATATGAGAAGCATGAAGCGGTGTTGAAAAACATGAAGAGCCTGAAAAGCTGTGAAAAATAGGAAGAGCTTTTAAGGAGTGAAAAATATGAGGAGCATGAAAAGGTCTGAAAAATAGGAGTAGCATGAAGAGGTGTTCAAAAACATGAAGAGGCTGATAAGGTGTGAAAAACATGAAGAGCTTCAAAAAGTTTGAAAAATAGGAGGAGCATGAAGCGGTGTTAAAATACATGAAGAGCCTAAAAAAGTGTGAAAAATATGAAGAGCTTATAAAATGGTCAAAAATATGAGGAGCATGAAACGGTCTGAAAAATAGGAGGAGCATGAAACGGTGATCAAAAACATGAAGAGCCTGAAAACGTGTGAAAAATATGAAGAGCTTCAAACGGTGTGAAAAATATGAGAAGCATGAAACAGACTGAAAAAGATGAGGAGCATGAAGTCGTGTTCAAAAACATGTGCAGCCTGAAAAGCTGTGAAAAATATGAAGAGCTTCAAAAGGTGTGAAAAATAGGAGGAGGATGAAGCGGTGTTCAGAAACATGAAAAGCCTGAAAATGTGTGAAATATGTGAAGAGCTTCAAAAGATGTCAAAAAAACGAGGAGCATGAAACGGTCTGAAAAATATGAGGAGCATGAAGCGGTGTTAAAAAACATGAAGAGCCTGAAAAGAAGTGAAAAATGTGAAGAGCTTCAAAAGGTGTGAAAAATATGAAGTCCTTCAAAAGGTGTCAAAAATATGAAGAGCTTCAAAAGATGTCAAAAATATGAGGAGCATGAAACGGTCTGAAAAATATGAGAAGCATGAAGCGGTGTTGAAAAACATGAAGAGCCTGAAAAGCTGTGAAAAATAGGAAGAGCTTTTAAGGAGTGAAAAATATGAGGAGCATGAAAAGGTCTGAAAAATAGGAGTAGCATGAAGAGGTGTTCAAAAACATGAAGAGGCTGATAAGGTGTGAAAAACATGAAGAGCTTCAAAAAGTTTGAAAAATAGGAGGAGCATGAAGCGGTGTTAAAATACATGAAGAGCCTAAAAAAGTGTGAAAAATATGAAGAGCTTATAAAATGGTCAAAAATATGAGGAGCATGAAACGGTCTGAAAAATAGGAGGAGCATGAAACGGTGATCAAAAACATGAAGAGCCTGAAAACGTGTGAAAAATATGAAGAGCTTCAAACGGTGTGAAAAATATGAGAAGCATGAAACAGACTGAAAAAGATGAGGAGCATGAAGTCGTGTTCAAAAACATGTGCAGCCTGAAAAGCTGTGAAAAATATGAAGAGCTTCAAAAGGTGTGAAAAATAGGAGGAGGATGAAGCGGTGTTCAGAAACATGAAAAGCCTGAAAATGTGTGAAATATGTGAAGAGCTTCAAAAGATGTCAAAAATATGAGGAGCATGAAACGGTCTGAAAAATAGGAGGAGTAAGAAGCGTTATTGAAATACATGAAGAGCCTGAAAACGTGTGAAGAATATGAAGAGCTCAAAAGGTGTGAAATAAATGAAGAGCTTCAGAAGGTGTCAAAAATGAGATGAGCATGAAACGGTCTGAAAAATAGCAGGAGCATGAAGCGGTGTTGAAAATCATGAAGAGCCTGAAAAGGTGTGAAAAACATGAAGAGCTTCAAAAGGTGTGAAAAATATGAAGAGTTTCAAAAATGTGAAAAATATGAAGAGCTTTAAAAGGTGTGAAAAATATGAACAGCTTCTAAAGGTGTCAAAAAAGACATGAGCATGAAACGGTCTGAAAAATAGCAGGAGCATGAAGCGGTGTTGAAAATCATGAAGAGCCTGAAAAGGTGTGAAAAACATGAAGAGCTTCAAAAGGTGTGAAAAATATGAAGAGCTTCAAAAGGTGTCAAAAATATGAGGAGCATGAAACAGTCTGAAAAATAGGAGGAGCATGATGCGGTGTTGTAAAACAAGAAGAGACTGAAAAGTTGTGCAAAATTGGAAGAGCTTCATTACGTGTGAAATACATGAGGAGAATGAAACGGTCTGTAAAATAGGAGGAGCATGAAGCGGTTTTGAAAATGATGAAGAGCTTGAAAAGGTGTGAAAAATAAGAAGAACTTCAAAAGATGTGAAAAATATGAGGAGCATGAAAAGGTCTGAAAAAAAGGAGCAGCATGAAGCGGTGTTTAAAAACATGAAGAGCCTGAAAATGTGTGAAAAATATGAAGAACTTCAAAACGTGTCAAAAATATGAGGAGCATGAAACGGTCTGAAAAATAGGAGGAGCAAAAAGCGGTGTTGAAAAACATGAAGAGTCTGAAAAGGTGTGAGAAATATGAAGAGCTTCAAAAGGTGTGAAAAATATGAAGAGCTTCAAAAGGAGTGAAGAATATGAAGAGCTTCAAAAGGTGTCAAAAATGAGATGAGCATGAAACGGTCTGAAAAATAGGAGGAGCATGAAGCGGTGTTGAAAAATATGAAGAGCCTGAAAAGGTGTGAAAAATATGAAGAGCTTCAAAAGGTGTGAAAAATATGAGAAGCATGAAACGATATGAAAAATAGGAGGAGCATGACGCGGTGTTCAGAAACATGAAGAGCCTGAAAAGGTGTGAAAAATATGAAGAGCTTCAAAACGTGTCAAAAATATGAGGAGCATGAAACGGTCTGAAAAATGGGAGGAGAATGAAACCTTGTTCAAAAACATGAAGAGCCTGAAAAGATGTGAAAAATATGAAGAGCTTCAAAATGTGTCAAAATATGAGGAGCATGAACGGTCTGAAAAATAGGAGGAGCATGAAACGGTGTTCAAAAACATGAAGAGCCTGAAAAATGGGAAATATATGAAGAGCTTCAAAACGTGTCAAAAATATGAGGAGCATGAAACGGTCTGAAAAATGGGAGGAGCATGAAACCTTGTTCAAAAACATGAAGAGCCTGAAAAGATGTGAAAAATATGAAGAGTTTCAAAAGGTGTGAAATACATGAGAAGCATGAAAGGGTGTGAAAAATGGAGGAGCAAGAAGCGGTGTTGAAAAACATGAAGAGCCTGAAAAGGTGTGAAAAATATGAAGAGCTTCAAAAGGTGTGAAAAATATGAGGAGCATGAAGCGGTGTTCAAAACCCTGAAGAGCCTGAAAAGGTGTGAAAAATAGGAAGAGCTTCAAAAGGTGTGAAAAATATGAAGAGCTTCAAAAGGTGTAAAAATGAGATGAGCATGATACGGTCTGAAAAATAGGAGGGGCATTAAGTGGTGTTGAAAAACATGAAGAGCCTGAAAAGGTGTGAAAAATATGAAGAGCTTCAAAAGGTGTGAAATACTTGAGGAGCATGAAACGGTCTGAATAATAGGAAGATCATGAAGCGTTGTTGAAAAACATGAACAGCCTGAAAAGGTGTGAAATATATGAAGAGATCCAAAGGTTTAAAATATATGAGGAGCATGAAACGGTCTGAAATATAGAGGCAGCATAAAACGGTGTTCAAAAACATGAAGAGCGTGAAAAGGTGTGAAAAATAGGAAGAGCTTAAAAAGGTGTGAAATGTATGAGGAGCATGAAACGGTCTGAAAATTAGGAGGAGCATGAAACTGTGTTCAAAAACATGAAGCGCCTGAAAAGGTGTGAAAAACATGAAGAGCTTCAAAAGTTTGAAAAATAGGAGGCGCATGAGGCGGTGTTCAAAAACATGAAGAGCCTGAAAAAGTGTGAAAAACATGAAGAGCTTATAAAATTGTCAAAATTATGAGGAGCATGAAACGGTCTGAAAAATACGAGCAGCATGAAACGGTCTGAAAAATAGGAGGAGCGTGAAGCGGTGTTCAAAAACACGAAGAGCCTGAAAAAGTGTGAAAAGTATGAAGAGCTTCAAAACGTATGAAAAATATGAAGAGCTTCAAAAGGTGTCAAAAAAGAGATGAGCATGAAACGGTCTGAAAAATAGGAGGAGCATGATGCGGTGTTGAAAAACATGAAGAGCCTGAAAAGGTGTGAAAAATATGAAGAGCTTCACAATGTGTGAAATACATGAGGAGCAAGAAACGATCGGAAAAATAGGAGGAGCATGAAGTGGTGTTCAAAAACATGTACAGCCTGAAAAGGTGTGAAAAATATGAAGAGCTTCAAAAGGTGTGAAAAATAGGAGGAGCATGAAACGGTCTGAAAAATAGGAGGAGCATGAAGTGGTGTTGAAAAACATGAAGAGCCTGAAAAGGTGTGAAAAAAATGAAGAGCTTCAAAACGTGTCAAAAATATGAGAAGCATGCAACGTTCTGAAAAATAGGAGGAGTAAGAACCGTTATTGAAATACATGAAGAGCCTGAAAACGTGTGAAGAATGTGAAGAGCTCAAAAGTTTTGAAAAAAATGAAGAGCTTCAGAAGGTGTCAAAAATGCGATGAGCATGAAACCGTCGGAAAAAAAGGAGGAGCATGAAGTGGTGTTGAAAAACATGAAGAGTCTGAAAAGGTGTGAAAAATACGAAGAGCTTCAAAAGGTGTGAAAAATATGAGGAGCATGAAACGGTCTGAAATATAGGGGGATCATGAAGCGGTTTTGAAAAACATGAAGAGCCTGAAAAGGTGTGAAAAATGTGAAGAGCTTAAAAAGGTGTCAAAATATGAGGAGCATGAAACGGTCTGAAAAATAGGAGGAGCATGAAACGGTGATCAAAAATATGAAGAGCCTGAAAAGTTGTGAAAAATATGAAGAGCTTCAAAAGGTGTGAAAAATATGAGGAGCATGAAACGGTCTGAAAAAGATGAGGAGCATGAAGCGGCGTTGAAAAACATGAAGAGCCTGAACAGGTGTGAAAAATATGAAGAGCTTCAAAAGGTGTCAAAAATATGAGGAACATGAATCGGTCTGAAAAATAAGAGAAGCATGAAGTGATGTTGAAAAACATGTAGAGCCTGAAAAGGTGTGAAAATTATGAAGAGCTTCAAAACGTGTGAAATACATGAGGAGCATGAAACGGTCTGAAAAATAGGAGGAGCATGAAACGTTGTTCAAAACGAAGAAGAGCCTGAAATGGTGTGAAAAATATGAAGAGCCTCAAAAAGTGTCAAAAATATGAGGAGCATGAAACGGTCTGAAAAAGAGGAGGAGCATGAGCGGAGTTGAAAAACATGAGGAGCCTGAAAAGGTGTGAAAAATATGAAGAGCTTCAAAAGGTGTGAAAAATAGGAGGAGCATGAAGCGGTTTTCAAAAACATGAAGAGCCTGAAAAGGTGTGAAAAATACGAAGAGCTTCAAAAGGTGTCAAAAATATGACGAGCATGAAAGAGTCTGAAAAATAGGAGCAGCATGAAACGGTGTTCAAAAACATGAAGAGCCTGAAAAGGTGTGAAAAATATGAAGAGCTTCAAAAAGTGTGAAAAATAGGAGGAGCATGAAACGGTCTGAAAAATAGGAGTAGCATGAAGCGGTGTTCAAAAACATGAAGATCCTGAAAAGGTGTGAAAAATATAGAGCTTCAAAAGGTGTCAAAGATATGAGGAGCATGAAACGGTCTGAAAAAAAGGAGGAGCATGAAACGGTGTTCCAAAACGTGAACAGCCTGAAAAGTTGTGAAAAATATGAAGAGCTTCAAAAGGTGTCAAAAATATGAGGAGCATGAAAAGGTCTGAAAAATAGGAGGAGCATGAAACGATGTTCCAAAACATGAAGAGCCTGAAAAGGTGTGAAAAATATGAAGAGCATCAAAAGGTGTGAAAAATATGAGGAGAATGAACCGATCTGAAAAATAGGAGGAGCATGAAGCCGTGTTGAAAAACATGAAGAGCCTGAAAACGTGTGAAAAATATGAAGAGCTTCTAAAGGTGTCAAAAATATGAGGACAATGAAACGGTCTGGAAAATAGGAGAAGCATGAAGCCGTGTTGAAAAACATGAAGAGCCTGAAAAGTTGTGAAAAATATGAAGAGCTTCTAAAGGTGTCAAAAATATGAGGACAATGAAACGGTCTGGAAAATAGGAGAAGCATGAAGCTGTGTTGAAAAACATGAAGAGCCTGAAAAGTTGTGAAAAATATGAAGAGCTTCAAAAGGTGTCAAAAATATGAGGAGCATGAAAGGTCTGAAAAATAGGAGGAGCATGAAACGGTGTTCCAAAACATGAAGAGCCTGAAAAGGTGTGAAAAATATGAAGAGTTTCAAAAGGTGTGAATTACATGAGGAGCATGAAACGGTCTGAAAAATAGGAGGAGCATGAAGCGGTGTTGAAAAACTTGAAGAGCCTGAAAAGTTGTGAAAAAAATGAAGAGCTTCAAAAGGTGTGAAAAATATGAGCAGCTTCAAAAGCTGTCAAAAATGAGATGAGCATGAAACGGTCTGATAAATAGGAGGATCATGAAGCGGTGTTGAAAATCATGAAGAGCCTGAAAACGTGTGAAAAATATGAAGAGCTTCAAAAGATATGAAAAACATGAGGAGCTTGAAACGGTCTGAAAAACAGGAGGAGCATGAAGCGGTTTTGAAAAACATGAAGAGCCTGAAAAGGTGTGAAAAATATGAAGAGCTTCAAAAGGTGTGAAAAATATGAGGAGCCTGAAACAGTTTGAAAAATAGGAGGAGCATGAAACAGTGATGAAGAACATGAAGAGCCTGGAAGGGTGTGACAAATATGAAGAGCTTCAAAGGTGTCAAAAATATGAGGAGGATGAAACAATCTGAAAAATGGGAGGAGCATTAAGCGGTGTTCAAAAACATGAAGAGCCTGAAAAGGTGTGAAATATACGAAGAGCTTCAAAAGGTGTGAAAAATACGAGGAGCATGAAATGGTCTGAAAAATAGGAGGAGCATGAAGCGGTGTTCAAAAACATGAAAAGCCTGAAAAGGTGTGAAAAATATGAAGAGCATGAAAAGGTGTGAAAAATATGCGGAGCATGAAACTGTGTTCAAAAACATGAAGAGCCTGAAAAGCTGTGAAAAATATGAAAAGCTTCAAAATGTGTCAAAAATATGATGAGCAAAAAACGGTCTGAAAATTAGGAGGAGCATGAAGCCGTTTTCAAAAACTTGAAGAGCCTGAAATGATGTGAAAAATATGAAGAGCTTCAAAAGGTTTCAAAGATATGAGGAGCATGAAACGGTCTGAAAAATAGGAGGAGCATGATACGGTGTTGAAAAACATAAAGAGCCTGAAAAGGTGTGAAAAATATGAAGAGCTTCAAAATGTGTCAAAAAAATGAGGAGCATGATATGGTATGAAAAATAGGAGGAGCATGTAACGGTGTTTCAAAAGCATGAAGAGCCTGAAAGTTATGAAAAATATGCAGAGCTTCAAAACGTCTCAAAAACATGAGGAGCATGAAACGGTCTGAAAAATAGGAGGAGCATGAAACGGTGTTCAAAAACATGAAGAGCCTGAAAAGGTGTGAAAAATATGAAGAGCTTCAAAAGGTGTCAAAAATATGAGGACCATGAAACGGTCTGAAAAATAGTAGGAGCATGAAGCGGTGTTGAAAAACATGAAGAGCCTGAAAAGGTGTGAAATATATGAAGAGCTTCAAAAGTTGTAAAAAATATGAGGAGTTTGAAACGGTCTGAAAAATAAGAGGATCTGGTTTCCTCAGTGTGTATGCCCAGAAGTGGAATTGCTGGGTCATATGGCAGTTCTATTTCCAGTTTTTTAAGAAATCTCTACACCGTTTTCCATATCGGCTGTACTAGTGTGCATTCCCACCAACAGTATAAGAGGGTTCCCTTTTCTCCACTCCCTCTCCAGCATTTATTGCTTGTAGACTTTTGGATAGCAGCCATCCTGACTGGCATGTAATGGTACCTCATTGTGGTTTTGATTTGCATTTCTCTAATAATGAGTGATGTTGAGCATCTTTTATGTGTTTGTTATCCATCTGTATGTCTTCTTTGGAGAAATGTCTGTTTAGTTATTTGGCTCATTTTTTATTGGGTCATTTATTTTTCTGGAATTGAGCTGCAGGATTTGCTTGTGTATTTTTGAGATTAATCCTTTGTCTATTTCTTCATTTGCTATTATTTTCTCCCAATCTGAGGGCTGTCTTTTCACCTTACTTATAGTTTCCTTTGTAGTGCAAAAGCTTTTAAGTTTCATTAGGTCCCATTTGTTTAGTTTTGCTTTTATTTCCAATATTCTGGGAGGTGGGTCATAGAGGATCTTGCTTTGATTTATGTCGGAGAGTGTTTTGCCTATCTTCTCCTCTAGGAGTTTTATAGTTTCTGGTCTTACATTTAGATCTTTAATCCATTTTGAGTTTATTTTTGTGTATGGTGTTAGAAAGTGTTCTATTTTCATTCTTTTACAAGTGGTTGACCAGTTTTCCCAGCACCACTTGTTAAAGAGGTTGTCTTTTTTCCATTGCATATCCTTGCCTCCTTTGTCAAAGATAAGGTGTCCATAGGTTCGTCTGAAAGAGACACGTGCACCCCAATGTTCATCGCAGCACTGTTTATAATAGCCAGGACATGGAAGCAACCTAGATGCCCGTCAGCAGATGAATGGATAAGAAAGCTGTGGTACATATACACCATGGAATATTACTCAGCCATTAAAAAGAATTCATTTGAATCAGTCCTAATGAGATGGATGAAGCTGGAGCCCATTATACAGAGTGAAGTAAGCCAGAAAGATAAAGAACATTACAGCATACTGACACATGTATATGGAATTTAGAAAGGTGACAACGATAACCCTATATGCAGAACAGAAAAAGAGACACAGAAATACAGAACAGACTTTTAAACTTTGTGGGAGAATGTGAGGGTGGGATATTTCAAAAGAACAGCATGTATGCTATCTATGGTGAAACAGAGCACCAGCCCAGGTAGGATGCACGAGACAAGTGCTCCGGCTTGGTGCACTGGGAAGACCCAGAGGAATCGGGTGGAGAGGGAGGTGGGAGGGGGAATCGGGACTGTGAATACATGTAAATCCATGGCTGATTCATATCAAGGTATGACAAAACCCACTGGAAAAAAAAAATAAAAAAAATAAAAAAAAATAAAAAAAATAACAATAAAAAAAAAAAATAAGAGGAGCCTGAAATGGTCTGAAAAATAGGAGGAGCATGAAGTGGTGTTGAAAAACGTGAAGAGCCTGAAAAGGTGTGAAAAATATGAAGAACTTCAAAAGGTGTCAAAAATATGAGCAGCATGAAACAGTCTGAAAAAAAGGAGGAACATGAAACGGTGTTCAAAAACATGAAGAGCCTGGAGAAGTGTGAAAAATATGAAGAGCTTCAAAAGTTGTCAAAAATATGAGGAGCATGAAACGGTCTGAAAAAAAGGAGGAGCATGAAGCGGTGTTGAAAAACATGAAGAGCCTGAAAAGGTGTGAATAATATGAAGAGCTTCAAAAGGTGTCAAAAATATGAGGAGCATGAAACCGTCTGAAAAATAGTAGGAGCATGAAGCGGTGTTGAAAACATGAAGAGCCTGAAAAGGTGTGAAAAATATGAAGAGGTTCAAAAGGTGTCAAAAATATGAGGAGCATGAAACGGTCTGAAAAATAGGAGGAGCATGAAACGGTCTGAAAAATAGGAGGAGCATGAAGCGGTGTTCAAAAACATGAAGAGCCTGAAAAGGTGTGAAATATATTAAGAGCCTCAAGGGTGTCAAAAATATGAGGAGCAAGAAACGGTCTGAAAAATAGGAGGAGCTTAAGCGGGTTGAAAAATATGAAGAGCCTGAAAAGATGTGAAAAATATGAAGAGCTTCAAAAGGTGTCAAATATATGAGGAGCATGAAACGGTCTGAAAAATTGGAGAAGCATGAAGTGGTGTTCAAAAAAATGAAGAGCCTGAAAAGGTGCGAAAAATATGAAGAGCTTCAAAAGGTGTCAAAAATATGAGGACCATGAAACGGTCTGAAAAATATGAGGAGCAAGAAACTGTTTTCAAAAACATGAAGAGCCTCAAAAGGTGTGAAAAGTATGAAGAGCTTCAAACTGTGTCAAAAATATGATGAGCATGAAACGGTCTGATAAATAGGAGGAGCATGAAGTGGTGTTGAAAAACATGAAGAGCCTGAAAAAGGTGTGAAACATATGAGGAGCATGAAACGGTCTGAAAAATAGGAGGCGCATGAGACGGTGTTGAAATACATGAAAAGCCTGAAAAGGTGTGAAAAATATGAAGAGCTTCAAAGGATGTCAAAAATATGAGGAGCATGAAAATGTCTGAAAAATAGGAAGAGAATGAAGCGGTGTAGAAAAACATGAAAAGCCTGAAAAGGTGTGAAAAATATAAAGAGCTTCAAAAGGTGTGAAACATATGAGGAGCATGAAACGGTCTGAAAAATAGGAGGCGCATGAGACGGTGTTGAAATACATGAAAAGCCTGAAAAGGTGTGAAAAATATGAAGAGCTTCAAAGGATGTCAAAAATATGAGGAGCATGAAAATGTCTGAAAAATAGGAAGAGAATGAAGCGGTGTAGAAAAACATGAAAAGCCTGAAAAGGTGTGAAAAATATGAAGAGCTTCAAAAGGTGACAAAAATATGAGGAGCATGAAAAGCTCTTAAAAATAGGAGTAGCATGAAGTGGTGTAGAAAAACATGAAGACCCTGAAAAAATGTGAAAAATATGAAGAGCTTCAAAAGGTGTCAAAAATATGAGGAGCATGAAACGATCTGAAAAATAGGAGGAGCATGAAGTGGTGTTGAAATACATGAAGAGCCTGAAAAAGGTGTGAAACATATGAGGAGCCTGAAACGGTTTGAAAGAGAGGAGGAGCATGAATCGGTGTTGAAAATCATGAAGAGCCTGAAAAAGTGTGAAGAATAAGAAGAGCTTCAAAAGGTGTCAAAAATATGAGGAGCATGAAACGATCTGAAAATTAGGAGGAGCATGAAACCGTGTTGAAAAATATGAAGACCATGAAAGGGTGTGAAAAACATGAAGAGCTTCAAAAGGTGTCAAAAATATGAGGAGCATGAAACGGTCTGAAAAATAGGAGGAACATGAAACGGTTTGACAAATAGGAGGAGCATGAAACGGTGTTGAAAAACATGAAGAACC
This sequence comes from Dama dama, assembly GCF_033118175.1. NCBI lineage: Eukaryota > Metazoa > Chordata > Mammalia > Artiodactyla > Cervidae > Dama > Dama dama. The sequence goes on along the minus strand of NC_083706.1, from coordinate 10,067,264 downwards.
TGAAAGGTGTCGAAAATATGAAGAGCTTCAAAATGTGTCAAAAATATGAGGAGCATGAAACGGTTTGAAAAATAGGAGGAGCATGAAACGGTGTTGAAAAACATGAAGAACCTGAAAGGTGTCGAAAATATGAAGAGCTTCAAAATGTGTCAAAAATATGAGGAGCATGAAACGATCTGAATAATCGGAGGAGCATGAAAGCGTGTTGAAAAACATGAAGAGCACGGAAAGGTGTGAAAAATATGAAGAGCTTCAAAAGGTGTCAAAAATATGAGGACCATGAAACGGTTTGAAAAATAGGAGGAGCATGAAGTTGTGTTGAAAAACATGAAGAGCCTCAAATGTTGTGAAATATATGAAGAGCTTCAAAAGGTGTAAAAAATATGAGGAGTTTGAAACGGTCTGAAAAATAAAAGGATCTGGTTTCCTCAGTGTGTAGGCCCAGAAGTGGAATTGCTGGGTCATATGGCAGTTCTATTTCCAGTTTTTTAAGAAATCTCTACACCGTTTTCCATAGCGGCTGTACTAGTGTGCATTCCCACCAACAGTATAAGAGGGTTCCCTTTTCTCCACTCCCTCTCCAGCATTTATTGCTTGTAGACTTTTGGATAGCAGCCATCCTGACTGGCATGTAATGGTACCTCATTGTGGTTTTGATTTGCATTTCTCTAATAATGAGTGATGTTGAGCATCTTTTCATGTGTTTGTTATCCATCTGTATGTCTTCTTTGGAGAAATGTCTGTTTAGTTCTTTGGCTCATTTTGTATTGGGTCATTTATTTTTCTGGAATTGAGCTGCAGGATTTGCTTGTATATTTTTGAGATTAATCCTTTGTCTGTTTCTTCATTTGCTATTATTTTCTCCCAATCTGAGGGCTGTCTTTTCACCTTACTTATAGTTTCCTTTGTAGTGCAAAAGCTTTTAAGTTTCATTAGGTCCCATTTGTTTAGTTTTGCTTTTATTTCCAATATTCTGGGAGGTGGGTCATAGAGGATCTTGCTTTGATTTATGTCAGAGAGTGTTTTGCCTATCTTCTCCTCTAGGAGTTTTATAGTTTCTGGTCTTACATTTAGATCTTTAATCCATTTTGAGTTTATTTTTGTGTATGGTGTTAGAAAGTGTTCTATTTTCATTCTTTTACAAGTGGTTGACCAGTTTTCCCAGCACCACTTGTTAAAGAGGTTGTCTTTTTTCCATTGCATATCCTTGCCTCCTTTGTCAAAGATAAGGTGTCCATAGGTTCGTCTGAAAGAGACACGTGCACCCCAATGTTCATCGCAGCACTGTTTATAATAGCCAGGACATGGAAGCAACCTAGATGCCCGTCAGCAGATGAATGGATAAGAAAGCTGTGGTACATATACACCATGGAATATTACTCAGCCATTAAAAAGAATTCATTTGAATCAGGCCTAATGAGATGGATGAAGCTGGAGCCCATTATACAGAGTGAAGTAAGCCAGAAAGATAAAGAACATTACAGCATACTGACACATGTATATGGAATTTAGAAAGGTGACAACGATAACCCTATATGCAGAACAGAAAAAGAGACACAGAAATACAGAACAGACTTTTAAACTTTGTGGGAGAATGTGAGGGTGGGATATTTCAAAAGAACAGCATGTATGCTATCTATGGTGAAACAGATCACCAGCCCAGGTAGGATGCACGAGACAAGTGCTCCGGCTTGGTGCACTGGGAAGACCCAGAGGAATCGGGTGGAGAGGGAGGTGGGAGGGGGAATCGGGAATGGGAATACATGTAAATTCATGGCTGATTCATATCAATGTATGACAAAACCGACTGGGAAAAAAAATGAAAATAATAAAAAAAAAAATAAAAAAAATAACAATAAAAAAAAATAAGAGGAGCATGAAACGGTGTTCAAAAACATGAAGAGCCTGAAAAGGTGTGGAAATTATGAAGAGCTTCAAAAGGTGTCAAATATATGAGGAGCATAAAACGGTTTGAAAAAAAGGAGGAGCATGAAATGGTGTTGAAAAACATGAAGAGCCTAAAAAGGTGTGAAAAATATGAAGAGCTTCAAAAGGTTTCAAAAATATGAGAGGCATGAATGGTCTGAAATGTAGGGGGAGCATGAAGCGGTGTAGAAAAACATGAAGAGCCTGAAAAGGTGTGGAAATTATGAAGAGCTTCAAAAGGTGTCAAATATATGAGGAGCATAAAACGGTCTGAAAAAAAGGAGGAGCATGAAATGGTGTTGAAAAACAGAAGAGCCTGAAAAGGTGTGATAAATATGAAGAGTTTCAAAACGTGTCAAAAAGATGAGGAGCATGAAACGGTCTGAAAAATAGGAGGAGCATGAAGCGGTGTTGAAAAATATGAAGAGCCTGAAAAGGTGTGAAAAATCTGAAGAGCTTCAAAAGGTGTCAAATATATGAGGAGCATGAAACGGTGTGAAAATTAGGAGGAGCATGAAGTGGTGTTGAAAATCATGAAGAGCCTGTAAGGTGTGAAAAATATGAAGAACTTCAAAAGGTGTCAAAAATATAAGGAGCATGAAACGGACTGAAAAATAGGAGGAGCATGAAGTGGTGTTGAAAAACGTGAAGAGCCTGAAAAGGTGTGATAAATATGAAGAGTTTCAAAACGTGTCAAAAAGATGAGGAGCATGAAACGGTCTGAAAAACAGGAGGAGCATGAAATGGTGTTCAAAAACATGAAGAGCCTGGGGAAGTGTGGAAAATATGAAGAGCTTCAAAAGGCGTCAAAAATATGAGGAGCATGAAACGGTCTGAAAAAAAGGAGGAGCATGAAGCGGTGTTGAAAAACATGAAGAGCCTGAAAAGGTGTGAATAATATGAAGAGCTTCAAAAGGTGTCAAAAATATGAGGAGCATGAAACCGTCTGAAAAATAGTAGGAGCATGAAGCGGTGTTGAAAACATGAAGAGCCTGAAAAGGTGTGAAAAATATGAAGAGGTTTAAAAGGTGTCAAAAATATGAGGACCATGAAACGGTCTGAAAAATAGGAGGAGCATGAAATGGTGTTCAAAAACATGAAGACCTGAAAAGGTGTGAAAAATATGAAGAGCTTCAAAAGGTGCCAAAAATATGAGGAGCATGAAACGGTCTGAAAAAGAGGAGGAGCATGAAGCGGTGTTGAAAACCATGAAGAGCCTGAAAAGGTGTGAAAAATATGAAGAGCTTCTAAAGGAGTCAAATATATGAGGACCATGAAACGGTCTGAAAAATTGGAGGAGCATGAAGTGGTGTTCAAAAACATGAAGAGCCTCAAAGGTGTCAAAAATATGAAGAGCTTCAAAAGGTGTGAAAAATAGGAGGAGCATGAAACGGACTGAAATATAGGAGGAGCATGAAGTGGTGTTCAAAAACATGAAGAGCCTCAAAGGTGTCAAAAATATGAAGAGCTTCAAAAGTTGTCAAAAATATGAGGAGCATGAAACGGTCTGAAAAATAGGACAAGCATGAAGTGTTTGTGAAAAACATGAAGAGCCTGAAAAGCTGTGCAAAATATGAAGAGATTCAAAAGGTGTGAAATACATGAGGAGCCTGAAACGGTCTGAAAAATAGGACGAGCATGAAGCGGTGTTCACAAACATGAAGAGCATGAAAAGGTGTGAAAAATATGAAGAGCTTCAAAATGTGTCAAATATATGAGGAGCATGAAATGGTCTGAAAAATAGGAGGAGCATGAAGCGGTGTGGAAAAACATGAAGAGCCTGAAAAGGTGTGAAAAATATGAAGAGCATCAAAAGGTGTCAAAATTATGAGGAGCATGAAAGGGTCTGAAAAATAGGAGGAGCATGAAGCGGTGTTGAAAAACATGAAGAGCCTGAAAAGGTGTGAAAAATATGAAGAGTTTCAAAATGGGTCAAAAATATGAGGATCATGAAACGGTCTGAAAAATAGGAGAAGCAAGAAGTGGTGTTGAAAAACATGAAGAGCCTGAAAACGTGTGAAAAATATGAAGAGCTTCAAAAGGTGTGAAAAATATGAAGAGTTTCAAAAGGTGATAAAAATGAGATGAGCATGAAACGGTCTGAAAAATATGAGGAGCATGAAGCGGTAATGGAAATCATGAAGAGTCTGAAAAGCTGTGAAATATATTAAGAGCTTCAAAAGGTGTCAAAAATATGAGGAGCATGAAACGGTCTGAAAAATAGGAGGAGCATGAAGCGATGTTGAAAAACATGAAGAACCTGAAAAGGTGTGAAAAATATGAAGAGCTTCAAAAGGTGTCAAAACAATGAGGAGTATGAAACGGTCTGAAAAATAGGAGGAGCATGAAAAGTTGTTCAAATGCATGAAGAGCCTGAAAAGGTGTGAAAAATATGAAGAGCTTCAAAAGGTGTAAAATACATGAGGAACATGATACGGTCTGAAAAATAGGAGGAGCATGAAGCTCTGTTCAAAAACATGAAGAGCCTGAAAAGTTGTGAAAAATATGAAAAGCTTCAAAAGTTGTCAAAAATATGAGGAGCATGAAACATTCTGAAAAATAGGAGGATGATGAAGCGGTGTTCAAAATCATGAAGAGGCTGAAAAGGTGTGAAAAATATGAAGAGCTTCAAAACTTGTGAAATACATGAGGAGCATGAAACGGTCTGAAAAATAGGAGGAGCATCAAGCGGTGTTCAAAAACATGAAGAGCCTGAAAAGGTGTGAAAAATATGAAGAGCTTCAAAAGGTGTGAAAAATAGGAGGAGCATGAAACGGACTGAAATATAGGAGGAGCATGAAGCGGTGTTCAAAAACATGAAGAGCCTGAAAAGGTGTGAAAAATATGAAGAGCTTCAAAAAATGTCAAAAATATGAGGAGCATTAAACGGTCTGAAAAAAGGGAGGAGCATGAAGCGGTGTTCAAAAACATGAAGAGCCTGAAAAGGTTTGAAAAATATGAAGAGCTTCAAAAGGTGTGAAAAATATGAAGACCTTCAAAAGGTGTCAAAAATTAGATTAGCATGAAAGGGTCTGAAAAATAGGAGGAGCATGAAGTGATGTTGAAAAACATGAAGAGCCAGAGAAGGTGTGAAATATATGAAGAGCTTCAAAAGGTGTGAAAAATATGAAGAGTTTCAAAAGGTGTCAAAAATGAGATGAGCATGAAACGATCTGAAAAACAGGAGGAGCATGAAGTGGTGTTCAAAAACCTGAAGAAACTGAAAAGGTGTGAAAAATATGAACAGCTTCCAAACGGGTCAAAAATATGAGGAGCATGAAACGGTCTGAAAAATTGAAGCAGCATGAAGCGGTTTTGAAATACATGAAGAGCCTGAAAACGTGTGAAAAATATGAAGAGCTTCAAAAGGTGTGAAAAATATGAAGAACTTCAAAAGGTGTGAAATACATGAGGAACATTAAATGGTCTGAAAAGTAGGAGGAGCATGAAGAGGTGTTGAAAAACATGAAGAGCCTGAGAAAGGTGTAAAAAATATGAAGAGCTTCAAAAGGTGTGAAAAATATGAGGTTCCAGAAACGGTCTGAAAAATATGAGGAGCATGAAACGGTCTGAAAAAGAGGAGGAGCATGAAGCGGTGTTGAAAAACATGAGGAGCCTGAAAAGGTGTGAAAAATATGAAGAGCTTCAAAAGGTGTGAAAAATATGAGGTGCATGACACGGTCTGAAAAATAGGAGGAGCATGAAACGGTGATCAAAAGCATGAAGATGCTGAAAATGTGTGAAAAATATGAAGAGCTTCAAAAGGTGTGAAATACATGAGGAGCATGAAACTCTGAAACAGAGGAGGAGCATGAAGCCGTGTTCAAAAACATGAAGAGCCTAAAAAGTTGTGAAAAATATGAAAAGCTTCAAAAGGTGTCAAAAATGAGATGAGCATGAAACGGTCTGTAAAATAGGAGGATCATGAAACGGTGTTGAAAAACATGAAGAGCCTGAAAAGGTGTGAAAAATATGAAGAGCTTCAAAAGGCTTCAAAAATATGAGGAGAATGAAACGGTCTGAAAAATAGGAGGAGCATGAAGTGGTGTAGAAAAACATGAAGACCCTGATAAATGTGAAAAATATGAAGAGCTTCAAAAGGTGTCAAAAATATGAGGAGCTTGAAACGTTCTGAAATATAGGAGGAGCGTGAAAGGTGTTAAAAAACATGAAGAGCTTAAAAAGGTGTGAAACATATGAGGAGCATGAAAAGGTCTGAAAAATAGTAGGAGCATGAAGCGGTGTTGAAAAACATGAAAAGCCTGAAAAGGTGTGAAATATATGAAGAGCTTCAAAAGGTGACAAAAATATGAGGAGCATGAATAGCTCTGAAAAATAGGAGGAGCAAGAAGCGGTGTAGAAAAACATGAAGAGCCTGAAAAGGTGTGAAATCTATGGAGAGCTTCAAAAGGTGTCAAAAATATGAGGAGCATGAAACGGTCTCAAATAAAGGAGGAGCATGAAGTTGTGTTGAAAAATATGTAGAGCCTGAAAAGGTGTGAAAAATATGAAGAGCTTCAAAAGGTGTCAAAAATATGAGGAGCAAGAAACGGTCTGAAAAATAGGAGGAGCATTAATCGGTGTTCAAAAATATGAAGAGCCTGGAAAGCTGTGAAAAATATGAAGAGCTTCAAAAGGTGTCAAAAATATGAGGAGCAAGAAACGGTCTGAAAAATAGGAGGAGCATTAATCGGTGTTCAAAAATATGAAGAGCATGGAAAGGTGTGAAAAATATGAAGAGCTTCAAAAGGTGTCAAAAATATGAGGAGCATGAAACCGTCTGAAAAATAGGAGGAGCATGAAACCTTGTTGAAAAATATGAAGAGCCTGAAAAGGTGTGAAAAATATGAAGAGCTTCAAAAGGTGTCAAAATATGAGGAGCATGAAACGGTCTGAAAAAATGGAGGAGCATGAAACGGTGTTCAAAAACATGAGGAGCCTGAAAAATTGTGAAAAATATGAAGAGTTTCAAAAGGTGTCAAAAATATGAGGAGCATGAAACGGTCTGAAAAATATGAGGAGCATGAAACGGTGTTCAAAAACATGAAAACCCTGAAAAGGTGTGAAATATATGAAGAGCTTCAAAAGGTGTCAATAATATGAGGAGCATGAAACGGTCTGAAAAATATGAGGAGCATGAAACGGTGTTCAATAACATGAAGAGCCTGAAAAGGTGTGAAAAATATGAAGAGCTTCAAAAGATGTCAAAAATAGGAGGAGCATGAAGCGGTGTAGAAAAACATGAAGAGCATGAAAAGGTGTGAAAAATATGAAGAGCTTCAAAAGTTGTCAAAAATATGAGGAGCATGACACGGTCAGAAATATAGGAGGAGCATGAAGTGGTGTTGAAAACATGAAGAACCTGAAAAGTTGTGAAAAATATGAAGAGCTTCAAAAGGTGTCAAATATATGAGGAGCATGAAACGGTCTGAAAATTAGGAGGAGGATGAAACGGTGTTCAAAACATGAAGAGCCTGAAATGTTTTGAAAAATGTGAAGAGCTTGAAAAGGTGTCAAAAATATGAGGGGCATGAAACTGTCTGAAAAATAGGAGGAGCATGAAACGTTGTTCAAAAACATGAAGAGCCTGAAAAGGTTTGAAAAATGTGAAGAGCTTGAAAAGGTGTCAAAAATATGAGGGGCATGAAACGGTCTGAAAAAGAGGATGAGCAAGAAACGGTGTTGAAAAACATGAAGAGCCTGAAAATGTGTGAAAAATATGAAGAGCTTCAAAAGGACTCAAAATATGAGGCGCATGAAACGGTCTGAAAAATAGGAGGAGCATGAAACTGTGTTGAAAACATGAAGAGCCTGAAAAGTTGTTAGAAATATGACGAGCTTCTAAAGATATCCAAAATATGAGGCGCATGAAACGGTCTGAAAAATATGAGGAGAATAAAGCAGTGTTGAAAAACATGAAGAGCCTGAAAAGCTGTGAAAAATATGAAGAGCTTCAAAAGGTGTCAAAAATATGAGGAGCATGAAACGGTCTGAAAAATAGGAGGAGCAGAAGCAAATTTGAAAAACATGAAGAGCCTGAAAAGGTGTGATAATTATGAAGCGCTTCAAAAGGTGTCAAAATTATGGGGAGCATTAAACGGTCTGAAAAATAGGAGGAGCATGAAAACTTGTTGTAAAATATGAAGAGCCTGAAAAGGTGTGAAAAATATGAAGAGCTTCAAAATGTGTGAAAAATATGAGGAGCATGAAACGGTTTAAAAAATAGGAGGAGCATGAAATGGTGTTCAAAAACATGAAGAGCATGAAAAGGTGTGAAAAATATGAAGAGCTTCAAAAGGTGACAAAAACATGAGGACCATGAAACGGTCTGAAAAATAGGAGGAGCATGAAGCGGTGTTGAAAAACATGAAGAGCCTGAAAAGGTGTGAAATATATGAAGAGCTTCAAAAGGTGTAAAAAATATGAGGAGCTTGAAACGGTCTGAAAAATAAGAGGATCTGGTTTCCTCAATGTGTATGCCCAGAAGTGGGATTGCTGGGTCATATGGCAGTTCTATTTCCAGTTTTTTAAGAAATCTCCACACTGTTTTCCATAGCGGCTGTACTAGTGTGCATTCCCACCAACAGTGTAAGAGGGTTCCCTTTTCTCCACACCATCTCCAGCATTTATTGCTTGTAGACTTCTGGATAGCAGCCATCCTGACTGGCATATAATGGTACCTCATTGTGGTTTTGATTTGCATTTCTCTAATAATGAGTGATGTTGAGCATCTTTTCATGTGTTTGTTATCCATCTGTATGTCTTCTTTGGAGAAATGTCTGTTTAGTTCTTTGGCTCATTTTGTATTGGGTCATTTATTTTTCTGGAATTGAGCTGCAGGATTTGCTTGTATATTTTTGAGATTAATCCTTTGTCTGTTTCTTCATTTGCTATTATTTTCTCCCAATCTGAGGGCTGTCTTTTCACCTTACTTATAGTTTCCTTTGTAGTGCAAAAGCTTTTAAGTTTCATTAGGTCCCATTTGTTTAGTTTTGCTTTTATTTCCAATATTCTGGGAGGTGGGTCATAGAGGATCTTGCTTTGATTTATGTCGGAGAGTGTATTGCCTATCTTCTCCTCTAGGAGTTTTATAGTTTCTGGTCTTATATTTAGATCTTTAATCCATTTTGAGTTTATTTTTGTGTATGGTGTTAGAAAGTGTTCTATTTTCATTCTTTTACAAGTGGTTGACCAGTTTTCCCAGCACCACTTGTTAAAGAGGTTGTCTTTTTTCCATTGTATATCCTTGCCTCCTTTGTCAAAGATAAGGTGTCCATAGGTTCGTCTGAAAGAGACACGTGCACCCCAATGTTCATCGCAGCACTATTTATAATAGCCAGGACATGGAAGCAACCTAGATGCCCGTCAGCAGATGAATGGATAAGAAAGCTGTGGTACATATACACCATGGAATATTACTCAGCCATTAAAAAATTCACTTGAATCAGTCCTAATGAGATGGATGAAGCTGGAGCCCATTATACAGAGTGAAGTAAGCCAGAAAGATAAAGAACATTAGAGCATGCTGACACATGTATATGGAATTTAGAAAGGTGATAACGATAACCCTATATGCAGAACAGAAAAATAGACACAGAAATACAGAACAGACTTTTGAACTTTGTGGGAGAATGTGAGGGTGGGATATTTCAAATGAACAGCATGTATGCTATCTATGGTGAAACAGATCACCAGCCCAGGTAGGATGCACGAGACAAGTGCTCCGGCTTGGTGCACTGGGAAGACGGAGAGGAATCGGGTGGAGAGGGAGGTGGGAGGGGGGATTGGAATTGGGAATACATGTAAATCCATGGCTGATTCATATCAATGTATGACAAAACCGACTGGGAAAGAAAAAATAAAAATAATTAAAAAAATTAAAAAAAAAAACAATAAAAAAAAAATAAGAGGAGCATGAAATGGTGTTCAAAAACATGAAGAGCCTGAAGAGGTGTGGAAATTATGAAGAGCTTCAAAAGGTGTCAAATATATGAGGAGCATAAAATGGTTTGAAAAAAAGGAGGAGCATGAAATGGTGTTGAAAAACATGAAGAGCCTAAAAAGGTGTGAAAAATATGAAGAGCTTCAAAAGGTTTCAAAAATATGAGAGGCATGAACGGTCTGAAATGTAGGGGGAGCATGAAGCGGTGTAGAAAAACATGAAGAGCCTGAAAAGGTGTGGAAATTATGAAGAGCTTCAAAAGGTGTCAAATATATGAGGAGCATAAAACGGTCTGAAAAAAAGGAGGAGCATGAAATTGTGTTGAAAAACATGAAGAGCCTGAAAAGGTGTGATAAATATGAAGAGTTTCAAAACGTGTCAAAAAGATGAGGAGCATGAAACGGTCTGAAAAACAGGAGGAGCATGAAATGGTGTTCAAAAACATGAAGAGCCTGGGGAAGTGTGAAAAATATGAAGAGCTTCAAAAGGCGTCAAAAATATGAGGAGCATGAAACGGTCTGAAAAAAAGGAGGAGCATGAAGCGGTGTTGAAAAACATGAAGAGCCTGAAAAGGTGTGAATAATATGAAGAGCTTCAAAAGGTGTCAAAAATATGAGGAGCATGAAACCGTCTGAAAAATAGTAGGAGCATGAAGCGGTGTTGAAAACATGAAGAGCCTGAAAAGGTGTGAAAAATATGAAGAGGTTTAAAAGGTGTCAAAAATATGAGGACCATGAAACGGTCTGAAAAATAGGAGGAGCATGAAATGGTGTTCAAAAACATGAAGACCTGAAAAGGTGTGAAAAATATGAAGAGCTTCAAAAGGTGCCAAAAATATGAGGAGCATGAAACGGTCTGAAAAAGAGGAGGAGCATGAAGCGGTGTTGAAAACCATGAAGAGCCTGAAAAGGTGTGAAAAATATGAAGAGCTTCTAAAGGAGTCAAATATATGAGGACCATGAAACGGTCTGAAAAATAGGAGGAGCATGAAGTGGTGTTCAAAAACATGAAGAGCCTCAAAGGTGTCAAAAATATGAAGAGCTTCAAAAGGTGTGAAAAATAGGAGGAGCATGAAACGGACTGAAATATAGGAGGAGCATGAAGTGGTGTTCAAAAACATGAAGAGCCTCAAAGGTGTCAAAAATATGAAGAGCTTCAAAAGTTGTCAAAAATATGAGGAGCATGAAACGGTCTGAAAAATAGGACGAGCATGAAGTGTTTGTGAAAAACATGAAGAGCCTGAAAAGCTGTGCAAAATATGAAGAGCTTCAAAAGGTGTGAAATACATGAGGAGCCTGAAACGGTCTGAAAAATAGGACGAGCATGAAGCGGTGTTCACAAAGATGAAGAGCATGAAAAGGTGTGAAAAATATGAAGAGCTTCAAAATGTGTCAAATATATGAGGAGCATGAAATGGTCTGAAAAATAGAAGGAGCATGAAGCGGTGTGGAAAAACATGAAGAGCCTGAAAAGGTGTGAAAAATATGAAGAGCATCAAAAGGTGTCAAAATTATGATGAGCATGAAAGGGTCTGAAAAATAGGAGGAGCATGAAGCGGTGTTGAAAAACATGAAGAGCCTGAAAAGGTGTGAAAAATATGAAGAGTTTCAAAATGGGTCAAAAATATGAGGATCATGAAACGGTCTGAAAAATAGGAGAAGCAAGAAGTGGTGTTGAAAAACATGAAGAGCCTGAAAACGTGTGAAAAATATGAAGAGCTTCAAAAGGGGTGAAAAATATGAAGAGTTTCAAAAGGTGATAAAAATGAGATGAGCATGAAACGGTCTGAAAAATATGAGGAGCATGAAGCGGTAATGGAAATCATGAAGAGTCTGAAAAGCTGTGAAATATATTAAGAGCTTCAAAAGGTGTCAAAAATATGAGGAGCATGAAACGGTCTGAAAAATAGGAGGAGCATGAAGCGATGTTGAAAAACATGAAGAACCTGAAAAGGTGTGAAAAATATGAAGAGCTTCAAAAGGTGTCAAAACAATGAGGAGTATGAAACGGTCTGAAAAATAGGAGGAGCATGAAAAGTTGTTCAAATGCATGAAGAGCCTGAAAAGGTGTGAAAAATATGAAGAGCTTCAAAAGGTGTAAAATACATGAGGAATATGATACGGTCTGAAAAATAGGAGGAGCATGAAGCTCTGTTCAAAAACATGAAGAGCCTGAAAAGTTGTGAAAAATATGAAAAGCTTCAAAAGTTGTCAAAAATATGAGGAGCATGAAACATTCTGAAAAATAGGAGGATGATGAAGCGGTGTTCAAAATCATGAAGAGGCTGAAAAGGTGTGAAAAATATGAAGAGCTTCAAAACGTGTGAAATACATGAGGAGCATGAAACGGTCTGAAAAATAGGAGGAGCATCAAGCGGTGTTCAAAAACATGAAGAGCCTGAAAAGGTGTGAAAAATATGAAGAGCTTCAAAAGGTGTGAAAAATAGGAGGAGCATGAAACGGACTGAAATATAGGAGGAGCATGAAGCGGTGTTCAAAAACATGAAGAGCCTGAAAAGGTGTGAAAAATATGAAGAGCTTCAAAAAATGTCAAAAATATGAGGAGCATTAAACGGTCTGAAAAAAGGGAGGAGCATGAAGCGGTGTTCAAAAACATGAAGAGCCTGAAAAGGTTTGAAAAATATGAAGAGCTTCAAAAGGTGTGAAAAATATGAAGACCTTCAAAAGGTGTCAAACATTTGATTAGCATGAAAGGGTCTGAAAAATAGGAGGAGCATGAAGTGATGTTGAAAATCATGAAGAGCCAGAGAAGGTGTGAAATATATGAAGAGCTTCAAAAGGTGTGAAAAATATGAAGAGTTTCAAAGGTGTCAAAAATGAGATGAGCATGAAACGATCTGAAAAACAGGAGGAGCATGAAGTGGTGTTCAAAAACCTGAAGAAACTGAAAAGGTGTGAAAAATATGAAGAGCTTCAAAAGATGTGGTAAAATATGAAGAGCTTCAAAAGGTGTCAAAAATGATATGAGCATGAAACGGTCTGAAAAATAGGAGGAGCATGAAGCGGTGTTGAAAAACATGAAGAACCTGAAAAGCTGTGAGAAATATGAAGAGCTTCAAATGGTGTCAAAAATATGAGGAGCATGAAACGGTCTGAAAAATAGGAGGAGCATGAAGCGGTGTTGAAAAACATGAAGAGTTTGAAAAGGTGTGAAATATATGAAGAGTTTCAAAAGGTGTCAAAAATATGAGGAGCATGAAACGGTCTGAAAAATAGGAGTGTCATGAAACGGTGTTGAAAAACATGAAGACCCTGAAAAGGTGTGAAATATATGAAGAGCTTCAAAAGGTGTCAAAAATATGAGGAGCTTGAAACGGTCTGAAAAATAGGTGGAGCATGAAGTGGTGTTCAGAAACATGAAGAGCCTGAAAAGGTGTGAAAAATATGAAGAGCTTCAAAAGGTGTCAAAATAAGAGGAGCATGAAATGATCTGAAAAATATGAGGAGGATGAAACGGTGTTCAAAAACATGAAGAACCTGAAAAGGTGTGAAAAATATAAAGAGCTTCAAAACGGGTCAAAAATATGAGGAGCATGCAACGGTCTGAAAAATAGAAGCAGCAAGAAGCGGTGTTGAAATACATGAAGTGTTTGAAAAAGTGTGAAAAATATGAAGAGCTTCAAAAAATGTGAAAAATACGAAGAGCTTCCAAAGGTGTCAAAAATTAGATGAGCATGAAACGGTCTGCAAAATAGGAGGAACAAGAAGTAGTTTTGAAAAAAATGAAGAGGCTGAAAAGGTGTGAAAAATATGAAAAGCTTGAAAAGGTGTCAAAAATATGAGTAGCATGAAACGGTCTGAAAAATAGGAGGAGCAAGAAGCGGTGTTCAAAAACATGAAGAGCTTGAAAAGGTGTGAAAAATATGAAGAGCTTCAAAACGTGTCAAATATATGAGGAGCATGAAATGGTCTGAAAAATAGGAGGAGTAAGAAGGGGTGTTGAAAAACATGAAGAGCATGAAAAGGTGTGAAAAATATGAAGAGCTTCAAAAGGTGTGAAAAATATGAAGAGCTTCAAAGGTGTCAAAAATGAGATGACCATGAAACGGACTGAAAAATAGGAGTACCATGAAGCTGTGTTCAAAAACATGTAGAGCCTCAAAACGGTGTGAAAAATATGAACATCTTCAAAAGGTGTGAAAATTATGAGGCTCATGAAACGGTCTGAAAAATAGAAGCAGCATGAAACAGTGTCGAAAAACATGAAGAGCCTGAAAGGTGTGAAAAATATGAAGAGCTTCAAAAGGTGTGAAAAATATGAGGAGCATGAAATGGTCTGAAAAATAGAATCAGCATGAAACGGTGTTGAAAAACATAAAGAGCATGAAAAGGTGTGAAAAATATGAAGAGCTTCAAAAGGTGTCAAAAATATGAAGAGCAGGAAACGGTCTGAAAAATAGGAGGATCATGAAGCGGTGTTCAAAAACATGAAGAGCCTGAAAAGTTGTGAAAAATATGAAGAGCTTCAAAAGGTGTGAAATACTTGAGGAGAATGAAACTGTGAAAAAGAGGAGGAGCATGAAGCCGTGTTCAAAAACATGAAGAGCCTAAAAAGTTGTGAAAAATATGAAAAGCTTCAAAAGGTGTCAAAAATGAGATGAGCATGAAACGGTCTGAAAAATAGGAGGAGCATGAAGTGGTGTTGAAAAAAAAGAAGAGACTGAAAAGGTGTGAAAAATATGAAGAGCTTCAAAAGGTGTGAAATTCATGAGGAGCATGAAATGGTCTGAAAAATAGGAGAAGCATGAAGTGGTGTAGAAAAATATGAAGAGCCTGAAAAGGTGTGAAAAATATGAAGAGCTTCAAAAGGTGTGAAATACATGAGGAGCATGAAACTCTCTGAAAAATAGGAGGAGCATGAATTGGTGTTCAAAAACATGAAGAGCCTTAAAAGTTGTGAAAAATATGAAGAGCTTCAAAAGGTGTGAAAAATATGAGGAGCATGAAACGGTCTGAAAAATAGATGCGGCATGAAATGGTGTTGAAAAACATGAAGAGCCTGAAATGTGTAAAAAATATGAAGAGCTTCAAAAGGTATGTAAAATATGAGGAGCATGAAACGGCCTGAAAAATAGAAGCAGCATGAAACGGTGTTGAAAAATATGAAGAGCTTCAAAAGGTGTGAAAAATATGAGGAGCATGAAACGGTCTGAAAAATAGATGCGGCATGAAATGGTGTTGAAAAACATGAAGAGCCTGAAAAGGTGTGAAAAATATGAAGAGCTTCAAAAGGGGTCAATAATATGAAGAGCATGAAACGGTCTGTAAAATAGGAGGATCATGAAGAGGTGTTCAAAATCATGAAGAGCCTGAAAAGGTGTGAAAAATATGAAGAGCTTCAAAACGTGTCAGAAATATGAGGAGCATGAAACGGTCTCAAATATAGGAGGAGCATGATGCGGTGTTGCAAAATAAGAAGAGCCTGAAAAGGTGTTAAATATATGAAGAGCTTCAAAAGGTGTAAAAAATATGAGGAGCATGAAACGGTCTGAAAAATATGAGGATCATGAAACGGTGTTGAAAAACATGAAGAGCCTGAAAAGGTGTGAAAAATATGAAGAGCTTCACAAGGTGTCAAAAATATTAGGAGCATGAAACGGTCTTAAAAATAGGAGGAGGATGAAGTGGTGTTGAAAAAAATGAAAAGCCTGAAAAGGTGTGAAATATATGAAGAGCTTCAAAAGGTGTCAAAAATATGAGAAGAATGAAACGGTCTGCAAAATAGGAGGAGCATGAAATGATGTTCAAACACATGAAGTGCATGAAAAGGTGTGAAAAATATGAAGAGCTTCAAAAGGTGTGAAATACATGAGGAGGTTTAAACGGTCTGAAAAATAGGAGGAGCATGAAGCGGTGTTCAAAAACATGAAGAGCCTGAAAAGGTGTGAAAAATATGAAGAGCTTCAAAAGGTGTGAAAAATATGAGGAGCATGAAACGGTCTGAAAAATAGGAGGAGCAAAAAAGGTTGTTGAAAAACATGCAGAGCCTGAAAAAGTGTGAAAAATATGAACAGCTTCAAAAGATGTGAAAAATATGAAGAGCTTCAAAAGGTGTTGAAAATGAGATGAGCATGAAACGGTCTGAAAAATCGGAGGTGCATGAAGCGGTGTTGAAAAACATGAAGAGCCTGAAAAGGTGTGAGAAGTATGAAGAGCTTCAAAAGGTGTCAAAAATATGAGTAGCATGAAACGGTCTGCAAAAAAGGAGCAGCATGAAGTGGTGTTGAAAAACATGAAGAGCTTGAAAAGGTGTGAAAAATATGAAAGCTTCAAAAGCTGTCGAAAATATGAGGAGCATGAAACGGTCTCAAAAATAGGAGGAGCATGAAGCGGTGTTCAAAAACATGAAGAGCCTGAAAAGGTGTGAAAAATATGAAGAGCTTCAAAATGTGTCATAAATACGACGAGCATGAAACCCTCTTAAAAATAGGAGGATGAAGCGGTGTTCAAAAACATGAAGAGCCTGAAAATTTGTGCAAAATATGAAGAGCTTCAAAAGGAGTGAAATACATGAGGAGCATGTAAAGGTGTTCAAAAACATGCAGAGACTTAAAAGGTGTGATAAATATGAAGAGCTTCAAAAAGTGCCAAAAATTAGATTAGCATGAAAGGGTCCGAAAAATAGGAGGAGCCTGAAGAGGTGTTGAAAACATGAAGAGCCTGAAAAAGTGTGAAAAATATGAAGTGCTTCAAAAATATGAAAATTATGAAGAGCTTCAAAAGGTGTGAAAAATATGAAGAGCTTCAAAAATGTCAAAAATGAGATGAGCATGAAACGGTCTGAAAAATAGGAGGAGCATGAAGTGTTGTTGAAAAACATGAAGAGCCTGAAAAGGTGTGAATAATATGAAGAGCTTCAAAAGGTGTCAAAAATATGCGGAGCATGAAACGGTCTGAAAAATAGGAGGATCATGAAGCGGTGTTGAAAAACATGAAGAGCCTGAAAAGGTGTGAAAAATATGAAGAGCTTCAAAAGGTGTCAAAAGTATGAGGAGCATGAAATGGTCTGAAAAATAGGACGAGCATAAGCGGTGTTCAAAAACATGAACAGCCTGAAAAGGTGTGAAAAATATGAAGACCTTCAAAAGGTGTGAAAAATATGAAGAGCTTCAAAAGGTGTCAAAAATTAGATTAGCACGAAAGGGTGTGAAAAATAGAAGGAGCATGAAGTGGTGTTGAAAAACATCAAGAGCCTGAAAAGGTGTGAAATATATGAACAGCTTCAAAAGGGGTGAAAAATATGAAGAGCTTCAAAAGGTGTCAAAAATATGGGGAGCATGAAACGGTCTGAAAAATACGAGGAGCATGAAGTGATGTTCAAAAACATGAAGAGCCTCAAAATGAGTGAGAAATATGAAAAGCTTCAAAAGGTGTCAAAAATATAGGAGCATGAAACGGTCTGCAAAATAGGACGAGCATAAAGCGGTGTTGAAAAACATGAAGAGCCTGAAAATGTGTGAAAAATATGAAGACCTTCAAAAGGTGTCAAAAATATGAGGAGCATGAAACATTCTGAAAAATAGGAGGAGCATGAAGCGGTGTTGAAAAACATGAAGAGCCTGAAAATGTGTGAAAATTATGAAGAGCTTCAAAATGTGTCAAAAATATGGGGAGCATGAAACGGTCTGAAAAATAGGAGGAGCATGAAACGGTGTTGAAAAACATGAAGAGCCTGAAAAGGTGTGAAAAATATGAAGAGCTTCAAACGGTCTGAATTATATGAGGAGCATGAAAAGTTCTGAAAAATAGGAGGACCATGAAGCGGTGTTCAAAAACATGAAGAACCTGAAAAGGTGTGAAAAATATGAAGAGCTTCAAAAGGTGTCAAAAACGAGATGAGAATGAAACGGTCTGAATAATAGGAGGAGCATGAAGCGGTGTTGAAAAATATGAAGAGCTTCAAAAGGTGTGAAAAATATGAGGAGCTTCAAAAGGTGTCAAAAATTCGAGGAGCATGAAACGGTCTGAAAAATACGAGGAGCATGAAGCGTTGTTCAAAAAAGTGAAGAGCCTGAAAAGGTTAGAAAAATATGAAGAGCTTCAAAGTTGGGAAAAATATGAAGAGCTTCAAAAGGTGTCAAAAATGAGATGAGCATCAAACGGTCTGAAAAATAGGAGGAGCATGAAATGCTGTTGAAAATCATGAAGAGAATGAAAAGGTGTGAAAAATATGAAGAGCTTCAAAAGGTGTCAAAAATATGAGGAGCATGAAACGGTCTGAAAAATAGGAGGAGCATAAAGCGGTGTTCAAAAACATGAAGTGCCTGAAAAGGTGTGAAAAATTAGAAGAGCTTCAAAAGGTGTCAAAAATATAAGGATCATGAAATGGTCTAAAAAATAGAAGGAGGATGAAGCGGTGTTCAAAAACATGAAGAGCTGAAAAGGTGTGAAAAATAGAAAAGCCTCAAAACGTGTCAAAAATATGAGGAGCATGAAACGGTCTGAACAATAGCAGGAGCATGAAGCGGTGTTGAAACACATGAAGAGTCTGAAAACGTGTGAAAATATGAAGAGCTTCAAGAATATAAAAAATATGAAGCGCTTCAAAAGGTGTGACAAATATGAAGAGCTTCAAAAGGTGTCAAAAATGAGATGAGCATGAAACGGTCTGAAAAATAGGAGGAGCATGAAGCGGTGTTGAAAACATGAACAGACTGAAAAGGTCTCAAAAATATGAAGAGCTTCAAAATGTGTCAAAAATATGAGGAGTACGAAACGGTCTGAAAAATAGGAGGAGCATGAAGTGCTGTTCAAAAACATGAAGAGCCTGAAAAGGTGTGAAAAATATGAAGAGCTTCAAAAGGTGTGAAAAATATGAGGAGCATGATACGGTAGAAAATATAGGAGGAGCATGAAGCTGTGTTCAAACCATGAAGAGCCTGAAAAAGTGTGAAAAATATGAAGAGCCTCAAAAGGTGTCAAAAATATGAGGAGTATGAAGCGGTATGATAAATAGCAGGAGCATGAAGCGGAGTTGAAAAACATGAAGAGTCTGAAATCGTTTGAAAATTATGAAGAGCTTCAAAAATGTTAAAAACATGAAGAGCTTCAAAAGGTGTAAAAAATATGAAGAGCTTCAAAAGGTGTCAAAAATTAGATGAGCATGAAAAGGTCTAAAAAATAGGAGGAGCAACAAGTAGTGTTGAAAAAAAAGAAGAGCCTGAAAAGGTGTGAAAAATATGAAGATCTTCAAAAGGTGTGAAAAATATGAGGAGCATGATACGGTCTGAAAAATAGGAGGAGCATGAAGCGGTGTTCAAAAACATGAAGAGCTTGAAAAGTTGTGAAAAATATGCAAAGCTTCAAAAGGTGTCAAAAATGAGAGGAGCATGAAACGGTCTGAAAAATAGGAGGAGCATGAAGTCGTGTTCAAAAATATGAAGAGCCTGAAAAGGTGTGAAAAATATGAAGAGCGTCAAAAGGTGTGAAAAATATGAGGAGCATGATACGGTCTGAAAATTAGGAGGAGCGTGAAGTGGTGTTCAAAAACATGAAGAGCCTGAAAAGGTGTGAAAAATATGAAGAGCTTCAAAAGGTGTCAAAAATGAGATGAGCATGAAACGGTCTGAAAAATAGAGGTGCATGAAGCGGTGTTGAAAAACATGAAGAGCCGGAAAAGGTGTGAAAAATATGAAGAGTTTCTAAAGGTTTCAAAAATATGAGGAGCATGAATGGTCTGAAAAATAGGAGGAGCATGAACTGGTGTTGAAAAACATGAAGAGCCTGAAAAGGTGGGAAAAATATGAAGAGCTTCAAAAGGTGTGAAAAATATGAGTAGCATGAAACGGTCTGAAAAATAGGAGGAGGATGAAACGGTAATCAAAAAAATGAAGAGCCTGAAAAGGTGTGAAAAATATGAAGAGCTTCAAACGGTGTGAAATACATGAGGAGCATGAAACGGTCTGAAAAATAGGAGGAGCATGAAGCGGTGTTCGAAAACATGAAGAGCCTGAAAAGGTGTGAAAAATATGAAGAGCTTCAAAAGGTGTCAAAAATATGAGAAGCATGAAACGGTCTGAAAAATAGGTGGAGCATGAAGTGGTTTTCAAAAACATGAAGAGCCTGAATAGGTGTGAAAAATATGAAGAGCTTCAAAGGTGTCAAAAATATGAGGAGCATGAAACGATCTGAAAAATAGGAGGAGCATGAAGCGGTGTTCAAAAACATGAAGAGCCTGAAAAGGTGTGAAAAATATGAAGAACTTCAAAAGGTGTCAAAAATGAGATGAGCATGAAACGGTCTGAAAAATTGGAGGAGCATGAAGCGGTGATGAAAATCATGAAGAGCCTGAAAAGGTGAGAAAAATATGAAGAGCTTCAAAATGTGTGAAAAATATGAGGAGCTTCAAAAGGTGTAAAAAATATGAAGAGCTTCAAAAGTGTCAAAAATTAGATGAGCATGAAAAGGTCTAAAAAATAGGAGGAGCAACAAGTAGTGTTGAAAAAAATGAAGAGCCTGAAAAGGTGTGAAAAATATGAAAAGCTTCAAAATGTGTGAAAAATATGAGGAGCATGATACGGTCTGAAAAATAGGAGGAGCATGAAGCAGTGTTCAAAAACATGAAGAGCCTGAATAGGTGTGTAAAGAAATGCAAAGCTTCAAAAGGTGTCAAAATTGAGAGGAGCATGAAACGGTCTGAAAATAGGAGGAGCATGATGCGGTGTTCAAAAATATGAAGAGCCTGAAAAGTTGTGAAATATATGAAGAGCTTCAAAAGGTGTCAAAAATATGAGGAGCATGAAACGGTCTGAAAAATAGGAGGAACATGAAGCGGTGTTCAAAAAAACATGAAAAGCCTGAAAAGGTGTGAGAAATATGAAGAGCTTGAAAAGGTGTCAAAAATTTGAGGAGCATGAAACGTTCTGAAAAATAGGACGAGCATGAAGCAGTGTTGAAAAACATGAAGAGCCTGAAAATGTGTGAAAAATATGAAGAGCTTCAAAAGCTGTCAAAAAGATGAGGAGCATGAAACGCTCTGAAAAATAGGAGGAGCATGAAATGGTGTTGAAAAAAATGAAGAACCTGAAAGGGTGTGAAATATATGAAGAGCTTGAAAAGGTGTCAAAAATATGAGGAGAATGAAACGGTCTGAAAAATAGGAGGAGTATGAAGAGGTGTTAAAAAACATGAAGAGCCGGAAAAGGTGTGAAAAATATGAAGAGTTTCTAAAGGTGTCAAAAATATGAGGAGAATGAAACGGTCTGAAAAATAGGAGGAGTATGAAGTGCTGTTCAAAAACATGAAGAGCCTGAAAAGGTGTGAAAAATATGAAGAGCTACAAAAGGTGTGAAAAATATGAGGAGCATGATACGGTAGAAAAAATAGGAGGAGCATGAAGCTGTGTTCAAAAACATGAAGAGCCTGAAAAGGTGTGAAAAATATGAAGAGCCTCAAAACGTGTCAAAAATATGAGAAGTATGAAACGGTATGATAAATAGCAGGAGCATGAAGCGGTTTTGAAAAACATGAAGGGTCTGAAATCGTGTGAAAAATATGAAGAGCTTCAAAAATGTGAAAAATATGAAGAGCTTCAAAAGGTGTAAAAAATATGAAGTGCCTCAAAATGTGTCAAAAATTAGATGAGTATGAAAAGTCCTAAAAAATAGGAGGAGCAACAAGTAGTGTTGAAAAAAATGAAGAGCCTGAAAAGGTGTGAAAAATATGAAGACCTTCAAAAGGTGTCAAAAATATGAGGAGCATGAAACTTTCTAAAAAATAGGACGAGCATGAAGCAGTGATAAAAAACATGAAGAGTCTGAAAAGGTGTGAAAAATATGAAGAGTTTCTAAAGGTGTCAAAAATATGAGGAGCATGATACGGTTTGAAAAAAGGAGGAGCATGAAGCGGTGTTGAAAAACATGAAGAGTGTGAAAACGTGTGAAAATATGAAGAGCTTCAAAAATATTAAAAATATGAAGAGCTTCAACAGTTGTGAAAAATATGAAGAGATTAAAAAGGTGTCAAAAATGAGATGAGCTTGAAACGGTCTGAAAAATAGAAGGAGCATGAAGCGGTGTTGAAAATCATGAACAGACTGAACAGGTGTGAACAATATGAAAAGCTACAAAAGGTGTCAAAAATGAGATGAGCATTAAACGGTCTGAAAAATAGGAATAACATGAAACGGTGTTGAATATCATGAAGAGCCTGAAATAATGTGAAAAATATAAAGAGCTGCAAAAGGTGTCAAAAATATGAGGAGCATGAAACGGTCTGATAAATAGGTGGAGCATGAAGCTGTGTTCAAAAACATGAAGAGCCTGAAAAGGTGTGAAAAATATGAAGAGCTTCAAAAGGTGTGAAAAATATGAGGAGCATGAAACGGTCTGAAAAATAGAAGCAGCATGAAACGGTGTTGAAAAATATGAAGAGCCTGAAAACGTGTGAAAAATATGAGGAGCTTCAAAAGGTGTGAAAAATATAAAGAGCTTCAAAGGTGACAAAAATGAGATGAGCATGAAACGGTCTAAAAAATAGGAGGAGTAACAAATAGTGTTGAAAAAAATGAAGAGCATGAAAAGGTGTGAGAAATATGAACGGCTTCAAAAGGTGTGAAAAATATGAGGAGCCTGAAACGGTCTGAAAAAAAGGAGGAGCATGAAGTGGTGTTGAAAAACATGAAGAGCCTGAAAAGGTGTGAAAAATATGAAGACCTTCAAAAGGTGTCAAAAATATGAGGAGCATGAAATGGTCTGAAAAATCGGAGGAGCATGAAGCGGTGTTGAAAAACATGAAGAGCCTGAAAAGGTGTGGAAAATATGAAGAGCTTCAAAAGGTGTCAAAAATATGAGGAGCATGAAACGGTCTGAAAAATAGGAGGAGCATGAAGTGCTGTTCAAAAACATGAAGAGCCTGAAAAGGTGTGAAAAATATGAAGAGCTACAAAAGGTGTGAAAAATATGAGGAGCATGATACGGTAGAAAAAATAGGAGGAGCATGAAGCAGTGTTCAAAAACATGAAGAGCCTGAAAAGGTGTGAAAAATATGAAGAGCCTCAAAACGTGTCAAAAATATGAGAAGTATGAAACGGTATGATAAATAGCAGGAGCATGAAGCGGTTTTGAAAAACATGAAGGGTCTGAAATCGTGTGAAAAATATGAAGAGCTTCAAAAATGTGAAAAATATGAAGAGCTTCAAAAGGTGTAGAAAATATGAAGTGCCTCAAAATGTGTCAAAAATTAGATGAGTATGAAAAGTTCTAAAAAATAGGAGGAGCAACAAGTAGTGTTGAAAAAAATGAAGAGCCTGAAAAGGTGTGAAAAATATGAAGACCTTCAAAAGGTGTCAAAAATATGAGGAGCATGAAACTCTCTAAAAAATAGGACGAGCATGAAGCAGTGATAAAAAACATGAAGAGCCTGAAAAGGTGTGAAAAATATGAAGAGTTTCTAAAGGTGTCAAAAATATGAGGAGCATGATATGGTTTGAAAATAGGAGGAGCATGAAGCGGTGTTGAAAAACATGAAGAGTGTAAAAACGTGTGAAAATATGAAGAGCTTCAAAAATATTAAAAATATGAAGAGCTTCAACAGTTGTGAAAAATATGAAGAGATTAAAAAGGTGTCAAAAATGAGATGAGCTTGAAACGGTCTGAAAAATAGAAGGAGCATGAAGCGGTGTTGAAAATCATGAACACACTGAAAAGGTGTGAACAATATGAAAAGCTTCAAAAGGTGTCAAAAATGAGATGAGCATTAAACGGTCTGAAAAATAGGAATAACATGAAACGGTGTTGAATATCATGAAGAGCCTGAAATAATGTGAAAAATATAAAGAGCTGCAAAAGGTGTCAAAAATATGAGGAGCATGAAACGGTCTGATAAATAGGTGGAGCATGAAGCTGTGTTCAAAAACATGAAGAGCTTGAAAAGGTGTGAAAAATATGAAGAGCTTCAAAAGGTGTGAAAAATATGAGGAGCATGAAACGGTCTGAAAAATAGAAGCAGCATGAAACGGTGTTGAAAAATATGAAGAGCCTGAAAACGTGTGAAAAATATGAGGAGCTTCAAAAGGTGTGAAAAATATAAAGAGCTTCAAAGGTGACAAAAATGAGATGAGCATGAAACGGTCTGAAAAATAGGAGGAGAATGAAGTGGTGGTGAAAAACATGAAGAGCCTGAAAAGGTGTGAAAAATATGAAGAGCTTCAAAATGTTTCAAAAATATGAAGAGCATGAAACGGTCTGAAAATCAGGAGGATCATGAAGCGGTGTTCAAAAACATGAAGAGCCTGAAAAGGTGTGAAAAATATGAAGAGCTCAAAAAGTGTCAAAAATATGAGGAGCATGAAACGGTGTTCAAAAACATGAAGAGCCTGAAAAGGTGGGAAAAATATGAAGAGCTTCAAAAGGTGTGAAATATATGAGGAGAATGAAACGGTCTGAAAAATAGGAGGATCATGAAGCGGTTTTCAGAAACATGAAGAGCATGAAAAGGTGTGAAAAATATGAAGAGCTTCAAAAGGTGTGAAATATATGAGGAGAATGAAACGGTCTGAAATATAGGAGGATCATGAAGCGGTTTTCAGAAACATGAAGAGCATGAAAAGGTGTGAAAAACAGGAAGAGTTTCAAAAGGTGTCATAAATATGAGGAGCATGAAACGGTCTGAAAAATAGGAGGAGCATGAAACGGTGATCAAAAACATGAAGAGCCTGAAAAGGTGTGAAAAATATGAAGAGCT
The DNA here is from genome assembly GCF_033118175.1 of Dama dama. Lineage (NCBI taxonomy): Eukaryota > Metazoa > Chordata > Mammalia > Artiodactyla > Cervidae > Dama > Dama dama. The sequence continues at coordinate 10,042,694 of NC_083706.1, read as the reverse complement.
TCAAAAGGTGTGAAATACATGAGGAGCATGAAACTCTCTGAAAAATAGGAGGAGCATGAAGGGGTTTTCAAAAACATGAAGAGCCTGAAAATGTGTGAAAAATATGAAGAGCTTCAAAAGGTGTCAAAAATGAGATGAGCATGAAACGGTCTGAAAAATATGAGGAGCCTGAAACGGTGTTGAAAGACATGAAGAGCCTGAAAAGTTGTGAAAAATATGAAAAGCTTCAAAAGGTGTCAAAAATGAGATGAGCATGAAACGGTCTGAAAAATAGGAGGAGCATGAAGCGGTGTTGAAAAATGAAGAGCCTGAAAAGGTGTGAAAAATATGAAGAGCCTCAAAACGTGTCAAAATATTAGGAGTATGAAATGGTATGATAAATAGAAGGAGCATGAAGCGGTGTTGAAAAACATGAAGAGTCTGAAATTGTGTGAAAAATATGAAGAGCTTCAAAAAGGTGAAAAATATGAAGAGCTTCAAAAGTTGTCAAAAATTAGATGAGTATGAAACGGTCTAAAAAATAGGAGGAGTAACAAATAGTGTTGAAAAAAATGAAGAGCATGAAAAGGTGTGAGAAATATGAACGGCTTCAAAAGGTGTCAAAAATATGAGGAGCATGAAACGGTCTGATAAATAGGTGGAGCATGAAGCTGTGTTCAAAAACATGAAGAGCCTGAAAAGGTGTGAAAAATATGAAGAGCTTCAAAAGGTGTGAAAAATATGAGGAGCATGAAACGGTCTGAAAAATAGAAGCAGCATGAAACGGTGTTGAAAAACATGAAGAGCCTGAAAACGTGTGAAAAAATTGAGGAGCTTCAAAAGGTGTGAAAAATATAAAGAGCTTCAAAGGTGACAAAAATGAGATGAGCATGAAACGGTCTAAAAAATAGGAGGAGTAACAAATAGTGTTGAAAAAAATGAAGAGCATGAAAAGGTGTGAGAAATATGAACGGCTTCAAAAGGTGTGAAAAATATGAGGAGCCTGAAACGGTCTGAAAAAAAGGAGGAGCATGAAGTGGTGTTGAAAAACATGAAGAGCCTGAAAAGGTGTGAAAAATATGAAGACCTTCAAAAGGTGTCAAAAATATGAGGAGCATGAAATGGTCTGAAAAATCGGAGGAGCATGAAGCGGTGTTGAAAAACATGAAGAGCCTGAAAAGGTGTGGAAAATATGAAGAGCTTCAAAAGGTGTCAAAAATATGAGGAGCATGAAACGGTCTGAAAAATAGGAGGAGCATGAAGTGCTGTTCAAAAACATGAAGAGCCTGAAAAGGTGTGAAAAATATGAAGAGCTACAAAAGGTGTGAAAAATATGAGGAGCATGATACGGTAGAAAAAATAGGAGGAGCATGAAGCAGTGTTCAAAAACATGAAGAGCCTGAAAAGGTGTGAAAAATATGAAGAGCCTCAAAACGTGTCAAAAATATGAGAAGTATGAAACGGTATGATAAATAGCAGGAGCATGAAGCGGTTTTGAAAAACATGAAGGGTCTGAAATCGTGTGAAAAATATGAAGAGCTTCAAAAATGTGAAAAATATGAAGAGCTTCAAAAGGTGTAGAAAATATGAAGTGCCTCAAAATGTGTCAAAAATTAGATGAGTATGAAAAGTTCTAAAAAATAGGAGGAGCAACAAGTAGTGTTGAAAAAAATGAAGAGCCTGAAAAGGTGTGAAAAATATGAAGACCTTCAAAAGGTGTCAAAAATATGAGGAGCATGAAACTTTCTAAAAAATAGGACGAGCATGAAGCAGTGATAAAAAACATGAAGAGCCTGAAAAGGTGTGAAAAATATGAAGAGTTTCTAAAGGTGTCAAAAATATGAGGAGCATGATACGGTTTGAAAAAAGGAGGAGCATGAAGCGGTGTTGAAAAACATGAAGAGTGTGAAAACGTGTGAAAATATGAAGAGCTTCAAAAATATTAAAAATATGAAGAGCTTCAACAGTTGTGAAAAATATGAAGAGATTAAAAAGGTGTCAAAAATGAGATGAGCTTGAATCGGTCTGAAAAATAGAAGGAGCATGAAGCGGTGTTGAAAATCATGAACAGACTGAAAAGGTGTGAACAATATGAAAAGCTTCAAAAGGTGTCAAAAATGAGATGAGCATTAAACGGTCTGAAAAATAGGAATAACATGAAACGGTGTTGAATATCATGAAGAGCCTGAAATAATGTGAAAAATATAAAGAGCTGCAAAAGGTGTCAAAAATATGAGGAGCATGAAACGGTCTGATAAATAGGTGGAGCATGAAGCTGTGTTCAAAAACATGAAGAGCCTGAAAAGGTGTGAAAAATATGAAGAGCTTCAAAAGGTGTGAAAAATATGAGGAGCATAAACGGTCTGAAAAATAGAAGCAGCATGAAACGGTGTTGAAAAATATGAAGAGCCTGAAAAGGTGTGAAAAATATGAAGAGGATCAAAAGGTGTCAAATATATGAGGAGAATGAAATGGTCTGAAAAATAGGAGGATCATGAAGCTGTGTCGAAAAACATGAAGAGCCTGAAAAGGTGTGAAAAATATGAAGTGCTCAAAAAGTGTCAAAAATATGAGGAGCATGAAACGCTCTGAAAAATAGGAGGAGCATGAAGCGGTGTTCAAAAACATGAAGAGCCTGAAAAGTTGTGGAAAATATGAAAAGCTTCAAAAGGTGTCAAAAATGATATTAGCATTAAACGGTCTGAAAAATAGGAATAACATGAAACGGTGTTGAAAATCATGAAGAGCCTGAAATAGTGTGAAAAATATAAAGAGCTGCAAAAGGTGTCAAAAATATGATCGGGATTGGGAATACATGTAAATCAATGGCTGATTCATAGCAATGTATGACAAAACCCACTGGAAAAAAAAATAATAAAAATTAAAAAAAAAAAAAAAGCTTATCAAGAATAAAAAAACAAAAAAAAAAATATGAGGAGCATGAAACGGTCTGATAAATAGGTGGAGCATGAAGCTGTGTTCAAAAACATGAAGAGCCTGAAAAGGTGTGAAAAATATGAAGAGCTTCAAAATGTTTCACAAATATGAAGAGCATGAAACGGTCTGAAAAACAGGAGGAGCATGAAGCGGTGTTGAAAAATGAAGAGCCTGAAAAGGTGTGAAAAATATGAAGAGCTTCAAAAGGTGTGAAAAATATAAAGAGCTTCAAAGGTGACAAAAATGAGATGAGCATGAAATGGTCTGAAAAATAGGAGGAGAATGAAGCAGTGTTCAAAAACATGAAGAGCCTGAAAAGGTGGGAAAAATATGAAGAGCTTCAAAAGGTGTGAATATATGAGGAGAATGAAACGGTCTGAAAAATAGGAGGATCATGAAGCGGTTTTCAGAAACATGAAGAGCATGAAAAGGTGTGAAAAATATGAAGAGCTTCAAAAGGTGTCAAAAATGAGATGAGCATTAAACGGTCTGAAAAATAGGAATAACATGAAACGGTGTTGAATATCATGAAGAGCCTGAAATAATGTGAAAAATATAAAGAGCTGCAAAAGGTGTCAAAAATATGAGGAGCATGAAACGGTCTGATAAATAGGTGGAGCATGAAGCTGTGTTCAAAAACATGAAGAGCTTGAAAAGGTGTGAAAAATATGAAGAGCTTCAAAAGGTGTGAAAAATATGAGGAGCATGAAACGGTCTGAAAAATAGAAGCAGCATGAAACGGTGTTGAAAAATATGAAGAGCCTGAAAACGTGTGAAAAATATGAGGAGCTTCAAAAGGTGTGAAAAATATAAAGAGCTTCAAAGGTGACAAAAATGAGATGAGCATGAAACGGTCTGAAAAATAGGAGGAGAATGAAGTGGTGGTGAAAAACATGAAGAGCCTGAAAAGGTGTGAAAAATATGAAGAGCTTCAAAATGTTTCAAAAATATGAAGAGCATGAAACGGTCTGAAAATCAGGAGGATCATGAAGCGGTGTTCAAAAACATGAAGAGCCTGAAAAGGTGTGAAAAATATGAAGAGCTCAAAAAGTGTCAAAAATATGAGGAGCATGAAACGGTGTTCAAAAACATGAAGAGCCTGAAAAGGTGGGAAAAATATGAAGAGCTTCAAAAGGTGTGAAATATATGAGGAGAATGAAACGGTCTGAAAAATAGGAGGATCATGAAGCGGTTTTCAGAAACATGAAGAGCATGAAAAGGTGTGAAAAATATGAAGAGCTTCAAAAGGTGTGAAATATATGAGGAGAATGAAACGGTCTGAAATATAGGAGGATCATGAAGCGGTTTTCAGAAACATGAAGAGCATGAAAAGGTGTGAAAAACAGGAAGAGTTTCAAAAGGTGTCATAAATATGAGGAGCATGAAACGGTCTGAAAAATAGGAGGAGCATGAAACGGTGATCAAAAACATGAAGAGCCTGAAAAGGTGTGAAAAATATGAAGAGCTTCAAAAGGTGTGAAATACATGAGGAGCATGAAACTCTCTGAAAAATAGGAGGAGCATGAAGGGGTTTTCAAAAACATGAAGAGCCTGAAAATGTGTGAAAAATATGAAGAGCTTCAAAAGGTGTCAAAAATGAGATGAGCATGAAACGGTCTGAAAAATATGAGGAGCCTGAAACGGTGTTGAAAGACATGAAGAGCCTGAAAAGTTGTGAAAAATATGAAAAGCTTCAAAAGGTGTCAAAAATGAGATGAGCATGAAACGGTCTGAAAAATAGGAGGAGCATGAAGCGGTGTTGAAAAATGAAGAGCCTGAAAAGGTGTGAAAAATATGAAGAGCCTCAAAACGTGTCAAAATATTAGGAGTATGAAATGGTATGATAAATAGAAGGAGCATGAAGCGGTGTTGAAAAACATGAAGAGTCTGAAATTGTGTGAAAAATATGAAGAGCTTCAAAAAGGTGAAAAATATGAAGAGCTTCAAAAGTTGTCAAAAATTAGATGAGTATGAAACGGTCTAAAAAATAGGAGGAGTAACAAATAGTGTTGAAAAAAATGAAGAGCATGAAAAGGTGTGAGAAATATGAACGGCTTCAAAAGGTGTCAAAAATATGAGGAGCATGAAACGGTCTGATAAATAGGTGGAGCATGAAGCTGTGTTCAAAAACATGAAGAGCCTGAAAAGGTGTGAAAAATATGAAGAGCTTCAAAAGGTGTGAAAAATATGAGGAGCATGAAACGGTCTGAAAAATAGAAGCAGCATGAAACGGTGTTGAAAAACATGAAGAGCCTGAAAACGTGTGAAAAAATTGAGGAGCTTCAAAAGGTGTGAAAAATATAAAGAGCTTCAAAGGTGACAAAAATGAGATGAGCATGAAACGGTCTAAAAAATAGGAGGAGTAACAAATAGTGTTGAAAAAAATGAAGAGCATGAAAAGGTGTGAGAAATATGAACGGCTTCAAAAGGTGTGAAAAATATGAGGAGCCTGAAACGGTCTGAAAAAAAGGAGGAGCATGAAGTGGTGTTGAAAAACATGAAGAGCCTGAAAAGGTGTGAAAAATATGAAGACCTTCAAAAGGTGTCAAAAATATGAGGAGCATGAAATGGTCTGAAAAATCGGAGGAGCATGAAGCGGTGTTGAAAAACATGAAGAGCCTGAAAAGGTGTGGAAAATATGAAGAGCTTCAAAAGGTGTCAAAAATATGAGGAGCATGAAACGGTCTGAAAAATAGGAGGAGCATGAAGTGCTGTTCAAAAACATGAAGAGCCTGAAAAGGTGTGAAAAATATGAAGAGCTACAAAAGGTGTGAAAAATATGAGGAGCATGATACGGTAGAAAAAATAGGAGGAGCATGAAGCAGTGTTCAAAAACATGAAGAGCCTGAAAAGGTGTGAAAAATATGAAGAGCCTCAAAACGTGTCAAAAATATGAGAAGTATGAAACGGTATGATAAATAGCAGGAGCATGAAGCGGTTTTGAAAAACATGAAGGGTCTGAAATCGTGTGAAAAATATGAAGAGCTTCAAAAATGTGAAAAATATGAAGAGCTTCAAAAGGTGTAGAAAATATGAAGTGCCTCAAAATGTGTCAAAAATTAGATGAGTATGAAAAGTTCTAAAAAATAGGAGGAGCAACAAGTAGTGTTGAAAAAAATGAAGAGCCTGAAAAGGTGTGAAAAATATGAAGACCTTCAAAAGGTGTCAAAAATATGAGGAGCATGAAACTTTCTAAAAAATAGGACGAGCATGAAGCAGTGATAAAAAACATGAAGAGCCTGAAAAGGTGTGAAAAATATGAAGAGTTTCTAAAGGTGTCAAAAATATGAGGAGCATGATACGGTTTGAAAAAAGGAGGAGCATGAAGCGGTGTTGAAAAACATGAAGAGTGTGAAAACGTGTGAAAATATGAAGAGCTTCAAAAATATTAAAAATATGAAGAGCTTCAACAGTTGTGAAAAATATGAAGAGATTAAAAAGGTGTCAAAAATGAGATGAGCTTGAATCGGTCTGAAAAATAGAAGGAGCATGAAGCGGTGTTGAAAATCATGAACAGACTGAAAAGGTGTGAACAATATGAAAAGCTTCAAAAGGTGTCAAAAATGAGATGAGCATTAAACGGTCTGAAAAATAGGAATAACATGAAACGGTGTTGAATATCATGAAGAGCCTGAAATAATGTGAAAAATATAAAGAGCTGCAAAAGGTGTCAAAAATATGAGGAGCATGAAACGGTCTGATAAATAGGTGGAGCATGAAGCTGTGTTCAAAAACATGAAGAGCCTGAAAAGGTGTGAAAAATATGAAGAGCTTCAAAAGGTGTGAAAAATATGAGGAGCATAAACGGTCTGAAAAATAGAAGCAGCATGAAACGGTGTTGAAAAATATGAAGAGCCTGAAAAGGTGTGAAAAATATGAAGAGGATCAAAAGGTGTCAAATATATGAGGAGAATGAAATGGTCTGAAAAATAGGAGGATCATGAAGCTGTGTCGAAAAACATGAAGAGCCTGAAAAGGTGTGAAAAATATGAAGTGCTCAAAAAGTGTCAAAAATATGAGGAGCATGAAACGCTCTGAAAAATAGGAGGAGCATGAAGCGGTGTTCAAAAACATGAAGAGCCTGAAAAGTTGTGGAAAATATGAAAAGCTTCAAAAGGTGTCAAAAATGATATTAGCATTAAACGGTCTGAAAAATAGGAATAACATGAAACGGTGTTGAAAATCATGAAGAGCCTGAAATAGTGTGAAAAATATAAAGAGCTGCAAAAGGTGTCAAAAATATGATCGGGATTGGGAATACATGTAAATCAATGGCTGATTCATAGCAATGTATGACAAAACCCACTGGAAAAAAAAATAATAAAAATTAAAAAAAAAAAAAAAAGCTTATCAAGAATAAAAAAACAAAAAAAAAAATATGAGGAGCATGAAACGGTCTGATAAATAGGTGGAGCATGAAGCTGTGTTCAAAAACATGAAGAGCCTGAAAAGGTGTGAAAAATATGAAGAGCTTCAAAATGTTTCACAAATATGAAGAGCATGAAACGGTCTGAAAAACAGGAGGAGCATGAAGCGGTGTTGAAAAATGAAGAGCCTGAAAAGGTGTGAAAAATATGAAGAGCTTCAAAAGGTGTGAAAAATATAAAGAGCTTCAAAGGTGACAAAAATGAGATGAGCATGAAATGGTCTGAAAAATAGGAGGAGAATGAAGCAGTGTTCAAAAACATGAAGAGCCTGAAAAGGTGGGAAAAATATGAAGAGCTTCAAAAGGTGTGAATATATGAGGAGAATGAAACGGTCTGAAAAATAGGAGGATCATGAAGCGGTTTTCAGAAACATGAAGAGCATGAAAAGGTGTGAAAAATATGAAGAGCTTCAAAAGGTGTGAAATATATGAGGAGAATGAAACGGTCTGAAAAATAGGAGGATCATGAAGCGGTTTTCAGAAACATGAAGAGCATGAAAAGGTGTGAAAAATAGGAAGAGTTTCAAAAGGTGTCATAAATATGAGGAGCATGAAACGGTCTGAAAAATAGGAGGAGCATGAAACGGTGATCAAAAACATGAAGAGTCTGAAAAGGTGTGAAAAATATGAAGAGCTTCAAAAGGTGTCAAAATTGAGATGAGCATGAAACGGTCTGAAAAATAGGAGGAGTCTGAAACGGTGTTGAAAGACATGAAGAGCCTGAAAAGTTGTGAAAAATATGAAAAGCTTCAAAAGGTGTCAAAAATGATATGAGCATGAAACGGTCTGAAAAATAGGAGGAGCATGAAGCGGTGTTGAAAAATGAAGATTGAAAAGGTGTGAAAAATATGAAGAGGATCAAAAGGTGTCAAATATATGAGGAGCATGAAACGGTCTGCAAAAAAGAAGGAGCATGAAGTGGTGTTGTAAAACTTGAAGAGCCTGAAAAGGTGTGAAAAATATGAAAAGCTTAAAAAGGTGTTAAAAATATGAGGAGCAAAAAACGGTCTGAAAAATAAGAGGAGCATGAAGCGGTGTTCAAAAACATGAAGAGCCTGAAAAGGTGTGAAAAATATGAAGAGCTTCAAAAGGTGTCAAAAATGAGATTAGCATTAAACGGTCGGAAAAATAGGAATAACATGAAACGGTGTTGAAAATCATGAAGAGCCTGAAATAGTGTGAAAAATATAAAGAGCTGCAAAAGGTGTCAAAAATATGAGGAGCATGAAACGGTCTAATAAATAGGTGGAGCATGAAGCTGTGTTCAAAAACATGAAGAGCCTGAAAAGGTGTGAAAAATATGAAGAGCTTCAAAATGTTTCACAAATATGAAGAGCATGAAACGGTCTGAAAAACAGGAGGATTATGAAGCGGTGTTCAAAAACATGAAGAGCCTGAAAAGGTGTGAAAAATATGAAGAGCTTCAAAATGTGTCAAAAATATGAGGAGCATGAAACGGTCTGAAAAATAGGAGGAGCATGAAACGGTGATCAAAAACATGAAGAGCCTGAAAAGGTTTGAAAAATATGAAGAGCTTCTAAAGGTGTCAAAAATATGAGGAGCATAAACGATCTGAAAAATAGGAGTAGCATGAAGCGGTGTTCAAAAACATGAAGAGCCTGAAAAGGTGTGAAAAATATGAAGAGCTCAAAAAGTGTCAAAAATATGAGGAGCATGAAACGGTCTGAAAAATAGGAGGATCATGAAGCGGTGTTCAAAAACATGAAGAGCCTGAAAAGGTGTGAAAAATATGAACAGCTTCAAAATGTGTCAAAAATATGAGGAGCATGAAACGGTCTGAAAAATAGGAGGAGCATGAAACGGTGATCAAAAACATGAAGAACCTGAAAAGGTTTGAAAAATATGAAGAGCTTCTAAAGGTGTCAAAAATATGAGGAGCATAAACGATCTGAAAAATAGAAGCAGCATGAAACGGTGTTGAAAACTATGAAGAGCCTGAAAACGTGTGAAAAATATGAAGAGCTTCAAAAGGTGTGAAAAATATAAAGAGCTTCAAAGCTGACAAAAATGACATGAGCATGAAACGGTCTGAAAAATAGGAGGAGAATGAAGTGGTGGTGAAAAACATGAAGAGCCTGAAAAGGTGTGAAAAATATGAAGAGCTTCAAAATGTTTCAAAAATATGAAGAGCATGAAACGGTCTGAAAATCAGGAGGATCATGAAGCGGTGTTCAAAAACATGAAGAGCCAGAAAAGGTGTGAAAAATATGAAGAGCTTTAAAAGGTGTCAAAAATGAGATGAGCCTTAAACGGTCTGAAAAACAGGAATAACATGAAACGGTGTTGAAAATCATGAAGAGCCTGAAATAGTGTGAAAAATATAAAGAGCTGCAAAAGGTGTCAAAAATATGAGGAGCATGAAACGGTCTGAACAATAGGAGAAGCATGAAGCGGTGTTCAAAAACATGAAGAGCCTGAAAAGGGGTGAAAAATATGAAGAGCTTCAAAAGGTGTCAAAAATATGAGGAGCATGAAACGGTCTGAAAAATCGGAGGAGCATGAAGCGTTGTTGAAAAACATGAAGAGCCTGAAAAGGTGTGAGAAATATGAAGAGCTTCAAAAGGTGTTAAAAGTATGAGTAGCATGAAACGGTCTGCAAAAAAGGAGGAGCATGAAGTGGTGTTGAAAGAGATGAAGAGCCTGAAAAGGTGTTAAAAATATGAAAGCATCAAAAGGTGTCAAAATTATGAGGAGCATGAAACGGTCTGAAAAATAGGAGGAGCATGAAGCGCTGTTGAATATCATAAAGAGCCTGAAAAGTTGTGAAAAATATGAAGAGCTTCAAGAGATGAGAAAAACATGAAGAGCTTCAAAAGGTGTCAAAATGAGATGAGCATGAAACGGTCTGAAAAATAGGAGGAGCATGAAGTCGTGTTGAAAAAAAGGAAAAGTCTGAAAAAGTGTGAAATATATGAAGAGCTTCAAAAGGTGTCAAAAATATGAGGAGAATGAAACGGTCTGAAAAATAGGAGGAGCATGAAGCGATGTTGAAAAATATGAATTGTCTGAAAACGTGTGGAAAATATGAAGAGATTCATAAATGTGAAAAATATGAAGAGCTTCAAAAGGTGTGAAAAATCTGAAGAGCTTCAAAAGGTGTCAAAAAAGAGATGAGCATGAAAAGGTCTGAAAAATAGGAGGAGCATGAAGCGGTGTTGAAAAACATGAAGAACCTGAAAAGGTGTGAAAAATATGAAGAGCTTCAAAAGGTGTGAAATATATGAGGAGAATGAAACGGTCTGAAAAATAGGAGGATCATGAAGCGGTGTTCAAAAACATGAAAAGCCTGAAAATGTGTGAAAAATATAAAGAGCTTCAAAAGATGTGAAAAATATGAAGAGCTTCAAAAGGTGTCAAAAATGAGATGAGCATGAAACGGTCTGAAAAATAGGAGGAGCATGAAGCGGTGTTGAAAAACATGAAGAACCTGAAAAGGTGTGAGAAATATCAAGAGCTTCAAAAGGTGTCAAATATATGAGGAGCATGAAACGTTCTGAAAAAGAGGAGGAGCATGAAGCGGTGTTGAAAAACATGAAGAGCCTGAAAAGCTGTGTAAAATATGAAGAGGTTCTAAAGGTGTCAAAAATATGAGGAGCATGAAACGGTCTTAAAAATAGGCGGATTATGAAACGGTGTTCAAAAATATGAAGAGCCTGAAATGGTGTGAAAAATATGAAAAGCCTCAAAACCTGTCAAAAATATGAGGAGCATGAAACTGTCTGAAAAATAGCAGGGGCATGAAGCAATGTTCAAAAACATGAAGAGCCTGAAAATGTGTGAAAAATATGAAGAGCTTCAAAAGGTGTCAAAATTGAGATGAGTATGAAACGGTCTGAAAAATAGTAGGAGCATGAAGTGGTGTTGAAAAAAAAAGAAGAGACTGAAAAGGTGTGAAATATATGAAGAGCTTCAAAAGGTGTCAAAAATATGAGGAGAATGAAACGGTCTGAAAAATAGGAGGAGCATGAAGCTGTGTCGAAAAACATGAAGAGCCTGAAAAGGTGTGAAAAATATGAAGAGCTTCTAAAGGTGTCAAAAATATGAGGAGCATGAAACGGTCTGAAAAATAGGAGGATCATGAAGCGGTGTTCAAAAACATGAAGAGCCTGAAAAGGTGTGAAAAATATGAAGAGCTCAAAAAGTGTCAAAAATATGATGAGCATGAAACGATCTGAAAAATAGAAGGAGCATGAAACGGTGATCAAAAACATGAAGAGCCTGAAAAAGTGTGGAAAATATGAAGAGCTTCAAAAGCTGTGAAATACATGAGGAGCATGAAACTCTGTGAAAAATAGGAGGAGCATGAAGCGGTGTTCAAAAACATGAAGAGCCTGAAAAGTTGTGAAAAATATGAAAAGCTTCAAAAGGTGTCAAAAATGAGATGAGCATTAAACGGTCTGAAAAATAGGAATAACATGAAACGGTGTTGAAAATAATGAAGAGCCTGAAAAACTGTGAAAAATATAAAGAGCTTCAAAAGGTGTCAAAAATATGAGGAGCATGAAACGGTCTGATAAATAGGAGGAGCATGAAGCTGTGTTCCAAAACATGAAGATCCTGAAAAGGTGTGAAAAATATGAAGAGCTTCAAAAGGTGTGAAATATATGAGGAGCATGAAACGGACTGAAATATAGAAGCAGCATGAAACGGTGTTGAAAAATATGAAGAGCATGAAAAAGTGTGAAAAATATGAAGAGCTTCAAAAGGTGTGAAAAAAATAAAGTGCTTCAAAGGTGACAAAAATGAGATGAGCATGATACGGTCTGAAATATAGGAGGAGCGTGAAGTGGTGGTGAAAAACATGAAGAGCCTGAAAAGGTGTGAAAAATATGAAGAGCTTCAAAATGTTTCACAAATATGAAGAGCATGAAACGGTCTGAAAAACAGGAGGATCATGAAGCGGTGTTCAAAAACATGAAGAGCCTGAAAAGGTGTGAAAAATATGAAGAGCTTCAAAAGGTGTCAAAAATATGAGGAGCATGAAACGGTCTGAAAAATAGGAGGAGCATGAAAAGGTGATCAAAAACATGAAGAGCCTGAAAAGGTGTGAAAAATATGAAGAGCTTCTAAAGGTGTCAAAAATATGAGGAGCATAAACGGTCTGAAAAATAGGAGTAGCATGAAGCGGTGTTCAAAAACATGAAGAGCCTGAAAAGGTGTGAAAAATATGAAGAGCTTCAAAAGGTGTGAAATACATGAGGAGCATGAAACTCTCTGAAAAATAGGAGGAGCATGAAGCGGTGTTCAAAAACATGAAGAGCCTGAAAAGTTGTGAAAAATATGAAAAGCTTCAAAACGTGTCAAAAATGAGATGAGCATTAAACGGTCTGAAAAATAGGAAAAACATGAAACGGTGTTGAAAATCATGAAGAGCCTGAAATAGTGTGAAAAATATAAAGAGCTGCAAAAGGTGTCAAAAATATGAGGAGCATGAAACGGTCTGAAAAATAGAAGCAGCATGAAACGGTGTTGAAACACATGAAGAGCCTGAAAACGTGTGAAAAATATGAAGAGCTTCAAAAGGTGTACAAAATATAAAGAGTTTCAAAGGTGACAAAAATGAGATGAGCAAGAAACGGTCTGAAAAATAGGAGGAGCATGAAGTGGTGGTGAAAAACATGAAGAGCCTGAAAAGGTGTGAAAAATATGAAGAGCTTCAAAATGTTTCAAAAATATGAAGAGCATGAAACCGTCTGAAAATCAGGAGGATCATGAAGCGGTGATCAAAAACATTAAGAGCCTGAAAAGGTGTGAAAAATATGAAGAGCATCAAAAGGTGTGAAATACATGAGGAGCATGAAACGGGCTGAAAAATAGGATGATGAAACGGAGTTGAAAAACATGAAGAGCCTGAAAAGATGTGAAAAATATGAAAAGCTTCAAAATGTTTCAAAAATATGAAGGGCATGAAACGGTCTGAAAAATAGGAGAAGCATGAAGCTGTGTTCAAAAACATGAAGAGCCTGAAAAGGTGTGAAAAATATGAAGAGCTTCAAAAGGTGTCAAAAATATGAGGAGCATGAAACGGTCTGAAAAATAGGAGGAGCATGAAGCTGTGTTCAAAAACATGAAGATCTTAAAAGGGTGTGAAAAATATGAAGAGCTTCAAAAGGTGTGAAAAATATGAGGAGCATGAAACGGTCTGAAAAATAGAAGCAGCATGAAACGGTTTTGAAAAACATGAAGAGCCTGAAAACGTGTGAAAAATATGAAGGGCTTCAAAAGGTGTGAAAAACATGAAGAGCTTCAAAGGTGACAAAAATGAGATGAGCATGAAACGGTCTGAAAAATAGGAGGAGCATGAACGGAGTTGAAAAACATGAAGAGCCTGAAAAGGTGTGAAAAATATGAAGAGCTTCAAAATGTTTCAAAAATATGAAGGGCATGAAACGGTCTGAAAATCAGGAGGATCATGAAGCGGTGTTCAAAAACATGAAGATCCTGAAAAGGTGTGAAAAATATGAAGAGCTCAAAAAGTGTCAAAAATATGAGGAGCATGAAATGATCTGAAAAATACGAGGAGCATGAAGCAGTGTTCAAAAACATGAAGAGCCTGAAAAGCTGTTAAAAATATGAAGAGCTTCAAAAGGTGTGAAATACATGAGGAGCATGAAATGGGCTGAAAAATAGGAGAAGCATGAAGTGGTGTTTAAAAATATGAAGAGCTTGAAAAGGTGTCAAGAATATGAAGACCTTCAAAAGGTGTCAAAAATGAGATGAGCATGAAACGGTCTGAAAAATAGGAGGATCATGAAACGGTGTTGAAAAACATGAAGAGCCTGAAAAGATGTGAAAAATATGAAGAGCTACAAAAGGTGTCAAAATTATGAGGAGCATGAAACGTTCTGAAAAATAGGAGGAGCCTCAACCTGTGTTCAAAAACATGAAGAGCCTGAAAAGGTGTGAAAAATATGAAAAGCTTCAAAAGGTGTCAAAATGAGATGAGCATGAACCCGTCTGAAAAATAGGAGGAGCATGAAGCGGTGTTGAAAGACATGAAGAGCCTGAAAAGGTGTGAGAAATATGAAGAGCTTTAAAAGGTGTCAAAAATATGAGGAGCATGAAACGGTCTGCAAAAAAGTAGGAGCATGAAGTGATGTTGAAAAACTTGAAGAGCATGAAAAGGTGTGAAAAATATTAAGAGGTTCAAAGTTGTGAAATACATGAGGATCATGAAACGGTGTGAAAAAGTGGAGGAGCATGAAGCAGAGTTCGAAAAGATGAAGAGCCTGAAAAGGTTTGAAAAATATGAAGAGCTCAAAAAGTGTCAAAAATATGAGGAGCATGAAACGATCTGAAAAATACGAGGAGCATGAAGCAGTGTTCAAAAACATGAAGAGCTTCAAAAGGTATGAAAAATATGAGAGCTTCAAAAGGTGTCAAAAATATGAGGAGCATGAAACGGTCTGAAAAATATGAGGAACATAAAGCGGTGTTCAAACACATGAAGAGCCTGAAAATGTGTGAAAATTATGAAGATCTTCAAAAGCTGTCAAAATTATGAGGAACATGAAAAGTTTTGAAAAATAGGAGGAGCATGAAACGGTGTTGAAAAACATGAAGAGCCTGAAAAGGTGTGAAAAATATGAAGAGCTTCAAAATCTTTGAAAAATATGAAGAGCTTTCAAAGGTGTGAAATACATGAGGAGCATGAAACTCTCTGAAAAATAGGAGGAGCCTGAAATGGTGTTCAAAAACATGAATAGACTGAAAACGTGTGAAAAATATGAAGAGCTTCAAAAGGTGTGAAAAATATGAGGAGCATGATACGGTCTGAAAAATAGGAGGAGCATGAAGCTGTGTTCAAAAACATGAAGAGCCTGAAAAGTTGTGAAAAATATGAAAGGCTTCAAAAGGTGTGAAAAATATGAGGAGCATGAAACGGTCTGAAAAATCGGAGGAGCATGAAGCGGTGTTGAAAAACATGAAGAGCCTGAAAATGTGTGAAAAATATGAAGAGCTTCAAAAGGTGTCAAAAATATGAGGAGCATGAAATGGTCTGAAAAATTGGAGGAGCATGAAGCGGTGTTGAAAAACATGAAGAGCCTTAAAAGGTGTGAAAAAAATGAAGAGCTTCAAAAGGTGTCAAAAATATGAGGAGCATGAAACGGTCTGAAAAATATGAGCAGCATGAAGCGGTGTTGAAAAACATGAAGAGCCTGAAAATGTGTGAAAAATATGAAGAGCTTCAAAAGGTGTCAAAATTGAGATGAGTATGAAACGGTCTGAAAAACAGTAGGAGCATGAAGTGGTGTTGAAAAAAAAAGAAGAGACTGAAAAGGTGTGAAATATATGAAGAGCTTCAAAAGGTGTCAAAAATATGAGGAGAATGAAACGGTCTGAAAAATAGGAGGAGCATGAAGCTGTGTCGAAAAACATGAAGAGCCTGAAAAGGTGTGAAAAATATGAAGAGCTTCTAAAGGTGTCAAAAATATGAGGAGCATGAAACGGTCTGAAAAATAGGAGGATCATGAAGCGGTGTTCAAAAACATGAAGAGCCTGAAAAGGTGTGAAAAATATGAAGAGCTCAAAAAGTGTCAAAAATATGATGAGCATGAAACGATCTGAAAAATAGAAGGAGCATGAAACGGTGATCAAAAACATGAAGAGCCTGAAAAAGTGTGGAAAATATGAAGAGCTTCAAAAGCTGTGAAATACATGAGGAGCATGAAACTCTGTGAAAAATAGGAGGAGCATGAAGCGGTGTTCAAAAACATGAAGAGCCTGAAAAGTTGTGAAAAATATGAAAAGCTTCAAAAGGTGTCAAAAATGAGATGAGCATTAAACGGTCTGAAAAATAGGAATAACATGAAACGGTGTTGAAAATAATGAAGAGCCTGAAAAACTGTGAAAAATATAAAGAGCTTCAAAAGGTGTCAAAAATATGAGGAGCATGAAACGGTCTGATAAATAGGAGGAGCATGAAGCTGTGTTCCAAAACATGAAGATCCTGAAAAGGTGTGAAAAATATGAAGAGCTTCAAAAGGTGTGAAATATATGAGGAGCATGAAACGGACTGAAATATAGAAGCAGCATGAAACGGTGTTGAAAAATATGAAGAGCATGAAAAAGTGTGAAAAATATGAAGAGCTTCAAAAGGTGTGAAAAAAATAAAGTGCTTCAAAGGTGACAAAAATGAGATGAGCATGATACGGTCTGAAATATAGGAGGAGCGTGAAGTGGTGGTGAAAAACATGAAGAGCCTGAAAAGGTGTGAAAAATATGAAGAGCTTCAAAATGTTTCACAAATATGAAGAGCATGAAACGGTCTGAAAAACAGGAGGATCATGAAGCGGTGTTCAAAAACATGAAGAGCCTGAAAAGGTGTGAAAAATATGAAGAGCTTCAAAAGGTGTCAAAAATATGAGGAGCATGAAACGGTCTGAAAAATAGGAGGAGCATGAAAAGGTGATCAAAAACATGAAGAGCCTGAAAAGGTGTGAAAAATATGAAGAGCTTCTAAAGGTGTCAAAAATATGAGGAGCATAAACGGTCTGAAAAATAGGAGTAGCATGAAGCGGTGTTCAAAAACATGAAGAGCCTGAAAAGGTGTGAAAAATATGAAGAGCTTCAAAAGGTGTGAAATACATGAGGAGCATGAAACTCTCTGAAAAATAGGAGGAGCATGAAGCGGTGTTCAAAAACATGAAGAGCCTGAAAAGTTGTGAAAAATATGAAAAGCTTCAAAACGTGTCAAAAATGAGATGAGCATTAAACGGTCTGAAAAATAGGAAAAACATGAAACGGTGTTGAAAATCATGAAGAGCCTGAAATAGTGTGAAAAATATAAAGAGCTGCAAAAGGTGTCAAAAATATGAGGAGCATGAAACGGTCTGAAAAATAGAAGCAGCATGAAACGGTGTTGAAACACATGAAGAGCCTGAAAACGTGTGAAAAATATGAAGAGCTTCAAAAGGTGTACAAAATATAAAGAGTTTCAAAGGTGACAAAAATGAGATGAGCAAGAAACGGTCTGAAAAATAGGAGGAGCATGAAGTGGTGGTGAAAAACATGAAGAGCCTGAAAAGGTGTGAAAAATATGAAGAGCTTCAAAATGTTTCAAAAATATGAAGAGCATGAAACCGTCTGAAAATCAGGAGGATCATGAAGCGGTGATCAAAAACATTAAGAGCCTGAAAAGGTGTGAAAAATATGAAGAGCATCAAAAGGTGTGAAATACATGAGGAGCATGAAACGGGCTGAAAAATAGGATGATGAAACGGAGTTGAAAAACATGAAGAGCCTGAAAAGATGTGAAAAATATGAAAAGCTTCAAAATGTTTCAAAAATATGAAGGGCATGAAACGGTCTGAAAAATAGGAGAAGCATGAAGCTGTGTTCAAAAACATGAAGAGCCTGAAAAGGTGTGAAAAATATGAAGAGCTTCAAAAGGTGTCAAAAATATGAGGAGCATGAAACGGTCTGAAAAATAGGAGGAGCATGAAGCTGTGTTCAAAAACATGAAGATCTTAAAAGGGTGTGAAAAATATGAAGAGCTTCAAAAGGTGTGAAAAATATGAGGAGCATGAAACGGTCTGAAAAATAGAAGCAGCATGAAACGGTTTTGAAAAACATGAAGAGCCTGAAAACGTGTGAAAAATATGAAGGGCTTCAAAAGGTGTGAAAAACATGAAGAGCTTCAAAGGTGACAAAAATGAGATGAGCATGAAACGGTCTGAAAAATAGGAGGAGCATGAACGGAGTTGAAAAACATGAAGAGCCTGAAAAGGTGTGAAAAATATGAAGAGCTTCAAAATGTTTCAAAAATATGAAGGGCATGAAACGGTCTGAAAATCAGGAGGATCATGAAGCGGTGTTCAAAAACATGAAGATCCTGAAAAGGTGTGAAAAATATGAAGAGCTCAAAAAGTGTCAAAAATATGAGGAGCATGAAATGATCTGAAAAATACGAGGAGCATGAAGCAGTGTTCAAAAACATGAAGAGCCTGAAAAGCTGTTAAAAATATGAAGAGCTTCAAAAGGTGTGAAATACATGAGGAGCATGAAATGGGCTGAAAAATAGGAGAAGCATGAAGTGGTGTTTAAAAATATGAAGAGCTTGAAAAGGTGTCAAAAATATGAAGACCTTCAAAAGGTGTCAAAAATGAGATGAGCATGAAACGGTCTGAAAAATAGGAGGATCATGAAACGGTGTTGAAAAACATGAAGAGCCTGAAAAGATGTGAAAAATATGAAGAGCTACAAAAGGTGTCAAAATTATGAGGAGCATGAAACGTTCTGAAAAATAGGAGGAGCCTCAACCTGTGTTCAAAAACATGAAGAGCCTGAAAAGGTGTGAAAAATATGAAAAGCTTCAAAAGGTGTCAAAATGAGATGAGCATGAACCCGTCTGAAAAATAGGAGGAGCATGAAGCGGTGTTGAAAGACATGAAGAGCCTGAAAAGGTGTGAGAAATATGAAGAGCTTTAAAAGGTGTCAAAAATATGAGGAGCATGAAACGGTCTGCAAAAAAGTAGGAGCATGAAGTGATGTTGAAAAACTTGAAGAGCATGAAAAGGTGTGAAAAATATTAAGAGGTTCAAAGTTGTGAAATACATGAGGATCATGAAACGGTGTGAAAAAGTGGAGGAGCATGAAGCAGAGTTCGAAAAGATGAAGAGCCTGAAAAGGTTTGAAAAATATGAAGAGCTCAAAAAGTGTCAAAAATATGAGGAGCATGAAACGATCTGAAAAATACGAGGAGCATGAAGCAGTGTTCAAAAACATGAAGAGCTTCAAAAGGTATGAAAAATATGAGAGCTTCAAAAGGTGTCAAAAATATGAGGAGCATGAAACGGTCTGAAAAATATGAGGAACATAAAGCGGTGTTCAAACACATGAAGAGCCTGAAAATGTGTGAAAATTATGAAGATCTTCAAAATCTGTCAAAATTATGAGGAACATGAAAAGTTTTGAAAAATAGGAGGAGCATGAAACGGTGTTGAAAAACATGAAGAGCCTGAAAAGGTGTGAAAAATATGAAGAGCTTCAAAATCTTTGAAAAATATGAAGAGCTTTCAAAGGTGTGAAATACATGAGGAGCATGAAACTCTCTGAAAAATAGGAGGAGCCTGAAATGGTGTTCAAAAACATGAATAGACTGAAAACGTGTGAAAAATATGAAGAGCTTCAAAAGGTGTGAAAAATATGAGGAGCATGATACGGTCTGAAAAATAGGAGGAGCATGAAGCTGTGTTCAAAAACATGAAGAGCCTGAAAAGTTGTGAAAAATATGAAAGGCTTCAAAAGGTGTGAAAAATATGAGGAGCATGAAACGGTCTGAAAAATCGGAGGAGCATGAAGCGGTGTTGAAAAACATGAAGAGCCTGAAAATGTGTGAAAAATATGAAGAGCTTCAAAAGGTGTCAAAAATATGAGGAGCATGAAATGGTCTGAAAAATTGGAGGAGCATGAAGCGGTGTTGAAAAACATGAAGAGCCTTAAAAGGTGTGAAAAAAATGAAGAGCTTCAAAAGGTGTCAAAAATATGAGGAGCATGAAACGGTCTGAAAAATATGAGCAGCATGAAGCGGTGTTGAAAAACATGAAGAGCCTGAAAAGTTGTGAAAAATATGAAGAGCTTCAAAAGGTGTGAAATACATGAGGAGCATAAAACTCTCTGAAAAAGAGAAGGAGCATGAAGTGGTGTTCAAAAACATGAAGAGCCTGAAAAGGTGTGAAATATAGGAAGAGCTTCAAAAGGTGTGAAATATATGAGGAGCATGATATGGTTTGAAAAATAGGATTAGCATGAAGCGGTGTTCAAAAACATGAAGAGCCTGAAAAGTTGTGAAAAATATGAAAACCTTCAAAAGGTGTCAAAAATGAGATGAGCATGAAACGGCCTGAAAAATAGGACGTGCATGAAGCAGTGTTGAAAAACATGAAGGGCCTGAAAAGTAGTGAAAAATATGAAGAGCTTCAAAAGGTGTCAAAAATATGAGGAGCATGAAACGGTCTGAAAAATCGGAGGAGCATGAAGCGTTGTTGAAAAACATGAAGAGCCTGAAAAGGTGTGAGAAATATGAAGAGCTTCAAAAGGTGTTAAAATTATGAGTAGCATGAAACGGTCTGCCAAAAAGGAGGAGCATGAAGTGGTGTTGAAAAAGATGAAGAGCCTTAAAAGGTGTTAAAAATATGAAAGCATCAAAAGGTGTCAAAATTATGAGGAGCATGAAACGGTCTGAAAAATAGGAGGAGCATGAAGCGCTGTTGAATATCATAAAGAGCCTGAAAAGTTGTGAAAAATATGAAGAGCTTCAAAAGGTGTGAAATATATGAGGAGAATGAAACGGTCTGAAAAATAGGAGGAGCATGAAGCGGTTTGCAGAAACATGAAGAGCATGAAAAGGTGTGAAAAATATGAAGAGCTTCAAAAGATCTGAAATACATGAGGAGCATGAAACGGGCTGAAAAATAAGAGAAGCATGAAGTGCTGTGGAAAAACATGAAGAGCCTGAAAAGCTGTGAAAAATATGAAGAGCTTCAAAAGGTGTGAAATACATGAGGAGCATGAAATGGGCTGAAAAATAGGAGAAGCATGAAGTGGTGTTTAAAAATATGAAGAGCTTGAAAAGGTGTGAAAAATATGAAGACCTTCAAAAGGTGTCAAAAATGAGATGAGCATGAAACGGTCTGAAAAATAGGAGGATCATGAAACGGTGTTGAAAAACATGAACAGCCTGAAAAGATGTGAAAAATATGAAGAGCTACAAAAGGTGTCAAAATTATGAGGAGCATGAAACGTTCTGAAAAATAGGAGGAGCATCAACCTGTGTTCAAAAACATGAAGAGCCTGAAAAGGTGTGAAAAATATGAAAAGCTTCAAAAGGTGTCAAAAATGAGATGAGCATGAACCCGTCTGAAAAATAGGAGGAGCATGAAGCGGTGTTGAAAGACATGAAGAGCCTGAAAAGGTGTGAGAAATATGAAGAGCTTCAAAAGGTGTCAAAAATTGGAGGAGAATGAAACGGTCTGCAAAAAAGTAGGAGCATGAAGTGATGTTGAAAAACTTGAAGAGCATGAAAAGGTGTGAAAAATATTAAGAGGTTCAAAGTTGTGAAATACATGAGGATCATGAAATGGTGTGAAAAAGTGGAGGAGCATGAAGCAGAGTTCGAAAACATGAAGAGCCTGAAAAGGTTTGAAAAATATGAAGAGCTCAAAAAGTGTCAAAAATATGAGGAGCATGAAACGATCTGAAAAATACCAGGAGCATGAAGCAGTGTTCAAAAACATGAAGAGCTTCAAAAGGTGTGAAAAATATGAGGAGCATGAAACTGTCTGAAAAATCGGAGGAGCATGAAGCGGTGTTGAAAAACATGAAGAGCCTGAAAATGTGTGAAAAATATGAAGAGCTTCAAACGGTGTCAGAAATATGAGGAGCATGAAATGGTCTGAAAAATTGGAGGAGCATGAAGCGGTGTTGAAAAACATGAAGAGCCTTAAAAGGTGTGAAAAAAATGAAGAGCTTCAAAAGGTGTCAAAAATATGAGGAGCATGAAACGGTCTGAAAAATATGAGCAGCATGAAGCGGTGTTGAAAAACATGAAGAGCCTGAAAAGGTGTGAAAAATATGAAGAGCTTCAAAAGGTGTGAAATACATGAGGAGCATAAAACTCTCTGAAAAAGAGAAGGAGCATGAAGTGGTGTTCAAAAACATGAAGAGCCTGAAAAGGTGTGAAATATATGAAGAGCTTCAAAAGGTTTGAAAAATATGAGGAGCATGATATGGTTTGAAAAATAGGATTAGCATGAAGCGGTGTTCAAAAACATGAAGAGCCTGAAAAGTTGTGAAAAATATGAAAACCTTCAAAGGTGTCAAAAATGAGATGAGCATGAAACGGTCTGAAAAATAGGACGTGCATGAAGCGGTGTTGAAAAACATGAAGAGCCTGAAAAGTAGTGAAAAATATGAAGAGCTTCAAAAGGTGTCAAAAATATGAGGAGCATGAAACGGTCTGAACAATAGGAGAAGCATGAAGCGGTGTTCAAAAACATGAAGAGCCTGAAAAGTTGTGAAAAATATGAAAGCCTTCAAAGGTGTCAAAAATGAGATGAGCATGAAACGGTCTGAAAAATAGGACGTGCATGAAGCGGTGTTGAAAAACATGAAGAGCCTGAAAAGTAGTGAAAAATATGAAGAGCTTCAAAAGGTGTCAAAAATATGAGGAGCATGAAACATTCTGAACAATAGGAGAAGCATGAAGCGGTGTTCAAAAACATGAAGAGCCTGAAAAGGGGTGAAAAATATGAAGAGCTTCAAAAGGTGTCAAAAATATGAGGAGCATGAAACGGTCTGAAAAATCGGAGGAGCATGAAGCGTTGTTGAAAAACATGAAGAGCCTGAAAAGGTGTGAGAAATATGAAGAGCTTCAAAAGGTGTTAAAAGTATGAGTAGCATGAAACGGTCTGCAAAAAAGGAGGAGCATGAAGTGGTGTTGAAAAAGATGAAGAGCCTGAAAAGGTGTTAAAAATATGAAAGCATCAAAAGGTGTCAAAATTATGAGGAGCATGAAACGGTCTGAAAAATAGGAGGAGCATGAAGCGCTGTTGAATATCATAAAGAGCCTGAAAAGTTGTGAAAAATATGAAGAGCTTCAAAAGATGAGAAAAACATGAAGAGCTTCAAAAGGTGTCAAAATGAGATGAGCATGAAAAGGTCTGAAAAATAGGAGGAGCATGAAGTCGTGTTGAATAAAAGGAAAAGTCTGAAAAAGTGTGAAATATATGAAGAGCTTCAAAAGGTGTCAAAAATATGAGGAGAATGAAACGGTCTGAAAAATAGGAGGAGCATGAAGCGATGTTGAAAAACCTGAATTGTCTGAAAACGTGTGGAAAATATGAAGAGATTCATAAATGTGAAAAATATGAAGAGCTTCAAAAGGTGTGAAAAATCTGAAGAGCTTCAAAAGGTTTCAAAAAAGAGATGAGCATGAAAAGGTCTGAAAAATAGGAGGAGCATGAAGCGGTGTTGAAAATCATTAAGAGCCTGAAAAGGTGTGAAAAATATGAAGAGCTTCAAAAGGTGTCAAAATATGAGGAGCATGAAACAATCTGAAAAATAGGAGGAGCATGAAGCGGTGTTCAAAAATATGAAGAGCCTGAAAAGGTGTGAAATATATGAAGAGCTTCAAAAGGTGTCAAAAATATGAGGAGCATGAAACGGTCTGAAAAATAGGAGGAACATGAAGCGGTGTTCAAAAACATGAAAAGCCTGAAAAGGTGTGAAAAATATGAACAGCTTCAAAAGGTGTCAAAAATATGAGGAGCATGAAACGTTCTGAAAAATAGGACGAGCATGAAGCAGTGATAAAAAACATGAAGTGCCTGAAAAGGTGTGAAATATATGAAGAGTTCCTAAAGGTGTCAAAAATATGAGGAGCACCAAACGGTCTCAAAAATAGGAGGAGCATGAAGTGGTGTTGAAAAACATGAAGAGCCTGAAAAGGTGTGAAAAATATGAAGAGCTTCAAAAGGTGTCAAAAATGAGATGAGCATGAAACGGTCTGAAAAATAGGAGGAGCATGAGCGGTGTTGAAAAACATGAAGAGCCTGAAAAGGTGTGAAAAATATGAAGAGCTTCAAAAGGTGTGAAATACATGAGGAGCATGAAACTCTCTGAAAAATAGGAGGAGCATGAAGCGATGTTCAAAAACATGAAGAGCCAGAAAATGTGTGAAAAATATGAAGAGCTTCAAAAGGTGTCAAAAATATGAGGAGAATGAAACGGTCTGAAAAATAGGAGGAGCATGAAGCTGTGTCGAAAAACATGAAGAGCCTGAAAAGGTTTGAAAAATATGAAGAGCTTCAAAAGGTGTCTAAAATATGAGGAGAATGAAACGGTCTGAAAAATAGGAGGAGCATGAAGCAGAGTTCGAAAACATGAAGAGCCTGAAAAGGTTTGAAAAATATGAAGAGCTCAAAAAGTGTCAAAAATATGAGGAGCATGAAACGATCTGAAAAATACGAGGAGCATGAAGCAGTGTTCAAAAACATGAAGAGCTTCAAAAGGTATGAAAAATATGAGAGCTTCAAAAGGTGTCAAAAATATGAGGAGCATGAAACGGTCTGATAAATAGGAGGAACATGAAGCGGTGTTCAAACACATGAAGAGCCTGAAAATGTGTGAAAATTATGAAGATCTTCAAAAGGTGTCAAAATTATGAGGAACATGAAACGGTTTGAAAAATAGGAGGAGCATGAAACGGTGTTGAAAAACATGAAGATCCTGAAAAGGTGTGAAAAATATGAAGAGCTTCAAAATCTTTGAAAAATATGAAGAGCTTTCAAAGGTGTGAAATACATGAGGAGCATGAAACTCTCTGAAAAATAGGAGGAGCCTGAAATGGTGTTCAAAAACATGAATAGACTGAAAACGTGTGAAAAATATGAACAGCTTCAAAAGGTGTCAAAAATATGAGGAGCATGAATCGGTCTGAAAAATATGAGCAGCATGAAGCGGTGTTGAAAAACATGAAGAGCCTTAAAAGGTGTGAAAAAATTGAAGAGCTTCAAAAGGTGTCAAAAATATGAGGAGCATGAAACGGTCTGAAAAATAGGAGGAGCATGAAGCTGTGTCGAAAAACATGAAGAGCCTGAAAATGTGTGAAAAATATGAAGAGCTTCAAAAGGTGTGAAATACATGAGGAGCATGAAACTCTCTGAAAAATAGGAGGAGCATGAAGCGATGTTCAAAAACATGAAGAGCCTGAAAATGTGTGAAAAATATGAAGAGCTTCAAAAGGTGTCAAAAATATGAGGAGAATGAAACGGTCTGAAAAATAGGAGGAGCATGAAGCTGTGTCGAAAAACATGAAGAGCCTGAAAATGTGTGAAAAATATGAAGAGCTTCAAAAGGTGTCAAAAATATGAGGAGAATGAAACGGTCTGAAAAATAGGAGGAGCATGAAGCTGTGTCGAAAAACATGAAGAGCCTGAAAAGGTGTGAAAAATATGAAGAGCTTCAAAAGGTGTCAAAAATATGAGGAGCATGAAACGGTCTGAAAAATATGAGGAACATGAAGCGGTGTTCAAACACATGAAGAGCCTGAAAATGTGTGAAAATTATGAAGATCTTCAAAAGCTGTCAAAATTATGAGGAGCATGAAACTCTCTGAAAAATAGGAGGAGCATGAAACGCTGTTGAAAAACATGAAGAGCCTGAAAAGGTGTGAAAAATATGAAGAGCTTCAAAATCTTTGAAAAATATGAAGAGCTTTCAAAGGTGTGAAATACATGAGGAGCATGAAACTCTCTGAAAAATAGGAGGAGCCTGAAATGGTGTTCAAAAACATGAATAGACTGAAAACGTGTGAAAAATATGAAGAGCTTCAAAAGGTGTGAAAAATATGAGGAGCATGATACGGTCTGAAAAATAGGAGGAGCATGAAGCTCTGTTCAAAAACATGAAGAGCCTGAAAAGTTGTGAAAAATATGAAAGGCTTCAAAAGGTGTGAAAAATATGAGGAGCATGAAACTGTCTGAAAAATCGGAGGAGCATGAAGCGGTGTTGAAAAACATGAAGAGTCTGAAAATGTGTGAAAAATATGAAGAGCTTCAAACGGTGTCAAAAATATGAGGAGCATGAAATGGTCTGAAAAATTGGAGGAGCATGAAGCGGTGTTGAAAAACATGAAGAGCCTGAAAAGGTGTGAAAAATATGAAGAGCTTCAAAAGGTGTGAAATACATGAGGAGCATAAAACTCTCTGAAAAAGAGAAGGAGCATGAAGTGGTGTTGAAAAACATGAAGAGCCTGAAAAGGTGTGAAATATATGAAGAGCTTCAAAAGGTTTGAAAAATATGAGGAGCATGATATGGTTTGAAAAATAGGATTAGCATGAAGCGGTGTTCAAAAACATGAAGAGCCTGAAAAGTTGTGAAAAATATGAAAACCTTCAAAGGTGTCAAAAATGAGATGAGCATGAAACGGTCTGAAAAATAGGACGTGCATGAAGCGGTGTTGAAAAACATGAAGAGCCTGAAAAGTAGTGAAAAATATGAAGAGCTTCAAAAGGTGTCAAAAATATGAGGAGCATGAAACGGTCTGAACAATAGGAGAAGCATGAAGCGGTGTTCAAAAACATGAAGAGCCTGAAAAGGGGTGAAAATATGAAGAGCTTCAAAAGGTGTCAAAAATATGAGGAGCATGAAACGGTCTGAAAAATCGGAGGAGCATGAAGCGTTGTTGAAAAACATGAAGAGCCTGAAAAGGTGTGAGAAATATGAAGAGCTTCAAAAGGTGTTAAAAGTATGAGTAGCATGAAACGGTCTGCAAAAAAGGAGGAGCATGAAGTGGTGTTGAAAAAGATGAAGAGCCTGAAAAGGTGTTAAAAATATGAAAGCATCAAAAGGTGTCAAATTTATGAGGAGCATGAAACGGTCTGAAAAATAGGAGGAGCATGAAGCGCTGTTGAATATCATAAAGAGCCTGAAAAGTTGTGAAAAATATCAAGAGCTTCAAAAGATGAGAAAAACATGAAGAGCTTCAAAAGGTGTCAAATGAGATGAGCATGAAAAGGTCTGAAAAATAGGAGGAGCATGAAGTCGTGTTGAATAAAAGGAAAAGTCTGAAAAAGTGTGAAATATATGAAGAGCTTCAAAAGGTGTCAAAAATATGAGGAGAATGAAACGGTCTGAAAAATAGGAGGAGCATGAAGCGATGTTGAAAAACATGAATTGTCTGAAAACGTGTGGAAAATATGAAGAGATTCATAAATGTGAAAAATATGAAGAGCTTCAAAAGGTGTGAAAAATCTGAAGAGCTTCAAAAGGTGTCAAAAAAGAGATGAGCATGAAAAGGTCTGAAAAATAGGAGGAGCATGAAGCGGTGTTGAAAATCATTAAGAGCCTGAAAAGGTGTGAAAAATATGAAGAGCTTCAAAAGGTGTCAAAATATGAGGAACATGAAACAATCTGAAAAATAGGAGGAGCATGAAGCGGTGTTCAAAAATATGAAGAACCTGAAAAGGTGTGAAATATATGAAGAGCTTCAAAAGGTGTCAAAAATATGAGGAGCATGAAACGGTCTGAAAAATAGGAGGAACATGAAGCGGTGTTCAAAAACATGAAAAGCCTGAAAAGGTGTGAAAAATATGAACAGCTTCAAAAGGTGTCAAAAATATGAGGAGCATGAAACGTTCTGAAAAATAGGACGAGCATGAAGCAGTGATAAAAAACATGAAGTGCCTGAAAAGGTGTGAAATATATGAAGAGTTCCTAAAGGTGTCAAAAATATGAGGAGCACCAAACGGTCTCAAAAATAGGAGGAGCATGAAGTGGTGTTGAAAAACATGAAGAGCCTGAAAAGGTGTGAAAAATACGAAGAGCTTCAAAAGGTGTCAAAAATGAGATGAGCATGAAACGGTCTGAAAAATAGGAGGAGCATGAGCGGTGTTGAAAAACATGAAGAGCCTGAAAAGGTGTGAAAACTATGAAGAGCTTCAAAAGGTGTGAAATACATGAGGAGCATGAAACTCTCTGAAAAATAGGAGGAGCATGAAGCGATGTTCAAAAACATGAAGAGCCAGAAAATGTGTGAAAAATATGAAGAGCTTCAAAAGGTGTCAAAAATATGAGGAGAATGAAACGGTCTGAAAAATAGGAGGAGCATGAAGCTGTGTCGAAAAACATGAAGAGCCTGAAAAGGTTTGAAAAATATGAAGAGCTTCAAAAGGTGTCAAAAATATGAGGAGAATGAAACGGTCTGAAAAATAGGAGGAGCATGAAGCAGAGTTCGAAAACATGAAGAGCCTGAAAAGGTTTGAAAAATATGAAGAGCTCAAAAAGTGTCAAAAATATGAGGAGCATGAAACGATCTGAAAAATACGAGGAGCATGAAGCAGTGTTCAAAAACATGAAGAGCTTCAAAAGGTATGAAAAATATGAGAGCTTCAAAAGGTGTCAAAAATATGAGGAGCATGAAACGGTCTGATAAATAGGAGGAACATGAAGCGGTGTTCAAACACATGAAGAGCCTGAAAATGTGTGAAAATTATGAAGATCTTCAAAAGGTGTCAAAATTATGAGGAACATGAAACGGTTTGAAAAATAGGAGGAGCATGAAACGGTGTTGAAAAACATGAAGAGCCTGAAAAGGTGTGAAAAATATGAAGAGCTTCAAAATCTTTGAAAAATATGAAGAGCTTTCAAAGGTGTGAAATACATGAGGAGCATGAAACTCTCTGAAAAATAGGAGGAGCCTGAAATGGTGTTCAAAAACATGAATAGACTGAAAACGTGTGAAAAATATGAACAGCTTCAAAAGGTGTCAAAAATATGAGGAGCATGAATCGGTCTGAAAAATATGAGCAGCATGAAGCGGTGTTGAAAAACATGAAGAGCCTTAAAAGGTGTGAAAAAATTGAAGAGCTTCAAAAGGTGTCAAAAATATGAGGAGCATGAAACGGTCTGAAAAATAGGAGGAGCATGAAGCTGTGTCGAAAAACATGAAGAGCCTGAAAATGTGTGAAAAATATGAAGAGCTTCAAAAGGTGTGAAATACATGAGGAGCATGAAACTCTCTGAAAAATAGGAGGAGCATGAAGCGATGTTCAAAAACATGAAGAGCCTGAAAATGTGTGAAAAATATGAAGAGCTTCAAAAGGTGTCAAAAATATGAGGAGAATGAAACGGTCTGAAAAATAGGAGGAGCATGAAGCTGTGTCGAAAAACATGAAGAGCCTGAAAATGTGTGAAAAATATGAAGAGCTTCAAAAGGTGTCAAAAATGTGAGGAGAATGAAACGGTCTGAAAAATAGGAGGAGCATGAAGCTGTGTCGAAAAACATGAAGAGCCTGAAAAGGTGTGAAATATATGAAGAGCTTCAAAAGGTGTCAAAAATATGAGGAGCATGAAACGTTCTGAAAAATAGGACGAGCATGAAGCAGTGATAAAAAACATGAAGTGCCTGAAAAGGTGTGAAAAATATGAAGAGTTCCTAAAGGTGTCAAAAATATGCAGAGCACCAAACGGTCTCAAAAATAGGAGGAGCATGAAGTGGTGTTGAAAAATATGAAGAGCCTGAAAATGAGTGAAAAATATGAAGAGCTTCAAAAAGTGTCAAAAATATGAGGAGCATGATACGGTTTGAAAAATAGGAGGAGCATGAAGCGGTGTTGAAAAACATGAAGAGTGTGAAAACGTGTGAAAAAATGAAGAGCTTCAAAAATATTAAAAATATGAAGAGCTTCAAAAGTTTTGAAAAATATGAAGAGATTAAAAAGGTGTCAAAAATGAGATGAGCATGAAAGGGTCTGAAAAATAGGAGGAGCATGAGCGGTGTTGAAAATCATGAAGAGCCTGAAAAGGTGTGAAAAATATGAAGAGCTTCAAAAGGTGTGAAATACATGAGGAGCATGAAACTCTCTGAAAAATAGGAGGAGCATGAAGCGATGTTCAAACACATGAAGAGCCTGAAAATGTGTGAAAAATATGAAGAGCTTCAAAAGGTGTCAAAATTGAGATGAGCATGAAACAGTCTGAAAAATAGGAAGAGCATGAAGCGGTGTTGAAAAACATTAAGAGCTGAAAACGTGTGAAAAATATGAAGAGCTTCAAAAGGTGTCAAAAATGAGATGAGCATGAAACGGTCTGAAAAATAGGAAGAGCATGAAGCGGTGTTGAAAAACATTAAGAGCTGAAAACGTATGAAAAATATGAAGAGCTTCAAAAGGTGTCAAAAATGAGATGAGCATGAAACGGTCTGAAAAATAGGAAGAGCATGAAGCGGTGTTGAAAAACATTAAGAGCTGAAAACGTGTGAAAAATATGAAGAGCTTCAAAAGGTGTCAAAAATATGAGGAGCATGAAACGGTCTGAAAAATAGGAGGAGCATGAAACGGTGACCAAAAACATGAAGAGCCTGAAAAGGTGTGAAAAATATGAAGAGCTTCAAAAGCTGTGAAATACATGAGGAGCATGAAACGGGCTGAAAAATAGGAGAAGCATGAAGTGGTGTGGAAAAATATGAAGAGCCTGAAAATGTGTGAAAAATATGAAAAGCTTCAAAAGGTGTCAAAAATGAGATGAGCATGAAACGGTCTGAAAAATTGGAGGATCATGAAATGGTCTTGAAAAACATGAAGAGCCTGAAAAGATGTGAAAAATATGAAAAGCTTCAAAAAGTGTCAAAAATATGAGGAGCATGAAACGGTCTGAAAAATAGAAGGAGCATGAAGCTGTGTTCAAAAATATGAAGAGCCTGAAAAGGTGTGAAAAATATGAAGAGCTTCAAAAGTTGTCAAAAATATGAGGAGCATGAAACGGTCTGAAAAATAGGACGAGCATGAAGCTGTGTTCAAAAACATGAAGATCTTAAAAGGGTGTGAAAAATATGAAGAGCTTCAAAAGGTGTGAAAAATATGAGGAGCATGAAACGGTCTGAAAAATAGAAGCAGCATGAAACGGTTTTGAAAAACATGAAGAGCCTGAAAACTTGTGAAAAATATGAAGAGCTTTAAAAGGTGTGAAAAATATGAAGAGCTTCAAAGGTGACAAAAATGAGAAGAGCATGAAACGGTCTGAAAAATAGGAGGAGCATGAAGTGGTGGAGAAAAACATGAAGAGCCTGAAAATGTGTGAAAAATATGAAGAGCTTCAAAATGTTTCAAAAATATGAAGAGCATGAAACGGTCTGAAAATCAGGAGGATCATGAAGCGGTGTTCAAAAACATGAAGAGCCTGAAAAGGTGTGAAAAATATGAAGAGCTCAAAAAGTGTCAAAAATATGAGGAGCATGAAACGACCTGAAAAATACGAGGAGCATGAAGCAGTGTTCAAAAACATGAAGAGGTTCAAAAGGTATGAAAAATATGAGAGCTTCAAAAGGTGTCAAAAATATGAGGAGCATGAAACGGTCTGAAAAATAGGAGGAACATGAAGCGGTGTTCAAACACATGAAGAGCCTGAAAATGTGTGAAAATTATGAAGATCTTCAAAAGGTGTCAAAATTATGAGGAACATGAAACGGTTTGAAAAATAGGAGGAGCATGAAACGGTGTTGAAAAACATGAAGAGCCTGAAAAGGTGTGAAAAATATGAAGAGCTTCAAAATCTTTGAAAAATATGAAGAGCTTTCAAAGGTGTGAAATACATGAGGAGCATGAAACACTCTGAAAAATAGGAGGAGCCTGAAAGGGTGTTCAAAAACATGAATAGACTGAAAACGTGTGAAAAATATGAAGAGCTTCAAAAGGTGTCAAAAATATGAGGAGCATGAAACGGTCTGAAAAATATGAGCAGCATGAAGCGATGTTGAAAAACATGAAGAGCCTTAAAAGGTGTGAAAAAATTGAAGAGCTTCAAAAGGTGTCAAAAATATGAGGAGCATGAAACGGTCTGAAAAATATGAGCAGCATGAAGCGGTGTTGAAAAACATGAAGAGCCTGAAAATGTGTGAAAAATATGAAGAGCTTCAAAAGGGGTGAAATACATGAGGAGCATAAAACTCTCTGAAAAGGAGAAGGAGCATGAAGTGGTGTTCAAAAACATGAACAGCCTGAAAAGTTGTGAAAAATATGAAAAACTTCAAAAGGTGTCAAAAATGAGATGAGCATGAAACGGTCTGAAAAATAGGACGTGCATGAAGCGGTGTTGAAAAACATGAAGAGCCTGAAAAGTTGTGAAAAATATGAAGAGCTTCAAAAGGTGTCAAAAATATGAGGAGCATGAAACGGTCTGAAAAATAGGAGAAGCATGAAGCGGTGTTCAAAAACATGAAGAGCCTGAAAAAGTGTGAAAAATATGAAGAGCTTCAAAAGGTGTCAAATATATGAGGAGCATGAAACGGTCTGAAAAATCGGAGGAGCATGAAGCGTTGTTGAAAAACATGAAGAGCCTGAAAAGGTGTGAGAAATATGAAGAGCTTCAAAAGGTGTTAAAAATATGAGTAGCATGAAACGGTCTGCAAAAAAGGAGGAGCATGAAGTGGTGTTGAAAAAGATGAAGAGCCTGAAAAGGTGTTAAAAATATTAAAGCTTCAAAAGGTGTCAAAATTATGAGGAGCATGAAACGGTCTGAAAAATAGGAATAACATGAAGTGATGTTGAAAAACATGAATTGTCTGAAAACGTGTAAAAAATATGAAGAGATTCATAAATGTGAAAAATATGAAGAGCTTCAAAAGGTGTGAAAAATATGAAGAGCTTCAAAAGATGTCAAAATGAGATGAGCATGAAACGGTCTGAAAAATAGGAGGAGCATGAAGTCGTGTTGAAAAAAAGGAAAAGTCTGAAAAAGTGTGAAATATATGAAGAGCTTCAAAAGGTGTCAAAAATATGAGGAGAATGAAACGGTCTGAAAAATCGGAGGAGCATGAAGCGATGTTGAAAAACATGAATTGTCTGAAAACGTGTGGAAAATATGAAGAGATTAATAAATGTGAAAAATATGAAGAGCTTCAAAAGGTGTGAAAAATCTGAAGAGCTTCAAAAGGTGTCAAAAAAGAGATGAGCATGAAAAGGTCTGAAAAATAGGAGGAGCATGAAGCGGTGTTGAAAATCATGAAGAGCCTGAAAACGTGTGAAAAATATGAAGACCTTCAAAATTTGTCAAAAATATGAAGAGCTTCAAAAGGTGTTAAAATGAGATGAGCATGAAACGTTCTGAAAAATAGGAGGAGCATGAAGTGATGTTGAAAAAATGAAGAGCCTGGAAAGGTGCGAAATATCTGAAGAGCTTCAAAAGGTGTCAAAAATATGAGGAGCATGAAACGGTCAGCAAAATACGACGAGCATGAAGCGGTGTTGAAAAACATGAAGAGCCTGAAAAGGTGTGAAAAATATGAAGAGCTTCAAAAGGTGTCAAAAATATGAGGAGCATGAAACAATCTGAAAAATAGGAGGAGCATGAAGCGGTGTTCAAAAACATGAAAAGCCTGAAAAGGTGTGAAAAATATGAAGAGCTTCAAAAGGTGTCAAAAATATGAGGAGCATGAAACGTTCTGAAAAATAGGACGAGCATGAAGCAGTGATAAAAAACATGAAGTGCCTGAAAAGGTGTGAAAAATATGAAGAGTTCCTAAAGGTGTCAAAAATATGCGGAGCACCAAACGGTCTCAAAAATAGGAGGAGCATGAAGTGGTGTTGAAAAATATGAAGAGCCTGAAAATGAGTGAAAAATATGAAGAGCTTCAAAAAGTGTCAAAAATATGAGGAGCATGAAACGGTCTGAAAAAGAGGAAGAGCATGAAGAAGTGTTCAAAAACATGAAGAGCCTGAAAAGGTGTGAAAAATATGAAGAGCTTCAAAAGTTTTCAAAAATATGAGGAGCATGATACCGTTTGAAAAATAGGAGGAGCATGAAGCGGTGTTGAAAAACATGAAGAGTCTGAAAACGTGTGAAAATATGAAGAGCTTCAAAAATATTAAAAATATGAAGAGCTTCAAAAGTTTTCAAAAATGAGATGAGCATGAAACGGTCTGAAAAATAGGAGGAGCATAAGCGGTGTTGAAAAACATGAAGAGCCTGAAAAGGTGTGAAAAATATGAAGAGCTTCAAAAGGTGTGAAATACATGAGGAGCATGAAACTCTCTGAAAAATAGGAGGAGCATGAAGCGATGGTCAAAAACATGAAGAGCCTGAAAATGTGTGAAAAATATGAAGAGCTTCCAAAGGTGTCAAACTTGAGATGAGCATGAAACGGTCTGAAAAATAGGAAGAGCATGAAGCGGTGTTGAAAAACATTAAGAGCTGAAAACGTGTGAAAAATATGAAGAGCTTCCAAAGGTGTCAAAAATGAGGAGCATGAAACGGTCTGAAAAATAGGAGGAACATGAAGCGGTGTTCAAACACATGAAGAGCCTGAAAATGTGTGAAAATTATGAAGATCTTCAAAAGGTGTCAAAATTATGAGGAACATGAAACGGTTTGAAAAATAGGAGGAGCATGAAACGGTGTTGAAAAACATGAAGAGCCTGAAAAGGTGTGAAAAATATGAAGAGCTTCAAAATCTTTGAAAAATATGAAGAGCTTTCAAAGGTGTGAAATACATGAGGAGCATGAAACTCTCTGAAAAATAGGAGGAGCCTGAAATGGTGTTCAAAAACATGAATAGACTGAAAACGTGTGAAAAATATGAAGAGCTTCAAAAGGTGTGAAAAATATGAGGAGCATGATACGGTCTGAAAAATAGGAGGAGCATGAAGCTGTGTTCAAAAACATGAAGAGCCTGAAAAGTTGTGAAAAATATCAAAAGCTTCAAAAGGTGTCAAAAATGAGATGAGCATGAAACGGTCTGAAAAATAGGAGGAGCATGAAACGGTCTGAAAAATCGGAGGAGCATGATGCGGTGTTGAAAAATATGAAGAGCCTGAAAATGTGTGAAAAATATGAAGAGCTTTAAAAGGTGTCAAAAATGAGATGAGCATGAAACGGACTGAAAAATTGAAGCAGCATGAAACGGTGTTGAAAAATATGAAGAGCATGAAAACGTGTGAAAAATATGAAGAGCTTCAAAAGGTGTGAAAAAAATAAAGAGCTTCAAAGGTGACAAAAATGAGATGAGCATGATACGGTCTGAAAAATAGGAGGAGCGTGAAGTGGTGGTGAAAAACATGAAGAGCCTGAAAAGGTGTGAAAAATATGAAGAGCTTCAAAATGTTTCACAAATATGAAGAGCATGAAACGGTCTGAAAAACAAGAGGATCATGAAGCGGTGTTCAAAAACACGAAGAGCCTGAAAAGGTGTGAAAAATATGAAGAGCTTCAAAAGGTGTCAAAAATATGAGGAGCATGAAACGGTCTGAAAAATAGGAGGAGCATGAAACGGTGATCAAAAACATGAAGAGCCTGAAAATGTGTGAAAAATATGAAGAACTTCAAAAGGTGTCAAAAATATGAGGAGCATGAAACGGTCTGAAAAATAGGAGGAGCATGAAACGGTGATCAAAAACATGAAGAGCCTGAAAATGTGTGAAAAATATGAAGAGCTTCTAAAGGTGTCAAAAATATGAGGAGCATAAACGGTCTGAAAAATAGGAGTAGCATGAAGCGGTGTTCAAAAACATGAAGAGCCTGAAAAGGTGTGAAAAATATGAAGAGCTCAAAAAGTATCAAAAATATGAGGATCATGAAACGGTGTGAAAAATTGGAGGAGCATGAAGCAGAGTTCGAAAACATGAAGAGCCTGAAAAGGTTTGAAAAATACGAAGAGCTCAAAAAGTGCCAAAAAATGAGGAGCATGAAACGATCTGAAAAATACGAGGAGCATGAAGCAGTGTTCAAAAACATGAAGAGCTTCAAAAGGTATGAAAAATATGAGAGCTTCAAAAGGTGTCAAAAATATGAGGAGCATGAAACGGTCTGAAAAATAGGAGGAACATGAAGCGGTGATCAAACACATGAAGAGCCTGAAAATGTGTGAAAATTATGAAGATCTTCAAAAGGTGTCAAAATTATGAGGAACATGAAACGGTTTGAAAAATAGGAGGAGCATGAAACGGTGTTGAAAAACATGAAGAGCCTGAAAA
Source organism: Dama dama (assembly GCF_033118175.1). Lineage (NCBI taxonomy): Eukaryota > Metazoa > Chordata > Mammalia > Artiodactyla > Cervidae > Dama > Dama dama. Next base: position 10,006,865 of record NC_083706.1, on the reverse strand, counting down.
GGTGTGAAAAATATGAAGAGCTTCAAAATCTTTGAAAAATATGAAGAGCTTTCAAAGGTGTGAAATACATGAGGAGCATGAAACACTCTGAAAAATAGGAGGAGCCTGAAATGGTGTTCAAAAACATGAATAGACTGAAAACGTGTGAAAAATATGAAGAGCTTCAAAAGGTGTCAAAAATATGAGGAGCATGAAACGGTCTGAAAAATATGAGCAGCATGAAGTGGTGTTGAAAAACATGAAGAGCCTGAAAAGGTGTGAAAAATATGAAGAGCTTCAAAAGGTGTGAAATACATGAGGAGCATAAAACTCTCTGAAAAAGAGAAGGAGCATGAAGTGGTGTTCAGAAACATGAAGAGCCTGAATAGGTGTGAAATATATGAAGAGCTTCAAAAGGTGTGAAAAATATGAGGAGCATGATATGGTTTGAAAAATAGGATTAGCGTGAAGTGGTGTTCAAAAACATGAAGAGCCTGAAAAGTTGTGAAAAATATGAAAAACTTCAAAAGGTGTCAAAAATGAGATGAGCATGAAATGGTCTGAAAAATAGGACGTGCATGAAGCGGTGTTGAAAAACATGAAGAGTTTGAAAAGGTGTGAAAAATATGAAGAGCTTCAAAAGGTGTCAAAAATATGAGGAGCAGGAAACGGTCTGAAAAATAGGAGGAGCATGAAGCGGTGTTCAAAAACATGAAGAGCCTGAAAAGTTGTGAAAAATATGAAAAGCTTCAAATGGTGTCAAAATTGAGATGAGCATGAAACGGATGAAAAATAGGAGAAGCATGAAGTGGTGTGGAAAAACATGAAGAGCCTGAAAAGGTGTGAAAAATATGAAGAGCTTCAAAAGGTGTGAAATACATGAGGAGCATGAAACTCTCTGAAAAATAGGAGGAGCATGAAGTGCTGTTCAAAAACAAGAAGAGCCTGAAAAGGTGAGAAAAATATGAAGAGCTTCAAAAGGTGTGAAAAATATGAGGAGCATGAAACGGTCTGGAAAATAGGAGGAGCATGAAGCGGTGTTCAAAAACATGAAGAGTCTGGAAAGGTGTGAATAATAGGAAGAGCTTCAAAAGGTGTCAAAAATATGAGGAGCATGAAACGGTCTGAAAAATATGAAGAGTTTCAAAAGTTGTCAAAATATGAGGAGCATGAAATGGTGTTGAAAAACATGAAGAGCCTGAAAAGGTGTTAAAAATATGAAGAGCTTAAAAAGGTGTCAAAAATATGAGGAGCATGAAACGGTCAGAAAAATAGGAGGAGCATGTAGTGGTGTTCAAAAACATGAAGAGCCTTAAAAGGTGTGAAAAATATGAAGAGCTTTAAAGTTGTGAAAATTATGAGGAGCATGAAACCATCTGAAAATTAGCAGGAGCATGACACGGTGTTGAAAAATATGAAGAGCCTTAAAATGTGTGAAAAATATGAAGAGCTTTAAAGGTGTGAAAAATATGAGGAGCATGAAACCGTCTGAAAAATAGGACGAGCATGACACGGTGTTGAAAAACATGAAGATCATGAAAAGGTGTGAAAAATATGAAGAGATTCAAAAGCTGTCAAAAATATGAGGAGCCTGAAATGGTCTGAGAAATAGGAGGAGCATGAAGTGATGTCGAAAAAGATGAAGAGCCTGAAAAGGTGTGAAAAATATGAAGAGCTTCAAAAGGTGTGAAATATATGAGGAGCATGAAACGGTTTGAAAAATAGCAGAAGCATGAAGCTGTGTTCAAAAACATGAGAACCAGAAAAGGTGTGAAAAATATGAAGAGCTTCAAAAGGTGTGAAATATATGCAGAGCATGAAACGGTCTGAAAAATAGGAGGATCATGAAGCGGTGTTCAAAACATGAAGAGACTGAAAAGGTGTGAAAATTATGAAGAGCTTCAAAAGGTGTCAAAATTATGAGAAACATTATACGTTCTAAACATAGGAGGAGCATGAAGTGGTGTTGAAAAATATGAAGAGCCAGAAAAAGTGTGAAATATATGAAGAGCTGCAAAAGGTGTCAAAATTATGAGGAGCATTAAAAGTTCTAAACATACGAGGAGCATGAAGCGGTGTTTAAAAATATGAAGAGCCAGAAAAGGTGTGAAAAATATGAAGAGGTTCAAAAGGAGTCAAAAATATGAGGAGCATGAAAATGTCTAAAATAGGAGGAGCATGAAACGGTGTTGAAAAACATGAAGAGCCTGAAAGGGTGTGAAAAATATGAAAAGCTTCAAAAGGTGTCAAACATATGAGGAGCATGAAATGATCTGAAAAATAGGAGGAATATGAAAAGGTCTGAAAAATAGGAGGAGCATGAAGCGGTGTTCAAAAACATGAAGAGCCTGAAAAGTTGTGAAAAATTTGACGAGGTTCAAAAGGTGTGAAATATATGAAGAGCTTCAAAAGGTGTGAAAAATATGAAGAGATTCAAAAGGTGTGAAAAATATGAAGAGCTTCAAATAATGTGAAATACATGAGGAGCATGAAATGGTATGAAATATAGGAGGAGCATGAAGCGGTGTTGAAAAACATGAAAACCTGAAAATATATGAAAAATATGAACAGCTTCAAAAGGTGTCAAATATATGAGGAGCAAAAAACGGTCTGAAAAATAGTAGGAGCATGAAGCGGTGTTCAAAAAAATGAAGAGCCTGAAATGGTGTTAAAAATATGAAGAGCTTCAAAAGGTGTGAAAAATATGAGGAGCAAGAAACGGTCTGAAGAATAGGAGGAGGATTGTAGCGGTGTTCAAATACATTAAGAGCATGAAAATGTGTGAAAAATACTAACAGCTTCAAAAGGTGTGAAACACATGAGGAGCATGAAACTGTCTGAAGAATAGGAGGAGCATGAAGCAGTGTTGAAAAACATGAAGAGCATGAAAAGCTGTGAAAAATATGAAGAGCTTCAAAAGGTGTCAAAAAAGTGGGAGCATGAAAGGGTCTGAAAAATAGGAGGACCATGAAGCGGTGTTGAAAAACATGAAGAGCCTGAAAAGGTGTGAAAAATATGAAGAGCTTCAAAAGGTGTCAAAAATATGAGAAGCATGAAACGGTCTGAAAAATAGGAGCAGCATGAAACGGTGTTCAAAAACATGAAGAGCCTGAAAACGTGTGAAAAATATGAAGAGCCTCAAAAGGTGTGAAAAATATGAAGAGCTTCAAAAGCGGTCAAAAATGAGATGAGCAAGAAGCGGTCTGAAAAATAGGAGGAGCATGAAGTAGTGTTGAAAAACATGAAGAGCCTGAAAAGGTGTGAAAAAAATGAAGAGCTTCAAAAGGTGTCAAAAATATGAGGAGCATGAAAAGGTCTGAACAAAAGGAGGAGCATGAAGCGTTGTTGAAGAACATGAAGAGCCTGCAAAGGTGTGAAAAATATGAAGAGCTTCAAAAGGTGTCAAAAATATGAGGAGCATGAAACAGTCTGAAATATAGAGGGGCATGAAACGGTGTTCAAAAGCATGAAGAGCCTGAAAAGGTGTGAAAAATATGAAGAGCTTCAAAAGGTGTGAAAAATATGAAGAGATTCAAAAGGTGTGAAAAATATGAAGAGCTTCAAATAATGTGAAATATATGAGGAGCATGAAATGGTCTGAAAAATAGGAGGAGCATGAAACGGTGTTCAAAAACATGAAGAACCTGAAAAGGTGTGAAATATATGAAGAGCTTGAAAAGGTGTCAAATATATGAGGAGCATGAAACGGTCTGAAAAATAGGAGGAGCATGAAGCGGTGTTGAAAAACATGAAGAGCCTGAAAAGGTGTGAAAAATATGAAGAGCATCAAAAGGTGTGAAAAATATGAGGAGCATGAAACGGTCTGAAAAATAGGAGGAGCATGAAGCGGTGTTGAAAAACATGAAGAGCCTGAAAAAGTGTGAAAAATATGAAGAGCATCAAAAGGTGTGAAAAATATGAGGAGCATGAAACGGTCTGAAAAATAAGAGGAGCATGAAGCCGTGTTGAAAAACATGTAGAGCCTGAAAAGGTGTAAAAAATATGAAGAGCTTCAAAAGGTGTCAAAAATAAGAGGAGCATGAAACGGTCTGAAAAAGAGGAGGAGCAAGAAGTGGTGCTGAAAAACATGAAGAGCCTAAAAGGTGTGAAAAATATGAAAGGCTTCAAAAGATGTCACAAATACGAGGAGCATGAAACGGTCTGAAAAATAGGAGGAGCATGAAACGGTGTTCAAAAACATGAAGAGCCTGAAAAGGTGTGAAAAATATGAAGAGCTTCAAAAGGTGTGAAATACATGAGGAGTATGAAACGGTCTGAAAAATAGGAGGATCATGAGCTGTATTGAAAAACATAAATAGCCTGAAAAGGTGTGAAAAATATGAAGAGCTTCAAAAGGTGTCAAAAATATGAGGAGCATGAAACGGTCTGAAAAATAGGAGGAGCATGAAGCCGTGTTCAAAATTATGAAGAGCCTGAATAGGTGTGAAAAATATGAAGAGCTTCAAAGGTGTGAAAAATATGAGGAGCACAAAACGGTCTGAAAAATAAGAGGAGCATGAAGCCTGTTGAAAAACATAAAGAGCCTGAAAAGGTGTAAAAAATATGAAGAGCTTCAAAAGTTGTGAAACATATGAGGAGCATGAAACGGTCTGAAAAATAGGAGGAGCAAGAAACTGTTTTCAAAAACATGAAGAGCCTCAAAAGGTGTGAAAAATGTGAAGAGCTTCAAAATGTGTCAAAAATATGAGGAGCATGAAACGGTCTGAAATATAGGAGGAGCGTGAAAAGGTGTTAAAAAAAATATGAAGAGCTTCAAAAGGTGTGAAACATATGAGGAGCATGAAACGGTCTGAAAAATCGGAGAAGCATGAAGTGGTGTTGAAAAATATGAACAGCCTGAAAAGGTGTGAAAAATATGAAGAGCTTCAAAGGTGTCAAAATTATGAGGAGCATGAAACGGTCTGAAATATAGGAGGAGCATGAAAAGTTGTTAAAAAATATGAAGAGCCTGAAAAGGTGTGAAAAATATGAAAAGCTTCAAATGGTGTCAAAAATATGAGGAGAATGAAACGGTCTGAAAATTAGGAGGAGCATGAAGCGGTGTTGAAAAACATGAAGAGCCTGAAAATGTGTGAAATATATGAAGAGCCTCAAAGGTGTCAAAAATATGAGGACCAAGAAACGGTCTGAAAAATAGGAGGAGCTTGAAGCGGTGTTGAAAAATATGAAGAGCCTGAAAAGGTGTGAAATATATGAAGAGCTTCAAAAGGTGTCAAAAATATAAGGAGCATGAAACGGTATGAAATATAGGAGGAGCAAGAAAGGGGTTAAAAAACATGAAGAGCTTCAAAAGGTGTGAAACATATGAGGAGCATGAAACGGTCTGAAAAATAGGAAGATCATGAAATGGTGTTCATACACTTGAAGAGCCTGGAAAGGTGTGAAAAAAATGAAGAGCTTCAAAAAGGTGTCAAAAATATGAGGAGGGTGAAAGGGTCTGGAAAACATGAGGAGCAAGAAACTGTTTTCAAAAACATGAAGAGCCTCAACAGTTGTGAAAAATATGAAGAGCTTCAAACTGTGTCAAATATATGAGAAACATGAAAAGGTCTGAAAAATAGGAGGAGCATGAAGTGGTGTTGAAAACCATGAAGAGCCTGAAAGGTGTGAAAAATATGAAGAACTTCAAAAGGTGTCAAAAATATAAGGAGCATGAAACGATCTGAAAAATAGGAGGAGCATGAAGTGGTGTTGAAAAACATGAAGAGTCTGAAAAGGTGTGAAAAATATGAAGAACTTCAAAAGGTGTCAAATATATGAGGAGCATGAAACGGTCTGAAAAATAGGAAGATCATGAAATGGTGTTCATACACTTGAAGAGCCTGGAAAGGTGTGAAAAAAATGAAGAGCTTCAAAAAGGTGTCAAAAATATGAGGAGGGTGAAAGGCTCTGGAAAACATGAGGAGCAAGAAACTGTTTTCAAAAACATGAAGAGCCTCAACAGTTGTGAAAAATATGAAGAGCTTCAAACTGTGTCAAATATATGAGAAACATGAAAAGGTCTGAAAAATAGGAGGAGCATGAAGTGGTGTTGAAAACCATGAAGAGCCTGAAAAAGGTGTGAAACATATGAGGAGCATGAAACGGTTTGAAAAATAGGCGGAGCATGAAGCGGTCTTGAAAAACATGAAAAGCCTGAAAAGGTATGAAAAATATGAAGAGCTTCAAAAGGTCTCAAAAATATGAAGAGCATGAAACGGTCTGAAAATTAGGAGGAGCATGAAGCGGTGAGGAAAAACATGAGGAGCCTGAAAAGGTGTGAAAAATATGAAGTGCTCTAAAAGGTGACAAAAATAGGAGGAGCATGAAACGGTCTGAAAAATAGGAGGAGCCTGAAGCGGTGTTGAAAAACATGAAGAGCCTGAAAAGGTGTGAAAAATACGAAGAGCTTCAAAAGGTATCAAAAATATGAGGAGAATGAAACGGTCTGAAAAATATGAGGAGCATGAAGCTGTGTTGAAAAACTTGAAGAGCCTGAAAATGTTTGAAATATATGAAGAGCTTCAAAGGTGTCAAAAATATGAGGAGCATGAAACGGTCTGGAAAATAGGAGGAGCATGAAGCGGTGCTGAAAAACATGAAGAGCCTGAAAAGGTGTGAAAAATATGAAGAGCTTCAAGAGGTATCAAAAATATGAGGAGCATGAAACGGTCGGAAATATAGGAGAAGTATGTAGCAGTGTTGAAAAATATGAAGAGCCTGAAAAGGTGAAAAATATGAAGAGCTTCAAAAGGTGTCAAAATATGAGGAGCATGAAACGGTCTGAAAAATAGGAGGAGCATGAAATGGTCTGAAAAATAGGAGGAGCATGAAGTGTTGTTGAAAATCATGAAGAGCCTGAAAAAGGAGTGAAACATATGAGGAGCATGAAACGGTCTGAAAAATAGGAGAAGCATGAAGTGGTGTTCAAAAACATGAAGAGCATGAAAAGGTGTGAAAAATATGAAGAGCTTCAAAACTTGTCAAAAATATGAGGAGCATGAAACAGTCTGAAAAATAGGAGGAGCATGAAGCGGAGTTGAGAAAAATGAAGAGTCTGAAAAGGTGTGAAAAAAAGGAAGAGATTCAAAAAGTGTCAAAAAAAAGAGGAGCATGAAACGGTCTGAAAAATAGGAGGAGAAAGAAATGGTGATCAAATACATGAAGAGCCTGAAAAGGTGTGAAAAATATGAAGAGCTTCAAAAGGTGTCAAAAATATGAGAAGCATGAAACGGTCTGAAAAATAGGAGGAGCATGAAGCGGTGTTCAAAACATGAAGAGCCTGAAAAGGTGTGAAAAATATGAGGAGCTTGAAAATGTGTGAAATATATGAAGAGCTTAAAAAGGTGTCAAAAATGAGATGAGCATGAAACGGTCTGAAAAATAAAGGAGCATGAAATGGTGATCAAAACGTGAAGAGCCTGAAAAGGTGTGAAATATTTGAAGAGCTTCAAAAGGTGTGAAATACATGAGGAGCATGAAACGGGCTGAAAAATAGGAGAAGCATGAAGTGGTGTGGAAAAACATGAAGAGCCTGAAAAGGTGTGAAAAATATGAAGAGCTTCAAAAGGTGAGAAATACATGAGGAGCATGAAACTCTCGGAAAAATAGAAGGAGCATGAAGCAGTGTTCAAAAACATGAAGAGCCTGAAAAGGTGTGAAAATATGAAGAGCTTGAAAAGGTGTGAAAAATATGAAGAGCTTCAAAAGGTGTGAAATATATGAGGAGCATGAAACGGTCTGAAAAATAGGAGGAGTATGCAGCGGTTAAAAAACATGAAGAGCCTGAAAAGGTGTGAAAAATACGAAGAGCTTCAAAAGGTGTCAAAATTACAAGGAGCATGAAACGGTCTGAAAAATAGGAGGAGCATGAAGCGGTGTTCAAAAATATGAAGAGCCTGAAAAGGTGTGAAAATTATGAAGAGCTTCAAAAGGTGTCAAAAATATGAGGTGCATGAAATGGTCTGAAAAAGAGGAGGACCATGAAGCGGTGTTCAAAAACATGAAGAGCCTTTAAAGGTGTGAAAAATATGAAGAGCTTCAAAAGGTGTCAAAAATATGAGAAGCATGAAACGGTCTGAAAAATAGGAGGAGCATGAAGCGGTGTTGAAAAACATGAGGAGGCTGAGAACTTGTGAAAAATATGAAGAGCTTCAAAAGGTTTCAAAACTATGAGGAGCATGAAAGGGTCTGAAAAATAGGAGGAGCAAGAAACGGTGATCAAAAAAATGGAGAGCCTAAAAAGGTGTGAAAAATATGACGAGCTTCAAAAGGTGTGAAAACTATGAGGAGCATGAAACGGTCTGAAAAATAGGAGGAGCAAGAAACGGTGATCAAAAACATGGAGAGCCTTAAAAGGTGTGAAAAATATGACGAGCTTCAAAAGGTGTGAAAAACATGATGAGCATGAAACGGGCTGAAAAATAGGAGAAGCATGAAGTGGTGTTGAAAAACATGAAGAGCCTGAAAAAGTGTGAAAAATATAAAGAGCTTCAGAAGGTGTGAAAAATATGAAGAGCTTCAACAGGTGTCAAAAATTAGATGAGCATGAAATGGTCTGAAAAAGTGGAGGAGCAAGAAGTAGTGTTGAAAAAAATGAAGAGCATGAAAAGGTGTGAAAAATATGAAAAGCTTCAAAAGGTGTCAAAAATATGAGGAGCATGAAACGGTCTGAAAAATAGGTGGAGCATGAAGCGGTGCTGAAAAATATGAAGAGCCTGGAAAGGTGTGCAAAATATGAAGAGCTTCAAAAGGTGTGAAATATATGAAGAGCTTGAAAAGGTGTCGACAATGACATGAGCATGAAACGGTCTGATAAATAGGAGGAGCATGAAACGGTGATCAAAAACATGAAGAGCCTGAAAAGGTGTGAAAAATATGAAGAGCTTCAGAAGGTGTCAAGAGTATGAGGAGCACGAAACGGTCTGAAAAATATGAGGAGCATGAAGTGGTGTTCAAAAACATGAGGAGCCTGAAAACGTGTGGAAAATATGAAGAGCTTCAAAAGGTGTGAAAAATATGAAGAGCTTCAAAAGGTGTGAAAAATATGAGGAGCATGAAACGGTCTGACAAATAGGACGAGCATGAAGAGGTTTTGAAAAAAAAGAAGAGCCTGAAAAGGTGTGAAATATATGAAGAGATCCAAAAGGTGTCAAAAATATGAGGAGAATGAAACGGTCTGAAAAATAGGAGGAGCATGAAGGGGTGTTCAAAAATATGAAGAGCCTGAAAAGGGGTGAAAAATATGAAGAGCTTCAAAAGTTGTCAAAATATGAGGAGCATGAAACGGTCTGAAAAATAGGAGGAGCATGAAATGCTGATCAAACACATGAAGGGCCTGAAAAGTTTTGAAAAATATAAAGCGCTTCAAAAGGTGTGAAATACATTTGGACATGAAACGGTCTGAAAAATAGGAGGAGCATGAGGCGGTTTTCAAATACATGAAGAGCCTGAAAAGTGTGAAAAATATGAAGTGCTTCAAAAGGTGTCAAAAACAGGAGGAGCATGAAACGGTGTAAAATAGGAGGAGAATGAAGCTGTGTTGAAAAACAAGAAGAGCCTGAAAAGGTGTGAAATATATGAATAGCTTCAAAAGGTGTAACAAACATGAGGACCATGAAACAGTTTGAAAAATAGGAATAGCATGAAACGGTGGTCAAAAACATGAAGAGCTTCAAAAGGTGTCAAAAATCGATGAGCAGGAAATGGTCTGAAAAATAGGAGGAGCATGAAGTGGTGTTAAAAACATGAAGAGCCTGAAAAGGTGTGAAATATATGAAGAGCTTCAAAAGGTGTCAAAAATATGAGGAGAATGAAACGGTCTGAAAAATAGGAGGAGCATGAAGTGGTGTTGAAAAACATGAAAGCCTGAAAAGTGTGAAAAATATGAAGAGCTTCAAAAGGTGTCAAAAATATGAGGAGCATGAAACGGTCTGAAAAATAGGAGGAGCATGAAGCGGTGTTGAAAAACATGAAGAAGCTGAAAAGATGTGAAAAAATATGAAGAGCTTCAAAATGTGTGAAGAATATGAAGAGCTTCAAAAGGTGTCAAAAATGAGATGAGCATGAAACGGTCTGAAAAAAAGGAGGAGCATGAAGTGGTGTTGAAAAAAATAGAAGAGCCTGAAAAGGTGTGAAATATTTGAAGAGCTTCAAAAGCTGTCAAAAATATGAGGAGCATGAAACGGTCTGAAAAATAGGAGGAGCATGAAGGGGTGTTGAAAAACATGAAGAGCCTAAAATGCTGTGAAAAATATGAAGAGCTTCAAAAGGTGTCAAAAATATGAGGAGCATGAAAAGGTCTGAAAAATAGGAGGAGCCTGAAGCGGTGTTGAAAAACATGAAGAGCCTAAAATGCTGTGAAAAATATGAAGAGCTTCAAAAGGTGTCAAAATATGAGGAGCATGAAAAGGTCTGAAAAATAGGACGAGCATGAAGCTGTGTTGAAAAACATGAAGAGCCTGAAAAGGTGTGAAAAATATGAAGAGCTTCAAAAGGTGTGAAAAATATGAAGAGCTTCAAAAGGTGTCAAAAATATGAGGAGCATGAAAAGCTCTGAAATATAGGAGGAGCATGAAGTGGTGTTCAAAAACATGAAGAGCCTGAAAAGCTGTGAAAAATATAAAGAGATTAAAAGGTGTCAAAAATATGAGGAGCATGAAACGGTCTGAAACATAGGAGGAGCAAGAAACGGTGATCAAAAACATGAACAGCCTGAAAAGGTGTGAAAAATATGACGAGCTTCAAAAGGTGTGAAAAACATGAGGAGCATGAAACGGGCTGAAAAATAGGAGAAGCATGAAGTGGTGTTGAAAAACATGAAGCGCCTGAAAAAGTGTGAAAAATATGAAGAGCTTCAGAAGGTGTGAAAAATATGAAGAACTTCAACAGGTGTCAAAAATTAGATGAGCATGAAACGGTCTGAAAAATTGGAGGAGCAAGAAGTAGTGTTGAAAAAAATGAAGAGCCTGAAAAGGTGTGAAAAATATGAAAAGCTTCAAAAGGTGTCAAAAATATGAGGAGCATGAAACGGTCTGAAAAATAGGTGGAGCATGAAGCGGTGTTGAAAAATATGAAGAGCCTGGAAAGGTGTGAAAAATATGAAGAGCTTCAAAAGGTGTGAAATATATGAAGAGCTTCAAAAGGTGTCAAAAATTAGATGAGCATGAAACGGTCTGAAAAATAGGGGTAGCATGAAACGGTGATCAAAACATGAAGAGCCTGAAAAGGTGTAAAAAATATGACGAGCTTCAAAAGGTGTGAAAAACATGAGGAGCATGAAACGGGCTGAAAAATAGGAGAAGCATGAAGTGGTGTTGCAAAACATGAAGAGCCTGAAAAAGTGTGAAAAATATGAAGAGCTTCAGAAGGTGTGAAATATATGAATAGCTTCAACAGGTGTCAAAAATTAGATGAGCATGAAACGGTCTGAAAAATTGGAGGAGCAAGAAGTAGTGTTGAAAAAAATGAAGAGCCTGAAAAGGTTTGAAAAATATGAAAAGCTTCAAAAGGTGTAAAAATATGAGGAGCATGAAACGGGCTGAAAAATAGGAGGAGTTTGAAGAAGTGCTGAAAAACATGAAGAGCCTGAAAACGTGTGAAAAATATGAAGAGCTTCAAAAGGTGTGAAAAATGAGATGAGCATGAAACGGTCTTAAAATAGGAGGAGCGAGAAGCGGTGTTCAAAAATATGAAGAGCCTGAAAATGTGTGAAAAATATGAAGAGCTTCAAAAGGTGTGAAGAATATGAGGAGCATGAAACGGTCTGAAAAATAGGAGGATTATGAAGCAGTGTTCAAAAACATGAAGAGCCTGAAAATGTGTGAAAAATATTCAGAGCTTCAAAATGTGTCAAATATATGAGGAGCATGAAACGGTCTGAAAAATTAGAGGAGGATGAAACGGTGATTAAAAACATGAAGAGCCTGAAAAGGTGTGAAAAATATGAAGAGCTTCAAAAGGTGTGAAATACATGAGGAGCATGAAACGGTCTGAAAAATAGGAGGAGCAGGAAGTGGTGTTGAAAAACATGAAGAGCCAGAAAAGTGTGAAAAATATGAAGAGCTTCAAAAGGTGTCAAAAATATGAGGAGCATGAAACGGTCTGAAAAATAGGAGGAGAATGAAGCGGTGTTGAAAAACATGAAGAGCCTGAAAACGTGTGAAAAAATATGAAAAGCTTCAAAATGTGTGAAGAATATGAAGTGTTTCAAAAGGTGTCAAAAATGAGATGAGCATGAAATGGTCTGAAAAATAGGAGGAGCATGAAACGGTGTTGAAAAACATGAAGAGCTTGAAAAGGTGTGAAAAATATGAAGAGCTTCAAAAGGTGTCAATAATGAAATGAGCATGAAACGGTCTGAAAAATAAGAGGAGCATGAAGCGGTGTTCAAAAACATGAAGAGCCTGAAAAGATATGACAAATATGAAGAGCTTCAAAAGGTGTCAAAAATATGAGCAGAATGAAACGGTCTGAAAAATAGGAGGAGCATGAAACGGTCTGAAAAATAGGAGGAGCATGAAACGGTCTGAAAAATAGGAGGAGCATGAATCGGTGTTGAAAACATGAAGAGCATGAAAAGGTGTGAAAAATATGAACAGCTTCAAAAGGTATCAAAAATATGAGGAGCATGAAACGTTCTGAAAAATAGGAGGAAAAGGAAGCGGTTTTGAAAAACATGAAGAGCCTAAAATGCTGTGAAAAATATGAAGAGCTTCAAAAGGTGTCAAAAATGAGATGAGCATGAAATGGGCTGAAAAACAGGAGGAGCATGAAATGGTGTTGATAAACATGAAGAGCCTGAAAAGTTGTGAAATATATGAAGAGCTTCAAAAGGTGTCAAAAATATGAGGAGTATGAAACGGTCTGAAAAAGAAGAGGTGCATGAAGGGGTGTTCAAAAACATGAAGAGCATGAAAAGCTGTGAAAAATATGAAGAGCTTCAAAAGGTGTCAAAAATATGAGGAGCATGAAACGGTCTGAAAAATAGGAGGAGAATGAAGCACTGGTGAAAAACATGAAGAGTATGAAAAGGTGTGAAATATATGAAGAGCTTCAAAAGATGTCAAAAATATGAGGAGCATGAAACGGTGTGAAAAATAGGAGGAGCATGAATTGTTGTTGAAAAACATGAAGAGTCTGAAAAGGTTTGAAAAATATGAAGAGTTTCAAAAGGTGTCAAAATTATGAGGAGCATTAAACATTCTAAAAAATAGGAGAAGCATGAAGTGGTGTTGAAAAATATGAAGACCCAGAAAAGGTGTGAAAAATATGAAGAGCTGCAAAACGTGTGAAAAATATGAGGAGCATGGAACGTTCTGAAAAATAGGAGGAGCATGAAACGATGTTCAAAAACTTGAAGAGCCTGAAAAGCTGTGAAATATATGAAGAGCTTCAAAAGGTGTCAAAAATATCAGGAGCATGAAATGATCTGAAAAATAGCAGGAACATGTAACGGTCTGAAAAATAGGAGGAGCATGAAGTGGTGTTCAAAAATATGACGAGCCTTAAAAGGCGTGAAAAATATGAAGAACTTCAAAAGGTGTCAAAATATGAGGAGCATGAAACTGCTTGAAAAATAGGAGGAGTATGAAAAGGTCTGAAAAATAGGAGGAGCATGAAGCGCTGTTCGAAAACATGAAGAGTCTGAAAAGTTGTTAAAAATATGAAGAGCTTCAAAAGGTGTCAAAAATATGAGGAGCATGAAATGGTGTTCAAAAACTTGAACAGCCTGAAAAAGTGTTAAAAAAATGAAGAGCTTCAAAAGGTGTCAAAATATGAGGAGCATGAAACTGCCTGAAAAATAGGAGGAGTATGAAAAGGTCTGAAAAATAGGAGGAGCATGAAGCGCTGTTCAAAAACATGAAGAGTCTGAAAAGGTGTTAAAAATATGAAGAGCTTCAAAAGGTGTGAAAAATATGAGGAGCATGAAACGGTCTGAAAAATAGGAGGAGCATGAAGTGGTGTTCAAAAACATGAAGAACCTTAAAATGTGTGAAAAATATTAAGAGCTTTAAAGGTGTAAAAATTATGAGGAGCATGAAACCGTCTGAAAAATAGGAGGAGCATGACATGGTGTTGAAAAACATGAAGAACCTTAAAATGTGTGAAAAATATGAAGAGTTTTAAAGGTGTGAAAAATAGGAGGAGCATGACACTGTGTTGAAAAACATGAAGAGCATGAAAATATGTGAAAAATATGAAGAGATTCTAAAGCTGTCAAAAATATGAGGAGCCTGAAACGGTCTGAAAAATAGGAGGAGCATGAAGTGGTGTTGAAAAAGATGAAGAGCCTGAAAAGGTGTGAAAAATATGAAGAGCTTCAAAAGGAGTCAAAAATAAGAGGAGCATGAAATGGTCTGAAAAATAGGAGGAGCATGATGCGGTATTGAAAAACATGAAGAGCCTAAAAAGGTGTGAAAAATATGAAGAGCTTCAAAAGGTGTCAAAAATATCAGGAGCATGAAATGATCTGAAAAATAGCAGGAACATGAAACGGTCTGAAAAATAGGAGGAGCATGAAGTGGTGTTCAAAAATATGACGAGCCTTAAAAATATGAAGAGCTTTAAAGGTGTGAAAAATATGAGGAGCATGACACGGTCTGATAAATAGGAGGAGCATGAAGCGGTGTTGAAAAACATGAAGAGCCTGAAAAGGTGTGAAAAATAACAGGAGTATGAAATGATCTGAAAAAAAGGAGGAACAGGAAACATTCTGAAAAACAGGAGGAGCATGAAGCGGTGTTCAAAAACATGAAGAGTCTGAAAAGGTATGAAATATATGAAGAGCTTCAAAAGGTGTCAAAAATATGAGGAGTATGAAACGGTCTGAAAAATAGGAGGAGCATGAAGAGGTGTTCAAAAATATGACGAGCCTTAAAAGGCGTGAAAAATATGAAGAGCTTTAAAGGTGTGAAAATTATGAAGAGCATGATACCGTCTGAAAAATAGGAGGAGCATGACACGGTGTTGAAAAACATGAAGAGCCTTAAAATGTGAGGAAAATATGAAGAGCTTTAAAGGTGTGAAAAATATGAGGAGCATGACACGGTCTGTTAAATAGGAGGAGCATGACACGGTGTTGAAAAATATGAAGAGCATGAAAATGTGTGAAAAATATGAAGAGCTTCACAAGGAGTCAAAAATATGAGGAGCATGAAAAGGTCTGAAAAATAGGAGGAGCATGAAGCGGTGTTGAAAAACATGAAGAGCCTGAAAAGGTGTGAAAAATATGAAGAGCTTCAAAAGGTGTGAAAAATATGAAGAGCTTCAAAAGGTGTGAAAAATATGAAGAGCTTCAAAAGGTGTGAAAAATATGAACAGCTTCAAATGTGTCAAAAATGAGATGAGCATGAAACGGTCTGAAAAATAAGAGAAGAGCATGAAGTGGAGCAGAAAAAAAAGAAGAGCCTGAAAAGGTGTGAAATATATGAAGACCTTCAAAAGGTGTCAAAAATATGAGGAGTATGAAACGGTCTGAAAAATAGGAGGAGCATGAAGCGGTGTTGAAAAACATGAAGAGCCTGAAAAGGTGTGAAAAATATGAAGAGCTTCAAAAGGTGTGAAATACATGAGGAGCATGAAAGGGGATGAAAAATAGGAGAAGCATGAATTGGAGTGGAAAAACATGAAGAGCCTGAAAAGGTGTGAAAAATTTGAAGAGCTTCAAAAGGTGTGAAATACATGAGGAGCATGAAACTCTCTGAAAAATAGGAGGAGCATGAAGCGGTTTTCAAAAACATGAAGAGCTGAAATGTTTTGAAAAATATGAAAAGCTTCAAAAGGTGTCAACAATGAGATGAGCATGAAACGGTCTGAAAAATAGGAAGAGAATGAAGCGGTGTTGGAAAACATGAAAAGCCTGAAAAAGTGTGAAAAATATGAAGAGCTTCATAAGGTGTCAAAAATATTAGGAGCATGTAACGATCTGAAAAATAGGAGGAGGATGAAGCGGTGTTCAAAAACATGAGGAGCCTGAAAAGATGTGAAAAATATGAAGACCTTCAAAAGGTGTGATAAATATGAGGAGCATGAAGCGGTCTGAAAAATAGGAGGAGCATGAGAGGTAGTTTAAAAACATGAAGAGCCTGAAAAGGTGTGAAATATAAGAAGAGCTACAAAAGGTGTCAAATATATGAGGAGCATGAAACGGTCTGAAAAATAGGAGGAGCATGAAGTGGTGATGAAAACCATGAAGAGCCTGAAAAGGTGTGAAAAATATGAAGAGCTTCAAAAGGTATGAAATATAGGAGAAGCATGAAGCGGTGTTCAAAAACATAAAAAGCCTGTTAAGGTGTGAAAAATATGAAGAGCTTCAAAACGTGTCAAATATATGTGGAGCATGAAACGGTGTGAAAAATTGGAGGAGCATGAAGTGGTGTTGAAAAACATGAAGAACCTGAAAACTTGTGAAAAATATGAAGATCTTCAAAAGGTGTAAAAATATGAGGAGCATGAAACGATCTGAAAAATAGGAGGAGCATGAAGTGGTGTTGAAAAACATGAAGTGCCTGAAAAGGTGTGAAATATATGAAGAGCTTCAAAAGGTGTCAAAAATATGAGGAGCATGAAACGCTGTGAAATATAGGAGGAGCATGAAGTGGTGTTGAAAAACTTGAAGAGCTGAAAAGGTGGGAAAATATGAAGAGCTTCAACAGGTGTCAAAAATATGAGGAGCATGAAATGGACTGAAAAATAGGAGGAACATGAAGCGGTGTTGAAAAACATGAAGAGCCTGAAAAGTTGTGAAAAATGTGAAAAGCTTCAAAAGGTGTGAAATACATGAGGAGCATGAAACGGTCTGAAAAATAGGAGTAGCATGAGACGGTGTTGAAAAACATGAAGAGCCTGAAAAGTTGTGAAAAATATGAAGAGCTTCAAAAGGTCTGAAATATATGAGGAGCATGAAACTGTCTGAAAAATAAGAGGTGCATGAAATGGTGTTCAAAAACATGAAGAGCCTGAAAAGTTGTGAAAAATTTGAAGAGCTTCAAAAGGTGTGAAATACATGAGGAGCATGAAACTCTCTGAAAAATAGGAGGAGCATGAAGCGGTTTTCAAAAACATGAAGAGCTGAAATGTTTTGAAAAATATGAAAAGCTTCAAAAGGTGTCAAAAATGAGATGAGCATGAAACGGTATGAAAAATAGGAAGAGAATGAAGCGGTGTTGGAAAACATGAAAAGCCTGAAAAAGTGTGAAAAATATGAAGAGCTTCATAAGGTGTCAAAAATATTAGGAGCATGTAACGATCTGAAAAATAGGAGGAGGATGAAGCGGTGTTCAAAAACATGAGGAGCCTGAAAAGATGTGAAAAATATGAAGACCTTCAAAAGGTGTGATAAATATGAGGAGCATGAAGCGGTCTGAAAAATAGGAGGAGCAATTTTGAAAAACATGAAGAGTCTGAAAAGGTGTGAAAATATGAAGAGCTTCAAAAATATGAAAAATATGAAGAGCTTCAAAAGGTGTGAAAAACATGAAGAGCTTCAAAAGGTGTCAAAAATATGAGGTGCATGAAATGGTCTGAAAAGTAGGAGGAGCATGAAGCGGTGTTGAAAAACATGAAGAGCCTGAAAACGTGTGAGAAATATGAAGAGTTTCAAAAGTTGTGAAAAATATGAAGAGCTTCAAAAGGTGTCAAAATCAGATGAGCATGAAATGGTGTGAAAAATAGGAGGAGCATGAAGCCGTGTTGAAACACATGAAGAGCCTGAAAATTGTGAAAAATATGACGAGCTTCAAAAGATGTGAAATATAGGAGCAGCATGAAGCGGTGTTCAAAAACATAAAAAGCCTGAAAAAGTGTGAAAAATATGAAGAGCTTCAAAAGGTGTCAAAAATATGTGGAGCATGAAATACTCTGAAAAATAGGAGGAGCATAAAGCGGTGTTGAAAAACATGAAGAACCTGAAAACTTGTCAAAATTTGAAGAGTTTCAAAAGGTGTGAAATATATGAACAGTTTCAAAAGTGTGAAAAATGAGATGAGCATGAAGCGGTCTTAAAAATAGGAGGAGCATGAAGTGTTGTTGAAAAACATAAAGATCCTGAAAATGTGTGAAATATATGAAGAGCTACAAAAGGTGTCAAAAATATGAGGAGCATGAAACGGTCTGAAAAATAGGAAGAGCATGAAGCGGTGTTCAAAAACATGAGGAGCCTGAAAAGGTGTGAAAAATATGAAGAGCTTCAAAAGGTGTCAAATTATGAGGAGCGTGAAACGGTCTGAAAAATAGGAGGAGCATGAAGTGGTGTTGAAAAAAATGAAGAGCCTGAATATGTGTGCAAAATATGAAGAGCTTCAAAAGGTGTGAAATACATGTGGAGCACGAAACGGTCTGAAAAATAGGAGGATCAGGAAGCCGTGTTCAAAAAAATTGCAGAGACTGAAAAGGTGTGAAAAATATGAAGAGCTTCAAAAGGTGTCAAATTATGAGGAGCATAAACGGTCTGCAAATAGGACCAGCATGAAGCGGTGTTCAAAAACATGAAGAGCCTGAAAAGGTTTGAAAAATATGAATAGCTTTAAAAGGTGTGAAAATTATGAGGAGCAGGAAACGTTCGAAAAATAGGAGGAGGATGAAGCAATGTTGAAAAACATGAAGAGTCTGAAAAGGTGTGAAAATATGAAGAGCTTCAAAAATATGAAAAATATGAAGAGCTTCAAAAGGTGTGAAAAACATGAAGAGCTTCAAAAGGTGTCAAAAATATGAGGTGCATGAAATGGTCTGAAAAGTAGGAGGAGCATGAAGCGGTGTTGAAAAACATGAAGAGCCTGAAAACGTGTGAAAAATATGAAGAGCTTCAAAAGGAGTAAAAAATATGAGGAGAATGAAACGGTCTTAAAAATAGGAGGAGCATGAAGAGGTGTTGAAAAACATGAAGAGCCTGAAAAGGTGTGAAAAATATGAAGAGCTTCAAAAGGTGTCAAAAATATGAGGAGCATGAAACGGTCTGAAAAATAGGAGGATCATGAAGCGGTGTTGAAAAACATGAAGAGCCTGAAAAGGTGTGAAAAATATGAAGAGCTTCAAAAGGTGTCAAAAATATGAGGAGCATGAAACGGTCTGAAAAATAGGAGGAACATGAAGCAGTGTTGAAAAACATGAAGAGCCTGAAAAGGTGTGAAATATATGAAGAGCTTCAAAAGGAGTCAAAAATATGAGGAGAATGAAACCGTCTGACAAATAGGAGGAGCATGAAGCATTGATGAAAAACATGAAGAGCCTGAAAACGTGTGAAAAATATGAAGAGCTTCAAAAGGTGTCAAAAATATGAGGAGCATGAAACGGTCTGAATAATAGAAGGAGCATGAAACGGTCTTTAAACAAATGAAGAGCCTGAAAAGTTGTGAAAAATATGAAGAGCTTCAAAAGGTGTCAAAAATTAGATGAGCATGAAACGGTCTGAAAAATCGGAGGAGCATGAAGCGGTGTTGAAAATCTTGAAGAGCCTGAAAAGGTGTGAAAAACATGAAGAGGTTCAAAAATATGAAAAATTTGAAGAGCCTGAAAAGGTGTGAAAAATATGAAGAGCTTCATGAGGTGTCAAATATATGAGGATCATGAAACGGTCTGAATAATAGGAGTAGCAAGAAACGGTGTACAAAACATGAAGAGCCTGAAAAGGTGTGAAAAATGTGAAGAGCTTAAAAGGTGTGAAAAATATGAAGAGCTTCAAAAGGTGTTAAAAAGTAGATGAGCATGAAACGGTCTGAAAAATAGGAGGAGCATGAAGTGGTGTTGAAAAAATGAAGAGCCTGAAAAGGTGTGAAATATATGAAGAGCTTTAAAATGTGTCAAATTTATGAGGAGAATGAAACTGTCTGAAAAATAGGAGGAGCTGAAGCGGTGTTGAAAAACATGAAAAGCCTGAAAAAGTGTGACAATTATGAAAAGTTTCTAAAGGTGTCAAAAATATGAGGAACATGAAACGGTCTGAAAAATAGGAGGAGTATGAAGTGGAGTTGAAAAACATGAAGAGCTTGAAAAAGTGTGAAAAATTTGAAGAGCTTCAAAAGGTGTCAAAATATGCGGAGCATGAAACCGTCTGAAAAATTGGAGGAGCATGAAACGGTGTTCAAAAACATGAAGAGCCTGAAAAGGTGTGAAAAATATGAAGAGCTTCAAAAGGTGTGAAATACATGAGGAGCATGAAACTCTCTGAAAAATAGAAGGAGCATGAAGTGGTGTTCAAAAACATGAAGAGTCTGAAAAGGATTGAAAAATATGAAGAGCTTCAAAATGTGTGAAAAATATGAGGAGCATGATATGGTTTCAAAAATAGGATTACCATGAAGCGGTGTTCAAAACATGAAGAGCCTGAAAAGTTTTGAAAAATATGAAAAGCTTCAAAAGGTGTCAAAAATGAGATGAGCATGAAACGTTCTGAAAAATAGGAGGTGCATGAAGCGGTGTTGAAAAACATGAAGAGCCTGAAAAGGTGTGAAAAATATGAAGAGCTTCAAAAGGTGTCAAAAATATGAGGAGCATGAAACGGTCTGAAAAATAGGAGGAGCATGAAACGGTGTTCAAAAACAGGAAGAGCCTAAAAAGGTGTGAAATATATGAAGAGCTTCAAAACATGTCAAAAATATGTGGAGCATGAAACGGTCTGAAAAATAGGAGGAGCATGAAGCGCAGTTGAAAAACATGAAGAACCTGAAAACGTGTGAAAAATATGAACAGCTTCAAAAGGTGTGAAAAATGAGATGAGCATGAAACGTTCTGAAAAATAGGAGGTGCATGAAGCGGTGTTGAAAAACATGAAGAGCCTGAAAAGTGTGAAAAATAGGAAGAGCTTCAAAGGGCGTCAAAAATATGAGGAGCATGAAACGGTCTGAAAAATAGGAGAAGCATGAAACGGTCTGAAAATTAGGAGGAGCATGAAGCAGTGTTGAAAAACATGAAGAACCTGAAAACGTGTGAAAAATATGAACAGCTTCAAAAGGTGTGAAAAATGAGATGAGCTTGAAGCGGTCTGAAAAATAGGAGGAGCATGAAGTGTTGTTTAAAAGCATGAAGAGCCTGAAAAGGTGTGAAATATATGAAAAGCTTCAAAAGGTGTGAAAATAAAAGAAGAGTTTCAAAAGGTGTCAAAAATATGAGGAGCATGAAACGATCTGAAAAAGAGGAGGAGCATGAAACGGTGTTCAAATACATGAAGAGCCTAAAAAGGTGTGAAAAATATGAAGAGCTTCAAAAGGTGTGAAAATATGAAGACCTGCAAAAGGTGTAAAAATCGATGAGCATGAAATGATCTGAAAATTAGGAGCAGCACGAAGCGGTGTTGAAAACCATGAAGAGCCTGAAAACGTGTAAAATATATGAAGAGCTTCAAAAGAAATGAAAAATATGAACAGCTTCAAAATGTGTCAAAAATGAGATGAGAATGAAGCAGTCTGAAAAAAGGAGGAGCATGAAGTGGTGTTGAAAATCATGAAGAGCCTGAAAAGGTGTGAAAAATAGGAAGAGCTTCAAAGGGCGTCAAAAATATGAGGAGCATGAAACGGTCTGAAAAATAGGAGAAGCATGAAACGGTCTGAAAATTAGGAGGAGCATGAAGCAGTGTTGAAAAACATAAAGAGCCTGAAACAGTGTGAAATATATGAAGAGCCTCAAAGGTGTCAAAAATATGAGGAGCAAGAAACGGTCTGAAAAATAGAAGGAGCTTGAAGTGGTGTTGAAAAACATGAAGAGCCTGAAAAAGTGTGAAATATATGAAGAGCCTCAAAGGTGTCAAAAATATGAGGAGCAAGAAACGGTCTGAAAAATAGAAGGAGCTTGAAGTGGTGTTGAAAAACATGAAGAGCCTGAAGGTGTGAACAATATGAAGAGCTTCAAAGGTGTCAAAATTAGGAGGAGCATGAAACGCTCTGAAAAAGAGGAGGAGAAGCAAGCGATGTTGAAAAACATGAAGAGCGTGAAAAAGTGTGAAAAATATGAAGAGCTTCAAAAGGTGTCAAGTATATGAGGAGCATGAAACGGTCTGAAAAATAGGAGGAGCATGAAGTGGTGCTGAAAAACATGAATAGCCTGAAAAGGTGTGAAAAATATGAAGAGCTTCAAAAGGCGTCAAAAATATGAGGAGCATGAAACGGTCTGAAAAATAGGAGAAGCATGAAACGGTCTGAAAAATAGGAGGAGCATGAAGCGGTTTGAAAAACATGAAGAGCCTGAAAAAGTGTGAAAAATATGAAGAGCTTCAAAATGTGTCAAAAATATGAGGAGAATGAAACGGTCTGAAAATTAGGAGGAGCATGAAGCGGTGTTGAAAAACATAAAGAGCCTGAAACAGTGTGAAATATATGAAGAGCCTCAAAGGTGTCAAAAATATGAGGAGCAAGAAACGGTCTGAAAAATAGAAGGAGCTTGAAGTGGTGTTGAAAAACATGAAGAGCCTGAAAAGGTGTGAAAAATATGAAGAGCTTCAAAAAGGTGTCAAATATATAAAGGTTGAAACGGTCTGAAAAATATGAGGAGCAAGAAACTGTTTTCAAAAACATGAAGAGCCTCAAAAGGTGTGAAAAATATGAAGAGCTTCAAAAAGGTGTCAAATATATAGAGGGTGAAACGGTCTGAAAAATATGAGGAGCAAGAGACTGTTTTCAAAAACATGAAGAGCCTCAAAAGGTGTGAACAATGTGAAGAGCTTCAAACTGTGTCAAAAATATGAGGAGCATGAAACGGTCTGAAACATAGGAGGAGCATGAAGTGTTGTTGAAAAACATGAAGAGCCTGAAAAAGGTGTGAAACATATGAGGAGCATGAAACGGTCTGAAAAATAGGAGGAGCATGAAGTGTTGTTGAAAAACATGAAGAGCCTGAAAAGGTGTCAAAAATATGAAGAGCTTCAAAAAGTGTCAAAAATATGAGGAGCATGAAACGGTCTGAAAAATAGAAGAAGCATGAAGTGGTGAAGAAAAATATGAGGAGCCTGAAAAGGTGTAAAAAATATGAAGAGCTTCAAAGGTGTCAAAACTAAGAGGAGCATGAAACGGTCTGAAAAAGTTGAGGAGCAGCAAGCGATGTTGAAAAACATGAAGAGCCTGAAAAGGTGTGAAAAATATGAAGAGATTCAAAATGTGTCAAAAATATGAGGAGCATGAAACGGTTTGAAAAATAGGAGGAGCATGAAGCGGTGTTGAAAAACATGAAGAGCCTGAAAAGGTGTGAAAAATATGAAGAGCTTCAAAATGTGTAAAAAATATGAGGAGCAAAAAAAGGTCTGAAAAATAGGAGGAGCATGAAGTGGTGCTGAAAAACATGAAGAGCCTGAAAAGGTGTGAAAAATATGAAGAGCTTCAAAAGGCGTCAAAAATACGAGGAGCATGAAACGGTCTGAAAAATAGGAGGAGCATGAAACGGTCTGAAAATAGGAGGAGCATGAAGCGGTTTGAAAAACATGAAGAGCCTGAAAAAGTGTGAAAAATATGAAGAGCTTCAAAAGGTGTCAAAAATATGAGGAGAATGAAACGGTCTGAAAATCAGGAGGAGCATGAAGCGGTGTTGAAAAACATAAAGAGCCTGAAAAAGTGTGAAATATATGAAGAGCCTCAAAGGTGTCAAAAATATGAGGAGCAAGAAACGGTCTGAAAAATAGAAGGAGCTTGAA
This sequence comes from Dama dama, assembly GCF_033118175.1. Lineage (NCBI taxonomy): Eukaryota > Metazoa > Chordata > Mammalia > Artiodactyla > Cervidae > Dama > Dama dama. Next base: position 9,983,275 of record NC_083706.1, on the reverse strand, counting down.
GTGGTGTTGAAAAACATGAAGAGCCTGAAAAGGTGTGAAAAATATGAAGAGCTTCAAAAGGTGTCAAAAATATGAGGAGAATGAAACGGTCTGAAAATTAGGAGGAGCATGAAGCGGTGTTGAAAAACATAAAGAGACTGAAAAAGTGTGAAATATATGAAGAGCCTCAAAGGTGTCAAAAATATTAGGAGCAAGAAACGGTCTGAAAAATAGAAGGAGCTTGAAGTGGTGTTGAAAAACATGAAGAGCCTGAAAAGGTGTGAAAAATATGAAGAGCTTCAGAAAGGTGTCAAATATATAGAGGGTGAAACGGTCTGAAAAATATGAGGAGCAAGAAACTGTTTTCAAAAACATGAAGAGCCTCAAAAGGTGTGAAAAATGTGAAGAGCTTCAAACTGTGTCAAAAATATGCGGAGCATGAAACGGTCTGAAACATAGGAGGAGCATGAAGTGATGTTGAAAAACATGAAGAGACTGAAAAAGTTGTGAAACATATGAGGAGCATGATATGGTCTGATAAATAGGAGGAGCATGAAGCGGTGTTGAAAAATATGAAGAGCATGAAAATGTGTGAAAAATATGAAGAGCTTCAAAAGGTGTCAAAAATATAAGGAGCATGAAACGGTCTGAAATATAGCAGGAGCATGAAAAGGTGTTAAAAAACATGAAGAGCCTGAAAAGGTGTGAAAAATATGAAAAGCTTCAAATGGTGTCAAAAATATGAGGAGAATGAAACGGTCTGATATTTAGGAGGAGCATGAAGTGGTGTTGAAAAACATGAAGAGCTTGAAAAAGGTGTGAAACATATGAGTAGAATAAAACGGTCTGAAAAATAGGAGGAGCATGAAGTGGTGTAGAAAAACATGAAGACCCTGAAAAGGTGTGAAAAATATGAAGAGCTACAAAAAGTGTCAAAAATATGAGGAGCTTGAAACGGTCTGAAATATAGGAGGAGCATGAAAAGGTGTTAAAAAAATATGAAGAGCTTCAAAAGGTGTGAAAAGTATGAGGAGCATGAAACGGTCTGAAAAATAGGAGGAGCATGAAGCGTTGTTGAAAAACATGAAGAGCCTGAAAAGGTGTGAAAAATATGAAGTGCTTCAAAAAGTGTCAAAAACATGAGGAGCATGAAAATGTCTGAAAAATAGGAGGAGCTTGAAGCGGTGTTCAAAAAAATGAAGAGCCTGGAGAAGTGTGAAAAATATGAAGAGCTTCAAAAAGTGTCAAAAATATGAGGAGCATTAAACGGTCTGAAAAATAGGAGAAGCATGAAACGGTCTGAAAAATAGGAGAAGCATGAAACGGTCTGAAAAATAGGAGGAGCATGAAGCAGTGTTGAAAAACATAAAGAGCCTGAAACAGTGTGAAATATATGAAGAGCCTCAAAGGTGTCAAAAATATGAGGAGCAGGAAACGGTCTGAAAAATAGAAGGAGCTTGAAGTGGTGTTGAAAAACATGAAGAGCCTGAAAAAGTGTGAAATATATGAAGAGCCTCAAAGGTGTCAAAAATATGAGGAGCAAGAAACGGTCTGAAAAATAGAAGGAGCTTGAAGTGGTGTTGAAAAACATGAAGAGCCTGAAAAGGTGTGAAAAATATGAAGAGCTTCAAACGTGTCAAAATTATGAGGAGCATGAAACACTCTGAAAATGAGGAGGAGCAGCAAGCGATGTTGAAAAACATGAAGAGCGTGAAAAGGTGTGAAAAATATGAAGAGCTTCAAAAGGTGTCACAAATATGAAGAGCATGAAAGGGTCTGAAAAATAGGAGGAGCATGAAGCGGTGTTGAAAAACATGAAGAGCCTGAAAAGGTGTGAAAAATATGAAGAGCTTCAAAAGGTGTCAAGAATATGAGGAACATGAAACGGTCTGAAAAATAGGAGGAGCATGAAGTGGTGCTGAAAAACATGAATAGCCTGAAAAGGTGTGAAAAATATGAAGAGCTTCAAAAGGCGTCAAAAATATGAGGAGCATGAAACGGTCTGAAAAATAGGAGAAGCATGAAACGCTCTGAAAAATAGGAGGAGCATGAAGTGTTGTTGAAAAACATGAAGAGCCTGAAAAAGGTGTGAATCATATGAGGAGCATGATACGGTCTGAAAAATAGGAGGAGAATGAAGCGATGTTGAAAAATATGAAGAGCCTGGAAAGGTGTGAAAAATATGAAGAGCTTCAAAAGGTGTCAAAAATATGAGGAGAATTAAACGGTCTGATAATTAGGAGGAGCATGAAGTGGTGTTGAAAAACATGAAAAGCTTGAAAAAGGTGTGAAACATATGAGTAGAATAAAACAGTCTGAAAAATAGGAGGAGCATGAAGTGGTGTAGAAAAACATGAAGACCCTGAAAAGGTGTGAAAAATATGAAGAGCTACAAAAAGTGTCAAAAATATGAGGAGCTTGAAACGGTCTGAAATATAGGAGGAGCGTGAAAAGGTGTTAAAAAAATATGAAGAGCTTCAAAATGTGTGAAACATATGAGGAGCATGAAACGGTCTGAAAAATAGGAGGAGCATGAAGCGTTGTTGAAAAACATGAAGAGCCTGAAAAGGTGTGAAAAACATGAAGTGCTTCAAAAGGTGTCAAAAACATGAGGAGCATGAAAAGGTCTGAAAAATAGGAGGAGCATGAAGCTGTGTTCAAAAAAATGAAGAGCCTGGAGAAGTGTGAAAAATATGAAGAGCTTCAAAAAGTGTCAAAAATATGAGGAGCATTAAACGGTCTGAAAAATAGGAGAACCATGAAGTGGGGTTGAAAAATATGAAGAGCCTGAAAAGGTGTGAAAAATACGAAGAGCTTCAAAGGTGTCAAAATTATGAGGAGCATGAAACGCTCTGAAAAAGAGGAGGAGCAGCAAGCGATGTTGAAAAACATGAAGAGCGTGAAAAGGTGTGAAAAATATGAAGAGCTTCAAAAGGTGTCAAAAATATGAGGAGCAAGAAACGGTCTGAAAAATAGGAGGAGCATGAAGCGGTGTTGAAAAACATGAAGAGCCTGAAAAGGTGTGAAAAATATGAAGAGCTTCAAAAGGTGTCAAATATATGAGGAGCATGATACGGTCTGAAAAATAGGAGGAGTATGAAGTGGTGCTGAAAAATATGAAGAGCCTGAAAAGGTGTGAAAAATAGGAAGAGCTTCAAAAGTTGTGAAAAATATGAGGAGCATGAAACGGTCTGAAAAATAAGAGGAGCATGAAGCCGTGTTGAAAAACATGTAGAGACTGAAAAGGTGTAAAAAATATGAAGAGCTTCAAAAGGTGTCAAAAATATGAGGAGCATGAAACGGTCTGAAAAATAGGAGGAGCATTGTAGCGTTGTTCAAAAACTTGAAGAGCCTGAAATGGTGTGAAAAATATGAAGAGCTTCAAAAGGTGTCAAAAATATGAGGAGCATGAAACGGTCTGAAAAATAAGAGGAGCATGAAATGGTGTTGAAAAACATGAAGAGCCTGAAAAGGTGTGAAACATATGAAGAGCTTCAAAAGGTGTGAAATACATGAGGAGTATGAAATGGTCTGAAAAATAGGAGGATCATGAGCGGTATTGAAAAACATGAATAGACTGAAAAGGTGTGAAAAATATGAAGAGCTTCAAAAGGTGTCAAAAATATGAGGAGCATGAAACGGTCTGAAAAATATGACGAGCATGAAACGGTGTTCAAAAACATGAAGAGCCTGAAAAGGTGTGAAAAATATGAAGAGCTTCAAAAGGAGTGAAAAATATGAGGAGCATGAAACGGTCTGAAAAATACGAGGAGCATGAAGCGGTGTTGAAAAACATGAAGAGCCTGAAAAGGTGTGAAAAATAGGAAGAGCTTCAAAAGGCGTCAAAAATATGAGGAGCATGAAACGGTCTGAAAAATAGGAGAAGCATGAAATGGTCTGAAAAATAGGAGGAGCATGAAGCGGTTTGAAAAACATGAAGAGCCTGAAAAAGTGTGAAAAATATGAAGAGCTTCAAAAGGTGTCAAAAATCTGAGGAGAATGAAACGGTCTGAAAATTAGGAGGAGCATGAAGCGGTGTTGAAAAACATAAAGAGCCTGAAACAGTGTGAAATATATGAAGAGCCTCAAAGGTGTCAAAAATAAGAGGAGCAAGAAAAGGTCTGAAAAATTGAAGGAGCTTGAAGTGGTGTTGAAAGACATGAAGAGCCTGAAAAAGTGTGAAATATATGAAGAGCCTCAAAGGTGTCAAAAATATGAGGAGCAAGAAACGGTCTGAAAAATAGAAGGAACTTGAAGTGGTGTTGAAAAACATGAAGAGCCTGAAAAGGTGTGAAAAATATGAAGAGTTTCAAAAAGGTGTCAAATATATAGAGGGTGAAACGGTCTGAAAATTAAGAGGAGCAAGAAACTGTTTTCAAAAACATGAAGAGCCTCAAAAGGTGTGAAAAATATGAAGAGCTTCAAAAAGGTGTCAAATATATAGAGGGTGAAACGGTCTGAAAAATATGAGGAGCAAGAAACTGTTTTCAAAAACATGAAGAGCCTCAAAAGGTGTGAACAATGTGAAGAGCTTCAAACTGTGTCAAAAATATGAGGAGCATGAAACGGTCTGAAACATAGGTGGAGCATGAAGTGTTGTTGAAAAACATGAAGAGCCTGAAAAAGGAGTGAAAAATATGAAGAGCTTCAAAAGGTGTCAAAAATATAAGGAGCATGAAACGGTCTGAAATATAGGAGGAGCATGAAAAGGTGTTAAAAAACATGAAGAGCCTGAAAAGGTGTGAAAAATATGAAAAGCTTCAAATGGTGTCAAAAATATGAGGAGAATGAAACGGTCTGATAATTAGGAGGAGCATGAAGTGGTGTTGAAAAAAATGAAGAGCTTGAAAAAGGTGTGAAACATATGAGTAGAATAAAACGGTCTGAAAAATAGGAGGAGCATGAAGTGGTGTAGAAAAACATGAAGACCCTGAAAAGGTGTGAAAAATATGAAGAGCTACAAAAAGTGTCAAAAATATGAGGAGCTTGAAACGGTCTGAAATATAGGAGGAGCGTGAAAAAGTGTTAAAAAAATATGAAGAGCTTCAAAAGGTGTGAAACATATGAGGAGCATGAAACGGTCTGAAAAATAGGAGGAGCATGAAGCGTTGTTGAAAAACATGAAGAGCCTGAAAAGGTGTGAAAAATATGAAGTGCTTCAAAAGGTGTCAAAAACATGAGGAGCATGAAAAGGTCTGAAAAATAGGAGGAGCATGAAGCGGTGTTCAAAAAAATGAAGAGCCTGGAGAAGTGTGAAAAATATGAAGAGCTTCAAAAAGTGTCAAAAATATGAGGAGCATTAAATTGTCTGAAAAATAGGAGAAGCATGAAGTGGTGTTGAAAAATATGAAGAGACTGAAAAGGTGTGAAAAATATGAAGAGCTTCAAAGGTGTCAAAATTATGAGGACCATGAAACGCTCTGAAAAATACGAGGAGCATGAAGCGGTGTTGAAAAACATGAAGAGCCTGAAAAGGTGTGAAAAATAGGAAGAGCTTCAAAAAGTGTCAAAAATATGAGGAGCATGAAACGGTCTGAAAAATAGGAGGAGCATGAAGCGTTGTTGAAAAACATGAAGAGCCTGAAAAGGTGTCAAAAATATGAAGAGCTTCAAAAAGTGTCAAAAATATGAGGAGCATGAAACGGTCTGAAAAATAGGAGAAGCATGAAGTGGTGGAGAAAAATATGAGGAGCCTGAAAAGGTGTAAAAAATATGAAGAGCTTCAAAGGTGTCAAAACTAAGAGGAGCATGAAACGGTCTGAAAAAGATGAGGAGCAGCAAGCGATGTTGAAAAACATGAAGAGCCTGAAAAGGTGTGAAAAATATGAAGAGATTCAAAAGGTGTCAAAAATATGAGGAGCATGAAACGGTTTGAAAAATAGGAGGAGCATGAAGCGGTGGTGAAAAACATGAAGAGCCTGAAAAGGTGTGAAAAATATGAAGAGCTTCAAAATGTGTAAAAAATATGAGGAGCAAAAAAAGGTCTGAAAAATAGGAGGAGCATGAAGTGGTGCTGAAAAACATGAAGAGCCTCAAAAGGTGTGAAAAATGTGAAGAGCTTCAAACTGTGTCAAAAATATGAGGAGATGAAACGGTCTGAAACATAGGAGGAGCATGAAGTGTTGTTGAAAAACATGAAGAGCCTGAAAAAGTTGTGAAACATATGAGGAGCATGATATGGTCTGATAAATAGGAGGAGCATGAAGCGGTGTTGAAAAATATGAAGAGCATGAAAATGTGTGAAAAATATGAAGAGCTTCAAAAGGTGTCAAAAATATAAGGAGCATGAAACGGTCTGAAATATAGCAGGAGCATGAAAAGTTGTTAAAAAACATGAAGAGCCTGAAAAGGTGTGAAAAATATGAAAAGCTTCAAATGGTGTCAAAAATATGAGGAGAATGAAACGGTCTGATAATTAGGAGGAGCATGAAGTGGTGTTGAAAAACATGAAGAGCTTGAAAAAGGTGTGAAACATATGAGTAGAATAAAACGGTCTGAAAAATAGGAGGAGCATGAAGTGGTGTAGAAAAATATAAAGACCCTGAAAAGGTGTGAAAAATATGAAGAGCTACAAAAAGTGTCAAAAATATGAGGAGCTTGAAACGGTCTGAAATATAGGAGGAGCGTGAAAAGGTGTTAAAAAAATATGAAGAGCTTCAAAAGGTGTGAAAAGTATGAGGAGCATGAAACGGTCTGAAAAATAGGAGGAGCATGAAGCGTTGTTGAAAAACATGAAGAGCCTGAAAAGGTGTGAAAAATATGAAGTGCTTCAAAAAGTGTCAAAAACATGAGGAGCATGAAAATGTCTGAAAAATAGGAGGAGCTTGAAGCGGTGTTCAAAAAAATGAAGAGCCTGGAGAAGTGTGAAAAATATGAAGAGCTTCAAAAAGTGTCAAAAATATGAGGAGCATTAAACGGTCTGAAAAATAGGAGAAGCATGAAACGGTCTGAAAAATAGGAGAAGCATGAAACGGTCTGAAAAATAGGAGGAGCATGAAGCAGTGTTGAAAAACATAAAGAGCCTGAAACAGTGTGAAATATATGAAGAGCCTCAAAGGTGTCAAAAATATGAGGAGCAAGAAACGTTCTGAAAAATAGAAGGAGCGTGAAGTGGTGTTGAAAAACATGAAGAGCCTGAAAATGTGTGAAATATATGAAGAGCCTCAAAGGTGTCAAAAATATGAGGAGCAAGAAACGGTCTGAAAAATAGAAGGAGCTTGAAGTGGTGTTGAAAAACATGAAGAGCCTGAAAAGGTGTGAAAAATATGAAGAGCTTCAAAGGTGTCAAAATTATGAGGAGCATGAAACGCCCTGAAAAAGAGGAGGAGCAGCAAGCGATGTTGAAAAACATGAAGAGCGTGAAAAGGTGTGAAAAATATGAAGAGCTTCAAAAGGTGTCACAAATATGAGGAGCATGAAAGGGTCTGAAAAATAGGAGGAGCATGAAGCGGTGTTGAAAAACATGAAGAGGCTGAAAAGGTGTGAAAAATATGAAGAGCTTCAAAAGGTGTCAAGAATATGAGGAGCATGAAACGGTCTGAAAAATAGGAGGAGCATGAAGTGGTGCTGAAAAACATGAATAGCCTGAAAAGGTGTGAAAAATATGAAGAGCTTCAAAAGGCGTCAAAAATATGAGGAGCATGAAACGGTCTGAAAAATAGGAGAAGCATGAAACGCTCTGAAAAATAGGAGGAGCATGAAGTGTTGTTGAAAAACTTGAAGAGCCTGAAAAATGTGTGAAACATATGAGGAGCATGATACAGTCTGAAAAATAGGAGGAGCATGAAGCGGTGTTGAAAAATATGAAGAGCCTGAAAAGGTGTGAAAAATATGAAGAGCTTCAAAAGGTGTCAAAAATATAAGGAGCATGAAACGGCCTGAAATATAGGAGGAGCATGAAAAGGTGTTAAAAAACATGAAGAGCCTGAAAAGGTGTGAAAAATATGAAAAGCTTCAAATGTTGTCAAATATATGAGGAGAATTAAACGGTCTGATAATTATGAGGAGCATGAAGTGGTGTTGAAAAACATGAAAAGCTTGAAAAAGGTGTGAAATATATGAGTAGAATAAAACAGTCTGAAAAATAGGAGGAGCATGAAGCGTTGTTGAAAAACATGAAGAGCCTGAAAAGGTGTGAAAAACATGAAGTGCTTCAAAAGGTGTCAAAAACATGAGGAGCATGAAAAGGTCTGAAAAATAGGAGGAGCATGAAGCGGTGTTCAAAAAAATGAAGAGCCTGGAGAAGTTTGAAAAATATGAAGAGCTTCAAAAAGTGTCAAAAATATGAGGAGCATTAAACGGTCTGAAAAATAGGAGAACCATGAAGTGGGGTTGAAAAATATGAAGAGCCTGAAAAGGTGTGAAAAATACGAAGAGCTTCAAAGGTGTCAAAATTATGAGGAGCATGAAACGCTCTGAAAAAGAGGAGGAGCAGCAAGCGATGTTGAAAAACATGAAGAGCGTGAAAAGGTGTGAAAAATATGAAGAGCTTCAAAAGGTGTCAAAAATATGAGGAGCAAGAAACGGTCTGAAAAATAGGAGGAGCATGAAGCGGTGTTGAAAAACATGAAGAGCCTGAAAAGGTGTGAAAAATATGAAGAGCTTCAAAAGGTGTCAAATATATGAGGAGCATGATACGGTCTGAAAAATAGGAGGAGTATGAAGTGGTGCTGAAAAATATGAAGAGCCTGAAAAGGTGTGAAAAATAGGAAGAGCTTCAAAAGTTGTGAAAAATATGAGGAGCATGAAACGGTCTGAAAAATAAGAGGAGCATGAAGCCGTGTTGAAAAACATGTAGAGACTGAAAAGGTGTAAAAAATATGAAGAGCTTCAAAAGGTGTCAAAAATATGAGGAGCATGAAACGGTCTGAAAAATAGGAGGAGCATTGTAGCGTTGTTCAAAAACTTGAAGAGCCTGAAATGGTGTGAAAAATATGAAGAGCTTCAAAAGGTGTCAAAAATATGAGGAGCATGAAACGGTCTGAAAAATAAGAGGAGCATGAAATGGTGTTGAAAAACATGAAGAGCCTGAAAAGGTGTGAAACATATGAAGAGCTTCAAAAGGTGTGAAATACATGAGGAGTATGAAACGGTCTGAAAAATAGGAGGATCATGAGCGGTATTGAAAAACATGAATAGACTGAAAAGGTGTGAAAAATATGAAGAGCTTCAAAAGGTGTCAAAAATATGAGGAGCATGAAACGGTCTGAAAAATATGACGAGCATGAAACGGTGTTCAAAAACATGAAGAGCCTGAAAAGGTGTGAAAAATATGAAGAGCTTCAAAAGGAGTGAAAAATATGAGGAGCATGAAACGGTCTGAAAAATACGAGGAGCATGAAGCGGTGTTGAAAAACATGAAGAGCCTGAAAAGGTGTGAAAAATAGGAAGAGCTTCAAAAGGCGTCAAAAATATGAGGAGCATGAAACGGTCTGAAAAATAGGAGAAGCATGAAATGGTCTGAAAAATAGGAGGAGCATGAAGCGGTTTGAAAAACATGAAGAGCCTGAAAAAGTGTGAAAAATATGAAGAGCTTCAAAAGGTGTCAAAAATATGAGGAGAATGAAACGATGTGAAAATTAGGAGGAGCATGAAGCGGTGTTGAAAAACATAAAGAGCCTGAAACAGTGTGAAATATATGAAGAGCCTCAAACGTGTCAAAAATAAGAGGAGCAAGAAAAGGTCTGAAAAATTGAAGGAGCTTGAAGTGGTGTTGAAAGACATGAAGAGCCTGAAAAAGTGTGAAATATATGAAGAGCCTCAAAGGTGTCAAAAATATGAGGAGCAAGAAACGGTCTGAAAAATAGAAGGAACTTGAAGTGGTGTTGAAAAACATGAAGAGCCTGAAAAGGTGTGAAAAATATGAAGAGTTTCAAAAAGGTGTCAAATATATAGAGGGTGAAACGGTCTGAAAATTAAGAGGAGCAAGAAACTGTTTTCAAAAACATGAAGAGCCTCAAAAGGTGTGAAAAATATGAAGAGCTTCAAAAAGGTGTCAAATATATAGAGGGTGAAACGGTCTGAAAAATATGAGGAGCAAGAAACTGTTTTCAAAAACATGAAGAGCCTCAAAAGGTGTGAAAAATGTGAAGAGCTTCAAACTGTGTCAAAAATATGAGGAGCATGAAACGGTCTGAAACATAGGTGAAGCATGAAGTGTTGTTGAAAAACATGAAGAGCCTGAAAAAGGAGTGAAAAATATGAAGAGCTTCAAAAGGTGTCAAAAATATAAGGAGCATGAAACGGTCTGAAATATAGGAGGAGCATGAAAAGGTGTTAAAAAACATGAAGAGCCTGAAAAGGTGTGAAAAATATGAAATGCTTCAAATGGTGTCAAAAATATGAGGAGAATGAAACGGTCTGATAATTAGGAGGAGCATGAAGTGGTGTTGAAAAACATGAAGAGCTTGAAAAAGGTGTGAAACATATGAGTAGAATAAAACGGTCTGAAAAATAGGAGGAGCATGAAGTGGTGGAGAAAAACATGAAGACCCTGAAAAGGTGTGAAAAATATGAAGAGCTACAAAAAGTGTCAAAAATATGAGGAGCTTGAAACGGTCTGATATATAGGAGGAGCGTGAAAAAGTGTTAAAAAAATATGAAGAGCTTCAAAAGGTGTGAAACATATGAGGAGCATGAAACGGTCTGAAAAATAGGAGGAGCATGAAGCGTTGTTGAAAAACATGAAGAGCCTGAAAAGGTGTGAAAAATATGAAGTGCTTCAAAAGGTGTCAAAAACATGAGGAGCATGAAAAGGTCTGAAAAATAGGAGGAGCATGAAGCGGTGTTCAAAAAAATGAAGAGCCTGGAGAAGTGTGAAAAATATGAAGAGCTTCAAAAAGTGTCAAAAATATGAGGAACATTAAACGGTCTGAAAAATAGGAGAAGCATGAAGTGGTGTTGAAAAATATGAAGAGACTGAAAAGGTGTGAAAAATATGAAGAGCTTCAAAGGTGTCAAAATTATGAGGACCATGAAACGTTCTGAAAAATACGAGGAGCATGAAGCGGTGTTGAAAAACATGAAGAGCCTGAAAAGGTGTGAAAAATAGGAAGAGCTTCAAAAGGCGTCAAAAATATGAGGAGCATGAAACGGTCTGAAAAATAGGAGAAGCATGAAACGGTCTGAAAAATAGGAGGAGCATGAAGCGGTTTGAAAAACATGAAGAGCCTGAAAAAGTGTGAAAAATATGAAGAGCCTCAAAAGGCGTCAAAAATATGAGGAGAATGAAACGGTCTGAAAATTAGGAGGAGCATGAAGCGGTGTTGAAAAACATACAGAGCCTGAAACAGTGTGAAATATATGAAGAGCCTCAAAGGTGTCAAAAATATGAGGAGCAAGAAACGGTCTGAAAAATAGAAGGAGCTTGAAGTGGTGTTGAAAAACATGAAGAGCCTGAAACAGTGTGAAGTATATGAAGAGCCTCAAAGGTGTCAAAATTATGAGGAGCAAGAAACGGTCTGAAAAATAGAAGGAACTTGAAGTGGTGTTGAAAAACATGAAGAGCCTGAAAAGGTGTGAAAAATATGAAGAGCTTCAAAAAGGTGTCAAATATACAGAGGGTGAAATGGTCTGAAAAATCTGCGGAGCAAGAAACTGTTTTCAAAAACATGAAGAGCCTCAAAAGGTGTGAAAAATATGAAGAACTTCAAAAAGGTGTCAAATATATAGAGGGTGAAACGGTCTGAAAAATATGAGGAGCAAGAAACTGTTTTCAAAAACATGAAGAAACTCAAAAGGTGTGAACAATGTGAAGAGCTTCAAACTGTGTCAAAAATATGAGGAGCATGAAACGGTCTGAAACATATGAGGAGCATGAAGTGTTGTTGAAAACCATGAAGAGCCTGAAAAAGTGTGAAACATATGAGGAGCATGATACGGTCTGAAAAATAGGAGGAGCATGAAGCGGTGTTGAAAAATATGTAGAGCCTGAAAACGTATGAAAAATAGGAAGAGCTTCAAAAGGTGTCAAAAATATAAGGAGCATGAAACGGTCTGAAATATAGCAGGAGCATGAAAAGGTGTTAAATAACATGAAGAGCCTGAAAAGGTGTGAAAAATATGAAGAGCTTAAAATGGTGTCAAAAATATGAGGAGAATGAAACGGTCTGAAAATTAGGAGGAGCATGAAGCGGTGTTGAAAACATGAAGAGCCTGAAAATGTGTGAAATATATGAAGAGCCTCAAAGGTGTCAACAATATGAGGAGCAATAATCGGTCTGAAAAATAGGAGGAGCTTGAAGCGGTGTTGAAAAATATGAAGAGCGTGAAAAGGTGTGAAATATATGAAGAGCTTCAAAAGGTGTCAAAAATATAAGGAGCATGAAATGGTAGGAAATATAGGAGCAGCATGAAAAGGTGTTAAAAAACTTGAAGAGCTTCAAAAGGTGTGAAACATATGAGGAAGAGCATGTAGTGGTGTTGAAAACCATGAAGAGCCTGAAAGTTGTGAAAAATATGAAGAGCTTTAAAAGGTGTCAAAAATATGAGGAGCATGAAACGGTCTGAAAAATAGGAGGAGCATGAAGCTGTGTAGAAAAACATGAAGAGCCTGAAAAGGTGTGAAATATATGAAGAGCTTCAAAATGTGTAAAATATGAGGAGTATGAAACGGTCTGAAAAATAGGAGTAACATGAAACACTGTTCAAAATCATGAAGAGCCTGAAAAGGTGTGAAAAACATGAAGAGCCTGAAAAGGTGTGAAAAATATGAAGAGCTTCAAAAGGTGTCAAAAATGAGATGAGCATGAAACGGTCTGAAAAATCGGAGGAGCATGAAGTGGGGTTGAAAATCATGAAGAGCCTGAAAAGGTGTGAAAAATATGAGGAGCTTCAAAAGGTGTGAAATTCATGAGGAGCATGAAATGGTCTGAAAAATAGGAGAAGAATGAAGTGGTGGGGAAAAATATGAAGAGCCTGAAAAGGTGTGAAAAATATGAAGAGCTTCAAAAGGTGTCAAAAATTAGATGAGTATGAAACGGTCTGAAAATTTGGAGGAGCAAGAAGTAGTGTTGAACAAAATGAAGAGCCTGAAAATGTGTGAAAAATATAAAGAGCTTCAAAATGTGTGAAATTCATGAGGATCATGAAACGGTCTGAAAAATAGGAGAAGCATGAAGTGGTGTGAAAAAACATGAAGTGCCTGAAAAGGTGTGAAATATATGAAGAGCTTCAAAAGGTGTCAAAAATATGAGGAGCATGAAACGGTGTGAAAATAGGAGGAGGATGAAACGGTCTGAAAAATAATAGGAGCATGAATCGATGTTGAAAACATGAAGAGCATGAAGAGGTGTGAAAAATATGAAGAGCTTCAAAAGGTGTCAAAAATATTAGGAGCAAGAAACGGTCTGAAAAATAGGAGGACCATGAAGCGGTGTTGAAAAACATGAAGAGCCTGAAAATGTGTGAAAAATATGAAGAGCTTCAAAAGCTGTCAAAAATATGAGGCGCCTGTAACGGTCTGAAAAATAGGAGGAGCATGAAGCGGTGTTGAAAAACATGAAGAGCTTGAAATGGGGTGAAATATATTAAGAGCTTCCAAAGGTGTCAAAAATAGGAGGAGTATGAAACGGTCTGAAATCTCGGAGGAACATGAAGTGTTATTGAAAAACATGAAGATCATGAAAAGGTGTGAAATATGAAGAGCTTCAAAAGGTGTCAAAAATGTGAGGAGCATGAAACGGTCTGAAAAATAGGAGGAGCATGAAGCCATGTTCAAAAACATGAAGAGCCTGAAAGGTGTGAAAAATATGAAGAGCTTCAAAAGGTGTCAAATTATGAGGATAATGAAACGGTGTGAAAAACAGGAGGAGCATGAAACGGACTGAAAAATAGGAGGAGCATGAATCGGTGTTGAAAACATGAAGAGCATGAAAAGGTGTGAAAAATATGAGGAGTTTCAAAAGTGTAAAAAATATGAGGAGCATGATACGGTTTGAAAAATAGGAGGAGCATGAAGCGGTGTTGAAAACATGAAGTGCCTGAAAAGGTGTGAAATATATGAAGAGCTTCAAAAGGTGTCAAAAATATGAGGAGCATGAAACGGTCTGAAAAATAGGAGGAGCATGAAGCCGTGTTCAAAAACATGAAGAGCCTGAAAAGGTGTGAAAAATATGAAGAGCTTCAAAAGGTGTCAAAAATATGAGGAGCATGAAACGGTGTGAAAATAGGACGAGGATGAAACGGTCTGAAAATAATAGGAGCATGAATCGATGTTGAAAACATGAAGAGCATGAAAAGGTGTGAAAAATATGAAGAGCTTCAAAAAGTGTCAAAAATATTAGGAGCAAGAAACGGTCTGAAAAATAGGAGGATCATGAAGCGGTGTTGATAAACATGAAGAGCCTGAAAATGTGTGAAAAATATGAAGAGCTTCAAAAGGTGTCAAAAATATGAGGCGCATGTAACGGTCTGAAAAATAGGAGGAGCAGGAAGCGGTGTTGAAAAACGTGAAGAGCCGGAAAATGTGTGAAAAATATGAAGAGCTTCAAAAGGTGTCAAGAATATGAGGTGCATGAAACGGTCTGAAAAATAGGAGGCGCAGGAAGCGGTGTTGAAATACATGAGGAGCCTGAAAAGCTGTGAAAAATATGAAGAGCTTCAAAAGTTGTCAAAAATAGGAGGAGCATGAAACGTTCTAAAAATTAGGAGAAGCATGAAACTGTGTTGAAAAACATGAAGATCATGAAAAGGTGTGAAAAATATGAAGAGCTTCAAAAGGTGTCAAAAATATGAGGAGCATGAATCGGTCTGAAAATTGGAGGAGCATGAAGAGGTTTTGAAAAACATGAAGAGCCTGAAAGGTGTGAAATATATGAACAGCTTCAAAAGGTGTCAAAAATAGGAGGAGTATAAAACGGTATGAAAACTAGGAGGAGCATGAAGCGGTGTTGAAACACATGAAGAGCATGAAAAGGTGTGAAAAAATATGAAGAGCTTCAAAAAGTGTCAAAATATGAGGAGCATGAAACGGTCTGAAAAATACGAGGAGCATGAAACGGTCTGAAAAAGAGTAGGAGCATGAAGCAGTGTAGAAAACATGAGCAGCCTGAAAAGGTGTGAAATATATGAAGAGCTTTAAAAGGTGTCAAAAATATGAGGAGCATGAAACGGTCTGAAAAACAGGAGGAGCATGAAGCAGTGTAGAAAAACATGAAGAGCCTGAAAAGGTGTGAAATATATGAAGAGCTTCAAAATGTGTCAAAATAAGAGGAGTATGAAAAGGTCTGAAAAATACGAGCAGCATGAAACGCTGTTCAAAATCATGAAGAGCCTGAAAAGGTGTGAAAAACATGAAGAGCCTGAAAAGGTGTGAAAAATATGAAGAGCTTCAAAAGGTGTCAAAAATGAGATGAGCATGAAACGGTCTGAAAAATCGGAGGAGCATGAGTGGGGTTGAAAATCATGAAGAGCCTGAAAAGGTGTGTAAAATATGAAGAGCTTCAAAAGGAGTGAAATACATGAGGAGCATGAAACCGTCTGAATTATAGGAGGAGCATGAAACGGTGTTCAAAAACATGAATAGCCTGAAAAGGTGGGAAAAATATGAAGTGCTTCAAAAGGTGTGAAAAATATGAAGAGCTTCAAAAGGTGTGAAAAATATGAAGAGCTTCAAAATGTGTGAAAAACATGAGGAGCATGAAACGGTCAGAAAAATAGGAGGAGCATGAAGCGGTGTTGAAAAACATGAAGAGACTTAAAACGTGTGAAATATATGAAGAGGCTGAAAAGGTGTGAAAAATATGAAGAGATTCAAAGGTGTCAAAAATATGAGGAGCAAGAAACGGTCTGAAAATAGGAGGAGCATGAAACGGTGTTCAAAAACATGAAGAGCCGGAAAAGGTGTGAAAAATATGAAGAGCTTCAAAAGGTGTCAAAAATATGAGGAGCAAGAAACGGTCTGAAAATAGGAGGAGCATGAAGCGGTGTTCAAAAACATGAAGAGCCTGAAAAAGTGTGAAAAATTTGAAGAGCTTCAAAAATGTGAAAAATATGAAGAGCTTCAAATGCTGTCAAAAATGAGATGAGCATGAAACGGTCTGAGAAATAGGAGAAGCATGAAGTGGTGTTGAAAAACATGAAGAGCCTGAAAAAGTGTGAAATATATGAAGAGCTTCAAAAGGCGTGAAAAATATGAAGAGCTTCAAAAGAGATCAAAAATATGAGGAGCATGAAACGGTCTGAAAAATAGGAGGAGAATTGTAGCATTGTTCAAAAACTTGAAGAGCCTGAAAAGGTGTGAAAAATATGAAGAGCTTCAAAATGTGTCAAAAATATGAGGAGCATGAAACGGTGTGAAAATAGGACGAGGATGAAACGGTCTGAAAAATAATAGGAGCATGAATCGATGTTGAAAACATGAAGAGCATGAAAAGGTGTGAAAAATATGAAGAGCTTCAAAAGGTGTCAAAAATATGAGGAGCATGAAACGGTGTGAAAATAGGACGAGGATGAAACGGTCTGAAAAATAATAGGAGCATGAATCGATGTTGAAAACATGAAGAGCATGAAAAGGTGTGAAAAATATGAAGAGCTTCAAAAAGTGTCAAAAATATTAGGAGCAAGAAACGGTCTGAAAAATAGGAGGAGCATGAAGCGGTGTTGATAAACATGAAGAGCCTGAAAATGTGTGAAAAATATGAAGAGCTTCAAAAGGTGTCAAAAATATGAGGCGCATGTAACGGTCTGAAAAATAGGAGGAGCATGAAGCGGTGTTGATAAACATGAAGAGCTTCAAAAGGTGTGAAAAATACGAAGAGCTTCAAAAGGTGTGAAATACATGAGGAGCATGAAACTGTCTGAAAAATAGGAGGAGCATGAAGCGCTGTTCAAAAACATGAAGAGTTTGAAAAGGTGTAAAAAATATGAAGAGCTACAAAAGGTGTGAAATACATGAGGAGCATGAAACGGTGTATAAAATAGGAGGAGCATGAAGCGGTGTTCAGAAACATGAAGAGCCTGAAAAGGTGTGAAAAATATGAAGAGCTACAAACGGTGTTAAAAATATGAGGAGAATGAAACGGTCTGAAAAATAGAAGGAGCATGAAGCGGTGTTCAAAAACATGAAGAGCTTGAAAAGGTGTGAAAAATATGAAGAGCTTCAAAAGATATGAAATACATGAGGAGCATGAAACTGTCTGAAAAATAGGAGGAGCATGAGACGGTGTTGAAAAACGTGAAGAGCCTGAAAAGGTGTGAAAAATATGAAGAGCTTCAAAAAGTGTGAAAAATATGAGGAGCATGAAACGGTCTGAAAAAGAGAAGGAGCATGAAGCATTGATGAAAAACATGAAGAGCCTGAAAACGTGTGAAAAATATGAACAGCTTCAAAAGGTGTGAAATACATGAGGAGCATGAAACGGTCTGAAAAATAGGAGGAGCATGAAACGGTGTTCAAAAACATGAAGAGACTGAAAAGGTGTGAAAAATATGAAGAGCTTCAAAATCTGTCAAAAATGAGATGAGCATGAAACGGTCTGAAATATAGGAGGAACATGAAGTGGTGTTGAAAAACATGAAGAGCCTGAAAAAGTGTGAAATATATGAAGAGCTTCAAAAGATGTGAAAAATATTAGGAGCTTCAAAAGAGGTCAAAAATATGAGGAGCATGAAACGGTCTGAAAAAGAAGAGGAGCATGAAGCGGTGCTCAAAAACATGAAGAGCCTGAAAAGGTGTGAAAAATACGAAGAGCTTCAAAAGGTGTGAAATACATGAGGATCATGAAACTGTCTGAAAAATAGGAGGAGCATGAAGCGCTATTCAAAAACATGAAGAGCTTGAAAAGGTGTAAAAAATATGAAGAGCTACAAAAGGTGTGAAATACAGGAGGAGCATTAAACTGTCTGAAAAATAGGAGGAGCAGGAAGCGGTGTTGAAAAACATGAACAGCTTGAAAAGGTGTGAAAAATATGAAGAGCTTCAAAAGGTGTGAAAAATAGGAGGAGCATGAAGAGGTGTTCAAATACATGAAATGCCTGAAAAGTTGTAAAAAATATGAAGAGCTTCAAAAGGTGTCAAAAATATAAGGAGCCTGAAACCGTCTGAAAAACAGGAGGAGCATGAATCGGTCTTCAAAATCATGAAGAGCCTGAAAAGGTGTGAAAAATATGAAGAGCTTCAAAAGTTGTGAAATACTTGAGGAGCATGAAACGGTCTGAAAAATAGGAGGATCATGAAGCATTGTTGAAAAACATGAACAGCTTGAAAAGGTGTGAAAAATATGAAGAGTTTCAAAAGGTTTAAAATATATGAGGAGCATGAAACGGTCTGAAAAATAGAAGCAGCAAAAAACGGTGTTCAAAAACATGAAGAGCCTGAAAAGGTGTGAAAAATACGAAGAGCTTCAAAAGGTGTGAAAAATATGAAGAGCTTCAAAAGGTGTCAAAAATATGAGGAGCATTAAAAGGTCTGAAAAATACGAGGAGCATGAAGTGGTGTTGAAAATCATGAAGAGCCTGAAAAGATGTGAAAAATATGAAGAGTTTCAAAAGGTGTCAAAAATATGAGGAGCATGAAACGGTCTGAAAAGCTGGAGAAGAATCAAGCGGTGTTGAAATACATGAAGAGCCTGAAAAGTTATAAAAATATGAAGAGCTTCAAAAGGTGTAAAAAATACGAAGAGCTTCAAAAGGTGTCAAAAATGAGATGAGCATGAAACGGTCTCAAAAATAGGAGGAGCATGAAGCGGTGGTGAGAAACATAAAGGGCCTGAAAATGTGTGAAAAAAATGAAGAGCTTCAAAAGGTGTGAAAAGTATGAGGAGCATGAAGCGGTGTTAAAAAACATGAAGAGCCTGAAAAGGTGTGAAATATATGAAGAGCTTCAAAAGGTGTGAAAAATATGAAGAGCTTCAAAAGGTGTCAAAAAAATGAAGAGCATGAAACGGTCTGAAAATAAGAGGAGCATGAAACGGTGTTCAAAACATGAAGAGATTTAAAAGGTGTGAAAAATATGAAGAACTTTAAAAAGTGTCAAGAATATGAGGAGCATGAAACGTTCTGAAAAATAGGAGGATCATGAAACGGTGTTCAAAAACATGAAGAGCCTGAAAAGGTGTGAAAAATATGAGTAGCCTCAAAATGTGTCAAAAACATGAGGAGTGTGAAACGTTCTGAAAAATAGCAGGAACATGAAGCGGTGTTCAAAAACATGAAGAGCCTGAAAACGTGTGAAAAATTTGAATAGCTTCATAAATGTGAAAAATATGAAGAGCTTCAAAAGGTGTGAAATATATGAAGAGCTTCAAAAAGTGTCAAAAATTAGATGAGCATGAAACGGTCTGAAAAATAGGAGGAGCATGAAGTGGTGTTTTGAAAAACATGAACAGCCTGAAAAGGTGTGAAATATATGAAGAGCTTCAAAAGGTGTGAAAAATATGAAGAGCTTCAAAAGGTGTCAAAAAAATGAAGAGCATGAAATGGCCTGAAAAATAGGAGGAGCATGAAGCGGTGTTCAAAAACATGAAGAGCCTGAAAAGGTGTGAAATATATGAAGAGCTTCAAAACGTGTGAAAAATATGAAGAGCTTCAAAAGGTGTCAAAAAAATGAAGAGCATGAAACGGTCTGAAAATAGGAGGAGCATGAAACGGTGTTCAAAACATGAAGAGCCTTAAAAGGTGTGAAAAATATGAAGAACTTTAAAAGGTGTCAAGAATATGAGGAGCATGAAACGTTCTGAAAAATAGGAGGAACATGAAGTGGTGTTGAGAAACATGAAGAGGCTGAAAATGTGTGAAATATATGAAGATCTTCAAAAGGTGTGAAAAATATGAAGTGCTTCTAAAGGTGTCAAAAATATGAAGAGCATGAAACGGTCGCAAAAATAGGAGGAACTTGAATTGGTGTTCGAAAACATGAAGAGTCTGAAAAGGTGTGAAATATAAGAAGAGCTTCAAAGGGTGTCAAAATTATGAGGAGCATGAAACGGTCTGAAAAATAGGAGGATCATGAAACAGTGTTGAAAACCATGAAGAGCCTGAAAAGGTGTGAAAAATATGAAGAGCTTCAAAACGTGTCAAAAATATGAGGAGCATGAAACTGTCTGAAAAATAGGAGGAGCATGATGCGTGTTGAAAAATATGAAGAGCCTGAAAACGTGTGAAAAATATGAAAATCTTCAAAAGGTATGAAAAATATGAAGAGCTTCAAAAGGTGTCAAAAATGAGATGACCATGAAACGGTCTGAAAAATAGAAGGAGCATGAAGTTATTTCCAAAAAAATGAAGAGCCTGAAAAGGTGTGAAGTATATGAAGATTTCAAAAGGTGTCAAAAATATGAGGAGCATGAAACGGTCTGAAAAATAGGAGGAGCATGAAGTCATGTTGAAAAACATGAAGAGCCTGAAAATGTGTGAAAAATACGAAGAGCTTCAAAAGGTGTCACAAATAAGAGGAGCATGAAACGGTCTGAAATATATGAGGAGCATGAAGCCGTGTTCAAAAACATGAAGAGCCTGAAAAGGTGTGAAAAATTTGAAGAGCTTCAACAGATGTGAAAAATAGGAGGAGCATGAAGCGGTGTTAAAAAACATGAAGAGCCTGAAAACGTGTCAAAAATATGAAGAGCTTCAAAAGGTGTGAAAAATATGAAGAGCTTCAAAAATTGTCAAAAATGAGATGAGCATGAAGCGGTCTGAAAAATGGTGGAGCATGAAGTGTTGTTGAAAAACATGAAGAGCCTGAAAAGATGTGAAAAATATGAAGAGCTTCAAAAGTTGTGAAGTACAGAAGGAGCATTAAAAGGTCTGAAAATAGGAGGTGCATGAAGCGGTATTGAAAAACATGAAGAGCCTGAAAAGGTGTGAAAAATATGAAGAGCTTCAAAAGGTGTGAAGTACAGGAGGAGCATTAAACGGTCTGAAAAATAGGAGGAGCATGAAGCGGTGTTGAAAAACATGAAGAGCCTGAAATGGTGTGAAAAATGTGAAGAGCTTCAAAAGGTGTGAAAAATAGGAGGAGCATGAAGAGGTGTTCAAAAACATGAAATGCCTGAAAAGTTGTAAAAAATATGAAGAGCTTCAAAAGGTGTCAAAAATATGAGGAGCCTGAAACGGTCTGAAAAACAGGAGGAGCATGAATCGGTCTTCAAAAACATGAAGAGCCTGAAAAGGTGTGAAAAATATGAAGAGCTTCAAAAGTTTTAAAAATTTGAGGAGCATGAAACGGTCTGAAAAATAGAAGGAACATGAAGCAGTGTTCAAAAACATGAAGAGCCTGAAAAGATGTGGAAAATATGAAGAGCTTCAAAAGGTGTTAAAATTAAGAGGAGCATGAAATGGTCTGAAAAACAGGAGAAGCATGAGCGGTGTTGAAAAACATGAAGAGCCTGAAAAGGTGTGAAAAATATGAAGAGCTTTAAAAGGTGTGAAATTCTTGAGGAGCATGAAACGGTCTGAAAAATAGGAGGATCAGGAAGCATTGTTGAAAAACATGAACAGCATGAAAAGGTGTGAAAAATATGAAAAGATTCAAAAGGTTTAAAATATATGAGGAGCATGAAAAGGTCTGAAAAATAGAAGCAGCATAAAACGGTGTTCAAAAATATGAAGAGCCTGAAAAGGTGTGAAAAATACGAAGAGCTTCAAAAGGTGTGAAAAATATGAAGAGCTTCAAAAGGTGTCAAAAATACGAGGAGCATGAAAAGGTCTGAAAAATACTAGGAGCATGAAGTGGTGTTGAAAATCATGAAGAGCCTGAAAAGATGTGAAAAGTATGAAGAGCTTCAAAAGGTGTCAAAAATATGAGGAGCATGAAACGGTCTGAAAAACAGGAGAAGCATGAAGCGGTGTTGAAAAACATGAAGAGCCTGAAAAGGTATAAAAATATGAAGAGCTTCAAAAGGTGTAAAAAATACGAAGAGCTTCACAAGGTGTCAAAAATGAGATGAGCATGAAAAGTTCTGAAAAAAAGGAGGAGCATGAAGCAGTGTTGAAAAACATGAAGAGCCTGAAAATGTGTGAATAATATGAAGAGACTGAAAACGTGTCAAAAATATGAGGAGCATGAAACGGTCTGAAAAATACGATGAGCATGATAAGGTGTTGAAAAACATGAAGAGCCTGAAAACGTGTGAAAATATGAAGAGCTTCAAAAGGTGTCAAATATATGAGGAACAAGAAACGGTCTGAAAAATAGGAGGAGCATGAAGCGGTGTTGAAAAACATGAAGCGCCTGAAAAGGTGTGAAATATATGAAGAGCTTCAAAAGGTGTCAAATATATGAGGAACAAGAAACGGTCTGAAAAATAGGAGGAGCATGAAGCGGTGTTGAAAATCATGAAGAGCCTGAAAAGGTGTGAAAAATATAAGAGATTCAAAAGTTGTGAAAAATATGAAGAGCTTCAAAAGGTGTCAAAAATATGAGGAGCATGAAACGGTCTGAAAAATAGGAGGAGCATGAAACGTTGTTGAAAAACATGAAGAGCTTGAAAACGTGTGAAAAATATGAAGGGTTTCAAAAGATGTGGAAAATAAGAAGAGCTTCAAAAGGTGTCAAAAATGAGATGAGCATGAAACGGTCTGAAAAATAGGAGGCGCACGAAGCGGTGTTGAAAAACATGAAGCGCCTGAAAAGGTGTTAGAAATATGAAGAGCTTCAAATGTTGTCACAAATATGAGGAGTATGAAACTGTCTGCAAAATGGGAGGAACATGAAGTGGTGTTGAAAAACATGGGGAGTCTGAAAAGGTGTGAATAATATGAAGAGCTACAAAAGGTGTCAAATATATGAGGAGCATGAAACGGTCTGATAATTAGGAGGAGCATGAAGTGGTGTTTAAAAACATGAAGAGCCTGAAAAGGTGTGAAAAATATGAAGAGCTTCAAAACGTGTGAAATATATGACGAGCATTATATGGTCTGAAAAGTAGGAGGAGCATGAAACGGTGTTCAAAAACATGAAGAGACTGAAAAGGTGTGAAAAATATGAAGAGCTTCAAAAGATGTGAAATACATGAGGAGCATGAAACGGGTTGAAAAATAGGAGGAGCATGAAGCGGTGTTGAAAAACTTGAAGAGCCTGAAAATGTGTGAAAAATATGAAAAGCGTCAAAAGGTGTCAAGAATATGAGGAGCATGAAACGGAAAGAAAAATAGGAGGAGCATGAAGCGGTGTTGAAAAACATGAAGAACCTGAAAACGTGTGAAAAATATGAAGAGCTTAAAAAATTGTGAAAATATGAAGAGCTTCAAAACGAGTCAAAAATATCAGGAGCATGAAACAGTCTTAAAAATAGGAGGAGCATGAAGTGGTGTTGAAAAACATGAAGAGTATGTAAGGGTGTGAAATATATGAAGAGCTTCAAAAGGTGTGAAATACATGAGGAGCATGAAACGGGCTCAAAAATAGGAGGAGCATGAAGCGGTGTGGCAAAACATGAAGAGCCTGAAAAGGTGTGAATGATATGAAGAGTTTCCTAAGGTGTCAAAAATATGAGGAGCATGAAAACGTCTGAAAAATAGGAGGAGCATGAAGTGGTGTGGCAAAACATGAAGAGCCTGAAAATGTGTGAAAAATATGAAAAGCGTCAAAAGGTGTCAAGAATATGAGGAGCATGAAACGGAATGAAAAATAGGAGGAGCATGAAGCGGTGTTGAAAAACATGAAGAACCTGAAAACGTGTGAAACATATGAAGAGCTTAAAAAATTGTGAAAATATGAAGAGCTTCATAAGGTGTCAAACATAAGAGGAGCATGAAACAGTCTGAAAAATAGGAGGAGCATGAAACGGTATTGAAAAACTTGAAGAGCCTTAAAAGGTGTGAAAATATGAAAAGCTTCAAAAGGTGTCAAGAATATGAGGAGCATGAAACGGTCTGAAAAATAGGAGGAAAATGAAGCGGTGTTCAATTACATGAAGAGCATGAAAAGGTGTGAAAAATATGAAGAGCTACAAAAGGTGTCAAAAATGAAATGAGCATGAAACGGTCTGAAAAATAGGAGGAGCATGAAGTGGTGTTGAAAAAAAAGAAGAGCCTGAAAAGGTGTGAAATATATGAAGAGCTTCAAAAGGTGTCAAAAATATGAGGAGCATGAAACGGTCTGAAAAATAGGAGGAGCATGAAGCGTTGATGAAAAACATGTAGGGCATGAAAACGTGTGAAAAATATGAAGAGCTTCAAAAGGTGTGAAAAATATAAACAGCTTCGAAAGGTGTCAAAAATGAGATGAGCATGAAACGGTCTGAAAAATAGTAGGAGCATGAATTGGTGTTGAAATACATGAAGAGCCTGAAAAGGTATGAAAAATATGAAGAGCTTCAAAACGTGTGAAATATATGAGGAGCATGATACGGTCTGAAAAATAGGAGGAACATGAAAAGGTGTTCAAAACCGTGAAGAGCCTGAAAAGTTGTGAAAAATATGAAAAGCTTCCAAAGGTGTCAAAAATGAGATCAGCATGAAACGGTCTGAAAAACAGGAGGATCATGAAGCGGTGTTGAAAAACATGAAGAGCCTGAAAAGGTGTGAGAAATATGAAGAGCTTCAAAAGGTGTCAAAAATATGAGGAGCATGAAACGGAATGAAAAATAGGAGGAGCATGAAGCGGTGTTGAAAAACTTGAAGAGCCTGAAAATGTGTGAAAAATATGAAAAGCGTCAAAAGGTGTCAAGAATATGAGGAGCATGAAACGGAAAGAAAAATAGGAGGAGCATGAAGCGGTGTTGAAAAACATGAAGAACCTGAAAACGTGTGAAAAATATGAAGAGCTTAAAAAATTGTGAAAATATGAAGAGCTTCAAAACGAGTCAAAAATATCAGGAGCATGAAACAGTCTTAAAAATAGGAGGAGCATGAAGTGGTGTTGAAAAACATGAAGAGTATGTAAGGGTGTGAAATATATGAAGAGCTTCAAAAGGTGTGAAATACATGAGGAGCATGAAACGGGCTCAAAAATAGGAGGAGCATGAAGCGGTGTGGCAAAACATGAAGAGCCTGAAAAGGTGTGAATGATATGAAGAGTTTCTAAAGGTGTCAAAAATATGAGGAGCATGAAAACGTCTGAAAAATAGGAGGAGCATGAAGTGGTGTGGCAAAACATGAAGAGCCTGAAAATGTGTGAAAAATATGAAAAGCGTCAAAAGGTGTCAAGAATATGAGGAGCATGAAACGGAATGAAAAATAGGAGGAGCATGAAGCGGTGTTGAAAAACATGAAGAACCTGAAAACGTGTGAAACATATGAAGAGCTTAAAAAATTGTGAAAATATGAAGAGCTTCATAAGGTGTCAAACATAAGAGGAGCATGAAACGGTCTGAAAAATAGGAGGAGCATGAAACGGTATTGAAAAACTTGAAGAGCCTTAAAAGGTGTGAAAATATGAAAAGCTTCAAAAGGTGTCAAGAATATGAGGAGCATGAAACGGTCTGAAAAATAGGAGGAAAATGAAGCGGTGTTCAATTACATGAAGAGCATGAAAAGGTGTGAAAAATATGAAGAGCTACAAAAGGTGTCAAAAATGAAATGAGCATGAAACGGTCTGAAAAATAGGAGGAGCATGAAGTGGTGTTGAAAAAAAAGAAGAGCCTGAAAAGGTGTGAAATATATGAAGAGCTTCAAAAGGTGTCAAAAATATGAGGAGCATGAAACGGTCTGAAAAATAGGAGGAGCATGAAGCGTTGATGAAAAACATGTAGGGCATGAAAACGTGTGAAAAATATGAAGAGCTTCAAAAGGTGTGAAAAATATAAACAGCTTCGAAAGGTGTCAAAAATGAGATGAGCATGAAACGGTCTGAAAAATAGTAGGAGCATGAATTGGTGTTGAAATACATGAAGAGCCTGAAAAGGTATGAAAAATATGAAGAGCTTCAAAACGTGTGAAATATATGAGGAGCATGATGCGGTCTGAAAAATAGGAGGAACATGAAGCGGTGTTCAAAAACTTGAAGAGCCTGAAAAGTTGTGAAAAATATGAAAAGCTTCCAAAGGTGTCAAAAATGAGATCAGCATGAAACGGTCTGAAAAACAGGAGGATCATGAAGCGGTGTTGAAAAACATGAAGAGCCTGAAAAGGTGTGAGAAATATGAAGAGCTTCAAAAGGTGTCAAAAATATGAGGAGCATGAAACGGAATGAAAAATAGGAGGAGCATGAAGCGGTGTTGAAAAACTAGAAGAGCCTGAAAATGTGTGAAAAATATGAAAAGCGTCAAAAGGTGTCAAGAATATGAGGAGCATGAAACGGAATGAAAAATAGGGGGAGCATGAAGCGGTGTTGAAAAACATGAAGAACCTGAAAACGTGTGAAACATATGAAGAGCTTAAAAAATTGTGAAAATATGAAGAGCTTCAAAAGGTGTCAAATATATGAGGAGCATGAAACGGTCTGAAAAATAGGAGGATCAGAAAGTGGTGTTGAAAAACCTGAAGAGCCTGAAAATGGTGTGAAAAATATCAAAGGCTTCAAAAGGTGTCAAAAATGAGATGTGCATGAAACGGTCTGAAAAATATGCGGAGTATGAAGCGGTGTTCAAAAACATGAAGAGCGTGAAAAGGTGTGAAAAATATGAAGAGCTTCAAAAGGTGTCAAACATAAGAGGAGCATGAAACGGTCTGAAAAATAGGAGGAGCATGAAACGGTGTTAAAAAACATGAAGAGCCTGAAAATGGTGTGAAAAATATGAAGAGCTTCAAAAGGTGTGAAAAATATGAAGAGCTTCAAAAGGTGTCAAAAATATGAGGAACATGAAACGGTCTGAAAAATTGGAGGAGCATGAAGCCGTGTTCAAAAACATGAACAGCCTGAAATTATGTGAAAAATATGAAGAGCCTGAAAAGGTGTGAAAAATATGAGGAGCTTTAAAAGGTGTCAAATATATGAGGAGCATGAAACGGTCTGAAAAATAGGAGGATCAGAAAGCGGTGTTGAAAAACATGAAGAGCCTGAAAATGGTGTGAAAAATATCAAAGGCTTCAAAAGGTGTCAAAATGAGATGTGCATGAAACGGTCACAAAAATAGGAGGAGCATGAAACGGTGTTCAAAGACATGAAGAGCCTGAAAAGGTGTGAAAAATATGAAGAGCCTCAAAAAATGTCAAAAATATGAGGAATATGAAACGGTCTGAAAAATAGGAGGATCATAAAGCGGTGTTGAAAAACATGAAGAGCCTGAAAATGGTGTGAAAAATATGAAGAGCTTCCAAAGGAGTCAAAAATGAAATGTGCATGAAACGGTCTGAAAAATATGAGGAGCATGAAGTCGTTGTGAAAAACATGAAAAGCCTGAAAATGTGTGCAAAATACGAAGAGCTTCAAAAGGTGTGAAATACATGAGGAGCATGAAATGGTCTGAGAAATAGGAGGAGCATGAAGCGGTGTTCAAAAACATGTAGAGACTGAAAAGGTGTGAAAAATATGAAGAGCTTCAAAAGGAGTGAAAAATAGGAGGAGCATGAAACGGTCTGAAAAATAGGAAGAGCATGAACCGGTGTTCAAATACATGAAAAGCGTGAAAAGGTGTGAAAAATATGAAGAGCTTCAAAAATATGAAAAAATGAAGAGCTTCAAAAGGTGTGAAAAATATGAAGAGCTTCAAAAGGTGTCAAAAATATGAGGAGCATGAAACGGTCTAAAAAATCGGAGGAGCATGAAATGGTGTTCAAATACATGAAGAGACTGAAAAGGTGTGAAAAACAGGAAGAGCTTCAAATGGTGTGAAATACATGAGGAGCATGAAACGGTCTGAAAAATAGGAGGAGCATGAAGCGCTGTTCAACAACATGAAGAGCCTAAAAGGTGTGAAAAGTATGAAGAGATTCAAAAGGTGTCAAAAATATGAGGAGCATGAAACGGTCTGAACATACGAGGAGCATGAAGCGGTGATGAAAAACATGGAGAGCCTGAAAAGGTGTGAAAAATATGAAGAGCTTCAAAAGGTTTCAAAATGTGTGGAGCATGAAACGGTCTGAAAATAAGAGGAGCATGAAACGGTGTTCAAAAAATGAAGAGATTTAAAAGGTGTGAAAAATATGAAGAACTTTAAAAAGTGTCAAGAATATGAGGAGCATGAAACGTTCTGAAAAATAGGAGGATCATGAAACGGTGTTCAAAAACATGAAGAGCCTGAAAAGGTGTGAAAAATATGAGTAGCCTCAAAATGTGTCAAAAACATGAGGAGTGTGAAACGTTCTGAAAAATAGCAGGAACATGAAGCGGTGTTCAAAAACATGAAGAGCCTGAAAACGTGTGAAAAATTTGAATAGCTTCATAAATGTGAAAAATATGAAGAGCTTCAAAAGGTGTGAAATATATGAAGAGCTTCAAAAAGTGTCAAAAATTAGATGAGCATGAAACGGTCTGAAAAATAGGAGGAGCATGAAGTGGTGTTTTGAAAAACATGAACAGCCTGAAAAGGTGTGAAATATATGAAGAGCTTCAAAAGGTGTGAAAAATATGAAGAGCTTCAAAAGGTGTCAAAAAAATGAAGAGCATGAAATGGCCTGAAAAATAGGAGGAGCATGAAGCGGTGTTCAAAAACATGAAGAGCCTGAAAAGGTGTGAAATATATGAAGAGCTTCAAAACGTGTGAAAAATATGAAGAGCTTCAAAAGGTGTCAAAAAAATGAAGAGCATGAAACGGTCTGAAAATAGGAGGAGCATGAAACGGTGTTCAAAAACAGGAAGAGCCTGAAAAGGTGTGAAATATATGAAGAGCTTGAAAACGTGTGAAATATATGAAGAGCTTCAAAAGGTGTTAATAATGAGATGAACATGAAACCGTCTGAAAAATATGAGGAGCATGAAACGGTGATCAAAAACATGAAGAGCCTGAAAAGCTGTGAAAAATATGAAGAGCTTCAAAAGGTGTGAAAAATATGAGGAGCATGATACAGTTTGAAAAATAGGAGGTGCATGAAGCCGTGTTGAAAAACATGAATAGTCTGAAAACGTGTGACAATATGAAGAGCTTCAAAAGGTGTCAAAAAAGAGATGAGCATGAAACGGTCTGAAAAATAGGAGGAGCATGAGGTGGTGTTGAAAAACATGAAGAGCCTGAAATGGTGTGAAATATATGAAGACCTTCAAAACGTGTGAAAAATATGAGGAGCTTCAAAAAGTGTCAAAATTATGAGGAGCATGAAACGGTCTGAAAAATAGGAGGAGCATGAAGCGGTGTTGAAAAATAAGAGGAGCATGAAGAGGTGTTGAAAAAAATGAAGAGCCTGAAAAGGTGTGAAAAATATGAAGAGCTTCTAAAGGTGTCAAAAATATGAGGAGCCTGAAACGGTCTGAAAAATAGGAGGGGCATGAAGCGATGTTGAAAAACATGCAGAGCCTGAAAATGTGTGAAAAATATGAAGATCTTCTAAAGGTGTCAAATATATGAGGACAATGAAACGGCCTGAAAAATTGGAGGAGCATGAAGTGGTGTTGAAAAACATGAAGAGCCTGAAAAGGTGAGAAAAATATAAAGAGCTTCAAAAGGTGTCAAAATTATGAGGAGCATGAAACGGTCTGAAAAATAGGAGGAGCATGAAGTGGTGTTGAAAAACATGAAGATCCTGAAATGGTGTGAAATATATGAAGACCTTCAAAATGTGTGAAACATATGAGGAGCTTCAAAAAGTGTCAAAAATATGAGGAGCATGAAACGGTCTGAAAAATAGGAGGAGCATGAAGGGGTGTTGAAAAAATGAAGAGCCTGAAAAGGTGTGAAAAATATGAAAAGCTTAAAAACGTGTCAAATATATGAGGAGCATGAAACGGTATGAAAAATACGAGGAGCATGAAGCGGTGTTGAAAAACGTGAAGAGCCTGAAATGGTGTGAAATATATGAAGAGCTTCAAAACGTGTCAAAAATAAATGAGCAGGAAATGGTCTGAATATTAGGAGAGCATGAAGTGGTGTTAAAACATGAAGAGCCTGAAAAGGTGTGAAATATATGAAGAGCGTCAAAAGGTATCAAAAATATGAGGAGAATGAAACGGTCTGAAAAATAGGAGGAGCATGAAACGGTGATCAAAAACATGAATACCTGAAAAGTTGTGAAAAATATGAAGAGCTTCAAAAGGTGTGAAATACATGAGGAGCATAAAACGGTCTGAAATATAGGAGAAGCATGAAGTGGTGTGAAAAAATATGAAGAGCCTGAAAATGTGTGAAAAATATGAAGAGCTTCAAAAGGTGTGAAATACATGAGGAGCATGAAACTCTCTGAAAAATAGGAGGAACATGAAGTGTTGTTCAAAAACATGATGAGCCTGAAAAAGTGTGGAAAATATGAAGAGCTTCAAAAGTTGTCAAAATTAAGAGGAGCATGAAATGGTCTGAAAAATAGGAGGAGCATGAAGTGATGTTGAAAAACATGAAGAGCCTGAAATGGTGTGAAAAATATGAAGAGATTCAAAAGCTGTGAAATACATGTGGAGCAGAAAACGGTCTCAAAATAGGAGGAGCATGAAGCGGTGTTGAAAAACATGAAGAGCCTGAAAAGGTGTGAAAAATTTGAAGAGCTTCAAAAGGTGTGAAACATATGAGGAGTATGAAACGCTCTGAAAAATAGGAGGAGCATGAAACCGTGTTCAAAAACAGGAAGAGCCTGAAAAGGCGTGAAAAATATGAAGAGCTTCAAAAGGTGTCAAAAATATGAGGAGCATGAAACGCTCGAAAAAAAGGAGGACCTTGAAGCGGTGTTCAAAAACATGACGAGTCTGAAAAGGTGTGAAATATAAGAAGAGCTTCAAAGGGTGTCAAAATTATGAGGAGCATGAAACGGTCTGAAAAATAGGAGGAGCATGAAACAGTGTTGAAAAACATGAAGAGCCTGAAACGGTGTGAAAAATATGAAGAGCTTCAAAACATGTCAAAAATATGAGGAGCATGAAACTGTCTGAAAAATAGGAGGAGCATGATGCGGTGTTGAAAAATATGAAGAGCCTGAAAACGTGTGAAAAATATGAAGATCTTTAAAAGGTATGAAAAATATGAAGAGCTTCAAAAGGTGTCAAAAAACAGATGAGCATGAAACGGCCTGAAAAATAGGAGGAGCATGAAGTTGTGTTCAAGAAAATGAAGAGCCTGAAAAGGTGTGAAGTATATGAATATTTCAAAAGGTGTCAAAAATCTGAGGAGCATGAAACGGTCTGAAAAATAGGAGGAGCATGAAGTGATGTTGAAAAACATGAAGAGCCTGAAAAGGTGTGAAAAATATGAAGAGCTTCAAAAGGTGTCAAAAATAAGAGGAGCATGAAACGGTCTGAAATATATGAGGTCCATGAACCGGTGTTCAAAAACATGAAGGCCTGAAAAGATGTGAAAAATTTGAGGAGCTTCAAAAGGTGTGAAAAATATGAAGAGCTTCAAAAGGTGTCAAAAATGAGATGAGGATGAAACGCTCTGAAAAATAGGAGGAGCATGAAGTTGTGTTGAAAAACATGAAGAGCCTGAAAACGTGAGAAATATATGAGGAGCTTGAAAATGTGTCAAAAATAAGAGGAGCATGAAACGATCTGAAAAATAGGACGTGCATGAAGTGGTGGTGAAAAACATGAAGAGCCTGAAAAGGTGTGAAAAATACGAAGAGCTTCAAAAGGTGTCAAAAATATGAGGAGCATGAAACGGTCGGAAAAATAGGAGGAGAATGAAGCGGTGTTGAAAAACATGAAGAGCCTGAAAACGTGTAAAAAATATGAAGAGTTTCAAAAGGTGTGAAAAATATGAAGAGCTTCAAAAGGTGTCAAAAATGAGATGAGCATGAAACTGTCTGTAAAATAGGAGGAGCATGAAGTGGTATTGAAAAACATGAAGAGCCTGAAAAGGTGTGAAAAATATGAAGAGCTTCAAAACGTGTGAAAAATATGAAGAGCTTCAAAAGGTGTCAAAATTGAGATGAGCCTGAAACGGTCTGAAAAACAGGAGGATCCTGAGGCGGTGTTGAAAAACATGAAGAGCCTGAAAACGTGTGAAAAATATGAAGAGCTTCAAAAGGTGTCAAAAATGAGATGAGCATGAAACTGTCTGGAAAATAGGAGGAGCATGAAACGGTGTTCAAAAACATGAAGAGCCTGAAAAGGTGTGAAAAATATGAAGAGCTTCAAAAAATGTCAAAAATATGAGGAGCATGAAACGGTTTGAAAAATAGGGGAATCATGCAGCGGTGTTGAAAACTATAAACAGCCTTAAAAAGTGTGAAAAATATGAAGAGCTTCAAAACGTGTCAAAAATATGAGGAGCATGAAACGGTCTGAAAAATAGGAGCAACATGAAACGAGGTTCAAAAACATGAAGACATTTAAAATGTGTGAAAAATATGAAGAGGTTCAAAAGGTGTGAAATACATGAGGATCATGAAACGGTCTGAAATATATGAGGAGCATGAAGCAGTGTTCAAAAACATGAAGAGTTGAAAACGTGTGAAAAATAGGAGGAGCTTCAAAAGGTGTCAAAATTATGAGGAGCATGAAATGGTCTGAAAAATAGGAGGAGCATGAAGCGGTGTTCAAAAACATGAAGAGCCTGAAAAGGTGTGAAAAATATGAAGAGCTTCAAAAGCTGTCAAGTATATGAGTAGCATGAAACGGTATGAAATCTAGCAGGAGCATGAAACGGTGTTGAAAAACTTGAAGAGCCTGAAAAGGTGTGGAAAATAAGAGGAGCTTCCAAAGGTGTCAAAAATATGAGGAGCATGAAACGGTCTGAAAAATGGGAGGAGCATGAAGCGGTGTTCTAAAACATGAAGAGCCTGAAAAGGTGTGAAAAATATGAAGAGCTTCAAAAGGTGTCAAAAATCTGAGGAGCATGAAACGGTCTGAAAAATAGGAGGAGCATGAAGTGATGTTGAAAAACATGAAGAGCCTGAAAAGGTGTGAAAAATATGAAGAGCTTCAAAAGGTGTCAAAAATAAGAGGAGCATGAAACGGTCTGAAATATATGAGGTCCATGAACCGGTGTTCAAAAACATGAAGGCCTGAAAAGATGTGAAAAATTTGAGGAGCTTCAAAAGGTGTGAAAAATATGAAGAGCTTCAAAAGGTGTCAAAAATGAGATGAGCATGAAACGCTCTGAAAAATAGGAGGAGCATGAAGTTGTGTTGAAAAACATGAAGAGCCTGAAAACGTGAGAAATATATGAGGAGCTTGAAAATGTGTCAAAAAAAAGAGGAGCATGAAACGATCTGAAAAATAGGACGTGCATAAAGTGGTGGTGAAAAACATGAAGAGCCTGAAAAGGTGTGAAAAATACGAAGAGCTTCAAAAGGTGTCAAAAATATGAGGAGCATGAAACGGTCGGAAAAATAGGAGGAGAATGAAGCGGTGTTGAAAAACATGAAGAGCCTGAAAACGTGTAAAAAATATAAAGAGGTTCAAAAGGTGTGAAAACTATGAAGAGCTTCAAAAGGTGTCAAAAATGAGATGAGCATGAAACTGTCTGTAAAATAGGAGGAGCATGAAGTGGTATTGAAAAACATGAAGAGCCTGAAAAGGTGTGAAAAATATGAAGAGCTTCAAAACGTGTGAAAAATATGAAGAGCTTCAAAAGGTGTCAAAATTGAGATGAGCCTGAAACGGTCTGAAAAACAGGAGGATCCTGAGGCGGTGTTGAAAAACATGAAGAGCCTGAAAACGTGTGAAAAATATGAAGAGCTTCAAAAGGTGTCAAAAATGAGATGAGCATGAAACTGTCTGGAAAATAGGAGCAGCATGAAACGGTGTTCAAAAACATGAAGAGCCTGAAAAGGTGTGAAAAATATGAAGAGCTTCAAAAAATGTCAAAAATATGAAGAGCATGAAACGGTCTGAAAAATAGGGGAATCATGCAGCGGTGTTGAAAACTATAAACAGCCTTAAAAAGTGTGAAAAATATGAAGAGCTTCAAAAGGTGTCAAAAATATGAGGAGCATGAAACGGTCTGAAAAATAGGAGCAACATGAAATGATGTTCAAAAACATGAAGACATTTAAAATGTGTGAAAAATATGAAGAGGTTCAAAAGGTGTGAAATACATGAGGATCATGAAACGGTCTGAAATATATGAGGAGCATGAAGCAGTGTTCAAAAACATGAAGAGTTGAAAACGTGTGAAAAATAGGAGGAGCTTCAAAAGGTGTCAAAATTATGAGGAGCATGAAATGGTCTGAAAAATAGGAGGAGCATGAAGCGGTGTTCAAAAACATGAAGAGCCTGAAAAGGTGTGAAAAATATGAAGAGCTTCAAAAGCTGTCAAGTATATGAGTAGCATGAAACGGTATGAAATCTAGCAGGAGAATGAAACGGTGTTGAAAAACTTGAAGAGCCTGAAAAGGTGTGGAAAATAAGAGGAGCTTCAAAAGGTGTCAAAAATATGTGCTGCGTGAAACGGTCTGAAAAATGGGAGGAGCATGAAGCGGTGTTCTAAAACATGAAGAGCCTGAAAAGGTGTGAAAAATATGAACAGCTTCAAAAGGTGTGAAAAATATAAGGAGCATGAAACGGTCTGAAAAATAGGAGGAGCATGAAGCGGTTTTCAAAAACATGAAGAGCCTGAAAAGGTGTGAAAAATATGAAGAGCTTCAAAAGGTGTCAAAAATATGAGAAGCATGAAACAGTCTCAAAATTAGGAGGAAAATGAATCGGTGATCAAGAACATGGAGAGCCTGAAAAGGTGTGAAATATATGAAGAGCTTCAAAAGGTGTGAAAAATAGGAGGAGCATGAAGCGGTGTTCAAAAACATGAAGAGCCTGAAAAGATGTGAAAAATATGAAGAGCTTCAAGAGGTGTCAAAAATATGAGGAATATGAAAAGGTATGAAAATATGAGGAGCATGAAACGGTCTGAAAAATAGGAGGAGCATGAAGCGGTGTTCAAAAACATGAGGAGCCTGAAAAGTTCTGAAAAATATGAAGAGATTCAAAAGGTGTGAAATACATGAGGAGCATTAAACGGACTGAAAAATAGGAGGAGCATGAAACGGTGTTCAAAAACAGGAAGAGACTGAAAATTTGTGAAAAATATGAAGAGCTTCAAAAGGTGTCAAAAATATGAGGAGCATGAAACGGTCTGAAAAATAGGAGGAGCATGAAGCGCTGTTGAAAAACAAGAAGAGCCTGAAAACGTGTGAAAACTATGAAGAGCATCAAAAGGTGTGAAAAATATGAAGAGCTTCAAAAGGTGTAAAAAATGAGATGAGCATGAAACCGTCTGAAAAATAGGATGAGCATGAAGTGGTGTTGAAAAAAATGAAGAGCCTGAAAAGGTGTGAAACATATGAAGAGCTTCAAAAGGTGTCAAAATTATGAGGAGCATGAAACGGCCTGAAAAATTGGAGGAGCATGAAGCGGTGTTCAAAAATATGAAGAGTCTGAAAAGTTGTGAAAAATATGAAGAGCTTCAAAAGGTGTCAAAGATATGAGGAACATGAAACGGTCTGAAAAATAGTAGGAGCATGAAACGGTGATCAAAAACATGAAGAGCCGGAAAAGGTGGGAAAAATATGAAGAGCTTCAAAAAGTGTAAAATACATGAGGAGTTTGAAACGGGCTGAAAAGTAGGAGAAGCATGAAGTGGTGTGGAAAAATATGAAGAGCCTGAAAAGGTGTGGAAAATATGAAGAGCTTCAAAAGGTGTGAAATACATGAGGAGCATGAAACTCTCTGAAAAATAGAAGGAGCATGAAGCGGTGTTCAAACATGAAGAGCCTGAAAAGGTGTGAAAAATATGAAGAGCTTCAAACGGTGTCAAAAATATGAGGAGCATGAAACGGTCTGAAAAATAGGAGGAGCAAGAAGCCATGTTCAAAAACATGAAGAGCCTGAAAAGGTCTGAAAAATATGAAGAGCTTGAAAAGGTGTAAAATATATGAAGAGCTTCAAAAGGTGTCAAAAATGAGATGAGCATGAAACGGTGTGAAAAATAGGAGGAGCATGAAGCGGTTTTGAAAAAAATGAAGAGGCTGAAATGGTGTGAAATATATGAAGAGCTTCAAGATGTGTCAAAAATACGAAGAGCAGGAAATGGTCTGAAAAATAGGAGGATCATGAAGCGATGTTCAAAAACATGAAGTCCTGAAAAGGTGTGAAAAATATGAAGAGCTTCAAAAGGTGTGAAAAATATGAGGAGCATGAAACGGTCTGAAAAATAGAAGGGGCATGAAATGGTGTTCAAAAACATGAAAGCCTGAAAAGGTGTGAAAAATATGAAGAGCTTCAAAAGGTGTGAAATACATGAGGAGCATGAAATGGTCTGAAAAATAGGAGAAGTATGAAGTGGTGTTGAAAAACATGAAGAGCCTGAAAAGGAGTGAAAAATATGAAGAGCTTCAAAAGGTGTCAAACATATGAAGAACATGAAACGGTCTGAAAAATAGGAGGATCATGAAGCAGTGTTCAAAAACATGAAGAGCCTGAAAATGTGTGAAAAATATTCAGAGCTTCAAAATGTGTCAAATATATGAGGAGCATGAAACGGCTTGAAAAATAGGAGGAGCATGAAACGGTGATTAAAAACATGAAGAGCCTGAAAAGGTGTGAAAAATATGAAGAGCTTCAAAAGGTGTGAAATACATGAGGAGCATGAAACAGTCCGAAAAATAGGTGAAGCATGAAGTGGTGTGGAAAAACATGAAGAGCCTAAAAAGTTGTGAGAAATATGAAGAGCTTCAAAAGATGTGAAATACATGAGGAGCAAGAAACTCTCTGAGAAATAGGAGGAGCATGAAGCGATGTCAAAAACATGAAGAACCTAAAAAGTTGTGAGAAATATGAAGAGCTTCAAAAGGTGTCAAAAATGAGATGAGCATGAAACGGTCTGAAAAATAGGAGGAGCAAGAAGCGGTGTTGAAAAACATGAAGAGCCTAAAAAGTTGTGAAAAATATGAAAAGCTTCAAAAGGGGTCAAAAATGAGATGAGCATGAAACGGTCTGAAAAATAGGAGGATCATGTAACGGTGTTGAAAAACATGAAAAGCCTGAAAACGTGTGAAAAATATTAAGAGCTTCAAAAGGTGTCAAAAATATGAGGAGCATGAAACGGTCTTAAAAATATGAGGAGCATTTAGCGGTGTTCAAAAACTTGGAGAGCCTGAAAAAGTGTGAAAAATATGAAGAGCTTCAAAAGGTGTCAAAAATATGAGGAGCATGAAACGTTCTCAAAAATAGGAGGATCATGAAGCGGTGTTGAAAAACATGAAGAGCCTGAATAAGTGTGAAAAAGATGAAGAGCTTCAAAAGGTGTGAAAAATATGAAGAGCTTCAAATGGTGTCAAAAATGAGATGAACATGAAACCGTCTGAAAAATAAGAAGAGCATGAAGTGGTGTTGAAAAACATGAAGACCCTGAAAAGGTGTGAAAAACATGAAGAGCTTCAAACGGTGTGAAAAATATGAAGAGCTTCAAAGGTGTCAAAAATGAGATGATAATGAAACCGTCTGAAAAATAGGAAGAGCATGAAGCGGTGTTCAAAAACATGAAGAGCCTGAAAAGGTGTGAAAAATATGAAGAGCTTCAAAAGGTGTCAAATATATGAGGAGCATGAAACGGTCTGAAAAATAGGAAGAGCATGAAGCGGTGTTCAAAAACATGAAGAGCCTGAAAAGGTGTGAAAAATATGAAGAGCTTCAAAAGGTGTCAAAAATATGAAGAGCCTGAAGCGGTCTGAAAAATAGGAGGAGCATGAAGCAATGTTCAAAAACATGAAGTGCCTGAAAAGGTGTGAAAAATATGAAAAGCCTCAAAAACTGTCAAAAATATGAGGAGCATGAAACGGTCTGAAAAATAGCAGGAGCATGAAGCGGTGTTGAAAAACATGAAGAGTCTGAAAACGTCTGAAAACATGAAGAGCTTCAAAAATATGAAAAATATGAAGAGCTTCAAAAGGTGTCAAAAATGAGATGTGCATGAAACTGTCTGAAAAATAGGAGGAGCATGAAGCGGTGTTGAAAAACGTGAAGAAACTGAAAAGGTGTGAGAAATATGAAGAGCTTCAATAGATGTCAAAAATATGAGGAGCATGAAACGGTCTGAAAAAGAGGAGGAGCATGAAGCGGTGTGGAAAACCATGAAGTGCTTGAAAAGGTGTGAAAAATATGAAGAGCTTCAAAATGTGTCAAAATTATGAGGAGCATGAAACGGTCAGAAAAATAGAAGGAGCATGAAGCGGTGTTGAAAAACATGAAGAGCCTGAAAAGGTGTGAAAACCATGAAGAGCTTCAAAAGGTGTGAAAAATATGAAGAGCTTCAAAAGGTGTCAAAAATGAGAAGAGCATAAAAGGGTCTGAAAAATAGGAGGAGCATGACGTGGTGTTGAAAAAAATGAAGAGCCTGAAAAGGTGTGAAATATATGAGAGCTTCAAAAGGTGTCAAAAATATGAGGAGAATGAAACGGTCTGAAAAATAGGAGGAGCATGAAGTGGTGTGGAAAACCATGAAGTGCTTGAAAAGGTGTGAAAAATATGAAGAGTTTCTAAAGGTGTCAAAAATATGAGGAGCATTAAACAGTCTGAAAAATAGGAGAAGCATGAATTGGTGTGGAAAATCATGAAGAGCCTGAAAAGGTGTGAAAAATATGAAGAGCTTCAAAAGGTGTCAAAAATATGAGGAGCATGAAACGGTCTGAAAAATAGGAAGAGCATGAAGCAGTGTGCAAAAACATGAAGAGCTTGAAAAGGTGTGAAAATTATGAAGAGCTTCAAAAGATGTCAAAAATATGAGGAGCATGAAACGGTCTGAAAAATAGGAGGAGGATGAAACGGTGTTCAAAAACATGAAGAGCCTGTAAAGGTGTGAAAAATATGAAGAGCTTTAAAAGGTGTGAAATACATGAGGAGCATGAAACTCTCTGAAAAATAAAAGGAGCAAGAAGGGGTGTTCAAAAACATGAAGAGGCTGAAAATGTGTGAAAAACATGAAGAGGCTGAAAAGGTGTGAAAAATATGAAGAGTCTAAAGGTGTCAAAAATATGAGGAGCATGAAACGGTCTGAAAAATAGAAGCAGAATTAAACGGTGTTGAAAAAATGAAGAGCCTGAAAACGTGTGAAAAATATGAAGAGCTTCAAAAGGTGTGAAAAATATGAGGAGCATGAAACGGTCTGAAAAATAGAAGCAGCATGAAACGATGTTGAAAAACATGAAGAACCTGAAAACGTGTGAAATATATGAAGAGCTTCAAAAGGTGGGAAAAATATGAAGAACTTCAAAAGGTGTCAAAAATGAGATGAGCATGAAACGGTCTGAAAAATAGGAGGAGCATGAAGTGGTGTGGAAAAACATGAAGTGCTTGAAAAGGTGTGAAAAATATGAAGAGTTTCTAAAGGTGTCAAAAATATGAGGAGCATTAAACGGTCAGAAAAATAGGAGGATCATGAAATGGCGTTCAAAAACATGAAGAGCCTGAAAACGTGTGAAAAATATGAAGAGCTTCAAAACGTGTCAAAAATATGAGGAGCATGAAACGGTCTGAAAAATAGGAGGAGCATGAAGCGGTGTTGAAAAACATGAAGAGCCTGAAAAGGTGTGGAAAATATGAAGCGCTTCAAAAGGTGAGAAAAATATGAGGTGCAAGAAACGGTCTGAAAAATAGGAGGAGCATGAAGCGGTGTTGAAAAACAAGAAGAGCCTGAAAACGTGTGAAAAATATGAAGAGCATCAAAAGGTGTGAAAAATATGAGGAGCAGGAAACGGTCTAAAAAATAGAAGCGGCATGAAATGGTGTTCAAAAACATGAAGAGACTGAAAAGATGTGAAAATTATGAAGAGCTTCAAAAGGTGTGAAATACATGAGGCGCATGAAACGGTCTGAAAAATAGGAGAAGCATGAAACGGTGATAAAAAACATGAAGAGCCTGAAAAGGTGTGAAAAATATGAAGAGCTTCAAAATGTGTCAAACATATGAAGAACATGAAAAGGTCTGAAAAATAGGAGGATCATGAAGCAGTGTTCAAAAACATGAAGAGCCTGAAAATGTGTGAAAAATATAAAGAGCTTCAAAATGTGTCAAATATATGAGGAGCATGAAACGGTCTGAAAAATAGGAGGAGCATGAAACGGTGATTAAAAACATGAAGAGCCTGAAAAGGGGTGAAAAATATGAAGAGCTTCAAAAGGTGTGAAATACATGAGGAGCATGAAACAGGCCGAAAAATACGAGAAGCATGAAGTGATGTGGAAAAGCATGAAGAGCCTAAAAAGTTGTGAGAAATATGAAGAGTTTCAAAAGATGTGAAATACATGAGGAGCATGAAACTCTCTGAAAAATAGGAGGAGCATGAAGCGGTGTTCAAAAATATGAAAAGCCTAAAAAGTTGTGAGAAATATGAAGAGTTTCAAAAGGTGTCAAAAATGAGATGAGCATGAAACGGTCTGAAAAATATGTGGAGCATGAAGCCGTGTTGAGAAACATGAAGAGCCTAAAAAGTTGTGAAAAATCTGAAAAGCTTCAAAAGGGGTCAAAAATGAGATGAGCATGAAACAGTCTGAAAAATAGGAGGATCATGTAACGGTGTTGAAAAACATGAAGAGCCTGAAAAGGTGTGAAAAATATGAGGAGCTTCAAAAGGTGTGAAAAATATGAGGAGCATGAAACAGTCTGAAAAATAGGAGTAGCATGAAGCTGTGTTCAAAAACATGAAGAGCCTGAAAAGGTGTGAAAAATATGAGGAGCTTCAAAAGGTGTGAAAAATATGAGGAGCATGAAACGGTCTGAAAAAGAGAAGCAGCATGAAACGGTGTTGAAAAACATGAAGAGCCTGAAAAGGTGTGAAAAATATGAAGAGCATGAAACGGTCTTAAAAATAGGAGGATCTTGAAGCGGTGTTCAAAATCATGAAGAGACTGAAAACTTGTGAAAAATAGGAAGAGCTGCAAAAGGTGTCAAAAATATGAGGAGCATGAAACGGTCTGAAAAATAGGAGCATGAAACGGTGATAAAAAACATGAAGAGCCTGAAAAGGTGTGAAAAATATGAAGAGCTTCAAAAGGTGTGAAATTCATGAGGAGCATGAAATGGTCTGAAAAATAGGAGAAGAATGAAGTGGTGGGGAATAACATGAAGAGCCTGAAAAGGTGTGAAAAATATGAAGAGCTTCAAGAGGTGTCAAATATTTGAAGAGCATGAAACGGTCTGAAAAATAGCAGGAGCATGAAGCGGTGTTGAAAAACATGAAGAGTCTGAAAACGTGTGAAAATATGAAGAATTTCAAAAATATGAAAGATATGAAGAGCTTCAAAAGGTGTCAAAAATGAGATGTGCATGAAACGGTCTGAAAAATAGGAGGAGCATGAAGTGGTGTTGAAAAACATGAAGAACCTGAAAAGGTGTGAGAAATATGAAGAGCTTCAATAGATGTCAAAAATATGAGGAGCATGAAACGGTCTGAAAAAGAGGAGGTGCACGAAGCGGTGTTGAAAAACATGAAGAGCCTGAAAAGGTGTGAAAAATATGAAGAGCTTCAAAATGTGTCAAAATTATGAGGAGCATGAAACGGTCAGAAAAATAGAAGGAGCATGAAGCAGTGTTGAAAAACATGAAGAGCCTGAAAAGGTGTGAAAAACATGAAGAGCTTCAAAAGGTGTGAAAAATATGAAGAGCTTCAAAAGGTGTCAAAAATGAGAAGAGCATAAAAGGGTCTGAAAAATAGGAGGAGCATGACGTGGTGTTGAAAAAAATGAAGAGCCTGAAAAGGTGTGAAATATATGAGAGCTTCAAAAGGTGTCAAAAATATGAGGAGAATGAAACGGTATGAAAAATAGGAGGAGCATGAAGCGGTGTGGAAAACCATGAAGTGCTTGAAAAGGTGTGAAAAATATGAAGAGTTTCTAAAGGTGTCAAAAATATGAGGAGCATTAAACAGTCTGAAAAATAGGAGAAGCATGAATTGGTGTTGAAAAACATGAAGAGCCTGAAAAGGTGTGAAAAATATGAAGAGCTTCAAAAGGTGTCAAAAATATGAGGAGCATGAAACGGTCTGAAAAATAGGAAGAGTATGAAGCAGTGTGCAAAAACATGAAGAGCTTGAAAAGGTGTGAAAAATATGAAGAGCTTCAAAAGGTGTCAAAAATATGAGGAGCATGAAACGGTCTGAAAAATAGGAGGAGGATGAAACGGTGTTCAAAAACATGAAGAGCCTGTAAAGGTGTGAAAAATATGAAGAGCTTTAAAAGGTGTGAAATACATGAGGAGCATGAAACTCTCTGAAAAATAAAAGGAGCAAGAAGGGGTGTTCAAAAACATGAAGAGGCTGAAAATGTGTGAAAAACATGAAGAGGCTGAAAAGGTGTGAAAAATATGAAGAGTCTAAAGGTGTCAAAAATATGAGGAGCATGAAACGGTCTGAAAAATAGAAGCAGAATTAAACGGTGTTGAAAAACATGAAGAGCCTGAAAACGTGTGAAAAATATGAAGAGCTTCAAAAGGTGTGAAAAATATGAGGAGCATGAAACGGTCTGAAAAATAGAAGCAGCATGAAACGGTGTTGAAAAACATGAAGAACCTGAAAACGTGTGAAATATATGAAGAGCTTCAAAAGGTGGGAAAAATATGAAGAACTTCAAAAGGTGTCAAAAATGAGATGAGCATGAAACGGTCTGAAAAATAGGAGGAGCATGAAGTGGTCTTGAAAAACATGAAGAGCCTGAAAAGGTGTGAAAAATATGAAGAGCTTCAAAAGTTATCAAAAATATGAAGAGCATGAAACCGTCTGAAAAATAGGAGGAGCATGAAGCGGTGTGGAAAACCATGAAGTGCTTGAAAAGGTGTGAAAAATATGAAGAGTTTCTAAAGGTGTCAAAAATATGAGGAGCATTAAACGGTCAGAAAAATAGGAGGATCATGAAATGGTGTTCAAAAACATGAAGAGCCTGAAAAGGTGTGAAAAACATGAAGAGCCTGAAAACGTGTGAAAAATATGAAGAGCTTCAAAACGTGTCAAAAATATGAGGAGCATGAAACGGTCTGAAAAATAGGAGGAGCATGAAGTGGTGTTGAAAAACATGAAGAGCCTGAAAAGGTGTGGAAAATATGAAGCGCTTCAAAAGGTGAGAAAAATATGAGGTGCAAGAAACGGTCTGAAAAATAGGAGGAGCATGAAGCGGTGTTGAAAAACAAGAAGAGCCTGAAAACGTGTGAAAAATATGAAGAGCATCAAAAGGTGTGAAAAATATGAGGAGCAGGAAACGGTCTAAAAAATAGAAGCGGCATGGAATGGTGTTCAAAAACATGAAGAGACTGAAAAGATGTGAAAATTATGAAGAGCTTCAAAAGGTGTGAAATACATGAGGCGCATGAAACGGTCTGAAAAATAGGAGAAGCATGAAGTGGTGTTCAAACACATGAAGAGCCTGAAAAGGTGTGAAAAATATGAAGAGCTTCAAAATGTGTCAAACATATGAAGAACATGAAAAGGTCTGAAAAATAGGAGGATCATGAAGCAGTGTTCAAAAACATGAAGAGCCTGAAAATGTGTGAAAAATATAAAGAGCTTCAAAATGTGTCAAATATATGAGGAGCATGAAACGGTCTGAAAAATAGGAGGAGCATGAAACGGTGATTAAAAACATGAAGAGCCTGAAAAGGTGTGAAAAATATGAAGAGCTTCAAAAGCTGTGAAATACATGAGGAGCATGAAACAGGCCGAAAAATACGAGAAGCATGAAGTGATGTGGAAAAACATGAAGAGCCTAAAAAGTTGTGAGAAATATGAAGAGCTTCAAAAGATGTGAAATACATGAGGAGCATGAAACTCTCTGAAAAATAGGAGGAGCATGAAGCGGTGTTCAAAAATATGAAAAGCCTAAAAAGTTGTGAGAAATATGAAGAGCTTCAAAAGGTGTCAAAAATGAGATGAGCATGAAACGGTCTGAAAAATATGTGGAGCATGAAGCCGTGTTGAGAAACATGAAGAGCCTAAAAAGTTGAGAAAAATCTGAAAAGCTTCAAAAGGTGTCAAAAATGAGATGAGCATGAAACAGTCTGAAAAATAGGAGGATCATGTAACGGTGTTGAAAAACATGAAGAGCCTGAAAAGGTGTGAAAAATATGAGGAGCTTCAAAAGGTGTGAAAAATATGAGGAGCATGAAACAGTCTGAAAAATAGGAGTAGCATGAAGCTGTGTTCAAAAACATGAAGAGCCTGAAAAGGTGTGAAAAATATGAGGAGCTTCAAAAGGTGTGAAAAATATGAGGAGCATGAAACGGTCTGAAAAAGAGAAGCAGCATGAAACGGTGTTGAAAAACATGAAGAGCCTGAAAAGGTGTGAAAAATATGAAGAGCTGCAAAAGGTGTCAAAAATATGAAGAGCATGAAACGGTCTTAAAAATAGGAGGATCTTGAAGCGGTGTTCAAAATCATGAAGAGACTGAAAACTTGTGAAAAATATGAAGAGCTGCAAAAGGTGTCAAAAATATGAGGAGCATGAAACGGTCTGATAAATAGGAGCATGAAACGTTGATAAAAAACATGAAGAGCCTGAAAAGGTGTGAAAAATATGAAGAGCTTCAAAAGGTGTGAAATTCATGAGGAGCATGAAATGATCTGAAAAATAGGAGAAGAATGAAGTGGTGGGGAAAAACATGAAGAGCCTGAAAAGGTGTGAAAAATATGAAGAGCTTCAAGAGGTGTCAAATATATGAAGAGCATGAAACGGTCTCAAAAATAGCAGGAGCATGAAGCGGTGTTGAAAAACATGAAGAGTCTGAAAACCTGTGAAAAT
This sequence comes from Dama dama, assembly GCF_033118175.1. Lineage (NCBI taxonomy): Eukaryota > Metazoa > Chordata > Mammalia > Artiodactyla > Cervidae > Dama > Dama dama. The sequence goes on along the minus strand of NC_083706.1, from coordinate 9,938,682 downwards.
ATGAAGAACTTCAAAAATATGAAAGATATGAAGAGCTTCAAAAGGTGTCAAAAATGAGATGTGCATGAAACGGTCTGAAAAATAGGAGGAGCATGAAGTGGTGTTGAAAAACGTGAAGAACCTGAAAAGGTGTGAGAAATATGAAGAGCTTCAATAGATGTCAAAAATATGAGGAGCATGAAACGGTCTGAAAAAGAGGAGGAGCACGAAGCGGTGTTGAAAAACATGAAGAGCCTGAAAAGGTGTGAAAAATATGAAGAGCTTCAAAATGTGTTAAAATTATGAGGAGCATGAAACGGTCAGAAAAATAGAAGGAGCATGAAGCGGCGTTGAAAAACATGAAGAGCCTGAAAAGGTGTGAAAACCATGAAGAGCTTCAAAAGGTGTGAAAAATATGAAGAGCTTCAAATGGTGTCAAAAATGAGAAGAGCATAAAAGGGTCTGAAAAATAGGAGGAGCATGACGTGGTGTTGTAAAAAATGAAGAGCCTGAAAAGGTGTGAAATATATGAGAGCTTCAAAAGATGTCAAAAATATGAGGAGAATGAAACGGTATGAAAAATAGGAGGAGCATGAAGCGGTGTGGAAAACCATGAAGTGCTTGAAAAGGTGTGAAAAATATGAAGAGTTTCTAAAGGTGTCAAAAATATGAGGAGCATTAAACAGTCTGAAAAATAGGAGAAGCATGAATTGGTGTTGAAAAACATGAAGAGCCTGAAAAGGTGTGAAAAATATGAAGAGCTTCAAAAGGTGTCAAAAATATGAGGAGCATGAAACGGTCTGAAAAATAGGAAGAGCATGAAGCAGTGTGCAAAAACATGAAGAGCTTGAAAAGGTGTGAAAAATATGAAGAGCTTCAAAAGGTGTCAAAAATATGAGGAGCATGAAACGGTCTGAAAAATAGGAGGAGGATGAAACGGTGTTCAAAATCGTGAAGAGCCTGTAAAGGTGTGAAAAATATGAAGAGCTTTAAAAGGTGTGAAATACATGAGGAGCATGAAACTCTCTGAAAAATAAAAGGAGCAAGAAAGGGTGTTCAAAAACATGAAGAGGCTGAAAATGTGTGAAAAACATGAAGAGGCTGAAAAGGTGTGAAAAATATGAAGAGTCTAAAGGTGTCAAAAATATGAGGAGCATGAAACGGTCTGAAAAATAGAAGCAGAATTAAACGGTGTTGAAAAACATGAAGAGCCTGAAAACGTGTGAAAAATATGAAGAGCTTCAAAAGGTGTGAAAAATATGAGGAGCATGAAACGGTCTGAAAAATAGAAGCAGCATGAAACGGTGTTGAAAAATATGAAGAACCTGAAAACGTGTGAAATATATGAAGAGCTTCAAAAGGTGGGAAAAATATGAAGAACTTCAAAAGGTGTCAAAAATGAGATGAGCATGAAACGGTCTGAAAAATAGGAGGAGCATGAAGTGGTCTTGAAAAACATGAAGAGCCTGAAAAGGTGTGAAAATATGAAGAGCTTCAAAAGTTATCAAAAATATGAATAGCATGAAACCGTCTGAAAAATAGAAGGAGCATGAAGAGGTGTGGAAAACCATGAAGTGCTTGAAAAGGTGTGAAAAATATGAAGAGTTTCTAAAGGTGTCAAAAATATGAGGAGCATTAAACGGTCAGAAAAATAGGAGGATCATGAAATGGTGTTCAAAAACATGAAGAGCCTGAAAAGGTGTGAAAAATATGAAGAGCCTGAAAACGTGTGAAAAATATGAAGAGCATCAAAAGGAGTGAAAAATATGAGGAGCAGGAAACGGTCTAAAAAATAGAAGCGGCATGAAATGGTGTTCAAAAACATGAAGAGACTGAAAAGATGTAAAAATTATGAAGAGCTTCAAAAGGTGTGAAAAATATGAGGAGCATGAAACGGTCTGAAAAATAGGAGAAGCATGAAACGGTGATAAAAAACATGAAGAGACTGAAAAGGTGTGAAAAATATGAAGAGCTTCAAAAGGTGTGAAATTCATGAGGAGCATGAAATGGTCTGAAAAATAGGAGAAGAATGAAGTGGTGGGGAAAAACATGAAGAGCCTGAAAAGGTGTGAAAAATATGAAGAGCTTCAAGAGGTGTCAAATATATGATGAGCATGAAACGGTCTGAAAAATAGGAGGATCATGAAGCGGTGATCAAAAACATGAAGAGCCTAAAAATGTGTGAAAAATATAAAGAGCTTCAAAATGTGTGAAATTCATGAGGATCATGAAACGGTCTGAAAAATAGGAGAAGCATGAAGTGGTGTGGAAAAACATGAAGAGCCTGAAAAGGTGTGAAAAATATGAAGAGCTTCAAAAGGTGTCAAAAATATGAAGAGCATGAAACGGTCTGAAAAATAGGAGGATCATGAAGCACTGTTCAAAAATATGAAGAGCCTGAAAAGGTGTGAAAAATATGAAGACCTGCAAAAGGTGTCAAAAATATGAGGAGCATGAAACGGTCTGAAAAATAGGAAGAGCATGAAGCAGTGTGCAAAAACATGAAGAGCTTGAAAAGGTGTGAAAAATATGAAGAGCTTCAAAAGGTGTCAAAAATATGAGGAGCATGAAACGGTCTGAAAAATAGGAGGAGGATGAAACGGTGTTCAAAAACGTGAAGAGCCTGTAAAGGTGTGAAAAATATGAAGAGCTTTAAAAGGTGTGAAATACATGAGGAGCATGAAACTCTCTGAAAAATAAAAGGAGCAAGAAGGGGTGTTCAAAAACATGAAGAGGCTGAAAATGTGTGAAAAACATGAAGAGGCTGAAAAGGTGTGAAAAATATGAAGAGTCTAAAGGTGTCAAAAATATGAGGAGCGTGAAACGGTCTGAAAAATAGAAGCAGAATTAAACGGTGTTGAAAAACATGAAGAGCCTGAAAACGTGTGAAAAATATGAAGAGCTTCAAAAGGTGTGAAAAATATGAGGAGCATGAAACGGTCTGAAAAATAGAAGCAGCATGAAACGGTGTTGAAAAATATGAAGAACCTGAAAACGTGTGAAATATATGAAGAGCTTCAAAAGGTGGGAAAAATATGAAGAACTTCAAAAGGTGTCAAAAATGAGATGAGCATGAAACGGTCTGAAAAATAGAAGCAGAATGAAACGGTGTTGAAAAACATGAAGAGCCTGAAAACGTGTGAAAAATATGAAGAGCTTCAAAAGGTGTGAAAAATATGAGGAGCATGAAACGGTCTGAAAAATAGAAGCAGCATGAAACGGTGTTGAAAAATATGAAGAACCTGAAAACGTGTGAAATATATGAAGAGCTTCAAAAGGTGGGAAAAATATGAAGAACTTCAAAAGGTGTCAAAAATGAGATGAGCATGAAACGGTCTGAAAAATAGGAGGAGCATGAAGTGGTCTTGAAAAACATGAAGAGCCTGAAAAGGTGTGAAAAATATGAAGAGCTTCAAAAGTTATCAAAAATATGAATAGCATGAAACCGTCTGAAAAATAGAAGGAGCATGAAGAGGTGTGGAAAACCATGAAGTGCTTGAAAAGGTGTGAAAAATATGAAGAGTTTCTAAAGGTGTCAAAAATATGAGGAGCATTAAACGGTCAGAAAAATAGGAGGATCATGAAATGGTGTTCAAAAACATGAAGAGCCTGAAAAGGTGTGAAAAATATGAAGAGCCTGAAAACGTGTGAAAAATATGAAGAGCATCAAAAGGAGTGAAAAATATGAGGAGCAGGAAACGGTCTAAAAAATAGAAGCGGCATGAAATGGTGTTCAAAAACATGAAGAGACTGAAAAGATGTAAAAATTATGAAGAGCTTCAAAAGGTGTGAAAAATATGAGGAGCATGAAACGGTCTGAAAAATAGGAGAAGCATGAAACGGTGATAAAAAACATGAAGAGCCTGAAAAGGTGTGAAAAATATGAAGAGCTTCAAAATGTGTCAAACATATGAAGAACATGAAAAGGTCTGAAAAATAGGAGGATCATGAAGCAGTGTTCAAAAACATGAAGAGCCTGAAAATGTGTGAAAAATATAAAGAGCTTCAAAATGTGTCAAATATATGAGGAGCATGAAACGGTCTGAAAAATAGGAGGAGCATGAAACGGTGATTAAAAACATGAAGAGCCTGAAAAGGGGTGAAAAATATGAAGAGCTTCAAAAGGTGTGAAATACATGAGGAGCATGAAACAGGCCGAAAAATACGAGAAGCATGAAGTGATGTGGAAAAGCATGAAGAGCCTAAAAAGTTGTGAGAAATATGAAGAGTTTCAAAAGATGTGAAATACATGAGGAGCATGAAACTCTCTGAAAAATAGGAGGAGCATGAAGCGGTGTTCAAAAATATGAAAAGCCTAAAAAGTTGTGAGAAATATGAAGAGCTTCAAAAGGTGTCAAAAATGAGATGAGCATGAAACGGTCTGAAAAATATGTGGAGCATGAAGCCGTGTTGAGAAACATGAAGAGCCTAAAAAGTTGTGAAAAATCTGAAAAGCTTCAAAAGGGGTCAAAAATGAGATGAGCATGAAACAGTCTGAAAAATAGGAGGATCATGTAACGGTGTTGAAAAACATGAAGAGCCTGAAAAGGTGTGAAAAATATGAGGAGCTTCAAAAGGTGTGAAAAATATGAGGAGCATGAAACAGTCTGAAAAATAGGAGTAGCATGAAGCTGTGTTCAAAAACCTGAAGAGCCTGAAAAGGTGTGAAAAATATGAGGAGCTTCAAAAGGTGTGAAAAATATGAGGAGCATGAAACGGTCTGAAAAAGAGAAGCAGCATGAAACGGTGTTGAAAAACATGAAGAGCCTGAAAAGGTGTGAAAAATATGAAGAGCATGAAACGGTCTTAAAAATAGGAGGATCTTGAAGCGGTGTTAAAAATCATGAAGAGACTGAAAACTTGTGAAAAATAGGAAGAGCTGCAAAAGGTGTCAAAAATATGAGGAGCATGAAACGGTCTGAAAAATAGGAGCATGAAACGGTGATAAAAAACATGAAGAGCCTGAAAAGGTGTGAAAAATATGAAGAGCTTCAAAAGGTGTGAAATTCATGAGGAGCATGAAATGGTCTGAAAAATAGGAGAAGAATGAAGTGGTGGGGAATAACATGAAGAGCCTGAAAAGGTGTGAAAAATATGAAGAGCTTCAAGAGGTGTCAAATATTTGAAGAGCATGAAACGGTCTGAAAAATAGCAGGAGCATGAAGCGGTGTTGAAAAACATGAAGAGTCTGAAAACGTGTGAAAATATGAAGAATTTCAAAAATATGAAAGATATGAAGAGCTTCAAAAGGTGTCAAAAATGAGATGTGCATGAAACGGTCTGAAAAATAGGAGGAGCATGAAGTGGTGTTGAAAAACATGAAGAACCTGAAAAGGTGTGAGAAATATGAAGAGCTTCAATAGATGTCAAAAATATGAGGAGCATGAAACGGTCTGAAAAAGAGGAGGTGCACGAAGCGGTGTTGAAAAACATGAAGAGCCTGAAAAGGTGTGAAAAATATGAAGAGCTTCAAAATGTGTCAAAATTATGAGGAGCATGAAACGGTCAGAAAAATAGAAGGAGCATGAAGCAGTGTTGAAAAACATGAAGAGCCTGAAAAGGTGTGAAAAACATGAAGAGCTTCAAAAGGTGTGAAAAATATGAAGAGCTTCAAAAGGTGTCAAAAATGAGAAGAGCATAAAAGGGTCTGAAAAATAGGAGGAGCATGACGTGGTGTTGAAAAAAATGAAGAGCCTGAAAAGGTGTGAAATATATGAGAGCTTCAAAAGGTGTCAAAAATATGAGGAGAATGAAACGGTATGAAAAATAGGAGGAGCATGAAGCGGTGTGGAAAACCATGAAGTGCTTGAAAAGGTGTGAAAAATATGAAGAGTTTCTAAAGGTGTCAAAAATATGAGGAGCATTAAACAGTCTGAAAAATAGGAGAAGCATGAATTGGTGTTGAAAAACATGAAGAGCCTGAAAAGGTGTGAAAAATATGAAGAGCTTCAAAAGGTGTCAAAAATATGAGGAGCATGAAACGGTCTGAAAAATAGGAAGAGTATGAAGCAGTGTGCAAAAACATGAAGAGCTTGAAAAGGTGTGAAAAATATGAAGAGCTTCAAAAGGTGTCAAAAATATGAGGAGCATGAAACGGTCTGAAAAATAGGAGGAGGATGAAACGGTGTTCAAAAACATGAAGAGCCTGTAAAGGTGTGAAAAATATGAAGAGCTTTAAAAGGTGTGAAATACATGAGGAGCATGAAACTCTCTGAAAAATAAAAGGAGCAAGAAGGGGTGTTCAAAAACATGAAGAGGCTGAAAATGTGTGAAAAACATGAAGAGGCTGAAAAGGTGTGAAAAATATGAAGAGTCTAAAGGTGTCAAAAATATGAGGAGCATGAAACGGTCTGAAAAATAGAAGCAGAATTAAACGGTGTTGAAAAACATGAAGAGCCTGAAAACGTGTGAAAAATATGAAGAGCTTCAAAAGGTGTGAAAAATATGAGGAGCATGAAACGGTCTGAAAAATAGAAGCAGCATGAAACGGTGTTGAAAAACATGAAGAACCTGAAAACGTGTGAAATATATGAAGAGCTTCAAAAGGTGGGAAAAATATGAAGAACTTCAAAAGGTGTCAAAAATGAGATGAGCATGAAACGGTCTGAAAAATAGGAGGAGCATGAAGTGGTCTTGAAAAACATGAAGAGCCTGAAAAGGTGTGAAAAATATGAAGAGCTTCAAAAGTTATCAAAAATATGAAGAGCATGAAACCGTCTGAAAAATAGGAGGAGCATGAAGCGGTGTGGAAAACCATGAAGTGCTTGAAAAGGTGTGAAAAATATGAAGAGTTTCTAAAGGTGTCAAAAATATGAGGAGCATTAAACGGTCAGAAAAATAGGAGGATCATGAAATGGTGTTCAAAAACATGAAGAGCCTGAAAAGGTGTGAAAAACATGAAGAGCCTGAAAACGTGTGAAAAATATGAAGAGCTTCAAAACGTGTCAAAAATATGAGGAGCATGAAACGGTCTGAAAAATAGGAGGAGCATGAAGTGGTGTTGAAAAACATGAAGAGCCTGAAAAGGTGTGGAAAATATGAAGCGCTTCAAAAGGTGAGAAAAATATGAGGTGCAAGAAACGGTCTGAAAAATAGGAGGAGCATGAAGCGGTGTTGAAAAACAAGAAGAGCCTGAAAACGTGTGAAAAATATGAAGAGCATCAAAAGGTGTGAAAAATATGAGGAGCAGGAAACGGTCTAAAATATAGAAGCGGCATGGAATGGTGTTCAAAAACATGAAGAGACTGAAAAGATGTGAAAATTATGAAGAGCTTCAAAAGGTGTGAAATACATGAGGCGCATGAAACGGTCTGAAAAATAGGAGAAGCATGAAGTGGTGTTCAAACACATGAAGAGCCTGAAAAGGTGTGAAAAATATGAAGAGCTTCAAAATGTGTCAAACATATGAAGAACATGAAAAGGTCTGAAAAATAGGAGGATCATGAAGCAGTGTTCAAAAACATGAAGAGCCTGAAAATGTGTGAAAAATATAAAGAGCTTCAAAATGTGTCAAATATATGAGGAGCATGAAACGGTCTGAAAAATAGGAGGAGCATGAAACGGTGATTAAAAACATGAAGAGCCTGAAAAGGTGTGAAAAATATGAAGAGCTTCAAAAGCTGTGAAATACATGAGGAGCATGAAACAGGCCGAAAAATACGAGAAGCATGAAGTGATGTGGAAAAACATGAAGAGCCTAAAAAGTTGTGAGAAATATGAAGAGCTTCAAAAGATGTGAAATACATGAGGAGCATGAAACTCTCTGAAAAATAGGAGGAGCATGAAGCGGTGTTCAAAAATATGAAAAGCCTAAAAAGTTGTGAGAAATATGAAGAGCTTCAAAAGGTGTCAAAAATGAGATGAGCATGAAACGGTCTGAAAAATATGTGGAGCATGAAGCCGTGTTGAGAAACATGAAGAGCCTAAAAAGTTGAGAAAAATCTGAAAAGCTTCAAAAGGTGTCAAAAATGAGATGAGCATGAGACAGTCTGAAAAATAGGAGGATCATGTAACGGTGTTGAAAAACATGAAGAGCCTGAAAAGGTGTGAAAAATATGAGGAGCTTCAAAAGGTGTGAAAAATATGAGGAGCATGAAACAGTCTGAAAAATAGGAGTAGCATGAAGCTGTGTTCAAAAACATGAAGAGCCTGAAAAGGTGTGAAAAATATGAGGAGCTTCAAAAGGTGTGAAAAATATGAGGAGCATGAAACGGTCTGAAAAAGAGAAGCAGCATGAAACGGTGTTGAAAAACATGAAGAGCCTGAAAAGGTGTGAAAAATATGAAGAGCTGCAAAAGGTGTCAAAAATATGAAGAGCATGAAACGGTCTTAAAAATAGGAGGATCTTGAAGCGGTGTTCAAAATCATGAAGAGACTGAAAACTTGTGAAAAATATGAAGAGCTGCAAAAGGTGTCAAAAATATGAGGAGCATGAAACGGTCTGATAAATAGGAGCATGAAACGTTGATAAAAAACATGAAGAGCCTGAAAAGGTGTGAAAAATATGAAGAGCTTCAAAAGGTGTGAAATTCATGAGGAGCATGAAATGATCTGAAAAATAGGAGAAGAATGAAGTGGTGGGGAAAAACATGAAGAGCCTGAAAAGGTGTGAAAAATATGAAGAGCTTCAAGAGGTGTCAAATATATGAAGAGCATGAAACGGTCTCAAAAATAGCAGGAGCATGAAGCGGTGTTGAAAAACATGAAGAGTCTGAAAACCTGTGAAAATATGAAGAACTTCAAAAATATGAAAGATATGAAGAGCTTCAAAAGGTGTCAAAAATGAGATGTGCATGAAACGGTCTGAAAAATAGGAGGAGCATGAAGTGGTGTTGAAAAACGTGAAGAACCTGAAAAGGTGTGAGAAATATGAAGAGCTTCAATAGATGTCAAAAATATGAGGAGCATGAAACGGTCTGAAAAAGAGGAGGAGCACGAAGCGGTGTTGAAAAACATGAAGAGCCTGAAAAGGTGTGAAAAATATGAAGAGCTTCAAAATGTGTTAAAATTATGAGGAGCATGAAACGGTCAGAAAAATAGAAGGAGCATGAAGCGGCGTTGAAAAACATGAAGAGCCTGAAAAGGTGTGAAAACCATGAAGAGCTTCAAAAGGTGTGAAAAATATGAAGAGCTTCAAATGGTGTCAAAAATGAGAAGAGCATAAAAGGGTCTGAAAAATAGGAGGAGCATGACGTGGTGTTGTAAAAAATGAAGAGCCTGAAAAGGTGTGAAATATATGAGAGCTTCAAAAGATGTCAAAAATATGAGGAGAATGAAACGGTATGAAAAATAGGAGGAGCATGAAGCGGTGTGGAAAACCATGAAGTGCTTGAAAAGGTGTGAAAAATATGAAGAGTTTCTAAAGGTGTCAAAAATATGAGGAGCATTAAACAGTCTGAAAAATAGGAGAAGCATGAATTGGTGTTGAAAAACATGAAGAGCCTGAAAAGGTGTGAAAAATATGAAGAGCTTCAAAAGGTGTCAAAAATATGAGGAGCATGAAACGGTCTGAAAAATAGGAAGAGCATGAAGCAGTGTGCAAAAACATGAAGAGCTTGAAAAGGTGTGAAAAATATGAAGAGCTTCAAAAGGTGTCAAAAATATGAGGAGCATGAAACGGTCTGAAAAATAGGAGGAGGATGAAACGGTGTTCAAAATCGTGAAGAGCCTGTAAAGGTGTGAAAAATATGAAGAGCTTTAAAAGGTGTGAAATACATGAGGAGCATGAAACTCTCTGAAAAATAAAAGGAGCAAGAAAGGGTGTTCAAAAACATGAAGAGGCTGAAAATGTGTGAAAAACATGAAGAGGCTGAAAAGGTGTGAAAAATATGAAGAGTCTAAAGGTGTCAAAAATATGAGGAGCATGAAACGGTCTGAAAAATAGAAGCAGAATTAAACGGTGTTGAAAAACATGAAGAGCCTGAAAACGTGTGAAAAATATGAAGAGCTTCAAAAGGTGTGAAAAATATGAGGAGCATGAAACGGTCTGAAAAATAGAAGCAGCATGAAACGGTGTTGAAAAATATGAAGAACCTGAAAACGTGTGAAATATATGAAGAGCTTCAAAAGGTGGGAAAAATATGAAGAACTTCAAAAGGTGTCAAAAATGAGATGAGCATGAAACGGTCTGAAAAATAGAAGCAGAATGAAACGGTGTTGAAAAACATGAAGAGCCTGAAAAGGTGTGAAAAATATGAAGAGCTTCAAAAGTTATCAAAAATATGAAGAGCATGAAACCGTCTGAAAAATAGGAGGAGCATGAAGCGGTGTGGAAAACCATGAAGTGCTTGAAAAGGTGTGAAAAATATGAAGAGTTTCTAAAGGTGTCAAAAATATGAGGAGCATTAAACGGTCAGAAAAATAGGAGGATCATGAAATGGTGTTCAAAAACATGAAGAGCCTGAAAAGGTGTGAAAAACATGAAGAGCCTGAAAACGTGTGAAAAATATGAAGAGCTTCAAAACGTGTCAAAAATATGAGGAGCATGAAACGGTCTGAAAAATAGGAGGAGCATGAAGTGTTGTTGAAAAACATGAAGAGCCTGAAAAGGTGTGGAAAATATGAAGCGCTTCAAAAGGTGAGAAAAATATGAGGTGCAAGAAACGGTCTGAAAAATAGGAGGAGCATGAAGCGGTGTTGAAAAACAAGAAGAGCCTGAAAACGTGTGAAAAATATGAAGAGCATCAAAAGGTGTGAAAAATATGAGGAGCAGGAAACGGTCTAAAATATAGAAGCGGCATGGAATGGTGTTCAAAAACATGAAGAGACTGAAAAGATGTGAAAATTATGAAGAGCTTCAAAAGGTGTGAAATACATGAGGCGCATGAAACGGTCTGAAAAATAGGAGAAGCATGAAGTGGTGTTCAAACACATGAAGAGCCTGAAAAGGTGTGAAAAATATGAAGAGCTTCAAAATGTGTCAAACATATGAAGAACATGAAAAGGTCTGAAAAATAGGAGGATCATGAAGCAGTGTTCAAAAACATGAAGAGCCTGAAAATGTGTGAAAAATATAAAGAGCTTCAAAATGTGTCAAATATATGAGGAGCATGAAACGGTCTGAAAAATAGGAGGAGCATGAAACGGTGATTAAAAACATGAAGAGCCTGAAAAGGTGTGAAAAATATGAAGAGCTTCAAAAGCTGTGAAATACATGAGGAGCATGAAACAGGCCGAAAAATACGAGAAGCATGAAGTGATGTGGAAAAACATGAAGAGCCTAAAAAGTTGTGAGAAATATGAAGAGCTTCAAAAGATGTGAAATACATGAGGAGCATGAAACTCTCTGAAAAATAGGAGGAGCATGAAGCGGTGTTCAAAAATATGAAAAGCCTAAAAAGTTGTGAGAAATATGAAGAGCTTCAAAAGGTGTCAAAAATGAGATGAGCATGAAACGGTCTGAAAAATATGTGGAGCATGAAGCCGTGTTGAGAAACATGAAGAGCCTAAAAAGTTGAGAAAAATCTGAAAAGCTTCAAAAGGTGTCAAAAATGAGATGAGCATGAAACAGTCTGAAAAATAGGAGGATCATGTAACGGTGTTGAAAAACATGAAGAGCCTGAAAAGGTGTGAAAAATATGAGGAGCTTCAAAAGGTGTGAAAAATATGAGGAGCATGAAACAGTCTGAAAAATAGGAGTAGCATGAAGCTGTGTTCAAAAACATGAAGAGCCTGAAAAGGTGTGAAAAATATGAGGAGCTTCAAAAGGTGTGAAAAATATGAGGAGCATGAAACGGTCTGAAAAAGAGAAGCAGCATGAAACGGTGTTGAAAAACATGAAGAGCCTGAAAAGGTGTGAAAAATATGAAGAGCTGCAAAAGGTGTCAAAAATATGAAGAGCATGAAACGGTCTTAAAAATAGGAGGATCTTGAAGCGGTGTTCAAAATCATGAAGAGACTGAAAACTTGTGAAAAATATGAAGAGCTGCAAAAGGTGTCAAAAATATGAGGAGCATGAAACGGTCTGATAAATAGGAGCATGAAACGTTGATAAAAAACATGAAGAGCCTGAAAAGGTGTGAAAAATATGAAGAGCTTCAAAAGGTGTGAAATTCATGAGGAGCATGAAATGATCTGAAAAATAGGAGAAGAATGAAGTGGTGGGGAAAAACATGAAGAGCCTGAAAAGGTGTGAAAAATATGAAGAGCTTCAAGAGGTGTCAAATATATGAAGAGCATGAAACGGTCTCAAAAATAGCAGGAGCATGAAGCGGTGTTGAAAAACATGAAGAGTCTGAAAACCTGTGAAAATATGAAGAACTTCAAAAATATGAAAGATATGAAGAGCTTCAAAAGGTGTCAAAAATGAGATGTGCATGAAACGGTCTGAAAAATAGGAGGAGCATGAAGTGGTGTTGAAAAACGTGAAGAACCTGAAAAGGTGTGAGAAATATGAAGAGCTTCAATAGATGTCAAAAATATGAGGAGCATGAAACGGTCTGAAAAAGAGGAGGAGCACGAAGCGGTGTTGAAAAACATGAAGAGCCTGAAAAGGTGTGAAAAATATGAAGAGCTTCAAAATGTGTTAAAATTATGAGGAGCATGAAACGGTCAGAAAAATAGAAGGAGCATGAAGCGGCGTTGAAAAACATGAAGAGCCTGAAAAGGTGTGAAAACCATGAAGAGCTTCAAAAGGTGTGAAAAATATGAAGAGCTTCAAATGGTGTCAAAAATGAGAAGAGCATAAAAGGGTCTGAAAAATAGGAGGAGCATGACGTGGTGTTGTAAAAAATGAAGAGCCTGAAAAGGTGTGAAATATATGAGAGCTTCAAAAGATGTCAAAAATATGAGGAGAATGAAACGGTATGAAAAATAGGAGGAGCATGAAGCGGTGTGGAAAACCATGAAGTGCTTGAAAAGGTGTGAAAAATATGAAGAGTTTCTAAAGGTGTCAAAAATATGAGGAGCATTAAACAGTCTGAAAAATAGGAGAAGCATGAATTGGTGTTGAAAAACATGAAGAGCCTGAAAAGGTGTGAAAAATATGAAGAGCTTCAAAAGGTGTCAAAAATATGAGGAGCATGAAACGGTCTGAAAAATAGGAAGAGCATGAAGCAGTGTGCAAAAACATGAAGAGCTTGAAAAGGTGTGAAAAATATGAAGAGCTTCAAAAGGTGTCAAGAATATGAGGAGCATGAAACGGTCTGAAAAATAGGAGGAGGATGAAACGGTGTTCAAAATCGTGAAGAGCCTGTAAAGGTGTGAAAAATATGAAGAGCTTTAAAAGGTGTGAAATACATGAGGAGCATGAAACTCTCTGAAAAATAAAAGGAGCAAGAAAGGGTGTTCAAAAACATGAAGAGGCTGAAAATGTGTGAAAAACATGAAGAGGCTGAAAAGGTGTGAAAAATATGAAGAGTCTAAAGGTGTCAAAAATATGAGGAGCATGAAACGGTCTGAAAAATAGAAGCAGAATTAAACGGTGTTGAAAAACATGAAGAGCCTGAAAACGTGTGAAAAATATGAAGAGCTTCAAAAGGTGTGAAAAATATGAGGAGCATGAAACGGTCTGAAAAATAGAAGCAGCATGAAACGGTGTTGAAAAATATGAAGAACCTGAAAACGTGTGAAATATATGAAGAGCTTCAAAAGGTGGGAAAAATATGAAGAACTTCAAAAGGTGTCAAAAATGAGATGAGCATGAAACGGTCTGAAAAATAGGAGGAGCATGAAGTGGTCTTGAAAAACATGAAGAGCCTGAAAAGGTGTGAAAAATATGAAGAGCTTCAAAAGTTATCAAAAATATGAATAGCATGAAACCGTCTGAAAAATAGAAGGAGCATGAAGAGGTGTGGAAAACCATGAAGTGCTTGAAAAGGTGTGAAAAATATGAAGAGTTTCTAAAGGTGTCAAAAATATGAGGAGCATTAAACGGTCAGAAAAATAGGAGGATCATGAAATGGTGTTCAAAAACATGAAGAGCCTGAAAAGGTGTGAAAAATATGAAGAGCCTGAAAACGTGTGAAAAATATGAAGAGCATCAAAAGGAGTGAAAAATATGAGGAGCAGGAAACGGTCTAAAAAATAGAAGCGGCATGAAATGGTGTTCAAAAACATGAAGAGACTGAAAAGATGTAAAAATTATGAAGAGCTTCAAAAGGTGTGAAAAATATGAGGAGCATGAAACGGTCTGAAAAATAGGAGAAGCATGAAACGGTGATAAAAAACATGAAGAGCCTGAAAAGGTGTGAAAAATATGAAGAGCTTCAAAAGGTGTGAAATTCATGAGGAGCATGAAATGGTCTGAAAAATAGGAGAAGAATGAAGTGGTGGGGAAAAACATGAAGAGCCTGAAAAGGTGTGAAAAATATGAAGAGCTTCAAGAGGTGTCAAATATATGATGAGCATGAAACGGTCTGAAAAATAGGAGGATCATGAAGCGGTGATCAAAAACATGAAGAGCCTAAAAATATGTGAAAAATATAAAGAGCTTCAAAATGTGTGAAATTCATGAGGATCATGAAACGGTCTGAAAAATAGGAGAAGCATGAAGTGGTGTGGAAAAACATGAAGAGCCTGAAAAGGTGTGAAAAATATGAAGAGCTTCAAAAGGTGTCAAAAATATGAAGAGCATGAAACGGTCTGAAAAATAGGAGGATCATGAAGCACTGTTCAAAAATATGAAGAGCCTGAAAAGGTGTGAAAAATATGAAGACCTGCAAAAGGTGTCAAAAATATGAGGAGCATGAAACGGTCTGGAAAATAGGAGGAGCATGAAGCGGTGTTCAAAAACATGAAGAGCCTGAAAAGTTGTGAAAAATATGAAGAGCTTCAAAAGGTGTGAAATACATGAGGAGCATGTAACGGTCTGAAATTGGAGGAGCATGAAGCGGTGTTCAAAAACATGAAGAGCCTGAAAACGTGTGAAAAATATGAAGAGCTTCAAAAGGTGTGAAATACATGAGGAGCATTAAACGGACTGAAAAATAGGAGGAGCATGAAACGGTGTTCAAAAACAGGAAGATACTGAAAAGTTGTGAAAAATATGAAGAGCTTCAAAAGGTGTCAAAAATATGAGGAGCATGAAACGGTCTGAAAAATAGGAGGAGCATGAAGCGGTGTTGGAAAACAAAAAGAGCCTGAAAACGTGTGAAAAATATGAAGAGCCTGAAAAGGTGTGAAAAATATGAAGAGCTTCAAAAGGTGTAAAAAATGAGATGAGCATGAAACCGTCTGAAAAATAGGAGGAGCATGAAGAGTTGTTGAAAAAAATGAAGAGCCTGAAAAGGTGTGAAACATATGAAGAGCTTCAAAAGGTGTCAAAATTATGAGGAGCATGAAACGGCCTGAAAAATTGGAGGAGCATGAAGCGGTGTTCAAAAACATGAAGAGCCTGAAAAGGTGTGAAAAATATGAGGAGCTTCAAAAGGTGTGAAAAATATGAGGAGCATGAAACGGTCTGAAAAAGAGAAGCAGCATGAAGCGGTGTTGAAAAACATGAAGAGCCTGAAAAGGTGTGAAAAATATGAAGAGCTGCAAAAGGTGTCAAAAATATGAAGAGCATGAAACGGTCTTAAAAATAGGAGGATCATGAAGCGGTGTTCAAAATCATGAAGAGACTGAAAACTTGTGAAAAATATGAAGAGCTGCAAAAGGTGTCAAAAATATGAGGAGCATGAAACGGTCTGAAAAATAGGAGCATGAAACGGTGATAAAAAACATGAAGAGCCTGAAAAGGTGTGAAAAATATGAAGAGCTTCAAAAGGTGTGAAAATCATGAGTAACATGAAATGGTCTGAAAAATAGGAGAAGAATGAAGTGGTGGGGAAAAACATGAAGAGCCTGAAAAGGTGTGAAAAATATGAAGAGCTTCAAGAGGTGTCAAATATATGAAGAGCATGAAACGGTCTGAAAAATAGGAGGATCATGAAGCGGTAATCAAAAACATGAAGAGCCTGAAAATATGTGAAAAATATAAAGAGCTTCAAAATGTGTGAAATTCATGAGGATCATGAAACGGTCTGAAAAACAGGAGAAGCATGAAGTGGTGTGGAAAAACATGAAGAGCCTGAAAAGATGTGAAAAATATGAAGAGCTTCAAAATGTGTCAAAACTATGAGGAGTATGAAACGGTCTGAAAAATAGGAGCAGCATGAAACGGTGTTCAAAAACATGAAGAGCCTGAAAAGGTGTGAAAAATATGAAGAGCTTTAAAACTTGTCAAGAATATGAGAAGCATGAAACGGTCTGAAAAATAGGAGGAGAATGAATCGGTGTTGAAAAACATAAGGAGCCTGAAAAGGTGTGAAAAATATGAAGAGCTTTAAAAGGTGTGAAAAATATGAGGTGCATGAAACGGTCTGAAAAATAGGAAGAGCATGATGCGGTGTTGAAAAATATGAAGAGCCTGAAAAGGTGTGAAAAATATGAAGAGCTTCAAAAGGTGTCAAAAATATGAGGAGCATGAAACGGTCTGAAAAATAGGAGGAGCATGAAGCGTTGTTGAAAAACATGAAGAGCCTGATAAGGTGTGAAAAATATGAAGATCTTCTAAAGGTGTCAAAAATATGAGGAGCATGAAACGGTCTTAAAAATAGGAGGAGCATGAAGTGGTGATGAAAATCATGAAGGGCCTGAAAAGCTGTGAAAAATATGAAGAGTTTCAAAAGGTGTGAAAAATATGAAGAGCTTCCAAAGGTGTCAAAAATGAGATCAACATGAAACCGTCTGAAAAATAGGAGGAGCATGAAGCGGTGATGATAAATATGAAGAGCCTGAAAAGGTGTGCAAATATGAAGAGCTTCTAAATGTGTCAAATATATGAGGAGCATGAAACGGTCTGAAAAATAGGAGGAGCATGAAGTGGTGTTGAAAAAAATGAAGAGCCTGAAAAGGTGTGAAAAATATGAAGATCTTCAAAAAGTGTCAAAAATATGAGGAGCATGAAACCGTCTGAAAAATAGGAGGAGCATGAAACGGTGATCAAAAACATGAAGAGCCTGAAAATGTTTGAAAAATATGAAGAGCTTCAAAAGGTGTGAAATATATGAGGAGCATGAAACGGGCTGAAAAATAAGAGAAGCATGAAGTGGTGTGGAAAAACATGAAGAGCCTGAAAAGGTGTGAAAAATATGAAGAGCTTCAAAAGGTGTGAAATACATGAGGAGCATGAAACGGTCTGAAAATTAGGAGAAGCATGAAGTGGTGTGGAAAAACATGAAGAGCCTGAAAAGCTGTGAAAAATATGAAGAGCTTCAAAATGTGTCAAAAATATGAAGAGCATGAAACGGTCTGAAAAATAGGAGAATCATGAAGCGCTGTTAAAAAACATGAACAGCCTGAAAAGGTGTGAAAAACATGAAGAGCTTCAAAAGTTGTGAAATACATGAGGAGCATGAAACTCTCTGAAAAATAGGAGGAGCATGAAGCAGTGTTCAAATATATGAAGAGCCTGAAAAGGTGTGAAAAATATAAAGAGCTTCAAAATGTGTGAAATACATGAGGACCATGAAACAGTCTGAAAAATATGAGAAGCATGAAGTGGTGTTCAAAAACATGAAGAGCCTGAAAAGGTGTGAAATATATGAAGAGCTTCAAAATGTTTCAAAAATATGAGGAGCATGATACGGTCTGAAAAATAGGAGGAGCATGAAGCACTGTTCAGAAACATGAAGAGCCTGACAAGGTGTGAAAAATATAAAGAGCTTCAAAAGGTGTGAAATACATTACGACCATGAAACAGTCTGAAAAATAGGAGGAGCATGAAATGTTGTTGAAAAACTTGAAGAGCCTGAAAACGTGTGAAAAAATATGAAGAGTTTCCAAAGGTGTCAAAAATGAGATGAGCATGAAACAGTCTGAAAAATAGGATGAGCATGAAGCGGTGTTGAAAATCATGAAGAGCCTGAAAAGATGTGAATAATATGTAGAGCTTCAAAAGGTGTGAAAATATGAAGTGCTTCAAAAGCTGTCAAAATAAGATGATCATGAAACGGTCTGAAAATTAGGAGGAGCATGAAGTGGTGTTGAAAAAAAAGAAGAGCCTGAAAAGGTGTGAAATATATGAAGAGCTTCAAATGGCGTGAAAATATGAAGAGCTTCAAAAGCTGTCAAAATGAGATGAGAATGAAACGGTCTGAAAATTAGGAGCAGCATGAAACGGTGTTCAAACAAATGAAGAGCCTCAAAATGTGTGAAAAATAAGAAGAGCTTCAAAAGGTGTGAAATACATTTGGAGCATGAAACTGTGTGTAAAATAGGAGGAGCATGAAGTGGTGTTCAAAAACATGAAGAGCCTGAAAAGGTGTGAAAAATATGAAGAGCTTCAAAAGGTGTGAAATACATGAGAGGAAAGAAACTGTCTGAAAAATAGGAGGAGCATGAAGCGGTTGTGAAAAACATGAAGAGCCTGAAAAGTTGTGAAAAATATAAAGAGCTTCTAAAGGTGTCAAAAATATGAGGACAATGAAACGCTCTGGAAAAGAGGAGGAGCATGAAGTGGTGTTGAAAAAGATGAAGAGCCTGAAAAGGTGTGAAAAATTTGAAGAGCTTCAAAACGTGTCAAAATTATGAGGAGCATGAAACGGTCTGAAAAATAGGAGGAGCATGAAGTGGTGTTGAAAAACATGAAGAGCCTGAAATGATGTGAAAATATGAAGAGGTTCAAAAGGTGCGAAAAATATGAGGAGGTTCAAAAAGGGTCAAAAATATGAGGAGCAGGAAACGGTCAGAAAAATACGAGGAGCATGAAAAGGTGTTCAAAAACATGAAGAGCCTGAAAAGGTGTGAAAAATATGAAGAGCTTCAAAAGGTATTAAATACATGAATAGCATGAAACGGTCTGAAAAATAGGAGAAGCATGAAGCGGTGTTCAAAAACATGAAGAGCCTGAAAAGGTGTGAAAAATATGAAGAGATTCAAAATGTGTCAAAAATATGAGGAGCATGAAATGGTCTGAAAAATAGGAGGAGCATGAAACGGTGTTCAAAAACATGAAGAACCTGAAAAGGTGTGAAAAATATGAAGAGTTTCTAAAGGTGTCACAAATATGAGGAGCATGAAACGGTCTGAAAAATAGGAAGACCATGAAACGGTGTTCAAAAACATGAAGAGCCTGAAAGGTGGGAAAATTCTGAAGAGATTCAAAAGCTGTGAAATACATGTGGAGCATAAAACGGTCTCAAAAATAGGAGGAGCATGAAGCGGTGTTCGAAAACATGAAGAGCCTGAAAAGGTGAGAAAAATATGAAGAGCCTCAAAACGTGTCAAAAATAGGAAGAGCATTAAACGGTCTGAAAAAATAGGAGGAGCATGAAGCGGTGTTGAAAAACATGAAGAGCCTGAAATGGTGTGAAAAATATGAAGAGCTTCAACAGGTGTGTAAAAGATGAGGAGCATGAAACGGTCGGAAAAATAGGAGGAGCATGAAATGGTGTTCAAAACATGAAGAGCCTGAAAAGGTGTGAAAAATATGAAGAGCTTCAAAGGTATCAAAAATATGAGGAGCATGAAACGGTCTGAAAAATAGGAAGAGCATGAAGTGGTTGTGAAAAACATGAAGAGCCTGAAAAGGTGTGCGAAATACGAAGAGGTTCAAAAGGTGTGAAATACATGAGGAGCATGAAACGGTCTGAAAAATAGGAGGAGCATGAAGCGGTGTTCAAAAACATGAAGAGCCTGAAAAAGTGTGAAAAATATGAAGAGCTTCAAAAAGTGTGAAAAATATGAGGAGCATAAGCGATCTGAAAAATAGGTGGAGCAGGAAGCGGTGTTCAAAAACATGAAGAGCCTGACAGGTGTGAAAAGTATGAAGAGCTTCAAAAAGTGTGAAAAATATGAAGAGCTTCAAAAAGTGTGAAAAATATGAGGAGCATGAAATGGTCTGAAAAACAGGAGAAGAATGAAGAGGTGTTTAAAAACATGAAGAGCCTGAAAAGGTGTGAAATATATGACGAACTTCAAAAGGTTTCAAAAATATGAGGAGCATGAAACGGTCTGAAACATAGGAGGAGCATGAAGCAGTGTTCAAAAACATGAAGAGCATGAAAAGGTGTGAAGAAAATGAAGAGTTTCAAAAGTTGACATAAATATGAGGAGAATGAAACAGTCTGAAAAATATGAGGAGCATGAAACGGTGTTGAAAAAGATGAAGAGCCTGAAAAGGTGTGAAAAATATGAAGAGCTTCAAAAAGTGTCAAAAATATGAAGAGAATGAAACAGTCCGAAAAATAGGAGGAGCATGAAAAGGTGTTGAAAAACATGAAGAGGGTGAAAATATGTGTAAAATATGAAGAGCTTCAAAAGGTGTGAAAAATATGAAGAGCTTCAAAAGGTGTGAAAAATATGAAGAGCTTCAAAAGGTGTCAAATATATGAGGAGCATGAAACGGTCAAAAAAATAGGAGGAGTATGAAGCGATGTTGAAAAACATGAAGAGTCTGAAAAGGTGTGAAATATATGAAGAGCTTCAAAAGGTGTGAAATATAGGAGGAGCATGAAGCGGTGTTCAAAAACATGAAGAGCCTGAAAAGGTGTGAAACATATGAAGAGCTTCAAAAGGTGTCAAAAATAAGAGAAGCATGAAGCGGTGTTCAGAAACATGAAGAGCTTGAAAAGGTGTGAAATATATGAAGAGCTTCAAAAAGTGTGAAATATAGGAGGAGCATGAAGCGGTGTTCAGAAACATGAAGAGCCTTAAAAGGTGTGAAATATATGAAGAGCTTCAAAAGTTGTCAAATATGAGTAGCATAAAACGGTCTCAAAATATGACGAGCATGAAGCGGTGTTGAAAAACATGTAGAGCCTGAAAAGGTGTGAAATACATGAAGAGCTTCAAAAGGTGTCAAAATATGAGTAGCATAAAACGGTCTCAAAAATATGGGGAGCATGAAGCGGTGTTGAAAATCATGAAGAGCCTGAAAAGGTGTGAATAATATGAAGAGATTCAAAAGGTGTCAAACATATGAGGAGCATGAAAGTGTGTTGAAAAACATGAAGAGCCTGAAAAGGTGTGAAAAATATGAGGAGCTTCAAAAGTTGTCAAAAATATGAGGAGCATGAAACGGTCTGAAAAATAGCAGGAGCATGAAATGGTGTTCAAAACATGAAGAGCTTGAAAAGGTGTGAAAAATATTAAGAGCTTCAAAAGTATCAAAAATATGAGGAGCATGAAACGGCCTGAAAAATAGGAAGAGCATGAAGCGGTGTTGAATAACATGAAGATCTTGAAAAGGTGTGAACAATATTAGGAGCATGAAACGGTCTCAAAAATATGAGGAGCATGAAGCAGTGTTGAAAATCATGAAGAGCCTGAAAAGGTGTGAAAAATATGAAGAGATTCAAAAGGTGTCAAACATATGAGGACCATGAAACTGTGTTGAAAAACAAGAAGAGCATGAAAAGGTGTGAAAAATATGAGGAGCATGAAAAGGTCTGAAAAATAGGAGGAGCATGAAATGTTGTTGAAAAACATGAAGAGCAAGAAAAGGTGTGAAAAATATGAAGAGTTTCAAAGGTTTGAAATACATGAGGATCATGAAAAGGTTTGAAAAATAGGAGAAGCATGAAGCGGTGTTCAAAAACATGAAGAGCCTGAAAAGGCTTGAAAAATATGAAGAGCTTCAAAAGGTGTGAAATAAATGAGGAGCATGAAACGGTCTGAAAAATAGGAGGAGCATGAAGCGGTGTTCAAAAACATGAAGAGCCTGAAAAGGCTTGAAAAATATGAAGAGCTTCAAAAGGTGTGAAAAATATGAGGAGCATGTTATGGTTTGAAAAATAGGATTAGCATGAAGAGGTGTTCAAAAACATGAAGAGCCTGAAAAGTTGTGAAAACTATGAAAAGCATCAAAAGGTGTCAAAAATGAGATGAGCATGAAACTGTCTGAAATATAGGAGGAGTATGAAGCGGTGTTCAAAACATGAAGAGCCCGAAAAGGTGTGAAAAATATGAAGAGCTTCAAAAGGTGTCAAATATATGAGGAGCATGAAACGGTCTGAAAAAGAGGAGGAGCATGAAGCGGTGTTGAAAAACATGAAGAGCCTGAAAAGGTGTATAAAATATGAAAAGATTCAAAAGGTGTGAAATACATGAGGAGCATGAAAGAGCTGAAAATTAGGAGAAGCATGAAGTGGTGTGGAAAAACATGAAGAGCCTGAAAAGGTGTGAAAAATATGAAGAGCTTCAAAAGGTGTGAAATACATGAGGAGCATGAAACTCTCTGAAAAATAGGAGGAGCATGAAGCGGTGTTCAAAAATATGAAGAGCCTGAAAAGGTGTGAACAATATGAAGAGCTTCAAAAATATGAAAAATATGAAGAGCTTCAAAAGGTGTGAAAAATATGAAGAGCTTCAAAAGGTGTGAAATATATGAGGAGCATGAAACGGTCTGAAAAATAGCAGGATCATGAAGCGGTGTTGAAAAACATAAAGAGTCTGAAAACGTGTGAAAATATGAAGAGCTTCAAAAATATGAAAAATATGAAGAGCTTCAAAAGGTGTGAAAAATATGAAGAGCTTCAGAAGGTGTCAAAAATATGAGGAGCAAGAAACGGTCTGCAAAATAGGAGGAGCATGAAATGGTGTTCAAAAACATGAAGAGCCTGAAATCGTGTGAAAAATATGAAGAGCTTCAAAAGGTGTGAAAAATATGAGGAGCATGAAACGGTCTAAAAAAAAGGAGGAGCATGAAGCGGTGTTCAAAAATATGAAGAGCCTGAAAAGGTGTGAAAAATATGAAGAGCTTCAAAAGGTGTCAAAAATATGAGGAGCATGAAACGGTCTGAAAAATAGGAGGAGCATGAAGCGGTGTTGAAAAACATGAAGAGCCTGAAAAGGTGTGACAAATATGAAGAGCTTCTAAAGGTGTCAAAAATATGAGGAGCATGAAACGGTCTGAAAAAGAGGAGGAGCATGAAGCGGTGTTGAAAAACATGAAGAGCCTGAAAACGTGTGAAAAATATGAAAAGCTTCAAAAGGTGTGAAATACATGAGGAGCATGAAAGAGCTGAAAATTTGGAGAAGCATGAAGTGGTGTGGAAAAACATGAAGAGCCTGAAAAGGTGTGAAAAATATGAAGAGCTTCTGAAGGTGTGAAATACATGAGGAGCATGAAACTCTCTGAAAAATATAAGGAGCATGAAGTGGTGTTCAAAAACATGAAGAGCCTGAAAAGGTGTAAAAAATATGAAGAGCTTCAAAAGGTGTGAAAAATATGAGGAGCATGTTATGGCTTGAAAAATAGGATTAGCATGAAGAGGTGTTCAAAAACATGAAGAGCCTGAAAAGTTGTGAAAAATATGAAAAGCTTCAAAAGGTGTCAAAAATGAGATGAGCATGAAACTGTCTGAAATATAGGAGGAGTATGAAGCGGTGTTCAAAACATGAAGAGCCCGAAAAGGTGTGAAAAATATGAAGAGCTTCAAAAGGTGTGAAAAATATGAGGAGCATGAAACGGTCTAAAAAATAGGAGGAGCATGAAGCGGTGTTCAAAAATATGAAGAGCCTGAAAAGGTGTGAAAAATATGAAGAGCTTCAAAAGGTGTCAAAAATATGAGGAGCATGAAACGGTCTGAAAAATAGGAGGAGCATGAAGCGGTGTTGAAAAACATGAAGAGCCTGAAAAGGTGTGAGAAATATGAAGAGCTTCAAAAGGTGTCAAAAATATGAGGAGCATGAAACGGTCTGAAAAAGAGGAGGAGCATGAAACGGTGTTGAAAAACATGAAGAGCCTGAAAAAGTGTGAAAAATATGAAGAGCTTCAAAACGTGTCAAAAATATGAGGAGCATGAAACGGTCTGAAAAATAGGAGGAGCAAGAAAGGGTGTTGAGCAACATGAAGAGCCTGAAAACGTGTGAAAAATATGAAGAGCTTCAAAAGATGTGAAAAATATGAAGAGCTTCAAAAGGTGTCAAAAATGAGATGAGCATGAAACCGTCTGAAAAATAGGAGGAGCATGAAGTAGTGTTGAAAAACATGAAGAACCTGAAAAGCTGTGAGAAACATGAAGAGCTTCAAAATGTGTCAAATATATGAGGAGCATGAAACGGTCTGAAAAAGAGGAGGAGCAGGAAGCGGTGTTGAGAAACATGAAGAGCCTGAAAATGTGTGAAAAATATGAAGAGCTTCTAAAGGTGTCAAAAATATGAGGAGCATGAAACGGTCTTAAAAATACGAGGAGCATGAAGTGGTGTTGAAAAACATGAACAGCCTGAAAAGGTGTGAAATATATGAAGAGCTTCTAAAGGTGTCAAAAATATGAGGAGCATGAATCGGTCAAAAATTAGGAGGATCATGAAAAGTTGTTGAAAAACATGAAGATCCTGAAAAGATGTGAAAATTATGAAGAGCTTCAAAAGGTGTGAAATATATGAAGAGCTTCAAAAGGTGTCAAAAATGAGATGAGCATGAAATGGTCTGAAAAATAGGAGGAGCATGAAGCAGTGTTGAAAAAAATGAAGAGACTGAAAAGATGTGAAAAATATGAACAGCTTCAAAAGGTGGAAAAATATGAGGAGCATGAAACGGTCTAAAAAATAGGAGTACCATGAACCGGTGTTGAAAAACATGAAGAGCCAGAAAAGGTGTGAAAAATATTAAGAGCTTCAAAATGTGTGAAAAATATGAAGAGCTTCAAAAGGTTTCAAAAAAGAGATGAGCATGAAACGGTCTGAAAATTAGGAGGAGAATGAAGTGGTGCTGAAAAAAATGAGGAGCCTGAAAAGGTGTGAAAAATATGAAGAGCTTCAAAAGGTGTCAAAAATGAGATCATCATGAAACGGTCTGAAAAATAGGAGGTGCATGAGGTGGTGTTGAAAAAAAAGAAGAGACTGAAAAGGTGTGAAATATATGAAGAGCTTCAAAAGATGTCAAAATATGAGGAGCATGATACGGTCTGAAAAATAGGAGGAGCATGAAGCGGTGTTGAAAAAATGAAGAGCCGGAAAAGGTGTGAAAAATATGAAGAGCATCAAAAGGTGTCAAAAATATGAGGAGTATGAAACGGTCTGAAAAATAGGAGGAGCATGAAGCGGTGTTGCAAAACATGAGGAGCCTGAAAAGGTGTGAAAAATATGAAGAGCTTTAAAAGGTGTCAAAAATGAGATGAGCATGAAACGGTCTGAAAAATAGGAGGAGCAAGAAGCGGTGTTGAAAAACATAAAGAGCATGAAAACGTATGAAGAATATGAAGAGCTTCAAAAGGTGTGAAAAATATGAAGAGCTTTAAAAGGTGTCAAAAATGAGATGAGCATGAAACGGTCTGAAAAATAGGTGGAGCATGAAGTGGTATTGAAAAACATGAAGAGCCTGAAAAGGTGTGAAAGATATGAAGAGCTTCAAAAGGTCTCAAAAATATGAGGAGCATGAAACGGTCTGAAAAATAGGAACAGCATGAAGCGGTGTTGCAAAACATGAAGAGCCTGAAAAGGTGTCAAAAATATGAAGAGCTTCAAAAGGTGTGAAATACATGAGGAGCATTAAACGCCCTGAAAAATAGGAGGAGCATGCAGAGGTGTTCAAATATATGAAGAGCCTGAAAAGGTGTCAAAAATATGAAGAGATTCAAAAGGTGTGAAAAATATGAAGAGCTTCAAAATGTTTCAAAAATGAAATGAGCATGAAACGGTCTGAAAAAGCTGAGGAGCATGAAGTGGTGTTGAAACACATGAAGAGCCTGAAAAGGTGTGAAAAATATGAAGAGGTTCAAAGGTGTGAAATACATGAGGATCATGAAATGGTTTGAAAAATACGAGGAGCATGAAGCAGTGTTCAAAAACATGAAGAGCCTGAAAAGGTTTGAAAAATATGAAGAGCTTCAAAAGGTGTCAAAAATATGAGGAGCATGAAACCGTCTGAAAAATAGGAGGAGCATGAAGCGGTGTTGAAAAACATGAAGAGCGTGAAAACGAGTGAAAAATATGAAGAGCTTCAAAAGGTATGAAAAATATGAAGAGCTTCAAAAGGTGTCAAAAAAGAGATGAGCATGAAACCGTCTGAAAAATAGGTGGAGAATGAAGCGGTGTTGAAAAACATGAAGAGACTGAAAAGATGTGAAAAATATGAAGAGCTTCAAAAGGTGTCAAAAATATGAGGAGAATGAAACGGTCTGAAAAATAGGAGGAGCATGAAACCGTGTTCAAAAACATGAAGAGACTGAAAAGGGTGAAAAATATGAAGAGCTTCAAAAGGTGTGAAAAATAGGAGGAGCATGAAGCGGTGTGCAAAAACATGAAGCCTGAAAAGGTGTGAAAAATATGAAGAGCATCAAAAGGTGTCAAAAATATGAGGAGCATGAAACGGTCTGAAAAATAGGAGGAGCATGAAGCGGTGTTGAAAAACATGAAGAGCCTGAAAAGGTGTTAAAAATATGAAGAGTTTCAAAAGGTGTCAAATATATGAGCAGCAAGAATCGGTCTGAAATATAGGAGTAGCATGAAACGGTGTTCAAATACATGCAGAGCCTGAAAAGTTGTGAAAAATATGAAGAGCTTCAAATGGTGTCAAATATATGAAGAGCTTCAAAAGGTGTCAAAAATGAGATGAGCATGAAACGGTCTGAAAAATAGGAGGAGCAAGAAGTCGTGTTCCAAAAAATGAAGAGCCTGAGAAGGTGTGAAATATATCAAGAACTTCAAAATGTGTCAAAAATATGAGGAGCATGAAACGGTCTGAAAAATAGGAGGAGCATGAAACGGTGTTGAAAAACATGCAGAGCCTGAAAAGGTGTGAAAAATATGAAGAACTTCAAAAGGTGTGAAATATATGAGGAGCATGAAACGGTCTTAAAAATAGGAGGAGCATGAAGCGGTTTTCAAAAATATGAAGAGCATGAAAAGGTGTGAAAAATATGAGGAGCTTCAAAAGGTATGAAATACATGAGGAGTATGAAACTGTCTTGAAAATAGGAGGAGCATGAAGCGGTGCTAAAAAACATGAAGAGGCTTAAAAGGTGTGAAAAATATGAAGAGCTTCAAAAGGTGTCAAAAATATGAAGAACTTCAAAAGGTTTCAAAAATGAGAGGAGTATGAAGCAGTCTGAAAAATAAGAGGAGCATGAAGCGGTGTTCAAAAACATGAAGAGCCTGAAAAGGTGTGAAAAATATGAAGAGCTTCAAAAGGTGTCAAAAATGAGATGAGCATGAAACGGTCTGAAAAATAGGAGGAGCATGAAGTGGTGTTGAAAAAAAAAGAAGAGACGGAAAAGGTGTGAAATATATGAAGGGCTTCAAAAGGTGTCAAAAATATGAGGAGAATGAAACGGTCTGAAAATAGGAGGAGCATGAAGCGGTGTTCAAAAACATGAAGAGCCTGAAAAGGTGTGAAAAATATGAAGAGCTTCAAAAGGTGTCAAAAATATGAGGAGCATGAAACGGTTTGAAAAATAGGAGGAGCATGAAGCGGTGTTCAAAAACAGGAAAAGCCTGAAAAGTTGTGAAAAATATGAAGAGCTTCAAAAGTTGTCAAAAATATGAGGAGCATGAAAAGGTCAGAAAAATAGGAGGATCATGAAGCGGTGTTCAAAAACATGAAGAGCCTGAAAAGCTGTGCAAAATATGAAGAGCTTCAAAAGGTGTCAAAAATATGAGGAGCATGAAACGGTCTGCAAAAAAGGAGGAGCATGAAGTGGTGTTGAAAAAATTCAAGAGCCTGACAAGGGCTGAAAAATATGAAAAGCTTCAAAAGTTGTCAAAAATATGAGGAGCATGAAACGGTCTGAAAAATAGGAGGAGCATGAAGCGGTGTTCAAAAACATGAAGAGCCTGAAAAGGTGTCAAAAATATGAAGAGCTTCAAAAGGTGTCAAAAATATGAGGAGCATGAAACGGTCTGAAAAATAGGAGGAGCATGAAGTGGTGTTGAAAAACATGAAGAGTCTGAAAACGTGTGAAATTATGAAGAACTTCAAAAATATGCAAAATATGAAGAGCTTCAAAAGGTGTGAAAAATATGAAGAGCTTCAAAAGGTGTAAAAAGGGGATGAACATGAAACGGTCTGAAAAATAGGAGGAGCATGAAGCGGTGTTGAAAATCATAAAGAGCCTGAAAATTTGTGAAAAATATGAAGAGCTTCAGAAGATGTGAAAAACATGAAGAACTTCAAAAGGTGTCAAAAGGAGATGAGCATGAAACGGTCTGAAAAATAAGAGGAGCATGAAGTGGCGTTGAAAATAATGAAAAGCCTGAAAAGGTGTGAAATATATGAAGAGCTTCAAAAGGTGTCAAAAATATGAGGAGAATGAAACGGTCTGTAAAATAGGAGGAGCATGAAATGGTGTTCAAAAACATGAAGAGCCTGAAAAGGTGTGAAAAATATGAAGAGCTTCAAAAGGTGTCAAAAATATGAGGAGCATGAAAACTTCTGAAAAATAGGAGGAGCATGAAGCGGTGTTCAAAACAGGAAGACCCTGAAAAGTAGTGAAAAATATGAAGAGCTTCAAAAGGTGTCAAAAATATGAGGAGCATGAAACGGTCTGAAAAATAGGAGGACTATGAAACGGTGTTCAAAAACATGAAGAGCCTGAAAAGGTGTGAAAAATATGAAGAGCTTCAAAACGTGTCAAAAATATGAGGAGCATGAAATGGTCTGAAAAATAGGAGGAGCAAGAAAGGGTGTTGAACAACATGAAGAGCCTGAAAACGTGTGAAAAATATGAAGAGCTTCAAAAGATGTGAAAATTATGAAGAGCTTCAAAAGGTGTCAAAAATGAGATGAGCATGAAACCGTCTGAAAAATAGGAGGAGCATGAAGTAGTGTTGAAAAACATGAAGAACCTGAAAAGCTGTGAGAAACATGAAGAGCTTCAAAAGGTGTCAAAAATATGAGGAGCATGAAACGTTCTGAAAAAGAGGAGGAGCAGGAAGCGGTGTTGAAAACATGAAGAGCCTGAAAATGTGTGAAAAATATGAAGAGCTTCTAAAGGTGTGAAATATATGAGGTGCAAGAAACGGTCTGAAAAATAGGAGTACCATGAACCAGTGTTGAAAAACATGAAGAGCCAGAAAAGGTGTGAAAAATATTAAGAGCATCAAAATGTGTGAAAAATATGAAGAGCTTCAAAAGGTGTCAAAAAAGAGATGAGCATGAAACGGTCTGAAAAATAGGAGGAGAATGAAGTGGTGTTGAAAAAAATGAGGAGCCTGAAAAGGTGTGAAAAATATGAAGAGCTTCAAAAGGTGTCAAAAATGAGATGATCATGAAACGGTCTGAAAAATAGGAGGTGCATGAGGTGGTGTTGAAGAAAAAGAAGAGACTGAAAAGGTGTGAAATATATGAAGAGCTTCAAAAGGTGTCAAAATATGAGGAGCATGATACGGTCTGAAAAATAGGAGGAGCATGAAGCGGTGTTCAAAACATGAATAGCCTGAAAAATTGTGAAAAATATGAAAAGCTTCCAAAGGTGTCAAAAATGAGATGAGCATGAAACGGTCTGAAAAATAGGAGGAGCATGAAGTGGTGTTGAAAAAATGAAGAACCTGAAAAGGTGTGAAAAACATGAAGAGCATCAAAAGTTGTAAAAAATATGAGGAGTATGAAACGGTCTGAAAAATAGGAGGACCATGAAGCGGTGTTGCAAAACATGAGGAGCCTGAAAAGGTGTGAAAAATATGAAGAGCTTCAAAAGGTGAGAAAAATATGAGGTGCATGAAACGGTCTGAAAAATAGGAGGAGCATGAAGCGGTGTTGAAAAACATGAAGAGCCTGAAAAGGTGTGAAAAATATGAAGAGCTTCAAAAGGTGTGAAATACATGAGGAGCATGAAACGTGTTGAAAAATAGGAGAAGCATGAAGTGGTGTGGAAAAACATCAAGAGCCTGAAAAGGTGTGAAAAATATGAAGGGCTTCAAAAGGTGTGAAATACATGAGGAGCAAGAAACGGTCTGAAAAATAGGAGGAAGAGGAAGAGGTGTTCAAAAATATGAAGAGCCTGAAAAGGTGTGAAAAATATGAAGAGCTTCAAAAGGTGTCAAAAATATGAGGAGCATGAAACGTTGTGAAAAATAGGAGCAGCATGAAACGGTGTTCAAAAACATGAAGACATTGAAAAGGTGTGAAAAATATGAAAAGGTGCAAAAGGTTTGAAATATATGAGGAGCAGGAAACGGTCTGAAAAATATGAGGAGCATGAAGCGGTGTTCAAAAACATGAAGAGCCTGAAAAGGTGAGAAAAATATGAAGAGCTTCAAAAGGTGTGAAATACATGAGGATCATTAAACGCCCTGAAAAATAGGAGGAGCATGCAGAGGTGTTCAAAAAAATGAAGAGCCTGAAAAGGTGTCAAAAATATGAAGAGATTCAAAAGGTGTGAAAAATATGAAGAGCTTCAAAATGTTTCAAAAATGAAATGAGCATGAAACGGTCTGAAAAAGCTGAGGAGCATGAAGTGGTGTTGAAACACATGAAGAGCCTGAAAAGGTGTGAAAAATATGAAGAGGTTCAAAGGTGGGAAATACATGAGGATCATGAAATGGTTTGAAAAATACGAGGAGCATGAAGCAGTGTTCAAAAACATGAAGAGCCTGAAAAGGTGTGAAAAATATGAAGACCTTCAAAAAGTGTCAAAAATGTGAGGAGCAAGAAACGGTCAGAAAATAGGAGGAGCATGAAACGATCTGAAAAATAGGAGGAGCATGAAGCTGTGTTCAAAAACATGAAGAGCCTGAAAAGGTGTGAAAAATATGAAGACCTTCAAAAAGTGTCAAAAATATGAGGAGCAAGAAACGGTCAGAAAATAGGAGGAGCATGAAACGGTCTGAAAAATAGGAGGAGCATGAAGCTGTGTTCAAAAACATGAAGAGCCTGAAAAGGGGTGAAAAATCTGAAGAGCTTAAAAAGGTGTCAAAATTATGAGGAGCATTAAACGGTCTGAAAAATAGGAGGAGCATGAAGCTCTGTTCAACAACATGAAGAGCCTGAAAAGGTGCGAAAAATATGAAGAGCCTGAAAAGGTGTGAAAATTATGAAGAGCTTCAAAAGGTGTAAAAAATGAGATGAGCATGAAACGGTCTGAAAAATAGGAGGAGCATTAAGCGGTGTTGAAAATCATGAAGAGGCTGAAAAGGTGTGAAAAATATGAAGAGCTTCAAAAATGTGAAAAATATGAAGAGCTTCAAAAGGTCTCAAAAATTAGATGAGCATGAAACGGTCTGAAAAATAGGAGGAGCATTAAACGGTGTGGAAAAACATGAAGAGCCTGAAAAGGTGTGGAAAAATAGGAAGAGCTTCAAAATGTGTCAAATATATGAGGAGAAGGAAACGGTCTGAAAAATATGAGGAGCATGAAACGGTCTGAAAAATAGGAAGAGCATGAAACGGACTGAAAAAATAGGAGGATCATGAAGCGGTGTTGAAAATCGTGAAGAGCCTGAAATGGTGTGAAAAATGTGAAGAGCTTCAACAGGTGTCAAAAACTTGAGGAGAATGAAACGGTCTGAAAAATAGGAGGAGCATGAAGCTGTGTTGAAAAACATGAAGAGCCAGACAAGGTGTGAAAAATATGAAGAGCTTCAAAAAGTGTCAAAAATATGAGGAGCAAGAAAAGGTCTGAAAAATAGGAGTAGCATGAAACGATCTGAAAAATAGGAGGAGCATGAAGCTGTGTTGAAAAACATGAAGAGCCTGAAAAGGTGTGAAAAATATGAAGAGCTTCAAAAGGTGTAAAAAATGAGAGCAGCATGAAACGGTCTGAAAAATAGGAGGAGCATGAAGTGGAGCTGAAAAACATGAAGTGCCTGAAAAGGTGTGGAAAATATGAAGAGCTTCAAAAGGTGTAAAAAATGAGATGAGCATGAAACGGTCTGAAAAATAGGAGGAGCATGAACTGGTGCTGAAAAACATGAAGAGCATGAAAAGGTGAGAAAAATATGAAGAGCTTTAAAAGGTGTGAAAAATATGACGAGCATGAAACGGTCTGAAAAATTGGAGGAGCATGAAGCTGTATTCAAAAACATGAAGAGCCAGAAAAGGTGTGAAAAATATGAAGAGCTTCAAAAAGTGTCAAAAGTATGAGGAGCAAGAAACGGTCGGAAAATAGGAGGAGCATGAAACGATCTGAAAAATACGAGGAGCATGAAGCTGTGTTCAAAAACATGAAGAGCCTGAAAAGGTGTGAAAAATATGAAGAGCTTGAAAAGGTGTAGAAAATTTGAGCAGCATGAAACGGTCTGAAATATAGGAGGAGCATGAAGTGGAGC
The DNA here is from genome assembly GCF_033118175.1 of Dama dama. Taxonomy (NCBI): domain Eukaryota; kingdom Metazoa; phylum Chordata; class Mammalia; order Artiodactyla; family Cervidae; genus Dama; species Dama dama. Next base: position 9,906,576 of record NC_083706.1, on the reverse strand, counting down.
TGAAAAACCTGAAGAGCCTGAAAAGGTGTGAAAAATATGAAGAGCTTCAAAAGGTGTGAAAAATATGAGGAGCATGAAACTGTCTGAAAAATAGGAGGAGCTTGGATCGGTGTTGAAAAACATGAAGAGCCTGAAAAGGTGTGAAAAATATGAAGAGCTTCAAAAAGTGTCAAATATAAGAGGAGAAAGAAACGGTCTGAAAAAAAGGAGGAGCATGAAGCGGTGTTCAAAAACATGAAGAGCCTGAAAAGGTGTGAAAAATATGAAGAGCTTCAAAAGCTGTCAAAAATGAGATGAGCATGAAACGGTCTGAAAAAAAGGAGGAGCATGAAGCGATGTTGAAAATCTTGAAGAGCTTGAAAAGGTGTGAAAATATGAAGAGCTTCAAAAGGTTTCAAAAATATTAGGATCATGAAACGGTCTGAAAAATAGGAGCAACATGAAACGGTCTGAAAAATAAGAGGAGCATGAAATGGTGTTGAAAAACAGGAAGAGCCAGAAAATGTGAGAAAAATATGAACAGCGTCAAAAGGTTTCAAAAATATGAGGAGCATGAAACTTTCTGAAAAAGAGGAGGAGCATGAACCGGTGTTGAAAAACATGAAGAGCCTGAAAAGGTGTGAAAAATATGAAGAGGTTTAAAAGGTGTCAAAAATATGAGGAGCATGAAACTTTCTGAAAAATAGGAGGATCATGAAACCGTGTTCAAAAACATGAAGAGCCTGAAAAGGTGTGAAAAATATGAAGAGCCTTAAAAAATGTCAAAAATATGAGGAGTATGAAATGGTCTGTAAAATAGCAGGAGCATGAAGCGGTGTTGAAAAACATGAAGAGCCTGAAAAGGTGTGAAAAATATGAAGAGCTTCAAAAGGTGTGAAAAATATGAAGAGCTTCAAAAGTTGTCAAAAATATGAGGAGAATGAAACGGTCTGAAAAATAGGCGGAGCATGAAACGGTGTTCAAAAACATGAAGAGCCTGAAAAGGTGTGAAAAATATGAAGAGCTTCAAAACGTGTCAAAATATGAGGAGCATGAAACGGTCTGAAAAATAGGAGGAGCAAGAAGCGGTGTTGAAAAACATGAAGAGTCTGAAAATGTGTGAAAAATATGAAGAGCTTCAAAAGATGTGAAAAATATGAAGAGCTTCAAAAGCTGTCAAATGAGATGAGCATGAAACGGTCTGAAAAATAGCAGGAGCATGAAGAGGTGTTCAAAAACATGAAGATCCTGAAAAGGGGTGAAAAATATGAAGAGCTTCAAAAGGTGTCAAAATTATGAGGAGCATTAAAAGGTCTGAAAAATGGGAGGAGCATGAAGCTGTGTTCAACAACATGAAGAGCCTGAAAAGGTGCGAAAAATATGAAGAGCCTGAAAAGGTATGAAAAATATGAAGAGCTTCAAAAGGTGTCAAAAATGAAATGAGCATGAAACGGTCTGAAAAATAGGAGGAGCATTAAGCGGTGTTGAAAATCATGAAGAGCCTGAAAAGTTGTGGAAAAATAGGAAGAGCTTTAAAATGTGTCAAATATATGAGGAGAATGAAACGGTCTGAAAAATAGGAGGAGCATTAAACGGTGTGGAAAAACATGAAGAGCCTGAAAAGGTGTGGAAAAATAGGAAGAGCTTCAAAATGTGTCAAATATATGAGGAGAATGAAACGGTCTGAAAAATAGGAGGAGCAAGAAATGGTCTGAAAAATAGGAAGAGCATGAAACGGTCTGAAAAATAGGAGGATCATGAAGCGGTGTTGAAAATCGTGAAGAGCCTGAAAAGGTGTGAAAAATGTGAAGAGCTTCAACAGGTGTCAAAAACTTGAGGAGAATGAAACGGTCTGAAAAATAGGAGGAGCATGAAGCTGTGTTGAAAAACATGAAGAGCCTGAAAAGGTGTGAAAAATATGAAGAGCTTCAAAAGCTGTCAAATATATGAGGAGCACGAAACGGTCTGAAAAAAAGGAGGAGCATGAAGCGTTGTTGAAAATCTTGAAGAGCTTGAAAAGGTGTGAAAAATATGAAGAGCTTCAAAAGGTTTCAAAAATATGAGGATCATGAAACGGTCTGAAAAATAGGAGCAGCATGAAACGGTCTGAAAAATAAGAGGAGCATGAAATGGTGTTGAAAAACAGGAAGAGCCTGAAAAGGTGTGAAAAATATGAAGAGTTTTAAAAGGTGTCAAAATTATGAGGAGCATGAAACTTTCTGAAAAATAGGAGGATCATGAAACCGTGTTCAAAAACATGAAGAGCCTGAAAAGGTGTGAAAAATATGAAGAGCCTTAAAAAATGTCAAAAATATGAGGAGTATGAAACGGTCTGAAAAATAGCAGGAGCATGAAGCGGTGTTGATAAACATGAACAGCCTGAAAAGGTGTGAACAATATGAAGAGCTTCAAAAGGTGTGAAAAATATGAAGAGCTTCAAAAGGTGTCAAAAATATGAGGAGAATGAAACGGTCTGAAAAATAGGCGGAGCATGAAATGGTGTTCAAAAACATGAAGAGCCTGAAAAGGTGTGAAAAATATGAAGAGCTTCAAAACGTGTCAAAAATATGAGGAGCATGAAACGGTCTGAAAAATAGGATGAGCAAGAAGCGGTGTTGAAAAACATGAAGAGACTGAAAATGTGTGAAAAATATGAAGAGCTTCAAAAGATGTGAAAAATATGAAGAGCTTCAAAAGGTGTGAAATACATGAGGAGCATGAAACGGTCTGAAAAATAGGAGGAGCATGAAACGGTCTGAAAAATAGAAGGAGCATGAAGCTGTGTTGAAAAACATGAAGAGCCTGAAAAGGTGTGAAAAATATGAAGAGCTTCAAAAGGTGTAAAAAATGAGAGCAGCATGAAACGGTCTGAAAAATAGGAGGAGCATGAAGTGGAGCTGAAAAACATGAAGTGCCTGAAAAGGTGTGGAAAATATGAAGAGCTTCAAAAGGTGTAAAAAATGAGATGAGCATGAAACGGTCTGAAAAATAGGAGGAGCATGAACTGGTGCTGAAAAACATGAAGAGCATGAAAAGGTGAGAAAAATATGAAGAGCTTTAAAAGGTGTGAAAAATATGACGAGCATGAAACGGTCTGAAAAATTGGAGGAGCATGAAGCTGTATTCAAAAACATGAAGAGCCAGGAAAGGTGTGAAAAATATGAAGAGCTTCAAAAAGTGTCAAAAGTATGAGGAGCAAGAAACGGTCGGAAAATAGGAGGAGCATGAAACGATCTGAAAAATAGGAGGAGCATGAAGCTGTGTTCAAAAACATGAAGAGCCTGAAAAGGTGTGAAAAATATGAAGAGCTTGAAAAGGTGTAGAAAATTTGAGCAGCATGAAACGGTCTGAAATATAGGAGGAGCATGAAGTGGAGCTGAAAAACCTGAAGAGCCTGAAAAGGTGTGAAAAATATGAAGAGCTTCAAAAAGTGTCAAATATAAGAGGAGAAAGAAACGGTCTGAAAAAAAGGAGGAGCATGAAGCGGTGTTCAAAAACATGAAGAGCCTGAAAAGGTGTGAAAAATATGAAGAGCTTCAAAAGCTGTCAAAAATGAGATGAGCATGAAACGGTCTGAAAAAAAGGAGGAGCATGAAGCGATGTTGAAAATCTTGAAGAGCTTGAAAAGGTGTGAAAATATGAAGAGCTTCAAAAGGTTTCAAAAATATTAGGATCATGAAACGGTCTGAAAAATAGGAGCAACATGAAACGGTCTGAAAAATAAGAGGAGCATGAAATGGTGTTGAAAAACAGGAAGAGCCAGAAAATGTGAGAAAAATATGAACAGCGTCAAAAGGTTTCAAAAATATGAGGAGCATGAAACTTTCTGAAAAAGAGGAGGAGCATGAACCGGTGTTGAAAAACATGAAGAGCCTGAAAAGGTGTGAAAAATATGAAGAGGTTTAAAAGGTGTCAAAAATATGAGGAGCATGAAACTTTCTGAAAAATAGGAGGATCATGAAACCGTGTTCAAAAACATGAAGAGCCTGAAAAGGTGTGAAAAATATGAAGAGCCTTAAAAAATGTCAAAAATATGAGGAGTATGAAATGGTCTGTAAAATAGCAGGAGCATGAAGCGGTGTTGAAAAACATGAAGAGCCTGAAAAGGTGTGAAAAATATGAAGAGCTTCAAAAGGTGTGAAAAATATGAAGAGCTTCAAAAGTTGTCAAAAATATGAGGAGAATGAAACGGTCTGAAAAATAGGCGGAGCATGAAACGGTGTTCAAAAACATGAAGAGCCTGAAAAGGTGTGAAAAATATGAAGAGCTTCAAAACGTGTCAAAATATGAGGAGCATGAAACGGTCTGAAAAATAGGAGGAGCAAGAAGCGGTGTTGAAAAACATGAAGAGTCTGAAAATGTGTGAAAAATATGAAGAGCTTCAAAAGATGTGAAAAATATGAAGAGCTTCAAAAGCTGTCAAATGAGATGAGCATGAAACGGTCTGAAAAATAGCAGGAGCATGAAGAGGTGTTCAAAAACATGAAGATCCTGAAAAGGGGTGAAAAATATGAAGAGCTTCAAAAGGTGTCAAAATTATGAGGAGCATTAAAAGGTCTGAAAAATGGGAGGAGCATGAAGCTGTGTTCAACAACATGAAGAGCCTGAAAAGGTGCGAAAAATATGAAGAGCCTGAAAAGGTATGAAAAATATGAAGAGCTTCAAAAGGTGTCAAAAATGAAATGAGCATGAAACGGTCTGAAAAATAGGAGGAGCATTAAGCGGTGTTGAAAATCATGAAGAGCCTGAAAAGTTGTGGAAAAATAGAAAGAGCTTTAAAATGTGTCAAATATATGAGGAGAATGAAACGGTCTGAAAAATAGGAGGAGCATTAAACGGTGTGGAAAAACGTGAAGAGCCTGAAAAGGTGTGGAAAAATAGGAAGAGCTTCAAAATGTGTCAAATATATGAGGAGAATGAAACGGTCTGAAAAATAGGAGGAGCAAGAAATGGTCTGAAAAATAGGAAGAGCATGAAACGGTCTGAAAAATAGGAGGATCATGAAGCGGTGTTGAAAATCGTGAAGAGCCTGAAAAGGTGTGAAAAATGTGAAGAGCTTCAACAGGTGTCAAAAACTTGAGGAGAATGAAACGGTCTGAAAAATAGGAGGAGCATGAAGCTGTGTTGAAAAACATGAAGAGCCTGAAAAGGTGTGAAAAATATGAAGAGCTTCAAAAGCTGTCAAATATATGAGGAGCACGAAACGGTCTGAAAAAAAGGAGGAGCATGAAGCGTTGTTGAAAATCTTGAAGAGCTTGAAAAGGTGTGAAAAATATGAAGAGCTTCAAAAGGTTTCAAAAATATGAGGATCATGAAACGGTCTGTAAAATAGGAGCAGCATGAAACGGTCTGAAAAATAAGAGGAGCATGAAATGGTGTTGAAAAACAGGAAGAGCCTGAAAAGGTGTGAAAAATATGAAGAGTTTTAAAAGGTGTCAAAATTGTGAGGAGCATGAAACTTTCTGAAAAATAGGAGGATCATGAAACCGTGTTCAAAAACATGAAGAGCCTGAAAAGGTGTGAAAAATATGAAGAGCCTTAAAAAATGTCAAAAATATGAGGAGTATGAAACGGTCTGAAAAATAGCAGGAGCATGAAGCGGTGTTGAAAAACATGAACAGCCTGAAAAGGTGTGAACAATATGAAGAGCTTCAAAAGGTGTGAAAAATATGAAGAGCTTCAAAAGGTGTCAAAAATATGAGGAGAATGAAACGGTCTGAAAAATAGGCGGAGCATGAAATGGTGTTCAAAAACATGAAGAGCCTGAAAAGGTGTGAAAAATATGAAGAGCTTCAAAACGTGTCAAAAATATGAGGAGCATGAAACGGTCTGAAAAATAGGAGGAGCAAGAAGCGGTGTTGAAAAACATGAAGAGCCTGAAAATGTGTGAAAAATATGAAGAGCCTGAAAAGGTGTGAAAAATATGAAGAGCTTCAAAAGGTGTGAAATACATGAGGAGCATGAAACGGTCTGAAAAATAGGAGGAGCATGAAACGGTCTGAAAAATAGGAGGAGCATGAAACAGTGTTGAAAAACATGAAGATCCTGAAAAGCTGTGAAAAATATGAAGAGCTTCAAAAGGTGTCAAATATATGAGGAGCTTGAAACGGTCTGAAAAATAAGAGTAACATGAAACGGTCTGATAAATAGGAGGAGCATGAAGCGGTGTTCAAAAACATGAAGAGCCTGAAAAGGTGTGAAAAATAAGAAGAGCTTCAAAAGGTATGAATAATGAGAGGAGCATGAAACGGTCTGTAAAATAGGAGGAGCATGAAGCGGTGTTGAAAAACATGAAGACCCTGAAAAGGTGTGAAAAATATGAAGAGCTTCAAAACGTGTCAAAAATATGAGGAGCCTGAAACAGTCTCAAAAATAGGAAGAGCATGAAACGGTCTGAAAAATAGGAGGATCATGAAGCGGTGTTGAAAATCGTGAAGAGCCTGAAAAGGTGTGAAAAATGTGAAGAGCTTCAACAGGTTTCAAAAACATGAGAAGAATGAAACGGTCTGAAAAATAGGAGGAGTATGAAGCTATGTTCAAAAACATGAAGAGCCAGAAAAGGTGTGAAAAATATGAAGAGCTTCAAAAAGTGTAAAAAATGAGATGAGCATGAAACGGTCTGAAAAATAGGAGGAGCATGAAGCGGTGCTGAAAAACATGAAGAGCCTGAAAAGGTTTGAAAAATATGAAGAGCTTCACACGGTGTGAAAAATATGAGGAGCATGAAACGGTCTGAAAAATAGGAGGAGCATGAAGTGGAGCTGAAAAACATGAAGAGCCTGGAAAGGTGTGCAAAATATGAAGAGCTTCAAAAGGTGTAAAAAATGAGATGAGCCTGAAACGGTCTGAAAAATAGGAGGAGCATGAAGCGGTGTTCAAAACATGAAGAGCCTGAAAAGGTGTGAAATATATGAAGAGCTTGAAAAGGTGTAAAAATATGAGGAGCATGAAACCGTCTGCAAAATAGGAGGAGCATGAAATGGTGTTCAAAAACATGAAGAGCATGAAAAGATGTGAAAATTATGAAGAGCTTCAAAAGGTGTGAAATACATGAGGAGGATTAAACGGTCTGAAAAATAGGAGGAGCATGAAGTGGTGTTCAAAAACATGAAGACCATGAAAAGGTGTGAAAAATATGAAGAGCCTCAAAAGTGTGAAAAATATGATGAACATGATATGTTTTGAAAAATAGGATTAGCCTGAAGCGGTGTTCAAATACATGAAGAGCCTGAAAAGTTGTGAAAAATATGCAAAGCTTCAAAAGGTGTCAAAAAAGAGATGAGCATGAAACGGTCTGAAAAATAGGAGCAGCATGAATCGGTGCTGAAAAACATGAAGAGCCTGAAAAGGTGTGAGAAATATGAAGAGCTTCAAAAGGTGTCAAAAATATGAGGAGCATGAAACGATCTGCAAAAAATAAGGAGCAAGAAGTGGTGTTCAAAAACATGAAGAGCCTGAAAAGATGTCAAAAATATGAAGAGCTTCAAAAGGTGTCAAAAATATGAGGAGCATGAAACGGTTTGACAAATTGGAAGAGCATGAAACGGTGTTCAAAAACATGAAGAGACTGAAAAGTGGTGAAAAATATGAAGAGCTTCAAAACGTGTCAAATATATGAGGAGCATGAAACGGTCTGAAAAATAGGAGGAGCATGAAGCGGTGTTGAAAAACGTGAAGAGCCTGAAAACGTGTGAAAAATATTAAGAGCTTCAAAAGGTGTGAAAAATATGAAGACCTTCAAAGTGTCAAAAATCGATGAGCAGTAAATGGTCTAAAAAATAGGAGAGCATGAAATGGTGTTAAAAACATGAAGAGCCTGAAAAGGTGTGAAATATATGAAGAGCTTCAAAAGGTATCAAAAATATGAGGAGAATGAAACGGTCGGAAAAATAGGAGGGGCATGAAGCGGTGTTCAAAAACATGAAGATCCTGAAAAGGTGTGAAAAATACGAAGAGCTTCAAAAGGTGTGAAATACATGAGGAGCATGAAACGGTCTGAAAAATAGGAGAAGCATGAAGCGGTTTTGAAAAAAAAAAGCCTGAAAATGTGTGAAAAATATGAAGAATTTCAAAAGGTGTGAAAAATATGAGGACCATGAAACGGTATGAAAAATAGGAGGAGCATCAAGTGGTGTTGAAAACCATAAAGAGCTTGAAAACGTGGGAAAATATGAAGAGCTTCAAAATGTCTCAAAAATATGAGGAATATGAAACGGTCTGAAAAATAGGAGGATCATAAAGCGGTGTTGAAAAACATGAAGAGCCTGAAAATGGTGTGAAAAATATGAAGAGCTTCAAAAGGTGTCAAAAATGAGATGTGCATGAAACGGTCTGAAAAATAGGAGCAGCATGAAGTGGTTGTGAAAAACATGAAAAGCCTGAAAATGTGTGCAAAATATGAAGAGCTTCAAAAGGTGTGAAATACATGAGGAGCATGAAATGGTCTGAGAAATAGGAGGAGCATGAAGCGGTGTTCAAAAACATGAAGAGCCTGAAAAGGTGGGAAAATGTGAATAGCTTCAAAAGGTGTCAAAAATATGAGGAGTTTGAAACGGTCTGAAAAATAGGAGGAGCATGAAGCGTTGTTCAAAACCAAGAAGAGCTTGAAAAGGTGTGAAAATTATGAAGAGCTTCAAAAGTTGTCAAAAATATGAGGAGCATGATACGGTCTGAAAAATAAGGGGGAGCATGAAGTGGTGTTCAAAAACAGGAAGAGCCTGAAAAGGGGTGAAAAATATGAAGAGCTACAAAATGTGTAAAAATTATAAGGAGCATGAAACGGTCTGAAAAATAGGAGAAGCATGAAGCGGTTTTGAAAAACATGAAAAGCCTGAAAATGTGTGAAAAATATGAAGAATTTCAAAAGGTGTGAAAAATATGAGGACCATGAAACGGTATGAAAAATAGGAGGAGCATCAAGTGGTGTTGAAAACCATAAAGAGCTTGAAAACGTGGGAAAATATGAAGAGCTTCAAAATGTCTCAAAAATATGAGGAATATGAAACGGTCTGAAAAATAGGAGGATCATAAAGCGGTGTTGAAAAACATGAAGAGCCTGAAAATGATGTGAAAAATATGAAGAGCTTCAAAAGGTGTCAAAAATGCGATGTGCATGAAACGGTCTGAAAAATAGGAGCAGCATGAAGTGGTTGTGAAAAACATGAAAAGCCTGAAAATGTGTGCAAAATATGAAGAGCTTCAAAAGGTGTGAAATACATGAGCAGCATGAAATGGTCTGAGAAATAGGAGGAGCATGAAGCGGTGTTCAAAAATATGAAGAGCCTGAAAAGGTGTGAAATAAATGAAGAGCTTCAAAAGGTGTGAAAAATATGAATAGCATGATACTGTCTGAAAAATAGGAGAAGCATGCAGTGGTGTTCAAAAACATGAAGAGCCTGAAAAGTTGTGAAAAATACGCATAGCTTCAAAAGGTGTCAAAAATTAGATGAGCATTAAACGGTCTGAAAAATTGGAGGAGCAAGAAGTAGTGTTGAAAAATATGAAGAGCCTGAAAAGGTGTGAAAAATATGAAGAGATTCAAAAGGTGTGAAATACATGAGGAGCATGAAACTCTCTGAAAAATAGGAGGAGCATGAAGTGGTGTTGAAAAACATGAAGAGCCTGAAATGTTGTGAAATATATGAAGACCTTCATAACGTGTGAAAAATATGAGGAGCTTGAAAAAGTGTCAAAATTATGAGGACATGAAACGGTCTGAAAAATAGGAGGAGCATGAAAATGTCTGAAAAATAGGAGGAGCATGAAGTGGTGTTGAAAAACATGAAGAGCCTGAAAAGTGTGAAAAATATGAAGAGCTTCATAAGGTGACAAAAATATGAGGAGCATGAAACGGTCTGAAAAATAGGAGGAGCATGAAGCGGTGTTCAAAACATGAAGACCCTGAAAATGTGTGAAAAATATGAAGGGCTTCAAAAGGTGTCAAAAATATGAGGAGCATGAAACGGTCTGAAAAATAGAAGGAGCATGAAATGCTGATCAAGAACATGAAGAGCCTGAAAAGGTGTGAAAAATATGAAGAGCTTCAAAAGGTGTGAAATACATGAGGAGCATGAAACGGTCTGAAAAATAGGAGAAGCATGACTTGGTGTGGAAAAAGATGAAGAGCCTGAAAAAGTGTGAAAAATATGAAGAGCTTCAAAAGATGTGAAATACATGAGGAGCATGAAACGGTCTGAAAAATAGGAGGAGCATGAAGCGGTGTTCAAAAACATGAAGAGCCTGAAAAGTGTGAAAAATATGAAGACCTTCAAAAGGTGTGAAAAATATGAAGAGCTTCAAAATGTGTCAAAAATCGATGAGCAGGAAATGGTCTGAAAAATAGGACAGCATGAAGTGTTTTTAAAAACATGAAGAGCCTGAAAAGGTGTGAAATATATGAAGAGCTTCAAAAGGAATCAAAAATATGAGGAGAATGAAACGGTCTGAAAAATGGGAGGGGCATGAAGCGATGTTGAAAAACATGAAGAGCCTGAAAATGTGTGAAAAATATGAAGATCTTCTAAAGGTGTCAAATATATGAGGAAACGAAACGACGTGTAAAATTGGAAGAGCATGAAGTGGTGTTGAAAAACATGAAGAGCCTGAAAAGTGTGAAAAACATGAAGAGCTTCAAAAGGTGTGAAAAATATGAAGAGCTTCAAAATGTGTCAAAAATCGATGAGCAGGAAATGGTCTGAAAAATAGGAGAGCATGAAGTGGTTTTAAAAACATGAAGATCCTGAAATGGTGTGAAATATATGAAGAGATTCAAAATGTGTGAAACATATGAGGAGCTTCAAAAAGTGTCAAAAATATGAGGAGCATGAAACGGTCTGAAAAATAGGAGGAGGATGAAACGGTGTTCAGAAACATGAAGAGCCTGAAAAGGTGTGAAAAATATGAAGAGCTTCAAAATGTGTCAAAAATATGAGGAGCATGAAACGGTCTGAAAAATAGGAAAAGCATGAAGTGGTGTTGAAAAGCATGAAGAGCCTGAAAAGTGTGAAAAATATGAAGAGCTTCTAAAGGTATCAAAAATATGAGGAGAATGAAAGGTCTGAAAAATAGGAGGAGCATGAAGTGGTGTTGAAAAACATGAAGAGCCTGAAAAGTGTGAAAAATATGAAGAGCTTCAAAAGGTGTCAAAAATATGAGGAGCATGAAACGGTCTGAAAAATAGGAGAAGCATGAAGTGGTGTGGGAAAAGATGAAGAGCCTGAAAAAGTGTGAAAAATATGAAGAGCTTCAAAAGGTGTGAAATACATTAGGAGCATGAAACTCTCTGAAAAATAGGAGGAGCATGAAGTGGTGTTCAAAAACATGAAGAGCCTGATAATTTGTGAAAAATATGAAGAGATTCAAAAGGTGTGAGAAATATGAGGAGGATGAAACGGTCTGAACAATAGGAGGAGTATGAAGCGGTGTTCAGAAACATGAAGGGCCTGAAAAGTTGTGAAAAATATGAAAAGCTTCAAAAGGTGTCAAAAATATGAGGAGCATGAAACGGTCTGAAAAATAGGAGGAGCATGAAATGGTGTTGAAAAACATGAAGAGCCTGAAAAGGTGTGAGAAATATGAAGAGTTTCAAAAGGTGTGAAAAATATGAAGAGCTTCAAAAGGTGTCAAAAAGTAGATGAGCATGAAACGGTCTGAAAAATAGGAGGAGCATGAAGTGGTTTTGAAAAACATGAAGAGCCTGAAAAGGTGTGAAATATATGAAGAGCTTCAAAAGGTGTCAAAAATATGAGGAGCATGAAACGGTCTGAAAAATAGGAGGAGCATGAAGCAGTGTTGCAATACATGAAAGGCCTGAAAAGATGTGAAAAATATGAAGAGCTTCAAAAGGTGTCAAAAATATGAGGAGCATGAAACGGTCTGAAATATAAAGGAGCATGAAACGCTGATCAAATACATGAAGAGTCTGAAAAGGTGTGAAAAATATAAAGAGCTTCAAAAGCTGTCAAGTTTATGAGAAGCATGAAACGGTCTGAAAAATAGGAGGAGCATGAAGCGGTGTTCAAAAACATGAAGAGCATGAGAAGGTGTGAAAAATATGAAGAGCTTCAAAAGGTGTCAAAAATATGAAGAGCTTCAAAAGGTGTCAAAAATGAGATGAGCATGAAACGGTTTGAAAAATCGGAGGAGCATGAAGCGGTGTTGAAAATCATGAAGAGCCTGAAACGGTGTGAAAAATATGAAGAGCTTCAAAAGGTGTGAAAAATATGAAGAGCATCAAAAGGTGTCAAAAATATGATGAGGATGAAACGGTCTGAGAAATAGGAGGAGCAAGAAGCGGTGTTGAAAAACATGAAGAGACAGAAATGATGTGAAAAATATGAAGAGCCTCAAAAGGTGTCAAAAATATGAGGACCATGAAACGGTCTGAAAAATAGGAGGAGCATGAACTGGTGTTGAAAAACATGAAGAGCCTGAAAAGGTGTGAAAAATATGAAGACCTTCAAAAGGTGTCAAAAATATGAGGAGCATGAAACGGTCTGAAAAATACGAGGAGCATGAAACGGTGTTCAAAATATGAAGGGCCTGAAAAGGTGTGAATTATATGAAGAGCCTCAAAATGTGTCAAAAATATGAGGAGCATGAAACTGTCTGAAAAATAGGAGGAGCATGAAGCGGTGTTGAAAAATATGAAGAGACTGAAAACGTGTGAATAATATGAAGAGCTTCAAAAGGTTTGAAAAATATGAAGAGCTTCAGAAGGTGTCAAAAATGAGATGAGCATGAAACGGTTTGAAAAATAGTAGGAGCATGAAACGATCTGAAAAATAGGAGGAGCATGAAACGGTGTTGAAAACATAAAGAGCATGAAAAGGTGTGAAATAAACGAAGAGCTTCAAAAGGTGTCAAAAATATGAGGCGCATGAAACGGTCTGAAAAATAGGAGGAGCAGGAAGCGGTGGTGAAAAACATGAAGAGCCTTAAAAGGTGTGAAAAATATGAAGAGCTTCAAAAGTGTGAAAAATATGAGGAGCATGAGACGGTCTGAAAAAAAGGAGGAGCATGAAGTGGTGTTGAAAAACATGAAGATGCTGAAATGGTGTGAAATATATGAAGAGCTTCAAAATGTGTGAAACATATGAGGAGCTTCAAAAAGTGTCAAAAATATGAGTGGCATGAAATGGTCTGAAAAATAGGAGGAGCATGAAGCGGTGTTGAAAAACATAAAGAGCATGAAAACGTATGAAGAATATGAAGAGCTTCAAAAGGTGTGAAAAATATGAAGAGCTTCAAAAGGTGTCCAAAATGAGATGACCATGAAACGGTCTGAAAAATAGGAGGAGCAGGAAGTGGTGTTGAAAAACATGAAGAGCCTGAAAAGGTGTGAAATATATGAAGAGCTTCAAAAGATGTCAAAAATATGAGGAGCATGAAACGGTCTGAAAAATAGGAGGAGCATGAAGCAGTGTTGCAATACATGAAAAGCCTGAAAAGATGTGAAAAATATGAAGAGCTTCAAAAGGTGTCAAAAATATGAGAAGCATGAAACGGTCTGAAAAAGAGGAGGAGCATAAAGTGGTGTTGAAAAACATGAAGAGCCTGAAAAGGTGTGAAGAATATGAAGAGCTTCAAAAGGTGCCAAAAATATGAGGAGCATGAAACGGTCTGAAAAATAGGAGGAGCATGAAACGGTGTTGAAAAACATGAAGAGCCTGAAAAGGTGTGAAAAATATGAAGAGCTTCAAAATGTGTCAAAAATATGAAGAGCATGAAACTGTCTGAAAAATAGGAGGAGCTTGAAGCGGTGTTCAAAAACCTGAAGAGCCTGAAAAGGTGTCAAAAATATAACGAGCATGAAACGGTCTGAAAAATAGGAAGAACATAAAGCGGTGTTCAAAAACATGAAGAACCTGAAAAGGTGTGAAAAATATGAAGACCTTCAAAAGGTGTCAAAATATGAGGAGCATGAGACGGTCTGAAAAATAGGAGGAGCATGACGGGGTTCAAAAACATGAAGAGCCTGAAAAGGTGTGAAAAATATGAGAGCTTGAAAAGGTGTGAAATACATGAGAAGCATGAAACGGTCTGAAAAATAGGAGGAACATAAAACGGTGTTCAAAAACATGAAGGGCCTGAAAAGGTGTGAAATATATGAAGATCCTTAAAACGTGTCAAAAATATGAGGAGCATGAAACGGTCTGAAAAATAGGAGGAGCATGAAGCGGTGTTGAAAAACATTTAGAGACTGAAAACGTGTGAAAAATAAGAAGAGTTTCAAAAGGTGTGAAAAATATGAAGAGATTCAAAGGTGTCAAAAATATGAGGAGCATGAAACGGTCTGAAAAATAGGAGGAGCATGAAACGGTGTTCAAAAACATGAAGAGCCTTAAAAGGTGTGAAAAATATGAAGAGCTTCAATAGATGTGAAAAATATGAGGAGCATGAAACGGTCTGAAAAATAGGAGGAGCATGAAGCCGTGTTCAAAAATATGAAGAGCCTGAAAAGAGGTAAAAATATGAAGAGCTTCCAAAGTTGTCAAATATATGAGGAGCATGAAACGGTCTGAAAAATAGGAAGAGCAAGAAGCGGTGCTGAAAAACATGAAGAGCATGAAAAGGTGTGAAAAATATGAAGAGCTACAAAGGTGTCAAATATATGAGGAGCATGAAACGGTCTTAAAATATGAGGAGCATGAAGCGGTGCTCTAAAACATGAGGAGCCTGAAAACATGTGAAATATATGAAGAGCTTCAAAATGTGTGGAGAATATGAGGAGAATTAAAAGGTCTGAAAAATAGGAGGAGCATGAAGAAGTGTTGAATAATATGAAGAGCATGAAAAGGTGTGAAAAATATGAAGAGTTTTAAAAGGTGTCAAAAATACGAGGAGCATGAAACGGTGTGAAAAATAGGAGGAGCATGAATCATTGTCGAAAAACATGAAATGCCTGAAAAGGTGTGAAAAACATGAAGAGACTGAAAAGGTGTGAAATATATGAAGAGCTTCAAAAAGTGTGAAAAATATGAGGAGCGTGAAATGTTCTGAAAAATTGGAGGAGCATGAAGCGGTGTTGAAAAACATGAAGAGACAGAAATGATGTGAAAAATATGAAGAGCTTCAAAAGGTGTCAAAAATATGGGGACCATGAAACGGTCTGAAAAATAGGAGGAGCATGAACTGGTGTTGAAAAACATGAAGAGCCTGAAAAAGTGTGAAATATATGAAGAGCTTCAAAAGGTGTCAAACAGATGAAGAGGATGAAAAGGTCTGAAAAATAGGAGGAGCATGAAGCGGTGTTGAAAAACATGAAGAACCTGAAAAGGTGTGAAAAATATGAAGAGCTTCAAAAGGTGTCAAAAATAAAAGGAGCATGAAATGGTCTGAAAAACAGGAGGAGCATGAAGCGGTGTTGAAAAACATGAAGAGCCTGAAAAGGTGTGAAAAATATAAAGAGCTTCAAAAGGTGTGAAATACATTAGGAGCATGAAACGGTCTGAAAAATAGGAGGAGCATGAAGCGGTGTTCAAAAACATGAAGAGCCTGAAAAGCTGTGAAAAATATGAAGAGCTTCAAAAGGTGTGAAAAATATGAAGAGCTTCAAAAGGTGTGAAAAATATGAAGAGCTTCAAAAGGTGTCAAAAATGAGATGAGCATCAAAAGGTCTGAAAAATAGGAGGAGTATGAAACGGTGTTCAAATACATGAAGAGCCTGAAAAGGTGTGAAAAATATGAAGAGCTTCAAAAGGTGTGAAAAATATGA
Source organism: Dama dama (assembly GCF_033118175.1). NCBI lineage: Eukaryota > Metazoa > Chordata > Mammalia > Artiodactyla > Cervidae > Dama > Dama dama. The sequence goes on along the minus strand of NC_083706.1, from coordinate 9,890,882 downwards.
GGAGCTTCAAAAGGTTTCAAAAATATGAGGAGCATGAAACGCTCAGAAAAGTAGGAGGATCATGAAGCGATGTTGAAAAACATGAAAAGCCTGAAAAGGTGTGAAAAATATGAAGAGCTTCAAAAGGTGTCAAAAATATGAGGAGCATGAAACGGTCTGAAAAATAGGAGGCGTAAGAAATCGTGTTCAAAAACATGCGGAGCCTGAAAACGTGTGAAAAATATAAAGAGCTTCAAAATGTGTGAAATACATGAGGAGCATGAAACGGTCTGAAAAATAGGAGGAGCATGAAGCGGTGTTGAAAAACATGAAGAGCCTGAAAAGGTGTGAAAAATGTGAAGAGCTTCAAAAGTTGTGAAATACAAGAGGAGCATGAAACGGTCTGAAAAAAAGGAGGAGCATAAAGCGGTGTTGAAAAACATGAAGAACCTGAAAAGTTGTGAAAAATATGAAGAACTTCAAAAGGTGCCAAAAATATGAGGAGCATGAAACGGCTGAAATAAAGGAGGAGCATGAAACGGTCTGAAAAATAGGAGGAGCATGAAACGTTGTTCAAAAACATGAAGAGCCTGAAAAGCTGTGAAATATATGAAGAGTTTCAAAAGGTGTGAAATATATGAAGAGCTTCAAAAGGTGTGAAATACATGAGGAGCAGGAAACAGTCTGAAAAATAGGAGGAGCATGAAGTGGTGTTCAAAAACATGAAGAGCCTGAAAAGGTGTGAAATATATGAAGAGATTCAAAAGGTGTCAAAAATATGAGGAGCATGAAACGCTCTGAAAAATAGGAGTATAATGAAGCGGTGTTGAAAAACATGAAGAGCCTGAAAAGGTCTGAAAAATATGAAGAGCTTCAAAAGGTGTCCAAAATATGAGGAGCATGAAACGGTCTGAAAAATAGGAGGAGCATGAAGTGGTGTTGAAAAACATGAAGAGCCTGAAAAGGTGTGAGTAATATGAAGAGCTTCAAAAGATGTCAAAAATATGAGGAGCAGGAAGCGGTGTGTAAAATAGGAGGAGCATGAAGCGGTGTTCAAAAACATGAAGAGCCTGAAAAGGTGTGAAAAATGTGAAGAGCTTCAAAAGTTGTGAAATACAAGAGGAGCATGAAACGGTCTGAAAAATAGGAGGAGCATGAAGCGGTTTTGAAAAACATGAAGAACCTGAAAAGGTGTGAAAAATATGGAGAACTTCAAAAGGTGCCAATAATATGAGGAGCATGAAACGGTCTGAAAAATAGGAGGGGCATGAAACGTTGTTCAAAAACATGAAGAGCCTGAAAAGGTGTGAAAAATATGAAGAGCTCAAAAGGTGTGAAATACATGAGGGGCATGAAACGGTCTGAAAAATAGGAGGAGCATGAAGCGGTGTTCAAAAACCTGAAGAGCCTGAAAAGGTGTGAAGAATATGAAGAGCTTCAAAAGGTGCCAAAAATATGAGGAGCATGAAACGGTCTGAAAAATAGGAGGAGCATGAAACCGTGTTATAAAACCTGAAGAGTCTGAAAAGTTGTGAAAAATATGAAGGGCTTCAAAATGTGTGAAATACATGAGGAGCATGAAACGGTCTGTAAATTAGGAGGAGCATGAAGCGGTGTTGAAAAACATGAAGAGCATGAAAAGGTGTGAAAAATATGAAGAGCTACAAAGGTGTCAAATGTATGAGGAGCATGAAACGGTCTGAAAATATGAGGAGCATGAAGCGGTACTCTAAAACATGAGGAGCCTGAAAAGATGTGAAATATATGAAGAGCTTCAAAATGTGTGAAGTATATGAGGAGAATTAAAAGGTCTGAAAAATAGGAGGAGCATGAAGAGGTGTTGAATAATATGAAGAGCCAGAAAAGGTGTGAAAAATATGAAGAGTTTCAAAAGGTGTCAAAAATATGAGGAGCATGAAACGGTGTGAAAAATAGGAGGAGCATGAATCATTGTTGAAAAACATGAAATGCCTGAAAATTTGTGAAAAACATGAAGAGACTGAAAAGGTGTGAAATATATGAAGAGCTTCAAAAAGTGTGAAAAATATGAAGAGCTTCAAAACGTATCAAAAATATCAGGAGCATGAAACGGTCTGAAAAATAGGAGGAGCATGAAGCGGTGTTCAAAAACATGAAGAGCCTGAAAAGGTGTGAAAAATATGAAGAGCTTCAAAAGGTGTGAAAAATATGAAGAGCTTCAAAACGTATCAAAAATATCAGGAGCATGAAACGGTCTGGAAAATAGGATGAGCATGAAGCGGTGTTTAAAAAAATGAAGAGCATGAAAGGTGTGAAAAATATGAAGAGCTTCAAAAGGTGTGAAAAAAATGAGGAGCATGAAACCCTCTGGAAAATAGGAGGAGCATGAAGCGGTGTTGAAAAACATGAAGAGCCTGAAAAGGTGTGAAAAATATGAAGAGCTTCAAAAGATGTGAAAAATATGAGGAGCATGAAAAGGTCTGAAAAATAGGAGGAGCATGAAGCGGTGTTCAAAAACAAGAAGAGCCTGAAAATGTGTGAAAAATATGAAGAGCTTCAAAAGATGTCAAAAATAGGAGGAGCATGAAGCGGTGTTCAAAAATATGAAGAGCCTGAAAATGTGTGAAAAATATGAAGAGCTTCAAAAGGTGTCAAAATAGGAGGAGCATGAAGCGGTGTTCAAAAATATGAAGAGCCTGAAAAGGTGTGAAATATTTGAAAAGCTTCAAAATGTGTCAGAAATGAGAGGAGCATGAAACGATCTGAAAAATAGGAGGAGCATGAATCGGTGTTGAAAAACATGAAGAGCCTGAAAAGAAGTGAAAAATATGAAGAGCTTCAAAAGGTGTCAAAAATATGAGGAGCATCGAACGGTCTGAAAAATTGGGGGAGCATGAAACGGTGTTGAAAAATATGAAGAGCCTGAAAAGGTGTGAACATTATGAAGAGCTTCCAAAGGTGTGATACACATGAGGAGCATGAAACGGTCTGAAAAATAGGAGGAGCATGAAGCGGTGTTGAAAAACATGAAGAGCGTCAAATGGTGTGTAAAATATGAAGAGCTTCCAATGTGTCAAAACTATGAGGAGCAGGAAACGGTCTGAAAAATAGGAGGAGCATGAAGTGGTGTTGAAAAACATGAAGAGCCTGAAAAGCTGTGAAAAATATGAAGAGCACCAAAACCTGTCAAATTATGAGGAGCATAAAACGGTGGTCAAAAACATGAAACGCCTGAAAAGGTGTGCAATATATGAACAGCTTCAAAAGGTGTCAAAAATAGGAGGAGCATGAAGCGGTGTAGAAAAACATGAAGACCCTGAAAAGGTGTGAAAAATATGAAGACCTTCAAATCGTGTCAAAAATATGAGGAGCATGAAACGGTCTGAAAATTGGAGGAGCATGAAGCAGTGTTGAAAAACATGAAGACCCTGAAAAGATGTGAAAAATATGAAGAGCTTCAAATCGTGTCAAAAATATGAGGAGCATGAAACGGTCTGAAAATAGGAGGAGCATGAAGTGGTGTTGAAAAACATGAAGAGCCTGAAAAGCTGTGAAAAATATGAAGAGCACCAAAACCTGTCAAATTATGAGGAGCATAAAACGGTGGTCAAAAACATGAAACGCCTGAAAAGGTGTGCAATATATGAACAGCTTCAAAAGGTGTCAAAAATAGGAGGAGCATGAAGCGGTGTAGAAAAACATGAAGACCCTGAAAAGGTGTGAAAAATATGAAGACCTTCAAATCGTGTCAAAAATATGAGGAGCATGAAACGGTCTGAAAATTGGAGGACCATGAAGCAGTGTTGAAAAACATGAAGACCCTGAAAAGATGTGAAAAATATGAAAAGCTTCCAATTGTGTCAAAAATATGAGGAGCATGAAACGGTCTGAAAATTGGAGGAGCATGAAGCGGTGTTGAAAAACATGAAGAGCCTGAAAAGGTGTGAAAAATATGAAGAGCTTCAAAAGGTGTCAAAAATATGAGGAGCATGAAACGGTCTGAAAAATAGGAGGAGAATGAAACGGTGTTCAAAAACATGAAGAGCCTGAAAAGGTGTGAAAAATATGAAGAGCTTCAAAAGGTGTCAAAAATATGAGGAGCATGAAACGGTCTGAAAAATAGGAGCAGCATGAAGCGGTGTAAAAAACATGAAGAGCCTGAAAACGTGTGAAAGATATGAAGACCTTCAAAAGGTGTCAAAAATATGAGGAGCATGAAACGGTCTGAAAAATAGGAGCAGCATGAAGCGGTGTAATAAACATGAAGAGCCTGAAAAGGTGTGAAAAATATGAAGAGCTTCAAAAGGTGTGAAAAAAATGAAGAGCTTCAAAACGTGTCAAAAATATGAGGAGCATGAAACGGTCTGATAAATAGGAGGAGCCAGAAGCGGTGTTGAAAAACATTAAGAGCCTGAAAACGATTGAAAAATATGAAGAGCTTCAAAAGGTGTGGAAAATATGAAGAGCTTCAAAATGTGTCAAAAGCGAGATGAGTATGAAACGGTCTGAAAAATAGGAGGAGCATGAAATGGTGTTGAAAAACATGAAGAGCCTGAAAATGTGTGAAATATATGAAGAGCTTCAAAAGGTGTCAAAAATATGAGGAGCATGGAACGGTCTGAAAAATTGGGGGAGCATGAAACGGTGTTGAAAAATATGAAGAGCCTGAAAAGGTGTGAACATTATGAAGAGCTTCCAAAGGTGTGATATACATGAGGAGCATGAAACGGTCTGAAAAATAGGAGGAGCATGAAGCGGTGTTGAAAAACATGAAGAGCCTCAAATGGTGTGTAAAATATGAAGAGCTTCCAATGTGTCAAAACTATGAGGAGCAGGAAACGGTCTGAAAAATAGGAGGAGCATGAAGTGGTGTTGAAAAACATGAAGAGCCTGAAAAGCTGTGAAAAATATGAAGAGCATCAAAACCTGTCAAATTATGAGGAGCATAAAACGGTGGTCAAAAACATGAAACGCCTGAAAAGGTGTGCAATATATGAACAGCTTCAAAAGGTGTCAAAAATAGGAGGAGCATGAAGCGGTGTAGAAAAACATGAAGACCCTGAAAAGGTGTGAAAAATATGAAGACCTTCAAATCGTGTCAAAAATATGAGGAGCATGAAACGGTCTGAAAATTGGAGGAGCATGAAGCAGTGTTGAAAAACATGAAGACCCTGAAAAGGTGTGAAAAATATGAAGAGCTTCAAATCGTGTCAAAATTATGAGGAGCATGAAACGGTCTGAAAATTGGAGGAGCATGAAGCGGTGTTGAAAAACATGAAGAGCCTGAAAAGGTGTGAAAAATATGCAGAGCTTCAAAAGGTGTCAAAAATATGAGGAGCATGAAACGGTCTGAAAAATAGAAGGAGAATGAAACGGTGTTCAAAAACATGAAGAGCCTGAAAAGGTGTGAAAAATATGAAGAGCTTCAAAAGGTGTCAAAAATATGAGGAGCATGAAACGGTCTGAAAAATAGGAGGAAAATGAAAAGGTGTTCAAAAACATGAAGAGCCTGAACACGTGTGAAAGATATGAAGACCTTCAAAAGGTGTCAAAAATATGAGGAGCATGAAACGGTCTGAAAAATAGGAGCAGCATGAAGCGGTGTAATAAACATGAAGAGCCTGAAAAGGTGTGAAAAATATGAAGAGCTTCAAAAGGTGTGAAAAAAATGAAGAGCTTCAAAACGTGTCAAAAATATGAGGAGCATGAAACGGTCTGATAAATAGGAGGAGCCAGAAGCGGTGTTGAAAAACATTAAGAGCCTGAAAACGTTTGAAAAATATGAAGAGCTTCAAAATGTGTCAAAAGCGAGATGAGTATGAAACGGTCTGAAAAATAGGAGGAGCATGAAATGGTGTTGAAAAACATGAAGAGCCTGAAAATGTGTGAAATATATGAAGAGCTTCAAAAGGTGTCAAAAATATGAGGAGCATGGAACGGTCTGAAAAATTGGGGGAGCATGAAACGGTGTTGAAAAATATGAAGAGCCTGAAAAGGTGTGAACATTATGAAGAGCTTCCAAAGGTGTGATATACATGAGGAGCATGAAACAATCTGAAAAATAGGAGGAGCATGAAGCGGTGTTGAAAAACATGAAGAGCCTCAAATGGTGTGTAAAATATGAAGAGCTTCCAATGTGTCAAAACTATGAGGAGCAGGAAACGGTCTGAAAAATCGGAGGAGCATGAAGTGGTGTTGAAAAACATGAAGAGCCTGAAAAGCTGTGAAAAATATGAAGAGCATCAAAACCTGTCAAATTATGAGGAGCATAAAACGGTGGTCAAAAACATGAAACGCCTGAAAAGGTGTGCAATATATGAACAGCTTCAAAAGGTGTCAAAAATAGGAGGAGCATGAAGCGGTGTAGAAAAACATGAAGATCCTGAAAAGGTGTGAAAAATATGAAGACCTTCAAATCGTGTCAAAAATATGAGGAGCATGAAACGGTCTGAAAATTGGAGGAGCATGAAGCAGTGTTGAAAAACATGAAGAGCCTGAAAAGGTGTGAAAAATATGAAGAGCTTCAAATGGTGTCAAAAATATGAGGAGCATGAAACGGTCTGAAAAATAGAAGGAGAATGAAACGGTGTTCAAAAACATGAAGAGCCTGAAAAGGTGTGAAAAATATGAAGAGCTTCAAAAGGTGTCAAAAATATGAGGAGCATGAAACGGTCTGAAAAATAGGAGCAGCATGAAGCGGTGTAAAAAACATGAAGAGCCTGAAAACGTGTGAAAGATATGAAGACCTTCAAAAGGTGTCAAAAATATGAGGAGCATGAAACGGTCTGAAAAATAGGAGCAGCATGAAGCGGTGTAATAAACATGAAGAGCCTGAAAAGGTGTGAAAAATATGAAGAGCTTCAAAAGGTGTGAAAAAAATGAAGAGCTTCAAAATGTGGCAAAAGTGAGATGAGCATGAAACGATCTGAAAAATAGGAGGAGCAAGAAGCGGTGTTGAAAAAAATGAAGAGCCTGAAAACGTTTGAAAAATATGAAGAGCTTCAAAATGTGTGGAAAATATGAAGAGCTTCAAAATGTGGCAAAAGTGAGATGAGCATGAAACGGTCTGAAAAATAGGAGGAGCATGAAGTGGTGTTGAAAAACATGAAGAACCTGAAAATGTGTGAAATATATGAAGAGCTTCAAAAGTTGTCAGAAATGATAGAAACATGAAACGGTCTGAAAAATAGGATGAGCAAGAAGGGGTGTTGAAAAACATGAAGAGTGTGAAAACGTTTGAGAAATATGAAGAGATTCAAAAGGTGTGAAATTTATGAAGAGCTTCAAAAGGTGTCAAAAATGAGATGAGCATGAAACATTCCGAAAAATAGGAGGAGCCTGAAATTGTGTTCAAAAACATGAAGAGCCTAAAAAGGTGTGAAAAATATAAAGAGCTTCAAAAGGTGTGAAATACAGGAGGAGCATGAAACGGTCTGAAAAATAGGAGAAGCATGAAGTGGCTTTGAAAAACATGAAGAGCCTGAAAAGGTGTGAAAAATATGAAGAGCTTCAATAGGTGTCAAAAATATGAGGAGCATGAAACGGTCTGAAAAATAGGAGGAGCATGAAACGGTGTTGAAAAACGTGAAGAGCCTGAAAACGTGTGAAAAATATTAAGAGCTTCAAAACGTGTGAAAAATATGAAGAGCTTCAAAGTGTCAAAAATCGATGAGCAGGAAATGGTCTAAAAAATAGGAGGAGCATGAAACGGTTTTGAAAAAGATGAAAAGCATGAAAAGGTGTGAAAAATATTAAGAGCTTCAAAAGGTGTCAAAAATATGAGGAGCATGAAACACTCTGAAAAATAATATGAGCATGAAACGGTCTTGACAAACATGAAGAGCCTGAAAAGGTGTGAAAAATATGAAGAGCTTCTTAAGGTGTCAAACATATGAGGAGCATGAAACACTCTGAAAAACAGGATGAGCAAGAAACGGTTTTGAAAAAGATGAAGAGCAGGAAAAGGTGTGAAAAATATGAAGAGCTTAAAAAGGTGTAAAATATATGAAGAGCATGAAACGGTGTGAAAAATAGGAGGAGCTTGAAGCGGTGTTCAAAAACATGAAGAGCCTGAAAAGGTGTGAAAAGTATGAAGAGCTTCAAAACGTGTCAAAAATATGAGGAGCATGAAACGGTCTGAAAAATAGAAGCAGCATGAAGCGGTGTTGAAAAACATGAAGAGCCTGAAAACGTGTGAAGAATATGAAGAGCTTCAAAAGGTGTGAAAAATATTAAGAGCTTCAAAAGGTGTCAAAAATTAGATGAGCATGAAACGGTCTGAAAAAAAGGAGGATCATGAAAAGCTGTTGAAAAAAATAAAGACCCTGAAAACGTGTGAAAAATATGAAAAGCTTCAAAAGGAGTAAAAAATATGAGGAGCATGAAACGGTCTGAAAAATAGGAGGAGCATGAAGCGGTGTTCAAAAACATAAAGAGCCTGAAAAGTTGTGAAGAATATGAAGAGCTTCAAAAGGTATAAAAAATATGAGGAGCATGAAACGTTCTGAAAAATATGAGGAGCATGAAGCTATGTTGAAAAACATGAAGAGCTGGAAAAGCTTTGAAATATATGAAGAGCTTCAAAAGGTGTGAAATACATGAGGAGCATGAAACGATCTGAAAAATAGGAGGAGCATGTAGTGGTGTTCAAAAACATGAAGAGTCTGAAAAGGTGTGAAAAATATGAAGAGCTTCAAAAAGTGTCAAAAATATGAGGAGCATGAAATGGTCTGAAAAATAGGAGGAGCATGAAGCGGTGTTGAAAAACATGAAGAGCCTGAAAACGTGTGAAAAATATGAAGAGCTTCAAAAGGGGTGAAAAATATGAAGAGCTTCAAATGTGTCAAAAATGAGATGAGCATAAAACGGTCTGAAAAATAGGAGGAGCATGAAGTGGTGTTGAAAAAAAAGAAGAGACTGAAAAGCTGTGAAAAATATGAAGAGCATCAAAAGGTGTCAAAAATATAAGGAGACTGAAACGGTCTCAAAAATAGGAGGAGCATGAAGCGGTGTTCAAAAACATGAAGAGACTGAAAAGGTGTGAAATATATGAAGAGCTTCAAAAAGTGTGAAAAATATGAAGAGCTTCAAAACGTATCAAAAATATCAGGAGCATGAAACGGTCTGAAAAATAGGAGGAGCATGAAGCGGTGTTCAAAAACATGAAGAGCCTGAAAAGGTGTGAAAAATATGAAGAGCTTCAAAAGGTGTGAAAAATATGAAGAGCTTCAAAACGTATCAAAAATATCAGGAGCATGAAACGGTCTGGAAAATAGGATGAGCATGAAGCGGTGTTTAAAAAAATGAAGAGCATGAAAGGTGTGAAAAATATGAAGAGCTTCAAAAGGTGTGAAAAAAATGAGGAGCATGAAACCCTCTGGAAAATAGGAGGAGCATGAAGCGGTGTTGAAAAACATGAAGAGCCTGAAAAGGTGTGAAAAATATGAAGAGCTTCAAAAGATGTGAAAAATATGAGGAGCATGAAAAGGTCTGAAAAATAGGAGGAGCATGAAGCGGTGTTCAAAAACAAGAAGAGCCTGAAAATGTGTGAAAAATATGAAGAGCTTCAAAAGATGTCAAAAATAGGAGGAGCATGAAGCGGTGTTCAAAAATATGAAGAGCCTGAAAATGTGTGAAAAATATGAAGAGCTTCAAAAGGTGTCAAAATAGGAGGAGCATGAAGCGGTGTTCAAAAATATGAAGAGCCTGAAAAGGTGTGAAATATTTGAAAAGCTTCAAAATGTGTCAGAAATGAGAGGAGCATGAAACGATCTGAAAAATAGGAGGAGCATGAATCGGTGTTGAAAAACATGAAGAGCCTGAAAAGAAGTGAAAAATATGAAGAGCTTCAAAAGGTGTCAAAAATATGAGGAGCATCGAACGGTCTGAAAAATTGGGGGAGCATGAAACGGTGTTGAAAAATATGAAGAGCCTGAAAAGGTGTGAACATTATGAAGAGCTTCCAAAGGTGTGATACACATGAGGAGCATGAAACGGTCTGAAAAATAGGAGGAGCATGAAGCGGTGTTGAAAAACATGAAGAGCGTCAAATGGTGTGTAAAATATGAAGAGCTTCCAATGTGTCAAAACTATGAGGAGCAGGAAACGGTCTGAAAAATAGGAGGAGCATGAAGTGGTGTTGAAAAACATGAAGAGCCTGAAAAGCTGTGAAAAATATGAAGAGCACAAAAACCTGTCAAATTATGAGGAGCATAAAACGGTGGTCAAAAACATGAAACGCCTGAAAAGGTGTGCAATATATGAACAGCTTCAAAAGGTGTCAAAAATAGGAGGAGCATGAAGCGGTGTAGAAAAACATGAAGACCCTGAAAAGGTGTGAAAAATATGAAGACCTTCAAATCGTGTCAAAAATATGAGGAGCATGAAACGGTCTGAAAATTGGAGGAGCATGAAGCAGTGTTGAAAAACATGAAGACCCTGAAAAGATGTGAAAAATATGAAGAGCTTCAAATCGTGTCAAAAATATGAGGAGCATGAAACGGTCTGAAAATAGGAGGAGCATGAAGTGGTGTTGAAAAACATGAAGAGCCTGAAAAGCTGTGAAAAATATGAAGAGCACCAAAACCTGTCAAATTATGAGGAGCATAAAACGGTGGTCAAAAACATGAAACGCCTGAAAAGGTGTGCAATATATGAACAGCTTCAAAAGGTGTCAAAAATAGGAGGAGCATGAAGCGGTGTAGAAAAACATGAAGACCCTGAAAAGGTGTGAAAAATATGAAGACCTTCAAATCGTGTCAAAAATATGAGGAGCATGAAACGGTCTGAAAATTGGAGGACCATGAAGCAGTGTTGAAAAACATGAAGACCCTGAAAAGATGTGAAAAATATGAAAAGCTTCCAATTGTGTCAAAAATATGAGGAGCATGAAACGGTCTGAAAATTGGAGGAGCATGAAGCGGTGTTGAAAAACATGAAGAGCCTGAAAAGGTGTGAAAAATATGAAGAGCTTCAAAAGGTGTCAAAAATATGAGGAGCATGAAACGGTCTGAAAAATAGGAGGAGAATGAAACGGTGTTCAAAAACATGAAGAGCCTGAAAAGGTGTGAAAAATATGAAGAGCTTCAAAAGGTGTCAAAAATATGAGGAGCATGAAACGGTCTGAAAAATAGGAGCAGCATGAAGCGGTGTAAAAAACATGAAGAGCCTGAAAACGTGTGAAAGATATGAAGACCTTCAAAAGGTGTCAAAAATATGAGGAGCATGAAACGGTCTGAAAAATAGGAGCAGCATGAAGCGGTGTAATAAACATGAAGAGCCTGAAAAGGTGTGAAAAATATGAAGAGCTTCAAAAGGTGTGAAAAAAATGAAGAGCTTCAAAACGTGTCAAAAATATGAGGAGCATGAAACGGTCTGATAAATAGGAGGAGCCAGAAGCGGTGTTGAAAAACATTAAGAGCCTGAAAACGATTGAAAAATATGAAGAGCTTCAAAAGGTGTGGAAAATATGAAGAGCTTCAAAATGTGTCAAAAGCGAGATGAGTATGAAACGGTCTGAAAAATAGGAGGAGCATGAAATGGTGTTGAAAAACATGAAGAGCCTGAAAATGTGTGAAATATATGAAGAGCTTCAAAAGGTGTCAAAAATATGAGGAGCATGGAACGGTCTGAAAAATTGGGGGAGCATGAAACGGTGTTGAAAAATATGAAGAGCCTGAAAAGGTGTGAACATTATGAAGAGCTTCCAAAGGTGTGATATACATGAGGAGCATGAAACGGTCTGAAAAATAGGAGGAGCATGAAGCGGTGTTGAAAAACATGAAGAGCCTCAAATGGTGTGTAAAATATGAAGAGCTTCCAATGTGTCAAAACTATGAGGAGCAGGAAACGGTCTGAAAAATAGGAGGAGCATGAAGTGGTGTTGAAAAACATGAAGAGCCTGAAAAGCTGTGAAAAATATGAAGAGCATCAAAACCTGTCAAATTATGAGGAGCATAAAACGGTGGTCAAAAACATGAAACGCCTGAAAAGGTGTGCAATATATGAACAGCTTCAAAAGGTGTCAAAAATAGGAGGAGCATGAAGCGGTGTAGAAAAACATGAAGACCCTGAAAAGGTGTGAAAAATATGAAGACCTTCAAATCGTGTCAAAAATATGAGGAGCATGAAACGGTCTGAAAATTGGAGGAGCATGAAGCAGTGTTGAAAAACATGAAGACCCTGAAAAGGTGTGAAAAATATGAAGAGCTTCAAATCGTGTCAAAATTATGAGGAGCATGAAACGGTCTGAAAATTGGAGGAGCATGAAGCGGTGTTGAAAAACATGAAGAGCCTGAAAAGGTGTGAAAAATATGCAGAGCTTCAAAAGGTGTCAAAAATATGAGGAGCATGAAACGGTCTGAAAAATAGAAGGAGAATGAAACGGTGTTCAAAAACATGAAGAGCCTGAAAAGGTGTGAAAAATATGAAGAGCTTCAAAAGGTGTCAAAAATATGAGGAGCATGAAACGGTCTGAAAAATAGGAGGAAAATGAAAAGGTGTTCAAAAACATGAAGAGCCTGAAAACGTGTGAAAGATATGAAGACCTTCAAAAGGTGTCAAAAATATGAGGAGCATGAAACGGTCTGAAAAATAGGAGCAGCATGAAGCGGTGTAATAAACATGAAGAGCCTGAAAAGGTGTGAAAAATATGAAGAGCTTCAAAAGGTGTGAAAAAAATGAAGAGCTTCAAAACGTGTCAAAAATATGAGGAGCATGAAACGGTCTGATAAATAGGAGGAGCCAGAAGCGGTGTTGAAAAACATTAAGAGCCTGAAAACGTTTGAAAAATATGAAGAGCTTCAAAATGTGTCAAAAGCGAGATGAGTATGAAACGGTCTGAAAAATAGGAGGAGCATGAAATGGTGTTGAAAAACATGAAGAGCCTGAAAATGTGTGAAATATATGAAGAGCTTCAAAAGGTGTCAAAAATATGAGGAGCATGGAACGGTCTGAAAAATTGGGGGAGCATGAAACGGTGTTGAAAAATATGAAGAGCCTGAAAAGGTGTGAACATTATGAAGAGCTTCCAAAGGTGTGATATACATGAGGAGCATGAAACAATCTGAAAAATAGGAGGAGCATGAAGCGGTGTTGAAAAACATGAAGAGCCTCAAATGGTGTGTAAAATATGAAGAGCTTCCAATGTGTCAAAACTATGAGGAGCAGGAAACGGTCTGAAAAATCGGAGGAGCATGAAGTGGTGTTGAAAAACATGAAGAGCCTGAAAAGCTGTGAAAAATATGAAGAGCATCAAAACCTGTCAAATTATGAGGAGCATAAAACGGTGGTCAAAAACATGAAACGCCTGAAAAGGTGTGCAATATATGAACAGCTTCAAAAGGTGTCAAAAATAGGAGGAGCATGAAGCGGTGTAGAAAAACATGAAGATCCTGAAAAGGTGTGAAAAATATGAAGACCTTCAAATCGTGTCAAAAATATGAGGAGCATGAAACGGTCTGAAAATTGGAGGAGCATGAAGCAGTGTTGAAAAACATGAAGAGCCTGAAAAGGTGTGAAAAATATGAAGAGCTTCAAATGGTGTCAAAAATATGAGGAGCATGAAACGGTCTGAAAAATAGAAGGAGAATGAAACGGTGTTCAAAAACATGAAGAGCCTGAAAAGGTGTGAAAAATATGAAGAGCTTCAAAAGGTGTCAAAAATATGAGGAGCATGAAACGGTCTGAAAAATAGGAGCAGCATGAAGCGGTGTAAAAAACATGAAGAGCCTGAAAACGTGTGAAAGATATGAAGACCTTCAAAAGGTGTCAAAAATATGAGGAGCATGAAACGGTCTGAAAAATAGGAGCAGCATGAAGCGGTGTAATAAACATGAAGAGCCTGAAAAGGTGTGAAAAATATGAAGAGCTTCAAAAGGTGTGAAAAAAATGAAGAGCTTCAAAATGTGGCAAAAGTGAGATGAGCATGAAACGATCTGAAAAATAGGAGGAGCAAGAAGCGGTGTTGAAAAAAATGAAGAGCCTGAAAACGTTTGAAAAATATGAAGAGCTTCAAAATGTGTGGAAAATATGAAGAGCTTCAAAATGTGGCAAAAGTGAGATGAGCATGAAACGGTCTGAAAAATAGGAGGAGCATGAAGTGGTGTTGAAAAACATGAAGAACCTGAAAATGTGTGAAATATATGAAGAGCTTCAAAAGTTGTCAGAAATGATAGAAACATGAAACGGTCTGAAAAATAGGATGAGCAAGAAGGGGTGTTGAAAAACATGAAGAGTGTGAAAACGTTTGAGAAATATGAAGAGATTCAAAAGGTGTGAAATTTATGAAGAGCTTCAAAAGGTGTCAAAAATGAGATGAGCATGAAACATTCCGAAAAATAGGAGGAGCCTGAAATTGTGTTCAAAAACATGAAGAGCCTAAAAAGGTGTGAAAAATATAAAGAGCTTCAAAAGGTGTGAAATACAGGAGGAGCATGAAACGGTCTGAAAAATAGGAGAAGCATGAAGTGGCTTTGAAAAACATGAAGAGCCTGAAAAGGTGTGAAAAATATGAAGAGCTTCAATAGGTGTCAAAAATATGAGGAGCATGAAACGGTCTGAAAAATAGGAGGAGCATGAAACGGTGTTGAAAAACGTGAAGAGCCTGAAAACGTGTGAAAAATATTAAGAGCTTCAAAACGTGTGAAAAATATGAAGAGCTTCAAAGTGTCAAAAATCGATGAGCAGGAAATGGTCTAAAAAATAGGAGGAGCATGAAACGGTTTTGAAAAAGATGAAAAGCATGAAAAGGTGTGAAAAATATTAAGAGCTTCAAAAGGTGTCAAAAATATGAGGAGCATGAAACACTCTGAAAAATAATATGAGCATGAAACGGTCTTGACAAACATGAAGAGCCTGAAAAGGTGTGAAAAATATGAAGAGCTTCTTAAGGTGTCAAACATATGAGGAGCATGAAACACTCTGAAAAACAGGATGAGCAAGAAACGGTTTTGAAAAAGATGAAGAGCAGGAAAAGGTGTGAAAAATATGAAGAGCTTAAAAAGGTGTAAAATATATGAAGAGCATGAAACGGTGTGAAAAATAGGAGGAGCTTGAAGCGGTGTTCAAAAACATGAAGAGCCTGAAAAGGTGTGAAAAGTATGAAGAGCTTCAAAACGTGTCAAAAATATGAGGAGCATGAAACGGTCTGAAAAATAGAAGCAGCATGAAGCGGTGTTGAAAAACATGAAGAGCCTGAAAACGTGTGAAGAATATGAAGAGCTTCAAAAGGTGTGAAAAATATTAAGAGCTTCAAAAGGTGTCAAAAATTAGATGAGCATGAAACGGTCTGAAAAAAAGGAGGATCATGAAAAGCTGTTGAAAAAAATAAAGACCCTGAAAACGTGTGAAAAATATGAAAAGCTTCAAAAGGAGTAAAAAATA
Source organism: Dama dama (assembly GCF_033118175.1). Taxonomy (NCBI): domain Eukaryota; kingdom Metazoa; phylum Chordata; class Mammalia; order Artiodactyla; family Cervidae; genus Dama; species Dama dama. Next base: position 9,875,543 of record NC_083706.1, on the reverse strand, counting down.
TGAGGAGCATGAAACGGTCTGAAAAATAGGAGGAGCATGAAGCGGTGTTCAAAAACATAAAGAGCCTGAAAAGTTGTGAAGAATATGAAGAGCTTCAAAAGGTATAAAAAATATGAGGAGCATGAAACGTTCTGAAAAATATGAGGAGCATGAAGCTATGTTGAAAAACATGAAGAGCTGGAAAAGCTTTGAAATATATGAAGAGCTTCAAAAGGTGTGAAATACATGAGGAGCATGAAACGATCTGAAAAATAGGAGGAGCATGTAGTGGTGTTCAAAAACATGAAGAGTCTGAAAAGGTGTGAAAAATATGAAGAGCTTCAAAAAGTGTCAAAAATATGAGGAGCATGAAATGGTCTGAAAAATAGGAGGAGCATGAAGCGGTGTTGAAAAACATGAAGAGCCTGAAAACGTGTGAAAAATATGAAGAGCTTCAAAAGGGGTGAAAAATATGAAGAGCTTCAAATGTGTCAAAAATGAGATGAGCATAAAACGGTCTGAAAAATAGGAGGAGCATGAAGTGGTGTTGAAAAAAAAGAAGAGACTGAAAAGCTGTGAAAAATATGAAGAGCATCAAAAGGTGTCAAAAATATAAGGAGACTGAAACGGTCTCAAAAATAGGAGGAGCATGAAGCGGTGTTCAAAAACATGAAGATCCTGAAAAGTTGTGAAAAACATGAAAAGCTTCAAAAGGTGTCAATAATGACATGAGCATGAAACGGTTTGAAAAAAAGGAGGAGCATGAAGTGGTGTTGAAAAAAAAGAAGAGACTGAAAAGGTGTGAAAAATATGAAGAGCTTCAAAAGGTGTCAAAAATATGAGGAGGATGAAACGGTCTGAAAAATAGGTGGAGCATGAAGCAGTGTTGAAAAACCTGAAGAGCCTGAAAAGGTGTGAAAAATATGAAGAGCTTCATAAGGTGTGAAATACATGCGGAGCATGAAACTCTCTGAAAAATACGAGGAGCATGAAGTGGTGTTCAAAAACATGAAGAGCCTGAAAAGGTGTGAAAAATATGAAGAAATTCAAAAGGTGTCAAAAATATGCGGAGCATGAAACGGTCTGCAAAAAAGGAGGAGCATGAAGCGGTGTTGAAAAACCTGAAGAGCCTGAAAAGGTGTGAAAAATATGAAGAGCTTCAAAAGGTGTCAAAAATATGAGGAGGATGAAACGGTCTGAAAAATAGGTGGAGCATGAAGCAGTGTTGAAAAACCTGAAGAGCCTGAAAAGGTGTCAAAAATATGAAGAGCTTCAAAAGGTGTCAAAAATATGACGAGCATGAAACGGTCTGAAAAATAGGAGGAGCATGAAGCGGTGTTCAAAAACATGCACAGCCTGAAAACGTGTGAAAAATATGAGGAGCTTCAAAAGGTGTCAAATACATGAGGAGCATTTAACGGTCTGAAAAATAGGAGGAGCATGAAGCGGTGTTCAAAATATGAAGAGCCTGAAAAGTTGTGAAAAATATGAAGAGCTTCAAAAGGTGTGAAAAATATGAGGAGCATGAAACGGTCTGAAAAATAGGAGGAGCATGAAGCGGTGTTCAAAATCATGAAGAGCCTGAAAAGGTGTGAAAAATATGAAGAGCTTTAAAACTTGTCAAGAATATGAGGAGCATGAAACGGTCTGAAAAATAGGAGGAGAATGAATCGGTGTTGAAAAACATAAGGAGCCTGAAAAGGTGTGAAAAATATGAAGAGCTTTAAAAGGTGTGAAAAATATGAGGTGCATGAAACGGTCTGAAAAATAGGAAGAGCATGATGCGGTGTTGAAAAATATGAAGAGCCTGAAAAGGTGTGAAAAATATGAAGAGCTTCAAAAGGTGTCAAAAATATGAGGAGCATGAAACGGTCTGAAAAATAGGAGGAGCATGAAGCGTTGTTGAAAAACATGAAGAGCCTGATAAGGTGTGAAAAATATGAAGATCTTCTAAAGGTGTCAAAAATATGAGGAGCATGATACGGTCTTAAAAATAGGTGGAGCATGAAGTGGTGATGAAAATCATGAAGGGCCTGAAAAGCTGTGAAAAATATGAAGAGTTTCAAAAGGTGTGAAAAATATGAAGAGCTTCAAAAGGTGTCAAAAATGAGATCAACATGAAACCGTCTGAAAAATAGGAGGAGCATGAAGCGGTGATGAAAAATATGAAGAGCCTGAAAAGGTGTGCAAATATGAAGAGCTTCTAAATGTGTCAAATATATGAGGAGCATGAAACGGTCTGAAAAATAGGAGGAGCATGAAGTGGTGTTGAAAAACATGAAGAGCCTGAAAAGGTGTGAAAAATATGAAGATCTTCAAAAAGTGTCAAAAATATGAGGAGCATGAAACCGTCTGAAAAATAGGAGGAGCATGAAACGGTGATCAAAAACATGAAGAGCCTGAAAAGGTTTGAAAAATATGAAGAGCTTCAAAAGGTGTGAAATATATGAGGAGCATGAAACGGGCTGAAAAATAAGAGAAGCATGAAGTGGTGTGGAAAAACATGAAGAGCCTGAAAAGGTGTGAAAATTATGAAGAGCTTCAAAAGGTGTGAAATACATGAGGAGCATGAAACGGTCTGAAAATTAGGAGAAGCATGAAGTGGTGTGGAAAAACATGAAGAGCCTGAAAAGCTGTGAAAAATATGAAGAGCTTCAAAATGTGTCAAAAATATGAAGAGCATGAAACGGTCTGAAAAATAGGAGAATCATGAAGCGCTGTTAAAAAACATGAACAGCCTGAAAAGGTGTGAAAAACATGAAGAGCTTCAAAAGTTGTGAAATACATGAGGAGCATGAAACTCTCTGAAAAATAGGAGGAGCATGAAGCAGTGTTCAAATATATGAAGAGCCTGAAAAGGTGTGAAAAATATAAAGAGCTTCAAAATGTGTGAAATACATGAGGACCATGAAACAGTCTGAAAAATATGAGAAGCATGAAGTGGTGTTCAAAAACATGAAGAGCCTGAAAAGGTGTGAAATATATGAAGAGCTTCAAAATGTTTCAAAAATATGAGGAGCATGATACGGTCTGAAAAATAGGAGGAGCATGAAGCACTGTTCAGAAACAGGAAGAGCCTGACAAGGTGTGAAAAATATAAAGAGCTTCAAAAGGTGTGAAATACATTACGACCATGAAACAGTCTGAAAAATAGGAGGAGCATGAAATGTTGTTGAAAAACTGGAAGAGCCTGAAAACGAGTGAAAAAATATGAAGAGTTTCCAAAGGTGTCAAAAATGAGATGAGCATGAAACAGTCTGAAAAATAGGATGAGCATGAAGCGGTGTTGAAAATCATGAAGAGCCTGAAAAGATGTGAATAATATGTAGAGCTTCAAAAGGTGTGAAAATATGAAGAGCTTCAAAAGCTGTCAAAATAAGATGATCATGAAACGGTCTGAAAATTAGGAGGAGCATGAAGTGGTGTTGAAAAAAAAGAAGAGCCTGAAAAGGTGTGAAATATATGAAGAGCTTCAAAAGGCGTGAAAATATGAAGAGCTTCAAAAGCTGTCAAAATGAGATGAGAATGAAACGGTCTGAAAATTAGGAGCAGCATGAAACGGTGTTCAAACAAATGAAGAGCCTCAAAATGTGTGAAAAATAAGAAGAGCTTCAAAAGGTGTGAAAAACATTTGGAGCATGAAACTGTGTGTAAAATAGGAGGAGCATGAAGTGGTGTTCAAAAACATGAAGAGTCTGAAAAGGTGTGAAAAATATGAAGAGCTTCAAAAGGTGTGAAATACATGAGAGGAATGAAACTGTCTGAAAAATAGGAGGAGCATGAAGCGGTTGTGAAAAACATGAAGAGCCTGAAAAGTTGTGAAAAATATAAAGAGCTTCTAAAGGTGTCAAAAATATGAGGACAATGAAACGCTCTGGAAAAGAGGAGGAGCATGAAGTGGTGTTGAAAAAGATGAAGAGCCTGAAAAGGTGTGAAAAATTTGAAGAGCTTCAAAACGTGTCAAAATTATGAGGAGCATGAAACGGTCTGAAAAATAGGAGGAGCATGAAGTGGTGTTGAAAAACATGAAGAGCCTGAAATGATGTGAAATATATGAAGAGGTTCAAAAGGTGCGAAAAATATGAGGAGGTTCAAAAAGGGTAAAAAATATGAGGAGCAGGAAACGGTCAGAAAAATACGAGGAGCATGAAAAGGTGTTCAAAAACATGAAGAGCCTGAAAAGGTGTGAAAAATATGAAGAGCTTCAAAAGGTATTAAATACATGAATAGCATGAAACGGTCTGAAAAATAGGAGAAGCATGAAGCGGTGTTCAAAAACATGAAGAGCCTGAAAAGGTGTGAAAAATATGAAGAGATTCAAAATGTGTCAAAAATATGAGGAGCATGAAATGGTCTGAAAAATAGGAGGAGCATGAAACGATGTTCAAAAACATGAAGAACCTGAAAAGGTGTGAAAAATATGAAGAGTTTCTAAAGGTGTCACAAATATGAGGAGCATGAAACGGTCTGAAAAATAGGAAGACCATGAAACGGTGTTCAAAAACATGAAGAGCCTGAAAGGTGGGAAAATTCTGAAGAGATTCAAAAGCTGTGAAATACATGTGGAGCATAAAACGGTCTCAAAAATAGGAGGAGCATGAAGCGGTGTTCGAAAACATGAAGAGCCTGAAAAGGTGAGAAAAATATGAAGAGCCTCAAAACGTGTCAAAAATAGGAAGAGCATTAAACGGTCTGAAAAAATAGGAGGAGCATGAAGCGGTGTTGAAAAACATGAAGAGCCTGAAATGGTGTGAAAAATATGAAGAGCTTCAACAGGTGTGTAAAAGATGAGGAGCATGAAACGGTCGGAAAAATAGGAGGAGCATGAAATGGTGTTCAAAACATGAAGAGCCTGAAAAGGTGTGAAAAATATGAAGAGCTTCAAAGGTATCAAAAATATGAGGAGCATGAATCGGTCTGAAAAATAGGAAGAGCATGAAGTGGTTGTGAAAAACATGAAGAGCCTGAAAAGGTGTGCGAAATACGAAGAGGTTCAAAAGGTGTGAAATACATGAGGAGCATGAAACGGTCTGAAAAATAGGAGGAGCATGAAGTGGTGTTCAAAAACATGAAGAGCCTGAAAAAGTGTGAAAAATATGAAGAGCTTCAAAAAGTGTGAAAAATATGAGGAGCATAAGCGATCTGAAAAATAGGTGGAGCAGGAAGCGGTGTTCAAAAACATGAAGAGCCTGACAGGTGTGAAAAGTATGAAGAGCTTCAAAAAGTGTGAAAAATATGAAGAGCTTCAAAAAGTGTGAAAAATATGAGGAGCATGAAATGGTCTGAAAAACAGGAGAAGAATGAAGAGGTGTTTAAAAACATGAAGAGCCTGAAAAGGTGTGAAATATATGACGAACTTCAAAAGGTTTCAAAAATATGAGGAGCATGAAACGGTCTGAAACATAGGAGGAGCATGAAGCAGTGTTCAAAAACATGAAGAGCATGAAAAGGTGTGAAGAAAATGAAGAGTTTCAAAAGTTGACATAAATATGAGGAGAATGAAACAGTCTGAAAAATATGAGGAGCATGAAACGGTGTTGAAAAAGATGAAGAGCCTGAAAAGGTGTGAAAAATATGAAGAGCTTCAAAAAGTGTCAAAAATATGAAGAGAATGAAACAGTCCGAAAAATAGGAGGAGCATGAAAAGGTGTTGAAAAACATGAAGAGGGTGAAAATATGTGTAAAATATGAAGAGCTTCAAAAGGTGTGAAAAATATGAAGAGCTTCAAAAGGTGTGAAAAATATGAAGAGCTTCAAAAGGTGTCAAATATATGAGGAGCATGAAACGGTCAAAAAAATAGGAGGAGTATGAAGCGATGTTGAAAAACATGAAGAGTCTGAAAAGGTGTGAAATATATGAAGAGCTTCAAAAGGTGTGAAATATAGGAGGAGCATGAAGCGGTGTTCAAAAACATGAAGAGCCTGAAAAGGTGTGAAATATATGAAGAGCTTCAAAAGGTGTCAAAAATAAGAGGAGCATGAAGCGGTGTTCAGAAACATGAAGAGCTTGAAAAGGTGTGAAATATATGAAGAGCTTCAAAAAGTGTGAAATATAGGAGGAGCATGAAGCGGTGTCCAGAAACATGAAGAGCCTTAAAAGGTGTGAAATATATGAAGAGCTTCAAAAGTTGTCAAATATGAGTAGCATAAAACGGTCTCAAAATATGATGAGGATGAAGCGGTGTTGAAAAACATGTAGAGCCTGAAAAGGTGTGAAATACATGAAGAGCTTCAAAAGGTGTCAAAATATGAGTAGCATAAAACGGTCTCAAAAATATGGGGAGCATGAAGCGGTGTTGAAAATCATGAAGAGCCTGAAAAGGTGTGAATAATATGAAGAGATTCAAAAGGTGTCAAACATATGAGGAGCATGAAAGTGTGTTGAAAAACATGAAGAGCCTGAAAAGGTGTGAAAAATATGAGGAGCTTCAAAAGTTGTCAAAAATATGAGGAGCATGAAACGGTCTGAAAAATAGGAGGAGCATGAAATGGTGTTCAAAACATGAAGAGCTTGAAAAGGTGTGAAAAATATTAAGAGCTTCAAAAGTATCAAAAATATGAGGAGCATGAAACGGCCTGAAAAATAGGAGGAGCATGAAGCGGTGTTGAATAACATGAAGATCTTGAAAAGGTGTGAACAATATTAGGAGCATGAAACGGTCTCAAAAATATGAGGAGCATGAAGCAGTGTTGAAAATCATGAAGAGCCTGAAAAGGTGTGAAAAATATGAAGAGATTCATAAGGTGTGAAATACATGCGGAGCATGAAACTCTCTGAAAAATACGAGGAGCATGAAGTGGTGTTCAAAAACATGAAGAGCCTGAAAAGGTGTGAAAAATATGAAGAAATTCAAAAGGTGTCAAAAATATGCGGAGCATGAAACGGTCTGCAAAAAAGGAGGAGCATGAAGCGGTGTTGAAAAACCTGAAGAGCCTGAAAAGGTGTGAAAAATATGAAGAGCTTCAAAAGGTGTCAAAAATATGAGGAGGATGAAACGGTCTGAAAAATAGGTGGAGCATGAAGCAGTGTTGAAAAACCTGAAGAGCCTGAAAAGGTGTCAAAAATATGAAGAGCTTCAAAAGGTGTCAAAAATATGACGAGCATGAAACGGTCTGAAAAATAGGAGGAGCATGAAGCGGTGTTCAAAAACATGCACAGCCTGAAAACGTGTGAAAAATATGAGGAGCTTCAAAAGGTGTCAAATACATGAGGAGCATTTAACGGTCTGAAAAATAGGAGGAGCATGAAGCGGTGTTCAAAATATGAAGAGCCTGAAAAGTTGTGAAAAATATGAAGAGCTTCAAAAGGTGTGAAAAATATGAGGAGCATGAAACGGTCTGAAAAATAGGAGGAGCATGAAGCGGTGTTCAAAATCATGAAGAGCCTGAAAAGGTGTGAAAAATATGAAGAGCTTTAAAACTTGTCAAGAATATGAGGAGCATGAAACGGTCTGAAAAATAGGAGGAGAATGAATCGGTGTTGAAAAACATAAGGAGCCTGAAAAGGTGTGAAAAATATGAAGAGCTTTAAAAGGTGTGAAAAATATGAGGTGCATGAAACGGTCTGAAAAATAGGAAGAGCATGATGCGGTGTTGAAAAATATGAAGAGCCTGAAAAGGTGTGAAAAATATGAAGAGCTTCAAAAGGTGTCAAAAATATGAGGAGCATGAAACGGTCTGAAAAATAGGAGGAGCATGAAGCGTTGTTGAAAAACATGAAGAGCCTGATAAGGTGTGAAAAATATGAAGATCTTCTAAAGGTGTCAAAAATATGAGGAGCATGATACGGTCTTAAAAATAGGTGGAGCATGAAGTGGTGATGAAAATCATGAAGGGCCTGAAAAGCTGTGAAAAATATGAAGAGTTTCAAAAGGTGTGAAAAATATGAAGAGCTTCAAAAGGTGTCAAAAATGAGATCAACATGAAACCGTCTGAAAAATAGGAGGAGCATGAAGCGGTGATGAAAAATATGAAGAGCCTGAAAAGGTGTGCAAATATGAAGAGCTTCTAAATGTGTCAAATATATGAGGAGCATGAAACGGTCTGAAAAATAGGAGGAGCATGAAGTGGTGTTGAAAAACATGAAGAGCCTGAAAAGGTGTGAAAAATATGAAGATCTTCAAAAAGTGTCAAAAATATGAGGAGCATGAAACCGTCTGAAAAATAGGAGGAGCATGAAACGGTGATCAAAAACATGAAGAGCCTGAAAAGGTTTGAAAAATATGAAGAGCTTCAAAAGGTGTGAAATATATGAGGAGCATGAAACGGGCTGAAAAATAAGAGAAGCATGAAGTGGTGTGGAAAAACATGAAGAGCCTGAAAAGGTGTGAAAATTATGAAGAGCTTCAAAAGGTGTGAAATACATGAGGAGCATGAAACGGTCTGAAAATTAGGAGAAGCATGAAGTGGTGTGGAAAAACATGAAGAGCCTGAAAAGCTGTGAAAAATATGAAGAGCTTCAAAATGTGTCAAAAATATGAAGAGCATGAAACGGTCTGAAAAATAGGAGAATCATGAAGCGCTGTTAAAAAACATGAACAGCCTGAAAAGGTGTGAAAAACATGAAGAGCTTCAAAAGTTGTGAAACACATGAGGAGCATGAAACTCTCTGAAAAATAGGAGGAGCATGAAGCAGTGTTCAAATATATGAAGAGCCTGAAAAGGTGTGAAAAATATAAAGAGCTTCAAAATGTGTGAAATACATGAGGACCATGAAACAGTCTGAAAAATATGAGAAGCATGAAGTGGTGTTCAAAAACATGAAGAGCCTGAAAAGGTGTGAAATATATGAAGAGCTTCAAAATGTTTCAAAAATATGAGGAGCATGATACGGTCTGAAAAATAGGAGGAGCATGAAGCACTGTTCAGAAACAGGAAGAGCCTGACAAGGTGTGAAAAATATAAAGAGCTTCAAAAGGTGTGAAATACATTACGACCATGAAACAGTCTGAAAAATAGGAGGAGCATGAAATGTTGTTGAAAAACTGGAAGAGCCTGAAAACGAGTGAAAAAATATGAAGAGTTTCCAAAGGTGTCAAAAATGAGATGAGCATGAAACAGTCTGAAAAATAGGATGAGCATGAAGCGGTGTTGAAAATCATGAAGAGCCTGAAAAGATGTGAATAATATGTAGAGCTTCAAAAGGTGTGAAAATATGAAGAGCTTCAAAAGCTGTCAAAATAAGATGATCATGAAACGGTCTGAAAATTAGGAGGAGCATGAAGTGGTGTTGAAAAAAAAGAAGAGCCTGAAAAGGTGTGAAATATATGAAGAGCTTCAAAAGGCGTGAAAATATGAAGAGCTTCAAAAGCTGTCAAAATGAGATGAGAATGAAACGGTCTGAAAATTAGGAGCAGCATGAAACGGTGTTCAAACAAATGAAGAGCCTCAAAATGTGTGAAAAATAAGAAGAGCTTCAAAAGGTGTGAAATACATTTGGAGCATGAAACTGTGTGTAAAATAGGAGGAGCATGAAGTGGTGTTCAAAAACATGAAGAGTCTGAAAAGGTGTGAAAAATATGAAGAGCTTCAAAAGGTGTGAAATACATGAGAGGAATGAAACTGTCTGAAAAATAGGAGGAGCATGAAGCGGTTGTGAAAAACATGAAGAGCCTGAAAAGTTGTGAAAAATATAAAGAGCTTCTAAAGGTGTCAAAAATATGAGGACAATGAAACGCTCTGGAAAAGAGGAGGAGCATGAAGTGGTGTTGAAAAAGATGAAGAGCCTGAAAAGGTGTGAAAAATTTGAAGAGCTTCAAAACGTGTCAAAATTATGAGGAGCATGAAACGGTCTGAAAAATAGGAGGAGCATGAAGTGGTGTTGAAAAACATGAAGAGCCTGAAATGATGTGAAATATATGAAGAGGTTCAAAAGGTGCGAAAAATATGAGGAGGTTCAAAAAGGGTAAAAAATATGAGGAGCAGGAAACGGTCAGAAAAATACGAGGAGCATGAAAAGGTGTTCAAAAACATGAAGAGCCTGAAAAGGTGTGAAAAATATGAAGAGCTTCAAAAGGTATTAAATACATGAATAGCATGAAACGGTCTGAAAAATAGGAGAAGCATGAAGCGGTGTTCAAAAACATGAAGAGCCTGAAAAGGTGTGAAAAATATGAAGAGCTTCAAAAGGTATTAAATACATGAATAGCATGAAACGGTCTGAAAAATAGGAGAAGCATGAAGCGGTGTTCAAAAACATGAAGAGCCTGAAAAGGTGTGAAAAATATGAAGAGATTCAAAATGTGTCAAAAATATGAGGAGCATGAAATGGTCTGAAAAATAGGAGGAGCATGAAACGATGTTCAAAAACATGAAGAACCTGAAAAGGTGTGAAAAATATGAAGAGTTTCTAAAGGTGTCACAAATATGAGGAGCATGAAACGGTCTGAAAAATAGGAAGACCATGAAACGGTGTTCAAAAACATGAAGAGCCTGAAAGGTGGGAAAATTCTGAAGAGATTCAAAAGCTGTGAAATACATGTGGAGCATAAAACGGTCTCAAAAATAGGAGGAGCATGAAGCGGTGTTCGAAAACATGAAGAGCCTGAAAAGGTGAGAAAAATATGAAGAGCCTCAAAACGTGTCAAAAATTGGAAGAGCATTAAACGGTCTGAAAAAATAGGAGGAGCATGAAGCGGTGTTGAAAAACATGAAGAGCCTGAAATGGTGTGAAAAATATGAAGAGCTTCAACAGGTGTGTAAAAGATGAGGAGCATGAAACGGTCGGAAAAATAGGAGGAGCATGAAATGGTGTTCAAAACATGAAGAGCCTGAAAAGGTGTGAAAAATATGAAGAGCTTCAAAGGTATCAAAAATATGAGGAGCATGAAACGGTCTGAAAAATAGGAAGAGCATGAAGTGGTTGTGAAAAACATGAAGAGCCTGAAAAGGTGTGCGAAATACGAAGAGGTTCAAAAGGTGTGAAATACATGAGGAGCATGAAACGGTCTGAAAAATAGGAGGAGCATGAAGTGGTGTTCAAAAACATGAAGAGCCTGAAAAAGTGTGAAAAATATGAAGAGCTTCAAAAAGTGTGAAAAATATGAGGAGCATAAGCGATCTGAAAAATAGGTGGAGCAGGAAGCGGTGTTCAAAAACATGAAGAGCCTGACAGGTGTGAAAAGTATGAAGAGCTTCAAAAAGTGTGAAAAATATGAAGAGCTTCAAAAAGTGTGAAAAATATGAGGAGCATGAAATGGTCTGAAAAACAGGAGAAGAATGAAGAGGTGTTTAAAAACATGAAGAGCCTGAAAAGGTGTGAAATATATGACGAACTTCAAAAGGTTTCAAAAATATGAGGAGCATGAAACGGTCTGAAACATAGGAGGAGCATGAAGCAGTGTTCAAAAACATGAAGAGCATGAAAAGGTGTGAAGAAAATGAAGAGTTTCAAAAGTTGACATAAATATGAGGAGAATGAAACAGTCTGAAAAATATGAGGAGCATGAAACGGTGTTGAAAAAGATGAAGAGCCTGAAAAGGTGTGAAAAATATGAAGAGCTTCAAAAAGTGTCAAAAATATGAAGAGAATGAAACAGTCCGAAAAATAGGAGGAGCATGAAAAGGTGTTGAAAAACATGAAGAGGGTGAAAATATGTGTAAAATATGAAGAGCTTCAAAAGGTGTGAAAAATATGAAGAGCTTCAAAAGGTGTGAAAAATATGAAGAGCTTCAAAAGGTGTCAAATATATGAGGAGCATGAAACGGTCAAAAAAATAGGAGGAGTATGAAGCGATGTTGAAAAACATGAAGAGTCTGAAAAGGTGTGAAATATATGAAGAGCTTCAAAAGGTGTGAAATATAGGAGGAGCATGAAGCGGTGTTCAAAAACATGAAGAGCCTGAAAAGGTGTGAAATATATGAAGAGCTTCAAAAGGTGTCAAAAATAAGAGGAGCATGAAGCGGTGTTCAGAAACATGAAGAGCTTGAAAAGGTGTGAAATATATGAAGAGCTTCAAAAAGTGTGAAATATAGGAGGAGCATGAAGCGGTGTCCAGAAACATGAAGAGCCTTAAAAGGTGTGAAATATATGAAGAGCTTCAAAAGTTGTCAAATATGAGTAGCATAAAACGGTCTCAAAATATGATGAGGATGAAGCGGTGTTGAAAAACATGTAGAGCCTGAAAAGGTGTGAAATACATGAAGAGCTTCAAAAGGTGTCAAAATATGAGTAGCATAAAACGGTCTCAAAAATATGGGGAGCATGAAGCGGTGTTGAAAATCATGAAGAGCCTGAAAAGGTGTGAATAATATGAAGAGATTCAAAAGGTGTCAAACATATGAGGAGCATGAAAGTGTGTTGAAAAACATGAAGAGCCTGAAAAGGTGTGAAAAATATGAGGAGCTTCAAAAGTTGTCAAAAATATGAGGAGCATGAAACGGTCTGAAAAATAGGAGGAGCATGAAATGGTGTTCAAAACATGAAGAGCTTGAAAAGGTGTGAAAAATATTAAGAGCTTCAAAAGTATCAAAAATATGAGGAGCATGAAACGGCCTGAAAAATAGGAGGAGCATGAAGCGGTGTTGAATAACATGAAGATCTTGAAAAGGTGTGAACAATATTAGGAGCATGAAACGGTCTCAAAAATATGAGGAGCATGAAGCAGTGTTGAAAATCATGAAGAGCCTGAAAAGGTGTGAAAAATATGAAGAGATTCAAAAGGTGTCAAACATATGAGGACCATGAAACTGTGTTGAAAAACAAGAAGAGCATGAAAAGGTGTGAAAAATATGAAGAGCTTCAAAAGGTGTGCAATACATGAGGAACATGAAACGGTCTGAAATTTAGGAGAAGCATTAAGTGGTGTGGAAAAACATGAAGAGCCTGAAAAGGTGTGAAAAATATGAAGAGCTTCAAAAGTTGTCAAAAATATGAGGAGCATGAAAAGGTCAGAAAAATAGGAGGATCATGAAGCGGTGTTCAAAAACATGAAGAGCCTGAAAAGGTGTGCAAAATATGAAGAGCTTCAAAAGGTGTCAAAAATATGAGGAGCATGAAACGGTCTGCAAAAATGGAGGAGCATGAAGTGGTGTTGAAAAAATTCAAGAGCCTGACAAGGTGTGAAAAATATGAAAAGCTTCAAAAGTTGTCAAAAATATGAGGAGCATGAAACGGTCTGAAAAATAGGAGGAGCATGAAGCGGTGTTCAAAAACATGAAGAGCCTGAAAAGGTGTGAAAAATATGAAGAGCTTCAAAAGGTGTCAAAAATATGAGGAGCATGAAACGGTCTGAAAAATAGGAGGAGCATGAAGTGGTGTTGAAAAACATGAAGAGTCTGAAAACGTGTGAAATTATGAAGAACTTCAAAAATATGCAAAATATGAAGAGCTTCAAAAGGTGTGAAAAATATGAAGAGCTTCAAAAGGTGTCAAAATGAGATGAACATGAAACGGTCTGAAAAATAGTAGGAGCATGAAGCGGTGTTGAAAATCATAAAGAGCCTGAAAATTTGTGAAAAATATGAAGAGCTTCAGAAGATGTGAAAAACATGAAGAACTTCAAAAGTTGTCAAAATGAGATGAGCATGAAACGGTCTGAAAAATAAGAGGAGCATGAAGTGTTGTTGAAAATAATGAAAAGCCTGAAAAGGTGTGAAATATATGAAGAGCTTCAAAAGGTGTCAAAAATATGAGGAGAATGAAACGGTCTGTAAAATAGGAGGAGCATGAAATGGTGTTCAAAAACATGAAGAGCCTGAAAAGGTGTGAAAAATATGAAGAGCTTCAAAAGGTGTCAAAAATATGAGGAGCATGAAAAGTTCTGAAAAAAAGGAGGAGCATGAAGCGGTGTTCAAAACAGGAAGACCCTGAAAAGTAGTGAAAAATATGAAGAGCTTCAAAGGTTTCAAAAATATGAGGAGCATGAAACGGTCTGAAAAATAGGAGGACTATGAAACGGTGTTCAAAAACATGAAGAGCCTGAAAAGGTGTGAAAAATATGAAGAGCTTCAAAACGTGTCAAAAATATGAGGAGCATGAAATTGTCTGAAAAATAGGAGGAGCAAGAAAGGGTGTTGAACAACATGAAGAGCCTGAAAACGTGTGAAAAATATGAAGAGCTTCAAAAGATGTGAAAAATATGAAGAGCTTCAAAAGGTGTCAAAAATGAGATGAGCATGAAACCGTCTGAAAAATAGGAGGAGCATGAAGTAGTGTTGAAAAACATGAAGAACCTGAAAAGCTGTGAGAAACACGAAGAGCTTCAAAAGGTGTCAAAAATATGAGGAGCATGAAACGTTCTGAAAAAGAGGAGGAGCAGGAAGCGGTGTTGAGAAACATGAAGAGCCTGAAAATGTGTGAAAAATATGAAGAGCTTCTAAAGGTGTGAAATATATGAGGTGCAAGAAACGGTCTGAAAAATAGGAGTACCATGAACCGGTGTTGAAAAACATGAAGAGCCAGAAAAGGTGTGAAAAATATTAAGAGCTTCAAAATGTGTGAAAAATATGAAGAGCTTCAAAAGGTGTCAAAAAAGAGATGAGCATGAAACGGTCTGAAAAATAGGAGGAGAATGAAGTGGTGTTGAAAAAAATGAGGAGCCTGAAAAGGTGTGAAAAATATGAAGAGCTTCAAAAGGTGTCAAAAATGAGATGATCATGAAACGGTCTGAAAAATAGGAGGTGCATGAGGTGGTGTTGAAGAAAAAGAAGAGACTGAAAAGGTGTGAAATATATGAAGAGCTTCAAAAGGTGTCAAAATATGAGGAGCATGATACGGTCTGAAAAATAGGAGGAGCATGAAGCGGTGTTCAAAACATGAAGAGCCTGAAAAATTGTGAAAAATATGAAAAGCTTCCAAAGGTGTCAAAAATGAGATGAGCATGAAACGGTCTGAAAAATAGGAGGAGCATGAAGCGGTGTTGAAAAAATGAAGAGCCTGAAAAGGTGTGAAAAATATGAAGAGCATCAAAAGTTGTAAAAAATATGAGGAGTATGAAACGGTCTGAAAAATAGGAGGACCATGAAGCGGTGTTGCAAAACATGAGGAGCCTGAAAAGGTGTGAAAAATATGAAGAGCTTCAAAAGGTGAGAAAAATATGAGGTGCATGAAACGGTCTGAAAAATAGGAGGAGCATGAAGCGGTGTTGAAAAACATGAAGAGCCTGAAAAGGTGTGAAAAATATGAAGAGCTTCAAAAGGTGTGAAATACATGAGGAGCATGAAACGTGTTGAAAAATAGGAGAAGCATGAAGTGGTGTGGAAAAACATCAAGAGCCTGAAAAGGTGTGAAAAATATGAAGGGCTTCAAAAGGTGTGAAATACATGAGGAGCCAGAAACGGTCTGAAAAATAGGAGGAAGAGGAAGAGGTGTTCAAAAATATGAAGAGCCTGAAAAGGTGTGAAAAATATGAAGAGCTTCAAAAGGTGTCAAAAATATGAGGAGCATGAAACGTTGTGAAAAATAGGAGCAGCATGAAACGGTGTTCAAAAACATGAAGACATTGAAAAGGTGTGAAAAATATGAAGAGGTGCAAAAGGTTTGAAATATATGAGGAGCATGAAACGGTCTGAAAAATAGGAGGAGCATGAAACCGTGTTCAAAAACATGAAGAGACTGAAGAGGGTGAAAAATATGAAGAGCTTCAAAAGGTGTGAAAAATAGGAGGAGCATGAAGCGGTGTGCAAAAACATGAAAAGCCTGAAAAGGTGTGAAAAATATGAAGAGCATCAAAAGGTGTCAAAAATATGAGGAGCATGAAACGGTCTGAAAAATAGGAGGAGCATGAAGCGGTGTTGAAAAACATGAAGAGCCTGAAAAGGTGTTAAAAATATGAAGAGTTTCAAAAGGTGTCAAATATATGAGCAGCAAGAATCGGTCTGAAATATAGGAGTAGCATGAAACGGTGTTCAAATACATGCAGAGCCTGAAAAGTTGTGAAAAATATGAAGAGCTTCAAATGGTGTCAAATATATGAAGAGCTTCAAAAGGTGTCAAAAATGAGATGAGCATGAAACGGTCTGAAAAATAGGAGGAGCAAGAAGTCGTGTTCCAAAAAATGAAGAGCCTGAGAAGGTGTGAAATATATCAAGAACTTCAAAATGTGTCAAAAATATGAGGAGCATGAAACGGTCTGAAAAATAGGAGGAGCATGAAACGGTCTTGAAAAACATGCAGAGCCTGAAAAGGTGTGAAAAATATGAAGAACTTCAAAAGGTGTGAAATATATGAGGAGCATGAAACGGTCTTAAAAATAGGAGGAGCATGAAGCGGTTTTCAAAAATATGAAGAGCCTGAAAAGGTGTGAAAAATATGAGGAGCTTCAAAAGGTATGAAATACATGAGGAGTATGGAACTGTCTTGAAAATAGGAGGAGCATGAAGCGGTGCTAAAAAACATGAAGAGGCTTAAAAGGTGTGAAAAATATGAAGAGCTTCAAAAGGTGTGAAAAGTATGAGGAGCATGAAACGGTCTGAAAAATAGGAGGAGCATGAAGCCGTGTTGAAAAACATGAAGAGCCTGAAAAAGTGTGAAATATATGAAGAGGTTCAAAAGGTGTAAAAAATATGAGGAGATTCAAAAGGTATCAAAAATATGAGGAGCATGAAACGGTCTGAAAAAGAGGAGGAGCATGAATCGGTGTTGAAAATCATGAAGAGCCTGAAAACGTGTGAGAAATATGAAGAGCTTCAAAAGGTGTCAAAAATATGAAGAGCTTCAAAAGGTTTCAAAAATGAGAGGAGTATGAAGCAGTCTGAAAAATAAGAGGAGCATGAAGCGGTGTTCAAAAACATGAAGAGCCTGAAAAGGTGTGAAAAATATGAAGAGCTTCAAAAGGTGTCAAAAATGAGATGAGCATGAAACGGTCTGAAAAATAGGAGGAGCATGAAGTGGTGTTGAAAAAAAAGAAGAGACGGAAAAGGTGTGAAATATATGAAGGGCTTCAAAAGGTGTCAAAAATATGAGGAGAATGAAACGGTCTGAAAATAGGAGGAGCATGAAGCGGTGTTCAAAAACATGAAGAGCCTGAAAAGGTGTGAAAAATATGAAGAGCTTCAAAAGGTGTCAAAAATATGGGGAGCATGAAACGGTTTGAAAAATAGGAGGAGCATGAAGCGGTGTTCAAAAACAGGAAAAGCCTGAAAAGTTGTGAAAAATATGAAGAGCTTCAAAAGTTGTCAAAAATATGAGGAGCATGAAAAGGTCAGAAAAATAGGAGGATCATGAAGCGGTGTTCAAAAACATGAAGAGCCTGAAAAGGTGTGCAAAATATGAAGAGCTTCAAAAGGTGTCAAAAATATGAGGAGCATGAAACGGTCTGCAAAAAAGGAGGAGCATGAAGTGGTGTTGAAAAAATTCAAGAGCCTGACAAGGTGTGAAAAATATGAAAAGCTTCAAAAGTTGTCAAAAATATGAGGAGCATGAAACGGTCTGAAAAATAGGAGGAGCATGAAGCGGTGTTCAAAAACATGAAGAGCCTGAAAAGGTGTGAAAAATATGAAGAGCTTCAAAAGGTGTCAAAAATATGAGGAGCATGAAACGGTCTGAAAAATAGGAGGAGCATGAAGTGGTGTTGAAAAACATGAAGAGTCTGAAAACGTGTGAAATTATGAAGAACTTCAAAAATATGCAAAATATGAAGAGCTTCAAAAGGTGTGAAAAATATGAAGAGCTTCAAAACGTGTCAAAAATATGAGGAGCATGAAATGGTCTGAAAAATAGGAGGAGCAAGAAAGGGTGTTGAACAACATGAAGAGCCTGAAAACGTGTGAAAAATATGAAGAGCTTCAAAAGATGTGAAAAATATGAAGAGCTTCAAAAGGTGTCAAAAATGAGATGAGCATGAAACCGTCTGAAAAATAGGAGGAGCATGAAGTAGTGTTGAAAAACATGAAGAACCTGAAAAGCTGTGAGAAACACGAAGAGCTTCAAAAGGTGTCAAAAATATGAGGAGCATGAAACGTTCTGAAAAAGAGGAGGAGCAGGAAGCGGTGTTGAGAAACATGAAGAGCCTGAAAATGTGTGAAAAATATGAAGAGCTTCTAAAGGTGTGAAATATATGAGGTGCAAGAAACGGTCTGAAAAATAGGAGTACCATGAACCGGTGTTGAAAAACATGAAGAGCCAGAAAAGGTGTGAAAAATATTAAGAGCTTCAAAATGTGTGAAAAATATGAAGAGCTTCAAAAGGTGTCAAAAAAGAGATGAGCATGAAACGGTCTGAAAAATAGGAGGAGAATGAAGTGGTGTTGAAAAAAATGAGGAGCCTGAAAAGGTGTGAAAAATATGAAGAGCTTCAAAAGGTGTCAAAAATGAGATGATCATGAAACGGTCTGAAAAATAGGAGGTGCATGAGGTGGTGTTGAAGAAAAAGAAGAGACTGAAAAGGTGTGAAATATATGAAGAGCTTCAAAAGGTGTCAAAATATGAGGAGCATGATACGGTCTGAAAAATAGGAGGAGCATGAAGCGGTGTTCAAAACATGAAGAGCCTGAAAAATTGTGAAAAATATGAAAAGCTTCCAAAGGTGTCAAAAATGAGATGAGCATGAAACGGTCTGAAAAATAGGAGGAGCATGAAGCGGTGTTGAAAAAATGAAGAGCCTGAAAAGGTGTGAAAAATATGAAGAGCATCAAAAGTTGTAAAAAATATGAGGAGTATGAAACGGTCTGAAAAATAGGAGGACCATGAAGCGGTGTTGCAAAACATGAGGAGCCTGAAAAGGTGTGAAAAATATGAAGAGCTTCAAAAGGTGAGAAAAATATGAGGTGCATGAAACGGTCTGAAAAATAGGAGGAGCATGAAGCGGTGTTGAAAAACATGAAGAGCCTGAAAAGGTGTGCGAAATACGAAGAGGTTCAAAAGGTGTGAAATACATGAGGAGCATGAAACGGTCTGAAAAATAGGAGGAGCATGAAGTGGTGTTCAAAAACATGAAGAGCCTGAAAAAGTGTGAAAAATATGAAGAGCTTCAAAAAGTGTGAAAAATATGAGGAGCATAAGCGATCTGAAAAATAGGTGGAGCAGGAAGCGGTGTTCAAAAACATGAAGAGCCTGACAGGTGTGAAAAGTATGAAGAGCTTCAAAAAGTGTGAAAAATATGAAGAGCTTCAAAAAGTGTGAAAAATATGAGGAGCATGAAATGGTCTGAAAAACAGGAGAAGAATGAAGAGGTGTTTAAAAACATGAAGAGCCTGAAAAGGTGTGAAATATATGACGAACTTCAAAAGGTTTCAAAAATATGAGGAGCATGAAACGGTCTGAAACATAGGAGGAGCATGAAGCAGTGTTCAAAAACATGAAGAGCATGAAAAGGTGTGAAGAAAATGAAGAGTTTCAAAAGTTGACATAAATATGAGGAGAATGAAACAGTCTGAAAAATATGAGGAGCATGAAACGGTGTTGAAAAAGATGAAGAGCCTGAAAAGGTGTGAAAAATATGAAGAGCTTCAAAAAGTGTCAAAAATATGAAGAGAATGAAACAGTCCGAAAAATAGGAGGAGCATGAAAAGGTGTTGAAAAACATGAAGAGGGTGAAAATATGTGTAAAATATGAAGAGCTTCAAAAGGTGTGAAAAATATGAAGAGCTTCAAAAGGTGTGAAAAATATGAAGAGCTTCAAAAGGTGTCAAATATATGAGGAGCATGAAACGGTCAAAAAAATAGGAGGAGTATGAAGCGATGTTGAAAAACATGAAGAGTCTGAAAAGGTGTGAAATATATGAAGAGCTTCAAAAGGTGTGAAATATAGGAGGAGCATGAAGCGGTGTTCAAAAACATGAAGAGCCTGAAAAGGTGTGAAATATATGAAGAGCTTCAAAAGGTGTCAAAAATAAGAGGAGCATGAAGCGGTGTTCAGAAACATGAAGAGCTTGAAAAGGTGTGAAATATATGAAGAGCTTCAAAAAGTGTGAAATATAGGAGGAGCATGAAGCGGTGTCCAGAAACATGAAGAGCCTTAAAAGGTGTGAAATATATGAAGAGCTTCAAAAGTTGTCAAATATGAGTAGCATAAAACGGTCTCAAAATATGATGAGGATGAAGCGGTGTTGAAAAACATGTAGAGCCTGAAAAGGTGTGAAATACATGAAGAGCTTCAAAAGGTGTCAAAATATGAGTAGCATAAAACGGTCTCAAAAATATGGGGAGCATGAAGCGGTGTTGAAAATCATGAAGAGCCTGAAAAGGTGTGAATAATATGAAGAGATTCAAAAGGTGTCAAACATATGAGGAGCATGAAAGTGTGTTGAAAAACATGAAGAGCCTGAAAAGGTGTGAAAAATATGAGGAGCTTCAAAAGTTGTCAAAAATATGAGGAGCATGAAACGGTCTGAAAAATAGGAGGAGCATGAAATGGTGTTCAAAACATGAAGAGCTTGAAAAGGTGTGAAAAATATTAAGAGCTTCAAAAGTATCAAAAATATGAGGAGCATGAAACGGCCTGAAAAATAGGAGGAGCATGAAGCGGTGTTGAATAACATGAAGATCTTGAAAAGGTGTGAACAATATTAGGAGCATGAAACGGTCTCAAAAATAGGAGGAGCATGAAGCAGTGTTGAAAATCATGAAGAGCCTGAAAAGGTGTGAAAAATATGAAGAGATTCAAAAGGTGTCAAACATATGAGGACCATGAAACTGTGTTGAAAAACAAGAAGAGCATGAAAAGGTGTGAAAAATATGAAGAGCTTCAAAAGGTGTGCAATACATGAGGAACATGAAACGGTCTGAAATTTAGGAGAAGCATTAAGTGGTGTGGAAAAACATGAAGAGCCTGAAAAGGTGTGAAAAATATGAAGAGCTTCAAAAGTTGTCAAAAATATGAGGAGCATGAAAAGGTCAGAAAAATAGGAGGATCATGAAGCGGTGTTCAAAAACATGAAGAGCCTGAAAAGGTGTGCAAAATATGAAGAGCTTCAAAAGGTGTCAAAAATATGAGGAGCATGAAACGGTCTGCAAAAATGGAGGAGCATGAAGTGGTGTTGAAAAAATTCAAGAGCCTGACAAGGTGTGAAAAATATGAAAAGCTTCAAAAGTTGTCAAAAATATGAGGAGCATGAAACGGTCTGAAAAATAGGAGGAGCATGAAGCGGTGTTCAAAAACATGAAGAGCCTGAAAAGGTGTGAAAAATATGAAGAGCTTCAAAAGGTGTCAAAAATATGAGGAGCATGAAACGGTCTGAAAAATAGGAGGAGCATGAAGTGGTGTTGAAAAACATGAAGAGTCTGAAAACGTGTGAAATTATGAAGAACTTCAAAAATATGCAAAATATGAAGAGCTTCAAAAGGTGTGAAAAATATGAAGAGCTTCAAAAGGTGTCAAAATGAGATGAACATGAAACGGTCTGAAAAATAGTAGGAGCTTGAAGCGGTGTTGAAAATCATAAAGAGCCTGAAAATTTGTGAAAAATATGAAGAGCTTCAGAAGATGTGAAAAACATGAAGAACTTCAAAAGTTGTCAAAATGAGATGAGCATGAAACGGTCTGAAAAATAAGAGGAGCATGAAGTGTTGTTGAAAATAATGAAAAGCCTGAAAAGGTGTGAAATATATGAAGAGCTTCAAAAGGTGTCAAAAATATGAGGAGAATGAAACGGTCTGTAAAATAGGAGGAGCATGAAATGGTGTTCAAAAACATGAAGAGCCTGAAAAGGTGTGAAAAATATGAAGAGCTTCAAAAGGTGTCAAAAATATGAGGAGCATGAAAAGTTCTGAAAAATAGGAGGAGCATGAAGCGGTGTTCAAAACAGGAAGACCCTGAAAAGTAGTGAAAAATATGAAGAGCTTCAAAGGTTTCAAAAATATGAGGAGCATGAAACGGTCTGAAAAATAGGAGGACTATGAAACGGTGTTCAAAAACATGAAGAGCCTGAAAAGGTGTGAAAAATATGAAGAGCTTCAAAACGTGTCAAAAATATGAGGAGCATGAAATTGTCTGAAAAATAGGAGGAGCAAGAAAGGGTGTTGAACAACATGAAGAGCCTGAAAACGTGTGAAAAATATGAAGAGCTTCAAAAGATGTGAAAAATATGAAGAGCTTCAAAAGGTGTCAAAAATGAGATGAGCATGAAACCGTCTGAAAAATAGGAGGAGCATGAAGTAGTGTTGAAAAACATGAAGAACCTGAAAAGCTGTGAGAAACACGAAGAGCTTCAAAAGGTGTCAAAAATATGAGGAGCATGAAACGTTCTGAAAAAGAGGAGGAGCAGGAAGCGGTGTTGAGAAACATGAAGAGCCTGAAAATGTGTGAAAAATATGAAGAGCTTCTAAAGGTGTGAAATATATGAGGTGCAAGAAACGGTCTGAAAAATAGGAGTACCATGAACCGGTGTTGAAAAACATGAAGAGCCAGAAAAGGTGTGAAAAATATTAAGAGCTTCAAAATGTGTGAAAAATATGAAGAGCTTCAAAAGGTGTCAAAAAAGAGATGAGCATGAAACGGTCTGAAAAATAGGAGGAGAATGAAGTGGTGTTGAAAAAAATGAGGAGCCTGAAAAGGTGTGAAAAATATGAAGAGCTTCAAAAGGTGTCAAAAATGAGATGATCATGAAACGGTCTGAAAAATAGGAGGTGCATGAGGTGGTGTTGAAGAAAAAGAAGAGACTGAAAAGGTGTGAAATATATGAAGAGCTTCAAAAGGTGTCAAAATATGAGGAGCATGATACGGTCTGAAAAATAGGAGGAGCATGAAGCGGTGTTCAAAACATGAAGAGCCTGAAAAATTGTGAAAAATATGAAAAGCTTCCAAAGGTGTCAAAAATGAGATGAGCATGAAACGGTCTGAAAAATAGGAGGAGCATGAAGCGGTGTTGAAAAAATGAAGAGCCTGAAAAGGTGTGAAAAATATGAAGAGCATCAAAAGTTGTAAAAAATATGAGGAGTATGAAACGGTCTGAAAAATAGGAGGACCATGAAGCGGTGTTGCAAAACATGAGGAGCCTGAAAAGGTGTGAAAAATATGAAGAGCTTCAAAAGGTGAGAAAAATATGAGGTGCATGAAACGGTCTGAAAAATAGGAGGAGCATGAAGCGGTGTTGAAAAACATGAAGAGCCTGAAAAGGTGTGAAAAATATGAAGAGCTTCAAAAGGTGTGAAATACATGAGGAGCATGAAACGTGTTGAAAAATAGGAGAAGCATGAAGTGGTGTGGAAAAACATCAAGAGCCTGAAAAGGTGTGAAAAATATGAAGGGCTTCAAAAGGTGTGAAATACATGAGGAGCCAGAAACGGTCTGAAAAATAGGAGGAAGAGGAAGAGGTGTTCAAAAATATGAAGAGCCTGAAAAGGTGTGAAAAATATGAAGAGCTTCAAAAGGTGTCAAAAATATGAGGAGCATGAAACGTTGTGAAAAATAGGAGCAGCATGAAACGGTGTTCAAAAACATGAAGACATTGAAAAGGTGTGAAAAATATGAAGAGGTGCAAAAGGTTTGAAATATATGAGGAGCATGAAACGGTCTGAAAAATAGGAGGAGCATGAAACCGTGTTCAAAAACATGAAGAGACTGAAGAGGGTGAAAAATATGAAGAGCTTCAAAAGGTGTGAAAAATAGGAGGAGCATGAAGCGGTGTGCAAAAACATGAAAAGCCTGAAAAGGTGTGAAAAATATGAAGAGCATCAAAAGGTGTCAAAAATATGAGGAGCATGAAACGGTCTGAAAAATAGGAGGAGCATGAAGCGGTGTTGAAAAACATGAAGAGCCTGAAAAGGTGTTAAAAATATGAAGAGTTTCAAAAGGTGTCAAATATATGAGCAGCAAGAATCGGTCTGAAATATAGGAGTAGCATGAAACGGTGTTCAAATACATGCAGAGCCTGAAAAGTTGTGAAAAATATGAAGAGCTTCAAATGGTGTCAAATATATGAAGAGCTTCAAAAGGTGTCAAAAATGAGATGAGCATGAAACGGTCTGAAAAATAGGAGGAGCAAGAAGTCGTGTTCCAAAAAATGAAGAGCCTGAGAAGGTGTGAAATATATCAAGAACTTCAAAATGTGTCAAAAATATGAGGAGCATGAAACGGTCTGAAAAATAGGAGGAGCATGAAACGGTCTTGAAAAACATGCAGAGCCTGAAAAGGTGTGAAAAATATGAAGAACTTCAAAAGGTGTGAAATATATGAGGAGCATGAAACGGTCTTAAAAATAGGAGGAGCATGAAGCGGTTTTCAAAAATATGAAGAGCCTGAAAAAGTGTGAAAAATATGAGGAGCTTCAAAAGGTATGAAATACATGAGGAGTATGGAACTGTCTTGAAAATAGGAGGAGCATGAAGCGGTGCTAAAAAACATGAAGAGGCTTAAAAGGTGTGAAAAATATGAAGAGCTTCAAAAGGTGTGAAAAGTATGAGGAGCATGAAACGGTCTGAAAAATAGGAGGAGCATGAAGCCGTGTTGAAAAACATGAAGAGCCTGAAAAAGTGTGAAATATATGAAGAGGTTCAAAAGGTGTAAAAAATATGAGGAGATTCAAAAGGTATCAAAAATATGAGGAGCATGAAACGGTCTGAAAAAGAGGAGGAGCATGAATCGGTGTTGAAAATCATGAAGAGCCTGAAAACGTGTGAGAAATATGAAGAGCTTCAAAAGGTGTCAAAAATATGAAGAGCTTCAAAAGGTTTCAAAAATGAGAGGAGTATGAAGCAGTCTGAAAAATAAGAGGAGCATGAAGCGGTGTTCAAAAACATGAAGAGCCTGAAAAGGTGTGAAAAATATGAAGAGCTTCAAAAGGTGTCAAAAATGAGATGAGCATGAAACGGTCTGAAAAATAGGAGGAGCATGAAGTGGTGTTGAAAAAAAAGAAGAGACGGAAAAGGTGTGAAATATATGAAGGGCTTCAAAAGGTGTCAAAAATATGAGGAGAATGAAACGGTCTGAAAATAGGAGGAGCATGAAGCGGTGTTCAAAAACATGAAGAGCCTGAAAAGGTGTGAAAAATATGAAGAGCTTCAAAAGGTGTCAAAAATATGAGGAGCATGAAACGGTTTGAAAAATAGGAGGAGCATGAAGCGGTGTTCAAAAACAGGAAAAGCCTGAAAAGTTGTGAAAAATATGAAGAGCTTCAAAAGTTGTCAAAAATATGAGGAGCATGAAAAGGTCAGAAAAATAGGAGGATCATGAAGCGGTGTTCAAAAACATGAAGAGCCTGAAAAGGTGTGCAAAATATGAAGAGCTTCAAAAGGTGTCAAAAATATGAGGAGCATGAAACGGTCTGCAAAAAAGGAGGAGCATGAAGTGGTGTTGAAAAAATTCAAGAGCCTGACAAGGTGTGAAAAATATGAAAAGCTTCAAAAGTTGTCAAAAATATGAGGAGCATGAAACGGTCTGAAAAATAGGAGGAGCATGAAGCGGTGTTCAAAAACATGAAGAGCCTGAAAAGGTGTGAAAAATATGAAGAGCTTCAAAAGGTGTCAAAAATATGAGGAGCATGAAACGGTCTGAAAAATAGGAGGAGCATGAAGTGGTGTTGAAAAACATGAAGAGTCTGAAAACGTGTGAAATTATGAAGAACTTCAAAAATATGCAAAATATGAAGAGCTTCAAAAGGTGTGAAAAATATGAAGAGCTTCAAAACGTGTCAAAAATATGAGGAGCATGAAATGGTCTGAAAAATAGGAGGAGCAAGAAAGGGTGTTGAACAACATGAAGAGCCTGAAAACGTGTGAAAAATATGAAGAGCTTCAAAAGATGTGAAAAATATGAAGAGCTTCAAAAGGTGTCAAAAATGAGATGAGCATGAAACCGTCTGAAAAATAGGAGGAGCATTAAGTAGTGTTGAAAAACATGAAGAACCTGAAAAGCTGTGAGAAACACGAAGAGCTTCAAAAGGTGTCAAAAATATGAGGAGCATGAAACGTTCTGAAAAAGAGGAGGAGCAGGAAGCGGTGTTGAGAAACATGAAGAGCCTGAAAATGTGTGAAAAATATGAAGAGCTTCTAAAGGTGTGAAATATATGAGGTGCAAGAAACGGTCTGAAAAATAGGACTACCATGAACCGGTGTTGAAAAACATGAAGAGCCAGAAAAGGTGTGAAAAATATTAAGAGCTTCAAAATGTGTGAAAAATATGAAGAGCTTCAAAAGGTGTCAAAAAAGAGATGAGCATGAAACGGTCTGAAAAATAGGAGGAGAATGAAGTGGTGTTGAAAAAAATGAGGAGCCTGAAAAGGTGTGAAAAATATGAAGAGCTTCAAAAGGTGTCAAAAATGAGATGATCATGAAACGGTCTGAAAAATAGGAGGTGCATGAGGTGGTGTTGAAGAAAAAGAAGAGACTGAAAAGGTGTGAAATATATGAAGAGCTTCAAAAGGTGTCAAAATATGAGGAGCATGATACGGTCTGAAAAATAGGAGGAGCATGAAGCGGTGTTCAAAACATGAAGAGCCTGAAAAATTGTGAAAAATATGAAAAGCTTCCAAAGGTGTCAAAAATGAGATGAGCATGAAACGGTCTGAAAAATAGGAGGAGCATGAAGCGGTGTTGAAAAAATGAAGAGCCTGAAAAGGTGTGAAAAATATGAAGAGCATCAAAAGTTGTAAAAAATATGAGGAGTATGAA
Source organism: Dama dama (assembly GCF_033118175.1). Lineage (NCBI taxonomy): Eukaryota > Metazoa > Chordata > Mammalia > Artiodactyla > Cervidae > Dama > Dama dama. Next base: position 9,849,080 of record NC_083706.1, on the reverse strand, counting down.
ACGGTCTGAAAAATAGGAGGACCATGAAGCGGTGTTGCAAAACATGAGGAGCCTGAAAAGGTGTGAAAAATATGAAGAGCTTCAAAAGGTGAGAAAAATATGAGGTGCATGAAACGGTCTGAAAAATAGGAGGAGCATGAAGCGGTGTTGAAAAACATGAAGAGCCTGAAAAGGTGTGAAAAATATGAAGAGCTTCAAAAGGTGTGAAATACATGAGGAGCATGAAACGTGTTGAAAAATAGGAGAAGCCTGAAGTGGTGTGGAAAAACATCAAGAGCCTGAAAAGGTGTGAAAAATATGAAGGGCTTCAAAAGGTGTGAAATACATGAGGAGCCAGAAACGGTCTGAAAAATAGGAGGAAGAGGAAGAGGTGTTCAAAAATATGAAGAGCCTGAAAAGGTGTGAAAAATATGAAGAGCTTCAAAAGGTGTCAAAAATATGAGGAGCATGAAACGTTGTGAAAAATAGGAGCAGCATGAAACGGTGTTCAAAAACATGAAGACATTGAAAAGGTGTGAAAAATATGAAGAGGTGCAAAAGGTTTGAAATATATGAGGAGCATGAAACGGTCTGAAAAATAGGAGGAGCATGAAACCGTGTTCAAAAACATGAAGAGACTGAAGAGGGTGAAAAATATGAAGAGCTTCAAAAGGTGTGAAAAATAGGAGGAGCATGAAGCGGTGTGCAAAAACATGAAAAGCCTGAAAAGGTGTGAAAAATATGAAGAGCATCAAAAGGTGTCAAAAATATGAGGAGCATGAAACGGTCTGAAAAATAGGAGGAGCATGAAGCGGTGTTGAAAAACATGAAGAGCCTGAAAAGGTGTTAAAAATATGAAGAGTTTCAAAAGGTGTCAAATATATGAGCAGCAAGAATCGGTCTGAAATATAGGAGTAGCATGAAACGGTGTTCAAATACATGCAGAGCCTGAAAAGTTGTGAAAAATATGAAGAGCTTCAAATGGTGTCAAATATATGAAGAGCTTCAAAAGGTGTCAAAAATGAGATGAGCATGAAACGGTCTGAAAAATAGGAGGAGCAAGAAGTCGTGTTCCAAAAAATGAAGAGCCTGAGAAGGTGTGAAATATATCAAGAACTTCAAAATGTGTCAAAAATATGAGGAGCATGAAACGGTCTGAAAAATAGGAGGAGCATGAAACGGTCTTGAAAAACATGCAGAGCCTGAAAAGGTGTGAAAAATATGAAGAACTTCAAAAGGTGTGAAATATATGAGGAGCATGAAACGGTCTTAAAAATAGGAGGAGCATGAAGCGGTTTTCAAAAATATGAAGAGCCTGAAAAGGTGTGAAAAATATGATGAGCTTCAAAAGGTATGAAATACTTGAGGAGTATGGAACTGTCTTGAAAATAGGAGGAGCATGAAGCGGTGCTAAAAACATGAAGAGGCTTAAAAGGTGTGAAAAATATGAAGAGCTTCAAAAGGTGTGAAAAATATGAGGAGCATGAAACGGTCTGAAAAATAGGAGGAGCATGAAGCTGTGTTGAAAAACATGAAGAGCCTGAAAAAGTGTGAAATATATGAAGAGGTTCAAAAGGTGTAAAAAATATGAGGAGATTCAAAAGGTATCAAAAATATGAGGAGCATGAAACGGTCTGAAAAAGAGGAGGAGCATGAATCGGTGTTGAAAATCATGAAGAGCCTGAAAACGTGTGAGAAATATGAAGAGCTTCAAAAGGTGTCAAAAATATGAAGAGCTTCAAAAGGTTTCAAAAATGAGAGGAGTATGAAGCAGTCTGAAAAATAAGAGGAGCATGAAGCGGTGTTCAAAAACATGAAGAGCCTGAAAAGGTGTGAAAAATATGAAGAGCTTCAAAAGGTGTCAAAAATGAGATGAGCATGAAACGGTCTGAAAAATAGGAGGAGCATGAAGTGGTGTTGAAAAAAAAGAAGAGACGGAAAAGGTGTGAAATATATGAAGGGCTTCAAAAGGTGTCAAAAATATGAGGAGAATGAAACGGTCTGAAAATAGGAGGAGCATGAAGCGGTGTTCAAAAACATGAAGAGCCTGAAAAGGTGTGAAAAATATGAAGAGCTTCAAAAGGTGTCAAAAATATGAGGAGCATGAAACGGTTTGAAAAATAGGAGGAGCATGAAGCGGTGTTCAAAAACAGGAAAAGCCTGAAAAGTTGTGAAAAATATGAAGAGCTTCAAAAGTTGTCAAAAATATGAGGAGCATGAAAAGGTCAGAAAAATAGGAGGATCATGAAGCGGTGTTCAAAAACATGAAGAGCCTGAAAAGGTGTGCAAAATATGAAGAGCTTCAAAAGGTGTCAAAAATATGAGGAGCATGAAACGGTCTGCAAAAAAGGAGGAGCATGAAGTGGTGTTGAAAAAATTCAAGAGCCTGACAAGGTGTGAAAAATATGAAAAGCTTCAAAAGTTGTCAAAAATATGAGGAGCATGAAACGGTCTGAAAAATAGGAGGAGCATGAAGCGGTGTTCAAAAACATGAAGAGCCTGAAAAGGTGTGAAAAATATGAAGAGCTTCAAAAGGTGTCAAAAATATGAGGAGCATGAAACGGTCTGAAAAATAGGAGGAGCATGAAGTGGTGTTGAAAAACATGAAGAGTCTGAAAACGTGTGAAATTATGAAGAACTTCAAAAATATGCAAAATATGAAGAGCTTCAAAAGGTGTGAAAAATATGAAGAGCTTCAAAAGGTGTCAAAATGAGATGAACATGAAACGGTCTGAAAAATAGGAGGAGCATGAAGCGGTGTTGTAAATCATAAAGAGCCTGAAAATTTGTGAAAAATATGAAGAGCTTCAGAAGATGTGAAAAACATGAAGAACTTCAAAAGTTGTCAAAATGAGATGAGCAAGAAACGGTCTGAAAAATAAGAAGAGCATGAAGTGGTGTTGAAAATCATAAAGAGCCTGAAAATTTGTGAAAAATATGAAGAGCTTCAGAAGATGTGAAAAACATGAAGAGCTTCAAAAGGTGTCAAAATGAGATGAGCATGAAACGGTCTGAAAAATAAGAGGAGCATGAAGTGGTGTTGAAAATAATGAAAAGCCTGAAAAGGTGTGAAATATATGAAGAGCTTCAAAAGGTGTCAAAAATATGAGGAGAATGAAACGGTCTGTAAAATAGGAGGAGCATGAAATGGTGTTCAAAAACATGAAGAGCCTGAAAAGGTGTGAAAAATATGAAGAGCTTCAAAAGGTGTCAAAAATATGAGGAGCATGAAAAGTTCTGAAAAATAGGAGGAGCATGAAGCGGTGTTCAAAACAGGAAGACCCTGAAAAGTAGTGAAAAATATGAAGAGCTTCAAAGGTGTCAAAAATATGAGGAGCATGAAACGGTCTGAAAAATAGGAGGACTATGAAACGGTGTTCAAAAACATGAAGAGCCTGAAAAGGTGTGAAAAATATGAAGAGCTTCAAAACGTGTCAAAAATATGAGGAGCATGAAATGGTCTGAAAAATAGGAGGAGCAAGAAAGGGTGTTGAACAACATGAAGAGCCTGAAAACGTGTGAAAAATATGAAGAGCTTCAAAAGATGTGAAAAATATGAAGAGCTTCAAAAGGTGTCAAAAATGAGATGAGCATGAAACCGTCTGAAAAATAGGAGGAGCATGAAGTAGTGTTGAAAAACATGAAGAACCTGAAAAGCTGTGAGAAACACGAAGAGCTTCAAAAGGTGTCAAAAATATGAGGAGCATGAAACGTTCTGAAAAAGAGGAGGAGCAGGAAGCGGTGTTGAGAAACATGAAGAGCATGAAAATGTGTGAAAAATATGAAGAGCTTCTAAAGGTGTGAAATATATGAGGTGCAAGAAACGGTCTGAAAAATAGGAGTACCATGAACCGGTGTTGAAAAACATGAAGAGCCAGAAAAGGTGTGAAAAATATTAAGAGCTTCAAAATGTGTGAAAAATATGAAGAGCTTCAAAAGGTGTCAAAAAAGAGATGAGCATGAAACGGTCTGAAAAATAGGAGGAGAATGAAGTGGTGTTGAAAAAAATGAGGAGCCTGAAAAGGTGTGAAAAATATGAAGAGCTTCAAAAGGTGTCAAAAATGAGATGATCATGAAACGGTCTGAAAAATAGGAGGTGCATGAGGTGGTGTTGAAGAAAAAGAAGAGACTGAAAAGGTGTGAAATATATGAAGAGCTTCAAAAGGTGTCAAAATATGAGGAGCATGATACGGTCTGAAAAATAGGAGGAGCATGAAGCGGTGTTCAAAACATGAAGAGCCTGAAAAATTGTGAAAAATATGAAAAGCTTCCAAAGGTGTCAAAAATGAGATGAGCATGAAACGGTCTGAAAAATAGGAGGAGCATGAAGCGGTGTTGAAAAAATGAAGAGCCTGAAAAGGTGTGAAAAATATGAAGAGCATCAAAAGTTGTAAAATATATGAGGAGTATGAAACGGTCTGAAAAATAGGAGGACCATGAAGCGGTGTTGCAAAACATGAGGAGCCTGAAAAGGTGTGAAAAATATGAAGAGCTTCAAAAGGTGAGAAAAATATGAGGTGCATGAAACGGTCTGAAAAATAGGAGGAGCATGAAGCGGTGTTGAAAAACATGAAGAGCCTGAAAAGGTGTGAAAAATATGAAGAGCTTCAAAAGGTGTGAAATACATGAGGAGCATGAAACGTGTTGAAAAATACGAGAAGCATGAAGTGGTGTGGAAAAACATCAAGAGCCTGAAAAGGTGTGAAAAATATGAAGGGCTTCAAAAGGTGTGAAATACATGAGGAGCAAGAAACGGTCTGAAAAATAGGAGGAAGAGGAAGAGGTGTTCAAAAATATGAAGACATTGAAAAGGTGTGAAAAATATGAAGAGGTGCAAAAGGTGTCAAAAATATGAGGAGCATGAAACGGTCTGAAAAATAGGAGGAGCATGAAACCGTGTTAAAAACATGAAGAGACTGAAAAGGGTGAAAAATATGAAGAGCTTCAAAAGGTGTGAAAAATAGGAGGAGCATGAAGCGGTGTGCAAAAACATGAAAAGCCTGAAAAGGTGTGAAAAATATGAAGAGCATCAAAAGGTGTCAAAAATATGAGGAGCATGAAACGGTCTGAAAAATAGGAGGAGCATGAAGCGGTGTTGAAAAACATGAAGAGCCTGAAAAGGTGTTAAAAATATGAAGAGTTTCAAAAGATGTCAAATATATGAGCAGCAAGAATCGGTCTGAAATATAGGAGTAGCATGAAACGGTGTTCAAATACATGCAGAGCCTGAAAAGTTGTGAAAAATATGAAGAGCTTCAAATGGTGTCAAATATATGAAGAGCTTCAAAAGGTGTCAAAAATGAGATGAGCATGAAACGGTCTGAAAAATAGGAGGAGCAAGAAGTCGTGTTCCAAAAAATGAAGAGCCTGAGAAGGTGTGAAATATATCAAGAACTTCAAAATGTGTCAAAAATATGAGGAGCATGAAACGGTCTGAAAAATAGGAGGAGCATGAAACGGTGTTGAAAAACATGCAGAGCCTGAAAAGGTGTGAAAAATATGAAGAACTTCAAAAGGTGTGAAATATATGAGGAGCATGAAATGGTCTTAAAAATAGGAGGAGCATGAAGCGGTTTTCAAAAATATGAAGAGCCTGAAAAGGTGTGAAAAATATGAGGAGCTTCAAAAGGTATGAAATACATGAGGAGTATGAAACTGTCTTGAAAATAGGAGGAGCATGAAGCGGTGTTAAAAAACATGAAGAGGCTTAAAAGGTGTGAAAAATATGAAGAGCTTCAAAAGGTGTGAAAAATATGAGGAACATGAAACGGTCTGAAAAATAGGACGAGCATGAAGCCGTGTTGAAAAACATGAAGAGCCTGAAAAAGTGTGAAATATATGAAGAGGTTCAAAAGGTGTAAAAAATATGAGGAGATTCAAAAGGTATCAAAAATATGAGGAGCATGAAACGGTCTGAAAAAGAGGAGGAGCATGAATCGGTGTTGAAAATCATGAAGAGCCTGAAAACGTGTGAGAAATATGAAGAGCTTCAAAAGGTGTCAAAAATATGAAGAGCTTCAAAAGGTGTCAAAAATGAGAGGAGTATGAAGCAGTCTGAAAAATAGGAGGAGCATGAAGCGGTGTTCAAAAACATGAAGAGCTTGAAAAGGTGTGAAAAATATGAAGAGCTTTAAAAGGTGTCAAAAATGAGATGAGCATGAAACGGTCTGAAAAATAGGAGGAGCATGAAGTGGTGTTGAAAAAAAAGAAGAGACGGAAAAGGTGTGAAATATATGAAGGGCTTCAAAAGGTGTCAAAAATATGAGGAGAATGAAACGGTCTGAAAATAGGAGGAGCATGAAGCGGTGTTCAAAAACATGAAGAGCCTGAAAAGGTGTGAAAAATATGAAGAGCTTCAAAAGGTGTCAAAAATATGAGGAGCATGAAACGGTTTGAAAAATAGGAGGAGCATGAAGCGGTGTTCAAAAACAGGAAAAGCCTGAAAAGTTGTGAAAAATATGAAGAGCTTCAAAAGTTGTCAAAAATATGAGGAGCATGAAAAGGTCAGAAAAATAGGAGGATCATGAAGCGGTGTTCAAAAACATGAAGAGCCTGAAAAGGTGTGCAAAATATGAAGAGCTTCAAAAGGTGTCAAAAATATGAGGAGCATGAAACGGTCTGCAAAAAAGGAGGAGCATGAAGTGGTGTTGAAAAAATTCAAGAGCCTGACAAGGTGTGAAAAATATGAAAAGCTTCAAAAGTTGTCAAAAATATGAGGAGCATGAAACGGTCTGAAAAATAGGAGGAGCATGAAGCGGTGTTCAAAAACATGAAGAGCCTGAAAAGGTGTGAAAAATATGAAGAGCTTCAAAAGGTGTCAAAAATATGAGGAGCATGAAACGGTCTGAAAAATAGGAGGAGCATGAAGTGGTGTTGAAAAACATGAAGAGTCTGAAAACGTGTGAAATTATGAAGAACTTCAAAAATATGCAAAATATGAAGAGCTTCAAAAGGTGTGAAAAATATGAAGAGCTTCAAAAGGTGTCAAAATGAGATGAACATGAAACGGTCTGAAAAATAGGAGGAGCATGAAGCGGTGTTGAAAATCATAAAGAGCCTGAAAATTTGTGAAAAATATGAAGAGCTTCAGAAGATGTGAAAAACATGAAGAGCTTCAAAAGGTGTCAAAATGAGATGAGCATGAAACGGTCTGAAAAATAAGAGGAGCATGAAGTGGTGTTGAAAATAATGAAAAGCATGAAAAGGTGTGAAATATATGAAGAGCTTCAAAAGGTGTCAAAAATATGAGGAGAATGAAACGGTCTGTAAAATAGGAGGAGCATGAAATGGTGTTCAAAAACATGAAGAGCCTGAAAAGGTGTGAAAAATATGAAGAGCTTCAAAAGGTGTCAAAAATATGAGGAGCATGAAAAGTTCTGAAAAATAGGAGGAGCATGAAGCGGTGTTCAAAACAGGAAGACCCTGAAAAGTAGTGAAAAATATGAAGAGCTTCAAAAGGTGTCAAAAATATGAGGAGCATGAAACCGTCTGAAAAATAGGAGGAGCATGAAGCGGTGTTGAAAAACATGAAGAGCGTGAAAACGAGTGAAAAATATGAAGAGCTTCAAAAGGTATGAAAAATATGAAGAGCTTCAAAAGGTGTCAAAAAAGAGATGAGCATGAAACCGTCTGAAAAATAGGTGGAGCATGAAGCGGTGTTGAAAAACATGAAGAGCCTGAAAAGATGTGAAAAATATGAAGAGCTTCAAAAGGTGTCAAAAATATGAGGAGCATGAAACGGTCTGAAAAATAGGAGGAGCATGAAACCGTGTTAAAAACATGAAGAGACTGAAAAGGGTGAAAAATATGAAGAGCTTCAAAAGGTGTGAAAAATAGGAGGAGCATGAAGCGGTGTGCAAAAACATGAAAAGCCTGAAAAGGTGTGAAAAATATGAAGAGCATCAAAAGGTGTCAAAAATATGAGGAGCATGAAACGGTCTGAAAAATAGGAGGAGCATGAAGCGGTGTTGAAAAACATGAAGAGCCTGAAAAGGTGTTAAAAATATGAAGAGTTTCAAAAGGTGTCAAATATATGAGCAGCAAGAATCGGTCTGAAATATAGGAGTAGCATGAAACGGTGTTCAAATACATGCAGAGCCTGAAAAGTTGTGAAAAATATGAAGAGCTTCAAATGGTGTCAAATATATGAAGAGCTTCAAAAGGTGTCAAAAATGAGATGAGCATGAAACGGTCTGAAAAATAGGAGGAGTAAGAAGTCGTGTTCCAAAAAATGAAGAGCCTGAGAAGGTGTGAAATATATCAAGAACTTCAAAATGTGTCAAAAATATGAGGAGCATGAAACGGTCTGAAAAATAGGAGGAGCATGAAACGGTGTTGAAAAACATGCAGAGCCTGAAAAGGTGTGAAAAATATGAAGAACTTCAAAAGGTGTGAAATATATGAGGAGCATGAAATGGTCTTAAAAATAGGAGGAGCATGAAGCGGTTTTCAAAAATATGAAGAGCCTGAAAAGGTGTGAAAAATATGAGGAGCTTCAAAAGGTATGAAATACATGAGGAGTATGAAACTGTCTTGAAAATAGGAGGAGCATGAAGCGGTGTTAAAAAACATGAAGAGGCTTAAAAGGTGTGAAAAATATGAAGAGCTTCAAAAGGTGTGAAAAATATGAGGAGCATGAAACGGTCTGAAAAATAGGAGGAGCATGAAGCCGTGTTGAAAAACATGAAGAGCCTGAAAAAGTGTGAAATATATGAAGAGGTTCAAAAGGTGTAAAAAATATGAGGAGATTCAAAAGGTATCAAAAATATGAGGAGCATGAAACGGTCTGAAAAAGAGGAGGAGCATGAATCGGTGTTGAAAATCATGAAGAGCCTGAAAACGTGTGAGAAATATGAAGAGCTTCAAAAGGTGTCAAAAATATGAAGAGCTTCAAAAGGTGTCAAAAATGAGAGGAGTATGAAGCAGTCTGAAAAATAGGAGGAGCATGAAGCGGTGTTCAAAAACATGAAGAGCTTGAAAAGGTGTGAAAAATATGAAGAGCTTCAAAAGGTGTCAAAAATGAGATGAGCATGAAACGGTCTGAAAAATAGGAGGAGCATGAAGTGGTGTTGAAAAAAAAGAAGAGACGGAAAACGTGTGAAATATATGAAGGGCTTCAAAAGGTGTCAAAAATATGAGGAGAATGAAACGGTCTGAAAATAGGAGGAGCATGAAGCGGTGTTCAAAAACATGAAGAGCCTGAAAAGGTGTGAAAAATATGAAGAGCTTCAAAAGGTGTCAAAAATATGAGGAGCATGAAACGGTTTGAAAAATAGGAGGAGCATGAAGCGGTGTTCAAAAACAGGAAAAGCCTGAAAAGTTGTGAAAAATATGAAGAGCTTCAAAAGTTGTCAAAAATATGAGGAGCATGAAAAGGTCAGAAAAATAGGAGGATCATGAAGCGGTGTTCAAAAACATGAAGAGCCTGAAAAGGTGTGCAAAATATGAAGAGCTTCAAAAGGTGTCAAAAATATGAGGAGCATGAAACGGTCTGCAAAAAAGGAGGAGCATGAAGTGGTGTTGAAAAAATTCAAGAGCCTGACAAGGTGTGAAAAATATGAAAAGCTTCAAAAGTTGTCAAAAATATGAGGAGCATGAAACGGTCTGAAAAATAGGAGGAGCATGAAGCGGTGTTCAAAAACATGAAGAGCCTGAAAAGGTGTGAAAAATATGAAGAGCTTCAAAAGGTGTCAAAAATATGAGGAGCATGAAACGTTCTGAAAAATAGGAGGAGCATGAAGTGGTGTTGAAAATAATGAAAAGCCTGAAAGGGTGTGAAATATATGAAGAGCTTCAAAAGGTGTCAAAAATATGAGGAGCATGAAACGGTCTGAAAAATAGGAGGAGCATGAAGTGGTGTTGAAAAACATGAAGAGTCTGAAAACGTGTGAAATTATGAAGAACTTCAAAAATATGCAAAATATGAAGAGCTTCAAAAGGTGTGAAAAATATGAAGAGCTTCAAAAGGTGTCAAAATGAGATGAACATGAAACGGTCTGAAAAATAGGAGGAGCATGAAGCGGTGTTGAAAATCATAAAGAGCCTGAAAATTTGTGAAAAATATGAAGAGCTTCAGAAGATGTGAAAAACATGAAGAGCTTCAAAAGGTGTCAAAATGAGATGAGCATGAAACGGTCTGAAAAATAAGAGGAGCATGAAGTGGTGTTGAAAATAATGAAAAGCCTGAAAAGGTGTGAAATATATGAAGAGCTTCAAAAGGTGTCAAAAATATGAGGAGAATGAAACGGTCTGTAAAATAGGAGGAGCATGAAATGGTGTTCAAAAACATGAAGAGCCTGAAAAGGTGTGAAAAATATGAAGAGCTTCAAAAGGTGTCAAAAATATGAGGAGCATGAAAAGTTCTGAAAAATAGGAGGAGCATGAAGCGGTGTTCAAAACAGGAAGACCCTGAAAAGTAGTGAAAAATATGAAGAGCTTCAAAAGGTGTCAAAAATATGAGGAGCATGAAACGGTCTGAAAAATAGGAGGACTATGAAACGGTGTTCAAAAACATGAAGAGCCTGAAAAGGTGTGAAAAATATGAAGAGCTTCAAAACGTGTCAAAAATATGAGGAGCATGAAATGGTCTGAAAAATAGGAGGAGCAAGAAAGGGTGTTGAACAACATGAAGAGCCTGAAAACGTGTGAAAAATATGAAGAGCTTCAAAAGATGTGAAAAATATGAAGAGCTTCAAAAGGTGTCAAAAATGACATGAGCATGAAACCGTCTGAAAAATAGGAGGAGCATGAAGTAGTGTTGAAAAACATGAAGAACCTGAAAAGCTGTGAGAAACATGAAGAGCTTCAAAATGTGTCAAAAATATGAGGAGCATGAAACGGTCTGAAAAAGAGGAGGAGCAGGAAGCGGTGTTGAGAAACATGAAGAGCCTGAAAATGTGTGAAAAATATGAAGAGCTTCTAAAGGTGTGAAATATATGAGGTGCAAGAAACGGTCTGAAAAATAGGAGGAGCATGAAGCAGTGTTGAAAAACATGAAGAGCCTGAAAAGGTGTGAAAAATATGAAGAGCTTCAAAAGGTGTCAAAAATATGAGGAGCATGAAACGGTCTAAAAAATAGGAGTGCCATGAACCGGTGTTGAAAAACATGAAGAGCCAGAAAAGGTGTGAAAAATATTAAGAGCTTCAAAATGTGTGAAAAATATGAAGAGCTTCAAAAGGTGTCAAAAAAGAGATGAGCATGAAACGGTCTGAAAAATAGGAGGAGAATGAAGTGGTGTTGAAAAAAATGAGGAGCCTGAAAAGGTGTGAAAAATATGAAGAGCTTCAAAAGGTGTCAAAAATGAGATGATCATGAAACGGTCTGAAAAATAGGAGGTGCATGAGGTGGTGTTGAAGAAAAAGAAGAGACTGAAAAGGTGTGAAATATATGAAGAGCTTCAAAAGGTGTCAAAATATGAGGAGCATGATACGGTCTGAAAAATAGGAGGAGCATGAAGCGGTGTTCAAAACATGAAGAGCCTGAAAAATTGTGAAAAATATGAAAAGCTTCCAAAGGTGTTAAAAATGAGATGAGCATGAAACGCTCTGAAAAATAGGAGGAGCATGAAGCGGTGTTGAAAAAATGAAGAGCCTGAAAAGGTGTGAAAAATATGAAGAGCATCAAAAGTTGTCAAAAATATGAGTAGTATGAAACGGTCTGAAAAATAGGAGGACCATGAAGCGGTGTTGCAAAACATGAGGAGCCTGAAAAGGTGTGAAAAATATGAAGAGCTTCAAAAGGTGAGAAAAATATGAGGTGCATGAAACGGTCTGAAAAATAGGAGGAGCATGAAGCGGTGTTGAAAAACATGAAGAGCCTGAAAAGGTGTGAAAAATATGAAGAGCTTCAAAAGGTGTGAAATACATGAGGAGCATGAAACGTGTTGAAAAATAGGAGAAGCATGAAGTGGTGTGGAAAATCATCAAGAGCCTGAAAAGGTGTGAAAAATATGAAGGGCTTCAAAAGGTGTGAAATACATGAGGAGCAAGAAACGGTCTGAAAAATAGGAGGAAGAGGAAGAGGTGTTCAAAAATATGAAGAGCCTGAAAAGGTGTGAAAAATATGAAGAGCTTCAAAAGGTGTCAAAAATATGAGGAGCATGAAACATTGTGAAAAATAGGAGCAGCATGAAACGGTGTTCAAAAACATGAAGACATTGAAAAGGTGTGAAAAATATGAAGAGGTGCAAAAGGTTTGAAATATATGAGGAGCATGAAACGGTCTGAAAAATATGAGGAGCATGAAGCGGTGTTCAAAAACATGAAGAGCCTGAAAAGGTGAGAAAAATATGAAGAGCTTCAAAAGGTGTGAAATACATGAGGAGCATTAAACGCCCTGAAAAATAGGAGGAGCATGAAGCGGTGTTGAAAAACATGAAGAACCTGAAAACTTGTAAAAATATGAAGATCTTCAAAAGGTGTGAAAAATATGAACCGTTTCAAAAGTGTGAAAAATGAGATGAGCATGAAGCGGTCTTAAAAATAGGAGGAGCATGAAGTGTTGTTGAAAAACATAAAGATCCTGAAAATGTATGAAATATATGAAGAACTACAAAAGGTGTCAAAAATGTGAGGAGCATTAAAAGTTCTGAAAAATAGGAGGAGCATGAAACGGTGTTGAAAGACATGAAGAGCCTGAAAAGGTGTGAAAAACATGAAGAGCTTCAAAACGTGTCAAAAATATGTGGAGCATGAAAGGGTCTGAAAATTAGCAGGAGCATGAAGCGGTGTTGAAAAACATGAAGAACCTGAAAACGTGTGAAAAATATGAAAAGCTTCAAATGGTGTGAAAAATATGAACAGCTTCAAAAGGTGTGAAAAATATGAAGAGCTTCAAAAGGTGTCATAAATATGAGGAGCAAGAAATGGTCTGAAAAATAAGAGAAGCATGAAATGGTGTTCAAAATATGAAGAGCCTGAAAAGGTGTGAAAAATATGAAGAGCTTCAAAAGGTGTGAAATACATGAGGAGCATGAAACTCTCTAAAAAATAAGAGGAGCATGAAGCGGTGTTCAAAAACATGAAGAGCCTGAAAAGTTGTGAAAAATATGAAGAGCTTCAAAATGTGTGAAAAAAAAAGAAGAGCTTCAAAAGGTGTCAAAAATATGAGGAGCATGAATCGGTCTGAAAAATAGGAGGAGCATGAAACGGTGTTGAAAACATGAAGAGATGAAAAGGTGTGAAAAATATGAAGAGGTTCTAAAGGTGTCAAAAATATGAGGAGCATGAAACAGTCTTTAAAATAGGATGAGAATGAGACGGTTTTGAAAAAGATGAAGAGCATGAAAAGGTGTGAAATACATGAAGAGCTTCAAAAGGTGTAAAAAATATGAGAGGCATGAAACGACTGAAAAATAGGAGGAGCATGATGCGGTGGTCAAAAACATGAAGAGCCTGAAAAGGTGTGAAAAATATAAAGAGCTTCAAAAGGTGTCAAAAATATTAGGAGCGTGAAACAGTATGAAACATAGGATGAGCATGAAACTTTTTTGAAAAAGATGAAGAGCATGAAAAGGTGTGAAAAAAATGAAGAGCTTCAAAAGATGTTAAAAATATGAGGAGCATGAAACTTTCTGAAAAATTGGAAGAGCATGAAGCGGTGTTGAAAAACATGAAAAGCCTGAAAAGGTGGAAAAATATGAAGAGCTTCAAAAGGTGTCAACAATATGAGGAGCATGAAACAGTCTGAAATTTAGGAAGAGCATGAAACTGTGTTGATAAACATGAAGAGCCTGAAAAGGTGTGAAAAATATGAAGAGCTTCAAAAGGTGTCAAATATATGAGGAGCATGAAACTGTGTGAAAAATAGGATGAGCATGAAACGGTTTTAAAAAGACGAAGAGCCTAAAAGGTGTGACATATATGAAGAGCTTCAAAAGGTGTGAAATACATGAGGAGGTGGAAACGGTCTGAAAATAGTAGGAGCATGAAGCGGCGTTGAAAAACATGAATAGCCTGAAAACGTGTGAAAAATATGAAGAGCTTCAAAAGGTGTGAAATATATGAAGAGCTACAAAAGGTGTCAAAAATATGAGGAGCATGAACCGGTCTGAAATATAGGAGGAGCATGAAGTGATGTTGAAAAACATGAAGTGCCTGAAAAGTTGTGAAATATATGAAGAGCTTCAAAAGGTGTGAAAAATATGAGGAGCTTCAAAAGGTGTCAAAAATATGAGGAGCCTGAAACGGTCTGAAAAATAGGAGGAGCATGATACGGTGTTCAAAAATATGAAGAGCCTGAAAAGGTGTGAAAAACATGAAGATCTTCAAAAGGGGTCAAAAATATGAGGAGCATGAAACGGTCTGAAAAATAGGAGGAGCATGAAGTGGTGTTCAAAAACATGAAGAGCTTGAAAAGGTGTGAAAAACATGAAGAGCCTCAAAACGTGTCAAAAATATGAGGAGCATGAAACGGTCTGAAAAATAGGAGGAGCATGAAGCGGTGTTGAAAAACATGAAGAGCCTGAAAACGTGTGAAAAATATGAAGAGCTTCATAAGGTGTGAAATATATGAAGAGCTTCCAAAGGTGTCAAAAATGAGATGAGCATGAAACGGTCTGAAAAATAGGAGGAGCATGAAGTGGTCGTGGAAATCATGAAGTGCCTGAAAAGGTGTGAAATATATGAAGAGTTTCCAAAGTTGTGAAAAAATGAGGAGGTTCAAAAGGTGTCAAAAATATGAGGAGCATGAAACGGTCTGAAAAATAGGAGGAGCATGAAACGGTGTTCAAAAACATGAAGAGCCTGAAAAGGTGTGAAAAATATGAAGAGCTTGAAAAGGTGTGAAATACATGAGGAGACTGAAGCGGTCTGAAAAATAGGAGGAGCATGAAACGGTGTTGAAATACATGAAGAGCCTGAAAAGGTGTGAAAAATAGGAGGAGCTTCACAAGGTGTCAAATATATAAGGAGCATGAAACGGTCTGAAAAATAGGAGGAGCATGAAGCAGTCGTCAAAAACATGAAGAACCTGAAAAGTTTTGTAAAATATGAAGAGCTTCAAAAGGTGTGAAAAATATGAGGAACATGAAACGGTCTGAAAAATAGGAGCAGCATGAAACAGTGTTGAAAAACATGAAGAGCCTGAAAAGGTGTGAAAAACATGAAGAGCCTCAAAACGTGTCAAAAATATGAGGAGCATGAAACGGTCTGAAAAATAGGATGAGCATGAAGCGGTGTTGAAAACTTTAAGAGCCTGAAAAGGTGGGAAATATATGAAGAGTTTCCAAAGTTGTGAAAAAATGAGGAGGTTCAAAAGGTGTCAAAAATATGAGGAGCATGAAACGGTGTGAAAAATAGGAGAAGCATGAAGTGATGTTGAGAAACCTGAAGAGACTGAAAAGGTGTGAAAAATATGAAGAGCTACAAAAGATGTGAAATATATGAGGAGCATGAAATGATCTGAAAAATAGGAGGAGCATGAAACAGTGTTGTAAAACATGAAGAGCCTGAAAGGTGTGAAAATTATGAAGACGTTCAAAATGTGTCAAAAAAAAGGAGGAGCATGAAATGGTGTTCAAAAACATGAAGAGCCTGAAAAGGTGTGAAAAATATTAAGATCTTCAAAAGGTGTCAAAAATATGAGGAGCATGAAACGGTGTGAAAAATAGGAGGAACATGAAGCACGGTTGAAAAACATGAAGAGCCTGAAAAGGTGTGAAAAATATGAACAGCTTCAAAAGCTGTAAAAAATATGAGGAGCATGAAACAGTCTGAAAAATAGGAGGAGCATGAAGCGGTGTTGAAAAACATGAAAAGCCTGAAAAGGTGTGAAAAATATGAAGAGCATTAAAAGGTGTGAAAAATATGAGGAACATGAAACGGACTGAAAAAAAGGAGGAGTATGAAGAGGTGTTGAAAACAAGAAAAGCCTGAAAATGTGTGAAAAATATGAAGAGCTTCCAAAGGTGTGAAAAATATGAATAGCTTCGAAATGTGTCAATAATGAGAGCAGCATGAAACGGTGTGAAAAATAGGAGGAGCATGAAGCGGTGTGCAAAAAGATGAAGAGCCTGAAAATCTGTGAAATATATGAAGAGCTTCAAAAGGTGTCAAAAATATGAGGAGAAAGAAACGGTCTGAAAAATAGGAGGAGCATGAAGTGGTGTTGACAAACATGAAGAGCTGAAAAGCTTTGAAAAATATGAAGAGCTTTAAAAGGTCTCAAATATATGAGGATCATGAAATTTTCTGAAAAATAGGAGGAGCATGAAACGTTGTTCAAAACATGAAGAGCCTGAAATGGTGTGAAAAATATAAAGAGATTCAAAACATGTCAAACATTGAGGAGCATGAAACGATCTGAAAAATAGGAAGAGCATGATGCAGTGTTGAAAAACATGAAGAGGCTGAAAACGTGTGAAAAATATGAAGTGCTCCAAAGATGTCAAAAATCTGAGGATCATGAAGCGGTCCGAAAAATAGGATGAGCATGAAGCGGTGTTGACAACATTCAGAGCCTGAAAAGGTGTGAAATATATGAAGAGCTTGAAACGGTGTCAAAAATATGAGGAGCATGAAACGTTCTGAAAAATAGGAGGACCATGAAGCGGTGTTGAAAAACATGAAGAGCCTTAAAAGTTGTGAAAAATATGAAGAGCTTCAAAAGGTGTGAAAAATATGAAGAGCTTCAAAAGGTGTCAAAAATGAGAGGAGCATGAAACGGTCTGAAAAAACGGAGGAGCATGAAGCGGTGTTGAAAAACATGAAGAGTCTTAAAAGATGTGAAAAATATGAAGAGCTTCAAAATGTGTCAAAAATAGGAGGAGGATGAAACGGTCTGAAAAAACGGAGGAGCATGAAGCTGTGTTGAAAAACATGAAGAGTCTTAAAAGATGTGAAAAATATGAAGAGCTTCAAAATGTGTCAAAAATAGGAGGAGGATGAAACGTTGTTAAATAAACATGAAGAGCCTGAAAAGATGTGAAATATATGAAGAGCTTCAAAAGGTGTGAAAAATATGAAGAGCTTCAAAAGGTGTGAAATACATGAGGAGCATGAAACTCTCTGAATAATAGGAGGAGCATGAAGTGGTGTTCAAAACATGAAGAGCCTGAAAAGGTGTGAAAAATATGAAGAGCTTCAAAACGTGTCAAAAATATGAGGAACATGAAACGGTCTGAAAAATAGGAGGAGCACGACGTGTTGTTGAAAAACGTGAATAGCCTGACAAGGTGAGAATATATGAAGAGCTTCAAAAGGTGTGAAAACTATGAGGAGCATGAAACGGTCTGAATAATAGAAGGAGCATGAAACGGTGTTTAAACAAATGAAGAGCCTGAAAAGGTGTGAAAAATATGAAGAGTTTCAAAAGGTTTGAAAAATATGAGGAGCATGAAATGGTCCGAAAAATAGGAGATGCATGAAGTTGTGTTGAAAAATATGAAGAGACTGAAAAGGTGTGAGAAATATGAAGAGGTTCAAAAGGTGTCAAAAATATGACTAACATGAAATGGTCTGAAAAACAGGAGGAGCATGAAGCGGTGTTCAAAAACATGACGAGCCTGAAAAGGTGTGAAAAATATGAAGAGCCTCAAAAAATGTCAAATATATGAGGAGCATGAAACGGTCTGAAAAATAGGAGGATCATGAAGTGGTGTTCAAAAACATGAAGAGCCTGAAAAGGTGTGAAAAATATGAAGAGCCTCAAAAGGTGTAAAAAATGAGATGTGCATGAAACGATCGGAAAAATAGGAGGAGCATGAAGTGGTTGTGAAAAACATGAAGAGCCTGAAAAGGTGTGCAAAATATGAAGAGCTTCAAAAGGTGTGAAATACATGAGGAGCATGAAACGGTCTGAAAAATAGGAGGAGCATGAAGCGGTGTTCAAAAACATGAAGAGCCTGAAAAGGTGTGAAAAATATGAAGAGCCTCAAAACGTGTCAAAAATATGAGGAGTATGAAACGGTCTGAAAAATAGCAGGAGCAAGAAGCGGTGTTGAAAAACATGAAGAGGCTGAAAACGTGTGAAAAATATGAAGAGCTTCAAAAACGTGAAAAATAAGAAGATCTTCAAAAGGTGTGAAAAATATGAAGAGCTTCAAAAGGTGTCAAAAATGAGATGAGCATGAAACCGTCTGAAAAATAGGAGGAGCAAGAAAGGTTGTTGAAAAACATGCAGAGCCTGAAAAAGTGTGAAAAATATGAACAGCTTCAAAAGATGTGAAAAATATGAAGAGATTCAAAAGGTGTCAAAAATGAGATGAGTATGAAACCGTCTGAAAAATAGGAGGAGCATGAAGCGGTGTTGAAAAACATGAAGAGCCTGAAAACGTGTGAAAAATATGAAGAGCTTCAAAAGTTTTGAAAAATAAGAAGAGCTTCAAAAGGTGTCAAAAATGAGATCTGCATGAAATGGTCTGAAAAATAGGAGGAGCATGAAGTGGTGTTGAAAAAAATGAAGAGCCTGAAAAGGTGTGAATTATACGAAGAGCTTCAAAAGGTGTCAAAAATATGTGGAGCATGAAACGGTCCGAAAAATCGGAGGAGCATGAAGCGGTGTTGAAAAACATGAAGAGCCTGAAAAGGTGTGAAAAATATGAAGAGCTTCAAAAGGTGTCAAATATATGAGGAGCATGAAACGGCCTGAAAAATAGGAGGAGCATGAAACGGTGTTCAAAAATATGAAAAGCCTGAAAAGGTGTGAAAAATATGAAGAGCTTCAAAAGGTGTGAAATACATGAGGAGCATGAAACTCTCTGAAAAATAGAAGAAGCATGAAGTGGTGTTCAAAAACAAGAAGAGCCTGAAAAGGTGTGAAAAATATGAAGAGCTTCAAAAGGTGTGAAAAACATGAGGAGCATGATATGGTTTGAAAAATAGGATTAGCATGAAGCGGTGTTCAAAAACATGAAGAGCCTGAAAATATGTGAAAAATATGAAAAGCTTCAAAAGGTGTCAAAAATGAGATGAGCATGAAATGCTCTGAAAAATAGGAGGTGCATGAAGCGGTGTTGAAAAACATGAAGAGCCTGAAAAGGTGTGAAAAATATGAAGAGCTTCAAAAGGTGTCAAAAATATGAGGAGCATGAAACCGTCTGAAAAATTGGAGGAGCATGAAGCGTTGTTGAAAAACATGAAGAGCCTGAAAAGGTGTGAGAAATATGAAGAGCTTCAAAAGGTGTCAAAAATATGACTAGCATGAAACGGTCTGAAAAACAGGAGGAGCATGAAGCGGTGTTGAAAAACATGAAGAGCCTGAAAAGGTGTGAAAAATATGAAGAGCTTCAAAAGGTGTCAAAAATATGAGGAGCATGAAACGGTCTGAAAAATAGGAGGAGCATGAAACGGTATTCAAAAACATGACGAGCCTGAAAAGGTGTGAAAAATATGAAGAGCCTCAAAGAATGTCAAATATATGAGGAGCATGAAACGGTCTGAATATAGGAAGATCATGAAGTGGTGTTCAAAAACATGAAGAGCCTGAAAAGGTGTGAAAAATATGAAGAGCCTCAAAAGGTGTAAAAAATGAGATGTGCATGAAACAATCTGAAAAATAGGAGGAGGATGAAGCGGTGTTCAAAAACATGAAGAGCCTGAAAATGTGTGCAAAATATGAAGAGCTTCAAAAGGAGTGAAATACATGAGGAGCATGAAAAGGTGTTCAAAAACATGCAGAGACTTAAAAGGTGCAAAAAGTATGAAGAGCTTCAAAAAGTGTCAAAAATTAGATTAGCATGAAAAGGTCTGAAAAATAGGAGGAGCCTGAAGAGGTGTTGAAAAACATGAAGAGGCTGAAAAAGTGTGAAAAATATGAAGAGCTTCAAAAATATGAAAATTATGAAGAGCTTCAAAAAGTGTGAAAAATATGAAGAGCTTCAAAAGATGTCAAAAATGAGATGAGCATGAAACGGTCTGAAAAATGGAGGAGCATGAAGTGGTGTTGAAAATCATGAAGAGCCTGAAAAGGTGTGAAATATATGCAGAGCTTCAAAAGGTGTCAAAAATATGAGGAGAATGAAACCGTCTGAAAAATACGAGGAGCATGAAGTGTTGTTGAGAAACATGAAGAGCCTGAAAAGGTGTGAAAAATATGAAGAGCTTCAAAAGGTGTCAAAAATATGAGGAGCATGAAACGGTCCGAAAAATAGGAGGATCATGAAGCGGTGTTGAAAAACATGAAGAGCCTGAAAAGGTGTGAAAAATATGAAGAGCTTCAAAAGGTGTCAAAAATATGAGGAGCATGAAACGGTCTGAAAAATAGGACGAGCATAAGCGGTGTTCAAAAACATGAACAGCCTGAAAAGGTGTGAAAAATATGAAGACCTTCAAAAGGTGTGAAAAAGATGAAGAGCTTCAAAAGGTGTCAAAAATTAGATTAGCATGAAAGGGTGTGAAAATTAGGAGGAGCATGAAGTGGTGTTGAAAAACATCAAGAGCCTGAAAAGGTGTGAAATATATGAACAACTTCAAAAGGTGTGAAAATGATGAAGAGCTTCAAAAGGTGTCAAAATTATGAGGAGCATGAAACGGTCTGAAAAATAGGAGGAGCATGAAACGATGTTGAAAAACATGAAGAGCCTGAAAAGGTGTGAAAAATATGAAGAGCTTCAAAAGGTGTGAAAAATATGAAGAGCCTCAAAGAATGTAAAATATATGAGGAGCATGAAACGGTCTGAAAAATAGAAAGATCATGAAGTGGTGTTCAAAAACATGAAGAGCTGAAAAGGTGTGAAAAATATGAAGAGCTTCAAAAGGTGTCAAAACTATGAGGAGCATGAAACGGGCTGAAAAATAGGAGGAGCATGAAGCGGTGTTGAAAAGAATGAAGAGCTTGAAAAGGTGAGAAAAATATGAAGACCTTCAAAAGCTGTCAAAAATATAGGAGAATGAAACGGTCTGAAAAATAGGAGGAGCATGAAACGGTGTTCAAAACATGAAGAGCTGAAAAGGTGTGAAAAATATGAAGAGCTTCAAAAGGTGTCAAAAATATGAGGAGCTGAAACTCTCTGAAAAATAGGAGGAGCATGAAGCGGTGTTGAAAAACATGAGAGCCTGAAAAGATGTGAAAAATATGAAGAGCTTCAAAAGTTGTCAAATATATGAGGAGCATGAAACGGTCTGCAAAATAAGAGGAGCATGAAGCTGTGTTCAAAAAAATGAAGAGCCTGAAAAGGTGTGAAATATATGAAGAGCTTCAAAAGGTGTGAAAAATATGAAGAGCTTCAAAAGGTGTCAAAAATATGAGGAGAATGAAAGTCTATGAAAAATAGGAGGAGCATGAAGTGGTGTTCAAAACATGAAGAGCCTGAAAAGGTGTGAAAAATATGAAAGCTGAAAAAGGTGTCAAAAATATGAGGAGCATGAAACGATCTGAAAAATATGAGGAGCATGAAGGGCTGTTGAAAATCATAAAGAGCCTGAAAAGTTGTGAAAAATATGAAGAGCTTCAAAAGATGTGAAAAACATGAAGCGCTTCAAAAGGTGTCAAACTGAGATGAGCATGAAACGGTCTGAAAAACAGGAGAAGCATGAAGTCGTGTTGAAAAAAATGAAAAATCTGAAAAGGTGTGAAATATATTAAGAGCTTCAAAAGGTGTCATAAATATGAGGAGAATGAAACGGTCTGCAAAATAGGAGGAGCATGAAATGGTGTTCAAAAACATGAAGAGCCTAAAAAGTTGTGAAAAATATGAAGAGCTTCAAAAGGTGTCGAAAATATGAGGAGCATGAAACGGTCTGAAAAATCGGAGGTGCATGAAGCGGTGTTGTAAAACACGAAGAGCCTGAAAAGGTGTGAGAAATATGAAGAGCTTCAAAAGGTGTCAAATATATGAGTAGCATGAAACGGTCTGCAAAAAAGGAGGAGCATGAAGTGGTGTTGAAAAACATGAAGCTTGAAAAGGTGTGAAAAATATGAAAGCTTCAAAAGGTGACAAAAATATGAGGAGCATGAAACGGTCTGAAAAATAGGAGGAACATAAAGTGGTGTTCAAAAACATGAAGAGCCTGAAAAGGTGTGAAAAATATGAAGAGCTTCAAAATGTCCAAAATATGACGAGCATGAAACCCTCTAAAAAATAGGAGGAGGATGAAGCGGTGTTCAAAAACATGAAGAGCCTGAAAATGTCTGCAAAATATGAAGAGCTTCAAAAGGAGTGAAATACATGAGGAGCATGAAAAGGTGTTCAAAAACATACAGAGACTTAAAAGGTGCGAAAAGTATGAAGAGCTTCAAAAAGTGTCAAAAATTAGATTAGCATGAAAGGGTCTGAAAAATAGGAGGAGCCTGAACAGGTGTTGAAAAACATGAAGAGGCTGAAAAAGTGTGAAAAATATGAAGAGCTTCAAAAATATGAAAATTATGAAGAGCTTCAAAAGGTGTGAAAAATATGAAGAGCTTCAAAAGATGTCAAAAATGAGATGAGCAAGAAACGGTCTGAAAAATGGAGGAGCATGAAGTGGTGTTGAAAATCATGAAGAGCCTGAAAAGGTGTGAAATATATGCAGAGCTTAAAGGTGTCAAAAATATGAGGAGAATGAAACCGTCTGAAAAATACGAGGAGCATGAAGTGTTGTTGAAAAACATGAAGAGCCTGAAAAGGTGTGAAAAATATGAGGAGCTTCAAAAGGTGTCAAAAATATGAGGAGCATGAAACGGTCCGAAAAATAGGAGGATCATGAAGCGGTGTTGAAAAACATGAAGAGCCTGAAAAGGTGTGAAAAATATGAAGAGCTTCAAAAGGTGTCAAAAATATGAGGAGCATGAAACGGTCTGAAAAATAGGACGAGCATAAGCGGTGTTCAAAAACATGAACAGCCTGAAAAGGTGTGAAAAATATGAAGACCTTCAAAAGGTGTGAAAAATATGAAGAGCTTCAAAAGGTGTCAAAAATTAGATTAGCATGAAAGGGTGTGAAAATTAGGAGGAGCATGAAGTGGTGTTGAAAATCATCAAGAGCCTGAAAAGGTGTGAAATATATGAACAGCTTCAAAAGGTGTGAAAATTATGGAGAGCTTCAAAAGGTGTCAAAATTATGAGGAGCATGAAACGGTCTGAAAAATAGGAGGAGCATGAAACGGTGTTGAAAAACATGAAGAGCCTGAAAAGGTGTGAAAAATATGAAGAGCTTCAAAAGGTGTGAATTATATCAGGAGCATGAAAAGTTCTGAAAATTATGAGCACCATGAAGCGGTGTTCAAAAACATAAAGAGCCTGAAAATGTGTGAAAAATATGAAGAGCTTCAAAAGATGTCAAAAATATGAGGAGCATGAAACATTCTGAAAAATAGGAGGAGCATGAAGCGGTGTTGAAACACATGAAGAGCCTGAAAAGGTGTGAAAAATATATAGAGCTTCAAAAGATGTCAAAAATATGAGGAGCATGAAACTCTCTGAAAAATAGGAGGAGCATGAAGCAGTGTTCAAAAACATGAAGAGCCTGAAAACGTGTGAAAAATATGAAGAGCTTCAAAAGTTTTGAAAAATAAGAAGAGCTTCAAAAGGTGTCAAAAATGAGATCTGCATGAAATGGTCTGAAAAATAGGAGGAGCATGAAGCGGTGTTCAAAAACATGAAGAGCCTGAAAAGGTGTGAAAAATATGAAGAGCTTCAAAAGGTGTCAAAAATATGACGAGTATGAAACCCTCTTAAAAATAGGAGGAGGATGAAGCGGTGTTCAAAAACATGAAGAGCCTGAAAAGGTGTGAAAAATATGAAGAGCTTCAAAATGTGTCCAAAATATGACGAGCATGAAACCCTCTAAAAAATAGGAGGAGGATGAAGCGGTGTTCAAAAACATGAAGAGCCTGAAAATGTCTGCAAAATATGAAGAGCTTCAAAAGAAGTGAAATACATGAGGAGCATGAAAAGGTGTTCAAAAACATACAGAGACTTAAAAGGTGCGAAAAGTATGAAGAGCTTCAAAAAGTGTCAAAAATTAGATTAGCATGAAAGGGTCTGAAAAATAGGAGGAGCCTGAACAGGTGTTGAAAAACATGAAGAGGCTGAAAAAGTGTGAAAAATATGAAGAGCTTCAAAAATATGAAAATTATGAAGAGCTTCAAAAGGTGTGAAAAATATGAAGAGCTTCAAAAGATGTCAAAAATATGAGGAGCATGAAACGGTCTGAAAAATAGGAGGAGCATGAAGCGATGTTCAAAAACATGAAGAGCTTAAAAAGTTGTGAAAAATATGAAAGGCTTCAAAAGGTGTCAAAAATGAGATGAGCATGAAACGGTCTGAAAAATAGGAGGAGCATGAAGCGATGTTCAAAAACATGAAGAGCTTAAAAAGTTGTGAAAAATATGAAAGGCTTCAAAAGGTGTTAAAAATATTAGGAGCATGAAACGGTCTGAAAAATCGGAGGAGCAGGAAGCGGTGTTGAAAAACATGAAGAGCCTTAAAAGGTGTGAAAAATATGAAGAGCTTCAAAAGGTGTCAAAAATATGAGGAGCATGAAACGGTCTGAAAAATATGAGCAGCATGAAGCGGTGTTGAAAAACATGAAGAGCCTGAAAATGTGTGAAAAATATGAAGAGCTTCAAAAGGTGTCAAAAATATGAGGAGCATGAAACGGTCTGAAAAATTGGAGGAGCATGAAGCGGTGTTGAAAAACATGAAGAGCCTTAAAAGGTGTGAAAAATATGAAGAGCTTCAAAAGGTGTCAAAAATATGAGGAGCATGAAACGGTCTGAAAAATATGAGCAGCATGAAGCGGTGTTGAAAAACATGAAGAGCCTGAAAAGGTGTGAAAAATATGAAGAGCTTCAAAAGGTGTCAAATACATGAGGAGCATAAAACTCTCTGAAAAAGAGAAGGAGCATGAAGTGGTGTTCAAAAACATGAAGAGCCTGAAAAGGTGTGAAATATATGAAGAGCTTCAATAGGTGTGAAAAATATGAGGAGCATGATATGGTTTGAAAAAAAGGATTAGCATGAAGCGGTGTTCAAAAACATGAAGAGCCTGAAAAGTTGTGAAAAATATGCAAAGCTTCAAAAGGTGTCAAAAATGAGATGAGCATGAAACGGTCTGAAAAATAGGACGTGCATGAAGCTGTGTTGAAAAACATGAAGAGCCTGAAAAGTTGTGAAAAATATGAAGAGCTTCAAAAGGTGTCAAAAATATGAGGAGCATGAAACGGTCTGAAAAATAGGAGGAGCATGAAGCGGTGTTGAAAAACATGAAGAGCCTGAAAATGTGTGAAATATATGAAGAGCCTCAAAAGTGTCAAAAATATGAGGAGCAAGAAACGGTCTGAAAAATAGGAGGAGCTTGAAGCGGTGTTGAAAAATACGAAGAGCCTGAAAAGGTGTGAAATATATGCAGAGCTTCAAAAGGTGTCAAAAATATAAGGAGCATGAAATGGTATGAAATATAGGAGGAGCATGAAACGGTGTTCATACACTTGAAGAGCCTGGAAAGGTGTGAAAAAAATGAAGAGCTTCAAAAAGGTATCAAAAATATGAGGAGGGAGAAAGGGTCTGAAAAACAAGAGGAGCAAGAAACTGTTTTCAAAAACATGAAGAGCCTCAACAGTTGTGAAAAATATGAAGAGCTTCAAACTGTGTCAAATATATGAGAAACATGAAACGGTCTGAAAAATAGAAGGAGCTTGAAGTGGTGTTGAAAAAGATGAAGAGCCTGAAATAGTGTGAAATATAGGAAGAGCCTCAAAGGTGTCAAAAATATGAGGAGCAAGAAACGGTCTGAAAAATAGAAGGAGCTTGAAGTGGTGTTGAAAAACAAGAAGAGCCTGAAAAGGTGTGAAAAATATTAAGAGCTTCAAAGAGGGGTCAAATATATAGAGGGTGAAACGGTCTGAAAAATATGAGGAGCAAGAAACTGTTTTGAAAAACATGAAGAGCCTCAAAAAGTGTGAAAAATATGAAGAGCTTCAAAAAGGTGTCAAATATATAGAGGGTGAAACGGTCTGAAAAAAATGAGGAGCAAGAAACTGTTTTCAAAAACATGAAGAGCCTCAAAAGATGTGAAAAATGTGAAGAGCTTCAAACTGTGTCAAAAATATGAGGAGCATGAAACGGTCTGAAACATAGGAGGAGCATGAAGTGTTGTTGAAAAACATGAAGAGCCTGAAAAAGGTGTGAAACATATGAGGAGCATGATACGGTCTGAACAATAGGAGGAGCATGAAGCGGTGTTGAAAAATATGAAGAGCCTGAAAAAGTGTGAAAAATATGAAGAGCTTCAAAAGGTGTCAAAAACATAAGGAGCATGAAACGGTCTGAAATACAGGAGGAGCATGAAAAGGTGTTAAAAAACATGAAGAGCCTGAAAAGGTGTGAAAAATATGAAGAGCTTCAAATGGTGTCAAAAATATGAGGAGCATGAAACGGTCTGATAATTAGGAGGAGCATGAAGTGGTGTTGAAAAACATGAAGAGCTTGAAAAAGGTGTGAAACATATGAGTAGAATAAAACGGTCCGAAAAATAGGAGGAGCATGAAGTGGTGTAGAAAAACATGAAGACCCTGAAAAGGTGTGAAAAATATGAAGAGCTACAAAAAGTGTCAAAAATATGAGGAGCTTGAAACGGTCTGAAATATAGGAGGAGCGTGAAAAGGTGTTAAAAAAAATATGAAGAGCTTCAAAAGGTGTGAAACATATGAGGAGCATGAAACGGGCTGAAAAATAGGAGAAGCATGAAGGGGTGTGGAAAAACATGAAGAGCCTGAAAAGGGTTGAAAAATATGAAGAGCTTCAAAAGGTGTGAAATACATGAGGAGCATGAAACTCTCTGAAAAATAGAAATAGCATGAAGCGTTGTTGAAAAACATGAAGAGCCTGAAAACGTGTGAAAATATGAAGAGCTTCAAAAATATGAAAAATATGAAGAGCTTCAAAAGGTGTGAAAAATATGAAGAGCTTCAAAAGGTGTGAAAAATATGAAGAGCTTCAAAGGTGTCAAAAATATGAGAAGCATGAAACGGTCTGAAAAATATGAGGAGCATGAAGCGGTGTTGAAAAACATGCAGAGCCTGAGAACTTGTGAAAAATAAGAAGAGCTTCAAAAGGTGTCAAAAATATGAGGAGAATGAAACGGTCTGAAAAATAGGAGGATCATGAAGCGGTGTTGAAAAACATGAAGAGTCTGAAAAGGTGTGAAAGATATGTAGAGTTTCTAAAGATGTCAAAAATATGAGGAGCATGAAACGGTCTGAAAAATAGGAGGAGCATGAAGTGGTGTTGAAAAACATGAAGAGCATGAAAAGGTATGTAAAATTTGAAGAGCTTCAAAAGGTGAGAAATACATGAGGAGCATGAAACTCTCTGAAAAATAGGAGAAGCATGAACCGGTGTTGAAAAACATGAAGAGCCTGAAAAGGTGTGAAAAATATGAAGAGCTTCAAAAGGTGTGAAAAGTATGAGGAGCATGAAGTGGTGTTCAAAAACATGAAGAGCCTGAAAATGTGTGAAAAATATGAAGAGACTGAAAAAGTGTCAAAAATATGAGGAGCATGAAACGTTCTGAAAAATACGATGAGCCTGATAAGGTGTTGAAAAACATGAAGAGCCTGAAAAAGTGTGAAAATATGAAGAGCTTCAAAAGGTGTCAAAAAAGAGATGAGCATGAAATGGTCTGAAAAATAGGAGGAGCATGAAGCGGTGTTGAAAAACATGAAGAGCCTGAAAAGGTGTGAAATATATGAATAGCTTCAAATCGTATGAAATATATGAGGAGCATTATACGGTCTGAAAAGTAGGAGGAGCATGAAACGTTGTTCAAAAACATGAAGAGCCTGAAAATGTGTGAAAAATAGGAAGAGCTTCAAAAGGTGTCAAAAATATGAGGGACATTAAAGGTCTTAAAAACAGGAGGAGGATGAAGTGGTGTTGAAAAACATGAAGAGCTTCAAAAGGTGTGAAAAATAGGAAGAGCTTCAAAAGGTGTCACAAATATGAGGAGCATGAAACGGTCGGAAAAATAGGAGGAGCATGAAGCGCTGTTGAAAAACATGAAGAGCCTGAAAATGTGTGAAAAATATGAAGAGGTTCAAAACGTGTCAAAAATATGAGGAGCATGAAACGGTCTGAAAATAGGACGAGCATGAAGCGGTGTTCAAAAAGATGAAGAGCCTGAAATGGTGTGAAAAATATGAAGAGCTTCAAAATGTGTCAAAAATATGAAGAGCATGAAACCCTCTTAAAAAATAGGAGGAGGATGAAGCGGTGTTCAAAAACATGAAGAGCCTGAAAAGGTGTGAAAATTATGAAGAGCTTCAAAAGGTGTAAAAAATATGAAGAGCTTCAAAAGGTGTCAAAAATGAGATGAGCATGAAACGGTCTAAAAAATAGGAGGAGCATGAAGCGGTGTTCAAAAAAATGCAGAGACTGAAAAATTGTGAAAAATATGAAGAGCTTCAAAAGGTGTAAAAAATAGGAGGAGCATGAAACGGGTTGAAAAATAGGAGGAGCATGAACCGGTGTTCAAAAACATAAAGAGCATGAAAAGGTGTGAAAAACATGAAGAGCTTCATAAGGTGTCAAATTTAGTTTAGCATGAAAGGGTCTGAAAAGTAGGAGGAGCATGAAGTGGTGTTGAAAACATGAAGAGCCTGAAAAGGTGTGAAATATACGAAGAGCTTCAAAAGGTGTGAAAAATATGAAGTGCATCAAAAGGTGTCAAAAATGAGATGAGCATGAAACGGTCTGAAAAATAGGAGGAGCATGAAGTGGTATTGAAAAACATGAAGAGCCCAAAAACGTGTGAAAAATATGAAGAGCTTCAAAAATATGAAAAATATGAAGAGATTCAAAAGGTGTGAAAAATATGAAGAGCTTAAAAAGATGTCAAAAATGAGATGAGCATGAAACGGTCTGAAGAAAAGGCGGAGCATGAAGCGGAGTCCACAAAAATGAAGAGCCTGAAAAGGTGGAAAGTATATGAAGAGCTTCAAAAGCTGTCAAAAATTTGAGGAGCATGAAACGGTATGAAAAATAGGAGGAGTGTGAAGCGGTGTTCAAAAACATGAAGAGTTTAAAAGGTGTGAAAAATATGAAGAGCTTCAAAAGGTGTGAAATATATGAGGAGCATGAAACGGTCTGAAAAATAGGAGGAGTATGCAGCGGTTAAAAAACATGAAGAGGCTGATAAGGTGTGAAAAATATGAAGAGCCCCAAAAGTTGTCAAAAATATGTGGAGCGTGAAACGGTCTCAAAAATAGGAGGAGCGTGAAGCGGTGATGAAAAACATGAAAAGCCTGAAAACGTGTGATAAAATATGAAGAGCTTCAAAGGTGTCAAATATATGAGGAGCATGAAACGGTCGCAAACATAGGAGGAGCATGAAGCGGTGTTGAAAAACATGAAGAGCCTGAAAAGGTGTGAAAAGTATGAGAGCTTCAAAAGGTGTCAATAATGAGAGGTGCATGAAACAGTCTGAAAAATAGGAGGAGCATGAAACTGTCTGAAAAATAGGAGAAGCATGAAGCGGTGTTGAAAAACATGAAGAGCATGAAAAGGTGTGAAAAATATGAAGAGGTTGAAAATGTGTGAAATATATGAAGAGCTTCAAAAGGTGTCAAAAATGAGATGAGCATGAAACGGTCTGAAAAATAAGAGGAGCATGAAATGGTGATCAAAACGTGAAGAGCCTGAAAAGGTGTGAAAAATATGAAGAGCTTCAAAAGGTGTGAAATACATGAGGAGCATGAAACGGGCTGAAAAATAGGAGAAGCATGAAGTGGTGTGGAAAAACATGAAGAGCCTGAAAAGGTGTGAAAAATATGAAGAGCTTCAAAAGGTGTGAAATACATGAGGAGCATGAAACTCTCTGAAAAATAGAAGGAGCATGAAGCGGTGTTCAAACATGAAGAGCCTGAAAAGGTGTGAAAAATATGAAGAGCTTCAAAAGGTGTCAAAAATATTAGGAGCATGAAACGGTCTGAAAAATAGGAGGAGCACGAAGCGGTGTTCAAAGACATGAAGAGCGTGAAAAGGTGTGAAAAAAAGGAAGAGCTTCAAAAGGGGTCAAAAATATGAGAAGCATGAAACGGTCTGAAAAATATGAGGAGCATGAAGCGGTGTTGAAAAACATGCAGAGCCTGAGAACTTGTGAAAAATAAGAAGAGCTTCAAAAGGTGTCAAAAATATGAGGAGAATGAAACGGTCTGAAAAATAGGAGGATCATGAAGCGGTGTTGAAAAACATGAAGAGTCTGAAAAGGTGTGAAAGATATGTAGAGTTTCTAAAGATGTCAAAAATATGAGGAGCATGAAACGGTCTGAAAAATAGGAGGAGCATGAAGTGGTGTTGAAAAACATGAAGAGCCTGAAAAGGTGTGTAAAATTTGAAGAGCTTCAAAAGGTGAGAAATACATGAGGAGCATGAAACTCTCTGAAAAATAGGAGAAGCATGAACCGGTGTTGAAAAACATGAAGAGCCTGAAAAGGTGTGAAAAATATGAAGAGCTTCAAAAGGTGTGAAAAGTATGAGGAGCATGAAGTGGTGTTCAAAAACATGAAGAGCCTGAAAATGTGTGAAAAATATGAAGAGACTGAAAAAGTGTCAAAAATATGAGGAGCATGAAACGTTCTGAAAAATACGATGAGCCTGATAAGGTGTTGAAAAACATGAAGAGCCTGAAAAAGTGTGAAAATATGAAGAGCTTCAAAAGGTGTCAAAAAAGAGATGAGCATGAAATGGTCTGAAAAATAGGAGGAGCATGAAGCGGTGTTGAAAAACATGAAGAGCCTGAAAAGGTGTGAAATATATGAATAGCTTCAAATCGTATGAAATATATGAGGAGCATTATACGGTCTGAAAAGTAGGAGGAGCATGAAACGTTGTTCAAAAACATGAAGAGCCTGAAAATGTGTGAAAAATAGGAAGAGCTTCAAAAGGTGTCAAAAATATGAGGGACATTAAAGGTCTTAAAAACAGGAGGAGGATGAAGTGGTGTTGAAAAACATGAAGAGCTTCAAAAGGTGTGAAAAATAGGAAGAGCTTCAAAAGGTGTCACAAATATGAGGAGCATGAAACGGTCGGAAAAATAGGAGGAGCATGAAGCGCTGTTGAAAAACATGAAGAGCCTGAAAAGGTGTGAAAAATATGAAGAGGTTCAAAACGTGTCAAAAATATGAGGAGCATGAAACGGTCTGAAAATAGGACGAGCATGAAGCGGTGTTCAAAAAGATGAAGAGCCTGAAATGGTGTGAAAAATATGAAGAGCTTCAAAATGTGTCAAAAATATGAAGAGCATGAAACCCTCTTAAAAAATAGGAGGAGGATGAAGCGGTGTTCAAAAACATGAAGAGCCTGAAAAGGTGTGAAAATTATGAAGAGCTTCAAAAGGTGTAAAAAATATGAAGAGCTTCAAAAGGTGTCAAAAATGAGATGAGCATGAAACGGTCTAAAAAATAGGAGGAGCATGAAGCGGTGTTCAAAAAAATGCAGAGACTGAAAAATTGTGAAAAATATGAAGAGCTTCAAAAGGTGTAAAAAATAGGAGGAGCATGAAACGGGTTGAAAAATAGGAGGAGCATGAACCGGTGTTCAAAAACATAAAGAGCATGAAAAGGTGTGAAAAACATGAAGAGCTTCATAAGGTGTCAAATTTAGTTTAGCATGAAAGGGTCTGAAAAGTAGGAGGAGCATGAAGTGGTGTTGAAAACATGAAGAGCCTGAAAAGGTGTGAAATATACGAAGAGCTTCAAAAGGTGTGAAAAATATGAAGTGCATCAAAAGGTGTCAAAAATGAGATGAGCATGAAACGGTCTGAAAAATAGGAGGAGCATGAAGTGGTATTGAAAAACATGAAGAGCCTAAAAACGTGTGAAAAATATGAAGAGCTTCAAAAATATGAAAAATATGAAGAGATTCAAAAGGTGTGAAAAATATGAAGAGCTTAAAAAGATGTCAAAAATGAGATGAGCATGAAACGGTCTGAAGAAAAGGAGGAGCATGAAGCGGAGTCCACAAAAATGAAGAGCCTGAAAAGGTGGAAAGTATATGAAGAGCTTCAAAAGCTGTCAAAAATTTGAGGAGCATGAAACGGTATGAAAAATAGGAGGAGTGTGAAGCGGTGTTCAAAAACATGAAGAGTTTAAAAGGTGTGAAAAATATGAAGAGCTTCAAAAGTTGTGAAAAATATGAAAAGCATAAAACGGTCTGAAAAATAGGAGGAGCATGAAACGGTCTGAAAAATAGGAGGAGCATGAAGCGGTGTTGAAAAACATGAAGAGTCTGAAAAGGTGTGAAAAATATGAAGAGCTTCAGAAGGTGTCAAAAATTTGAGGAGCATGAAAAGTTCTGAAGAATAGGAAGAGCATGATGCAGTGTTGAAAAACATGAAGAGCCTGAAAAGGTGTGAAAAATATGAAGCACTTCAAAAGATGTCAAAATTATGAGGAGCATGAAACAGTTGAAAAATAGGAGGAGCATGAAGCAGTGTTCAAAAACATGAAGAACCAGAAAAGGTGTGAAAATATGAAGAGCTTCAAAAGGTGTGAAAATTATGAGGAGCATGAAACGGTCTGAAAAATAGGAGGAGCATGAAGCGGTGTTCAAAAACATGAAGAGCCTGAAAAGGTGTGAAAAATATGAAGAGCTTCAAAAGGTTGGAAATGCATGAGGAGCATGAAACGGTCTGAAAAATAGGAGGAGCATGAATCGGTCTGAAAAATGGGAGGAGCATGAAGCGGTGTTGAAAAACATGAAGTTCCTGAAAAGCTGTGAAAATAAGACAAGCTTCAAAAGGTGTCAAAAATATGAGGAGCATGAAACGGTCTGAAAAATAGGAGGAGCATGAAACGGTCTGAAAAATGGGAGGAGCATGAAGCAGTGTTGAAAAACATGAAGTTCCTGAAAAGCTGTGAAAATAAGACAAGCTTCAAAAGGTGTCAAAAATATGAGCAGCATGAAACGGTATGAAAAATACGAGGAGCATGAAGCGGTGTTGAAAGACATGAAGACCCTGAAAAGGTGTGAAAAATATGAAGAGCTTCTAAATGTGTCAAAATATGAGGAGCATGAAACTGTCTGAAATATATCAGGAGCATGAAAAGGTGTTGAAAAACATGAAGAGCATCAAAAGCTGTGAAGAATATGAAGAGCTTCAAAACGTGTCAAAAATATGAGGAGCATGAATCGGTCTGAAAAATAGAAGGAGCATGAAGTGGTGTTGAAAAACATGAAGATCTGAAAAGGAGTGAAAAATATGAAGAGCTTCATAAGGTGTCAAAAATATGAGGAGCATGAAACGGTCTGAAAAATAGGAGGAGCAAGAAACGGGTTTAACAAACATGAAGAGCGGGAAAAGGTGTGAAAAATATGAAGAGCTTCAAAAGGTTTCAAAAATATGAGGAGCATGAAACAGGCTGTAAAATAGGAGGAGCATGAAGCGGTGTCGAAAAACATGAAGAGCATGAAGAGTTGTGAAAAATAGGAAGAACTTCAAAAGGTGTCAAATATATGAGGAGCATGAACGGTATGAAAAATAGGAGGATCATGAAGCCGTGTTGAAAAACATGAAGAGCCTGAAAACGTGTGAAAATTATGAAGAGCTTCAAAAGGTGTGAAATATATGAAGAGCTTCAAAAGGTGTCAAAAATGAGATGAGCATGAAATGGTCTGAAAGATAGGAGGAGCATGAAGCGGTGTTGAAAAACATGAAGAGCCTGAAAAGGTGTGAAAAATATGAAGAGCTTCAAATGGTGTGAAATACATGAGGAGCTTGAAACGGTCTGAAAAACAGGAGGAGCATGAAATCTTGTTGAAAAACATGAAGAGCCTGAAAACGTGTGAAAATTATGAAGAGCTTCAAAAGGTGTGAAATATATGAAGAGCTTCAAAAGGTGTCAAAAATGAGATGAGCATGAAATGGTCTGAAAGATAGGAGGAGCATGAAGTGGTGTTGAAAAACATGAAGAGCCTGAAAAGGTGTGAAAAATATGAAGAGCTTTAAAAGGTGTGAAAAATATGACGAGCATGAAACGGTCTGAAAAATAGGAGGAGCATGAAGCGGTGTTCAAAAACATGAAGAGCCTGACAAGTTGTGAAAAGTATGAACAGCTTCAAAATGTGTCAAATATATGAGGGGAAAGAAATGGTCTGAAAAAAAGGAAGAGCATGAAGTGATGTTCAAAAACATGAAGAGCCAGAAAAGGTGTGAAAAATATGAAGAGCTTCAAAAGCTGTCAAATATATGAGGAGCACGAAACGGTCTGAAAAAAAGCAGCAGCATGAAGCGTTGTTGAAAATCTTGAAGAGCTTGAAAAGGTGTGAAAAATATGAAGAGCTTCAAAAGGTTTCAAATATATGAGGATCATGAAACGGTCTGAAAAATAGGAGGAGCATGAAACGGTCTGAAAAATAAGAGGAGCATGAAATGGTGTTGAAAAACAGGAAGAACCTGAAAATGTGAGAAAAATATGAAGAGCTTCAAAAGGTTTCAAAAATATGAGGAGCAAGAAACTTTCTGAAAAATAGAAGGAGCATGAACCGGTGTTGAAAAACATGAAGAGCCTGAAAAGGTGTGAAAAATATGAAGAGCTTCAAAACGTGTCAAAAATATGAGGAGCATGAAACGGTCGGAAAAATAGGAGGAGCAAGAAGCGGTGTTGAAAAACATGAAGAGCCTGAAAATGTGTGAAAAATATGAAGAGCTTCAAAAGGTGTGAAAAATATGAAGAGCTTCAAAAGGTGTCAAATTGAGATGAGCATGAAATGGTCTGAAAAATAGGAGGAGCATTAAGCTGTGTTGAAAATCATAACGAGCCTGAAAAGGTGTGAAAAATATGAAGAGCTTCAAAAATGTGAAAAATATGAAGAGCTTCAAAAGGTGTCAAAAATGAGATGAGCATGAAAAGGTCTGAAAAATAGGAGGAGCATTAAGCTGTGTTGAAAATCATAACGAGCCTGAAAAGGTGTGAAAAATATGAAGAGCTTCAAAAGGTGTGCAAAATATGAAGAGATTCAAAACCTGTCAAAAATATGAGGAGCCTGAAACAGTCTCAAAAATAGGAAGAGTATGAAACGGTCTGAAAAATAGGAGGATCATGAAGCGATGTTGAAAATCGTGAAGAGCCTGAAAAGGTGTGAAAAATGTGAAGAGCTTCAACAGGTGTCAAAAACATGAGGAGAATGAAACGGTCTGAAAAATAGGAGGAGCATGAAGCTGTGTTCAAAAACATGAAGAGCCAGAAAAGGTGTGAAAAATAAGAAGAGCTTCAAAAAGTGTCAAAAATATGAGGAGCAAGAAACGGTCTGAAAAATAGGAGGAACATGAAGTGGAGATGAAAAACATGAAGAGCCTGAAAAGGTGTGCAAAATATGAAGAGCTTCAAAAGGTGTAAAAAATGAGATGAGCATGAAACGGTCTGAAAAATAGGAGGAGCATGAACTGGTGCTGAAAAACATGAAGAGCCTGAAAAGGTGTGAAATATATGAAGAGCTTCAAAAGGTGTCAAAAATATGAGGAGCATGAAACGGTCTGAAAAATAGGAGGAGCATGAAGCGGTGTTGAAAAACATGAAGAGCATGAAAAGCTGTGAAGAATATGAAGAGCTTCAAAACCTGTCAAAAATATGAGGAGCATGAATCGTTCTGAAAAATAGGAGGAGCAAGAAACGGTTTTAACAAACATGAAGAGCGGGAAAAGGTGTGAAAAATATGAAGAGCTTCAAAAGGTTTGAAAAATATGAAGAACATGGAACGGTCTGAAAAATAGGAGGAGGATAAAGCGGTGTTCAAAAACATGAAGAGCCTGAAAAGGTGTGACAAATATGAAGAGCTTCAAAAGGTGTCAAAAATATGAGGAGCATGAAACAGTCTCAAAAATAGGAGGAGCATGAAGCGGTGTTCAAAAACATGAAGAGCCTGAAAAGGTGTGACAAATATGAAGAGCTTCAAAAGGTGTCAAAAATATGAGGAGCATGAAACGGTCTCAAAAATAGGAGGAGCATGAAGCGGTGTTCAAAAATATGGAGAGCCTGAAAAGGTATGAAAAATATGAAGAGCTTCAAAAGGTGTGAAATATATGAAGAGCTTCAAAAGGTGTCAAAAATATGAGGAGCCTGAAACAGGCTGTAAAATAGGAGGAGCATGAAGCGGTGTCGAAAAACATGAAGAGCATGAAGAGTTGTGAAAAATAGGAAGAACTTCAAAAGGTGTCAAAAATATGAGGAGCATGAACGGTATTAAAAATAGGAGGATCATGAAGCCGTGTTGAAAAACATGAAGAGCCTGAAAACGTGTGAAAATTATGAAGAGCTTCAAAAGCTGTGAAATATATGAAGAGCTTCAAAAGGTGTCAAAAATGAGATGAGCATGAAATGGTCTGAAAGATAGGAGGGGCATGAAGTGGTGTTGAAAAACATGAAGAGTCTGAAAAGGTGTGAAAAATATGAAGAGCTTCAAATGGTGTGAAATACATGAGGACCTTGAAATGGTCTGAGAAACCGGAGGAGCATGAAATCTTGTTGAAAAACATGAAGAGCCTGAAAACGTGTGAAAATTATGAAGAGCTTCAAAAGGTGTGAAATATATGAAGAGCTTCAAAAGGTGTCAAAAATGAGATGAGCATGAAATGGTCTGAAAGATAGGAGGGGCATGAAGCGGTGTTCAAAAATATGAAGAGCCTGGAATGGTGTGAAAAATATGAGAGCCCCAAAACGTGTCAAAAGTATGAGGAGCATGAAACGGTGTGAAAAACATGAAGAGCCTGAAAAGGTGTGAGAAATAGAACGGCTTCAAAAGGTGTGAAAAATATGAGGAGCCTGAAACGGTCTGAAAAATAGGAGGAGCATGAAGTGGTGTTGAAAAACATGAAGAGCCTGAAAAGGTGTAAGAAATTGAACGGCTTCAAAAGGTGTGAAAAATATGAGGAGCATGAAACGGTCCGAAAAATAGGAAGAGCATGAAGCGGTGTTTAAAAACATGAAGAGCCTGAAAAGGTGTGAAAAATATGAAGAGCTTCAAAAGGTTTGAAAAATATGAAGAGCATGGAACGGTCTGAAAAATAGGAGGAGGATAAAGAGGTGTTCAAAAAAATGAAGAGCCTGAAAAGGGGTGACAAATATGAAGAGCTTCAAAAGGTGTCAAAAATATGAGGAGCATGAAACGGTATGAAAAATAGGAGGATCATGAAACGGTGTGAAAAACATGAAGAGCCTGAAAAGGTGTGAGAAATAGAACGGCATCAAAAGGTGGGAAAAATATGAGGAGCATGAAACGGTCTGAAAAATAGGAAGAGCATGAAGCGGTGTTCAAAAACATGAAGAGCCTGAAAAGGTGTGAAAAATATGAAGAGCTTCAAAAGGTGTCAATAATAAGACGTGCATGACACAGTCTGAAAAATAGGAGGAGCATGAAACGGTCTGAAATATAGGAGGAGCATGAAGCGGTGTTCAAAAACATGAAGAGCCTGAAAAGGTGTGCAAAATATGAAGAGCTTCAAAAGGTGTCAAGAATATGTGGAGCATGAAACGGTCTGAAAAATAGGAGGAGCATGAACTGGTGCTGAAAAACATGAAAGCCTGAAAAGGTTTGAAAAATATGAAGAGCTTCAAAAGGTGTGAAAAATATGAGGAGCATGAAACGGGCTGAAAAATAAGAGGAGCATGAAGCGGTGTAGAAAACCATGAAGAGCCTGAAAAAGTGTGAAAAATATGAAGAGCTTCAAAAGTAGGCAAAATTATGAAGAGTAAGAAACGGTCAAAAAAATAGGAGGAGCATGAAACTGTGTTCAAAAACATGAAGAGTCTGAAAAGGTGTGAAATATATGAAGAGTTTCAAAAGGTGTCAAAAATATGAAGAGCATGAAACGGTCTGAAAAATAGGAGGAGCATGAAGCGGCGTTGAAAAACATGAAGAGCCTGAAAAGGTGTGAAAAATATGAAGAGCTTCAAAAGGTGTCAAAAATATGAAGAGCATGATATGGTCTGAAAAATATGAGGAGCATGAAACGGTGTTCAAAAACATGAACAGCCTGAAAAGGTGTGAAATATATGAAGAGCTTCAAAAGGTGTCAAAAATATGAAGAGCATGAAACTGTCTGAAAAATAGGAGGAGCATGAAATGGTCTGATAAATAGGAGGAGCATGAAACGGTGTTGAAAAACATGAGGAGCCTGAAAATGTGTGAAATATATGAAGAACTTAAAAGGAGTCAAAAATATGAGATGCATGAAATGGTCTGAAAAAAAGAAGGAACATGAAGCGGTGTTGAAAAACGTGAAGAGCCTGAAAAGGTGTGAAATATATGAAGAGCTTTAAAAGGTGTGAAAAATATGAGGAGCATGAAACGGTCTGAAAAATAGGAGGAGCATGAAGCGGTGTTGAAAAACATGAAGAGCCTGAAAAGGTGTGGAAAATATGAAGAGCTTTAAAAGGTGCCAAAATTATGAAGAGCATGAAACAGTCTTAAAATTAGGAGGAGAATGAAGCGGTATAGAAAAACATGAAGAGCCAGAAACGGTGTGAAATATATGAAGCTTCAAAAGGTGTCAAATATGAAGTGCATGAAACGGTCTTAAAAATACGAGGAGCAAGAAGCGGCGTTGAAAAACATGAAGAGCCTGAAAACGTGTGAAAAATATGAAGAGCTTCAAAAGGTGTCAAAATATGAGGAGCAGTAAACGGTTTGAAAAATAGGAGGAGCATGAAAGAGTGTTGAAAAACATGAAGATCATGGAAAGGTGTGTATAATATAAAGAGCGTCAAAAGGTGTAAAAATTATGAGGAGCACGAAACGGTCTGAAAAATAGGAGGAGCCTGCAAAGGTGTTGAAAATCCTGAAGAGCCTGAAAAGGTGTGAAGAATAAGAAGAGCTGCAAAAGGCGTCAAAATTATGAGGAGCATGAAACGGTCTGAAAATTAGAAGAAGCATGAAACGGTGTTGAAAAATATGAAGACCATGAAAGGGTGTGAAAAACATGAAGAGCTTAAAAAGGTGTCAAAAATATGAGGAGCATGAAACGGTCAAAAAATAGGAGGAGCACGAGACGTTGATGATAAACCTGAAGAGCATGAAAAGGTGTTAAAAATATGAAGAGCTTAAAAAGGTGTCAAAAATATGAGGAGCAAGAAACGGTGTTGAAACACATGAAGAGCCTGAAAAATTGTGAAAAATATGCAAAGCTTCAAAAGGTGTCAAAAATTAGATGAGCATGAAACGGTCTGAAAAATTGGAGGATCAAGAAGTAGCGTTGAAAAAAATGAAGAGCCTGAAAAGGTGTGAAAAATATGAAGAGCTTCAAAAGGTGTCAAAAATATGAAGAGCATGAAACTGTCTGAAAAATAGGAGGAGCATGAAATGGTCTGATAAATAGGAGGAGCATGAAACGGTGTTGAAAAACATGAGGAGCCTGAAAATGTGTGAAATATATGAAGAACTTAAAAGGAGTCAAAAATATGAGATGCATGAAACGGTCTGAAAAAAAGAAGGAACATGAAGCGGTGTTGAAAAACGTGAAGAGCCTGAAAAGGTGTGAAATATATGAAGAGCTTTAAAAGGTGTGAAAAATATGAGGAGCATGAAACGGTCTGAAAAATAGGAGGAGCATGAAGCGGTGTTGAAAAACATGAAGAGCCTGAAAAGGTGTGGAAAATATGAAGAGCTTTAAAAGGTGCCAAAATTATGAAGAGCATGAAACAGTCTTAAAATTAGGAGGAGAATGAAGCGGTATAGAAAAACATGAAGAGCCAGAAACGGTGTGAAATATATGAAGCTTCAAAAGGTGTCAAATATGAAGTGCATGAAACGGTCTTAAAAATACGAGGAGCAAGAAGCGGCGTTGAAAAACATGAAGAGCCTGAAAACGTGTGAAAAATATGAAGAGCTTCAAAAGGTGTCAAAATATGAGGAGCAGTAAACGGTTTGAAAAATAGGAGGAGCATGAAACAGTGTTGAAAAACATGAAGATCATGGAAAGGTGTGTATAATATAAAGAGCGTCAAAAGGTGTAAAAATTATGAGGAGCACGAAACGGTCTGAAAAATAGGAGGAGCCTGCAAAGGTGTTGAAAATCCTGAAGAGCCTGAAAAGGTGTGAAGAATAAGAAGAGCTGCAAAAGGCGTCAAAATTATGAGGAGCATGAAACGGTCTGAAAATTAGAAGAAGCATGAAACGGTGTTGAAAAATATGAAGACCATGAAAGGGTGTGAAAAACATGAAGAGCTTAAAAAGGTGTCAAAAATATGAGGAGCATGAAACGGTCAAAAAATAGGAGGAGCACGAGACGTTGATGATAAACCTGAAGAGCATGAAAAGGTGTTAAAAATATGAAGAGCTTAAAAAGGTGTCAAAAATATGAGGAGCAAGAAACGGTGTTGAAACACATGAAGAGCCTGAAAAATTGTGAAAAATATGCAAAGCTTCAAAAGGTGTCAAAAATTAGATGAGCATGAAACGGTCTGAAAAATTGGAGGATCAAGAAGTAGCGTTGAAAAAAATGAAGAGCCTGAAAAGGTGTGAAAAATATGAAGAGCTTCAAAAGGTGTCAAAAATATGAGGACCATAAAACGATCTGAAAAATAGGAGGAGTATGAAGCGGTGATGAAAAACATGAAGGGCATGAAAACGTGTGAAAAATATGAAGAGCTTCAAAAGGTGTCAAAAATATGAGGACAATAAAACGATCTGAAAATTATGAGGAGCCTGAAACGGTCTGAAAAATAGGAGGAGCATGAAACGGTGTTCAAAAACATGAAGAGCCTGAAAAGTTTTGAAAAATATGCAAAGCTTCAAAAGGTGTCAAAAATTAGATGAGCATGAAACGGTCTGAAAAATTGGAGGATCAAGAAGTAGCGTTGAAAAAAATGAAGAGCCTGAAAAGGTGTGAAAAATATGAAGAGCTTCAAAAGGTGTGAAAAATATGAGGAGCATGAAACGGTCTGAAAAATAGGAGGAGTATGAAGCGGTGATGAAAAACATGAAGGGCATGAAAACGTGTGAAAAATATGAAGAGCTTCAAAAGGTGTGAAAAATATGAAGAGCTTCAAAAGGTGTCAAAAATATGAGGAGCATGAAACGGTCTGAAAAATAGGAGGAGCATGAAGCGGTGATAAAAAACATGAAGGGCATGAAAACGTGTGAAAAATATTAAGAGCCTGAAAAGGTGTGAAAAATATGAAGAGCTTCAAAAGGTGTCAAAAATATGTTGAGCATGAAACGGTCTGAAAAATAGGAGGAGCATGAAGCGGTGTTCAAAAACATGAAGAGCCTTAAAAGGTGTGAAAAATATGAAGAACTTCAAAAGATGTCAAAAATATGAGGAGCATGAAACGGTCTGAAAAATAGGAGGAGCATCAAGCGGTGTTGAAAAACATGAAGAGCCTGAGAAAGTGTGAGAAATAGGAAGAGCTTCAAAAGGTGTGAAAAATATGAAGAGCTTCAAAAGGTGTCAAATGAGATGAGCATGAAACTGTCTGAAAAATAGGAGGAGCATGAAGTGGTGTTGAAAAAAAAGAAGAGCCTGAAAAGGTGTGAAATATATGAAGAGCTTCAAACGTTGTCAAGAATATGAGGAGAATGAAACGGTCTGAAAAATTGGAGGAGCATGAAGCGGTGTTGAAAAACATGAAGCGCCTGAAAAGGTGTGAAAGATATGAAGAGTTTCTAAAGGTGTCAAAAATATGAGGAGTAAGAAAGGGTCTGAAAAATAGGAGGAGCATGAAGCGGTGTTCAAAAACATGAAGAGCCTGAAAAGGTGTGAAAAATATGAAGAGCCGCAAAAGGTGTCAAAAT
Source organism: Dama dama (assembly GCF_033118175.1). Taxonomy (NCBI): domain Eukaryota; kingdom Metazoa; phylum Chordata; class Mammalia; order Artiodactyla; family Cervidae; genus Dama; species Dama dama. The sequence continues at coordinate 9,807,460 of NC_083706.1, read as the reverse complement.
GAGATGAGCATGAACCGTTCTGAAAAATAGGAGGAGCATGAAGTGATGTTGAAAAAAATGAAAAGCCTGAAATGGTGTGAAATATATGAAGAGCTTCAAAAGGTGTAAAAATATGAGGAGAATGAAACGGTCTGCATAATAGGAAGAGCATGAAATGGTGTTCAAAAACATAAAGAGCATGAAAAGGTGTGAAAAATATGAAGAGTTTCAAAAGGTGTGAAATACATGAGGAGGATTAAACGGTCTGAAAAATAGGAGGAGCATGAAGCGGTGTTCAAAAACATGAAGAGCCTGAAAAGGTGTGAAAAATATGAAGAGTTTCTAAAGGTGTCAAAAATATGAGGAGCATGAAACGGTCTGAGAAATAGGAGGAGCATGAAGTGGTGTTCAAAAACATGAAGAGCCTGAAAAGGTGTGAAATAAATGAAGAGCTTCAAAACGTGTCAAAAATATGAGGAGCATTAAACGGTCTGAAAAATAGGAGGAGCATGAAACTGTTTTCAAAAACATGAAGAGCCTGAAAAGGTGTGAAATAAATGAAGAGCTTCAAAACGTGTCAAAAATATGAGGAGCATGAAACGGTCAGAAAAATAGGAGGAGCATGAAACTGTTTTCAAAAACATGAAGAGTCTGAAAAGGTGTCAAATATATGAAGAGTTTCAAAAGGTGTCAAAAATATGAAGAGCATGAAACGGTCTGAAAAATAGGAGGAGCATGAAGCGGCGTTGAAAAACATGAAGAGCCTGAAAAGGTGTGAAAAATATGAAGAGCTTCAAAAGGTGTCAAAAATATGAAGAGCATGATATGGTCTGAAAAATATGAGGAGCATGAAACGGTGTTCAAAAACATGAAGAGCCTGAAAAGGTGTGAAATATATGAAGAGCTTCAAAAGGTGTCAAAAATATGAAGAGCATGAAACTGAAAAATAGGAGGAGCATGAAATGGTCTGATAAATAGGAGGAGCATGAGCGGTGCGAAAAACATGAAGAGCCTGAAAAGGTGTGAAATATATGAAGAACTTAAAAGGAGTCAAAAATATGAGATGCATGAAATGGTCTGAAAAATAGAAGGAACATGAAGTGGTGTTGAAAAATGTGAAGTGCCTGAAAAGTTGTGAAAAATATGAAGAGGTTTAAAAGGTGTCAAAAATATGAGGAGCATGATACGGTCTGAAAAATTGGAGGAGCATGAAGCGGTGTTGAAAAACATGAAGAGCCTGAAAAGGTGTGAAAAATATGAAGAGCTTCAAAAGGTGCCAAAATTATGAAGAGCATGAAACAGTCTTAAAATTAGGAGGAGAATGAAGCGTTGTAGAAAAACATGAAGAGCCAGAAAAGGTGTGAAATATATGAAGCTTCAAAAGGTGTCAAAAATATGAAGTGCATGAAACGGTCTGAAAAATAGGAGGAGCATGAAATGGTGTTGAAAAACATACAGTCCTGGAAAGGTGTGAAAATTATGAAGAGCTTCAAAAGGTTTCAAAAATATGAGGAGCATGAAAAGGTCTGAAAATTAGGAGGAGCATGAAACGGTGTTCAAAAACATGAAGAGCCTGAAAACGTGTGAAAAATATGAAGAGCTTCAAAAGGTGTCAAAATATGAGGAGCAGTAAACGGTTTGAAAAATAGGAGGAGCATGAAGCAGTGTTGAAAAACATGAAGATCATGGAAAGGTGTGAATAATATAAAGAGCGTCAAAAGGTGTAAAAAATATGAGGAGCACGAAACGGTCTGAAAAATAGGAGGAGCCTGCAAAGGTGTTGAAAATCATGAAGAGCCTGAAAAGGTGTGAAGAATAAGAAGAGCTGCAAAAGGCGTCAAAATTATGAGGAGCATGAAACTGTCTGAAAATTAGAAGAAGCATGAAACGGTGTTGAAAAATATGAAGACCATGAAAGGGTGTGAAAAACATGAAGAGCTTAAAAAGGTGTCAAAAATATGAGGAGCATGAAAGGGTCAAAAAATAGGAGGAGCATGAGACGTTGATGATAAACCTGAAGAGCATGAAAAGGTGTTAAAAATATGAAGAGCTTAAAAAGGTGTCAAAAATATGAGGAGCAAGAAACGGTGTTGAAACACATGAAGAGCCTGAAAAAGAGTGAAAAATATGAAGAGTTTCAAAAGGTGTAAAAAATATGAGGACCATAAAACGATCTGAAAAATATGAGGAGCCTGAAACGGTCTGAAACATAGGAGGAGCATGAAACGGTTTTGAAAAATATGAAGAGCATGGAAAGGTGTGAAAAATATGAAGAGCTTCAAAAGGTGTCAAAATATGAGGAGCCAGAAACGGTCTGAAAAATAGGAGGAGCATGAAACGGTGTTGAAAAACATGAAGAGCTTGAAAAGGTGTGAAACATATGAGGAGCATGAAAAGGTCTGAAAAATAGGAGGAGCATGAAGTGGTGTTGAAAGACATGAAGACCCTGAAAAGGTGTGAAAAATATGAAGAGCTTCTAAATGTGTCAAAATATGAGGAGCATGAAACTGTCTGAAATATATCAGGAGCATGAAAAGGTGTTGAAAAACATGAAGAGCATCAAAAGCTGTGAAGAATATGAAGAGCTTCAAAACGTGTCAAAAATATGAGGAGCATGAATCGGTCTGAAAAATAGAAGGAGCATGAAGTGGTGTTGAAAAACATGAAGATCTGAAAAGGAGTGAAAAATATGAAGAGCTTCATAAGGTGTCAAAAATATGAGGAGCATGAAACGGTCTGAAAAATAGGAGGGGCAAGAAACGGGTTTAACAAACATGAAGAGCGGGAAAAGGTGTGAAAAATATGAAGAGCTTCAAAAGGTTTCAAAAATATGAGGAGCATGAAACAGGCTGTAAAATAGGAGGAGCATGAAGCGGTGTTGAAAAACATGAAGAGCCTGAAAACGTGTGAAAATTATGAAGAGCTTCAAAAGGTGTGAAGTATATGAAGAGCTTCAAAAGGTGTCAAAAATGAGATGAGCATGAAATGGTCTGAAAGATAGGAGGAGCATGAAGCGGTGTTGAAAAACATGAAGAGCCTGAAAAGGTGTGAAAAATATGAAGAGCTTCAAATGGTGTGAAATACATGAGGAGCTTGAAACGGTCTGAAAAACAGGAGGAGCATGAAATCTTGTTGAAAAACATGAAGAGCCTGAAAACGTGTGAAAATTATGAAGAGCTTCAAAAGGTGTGAAATATATGAAGAGCTTCAAAAGGTGTCAAAAATGAGATGAGCATGAAATGGTCTGAAAGATAGGAGGAGCATGAAGTGGTGTTGAAAAACATGAAGAGCCTGAAAAGGTGTGAAAAATATGAAGAGCTTTAAAAGGTGCGAAAAATATGACGAGCATGAAACGGTCTGAAAAATAGGAGGAGCATGAAGCGGTGTTCAAAAACATGAAGAGCCTGACAAGTTGTGAAAAGTATGAACAGCTTCAAAATGTGTCAAATATATGAGGAGAAAGAAATGGTCTGAAAAAAAGGAAGAGCATGAAGTGATGTTCAAAAACATGAAGAGCCTGAAAAGGTGTGAAAAATATGAAGAGCTTCAAAAGCTGTCAAATATATGAGGAGCACGAAACGGTCTGAAAAAAAGCAGGAGCATGAAGCGTTGTTGAAAATCTTGAAGAGCTTGAAAAGGTGTGAAAAATATGAAGAGCTTCAAAAGGTTTCAAATATATGAGGATCATGAAACGGTCTGAAAAATAGGAGGAGCATGAAACGGTCTGAAAAATAAGAGGAGCATGAAATGGTGTTGAAAAACAGGAAGAACCTGAAAATGTGAGAAAAATATGAAGAGCTTCAAAAGGTTTCAAAAATATGAGGAGCAAGAAACTTTCTGAAAAATAGAAGGAGCATGAACCGGTGTTGAAAAACATGAAGAGCCTGAAAAGGTGTGAAAAATATGAAGAGCTTCAAAACGTGTCAAAAATATGAGGAGCATGAAACGGTCGGAAAAATAGGAGGAGCAAGAAGCGGTGTTGAAAAACATGAAGAGCCTGAAAATGTGTGAAAAATATGAAGAGCTTCAAAAGGTGTGAAAAATATGAAGAGCTTCAAAAGGTGTCAAATTGAGATGAGCATGAAACGGTCTGAAAAATAGGAGGAGCATTAAGCTGTGTTGAAAATCATAACGAGCCTGAAAAGGTGTGAAAAATATGAAGAGCTTCAAAAATGTGAAAAATATGAAGAGCTTCAAAAGGTGTCAAAAATGAGATGAGCATGAAACGGTCTGAAAAATAGGAGGAGCATTAAGCTGTGTTGAAAATCATAACGAGCCTGAAAAGGTGTGAAAAATATGAAGAGCTTCAAAAGGTGTGCAAAATATGAAGAGATTCAAAACCTGTCAAAAATATGAGGAGCCTGAAACAGTCTCAAAAATAGGAAGAGTATGAAACGGTCTGAAAAATAGGAGGATCATGAAGCGATGTTGAAAATCGTGAAGAGCCTGAAAAGGTGTGAAAAATGTGAAGAGCTTCAAAAGGTGTAAAAAATGAGATGAGCATGAAACGGTCTGAAAAATAGGAGGAGCATGAACTGGTGCTGAAAAACATGAAGAGCCTGAAAAGGTGTGAAATATATGAAGAGCTTCAAAAGGTGTCAAAAATATGAGGAGCATGAAACGGTCTGAAAAATAGGAGGAGCATGAAGCGGTGTTGAAAAACATGAAGAGCATGAAAAGCTGTGAAGAATATGAAGAGCTTCAAAACCTGTCAAAAATATGAGGAGCATGAATCGGTCTGAAAAATAGGAGGAGCAAGAAACGGTTTTAACAAACATGAAGAGCGGGAAAAGGTGTGAAAAATATGAAGAGCTTCAAAAGGTTTGAAAAATATGAAGAACATGGAACGGTCTGAAAAATAGGAGGAGGATAAAGCGGTGTTCAAAAACATGAAGAGCCTGAAAAGGTGTGACAAATATGAAGAGCTTCAAAAGGTGTCAAAAATATGAGGAGCATGAAACAGTCTCAAAAATAGGAGGAGCATGAAGCGGTGTTCAAAAACATGAAGAGCCTGAAAAGGTGTGACAAATATGAAGAGCTTCAAAAGGTGTCAAAAATATGAGGAGCATGAAACGGTCTCAAAAATAGGAGGAGCATGAAGCGGTGTTCAAAAATATGGAGAGCCTGAAAAGGTATGAAAAATATGAAGAGCTTCAAAAGGTGTGAAATATATGAAGAGCTTCAAAAGGTGTCAAAAATATGAGGAGCCTGAAACAGGCTGTAAAATAGGAGGAGCATGAAGCGGTGTCGAAAAACATGAAGAGCATGAAGAGTTGTGAAAAATAGGAAGAAATTCAAAAGGTGTCAAAAATATGAGGAGCATGAACGGTATTAAAAATAGGAGGATCATGAAGCCGTGTTGAAAAACATGAAGAGCCTGAAAACGTGTGAAAATTATGAAGAGCTTCAAAAGCTGTGAAATATATGAAGAGCTTCAAAAGGTGTCAAAAATGAGATGAGCATGAAATGGTCTGAAAGATAGGAGGGGCATGAAGTGGTGTTGAAAAACATGAAGAGTCTGAAAAGGTGTGAAAAATATGAAGAGCTTCAAATGGTGTGAAATACATGAGGACCTTGAAATGGTCTGAGAAACCGGAGGAGCATGAAATCTTGTTGAAAAACATGAAGAGCCTGAAAACGTGTGAAAATTATGAAGAGCTTCAAAAGGTGTGAAATATATGAAGAGCTTCAAAAGGTGTCAAAAATGAGATGAGCATGAAATGGTCTGAAAGATAGGAGGGGCATGAAGCGGTGTTCAAAAATATGAAGAGCCTGGAATGGTGTGAAAAATATGAGAGCCCCAAAACGTGTCAAAAGTATGAGGAGCATGAAACGGTGTGAAAAACATGAAGAGCCTGAAAAGGTGTGAGAAATAGAACGGCTTCAAAAGGTGTGAAAAATATGAGGAGCCTGAAACGGTCTGAAAAATAGGAGGAGCATGAAGTGGTGTTGAAAAACATGAAGAGCCTGAAAAGGTGTAAGAAATTGAACGGCTTCAAAAGGTGTGAAAAATATGAGGAGCATGAAACGGTCTGAAAAATAGGAAGAGCATGAAGCGGTGTTTAAAAACATGAAGAGCCTGAAAAGGTGTGAAAAATATGAAGAGCTTCAAAAGGTTTGAAAAATATGAAGAGCATGGAACGGTCTGAAAAATAGGAGGAGGATAAAGAGGTGTTCAAAAAAATGAAGAGCCTGAAAAAGGGTGACAAATATGAAGAGCTTCAAAAGGTGTCAAAAATATGAGGAGCATGAAACGGTATGAAAAATAGGAGGATCATGAAACGGTGTGAAAAACATGAAGAGCCTGAAAAGGTGTGAGAAATAGAACGGCTTCAAAAGGTGTGAAAAATATGAGGAGCCTGAAACGGTCTGAAAAATAGGAGGAGCATGAAGTGGTGTTGAAAAACATGAAGAGCCTGAAAAGGTGTGAGAAATAGAACGGCATCAAAAGGTGGGAAAAATATGAGGAGCATGAAACGGTCTGAAAAATAGGAAGAGCATGAAGCGGTGTTCAAAAACATGAAGAGCCTGAAAAGGTGTGAAAAATATGAAGAGCTTCAAAAGGTGTCAATAATAAGACGTGCATGACACAGTCTGAAAAATAGGAGGAGCATGAAACGGTCTGAAATATAGGAGGAGCATGAAGCGGTGTTCAAAAACATGAAGAGCCTGAAAAGGTGTGCAAAATATGAAGAGCTTCAAAAGGTGTCAAGAATATGTGGAGCATGAAACGGTCTGAAAAATAGGAGGAGCATGAACTGGTGCTGAAAAACATGAAAGCCTGAAAAGGTTTGAAAAATATGAAGAGCTTCAAAAGGTGTGAAAAATATGAGGAGCATGAAACGGGCTGAAAAATAAGAGGAGCATGAAGCGGTGTAGAAAACCATGAAGAGCCTGAAAAAGTGTGAAAAATATGAAGAGCTTCAAAAGTAGGCAAAATTATGAAGAGTAAGAAACGGTCAAAAAAATAGGAGGAGCATGAAACTGTGTTCAAAAACATGAAGAGTCTGAAAAGGTGTGAAATATATGAAGAGTTTCAAAAGGTGTCAAAAATATGAAGAGCATGAAACGGTCTGAAAAATAGGAGGAGCATGAAGCGGCGTTGAAAAACATGAAGAGCCTGAAAAGGTGTGAAAAATATGAAGAGCTTCAAAAGGTGTCAAAAATATGAAGAGCATGATATGGTCTGAAAAATATGAGGAGCATGAAACGGTGTTCAAAAACATGAACAGCCTGAAAAGGTGTGAAATATATGAAGAGCTTCAAAAGGTGTCAAAAATATGAAGAGCATGAAACTGTCTGAAAAATAGGAGGAGCATGAAATGGTCTGATAAATAGGAGGAGCATGAAACGGTGTTGAAAAACATGAGGAGCCTGAAAATGTGTGAAATATATGAAGAACTTAAAAGGAGTCAAAAATATGAGATGCATGAAACGGTCTGAAAAAAAGAAGGAACATGAAGCGGTGTTGAAAAACGTGAAGAGCCTGAAAAGGTGTGAAATATATGAAGAGCTTTAAAAGGTGTGAAAAATATGAGGAGCATGAAACGGTCTGAAAAATAGGAGGAGCATGAAGCGGTGTTGAAAAACATGAAGAGCCTGAAAAGGTGTGGAAAATATGAAGAGCTTTAAAAGGTGCCAAAATTATGAAGAGCATGAAACAGTCTTAAAATTAGGAGGAGAATGAAGCGGTATAGAAAAACATGAAGAGCCAGAAACGGTGTGAAATATATGAAGCTTCAAAAGGTGTCAAATATGAAGTGCATGAAACGGTCTTAAAAATACGAGGAGCAAGAAGCGGCGTTGAAAAACATGAAGAGCCTGAAAACGTGTGAAAAATATGAAGAGCTTCAAAAGGTGTCAAAATATGAGGAGCAGTAAACGGTTTGAAAAATAGGAGGAGCATGAAAGAGTGTTGAAAAACATGAAGATCATGGAAAGGTGTGTATAATATAAAGAGCGTCAAAAGGTGTAAAAATTATGAGGAGCACGAAACGGTCTGAAAAATAGGAGGAGCCTGCAAAGGTGTTGAAAATCCTGAAGAGCCTGAAAAGGTGTGAAGAATAAGAAGAGCTGCAAAAGGCGTCAAAATTATGAGGAGCATGAAACGGTCTGAAAATTAGAAGAAGCATGAAACGGTGTTGAAAAATATGAAGACCATGAAAGGGTGTGAAAAACATGAAGAGCTTAAAAAGGTGTCAAAAATATGAGGAGCATGAAACGGTCAAAAAATAGGAGGAGCACGAGACGTTGATGATAAACCTTAGGAGCATGAAAAGGTGTTAAAAATATGAAGAGCTTAAAAAGGTGTCAAAAATATGAGGAGCAAGAAACGGTGTTGAAACACATGAAGAGCCTGAAAAATTGTGAAAAATATGCAAAGCTTCAAAAGGTGTCAAAAATTAGATGAGCATGAAACGGTCTGAAAAATTGGAGGATCAAGAAGTAGCGTTGAAAAAAATGAAGAGCCTGAAAAGGTGTGAAAAATATGAAGAGCTTCAAAAGGTGTCAAAAATATGAGGACCATAAAACGATCTGAAAAATAGGAGGAGTATGAAGCGGTGATGAAAAACATGAAGGGCATGAAAACGTGTGAAAAATATGAAGAGCTTCAAAAGGTGTCAAAAATATGAGGACAATAAAACGATCTGAAAATTATGAGGAGCCTGAAACGGTCTGAAAAATAGGAGGAGCATGAAACGGTGTTCAAAAACATGAAGAGCCTGAAAAGTTTTGAAAAATATGCAAAGCTTCAAAAGGTGTCAAAAATTAGATGAGCATGAAACGGTCTGAAAAATTGGAGGATCAAGAAGTAGCGTTGAAAAAAATGAAGAGCCTGAAAAGGTGTGAAAAATATGAAGAGCTTCAAAAGGTGTCAAAAATATGAGGAGCATGAAACGGTCTGAAAAATAGGAGGAGTATGAAGCGGTGATGAAAAACATGAAGGGCATGAAAACGTGTGAAAAATATGAAGAGCTTCAAAAGGTGTGAAAAATATGAAGAGCTTCAAAAGGTGTCAAAAATATGAGGAGCATGAAACGGTCTGAAAAATAGGAGGAGCATGAAGCGGTGATGAAAAACATGAAGGGCATGAAAACGTGTGAAAAATATTAAGAGCCTGAAAAGGTGTGAAAAATATGAAGAGCTTCAAAAGGTGTCAAAAATATGTTGAGCATGAAACGGTCTGAAAAATAGGAGGAGCATGAAGCGGTGTTCAAAAACATGAAGAGCCTTAAAAGGTGTGAAAAATATGAAGAACTTCAAAAGATGTCAAAAATATGAGGAGCATGAAACGGTCTGAAAAATAGGAGGAGCATCAAGCGGTGTTGAAAAACATGAAGAGCCTGAGAAAGTGTGAGAAATAGGAAGAGCTTCAAAAGGTGTGAAAAATATGAAGAGCTTCAAAAGGTGTCAAATGAGATGAGCATGAAACTGTCTGAAAAATAGGAGGAGCATGAAGTGGTGTTGAAAAAAAAGAAGAGCCTGAAAAGGTGTGAAATATATGAAGAGCTTCAAACGTTGTCAAGAATATGAGGAGAATGAAACGGTCTGAAAAATTGGAGGAGCATGAAGCGGTGTTGAAAAACATGAAGCGCCTGAAAAGGTGTGAAAGATATGAAGAGTTTCTAAAGGTGTCAAAAATATGAGGAGTAAGAAAGGGTCTGAAAAATAGGAGGAGCATGAAGCGGTGTTCAAAAACATGAAGAGCCTGAAAAGGTGTGAAAAATATGAAGAGCCGCAAAAGGTGTCAAAATGAGATGAGCATGAACCGTTCTGAAAAATAGGAGGAGCATGAAGTGATGTTGAAAAAAATGAAAAGCCTGAAATGGTGTGAAATATATGAAGAGCTTCAAAAGGTGTAAAAATATGAGGAGAATGAAACGGTCTGCATAATAGGAAGAGCATGAAATGGTGTTCAAAAACATAAAGAGCATGAAAAGGTGTGAAAAATATGAAGAGTTTCAAAAGGTGTGAAATACATGAGGAGGATTAAACGGTCTGAAAAATAGGAGGAGCATGAAGCGGTGTTCAAAAAAAAGAAGAGCCTGAAAAGGTGTGAAAAATATGAAGAGTTTCTAAAGGTGTCAAAAATATGAGGAGCATGAAACGGTCTGAGAAATAGGAGGAGCATGAAGTGGTGTTCAAAAACATGAAGAGCCTGAAAAGGTGTGAAATAAATGAAGAGCTTCAAAACGTGTCAAAAATATGAGGAGCATTAAACGGTCTGAAAAATAGGAGGAGCATGAAACTGTTTTCAAAAACATGAAGAGCCTGAAAAGGTGTGAAATAAATGAAGAGCTTCAAAACGTGTCAAAAATATGAGGAGCATGAAACGGTCAGAAAAATAGGAGGAGCATGAAACTGTTTTCAAAAACATGAAGAGTCTGAAAAGGTGTCAAATATATGAAGAGTTTCAAAAGGTGTCAAAAATATGAAGAGCATGAAACGGTCTGAAAAATAGGAGGAGCATGAAGCGGCGTTGAAAAACATGAAGAGCCTGAAAAGGTGTGAAAAATATGAAGAGCTTCAAAAGGTGTCAAAAATATGAAGAGCATGATATGGTCTGAAAAATATGAGGAGCATGAAACGGTGTTCAAAAACATGAAGAGCCTGAAAAGGTGTGAAATATATGAAGAGCTTCAAAAGGTGTCAAAAATATGAAGAGCATGAAACTGAAAAATAGGAGGAGCATGAAATGGTCTGATAAATAGGAGGAGCATGAGCGGTGCGAAAAACATGAAGAGCCTGAAAAGGTGTGAAATATATGAAGAACTTAAAAGGAGTCAAAAATATGAGATGCATGAAATGGTCTGAAAAATAGAAGGAACATGAAGTGGTGTTGAAAAATGTGAAGTGCCTGAAAAGTTGTGAAAAATATGAAGAGGTTTAAAAGGTGTCAAAAATATGAGGAGCATGATACGGTCTGAAAAATAGGAGGAGCATGAAGCGGTGTTGAAAAACATGAAGAGCCTGAAAAGGTGTGAAAAATATGAAGAGCTTCAAAAGGTGCCAAAATTATGAAGAGCATGAAACAGTCTTAAAATTAGGAGGAGAATGAAGCGTTGTAGAAAAACATGAAGAGCCAGAAAAGGTGTGAAATATATGAAGCTTCAAAAGGTGTCAAAAATATGAAGTGCATGAAACGGTCTGAAAAATAGGAGGAGCATGAAATGGTGTTGAAAAACATACAGTCCTGGAAAGGTGTGAAAATTATGAAGAGCTTCAAAAGGTTTCAAAAATATGAGGAGCATGAAAAGGTCTGAAAATTAGGAGGAGCATGAAACGGTGTTCAAAAACATGAAGAGCCTGAAAACGTGTGAAAAATATGAAGAGCTTCAAAAGGTGTCAAAATATGAGGAGCAGTAAACGGTTTGAAAAATAGGAGGAGCATGAAGCAGTGTTGAAAAACATGAAGATCATGGAAAGGTGTGAATAATATAAAGAGCGTCAAAAGGTGTAAAAAATATGAGGAGCACGAAACGGTCTGAAAAATAGGAGGAGCCTGCAAAGGTGTTGAAAATCATGAAGAGCCTGAAAAGGTGTGAAGAATAAGAAGAGCTGCAAAAGGCGTCAAAATTATGAGGAGCATGAAACTGTCTGAAAATTAGTAGAAGCATGAAACGGTGTTGAAAAATATGAAGACCATGAAAGGGTGTGAAAAACATGAAGAGCTTAAAAAGGTGTCAAAAATATGAGGAGCATGAAAGGGTCAAAAAATAGGAGGAGCATGAGACGTTGATGATAAACCTGAAGAGCATGAAAAGGTGTTAAAAATATGAAGAGCTTAAAAAGGTGTCAAAAATATGAGGAGCAAGAAACGGTGTTGAAACACATGAAGAGCCTGAAAAAGAGTGAAAAATATGAAGAGTTTCAAAAGGTGTAAAAAATATGAGGACCATAAAACGATCTGAAAAATATGAGGAGCCTGAAACGGTCTGAAACATAGGAGGAGCATGAAACGGTTTTGAAAAATATGAAGAGCATGGAAAGGTGTGAAAAATATGAAGAGCTTCAAAAGGTGTCAAAATATGAGGAGCCAGAAACGGTCTGAAAAATAGGAGGAGCATGAAACGGTGTTGAAAAACATGAAGAGCTTGAAAAGGTGTGAAACATATGAGGAGCATGAAAAGGTCTGAAAAATAGGAGGAGCATGAAGTGGTGTTGAAAGACATGAAGACCCTGAAAAGGTGTGAAAAATATGAAGAGCTTCTAAATGTGTCAAAATATGAGGAGCATGAAACTGTCTGAAATATATCAGGAGCATGAAAAGGTGTTGAAAAACATGAAGAGCATCAAAAGCTGTGAAGAATATGAAGAGCTTCAAAACGTGTCAAAAATATGAGGAGCATGAATCGGTCTGAAAAATAGAAGGAGCATGAAGTGGTGTTGAAAAACATGAAGATCTGAAAAGGAGTGAAAAATATGAAGAGCTTCATAAGGTGTCAAAAATATGAGGAGCATGAAACGGTCTGAAAAATAGGAGGGGCAAGAAACGGGTTTAACAAACATGAAGAGCGGGAAAAGGTGTGAAAAATATGAAGAGCTTCAAAAGGTTTCAAAAATATGAGGAGCATGAAACAGGCTGTAAAATAGGAGGAGCATGAAGCGGTGTTGAAAAACATGAAGAGCCTGAAAACGTGTGAAAATTATGAAGAGCTTCAAAAGGTGTGAAGTATATGAAGAGCTTCAAAAGGTGTCAAAAATGAGATGAGCATGAAATGGTCTGAAAGATAGGAGGAGCATGAAGCGGTGTTGAAAAACATGAAGAGCCTGAAAAGGTGTGAAAAATATGAAGAGCTTCAAATGGTGTGAAATACATGAGGAGCTTGAAACGGTCTGAAAAACAGGAGGAGCATGAAATCTTGTTGAAAAACATGAAGAGCCTGAAAACGTGTGAAAATTATGAAGAGCTTCAAAAGGTGTGAAATATATGAAGAGCTTCAAAAGGTGTCAAAAATGAGATGAGCATGAAATGGTCTGAAAGATAGGAGGAGCATGAAGTGGTGTTGAAAAACATGAAGAGCCTGAAAAGGTGTGAAAAATATGAAGAGCTTTAAAAGGTGCGAAAAATATGACGAGCATGAAACGGTCTGAAAAATAGGAGGAGCATGAAGCGGTGTTCAAAAACATGAAGAGCCTGACAAGTTGTGAAAAGTATGAACAGCTTCAAAATGTGTCAAATATATGAGGAGAAAGAAATGGTCTGAAAAAAAGGAAGAGCATGAAGTGATGTTCAAAAACATGAAGAGCCTGAAAAGGTGTGAAAAATATGAAGAGCTTCAAAAGCTGTCAAATATATGAGGAGCACGAAACGGTCTGAAAAAAAGCAGGAGCATGAAGCGTTGTTGAAAATCTTGAAGAGCTTGAAAAGGTGTGAAAAATATGAAGAGCTTCAAAAGGTTTCAAATATATGAGGATCATGAAACGGTCTGAAAAATAGGAGGAGCATGAAACGGTCTGAAAAATAAGAGGAGCATGAAATGGTGTTGAAAAACAGGAAGAACCTGAAAATGTGAGAAAAATATGAAGAGCTTCAAAAGGTTTCAAAAATATGAGGAGCAAGAAACTTTCTGAAAAATAGAAGGAGCATGAACCGGTGTTGAAAAACATGAAGAGCCTGAAAAGGTGTGAAAAATATGAAGAGCTTCAAAACGTGTCAAAAATATGAGGAGCATGAAACGGTCGGAAAAATAGGAGGAGCAAGAAGCGGTGTTGAAAAACATGAAGAGCCTGAAAATGTGTGAAAAATATGAAGAGCTTCAAAAGGTGTGAAAAATATGAAGAGCTTCAAAAGGTGTCAAATTGAGATGAGCATGAAACGGTCTGAAAAATAGGAGGAGCATTAAGCTGTGTTGAAAATCATAACGAGCCTGAAAAGGTGTGAAAAATATGAAGAGCTTCAAAAATGTGAAAAATATGAAGAGCTTCAAAAGGTGTCAAAAATGAGATGAGCATGAAACGGTCTGAAAAATAGGAGGAGCATTAAGCTGTGTTGAAAATCATAACGAGCCTGAAAAGGTGTGAAAAATATGAAGAGCTTCAAAAGGTGTGCAAAATATGAAGAGATTCAAAACCTGTCAAAAATATGAGGAGCCTGAAACAGTCTCAAAAATAGGAAGAGTATGAAACGGTCTGAAAAATAGGAGGATCATGAAGCGATGTTGAAAATCGTGAAGAGCCTGAAAAGGTGTGAAAAATGTGAAGAGCTTCAAAAGGTGTAAAAAATGAGATGAGCATGAAACGGTCTGAAAAATAGGAGGAGCATGAACTGGTGCTGAAAAACATGAAGAGCCTGAAAAGGTGTGAAATATATGAAGAGCTTCAAAAGGTGTCAAAAATATGAGGAGCATGAAACGGTCTGAAAAATAGGAGGAGCATGAAGCGGTGTTGAAAAACATGAAGAGCATGAAAAGCTGTGAAGAATATGAAGAGCTTCAAAACCTGTCAAAAATATGAGGAGCATGAATCGGTCTGAAAAATAGGAGGAGCAAGAAACGGTTTTAACAAACATGAAGAGCGGGAAAAGGTGTGAAAAATATGAAGAGCTTCAAAAGGTTTGAAAAATATGAAGAACATGGAACGGTCTGAAAAATAGGAGGAGGATAAAGCGGTGTTCAAAAACATGAAGAGCCTGAAAAGGTGTGACAAATATGAAGAGCTTCAAAAGGTGTCAAAAATATGAGGAGCATGAAACAGTCTCAAAAATAGGAGGAGCATGAAGCGGTGTTCAAAAACATGAAGAGCCTGAAAAGGTGTGACAAATATGAAGAGCTTCAAAAGGTGTCAAAAATATGAGGAGCATGAAACGGTCTCAAAAATAGGAGGAGCATGAAGCGGTGTTCAAAAATATGGAGAGCCTGAAAAGGTATGAAAAATATGAAGAGCTTCAAAAGGTGTGAAATATATGAAGAGCTTCAAAAGGTGTCAAAAATATGAGGAGCCTGAAACAGGCTGTAAAATAGGAGGAGCATGAAGCGGTGTCGAAAAACATGAAGAGCATGAAGAGTTGTGAAAAATAGGAAGAACTTCAAAAGGTGTCAAAAATATGAGGAGCATGAACGGTATTAAAAATAGGAGGATCATGAAGCCGTGTTGAAAAACATGAAGAGCCTGAAAACGTGTGAAAATTATGAAGAGCTTCAAAAGCTGTGAAATATATGAAGAGCTTCAAAAGGTGTCAAAAATGAGATGAGCATGAAATGGTCTGAAAGATAGGAGGGGCATGAAGTGGTGTTGAAAAACATGAAGAGTCTGAAAAGGTGTGAAAAATATGAAGAGCTTCAAATGGTGTGAAATACATGAGGACCTTGAAATGGTCTGAGAAACCGGAGGAGCATGAAATCTTGTTGAAAAACATGAAGAGCCTGAAAACGTGTGAAAATTATGAAGAGCTTCAAAAGGTGTGAAATATTTGAAGAGCTTCAAAAGGTGTCAAAAATGAGATGAGCATGAAATGGTCTGAAAGATAGGAGGGGCATGAAGCGGTGTTCAAAAATATGAAGAGCCTGGAATGGTGTGAAAAATATGAGAGCCCCAAAACGTGTCAAAAGTATGAGGAGCATGAAACGGTGTGAAAAACATGAAGAGCCTGAAAAGGTGTGAGAAATAGAACGGCTTCAAAAGGTGTGAAAAATATGAGGAGCCTGAAACGGTCTGAAAAATAGGAGGAGCATGAAGTGGTGTTGAAAAACATGAAGAGCCTGAAAAGGTGTAAACAATTGAACGGCTTCAAAAGGTGTGAAAAATATGAGGAGCATGAAACGGTCTGAAAAATAGGAAGAGCATGAAGCGGTGTTTAAAAACATGAAGAGCCTGAAAAGGTGTGAAAAATATGAAGAGCTTCAAAAGGTTTGAAAAATATGAAGAGCATGGAACGGTCTGAAAAATAGGAGGAGGATAAAGAGGTGTTCAAAAAAATGAAGAGCCTGAAAAGGGGTGACAAATATGAAGAGCTTCAAAAGGTGTCAAAAATATGAGGAGCATGAAACGGTATGAAAAATAGGAGGATCATGAAACGGTGTGAAAAACATGAAGAGCCTGAAAAGGTGTGAGAAATAGAATGGCTTCAAAAGGTGTGAAAAATATGAGGAGCCTGAAACGGTCTGAAAAATAGGAGGAGCATGAAGTGGTGTTGAAAAACATGAAGAGCCTGAAAAGGTGTGAGAAATAGAACGGCATCAAAAGGTGGGAAAAATATGAGGAGCATGAAACGGTCTGAAAAATAGGAAGAGCATGAAGCGGTGTTCAAAAACATGAAGAGCCTGAAAAGGTGTGAAAAATATGAAGAGCTTCAAAAGGTGTCAATAATAAGACGTGCATGACACAGTCTGAAAAATAGGAGGAGCATGAAACGGTCTGAAATATAGGAGGAGCATGAAGCGGTGTTCAAAAACATGAAGAGCCTGAAAAGGTGTGCAAAATATGAAGAGCTTCAAAAGGTGTCAAGAATATGTGGAGCATGAAACGGTCTGAAAAATAGGAGGAGCATGAACTGGTGCTGAAAAACATGAAAGCCTGAAAAGGTTTGAAAAATATGAAGAGCTTCAAAAGGTGTGAAAAATATGAGGAGCATGAAACGGGCTGAAAAATAAGAGGAGCATGAAGCGGTGTAGAAAACCATGAAGAGCCTGAAAAAGTGTGAAAAATATGAAGAGCTTCAAAAGTAGGCAAAATTATGAAGAGTAAGAAACGGTCAAAAAAATAGGAGGAGCATGAAACTGTGTTCAAAAACATGAAGAGTCTGAAAAGGTGTGAAATATATGAAGAGTTTCAAAAGGTGTCAAAAATATGAAGAGCATGAAACGGTCTGAAAAATAGGAGGAGCATGAAGCGGCGTTGAAAAACATGAAGAGCCTGAAAAGGTGTGAAAAATATGAAGAGCTTCAAAAGGTGTCAAAAATATGAAGAGCATGATATGGTCTGAAAAATATGAGGAGCATGAAACGGTGTTCAAAAACATGAACAGCCTGAAAAGGTGTGAAATATATGAAGAGCTTCAAAAGGTGTCAAAAATATGAAGAGCATGAAACTGTCTGAAAAATAGGAGGAGCATGAAATGGTCTGATAAATAGGAGGAGCATGAAACGGTGTTGAAAAACATGAGGAGCCTGAAAATGTGTGAAATATATGAAGAACTTAAAAGGAGTCAAAAATATGAGATGCATGAAACGGTCTGAAAAAAAGAAGGAACATGAAGCGGTGTTGAAAAACGTGAAGAGCCTGAAAAGGTGTGAAATATATGAAGAGCTTTAAAAGGTGTGAAAAATATGAGGAGCATGAAACGGTCTGAAAAATAGGAGGAGCATGAAGCGGTGTTGAAAAACATGAAGAGCCTGAAAAGGTGTGGAAAATATGAAGAGCTTTAAAAGGTGCCAAAATTATGAAGAGCATGAAACAGTCTTAAAATTAGGAGGAGAATGAAGCGGTATAGAAAAACATGAAGAGCCAGAAACGGTGTGAAATATATGAAGCTTCAAAAGGTGTCAAATATGAAGTGCATGAAACGGTCTTAAAAATACGAGGAGCAAGAAGCGGCGTTGAAAAACATGAAGAGCCTGAAAACGTGTGAAAAATATGAAGAGCTTCAAAAGGTGTCAAAATATGAGGAGCAGTAAACGGTTTGAAAAATAGGAGGAGCATGAAACAGTGTTGAAAAACATGAAGATCATGGAAAGGTGTGTATAATATAAAGAGCGTCAAAAGGTGTAAAAATTATGAGGAGCACGAAACGGTCTGAAAAATAGGAGGAGCCTGCAAAGGTGTTGAAAATCCTGAAGAGCCTGAAAAGGTGTGAAGAATAAGAAGAGCTGCAAAAGGCGTCAAAATTATGAGGAGCATGAAACGGTCTGAAAATTAGAAGAAGCATGAAACGGTGTTGAAAAATATGAAGACCATGAAAGGGTGTGAAAAACATGAAGAGCTTAAAAAGGTGTCAAAAATATGAGGAGCATGAAACGGTCAAAAAATAGGAGGAGCACGAGACGTTGATGATAAACCTGAAGAGCATGAAAAGGTGTTAAAAATATGAAGAGCTTAAAAAGGTGTCAAAAATATGAGGAGCAAGAAACGGTGTTGAAACACATGAAGAGCCTGAAAAATTGTGAAAAATATGCAAAGCTTCAAAAGGTGTCAAAAATTAGATGAGCATGAAACGGTCTGAAAAATTGGAGGATCAAGAAGTAGCGTTGAAAAAATTGAAGAGCCTGAAAAGGTGTGAAAAATATGAAGAGCTTCAAAAGGTGTCAAAAATATGAGGACCATAAAACGATCTGAAAAATAGGAGGAGTATGAAGCGGTGATGAAAAACATGAAGGGCATGAAAACGTGTGAAAAATATGAAGAGCTTCAAAAGGTGTCAAAAATATGAGGACAATAAAACGATCTGAAAATTATGAGGAGCCTGAAACGGTCTGAAAAATAGGAGGAGCATGAAACGGTGTTCAAAAACATGAAGAGCCTGAAAAGTTTTGAAAAATATGCAAAGCTTCAAAAGGTGTCAAAAATTAGATGAGCATGAAACGGTCTGAAAAATTGGAGGATCAAGAAGTAGCATTGAAAAAAATGAAGAGCCTGAAAAGGTGTGAAAAATATGAAGAGCTTCAAAAGGTGTCAAAAATATGAGGAGCATGAAACGGTCTGAAAAATAGGAGGAGTATGAAGCGGTGATGAAAAACATGAAGGGCATGAAAACGTGTGAAAAATATGAAGAGCTTCAAAAGGTGTGAAAAATATGAAGAGCTTCAAAAGGTGTCAAAAATATGAGGAGCATGAAACGGTCTGAAAAATAGGAGGAGCATGAAGCGGTGATGAAAAACATGAAGGGCATGAAAACGTGTGAAAAATATTAAGTGCCTGAAAAGGTGTGAAAAATATGAAGAGCTTCAAAAGGTGTCAAAAATATGTTGAGCATGAAACGGTCTGAAAAATAGGAGGAGCATGAAGCGGTGTTCAAAAACATGAAGAGCCTTAAAAGGTGTGAAAAATATGAAGAACTTCAAAAGATGTCAAAAATATGAGGAGCATGAAACGGTCTGAAAAATAGGAGGAGCATCAAGCGGTGTTGAAAAACATGAAGAGCCTGAGAAAGTGTGAGAAATAGGAAGAGCTTCAAAAGGTGTGAAAAATATGAAGAGCTTCAAAAGGTGTCAAATGAGATGAGCATGAAACTGTCTGAAAAATAGGAGGAGCATGAAGTGGTGTTGAAAAAAAAGAAGAGCCTGAAAAGGTGTGAAATATATGAAGAGCTTCAAACGTTGTCAAGAATATGAGGAGAATGAAACGGTCTGAAAAATTGGAGGAGCATGAAGCGGTGTTGAAAAACATGAAGCGCCTGAAAAGGTGTGAAAGATATGAAGAGTTTCTAAAGGTGTCAAAAATATGAGGAGTAAGAAAGGGTCTGAAAAATAGGAGGAGCATGAAGCGGTGTTCAAAAACATGAAGAGCCTGAAAAGGTGTGAAAAATATGAAGAGCCGCAAAAGGTGTCAAAATGAGATGAGCATGAACCGTTCTGAAAAATAGGAGGAGCATGAAGTGATGTTGAAAAAAATGAAAAGCCTGAAATGGTGTGAAATATATGAAGAGCTTCAAAAGGTGTAAAAATATGAGGAGAATGAAACGGTCTGCATAATAGGAAGAGCATGAAATGGTGTTCAAAAACATAAAGAGCATGAAAAGGTGTGAAAAATATGAAGAGTTTCAAAAGGTGTGAAATACATGAGGAGGATTAAACGGTCTGAAAAATAGGAGGAGCATGAAGCGGTGTTCAAAAACATGAAGAGCCTGAAAAGGTGTGAAAAATATGAAGAGTTTCTAAAGGTGTCAAAAATATGAGGAGCATGAAACGGTCTGAGAAATAGGAGGAGCATGAAGTGGTGTTCAAAAACATGAAGAGCCTGAAAAGGTGTGAAATAAATGAAGAGCTTCAAAACGTGTCAAAAATATGAGGAGCATTAAACGGTCTGAAAAATAGGAGGAGCATGAAACTGTTTTCAAAAACATGAAGAGCCTGAAAAGGTGTGAAATAAATGAAGAGCTTCAAAACGTGTCAAAAATATGAGGAGCATGAAACGGTCAGAAAAATAGGAGGAGCATGAAACTGTTTTCAAAAACATGAAGAGTCTGAAAAGGTGTCAAATATATGAAGAGTTTCAAAAGGTGTCAAAAATATGAAGAGCATGAAACGGTCTGAAAAATAGGAGGAGCATGAAGCGGCGTTGAAAAACATGAAGAGCCTGAAAAGGTGTGAAAAATATGAAGAGCTTCAAAAGGTGTCAAAAATATGAAGAGCATGATATGGTCTGAAAAATATGAGGAGCATGAAACGGTGTTCAAAAACATGAAGAGCCTGAAAAGGTGTGAAATATATGAAGAGCTTCAAAAGGTGTCAAAAATATGAAGAGCATGAAACTGAAAAATAGGAGGAGCATGAAATGGTCTGATAAATAGGAGGAGCATGAGCGGTGCGAAAAACATGAAGAGCCTGAAAAGGTGTGAAATATATGAAGAACTTAAAAGGAGTCAAAAATATGAGATGCATGAAATGGTCTGAAAAATAGAAGGAACATGAAGTGGTGTTGAAAAATGTGAAGTGCCTGAAAAGTTGTGAAAAATATGAAGAGGTTTAAAAGGTGTCAAAAATATGAGGAGCATGATACGGTCTGAAAAATAGGAGGAGCATGAAGCGGTGTTGAAAAACATGAAGAGCCTGAAAAGGTGTGAAAAATATGAAGAGCTTCAAAAGGTGCCAAAATTATGAAGAGCATGAAACAGTCTTAAAATTAGGAGGAGAATGAAGCGTTGTAGAAAAACATGAAGAGCCAGAAAAGGTGTGAAATATATGAAGCTTCAAAAGGTGTCAAAAATATGAAGTGCATGAAACGGTCTGAAAAATAGGAGGAGCATGAAATGGTGTTGAAAAACATACAGTCCTGGAAAGCTGTGAAAATTATGAAGAGCTTCAAAAGGTTTCAAAAATATGAGGAGCATGAAAAGGTCTGAAAATTAGGAGGAGCATGAAACGGTGTTCAAAAACATGAAGAGCCTGAAAACGTGTGAAAAATATGAAGAGCTTCAAAAGGTGTCAAAATATGAGGAGCAGTAAACGGTTTGAAAAATAGGAGGAGCATGAAGCAGTGTTGAAAAACATGAAGATCATGGAAAGGTGTGAATAATATAAAGAGCGTCAAAAGGTGTAAAAAATATGAGGAGCACGAAACGGTCTGAAAAATAGGAGGAGCCTGCAAAGGTGTTGAAAATCATGAAGAGCCTGAAAAGGTGTGAAGAATAAGAAGAGCTGCAAAAGGCGTCAAAATTATGAGGAGCATGAAACTGTCTGAAAATTAGTAGAAGCATGAAACGGTGTTGAAAAATATGAAGACCATGAAAGGGTGTGAAAAACATGAAGAGCTTAAAAAGTTGTCAAAAATATGAGGAGCATGAAAGGGTCAAAAAATAGGAGGAGCATGAGACGTTGATGATAAACCTGAAGAGCATGAAAAGGTGTTAAAAATATGAAGAGCTTAAAAAGGTGTCAAAAATATGAGGAGCAAGAAACGGTGTTGAAACACATGAAGAGCCTGAAAAAGAGTGAAAAATATGAAGAGTTTCAAAAGGTGTAAAAAATATGAGGACCATAAAACGATCTGAAAAATATGAGGAGCCTGAAACGGTCTGAAACATAGGAGGAGCATGAAACGGTTTTGAAAAATATGAAGAGCATGGAAAGGTGTGAAAAATATGAAGAGCTTCAAAAGGTGTCAAAATATGAGGAGCCAGAAACGGTCTGAAAAATAGGAGGAGCATGAAACGGTGTTGAAAAACATGAAGAGCTTGAAAAGGTGTGAAACATATGAGGAGCATGAAAAGGTCTGAAAAATAGGAGGAGCATGAAGTGGTGTTGAAAGACATGAAGACCCTGAAAAGGTGTGAAAAATATGAAGAGCTTCTAAATGTGTCAAAATATGAGGAGCATGAAACTGTCTGAAATATATCAGGAGCATGAAAAGGTGTTGAAAAACATGAAGAGCATCAAAAGCTGTGAAGAATATGAAGAGCTTCAAAACGTGTCAAAAATATGAGGAGCATGAATCGGTCTGAAAAATAGAAGGAGCATGAAGTGGTGTTGAAAAACATGAAGATCTGAAAAGGAGTGAAAAATATGAAGAGCTTCATAAGGTGTCAAAAATATGAGGAGCATGAAACGGTCTGAAAAATAGGAGGGGCAAGAAACGGGTTTAACAAACATGAAGAGCGGGAAAAGGTGTGAAAAATATGAAGAGCTTCAAAAGGTTTCAAAAATATGAGGAGCATGAAACAGGCTGTAAAATAGGAGGAGCATGAAGCGGTGTTGAAAAACATGAAGAGCCTGAAAACGTGTGAAAATTATGAAGAGCTTCAAAAGGTGTGAAGTATATGAAGAGCTTCAAAAGGTGTCAAAAATGAGATGAGCATGAAATGGTCTGAAAGATAGGAGGAGCATGAAGCGGTGTTGAAAAACATGAAGAGCCTGAAAAGGTGTGAAAAATATGAAGAGCTTCAAATGGTGTGAAATACATGAGGAGCTTGAAACGGTCTGAAAAACAGGAGGAGCATGAAATCTTGTTGAAAAACATGAAGAGCCTGAAAACGTGTGAAAATTATGAAGAGCTTCAAAAGGTGTGAAATATATGAAGAGCTTCAAAAGGTGTCAAAAATGAGATGAGCATGAAATGGTCTGAAAGATAGGAGGAGCATGAAGTGGTGTTGAAAAACATGAAGAGCCTGAAAAGGTGTGAAAAATATGAAGAGCTTTAAAAGGTGCGAAAAATATGACGAGCATGAAACGGTCTGAAAAATAGGAGGAGCATGAAGCGGTGTTCAAAAACATGAAGAGCCTGACAAGTTGTGAAAAGTATGAACAGCTTCAAAATGTGTCAAATATATGAGGAGAAAGAAATGGTCTGAAAAAAAGGAAGAGCATGAAGTGATGTTCAAAAACATGAAGAGCCTGAAAAGGTGTGAAAAATATGAAGAGCTTCAAAAGCTGTCAAATATATGAGGAGCACGAAACGGTCTGAAAAAAAGCAGGAGCATGAAGCGTTGTTGAAAATCTTGAAGAGCTTGAAAAGGTGTGAAAAATATGAAGAGCTTCAAAAGGTTTCAAATATATGAGGATCATGAAACGGTCTGAAAAATAGGAGGAGCATGAAACGGTCTGAAAAATAAGAGGAGCATGAAATGGTGTTGAAAAACAGGAAGAACCTGAAAATGTGAGAAAAATATGAAGAGCTTCAAAAGGTTTCAAAAATATGAGGAGCAAGAAACTTTCTGAAAAATAGAAGGAGCATGAACCGGTGTTGAAAAACATGAAGAGCCTGAAAAGGTGTGAAAAATATGAAGAGCTTCAAAACGTGTCAAAAATATGAGGAGCATGAAACGGTCGGAAAAATAGGAGGAGCAAGAAGCGGTGTTGAAAAACATGAAGAGCCTGAAAATGTGTGAAAAATATGAAGAGCTTCAAAAGGTGTGAAAAATATGAAGAGCTTCAAAAGGTGTCAAATTGAGATGAGCATGAAACGGTCTGAAAAATAGGAGGAGCATTAAGCTGTGTTGAAAATCATAACGAGCCTGAAAAGGTGTGAAAAATATGAAGAGCTTCAAAAATGTGAAAAATATGAAGAGCTTCAAAAGGTGTCAAAAATGAGATGAGCATGAAACGGTCTGAAAAATAGGAGGAGCATTAAGCTGTGTTGAAAATCATAACGAGCCTGAAAAGGTGTGAAAAATATGAAGAGCTTCAAAAGGTGTGCAAAATATGAAGAGATTCAAAACCTGTCAAAAATATGAGGAGCCTGAAACAGTCTCAAAAATAGGAAGAGTATGAAACGGTCTGAAAAATAGGAGGATCATGAAGCGATGTTGAAAATCGTGAAGAGCCTGAAAAGGTGTGAAAAATGTGAAGAGCTTCAAAAGGTGTAAAAAATGAGATGAGCATGAAACGGTCTGAAAAATAGGAGGAGCATGAACTGGTGCTGAAAAACATGAAGAGCCTGAAAAGGTGTGAAATATATGAAGAGCTTCAAAAGGTGTCAAAAATATGAGGAGCATGAAACGGTCTGAAAAATAGGAGGAGCATGAAGCGGTGTTGAAAAACATGAAGAGCATGAAAAGCTGTGAAGAATATGAAGAGCTTCAAAACCTGTCAAAAATATGAGGAGCATGAATCGGTCTGAAAAATAGGAGGAGCAAGAAACGGTTTTAACAAACATGAAGAGCGGGAAAAGGTGTGAAAAATATGAAGAGCTTCAAAAGGTTTGAAAAATATGAAGAACATGGAACGGTCTGAAAAATAGGAGGAGGATAAAGCGGTGTTCAAAAACATGAAGAGCCTGAAAAGGTGTGACAAATATGAAGAGCTTCAAAAGGTGTCAAAAATATGAGGAGCATGAAACAGTCTCAAAAATAGGAGGAGCATGAAGCGGTGTTCAAAAACATGAAGAGCCTGAAAAGGTGTGACAAATATGAAGAGCTTCAAAAGGTGTCAAAAATATGAGGAGCATGAAACGGTCTCAAAAATAGGAGGAGCATGAAGCGGTGTTCAAAAATATGGAGAGCCTGAAAAGGTATGAAAAATATGAAGAGCTTCAAAAGGTGTGAAATATATGAAGAGCTTCAAAAGGTGTCAAAAATATGAGGAGCCTGAAACAGGCTGTAAAATAGGAGGAGCATGAAGCGGTGTCGAAAAACATGAAGAGTATGAAGAGTTGTGAAAAATAGGAAGAACTTCAAAAGGTGTCAAAAATATGAGGAGCATGAACGGTATGAAAAATAGGAGGATCATGAAGCCGTGTTGAAAAACATGAAGAGCCTGAAAACGTGTGAAAATTATGAAGAGCTTCAAAAGCTGTGAAATATATGAAGAGCTTCAAAAGGTGTCAAAAATGAGATGAGCATGAAATGGTCTGAAAGATAGGAGGGGCATGAAGCGGTGTTGAAAAACATGAAGAGTCTGAAAAGGTGTGAAAAATATGAAGAGCTTCAAATGGTGTGAAATACATGAGGACCTTGAAATGGTCTGAGAAACCGGAGGAGCATGAAATCTTGTTGAAAAACATGAAGAGCCTGAAAACGTGTTAAAATTATGAAGAGCATCAAAAGGTGTGAAATATATGAAGAGCTTCAAAAGGTGTCAAAAATGAGATGAGCATGAAATGGTCTGAAAGATAGGAGGGGCATGAAGCGGTGTTCAAAAATATGAAGAGCCTGGAATGGTGTGAAAAATATGAGAGCCCCAAAACGTGTCAAAAGTATGAGGAGCATGAAACGGTGTAAAAAACATGAAGAGCCTGAAAAGGTGTGAGAAATAGAACGGCTTCCAAAGGTGTGAAAAATATGAGGAGCCTGAAACGGTCTGAAAAATAGGAGGAGCATGAAGCGGTGTTTAAAAACATGAAGAGCCTGAAAAGGTGTGAAAAATATGAAGAGCTTCAAAAGGTTTGAAAAATATGAAGAGCATGGAACGGTCTGAAAAATAGGAGGAGGATAAAGAGGTGTTCAAAAAAATGAAGAGCCTGAAAAGGGGTGACAAATATGAAGAGCTTCAAAAGGTGTCAAAAATATGAGGAGCATGAAACGGTATGAAAAATAGGAGGATCATGAAACGGTGTGAAAAACATGAAGAGCCTGAAAAGGTGTGAGAAATAGAACGGCTTCAAAAGGTGTGAAAAATATGAGGAGCCTGAAACGGTCTGAAAAATAGGAGGAGCATGAAGTGGTGTTGAAAAACATGAAGAGCCTGAAAAGGTGTGAGAAATAGAACGGCATCAAAAGGTGGGAAAAATATGAGGAGCATGAAACGGTCTGAAAAATAGGAAGAGCATGAAGCGGTGTTCAAAAACATGAAGAGCCTGAAAAGGTGTGAAAAATATGAAGAGCTTCAAAAGGTGTCAATAATAAGACGTGCATGACACAGTCTGAAAAATAGGAGGAGCATGAAACGGTCTGAAATATAGGAGGAGCATGAAGCGGTGTTCAAAAACATGAAGAGCCTGAAAAGGTGTGCAAAATATGAAGAGCTTCAAAAGGTGTCAAGTATATGTGGAGCATGAAACGGTCTGAAAAATAGGAGGAGCATGAACTGGTGCTGAAAAACATGAAAGCCTGAAAAGGTTTGAAAAATATGAAGAGCTTCAAAAGGTGTGAAAAATATGAGGAGCATGAAACGGGCTGAAAAATAAGAGGAGCATGAAGCGGTGTAGAAAACCATGAAGAGCCTGAAAAAGTGTGAAAAATATGAAGAGCTTCAAAAGCAGGCAAAATTATGAAGAGTAAGAAACGGTCAAAAAAATAGGAGGAGCATGAAACTGTGTTCAAAAACATGAAGAGTCTGAAAAGGTGTGAAATATATGAAGAGTTTCAAAAGGTGTGAAAAATATGAAGAGCTTCAAAAGGTGTCAAAAATATGAGGAGCATGAAACGGTCTGAAAAATAGGAGGAGCATGAAGCGGTGATGAAAAACATGAAGGGCATGAAAACGTGTGAAAAATATTAAGAGCCTGAAAAGGTGTGAAAAATATGAAGAGCTTCAAAAGGTGTCAAAAATATGTTGAGCATGAAACGGTCTGAAAAATAGGAGGAGCATCAAGCGGTGTTGAAAAACATGAAGAGCCTGAGAAAGTGTGAGAAATAGGAAGAGCTTCAAAAGGTGTGAAAAATATGAAGAGCTTCAAAAGGTGTCAAATGAGATGAGAATGAAACTGTCTGAAAAATAGGAGGAGCATGAAGTGGTGTTGAAAAAAAAGAAGAGCCTGAAAAGGTGTGAAATATATGAAGAGCTTCAAACGTTGTCAAGAATATGAGGAGAATGAAACGGTCTGAAAAATTGGAGGAGCATGAAGCGGTGTTGAAAAAAATGAAGCGCCTGAAAAGGTGTGAAAGATATGAAGAGTTTCTAAAGGTGTCAAAAATATGAGGAGTAAGAAAGGGTCTGAAAAATAGGAGGAGCATGAAGCGGTGTTCAAAAACATGAAGAGCCTGAAAAGGTGTGAAAAATATGAAGAGCCGCAAAAGGTGTCAAAATGAGATGAGCATGAACCGCTCTGAAATATAGGAGGAGCATGAAGTGATGTTGAAAAAAATGAAAAGCCTGAAATGGTGTGAAATATATGAAGAGCTTCAAAAGGTGTAAAAATATGAGGAGAATGAAACGGTCTGCATAATAGGAAGAGCATGAAATGGTGTTCAAAAACATAAAGAGCATGAAAAGGTGTGAAAAATATGAAGAGTTTCAAAAGGTGTGAAATACATGAGGAGGATTAAACGGTCTGAAAAATAGGAGGAGCATGAAGCGGTGTTCAAAAACATGAAGAGCCTGAAAAGGTGTGAAAAATATGAAGAGTTTCTAAAGGTGTCAAAAATATGAGGAGCATGAAACGGTCTGAGAAATAGGAGGAGCATGAAGTGGTGTTCAAAAACATGAAGAGCCTGAAAAGGTGTGAAATAAATGAAGAGCTTCAAAACGTGTCAAAAATATGAGGAGCATTAAACGGTCTGAAAAATAGGAGGAGCATGAAACTGTTTTCAAAAACATGAAGAGCCTGAAAAGGTGTGAAATAAATGAAGAGCTTCAAAACGTGTCAAAAATATGAGGAGCATGAAACGGTCAGAAAAATAGGAGGAGCATGAAACTGTTTTCAAAAACATGAAGAGTCTGAAAAGGTGTCAAATATATGAAGAGTTTCAAAAGGTGTCAAAAATATGAAGAGCATGAAACGGTCTGAAAAATAGGAGGAGCATGAAGCGGCGTTGAAAAACATGAAGAGCCTGAAAAGGTGTGAAAAATATGAAGAGCTTCAAAAGGTGTCAAAAATATGAAGAGCATGATATGGTCTGAAAAATATGAGGAGCATGAAACGGTGTTCAAAAACATGAAGAGCCTGAAAAGGTGTGAAATATATGAAGAGCTTCAAAAGGTGTCAAAAATATGAAGAGCATGAAACTGAAAAATAGGAGGAGCATGAAATGGTCTGATAAATAGGAGGAGCATGAGCGGTGTTGAAAAACATGAAGAGCCTGAAAAGGTGTGAAATATATGAAGAACTTAAAAGGAGTCAAAAATATGAGATGCATGAAATGGTCTGAAAAATAGAAGGAACATGAAGCGGTGTTGAAAAATGTGAAGTGCCTGAAAAGTTGTGAAAAATATGAAGAGGTTTAAAAGGTGTCAAAAATATGAGGAGCATGAAACGGTCAGAAAAATAGGAGGAGCATGAAGCGGTGTTGAAAAACATGAAGAGCCTGAAAAGGTGTGAAAAATATGAAGAGCTTCAAAAGGTGCCAAAATTATGAAGAGCATGAAACAGTCTTAAAATTAGGAGGAGAATGAAGCGTTGTAGAAAAACATGAAGAGCCAGAAAAGGTGTGAAATATATGAAGCTTCAAAAGGTGTCAAAAATATGAAGTGCATGAAACGGTCTGAAAAATAGGAGGAGCATGAAATGGTGTTGAAAAACATACAGTCCTGGAAAGGTGTGAAAATTATGAAGAGCTTCAAAAGGTTTCAAAAATATGAGGAGCATGAAAAGGTCTGAAAATTAGGAGGAGCATGAAACGGTGTTCAAAAACATGAAGAGCCTGAAAACGTGTGAAAAATATGAAGAGCTTCAAAAGGTGTCAAAATATGAGGAGCAGTAAACGGTTTGAAAAATAGGAGGAGCATGAAGCAGTGTTGAAAAACATGAAGATCATGGAAAGGTGTGAATAATATAAAGAGCGTCAAAAGGTGTAAAAAATATGAGGAGCACGAAACGGTCTGAAAAATAGGAGGAGCCTGCAAAGGTGTTGAAAATCATGAAGAGCCTGAAAAGGTGTGAAGAATAAGAAGAGCTGCAAAAGGCGTCAAAATTATGAGGAGCATGAAACTGTCTGAAAATTAGAAGAAGCATGAAACGGTGTTGAAAAATATGAAGACCATGAAAGGGTGTGAAAAACATGAAGAGCTTAAAAAGTTGTCAAAAATATGAGGAGCAAGAAACGGTGTTGAAACACATGAAGAGCCTGAAAAAGAGTGAAAAATATGAAGAGTTTCAAAAGGTGTAAAATTTATGAGGACCATAAAACGATCTGAAAAATATGAGGAGCCTGAAACGGTCTGAAACATAGGAGGAGCATGAAACGGTTTTGAAAAATATGAAGAGCATGGAAAGGTGTGAAAAATATGAAGAGCTTCAAAAGGTGTCAAAATATGAGGAGCCAGAAACGGTCTGAAAAATAGGAGGAGCATGAAACGGTGTTGAAAAACATGAAGAGCTTGAAAAGGTGTGAAACATATGAGGAGCATGAAAAGGTCTGAAAAATAGGAGGAGCATGAAGTGGTGTTGAAAAACATGAAGAGCCTGAAGGTGTGAAATATATGAAGAGCTTCAAAAGGTGTCAAAAAATGAGGAGCATGAAACGATCTGAAAAAAAAGGAGGAGCATGAAGCGGTGTTCAAAAACATGAAGAGCATGGAAAGGTCTGAATAATATATAGAGCGTCAAAAGGTGTAAAAAATATGAGGTGCACGAAACGGTATGAAAATTAGGAGGAGCCTGAAAAGGTGTTGAAAATCATGAAGAGCCTGAAAAGTTGTGAAGAATAAGAAGAGCTGCAAAAGGCATCAAAATTATGAGGAGCATGAAACGGTATGAAAATTAGAAGAAGCATGAAACGGTTTTGAAATATATGAAGACCATGAAACGGTATGAAAAACATGAAGAGCTTAAAAAGGTGTCAAAAATATGAGGAGCATGAAACGGTCAAAAAAATAGGAGGAGCATGAGATGTTGTTGATAATCATGAAGAGCATGAAAAGGTGTGAAAAATATGAAGAGCTTCAAAAGGTGTCAAAAATATGAGGAGCATGAAACAGGCTGAAAAATAGGAGGAGCATGAAGCGGTGTCGAAAAACATGAAGAGCATGAAGAGTTGTGAAAAATAGGAAGACCTTCAAAACGTGTCAAAAATGAGATGAGCATGAAACGGTCTGAAAAAAAGGAGGTGCATGAAGTGGTGTTGAAAAACATGAAGAGCCTGAAAACGTGTGAAAAATATGAAGAGCTTCTAAAGGTGTGAAAAATATGAAGAGCTTCAAAAGGTGTCAAAAATGAGATGAGCATGAAGCGGCCTGAAAAATAGGAGGATCATGAAGTGGTGTTGAAAAACATGATGAGCCTGAAAAAGTGTGAAATATATGAAGAGCTTCAAAAGGTGTCAAAAATATGAGGAGCATGAAACGGTATGAAAAATAGGAGGAGCATGAAGCGTGGTTGAAAAACATGAAGAGCCTGAAAAGTTGTGAAAAATATGAAGAGCTTCAAAAGGTATCAAAAATATGAGGAGCATGAACGGTCTAGAAAATAGCAGGAGCATGAAGCGGTCTTGAAAACCATGAAGAGCCTGAAAAGGTGTGAAAAATAAGAAGAGCTTCAAAATGTTTCAAAATTATGAGGAGAATGAATGGTCCAAAAAAGAGGAGGAGCATGAAGCGGTGTTCAAAAACATGAAGAGCCTGAAAAGGTGTGAAATATATGAAGACCTTCAAAATGTGTGAAGTACATGAGGAGCATTAAACCCTCTGAAAAATAGGAGAAGATTGAAGTTTTGTTCAAAAACATGAAGAGCCTGAAAAGGTGTGAAATATATGAAGATCTTCAAAAGGTGTGAAAAATATGAACAGCTTCAAAATGTGTCAAAAATGAGATGAGCATGAAACGGTCTGAATTTTAGGAGGAGCATGAAGTGTTGGTGAAAAACATGAAGAGCCTGAGGAAGTGTGAAGTATATGAAGAGATTCAAAACGTGTCAAAAATATGAGGAGCATGAAACGGTCTGAAAAATAGGAGGAGCATGAAGCGGTGTTGAAAAACAAGAAGAGTCTGAAAAGGTGTGAAAAATATGAAGAGCTTCAAAAGGTGTGAAAAATATGAAGAGCTTCAAAATGTGTCAAAAATGAGATGAGCATGAAACGGTCTGAATATTAGGAGGAACATGAATTGGTGTTGAAAAACATGAAGAGACTGAAAAGCTGTGAAAAATATGAAGAGCTTCAAAAGGTGAGAATTATATGAAGAGCTTCAAAAGAAGTCAAAAATGAGATGAGCATGATATTGTCTGAAAGATAGGAGGAGCATGAAGTGGTGTTGAAAAACATGAAGAGCCTGAAAAGGTGTGAGAAATATGGAGATCTTCAAAAGGTGTCAAAAATATGAGGAGCATGAAACGGTCTGAAAATAAGGAGGATCATGAAGTGATGTTGAAAAATATGAAGAGCCAAAAAAGGTGTGAAAAATATGAAGAGCTTCAAAAGGTGTCAAAAATATGAGGAGCATGAAAAGTTCTGAAAAATAGGAGGAGAATGAAGCGGTGTTGAAAAACATGAAGAGCCTGAAAATGTGTGAAAAATTTGAAGAGCTTCAAAAGGTGTCAAAAATATGAGGAGCATGAAACGGTCTGAAAAATAGGAGAAGCAAGAAACGGTTTTAACAAACATGAAGAGCGTGAAAAGGTGTGAAATATATGAAGAGCTTCAGAAGGTGTCAAAAATATGAGGAGCATGAAACGGTCTGAAAAATAGGAGGAGCATGAAACGGTGTTCAAAAACACGAAGAGCCTGAAATGGTGTGAAAAATATGAGGAACTTCAAAAGGTGTCAAAAATATGAGGAGCATGAAACGCTCTGAAAAATAGGAGGAGCATGAAGTGGTGTTGAAAAACATGAAGAGCCTGAAAAGGTGTGAAATATATGAAGAGCTTCAAAAGGTGTCAAAAATATGAGGAGCATGAAACGGTCTGAAAAATAGGAGGAGCATGAAACGGTGTTGAAAAACATGAAGATCTGAAAAGGAGTGAAAAATTTGAAGAGCTTCATAAGGTGTCAAAAATATGAGGAGCAAGAAACGGTCTGAAAAATAGGAGGAACAAGAAACGGTTTTTACAAACATGAAGAGCGGGAAAAGGTGTGCAAAATATGAAGAGCTTCAAAAGGTGTCAAAAATATGAGGAGCATGAAACAGGCTGTAAAATAGGAGGAGCATGAAGCGGTGTCGAAAAACATGAAGAGCATGAAGAGTTGTGAAAAATAGGAAGAACTTCAAAAGGTATCAAAAATATGAGGAGCATGAACGGTATGAAAAATAGGAGGATCATGAAGCCGTGTTGAAAAACATGAAGAGCCTGAAAACGTGTGAAAATTATGAAGAGCTTCAAAAGGTGTGAAATATATGAAGAGCTTCAAAAGCTGTCAAAAATGAGATGAGCATGAAATGGTCTGAAAGATAGGAGGGGCATGAAGCGGTGTTGAAAAACATGAAGAGCCTGAAAAGTTGTGAAAATTATGAAGAGCTTCAAATGGTGTGAAATACATGAGGACCATGAAACGGTATGAAAAACAGGAGGAGCATGAAATCTTGTTGAAAAACATGAAGAGCCTGAAAAAGTGTGAAAATTATGAAGAGCTTCAAAAGGTGTTAAATATATGAAGAGCTTCAAGAGGTGTCAAAAATGAGATGAGCATGAAATGTTCTGAAAGATAGGAGGGGCATGAAGCGGTGTTGAAAAACATGAAGAGCCTGAAAATGTGTGAGAATTATGAAGATCTTCAAAATGTGTCAACAACATGAGGAGCATGAAACGGTCTGAAAAATAGGAGGAGCAAGAAGTGATGTTTAAAAACATGAAGAGCCAGAAAAGGTGTGAAAAATATGAAGAGCATCAAAAGATGTGAAATATATGAGGAGCATGAACCGGTCTGAAAAATAGGAGGAGCATGAAGCGGTTTTGAAAAGCATGAAGAGTCTGAAAAGGTGTGAAAAATATGAAGAGCTTCATAAGGTGTCAAAAATATTAGGAGCATGAAACTGTCTGAAAAATAGGAGGAGCATGAAGTGGTGTTGAAAAACGTGAAGAGCCTAAAAAGGTGTGAAAAATATGAAGAGCTTCAAAAGGTGTGAAAAATATGAAGAGCTTCAAACGGTGTCAAAAAAGAGATGAGCATGAAATGGCCTAAAAAATAGGAGGAGCATGAAGGGTTGGTGAAAAACATGAAGAGCCTGAAAAAGTGTGAAGTATATGAAGAGATTCAAAAGGTGTCAAAAATATGAGGAGCATGAAACGGTCTGAAAAATAGAAGGAGAATTAAGCGTTCTTGAAAAACATGAAGAGCCTGAAAAGGTGTGCAAAATATGAAGAGCATCAAAAGGTGTGAAAAATATGAGGAGCATGAGACGGTCTGAAAAATAGGAGGAGCATGAAGCGGTGTTGAAAAACAAGAAGAGTCTGAAAAGGTGTGAAAAATATGAAGAGCTTCAAAAGGTGTGAAAAATATGAAGAGCTTCAAAATGTGTCAAAAATGAGATGAGCATGAAACGGTCTGAATATTAGGAGGAACATGAATTGGTGTTGAAAAACATGAAGAGACTGAAAAGGTGTGAAAAATATGAAGAGCTTCAAAAGGTGTCAAATATATGAAGAGCTTCAAAAGAAGTCAAAAATGAGATGAGCATGATATTGTCTGAAAGATAGGAGGAGCATGAAGCGGTGTTGAAAAACATGAAGAGCCTGAAAAGGTGTGAGAAATATGGAGATCTTCAAAAGGTGTCAAAAATATGAGGAGCATGAAACGGTCTGAAAAATAGGAGGATCATGAAGTGATGTTGAAAAACATGAAGAGCCAAAAAAGGTGTGAAAAATATGAAGAGCTTCAAAAGATGTCAAAAATATGAGGAGCAGAAAAAGGTCTGAAAAATAGGAGGAGCATGAAGCGGTGTTGAAAAACATGAAGAGCCTGAAAATGTGTGAAAAATTTGAAGAGCTTCAAAAGGTGTCAAAAATATGAGGAGGTTGAATCGGTCTGAAAAATAGGATGAGCATGAAGTGGTGTTGAAAAACATGAAGAGTCTGAAAAGGTGTGAAAAATATGAAGAGCTTCATAAGGTGTCAAAAATATGAGGAGCAAGAAAAGGTTTAGAAAATAGAAGAAGCAAGAAACGGTTTAAACAAACATGAAGAGCGTGAAAAGGTGTGAAATATATGAAGAGCTTCAAAAGGTGTCAAAAATATGAGGAGCATGAAACAGGCTGAAAAATAGGAGGAGCATGAAGCGGTGTCGAAAAACATGAAGAGCATGAAGAGTTGTGAAAAATATGAAGAACTTCAAAAGGTGTCAAAAATATGAGGAGCATGAACGGTATGAAAAATAGGAGGATCATGAAGCCGTGTTGAAAAACATGAAGAGCCTGAAAACGTGTGAAAATTATGAAGAGCTTCAAAAGGTGTGAAATATATGAAGAGCTTCAAAAGATGTCAAAAATGAGATGAGCATGAAATGGTCTGAAAGATAGGAGGGGCATGAAGCGGTGTTGAAAAACATGAAGAGCCTGAAAAGGTGTGAGAAATATGAAGATCTTCAAAATGTGTCAAAAATATGAGGAGCATGAAACGGTCTGAAATATAGGAGGAGCAAGAAGTGATGTTTAAAAACCTGAAGAGCCTGAAAAAGTGTGAAAAATATGAAGAGTATCAAAAGATGTGAAAAATATGAGGAGCATGAACCGGTCTGAAAAATAGGAGGAGAATGAAGTGGTTTTGAAAAGCATAAAGAGTCTGAAAAGGTGTGAAAAATATGAAGAGCGTCATAAGGTGTCAAAAATATTAGGAGCATGAAACTGTCTGAAAAATAGGAGAAGCATGAAGTGGTGTTGAAAAACGTGAAGAGCCTAAAAAGGTGTGAAAAATATGACGAGCTTCAAAAGGTGTGAAAAATATGAGGAGCATGAAACGGTCTGAAAAATAGGAGGTGCATGAAGCGGTGTCGAAAAACATGAAGAGCCTGAGAACGTGTGAAAAATATGAAGAGCTTCTAAAGGTGTGAAAAATATGAATAGCTTCAAAAGGTGTCAAAAATGAGATGAGCATGAAACGGCCTGAAAAATAGGAGGAGCATGAAGTGGTGTTGAAAAACATGATGAGCCTGAAAAAGTGTGAAATATATGAAGGGCTTCAAAAGGTGTCAAAAATATGAGGAGCATGAAACGGTCTGAAAAATAGGAGGAGCATGAAGCGGTGTTGAAAAACATGAAGAGCCTGAAAAGGTGTGAAAAATATGAAGAGCTTCAAAAGGTGTCAAAAATATGATGAGCATGAACGGTCCGGAAAATAGCTGGAGCATGAAGCCGTCTTGAAAACCATGAAGAGCCTGAAAAGGTGTGAAAAATAAGAAGAGCTTCAAAATGTTTCAAAATTATGAGGAGAATGAACGGTCTGAAAAATAGGAGGAGCATGAAGCGGTGTTGAAAAACATGAAGAGCCTGAAAAGGTGTGAAATATATGAAGAACTTCAAAAGGTGTGAAGTACATGAGGAGCATTAAACGCTCTGAAAAATAGAAGCATGAAGTTTTGTTCAAAAACATGAAGAGCCTGAAAAGGTGTGAAACATATGAAGATCTTCAAAAGGTGTGAAAAATATGAGGGGCATGAAACGGTCTGAAAAATAGGAGGTGCATGAAGCGGTGTTGAAAACATGAAGAGCCTGAAAACCTGTGAAAAATATGAACAGCTTCAAAAGGTGTGAAAAATATGAAGAGCTTCAAAAGGTGTGAAAAATATGAAGAGCTTCAAACGGTGTCAAAAATGAGATGAGCATGAAATGGCCTAAAAAATAGGAGGAGCATGAAGTGTTGGTGAAAAACATGAAGAGCCTGAAAAAGTGTGAAGCATATGAAGAGATTCAAAAGGTTTCAAAATATGAGGAGAATGAAACGGTCTGAAAAATAGAAGGAGAATGAAGCGGTGTTGAAAAACATGAAGAGCCTGAAAAGGTGTGCAAAATATGAAGAGCTTCAAAAGGTGTGAAAAATAAGAGGAGCATGAGACGGTCTGAAAAATAGGAGGAGCATGAAGCGGTGTTGAAAAACATGAAGAGCCTGAAAAGGTGTGAGAAATATGGAGATCTTCAAAAGGTGTCAAAAATAAGAGGAGCATGAAACGGTCTGAAAAATAGGAGGAGCATGAAGTGGTATTGCAAAACATGAAGACCTGAAAAGGTGTGAAATATATGAAGAGCTTCAAAAGGTGTCAAAAATATGAGGAGCATGAAACGGTCTGAAAAATAGGAGGAGCATGAAGCGGTGTTGAAAAACATGAAGAGCATGAAAAGCTGTGAAGAATATGAAGAGCTTCAAAACGTGTCAAAAATATGAGGAGCATGAATCGGTTTGAAAAATAGGAGGAGCAAGAAACGGTTTTAACAAACATGAAGAGCGGGAAAAGGTGTGAAACATATGAAGAGCTTCAAAAGGTGTCAAAAATATGAAGAGCATGAAACAGGCTGTAAAATAGGAGGAGCATGAAGCGGTGTCGAAAAACATGAAGAGCATGAAGAGTTGTGAAAAATAGGAAGAACTTCAAAAGGTGTGAAAAATATGAGGAGCAGGAACGGTATGAAAAATAGGAGGATCATGAAGTCGTGTTGAAAAACATGAAGAGCCTGAAAACGTGTGAAAATTATGAAGAGCTTCAAAAGGTGTGAAATATATGAAGAGCTTCAAAAGGTGTCAAAAATGAGATAAGCATGAAATGGTCTGAAAGATAGGAGGAGCATGAAGCGGTGTTGAAATACATGGAGAGCCTGAAAAGGTGTGAAAAATATGAAGAGCTTCAAAAGGTGTGAAATACATGAGGAGCATGAAACGGGTTGAAAAATAGGAGAAGCATGAAGTGGTGTGGAAAAATATGAAGAGCGTGAAAAGGTGTGAAAAATATGAAGAGCTTCAAAAGGTGTGAAATACATGAGGAGCATGAAACGGGCTGAAAAATAGGAGAAGCATGAAGTGGTGTGGAAATATATGAAGAGCGTGAAAAGGTGTGAAAAATATGAAGAGCCTCAAAAGGTGTGAAAAATATGAGAAACATGACATGATCTGAAATATTGGAGGAGCATGAAGCGGTGTTGAAGAACATGAAGAGCCTGAAAAGGTGTGAAAAATATGAAGAGCTTCAAAAGTTGTCAAAAATATGAGGAGCAAGAAACGGTCTGAAAAATAGGAGGAGCATGAAGTGATGTTGAAAAATATGAAGAGCCTGAAAAGGTGTGAAATATGTAAAGAGCTTCAAAAGGTGTCAAAAATATGAGGAGCATGAAACGGTCTGAAAAATGGGAGGAGCATGAAGCTGTGTTGAAAAACATGAAGAGCCTGAAAATGTGTGAACAATATTAAGAGCTTCAAAAGGTGTCAAAAATATGTGGAGCAAGTAACGGTTTGAAAAATAGGAGGAGCATGAAGCGGTGTTCAAAAACATGAAGATCCTGAAAAGGTGTGAAAAATACGAAGAGCTTCAAAAGGTGTGAAATACATGAGAAGCTAGAAACCGTCTGAAAAATAGGAAGAGCATGAAGCGATGTTCAAAAACATGAAGAGCCTGAAATGGTGTGAAAAATATCAAGAGTTTCAAAAGGTGTGAAAAATATGATGAGCATGAAATGGTCTGAAAAATAGGAGGAGCAAGAAGCGGTGTTCAAAAACATGAAGAGCCTGAAAAGGTGTGAAAAAGATGAAGAGCTTCAAAAGCTGTCAAAAATTTGAGGAGCATGAAATGGTCTGAAAAATAGGAGGAGAATGAAGCGGTGTTTAAAAACATGAAGAGCCTGAAAAGGTGTTGAAAAATATGAAGAGACTCAAAACTTGTCAAAAATATGAGGAGCATGAAACGGTCTGAAAAATAGGAGGAGCATGAAAAGATGTTGAAAAACCTGAAGAGCCTGAAAACGTGTGAAAATATGAAGATCTTCAAAAGGTGTGAAAAATATGAAGAGCTTCAAAAGGTGTCAAAAATGAGATGAGCATGAAACTGTCTGAAAAATGGGAGGAGCATGAAGTGGTGTTCAAAAAAATGAAGAGCCTAAAAAGGTGTGAAAAATATGCAGACGTTCAAAAGAAATCAAAAATATGAGGAGCATGAAACGGTCTGAAAAGTAGGAGGAGCATGAAGCGGTATTCAAAAACATGAAGAGCCTGAAAAGGTGTGAAAAAAGTTAAGAGCTTCAAAAGGTGTCAAAAAAATGAGTAGCATGAAACGGTCTGAAAAATCGGAGGAGCATGAAACGGTGTTCAAAAACCTGAAGAGCCTGAAAAGGTGTGAAAAATATGACGAGCTTCAAAACGTGTCAAAAATATGAGGAGCATGAAACGGTCTGAAAAATAGGAGGAGCAAGAAGCGGTGTTGAAATACATGAAGAACCTGAAAACGTGTGAAAAATATGAAGAGCTTAAAAAATTGTGAAAATATGAAGAGCTTCAAAAGTTGTCAAAAATATGAGGAGCATGAAACGGGCTGAAATATAGGAGAAGCATGAAGTGGTGTGGAAAAATTTGAAGAGCCTGAAAAGGTGTGAAAAATTTGAAGAGCCTGAAAAGGTGTGAAAAATTTGAAGAGCCTGAAAAGGAGTGAAAAATTTGAAGAGCCTGAAAAGGTGTGAAAAATATGAAGAGCCTGAAAAGGTGTGAAAATTTTGAAGAGCCTGAAAAGGTGTGAAAAATATGAAGAGCCTGAAAAGGTGTGAAAAATTTGAAGAGCCTGAAAAGGTGTGAAAAATTTGAAGAGCCTGAAAAGGTGTGAAAAACATGAAGAGCTTCAAATGGTGTGAAATACATGAGGAGCATGAAACGGTCTGAAAAATAGGAGGAGCAAGAAGGTGTGCTCAAAAACATGAAGAGCCTGAAAAAGTGTGAAAAATATGAAGAGCTTCAAAAATATGAAAAATATGAAGAGCTTCAAAAGGTGTGAAAAATATGAAGAGCTTCAAAAGTTGTGAAATATATGAGGAGCATGAAACGGTCTGAAAAATAGGAGGAGCATGAAACGGTGTTCAAAAACATGAAGAGCTTCAAAAGGTGTGAAAAATATGAACAGCTTCAAAAGGTGTCAAAAATGAGATGAGTAAAAAACGGTCTGAAAAATGGGAGGAGCATGAAGTTGTGTTGAAAATAATGAAGAGCCTGAAAAGGTGTGAAAAATATGAGGAGCATGATACGGTCTGAAAAATAGGAGGAGCATGAAGTGGTTGTGAAAAAACATGAAGAGCCGGAAAACGTGTGCAAAATATGACGAGCTTCAAAAGGTGTGAAATCCATGAGAAGCTTGAAACGGTCTGAAAAATAGGAGGAGCATGAAGCGATGTTGAAAAACATGAAGAGCCTTAAAATGTGTGAAAAAT
This sequence comes from Dama dama, assembly GCF_033118175.1. NCBI lineage: Eukaryota > Metazoa > Chordata > Mammalia > Artiodactyla > Cervidae > Dama > Dama dama. The sequence continues at coordinate 9,768,256 of NC_083706.1, read as the reverse complement.
ATGGCGAGCTTCAAAAAGTGTGAAAAATATGAGGATCATGAAACGGTCTGAAAAATAGGAGGAGCATGAAGCGGGGTTGAAAAACATGAAGAGCCTGAAAAGGTGTGACAAATATGAAGAGCTTCAAAAGGTGTGAAATACATGAGGAGCATGAAACGATCTGAAAAATAGGAGGAGCATGAAGCGGTGTTCAAAAACATGCAGAGTCTGAAAAGGTGTGAAAATTATGAAGATCTTCAAAAGGTTTGAAAAATATGAAGAGCTTCAAAAGGTGTCAAAAATGAGATGAGCATGAAACGGTCTGAAAAATAGGAGGAGCATGAAGCGGTGTTCAAAAACATGAAGAGCCTGAAAAGATGTGCGAAATATGAAGAGCTTCAAAAGATGTCAAAAATATGAGGAGCATGAAACGGTCTGAAAAATAGGAGGAGCATGAAATGGTGTTCAAACACATGAAGAGCCTGAAAAGGTGTGAAAAATATGAAGAGCTTCAAAAGGTGTGAAATACATGAGGAGCATTAAACGGTTTAAAAATTAGGAGGAGCATGAAGCGGTGTTCAAAAACATGAAGAGCCTGAAAAGGTGTGAAAAATATGAAGAGCTTCAAAAGGTGTGTAATACATGAGGAGCATGAAACTCTCTGAAAAATAGAAGGAGCATGAAGTAGTGTTCAAAAACATGAAGAGCCTGAAAAGGTGTGAAAAATATGAAGAGCTTAAAAAGGTGTGAAAAATATGAGGAGCATGATATGGTTTGAAAAATAGGATTAGCATGAAGCGGTGTTCAAAAACATGAAGAGCCTGAAAAGGTGTGAAAAATATGAAAAGCTTCAAAAGGTGTCAAAAATGAGATGAGCATGAAACGTTCTGAAAAATAGGAGGTGCATGAAGCGTTGTTGAAAACCATGAAGAGCCTGAAAAGGTGTGAGAAATATGAACAGCTTCAAAATGTGTCAAAAATATGAGGAGCATGAAACGGTCTTAAAAATAGGAGGAGCATGAAGCGGTGTTCAAAAACATGAAGAGCCTGAAAAGGTGTGAAAAATATGAAGAGCTTCAAAAAGTGTCAAAAATGAGATGAGCATGAAACGGTCTGAAAAATTGGAGGTGCATGAAGAGTTGTTGAAAAACATGAAGAGCCAGAAAATGTGTGAAAAATATGAAGAGCTTCAAAAGGTGTCAAAAATATGAGGAGCATGAAACGGTCTTAAAAATACAAGGAGCATGAAGCGGTGTTGAAAAACATGAATAGCCTGAAAATGTGTGAAATATATGAAGAGCTTAAAAATGTGTCAAGTATATGAGGAGCATGAAACGGTCTGAAAAATAGGAGGATCATGCAACGGTGTTGAAAAACATGAAGAGTCTGAAAAGGTGTGAAATATATGAAGAGCTTCCAAAGCTGTCAAAAATATGAGGAGCATGAAACGGTCTGAAAAATAGGAGGAGCATGAAGCTGTGTTCAAAAACATGAAGAGCCTGAAAATGTGTGAAAAATATGAAGAGCTTCAAAAGGTGTGAAAAATATGAAGAGCTTCAGAAGGTGTGAAAAATATGAGGAGCATGAAACGGTCTGAAAAATAGGAGAAGCATGAAGCGGTGTTGAAAAACATGAAGAGCCTGAAAGGGTGTGAAAAATATGAGAGCTTCAAAAGGTATCAATAATAAGAGGTGCATGAAACAGTCTGAAAATTAGGAGGAGCATGAAACTGTATGAAAAATAGGAGAAGCATGAAGCGGTGTTGAAAAATATGAAGAGCCTGAAAAGGTGTGAAAAATATGAAGAGTTTCAAAAGGTGTCAAAAATATGAGGAGCATGAAAGGGTCTGAAAAATAGGAGGAGCATGAAGCGGTGTTCAAAAACATGAAGAGCGTGAAAAGGTGTGAAAAAAAGGAAGAGCTTCAAAATGTGTGAAAAATATGAGGAGCATGAAACGGTCTGAAAAATAGGAGGAGCATGAAGCGGTGTTTAAAAACATGAGGAGGCTGAGAACTTGTGAAAAATATGAAGAGCTTCAAAAGGTGTCAAAAAAGAGATGAGCATGAAACGGTCTGAAAAATAGGAGGAGCATGAAGTGGATTTGAAAAAAATGAAGAGCCTGAAAAGGTGTGAAAAATATGAAGAGCTTCAAAAGGTGTGAAATACATGAGGAGCATGAAACGGTCTGAAAAATAGGAGGAGTATGCAGCGGTTAAAAAACATGAAGAGCCTGAAAAGGTGTGAAAAATATGAAGAGCTCCAAAAGTTGTCAAAAATATGTGGAGCGTGAAACGGTCTCAAAAATAGGAGGAGCGTGAAGCGGTGATGAAAAACATGAAAAGCCTGAAAAAGTGTGATAAAATATGAAGAGGTTCAAAGGTGTCAAACATATGAGGAGCAAGAAACGGTCGCAAAAATAGGAGGAGTATGAAGCGGTGTTGAAAAACATGAAGAGCCTGAAAAGGTGTGAAAAGTATGAGAGCTTCAAAAGGTGTCAATAATAAGAGGTGCATGAAACAGTCTGAAAAATAGGAGGAGCATGAAAGTGTCTGAAAAATAGGAGAAGCATGAAGCGGTGTGGAAAAACATGAAGAGCATGAAAAGGTGTGAAAAATATGAAGAGGTTGAAAATGTGTGAAATATATGAAGAGCTTCAAAAGGTGTCAAAAATGAGATGAGCATGAAACGGTCTGAAAAATAAGAGGAGCATGAAATGGTGATCAAAACGTGAAGAGCCTGAAAAGGTGTGAAAAATATGAAGAGCTTCAAAAGGTGTGAAATACATGAGGAGCATGAAACGGGCTGAAAAATAGGAGAAGCATGAAGTGGTGTGGAAAAACCTGAAGAGCCTGAAAAGGTGTGAAAAATATGAAGAGCTTCAAAAGGTGTGAAATACATGAGGAGCATGAAACTCTCTGAAAAATAGAAGGAGCATGAAGTAGTGTTCAAAAACATGAAGAGCCTGAAAAGGTGTGAAAAATATGAAGAGCTTAAAAAGGTGTGAAAAATATGAGGAGCATGATATGGTTTGAAAAATAGGATTAGCATGAAGCGGTGTTCAAAAACATGAAGAGCCTGAAAAGGTGTGAAAAATATGAAAAGCTTCAAAAGGTGTCAAAAATGAGATGAGCATGAAACGTTCTGAAAAATAGGAGGTGCATGAAGCGTTGTTGAAAACCATGAACAGCCTGAAAAGGTGTGAGAAATATGAAGAGCTTCCAAAGCTGTCAAAAATGAGATGAGCATGAAACGGTCTGAAAAATAGGAGGATCATGCAACGGTGTTGAAAAACATGAAGAGTCTGAAAACGTGTGAAAAATATGAAGAGCTTCCAAAGCTGTCAAAAATATGAGGAGCATGAAACGGTCTGAAAAATAGGAGGAGCATGAAGCTGTGTTCAAAAACATGAAGAGCCTGAAAATGTGTGAAAAATATGAAGAGCTTCAAAAGGTGTCAAAAATATGAGGAGCATGAAACGGTCTGAAAAATAGGAGGAGCATGCAGCGGTTAAAAAACATGAAGAGCCTGAAAAGGTGTGAAAAATATGAAGAGCTCCAAAAGTTGTCAAAAATATGTGGAGCGTGAGACGGTCTCAAAAATAGGAGGAGCGGGAAGCGGTGATGAAAAACATGAAGAGCCTGAAAACGTGTGATAAAACATGAAGAGCTTCAAAGGTGTCAGAAATATGAGGAGCATGAAACGCTCGCAAAAATAGGAGGAGCATGAAGCGGTGTTGAAAAACATGAAGAGCCTGAAATGGTGTGAAAAATATGAGAGCTTCAAAAGGTGTCAATAATAAGAGGTGCATGAAACAGTCTGAAAAATTGGAGGAGCATTAAACTGTCTGAAAAATAGGAGAAGCATGAAGCGGTGTTGAAAAACATGAAGAGCCTGAAAGGGTGTGAAAAATATGAGAGCTTCAAAAGGTATCAATAATAAGAGGTGCATGAAACAGTCTGAAAATTAGGAGGAGCATGAAACTGTATGAAAAATAGGAGAAGCATGAAGCGGTGTTGAAAAATATGAAGAGCCTGAAAAGGTGTGAAAATATGAAAAGCTTCAAAAGGTGTCAAAAATATGAGGAGCATGAAACGGTCTGAAAAATAGGAGGAGCATGAAACGGTGATAAAAAACATGAAGAGCCTGAAAAGATGTGAAAAATATGAAGAGCTTCAAAAGGTGTGAAATACATGAGGAGCATGGAACGGGCTGAAAAATAGGAGAAGCATGAAGGGGTGTGGAAAAACATGAAGAGCCTGAAAAGGTTTGAAAAATATGAAGAGCTTCAAAAGGTGTGAAATACATGAGGAGCATGAAACTCTCTGAAAAATAGAAATAGCATGAAGCGTTGTTGAAAAACATGAAGAGCCTGAAAACGTGTGAAAATATGAAGAGCTTCAAAAATATGAAAAATATGAAGAGCTTCAAAAGGTGTGAAATACATGAGGAGCATGAAACTCTCTGAAAAATAGAAATAGCATGAAGCGGTGTTGAAAAACATGAAGAGCCTGAAAACGTGTGAAAATATGAAGAGCTTCAAAAATATGAAAAATATGAAGAGCTTCAAAAGGTGTGAAAAATTTGAAGAGCTTCAAAAGGTGTCAAAATGAGATGAGCATGAAACGGTCTGAAAAATAGGAGGAGCATGAAACGGTGTTGAAAATCATAAAGAGCCTGAAAAGTTGTGAAAAATATGAAGAGCTTCAAAAGACGTGAAAAATTTGAAGAGCTTCAAAAGGTGTCAAAATGAGATGAGCATGAAACGGTCTGAAAAATAGGAGGAGCATGAAGTGGTGTTGAAAAAAATGAAGAGCCTGAAAAGGTGTGAAATATATAAAGAGCTTCAAAAGGTGTCAAAAATATGAGGAGAATGAAACGGTCTGCAAATTAGGAGAAGCCTGAAATGGTGTTCAAAAACATGAAGAGCCTGAAAAGGTGTGAAAAACATGAAGAGCCTGAAAAGGTGTGAAAAATATGAAGAGCTTCAAAAGGTGTGAAATACATGAGGAGCATGAAACGGGCTGAAAAATAGGAGAAGCATGAAGGGGTGTGGAAAAACATGAAGAGCCTGAAAAGTTTTGAAAAATATGAAGAGCTTCTAAAGGTGTGAAATACATGAGGAGCATGAAACTCTCTGAAAAATAGAAATAGCATGAAGCGGTGTTGAAAAACATGAAGAGCCTGAAAACGTGTGAAAAATATGAAGAGCATCAAAAGGTGTGAAAAATATGAAGAGCTTCAAAAGGTGTAAAAAATGAGATGAGCATGAAACCGTCTGAAAAATAGGAGGAGCATGAAGTGGTGTTGAAAAAAATGAAGAGCCTGAAAAGTTGTGAAACATATGAAGAGCTTCAAAAGGTGTCAAAATTATGAGGAGCATGAAACGGCCTGAAAAATTGGAGGAGCATGAAGCGATGTTCAAAAATATGAAGAGCCTGAAAAGGTGTGAAAAATATGAAGAGTTTCAAAAGGTGTCAAAAATATGAGGAGCATGAAAGGGTCTGAAAAATAGGAGGAGCATGAAGCGGTGTTCAAAAACATGAAGAGCGTGAAAAGGAGTGAAAAAAAGGAAGAGATTCAAAATGTGTGAAAAATATGAGGAGCATGAAACGGTCTGAAAAATAGGAGGAGCATGAAGCGGTGTTTAAAAACATGAGGAGGCTGAGAACTTGTGAAAAATATGAAGAGCTTCAAAAGGTGTCAAAAAAGAGATGAGCATGAAACGGTCTGAAAAATAGGAGGAGCATGAAGTGGATTTGAAAAAAATGAAGAGCCTGAAAAGGTGTGAAAAATATGAAGAGCTTCAAAAGGTGTGAAATACATGAGGAGCATGAAACGGTCTGAAAAATAGGAGGAGTATGCAGCGGTTAAAAAACATGAAGAGCCTGAAAAAGTGTGAAAAATATGAAGAGCTCCAAAAGTTGTCAAAAATATGTGGAGCGTGAAACGGTCTCAAAAATAGGAGGAGCGTGAAGCGGTGATGAAAAACATGAAAAGCCTGAAAAAGTGTGATAAAATATGAAGAGGTTCAAAGGTGTCAAACATATGAGGAGCAAGAAACGGTCGCAAAAATAGGAGGAGCATGAAGCGGTGTTGAAAAACATGAAGAGCCTGAAAAGGTGTGAAAAGTATGAGAGCTTCAAAAGGTGTCAATAATAAGAGGTGCATGAAACAGTCTGAAAAATAGGAGGAGCATGAAAGTGTCTGAAAAATAGGAGAAGCATGAAGCGGTGTTGAAAAACATGAAGAGCATGAAAAGGTGTGAAAAATATGAAGAGGTTGAAAATGTGTGAAATATATGAAGAGCTTCAAAAGGTGTCAAAAATGAGATGAGCATGAAACGGTCTGAAAAATAAGAGGAGCATGAAATGGTGATCAAAACGTGAAGAGCCTGAAAAGGTGTGAAAAATATGAAGAGCTTCAAAAGGTGTGAAATACATGAGGAGCATGAAACGGGCTGAAAAATAGGAGAAGCATGAAGTGGTGTGGAAAAACATGAAGAGCCTGAAAAGGTGTGAAAAATATGAAGAGCTTCAAAAGGTGTGAAATACATGAGGAGCATGAAACTCTCTGAAAAATAGAAGGAGCATGAAGCGGTGTTCAAACATGAAGAGCCTGAAAAGGTGTGAAAAATATGAAGAGCTTCAAAAGGTGTCAAAAATATTAGGAGCATGAAACGGTCTGAAAAATAGGAGGAGCACGAAGCGGTGTTCAAAAACATGAAGAGCCTGAAAAGGTGTGAAAATATGAAGAGCTTCAAAAGGTGTAAAAATATGAGAAGCATGAAACGGTCTGAAAAATAGGAGGAGCATTAAGCGGTGTTCAAAAACATGAAGAGCGTGAAAAGGTGTGAAAAAAAGAAGAGCTTCAAAAGGTGTCAAAAATATGAGAAGCATGAAACGGTCTGAAAAATATGAGGAGCATGAAGCGGTGTTGAAAAACATGCAGAGCCTGAGAACTTGTGAAAAATGTGAAGAGCTTCAAAAGGTGTCAAAAATATGAGGAGAATGAAACGGTCTGAAAAATAGGAGGAACATGAAGCGGTGTTGAAAAACATGAAGAGTTTGAAAAGGTGTGAAAGATATGTAGAGTTTCTAAAGATGTCAAAAATATGAGGAGCATGAAACGGTCTGAAAAATAGGAGGAGCATGAAGTGGTGTTGAAAAACATGAAGAGCCTGAAAAGGTGTGAAAAATTGGAAGAGCTTCAAAAGGTGAGAAATACATGAGGAGCATGAAACTCTCTGAAAAATAGGAAAGCATGAACCGGTGTTGAAAAACATGAAGAGCCTGAAAAGGTGTGAAAAATATGAGAGCTTCAAAAGGTGTCAATAATAAGAGGTGCATGAAACAGTCTGAAAAATAGGAGGAGCATGAATCTGTCTGAAAAATAGGAGAAGCATGAAGCGGTGTTGAAAAAAATGAAGAGCCTGAAAAGGTGTGAAAAATATGAAAAGCTTCAAAAGGTGTCAAAAATATGAGGAGCATGAAACGGTCTGAAAAATAGGTGGAGCATGAAGCGGTGTTGAATAATATGAAGAGCCTGGAAAGGTGTGCAAAATATGAAGAGCTTCAAAAGGTGTGAAATATATGAAGAGCTTCAAAAGGTGTCAAAAATGAGATGAGCATGAAACGGTCTGAAAAATAGGAGGAGCATGAAACGATGATCAAAAACATGAAGAGCCTGAAAAGGTGTGAAAAATATGAAGAGATTCAAAAGGTGTGAAATACATGAGGAGCATGAAACGGGCTGAAAAAAAGGAGAAGCATGAAGGGGTGTGGCAAAACATGAAGAGCCTGAAAAGGTTTGAAAAATATGAAGAGCTTCAAAAGGTGTGAAATACATGAGGAGCATGAAACTCTCTGAAAAATAGAAATAGCATGAAGCGGTGTTGAAAAACATGAAGAGCCTGAAAACGTGTGAAATTATGAAGAGCTTCAAAAGTATGAAAAATATGAAGAGTTTCAAAAGGTGTGAAAAATTTGAAGAGCTTCAAAAGGTGTCAAAATGAGATGAGCATGAAACGGTCTGAAAAATAGGAGGAGCATGAAGCGGTGTTGAAAATCATAAAGAGCCTGAAAAGTTGTGAAAAATATGAAGAGCTTCAAAAGACGTGAAAAATTTGAAGAGCTTCAAAAGGTGTCAAAATGAGATGAGCATGAAACGGTCTGAAAAATAGGAGGAGCATGAAGTGGTGTTGAAAAAAATGAAGAGCCTGAAAAGGTGTGAAATATATAAAGAGCTTCAAAAGGTGTCAAAAATATGAGGAGAATGAAACGGTCTGCAAATTAGGAGAAGCCTGAAATGGTGTTCAAAAACATGAAGAGCCTGAAAAGGTGTGAAAAACATGAAGAGCCTGAAAAGGTGTGAAAAATATGAAGAGCTTCAAAAGGTGTGAAATACATGAGGAGCATGAAACGGGCTGAAAAATAGGAGAAGCATGAAGGGGTGTGGAAAAACATGAAGAGCCTGAAAAGTTTTGAAAAATATGAAGAGCTTCTAAAGGTGTGAAATACATGAGGAGCATGAAACTCTCTGAAAAATAGAAATAGCATGAAGCGGTGTTGAAAAACATGAAGAGCCTGAAAACGTGTGAAAAATATGAAGAGCATCAAAAGGTGTGAAAAATATGAAGAGCTTCAAAAGGTGTAAAAAATGAGATGAGCATGAAACCGTCTGAAAAATAGGAGGAGCATGAAGTGGTGTTGAAAAAAATGAAGAGCCTGAAAAGTTGTGAAACATATGAAGAGCTTCAAAAGGTGTCAAAATTATGAGGAGCATGAAACGGCCTGAAAAATTGGAGGAGCATGAAGCGATGTTCAAAAATATGAAGAGCCTGAAAAGGTGTGAAAAATATGAAGAGTTTCAAAAGGTGTCAAAAATATGAGGAGCATGAAAGGGTCTGAAAAATAGGAGGAGCATGAAGCGGTGTTCAAAAACATGAAGAGCGTGAAAAGGAGTGAAAAAAAGGAAGAGATTCAAAATGTGTGAAAAATATGAGGAGCATGAAACGGTCTGAAAAATAGGAGGAGCATGAAGCGGTGTTTAAAAACATGAGGAGGCTGAGAACTTGTGAAAAATATGAAGAGCTTCAAAAGGTGTCAAAAAAGAGATGAGCATGAAACGGTCTGAAAAATAGGAGGAGCATGAAGTGGATTTGAAAAAAATGAAGAGCCTGAAAAGGTGTGAAAAATATGAAGAGCTTCAAAAGGTGTGAAATACATGAGGAGCATGAAACGGTCTGAAAAATAGGAGGAGTATGCAGCGGTTAAAAAACATGAAGAGCCTGAAAAGGTGTGAAAAATATGAAGAGCTCCAAAAGTTGTCAAAAATATGTGGAGCGTGAAACGGTCTCAAAAATAGGAGGAGCGTGAAGCGGTGATGAAAAACATGAAAAGCCTGAAAAAGTGTGATAAAATATGAAGAGGTTCAAAGGTGTCAAACATATGAGGAGCAAGAAACGGTCGCAAAAATAGGAGGAGCATGAAGCGGTGTTGAAAAACATGAAGAGCCTGAAAAGGTGTGAAAAGTATGAGAGCTTCAAAAGGTGTCAATAATAAGAGGTGCATGAAACAGTCTGAAAAATAGGAGGAGCATGAAAGTGTCTGAAAAATAGGAGAAGCATGAAGCGGTGTTGAAAAACATGAAGAGCATGAAAAGGTGTGAAAAATATGAAGAGGTTGAAAATGTGTGAAATATATGAAGAGCTTCAAAAGGTGTCAAAAATGAGATGAGCATGAAACGGTCTGAAAAATAAGAGGAGCATGAAATGGTGATCAAAACGTGAAGAGCCTGAAAAGGTGTGAAAAATATGAAGAGCTTCAAAAGGTGTGAAATACATGAGGAGCATGAAACGGGCTGAAAAATAGGAGAAGCATGAAGTGGTGTGGAAAAACATGAAGAGCCTGAAAAGGTGTGAAAAATATGAAGAGCTTCAAAAGGTGTGAAATACATGAGGAGCATGAAACTCTCTGAAAAATAGAAGGAGCATGAAGCGGTGTTCAAACATGAAGAGCCTGAAAAGGTGTGAAAAATATGAAGAGCTTCAAAAGGTGTCAAAAATATTAGGAGCATGAAACGGTCTGAAAAATAGGAGGAGCACGAAGCGGTGTTCAAAAACATGAAGAGCCTGAAAAGGTGTGAAAATATGAAGAGCTTCAAAAGGTGTAAAAATATGAGAAGCATGAAACGGTCTGAAAAATAGGAGGAGCATTAAGCGGTGTTCAAAAACATGAAGAGCGTGAAAAGGTGTGAAAAAAAGAAGAGCTTCAAAAGGTGTCAAAAATATGAGAAGCATGAAACGGTCTGAAAAATATGAGGAGCATGAAGCGGTGTTGAAAAACATGCAGAGCCTGAGAACTTGTGAAAAATGTGAAGAGCTTCAAAAGGTGTCAAAAATATGAGGAGAATGAAACGGTCTGAAAAATAGGAGGAACATGAAGCGGTGTTGAAAAACATGAAGAGTTTGAAAAGGTGTGAAAGATATGTAGAGTTTCTAAAGATGTCAAAAATATGAGGAGCATGAAACGGTCTGAAAAATAGGAGGAGCATGAAGTGGTGTTGAAAAACATGAAGAGCCTGAAAAGGTGTGAAAAATTGGAAGAGCTTCAAAAGGTGAGAAATACATGAGGAGCATGAAACTCTCTGAAAAATAGGAAAGCATGAACCGGTGTTGAAAAACATGAAGAGCCTGAAAAGGTGTGAAAAATATGAGAGCTTCAAAAGGTGTCAATAATAAGAGGTGCATGAAACAGTCTGAAAAATAGGAGGAGCATGAATCTGTCTGAAAAATAGGAGAAGCATGAAGCGGTGTTGAAAAAAATGAAGAGCCTGAAAAGGTGTGAAAAATATGAAAAGCTTCAAAAGGTGTCAAAAATATGAGGAGCATGAAACGGTCTGAAAAATAGGTGGAGCATGAAGCGGTGTTGAATAATATGAAGAGCCTGGAAAGGTGTGCAAAATATGAAGAGCTTCAAAAGGTGTGAAATATATGAAGAGCTTCAAAAGGTGTCAAAAATGAGATGAGCATGAAACGGTCTGAAAAATAGGAGGAGCATGAAACGATGATCAAAAACATGAAGAGCCTGAAAAGGTGTGAAAAATATGAAGAGCTTCAAAAGGTGTGAAATACATGAGGAGCATGAAACGGGCTGAAAAAAAGGAGAAGCATGAAGGGGTGTGGCAAAACATGAAGAGCCTGAAAAGGTTTGAAAAATATGAAGAGCTTCAAAAGGTGTGAAATACATGAGGAGCATGAAACTCTCTGAAAAATAGAAATAGCATGAAGCGGTGTTGAAAAACATGAAGAGCCTGAAAACGTGTGAAATTATGAAGAGCTTCAAAAGTATGAAAAATATGAAGAGTTTCAAAAGGTGTGAAAAATTTGAAGAGCTTCAAAAGGTGTCAAAATGAGATGAGCATGAAACGGTCTGAAAAATAGGAGGAGCATGAAGCGGTGTTGAAAATCATAAAGAGCCTGAAAAGTTGTGAAAAATATGAAGAGCTTCAAAAGACGTGAAAAATTTGAAGAGCTTCAAAAGGTGTCAAAATGAGATGAGCATGAAACGGTCTGAAAAATAGGAGGAGCATGAAGTGGTGTTGAAAAAAATGAAGAGCCTGAAAAGGTGTGAAATATATAAAGAGCTTCAAAAGGTGTCAAATATATGAGGAGAATGAAACGGTCTGCAAATTAGGAGAAGCCTGAAATGGTGTTCAAAAACATGAAGAGACTGAAAAGGTGTGAAAAACATGAAGAGCCTGAAAAGGTGTTAAAAATATAAAGAGCTTCAAAAGGTGTAAAAAATGAGATGAGCATGAAACCGTCTGAAAAATAGGAGGAGCATGAAGTGGTGTTGAAAAAAATGAAGAGCCTGAAAAGGTGTGAAACATATGAAGAGCTTCAAAAGGTGTCAAAATTATGAGGAACATGAAACGGCCTGAAAAATTGGAGGAGCATGAAGCGGTGTTCAAAAATATGAAGAGCCTGAAAAGGTGTGAAAAATATGAAGAGCTTCAAAAGGTGTGAAATACATGAGTAGTTTGAAACGGGCTGAAAAATAGGAGAAGTATGAAGTGGTGTGGAAAAATATGAAGAGCGTGAAAAGGTGTGGAAAATATGAAGTGCTTCAAATGGTGTGAAATACATGAGGAGCATGAAACTCTCTGAAAAATAGAAGGAGCATGAAGCGGTGTTCAAACATGAAGAGCCTGAAAAGGTGTGAAAAATATGAAGAGCTTCAAACGGTGTCAAAAATATGAGGAGCATGAAACGGTCTGAAAAATAGGAGGAGCAAGAAGCCGTGTTCAAAAACATGAAGAGCCTGAAAAGGTCTGAAAAATATGAAGAGCTTGAAAAGGTGTGAAATATATGAAGAGCTTCAAAAGGTGTCAAAAATGAGATGAGCATGAAACGGTGTGAAAAATAGGAGGAGCATGAAGCGGTGTGGAAAAAAATGAAGAGGCTGAAAAGTTGTGAAATATATGAAGAGCTTCAAGAGGTGTCAAAAATATGAAGAGCAGGAAATGGTCTGAAAAATAGGAGGAGCATGAAGCGGTGTTGAAAAACATGAAGAGTCTGAAAAAGTGTGAAAGATATGAAGTGTTTCTAAAGATGTCAAAAATATGAGGAGGAAGAAACGGTCTGAAAAATAGGAGGAGCAAGCAACGGTGATCAAAAACATGGAGAGCCTTAAAAGGTGTGAAAAATATGACGAGCTTCAAAAGGTGTGAAAAACATGAGGAGCATGAAACGGGCTGAAAAATAGGAGAAGCATGAAGTGGTGTTGAAAAACATGAAGAGCCTGAAAAGGAGTGAAAAATATGAAGAGCTTCAAAAGTAGTCAAACATATGAAGAGCAGGAAATGGTCTGAAAAATAGGAGGAGCATGAAGTGGTGTTGAAAAACATGAAGAGTCTGAAAAGGTGTGAAAGATATGAAGTGTTTCTAAAGATGTCAAAAATATGAGGAGCATGAAACGGTCTGAAACATAGGAGGAGCAAGCAACGGTGATCAAAAACATGGAGAGCCTTAAAAGGTGTGAGAAATATGACGAGCTTCAAAAGGTGTGAAAAACATGAGGAGCATGAAACGGGCTGAAAAATAGGAGAAGCATGAAGTGGTGTTGAAAAACATGAAGAGCCTGAAAAAGTGAAAAATATAAAGAGCTTCAGAAGGTGTGAAAAATATGAAGAGCTTCAACAGGTGTCAAAAATTAGATGAGCATGAAACGGTCTGAAAAATTGGAGGAGCAAGAAGTAGTGTTGAAAAAAATGAAGAGCCTGAAAAGGTTTGAAAAATATGAAAAGCTTCAAAAGGTGTCAAAAATATGAGGAGCATGAAACGGTCTGAAAAGTAGGTGGAGCATGAAGCGGTGTTGAAAAATATGAAGAGCCTGGAAAGGTGTGCAAAATATGAAGAGCTTCAAAAGGTGTGAAATATATGAAGAGCTTCAAAAGGTGTCGAAAATGACATGAGCATGAAACGGTCTGAAAAATAGGAGGAGCATGAAACGGTGATCAAAATCATGAAGAGCCTGAAAAGGTGTGAAAAATATGAAGAGCTTCAAAAAGTGTGAAATACATGAGGAGCATGAAACGGGCTGAAAAATAGGAGAAGCATGAAGGGGTGTGGAAAAACATGAAGAGCCTGAAAAGTTGTGAAACATATGAAGAGCTTCAAAAGGTGTCAAAATTATGAGGAGCATGAAACGGCCTGAAAAATTGGAGGAGCATGAAGCGGTGTTCAAAAATATGAAGAGCCTGAAAAGGTGTGAAAAATATGAAGAGCTTCAAAAGGTGTCACAATTATGAGGAGCATGAAACGGCCTGAAAAATAGGAGGAGCATGAAACGGTGATTAAAAACATGAAGAGCCTGAAAAGGTCTGAAAAATATGAAGAGCTTCAAAAGGTGTGAAATACATGAGGAGCATGAAACAGGCCGAAAAATAGGTGAAGCATGAAGTGGTGTGGAAAAACATGAAGAGCCTAAAATGTTGTGAGAAATATGAAGAGCTTCAAAAGATGTGAAATACATGAGGAGCAAGAAACTCTCTGAAAAATAGGAGGAGCATGAAGCGATGTCAAAAACATGAAGAGCCTAAAAAGTTGTGAGAAATATGAAGAGCTTCAAAAGGTGTCAAAAATGAGATGAGCATGAAACGGTCTGAAAAATAGGAGGAGCAAGAAGCGGTGTTGAAAAACATGAAGAGCCTAAAAAGTTGTGAAAAATATGAAAAGCTTCAAAAGGGGTCAAAAATGAGATGAGCATGAAACGGTCCGAAAAATAGGATGATCATGTAACGGTGTTGAAAAACATGAAGAGCCAGAAAAGGTTGAAAAATATGAAAAGCTTCAAAAGGGGTCAAAAATGAGATGAGCATGAAACGGACTGAAAAATAGGAGGATCATGAAACGATATTGAAAAACATGAAGAGCCTGAAAAGGTCTGAAAAATAATAGGAGCTTCAAAAGGTGTGAAAAATATGAGGAGCATGAATCGGTCTGAAAAATAGGAGTAGCATGTAGGTGTGTTCAAAAACATGAAGAGCCTGAAAACGTGTGAAAAATATTAAGAGCTTCAAAAGGTGTGAAAAATATTAGGAGCATGAATCGGTCTGAAAAATAGGAGGAGCATGAAGCGTTGTTGAAAAAAGTGAAGAGCCTGAAAATGTGTGAAAAATATTAAGAGCTTCAAAAGGTGTGAAAAATATGAAGAACTTCAAAAGGTATCAAAAATCGAAGAGCAGGAAATGGTCTGAAAAATAGGAGGAGCATGAAGTGGTGTTAAAAACATGAAGAGCCTGAAAAGGTGTGAAATATAGGAAGAGCTTCAAAAGGTGTCAAAAGTATGAGGAGAATGAAACGGTCTAAAAATAGGAGGAGAATGAAGTGGTGTTGAAAAACATGAAGAGCTTGAAAAGTGTGAAAAATATGAAGAGCTTCTAAAGGTGTCAAAAATATGAGGAGCATGAAAAGGTCTGAAAAATAGGAGAAGCATGAAGTGGTGTTGAAAAAAAAAAGAGCTTGAAAAGTGTGAAAAATATGAAGAGCATCAAAAGGTGTCAAAAATATGAGGAGCATGAAACGGTCTGAAAAATAGGAGGTTCATGAAGCGGTGTTGAAAAAAATGAAGAGCCTGAAAACGTGTGAAAAAATATGAAGAGCTTCAAAAGGTGTGAAAAATATGAAGAGCTTCAAAAGGTGTCAAAAATTTGAGGAGCAAGAGACCGTCTGAAAAACAGGAGGAGCATGAAGCGGTGTTGAAAAACATGAAGAGCATGAAAAGATGCCCAAAACATGAAGAGCTTCAAATGGTGTTAAAAATATGAGGAGCATAAAACGTTCTGAAGTATAGGAGGAGCATGAAGCGGTGTTGAAAAACATGAAGAGCATGAAAAGGTGCCAAAAATATGAAGAGCTTCAAAAGGTATCAAAAATGGGAGCAGCATGAAACGGTCGGAAAAATAGGAGGAGCATGAAGCGATGTTGAAAAACATGAAGAGCCTGAAAAGGTGTGAAATACTTGAAGAGCTTCAAAAGGTGTCAAAAATAGGAGAAGTCTGAAACGGTCTGAAATCTAGGAGGAGCATGAAGTGGTACTGAAAAACATGAAGAACCTGTAAAGATGTGAAAAATATGAAGAGCTTCAAAAGGTGTCAAAAATGTGAGGAGCATGAAACGGTCAGAAAAATAGGAGGAGCATGAAGCGGTGTCAAAAATATGAAGAGCCTCAAAAGTTGTGAAAAATATGAAGAGCTTCAAAAAGTGTCAAAAATACGAGGATCATGAAACGGTCTGAAAAATAGGAGAAGCATGAAGTGTTGTTGAAAAACATGAAGAGCCTGAAAAGGTGTGAAATATATGAAGAGCTTCAAAAGGTGTCAAAAATATGAGGAGCATGAAACGGTGTGAAAATAGGAGGAGGATGAAACGGTCTGAAAAATAATAGGAGCATGAATCGATGTTGAAAACATGAAGAGCATGAAGAGGTGTGAAAAATATGAAGAGCTTCAAAAGGTGTCAAAAATATTAGGAGCAAGAAACGGTCTGAAAAATAGGAGGAGCATGAAGCGGTGTTGAAAAACATGAAGAGCCTGAAAATGTGTGAAAAATATGAAGGGCTTTAAAAGGTGTCAAAAATATGAGGCGCCTGTAACGGTCTGAAAAATAGGAGGAGCATGAAGCGGTGTTGAAAAACATGAAGAGCTTGAAATGGGGTGAAATATATGAAGAGCTTCAAAAGGTGTCAAAAATAGGAGGAGTATGAAACGGTCTGAAATCTAGGAGGAGCATGAAGTGTTATTGAAAAACATGAAGATCATGAAAAGGTGTGAAATATGAAGAGCTTCAAAAGGTGTCAAAAATGTGAGGAGCATGAAACGGTCTGAAAAATAGGAGGAGCATGAAGCCATGTTCAAAAACATGAAGAGCCTGAAAAGGTGTGAAAAATATGAAGAGTTTCAAAAGGTGTCAAATTATGAGGAGAATGAAACGGTGTGAAAAATAGGAGGAGCATGAAACGGGTTGAAAAATAGGAGGAGCATGAAGCGGAGTCCACAAAAATGAAGAGCCTGAAAAGGTGGAAAGTATATGAAGAGCTTCAAAAGCTGTCAAAAATTTGAGGAGCATGAAACGGTATGAAAAATAGGAGGAGTGTGAAGCGGTGTTGAAAAACATGAAGAGTTTAAAAGGTGTGAAAAATATGAAGAGCTTCAAAAGTTGTGAAAAATATGAAAAGCATAAAACGGTCTGAAAAATAGGAGGAGCATGAAACGGTCTGAAAAATAGGAGGAGCATGAAGCGGTGTTGAAAAACATGAAGAGTCTGAAAAGTTGTGAAAAATATGAAGAGCTTCAAAAGGTGTCAAAAATTTGAGGAGCATGAAAAGTTCTGAAGAATAGGAAGAGCATGATGCAGTGTTGAAAAACATGAAGAGCCTGAAAAGGTGTGAAAAATATGAAGCACTTCAAAAGATGTCAAAATTATGAGGAGCATGAAACAGTTGAAAAATAGGAGGAGCATGAAGCAGTGTTCAAAAACATGAAGAACCGGAAAAGGTGTGAAAAATATGAAGAGCTTCAAAAGGTGTGAAAATTATGAGGAGCATGAAACGGTCTGAAAAATAGGAGGAGCATGAAGGGGTGTTCAAAAACATGAAGAGCCTGAAAAGGTGTGAAAAATATGAAGAGCTTCAAAAGGTTGGAAATACATGAGGAGCATGAAACGGTCTGAAAAATAGGAGGAGCATGAATCCGTCTGAAAAATGGGAGGAGCATGAAGCGGTGTTGAAAAACATGAAGTTCCTGAAAAGCTGCGAAAATAAGACAAGCTTCAAAAGGTGTCAAAAATATGAGGAGCATGAAACGGTCTGAAAAATAGGAGGAGCATGAAACGGTCTCAAAAATGGGAGGAGCATGAAGCGGTGTTGAAAAACATGAAGTTCCTGAAAAGCTGTGAAAATAAGACAAGCTTCAAAAGGTGTGAAAAATATGAGGAGCATGAAACGGTCTGAAAAATAGGAGGTGCATGAAGCGGTGTCGAAAAACATGAAGAGCCTGAGAACGTGTGAAAAATATGAAGAGCTTCTAAAGGTGTGAAAAATATGAAGAGCTTCAAAAGGTGTCAAAAATGAGATGAGCATGAAACGGCCTGAAAAATAGGAGGAGCATGAAGTGGTGTTGAAAAACATGATGAGCCTGAAAAAGTGTGAAATATATGAAGAGCTTCAAAAGGTGTCAAAAATATGAGGAGCATGAAACGGTCTGAAAAATAGGAGGAGCATGAAGCGGTGTTGAAAAACATGAAGAGCCTGAAAAGGTGTGAAAAATAAGAAGAGCTTCAAAATGTTTCAAAAATATGTGGAGCAAGTAACGGTTTGAAAAATAGGAGGAGCATGAAGCGGTGTTCAAAAACATGAAGATCCTGAAAAGGTGTGAAAAATACGAAGAGCTTCAAAAGGTGTGAAATACATGAGGAGCATGAAACCGTCTGAAAAATAGGAAGAGCATGAAGCGATGTTCAAAAACATGAAGAGCCTGAAATGGTGTGAAAAATATCAAGAGTTTCAAAAGGTGTGAAAAATATGATGAGCATGAAATGGTCTGAAAAATAGGAGGAGCAAGAAGCGGTGTTCAAAAACATGAAGAGCCTGAAAAGGTGTGAAAAAGATGAAGAGCTTCAAAAGCTGTCAAAAATATGAGGAGCATGAAATGGTCTGAAAAATAGGAGGAGAATGAAGCGGTGTTTAAAAACATGAAGAGCCTGAAAAGGTGTTGAAAAATATGAAGAGACTCAAAACTTGTCAAAAATATGAGGAGCATGAAACGGTCTGAAAAATAGGAGGAGCATGAAAAGATGTTGAAAAACATGAAGAGCCTGAAAACGTGTGAAAATATGAAGATCTTCAAAAGGTGTGAAAAATATGAAGAGCTTCAAAAGGTGTCAAAAATGAGATGAGCATGAAACTGTCTGAAAAATGGGAGGAGCATGAAGTGGTGTTCAAAAAAATGAAGAGCCTAAAAAGGTGTGAAAAATATGCAGACTTTCAAAAGAAATCAAAAATATGAAGAGCATGAAACGGTCTGAAAAGTAGGAGGAGCATGAAGCGGTATTCAAAAACATGAAGAGCCTGAAAAGGTGTGAAAAAAGTGAAGAGCTTCAAAAGGTCTCAAAAAAATGAGTAGCATGAAACGGTCTGAAAAATCGGAGGAGCATGAAGCGGTGTTCAAAAACCTGAAGAGCCTGAAAAGGTGTGAAAAATATGACGAGCTTCAAAACGTGTCAAAAATATGAGGAGCATGATACGGTCTGAAAAATAGGAGGAGTAAGAAGCGGTGTTGAAAAACATGAAGAACCTGAAAAGGTGTGAAAAATATGAAGAACTTCAAAAGGTGTGAAAAATATGAGGAGCATGTAACGGTCTGAATAATAGGAGGAGCATGAAGCGGTGTTCATAAACATGGAGACCCTGAAAAGTTGTGAAAAATATGAAGAACTTCAAAAGGTGTGAAAAATATGAAGAGCTTCAAAATGTGTCAAAAAGAGATGAGCATGAAACGGTCTGAAAAATAGGAGGAACATGAAGTGGCTTTGAAAAACCTGAAGAGCCTGAAAAGGTGTGAGAAATATGAAGAGTTTCAAAAGGTATCAAAAATATGAGGAGACTGAAACGGTCTGAAAAATAAGAGGAGCATGAAGCGGTGTTCAAAAACATGAAGAGTCTGAAAAGGTGTGGAATATATGAAGACCTTCAAAAGGTGTCAAAGGTATGAGGAGAATGAAACGGTCTGAAAAATACGAGGAGCATGAAACGGTGTTCAAAAACATGAAGAGCCTGAAAAGATGTGAAAAATATGAAGAGCTTCAAAAGGTGTCAAAAATATGAGGAGCATGAAACGGTCTGAAAAATAGAAGCAGCATGAAGCGGTGTTGAAATAGATAAAGAGCCTGAAAACGTGTGAAAAATATGAAGAGATTCAAAAGGTGTGAAAAATATGAAGAGCTTCAAAAGGTGTGAAAAGAATGAAGAGCTTCAAAAGGTGTCAAAAATATGAGGAACATGAAATGGTCTGAAAAATTGGAGGAGCATGAAGCCGTGTTCAAAAACATGAACAACTTGAAAATGTGTGAAAAATATGAAGAGCCTGAAAAGTTATGAAAAATACGAAGAGCTTCAAAAGGTGTCAAATATATGAGGAGCATGAAACGGTCTGAAAAATAGGAGGATCATAAAGCGGTGTTGAAAAACATGAAGAGCCTGAAAATGGTGTGAAAAATATCAAGAGCTTCAAAAGGTGTCAAAAATGAGATGTGCATGAAACGGTCTGAAAAATAGGAGGAGCATGAAACGGTGTTCAAAAACATGAAGAGCCTGAAAAGGTGTGAAAAATATGAAGAGCCTCAAAAAATGTCAAAAATATGAGGAATATGAAACGGTCTGAAAAATAGGAGGATCATAAAGCGGTGTTGAAAAACATGAAGAGCCTGAAAATGGTGTGAAAAATATGAAGAGCTTCAAAAGGAGTCAAAAATGAAATGTGCATGAAACGGTCTGAAAAATATGAGGAGCATGAAGTGGTTGTGAAAAACATGAAAAGCCTGAAAATGTGTGCAAAATACGAAGAGCTTCAAAAGGTGTGAAATACATGAGGAGCATGAAATGGTCTGAGAAATAGGAGGAGCATGAAGCGGTGTTCAAAAACATGTAGAGACTGAAAAGTTGTGAAAAATATGAAGAGCTTCAAAAGGAGTGAAAAATAGGAGGAGCATGAAACGGTCTGAAAAATAGGAGGAACATGAACCGGTGTTCAAATACATGAAAAGCCTGAAAAGGGGTGAAAAATATGAAGAGCTTCAAAAATATGAAAAATATGAAGAGCTTCAAAAGGTGTGAAAAATATGAAGAGCTTCAAAAGGTGTCAAAAATATGAGAAACATGAAACGGTCTGAAAAATTGGAGGAGCATGAAGCGGTGTTCAAAAACATGAAGAGTCTGAAAAGGTATGAAAAATATGAAGAGCTTCAAAAGGTGTCAAAAATATGAGGAGCATGAAACGGTCTGAAAAATAGGAGGAGCATGAAGCGGTGTTGAAAAAAATGAAGAGCCTGAAAATGTGTGAAATATATGAAGAGCTTCAAAAGGTGTAAAATACATGAGGAGCATGAAACGGACTGAAAAATAGGAGGAGCATGAAGCGGTGTGGCAAAACATGAAGAGCCTGAAAAGGTGTGAAAGATATGAAGAGTTTCTAAAGGTGTCAAAAATATGAGGAGCATGAAAACATCTGAAAAATAGGAGGAGCATGAAGTTGTGTTGAAAAACATTAAGAGCCAGAAAGGGTGTGAAAAATATGAAGAGCTTCAAAAGGTGTCAAAAATATGAGGAGCATGAAACGGTCTGAAAAATAGGCGGAGCATGAAGCGGTGTTCAAAAACATGAAGAGCGTGAAAAGGTGTGAAAAATATGAAAAGCTTCAAAAGGTTTCAAACATAAGAGGAGCATGAAACGGTCTGAAAAATAGGAGGAGCATGAAACGGTGTTCAAAAACATGAAGAGCCTGAAAATGGTGTGAAAAATATCAAAGGCTTCAAAAAGTGTCAAAAATGAGATGTGCATGAAACGGTCAGAAAAATAGGAGGAGCATGAAACGGTGTTCAAAAACATGAAGAGCCTGAAAAGGTGTGAAAAATATGAAGTACTTCAAAAGGTGTCAAATATATGAGGAGCATGAAACGGTCTGAAAAATAGGAGGATCATAAAGCGGTGTTGAAAAACATGAAGAGCCTGAAAATGGTGTGAAAAATATCAAAGGCTTCAAAAAGTGTCAAAAATGAGATGTGCATGAAACGGTCAGAAAAATAGGAGGAGCATGAAACGGTGTTCAAAAACATGAAGAGCCTGAAAAGGTGTGAAAAATATGAAGAGCCTCAAAAAATGTCAAAAATATGAGGAATATGAAACGGTCTGAAAAATAGTAGGATCATAAAGCGGTGTTGAAAAACATGAAGAGCCTGAAAATGGTGTGAAAAATATGAAGAGCTTCAAAAGGAGTCAAAAATGAAATGTGCATGAAACGGTCTGAAAAATATGAGGAGCATGAAGTGGTTGTGAAAAACATGAAAAGCCTGAAAATGTGTGCAAAATATTAAGAGATTCAAAAGGTGTGAAATACATGAGGAGCATGAAATGGTCTGAGAAATAGGAGGAGCATGAAGCGGTGTTGAAAAACATGTAGAGACTGAAAAGTTGTGAAAAATGTGAAGAGCTTCAAAAGGAGTGAAAAATAGGAGGAGCACGAAACGGTCTGAAAAATAGGAGGAGCATGAACCGGTGTTCAAACACATGAAAAGCCTGAAATTGTGTGAAAAATATGAAGAGCTTCAAATATATGAAAAATATGAAGAGCTTCAAAAGGTGTGAAAAATATGAAGAGCTTCAAAAGGTGTCAAAAATATGAGAAACATGAAACGGTCTGAAAAATTGGAGGAGCATGAAGCGGTGTTCAAAAACATGAAGAGCCTGAAAAGGTGTGAAAAATATGAAGAGCTTCAAAAGTTGTCAAAAATATGAGGAGCATGAAATGGTCTAAAAAATCGGAGGAGCATGAAATGGTGTTCAACACATGAAGAGACAGAAAAGGTGTGAAAAACATGAAGAGCTTCAAATGGTGTGAAATACATGAGGAGCATGAAACGGTCTGAAAAATAGGAGGAGCAAGAAGGTGTGCTCAAAAACATGAAGAGCCTGAAAAAGTGTGAAAAATATGAAGAGCTTCAAAAATATGAAAAATATGAAGAGCTTCAAAAGGTGTGAAAAATATGAGGAGCATGAAACGGTCTGAAAAATATGAGGAGCATGAAGCGCTGTTCAAAAACATGAAGAGCCTAAAAGGTGTGAAAAATATGAAGAGCTTCAAAAGGTTTCAAAATGTGTGGAGCATGAAACGGTCTGAAAAATAGGAGGAGCATGAAGCGGTGTTGAGAAACATGAAGAGCCTGAAAAGGTGTGAAAAATATGAAGAGCTTGAAAAGGTGTGAAAAATATGAAGAACTTCAAAAGGTGTGAAACATATGAAGAGCTTCAAAACGTGTGAAATACATGAGGAGCATGAAACTCTCTGAAAAATAGAAGGAGCATGAAGTGGTGTTCAAAAACATGAAGAGCCTGAAAAGGTGTGAAAAATATGAAAAGCTTCAAAAGGTGTCAAAAATATGAGGAGCATGAAACGGGCTGAAAAACAGGAGAAGCATGAAGTGGTGTTGAAAAACATGAAGATCCTGAAAAGGTGTGAAAAATATGAAGAGCTTCAAAAGTGTGAAATACATGACGAGCATGAAATGGCCTGAAAAATACGAGGAACATGAAACGGTGTTCAAAAACATGAAGAGCCTGAAAAGGTGTGAACAATAAGAAGAGCTTCAAAAGGTGTCAAAAATATGAAGAGCTTCAAAAAGGATGAAAAATATGAGGAGCATGAAACTGTCAGAAAAATAGGAGGATCATGAAGCGGTGTTGAAAAACATGAAGAGCCTGAAAAGGTGAGAAAAATACGAAGAGCTTCTAAAGGTGTGAAAAATATGAGGAGCATGAAACGGTCTCAAAATAGGAGGAGCATGAAACGGTCTGAAAAATAAGAGGAGCATGAAGCGGTGATGAAAAAAAAGAAGAGCATGAAATGGTTTGAAGAATATGAGGAGCTTCAAAAGGTATCAAAAATAGGAGTAGCATGAAGCCGTGTTGAAAAACATGAAGAGCCTGAAAAGGTGTGAAAAATATGAAGAGCTTCAAAAGGTATCAAAAATAGGAGTAGCATGAAGAGGTGTTCAAAAATATGAAGAGCCTGAAAAGGTGTGAAAAATATGAAGAGCATGAAACGGTCTGAAAAATAGGTGGAGCATGAAGCGGTGTTCAGAAGCATGAAGAGCCTGAAAACTGTGAAAAATATGAAGAGCTTCAAAAAGTGTGAAAAATATGAAGAGTTTCAAAAGGTGTGAAAAATATGAGGAGCATGAAACGGTCTGAAAAATAGGAGGAGCATGAAACAGTGTGTAAAAAATGAAGAGCATGAATAGGTGTGAAAATTATGAAGAGCTTTAAAAGGTTTGAAAAATATGACGAGCATGAAATTGTCTGAAAAATTGGAGGAGCATGAAGCGGTGTTGAAATACATGAAGAGCCTGTAAAGGTTTGAAAAATATGAAGAGCTTCAAAAGGTGTGAAAAATATGAAGAGCTTCAAAATGTGTCAAAAATAGGAGGAGCATGACACGGTCTGAAAAATAGGAGGAGCATGAAGCGGTGTTGAAAAACATGAAGAGCCTGAAAAGGTGTAAAAAACATGAAGAGCCTAAAAAGGTGTCAAAAATATGAGGAATATGAAACGGTCTGAAAAATAGGAGGATCATGAAGAGGTGTTGAAAAACATGAAGTTCCTGAAAAGGTGTGAAATATATGAAGAGCTTCAAAAGTTGTGAAATATATGAGGAGCATGAAACGGTCTGAAAAATAGGAGGAGCATGAAACGGTGTTCAAAAACATGAAGAGCTTCAAAAGGTGTGAAAAATATGAACAGCTTCAAAATGTGTCAAAAATGAGATGAGTAAAAAACGGTCTGAAAAATGGGAGGAGCATGAAGTTGTGTTGAAAATAATGAAGAGCCTGAAAAGGTGTGAAAAATATGAGGAGCATGATACGGTCTGAAAAATAGGAGGAGCATGAAGTGGTAGTGAAAAAACATGAAGAGCCTGAAAACGTGTGCAAAATATGACGAGCTTCAAAAGGTGTGAAATACATGAGAAGCTTGAAACGGTCTGAAAAATAGGAGGAGCATGAAGCGATGTTGAAAAACATGAAGAGCCTTAAAATGTGTGAAAAATATGAAGAGCTTCAAAAAGTGTGAAAAATATGAGGATCATGAAACGGTCTGAAAAATAGGAGGAGCATGAAGCGGTGTTGAAAAACATGAAGAGCCTGAAAAGGTGTGACAAATATGAAGAGCTTCAAAAGGTGTGAAATACATGAGGAGCATGAAACGATCTGAAAAACAGGAGGAGCATGAAGCGGTGTTCAAAAACATGCAGAGTCTGAAAAGGTGTGAAAAATATGAAGAGCTTCAAAAGGTTTGAAAAATATGAAGAGCTTCAAAAGGTGTCAAAAATGAGATGAGCATGAAACGGTCTGAAAAATAGGAGGAGCATGAAGCGGTGTTCAAAAACATGAAGAGCCTGAAAAGGTGTGAGAAATATGAAGAGCTTCAAAAGATGTCAAAAATATGAGGAGCATGAAACGGTCTGAAAAATAGGAGGAGCATGAAATGGTGTTCAAACACATGAAGAGCCTGAAAAGGTGTGAAAAATATGAAGAGCTTCAAAAGGTGTGAAATACATGAGGAGCATTAAACGGTTTAAAAATTAGGAGGAGCATGAAGCGGTGTTCAAAACATGAAGAGCCTGAAAATGTGTTAAAAATATGAAGAGCTTCAAAAGGTTTCAAAATGTGTGGAGCATGAAACGGTCTGAAAAATAGGAGGAGCATGAAGCGGTGTTGAGAAACATGAAGAGCCTGAAAAGGTGTGAAAAATATGAAGAGCTTGAAAAGGTGTGAAAAATATGAAGAACTTCAAAAGGTGTGAAACATATGAAGAGCTTCAAAACGTGTGAAATACATGAGGAGCATGAAACTCTCTGAAAAATAGAAGGAGCATGAAGTGGTGTTCAAAAACATGAAGAGCCTGAAAAGGTGTGAAAAATATGAAAAGCTTCAAAAGGTGTCAAAAATATGAGGAGCATGAAACGGGCTGAAAAACAGGAGAAGCATGAAGTGGTGTTGAAAAACATGAAGATCCTGAAAAGGTGTGAAAAATATGAAGAGCTTCAAAAGTGTGAAATACATGACGAGCATGAAATGGCCTGAAAAATACGAGGAACATGAAACGGTGTTCAAAAACATGAAGAGCCTGAAAAGGTGTGAACAATAAGAAGAGCTTCAAAAGGTGTCAAAAATATGAAGAGCTTCAAAAAGGATGAAAAATATGAGGAGCATGAAACTGTCAGAAAAATAGGAGGATCATGAAGCGGTGTTGAAAAACATGAAGAGCCTGAAAAGGTGAGAAAAATACGAAGAGCTTCTAAAGGTGTGAAAAATATGAGGAGCATGAAACGGTCTCAAAATAGGAGGAGCATGAAACGGTCTGAAAAATAAGAGGAGCATGAAGCGGTGATGAAAAAAAAGAAGAGCATGAAATGGTTTGAAGAATATGAGGAGCTTCAAAAGGTATCAAAAATAGGAGTAGCATGAAGCCGTGTTGAAAAACATGAAGAGCCTGAAAAGGTGTGAAAAATATGAAGAGCTTCAAAAGGTATCAAAAATAGGAGTAGCATGAAGAGGTGTTCAAAAATATGAAGAGCCTGAAAAGGTGTGAAAAATATGAAGAGCATGAAACGGTCTGAAAAATAGGTGGAGCATGAAGCGGTGTTCAGAAGCATGAAGAGCCTGAAAACTGTGAAAAATATGAAGAGCTTCAAAAAGTGTGAAAAATATGAAGAGTTTCAAAAGGTGTGAAAAATATGAGGAGCATGAAACGGTCTGAAAAATAGGAGGAGCATGAAACAGTGTGTAAAAAATGAAGAGCATGAATAGGTGTGAAAATTATGAAGAGCTTTAAAAGGTTTGAAAAATATGACGAGCATGAAATTGTCTGAAAAATTGGAGGAGCATGAAGCGGTGTTGAAATACATGAAGAGCCTGTAAAGGTTTGAAAAATATGAAGAGCTTCAAAAGGTGTGAAAAATATGAAGAGCTTCAAAATGTGTCAAAAATAGGAGGAGCATGACACGGTCTGAAAAATAGGAGGAGCATGAAGCGGTGTTGAAAAACATGAAGAGCCTGAAAAGGTGTAAAAAACATGAAGAGCCTAAAAAGGTGTCAAAAATATGAGGAATATGAAACGGTCTGAAAAATAGGAGGATCATGAAGAGGTGTTGAAAAACATGAAGTTCCTGAAAAGGTGTGAAATATATGAAGAGCTTCAAAAGTTGTGAAATATATGAGGAGCATGAAACGGTCTGAAAAATAGGAGGAGCATGAAACGGTGTTCAAAAACATGAAGAGCTTCAAAAGGTGTGAAAAATATGAACAGCTTCAAAATGTGTCAAAAATGAGATGAGTAAAAAACGGTCTGAAAAATGGGAGGAGCATGAAGTTGTGTTGAAAATAATGAAGAGCCTGAAAAGGTGTGAAAAATATGAGGAGCATGATACGGTCTGAAAAATAGGAGGAGCATGAAGTGGTAGTGAAAAAACATGAAGAGCCTGAAAACGTGTGCAAAATATGACGAGCTTCAAAAGGTGTGAAATACATGAGAAGCTTGAAACGGTCTGAAAAATAGGAGGAGCATGAAGCGATGTTGAAAAACATGAAGAGCCTTAAAATGTGTGAAAAATATGAAGAGCTTCAAAAAGTGTGAAAAATATGAGGATCATGAAACGGTCTGAAAAATAGGAGGAGCATGAAGCGGTGTTGAAAAACATGAAGAGCCTGAAAAGGTGTGACAAATATGAAGAGCTTCAAAAGGTGTGAAATACATGAGGAGCATGAAACGATCTGAAAAACAGGAGGAGCATGAAGCGGTGTTCAAAAACATGCAGAGTCTGAAAAGGTGTGAAAAATATGAAGAGCTTCAAAAGGTTTGAAAAATATGAAGAGCTTCAAAAGGTGTCAAAAATGAGATGAGCATGAAACGGTCTGAAAAATAGGAGGAGCATGAAGCGGTGTTCAAAAACATGAAGAGCCTGAAAAGGTGTGAGAAATATGAAGAGCTTCAAAAGATGTCAAAAATATGAGGAGCATGAAACGGTCTGAAAAATAGGAGGAGCATGAAATGGTGTTCAAACACATGAAGAGCCTGAAAAGGTGTGAAAAATATGAAGAGCTTCAAAAGGTGTGAAATACATGAGGAGCATTAAACGGTTTAAAAATTAGGAGGAGCATGAAGCGGTGTTCAAAACATGAAGAGCCTGAAAATGTGTTAAAAATATGAAGAGCTTCAAAAGGTGTGAAAAATATGAGGAGCATGAAACGGTCTGAAAAATAGGAGGAGCATGAAGCGGTGTTGAAAAACATGAGGAGCCTGAAAAGTTGTGAATAATATGAAGAGCTTCAAAAGGTGTGAAATACATGAGGAGCATGAAACGGTCTGAAAATAGGAGGAGCATGAAGCGGTGTTCAAAAACATGCTGAGACTGAAATCTTGTGAAAAATATGAAGAGCTTCAAAAGGTGTGAAAAATATGAAGAGCTTCAGAAGATGTCAAAAATGAGATGAGCATGAAACGGTCTGAAAAATAGGAGGAGCATGAACCGGTGTCGAAAAACCTGAAGAGCCTGAAAAGGTGTGAAAAATATGAAGAGCTCCAAAAGGTGTGAAAAATATGAGGAGCATGATACGGTCTGAAAAATAGGAGGAGCATGAACCGGTGTTCAAAAACATGAAGAGCCTGAAAAGGTGTGAAAAATATGAACAGCTTCAAAAGGTGTGAAAAATATGAGGAGCATGAAACGGTCTGAAAAATAGGAGGAGCATGAAGCGGTGTTGAAAAACATGAGGAGCCTGAAAAGGTGTGACAAATATGAAGAGCTTCAAAAGGTGGGAAATACATGAGGAGCATGAAACGGTCTCAAAAATAGGAGGAGCATGAAGCGGTGTTCAAAAACATGCAGAGTCTGAAAAGGGGTGAAAAATGTGAAGAGCTTCAAAAGGTTTGATAAATATGAAGAGCTTCAAAAGGTGTGAAAAATATGAAAAGCTTCAAAAGGTGTCAAAAATATGAGGACCATGAAACGGTCTGCAAAATAGGAGGAGCATGAAGTGGTGTTGAAAAACATGAAGAGCCTGAAAACGTGTGAAAAAAATGAAGAGCTTCAAAAGGTGTGAAAAATATGAAGAGCTTCAAAAGGTGTCAAAAATGAGATGAGTGTAAAACGGTCTGAAATGTGGGAGGAGCATGAAGTGGTGTTGAAAATAATGAAGAGCCTGAAAAGGTGTGAAATATATGAAGAGCTTCAAAAGGTGTGAAAAAAAAGAGGAGCATGATACGGTCTGAAAAATAGGAGGAGCATGAATTGGTTGTGAAAAAACATGAAGAGCCTGAAAACGCGTGCAAAATATGAAGAGCTTCAAAAGGTGTGAAATACATGAGGAGCATGAAACGGTCTGAAAAATAGGAGGAGCAAGAAACGGTGTTGAAAAACATGAAGAGACTGACGAGGTGTCAGAAATATGAAGAGCTTCAAAAGGTGTCAAAAATATGAGGAGCATGAAACGGTCTGAAAAATAGGAGGAGCAACAAGGGGTGTTGAAATACATGAAGAGCCTGAAAATGTGTAAAAAATATAAAGAGCTTCAAAAGATGTGAAAAATACGAAGAGCTTCAAAAGGTGTCAAAAATATGAGGAGCATGAAACTGTCTGAAAAATAGGAGGAGCATGAAGCTGTGTTCAAAAACATGAAGAGCCTGAAAAGGTGTGAAATATATAAAGAGCTTCAAAAAGTGTCAAAATATGAGGAGCATGAAACGGTCTGAATAATAGGAGGAGAATGTAACGGTGATCAAAAACATGAAGAGCCTGAAAAGGTGTGAAAAATATGAAGAGCTTCAAAAGGTGTAAAATATGAGGAGCATGAAACGGTCTGAAAAATAGGAGGAGCATGAAGCGGTGTTCAAAAACATGAAGAGCCTGAAAAGTTGTGAAAAATATGAAAAGCTTCAAAAGGTGTCAAAAATGAGATTAGCATGAAACGGTCTGAAAAATAGGAGGAGCATGAAGCGGTGTTCAAAAACTTGAAGAGCCTGAAACGTTGTGAAAAATATGAAAAGCTTGAAAAGGTTTCAAAAAAGAGATGAGCATGAAACGGTCTGAAAAATAGGAAGAGCATGAAGTGGTGTTGAAAAAATGAAGAGCCTGAAAAGGTGTGAAAAATATGAAGATCATCAAAATGTATCAAAAATATGAGCAGCATGAAACGGTCTGCAAAAAAGGAGGAGCATGAAGTGGTGTTGAAAAACTTGAAGAGCCTGAAAAAGTGTGAAAAATATGAAAAGCTTCAAAAGATGTCAAAAATATGAGGAGCATGAAACGGTCTGAAAAATAGGAGGAGCATGAAGTGGTGTTGAAAAACATGAAGAGCCTGAAAAGGTGTGAAAAATATGAAGAGCTTCAAAAGGTGTCAAAAATATGAGGAGCATGAAACGATCTGAATAATCGGAGGAGCAGGAAACGGTTTTCAAAAACATGAAGAGCCTGAAAAGGTGTGAAAAATATGAAGAGCTTCAAAAGGTGTCAAAAATATGAGGATCATGAAACGGTCTGAAAATTAGGAGGAGCATGAAGCGTTGTTTAAAAACTTGAAGAGCCTGAAAAAGTTTGAAAAATATGAAGAGCTTCAAAAGGTGTCAAAAATATGAGAAGCATGAAACGGTGTTCAAAAACATGAAGAGCCTGAAAAGGTGTGAAAAATATGAAGAGCTTCAAAAGGTGTCAAAAATATGCGTACCATGAAACGGTCTGAAAAATAGGAGGAGCATGAAGCGGTGTTGAAAAACATGAAGAGTCTGAAAAGGTGTGAAATATATGAAGAGCTTCAAAAGGTGTAAAAAATATGAGGAGTTTGAAACGGTCTGAAAAATATGAGGATCTGGTTTCCTCAGTGTGTATGCCCAGAAGTGGAATTGCTGGGTCATATGGCAGTTCTATTTCCAGTTTTTTAAGAAATCTCTTCACCGTTTTCCATAGCCGCTGTACTAGTGTGCATTCCCACCAACAATATAAGAGGGTTCCCTTTTCTCCACTCCCTCTCCAGCATTTATTGCTTGTAGACTTTTGGATAGCAGCCATCCTGACTGGCATGTAATGGTACCTCATTGTGGTTTTCATTTGCATTTCTCTAATAATGAGTGATGTTGAGCATCTTTTCATGTGTTTGTTATCCATCTGTATGTCTTCTTTGGAGAAATGTCTGTTTAGTTCTTTGGCTCATTTTTTATTGGGTCATTTATTTTTCTGGAATTGAGCTGCAGGATTTGCTTGTATATTTTTGAGATTAATCCTTTGTCTGTTTCTTCATTTGCTATTATTTTCTCCCAATCTGAGGGCTGTCTTTTCACCTTACTTATAGTTTCCTTTGTAGTGCAAAAGCTTTTAAGTTTCATTAGGTCCCATTTGTTTAGTTTTGCTTTTATTTCCAATATTCTGGGAGGTGGGTCATAGAGGATCTTGCTTTGATTTATGTCGGAGAGTGTTTTGCCTATCTTCTCCTCTAGGAGTTTTATAGTTTCTGGTCTTACATTTAGATCTTTAATCCATTTTGAGTTTATTTTTGTGTATGGTGTTAGAAAGTGTTCTATTTTCATTCTTTTACAAGTGGTTGACCAGTTTTCCCAGCACCACTTGTTAAAGAGGTTGTCTTTTTTCCATTGCATATCCTTGCCTCCTTTGTCAAAGATAAGGTGTCCATAGGTTCGTCTGAAAGAGACACGTGCACCCCAATGTTCATCGCAGCACTGTTTATAATAGCCAGGACATGGAAGCAACCTAGATGCCCGTCAGCAGATGAATGGATAAGAAAGCTGTGGTACATATACACCATGGAATATTACTCAGCCATTAAAAAGAATTCATTTGAATCAGTCCTAATGAGATGGATGAAGCTGGAGCCCATTTTACAGAGTGAAGTAAGCCAGAAAGATAAAGAACATTACAGCATACTGACACATGTATATGGAATTTAGAAAGGTGACAACGATAACCCTATATGCAGAACAGAAAAAGAGACACAGAAATACAGAACAGACTTTTAAACTTTGTGGGAGAATGTGAGGGTGGGATATTTCAAAAGAACAGCATGTATGCTATCTATGGTGAAACAAATCACCAGCCCAGGTAGGATGCACGAGACAAGTGCTCCGGCTTGGTGCACTGGGAAGACCCAGAGGAATCGGGTGGAGAGGGAGGTGGGAGGGGGAATCGGGACTGGGAATACATGTAAATCCATGGCTGATTCATATCAAAGTATGACAAAACCCACTGGAAAAAAAATAAAAATAAAAAAAAAAATAAAAAAAAATAACAATAAAAAAAAAATAAGAGGAGCATGAAACGGTGTTCAAAAACATGAAGAGCCTGAAAAGGTGTGAAAAATATGAAGAGCTTCAAAACGTGTCAAAAATATGAGGAGCATGAAACAATCTGAAAAATAGGAGGAGCATTAAGCAGTGTTCAAAAACATGAAGAGCCTGAAAAGGTGTGAAAAATATGAAGAGCTTCAAAACGTGTCAAAAATATGAGGAGCATGAATCGCTCTGAAAAATAGGAGGAGCATGAAGCAGTATTCAAAAACATGAAGAGACTGAAATGTGCGAAAAATATGAAGAGCTTCAAAACGTGACAAAATATGAGGAGCATGAAACGGTCTGAAATATAGGACGTGCATGAAGTGGTGTTGAAAAACATGAAGAGCCTGAAAAGGTTTGAAAAATATGAAGAGCTTCAAAGGTGTCAAAATTATGAGGAGCATGAAACGGTCTGAAATATAGGAGGTGCATGAAGAGGTGTTGAAAAACATGAAGAGCCTGAAAAGATGTGAAATATATGAAGGGCTTCAGAAGCTGTCAAAAATATGAGGAGCATGAAACGGTCTGAAAAATAGGAGGAATATGAAACGGTGTTGAAAAATATGAAGAGCTTGAAAAGGTGTGAAAAAAATGAAGAGCTTCAAAAGGTGTGAAAAATATGAGTAGCATGAAACGGTCTGAAAAGTAGAAGGAGCATGAAAAGGTGTTCAAAAACATGAAGAGCCTGAAAAGGTGTGAAATATAGGAAGAGCTTCAAAAGGTGTCAAAAATATGAGGAGCATGAAACGGTCTGAAAAATATGAGGAGCATTAAGCGGTGTTGAAAAACATGAAGAGCCTGAAAAGGTGTGAAAAAATATGAAGTGCTTCCAAAGGTGTGAAAAATATGAGGAGCATGAAACGGTCTGAAAAATAGGAGGAGCATGAAGCGGTGTTGATAAAAGTGAAGAGCCTGAAAAGGTGTGAAAAAATATGAAGTGCTTCCAAAGGTGTGAAAAATATGAGGAGCATTAATTGGGCTGAAAAATAGGAGGAGTATGAAACTGTGTTCAAAAACATGAAGAGCCTGAAAAGGTGTGAAAAATATGAAGAGCTTCAAAAGGGATCAAAATTATGAGGGGCATGAAACGGTGTGAAAAAGAGGAGGAGCTTGAAACAGTGTTCAAAAACATGAAGAGCCTGAAAAGGTGTGAAAAATATGAAGAGCCTCAAAAGGTGTCAAAAATATGAGCATCAAGAAACGGTCTGAAAAATAGGAGGAGCATGAAGCGGTGTTGAAAAACATGAAGAGCCTGAAACGGTGTGAAATATATGAAGAGCTTCAAAAGGTGTCAAAAATATGAGGAGCAGGAAACGGTCTGAAAAATAGGAGGATCATGTAGCGGTGTTGAAAAACATGAAAAGCCTGAAAAGGTGTGAAAAATATGAAGAGCTTCAAAAGGTGTCAAAAATATGAGGAGCACGAAACGGTCTTAAAAATAGGAGAAAGATGAAGCGGTGTTCAAAAACATGAAGAACATGAAAAGGTGTGAAAAATAAGAAGAGCTTTAAAAGGTGTGAAAATTATGAGGAGCTTGAAACGGTCTGAAAAATAGGAGGAGCATGAACTGGTTGTGAAAAACATGAAGAGCCTAAAAGTTGGGAAAAATATGAAGAGCTTCAAAAGGTGTGAAAAATATGAGGAGCATGAAACGGTCTGAAAAATAGGAGGAGGATGAAACGGTAATCAAAAACATGAAGAGCCTGAAAAGGTGTGAAAAATTTGAAGAGCTTCAAAAGGTGTGAAATACATGAGGAGCATGAAACGGTCTGAAAAATAGGAGGAGCATGAAGCGGTGTTCAAAAAAATGCAGAGACTGAAAAGTTGTGAAAAATATGAAGAGCTTTAAAGGTGTGAAAAATATGAAGAAGTTCAAAATGTGTCAAAAATGAGATGAGCATGAAACGGTCTGAAAAATAGGAGGAGCATGAAGCGGTGTTCAAAAACATGAAGAGCCTGAAAAGTTGTGAAAAATATGAAGAGCTTCAAAAGGTGTCAAATATATGAGGAGCATGAAACGGTCTGAAATATAGGAGGAGCATGAAGCGGTGTTCAAAAACATGAAGTGCCTGAAAAGGTGTGAAAAATCTGAAGAGCTTCAAAAGGTTTTAAAAATATGAGGAGCAAGAAATTGTCTGAAAAATAAAGGAGCATGAAGCGATGTTCAAAAACATGAAGAGCCTGAAAAGGTGTGAAAAATATGAAGAGCTTCAAAAGTTGTCTAAAATATGAAGAGCATGAAACCGTCTGAAAAATAGGAGGAGCATGAAGCGGTGTTCAAAAACATGAAGAGCCTGAAAAGGTGTGAAAAATATGAAGAGCTTCAAAAGGTTTGAACTACATGAGGAGCATTAAACGGTCTGAAAAATAGCAGGAGCATTAAGTGGTGTTGAAAAACCTGAAGAGCCTGAAAAGATGTGAAAAATATGAAGAGCGTCAAAAGGTGTAAAAAAAATATGAAGAGCCTGAAACGGTCTGAAAAATAGGAGGAGCATGAAGCGGTGTTTAAAAACATGAAGAGCCTGAAAAGGTGTGAAATATATGAAGAGCTTCAAAAGGTGTGAAAAATATGGAGAGCTTCAAAAGGTGTCAAAAATATGAAGAGCATGAAACGGTCTGAAAAATAGGGGGAGCATGAAATGGTGTTCAAAAACATGAAGAGCCTGAAAAGGTGTGAAATATATGAAGAGCCTGAAAAGGTGTGAAAAATATGAAGAGCTTCAAAAGGTGTCAAAAATATGAAGAGCATGAAACTGTCTGAAAAATAGGAGGAGCATTAAATGGTGTTCAAAAACATGAAGAGCCTGAAAAGGTGTGAAAAATATGAAAAGCTTCAAAGGTGTGATATACATGAGGAGCATGAAACGGTCTGAAAAATAGGAGAAGCATGAAGTGATGTGGAAAAACATGAACAGCCTGAAAAGGTGTGAAAAATATGAAGAGCTTCAAAAGGTGTGAAATACATGAGGAGCATGAAACTCTCTGAAAAATAGGAGGAGCATGAAGTGGTGTTCAAAAACATGAAGAGCCTGAAAATGTGTGAAAAATATGAAGAGCTTCAAAAGGTGTGAAATATATGAGGAGCTTCAAAAGGTGTGAAAAATATGAAGAGCTTCAAAAGATGTCAAAAATATGAAAAGCATGAAACGGTCTGAAAAATAGGAGGAGCATGAAATGGTGTTCAAAAACATGAAGAGCCTGAAAATGTGTGAAAAATTTGAAAAGGTTCAAAGGTTTGAAATACATGAGGAGCATGAAACGGTCTGAAAAATAGGAGAAGCATGAAGTGGTGTGGAAAAAAATGAAGAGCCTGAAAAAGTGTGAAAAATATGAAGAGCTTCAAAAGGTGTGAAATATATGTGGAGCATGTATCTCTCTGAAAAATAGGAGGAGCATGAAGTGGTGTTGAAAAACATGAAGAGCCTGAAAAGATGTGAAAAATATGAAGAGCTCCAAAAGGTGTGAAAAATATGAGAAGCATGATACGGTCTGAAAAATAGGAGGAGCATGAAGTGGTGTTCAGAAACATGGAGAGCCTAAAAAGGTGTGAAAAATATGAAGAGCTTCAAAAAGTGTCTAAAATATGAGGAGCTTGAAACGGTCTGAAAAATAGGAGGAGCATGAAGCAGTGTTCACAAACATGAAGAGCCTGAAAAGGTGTGAAAAATATGAAGAGCTTCAAAACGTGTGAAATACATGAGGAGCATGAAAAGGTCTGAAAAATAGGAGGAGCATGAAATGGTGTTCAAAAACATGAAGAGCATGAAAAGGTGTGAAAATTATGAAGAGCTTCAAAAGGTGTCAAAAACATGAGGAGAATGAAACGGTCTGAAAAATAGGAGGAGCATGAAGCAGTGTTCAAAACATGAAGAGCCTGAAAAAGTGTGAAAAATATGAAGATCTTCAAAAGTTTGAAAAATATGAAGACCCTGAAAAGGTGTCAAAAATGAGATGAGCATGAAACAGTCTGAAAAGTAGGAGGAGCATGAAGTGTTGTTCAAAAACGTGAAGAGCCTGAAAAGTTGTGAAAAATATGAAGAGCTTGAAAAGGTGTGAAATACCTGAGGAGCATGAAACGGTCTGAAAAATAGGAGGAGCATGAAGCGGTGTTCAAAACATGAAGAGCCTGAAAAAGTGTGAAAAATATGAAGAGCTTCAAAAGGTTTAAAAAATAGGAGGAGGATGAAGCGGTGTTCAAAAACATGAAGAGCCTGAAAAAGTGTGATAAATATGAAGAGCTTATAAAATTGTCAAAAATATGAGGAGCATGGAGAGATGTTCAAAATCATGAAGAGGCTGATAAGGTGTGAAAAACATTAAGAGCTTCAAAAGGTTTGAAAAATAGGAGGAGCATGAAGCGGTGTTCAAAAACATGAAGAGCCTGAAAATGTGTGAAAAATATGAAGAGCTTATAAAATTGTCAAAAATATGAGGAGCATGAAACGGTCTGAAAAATACGAGCAGCCTGAAAACGTCTGAAAAATAGGAGGAGCATGAAGCGGTGTTCAAAAACATGAAGGGCCTGAAAACGTGTGAAAAATATGAAGAGCTTCAAAAGGAGTCAAAAATATGCGGAGCCTGAAACGATCTGAAAAATAGGAGGAGCATGAAGCGGTGTTGAAAAACATGAAGAGCCGGAAAAGGTGTGAAAAATGTGAAGAGCTTCAAAAGGTGTCAAAAATATGAGGAGCATGAAACGGTCTGAAATATAAGAGGATCATGAAGCGGTGTTGAAAAACATGAAGAGCCTGAAAAGGTCTGATAAATGTGAAGAGCTTCAAAATGTGTCAAAAATATGAGGAGCATGAAACGGTCTGAAAAATAGGAGGAGTAAGAAGCGTTATTGAAATACATGAAGAGCCTGAAAACGTGTGAAGAATATGAAGAGCTCAAAAGGTGTGAAAAAAATGAAGAGCTTCAGAAGGTGTCAAAAATGAGATGAGCATGAAACGGCCTCAAAAATAGGAGGAGCAGGAAGTGGTGTTCAGAAACATGGAGAGCCTGAAAAGGTGTGAAAAATATGAAGAGCTTCAAAAGGTGTGAAAAACAGGAGGAACATGAAACGGTGTTCAAAAATATGAAGAGCCTGAAAAGGTGTGAAAAATATGAAGAGCTTCAAAAGGTTTGAACTACATGAGGAGCATTAATCGGTCTGAAAAATAGCAGGAGCATTAAGTGGTGTTGAAAAACCTGAAGAGCCTGAAAAGATGTGAAAAATATGAAGAGCGTCAAAAGGTGTAAAAAAAATATGAAGAGCCTGAAACGGTCTGAAAAATAGGAGGAGCATGAAGCGGTGTTTAAAACATGAAGAGCCTGAAAAGGTGTTATAATATATGAAGAGCTTCAAAAGGTGTGAAAAATATGGAGAGCTTCAAAAGTTGTCAAAAATATGAAGAGCATGAAACGGTCTGAAAAATAGGGGGAGCATGAAATGGTGTTCAAAAACATGAAGAGCCTGAAAAGGTGTGAAATATATGAAGAGCCTGAAAAGGTGTGAAAAATATGAAGAGCTTCAAAAGGTGTCAAAAATATGAAGAGCATGAAACTGTCTGAAAAATAGGAGGAGCATTAAATGGTGTTCAAAAACATGAAGAGCCTGAAAAGGTGTGAAAAATATGAAAAGCTTCAAAGGTGTGATATACATGAGGAGCATGAAACGGTCTGAAAAATAGGAGAAGCATGAAGTGATGTGGAAAAACATGAACAGCCTGAAAAGGTGTGAAAAATATGAAGAGCTTCAAAAGGTGTGAAATACATGAGGAGCATGAAACTCTGAAAAATAGGAGGAGCATGAAGTGGTGTTCAAAAACATGAAGAGCCTGAAAATGTGTGAAAAATATGAAGAGCTTCAAAAGGTGTGAAATATATGAGGAGCTTCAAAAGGTGTGAAAAATATGAAGAGCTTCAAAAGATGTCAAAAATATGAAAAGCATGAAACGGTCTGAAAAATAGGAGGAGCATGAAATGGTGTTCAAAAACATGAAGAGCCTGAAAATGTGTGAAAAATTTGAAAAGGTTCAAAGGTTTGAAATACATGAGGAGCATGAAACGGTCTGAAAAATAGGAGAAGCATGAAGTGGTGTGGAAAAAAATGAAGAGCCTGAAAAAGTGTGAAAAATATGAAGAGCTTCAAAAGGTGTGAAATATATGTGGAGCATGTATCTCTCTGAAAAATAGGAGGAGCATGAAGTGGTGTTGAAAAACATGAAGAGCCTGAAAAGATGTGAAAAATATGAAGAGCTCCAAAAGGTGTGAAAAATATGAGAAGCATGATACGGTCTGAAAAATAGGAGGAGCATGAAGTGGTGTTCAGAAACATGGAGAGCCTAAAAAGGTGTGAAAAATATGAAGAGCTTCAAAAAGTGTCTAAAATATGAGGAGCTTGAAACGGTCTGAAAAATAGGAGGAGCATGAAGCAGTGTTCACAAACATGAAGAGCCTGAAAAGGTGTGAAAAATATGAAGAGCTTCAAAACGTGTGAAATACATGAGGAGCATGAAAAGGTCTGAAAAATAGGAGGAGCATGAAATGGTGTTCAAAAACATGAAGAGCATGAAAAGGTGTGAAAATTATGAAGAGCTTCAAAAGGTGTCAAAAACATGAGGAGAATGAAACGGTCTGAAAAATAGGAGGAGCATGAAGCAGTGTTCAAAACATGAAGAGCCTGAAAAAGTGTGAAAAATATGAAGATCTTCAAAAGTTTGAAAAATATGAAGACCCTGAAAAGGTGTCAAAAATGAGATGAGCATGAAACAGTCTGAAAAGTAGGAGGAGCATGAAGTGTTGTTCAAAAACGTGAAGAGCCTGAAAAGTTGTGAAAAATATGAAGAGCTTGAAAAGGTGTGAAATACCTGAGGAGCATGAAACGGTCTGAAAAATAGGAGGAGCATGAAGCGGTGTTCAAAACATGAAGAGCCTGAAAAAGTGTGAAAAATATGAAGAGCTTCAAAAGGTTTAAAAAATAGGAGGAGGATGAAGCGGTGTTCAAAAACATGAAGAGCCTGAAAAAGTGTGATAAATATGAAGAGCTTATAAAATTGTCAAAAATATGAGGAGCATGGAGAGATGTTCAAAATCATGAAGAGGCTGATAAGGTGTGAAAAACATTAAGAGCTTCAAAAGGTTTGAAAAATAGGAGGAGCATGAAGCGGTGTTCAAAAACATGAAGAGCCTGAAAATGTGTGAAAAATATGAAGAGCTTATAAAATTGTCAAAAATATGAGGAGCATGAAACGGTCTGAAAAATACGAGCAGCCTGAAAACGTCTGAAAAATAGGAGGAGCATGAAGCGGTGTTCAAAAACATGAAGGGCCTGAAAACGTGTGAAAAATATGAAGAGCTTCAAAAGGAGTCAAAAATATGCGGAGCCTGAAACGATCTGAAAAATAGGAGGAGCATGAAGCGGTGTTGAAAAACATGAAGAGCCGGAAAAGGTGTGAAAAATGTGAAGAGCTTCAAAAGGTGTCAAAAATATGAGGAGCATGAAACGGTCTGAAATATAAGAGGATCATGAAGCGGTGTTGAAAAACATGAAGAGCCTGAAAAGGTCTGATAAATGTGAAGAGCTTCAAAATGTGTCAAAAATATGAGGAGCATGAAACGGTCTGAAAAATAGGAGGAGTAAGAAGCGTTATTGAAATACATGAAGAGCCTGAAAACGTGTGAAGAATATGAAGAGCTCAAAAGGTGTGAAAAAAATGAAGAGCTTCAGAAGGTGTCAAAAATGAGATGAGCATGAAACGGCCTCAAAAATAGGAGGAGCAGGAAGTGGTGTTCAGAAACATGGAGAGCCTGAAAAGGTGTGAAAAATATGAAGAGCTTCAAAAGGTGTGAAAAACAGGAGGAACATGAAACGGTGTTCAAAAATATGAAGAGCCTGAAAAGGTGTGAAAAATATGAAGAGCTTCAAAAGGTTTGAACTACATGAGGAGCATTAATCGGTCTGAAAAATAGCAGGAGCATTAAGTGGTGTTGAAAAACCTGAAGAGCCTGAAAAGATGTGAAAAATATGAAGAGCGTCAAAAGGTGTAAAAAAAATATGAAGAGCCTGAAACGGTCTGAAAAATAGGAGGAGCATGAAGCGGTGTTTAAAACATGAAGAGCCTGAAAAGGTGTGAAATATATGAAGAGCTTCAAAAGGTGTGAAAATTATGGAGAGCTTCAAAAGTTGTCAAAAATATGAAGAGCATGAAACGGTCTGAAAAATAGGGGGAGCATTAAATGGTGTTCAAAAACATGAAGAGCCTGAAAAGGTGTGAAAAATATGAAAAGCTTCAAAGGTGTGATATACATGAGGAGCATGAAACGGTCTGAAAAATAGGAGAAGCATGAAGTGATGTGGAAAAACATGAACAGCCTGAAAAGGTGTGAAAAATATGAAGAGCTTCAAAAGGTGTGAAATACATGAGGAGCATGAAACTCTCTGAAAAATAGGAGGAGCATGAAGTGGTGTTCAAAAACATGAAGAGCCTGAAAATGTGTGAAAAATATGAAGAGCTTCAAAAGGTGTGAAATATATGAGGAGCTTCAAAAGGTGTGAAAAATATGAAGAGCTTCAAAAGATGTCAAAAATATGAAAAGCATGAAACGGTCTGAAAAATAGGAGGAGCATGAAATGGTGTTCAAAAACATGAAGAGCCTGAAAATGTGTGAAAAATTTGAAAAGCTTCAAAGGTTTGAAATACATGAGGAGCATGAAACGGTCTGAAAAATAGGAGAAGCATGAAGTGGTGTGGAAAAAAATGAAGAGCCTGAAAAAGTGTGAAAAATATGAAGAGCTTCAAAAGGTGTGAAATATATGTGGAGCATGTATCTCTCTGAAAAATAGGAGGAGCATGAAGTGGTGTTGAAAAACATGAAGAGCCTGAAAAGATGTGAAAAATATGAAGAGCTCCAAAAGGTGTGAAAAATATGAGAAGCATGATACGGTCTGAAAAATAGGAGGAGCATGAAGTGGTGTTCAGAAACATGGAGAGCCTAAAAAGGTGTGAGAAATATGAAGAGCTTCAAAAAGTGTCAAAAATATGAGGAGCTTGAAACGGTCTGAAAAATAGGAGGAGCATGAAGCAGTGTTCACAAACATGAAGAGCCTGAAAAGGTGTGAAATATATGAAGAGCTTCAAAACGTGTGAAATACATGAGGAGCATGAAAAGGTCTGAAAAATAGGAGGAGCATGAAATGGTGTTCAAAAACATGAAGAGCATGAAAAGGTGTGAAAATTATGAAGAGCTTCAAAAGGTGTCAAAAACATGAGGAGAATGAAACGGTCTGAAAAATAGGAGGAGCATGAAGCAGTGTTCAAAACATGAAGAGCCTGAAAAAGTGTGAAAAATATGAAGATCTTCAAAAGTTTGAAAAATATGAAGACCCTGAAAAGGTGTCAAAAATGAGATGAGCATGAAACAGTCTGAAAAGTAGGAGGAGCATGAAGTGTTGTTCAAAAACGTGAAGAGCCTGAAAAGTTGTGAAAAATATGAAGAGCTTGAAAAGGTGTGAAATAC
This sequence comes from Dama dama, assembly GCF_033118175.1. Lineage (NCBI taxonomy): Eukaryota > Metazoa > Chordata > Mammalia > Artiodactyla > Cervidae > Dama > Dama dama. The sequence continues at coordinate 9,727,115 of NC_083706.1, read as the reverse complement.
CTGAGGAGCATGAAACGGTCTGAAAAATAGGAGGAGCATGAAGCGGTGTTCAAAACATGAAGAGCCTGAAAAAGTGTGAAAAATATGAAGAGCTTCAAAAGGTTTAAAAAATAGGAGGAGGATGAAGCGGTGTTCAAAAACATGAAGAGCCTGAAAAAGTGTGATAAATATGAAGAGCTTATAAAATTGTCAAAAATATGAGGAGCATGGAGAGATGTTCAAAATCATGAAGAGGCTGATAAGGTGTGAAAAACATTAAGAGCTTCAAAAGGTTTGAAAAATACGAGGAGCATGAAGCGGTGTTCAAAAACATGAAGAGCCTGAAAATGTGTGAAAAATATGAAGAGCTTATAAAATTGTCAAAAATATGAGGAGCATGAAACGGTCTGAAAAATACGAGCAGCCTGAAAACGTCTGAAAAATAGGAGGAGCATGAAGCGGTGTTCAAAAACATGAAGGGCCTGAAAACGTGTGAAAAATATGAAGAGCTTCAAAAGGAGTCAAAAATATGCGGAGCCTGAAACGATCTGAAAAATAGGAGGAGCATGAAGCGGTGTTGAAAAACATGAAGAGCCGGAAAAGGTGTGAAAAATGTGAAGAGCTTCAAAAGGTGTCAAAAATATGAGGAGCATGAAACGGTCTGAAATATAAGAGGATCATGAAGCGGTGTTGAAAAACATGAAGAGCCTGAAAAGGTCTGATAAATATGAAGAGCTTCAAAATGTGTCAAAAATATGAGGAGCATGAAACGGTCTGAAAAATAGGAGGAGTAAGAAGCGTTATTGAAATACATGAAGAGCCTGAAAACGTGTGAAGAATATGAAGAGCTCAAAAGGTGTGAAAAAAATGAAGAGCTTCAGAAGGTGTCAAAAATGAGATGAGCATGAAACGGCCTCAAAAATAGGAGGAGCAGGAAGTGGTGTTCAGAAACATGGAGAGCCTGAAAAGGTGTGAAAAATATAAAGAGCTTCAAAAGGTGTGAAAAACAGGAGGAACATGAAACGGTGTTCAAAAATATGAAGAGCCTGAAAAGGTGTGAAAAATATGAAGTGCTTCAAAAGGTGTCAACAATATGAGGAGCATGAAACGGTCTGAAAAATAGGAGGAGCAAGAAGCGGTGTTGAAAAACAAGAAGAGACGGAAAAGGTGTGAAAAATATGAAGAGCTTCAAAACGTGTCAAAAATATGAGGAGCACGAAACGGTCTGAAAAATAGGAGGAGCATGAAGCGGTGTTGAAAAACATGAAGAGCCTGAAAACGTGTGAAAAATATGAAGAGCTTCAAAAGGTATGAAAATATGAAGAGCTTCAAAAGTTGTCAAAAAAGAGATGAGCATGAAACGGTCTGAAAAATAGGAGCAGCATGAAGCGGTGTTGAAAAACATGAAGAGCCTGAAAAGGTGTGAAAAATAAGAAGAGCTTTAAAAGGTGTGAAAATTATGAGGAGCTTGAAACGGTCTGAAAAATAGGAGGAGCATGAACTGGTGTTGAAAAACATGAAGAGCCTGAAAAGGTTGGAAAAATATGAAGAGCTTCAAAAGGTGTGAAAAATATGAGGAGCATGAAACGGTCTGAAAAATAGGAGGAGGATGAAACGGTAATCAAAAACATGAAGAGCCTGAAAAGGTGTGAAAAATTTGAAGAGCTTCAAAAGGTGTGAAATACATGAGGAGCATGAAACGGTCTGAAAAATAGGAGGAGCATGAAGCGGTGTTCAAAAAAATGCAGAGACTGAAAAGTTGTGAAAAATATGAAGAGCTTTAAAGGTGTGAAAAATATGAAGAAGTTCAAAATGTGTCAAAAATGAGATGAGCATGAAACGGTCTGAAAAATAGGAGGAGCATGAAGCGGTGTTCAAAAACATGAAGAGCCTGAAAAGTTGTGAAAAATATGAAGAGCTTGAAAAGGTGTCAAATATATGAGGAGCATGAAACGGTCTGAAATATAGGAGGAGCATGAAGCGGTGTTCAAAAACATGAAGTGCCAGAAAAGGTGTGAAAAATCTGAAGAGCTTCAAAAGGTTTTAAAAATATGAGGAGCAAGAAATTGTCTGAAAAATAAAGGAGCATGAAGCGATGTTCAAAAACATGAAGAGCCTGAAAAGGTGTGAAAAATATGACGAGCTTGAAAAGTTGTCTAAAATATGAAGAGCATGAAACCGTCTGAAAAATAGGAGGAGCATGAAGCGGTGTTCAAAAACATGAAGAGCCTGAAAAGGTGTGAAAAATATGAAGAGCTTCAAAAGGTTTGAACTACATGAGGAGCATTAAACGGTCTGAAAAATAGCAGGAGCATTAAGTGGTGTTGAAAAACCTGAAGAGCCTGAAAAGATGTGAAAAATATGAAGAGCGTCAAAAGGTGTAAAAAAAATATGAAGAGCCTGAAACGGTCTGAAAAATAGGAGGAGCATGAAGCGGTGTTTAAAAACATGAAGAGCCTGAAAAGGTGTGAAATATATGAAGAGCTTCAAAAGGTGTGAAAAATATGGAGAGCTTCAAAAGGTGTCAAAAATATGAAGAGCATGAAACGGTCTGAAAAATAGGGGGAGCATGAAATGGTGTTCAAAAACATGAAGAGCCTGAAAAGGTGTGAAATATATGAAGAGCCTGAAAAGGTGTGAAAAATATGAAGAGCTTCAAAAGGTGTCAAAAATATGAAGAGCATGAAACTGTCTGAAAAATAGGAGGAGCATTAAATGGTGTTCAAAAACATGAAGAGCCTGAAAAGGTGTGAAAAATATGAAAAGCTTCAAAGGTGTGATATACATGAGGAGCATGAAACGGTCTGAAAAATAGGAGAAGCATGAAGTGATGTGGAAAAACATGAACAGCCTGAAAAGGTGTGAAAAATATGAAGAGCTTCAAAAGGTGTGAAATACATGAGGAGCATGAAACTCTCTGAAAAATAGGAGGAACATGAAGTGGTGTTCAAAAACATGAAGAGCCTGAAAATGTGTGAAAAATATGAAGAGCTTCAAAAGGTGTGAAATATATGAGGAGCTTCAAAAGGTGTGAAAAATATGAAGAGCTTCAAAAGATGTCAAAAATATGAAAAGCATGAAACGGTCTGAAAAATAGGAGGAGAATGAAATGGTGTTCAAAAACATGAAGAGCCTGAAAATGTGTGAAAAATTTGAAAAGCTTCAAAGGTTTGAAATACATGAGGAGCATGAAACGGTCTGAAAAATAGGAGAAGCATGAAGTGGTGTGGAAAAAAATGAAGAGCCTGAAAAAGTGTGAAAAATATGAAGAGCTTCAAAAGGTGTGAAATATATGTGGAGCATGTATCTCTCTGAAAAATAGGAGGAGCATGAAGTGGTGTTGAAAAACATGAAGAGCCTGAAAAGATGTGAAAAATATGAAGAGCTCCAAAAGGTGTGAAAAATATGAGAAGCATGATACGGTCTGAAAAATAGGAGGAGCATGAAGTGGTGTTCGGAAACATGGAGAGCCTAAAAAGGTGTGAAAAATATGAAGAGCTTCAAAAAGTGTCAAAAATATGAGGAGCTTGAAACGGTCTGAAAAATAGGAGGAGCATGAAGCAGTGTTCACAAACATGAAGAGCCTGAAAAGGTGTGAAAAATATGAAGAGCTTCAAAACGTGTGAAATAGATGAGGAGCATGAAAAGGTCTGAAAAATAGGAGGAGCATGAAATGGTGTTCAAAAACATGAAGAGCATGAAAAGGTGTGAAAAATATGACGAGCTTCAAAAGGTTTGAACTACATGAGGAGCATTAATCGGTCTGAAAAATAGCAGGAGCATTAAGTGGTGTTGAAAAACCTGAAGAGCCTGAAAAGATGTGAAAAATATGAAGAGCGTCAAAAGGTGTAAAAAAAATATGAAGAGCCTGAAACGGTCTGAAAAATAGGAGGAGCATGAAGCGGTGTTTAAAACATGAAGAGCCTGAAAAGGTGTGAAATATATGAAGAGCTTCAAAAGGTGTGAAAAATATGGAGAGCTTCAAAAGTTGTCAAAAATATGAAGAGCATGAAACGGTCTGAAAAATAGGGGGAGCATTAAATGGTGTTCAAAAACATGAAGAGCCTGAAAAGGTGTGAAAAATATGAAAAGCTTCAAAGGTGTGATATACATGAGGAGCATGAAACGGTCTGAAAAATAGGAGAAGCATGAAGTGATGTGGAAAAACATGAACAGCCTGAAAAGGTGTGAAAAATATGAAGAGCTTCAAAAGGTGTGAAATACATGAGGAGCATGAAACTCTCTGAAAAATAGGAGGAGCATGAAGTGGTGTTCAAAAACATGAAGAGCCTGAAAATGTGTGAAAAATATGAAGAGCTTCAAAAGGTGTGAAATATATGAGGAGCTTCAAAAGGTGTGAAAAATATGAAGAGCTTCAAAAGATGTCAAAAATATGAAAAGCATGAAACGGTCTGAAAAATAGGAGGAGCATGAAATGGTGTTCAAAAACATGAAGAGCCTGAAAATGTGTGAAAAATTTGAAAAGCTTCAAAGGTTTGAAATACATGAGGAGCATGAAACGGTCTGAAAAATAGGAGAAGCATGAAGTGGTGTGGAAGAAAATGAAGAGCCTGAAAAAGTGTGAAAAATATGAAGAGCTTCAAAAGGTGTGAAATATATGTGGAGCATGTATCTCTCTGAAAAATAGGAGGAGCATGAAGTGGTGTTGAAAAACATGAAGAGCCTGAAAAGATGTGAAAAATATGAAGAGCTCCAAAAGGTGTGAAAAATATGAGAAGCATGATATGGTCTGAAAAATAGGAGGAGCATGAAGTGGTGTTCAGAAACATGGAGAGCCTAAAAAGGTGTGAAAAATATGAAGAGCTTCAAAAAGTGTCTAAAATATGAGGAGCTTGAAACGGTCTGAAAAATAGGAGGAGCATGAAGCAGTGTTCACAAACATGAAGAGCCTGAAAAGGTGTGAAAAATATGAAGAGCTTCAAAACGTGTGAAATACATGAGGAGCATGAAAAGGTCTGAAAAATAGGAGGAGCATGAAATGGTGTTCAAAAACATGAAGAGCATGAAAAGGTGTGAAAATTATGAAGAGCTTCAAAAGGTGTCAAAAACATGAGGAGAATGAAACGGTCTGAAAAATAGGAGGAGCATGAAGCAGTGTTCAAAACATGAAGAGCCTGAAAAAGTGTGAAAAATATGAAGATCTTCAAAAGTTTGAAAAATATGAAGACCCTGAAAAGGTGTCAAAAATGAGATGAGCATGAAACAGTCTGAAAAGTAGGAGGAGCATGAAGTGTTGTTCAAAAACGTGAAGAGCCTGAAAAGTTGTGAAAAATATGAAGAGCTTGAAAAGGTGTGAAATACCTGAGGAGCATGAAACGGTCTGAAAAATAGGAGGAGCATGAAGTGGTGTTCAAAACATGAAGAGCCTGAAAAAGTGTGAAAAATATGAAGAGCTTCAAAAGGTTTAAAAAATAGGAGGAGGATGAAGCGGTGTTCAAAAACATGAAGAGCCTGAAAAAGTGTGATAAATATGAAGAGCTTATAAAATTGTCAAAAATATGAGGAGCATGGAGAGATGTTCAAAATCATGAAGAGGCTGATAAGGTGTGAAAAACATTAAGAGCTTCAAAAGGTTTGAAAAATAGAGGAGCATGAAGCGGTGTTCAAAAACATGAAGAGCCTGAAAATGTGTGAAAAATATGAAGAGCTTATAAAATTGTCAAAAATATGAGGACCATGAAACGGTCTGAAAAATACGAGCAGCCTGAAAACGTCTGAAAAATAGGAGGAGCATGAAGCGGTGTTCAAAAACATGAAGGGCCTGAAAACGTGTGAAAAATATGAAGAGCTTCAAAAGGAGTCAAAAATATGCGGAGCCTGAAACGATCTGAAAAATAGGAGGAGCATGAAGCGGTGTTGAAAAACATGAAGAGCCGGAAAAGGTGTGAAAAATGTGAAGAGCTTCAAAAGGTGTCAAAAATATGAGGAGCATGAAACGGTCTGAAATATAAGAGGATCATGAAGCGGTGTTGAAAAACATGAAGAGCCTGAAAAGGTCTGATAAATGTGAAGAGCTTCAAAATGTGTCAAAAATATGAGGAGCATGAAACGGTCTGAAAAATAGGAGGAGTAAGAAGCGTTATTGAAATACATGAAGAGCCTGAAAACGTGTGAAGAATATGAAGAGCTCAAAAGGTGTGAAAAAAATGAAGAGCTTCAGAATTTGTCAAAAATGAGATGAGCATGAAACGGCCTCAAAAATAGGAGGAGCAGGAAGTGGTGTTCAGAAACATGGAGAGCCTGAAAAGGTGTGAAAAATATGAAGAGCTTCAAAAGGTGTGAAAAACAGGAGGAACATGAAACGGTGTTCAAAAATATGAAGAGCCTGAAAAGGTGTGAAAAATATGAAGTGCTTCAAAAGGTGTCAACAATATGAGGAGCATGAAACGGTCTGAAAAATAGGAGGAGCAAGAAGCGGTGTTGAAAAACAAGAAGAGACGGAAAAGGTGTGAAAAATATGAAGAGCTTCAAAACGTGTCAAAAATATGAGGAGCACGAAACGGTCTGAAAAATAGGAGGAGCATGAAGCGGTGTTGAAAAACATGAAGAGCCTGAAAACGTGTGAAAAATATGAAGAGCTTCAAAAGGTATGAAAATATGAAGAGCTTCAAAAGTTGTAAAAAAAGAGATGAGCATGAAACGGTCTGAAAAATAGGAGCAGCATGAAGCGGTGTTGAAAAACATGAAGAGCCTGAAAAGGTGTGAAAAATAAGAAGAGCTTTAAAAGGTGTGAAAATTATGAGGAGCTTGAAACGGTCTGAAAAATAGGAGGAGCATGAACTGGTGTTGAAAAACATGAAGAGCCTGAAAAGGTGGGAAAAATATGAAGAGCTTCAAAAGGTGTGAAAAATATGAGGAGCATGAAATGGTCTGAAAAATAGGAGGAGGATGAAACGGTAATCAAAAACATGAAGAGCCTGAAAAGGTGTGAAAAATTTGAAGAGCTTCAAAAGGTGTGAAATACATGAGGAGCATGAAACGGTCTGAAAAATAGGAGGAGCATGAAGCGGTGTTCAAAAAAATGCAGAGACTGAAAAGTTGTGAAAAATATGAAGAGCTTTAAAGGTGTGAAAAATATGAAGAAGTTCAAAATGTGTCAAAAATGAGATGAGCATGAAACGGTCTGAAAAATAGGAGGAGCATGAAGCGGTGTTCAAAAACATGAAGAGCCTGAAAAGTTGTGAAAAATATGAAGAGCTTGAAAAGGTGTCAAATATATGAGGAGCATGAAACGGTCTGAAATATAGGAGGAGCATGAAGCGGTGTTCAAAAACATGAAGTGCCTGAAAAGGTGTGAAAAATCTGAAGAGCTTCAAAAGGTTTTAAAAATATGAGGAGCAAGAAATTGTCTGAAAAATAAAGGAGCATGAAGCGATGTTCAAAAACATGAAGAGCCTGAAAAGGTGTGAAAAATATGACGAGCTTCAAAAGTTGTCTAAAATATGAAGAGCATGAAACCGTCTGAAAAATAGGAGGAGCATGAAGCGGTGTTCAAAAACATGAAGAGCCTGAAAAGGTGTGAAAAATATGAAGAGCTTCAAAAGGTTTGAACTACATGAGGAGCATTAAACGGTCTGAAAAATAGCAGGAGCATTAAGTGGTGTTGAAAAACCTGAAGAGCCTGAAAAGATGTGAAAAATATGAAGAGCGTCAAAAGGTGTAAAAAAAATATGAAGAGCCTGAAACGGTCTGAAAAATAGGAGGAGCATGAAGCGGTGTTTAAAAACATGAAGAGCCTGAAAAGGTGTGAAATATATGAAGAGCTTCAAAAGGTGTGAAAAATATGGAGAGCTTCAAAAGGTGTCAAAAATATGAAGAGCATGAAACGGTCTGAAAAATAGGGGGAGCATGAAATGGTGTTCAAAAACATGAAGAGCCTGAAAAGGTGTGAAATATATGAAGAGCCTGAAAAGGTGTGAAAAATATGAAGAGCTTCAAAAGGTGTCAAAAATATGAAGAGCATGAAACTGTCTGAAAAATAGGAGGAGCATTAAATGGTGTTCAAAAACATGAAGAGCCTGAAAAGGTGTGAAAAATATGAAAAGCTTCAAAGGTGTGATATACATGAGGAGCATGAAACGGTCTGAAAAATAGGAGAAGCATGAAGTGATGTGGAAAAACATGAACAGCCTGAAAAGGTGTGAAAAATATGAAGAGCTTCAAAAGGTGTGAAATACATGAGGAGCATGAAACTCTCTGAAAAATAGGAGGAGCATGAAGTGGTGTTCAAAAACATGAAGAGCCTGAAAATGTGTGAAAAATATGAAGAGCTTCAAAAGGTGTGAAATATATGAGGAGCTTCAAAAGGTGTGAAAAATATGAAGAGCTTCAAAAGATGTCAAAAATATGAAAAGCATGAAACGGTCTGAAAAATAGGAGGAGCATGAAATGGTGTTCAAAAACATGAAGAGCCTGAAAATGTGTGAAAAATTTGAAAAGCTTCAAAGGTTTGAAATACATGAGGAGCATGAAACGGTCTGAAAAATAGGAGAAGCATGAAGTGGTGTGGAAAAAAATGAAGAGCCTGAAAAAGTGTGAAAAATATGAAGAGCTTCAAAAGGTGTGAAATATATGTGGAGCATGTATCTCTCTGAAAAATAGGAGGAGCATGAAGTGGTGTTGAAAAACATGAAGAGCCTGAAAAGATGTGAAAAATATGAAGAGCTCCAAAAGGTGTGAAAAATATGAGAAGCATGATACGGTCTGAAAAATAGGAGGAGCATGAAGTGGTGTTCAGAAACATGGAGAGCCTAAAAAGGTGTGAAAAATATGAAGAGCTTCAAAAAGTGTCTAAAATATGAGGAGCTTGAAACGGTCTGAAAAATAGGAGGAGCATGAAGCAGTGTTCACAAACATGAAGAGCCTGAAAAGGTGTGAAAAATATGAAGAGCTTCAAAACGTGTGAAATACATGAGGAGCATGAAAAGGTCTGAAAAATAGGAGGAGCATGAAATGGTGTTCAAAAACATGAAGAGCATGAAAAGGTGTGAAAATTATGAAGAGCTTCAAAAGGTGTCAAAAACATGAGGAGAATGAAACGGTCTGAAAAATAGGAGGAGCATGAAGCAGTGTTCAAAACATGAAGAGCCTGAAAAAGTGTGAAAAATATGAAGATTTTCAAAAGTTTGAAAAATATGAAGACCCTGAAAAGGTGTCAAAAATGAGATAAGCATGAAACAGTCTGAAAAGTAGGAGGAGCATGAAGTGTTGTTCAAAAACGTGAAGAGCCTGAAAAGTTGTGAAAAATATGAAGAGCTTGAAAAGGTGTGAAATACCTGAGGAGCATGAAACGGTCTGAAAAATAGGAGGAGCATGAAGCGGTGTTCAAAACATGAAGAGCCTGAAAAAGTGTGAAAAATATGAAGAGCTTCAAAAGGTTTAAAAAATAGGAGGAGGATGAAGCGGTGTTCAAAAACATGAAGAGCCTGAAAAAGTGTGATAAATATGAAGAGCTTATAAAATTGTCAAAAATATGAGGAGCATGGAGAGATGTTCAAAAACATGAAGAGGCTGATAAGGTGTGAAAAACATTAAGAGCTTCAAAAGGTTTGAAAAATAGGAGGAGCATGAAGCTTTGTTCAAAAACATGAAGAGCCTGAAAATGTGTGAAAAATATGAAGAGCTTCAAAACGTGTGAAATACATGAGGAGCATGAAAAGGTCTGAAAAATAGGAGGAGCATGAAGCGGTGTTCAAAACATGAAGAGCCTGAAAAAGTGTGAAAAATATGAAGAGCTTATAAAATTGTCAAAAATATGAGGAGCATGAAACGGTCTGAAAAATACGAGCAGCCTGAAACGATCTGAAAAATAGGAGGAGCATGAAGCGGTGTTGAAAAACATGAAGAGCCGGAAAAGGTGTGAAAAATGTGAAGAGCTTATAAAATTGTCAAAAATATGAGGAGCATGAAACGGTCTGAAAAATACGAGCAGCCTGAAACCGTCTGAAAAATAGGAGGAGCATGAAGCGGTGTTAAAAACATGAAGAGCCTGAAAAAGTGTGAAAAATATGAAGAGCTTATAAAATTGTCAAAAATATGAGGAGCATGAAACGCTCTGAAAAATACGAGCAGCCTGAAACCGTCTGAAAAATAGGAGGAGCATGAAGCGGTGTTCAAAACATGAAGAGCCTGAAAAAGTGTGAAAAATATGAAGAGCTTATAAAATTGTCAAAAATATGAGGAGCATGAAACGGTCTGAAAAATACAGCAGCCTGAAACGGTCTGAAAAATAGGAGGAGCAAGAAGCGGTGTTGAAAAACAAGAAGAGACGGAAAAGTGTGAAAAATATGAAGAGCTTCAAAAGGTTTCAAAAATATGAGGAGCTTGAAATGGTCTGAAAAATAGGACGAGCATGAAACGGTGTTCAAAAACATGAAGAGCATGAAAAGGTGTGAAATTATGAAGAGCTTCAAAAGGTGTGAAAAACATGAGGAGAATGAAACGGTCTGAAAAATAGGAGGAGCATGAAGCAGTGTTCAAAACATGAAGAGCCTGAAAAAGTGTGAAAAATATGAAGATCTTGAAAAGTTTGAAAAATATGAAGACCCTGAAAAGGTGTCAAAAATGAGATGAGCATGAAACAGTCTGAAAAGTAGGAGGAGCATGAAGTGTTGTTCAAAAACGTGAAGAGCCTGAAAAGGTGTGAAAAATATGAAGAGCTTGAAAAGGTGTGAAATACCTGAGGAGCATGAAACGTTCTGAAAAATAGGAGGAGCATGAAGCGGTGTTCAAAACATGAAGAGCCTGAAAAAGTGTGAAAAATATGAAGAGCTTATAAAATTGTCAAAAATATGAGGAGCATGAAACGGTCTGAAAAATACGAGCAGCCTGAAACCGTCTGAAAAATAGGAGGAGCATGAAGCGGTGTTCAAAAACATGAAGGGCCTGAAAATGTGTGAAAAATATGAAGAGCTTATAAAATTGTCAAAAATATGAGGAGCATGAAACGGTCTGAAAAATACGAGCAGCCTGAAACCGTCTGAAAAATAGGAGGAGCATGAAGCGGTGTTCAAAACATGAAGAGCCTGAAAAAGTGTGAAAAATATGAAGAGCTTATAAAATTGTCAAAAATATGAGGAGAATGAAACGGTCTGAAAAATACGAGCAGCCTGAAACCGTCTGAAAAATAGGAGGAGCATGAAGCGGTGTTCAAAACATGAAGAGCCTGAAAAAGTGTGAAAAATATGAAGAGCTTATAAAATTGTCAAAAATATGAGGAGCATGAAACGGTCTGAAAAATACAGCAGCCTAAAACGGTCTGAAAAATAGGAGGAGCATGAAGCGGTGTTCAAAAACATGAAGGGCCTGAAAACGGGTGAAAAATATGAAGAGCTTCAAAAGGAGTCAAAAATATGCGGAGCCTGAAACGATCTGAAAAATAGGAGGAGCATGAAGCGGAGTTGAAAAACATGAAGAGCCGGAAAAGGTGTGAAAAATGTGAAGAGCTTCAAAAGGTGTCAAAAATATGAGGAGCATGAAACGCTCTGAAATATAGGAGGATCATGAAGCGGTGTTGAAAAACATGAAGAGCCTGAAAAGGTGTGATAAATGTGAAGAGCTTCAAAAGGTGTCAAAAATATGAGGAGTATGAAAAGGTCTGAAAAATAGGAGGAGTATGAAACGGTGATCAAAAACATGAAGAATCTGAAAACGTGTGAAAAATATGAAGAGCTTCAAACGGTGTGAAAAATATCAGGAGCATGAAACGGTCTGAAAAAGATGAGGAGCATGAAGTGGTCTTCAGAAACATGTACAGCCTGAAAAGGTTTGAAAAATGTGAAGAGCTTCAAAAGGTGTGAAAAACAGGAGGAACATGAAGCGGCGTTCAAAAATATGAAGAGCCTGAAAAGGTGTGAAAAATATGAAGTGCTTCAAAAGGTGTCAACAATATGAGGAGCATGAAACGGTCTGAAAAATAGGAGGAGCAAGAAGCGGTGTTGAAAAACAAGAAGAGACGGAAAAGGTGAAAAATATGAAGAGCTTCAAAAGGTTTCAAAAATATGAGGAGCTTGAAATGGTCTGAAAAATAGGACGAGCATGAAACGGTGTTCAAAAACATGAAGAGCATGAAAATGTGTGAAAATTATGAAGAGCTTCAAAAGGTGTGAAAAACATGAGGAGAATGAAACGGTCTGAAAAATAGGAGGAGCATGAAGCAGTGTTCAAAACATGAAGAGCCTGAAAAAGTGTGAAAAATATGAAGATCGTCAAAAGTTTGAAAAATATGAAGACCCTGAAAAGGTGTCAAAAATGAGATGAGCATGAAACAGTCTGAAAAGTAGGAGGAGCATGAAGCGGTGTTTAAAAACATGAAGAGCCTGAAAAGGTGTGAAATATATGAAGAGCTTCAAAAGGTGTGAAAAATATGGAGAGCTTCAAAAGGTGTCAAAAATATGAAGAGCATGAAACGGTCTGAAAAATAGGGGGAGCATGAAATGGTGTTCAAAAACATGAAGAGCCTGAAAAGGTGTGAAATATATGAAGAGCCTGAAAAGGTGTGAAAAATATGAAGAGCTTCAAAAGGTGTCAAAAATATGAAGAGCATGAAACGGTCTGAAAAATAGGGGGAGCATGAAATGGTGTTCAAAAACATGAAGAGCCTGAAAAGGTGTGAAATATATGAAGAGCCTGAAAAGGTGTGAAAAATATGAAGAGCTTCAAAAGGTGTCAAAAATATGAGGAGCTTGAAACTGTCTGAAAAATAGGAGGAGCATGAAGCAGTGTTCAAAAACATGAAGAGCCTGAAAAGGTGTGAAAAATATGAAGAGCTTCAAAACGTGTGAAATACATGAGGAGCATGAAAAGGTCTGAAAAATAGGAGGAGCATGAAATGGTGTTCAAAAACATGAAGAGCATGAAAAGGTGTGAAAATTATGAAGAGCTTCAAAAGGTGTGAAAAACATGAGGAGAATGAAACGGTCTGAAAAATAGGAGGAGCATGAAGCAGTGTTCAAAACATGAAGAGCCTGAAAAAGTGTGAAAAATATGAAGATCTTCAAAAGTTTGAAAAATATGAAGACCCTGAAAAGGTGTCAAAAATGAGATGAGCATGAAACAGTCTGAAAAGTAGGAGGAGCATGAAGTGTTGTTCAGAAACGTGAAGAGCCTGAAAAGGTGTGAAAAATATGAAGAGCTTGAAAAGGTATGAAATACCTGAGGAGCATGAAACGGTCTGAAAAATAGGAGGAGCATGAAGCGGTGTTCAAAACATGAAGAGCCTGAAAAAGTGTGAAAAATATGAAGAGCTTCAAAAGGTTTGAAAAATAGGAGGAGGATGAAGCGGTGTTCAAAAACATGAAGAGCCTGAAAAAGTGTGATAAATATGAAGAGCTTATAAAATTGTCAAAAATATGAGGAGCATGGAGAGATGTTCAAAAACATGAAGAGGATGATAAGGCGTGAAAAACATTAAGAGCTTCAAAAGGTTTGAAAAATAGGAGGAGCATGAAGCGGTGTTCAAAAACATGAAGGGCTTGAAAACGTGTGAAAAATATGAAGAGCTTCAAAAGGAGTCAAAAATATGCGAAGCCTGAAACGATCTGAAAAATAGGAGGAGCATGAAGCGGTGTTGAAAAACATGAAGAGCCTGAAAATGTGTGAAAAATATGAAGAGCTTCAAAAGGTGTGAAATACATGAGGAGCATGAAACTCTCTGAAAAATAAAAGGAGCATGAAGTGGTGTTCAAAAACATGAAGAGCCTGAAAATGTGTGAAAAATATGAAGAGCTTCAAAAGGTGTGAAATATATGAGGAGCTTCAAAAGGTGTGAAAAATATGAAGAGCTTCAAAAGATGTCAAAAATATGAAAAGCATGAAACGGTCTGAAAAATAGGAGGAGCATGAAATGGTGTTCAAAAACATGAAGAGCCTGAAAATGTGTGAAAAATATGAAAAGCTTCAAAGGTTTGAAATACATGAGGAGCATGAAACAGTCTGAAAAATAGGAGAAGCATGAAGTGGTGTGGAAAAAAATGAAGAGCCTGAAAAGGTGTGAAAAATATGAAGAGCTTCAAAAGGTGTGAAATATATGTGGAGCATGAATCTCTCTGAAAAATAGGAGGAGCATGAAGTGGTGTTGAAAAACATGAAGAGCCTGAAAAGATGTGAAAAATATGAAGAGCTCCAAAAGGTGTGAAAAATATGAGAAGCATGATACGATCTGAAAAATAGGAGGAGCATGAAGTGGTGTTCAGAAACATGGAGAGCCTAAAAAGGTGTGAAAAATATGAAGAGCTTCAAAAGGTGTCAAAAATATGAGGAGCTTGAAACTGTCTGAAAAATAGGAGGAGCATGAAGCAGTGTTCAAAAACATGAAGAGCCTGAAAAGGTGTGAAAAATATGAAGAGCTTCAAAACGTGTGAAATACATGAGGAGCATGAAAAGGTCTGAAAAATAGGAGGAGTATGAAATGGTGTTCAAAAACATGAAGAGCATGAAAAGGTGTGAAAATTATGAAGAGCTTCAAAAGGTGTGAAAAACATGAGGAGAATGAAACGGTCTGAAAAATAGGAGGAGCATGAAGCAGTGTTCAAAACATGAAGAGCCTGAAAAAGTGTGAAAAATATGAAGATCTTCAAAAGTTTGAAAAATATGAAGACCCTGAAAAGGTGTCAAAAATGAGATGAGCATGAAACAGTCTGAAAAGTAGGAGGAGCATGAAGTGTTGTTCAGAAACGTGAAGAGCCTGAAAAGGTGTGAAAAATATGAAGAGCTTGAAAAGGTATGAAATACCTGAGGAGCATGAAACGGTCTGAAAAATAGGAGGAGCATGAAGCGGTGTTCAAAACATGAAGAGCCTGAAAAAGTGTGAAAAATATGAAGAGCTTCAAAAGGTTTGAAAAATAGGAGGAGGATGAAGCGGTGTTCAAAAACATGAAGAGCCTGAAAAAGTGTGATAAATATGAAGAGCTTATAAAATTGTCAAAAATATGAGGAGCATGGAGAGATGTTCAAAAACATGAAGAGGATGTTAAGGCGTGAAAAACATTAAGAGCTTCAAAAGGTTTGAAAAATAGGAGGAGCATGAAGCGGTGTTCAAAAACATGAAGGGCTTGAAAACGTGTGAAAAATATGAATAGCTTATAAAATTGTGAAAAATATGAGGAGCATGAAACGGTCTGAAAAATACGAGCAGCCTGAAAACGTCTGAAAAATAGGAGGAGCATGAAGCGGTGTTCAAAAACATGAAGGGCCTGAAAACGTGTGAAAAATATGAAGAGCTTCAAAAGGAGTCAAAAATATGCGAAGCCTGAAACGATCTGAAAAATAGGAGGAGCATGAAGCGGTGTTGAAAAACATGAAGAGCCGGAAAAGGTGTGAAAAATGTGAAGAGCTTCAAAAGGTGTCAAAAATATGAGGAGCATGAAACGGTCTGAAATATAAGAGGATCATGAAGCGGTGTTGAAAAACATGAAGAGCCGGAAAAGGTGTGAAAAATGTGAAGAGCTTCAAAAGGTGTCAAAAATATGAGGAGCATGAAACGGTCTGAAATATAAGAGGATCATGAAGCGGTGTTGAAAAACATAAAGAGTCTGAAAACGTGTGAAAAATATGAAGAGCTTCAAACGGTGTGAAAAATATCAGGAGCATGAAACGGTCTGAAAAAGATGAGGAGCATGAAGTGGTCTTCAAAAACATGTACAGCCTGAAAAGGTGTGAAAAATATGAAGAGCTTCAAAAGATGTGAAAAATATGAAGAGCTTCAAAAGGTGTCAAAAATGAGATGAGCATGAAACGGTCTGAAAAATAGGAGAAGAATGAAACGGTGTTGAAAAATTGAAGAGCCTGAAAAGCTGTGAAAAATATGAAGAGCTTCAAAAGGTGTGAAAAATATGAAGAGCTTCAAAACGTGTGAAATATATGAGGAGCATGAAAAGGTCTGAAAAATAGGAGTAGCATGAAGAGGTGTTCAAAAACATGAAGAGGCTGATAAGGTGTGAAAAACATGAAGAGCTTCAAAAAGTTTGAAAAATAGGAGGAGCATGAAGCGGTGTTCAAAAACATAAAGGGCCTGAAAACGTGTGAAAAATATGAAGAGCTTCAAAAGGAGTCAAAAATATGCGGAGCCTGAAACGATCTGAAAAATACGAGGAGCATGAAGCGGAGTTGAAAAACATGAAGAGCCGGAAAAGGTGTGAAAAATGTGAAGAGCTTCAAAAGGTGTCAAAAATATGAGGAGCATGAAACGCTCTGAAATATAGGAGGATCATGAAGCGGGGTTGAAAAACATGAAGAGCCTGAAAAGGTGTGATAAATGTGAAGACCTTCAAAAGGTGTCAAAAATATGAGGAGTATGAAACGGTCTGAAAAATAGGAGGAGCATGAAACGGTGATCAAAAACATGAAGAATCTGAAAACGTGTGAAAAATATGAAGAGCTTCAAACGGTGTGAAAAATATCAGGAGCATGAAACGGTCTGAAAAAGATGAGGAGCAAGAAGTGGTCTTCAGAAACATGTACAGCCTGAAAAGGTGTGAAAAATATGAAGAGCTTCAAAAGGTGTGAAAAACAGGAGGAACATGAAGCAGCGTTCAAAAATATGAAGAGCCTGAAAAGGTGTCAAAAATATGAAGTGCTTCAAAAGGTGTCAACAATATGAGGAGCATGAAACAGTCTGAAAAATAGGAGGAGCAAGAAGCGGTGTTGAAAAACAAGAAGAGACGGAAAAGGTGTGAAAAATATGAAGAGCTTCAAAAGGTTTCAAAAATATGAGGAGCTTGAAATGATCTGAAAAATAGGACGAGCATGAAACGGTGTTCAAAAACATGAAGAGCATGAAAAGGTGTGAAAATTATGAAGAGCTTCAAAAGGTGTGAAAAACATGAGGAGAATGAAACGGTCTGAAAAATAGGAAGAGCATGAAGCAGTGTTCAAAACATGAAGAGCCTGAAAAAGTGTGAAAAATATGAAGATCTTCAAAACTTTGAAAAATATGAAGACCCTGAAAAGGTGTCAAAAATGAGATGAGCATGAAACAGTCTGAAAATTAGGAGGAGCATGAAGTGTTGTTCAAAAACGTGAAGAGCCTGAAAAGGTGTGAAAAATATGAAGAGATGAAAAGGTGTGAAATATATGAGGAGCTTCAAAAGGTGTGAAAAATATGAGGAGCTTCAAAAGATGTCAAAAATATGAAAAGCATGAAACGGTCTGAAAAATAGGAGGAGCATGAAATGGTGTTCAAAAACATGAAGAGCCTGAAAATGTGTGAAAAATATGAAAAGCTTCAAAGGTTTGAAATACATGAGGAGCATGAAACAGTCTGAAAAATAGGAGAAGCATGAAGTGGTGTGGAAAAAAATGAAGAGCCTGAAAAGGTGTGAAAAATATGAAGAGCTTCAAAAGGTGTGAAATATATGTGGAGCATGAATCTCTCTGAAAAATAGGAGGAGCATGAAGTGGTGTTGAAAAACATGAAGAGCCTGAAAAGATGTGAAAAATATGAAGAGCTCCAAAAGGTGTGAAAAATATGAGAAGCATGATACGATCTGAAAAATAGGAGGAGCATGAAGTGGTGTTCAGAAACATGGAGAGCCTAAAAAGGTGTGAAAAATATGAAGAGCTTCAAAAGGTGTCAAAAATATGAGGAGCTTGAAACTGTCTGAAAAATAGGAGGAGCATGAAGCAGTGTTCAAAAACATGAAGAGCCTGAAAAGGTGTGAAAAATATGAAGAGCTTCAAAACGTGTGAAATACATGACGAGCATGAAAAGGTCTGAAAAATAGGAGGAGCATGAAATGGTGTTCAAAAACATGAAGAGCATGAAAAGGTGTGAAAAATATGAAGAGCTTCAAAAGGTGTGAAAAACATGAGGAGAATGAAACGGTCTGAAAAATAGGAGGAGCATGAAGCAGTGTTCAAAACATGAAGAGCCTGAAAAAGTGTGAAAAATATGAAGATCTTCAAAAGTTTGAAAAATATGAAGACCCTGAAAAGGTGTCAAAAATGAGATGAGCATGAAACAGTCTGAAAAGTAGGAGGAGCATGAAGTGTTGTTCAGAAACGTGAAGAGCCTGAAAAGGTGTGAAAAATATGAAGAGCTTGAAAAGGTATGAAATACCTGAGGAGCATGAAACGGTCTGAAAAATAGGAGGAGCATGAAGCGGTGTTCAAAACATGAAGAGCCTGAAAAAGTGTGAAAAATATGAAGAGCTTCAAAAGGTTTGAAAAATAGGAGGAGGATGAAGCGGTGTTCAAAAACATGAAGAGCCTGAAAAAGTGTGATAAATATGAAGAGCTTATAAAATTGTCAAAAATATGAGGAGCATGGAGAGATGTTCAAAAACATGAAGAGGATGTTAAGGCGTGAAAAACATTAAGAGCTTCAAAAGGTTTGAAAAATAGGAGGAGCATGAAGCGGTGTTCAAAAACATGAAGAGCCTGAAAATGTGTGAAAAATATGAATAGCTTATAAAATTGTCAAAAATATGAGGAGCATGAAACGGTCTGAAAAATACGAGCAGCCTGAAAACGTCTGAAAAATAGGAGGAGCATGAAGCGGTGTTCAAAAACATGAAGGGCCTGAAAACGTGTGAAAAATATGAAGAGCTTCAAAAGGAGTCAAAAATATGCGAAGCCTGAAACGATCTGAAAAATAGGAGGAGCATGAAGCGGTGTTGAAAAACATGAAGAGCCGGAAAAGGTGTGAAAAATGTGAAGAGCTTCAAAAGGTGTCAAAAATATGAGGAGCATGAAACGGTCTGAAATATAAGAGGATCATGAAGCGGTGTTGAAAAACATGAAGAGCCGGAAAAGGTGTGAAAAATGTGAAGAGCTTCAAAAGGTGTCAAAAATATGAGGAGCATGAAACGGTCTGAAATATAAGAGGATCATGAAGCGGTGTTGAAAAACATGAAGAGTCTGAAAACGTGTGAAAAATATGAAGAGCTTCAAACGGTGTGAAAAATATCAGGAGCATGAAACGGTCTGAAAAAGATGAGGAGCATGAAGTGGTCTTCAAAAACATGTACAGCCTGAAAAGGTGTGAAAAATATGAAGAGCTTCAAAAGATGTGAAAAATATGAAGAGCTTCAAAAGGTGTCAAAAATGAGATGAGCATGAAACGGTCTGAAAAATAGGAGAAGAATGAAACGGTGTTGAAAAATTGAAGAGCCTGAAAAGCTGTGAAAAATATGAAGAGCTTCAAAAGGTGTGAAAAATATGAAGAGCTTCAAAACGTGTGAAATACATGAGGAGCATGAAAAGGTCTGAAAAATAGGAGTAGCATGAAGAGGTGTTCAAAAACATGAAGAGGCTGATAAGGTGTGAAAAACATGAAGAGCTTCAAAAAGTTTGAAAAATAGGAGGAGCATGAAGCGGTGTTCAGAAACATGAGGAGCCTGAAAAGGTGAGAAAAATATGAAGAGCTTCAAAAGGTGTGAGAAATGTGAGGAGCATGAAGCGGTGTTCAAATACATGAAGAGCCTGAAAAAGTGTGAAAAATATGAAGAGCTTATAAAATTGTCAAAAATATCAGGAGCATGAAACGGTCTGAAAAATATGAGCAGCCTGAAACGGTCTGAAAAATAGGAGGAGCATGAAGCGGTGTTCAAAAACATAAAGGGCCTGAAAACGTGTGAAAAATATGAAGAGCTTCAAAAGGAGTCAAAAATATGCGGAGCCTGAAACGATCTGAAAAATACGAGGAGCATGAAGCGGAGTTGAAAAACATGAAGAGCCGGAAAAGGTGTGAAAAATGTGAAGAGCTTCAAAAGGTGTCAAAAATATGAGGAGCATGAAACGCTCTGAAATATAGGAGGATCATGAAGCGGGGTTGAAAAACATGAAGAGCCTGAAAAGGTGTGATAAATGTGAAGACCTTCAAAAGGTGTCAAAAATATGAGGAGTATGAAACGGTCTGAAAAATAGGAGGAGCATGAAACGGTGATCAAAAACATGAAGAATCTGAAAACGTGTGAAAAATATGAAGAGCTTCAAACGGTGTGAAAAATATCAGGAGCATGAAACGGTCTGAAAAAGATGAGGAGCAAGAAGTGGTCTTCAGAAACATGTACAGCCTGAAAAGGTGTGAAAAATATGAAGAGCTTCAAAAGGTGTGAAAAACAGGAGGAACATGAAGCAGCGTTCAAAAATATGAAGAGCCTGAAAAGGTGTCAAAAATATGAAGTGCTTCAAAAGGTGTCAACAATATGAGGAGCATGAAACAGTCTGAAAAATAGGAGGAGCAAGAAGCGGTGTTGAAAAACAAGAAGAGACGGAAAAGGTGTGAAAAATATGAAGAGCTTCAAAAGGTTTCAAAAATATGAGGAGCTTGAAATGATCTGAAAAATAGGACGAGCATGAAACGGTGTTCAAAAACATGAAGAGCATGAAAAGGTGTGAAAATTATGAAGAGCTTCAAAAGGTGTGAAAAACATGAGGAGAATGAAACGGTCTGAAAAATAGGAGGAGCATGAAGCAGTGTTCAAAACATGAAGAGCCTGAAAAAGTGTGAAAAATATGAAGATCTTCAAAACTTTGAAAAATATGAAGACCCTGAAAAGGTGTCAAAAATGAGATGAGCATGAAACAGTCTGAAAATTAGGAGGAGCATGAAGTGTTGTTCAAAAACGTGAAGAGCCTGAAAAGGTGTGAAAAATATGAAGAGATGAAAAGGTGTGAAATATATGAGGAGCTTCAAAAGGTGTGAAAAATATGAGGAGCTTCAAAAGATGTCAAAAATATGAAAAGCATGAAACGGTCTGAAAAATAGGAGGAGCATGAAATGGTGTTCAAAAACATGAAGAGCCTGAAAATGTGTGAAAAATATGAAAAGCTTCAAAGGTTTGAAATACATGAGGAGCATGAAACAGTCTGAAAAATAGGAGAAGCATGAAGTGGTGTGGAAAAAAATGAAGAGCCTGAAAAGGTGTGAAAAATATGAAGAGCTTCAAAAGGTGTGAAATATATGTGGAGCATGAATCTCTCTGAAAAATAGGAGGAGCATGAAGTGGTGTTGAAAAACATGAAGTGCCTGAAAAGATGTGAAAAATATGAAGAGCTCCAAAAGGTGTGAAAAATATGAGAAGCATGATACGATCTGAAAAATAGGAGGAGCATGAAGTGGTGTTCAGAAACATGGAGAGCCTAAAAAGGTGTGAAAAATATGAAGAGCTTCAAAAGGTGTCAAAAATATGAGGAGCTTGAAACTGTCTGAAAAATAGGAGGAGCATGAAGCAGTGTTCAAAAACATGAAGAGCCTGAAAAGGTGTGAAAAATATGAAGAGCTTCAGAACGTGTGAAATACATGACGAGCATGAAAAGGTCTGAAAAATAGGAGGAGCATGAAATGGTGTTCAAAAACATGAAGAGCATGAAAAGGTGTGAAAAATATGAAGAGCTTCAAAAGGTGTGAAAAACATGAGGAGAATGAAACGGTCTGAAAAATAGGAGGAGCATGAAGCAGTGTTCAAAACATGAAGAGCCTGAAAAAGTGTGAAAAATATGAAGATCTTCAAAACTTTGAAAAATATGAAGACCCTGAAAAGGTGTCAAAAATGAGATGAGCATGAAACAGTCTGAAAAGTAGGAGGAGCATGAAGTGTTGTTCAGAAACGTGAAGAGCCTGAAAAGGTGTGAAAAATATGAAGAGCTTGAAAAGGTATGAAATACCTGAGGAGCATGAAACGGTCTGAAAAATAGGAGGAGCATGAAGCGGTGTTCAAAACATGAAGAGCCTGAAAAAGTGTGAAAAATATGAAGAGCTTCAAAAGGTTTGAAAAATAGGAGGAGGATGAAGCGGTGTTCAAAAACATGAAGAGCCTGAAAAAGTGTGATAAATATGAAGAGCTTATAAAATTGTCAAAAATATGAGGAGCATGGAGAGATGTTCAAAAACATGAAGAGGATGTTAAGGCGTGAAAAACATTAAGAGCTTCAAAAGGTTTGAAAAATAGGAGGAGCATGAAGCGGTGTTCAAAAACATGAAGAGCCTGAAAATGTGTGAAAAATATGAATAGCTTATAAAATTGTCAAAAATATGAGGAGCATGAAACGGTCTGAAAAATACGAGCAGCCTGAAAACGTCTGAAAAATAGGAGGAGCATGAAGCGGTGTTCAAAAACATGAAGGGCCTGAAAACGTGTGAAAAATATGAAGAGCTTCAAAAGGAGTCAAAAATATGCGAAGCCTGAAACTCTCTGAAAAATAGGAGGAGCATGAAGCGGTGTTGAAAAACATGAAGAGCCGGAAAAGGTGTGAAAAATGTGAAGAGCTTCAAAAGGTGTCAAAAATATGAGGAGCATGAAACGGTCTGAAATATAAGAGGATCATGAAGCGGTGTTGAAAAACATGAAGAGCCGGAAAAGGTGTGAAAAATGTGAAGAGCTTCAAAAGGTGTCAAAAATATGAGGAGCATGAAACGGTCTGAAATATAAGAGGATCATGAAGCGGTGTTGAAAAACATGAAAAGTCTGAAAACGTGTGAAAAATATGAAGAGCTTCAAACGGTGTGAAAAATATCAGGAGCATGAAACGGTCTGAAAAAGATGAGGAGCATGAAGTGGTCTTCAAAAACATGTACAGCCTGAAAAGGTGTGAAAAATATGAAGAGCTTCAAAAGATGTGAAAAATATGAAGAGCTTCAAAAGGTGTCAAAAATGAGATGAGCATGAAACGGTCTGAAAAATAGGAGAAGAATGAAACGGTGTTGAAAAATTGAAGAGCCTGAAAAGCTGTGAAAAATATGAAGAGCTTCAAAAGGTGTGAAAAATATGAAGAGCTTCAAAACGTGTGAAATACATGAGGAGCATGAAAAGGTCTGACAAATAGGAGTAGCATGAAGAGGTGTTCAAAAACATGAAGAGGCTGATAAGGTGTGAAAAACATGAAGAGCTTCAAAAAGTTTGAAAAATAGGAGGAGCATGAAGCGGTGTTCAAAAACATGAGGAGCCTGAAAAGGTGAGAAAAATATGAAGAGCTTCAAAAGGTGTGAGAAATGTGAGGAGCATGAAGCGGTGTTCAAATACATGAAGAGCCTGAAAAAGTGTGAAAAATATGAAGAGCTTATAAAATTGTCAAAAATATCAGGAGCATGAAACGGTCTGAAAAATACGAGCAGCCTGAAACCGTCTGAAAAATAGGAGGAGCATGAAGCGGTGTTCAAAAACATGAAGGGCCTGAAAACGTGTGAAAAATATGAAGAGCTTCAAAAGGAGTCAAAAATATGCGGAGCCTGAAACGATCTGAAAAATACGAGGAGCATGAAGCGGAGTTGAAAAACATGAAGAGCCGGAAAAGGTGTGAAAAATGTGAAGAGCTTCAAAAGGTGTCAAAAATATGAGGAGCATGAAACGCTCTGAAATATAGGAGGATCATGAAGCGGGGTTGAAATACATGAAGAGCCTGAAAAGGTGTGATAAATGTGAAGACCTTCAAAAGGTGTCAAAAATATGAGGAGTATGAAATGGTCTGAAAAATAGGAGGAGCATGAAACGGTGATCAAAAACATGAAGAATCTGAAAACGTGTGAAAAATATGAAGAGCTTCAAACGGTGTGAAAAATATCAGGAGCATGAAACGGTCTGAAAAAGATGAGGAGCATGAAGTGGTCTTCAGAAACATGTACAGCCTGAAAAGGTGTGAAAAATATGAAGAGCTTCAAAGGGTGTGAAAAACAGGAGGAACATGAAGCAGCGTTCAAAAATATGAAGAGCCTGAAAAGGTGTCAAAAATATGAAGTGCTTCAAAAGGTGTCAACAATATGAGGAGCATGAAACAGTCTGAAAAATAGGAGGAGCAAGAAGCGGTGTTGAAAAACAAGAAGAGACGGAAAAGGTGTGAAAAATATGAAGAGCTTCAAAAGGTTTCAAAAATATGAGGAGCTTGAAATGATCTGAAAAATAGGACGAGCATGAAACGGTGTTCAAAAACATGAAGAGCATGAAAAGGTGTGAAAATTATGAAGAGCTTCAAAAGGTGTGAAAAACATGAGGAGAATGAAACGGTCTTAAAAATAGGAGGAGCATGAAGCAGTGTTGAAAACATGAAGAGCCTGAAAAATTGTGAAAAATATGAAGATCTTCAAAACTTTGAAAAATATGAAGACCCTGAAAAGGTGTCAAAAATGAGATGAGCATGAAACAGTCTGAAAAGTAGGAGGAGCATGAAGTGTTGTTCAAAAACGTGAAGAGCCTGAAAAGGTGTGAAAAATATGAAGAGCTTGAAAAGGTGTGAAATACCTGAGGAGCATGAAACGGTCTGAAAAATAGGAGGAGCATGAAGCGGTGTTCAAAACATGAAGAGCCTGAAAAAGTGTGAAAAATATGAAGAGCTTCAAAAGGTTTGAAAAATAGGAGGAGCATGAAGCGGTGTTCAAAAACATGAAGAGCCTGAAAAAGTGTGAAAAATATGAAGAGCTTATAAAATTGTCAAAAATAAGAGGAGCATGAAGAGATGTTCAAAAACATGAAGAGGCTGATAAGGTGTGAAAAACATGAAGAGCTTCAAAAGGTTTGAAAAATAGGAGGAGCATGAAGCGGTGCTCAAAAACATGAAGAGCCTGAAAAAGTGTGAAAAATATGAAGAGCTTATAAAATTGTAAAAAATATGAGGAGCATGAAACGGTCTGAAAAATACGAGCAGCCTGAAACCGTCTGAAAAATAGGAGGAGCATGAAGCGGTGTTCCAAAACATGAAGGGCCTGAAAACGTGTGAAAAATATGAAGAGCTTAAAAAGGAGTCAAATATATGCGGAGCCTGAAACGATCTGAAAAATAGGAGGAGCATGAAGCGGTGTTGAAAAACATGAAGAGCCGGAAAAGGTGTGAAAAATGTGAAGAGCTTCAAAAGGTGTCAAAAATATGAGGAGCATGAAACGCTCTGAAATGTAGGTGAATCATGAAGTGGTGTTGAAAAACATGAAGAGCCTGAAAAGGTGTGATAAATGTGAAGAGCTTCAAAAGTGTGAAAAATATGAGGAGCATGAGACGGTCTGAAAAATAGGAGGAGCAGGAAGCGGTGGTGAAAAACATGAAGAGCCTTAAAAGGTGTGAAAAATATGAAGAGCTTCAAAAGTGTGAAAAATATGAGGAGCATGAGACGGTCTGAAAAAAAGGAGGAGCATGAAGTGGTGTTGAAAAACATGAAGATGCTGAAATGGTGTGAAATATATGAAGAGCTTCAAAATGTGTGAAACATATGAGGAGCTTCAAAAAGTGTCAAAAATATGAGTGGCATGAAATGGTCTGAAAAATGGGAGGAGCATGAAGCAGTGTTGAGAAACATAAAGAGCATGAAAACGTATGAAGAATATGAAGAGCTTCAAAAGGTGTGAAAAATATGAAGAGCTTCAAAAGGTGTCCAAAATGAGATGACCATGAAACGGTCTGAAAAATAGGAGGAGCAGGAAGTGGTGTTGAAAAACATGAAGAGCCTGAAAAGGTGTGAAATATATGAAGAGCTTCAAAAGATGTCAAAAATATGAGGAGCATGAAACGGTCTGAAAAATAGGAGGAGCATGAAGCAGTGTTGCAATACATGAAAAGCATGAAAAGATGTGAAAAATATGAAGAGCTTCAAAAGGTGTCAAAAATATGAGAAGCATGAAACGGTCTGAAAAAGAGGAGGAGCATAAAGTGGTGTTGAAAAACATGAAGAGGCTGAAAAGGTGTGAAGAATATGAAGAGCTTCAAAAGGTGCCAAAAATATGAGGAGCATGAAACGGTCTGAAAAATAGGAGGAGCATGAAACGGTGTTGAAAAACATGAAGAGCCTGAAAAGGTGTGAAAAATATGAAGAGCTTCAAAATGTGTCAAAAATATGAAGAGCATGAAACTGTCTGAAAAATAGGAGGAGCTTGAAACGGTGTTCAAAAACCTGAAGAGCCTGAAAAGGTGTCAAAAATATAACGAGCATGAAACGGTCTGAGAAATAGGAAGAACATAAAGCGGTGTTCAAAAACATGAAGAGCCTGAAAAGGTGTGAAAAATATGAAGACCTTCAAAAGGTGTGAAAAATATGAGGAGCTTCAAAAGGTTTCAAAAATATGAGGAGCATGAAACGGTCTGAAAAATAGGAGGAGCATGAAGCGGTGTTGAAAAACATTTAGAGACTGAAAACGTGTGAAAAATAAGAAGAGTTTCAAAAGGTGTGAAAAATATGAAGAGATTCAAAGGTGTCAAAAATATGAGGAGCATGAAACGGTCTGAAAAATAGGAGGAGCATGAAACAGTGTTCAAAAACATGAAGAGCCTTAAAAGGTGTGAAAAATATGAAGAGCTTCAATAGGTGTGAAAAATATGAGGAGCATGAAACGGTCTGAAAAATAGGAGGAGCATGACGGGGTTCAAAAACATGAAGAGCCTGAAAAGGTGTGAAAAATATGAGAGCTTGAAAAGGTGTGAAATACATGAGAAGCATGAAACGGTCTGAAAAATAGGAGGAACATAAAACGGTGTTCAAAAACATGAAGGGCCTGAAAAGGTGTGAAATATATGAAGATCCTCAAAACGTGTCAAAAATATGAGGAGCATGAAACGGTCTGAAAAATAGGAGGAGCAAGAAGCGGTGTTGAAAAACATTTAGAGACTGAAAACGTGTGAAAAATAAGAAGAGTTTCAAAAGGTGTGAAAAATATGAAGAGATTCAAAGGTGTCAAAAATATGAGGAGCATGAAACGGTCTGAAAAATAGGAGGAGCATGAAACGGTGTTCAAAAACATGAAGAGCCTTAAAAGGTGTGAAAAATATGAAGAGCTTCAATAGGTGTGAAAAATATGAGGAGCATGAAACGGTCTGAAAAATAGGAGGAGCATGAAGCCGTGTTCAAAAATATGAAGAGCCTGAAAAGAGGTAAAAATATGAAGAGCTTCCCAAGGTGTCAAATATATGAGGAGCATGAAAC
The DNA here is from genome assembly GCF_033118175.1 of Dama dama. Classification (NCBI taxonomy): domain Eukaryota; kingdom Metazoa; phylum Chordata; class Mammalia; order Artiodactyla; family Cervidae; genus Dama; species Dama dama. The sequence goes on along the minus strand of NC_083706.1, from coordinate 9,700,280 downwards.
GGTCTGAAAAATAGGAAGAGCAAGAAGCGGTGCTGAAAAACATGAAGAGCATGAAAAGGTGTGAAAAATATGAAGAGCTACAAAGGTGTCAAATATATGAGGAGCATGAAACGGTCTGAAAATATGAGGAGCATGAAGCGGTGCTCTAAAACATGAGGAGCCTGAAAACATGTGAAATATATGAAGAGCTTCAAAATGTGTGGAGAATATGAGGAGAATTAAAAGGTCTGAAAAATAGGAGGAGCATGAAGAAGTGTTGAATAATATGAAGAGCATGAAAATGTGTGACAAATATGAAGAGTTTTAAAAGGTGTCAAAAATACGAGGAGCATGAAACGGTGTGAAAAATAGGAGGAGCATGAATCATTGTCGAAAAACATGAAATGCCTGAAAAGGTGTGAAAAACATGAAGAGACTGAAAAGGTGTGAAATATATGAAGAACTTCAAAAAGTGTGAAAAATATGAGGAGCATGAAATGTTCTGAAAAATTGGAGGAGCATGAAGCGGTGTTGAAAAACATGAAGAGACAGAAATGATGTGAAAAATATGAAGAGCTTCAAAAGGTGTCAAAAATATGGGGACCATGAAAAGGTCTGAAAAATAGGAAGAGCATGAACTGGTGTTGAAAAACATGAAGAGTCTGAAAAAGTGTGAAAAATATGAAGAGCTTCAAAAGGTGTCAAAAATAAAAGGAGCATGAAATGGTCTGAAAAACAGGAGGAGCATGAAGCGGTGTTGAAAAACATGAAGAGCCTGAAAAGGTGTGAAAAATATAAAGAGCTTCAAAAGGTGTGAAATACATTAGGAGCATGAAACGGTCTGAAAAATAGGAGGAGCATGAAGCGGTGTTCAAAAACATGAAGAGCCTGAAAAGCTGTGAAAAATATGAAGAGCTTCAAAAGGTGTGAAAAATATGAAGAGCTTCAAAAGGTGTGAAAAATATGAAGAGCTTCAAAAGGTGTCAAAAATGAGATGAGCATCAAAAGGTCTGAAAAATAGGAAGAGCATGGAGTGGAGTTGAAAAACATGAAGCGCTTGAAAAAGTGTGAAATATAAGAAGAGTTTCAAAAGGTGTGAAAAATATGGGGAGCTTAAAACGTGTCAAAACTATGAGGAGCATGAAACGGTCTGAAAAATAGGAGGAGCATGAAACAGCATTCAAAACATGAAGAGCTTGAAAAGGTGTGAAAAATATGAGGAGCTTCAAAAGGTGTGAAATACATGAGGAACATGGAACGGTTTGAAAAATAGGAGGAGCTTGAAGCGGTGTTCAAAAACATGAAGAGCCTGAAAAGGTGTGAAAAACATGAAGACCTTCAAAATGTGTCAAATATATGAGGAGCATGAAACGGTCTGAAAAATAGGAGGAGTATGAAACGGTGTTCAAATACATGAAGAGCCTGAAAAGGTGTGAAAAATATGAAGAGCTTCAAAAGGTGTGAAAAATATGAGGAGCTTCAAAAGGTTTCAAAAATATGAGGAGCATGAAACGCTCAGAAAAGTAGGAGGATCATGAAGCGATGTTGAAAAACATGAAAAGCCTGAAAAGGTGTGAAAAATATGAAGAGCTTCAAAAGGTGTCAAAAATATGAGGAGCATGAAACGGTCTGAAAAATAGGAGGAGTAAGAAATCGTGTTCAAAAACATGCGGAGCCTGAAAACGTGTGAAAAATATAAAGAGCTTCAAAATGTGTGAAATACATGAGGAGCATGAAACGGTCTGAAAAATAGGAGGAGCATGAAGCGGTGTTGAAAAACATGAAGAGCCTGAAAAGGTGTGAAAAATGTGAAGAGCTTCAAAAGTTGTGAAATACAAGAGGAGCATGAAACGGTCTGAAAAAAAGGAGGAGCATAAAGCGGTGTTGAAAAACATGAAGAACCTGAAAAGTTGTGAAAAATATGAAGAACTTCAAAAGGTGCCAAAAATATGAGGAGCATGAAACGGCTGAAATAAAGGAGGAGCATGAAACGGTCTGAAAAATAGGAGGAGCATGAAACGTTGTTCAAAAACATGAAGAGCCTGAAAAGCTGTGAAATATATGAAGAGTTTCAAAAGGTGTGAAATATATGAAGAGCTTCAAAAGGTGTGAAATACATGAGGAGCAGGAAACAGTCTGAAAAATAGGAGGAGCATGAAGTGGTGTTCAAAAACATGAAGAGCCTGAAAAGGTGTGAAATATATGAAGAGCTTCAAAAGGTGTCAAAAATATGAGGAGCATGAGACGGTCTGAAAAATAGGAGGAGCATGACAGGGTTCAAAATCATGAAGAGCCTGAAAAGGTGTGAAAAATATGAGAGCTTCAAAAGGTGTGAAATACATGAGAAGCATGAAACGGTCTGAAAAATAGGAGGAACATAAAACGGTGTTCAAAAACATGAAGGGCCTGAAAAGGTGTGAAATATATGAAGAACCTCAAAACGTGTCAAAAATATGAGGAGCATGAAACGGTCTGAAAAATAGGAGGAGCAAGAAGCGGTGTTGAAAAACATGAAGAGCATGAAAAGGTGTGAAAAATATGAAGAGCTACAAAGGTGTCAAATGTATGAGGAGCATGAAACGGTCTGAAAATATGAGGAGCATGAAGCGGTGCTCTAAAACATGAGGAGCCTGAAAAGATGTGAAATATATGAAGAGCTTCAAAATGTGTGAAGAATATGAGGAGAATTAAAAGGTCTGAAAAATAGGAGGAGCATGAAGAGGTGTTGAATAATATGAAGAGCCTGAAAAGGTGTGAAAAATATGAAGAGTTTCAAAAGGTGTCAAAAATATGAGGAGCATGAAACGGTGTGAAAAATAGGAGGAGCATGAATCATTGTTGAAAAACATGAAATGCCTGAAAATTTGTGAAAAACATGAAGAGACTGAAAAGGTGTGAAATATATGAAGAACTTCAAAAAGTGTGAAAAATATGAGGAGCATGAAACGTTCTGAAATATTGGAGGAGCATGAAGCGGTGTTGAAAAACATGAAGAGACAGAAATGATGTGAAAAATATGAAGAGCTTCAAAAGGTGTCAAAAATATGGGGACCATGAAACGGTCCGAAAAATAGGAGGAGCATGAACTGGTGTTGAAAAACATGAAGAGCCTGAAAAAGTGTGAAATATATGAAGAGCTTCAAAATGTGTGAAATACATGAGGAGCATTAAACGGTCTGAAAAATAGGAGGAGCATGATGCGGTGTTCTAAAACATGAAGAGCCTGAAAAGGTGTCAAAAATATGAAGAGATTCAAAAGGTGTGAAAAATATGAAGAGCTTCAAAATGTTTCAAAAATGAGATGAGCATGAAACGGTCTGAAAAAGATGAGGAGCATGAAGTGGTGTTGAAACACATGAAGAGCCTGAAAAGGTGTGAAAAAAATGAAGACGTTCAAAGGTGTCAAATACATGAGGATCATGAAATGGTTTGAAAAATAGGAGGAGCATGAAACGGTGTTCAAAAACATGAAGGGCCTGAAAAGGTTTGAAAAATATGAAGAGCTTCAAAAGGTGTCAAAAATATGAGGAGCATGAAACGGTCTAAAAAATAGGAGGAGCATGAAGTGTTGTTGCAAATCATGAAGAGCCTGAAAAAGTATGAAATATATGAAGAGCTTCAAAAGGTGTGAAAAATATGAGGAGCTTCAAAAGGTGTCAAAAATATGAGGAGCATGAAACGGTCTGAAAAAAGGAGGAGCATGAAGCGGTGTTGAAAAACATGAAGAGCCTGAAAATGTGTGAGAAATATGAAGAGTTTCAAAAGGTGTCAAAAATATGAAGAGCATCAAAAGGTGTCAAAAATGAGAGGAGCATGAAGGGGTCTGAAAAATAGGAGGAGGAGGAAGTGCTGTTGAAAAACATGAAGAGCCTGAAAAGTTGTGAAATATATGAAGAGCTTCAAAAGGTGTCAAAAATACGAGGAGCATGAAACGGTCTGAAAATTAGGAACAGTTTGAAACTGTGTTCAAAAACATGAAGAGCCTGAAAAGGTGTGAACAATGTGAAGGACTTCAAAAGGTGTGAAATACATAAGGAGCATGAAACGGTCTGAAAATAGGAGGAGCATGATGCGGTTTTCAAAACATGAGGAGTCTGAAATCGCGTGAAAAATATGAAGAGCTTCAAAAGGTGTCAAAAATATGAGGAGCATGAAACCATCTCAAAAATAGGAGGATCATGAAGCGGTGTTCAAAAACATGAAGAGTATGAAAAGGTGTGAAAAATATGAAGAGCTTCAAAAGGTGTCAAAAATATGAGGAGCATGAAACGGTCTGAAAAATAGGAGGAGCATGAAACCGTGTTATAAAACCTGAAGAGTCTGAAAAGTTGTGAAAAATATGAAGGGCTTCAAAATGTGTGAAATACATGAGGAGCATGAAACGGTCTGTAAATTAGGAGGAGCAAGAAGCTGTGTTCAAAAACATGAGAGCCTGAGAAGTTGAGAAAAATATGAAGAGCTTCAAAAGGTGTGAAATACATGAGGAGCATGAAACGGTCTGAAAAATAGGAGGAGCATGAAGCGGTGTTCAAAAACATGAAGAGCCTGAAAAGGTGTGAAAAATATGAAGAGCTTCAAAATGTGTGAAAAATATGAAGAGCTTCAAAACGTATCAAAAATATCAGGAGCATGAAACGGTCTGGAAAATAGGATGAGCATGAAGCGGTGGTTAAAAACATGAAGAGCATGAAAGGTGTGAAAAATATGAAGAGCTTCAAAAGGTGTGAAAAAAATGAGGAGCATGAAACGGTCTGGAAAATAGGAGGAGCATGAAGCGGTGTTGAAAAACATGAAGAGCCTGAAAAGGTGTGAAAAATATGAAGAGCTTCAAAAGATGTGAAAAATAGGAGGAGCATGAAGCGGTGTAATAAACATGAAGAGCCTGAAAAGGTGTGAAAAATATGAAGAGCTTCAAAAGGTGTGAAAAAAATGAAGAGCTTCAAAACGTGTCAAAAATATGAGGAGCATGAAACGGTCTGATAAATAGGAGGAGCCAGAAGCGGTGTTGAAAAACATTAAGAGCCTGAAAACGTTTGAAAAATATGAAGAGCTTCAAAAGGTGTGGAAAATATGAAGAGCTTCAAAATGTGTCAAAAGCGAGATGAGTATGAAACGGTCTGAAAAATAGGAGGAGCATGAAATGGTGTTGAAAAACATGAAGAGCCTGAAAATGTGTGAAATATATGAAGAGCTTCAAAAGGTGTCAAAAATATGAGGAGCATGGAACGGTCTGAAAAATTGGGGGAGCATGAAACGGTGTTGAAAAATATGAAGAGCCTGAAAAGGTGTGAACATTATGAAGAGCTTCCAAAGGTGTTATATACATGAGGAGCATGAAACGGTCTGAACAATAGGAGGAGCATGAAGCGGTGTTGAAAAACATGAAGAGCCTCAAATGGTGTGTAAAATATGAAGAGCTTCCAATGTGTCAAAACTATGAGGAGCAGGAAACGGTCTGAAAAATAGGAGGAGCATGAAGTGGTGTTGAAAAACATGAAGAGCCTGAAAAGCTGTGAAAAATATGAAGACATCAAAACCTGTCAAATTATGAGGAGCATAAAACGGTGGTCAAAAACATGAAACGCCTGAAAAGGTGTGCAATATATGAACAGCTTCAAAAGGTGTCAAAAATAGGAGGAGCATGAAGCGGTGTAGAAAAACATGAAGACCCTGAAAAGGTGTGAAAAATATGAAGACCTTCAAATCGTGTCAAAAATATGAGGAGCATGAAACGGTCTGAAAATTGGAGGAGCATGAAGCAGTGTTGAAAAACATGAAGACCCTGAAAAGGTGTGAAAAATATGAAGAGCTTCAAATCGTGTCAAAAATATGAGGAGCATGAAACGGTCTGAAAATTGGAGGAGCATGAAGCGGTGTTGAAAAACATGAAGAGCCTGAAAAGGTGTGAAAAATATGCAGAGCTTCAAAAGGTGTCAAAAATATGAGGAGCATGAAACGGTCTGAAAAATAGAAGGAGAATGAAACGGTGTTCAAAAACATGAAGAGCCTGAAAAGGTGTGAAAAATATGAAGAGCTTTAAAAGGTGTCAAAAATATGAGGAGCATGAAACGGTCTGAAAAATAGGAGGAAAATGAAAAGGTGTTCAAAAACATGAAGAGCCTGAAAACATGTGAAAGATATGAAGACCTTCAAAAGGTGTCAAAAATATGAGGAGCATGAAACAGTCTGAAAAATAGGAGCAGCATGATGCGGTGTAATAAACATGAAGAGCCTGAAAAGGTGTGAAAAATATGAAGAGCTTCAAAAGGTGTGAAAAAAATGAAGAGCTTCAAAACGTGTCAAAAATATGAGGAGCATGAAACGGTCTGATAAATAGGAGGAGCCAGAAGCGGTGTTGAAAAACATTAAGAGCCTGAAAACGATTGAAAAATATGAAGAGCTTCAAAAGGTGTGGAAAATATGAAGAGCTTCAAAATGTGTCAAAAGCGAGATGAGTATGAAACGGTCTGAAAAATAGGAGGAGCATGAAATGGTGTTGAAAAACATGAAGAGCCTGAAAATGTGTGAAATATATGAAGAGCTTCAAAAGGTGTCAAAAATATGAGGAGCATGAAACAGGCCGAAAAATACGAGAAGCATGAAGTGATGTGGAAAAACATGAAGAGCCTAAAAAGTTGTGAGAAATATGAAGAGCTTCAAAAGATGTGAAATACATGAGGAGCATGAAACTCTCTGAAAAATAGGAGGAGCATGAAGCGGTGTTCAAAAATATGAAAAGCCTAAAAAGTTGTGAGAAATATGAAGAGCTTCAAAAGGTGTCAAAAATGAGATGAGCATGAAACGGTCTGAAAAATATGTGGAGCATGAAGCCGTGTTGAGAAACATGAAGAGCCTAAAAAGTTGAGAAAAATCTGAAAAGCTTCAAAAGGTGTCAAAAATGAGATGAGCATGAAACAGTCTGAAAAATAGGAGGATCATGTAACGGTGTTGAAAAACATGAAGAGCCTGAAAAGGTGTGAAAAATATGAGGAGCTTCAAAAGGTGTGAAAAAAATGAGGAGCATGAAACAGTCTGAAAAATAGGAGTAGCATGAAGCTGTGTTCAAAAACATGAAGAGCCTGAAAAGGTGTGAAAAATATGAGGAGCTTCAAAAGGTGTGAAAAATATGAGGAGCATGAAACGGTCTGAAAAAGAGAAGCAGCATGAAACGGTGTTGAAAAACATGAAGAGCCTGAAAAGGTGTGAAAAATATGACGAGCTGCAAAAGGTGTCAAAAATATGAAGAGCATGAAACGGTCTTAAAAATAGGAGGATCTTGAAGCGGTGTTCAAAATCATGAAGAGACTGAAAACTTGTGAAAAATATGAAGAGCTGCAAAAGGTGTCAAAAATATGAGGAGCATGAAACGGTCTGATAAATAGGAGCATGAAACGGTGATAAAAAACATGAAGAGCCTGAAAAGGTGTGAAAAATATGAAGAGCTTCAAAAGGTGTGAAATTCATGAGGAGCATGAAATGATCTGAAAAATAGGAGAAGAATGAAGTGGTGGGGAAAAACATGAAGAGCCTGAAAAGGTGTGAAAAATATGAAGAGCTTCAAGAGGTGTCAAATATATGAAGAGCATGAAACGGTCTCAAAAATAGCAGGAGCATGAAGCGGTGTTGAAAAACATGAAGAGTCTGAAAACCTGTGAAAATATGAAGAACTTCAAAAATATGAAAGATATGAAGAGCTTCAAAAGGTGTCAAAAATGAGATGTGCATGAAACGGTCTGAAAAATAGGAGGAGCATGAAGTGGTGTTGAAAAACGTGAAGAACCTGAAAAGGTGTGAGAAATATGAAGAGCTTCAATAGATGTCAAAAATATGAGGAGCATGAAACGGTCTGAAAAAGAGGAGGAGCACGAAGCGGTGTTGAAAAACATGAAGAGCCTGAAAAGGTGTGAAAAATATGAAGAGCTTCAAAATGTGTCAAAATTATGAGGAGCATGAAACGGTCAGAAAAATAGAAGGAGCATGAAGTGGTGTTGAAAAACATGAAGAGCCTGAAAAGGTGTGAAAACCATGAAGAGCTTCAAAAGGTGTGAAAAATATGAAGAGCTTCAAATGGTGTCAAAAATGAGAAGAGCATAAAAGGGTCTGAAAAATAGGAGGAGCATGACGTGGTGTTGAAAAAAATGAAGAGCCTGAAAAGGTGTGAAATATATGAGAGCTTCAAAAGATGTCAAAAATATGAGGAGAATGAAACGGTATGAAAAATAGGAGGAGCATGAAGCGGTGTGGAAAACCATGAAGTGCTTGAAAAGGTGTGAAAAATATGAAGAGTTTCTAAAGGTGTCAAAAATATGAGGAGCATTAAACAGTCTGAAAAATAGGAGAAGCATGAATTGGTGTTGAAAAACATGAAGAGCCTGAAAAGGTGTGAAAAATATGAAGAGCTTCAAAAGGTGTCAAAAATATGAGGAGCATGAAACGGTCTGAAAAATAGGAAGAGCATGAAGCAGTGTGCAAAAACATGAAGAGCTTGAAAAGGTGTGAAAAATATGAAGAGCTTCAAAAGGTGTCAAAAATATGAGGAGCATGAAACGGTCTGAAAAATAGGAGGAGGATGAAACGGTGTTCAAAAACATGAAGAGCCTGTAAAGGTGTGAAAAATATGAAGAGCTTTAAAAGGTGTGAAATACATGAGGAGCATGAAACTCTCTGAAAAATAAAAGGAGCAAGAAGGGGTGTTCAAAAACATGAAGAGGCTGAAAATGTGTGAAAAACATGAAGAGGCTGAAAAGGTGTGAAAAATATGAAGAGTCTAAAGGTGTCAAAAATATGAGGAGCATGAAACGGTCTGAAAAATAGAAGCAGAATTAAACGGTGTTGAAAAACATGAAGAGCCTGAAAACGTGTGAAAAATATGAAGAGCTTCAAAAGGTGTGAAAAATATGAGGAGCATGAAACGGTCTGAAAAATAGAAGCAGCATGAAACGGTGTTGAAAAATATGAAGAACCTGAAAACGTGTGAAATATATGAAGAGCTTCAAAAGGTGGGAAAAATATGAAGAACTTCAAAAGGTGTCAAAAATGAGATGAGCATGAAACGGTCTGAAAAATAGGAGGAGCATGAAGTGGTCTTGAAAAACATGAAGAGCCTGAAAAGGTGTGAAAAATATGAAGAGCTTCAAAAGTTATCAAAAATATGAATAGCATGAAACCGTCTGAAAAATAGGAGGAGCATGAAGAGGTGTGGAAAACCATGAAGTGCTTGAAAAGGTGTGAAAAATATGAAGAGTTTCTAAAGGTGTCAAAAATATGAGGAGCATTAAACGGTCAGAAAAATAGGAGGATCATGAAATGGTGTTCAAAAACATGAAGAGCCTGAAAAGGTGTGAAAAATATGAAGAGCCTGAAAACGTGTGAAAAATATGAAGAGCTTCAAAACGTGTCAAAAATATGAGGAGCATGAAACGGTCTGAAAAATAGGAGGAAGATGAAGCGGTGTTGAAAAACATGAAGAGCCTGAAAAGGTGTGGAAAATATGAAGCGCTTCAAAAGGTGAGAAAAATATGAGGTGCAAGAAACGGTCTGAAAAATAGGAGGAGCATGAAGCGGTGTTGAAAAACAAGAAGAGCCTGAAAACGTGTGAAAAATATGAAGAGCATCAAAAGGAGTGAAAAATATGAGGAGCAGGAAACGGTCTAAAAAATAGAAGCGGCATGAAATGGTGTTCAAAAACATGAAGAGACTGAAAAGATGTGAAAATTATGAAGAGCTTCAAAAGGTGTGAAAAATATGAGGAGCATGAAACGGTCTGAAAAATAGGAGAAGCATGAAACGGTGATAAAAAACATGAAGAGCCTGAAAAGGTGTGAAAAATATGTAGAGCTTCAAAAGGTGTGAAATTCATGAGGAGCATGAAATGGTCTGAAAAATAGGAGAAGAATGAAGTGGTGGGGAAAAACATGAAGAGCCTGAAAAGGTGTGAAAAATATGAAGAGCTTCAAGAGGTGTCAAATATATGATGAGCATGAAACGGTCTGAAAAATAGGAGGATCATGAAGCGGTGATCAAAAACATGAAGAGCCTAAAAATGTGTGAAAAATATAAAGAGCTTCAAAATGTGTGAAATTCATGAGGATCATGAAACGGTCTGAAAAATAGGAGAGGCATGAAGTGGTGTGGAAAAACATGAAGAGCCTGAAAAGGTGTGAAAAATATGAAGAGCTTCAAAAGGTGTCAAAAATATGAAGAGCATGAAACGGTCTGAAAAATAGGAGGATCATGAAGCAGTGTTCAAAAATATGAAGAGCCTGAAAAGGTGTGAAAAATATGAAGACCTGCAAAAGGTGTCAAAAATATGAGGAGCATGAAACGGTCTGGAAAATAGGAGGAGCATGAAGCGGTGTTCAAAAACATGAGGAGCCTGAAAAGTTGTGAAAAATATGAAGAGCTTCAAAAGGTGTGAAATACATGAGGAGCATGAAACGGTCTGAAATTGGAGGAGCATGAAGCGGTGTTCAAAAACATGAAGAGCTTGAAAAGGTGTGAAAAATATGAGGAGCTTCAAAAGGTGTGAAAAATATGAGGAGCATGAAACGGTCTGAAAAAGAGAAGCAGCATGAAGCGGAGTTGAAAAACATGAAGAGCCTGAAAAGGTGTGAAAAATATGAAGAGCTGCAAAAGGTGTCAAAAATATGAAGAGCATGAAACGGACTTAAAAATAGGAGGATCATGAAGCGGTGTTCAAAATCATGAAGAGACTGAAAACTTGTGAAAAATATGAAGAGCTGCAAAAGGTGTCAAAAATATGAGGAGCATGAAACGGTCTGAAAAATAGGAGCATGAAACGGTGATAAAAAACATGAAGAGCCTGAAAAGGTGTGAAAAATATGAAGAGCTTCAAAAGGTGTGAAATTCATGAGGAGCATGAAATGGTCTGAAAAATAGGAGAAGAATGAAGTGGTGGGGAAAAACATGAAGAGCCTGAAAAGGTGTGAAAAATATGAAGAGCTTCAAGAGGTGTCAAATATATGAAGAGCATGAAACGGTCTGAAAAATAGGAGGATCATGAAGCGGTGATCAAAAACATGAAGAGCCTGAAAACATGTGAAAAATATAAAGACCTTCAAAATGTGTGAAATTCATGAGGATCATGAAACGGTCTGAAAAACAGGAGAAGCATGAAGTGGTGTGGAAAAACATGAAGAGCCTGAAAAGATGTGAAAAATATGAAGAGCTTCAAAATGTGTCAAAACTATGAGGAGTATGAAACGGTCTGAAAAATAGGAGCAGCATGAAACGGTGTTCAAAAACATGAAGAGCCTGAAAAGGTGTGAAAAATATGAAGAGCTTCAAAAGGTGTGAGGATGAAACCGTCTGAAAAATAGGAGGAGCATGAAGCGTTGTTCAAATATATGAAGAGCCTGAAAAGGTGTGAAATATATGAAGAGATTCAAAACGTGTCAAAAATATGAGGAGCATGAAACGGTCTGAAAAAAAGGAGGAGCAGGAAACCGTCTTCAAAAACATGAAGAGCCTGAAAAGGTGTGAAAAATATGAAGAGCTTCAAAAGGTGTTAAAAATAGGAGGAGCATGAAGCGGTGTTGAAAAACATGAAGAGGCTGAAAATGTGTGTAAAATATGAAGAGCTTCAAAACGTGACAAAAATATTAGGAGCATGAAACAGTCTGAAATATAGGTGGATCAAGAAGCGGTGTTGAAAACATGAAGAGCGTGAAAACATGTGAAAAATATGAAGAGCTTCAAAAGTTGTGAAAAATATGAAGAGCTTCAAAAGTTGTGAAAAATATGAAGAGCTACAAAAGACGTGAAAAACATGAGGAGCATGAAACGGTCTGAAAAATAGGAGGAGCATGAAGCAGTGTTGAAAAACATGAAAACCTGAAAATGTGTGAAAAATATGAAGGGCTTCAAAAGGTGTCAAATATATGAGGAGCATGAAACGGTCTGAAAAATAGGAGGAGCATGAAGCGGTGTTCAAAAAAATGAAGAGCCTGAAAAGGTGTGAAAAATACGAAGTGCTTCAAAAGGTGTCAAAAATATGAGGAGCATGAAACGGTCTGAAAAATAGGAGGAGCATGAAGCGGTGTTCAAAAAAATGAAGAGCCTGAAAAGGTGTGAAAAATATGAAGTGCTTCAAAAGGTGTCAAAAATATGAGGAGCTTGAATCGGTCTGAAAAATAGGAGGAGCATGAAGCGGTGTTGAAAAAAATGAAGAGCCTGAAAAGGTGTGAAATATATGAAGAGCCTCAAAACGTGTCAAATATAAGAGGAGCATGAAACGGTCTGAACAATAGGAGGAGCATGAAGCGGTGTTGAAAAACATGAAGAGCCTGAAAATATGTGAAAAATATTAAGAGCTTCAAAAGGTGTGAAAAATATGAGGAGCATGAAACGGTCTGAAAAATAGGAGGAGCATGAAGCCGTGTTGAAAAACATGAAGAGCCTGAAAGGGTGTAACAAATATGAAGAGTTTCAGAAGGTGTCAAAAATGAGAAGAGCATGAAACGGTCTGAAAAATAGGAGGAGCATGAAGTGGTGTTGAAAAACATGAAGAGCCTGAAAAAGTGTGAAATATATGAAGAGCTTCAAAAGGTGTGAAGTACATGAGGAGAATGAAACCGTCCGAAAAATAGGAGGAGCATGAAGCGGTGTTCCAATACATGAAGAGCCTGAAAAGGTGTGAAATATATGAAGAGATTCAAAAGCTGTCAAAAATATGAGGAGCATGAAACGGTCTGAAAAATAGGAGCATGAAACGGTGATAAAAAACATGAAGAGCCTGAAAAGGTGTGAAAAATATGAAGAGCTTCAAAAGGTGTGAAATTCATGAGGAGCATGAAATGGTCTGAAAAATAGGAGAAGAATGAAGTGGTGGGGAAAAACATGAAGAGCCTGAAAAGGTGTGAAAAATATGAAGAGCTTCAAGAGGTGTCAAATATATGAAGAGCATGAAACGGTCTGAAAAATAGGAGGATCATGAAGCGGTGATCAAAAACATGAAGAGCCTGAAAATATGTGAAAAATATAAAGACCTTCAAAATGTGTGAAATTCATGAGGATCATGAAACGGTCTGAAAAACAGGAGAAGCATGAAGTGGTGTGGAAAAACATGAAGAGCCTGAAAAGATGTGAAAAATATGAAGAGCTTCAAAATGTGTCAAAACTATGAGGAGTATGAAACGGTCTGAAAAATAGGAGCAGCATGAAACGGTGTTCAAAAACATGAAGAGCCTGAAAAGGTGTGAAAAATATGAAGAGCTTCAAAAGGTGTGAAATACATGAGGAGGATGAAACCGTCTGAAAAATAGGAGGAGCATGAAGCGTTGTTCAAATATATGAAGAGCCTGAAAAGGTGTGAAATATATGAAGAGATTCAAAACGTGTCAAAAATATGAGGAGCATGAAACGGTCTGAAAAAAAGGAGGAGCAGGAAACCGTGTTCAAAAACATGAAGAGCCTGAAAAGGTGTGAAAAATATGAAGAGCTTCAAAAGGTGTTAAAAATAGGAGGAGCATGAAGCGGTGTTGAAAAACATGAAGAGGCTGAAAATGTGTGTAAAATATGAAGAGCTTCAAAACGTGACAAAAATATTAGGAGCATGAAACAGTCTGAAATATAGGTGGATCAAGAAGCGGTGTTGAAAACATGAAGAGCGTGAAAACATGTGAAAAATATGAAGAGCTTCAAAAGTTGTGAAAAATATGAAGAGCTTCAAAAGTTGTGAAAAATATGAAGAGCTACAAAAGACGTGAAAAACATGAGGAGCATGAAACGGTCTGAAAAATAGGAGGAGCATGAAGCAGTGTTGAAAAACATGAAAACCTGAAAATGTGTGAAAAATATGAAGGGCTTCAAAAGGTGTCAAATATATGAGGAGCATGAAACGGTCTGAAAAATAGGAGGAGCATGAAGCGGTGTTCAAAAAAATGAAGAGCCTGAAAAGGTGTGAAAAATACGAAGTGCTTCAAAAGGTGTCAAAAATATGAGGAGCATGAAACGGTCTGAAAAATAGGAGGAGCATGAAGCGGTCTTCAAAAAAATGAAGAGCCTGAAAAGGTGTGAAAAATATGAAGTGCTTCAAAAGGTGTCAAAAATATGAGGAGCTTGAATCGGTCTGAAAAATAGGAGGAGCATGAAGCGGTGTTGAAAAAAATGAAGAGCCTGAAAAGGTGTGAAATATATGAAGAGCCTCAAAACGTGTCAAATATAAGAGGAGCATGAAACGGTCTGAACAATAGGAGGAGCATGAAGCGGTGTTGAAAAACATGAAGAGCCTGAAAATATGTGAAAAATATTAAGAGCTTCAAAAGGTGTGAAAAATATGAGGAGCATGAAACGGTCTGAAAAATAGGAGGAGCATGAAGCCGTGTTGAAAAACATGAAGAGCCTGAAAGGGTGTAACAAATATGAAGAGTTTCAGAAGGTGTCAAAAATGAGAAGAGCATGAAACGGTCTGAAAAATAGGAGGAGCATGAAGTGGTGTTGAAAAACATGAAGAGCCTGAAAAAGTGTGAAATATATGAAGAGCTTCAAAAGGTGTGAAGTACATGAGGAGAATGAAACCGTCCGAAAAATAGGAGGAGCATGAAGCGGTGTTCCAATACATGAAGAGCCTGAAAAGGTGTGAAATATATGAAGAGATTCAAAAGCTGTCAAAAATATGAGGAGCATGAAACGGTCTGAAAAAAAGGAGGAGCAGGAAACCGTGTTCAAGAACATGAAGAGCCTGAAAAGGTGTGAAAAATTTGAGGTGCTTCAAAAGGTGTGAAAATTCGGAGGAGCATGTAGCGATGTTCAAATACATGAAGAGCCTGAAAATGTGTGTAAAATATGAAGAGCTTCAAAACGTGACAAAAATATGAGGAGCATGAAACGATCTGAAAAATAGGAGGATCAAGAAGCGGTGTTGAAAAACATGAAGATCTGAAAACTTGTGAAAAACATGAAGAGCCTGAAAATGTGTGAAAAATATGAAGAGCTTCAAAATGTGTCAAAAATATGAGGAGCATGAAACGGTCTGAAATATAGGAGGAGCATGAAGCGGTGTTGAAAAACCTGAAGAGACTGAAAACGTGTGAAATACATGAAGAGCTTCAAAAGGTGTGAAAAATATGAAGAGCTTCAAAAGGTGTCAAAAATATGAGGAGCATGAAACGGTCTGAAAAATAGGAGGAGCATGAAACGGTGTTCAAAAACATGAAGCGGCTGAAAAGGTGTGAAAGATATGAAGAGCCTCAAAATGTGTGAAATACATGAGGACCATGAAACGGTCTGAAAAAAAGGAGGAGCATGAAGCGGTGTTGAAAAACATGAAGAGCCTGAAAATGTGTGAAATATATGAAGAGCTTCAAAAAGTGTGAAAAATATGAAGAGCTTCAAAAGGTGTGAAATACATGAGGAGCATGAAACGGTCTGAAAAATAGGAGGAGCATGAAGTGGTGTTGAAAAACATGAAGAGCCTGAAAATGTGTGAAAAATATGAAGAGCTTCAAAAGGTGTGAAAAATATGAGGAGCATGAAACGGTCTGAAAAATAGGAGTAGCATGAAGCCGTGTTGAAAAACATGAAGAGCCTGAAAGGGTGTAACAAATATGAAGAGCTTCAGAAGGTGTCAAAAATGAGATGAGCATGAAATGGTTTGAAAAATAGGAGGAGCATGAAGTGGTGTTGAAAAACATGAAGAGCCTGAAAAAGTGTGAAATATATGAAGAGCTTCAAAAGGTGTGAAGTACATGAGGAGAATGAAACCGTCCGAAAAATAGGAGGAGCATGAAGTGGTGTTCCAATATATGAAGAGCCTGAAAAGGTGTGAAATATATGAAGAGATTCAAAAGGTGTCAAAAATATGAGGAGCATGAAACGGTCTGAAAAAAAGGAGGAGCAGGAAACCGTGTTCAAGAACAAGAAGAGCCTGAAAAGGTGTGAAAAATTTGAGGTGCTTCAAAAGGTGTGAAAATTAGGAGGAGCATGAAACGGTCTGAAAAATAGGAGGATCAAGAAACGGTGTTGAAAAACATGCAGATCTGAAAACTTGTGAAAAATATAAAGAGCTTCAAAAGGTGTGAAAAATATGAAGAGCTTCAAAAGGTGTCAAAAATGAGATGAGCATGAAACGGTCTGAAAAATATGTGGAGCATAAAGTGGTGTTGAAAAACATGAAGCCTCAAAAGGTGTGAAATACTTGAGGAGCATGAATCGGTCTGAAAAATTGGAGGAGCATGAAGCGGTGTTGAAAAACATGAAGAGCCTGAAAATGTGAGAAAAATATGAAGAGCTACAAAAGGTGTGAAGTACAGGAGGAGCATTAATCGGTCTGAAAAATAGGAGTAGCATGAAGCGGTGTTGAAAAACATGAAGAGCCTGAAAAGGTGTGAAAAATATGAAGAGCTTCAAATGGTGTGAAAAATACGAGGAGCATGAAGAGGTGTTCAAAAACATGAAAAGCCTGAAATGTTGTAAAAAATATGAAAAGCTTCAAAAGGTGTCAAAAATATGAGGAGCATGAAACGGTCTGAAAAACCGGAGGAGCATGAAGCGGTGTTCAAAAACATGAAGAGCCTGAAAAGGTGTGAAAAATTTGAAGAGCTTCAAAAATGTGAAATATATGAAGAGCTTCAAAAGGTGTGAAATATATGAAGAGCTTCAAAAGGTGTCAAAAATTAGATGAGCAAGAAACGGTCTGAAAAATAGGAGGAGCATGAAGTGGTGTTGAAAAACATGAAGAGCCTGAAAATGTGTGAAATATATGAAGAGCTTCAAAAGGTGTGAAAAATATGAAGAGCTTCAAAAGGTGTCAAAAATATGAAGAGCATTAAACGGTCGCAAAAATAGGAGGAACTTGAAGTGGTGTTCGAACACATGAAGAGTCTGAAAAGGTGTGAAATATAAGAAGAGTTTCAAAAGGTGTCAAAATTATGAGGTGCATGAAACGGTCTGAAAAATAGGAAGATCATGAAACAGTGTTGAAAAACATGAAGAGCCTGAAAAGGTGTGAAAAATATGAAGAGCTTCAAAACGTGTCAAAAATATGAGGAGAATGAAACTGTCTGAAAAATAGGAGAAGCATGATGCGGTGTTGAAAAATATGAAGAGCCTGAAAACGTGTGAAAAATATGAAGATCTTCAAAAGGAATGAAAAATATGAGGAGCTTCAAAAGGTGTCAAAAATGAGATGACCATGAAACGGTCTGAGAAATAGAAGGAGCATGAAGTTCTTTTCAAAAAAATGAAGAATCTGAAAAGGTGTGAAGTATATGAAGATTTCAAAAGGTGTCAAAAATATGAGGAGCATGAAACGGTCTGAAAAATAGGAGGAGCATGAAGTCATGATGAAAAACATTAAGAGCGTGAAAATGTGTGAAAAATACGAAGAGCTTCAAAAGGTGTCACAAATATGAGGAGCATGAAACGGTCTGAAATATATGAGGAGCATGAAGCGGTGTTCAAAAACATGAAGAGCCTGAAAACGTGTGAAAAATCTGAAGAGCTTCAAAAATGTGAAAAATATGAAGAGCTTCAAAAGGTGTGAAATATATGAAGAGCTTCAAAAGGTGTCAAAAATTAGATGAGCATGAAACTGTCTGAAAAATAGGAGGAGCATGAAGTGTTATTGAAAATCATGACGAGCCTGAAAAGGTGTGTAAAATATGAAGAGCTTCAAAAGGTGTCAAAAATATGAGGAGCATGAAATGGTCTGAAAAATACTAGGAGCATGAAACGGTGTTCAAAAACAGGAGGAGCCTGAAAAGGTGTGAAAAATATGAAGAGCTTCAAAAGGTGTCAAAAATAAGAGGAGCATGAAACGGTCTGAAAAATAGGAGGAGCATGAAGCGGTGTTCAAAAATATGAAGAGCCTGAAAATTTGTGAAAACTATGAAGAGCTTCAGAAGGTGTCATAAATTAGATGAGCATGAAACGGTCTGAAAAATAGGAGGAGCATGAAGCCGTGTTGAAAAACATTAACAGCCTGAAAATGTGTGAAATATATGAAGAGCTTCAAAAGATTTCAGAAATGAGAGGAGCATGAAACGGTCTGAAAATAGGAGGAGCATGAAGCGGTGTTGAAAAACATGAGGAGCCTGAAAAGGTGTGAAAAATATGAAGAGCTTCAAAAGTTGTGAAAAATATGAAGAGCTTCAAATGGTGTCAAAAATGAGAAGAGCATAAAAGGGTCTGAAAAATAGGAGAAGCATGAAGTGGTGTTGAAAAATATGAAGAGCCTGAAAAAGTGTGAAATATATGAGGAGCTTCAAAAGGCGTGAAAAATATGAAGAGCTTTAAAAGAGGTCAAAAATATGAGGAGCATGAAACGGTCTGAAAAATAGGAGGAGCATTGTAGCATTGTTCAAAAACTTGAAGAGCCTGAAAAGGTGTGAAAAATATGAAGAGCTTCAAAAGGTGTCAAAAATATGAGGAGCATGAAATGGTCTGAAAAATACTAGGAGCATGAAACGGTGTTCAAAAACAGGAGGAGCCTGAAAAGGTGTGAAAAATATGAAGAGCTTCAAAAGGTGTCAAAAATAAGAGGAGCATGAAACGGTCTGAAAAATAGGAGGAGCATGAAGTGGTGTTGAAAAACATGAAGAGCCTGAAAAGGTGTGAAAAATATGAAGAGCTTCAAAAGCTGTGAAAAATATGAGGAGCACCAAATGGTCTGAAAAATTAGAGGAGCATGAAGCTGTGGTGAAAAACATGAAGAGCCTGAAAAGGTGTAGAAAATATGAAGAGCTTCAAAAGGTGTCAAAAATATGAGGAACATGAAACGGTCTGAAAAATAGGAGGAGCATGAAGTGGGGTTGAAAATCATGAAGAGCCTGAAAACGTTTGAAAAATATGAAGAGCTTCAAAAGGAGTGAAATACATGAGGAGCATGAAACCGTCGCAAAAATAGGAGGAACTTGAAGTGGTGTTCGAAAACATGAAGAGTCTGAAAAGGTGTGAAATATAAGAAGAGCTTCAAAGGGTGTCAAAATTATGAGGAGCATGAAACGGTCTGAAAAATAGGAGGATCATGAAGCGTTGTTGAAAAACATGAACAGCCTGAAAAGGTGTGAATAATATGAAGAGATTCAAAGGTTTAAAATATATGAGGAGCATGAAACGGTCTGAAAAATAGAAGCAGCATAAAACGGTGTTCAAAGACATGAAGAGCCTGAAAAGGTGTGAAAAATACGAAGAGCTTCAAAAGGTGTGAAATACATGAGGAGGAAGAAACGGTCAGAAAAATAGGAGGAGCATGAAGCGGTATTCTAAACATGAAAAGCCTGAAAAAGTGTGAAAAATATGAAGAGCTTCACTTGTTTGAAAAATAAGAAGAGCCTGAAAAGGTGTGAAAAATATGAAGAGCAACAAAAGGTGTCAAAAATATGAGGAGCATGAAATGGTCTGCAAAAAAGGAAAAGCATGAAGTGGTGTTGAAAAACTTGAAGAGCCTGAAAAGGTGTGAAAAATATGAAAAGCTTCAAAAGGTGTCAAAATATGAGGAGCATGAAACGGTCTGAAAAATAGGAGGAGCATGAAGCAGTGTTCAAAAACATGAAGAGCCTGAAAAGGTGTGAAAAATATGAAGAGCTTCTAAAGGTGTCAAAAATATGAGGAGCATGAAACAGTCTGAAAAATAGCAGGAGCATGAAGCAGTGTTGAAAAACATGAAAAGTCTGAAAAGGTGTGAAAAATATGAAGAGCTTCAAAAGATGTGAAAAATATGAGGAGCATGAAACTGTCTGAAAAATAGAAACAGCAGGAAACGGTGTTGAAAAACATGAAGAGCCTGAAAATGTGTGAACAACATGAAGAGCCTGAAAAGGTGTGAAAAATATGAAGAGTTTCAAAAGGTGTGAAAAATATGAAGAGCTTCAAAAGGTGTCAAAAATGAGATCAACAAGAAACCGTCTGAAAAATAGGAGGAGCATGAAGCGGTGTTGAAAAATATGAAGAGCCTGAAAAGGTGTGAAAAATATGAAGAGTTTCAAAAGGTGTGAAAAATATGAAGAGCTTCAAAAGGTGTCAAAAATGAGATCAACAAGAAACCGTCTGAAAAATAGGAGGAGCATGAAGCGGTGTTGAAAAATATGAAGAGCCTGAAAAGGTGTGAAAAATATGAAGAGCTTATAAATGTGTCAAATATATGAGGAGCATGAATCGGTCTGAAAAATAGGAGGAGCATGAAGTGGTGTTGAAAAACATTAAGAGCCTGAAAAGGTGTGTAAAATATGAAGAGCTTCAAAAAGTGTCAAAAATATGAGGAGCATGAAACTGTCTGAAAAATAGGAGGAGCATGAAACGGTGATCAAAAACATGAAGAGCCTGAAAAGGTTTGAAAAATATGAAGAGCTTCAAAAGATGTGAAATACATGAGGAGCATGAAACGGGCTGAAAAATAGGAGAAGCATGAAGTGGTGTGGAAAAACATGAACAGCCTGAAAAGGTGTGAAAAATATGAAGAGCTTCAAAAGGTGTGAAATACATGAGGAGCATGAAACTCTTTGAAAAATAGGAGGAGCATGAAGCTGTTTTCAAAATCATGAAGAGCCTGAAAAGTTGTCAAAAATATGAAAAGCTTCAAAAGGTGTCAAATATGAGATGAGCATGAAACGGTCTGAAAAATAGGAAGATCATGAAAAGGTGTTGAAAAATATGAAGTCACTAAAAGTTGTGAAAAATAGAAAGAGCTTCAAAAGGTGTCAAAAATATGAGGAGCATCAAACGGTCTGAAAAATAAGAGGAGCATTAAGCGGTCGTCAAAAACATGAAGAGCCTGAAAAGGTGTGAAAAATAGGAAGAGCTTCAAAACGTGTGAAATATATGAGGAGCATGAAACGGTCTGAAAATTAGGAGAAGCATGAAGTGGTGTGGAAAAACATGAAGAGCCTGAAAAGGTGTGAAAAATATGAAGAGCTTCAAAATGGGTCAAAAATATGAAGAGCATGAAACGGTCTGAAAAATAGGAGAACCATGAAGCGGTGTTCAAAAACATGAACAGCCTGAAAAGGTGTGAAAAATATGAAGAGCTTCAAAAGTTGTGAAATACATGAGGAGCATGAAACTCTCTGAAAAATAGGAGGAGCATGAAGCGGTGATCAAAAACATGAAGAGCCTAAAAAGTAGTGAAAATTATGAAAAGCTTCAAAAGGTGTCAAAAATGAGATGAGCATGAAACGGTCTGAAAAATAGGAGTATCATGAAACGGTCTGAAAAATAGAAGCAGCATGAAACTGTGTTGAAAAACATGAAGAGCATGAAAATGTGTGAAAAATATGAAGAGCTTCAAAAGGTGTGAAATACATGAGGAGCATGAAACGTCTGAAAATTTAGTGAAGCATGAGGTGGTGTGGAAAAACATGAAGAGCCTGAACAGGTGTGAAAAATATGAAGAGTTTCAAAAGGTGTAAAAAATATGAAGAGCATGAAATGATCTGAAAAATAAGAGGATCATGAAGCGTTGTTCAAAAACATGAAGCGCCTGAAAAGGTGTAAAAAATATGACGAGCTTCAAAATGTGTGAAATACATGAGGAGCATTAAACGGCCTGAAATATAGGAGGAACATGAACCGGTGTTCAAATACAAGAAGAGCCTGAAAAGTTGTGAAAAATATGAAGAGCTCCAAAAGGTGTGAAAATATGAAGAGCTTCAAAACGTTTCAAAACTGAGATGAGCATGAAACGGTCTGAAAAATAGGAGGAGCATGAAGTGGTGTTGAAAAATGAAGAGCCTGAAAAGGTGTGAAAAATATGAATACCTTCTAAATGTGTCAAAAATATGAGGAGCATGAAACGGTCTGAGAAATTGGAGGAGCATGAAATGATGTTGAAAAACTAGAAGAGCATGAAAAGGTGTGAAAAATATGAAGAGCTTCTAAAAGTATCAAAAATATGAGGTGCATGAAACAGTCTGAAAAATAGGAGGAGCATGAAGCGTTGTTGAAAAACATGAAGAGCATGAAAAGGTGTGAAAATATGAAGAGCTTCAAAAGGTGTCAAAAATATAGGGGCATGAAACGGTCTGAAAAATACGAGGAGCATGAAGTGGTGTTAAAAACATGAAGAGCCTGAAAAGGTGTGATAAATATGAAGAGCTTCAAAAGGTGTGAAAAATATGAGGAGCATGAAACGGTCTGAAAAACAGAAGCAGCATGAAACGGTGATGAAAAATATGAGAGCCTGAAAAGGTGTGAAAAATATGAAGAGCTTCAAAAGGTGTGAAAAACATGAAGAGCTTCAAAAGGTGTGAAAAACATGAGGAGCATGAAACGGTCTTAAAAACAGAAGCAGCATGAAGCAGTGTTGAAAAACATGAAGAGCCTGAAAACGTGTGAAAAATATGAAGAGCTTCAAAAGGTGTGAAAAATATGAAGAGCTTCAAAAGATGTGAAAAATATGAGGAGCATGAAACGGTCTGAAAAATAGAAGCAGCATGAAGCGGTGTTGAAAAACATGAAGAACCTGAAAAGGTGTGAGAAATATGAAGAGCTTCAATAGGTGTCAAAAATATGAGGAGCATGAAACGGTCTTAAAAATACTAGGAGAATGAAGATGTGTTGCAAAACATGAAGAGCCTGAAAAGGTGTGAAAAACATGAAGAGCCTGAAAAGGTGTGAAAAATATGAAGAGCTTCATAAGGTGTGAAATACATGAGGAGCATGAAACTCTCTGAAAAATAGGAGGAGCATGAAGTGGTGTTGTAAAACCTGAAGAGCCTGAAAAGGTGTGAAAAATATGAAGAGCTTCAAAAGGTGTCAAAAATATGAGGAGCATGAAACGGTCTGAAAAATAGGTGGAGCATGAAGCGGTGTTCAAAAACATGAAGAGCCTGAAAACGTGTGAAAAATATGAAGAGCTTCAAAAGGTGTCAAATACATGAGGATCTTAAACGGTCTGAAAAAAGGGGGAGCATGAAGCGGTGTTCAAAATAGGAAGAGCCTGAAAAGTTGTGAAAAATATGAAGAGCTTCAAAAGGTGTGAAAATTATGAGGAGCATGAAACGGTCTGAAAAATAGGAGGAGCATGAAGCTGTGTTCAAAATCACGAAGAGCCTGAAAAGGTGTGAAAAATATGAAGAGCTTTAAAAGGTGTCAATTTTATGAGGAGCATGAAACGGTCTGAAAAATAGGAGGAGAATGAATCGGTGTTGAAAAACATAAGGAGCATGAAAAGGTGTGAAAAATATGAAGAGCTTTAAAAGGTGTGAAAAATATGAGGTGCATGAAACGGTCTGAAAAATAGGAGGAGCATGATGCGGTGTTGAAAAATATGAAGAGCCTGAAAAGGTGTGAAAAATATGAAGAGCTTCAAAAGGTGTCAAAAATATGAGGAGCATGAAACGGTCTGAAAATTAGGAGGAGCATGAAGCGTTGTTGAAAAACATGAAGAGCATGAAAAGGTGTGAAAATATGAAGATCTTCTAAAGGTGTCAAAAATATGAGGAGCATGAAACGGTCTTAAAAATTGGAGGAGCATGAAGCGGTGTTGAAAATCATGAAGGGCCTGAAAAGGTGTGAAAAATATGAAGAGTTTCAAAAGGTGTGAAAATATGAAGAGCTTCAAAAGGTGTCAAAAATGAGATCAACATGAAACCGTCTGAATAATAGGAGGAGCATGCAGCGGTGTTGAAAAATATGAAGATCCTGAAAAGGTGTGAAAATATGAAGAGCTTCTAAATGTGTCAAATATATGAGGAGCATGAAACGGTCTGAAAAATAGGAGGATCATGAAATGGTGATGAAAAATATGAGAGCCTGAAAAGGTTTGAAAAATATGAAGAGCTTCAAAAGGTGTGAAAAACATGAAGAGCTTCAAAAGGTGTGAAAAACATGAGGAGCATGAAACGGTCTTAAAAACAGAAGCAGCATGAAGCAGTGTTGAAAAACATGAAGAGCCTGAAAACGTGTGAAAAATATGAAGAGCTTCAAAAGGTGTGAAAAATATGAAGAGCTTCAAAAGATATGAAAAATATGAGGAGCATGAAACGGTCTGAAAAATAGAAGCAGCATGAAGCGGTGTTGAAAAACATGAAGATCCTGAAAAGGTGTGAGAAATATGAAGAGCTTCAATAGGTGTCAAAAATATGAGGAGCATGAAACGGTCTTAAAAATACTAGGAGAATGAAGATGTGTTGCAAAACATGAAGAGCCTGAAAAGGTGTGAAAAACATGAAGAGCCTGAAAAGGTGTGAAAAATATGAAGAGCTTCATAAGGTGTGAAATACATGAGGAGCATGAAACTCTCTGAAAAATAGGAGGAGCATGAAGTGGTGTTGTAAAACTTGAAGAGCCTGAAAAGGTGTGAAAAATATGAAGAGCTTCAAAAGGTGTCAAAAATATGAGGAGGATGAAACGGTCTGAAAAATAGGTGGAGCATGAAGCCGTGTTGAAAAACCTGAAGAGCCTGAAAAGGTGTGAAAAATATGAAGAGCTTCAAAAGGTGTCAAAAATATGAGGAGCATGAAACGGTCTGAAAAATAGGTGGAGCATGAAGCGGTGTTCAAAAACATGAAGAGCCTGAAAACGTGTGAAAAATATGAAGAGCTTCAAAAGGTGTCAAATACATGAGGATCTTAAACGCTCTGAAAAAAGGGGGAGCATGAAGCGGTGTTCAAAATAGGAAGAGCCTGAAAAGTTGTGAAAAATATGAAGAGCTTCAAAAGGTGTGAAAATTATGAGGAGCATGAAACGGTCTGAAAAATAGGAGGAGCATGAAGCTGTGTTCAAAATCACGAAGAGCCTGAAAAGGTGTGAAAAATATGAAGAGCTTTAAAAGGTGTCAATTTTATGAGGAGCATGAAACGGTCTGAAAAATAGGAGGAGAATGAATCGGTGTTGAAAAACATAAGGAGCATGAAAAGGTGTGAAAAATATGAAGAGCTTTAAAAGGTGTGAAAAATATGAAGTGCATGAAACGGTCTGAAAAATAGGAGGAGCATGATGCGGTGTTGAAAAATATGAAGAGCCTGAAAAGGTGTGAAAAATATGAAGAGCTTCAAAAGGTGTCAAAAATATGAGGAGCATGAAACGGTCTGAAAATTAGGAGGAGCATGAAGCGTTGTTGAAAAACATGAAGAGCATGAAAAGGTGTGAAAATATGAAGTTCTTCTAAAGGTGTCAAAAATATGAGGAGCATGAAACGGTCTTAAAAATTGGAGGAGCATGAAGCGGTGTTGAAAATCATGAAGGGCCTGAAAAGGTGTGAAAAATATGAAGAGTTTCAAAAGGCGTGAAAATATGAAGAGCTTCAAAAGGTGTCAAAAATGAGATCAACATGAAACCGTCTGAATAATAGGAGGAGCATGCAGCGGTGTTGAAAAATATGAAGATCCTGAAAAGGTGTGAAAATATGAAGAGCTTCTAAATGTGTCAAATATATGAGGAGCATGAAACGGTCTGAAAAATAGGAGGATCATGAAACGGTGATGAAAAATATGAGAGCCTGAAAAGGTTTGAAAAATATGAAGAGCTTCAAAAGGTGTGAAAAACATGAAGAGCTTCAAAAGGTGTGAAAAACATGAGGAGCATGAAACGGTCTTAAAAACAGAAGCAGCATGAAGCAGTGTTGAAAAACATGAAGAGCCTGAAAACGTGTGAAAAATATGAAGAGCTTCAAAAGGTGTGAAAAATATGAAGAGCTTCAAAAGATATGAAAAATATGAGGAGCATGAAACGGTCTGAAAAATAGAAGCAGCATGAAGCGGTGTTGAAAAACATGAAGATCCTGAAAAGGTGTGAGAAATATGAAGAGCTTCAATAGGTGTCAAAAATATGAGGAGCATGAAACGGTCTTAAAAATACTAGGAGAATGAAGATGTGTTGCAAAACATGAAGAGCCTGAAAAGGTGTGAAAAACATGAAGAGCCTGAAAAGGTGTGAAAAATATGAAGAGCTTCATAAGGTGTGAAATACATGAGGAGCATGAAACTCTCTGAAAAATAGGAGGAGCATGAAGTGGTGTTGTAAAACTTGAAGAGCCTGAAAAGTTGTGAAAAATATGAAGAACTTCAAAAGGTGCCAAAAATATGAGGAGCATGAAACGGCTGAAATAAAGGAGGAGCATGAAACGGTCTGAAAAATAGGAGGAGCATGAAACGTTGTTCAAAAACATGAAGAGCCTGAAAAGCTGTGAAATATATGAAGAGTTTCAAAAGGTGTGAAATATATGAAGAGCTTCAAAAGGTGTGAAATACATGAGGAGCAGGAAACAGTCTGAAAAATAGGAGGAGCATGAAGTGGTGTTCAAAAACATGAAGAGCCTGAAAAGGTGTGAAATATATGAAGAGCTTCAAAAGGTGTCAAAAATATGAGGAGCATGAGACGGTCTGAAAAATAGGAGGAGCATGACAGGGTTCAAAAACATGAAGAGCCTGAAAAGGTGTGAAAAATATGAGAGCTTCAAAAGGTGTGAAATACATGAGAAGCATGAAACGGTCTGAAAAATAGGAGGAACATAAAACGGTGTTCAAAAACATGAAGGGCCTGAAAAGGTGTGAAATATATGAAGAACCTCAAAACGTGTCAAAAATATGAGGAGCATGAAACGGTCTGAAAAATAGGAGGAGCAAGAAGCGGTGTTGAAAAACATGAAGAGCATGAAAAGGTGTGAAAAATATGAAGAGCTACAAAGGTGTCAAATGTATGAGGAGCATGAAACGGTCTGAAAATATGAGGAGCATGAAGCGGTGCTCTAAAACATGAGGAGCCTGAAAAGATGTGAAATATATGAAGAGCTTCAAAATGTGTGAAGAATATGAGGAGAATTAAAAGGTCTGAAAAATAGGAGGAGCATGAAGAGGTGTTGAATAATATGAAGAGCCTGAAAAGGTGTGAAAAATATGAAGAGTTTCAAAAGGTGTCAAAAATATGAGGAGCATGAAACGGTGTGAAAAATAGGAGGAGCATGAATCATTGTTGAAAAACATGAAATGCCTGAAAATTTGTGAAAAACATGAAGAGACTGAAAAGGTGTGAAATATATGAAGAACTTCAAAAAGTGTGAAAAATATGAGGAGCATGAAACGTTCTGAAATATTGGAGGAGCATGAAGCGGTGTTGAAAAACATGAAGAGACAGAAATGATGTGAAAAATATGAAGAGCTTCAAAAGGTGTCAAAAATATGGGGACCATGAAACGGTCCGAAAAATAGGAGGAGCATGAACTGGTGTTGAAAAACATGAAGAGCCTGAAAAAGTGTGAAATATATGAAGAGCTTCAAAATGTGTGAAATACATGAGGAGCATTAAACGGTCTGAAAAATAGGAGGAGCATGATGCGGTGTTCTAAAACATGAAGAGCCTGAAAAGGTGTCAAAAATATGAAGAGATTCAAAAGGTGTGAAAAATATGAAGAGCTTCAAAATGTTTCAAAAATGAGATGAGCATGAAACGGTCTGAAAAAGATGAGGAGCATGAAGTGGTGTTGAAACACATGAAGAGCCTGAAAAGGTGTGAAAAAAATGAAGACGTTCAAAGGTGTCAAATACATGAGGATCATGAAATGGTTTGAAAAATAGGAGGAGCATGAAACGGTGTTCAAAAACATGAAGGGCCTGAAAAGGTTTGAAAAATATGAAGAGCTTCAAAAGGTGTCAAAAATATGAGGAGCATGAAACGGTCTAAAAAATAGGAGGAGCATGAAGTGTTGTTGCAAATCATGAAGAGCCTGAAAAAGTATGAAATATATGAAGAGCTTCAAAAGGTGTAAAAAATATGAGGAGCTTCAAAAGGTGTCAAAAATATGAGGAGCATGAAACGGTCTGAAAAAAGGAGGAGCATGAAGCGGTGTTGAAAAACATGAAGAGCCTGAAAATGTGTGAGAAATATGAAGAGTTTCAAAAGGTGTCAAAAATATGAAGAGCATCAAAAGGTGTCAAAAATGAGAGGAGCATGAAGGGGTCTGAAAAATAGGAGGAGGAGGAAGTGCTGTTGAAAAACATGAAGAGCCTGAAAAGTTGTGAAATATATGAAGAGCTTCAAAAGGTGTCAAAAATACGAGGAGCATGAAACGGTCTGAAAATTAGGAACAGTTTGAAACTGTGTTCAAAAACATGAAGAGCCTGAAAAGGTGTGAACAATGTGAAGGACTTCAAAAGGTGTGAAATACATAAGGAGCATGAAACGGTCTGAAAATAGGAGGAGCATGATGCGGTTTTCAAAACATGAGGAGTCTGAAATCGTGTGAAAAATATGAAGAGCTTCAAAAGGTGTCAAAAATATGAGGAGCATGAAACCATCTCAAAAATAGGAGGATCATGAAGCGGTGTTCAAAAACATGAAGAGTATGAAAAGGTGTGAAAAATATGAAGAGCTTCAAAAGGTGTCAAAAATATGAGGAGCATGAAACGGTCTGAAAAATAGGAGGAGCATGAAACCGTGTTATAAAACCTGAAGAGTCTGAAAAGTTGTGAAAAATATGAAGGGCTTCAAAATGTGTGAAATACATGAGGAGCATGAAACGGTCTGTAAATTAGGAGGAGCAAGAAGCTGTGTTCAAAAACATGAGAGCCTGAGAAGTTGAGAAAAATATGAAGAGCTTCAAAAGGTGTGAAATACATGAGGAGCATGAAACGGTCTGAAAAATAGGAGGAGCATGAAGCGGTGTTCAAAAACATGAAGAGCCTGAAAAGGTGTGAAAAATATGAAGAGCTTCAAAAGGTGTGAAAAATATGAAGAGCTTCAAAACGTATCAAAAATATCAGGAGCATGAAACGGTCTGGAAAATAGGATGAGCATGAAGCGGTGGTTAAAAACATGAAGAGCATGAAAGGTGTGAAAAATATGAAGAGCTTCAAAAGGTGTGAAAAAAATGAGGAGCATGAAACGGTCTGGAAAATAGGAGGAGCATGAAGCGGTGTTGAAAAACATGAAGAGCCTGAAAAGGTGTGAAAAATATGAAGAGCTTCAAAAGATGTGAAAAATAGGAGGAGCATGAAGCGGTGTAATAAACATGAAGAGCCTGAAAAGGTGTGAAAAATATGAAGAGCTTCAAAAGGTGTGAAAAAAATGAAGAGCTTCAAAACGTGTCAAAAATATGAGGAGCATGAAACGGTCTGATAAATAGGAGGAGCCAGACGCGGTGTTGAAAAACATTAAGAGCCTGAAAACGTTTGAAAAATATGAAGAGCTTCAAAAGGTGTGGAAAATATGAAGAGCTTCAAAATGTGTCAAAAGCGAGATGAGTATGAAACGGTCTGAAAAATAGGAGGAGCATGAAATGGTGTTGAAAAACATGAAGAGCCTGAAAATGTGTGAAATATATGAAGAGCTTCAAAAGGTGTCAAAAATATGAGGAGCATGGAACGGTCTGAAAAATTGGGGGAGCATGAAACGGTGTTGAAAAATATGAAGAGCCTGAAAAGGTGTGAACATTATGAAGAGCTTCCAAAGGTGTTATATACATGAGGAGCATGAAACGGTCTGAAAAATAGGAGGAGCATGAAGCGGTGTTGAAAAACATGAAGAGCCTCAAATGGTGTGTAAAATATGAAGAGCTTCCATTGTGTCAAAACTATGAGGAGCAGGAAACGGTCTGAAAAATAGGAGGAGCATGAAGTGGTGTTGAAAAACATGAAGAGCCTGAAAAGCTGTGAAAAATATGAAGACATCAAAACCTGTCAAATTATGAGGAGCATAAAACGGTGGTCAAAAACATGAAACGCCTGAAAAGGTGTGCAATATATGAACAGCTTCAAAAGGTGTCAAAAATAGGAGGAGCATGAAGCGGTGTAGAAAAACATGAAGACCCTGAAAAGGTGTGAAAAATATGAAGACCTTCAAATCGTGTCAAAAATATGAGGAGCATGAAACGGTCTGAAAATTGGAGGAGCATGAAGCAGTGTTGAAAAACATGAAGACCCTGAAAAGGTGTGAAAAATATGAAGAGCTTCAAATCGTGTCATAAATATGAGGAGCATGAAACGGTCTGAAAATTGGAGGAGCATGAAGCGGTGTTGAAAAACATGAAGAGCCTGAAAAGGTGTGAAAAATATGCAGAGCTTCAAAAGGTGTCAAAAATATGAGGAGCATGAAACGGTCTGAAAAATAGAAGGAGAATGAAACGGTATTCAAAAACATGAAGAGCCTGAAAAGGTGTGAAAAATATGAAGAGCTTTAAAAGGTGTCAAAAATATGAGGAGCATGAAACGGTCTGAAAAATAGGAGGAAAATGAAAAGGTGTTCAAAAACATGAAGAGCCTGAAAACATGTGAAAGATATGAAGACCTTCAAAAGGTGTCAAAAATATGAGGAGCATGAAACAGTCTGAAAAATAGGAGCAGCATGATGCGGTGTAATAAACATGAAGAGCCTGAAAAGGTGTGAAAAATATGAAGAGCTTCAAAAGGTGTGAAAAAAATGAAGAGCTTCAAAACGTGTCAAAAATATGAGGAGCATGAAACGGTCTGATAAATAGGAGGAGCCAGAAGCGGTGTTGAAAAACATTAAGAGCCTGAAAACGATTGAAAAATATGAAGAGCTTCAAAAGGTGTGGAAAATATGAAGAGCTTCAAAATGTGTCAAAAGCGAGATGAGTATGAAACGGTCTGAAAAATAGGAGGAGCATGAAATGGTGTTGAAAAACATGAAGAGCCTGAAAATGTGTGAAATATATGAAGAGCTTCAAAAGGTGTCAAAAATATGAGGAGCATGAAACAGGCCGAAAAATACGAGAAGCATGAAGTGATGTGGAAAAACATGAAGAGCCTAAAAAGTTGTGAGAAATATGAAGAGCTTCAAAAGATGTGAAATACATGAGGAGCATGAAACTCTCTGAAAAATAGGAGGAGCATGAAGCGGTGTTCAAAAATATGAAAAGCCTAAAAAGTTGTGAGAAATATGAAGAGCTTCAAAAGGTGTCAAAAATGAGATGAGCATGAAACGGTCTGAAAAATATGTGGAGCATGAAGCCGTGTTGAGAAACATGAAGAGCCTAAAAAGTTGAGAAAAATCTGAAAAGCTTCAAAAGGTGTCAAAAATGAGATGAGCATGAAACAGTCTGAAAAATAGGAGGATCATGTAACGGTGTTGAAAAACATGAAGAGCCTGAAAAGGTGTGAAAAATATGAGGAGCTTCAAAAGGTGTGAAAAATATGAGGAGCATGAAAAAGTCTGAAAAATAGGAGTAGCATGAAGCTGTGTTCAAAAACATGAAGAGCCTGAAAAGGTGTGAAAAATATGAGGAGCTTCAAAAGGTGTGAAAAATATGAGGAGCATGAAACGGTCTGAAAAAGAGAAGCAGCATGAAACGGTGTTGAAAATCATGAAGAGCCTGAAAAGGTGTGAAAAATATGAAGAGCTGCAAAAGGTGTCAAAAATATGAAGAGCATGAAACGGTCTTAAAAATAGGAGGATCTTGAAGCGGTGTTCAAAATCATGAAGAGACTGAAAACTTGTGAAAAATATGAAGAGCTGCAAAAGGTGTCAAAAATATGAGGAGCATGAAACGGTCTGAAAAATAGGAGCATGAAACGGTGATAAAAAACATGAAGAGCCTGAAAAGGTGTGAAAAATATGAAGAGCTTCAAAAGGTGTGAAATTCATGAGGAGCATGAAATGATCTGAAAAATAGGAGAAGAATGAAGTGGTGGGGAAAAACATGAAGAGCCTGAAAAGGTGTGAAAAATATGAAGAGCTTCAAGAGGTGTCAAATATATGAAGAGCATGAAACGGTCTCAAAAATAGCAGGAGCATGAAGCGGTGTTGAAAAACATGAAGAGTCTGAAAACCTGTGAAAATATGAAGAACTTCAAAAATATGAAAGATATGAAGAGCTTCAAAAGGTGTCAAAAATGAGATGTGCATGAAACGGTCTGAAAAATAGGAGGAGCATGAAGTGGTGTTGAAAAACGTGAAGAACCTGAAAAGGTGTGAGAAATATGAAGAGCTTCAATAGATGTCAAAAATATGAGGAGCATGAAACGGTCTGAAAAAGAGGAGGAGCACGAAGCGGTGTTGAAAAACATGAAGAGCCTGAAAAGGTGTGAAAAATATGAAGAGCTTCAAAATGTGTCAAAATTATGAGGAGCATGAAACGGTCAGAAAAATAGAAGGAGCATGAAGTGGTGTTGAAAAACATGAAGAGCCTGAAAAGGTGTGAAAACCATGAAGAGCTTCAAAAGGTGTGAAAAATATGAAGAGCTTCAAATGGTGTCAAAAATGAGAAGAGCATAAAAGGGTCTGAAAAATAGGAGGAGCATGACGTGGTGTTGAAAAAAATGAAGAGCCTGAAAAGGTGTGAAATATATGAGAGCTTCAAAAGATGTCAAAAATATGAGGAGAATGAAACGGTATGAAAAATAGGAGGAGCATGAAGCGGTGTGGAAAACCATGAAGTGCTTGAAAAGGTGTGAAAAATATGAAGAGTTTCTAAAGGTGTCAAAAATATGAGGAGCATTAAACAGTCTGAAAAATAGGAGAAGCATGAATTGGTGTTGAAAAACATGAAGAGCCTGAAAAGGTGTGAAAAATATGAAGAGCTTCAAAAGGTGTCAAAAATATGAGGAGCATGAAACGGTCTGAAAAATAGGAAGAGCATGAAGCAGTGTGCAAAAACATGAAGAGCTTGAAAAGGTGTGAAAAATATGAAGAGCTTCAAAAGGTGTCAAAAATATGAGGAGCATGAAACGGTCTGAAAAATAGGAGGAGGATGAAACGGTGTTCAAAAACATGAAGAGCCTGTAAAGGTGTGAAAAATATGAAGAGCTTTAAAAGGTGTGAAATACATGAGGAGCATGAAACTCTCTGAAAAATAAAAGGAGCAAGAAGGGGTGTTCAAAAACATGAAGAGGCTGAAAATGTGTGAAAAACATGAAGAGGCTGAAAAGGTGTGAAAAATATGAAGAGTCTAAAGGTGTCAAAAATATGAGGAGCATGAAACGGTCTGAAAAATAGAAGCAGAATTAAACGGTGTTGAAAAACATGAAGAGCCTGAAAACGTGTGAAAAATATGAAGAGCTTCAAAAGGTGTGAAAAATATGAGGAGCATGAAACGGTCTGAAAAATAGAAGCAGCATGAAACGGTGTTGAAAAATATGAAGAACCTGAAAACGTGTGAAATATATGAAGAGCTTCAAAAGGTGGGAAAAATATGAAGAACTTCAAAAGGTGTCAAAAATGAGATGAGCATGAAACGGTCTGAAAAATAGGAGGAGCATGAAGTGGTCTTGAAAAACATGAAGAGCCTGAAAAGGTGTGAAAAATATGAAGAGCTTCAAAAGTTATCAAAAATATGAATAGCATGAAACCGTCTGAAAAATAGGAGGAGCATGAAGAGGTGTGGAAAACCATGAAGTGCTTGAAAAGGTGTGAAAAATATGAAGAGTTTCTAAAGGTGTCAAAAATATGAGGAGCATTAAACGGTCAGAAAAATAGGAGGATCATGAAATGGTGTTCAAAAACATGAAGAGCCTGAAAAGGTGTGAAAAATATGAAGAGCCTGAAAACGTGTGAAAAATATGAAGAGCTTCAAAACGTGTCAAAAATATGAGGAGCATGAAACGGTCTGAAAAATAGGAGGAAGATGAAGCGGTGTTGAAAAACATGAAGAGCCTGAAAAGGTGTGGAAAATATGAAGCGCTTCAAAAGGTGAGAAAAATATGAGGTGCAAGAAACGGTCTGAAAAATAGGAGGAGCATGAAGCGGTGTTGAAAAACAAGAAGAGCCTGAAAACGTGTGAAAAATATGAAGAGCATCAAAAGGAGTGAAAAATATGAGGAGCAGGAAACGGTCTAAAAAATAGAAGCGGCATGAAATGGTGTTCAAAAACATGAAGAGACTGAAAAGATGTGAAAATTATGAAGAGCTTCAAAAGGTGTGAAAAATATGAGGAGCATGAAACGGTCTGAAAAATAGGAGAAGCATGAAACGGTGATAAAAAACATGAAGAGCCTGAAAAGGTGTGAAAAATATGAAGAGCTTCAAAAGGTGTGAAATTCATGAGGAGCATGAAATGGTCTGAAAAATAGGAGAAGAATGAAGTGGTGGGGAAAAACATGAAGAGCCTGAAAAGGTGTGAAAAATATGAAGAGCTTCAAGAGGTGTCAAATATATGATGAGCATGAAACGGTCTGAAAAATAGGAGGATCATGAAGCGGTGATCAAAAACATGAAGAGCCTAAAAATGTGTGAAAAATATAAAGAGCTTCAAAATGTGTGAAATTCATGAGGATCATGAAACGGTCTGAAAAATAGGAGAGGCATGAAGTGGTGTGGAAAAACATGAAGAGCCTGAAAAGGTGTGAAAAATATGAAGAGCTTCAAAAGGTGTCAAAAATATGAAGAGCATGAAACGGTCTGAAAAATAGGAGGATCATGAAGCAGTGTTCAAAAATATGAAGAGCCTGAAAAGGTGTGAAAAATATGAAGACCTGCAAAAGGTGTCAAAAATATGAGGAGCATGAAACGGTCTGGAAAATAGGAGGAGCATGAAGCGGTGTTCAAAAACATGAGGAGCCTGAAAAGTTGTGAAAAATATGAAGAGCTTCAAAAGGTGTGAAATACATGAGGAGCATGAAACGGTCTGAAATTGGAGGAGCATGAAGCGGTGTTCAAAAACATGAAGAGCTTGAAAAGTTGTGAAAAATATGAGGAGCTTCAAAAGGTGTGAAAAATATGAGGAGCATGAAACGGTCTGAAAAAGAGAAGCAGCATGAAGCGGTGTTGAAAAACATGAAGAGCCTGAAAAGGTGTGAAAAATATGAAGAGCTGCAAAAGGTGTCAAAAATATGAAGAGCATGAAACGGACTTAAAAATAGGAGGATCATGAAGCGGTGTTCAAAATCATGAAGAGACTGAAAACTTGTGAAAAATATGAAGAGCTGCAAAAGGTGTCAAAAATATGAGGAGCATGAAACGGTCTGAAAAATAGGAGCATGAAACGGTGATAAAAAACATGAAGAGCCTGAAAAGGTGTGAAAAATATGAAGAGCTTCAAAAGGTGTGAAATTCATGAGGAGCATGAAATGGTCTGAAAAATAGGAGAAGAATGAAGTGGTGGGGAAAAACATGAAGAGCCTGAAAAGGTGTGAAAAATATGAAGAGCTTCAAGAGGTGTCAAATATATGAAGAGCATGAAACGGTCTGAAAAATAGGAGGATCATGAAGCGGTGATCAAAAACATGAAGAGCCTGAAAATATGTGAAAAATATAAAGACCTTCAAAATGTGTGAAATTCATGAGGATCATGAAACGGTCTGAAAAACAGGAGAAGCATGAAGTGGTGTGGAAAAACATGAAGAGCCTGAAAAGATGTGAAAAATATGAAGAGCTTCAAAATGTGTCAAAACTATGAGGAGTATGAAACGGTCTGAAAAATAGGAGCAGCATGAAACGGTGTTCAAAAACATGAAGAGCCTGAAAAGGTGTGAAAAATATGAAGAGCTTCAAAAGGTGTGAAATACATGAGGAGGATGAAACCGTCTGAAAAATAGGAGGAGCATGAAGCGTTGTTCAAATATATGAAGAGCCTGAAAAGGTGTGAAATATATGAAGAGATTCAAAACGTGTCAAAAATATGAGGAGCATGAAACGGTCTGAAAAAAAGGAGGAGCAGGAAACCGTCTTCAAAAACATGAAGAGCCTGAAAAGGTGTGAAAAATATGAAGAGCTTCAAAAGGTGTTAAAAATAGGAGGAGCATGAAGCGGTGTTGAAAAACATGAAGAGGCTGAAAATGTGTGTAAAATATGAAGAGCTTCAAAACGTGACAAAAATATTAGGAGCATGAAACAGTCTGAAATATAGGTGGATCAAGAAGCGGTGTTGAAAACATGAAGAGCGTGAAAACATGTGAAAAATATGAAGAGCTTCAAAAGTTGTGAAAAATATGAAGAGCTTCAAAAGTTGTGAAAAATATGAAGAGCTACAAAAGACGTGAAAAACATGAGGAGCATGAAACGGTCTGAAAAATAGGAGGAGCATGAAGCAGTGTTGAAAAACATGAAAACCTGAAAATGTGTGAAAAATATGAAGGGCTTCAAAAGGTGTCAAATATATGAGGAGCATGAAACGGTCTGAAAAATAGGAGGAGCATGAAGCGGTGTTCAAAAAAATGAAGAGCCTGAAAAGGTGTGAAAAATACGAAGTGCTTCAAAAGGTGTCAAAAATATGAGGAGCATGAAACGGTCTGAAAAATAGGAGGAGCATGAAGCGGTGTTCAAAAAAATGAAGAGCCTGAAAAGGTGTGAAAAATATGAAGTGCTTCAAAAGGTGTCAAAAATATGAGGAGCTTGAATCGGTCTGAAAAATAGGAGGAGCATGAAGCGGTGTTGAAAAAAATGAAGAGCCTGAAAAGGTGTGAAATATATGAAGAGCCTCAAAACGTGTCAAATATAAGAGGAGCATGAAACGGTCTGAACAATAGGAGGAGCATGAAGCGGTGTTGAAAAACATGAAGAGCCTGAAAATATGTGAAAAATATTAAGAGCTTCAAAAGGTGTGAAAAATATGAGGAGCATGAAACGGTCTGAAAAATAGGAGGAGCATGAAGCCGTGTTGAAAAACATGAAGAGCCTGAAAGGGTGTAACAAATATGAAGAGTTTCAGAAGGTGTCAAAAATGAGAAGAGCATGAAACGGTCTGAAAAATAGGAGGAGCATGAAGTGGTGTTGAAAAACATGAAGAGCCTGAAAAAGTGTGAAATATATGAAGAGCTTCAAAAGGTGTGAAGTACATGAGGAGAATGAAACCGTCCGAAAAATAGGAGGAGCATGAAGCGGTGTTCCAATACATGAAGAGCCTGAAAAGGTGTGAAATATATGAAGAGATTCAAAAGCTGTCAAAAATATGAGGAGCATGAAACGGTCTGAAAAATAGGAGCATGAAACGGTGATAAAAAACATGAAGAGCTTGAAAAGGTGTGAAAAATATGAAGAGCTTCAAAAGGTGTGAAATTCATGAGGAGCATGAAATGGTCTGAAAAATAGGAGAAGAATGAAGTGGTGGGGAAAAACATGAAGAGCCTGAAAAGGTGTGAAAAATATGAAGAGCTTCAAGAGGTGTCAAATATATGAAGAGCATGAAACGGTCTGAAAAATAGGAGGATCATGAAGCGGTGATCAAAAACATGAAGAGCCTGAAAATATGTGAAAAATATAAAGACCTTCAAAATGTGTGAAATTCATGAGGATCATGAAACGGTCTGAAAAACAGGAGAAGCATGAAGTGGTGTGGAAAAACATGAAGAGCCTGAAAAGATGTGAAAAATATGAAGAGCTTCAAAATGTGTCAAAACTATGAGGAGTATGAAACGGTCTGAAAAATAGGAGCAGCATGAAACGGTGTTCAAAAACATGAAGAGCCTGAAAAGGTGTGAAAAATATGAAGAGCTTCAAAAGGTGTGAAATACATGAGGAGGATGAAACCGTCTGAAAAATAGGAGGAGCATGAAGCGTTGTTCAAATATATGAAGAGCCTGAAAAGGTGTGAAATATATGAAGAGATTCAAAACGTGTCAAAAATATGAGGAGCATGAAACGGTCTGAAAAAAAGGAGGAGCAGGAAACCGTGTTCAAAAACATGAAGAGCCTGAAAAGGTGTGAAAAATATGAAGAGCTTCAAAAGGTGTTAAATATAGGAGGAGCATGAAGCGGTGTTGAAAAACATGAAGAGGCTGAAAATGTGTGTAAAATATGAAGAGCTTCAAAACGTGACAAAAATATTAGGAGCATGAAACAGTCTGAAATATAGGTGGATCAAGAAGCGGTGTTGAAAACATGAAGAGCGTGAAAACATGTGAAAAATATGAAGAGCTTCAAAAGTTGTGAAAAATATGAAGAGCTTCAAAAGTTGTGAAAAATATGAAGAGCTACAAAAGACGTGAAAAACATGAGGAGCATGAAACGGTCTGAAAAATAGGAGGAGCATGAAGCAGTGTTGAAAAACATGAAAACCTGAAAATGTGTGAAAAATATGAAGGGCTTCAAAAGGTGTCAAATATATGAGGAGCATGAAACGGTCTGAAAAATAGGAGGAGCATGAAGCGGTGTTCAAAAAAATGAAGAGCCTGAAAAGGTGTGAAAAATACGAAGTGCTTCAAAAGGTGTCAAAAATATGAGGAGCATGAAACGGTCTGAAAAATAGGAGGAGCATGAAGCGGTGTTCAAAAAAATGAAGAGCCTGAAAAGGTGTGAAAAATATGAAGTGCTTCAAAAGGTGTCAAAAATATGAGGAGCTTGAGTCGGTCTGAAAAATAGGAGGAGCATGAAGCGGTGTTGAAAAAAATGAAGAGCCTGAAAAGGTGTGAAATATATGAAGAGCCTCAAAACGTGTCAAATATAAGAGGAGCATGAAACGGTCTGAACAATAGGAGGAGCATGAAGCGGTGTTGAAAAACATGAAGAGCCTGAAAATATGTGAAAAATATTAAGAGCTTCAAAAGGTGTGAAAAATATGAGGAGCATGAAACGGTCTGAAAAATAGGAGGAGCATGAAGCCGTGTTGAAAAACATGAAGAGCCTGAAAGGGTGTAACAAATATGAAGAGTTTCAGAAGGTGTCAAAAATGAGAAGAGC
The DNA here is from genome assembly GCF_033118175.1 of Dama dama. Taxonomy (NCBI): domain Eukaryota; kingdom Metazoa; phylum Chordata; class Mammalia; order Artiodactyla; family Cervidae; genus Dama; species Dama dama. The sequence goes on along the minus strand of NC_083706.1, from coordinate 9,661,841 downwards.
ATGAAACGGTCTGAAAAATAGGAGGAGCATGAAGTGGTGTTGAAAAACATGAAGAGCCTGAAAAAGTGTGAAATATATGAAGAGCTTCAAAAGGTGTGAAGTACATGAGGAGAATGAAACCGTCCGAAAAATAGGAGGAGCATGAAGCGGTGTTCCAATACATGAAGAGCCTGAAAAGGTGTGAAATATATGAAGAGATTCAAAAGCTGTCAAAAATATGAGGAGCATGAAACGGTCTGAAAAAAAGGAGGAGCAGGAAACCGTGTTCAAGAACATGAAGAGCCTGAAAAGGTGTGAAAAATTTGAGGTGCTTCAAAAGGTGTGAAAATTCGGAGGAGCATGTAGCGATGTTCAAATACATGAAGAGCCTGAAAATGTGTGTAAAATATGAAGAGCTTCAAAACGTGACAAAAATATGAGGAGCATGAAACGATCTGAAAAATAGGAGGATCAAGAAGCGGTGTTGAAAAACATGAAGATCTGAAAACTTGTGAAAAACATGAAGAGCCTGAAAATGTGTGAAAAATATGAAGAGCTTCAAAATGTGTCAAAAATATGAGGAGCATGAAACGGTCTGAAATATAGGAGGAGCATGAAGCGGTGTTGAAAAACCTGAAGAGACTGAAAACTTGTGAAATACATGAAGAGCTTCAAAAGGTGTGAAAAATATGAAGAGCTTCCAAAGGTGTCAAAAATATGAGGAGCATGAAACGGTCTGAAAAATAGGAGGAGCATGAAACGGTGTTCAAAAACATGAAGCGGCTGAAAAGGTGTGAAAGATATGAAGAGCCTCAAAATGTGTGAAATACATGAGGACCATGAAACGGTCTGAAAAAAAGGAGGAGCATGAAGCGGTGTTGAAAAACATGAAGAGCCTGAAAATGTGTGAAATATATGAAGAGCTTCAAAAAGTGTGAAAAATATGAAGAGCTTCAAAAGGTGTGAAATACATGAGGAGCATGAAAGGGTCTGAAAAATAGGAGGAGCATGAAGTGGTGTTGAAAAACATGAAGAGCCTGAAAATGTGTGAAAAATATGAAGAGCTTCAAAAGGTGTGAAAAATATGAGGAGCATGAAACGGTCTGAAAAATAGGAGTAGCATGAAGCCGTGTTGAAAAACATGAAGAGCCTGAAAGGGTGTAACAAATATGAAGAGCTTCAGAAGGTGTCAAAAATGAGATGAGCATGAAATGGTTTGAAAAATAGGAGGAGCATGAAGTGGTGTTGAAAAACATGAAGAGCCTGAAAAAGTGTGAAATATATGAAGAGCTTCAAAAGGTGTGAAGTACATGAGGAGAATGAAACCGTCCGAAAAATAGGAGGAGCATGAAGTGGTGTTCCAATATATGAAGAGCCTGAAAAGGTGTGAAATATATGAAGAGATTCAAAAGGTGTCAAAAATATGAGGAGCATGAAACGGTCTGAAAAAAAGGAGGAGCAGGAAACCGTGTTCAAGAACAAGAAGAGCCTGAAAAGGTGTGAAAAATTTGAGGTGCTTCAAAAGGTGTGAAAATTAGGAGGAGCATGAAACGGTCTGAAAAATAGGAGGATCAAGAAACGGTGTTGAAAAACATGCAGATCTGAAAACTTGTGAAAAATATAAAGAGCTTCAAAAGGTGTGAAAAATATGAAGAGCTTCAAAAGGTGTCAAAAATGAGATGAGCATGAAACGGTCTGAAAAATATGTGGAGCATAAAGTGGTGTTGAAAAACATGAAGCCTCAAAAGGTGTGAAATACTTGAGGAGCATGAATCGGTCTGAAAAATTGGAGGAGCATGAAGCGGTGTTGAAAAACATGAAGAGCCTGAAAATGTGAGAAAAATATGAAGAGCTACAAAAGGTGTGAAGTACAGGAGGAGCATTAATCGGTCTGAAAAATAGGAGTAGCATGAAGCGGTGTTGAAAAACATGAAGAGCCTGAAAAGGTGTGAAAAATATGAAGAGCTTCAAATGGTGTGAAAAATACGAGGAGCATGAAGAGGTGTTCAAAAACATGAAAAGCCTGAAATGTTGTAAAAAATATGAAAAGCTTCAAAAGGTGTCAAAAATATGAGGAGCATGAAACGGTCTGAAAAACCGGAGGAGCATGAAGCGGTGTTCAAAAACATGAAGAGCCTGAAAAGGTGTGAAAAATTTGAAGAGCTTCAAAAATGTGAAATATATGAAGAGCTTCAAAAGGTGTGAAATATATGAAGAGCTTCAAAAGGTGTCAAAAATATGAAGAGCATTAAACGGTCGCAAAAATAGGAGGAACTTGAAGTGGTGTTCGAACACATGAAGAGTCTGAAAAGGTGTGAAATATAAGAAGAGTTTCAAAAGGTGTCAAAATTATGAGGTGCATGAAACGGTCTGAAAAATAGGAAGATCATGAAACAGTGTTGAAAAACATGAAGAGCCTGAAAAGGTGTGAAAAATATGAAGAGCTTCAAAACGTGTCAAAAATATGAGGAGAATGAAACTGTCTGAAAAATAGGAGAAGCATGATGCGGTGTTGAAAAATATGAAGAGCCTGAAAACGTGTGAAAAATATGAAGATCTTCAAAAGGAATGAAAAATATGAGGAGCTTCAAAAGGTGTCAAAAATGAGATGACCATGAAACGGTCTGAGAAATAGAAGGAGCATGAAGTTCTTTTCAAAAAAATGAAGAATCTGAAAAGGTGTGAAGTATATGAAGATTTCAAAAGGTGTCAAAAATATGAGGAGCATGAAACGGTCTGAAAAATAGGAGGAGCATGAAGTCATGATGAAAAACATGAAGAGCGTGAAAATGTGTGAAAAATACGAAGAGCTTCAAAAGGTGTCACAAATATGAGGAGCATGAAACGGTCTGAAATATATGAGGAGCATGAAGCGGTGTTCAAAAACATGAAGAGCCTGAAAACGGGTGAAAAATCTGAAGAGCTTCAAAAATGTGAAAAATATGAAGAGCTTCAAAAGGTGTGAAATATATGAAGAGCTTCAAAAGGTGTCAAAAATTAGATGAGCATGAAACTGTCTGAAAAATAGGAGGAGCATGAAGTGTTATTGAAAATCATGACGAGCCTGAAAAGGTGTGTAAAATATGAAGAGCTTCAAAAGGTGTCAAAAATATGAGGAGCATGAAATGGTCTGAAAAATACTAGGAGCATGAAACGGTGTTCAAAAACAGGAGGAGCCTGAAAAGGTGTGAAAAATATGAAGAGCTTCAAAAGGTGTCAAAAATAAGAGGAGCATGAAACGGTCTGAAAAATAGGAGGAGCATGAAGCGGTGTTCAAAAATATGAAGAGCCTGAAAATTTGTGAAAACTATGAAGAGCTTCAGAAGGTGTCATAAATAAGAGGAGCATGAAACGGTCTGAAAAATAGGAGGAGCATGAAGCCGTGTTGAAAAACATTAACAGCCTGAAAATGTGTGAAATATATGAAGAGCTTCAAAAGATTTCAGAAATGAGAGGAGCATGAAACGGTCTGAAAATAGGAGGAGCATGAAGCGGTGTTGAAAAACATGAGGAGCCTGAAAAGGTGTGAAAAATATGAAGAGCTTCAAAAGTTGTGAAAAATATGAAGAGCTTCAAATGGTGTCAAAAATGAGAAGAGCATAAAAGGGTCTGAAAAATAGGAGAAGCATGAAGTGGTGTTGAAAAATATGAAGAGCCTGAAAAAGTGTGAAATATATGAGGAGCTTCAAAAGGCGTGAAAAATATGAAGAGCTTTAAAAGAGGTCAAAAATATGAGGAGCATGAAACGGTCTGAAAAATAGGAGGAGCATTGTAGCATTGTTCAAAAACTTGAAGAGCCTGAAAAGGTGTGAAAAATATGAAGAGCTTCAAAAGGTGTCAAAAATATGAGGAGCATGAAATGGTCTGAAAAATACTAGGAGCATGAAACGGTGTTCAAAAACAGGAGGAGCCTGAAAAGGTGTGAAAAATATGAAGAGCTTCAAAAGGTGTCAAAAATAAGAGGAGCATGAAACGGTCTGAAAAATAGGAGGAGCATGAAGTGGTGTTGAAAAACATGAAGAGCCTGAAAAGGTGTGAAAAATATGAAGAGCTTCAAAAGCTGTGAAAAATATGAGGAGCACCAAATGGTCTGAAAAATTAGAGGAGCATGAAGCTGTGGTGAAAAACATGAAGAGCCTGAAAAGGTGTAGAAAATATGAAGAGCTTCAAAAGGTGTCAAAAATATGAGGAACATGAAACGGTCTGAAAAATAGGAGGAGCATGAAGTGGGGTTGAAAATCATGAAGAGCCTGAAAACGTTTGAAAAATATGAAGAGCTTCAAAAGGAGTGAAATACATGAGGAGCATGAAACCGTCGCAAAAATAGGAGGAACTTGAAGTGGTGTTCGAAAACATGAAGAGTCTGAAAAGGTGTGAAATATAAGAAGAGCTTCAAAGGGTGTCAAAATTATGAGGAGCATGAAACGGTCTGAAAAATAGGAGGATCATGAAGCGTTGTTGAAAAACATGAACAGCCTGAAAAGGTGTGAATAATATGAAGAGATTCAAAGGTTTAAAATATATGAGGAGCATGAAACGGTCTGAAAAATAGAAGCAGCATAAAACGGTGTTCAAAGACATGAAGAGCCTGAAAAGGTGTGAAAAATACGAAGAGCTTCAAAAGGTGTGAAATACATGAGGAGGAAGAAACGGTCAGAAAAATAGGAGGAGCATGAAGCGGTATTCTAAACATGAAAAGCCTGAAAAAGTGTGAAAAATATGAAGAGCTTCACTTGTTTGAAAAATAAGAAGAGCCTGAAAAGGTGTGAAAAATATGAAGAGCAACAAAAGGTGTCAAAAATATGAGGAGCATGAAATGGTCTGCAAAAAAGGAAAAGCATGAAGTGGTGTTGAAAAACTTGAAGAGCCTGAAAAGGTGTGAAAAATATGAAAAGCTTCAAAAGGTGTCAAAATATGAGGAGCATGAAACGGTCTGAAAAATAGGAGGAGCATGAAGCAGTGTTGAAAAACATGAAGAGCCTGAAAACGTGTGAAAAATATGAAGAGCTTCAAAAGGTGTGAAAAACATGAAGAGCTTCAAAAGGTGTGAAAAACATGAGGAGCATGAAACGGTCTTAAAAACAGAAGCAGCATGAAGCAGTGTTGAAAAACATGAAGAGCCTGAAAACGTGTGAAAAATATGAAGAGCTTCAAAAGGTGTGAAAAATATGAAGAGCTTCAAAAGATATGAAAAATATGAGGAGCATGAAACGGTCTGAAAAATAGAAGCAGCATGAAGCGGTGTTGAAAAACATGAAGATCCTGAAAAGGTGTGAGAAATATGAAGAGCTTCAATAGGTGTCAAAAATATGAGGAGCATGAAACGGTCTTAAAAATACTAGGAGAATGAAGATGTGTTGCAAAACATGAAGAGCCTGAAAAGGTGTGAAAAACATGAAGAGCCTGAAAAGGTGTGAAAAATATGAAGAGCTTCATAAGGTGTGAAATACATGAGGAGCATGAAACTCTCTGAAAAATAGGAGGAGCATGAAGTGGTGTTGTAAAACTTGAAGAGCCTGAAAAGGTGTGAAAAATATGAAGAGCTTCAAAAGGTGTCAAAAATATGAGGAGGATGAAACGGTCTGAAAAATAGGTGGAGCATGAAGCCGTGTTGAAAAACCTGAAGAGCCTGAAAAGGTGTGAAAAATATGAAGAGCTTCAAAAGGTGTCAAAAATATGAGGAGCATGAAACGGTCTGAAAAATAGGTGGAGCATGAAGCGGTGTTCAAAAACATGAAGAGCCTGAAAACGTGTGAAAAATATGAAGAGCTTCAAAAGGTGTCAAATACATGAGGATCTTAAACGCTCTGAAAAAAGGGGGAGCATGAAGCGGTGTTCAAAATAGGAAGAGCCTGAAAAGTTGTGAAAAATATGAAGAGCTTCAAAAGGTGTGAAAATTATGAGGAGCATGAAACGGTCTGAAAAATAGGAGGAGCATGAAGCTGTGTTCAAAATCACGAAGAGCCTGAAAAGGTGTGAAAAATATGAAGAGCTTTAAAAGGTGTCAATTTTATGAGGAGCATGAAACGGTCTGAAAAATAGGAGGAGAATGAATCGGTGTTGAAAAACATAAGGAGCATGAAAAGGTGTGAAAAATATGAAGAGCTTTAAAAGGTGTGAAAAATATGAAGTGCATGAAACGGTCTGAAAAATAGGAGGAGCATGATGCGGTGTTGAAAAATATGAAGAGCCTGAAAAGGTGTGAAAAATATGAAGAGCTTCAAAAGGTGTCAAAAATATGAGGAGCATGAAACGGTCTGAAAATTAGGAGGAGCATGAAGCGTTGTTGAAAAACATGAAGAGCATGAAAAGGTGTGAAAATATGAAGATCTTCTAAAGGTGTCAAAAATATGAGGAGCATGAAACGGTCTTAAAAATTGGAGGAGCATGAAGCGGTGTTGAAAATCATGAAGGGCCTGAAAAGGTGTGAAAAATATGAAGAGTTTCAAAAGGTGTGAAAATATGAAGAGCTTCAAAAGGTGTCAAAAATGAGATCAACATGAAACCGTCTGAATAATAGGAGGAGCATGCAGCGGTGTTGAAAAATATGAAGATCCTGAAAAGGTGTGAAAATATGAAGAGCTTCTAAATGTGTCAAATATATGAGGAGCATGAAACGGTCTGAAAAATAGGAGGATCATGAAACGGTGATGAAAAATATGAGAGCCTGAAAAGGTTTGAAAAATATGAAGAGCTTCAAAAGGTGTGAAAAACATGAAGAGCTTCAAAAGGTGTGAAAAACATGAGGAGCATGAAACGGTCTTAAAAACAGAAGCAGCATGAAGCAGTGTTGAAAAACATGAAGAGCCTGAAAACGTGTGAAAAATATGAAGAGCTTCAAAAGGTGTGAAAAATATGAAGAGCTTCAAAAGATATGAAAAATATGAGGAGCATGAAACGGTCTGAAAAATAGAAGCAGCATGAAGCGGTGTTGAAAAACATGAAGATCCTGAAAAGGTGTGAGAAATATGAAGAGCTTCAATAGGTGTCAAAAATATGAGGAGCATGAAACGGTCTTAAAAATACTAGGAGAATGAAGATGTGTTGCAAAACATGAAGAGCCTGAAAAGGTGTGAAAAACATGAAGAGCCTGAAAAGGTGTGAAAAATATGAAGAGCTTCATAAGGTGTGAAATACATGAGGAGCATGAAACTCTCTGAAAAATAGGAGGAGCATGAAGTGGTGTTGTAAAACTTGAAGAGCCTGAAAAGGTGTGAAAAATATGAAGAGCTTCAAAAGGTGTCAAAAATATGAGGAGGATGAAACGGTCTGAAAAATAGGTGGAGCATGAAGCCGTGTTGAAAAACCTGAAGAGCCTGAAAAGGTGTGAAAAATATGAAGAGCTTCAAAAGGTGTCAAAAATATGAGGAGCATGAAACGGTCTGAAAAATAGGTGGAGCATGAAGCGGTGTTCAAAAACATGAAGAGCCTGAAAACGTGTGAAAAATATGAAGAGCTTCAAAAGGTGTCAAATACATGAGGATCTTAAACGCTCTGAAAAAAGGGGGAGCATGAAGCGGTGTTCAAAATAGGAAGAGCCTGAAAAGTTGTGAAAAATATGAAGAGCTTCAAAAGGTGTGAAAATTATGAGGAGCATGAAACGGTCTGAAAAATAGGAGGAGCATGAAGCTGTGTTCAAAATCACGAAGAGCCTGAAAAGGTGTGAAAAATATGAAGAGCTTTAAAAGGTGTCAATTTTATGAGGAGCATGAAACGGTCTGAAAAATAGGAGGAGAATGAATCGGTGTTGAAAAACATAAGGAGCATGAAAAGGTGTGAAAAATATGAAGAGCTTTAAAAGGTGTGAAAAATATGAGGTGCATGAAACGGTCTGAAAAATAGGAGGAGCATGATGCGGTGTTGAAAAATATGAAGAGCCTGAAAAGGTGTGAAAAATATGAAGAGCTTCAAAAGGTGTCAAAAATATGAGGAGCATGAAACGGTCTGAAAATTAGGAGGAGCATGAAGCGTTGTTGATAAACATGAAGAGCATGAAAAGGTGTGAAAATATGAAGATCTTCTAAAGGTGTCAAAAATATGAGGAGCATGAAACGGTCTTAAAAATTGGAGGAGCATGAAGCGGTGTTGAAAATCATGAAGGGCCTGAAAAGGTGTGAAAAATATGAAGAGTTTCAAAAGGTGTGAAAATATGAAGAGCTTCAAAAGGTGTCAAAAATGAGATCAACATGAAACCGTCTGAATAATAGGAGGAGCATGCAGCGGTGTTGAAAAATATGAAGATCCTGAAAAGGTGTGAAAATATGAAGAGCTTCTAAATGTGTCAAATATATGAGGAGCATGAAACGGTCTGAAAAATAGGAGGATCATGAAACGGTGATGAAAAATATGAGAGCCTGAAAAGGTTTGAAAAATATGAAGAGCTTCAAAAGGTGTGAAAAACATGAAGAGCTTCAAAAGGTGTGAAAAACATGAGGAGCATGAAACGGTCTTAAAAACAGAAGCAGCATGAAGCAGTGTTGAAAAACATGAAGAGCCTGAAAACGTGTGAAAAATATGAAGAGCTTCAAAAGGTGTGAAAAATATGAAGAGCTTCAAAAGATATGAAAAATATGAGGAGCATGAAACGGTCTGAAAAATAGAAGCAGCATGAAGCGGTGTTGAAAAACATGAAGATCCTGAAAAGGTGTGAGAAATATGAAGAGCTTCAATAGGTGTCAAAAATATGAGGAGCATGAAACGGTCTTAAAAATACTAGGAGAATGAAGATGTGTTGCAAAACATGAAGAGCCTGAAAAGGTGTGAAAAACATGAAGAGCCTGAAAAGGTGTGAAAAATATGAAGAGCTTCATAAGGTGTGAAATACATGAGGAGCATGAAACTCTCTGAAAAATAGGAGGAGCATGAAGTGGTGTTGTAAAACTTGAAGAGCCTGAAAAGGTGTGAAAAATATGAAGAGCTTCAAAAGGTGTCAAAAATATGAGGAGGATGAAACGGTCTGAAAAATAGGTGGAGCATGAAGCCGTGTTGAAAAACCTGAAGAGCCTGAAAAGGTGTGAAAAATATGAAGAGCTTCAAAAGGTGTCAAAAATATGAGGAGCATGAAACGGTCTGAAAAATAGGTGGAGCATGAAGCGGTGTTCAAAAACATGAAGAGCCTGAAAACGTGTGAAAAATATGAAGAGCTTCAAAAGGTGTCAAATACATGAGGATCTTAAACGGTCTGAAAAAAGGGGGAGCATGAAGCGGTGTTCAAAATAGGAAGAGCCTGAAAAGTTGTGAAAAATATGAAGAGCTTCAAAAGGTGTGAAAATTATGAGGAGCATGAAACGGTCTGAAAAATAGGAGGAGCATGAAGCTGTGTTCAAAATCACGAAGAGCCTGAAAAGGTGTGAAAAATATGAAGAGCTTTAAAAGGTGTCAATTTTATGAGGAGCATGAAACGGTCTGAAAAATAGGAGGAGAATGAATCGGTGTTGAAAAACATAAGGAGCATGAAAAGGTGTGAAAAATATGAAGAGCTTTAAAAGGTGTGAAAAATATGAGGTGCATGAAACGGTCTGAAAAATAGGAGGAGCATGATGCGGTGTTGAAAAATATGAAGAGCCTGAAAAGGTGTGAAAAATATGAAGAGCTTCAAAAGGTGTCAAAAATATGAGGAGCATGAAACGGTCTGAAAATTAGGAGGAGCATGAAGCGTTGTTGAAAAACATGAAGAGCATGAAAAGGTGTGAAAATATGAAGATCTTCTAAAGGTGTCAAAAATATGAGGAGCATGAAACGGTCTTAAAAATTGGAGGAGCATGAAGCGGTGTTGAAAATCATGAAGGGCCTGAAAAGGTGTGAAAAATATGAAGAGTTTCAAAAGGTGTGAAAATATGAAGAGCTTCAAAAGGTGTCAAAAATGAGATCAACATGAAACCGTCTGAATAATAGGAGGAGCATGCAGCGGTGTTGAAAAATATGAAGATCCTGAAAAGGTGTGAAAATATGAAGAGCTTCTAAATGTGTCAAATATATGAGGAGCATGAAACGATCTGAAAAATAGGAGGATCATGAAACGGTGATGAAAAATATGAGAGCCTGAAAAGGTTTGAAAAATATGAAGAGCTTCAAAAGGTGTGAAAAACATGAAGAGCTTCAAAAGGTGTGAAAAACATGAGGAGCATGAAACGGTCTTAAAAACAGAAGCAGCATGAAGCAGTGTTGAAAAACATGAAGAGCCTGAAAACGTGTGAAAAATATGAAGAGCTTCAAAAGGTGTGAAAAATATGAAGAGCTTCAAAAGATATGAAAAATATGAGGAGCATGAAACGGTCTGAAAAATAGAAGCAGCATGAAGCGGTGTTGAAAAACATGAAGATCCTGAAAAGGTGTGAGAAATATGAAGAGCTTCAATAGGTGTCAAAAATATGAGGAGCATGAAACGGTCTTAAAAATACTAGGAGAATGAAGATGTGTTGCAAAACATGAAGAGCCTGAAAAGGTGTGAAAAACATGAAGAGCCTGAAAAGGTGTGAAAAATATGAAGAGCTTCATAAGGTGTGAAATACATGAGGAGCATGAAACTCTCTGAAAAATAGGAGGAGCATGAAGTGGTGTTGTAAAACTTGAAGAGCCTGAAAAGGTGTGAAAAATATGAAGAGCTTCAAAAGGTGTCAAAAATATGAGGAGGATGAAACGGTCTGAAAAATAGGTGGAGCATGAAGCCGTGTTGAAAAACCTGAAGAGCCTGAAAAGGTGTGAAAAATATGAAGAGCTTCAAAAGGTGTCAAAAATATGAGGAGCATGAAACGGTCTGAAAAATAGGTGGAGCATGAAGCGGTGTTCAAAAACATGAAGAGCCTGAAAACGTGTGAAAAATATGAAGAGCTTCAAAAGGTGTCAAATACATGAGGATCTTAAACGCTCTGAAATAAGGGGGAGCATGAAGCGGTGTTCAAAATAGGAAGAGCCTGAAAAGTTGTGAAAAATATGAAGAGCTTCAAAAGGTGTGAAAATTATGAGGAGCATGAAACGGTCTGAAAAATAGGAGGAGCATGAAGCTGTGTTCAAAATCACGAAGAGCCTGAAAAGGTGTGAAAAATATGAAGAGCTTTAAAAGGTGTCAATTTTATGAGGAGCATGAAACGGTCTGAAAAATAGGAGGAGAATGAATCGGTGTTGAAAAACATAAGGAGCATGAAAAGGTGTGAAAAATATGAAGAGCTTTAAAAGGTGTGAAAAATATGAGGTGCATGAAACGGTCTGAAAAATAGGAGGAGCATGATGCGGTGTTGAAAAATATGAAGAGCCTGAAAAGGTGTGAAAAATATGAAGAGCTTCAAAAGGTGTCAAAAATATGAGGAGCATGAAACGGTCTGAAAATTAGGAGGAGCATGAAGCGTTGTTGAAAAACATGAAGAGCATGAAAAGGTGTGAAAATATGAAGATCTTCTAAAGGTGTCAAAAATATGAGGAGCATGAAACGGTCTTAAAAATTGGAGGAGCATGAAGCGGTGTTGAAAATCATGAAGGGCCTGAAACGGTGTGAAAAATATGAAGAGTTTCAAAAGGTGTGAAAATATGAAGAGCTTCAAAAGGTGTCAAAAATGAGATCAACATGAAACCGTCTGAATAATAGGAGGAGCATGCAGCGGTGTTGAAAAATATGAAGATCCTGAAAAGGTGTGAAAATATGAAGAGCTTCTAAATGTGTCAAATATATGAGGAGCATGAAACGGTCTGAAAAATAGGAGGATCATGAAACGGTGATGAAAAATATGAGAGCCTGAAAAGGTTTGAAAAATATGAAGAGCTTCAAAAGGTGTGAAAAACATGAAGAGCTTCAAAAGGTGTGAAAAACATGAGGAGCATGAAACGGTCTTAAAAACAGAAGCAGCATGAAGCAGTGTTGAAAAACATGAAGAGCCTGAAAACGTGTGAAAAATATGAAGAGCTTCAAAAGGTGTGAAAAATATGAAGAGCTTCAAAAGATATGAAAAATATGAGGAGCATGAAACGGTCTGAAAAATAGAAGCAGCATGAAGCGGTGTTGAAAAACATGAAGATCCTGAAAAGGTGTGAGAAATATGAAGAGCTTCAATAGGTGTCAAAAATATGAGGAGCATGAAACGGTCTTAAAAATACTAGGAGAATGAAGATGTGTTGCAAAACATGAAGAGCCTGAAAAGGTGTGAAAAACATGAAGAGCCTGAAAAGGTGTGAAAAATATGAAGAGCTTCATAAGGTGTGAAATACATGAGGAGCATGAAACTCTCTGAAAAATAGGAGGAGCATGAAGTGGTGTTGTAAAACTTGAAGAGCCTGAAAAGGTGTGAAAAATATGAAGAGCTTCAAAAGGTGTCAAAAATATGAGGAGGATGAAACGGTCTGAAAAACAGGTGGAGCATGAAGCCGTGTTGAAAAACCTGAAGAGCCTGAAAAGGTGTGAAAAATATGAAGAGCTTCAAAAGGTGTCAAAAATATGAGGAGCATGAAACGGTCTGAAAAATAGGTGGAGCATGAAGCGGTGTTCAAAAACATGAAGAGCCTGAAAACGTGTGAAAAATATGAAGAGCTTCAAAAGGTGTCAAATACATGAGGATCTTAAACGCTCTGAAAAAAGGGGGAGCATGAAGCGGTGTTCAAAATAGGAAGAGCCTGAAAAGTTGTGAAAAATATGAAGAGCTTCAAAAGGTGTGAAAATTATGAGGAGCATGAAACGGTCTGAAAAATAGGAGGAGCATGAAGCTGTGTTCAAAATCACGAAGAGCCTGAAAAGGTGTGAAAAATATGAAGAGCTTTAAAAGGTGTCAAGAATATGAGGAGCATGAAACGGTCTGAAAAATAGGAGGAGAATGAATCGGTGTTGAAAAACATAAGGAGCATGAAAAGGTGTGAAAAATATGAAGAGCTTTAAAAGGTGTGAAAAATATGAGGTGCATGAAACGGTCTGAAAAATAGGAGGAGCATGATGCGGTGTTGAAAAATATGAAGAGCCTGAAAAGGTGTGAAAAATATGAAGAGCTTCAAAAGGTGTCAAAAATATGAGGAGCATGAAACGGTCTGAAAATTAGGAGGAGCATGAAGCGTTGTTGAAAAACATGAAGAGCATGAAAAGGTGTGAAAATATGAAGATCTTCTAAAGGTGTCAAAAATATGAGGAGCATGAAACGGTCTTAAAAATTGGAGGAGCATGAAGCGGTGTTGAAAATCATGAAGGGCCTGAAAAGGTGTGAAAAATATGAAGAGTTTCAAAAGGTGTGAAAGTATGAAGAGCTTCAAAAGGTGTCAAAAATGAGATCAACATGAAACCGTCTGAATAATAGGAGGAGCATGCAGCGGTGTTGAAAAATATGAAGATCCTGAAAAGGTGTGAAAATATGAAGAGCTTCTAAATGTGTCAAATATATGAGGAGCATGAAACGGTCTGAAAAATAGGAGGATCATGAAACGGTGTTCTAAAACATGAAGAGCCTGAATAGGTGTGAAAAATATGAAGAGCTTCAAAAGGTGTCAAAAATATGACGAGCATGAAACGGTCTGAAAAATAGGAGGAGCATGAAGCTGTGTTCAAAAACATGAAGAGCCTGAAAAGGTGTGAAAAATATGAAGAGCTTTAAAAGGTGTCAATTTTATGAGGAGCATGAAACGGTCTGAAAAATAGGAGGAGAATGAATCGGTGTTGAAAAACATAAGGAGCATGAAAAGGTGTGAAAAATATGAAGAGCTTTAAAAGGTGTGAAAAATATGAGGTGCATGAAACGGTCTGAAAAATAGGAGGAGCATGATGCGGGTTGAAAAATATGAAGAGCCTGAAAAGGTGGGAAAAATATGAAGAGCTTCAAAAGGTGTCAAAAATATGAGGAGCATGAAACGGTCTGAAAATTAGGAGGAGCATGAAGCGTTGTTGAAAAACATGAAGAGCATGAAAAGGTGTGAAAATATGAAGATCTTCTAAAGGTGTCAAAAATATGAGGAGCATGAAACGGTCTTAAAAATTGGAGGAGCATGAAGCGGTGTTGAAAATCATGAAGGGCCTGAAAAGGTGTGAAAAATATGAAGAGATTCAAAAGGTGTGAAAATATGAAGAGCTTCAAAAGGTGTCAAAAATGAGATCAACATGAAACCGTCTGAATAATAGGAGGAGCATGCAGCGGTATTGAAAAATATGAAGATCCTGAAAAGGTGTGAAAATATGAAGAGCTTCTAAATGTGTCAAATATATGAGGAGCATGAAACGGTCTGAAAAATAGGAGGATCATGAAACGGTGTTCAAAAACATGAAGAGCCTGAATAGGTGTGAAAAATATGAAGAGCTTCAAAAGGTGTCAAAAATATGACGAGCTTGAAACGGTCTGAAAAATAGGAGGAGCATGAAGCTGTGTTCAAAAACATGAAGAGCCTGAAAAGGTGTGAAAAATATGAAGAGCTTCAAAATGTATCATAAATGAGAAGAACATGAAACGGTCTGAAAATTAGGAGGAGCATGAAGTGGTTTTGAAAAACATGAAGAGCCTGAAAAGGTGTGAAATATATGAAGAGCTTCAAAATGGGTCAAAATTATGAAGAGCATGAAATGGTCTGAAAAATAGGAGGATCATGAAGTGGTGTTCAAAAACATGAAGACCCTGAAAAGTTGTGAAAGATATGAAGAGCTTCAAAAGGTGTGAAAAATATGAGGAGCATGAAACGGTCTGAAAAATAGGAGGAGCATGAAACGGTGATCAAAAACATGAAGAGCCTGAAAAGGTGTGAAAAATATGAAGAGCTTCAACGGTGTGAAATACATGAGGAGCATGAAACGGTCTGAAAAATAGGAGAAGCATGAAGTTGTCTGGAAAAACATGAACATCCTGAAAAGGTGTGAAAAATATGAAGAGCTTCAAAAGGTGTCAAAAATGAGATGAGAATGTAACGGTCTGAAAAATAGGAAGATCATGAAACGGTGTTGAAAAACATGAAGAGCCTAAAAGGTGTGAAAAATATGAAGAGCTTCAAAAGGTGTCAAAAAATATGAGGAGCATCAAATGGTCTGAAAAATAGGAGGAGCATGAAGCGGTCGTCAAAAACATGAAGAGCCTAAAAAGGTGTGAAAAATATGAAGAGCTTCAAAATGTGTGAAATACAAGAGGAGCATGAAACGGTCTGAAAATTAGGCGAAGCATGAAGTGGTGTGGAAAAACATGAAGAGCCTGAAAAGGTGTGAAAAATATGAAGAGCTTCAAAATGTGTCAAAAATATGAAGAGAATGAAAGGGTCTGAAAAATAGGAGAATCATGAAGCGGTGTTCAAAAACATGAAGAGCCTGAAAAGGTGTGAAAAATATGAAGAGCTTCATAAGGTGTGAAATACATGTGGAGCATGAAACTCTCTGAAAAATACGAGGAGCATGAAGTGGTGTTCAAAAACATTAAGAGCCTGAAAAGGTGTGAAAAATATGAAGAAATTCAAAAGGTGTCAAAAATATGTGGAGCATGAAACGGTCTGCAAAAAAGGAGGAGCATGAAGCGGTGTTGAAAAACCTGAAGAGCCTGAAAAGGTGTGAAAAATATGAAGAGCTTCAAAAGGTGTCAAAAATATGAGGAGGATGAAACGGTCTGAAAAATAGGTGGAGCATGAAGCAGTGTTGAAAAACCTGAAGAGCCTGAAAAGGTGTGAAAAATATGAAGAGCTTCAAAAGGTGTCAAAAATATGACGAGCATGAAACGGTCTGAAAAATAGGAGGAGCATGAAGCGGTGTTCAAAAACATGCACAGCCTGAAAACGTGTGAAAAATATGAGGAGCTTCAAAAGGTGTCAAATACATGAGGAGCATTTAACGGTCTGAAAAATAGGAGGAGCATGAAGCGGTGTTCAAAATATGAAGAGCCTGAATAGGTGTGAAAAATATGAAGAGCTTCAAAAGGTGTGAAAAATATGAGGAGCATGAAACGGTCTGAAAAATAGGAGGAGCATGAAGCGGTGTTCAAAATCATGAAGAGCCTGAAAAGGTGTGAAAAATATGAAGAGCTTTAAAACTTGTCAAGAATATGAGGAGCATGAAACGGTCTGAAAAATAGGAGGAGAATGAATCGGTGTTGAAAAACATAAGGAGCCTGAAAAGGTGTGAAAAATATGAAGAGCTTTAAAAGGTGTGAAAAATATGAGGTGCATGAAACGGTCTGAAAAATAGGAAGAGCATGATGCGGTGTTGAAAAATATGAAGAGCCTGAAAAGGTGTGAAAAATATGAAGAGCTTCAAAAGGTGTCAAAAATATGAGGAGCATGAAACGGTCTGAAAAATAGGAGGAGCATGAAGCGTTGTTGAAAAACATGAAGAGCCTGATAAGGTGTGAAAAATATGAAGATCTTCTAAAGGTGTCAAAAATATGAGGAGTATGAAACGGTCTTAAAAATAGGAGGAGCATGAAGTGGTGATGAAAATCATGAAGGGCCTGAAAAGCTGTGAAAAATATGAAGAGTTTCAAAAGGTGTGAAAAATATGAAGAGCTTCAAAAGGTGTCAAAAATGAGATCAACATGAAACCGTCTGAAAAATAGGAGGAGCATGAAGCGGTGATGAAAAATATGAAGAGCCTGAAAAGGTGTGCAAATATGAAGAGCTTCTAAATGTGTCAAATATATGAGGAGCATGAAACGGTCTGAAAAATAGGAGGAGCATGAAGTGGTGTTGAAAAAAATGAAGAGCCTGAAAAGGTGTGAAAAATATGAAGATCTTCAAAGAGTGTCAAAAATATGAGGAGCATGAAACCGTCTGAAAAATAGGAGGAGCATGAAACGGTGATCAAAAACATGAAGAGCCTGAAAAGGTTTGAAAAATATGAAGAGCTTCAAAAGGTGTGAAATATATGAGGAGCATGAAACGGGCTGAAAAATAAGAGAAGCATGAAGTGGTGTGGAAAACATGAAGAGCCTGAAAAGGTGTGAAAAATATGAAGAGCTTCAAAAGGTGTGAAATACATGAGGAGCATGAAACGGTCTGAAAATTAGGAGAAGCATGAAGTGGTGTGGAAAAACATGAAGAGCCTGAAAAGCTGTAAAAAATATGAAGAGCTTCAAAATGTGTCAAAAATATGAAGAGCATGAAACGGTCTGAAAAATAGGAGAATCAAGAAGCGCTGTTAAAAAACATGAACAGCCTGAAAAGGTGTGAAAAACATGAAGAGCTTCAAAAATTGTGAAATACATGAGGAGCATGAAACTCTCTGAAAAATAGGAGGAGCATGAAGCAGTGTTCAAATATATGAAGAGCCTGAAAAGGTGTGAAAAATATAAAGAGCTTCAAAATGTGTGAAATACATGAGGACCATGAAACAGTCTGAAAAATATGAGAAGCATGAAGTGGTGTTCAAAAACATGAAGAGCCTGAAAAGGTGTGAAATATATGAAGAGCTTCAAAATGTTTCAAAAATATGAGGAGCATGATACGGTCTGAAAAATAGGAGGAGCATGAAGCACTGTTCAGAAACATGAAGAGCCTGACAAGGTGTGAAAAATATAAAGAGCTTCAAAAGGTGTGAAATACATTACGACCATGAAACAGTCTGAAAAATAGGAGGAGCATGAAATGTTGTTGAAAAACTTGAAGAGCCTGAAAACGTGTGAAAAAATATGAAGAGTTTCCAAAGGTGTCAAAAATGAGATGAGCATGAAACAGTCTGAAAAATAGGATGAGCATGAAGCGGTGTTGAAAATCATGAAGAGCCTGAAAAGATGTGAATAATATGTAGAGCTTCAAAAGGTGTGAAAATATGAAGAGCTTCAAAAGCTGTCAAAATAAGATGATCATGAAACGGTCTGAAAATTAGGAGGAGCATGAAGTGGTGTTGAAAAAAAAGAAGAGCCTGAAAAGGTGTGAAATATATGAAGAGCTTCAAAAGGCGTGAAAATATGAAGAGCTTCAAAAGCTGTCAAAATGAGATGAGAATGAAACGGTCTGAAAATTAGGAGCAGCATGAAACGGTGTTCAAACAAATGAAGAGCCTCAAAATGTGTGAAAAATAAGAAGAGCTTCAAAAGGTGTGAAATACATTTGGAGCATGAAACTGTGTGTAAAATAGGAGGAGCATGAAGTGGTGTTCAAAAACATGAAGAGCCTGAAAAGGTGTGAAAAATATGAAGAGCTTCAAAAGGTGTGAAATACATGAGAGGAATGAAACTGTCTGAAAAATAGGAGGAGCATGAAGCGGTTGTGAAAAACATGAAGAGCCTGAAAAGTTGTGAAAAATATAAAGAGCTTCTAAAGGTGTCAAAAATATGAGGACAATGAAACGCTCTGGAAAAGAGGAGGAGCATGAAGTGGTGTTGAAAAAGATGAAGAGCCTGAAAAGGTGTGAAAAATTTGAAGAGCTTCAAAACGTGTCAAAATTATGAGGAGCATGAAACGGTCTGAAAAATAGGAGGAGCATGAAGTGGTGTTGAAAAACATGAAGAGCCTGAAATGATGTGAAATATATGAAGAGGTTCAAAAGGTGCGAAAAATATGAGGAGGTTCAAAAAGGGTCAAAAATATGAGGAGCAGGAAACGGTCAGAAAAATACGAGGAGCATGAAAAGGTGTTCAAAAACATGAAGAGCCTGAAAAGGTGTGAAAAATATGAAGAGCTTCAAAAGGTATTAAATACATGAATAGCATGAAACGGTCTGAAAAATAGGAGAAGCATGAAGCGGTGTTCAAAAACATGAAGAGCCTGAAAAGGTGTGAAAAATATGAAGAGATTCAAAATGTGTCAAAAATATGAGGAGCATGAAATGGTCTGAAAAATAGGAGGAGCATGAAACGGTGTTCAAAAACATGAAGAACCTGAAAAGGTGTGAAAAATATGAAGAGTTTCTAAAGGTGTCACAAATATGAGGAGCATGAAACGGTCTGAAAAATAGGAAGACCATGAAACGGTGTTCAAAAACATGAAGAGCCTGAAAGGTGGGAAAATTCTGAAGAGATTCAAAAGCTGTGAAATACATGTGGAGCATAAAACGGTCTCAAAAATAGGAGGAGCATGAAGCGGTGTTCGAAAACATGAAGAGCCTGAAAAGGTGAGAAAAATATGAAGAGCCTCAAAACGTGTCAAAAATAGGAAGAGCATTAAACGGTCTGAAAAAATAGGAGGAGCATGAAGCGGTGTTGAAAAACATGAAGAGCCTGAAATGGTGTGAAAAATATGAAGAGCTTCAACAGGTGTGTAAAAGATGAGGAGCATGAAACGGTCGGAAAAATAGGAGGAGCATGAAATGGTGTTCAAAACATGAAGAGCCTGAAAAGGTGTGAAAAATATGAAGAGCTTCAAAGGTATCAAAAATATGAGGAGCATGAAACGGTCTGAAAAATAGGAAGAGCATGAAGTGGTTGTGAAAAACATGAAGAGCCTGAAAAGGTGTGCGAAATACGAAGAGGTTCAAAAGGTGTGAAATACATGAGGAGCATGAAACGGTCTGAAAAATAGGAGGAGCATGAAGCGGTGTTCAAAAACATGAAGAGCCTGAAAAAGTGTGAAAAATATGAAGAGCTTCAAAAAGTGTGAAAAATATGAGGAGCATAAGCGATCTGAAAAATAGGTGGAGCAGGAAGCGGTGTTCAAAAACATGAAGAGCCTGACAGGTGTGAAAAGTATGAAGAGCTTCAAAAAGTGTGAAAAATATGAAGAGCTTCAAAAAGTGTGAAAAATATGAGGAGCATGAAATGGTCTGAAAAACAGGAGAAGAATGAAGAGGTGTTTAAAAACATGAAGAGCCTGAAAAGGTGTGAAATATATGACGAACTTCAAAAGGTTTCAAAAATATGAGGAGCATGAAACGGTCTGAAACATAGGAGGAGCATGAAGCAGTGTTCAAAAACATGAAGAGCATGAAAAGGTGTGAAGAAAATGAAGAGTTTCAAAAGTTGACATAAATATGAGGAGAATGAAACAGTCTGAAAAATATGAGGAGCATGAAACGGTGTTGAAAAAGATGAAGAGCCTGAAAAGGTGTGAAAAATATGAAGAGCTTCAAAAAGTGTCAAAAATATGAAGAGAATGAAACAGTCCGAAAAATAGGAGGAGCATGAAAAGGTGTTGAAAAACATGAAGAGGGTGAAAATATGTGTAAAATATGAAGAGCTTCAAAAGGTGTGAAAAATATGAAGAGCTTCAAAAGGTGTGAAAAATATGAAGAGCTTCAAAAGGTGTCAAATATATGAGGAGCATGAAACGGTCAAAAAAATAGGAGGAGTATGAAGCGATGTTGAAAAACATGAAGAGTCTGAAAAGGTGTGAAATATATGAAGAGCTTCAAAAGGTGTGAAATATAGGAGGAGCATGAAGCGGTGTTCAAAAACATGAAGAGCCTGAAAAGGTGTGAAATATATGAAGAGCTTCAAAAGGTGTCAAAAATAAGAGGAGCATGAAGCGGTGTTCAGAAACATGAAGAGCTTGAAAAGGTGTGAAATATATGAAGAGCTTCAAAAAGTGTGAAATATAGGAGGAGCATGAAGCGGTGTTCAGAAACATGAAGAGCCTTAAAAGGTGTGAAATATATGAAGAGCTTCAAAAGTTGTCAAATATGAGTAGCATAAAACGGTCTCAAAATATGACGAGCATGAAGCGGTGTTGAAAAACATGTAGAGCCTGAAAAGGTGTGAAATACATGAAGAGCTTCAAAAGGTGTCAAAATATGAGTAGCATAAAACGGTCTCAAAAATATGGGGAGCATGAAGCGGTGTTGAAAATCATGAAGAGCGTGAAAAAGTGTGAATAATATGAAGAGATTCAAAAGGTGTCAAACATATGAGGAGCATGAAAGTGTGTTGAAAAACATGAAGAGCCTGAAAAGGTGTGAAAAATATGAGGAGCTTCAAAAGTTGTCAAAAATATGAGGAGCATGAAACGGTCTGAAAAATAGGAGGAGCATGAAATGGTGTTCAAAACATGAAGAGCTTGAAAAGGTGTGAAAAATATTAACAGCTTCAAAAGTATCAAAAATATGAGGAGCATGAAACGGCCTGAAAAATAGGAAGAGCATGAAGCGGTGTTGAATAACATGAAGATCTTGAAAAGGTGTGAACAATATTAGGAGCATGAAACGGTCTCAAAAATATGAGGAGCATGAAGCAGTGTTGAAAATCATGAAGAGCCTGAAAAGGTGTGAAAAATATGAAGAGATTCAAAAGGTGTCAAACATATGAGGACCATGAAACTGTGTTGAAAAACAAGAAGAGCATGAAAAGGTGTGAAAAATATGAGGAGCATGAAAAGGTCTGAAAAATAGGAGGAGCATGAAATGTTGTTGAAAAACATGAAGAGCAAGAAAAGGTGTGAAAAATATGAAGAGTTTCAAAGGTTTGAAATACATGAGGATCATGAAAAGGTTTGAAAAATAGGAGGAGCATGAAGCGGTGTTCAAAAACATGAAGAGCCTGAAAAGGCTTGAAAAATATGAAGAGCTTCAAAAGGTGTGAAATAAATGAGGAGCATGAAACGGTCTGAAAAATAGGAGGAGCATGAAGCGGTGTTCAAAAACATGAAGAGCCTGAAAAGGCTTGAAAAATATGAAGAGCTTCAAAAGGTGTGAAATAAATGAGGAGCATGAAACGGTCTCCAAAATAGTAGGAGCATGAAGCGGTGTTCAAAAACATGGAGAGCCTGAAAAGTTTTGAAAAATATGAAGAACTTCAAAAGGTGTCAAAAATATGAGGAGCATGAAACGGTCTGAAAAATAGGAGCAGCATGAAATGGTGTTGAAAAACATGAAGATCCTGAAAAGCTGTGAAAAATATGAAGAGCTTCAAAAGGTGTGAAATATATGAGGAGCATGAAACGGTCTGAAAAATCGGAGGAGCATGAAGCTGTGCTCAAAAACATGAAGATCCAGAAAAGGTGTGAAAAATATGAAGAGCTTCGAAAGGTGTGACAAATATGAGGAGCATGAAACGGTCTGAAAATTTGGAGGAGTATGAAACGTGCTGAAAAATAGGAGGAGCATGAAACTGTCAGAAAAATAGGAGGATCATGAAGCCGTGTTGAAAAACATGAAGAGCGTGAAAGGTTGTGAAAAATAGGAGGAGCTTCAAAATATGTGAAAAATATGAGGAGCATGAAACGGTCTGAAAATAGGAGGAGCATGAAGCGGTGATCAAAAACATGAAGAGCATGAAAAGGTGTGAAAAATATGAAGAGCTTCAAAAGGTGTGAAAAATATGAAGAGCTTCAAAAGGTGTCAAAAATGAGAAGAGCATAAAGGGGTCTGAAAAATAGGAGGAGCATGACGTGGTGTTGAAAAAAATGAAGAGCCTGAAAAGGTGTGAAATATATGAGGGCTTCAAAAGGTCTCAAAAATATGGGGAGCATGAAACGGTCTGAAAAATAGGAGGAGCATGAAGCGGTGTTGAAAAACATGAAGAGTCTGAAATCGTGTGAAATTATGAAGAACTTCAAAAATATGAAAAATATGAAGAGCTTCAAAAGGTGTGAACAATATGAAGAGCTTCAAAAGGTGTCAAAATGAGATGAACATGAAACGGTCTGAAACATAGGAGGAGCATGAAGCGGTGTTGAAAATCATAAAGAGCCTGAAAAATTGTGAAAAATATGAAGAGCTTCAGAATATGTGAAAAACATGAAGAGCTTCAAAAAGTGTCAAAATGAGATGAGCATGAAACGGTCTGAAAAATAAGAGGAGCATGCAGTGGTGTTGAAAATAATGAAAAGCCTGAAAAGGTGTGAAATATATGAAGAGCTTCAAAAGATGTCAAAAATATGAGGAGAATGAAACGGACTGTAAAATAGGAGGAGCATGAAATGGTGTTCAAAAACATGAAGAGCCTGAAAAGGTGTGAAAAATAAGAAGAGCTTCAAAAGGTGTCAAAAATATGAGGAGCATGAAAAGTTCTGAAAAATAGGAGGAGCATGAAGCGGTGTTCAAAAACAGGAAGACCCTGAAAAGTAGTGAAAAATATGAAGAGCTTCAAAAGGTGTCAAAAATATGAGGAGCATGAAACGGTCTGAAAAATAGGAGGACTATGAAACGGTGTTCAAAAACATGAAGAGCCTGAAAAGGTGTGAAAAATATGAAGAGCTTCAAAACGTGTCAAAAATATGAGGAGCATGAAACGGTCTGAAAAATAGGAGGAGCAAGAAAGGGTGTTGAACAACATGAAGAGCCTGAAAACGTGTGAAAAATATGAAGAGCTTCAAAAGATGTGAAAAATATGAAGAGCTTCAAAAGGTGTCAAAAATGAGATGAGCATGAAACCGTCTGAAAAATAGGAGGAGCATGAAGTAGTGTTGAAAAACATGAAGAACCTGAAAAGCTGTGAGAAACATGAAGAGCTTCAAAATGTGTCAAATATATGAGGAGCATGAAACGGTCTGAAAAAGAGGAGGAGCAGGAAGCGGTGTTGAGAAACATGAAGAGCCTGAAAATGTGTGAAAAATATGAAGAGCTTCTAAAGGTGTCAAAAATATGAGGAGCATGAAACGGTCTTAAAAATACGAGGAGCATGAAGTGGTGTTGAAAAACATGAACAGCCTGAAAAGGTGTGAAATATATGAAGAGCTTCTAAAGGTGTCAAATATATGAGGAGCATGAATCGGTCTAAAAAATAGGAGGATCATGAAAAGTTGTTGAAAAACATGAAGATCCTGAAAAGATGTGAAAATTATGAAGAGCTTCAAAAGGTGTGAAATATATGAAGAGCTTCAAAAGGTGTCAAAAATGAGATGAGCATGAAATGGTCTGAAAAATAGGAGGAGCATGAAGCGGTGTTGCAAAACATGAGGAGCCTGAAAAGGTGTGAAAAATATGAAGAGCTTCAAAAGGTGAGAAAAATAGGAGGTGCATGAAACGGTCTGAAAAAGAGGAGGAGCATGAAGCGGCGTTGAAAAACATGAAGAGCCTGAAAAGGTGTGAAAAATATGAAGAGCTTCATAAGGTGTGAAATACATGAGGAGCATGAAACTCTCTGAAAAATAGGAGGAGCATGAAGCGGTGTTCAAAAATATGAAGAGCCTGAAAAGGTGTGAAAAATATGAAGAGCTTCAAAAATATGAAAAATATGAAGAGCCTCAAAAGGTGTGAAAAATATGAAGAGCCTCAAAAGGTGTGAAAAATATGAAGAGCTTTAAAAGATGTCAAAAATGAGATGAGCATGAAACGGTCTGAAAAATAGGAGGAGCAAGAAGCGGTGTTGAAAAACATAAAGAGCATGAAAACGTATGAAGAATATGAAGAGCTTCAAAAGGTGTGAAAAATATGAAGAGCTTTAAAAGGTGTCAAAAATGAGATGAGCATGAAACGGTCTGAAAAATAGGTGGAGCATGAAGTGGTATTGAAAAACATGAAGAGCCTGAAAAGGTGTGAATGATATGAAGAGCTTCAAAAGGTCTCAAAAATATGAGGAGCATGAAACGGTCTGAAAAATAGGAACAGCATGAAGCGGTGTTGCAAAACATGAAGAGCCTGAAAGGGTGTCAAAAATATGAAGAGCTTCAAAAGGTGTGAAATACATGAGGAGCATTAAACGCCCTGAAAAATAGGAGGAGCATGCAGAGGTGTTCAAAAACATGAAGAGCCTGAAAAGGTGTCAAAAATATGAAGAGATTCAAAAGGTGTGAAAAATATGAAGAGCTTCAAAATGTTTCAAAAATGAAATGAGCATGAAACGGTCTGAAAAAGCTGAGGAGCATGAAGTGGTGTTGAAACACATGAAGAGCCTGAAAAGGTGTGAAAAATATGAAGAGGTTCAAAGGTGTGAAATACATGAGGATCATGAAATGGTTTGAAAAATACGAGGAGCATGAAGCAGTGTTCAAAAACATGAAGAGCCTGAAAAGGTTTGAAAAATATGAAGAGCTTCAAAAGGTGTCAAAAATATGAGGAGCATGAAACCGTCTGAAAAATAGGAGGAGCATGAAGCGGTGTTGAAAAACATGAAGAGCGTGAAACGAGTGAAAAATATGAGGAGCTTCAAAAGGTATGAAAAATATGAAGAGCTTCAAAAGGTGTCAAAAAAGAGATGAGCATGAAACCGTCTGAAAAATAGGTGGAGCATGAAGCGGTGTTGAAAAACATGAAGAGCCTGAAAAGATGTGAAAAATATGAAGAGCTTCAAAAGGTGTCAAAAATATGAGGAGCATGAAACGGTCTGAAAAATAGGAGGAGCATGAAACCGTGTTCAAAAACATGAAGAGACTGAAAAGGGTGAAAAATATGAAGAGCTTCAAAAGGTGTGAAAAATAGGAGGAGCATGAAGCGGTGTGCAAAAACATGAAAAGCCTGAAAAGGTGTGAAAAATATGAAGAGCATCAAAAGGTGTCAAAAATATGAGGAGCATGAAACGGTCTGAAAAATAGGAGGAGCATGAAGCGGTGTTGAAAAACATGAAGAGCCTGAAAAGGTGTTAAAAATATGAAGAGTTTCAAAAGGTGTCAAATATATGAGCAGCAAGAATCGGTCTGAAATATAGGAGTAGCATGAAACGGTGTTCAAATACATGCAGAGCCTGAAAAGTTGTGAAAAATATGAAGAGCTTCAAAAGGTGTCAAATACATGAGGATCTTAAACGGTCTGAAAAAAGGGGGAGCATGAAGCGGTGTTCAAAATAGGAAGAGCCTGAAAAGGTGTGAAAAATATGAAGAACTTCAAAAGGTGTGAAATATATGAGGAGCATGAAATGGTCTTAAAAATAGGAGGAGCATGAAGCGGTTTTCAAAAATATGAAGAGCCTGAAAAGGTGTGAAAAATATGAGGAGCTTCAAAAGGTATGAAATACATGAGGAGTATGAAACTGTCTTGAAAATAGGAGGAGCATGAAGCGGTGCTAAAAAACATGAAGAGGCTTAAAAGGTGTGAAAAATATGAAGAGCTTCAAAAGGTGTGAAAAATATGAGGAGCATGAAACGGTCTGAAAAATAGGAGGAGCATGAAGCCATGTTGAAAAACATGAAGAGCCTGAAAAAGTGTGAAATATATGAAGAGGTTCAAAAGGTGTAAAAAATATGAGGAGATTCAAAAGGTATCAAAAATATGAGGAGCATGAAACGGTCTGAAAAAGAGGAGGAGCATGAATCGGTGTTGAAAATCATGAAGAGCCTGAAAACGTGTGAGAAATATGAAGAGCTTCAAAAGGTGTCAAAAATATGAAGAGCTTCAAAAGGTTTCAAAAATGAGAGGAGTATGAAGCAGTCTGAAAAATAAGAGGAGCATGAAGCGGTGTTCAAAAACATGAAGAGCCTGAAAAGGTGTGAAAAATATGAAGAGCTTCAAAAGGTGTCAAAAATGAGATGAGCATGAAACGGTCTGAAAAATAGGAGGAGCATGAAGTGGTGTTGAAAAAAAAGAAGAGACGGAAAAGGTGTGAAATATATGAAGGGCTTCAAAAGGTGTCAAAAATATAAGGAGAATGAAACGGTCTGAAAATAGGAGGAGCATGAAGCGGTGTTCAAAAACATGAAGAGCCTGAAAAGGTGTGAAAAATATGAAGAGCTTCAAAAGGTGTCAAAAATATGAGGAGCATGAAACGGTTTGAAAAATAGGAGGAGCATGAAGCGGTGTTCAAAAACAGGAAAAGCCTGAAAAGTTGTGAAAAATATGAAGAGCTTCAAAAGTTGTCAAAAATATGAGGAGCATGAAAAGGTCAGAAAAATAGGAGGATCATGAAGCGGTGTTCAAAAACATGAAGAGCCTGAAAAGGTGTGCAAAATATGAAGAGCTTCAAAAGGTGTCAAGAATATGAGGAGCATGAAACGGTCTGCAAAAAAGGAGGAGCATGAAGTGGTGTTGAAAAAATTCAAGAGCCTGACAAGGTGTGAAAAATATGAAAAGCTTCAAAAGTTGTCAAAAATATGAGGAGCATGAAACGGTCTGAAAAATAGGAGGAGCATGAAGCGGTGTTCAAAAACATGAAGAGCCTGAAAAGGTGTGAAAAATATGAAGAGCTTCAAAAGGTGTCAAAAATATGAGGAGCATGAAACGGTCTGAAAAATAGGAGGAGCATGAAGTGGTGTTGAAAAACATGAAGAGTCTGAAAACGTGTGAAATTATGAAGAACTTCAAAAATATGCAAAATATGAAGAGCTTCAAAAGGTGTGAAAAATATGAAGAGCTTCAAAAGGTGTCAAAATGAGATGAACATGAAACGGTCTGAAAAATAGGAGGAGCATGAAGCGGTGTTGAAAATCATAAAGAGCCTGAAAATTTGTGAAAAATATGAAGAGCTTCAGAAGATGTGAAAAACATGAAGAACTTCAAAAGGTGTCAAAATGAGATGAGCATGAAACGGTCTGAAAAATAAGAGGAGCATGAAGTGGTGTTGAAAATAATGAAAAGCCTGAAAAGGTGTGAAATATATGAAGAGCTTCAAAAGGTGTCAAAAATATGAGGAGAATGAAACGGTCTGTAAAATAGGAGGAGCATGAAATGGTGTTCAAAAACATGAAGAGCCTGAAAAGGTGTGAAAAATATGAAGAGCTTCAAAAGGTGTCAAAAATATGAGGAGCATGAAAAGTTCTGAAAAATAGGAGGAGCATGAAGCGGTGTTCAAAACAGGAAGACCCTGAAAAGTAGTGAAAAATATGAAGAGCTTCAAAAGGTGTCAAAAATATGAGGAGCATGAAACGGTCTGAAAAATAGGAGGACTATGAAACGGTGTTCAAAAACATGAAGAGCCTGAAAAGGTGTGAAAAATATGAAGAGCTTCAAAAGTTGTCAAAAATATGAGGAGCATGAAATGGTCTGAAAAATAGGAGGAGCAAGAAAGGGTGTTGAACAACATGAAGAGCCTGAAAACGTGTGAAAAATATGAAGAGCTTCAAAAGATGTGAAAAATATGAAGAGCTTCAAAAGGTGTCAAAAATGAGATGAGCATGAAACCGTCTGA
The DNA here is from genome assembly GCF_033118175.1 of Dama dama. Taxonomy (NCBI): domain Eukaryota; kingdom Metazoa; phylum Chordata; class Mammalia; order Artiodactyla; family Cervidae; genus Dama; species Dama dama. The sequence continues at coordinate 9,634,071 of NC_083706.1, read as the reverse complement.
AAAATAGGAGGAGCATGAAGTAGTGTTGAAAAACATGAAGAACCTGAAAAGCTGTGAGAAACATGAAGAGCTTCAAAACGTGTCAAAAATATGAGGAGCATGAAACGGTCTGAAAAAGAGGAGGAGCAGGAAGCGGTGTTGAGAAACATGAAGAGCCTGAAAATGTGTGAAAAATATGAAGAGCTTCTAAAGGTGTGAAATATATGAGGTGCAAGAAACGGTCTGAAAAATAGGAGGAGCATGAAGCAGTGTTGAAAAACATGAAGAGCCTGAAAAGGTGTGAAAAATATGAAGAGCTTCAAAAGGTGTCAAAATTATAAGGAGCATGAAACGTTCTGAAAAATAGGAGGAGCATGAAGCAGTGTTGAAAAAAATGAAGAACCTGAAAAGGTGTGAAAAATATGAACAGCTTCAAAAGTTGCCAAAAATATGAGGATCATGAAACGGTCTAAAAAATAGGAGTACCATGAACCGGTGTTGAAAAACATGAAGAGCCAGAAAAGGTGTGAAAAATATTAAGAGCTTCAAAATGTGTGAAAAATATGAAGAGCTTCAAAAGGTGTCAAAAAAGAGATGAGCATGAAACGGTCTGAAAAATAGGAGGAGAATGAAGTGGTGTTGAAAAAAATGAGGAGCCTGAAAAGGTGTGAAAAATATGAAGAGCTTCAAAAGGTGTCAAAAATGAGATGATCATGAAACGGTCTGAAAAATAGGAGGTGCATGAGGTGGTGTTGAAGAAAAAGAAGAGACTGAAAAGGTGTGAAATATATGAAGAGCTTCAAAAGGTGTCAAAATATGAGGAGCATGATACGGTCTGAAAAATAGGAGGAGCATGAAGCGGTGTTCAAAACATGAAGAGCCTGAAAAATTGTGAAAAATATGAAAAGCTTCCAAAGGTGTTAAAAATGAGATGAGCATGAAACGGTCTGAAAAATAGGAGGAGCATGAAGCGGTGTTGAAAAAATGAAGAGCCTGAAAAGGTGTGAAAAATATGAAGAGCATCAAAAGTTGTCAAAAATATGAGGAGTATGAAACGGTCTGAAAAATAGGAGGACCATGAAGCGGTGTTGCAAAACATGAGGAGCCTGAAAAGGTGTGAAAAATATGAAGAGCTTCAAAAGGTGAGAAAAATATGAGGTGCATGAAACGGTCTGAAAAATAGGAGGAGCATGAAGCGGTGTTGAAAAACATGAAGAGCCTGAAAAGGTGTGAAAAATATGAAGAGCTTCAAAAGGTGTGAAATACATGAGGAGCATGAAACGTGTTGAAAAATAGGAGAAGCATGAAGTGGTTTGGAAAAACATCAAGAGCCTGAAAAGGTGTGAAAAATATGAAGGGCTTCCAAAGGTGTGAAATACATGAGGAGCAAGAAACGGTCTGAAAAATAGGAGGAAGAGGAAGAGGTGTTCAAAAATATGAAGAGCCTGAAAAGGTGTGAAAAATATGAAGAGCTTCAAAAGGTGTCAAAAATATGAGGAGCATGAAACGTTGTGAAAAATAGGAGCAGCATGAAACGGTGTTCAAAAACATGAAGACATTGAAAAGGTGTGAAAAATATGAAGAGGTGCAAATGTTTGAAATATATGAGGAGCATGAAACGGTCTGAAAAATATGAGGAGCATGAAGCGGTGTTCAAAAACATGAAGAGCCTGAAAAGGTGAGAAAAATATGAAGAGCTTCAAAAGGTGTGAAATACATGAGGAGCATTAAACGCCCTGAAAAATAGGAGGAGCATGCAGAGGTGTTCAAAAACATGAAGAGCCTGAAAAGGTGTCAAAAATATGAAGAGATTCAAAAGGTGTGAAAAATATGAAGAGCTTCAAAATGTTTCAAAAATGAAATGAGCATGAAACGGTCTGAAAAAGCTGAGGAGCATGAAGTGGTGTTGAAACACATGAAGAGCCTGAAAAGGTGTGAAAAATATGAAGAGGTTCAAAGGTGTGAAATACATGAGGATCATGAAATGGTTTGAAAAATACGAGGAGCATGAAGCAGTGTTCAAAAACATGAAGAGCCTGAAAAGGTTTGAAAAATATGAAGAGCTTCAAAAGGTGTCAAAAATATGAGGAGCATGAAACCGTCTGAAAAATAGGAGGAGCATGAAGCGGTGTTGAAAAACATGAAGAGCGTGAAAACGAGTGAAAAATATGAAGAGCTTCAAAAGGTATGAAAAATATGAAGAGCCTCAAAAGGTGTCAAAAATATGAGGAGCATGAAACGGTCTGAAAAATAGGAGGACTATGAAACGGTGTTCAAAAACATGAAGAGCCTGAAAAGGTGTGAAAAATATGAAGAGCTTCAAAACGTGTCAAAAATATGAGGAGCATGAAATGGTCTGAAAAATAGGAGGAGCAAGAAAGGGTGTTGAACAACATGAAGCGCCTGAAAACGTGTGAAAAATATGAAGAGCTTCAAAAGATGTGAAAAATATGAAGAGTTTCAAAAGGTGTCAAAAATGAGATGAGCATGAAACCGTCTGAAAAATAGGAGGAGCATGAAGTAGTGTTGAAAAACATGAAGAACCTGAAAAGCTGTGAGAAACATGAAGAGCTTCAAAAGGTGTCAAAAATATGAGGAGCATGAAACGTTCTGAAAAAGAGGAGGAGCAGGAAGCGGTGTTGAGAAACATGAAGAGCCTGAAAATGTGTGAAAAATATGAAGAGCTTCTAAAGGTGTGAAATATATGAGGTGCAAGAAACGGTCTGAAAAATAGGAGTACCATGAACCGGTGTTGAAAAACATGAAGAGCCAGAAAAGGTGTGAAAAATATTAAGAGTTTCAAAATGTGTGAAAAATATGAAGAGCTTCAAAAGGTGTCAAAAAAGAGATGAGCATGAAACGGTCTGAAAAATAGGAGGAGAATGAAGTGGTGTTGAAAAAAATGAGGAGCCTGAAAAGGTGTGAAAAATATGAAGAGCTTCAAAAGGTGTCAAAAATGAGATGATCATGAAACGGTCTGAAAAATAGGAGGTGCATGAGGTGGTGTTGAAGAAAAAGAAGAGACTGAAAAGGTGTGAAATATATGAAGAGCTTCAAAAGGTGTCAAAATATGAGGAGCATGATACGGTCTGAAAAATAGGAGGAGCATGAAGCGGTGTTCAAAACATGAAGAGCCTGAAAAATTGTGAAAAATATGAAAAGCTTCCAAAGGTGTCAAAAATGAGATGAGCATGAAACGGTCTGAAAAATAGGAGGAGCATGAAGCGGTGTTGAAAAAATGAAGAGCCTGAAAAGGTGTGAAAAATATGAAGAGCATCAAAAGTTGTCAAAAATATGAGGAGTATGAAACGGTCTGAAAAATAGGAGGACCATGAAGCGGTGTTGCAAAACATGAGGAGCCTGAAAAGGTGTGAAAAATATGAAGAGCTTCAAAAGGTGAGAAAAATATGAGGTGCATGAAACGGTCTGAAAAATAGGAGTAGCATGAAGCGGTGTTGAAAAACATGAAGAGCCTGAAAAGGTGTGAAAAATATGAAGAGCTTCAAAAGGTGTGAAATACATGAGGAGCATGAAACGTGTTGAAAAATAGGAGAAGCATGAAGTGGTGTGGAAAAACATCAAGAGCCTGAAAAGGTGTGAAAAATATGAAGGGCTTCAAAAGGTGTGAAATACATGAGGAGCAAGAAACGGTCTGAAAAATAGGAGGAAGAGGAAGAGGTGTTCAAAAATATGAAGAGCCTGAAAAGGTGTGAAAAATATGAAGAGGTGCAAAAGGTTTGAAATATATGAGGAGCATGAAACGGTCTGAAAAATATGAGGAGCATGAAGCGGTGTTCAAAAACATGAAGAGCCTGAAAAGGTGAGAAAAATATGAAGAGCTTCAAAAGGTGTGAAATACATGAGGAGCATTAAACGCCCTGAAAAATAGGAGGAGCATGCAGAGGTGTTCAAAAACATGAAGAGCCTGAAAAGGTGTCAAAAATATGAAGAGATTCAAAAGGTGTGAAAAATATGAAGAGCTTCAAAATGTTTCAAAAATGAAATGAGCATGAAACGGTCTGAAAAAGCTGAGGAGCATGAAGTGGTGTTGAAACACATGAAGAGCCTGAAAAGGTGTGAAAAATATGAAGAGGTTCAAAGGTGTGAAATACATGAGGATCATGAAATGGTTTGAAAAATACGAGGAGCATGAAGCAGTGTTCAAAAACATGAAGAGCCTGAAAAGGTTTGAAAAATATGAAGAGCTTCAAAAGGTGTCAAAAATATGAGGAGCATGAAACCGTCTGAAAAATAGGAGGAGCATGAAGCGGTGTTGAAAAACATGAAGAGCGTGAAAACGAGTGAAAAATATGAAGAGCTTCAAAAGGTATGAAAAATATGAAGAGCTTCAAAAGGTGTCAAAAAAGAGATGAGCATGAAACCGTCTGAAAAATAGGTGGAGCATGAAGCGGTGTTGAAAAACATGAAGAGCCTGAAAAGATGTGAAAAATATGAAGAGCTTCAAAAGGTGTCAAAAATATGAGGAGCATGAAACGGTCTGAAAAATAGGAGGAGCATGAAACCGTGTTAAAAACATGAAGAGACTGAAAACGGTGAAAAATATGAAGAGCTTCAAAAGGTGTGAAAAATAGGAGGAGCATGAAGCGGTGTGCAAAAACATGAAAAGCCTGAAAAGGTGTGAAAAATATGAAGAGCATCAAAAGGTGTCAAAAATATGAGGAGCATGAAACGGTCTGAAAAATAGGAGGAGCATGAAGCGGTGTTGAAAAACATGAAGAGCCTGAAAAGGTGTTAAAAATATGAAGAGTTTCAAAAGGTGTCAAATATATGAGCAGCAAGAATCGGTCTGAAATATAGGAGTAGCATGAAACGGTGTTCAAATATATGCAGAGCCTGAAAAGTTGTGAAAAATATGAAGAGCTTCAAATGGTGTCAAATATATGAAGAGCTTCAAAAGGTGTCAAAAATGAGATGAGCATGAAACGGTCTGAAAAATAGGAGGAGCAAGAAGTCGTGTTCCAAAAAATGAAGAGCCTGAGAAGGTGTGAAATATATCAAGAACTTCAAAATGTGTCAAAAATATGAGGAGCATGAAACGGTCTGAAAAATAGGAGGAGCATGAAACGGTGTTGAAAAACATGCAGAGCCTGAAAAGGTGTGAAAAATATGAAGAACTTCAAAAGGTGTGAAATATATGAGGAGCATGAAATGGTCTTAAAAATAGGAGGAGCATGAAGCGGTTTTCAAAAATATGAAGAGCCTGAAAAGGTGTGAAAAATATGAGGAGCTTCAAAAGGTATGAAATACATGAGGAGTATGAAACTGTCTTGAAAATAGGAGGAGCATGAAGCGGTGTTAAAAAACATGAAGAGGCTTAAAAGGTGTGAAAAATATGAAGAGCTTCAAAAGGTGTGAAAAATATGAGGAGCATGAAACGGTCTGAAAAATAGGAGGAGCATGAAGCCGTGTTGAAAAACATGAAGAGCCTGAAAAAGTGTGAAATATATGAAGAGGTTCAAAAGGTGTAAAAAATATGAGGAGATTCAAAAGGTATCAAAAATATGAGGAGCATGAAACGGTCTCAAAAAGAGAAGGAGCATGAATCGGTGTTGAAAATCATGAAGAGCCTGAAAACGTGTGAGAAATATGAAGAGCTTCAAAAGGTGTCAAAAATATGAAGAGCTTCAAAAGGTGTCAAAAATGAGAGGAGTATGAAGCAGTCTGAAAAATAGGAGGAGCATGAAGCGGTGTTCAAAAACATGAAGAGCTTGAAAAGGTGTGAAAAATATGAAGAGCTTCAAAAGGTGTCAAAAATGAGATGAGCATGAAACGGTCTAAAAAATAGGAGGAGCATGAAGTGGTGTTGAAAAAAAAGAAGAGACGGAAAAGGTGTGAAATATATGAAGGGCTTCAAAAGGTGTCAAAAATATGAGGAGAATGAAACGGTCTGAAAATAGGAGGAGCATGAAGCGGTGTTCAAAAACATGAAGAGCCTGAAAAGGTGTGAAAAATATGAAGAGCTTCAAAAGGTGTCAAAAATATGAGGAGCATGAAACGGTTTGAAAAATAGGAGGAGCATGAAGCTGTGTTCAAAAACAGGAAAAGCCTGAAAAGTTGTGAAAAATATGAAGAGCTTCAAAAGTTGTCAAAAATATGAGGAGCATGAAAAGGTCAGAAAAATAGGAGGATCATGAAGCGGTGTTCAAAAACATGAAGAGCCTGAAAAGGTGTGCAAAATATGAAGAGCTTCAAAAGGTGTCAAAAATATGAGGAGCATGAAACGGTCTGCAAAAAAGGAGGAGCATGAAGTGGTGTTGAAAAAATTCAAGAGCCTGACAAGGTGTGAAAAATATGAAAAGCTTCAAAAGTTGTCAAAAATATGAGGAGCATGAAACGGTCTGAAAAATAGGAGGAGCATGAAGCGGTGTTCAAAAACATGAAGACCCTGAAAAGGTGTGAAAAATATGAAGAGCTTCAAAAGGTGTCAAAAATATGAGGAGCATGAAACGGTCTGAAAAATAGGAGGAGCATGAAGTGGTGTTGAAAAACATGAAGAGTCTGAAAACGTGTGAAATTATGAAGAACTTCAAAAATATGCAAAATATGAAGAGCTTCAAAAGGTGTGAAAAATATGAAGAGCTTCAAAAGGTGTCAAAATGAGATGAACATGAAACGGTCTGAAAAATAGGAGGAGCATGAAGCGGTGTTGAAAATCATAAAGAGCCTGAAAATTTGTGAAAAATATGAAGAGCTTCAGAAGATGTGAAAAACATGAAGAGCTTCAAAAGGTGTCAAAATGAGATGAGCATGAAACGGTCTGAAAAATAAGAGGAGCATGAAGTGGTGTTGAAAATAATGAAAAGCCTGAAAAGGTGTGAAATATATGAAGAGCTTCAAAAGGTGTCAAAAATATGAGGAGAATGAAACGGTCTGTAAAATAGGAGGAGCATGAAATGGTGTTCAAAAACATGAAGAGCCTGAAAAGGTGTGAAAAATATGAAGAGCTTCAAAAGGTGTCAAAAATATGAGGAGCATGAAAAGTTCTGAAAAATAGGAGGAGCATGAAGCGGTGTTCAAAACAGGAAGACCCTGAAAAGTAGTGAAAAATATGAAGAGCTTCAAAAGGTGTCAAAAATATGAGGAGCATGAAAAGTTCTGAAAAATAGGAGGAGCATGAAGCGGTGTTCAAAACAGGAAGACCCTGAAAAGTAGTGAAAAATATGAAGAGCTTCAAAAGGTGTCAAAAATATGAGGAGAATGAAACGGTCTGTAAAATAGGAGGAGCATGAAATGGTGTTCAAAAACATGAAGAGCCTGAAAAGGTGTGAAAAATATGAAGAGCTTCAAAAGGTGTCAAAAATATGAGGAGCATGAAACGGTCTGAAAAATAGGAGGAGCATGAAGTGGTGTTGAAAAACATGAAGAGTCTGAAAACGTGTGAAATTATGAAGAACTTCAAAAATATGCAAAATATGAAGAGCTTCAAAAGGTGTGAAAAATATGAAGAGCTTCAAAAGGTGTCAAAATGAGATGAACATGAAACGGTCTGAAAAATAGGAGGAGCATGAAGCGGTGTTGAAAAACATGAAGAGCCTGAAAAGGTGTGAAAAATATGAAGAGCTTCAAAAGGTGTGAAAAAAATGAAGAGCTTCAAAACGTGTCAAAAATATGAGGAGCATGAAACGGTCTGATAAATAGGAGGAGCCAGAAGCGGTGTTGAAAAACATTAAGAGCCTGAAAACGATTGAAAAATATGAAGAGCTTCAAAAGGTGTGGAAAATATGAAGAGCTTCAAAATGTGTCAAAAGCGAGATGAGTATGAAACGGTCTGAAAAATAGGAGGAGCATGAAATGGTGTTGAAAAACATGAAGAGCCTGAAAATGTGTGAAATATATGAAGAGCTTCAAAAGGTGTCAAAAATATGAGGAGCATGAAACAGGCCGAAAAATACGAGAAGCATGAAGTGATGTGGAAAAACATGAAGAGCCTAAAAAGTTGTGAGAAATATGAAGAGCTTCAAAAGATGTGAAATACATGAGGAGCATGAAACTCTCTGAAAAATAGGAGGAGCATGAAGCGGTGTTCAAAAATATGAAAAGCCTAAAAAGTTGTGAGAAATATGAAGAGCTTCAAAAGGTGTCAAAAATGAGATGAGCATGAAACGGTCTGAAAAATATGTGGAGCATGAAGCCGTGTTGAGAAACATGAAGAGCCTAAAAAGTTGAGAAAAATCTGAAAAGCTTCAAAAGGTGTCAAAAATGAGATGAGCATGAAACAGTCTGAAAAATAGGAGGATCATGTAACGGTGTTGAAAAACATGAAGAGCCTGAAAAGGTGTGAAAAATATGAGGAGCTTCAAAAGGTGTGAAAAATATGAGGAGCATGAAACAGTCTGAAAAATAGGAGTAGCATGAAGCTGTGTTCAAAATCATGAAGAGACTGAAAACTTGTGAAAAATATGAAGAGCTGCAAAAGGTGTCAAAAATATGAAGAGCATGAAACGGTCTTAAAAATAGGAGGATCTTGAAGCGGTGTTCAAAATCATGAAGAGACTGAAAACTTGTGAAAAATATGAAGAGCTGCAAAAGGTGTCAAAAATATGAGGAGCATGAAACGGTCTGATAAATAGGAGCATGAAACGGTGATAAAAAACATGAAGAGCCTGAAAAGGTGTGAAAAATATGAAGAGCTTCAAAAGGTGTGAAATTCATGAGGAGCATGAAATGATCTGAAAAATAGGAGAAGAATGAAGTGGTGGGGAAAAACATGAAGAGCCTGAAAAGGTGTGAAAAATATGAAGAGCTTCAAGAGGTGTCAAATATATGAAGAGCATGAAACGGTCTCAAAAATAGCAGGAGCATGAAGCGGTGTTGAAAAACATGAAGAGTCTGAAAACCTGTGAAAATATGAAGAACTTCAAAAATATGAAAGATATGAAGAGCTTCAAAAGGTGTCAAAAATGAGATGTGCATGAAACGGTCTGAAAAATAGGAGGAGCATGAAGTGGTGTTGAAAAACGTGAAGAACCTGAAAAGGTGTGAGAAATATGAAGAGCTTCAATAGATGTCAAAAATATGAGGAGCATGAAACGGTCTGAAAAAGAGGAGGAGCACGAAGCGGTGTTGAAAAACATGAAGAGCCTGAAAAGGTGTGAAAAATATGAAGAGCTTCAAAATGTGTCAAAATTATGAGGAGCATGAAACGGTCAGAAAAATAGAAGGAGCATGAAGCGGTGTTGAAAAACATGAAGAGCCTGAAAAGGTGTGAAAACCATGAAGAGCTTCAAAAGGTGTGAAAAATATGAAGAGCTTCAAATGGTGTCAAAAATGAGAAGAGCATAAAAGGGTCTGAAAAATAGGAGGAGCATGACGTGGTGTTGAAAAAAATGAAGAGCCTGAAAAGGTGTGAAATATATGAGAGCTTCAAAAGATGTCAAAAATATGAGGAGAATGAAACGGTATGAAAAATAGGAGGAGCATGAAGCGGTGTGGAAAACCATGAAGTGCTTGAAAAGGTGTGAAAAATATGAAGAGTTTCTAAAGGTGTCAAAAATATGAGGAGCATTAAACAGTCTGAAAAATAGGAGAAGCATGAATTGGTGTTGAAAAACATGAAGAGCCTGAAAAGGTGTGAAAAATATGAAGAGCTTCAAAAGGTGTCAAAAATATGAGGAGCATGAAACGGTCTGAAAAATAGGAAGAGCATGAAGCAGTGTGCAAAAACATGAAGAGCTTGAAAAGGTGTGAAAAATATGAAGAGCTTCAAAAGGTGTCAAAAATATGAGGAGCATGAAACGGTCTGAAAAATAGGAGGAGGATGAAACGGTGTTCAAAAATATGAAGAGCCTGTAAAGGTGTGAAAAATATGAAGAGCTTTAAAAGGTGTGAAATACATGAGGAGCATGAAACTCTCTGAAAAATAAAAGGAGCAAGAAGGGGTGTTCAAAAACATGAAGAGGCTGAAAATGTGTGAAAAACATGAAGAGGCTGAAAAGGTGTGAAAAATATGAAGAGTCTAAAGGTGTCAAAAATATGAGGAGCATGAAACGGTCTGAAAAATAGAAGCAGAATTAAACGGTGTTGAAAAACATGAAGAGCCTGAAAACGTGTGAAAAATATGAAGAGCTTCAAAAGGTGTGAAAAAATATGAGGAGCATGAAACGGTCTGAAAAATAGAAGCAGCATGAAACGGTGTTGAAAAATATGAAGAACCTGAAAACGTGTGAAATATATGAAGAGCTTCAAAAGGTGGGAAAAATATGAAGAACTTCAAAAGGTGTCAAAAATGAGATGAGCATGAAACGGTCTGAAAAATAGGAGGAGCATGAAGTGGTCTTGAAAAACATGAAGAGCCTGAAAAGGTGTGAAAAATATGAAGAGCTTCAAAGGTTATCAAAAATATGAATAGCATGAAACCGTCTGAAAAATAGGAGGAGCATGAAGAGGTGTGGAAAACCATGAAGTGCTTGAAAAGGTGTGAAAAATATGAAGAGTTTCTAAAGGTGTCAAAAATATGAGGAGCATTAAACGGTCAGAAAAATAGGAGGATCATGAAATGGTGTTCAAAAACATGAAGAGCCTGAAAAGGTGTGAAAAATATGAAGAGCCTGAAAACGTGTGAAAAATATGAAGAGCTTCAAAACGTGTCAAAAATATGAGGAGCATGAAACGGTCTGAAAAATAGGAGGAAGATGAAGCGGTGTTGAAAAACATGAAGAGCCTGAAAAGGTGTGGAAAATATGAAGCGCTTCAAAAGGTGAGAAAAATATGAGGTGCAAGAAACGGTCTGAAAAATAGGAGGAGCATGAAGCGGTGTTGAAAAACAAGAAGAGCCTGAAAACGTGTGAAAAATATGAAGAGCATCAAAAGGAGTGAAAAATATGAGGAGCAGGAAATGGTCTAAAAAATAGAAGCGGCATGAAATGGTGTTCAAAAACATGAAGAGACTGAAAAGATGTGAAAATTATGAAGAGCTTCAAAAGGTGTGAAAAATATGAGGAGCATGAAACGGTGATAAAAAACATGAAGAGCCTGAAAAGGTGTGAAAAATATGAAGAGCTTCAAAAGGTGTGAAATTCATGAGGAGCATGAAATGGTCTGAAAAATAGGAGAAGAATGAAGTGGTGGGGAAAAACATGAAGAGCCTGAAAAGGTGTGAAAAATATGAAGAGCTTCAAGAGGTGTCAAATATATGATGAGCATGAAACGGTCTGAAAAATAGGAGGATCATGAAGCGGTGATCAAAAACATGAAGAGCCTAAAAATGTGTGAAAAATATAAAGAGCTTCAAAATGTGTGAAATTCATGAGGATCATGAAACGGTCTGAAAAATAGGAGAAGCATGAAGTGGTGTGGAAAAACATGAAGAGCCTGAAAAGGTGTGAAAAATATGAAGAGCTTCAAAAGGTGTCAAAAATATGAAGAGCATGAAACGGTCTGAAAAATAGGAGGATCATGAAGCAGTGTTCAAAAATATGAAGAGCCTGAAAAGGTGTGAAAAATATGAAGACCTGCAAAAGGTGTCAAAAATATGAGGAGCATGAAACGGTCTGGAAAATAGGAGGAGCATGAAGCGGTGTTCAAAAATATGAGGAGCCTGAAAAGTTGTGAAAAATATGAAGAGCTTCAAAAGGTGTGAAATACATGAGGAGCATGAAACGGTCTGAAATTGGAGGAGCATGAAGCGGTGTTCAAAAACATGAAGAGCTTGAAAAGGTGTGAAAAATATGAGGAGCTTCAAAAGGTGTGAAAAATATGAGGAGCATGAAACGGTCTGAAAAAGAGAAGCAGCATGAAGCGGTGTTGAAAAACATGAAGAGCCTGAAAAGGTGTGAAAAATATGAAGAGCTGCAAAAGGTGTCAAAAATATGAAGAGCATGAAACGGTCTTAAAAATAGGAGGATCATGAAGCGGTGTTCAAAATCATGAAGAGACTGAAAACTTGTGAAAAATATGAAGAGCTGCAAAAGGTGTCAAAAATATGAGGAGCATGAAACGGTCTGAAAAATAGGAGCATGAAACGGTGATAAAAAACATGAAGAGCCTGAAAAGGTGTGAAAAATATGAAGAGCTTCAAAAGGTGTGAAATTCATGAGGAGCATGAAATGGTCTGAAAAATAGGAGAAGAATGAAGTGGTGGGGAAAAACATGAAGAGCCTGAAAAGGTGTGAAAAATATGAAGAGCTTCAAGAGGTGTCAAATATATGAAGAGCATGAAACGGTCTGAAAAATAGGAGGATCATGAAGCGGTGATCAAAAACATGAAGAGCCTGAAAATATGTGAAAAATATAAAGACCTTCAAAATGTGTGAAATTCATGAGGATCATGAAACGGTCTGAAAAACAGGAGAAGCATGAAGTGGTGTGGAAAAACATGAAGAGCCTGAAAAGATGTGAAAAATATGAAGAGCTTCAAAATGTGTCAAAACTATGAGGAGTATGAAACGGTCTGAAAAATAGGAGCAGCATGAAACGGTGTTCAAAAACATGAAGAGCCTGAAAAGGTGTGAAAAATATGAAGAGCTTCAAAAGGTGTGAAATACATGAGGAGGATGAAACCGTCTGAAAAATAGGAGGAGCATGAAGCGTTGTTCAAATATATGAAGAGCCTGAAAAGGTGTGAAATATATGAAGAGATTCAAAACGTGTCAAAAATATGAGGAGCATGAAACTGTCTGAAAAAAAGGAGGAGCAGGAAACCGTGTTCAAAAACATGAAGAGCCTGAAAAGGTGTGAAAAATATGAAGAGCTTCAAAAGGTGTTAAAAATAGGAGGAGCATGAAGCGGTGTTGAAAAACATGAAGAGGCTGAAAATGTGTGTAAAATATGAAGAGCTTCAAAACGTGACAAAAATATTAGGAGCATGAAACAGTCTGAAATATAGGTGGATCAAGAAGCGGTGTTGAAAACATGAAGAGCGTGAAAACATGTGAAAAATATGAAGAGCTTCAAAAGTTGTGAAAAATATGAAGAGCTTCAAAAGTTGTGAAAAATATGAAGAGCTACAAAAGACGTGAAAAACATGAGGAGCATGAAACGGTCTGAAAAATAGGAGGAGCATGAAGCAGTGTTGAAAAACATGAAAACCTGAAAATGTGTGAAAAATATGAAGGGCTTCAAAAGGTGTCAAATATATGAGGAGCATGAAACGGTCTGAAAAATAGGAGGAGCATGAAGCGGTGTTCAAAAAAATGAAGAGCCTGAAAAGGTGTGAAAAATACGAAGTGCTTCAAAAGGTGTCAAAAATATGAGGAGCATGAAACGGTCTGAAAAATAGGAGGAGCATGAAGCGGTGTTCAAAAAAATGAAGAGCCTGAAAAGGTGTGAAAAATATGAAGTGCTTCAAAAGGTGTCAAAAATATGAGGAGCTTGAATCGGTCTGAAAAATAGGAGGAGCATGAAGCGGTGTTGAAAAAAATGAAGAGCATGAAAAGGTGTGAAATATATGAAGAGCCTCAAAACGTGTCAAATATAAGAGGAGCATGAAACGGTCTGAACAATAGGAGGAGCATGAAGCGGTGTTGAAAAACATGAAGAGCCTGAAAATATGTGAAAAATATTAAGAGCTTCAAAAGGTGTGAAAAATATGAGGAGCATGAAACGGTCTGAAAAATAGGAGGAGCATGAAGCCGTGTTGAAAAACATGAAGAGCCTGAAAGGGTGTAACAAATATGAAGAGTTTCAGAAGGTGTCAAAAATGAGAAGAGCATGAAACGGTCTGAAAAATAGGAGGAGCATGAAGTGGTGTTGAAAAACATGAAGAGCCTGAAAAAGTGTGAAATATATGAAGAGCTTCAAAAGGTGTGAAGTACATGAGGAGAATGAAACCGTCCGAAAAATAGGAGGAGCATGAAGCGGTGTTCCAATACATGAAGAGCCTGAAAAGGTGTGAAATATATGAAGAGATTCAAAAGCTGTCAAAAATATGAGGAGCATGAAACGGTCTGAAAAATAGGAGCATGAAACGGTGATAAAAAAAAAAAGAGCCTGAAAAGGTGTGAAAAATATGAAGAGCTTCAAAAGGTGTGAAATTCATGAGGAGCATGAAATGGTCTGAAAAATAGGAGAAGAATGAAGTGGTGGGGAAAAACATGAAGAGCCTGAAAAGGTGTGAAAAATATGAAGAGCTTCAAGAGGTGTCAAATATATGAAGAGCACGAAACGGTCTGAAAAATAGGAGGATCATGAAGCGGTGATCAAAAACATGAAGAGCCTGAAAATATGTGAAAAATATAAAGACCTTCAAAATGTGTGAAATTCATGAGGATCATGAAACGGTCTGAAAAACAGGAGAAGCATGAAGTGGTGTGGAAAAACATGAAGAGCCTGAAAAGATGTGAAAAATATGAAGAGCTTCAAAATGTGTCAAAACTATGAGGAGTATGAAACGGTCTGAAAAATAGGAGCAGCATGAAACGGTGTTCAAAAACATGAAGAGCCTGAAAAGGTGTGAAAAATATGAAGAGCTTCAAAAGGTGTGAAATACATGAGGAGGATGAAACCGTCTGAAAAATAGGAGGAGCATGAAGCGTTGTTCAAATATATGAAGAGCCTGAAAAGGTGTGAAATATATGAAGAGATTCAAAACGTGTCAAAAATATGAGGAGCATGAACCGGTCTGAAAAAAAGGAGGAGCAGGAAACCGTGTTCAAAAACATGAAGAGCCTGAAAAGGTGTGAAAAATATGAAGAGCTTCAAAAGGTGTTAAAAATAGGAGGAGCATGAAGCGGTGTTGAAAAACATGAAGAGGCTGAAAATGTGTGTAAAATATGAAGAGCTTCAAAACGTGACAAAAATATTAGGAGCATGAAACAGTCTGAAATATAGGTGGATCAAGAAGCGGTGTTGAAAACATGAAGAGCGTGAAAACATGTGAAAAATATGAAGAGCTTCAAAAGTTGTGAAAAATATGAAGAGCTTCAAAAGTTGTGAAAAATATGAAGAGCTACAAAAGACGTGAAAAACATGAGGAGCATGAAACGGTCTGAAAAATAGGAGGAGCATGAAGCATTGTTGAAAAACATGAAAACCTGAAAATGTGTGAAAAATATGAAGGGCTTCAAAAGGTGTCAAATATATGAGGAGCATGAAACGGTCTGAAAAATAGGAGGAGCATGAAGCGGTGTTCAAAAAAATGAAGAGCCTGAAAAGGTGTGAAAAATACGAAGTGCTTCAAAAGGTGTCAAAAATATGAGGAGCATGAAACGGTCTGAAAAATAGGAGGAGCATGAAGCGGTCTTCAAAAAAATGAAGAGCCTGAAAAGGTGTGAAAAATATGAAGTGCTTCAAAAGGTGTCAAAAATATGAGGAGCTTGAATCGGTCTGAAAAATAGGAGGAGCATGAAGCGGTGTTGAAAAAAATGAAGAGCCTGAAAAGGTGTGAAATATATGAAGAGCCTCAAAACGTGTCAAATATAAGAGGAGCATGAAACGGTCTGAACAATAGGAGGAGCATGAAGCGGTGTTGAAAAACATGAAGAGCCTGAAAATATGTGAAAAATATTAAGAGCTTCAAAAGGTGTGAAAAATATGAGGAGCATGAAACGGTCTGAAAAATAGGAGGAGCATGAAGCCGTGTTGAAAAACATGAAGAGCCTGAAAGGGTGTAACAAATATGAAGAGTTTCAGAAGGTGTCAAAAATGAGAAGAGCATGAAACGGTCTGAAAAATAGGAGGAGCATGAAGTGGTGTTGAAAAACATGAAGAGCCTGAAAAAGTGTGAAATATATGAAGAGCTTCAAAAGGTGTGAAGTACATGAGGAGAATGAAACCGTCCGAAAAATAGGAGGAGCATGAAGCGGTGTTCCAATACATGAAGAGCCTGAAAAGGTGTGAAATATATGAAGAGATTCAAAAGCTGTCAAAAATATGAGGAGCATGAAACGGTCTGAAAAAAAGGAGGAGCAGGAAACCGTGTTCAAGAACATGAAGAGCCTGAAAAGGTGTGAAAAATTTGAGGTGCTTCAAAAGGTGTGAAAATTCGGAGGAGCATGTAGCGATGTTCAAATACATGAAGAGCCTGAAAATGTGTGTAAAATATGAAGAGCTTCAAAACGTGACAAAAATATGAGGAGCATGAAACGATCTGAAAAATAGGAGGATCAAGAAGCGGTGTTGAAAAACATGAAGATCTGAAAACTTGTGAAAAACATGAAGAGCCTGAAAATGTGTGAAAAATATGAAGATCTTCAAAATGTGTCAAAAATATGAGGAGCATGAAACGGTCTGAAATATAGGAGGAGCATGAAGCGGTGTTGAAAAACCTGAAGAGACTGAAAACGTGTGAAATACATGAAGAGCTTCAAAAGGTGTGAAAAATATGAAGAGCTTCAAAAGGTGTCAAAAATATGAGGAGCATGAAACGGTCTGAAAAATAGGAGGAGCATGAAACGGTGTTCAAAAACATGAAGCGGCTGAAAAGGTGTGAAAGATATGAAGAGCCTCAAAATGTGTGAAATACATGAGGACCATGAAACGGTCTGAAAAAAAGGAGGAGCATGAAGCGGTGTTGAAAAACATGAAGAGCCTGAAAATGTGTGAAATATATGAAGAGCTTCAAAAAGTGTGAAAAATATGAAGAGCTTCAAAAGGTGTGAAATACATGAGGAGCATGAAACGGTCTGAAAAATAGGAGGAGCATGAAGTGGTGTTGAAAAACATGAAGAGCCTGAAAATGTGTGAAAAATATGAAGAGCTTCAAAAGGTGTGAAAAATATGAGGAGCATGAAACGGTCTGAAAAATAGGAGTAGCATGAAGCCGTGTTGAAAAACATGAAGAGCCTGAAAGGGTGTAACAAATATGAAGAGCTTCAGAAGGTGTCAAAAATGAGATGAGCATGAAATGGTTTGAAAAATAGGAGGAGCATGAAGTGGTGTTGAAAAACATGAAGAGCCTGAAAAAGTGTGAAATATATGAAGAGCTTCAAAAGGTGTGAAGTACATGAGGAGAATGAAACCGTCCGAAAAATAGGAGGAGCATGAAGTGGTGTTCCAATATATGAAGAGCCTGAAAAGGTGTGAAATATATGAAGAGATTCAAAAGGTGTCAAAAATATGAGGAGCATGAAACGGTCTGAAAAAAAGGAGGAGCAGGAAACCGTGTTCAAGAACAAGAAGAGCCTGAAAAGGTGTGAAAAATTTGAGGTGCTTCAAAAGGTGTGAAAATTAGGAGGAGCATGAAACGGTCTGAAAAATAGGAGGATCAAGAAGCGGTGTTGAAAAACATGCAGATCTGAAAACTTGTGAAAAATATAAAGAGCTTCAAAAGGTGTGAAAAATATGAAGAGCTTCAAAAGGTGTCAAAAATGAGATGAGCATGAAACGGTCTGAAAAATATGTGGAGCATAAAGTGGTGTTGAAAAACATGAAGCCTCAAAAGGTGTGAAATACTTGAGGAGCATGAATCGGTCTGAAAAATTGGAGGAGCATGAAGCGGTGTTGAAAAACATGAAGAGCCTGAAAATGTGAGAAAAATATGAAGAGCTACAAAAGGTGTGAAGTACAGGAGGAGCATTAATCGGTCTGAAAAATAGGAGTAGCATGAAGCGGTGTTGAAAAACATGAAGAGCCTGAAAAGGTGTGAAAAATATGAAGAGCTTCAAATGGTGTGAAAAATACGAGGAGCATGAAGAGGTGTTCAAAAATATGAAAAGCCTGAAATGTTGTAAAAAATATGAAAAGCTTCAAAAGGTGTCAAAAATATGAGGAGCATGAAACGGTCTGAAAAACCGGAGGAGCATGAAGCGGTGTTCAAAAACATGAAGAGCCTGAAAAGGTGTGAAAAATTTGAAGAGCTTCAAAAATGTGAAATATATGAAGAGCTTCAAAAGGTGTGAAATATATGAAGAGCTTCAAAAGGTGTCAAAAATTAGATGAGCAAGAAACGGTCTGAAAAATAGGAGGAGCATGAAGTGGTGTTGAAAAACATGAAGAGCCTGAAAATGTGTGAAATATATGAAGAGCTTCAAAAGGTGTGAAAAATATGAAGAGCTTCAAAAGGTGTCAAAAATATGAAGAGCATTAAACGGTCGCAAAAATAGGAGGAACTTGAAGTGGTGTTCGAACACATGAAGAGTCTGAAAAGGTGTGAAATATAAGAAGAGTTTCAAAAGGTGTCAAAATTATGAGGTGCATGAAACGGTCTGAAAAATAGGAGGATCATGAAACAGTGTTGAAAAACATGAAGAGCCTGAAAAGGTGTGAAAAATATGAAGAGCTTCAAAACGTGTCAAAAATATGAGGAGAATGAAACTGTCTGAAAAATAGGAGAAGCATGATGCGGTGTTGAAAAATATGAAGAGCCTGAAAACGTGTGAAAAATATGAAGATCTTCAAAAGGAATGAAAAATATGAGGAGCTTCAAAAGGTGTCAAAAATGAGATGACCATGAAACGGTCTGAGAAATAGAAGGAGCATGAAGTTCTTTTCAAAAAAATGAAGAATCTGAAAAGGTGTGAAGTATATGAAGATTTCAAAAGGTGTCAAAAATATGAGGAGCATGAAACGGTCTGAAAAATAGGAGGAGCATGAAGTCATGATGAAAAACATGAAGAGCGTGAAAATGTGTGAAAAATACGAAGAGCTTCAAAAGGTGTCACAAATATGAGGAGCATGAAACGGTCTGAAATATATGAGGAGCATGAAGCGGTGTTCAAAAACATGAAGAGCCTGAAAACGTGTGAAAAATCTGAAGAGCTTCAAAAATGTGAAAAATATGAAGAGCTTCAAAAGGTGTGAAATATATGAAGAGCTTCAAAAGGTGTCAAAAATTAGATGAGCATGAAACTGTCTGAAAAATAGGAGGAGCATGAAGTGTTATTGAAAATCATGACGAGCCTGAAAAGGTGTGTAAAATATGAAGAGCTTCAAAAGGTGTCAAAAATATGAGGAGCATGAAATGGTCTGAAAAATACTAGGAGCATGAAACGGTGTTCAAAAACAGGAGGAGCCTGAAAAGGTGTGAAAAATATGAAGAGCTTCAAAAGGTGTCAAAAATAAGAGGAGCATGAAACGGTCTGAAAAATAGGAGGAGCATGAAGCGGTGTTCAAAAATATGAAGAGCCTGAAAATTTGTGAAAACTATGAAGAGCTTCAGAAGGTGTCATAAATTAGATGAGCATGAAACGGTCTGAAAAATAGGAGGAGCATGAAGCCGTGTTGAAAAACATTAACAGCCTGAAAATGTGTGAAATATATGAAGAGCTTCAAAAGATTTCAGAAATGAGAGGAGCATGAAACGGTCTGAAAATAGGAGGAGCATGAAGCGGTGTTGAAAAACATGAGGAGCCTGAAAAGGTGTGAAAAATATGAAGAGCTTCAAAAGTTGTGAAAAATATGAAGAGCTTCAAATGGTGTCAAAAATGAGAAGAGCATAAAAGGGTCTGAAAAATAGGAGAAGCATGAAGTGGTGTTGAAACATATGAAGAGCCTGAAAAAGTGTGAAATATATGAGGAGCTTCAAAAGGCGTGAAAAATATGAAGAGCTTTAAAAGAGGTCAAAAATATGAGGAGCATGAAACGGTCTGAAAAATAGGAGGAGCATTGTAGCATTGTTCAAAAACTTGAACAGCCTGAAAAGGTGTGAAAAATATGAAGAGCTTCAAAAGGTGTCAAAAATATGAGGAGCATGAAATGGTCTGAAAAATACTAGGAGCATGAAACGGTGTTCAAAAACAGGAGGAGCCTGAAAAGGTGTGAAAAATATGAAGAGCTTCAAAAGGTGTCAAAAATAAGAGGAGCATGAAACGGTCTGAAAAATAGGAGGAGCATGAAGTGGTGTTGAAAAACATGAAGAGCCTGAAAAGGTGTGAAAAATATGAAGAGCTTCAAAAGCTGTGAAAAATATGAGGAGCACCAAATGGTCTGAAAAATTAGAGGAGCATGAAGCTGTGGTGAAAAACATGAAGAGCCTGAAAAGGTGTAGAAAATATGAAGAGCTTCAAAAGGTGTCAAAAATATGAGGAACATGAAACGGTCTGAAAAATAGGAGGAGCATGAAGTGGGGTTGAAAATCATGAAGAGCCTGAAAACGTTTGAAAAATATGAAGAGCTTCAAAAGGAGTGAAATACATGAGGAGCATGAAACCGTCGCAAAAATAGGAGGAACTTGAAGTGGTGTTCGAAAACATGAAGAGTCTGAAAAGGTGTGAAATATAAGAAGAGCTTCAAAGGGTGTCAAAATTATGAGGAGCATGAAACGGTCTGAAAAATAGGAGGATCATGAAGCGTTGTTGAAAAACATGAACAGCCTGAAAAGGTGTGAATAATATGAAGAGATTCAAAGGTTTAAAATATATGAGGAGCATGAAACGGTCTGAAAAATAGAAGCAGCATAAAACGGTGTTCAAAGACATGAAGAGCCTGAAAAGGTGTGAAAAATACGAAGAGCTTCAAAAGGTGTGAAATACATGAGGAGGAAGAAACGGTCAGAAAAATAGGAGGAGCATGAAGCGGTATTCTAAACATGAAAAGCCTGAAAAAGTGTGAAAAATATGAAGAGCTTCACTTGTTTGAAAAATAAGAAGAGCCTGAAAAGGTGTGAAAAATATGAAGAGCAACAAAAGGTGTCAAAAATAAGAGGAGCATGAAACGGTCTGAGAAATTGGAGGAGCATGAAATGATGTTGAAAAACTAGAAGAGCATGAAAAGGTGTGAAAAATATGAAGAGCTTCTAAAAGTATCAAAAATATGAGGTGCATGAAACAGTCTGAAAAATAGGAGGAGCATTATGTTGTGTTGAAAAACATTAAGAGCCTGAAAAGTGTGAAAAATATGAAGAGCTTCAAAAGGTGTCAAAAATATAGGGGCATGAAACGGTCTGAAAAATACGAGGAGCATGAAGTGGTGTTAAAAACATGAAGAGCCTGAAAAGGTGTGATAAATATGAAGAGCTTCAAAAGGTGTGAAAAATATGAGGAGCATGAAACGGTCTGAAAAACAGAAGCAGCATGAAACGGTGATGAAAAATATGAGAGCCTGAAAAGGTGTGAAAAATATGAAGAGCTTCAAAAGGTGTGAAAAACATGAAGAGCTTCAAAAGGTGTGAAAAACATGAGGAGCATGAAACGGTCTTAAAAACAGAAGCAGCATGAAGCAGTGTTGAAAAACATGAAGAGCCTGAAAACGTGTGAAAAATATGAAGAGCTTCAAAAGGTGTGAAAAATATGAAGAGCTTCAAAAGATGTGAAAAATATGAGGAGCATGAAACGGTCTGAAAAATAGAAGCAGCATGAAGCGGTGTTGAAAAACATGAAGAACCTGAAAAGGTGTGAGAAATATGAAGAGCTTCAATAGGTGTCAAAAATATGAGGAGCATGAAACGGTCTTAAAAATACTAGGAGAATGAAGTTGTGTTGCAAAACATGAAGAGCCTGAAAAGGTGTGAAAAACATGAAGAGCCTGAAAAGGTGTGAAAAATATGAAGAGCTTCATAAGGTGTGAAATACATGAGGAGCATGAAACTCTCTGAAAAATAGGAGGAGCATGAAGTGGTGTTGTAAAACCTGAAGAGCCTGAAAAGGTGTGAAAAATATGAAGAGCTTCAAAAGGTGTCAAAAATATGAGGAGCATGAAACGGTCTGAAAAATAGGTGGAGCATGAAGCGGTGTTCAAAAACATGAAGAGCCTGAAAACGTGTGAAAAATATGAAGAGCTTCAAAAGGTGTCAAATACATGAGGATCTTAAACGGTCTGAAAAAAGGGGGAGCATGAAGCGGTGTTCAAAATAGGAAGAGCCTGAAAAGTTGTGAAAAATATGAAGAGCTTCAAAAGGTGTGAAAATTATGAGGAGCATGAAACGGTCTGAAAAATAGGAGGAGCATGAAGCTGTGTTCAAAATCACGAAGAGCCTGAAAAGGTGTGAAAAATATGAAGAGCTTTAAAAGGTGTCAATTTTATGAGGAGCATGAAACGGTCTGAAAAATAGGAGGAGAATGAATCGGTGTTGAAAAACATAAGGAGCATGAAAAGGTGTGAAAAATATGAAGAGCTTTAAAAGGTGTGAAAAATATGAGGTGCATGAAACGGTCTGAAAAATAGGAGGAGCATGATGCGGTGTTGAAAAATATGAAGAGCCTGAAAAGGTGTGAAAAATATGAAGAGCTTCAAAAGGTGTCAAAAATATGAGGAGCATGAAACGGTCTGAAAATTAGGAGGAGCATGAAGCGTTGTTGAAAAACATGAAGAGCATGAAAAGGTGTGAAAATATGAAGATCTTCTAAAGGTGTCAAAAATATGAGGAGCATGAAACGGTCTTAAAAATTGGAGGAGCATGAAGCGGTGTTGAAAATCATGAAGGGCCTGAAAAGGTGTGAAAAATATGAAGAGTTTCAAAAGGTGTGAAAATATGAAGAGCTTCAAAAGGTGTCAAAAATGAGATCAACATGAAACCGTCTGAATAATAGGAGGAGCATGCAGCGGTGTTGAAAAATATGAAGATCCTGAAAAGGTGTGAAAATATGAAGAGCTTCTAAATGTGTCAAATATATGAGGAGCATGAAACGGTCTGAAAAATAGGAGGATCATGAAACGGTGATGAAAAATATGAGAGCCTGAAAAGGTTTGAAAAATATGAAGAGCTTCAAAAGGTGTGAAAAACATGAAGAGCTTCAAAAGGTGTGAAAAACATGAGGAGCATGAAACGGTCTTAAAAACAGAAGCAGCATGAAGCAGTGTTGAAAAACATGAAGAGCCTGAAAACGTGTGAAAAATATGAAGAGCTTCAAAAGGTGTGAAAAATATGAAGAGCTTCAAAAGATATGAAAAATATGAGGAGCATGAAACGGTCTGAAAAATAGAAGCAGCATGAAGCGGTGTTGAAAAACATGAAGATCCTGAAAAGGTGTGAGAAATATGAAGAGCTTCAATAGGTGTCAAAAATATGAGGAGCATGAAACGGTCTTAAAAATACTAGGAGAATGAAGATGTGTTGCAAAACATGAAGAGCCTGAAAAGGTGTGAAAAACATGAAGAGCCTGAAAAGGTGTGAAAAATATGAAGAGCTTCATAAGGTGTGAAATACATGAGGAGCATGAAACTCTCTGAAAAATAGGAGGAGCATGAAGTGGTGTTGTAAAACTTGAAGAGCCTGAAAAGGTGTGAAAAATATGAAGAGCTTCAAAAGGTGTCAAAAATATGAGGAGGATGAAACGGTCTGAAAAATAGGTGGAGCATGAAGCCGTGTTGAAAAACCTGAAGAGCCTGAAAAGGTGTGAAAAATATCAAGAGCTTCAAAAGGTGTCAAAAATATGAGGAGCATGAAACGGTCTGAAAAATAGGTGGAGCATGAAGCGGTGTTCAAAAACATGAAGAGCCTGAAAACGTGTGAAAAATATGAAGAGCTTCAAAAGGTGTCAAATACATGAGGATCTTAAACGCTCTGAAAAAAGGGGGAGCATGAAGCGGTGTTCAAAATAGGAAGAGCCTGAAAAGTTGTGAAAAATATGAAGAGCTTCAAAAGGTGTGAAAATTATGAGGAGCATGAAACGGTCTGAAAAATAGGAGGAGCATGAAGCTGTGTTCAAAATCACGAAGAGCCTGAAAAGGTGTGAAAAATATGAAGAGCTTTAAAAGGTGTCAATTTTATGAGGAGCATGAAACGGTCTGAAAAATATGAGGAGAATGAATCGGTGTTGAAAAACATAAGGAGCATGAAAAGGTGTGAAAAATATGAAGAGCTTTAAAAGGTGTGAAAAATATGAAGTGCATGAAACGGTCTGAAAAATAGGAGGAGCATGATGCGGTGTTGAAAAATATGAAGAGCCTGAAAAGGTGTGAAAAATATGAAGAGCTTCAAAAGGTGTCAAAAATATGAGGAGCATGAAACGGTCTGAAAATTAGGAGGAGCATGAAGCGTTGTTGAAAAACATGAAGAGCATGAAAAGGTGTGAAAATATGAAGATCTTCTAAAGGTGTCAAAAATATGAGGAGCATGAAACGGTCTTAAAAATTGGAGGAGCATGAAGCGGTGTTGAAAATCATGAAGGGCCTGAAAAGGTGTGAAAAATATGAAGAGTTTCAAAAGGTGTGAAAATATGAAGAGCTTCAAAAGGTGTCAAAAATGAGATCAACATGAAACCGTCTGAATAATAGGAGGAGCATGCAGCGGTGTTGAAAAATATGAAGATCCTGAAAAGGTGTGAAAATATGAAGAGCTTCTAAATGTGTCAAATATATGAGGAGCATGAAACGGTCTGAAAAATAGGAGGATCATGAAACGGTGATGAAAAATATGAGAGCCTGAAAAGGTTTGAAAAATATGAAGAGCTTCAAAAGGTGTGAAAAACATGAAGAGCTTCAAAAGGTGTGAAAAACATGAGGAGCATGAAACGGTCTTAAAAACAGAAGCAGCATGAAGCAGTGTTGAAAAACATGAAGAGCCTGAAAACGTGTGAAAAATATGAAGAGCTTCAAAAGGTGTGAAAAATATGAAGAGCTTCAAAAGATATGAAAAATATGAGGAGCATGAAACGGTCTGAAAAATAGAAGCAGCATGAAGCGGTGTTGAAAAACATGAAGATCCTGAAAAGGTGTGAGAAATATGAAGAGCTTCAATAGGTGTCAAAAATATGAGGAGCATGAAACGGTCTTAAAAATACTAGGAGAATGAAGATGTGTTGCAAAACATGAAGAGCCTGAAAAGGTGTGAAAAACATGAAGAGCCTGAAAAGGTGTGAAAAATATGAAGAGCTTCATAAGGTGTGAAATACATGAGGAGCATGAAACTCTCTGAAAAATAGGAGGAGCATGAAGTGGTGTTGTAAAACTTGAAGAGCCTGAAAAGGTGTGAAAAATATGAAGAGCTTCAAAAGGTGTCAAAAATATGAGGAGGATGAAACGGTCTGAAAAATAGGTGGAGCATGAAGCCGTGTTGAAAAACCTGAAGAGCCTGAAAAGGTGTGAAAAATATGAAGAGCTTCAAAAGGTGTCAAAAATATGAGGAGCATGAAACGGTCTGAAAAATAGGTGGAGCATGAAGCGGTGTTCAAAAACATGAAGAGCCTGAAAACGTGTGAAAAATATGAAGAGCTTCAAAAGGTGTCAAATACATGAGGATCTTAAACGCTCTGAAAAAAGGGGGAGCATGAAGCGGTGTTCAAAATAGGAAGAGCCTGAAAAGTTGTGAAAAATATGAAGAGCTTCAAAAGGTGTGAAAATTATGAGGAGCATGAAACGGTCTGAAAAATAGGAGGAGCATGAAGCTGTGTTCAAAATCACGAAGAGCCTGAAAAGGTGTGAAAAATATGAAGAGCTTTAAAAGGTGTCAATTTTATGAGGAGCATGAAACGGTCTGAAAAATATGAGGAGAATGAATCGGTGTTGAAAAACATAAGGAGCATGAAAAGGTGTGAAAAATATGAAGAGCTTTAAAAGGTGTGAAAAATATGAAGTGCATGAAACGGTCTGAAAAATAGGAGGAGCATGATGCGGTGTTGAAAAATATGAAGAGCCTGAAAAGGTGTGAAAAATATGAAGAGCTTCAAAAGGTGTCAAAAATATGAGGAGCATGAAACGGTCTGAAAATTAGGAGGAGCATGAAGCGTTGTTGAAAAACATGAAGAGCATGAAAAGGTGTGAAAATATGAAGATCTTCTAAAGGTGTCAAAAATATGAGGAGCATGAAACGGTCTTAAAAATTGGAGGAGCATGAAGCGGTGTTGAAAATCATGAAGGGCCTGAAAAGGTGTGAAAAATATGAAGAGTTTCAAAAGGTGTGAAAATATGAAGAGCTTCAAAAGGTGTCAAAAATGAGATCAACATGAAACCGTCTGAATAATAGGAGGAGCATGCAGCGGTGTTGAAAAATATGAAGATCCTGAAAAGGTGTGAAAATATGAAGAGCTTCTAAATGTGTCAAATATATGAGGAGCATGAAACGGTCTGAAAAATAGGAGGATCATGAAACGGTGATGAAAAATATGAGAGCCTGAAAAGGTTTGAAAAATATGAAGAGCTTCAAAAGGTGTGAAAAACATGAAGAGCTTCAAAAGGTGTGAAAAACATGAGGAGCATGAAACGGTCTTAAAAACAGAAGCAGCATGAAGCAGTGTTGAAAAACATGAAGAGCCTGAAAACGTGTGAAAAATATGAAGAGCTTCAAAAGGTGTGAAAAATATGAAGAGCTTCAAAAGATATGAAAAATATGAGGAGCATGAAACGGTCTGAAAAATAGAAGCAGCATGAAGCGGTGTTGAAAAACATGAAGATCCTGAAAAGGTGTGAGAAATATGAAGAGCTTCAATAGGTGTCAAAAATATGAGGAGCATGAAACGGTCTTAAAAATACTAGGAGAATGAAGATGTGTTGCAAAACATGAAGAGCCTGAAAAGGTGTGAAAAACATGAAGAGCCTGAAAAGGTGTGAAAAATATGAAGAGCTTCATAAGGTGTGAAATACATGAGGAGCATGAAACTCTCTGAAAAATAGGAGGAGCATGAAGTGGTGTTGTAAAACTTGAAGAGCCTGAAAAGGTGTGAAAAATATGAAGAGCTTCAAAAGGTGTCAAAAATATGAGGAGGATGAAACGGTCTGAAAAATAGGTGGAGCATGAAGCCGTGTTGAAAAACCTGAAGAGCCTGAAAAGGTGTGAAAAATATGAAGAGCTTCAAAAGGTGTCAAAAATATGAGGAGCATGAAACGGTCTGAAAAATAGGTGGAGCATGAAGCGGTGTTCAAAAACATGAAGAGCCTGAAAACGTGTGAAAAATATGAAGAGCTTCAAAAGGTGTCAAATACATGAGGATCTTAAACGCTCTGAAAAAAGGGGGAGCATGAAGCGGTGTTCAAAATAGGAAGAGCCTGAAAAGTTGTGAAAAATATGAAGAGCTTCAAAAGGTGTGAAAATTATGAGGAGCATGAAACGGTCTGAAAAATAGGAGGAGCATGAAGCTGTGTTCAAAATCACGAAGAGCCTGAAAAGGTGTGAAAAATATGAAGAGCTTTAAAAGGTGTCAATTTTATGAGGAGCATGAAACGGTCTGAAAAATAGGAGGAGAATGAATCGGTGTTGAAAAACATAAGGAGCATGAAAAGGTGTGAAAAATATGAAGAGCTTTAAAAGGTGTGAAAAATATGAGGTGCATGAAACGGTCTGAAAAATAGGAGGAGCATGATGCGGTGTTGAAAAATATGAAGAGCCTGAAAAGGTGTGAAAAATATGAAGAGCTTCAAAAGGTGTCAAAAATATGAGGAGCATGAAACGGTCTGAAAATTAGGAGGAGCATGAAGCGTTGTTGAAAAACATGAAGAGCATGAAAAGGTGTGAAAATATGAAGATCTTCTAAAGGTGTCAAAAATATGAGGAGCATGAAACGGTCTTAAAAATTGGAGGAGCATGAAGCGGTGTTGAAAATCATGAAGGGCCTGAAAAGGTGTGAAAAATATGAAGAGTTTCAAAAGGTGTGAAAATATGAAGAGCTTCAAAAGGTGTCAAAAATGAGATCAACATGAAACCGTCTGAATAATAGGAGGAGCATGCAGCGGTGTTGAAAAATATGAAGATCCTGAAAAGGTGTGAAAATATGAAGAGCTTCTAAATGTGTCAAATATATGAGGAGCATGAAACGGTCTGAAAAATAGGAGGATCATGAAACGGTGATGAAAAATATGAGAGCCTGAAAAGGTTTGAAAAATATGAAGAGCTTCAAAAGGTGTGAAAAACATGAAGAGCTTCAAAAGGTGTGAAAAACATGAGGAGCATGAAACGGTCTTAAAAACAGAAGCAGCATGAAGCAGTGTTGAAAAACATGAAGAGCCTGAAAACGTGTGAAAAATATGAAGAGCTTCAAAAGGTGTGAAAAATATGAAGAGCTTCAAAAGATATGAAAAATATGAGGAGCATGAAACGGTCTGAAAAATAGAAGCAGCATGAAGCGGTGTTGAAAAACATGAAGATCCTGAAAAGGTGTGAGAAATATGAAGAGCTTCAATAGGTGTCAAAAATATGAGGAGCATGAAACGGTCTTAAAAATACTAGGAGAATGAAGATGTGTTGCAAAACATGAAGAGCCTGAAAAGGTGTGAAAAACATGAAGAGCCTGAAAAGGTGTGAAAAATATGAAGAGCTTCATAAGGTGTGAAATACATGAGGAGCATGAAACTCTCTGAAAAATAGGAGGAGCATGAAGTGGTGTTGTAAAACTTGAAGAGCCTGAAAAGGTGTGAAAAATATGAAGAGCTTCAAAAGGTGTCAAAAATATGAGGAGGATGAAACGGTCTGAAAAATAGGTGGAGCATGAAGCCGTGTTGAAAAACCTGAAGAGCCTGAAAAGGTGTGAAAAATATGAAGAGCTTCAAAAGGTGTCAAAAATATGAGGAGCATGAAACGGTCTGAAAAATAGGTGGAGCATGAAGCGGTGTTCAAAAACATGAAGAGCCTGAAAACGTGTGAAAAATATGAAGAGCTTCAAAAGGTGTCAAATACATGAGGATCTTAAACGCTCTGAAAAAAGGGGGAGCATGAAGCGGTGTTCAAAATAGGAAGAGCCTGAAAAGTTGTGAAAAATATGAAGAGCTTCAAAAGGTGTGAAAATTATGAGGAGCATGAAACGGTCTGAAAAATAGGAGGAGCATGAAGCTGTGTTCAAAATCACGAAGAGCCTGAAAAGGTGTGAAAAATATGAAGAGCTTTAAAAGGTGTCAATTTTATGAGGAGCATGAAACGGTCTGAAAAATAGGAGGAGAATGAATCGGTGTTGAAAAACATAAGGAGCATGAAAAGGTGTGAAAAATATGAAGAGCTTTAAAAGGTGTGAAAAATATGAGGTGCATGAAACGGTCTGAAAAATAGGAGGAGCATGATGCGGTGTTGAAAAATATGAAGAGCCTGAAAAGGTGTGAAAAATATGAAGAGCTTCAAAAGGTGTCAAAAATATGAGGAGCATGAAACGGTCTGAAAATTAGGAGGAGCATGAAGCGTTGTTGAAAAACATGAAGAGCATGAAAAGGTGTGAAAATATGAAGATCTTCTAAAGGTGTCAAAAATATGAGGAGCATGAAACGGTCTTAAAAATTGGAGGAGCATGAAGCGGTGTTGAAAATCATGAAGGGCCTGAAAAGGTGTGAAAAATATGAAGAGTTTCAAAAGGTGTGAAAATATGAAGAGCTTCAAAAGGTGTCAAAAATGAGATCAACATGAAACCGTCTGAATAATAGGAGGAGCATGCAGCGGTGTTGAAAAATATGAAGATCCTGAAAAGGTGTGAAAATATGAAGAGCTTCTAAATGTGTCAAATATATGAGGAGCATGAAACGGTCTGAAAAATAGGAGGATCATGAAACGGTGATGAAAAATATGAGAGCCTGAAAAGGTTTGAAAAATATGAAGAGCTTCAAAAGGTGTGAAAAACATGAAGAGCTTCAAAAGGTGTGAAAAACATGAGGAGCATGAAACGGTCTTAAAAACAGAAGCAGCATGAAGCAGTGTTGAAAAACATGAAGAGCCTGAAAACGTGTGAAAAATATGAAGAGCTTCAAAAGGTGTGAAAAATATGAAGAGCTTCAAAAGATATGAAAAATATGAGGAGCATGAAACGGTCTGAAAAATAGAAGCAGCATGAAGCGGTGTTGAAAAACATGAAGATCCTGAAAAGGTGTGAGAAATATGAAGAGCTTCAATAGGTGTCAAAAATATGAGGAGCATGAAACGGTCTTAAAAATACTAGGAGAATGAAGATGTGTTGCAAAACATGAAGAGCCTGAAAAGGTGTGAAAAACATGAAGAGCCTGAAAAGGTGTGAAAAATATGAAGAGCTTCATAAGGTGTGAAATAC
This sequence comes from Dama dama, assembly GCF_033118175.1. Lineage (NCBI taxonomy): Eukaryota > Metazoa > Chordata > Mammalia > Artiodactyla > Cervidae > Dama > Dama dama. The sequence goes on along the minus strand of NC_083706.1, from coordinate 9,604,366 downwards.
ATGAGGAGCATGAAACTCTCTGAAAAATAGGAGGAGCATGAAGTGGTGTTGTAAAACTTGAAGAGCCTGAAAAGGTGTGAAAAATATGAAGAGCTTCAAAAGGTGTCAAAAATATGAGGAGGATGAAACGGTCTGAAAAATAGGTGGAGCATGAAGCCGTGTTGAAAAACCTGAAGAGCCTGAAAAGGTGTGAAAAATATGAAGAGCTTCAAAAGGTGTCAAAAATATGAGGAGCATGAAACGGTCTGAAAAATAGGTGGAGCATGAAGCGGTGTTCAAAAACATGAAGAGCCTGAAAACGTGTGAAAAATATGAAGAGCTTCAAAAGGTGTCAAATACATGAGGATCTTAAACGCTCTGAAAAAAGGGGGAGCATGAAGCGGTGTTCAAAATAGGAAGAGCCTGAAAAGTTGTGAAAAATATGAAGAGCTTCAAAAGGTGTGAAAATTATGAGGAGCATGAAACGGTCTGAAAAATAGGAGGAGCATGAAGCTGTGTTCAAAATCACGAAGAGCCTGAAAAGGTGTGAAAAATATGAAGAGCTTTAAAAGGTGTCAATTTTATGAGGAGCATGAAACGGTCTGAAAAATAGGAGGAGAATGAATCGGTGTTGAAAAACATAAGGAGCATGAAAAGGTGTGAAAAATATGAAGAGCTTTAAAAGGTGTGAAAAATATGAGGTGCATGAAACGGTCTGAAAAATAGGAGGAGCATGATGCGGTGTTGAAAAATATGAAGAGCCTGAAAAGGTGTGAAAAATATGAAGAGCTTCAAAAGGTGTCAAAAATATGAGGAGCATGAAACGGTCTGAAAATTAGGAGGAGCATGAAGCGTTGTTGAAAAACATGAAGAGCATGAAAAGGTGTGAAAATATGAAGATCTTCTAAAGGTGTCAAAAATATGAGGAGCATGAAACGGTCTTAAAAATTGGAGGAGCATGAAGCGGTGTTGAAAATCATGAAGGGCCTGAAAAGGTGTGAAAAATATGAAGAGTTTCAAAAGGTGTGAAAATATGAAGAGCTTCAAAAGGTGTCAAAAATGAGATCAACATGAAACCGTCTGAATAATAGGAGGAGCATGCAGCGGTGTTGAAAAATATGAAGATCCTGAAAAGGTGTGAAAATATGAAGAGCTTCTAAATGTGTCAAATATATGAGGAACATGAAACGGTCTGAAAAATAGGAGGATCATGAAACGGTGATGAAAAATATGAGAGCCTGAAAAGGTTTGAAAAATATGAAGAGCTTCAAAAGGTGTGAAAAACATGAAGAGCTTCAAAAGGTGTGAAAAACATGAGGAGCATGAAACGGTCTTAAAAACAGAAGCAGCATGAAGCAGTGTTGAAAAACATGAAGAGCCTGAAAACGTGTGAAAAATATGAAGAGCTTCAAAAGGTGTGAAAAATATGAAGAGCTTCAAAAGATATGAAAAATATGAGGAGCATGAAACGGTCTGAAAAATAGAAGCAGCATGAAGCGGTGTTGAAAAACATGAAGATCCTGAAAAGGTGTGAGAAATATGAAGAGCTTCAATAGGTGTCAAAAATATGAGGAGCATGAAACGGTCTTAAAAATACTAGGAGAATGAAGATGTGTTGCAAAACATGAAGAGCCTGAAAAGGTGTGAAAAACATGAAGAGCCTGAAAAGGTGTGAAAAATATGAAGAGCTTCATAAGGTGTAAAATACATGAGGAGCATGAAACTCTCTGAAAAATAGGAGGAGCATGAAGTGGTGTTGTAAAACTTGAAGAGCCTGAAAAGGTGTGAAAAATATGAAGAGCTTCAAAAGGTGTCAAAAATATGAGGAGGATGAAACGGTCTGAAAAATAGGTGGAGCATGAAGCCGTGTTGAAAAACCTGAAGAGCCTGAAAAGGTGTGAAAAATATGAAGAGCTTCAAAAGGTGTCAAAAATATGAGGAGCATGAAACGGTCTGAAAAATAGGTGGAGCATGAAGCGGTGTTCAAAAACATGAAGAGCCTGAAAACGTGTGAAAAATATGAAGAGCTTCAAAAGGTGTCAAATACATGAGGATCTTAAACGGTCTGAAAAAAGGGGGAGCATGAAGCGGTGTTCAAAATAGGAAGAGCCTGAAAAGTTGTGAAAAATATGAAGAGCTTCAAAAGGTGTGAAAATTATGAGGAGCATGAAACGGTCTGAAAAATAGGAGGAGCATGAAGCTGTGTTCAAAATCACGAAGAGCCTGAAAAGATGTGAAAAATATGAAGAGCTTTAAAAGGTGTCAATTTTATGAGGAGCATGAAACGGTCTGAAAAATAGGAGGAGAATGAATCGGTGTTGAAAAACATAAGGAGCATGAAAAGGTGTGAAAAATATGAAGAGCTTTAAAAGGTGTGAAAAATATGAGGTGCATGAAACGGTCTGAAAAATAGGAGGAGCATGATGCGGTGTTGAAAAATATGAAGAGCCTGAAAAGGTGTGAAAAATATGAAGAGCTTCAAAAGGTGTCAAAAATATGAGGAGCATGAAACGGTCTGAAAATTAGGAGGAGCATGAAGCGTTGTTGAAAAACATGAAGAGCATGAAAAGGTGTGAAAATATGAAGATCTTCTAAAGGTGTCAAAAATATGAGGAGCATGAAACGGTCTTAAAAATTGGAGGAGCATGAAGCGGTGTTGAAAATCATGAAGGGCCTGAAAAGGTGTGAAAAATATGAAGAGTTTCAAAAGGTGTGAAAATATGAAGAGCTTCAAAAGGTGTCAAAAATGAGATCAACATGAAACCGTCTGAATAATAGGAGGAGCATGCAGCGGTGTTGAAAAATATGAAGATCCTGAAAAGGTGTGAAAATATGAAGAGCTTCTAAATGTGTCAAATATATGAGGAGCATGAAACGGTCTGAAAAATAGGAGGATCATGAAACGGTGATGAAAAATATGAGAGCCTGAAAAGGTTTGAAAAATATGAAGAGCTTCAAAAGGTGTGAAAAACATGAAGAGCTTCAAAAGGTGTGAAAAACATGAGGAGCATGAAACGGTCTTAAAAACAGAAGCAGCATGAAGCAGTGTTGAAAAACATGAAGAGCCTGAAAACGTGTGAAAAATATGAAGAGCTTCAAAAGGTGTGAAAAATATGAAGAGCTTCAAAAGATATGAAAAATATGAGGAGCATGAAACGGTCTGAAAAATAGAAGCAGCATGAAGCGGTGTTGAAAAACATGAAGATCCTGAAAAGGTGTGAGAAATATGAAGAGCTTCAATAGGTGTCAAAAATATGAGGAGCATGAAACGGTCTTAAAAATACTAGGAGAATGAAGATGTGTTGCAAAACATGAAGAGCCTGAAAAGGTGTGAAAAACATGAAGAGCCTGAAAAGGTGTGAAAAATATGAAGAGCTTCATAAGGTGTGAAATACATGAGGAGCATGAAACTCTCTGAAAAATAGGAGGAGCATGAAGTGGTGTTGTAAAACTTGAAGAGCCTGAAAAGGTGTGAAAAATATGAAGAGCTTCAAAAGGTGTCAAAAATATGAGGAGGATGAAACGGTCTGAAAAATAGGTGGAGCATGAAGCCGTGTTGAAAAACCTGAAGAGCCTGAAAAGGTGTGAAAAATATGAAGAGCTTCAAAAGGTGTCAAAAATATGAGGAGCATGAAACGGTCTGAAAAATAGGTGGAGCATGAAGCGGTGTTCAAAAACATGAAGAGCCTGAAAACGTGTGAAAAATATGAAGAGCTTCAAAAGGTGTCAAATACATGAGGATCTTAAACGGTCTGAAAAAAGGGGGAGCATGAAGCGGTGTTCAAAATAGGAAGAGCCTGAAAAGTTGTGAAAAATATGAAGAGCTTCAAAAGGTGTGAAAATTATGAGGAGCATGAAACGGTCTGAAAAATAGGAGGAGCATGAAGCTGTGTTCAAAATCACGAAGAGCCTGAAAAGGTGTGAAAAATATGAAGAGCTTTAAAAGGTGTCAAGAATATGAGGAGCATGAAACGGTCTGAAAAATAGGAGGAGAATGAATCGGTGTTGAAAAACATAAGGAGCATGAAAAGGTGTGAAAAATATGAAGAGCTTTAAAAGGTGTGAAAAATATGAGGTTCATGAAACGCTCTGAAAAATAGGAGGAGCATGATGCGGTGTTGAAAAATATGAAGAGCCTGAAAAGGTGTGAAAAATATGAAGAGCTTCAAAAGGTGTCAAAAATATGAGGAGCATGAAACGGTCTGAAAATTAGGAGGAGCATGAAGCGTTGTTGAAAAACATGAAGAGCATGAAAAGGTGTGAAAATATGAAGATCTTCTAAAGGTGTCAAAAATATGAGGAGCATGAAACGGTCTTAAAAATTGGAGGAGCATGAAGCGGTGTTGAAAATCATGAAGGGCCTGAAAAGGTGTGAAAAATATGAAGAGTTTCAAAAGGTGTGAAAATATGAAGAGCTTCAAAAGGTGTCAAAAATGAGATCAACATGAAACCGTCTGAATAATAGGAGGAGCATGCAGCGGTGTTGAAAAATATGAAGATCCTGAAAAGGTGTGAAAATATGAAGAGCTTCTAAATGTGTCAAATATATGAGGAGCATGAAACGGTCTGAAAAATAGGAGGATCATGAAACGGTGTTCTAAAACATGAAGAGCCTGAATAGGTGTGAAAAATATGAAGAGTTTCAAAAGGTGTCAAAAATATGACGAGCATGAAACGGTCTGAAAAATAGGAGGAGCATGAAGCTGTGTTCAAAAACATGAAGAGCCTGAAAAGGTGTGAAAAATATGAAGAGCTTTAAAAGGTGTCAATTTTATGAGGAGCATGAAACGGTCTGAAAAATAGGAGGAGAATGAATCGGTGTTGAAAAACATAAGGAGCATGAAAAGGTGTGAAAAATATGAAGAGCTTTAAAAGGTGTGAAAAATATGAGGTGCATGAAACGGTCTGAAAAATAGGAGGAGCATGATGCGGTGTTGAAAAATATGAAGAGCCTGAAAAGGTGTGAAAAATATGAAGAGCTTCAAAAGGTGTCAAAAATATGAGGAGCATGAAACGGTCTGAAAATTAGGAGGAGCATGAAGCGTTGTTGAAAAACATGAAGAGCATGAAAAGGTGTGAAAATATGAAGATCTTCTAAAGGTGTCAAAAATATGAGGAGCATGAAACGGTCTTAAAAATTGGAGGAGCATGAAGCGGTGTTGAAAATCATGAAAGGCCTGAAAAGGTGTGAAAAATATGAAGAGTTTCAAAAGGTGTGAAAATATGAAGAGCTTCAAAAGGTGTCAAAAATGAGATCAACATGAAACCGTCTGAATAATAGGAGGAGCATGCAGCGGTATTGAAAAATATGAAGATCCTGAAAAGGTGTGAAAATATGAAGAGCTTCTAAATGTGTCAAATATATGAGGAGCATGAAACGGTCTGAAAAATAGGAGGATCATGAAACGGTGTTCAAAAACATGAAGAGCCTGAATAGGTGTGAAAAATATGAAGAGCTTCAAAAGGTGTCAAAAATATGACGAGCATGAAACGGTCTGAAAAATAGGAGGAGCATGAAGCTGTGTTCAAAAACATGAAGAGCCTGAAAAGGTGTGAAAAATATGAAGAGCTTCAAAATGTATCATAAATGAGAAGAACATGAAACGGTCTGAAAATTAGGAGGAGCATGAAGTGGTTTTGAAAAACATGAAGAGCCTGAAAAGGTGTGAAATATATGAAGAGCTTCAAAATGGGTCAAAATTATGAAGAGCATGAAATGGTCTGAAAAATAGGAGGATCATGAAGTGGTGTTCAAAAACATGAAGACCCTGAAAAGTTGTGAAAGATATGAAGAGCTTCAAAAGGTGTGAAAAATATGAGGAGCATGAAACGGTCTGAAAAATAGGAGGAGCATGAAACGGTGATCAAAAACATGAAGAGCCTGAAAAGGTGTAAAAAATATGAAGAGCTTCAACGGTGTGAAATACATGAGGAGCATGAAACGGTTTGAAAAATAGGAGAAGCATGAAGTTGTCTGGAAAAACATGAACATCCTGAAAAGGTGTGAAAAATATGAAGAGCTTCAAAAGGTGTCAAAAATGAGATGAGAATGTAACGGTCTGAAAAATAGGAAGATCATGAAACGGTGTTGAAAAACATGAAGAGCCTAAAAGGTGTGAAAAATATGAAGAGCTTCAAAAGGTGTCAAAAAATATGAGGAGCATCAAATGGTCTGAAAAATATTAGGAGCATGAAGCGGTCGTCAAAAACATGAAGAGCCTACAAAGGTGTGAAAAATATGAAGAGCTTCAAAATGTGTGAAATACAAGAGGAGCATGAAACGGTCTGAAAATTAGGCGAAGCATGAAGTGGTGTGGAAAAACATGAAGAGCCTGAAAAGGTGTGAAAAATATGAAGAGCTTCAAAATGTGTCAAAAATATGAAGAGAATGAAAGGGTCTGAAAAATAGGAGAATCATGAAGCGGTGTTCAAAAACATGAAGAGCCTGAAAAGGTGTGAAAAATATGAAGAGCTTCATAAGGTGTGAAATACATGTGGAGCATGAAACTCTCTGAAAAATACGAGGAGCATGAAGTGGTGTTCAAAAACATTAAGAGCCTGAAAAGGTGTGAAAAATATGAAGAAATTCAAAAGGTGTCAAAAATATGTGGAGCATGAAACGGTCTGCAAAAAAGGAGGAGCATGAAGCGGTGTTGAAAAACCTGAAGAGCCTGAAAAGGTGTGAAAAATATGAAGAGCTTCAAAAGGTGTCAAAAATATGAGGAGGATGAAACGGTCTGAAAAATAGGTGGAGCATGAAGCAGTGTTGAAAAACCTGAAGAGCCTGAAAAGGTGTGAAAAATATGAAGAGCTTCAAAAGGTGTCAAAAATATGACGAGCATGAAACGGTCTGAAAAATAGGAGGAGCATGAAGCGGTGTTCAAAAACATGCACAGCCTGAAAACGTGTGAAAAATATGAGGAGCTTCAAAAGGTGTCAAATACATGAGGAGCATTTAACGGTCTGAAAAATAGGAGGAGCATGAAGCGGTGTTCAAAATATGAAGAGCCTGAATAGGTGTGAAAAATATGAAGAGCTTCAAAAGGTGTGAAAAATATGAGGAGCATGAAACGGTCTGAAAAATAGGAGGAGCATGAAGCGGTGTTCAAAATCATGAAGAGCCTGAAAAGGTGTGAAATATATGAAGAGCTTTAAAACTTGTCAAGAATATGAGGAGCATGAAACGGTCTGAAAAATAGGAGGAGAATGAATCGGTGTTGAAAAACATAAGGAGCCTGAAAAGGTGTGAAAAATATGAAGAGCTTTAAAAGGTGTGAAAAATATGAGGTGCATGAAACGGTCTGAAAAATAGGAAGAGCATGATGCGGTGTTGAAAAATATGAAGAGCCTGAAAAGGTGTGAAAAATATGAAGAGCTTCAAAAGGTGTCAAAAATATGAGGAGCATGAAACGGTCTGAAAAATAGGAGGAGCATGAAGCGTTGTTGAAAAACATGAAGAGCCTGATAAGGTGTGAAAAATATGAAGATCTTCTAAAAGTGTCAAAAATATGAGGAGTATGAAACGGTCTTAAAAATAGGAGGAGCATGAAGTGGTGATGAAAATCATGAAGGGCCTGAAAAGCTGTGAAAAATATGAAGAGTTTCAAAAGGTGTGAAAAATATGAAGAGCTTCAAAAGGTGTCAAAAATGAGATCAACATGAAACCGTCTGAAAAATAGGAGGAGCATGAAGCGGTGATGAAAAATATGAAGAGCCTGAAAAGGTGTGCAAATATGAAGAGCTTCTAAATGTGTCAAATATATGAGGAGCATGAAACGGTCTGAAAAATAGGAGGAGCATGAAGTGGTGTTGAAAAAAATGAAGAGCCTGAAAAGGTGTGAAAAATATGAAGATCTTCAAAGAGTGTCAAAAATATGAGGAGCATGAAACCGTCTGAAAAATAGGAGGAGCATGAAACGGTGATCAAAAACATGAAGAGCCTGAAAAGGTTTGAAAAATATGAAGAGCTTCAAAAGGTGTGAAATATATGAGGAGCATGAAACGGGCTGAAAAATAAGAGAAGCATGAAATGGTGTGGAAAACATGAAGAGCCTGAAAATGTGTGAAAAATATGAAGAGCTTCAAAAGGTGTGAAATACATGAGGAGCATGAAACGGTCTGAAAATTAGGAGAAGCATGAAGTGGTGTGGAAAAACATGAAGAGCCTGAAAAGCTGTGAAAAATATGAAGAGCTTCAAAATGTGTCAAAAATATGAAGAGCATGAAACGGTCTGAAAAATAGGAGAATCATGAAGCGCTGTTAAAAAACATGAACAGCCTGAAAAGGTGTGAAAAACATGAAGAGCTTCAAAAGTTGTGAAATACATGAGGAGCATGAAACTCTCTGAAAAATAGGAGGAGCATGAAGCAGTGTTCAAATATATGAAGAGCCTGAAAAGGTGTGAAAAATATAAAGAGCTTCAAAATGTGTGAAATACATGAGGACCATGAAACAGTCTGAAAAATATGAGAAGCATGAAGTGGTGTTCAAAAACATGAAGAGCCTGAAAAGGTGTGAAATATATGAAGAGCTTCAAAATGTTTCAAAAATATGAGGAGCATGATACGGTCTGAAAAATAGGAGGAGCATGAAGCACTGTTCAGAAACATGAAGAGCCTGACAAGGTGTGAAAAATATAAAGAGCTTCAAAAGGTGTGAAATACATTACGACCATGAAACAGTCTGAAAAATAGGAGGAGCATGAAATGTTGTTGAAAAACTTGAAGAGCCTGAAAACGTGTGAAAAAATATGAAGAGTTTCCAAAGGTGTCAAAAATGAGATGAGCATGAAACAGTCTGAAAAATAGGATGAGCATGAAGCGGTGTTGAAAATCATGAAGAGCCTGAAAAGATGTGAATAATATGTAGAGCTTCAAAAGGTGTGAAAATATGAAGAGCTTCAAAAGCTGTCAAAATAAGATGATCATGAAACGGTCTGAAAATTAGGAGGAGCATGAAGTGGTGTTGAAAAAAAAGAAGAGCCTGAAAAGGTGTGAAATATATGAAGAGCTTCAAAAGGCGTGAAAATATGAAGAGCTTCAAAAGCTGTCAAAATGAGATGAGAATGAAACGGTCTGAAAATTAGGAGCAGCATGAAACGGTGTTCAAACAAATGAAGAGCCTCAAAATGTGTGAAAAATAAGAAGAGCTTCAAAAGGTGTGAAATACATTTGGAGCATGAAACTGTGTGTAAAATAGGAGGAGCATGAAGTGGTGTTCAAAAACATGAAGAGCCTGAAAAGGTGTGAAAAATATGAAGAGCTTCAAAAGGTGTGAAATACATGAGAGGAATGAAACTGTCTGAAAAATAGGAGGAGCATGAAGCGGTTGTGAAAAACATGAAGAGCCTGAAAAGTTGTGAAAAATATAAAGAGCTTCTAAAGGTGTCAAAAATATGAGGACAATGAAACGCTCTGGAAAAGAGGAGGAGCATGAAGTGGTGTTGAAAAAGATGAAGAGCCTGAAAAGGTGTGAAAAATTTGAAGAGCTTCAAAACGTGTCAAAATTATGAGGAGCATGAAACGGTCTGAAAAATAGGAGGAGCATGAAGTGGTGTTGAAAAACATGAAGAGCCTGAAATGATGTGAAATATATGAAGAGGTTCAAAAGGTGCGAAAAATATGAGGAGGTTCAAAAAGGGTCAAAAATATGAGGAGCAGGAAACGGTCAGAAAAATACGAGGAGCATGAAAAGGTGTTCAAAAACATGAAGAGCCTGAAAAGGTGTGAAAAATATGAAGAGCTTCAAAAGGTATTAAATACATGAATAGCATGAAACGGTCTGAAAAATAGGAGAAGCATGAAGCGGTGTTCAAAAACATGAAGAGCCTGAAAAGGTGTGAAAAATATGAAGAGATTCAAAATGTGTCAAAAATATGAGGAGCATGAAATGGTCTGAAAAATAGGAGGAGCATGAAACGGTGTTCAAAAACATGAAGAACCTGAAAAGGTGTGAAAAATATGAAGAGTTTCTAAAGGTGTCACAAATATGAGGAGCATGAAACGGTCTGAAAAATAGGAAGACCATGAAACGGTGTTCAAAAACATGAAGAGCCTGAAAGGTGGGAAAATTCTGAAGAGATTCAAAAGCTGTGAAATACATGTGGAGCATAAAACGGTCTCAAAAATAGGAGGAGCATGAAGCGGTGTTCGAAAACATGAAGAGCCTGAAAAGGTGAGAAAAATATGAAGAGCCTCAAAACGTGTCAAAAATAGGAAGAGCATTAAACGGTCTGAAAAAATAGGAGGAGCATGAAGCGGTGTTGAAAAACATGAAGAGCCTGAAATGGTGTGAAAAATATGAAGAGCTTCAACAGGTGTGTAAAAGATGAGGAGCATGAAACGGTCGGAAAAATAGGAGGAGCATGAAATGGTGTTCAAAACATGAAGAGCCTGAAAAGGTGTGAAAAATATGAAGAGCTTCAAAGGTATCAAAAATATGAGGAGCATGAAACGGTCTGAAAAATAGGAAGAGCATGAAGTGGTTGTGAAAAACATGAAGAGCCTGAAAAGGTGTGCGAAATACGAAGAGGTTCAAAAGGTGTGAAATACATGAGGAGCATGAAACGGTCTGAAAAATAGGAGGAGCATGAAGCGGTGTTCAAAAACATGAAGAGCCTGAAAAAGTGTGAAAAATATGAAGAGCTTCAAAAAGTGTCAAAAATATGAGGAGCATAAGCGATCTGAAAAATAGGTGGAGCAGGAAGCGGTGTTCAAAAACATGAAGAGCCTGACAGGTGTGAAAAGTATGAAGAGCTTCAAAAAGTGTGAAAAATATGAAGAGCTTCAAAAAGTGTGAAAAATATGAGGAGCATGAAATGGTCTGAAAAACAGGAGAAGAATGAAGAGGTGTTTAAAAACATGAAGAGCCTGAAAAGGTGTGAAATATATGACGAACTTCAAAAGGTTTCAAAAATATGAGGAGCATGAAACGGTCTGAAACATAGGAGGAGCATGAAGCAGTGTTCAAAAACATGAAGAGCATGAAAAGGTGTGAAGAAAATGAAGAGTTTCAAAAGTTGACATAAATATGAGGAGAATGAAACAGTCTGAAAAATATGAGGAGCATGAAACGGTGTTGAAAAAGATGAAGAGCCTGAAAAGGTGTGAAAAATATGAAGAGCTTCAAAAAGTGTCAAAAATATGAAGAGAATGAAACAGTCCGAAAAATAGGAGGAGCATGAAAAGGTGTTGAAAAACATGAAGAGGGTGAAAATATGTGTAAAATATGAAGAGCTTCAAAAGGTGTGAAAAATATGAAGAGCTTCAAAAGGTGTGAAAAATATGAAGAGCTTCAAAAGGTGTCAAATATATGAGGAGCATGAAACGGTCAAAAAAATAGGAGGAGTATGAAGCGATGTTGAAAAACATGAAGAGTCTGAAAAGGTGTGAAATATATGAAGAGCTTCAAAAGGTGTGAAATATAGGAGGAGCATGAAGCGGTGTTCAAAAACATGAAGAGCCTGAAAAGGTGTGAAATATATGAAGAGCTTCAAAAGGTGTCTAAAATAAGAGGAGCATGAAGCGGTGTTCAGAAACATGAAGAGCTTGAAAAGGTGTGAAATATATGAAGAGCTTCAAAAAGTGTGAAATATAGGAGGAGCATGAAGCGGTGTTCAGAAACATGAAGAGCCTTAAAAGGTGTGAAATATATGAAGAGCTTCAAAAGTTGTCAAATATGAGTAGCATAAAACGGTCTCAAAATATGACGAGCATGAAGCGGTGTTGAAAAACATGTAGAGCCTGAAAAGGTGTGAAATACATGAAGAGCTTCAAAAGGTGTCAAAATATGAGTAGCATAAAACGGTCTCAAAAATATGGGGAGCATGAAGCGGTGTTGAAAATCATGAAGAGCGTGAAAAAGTGTGAATAATATGAAGAGATTCAAAAGGTGTCAAACATATGAGGAGCATGAAAGTGTGTTGAAAAACATGAAGAGCCTGAAAAGGTGTGAAAAATATGAGGAGCTTCAAAAGTTGTCAAAAATATGAGGAGCATGAAACGGTCTGAAAAATAGGAGGAGCATGAAATGGTGTTCAAAACATGAAGAGCTTGAAAAGGTGTGAAAAATATTAAGAGCTTCAAAAGTATCAAAAATATGAGGAGCATGAAACGGCCTGAAAAATAGGAAGAGCATGAAGCGGTGTTGAATAACATGAAGATCTTGAAAAGGTGTGAACAATATTAGGAGCATGAAACGGTCTCAAAAATATGAGGAGCATGAAGCAGTGTTGAAAATCATGAAGAGCCTGAAAAGGTGTGAAAAATATGAAAAGATTCAAAAGGTGTCAAACATATGAGGACCATGAAACTGTGTTGAAAAACAAGAAGAGCATGAAAAGGTGTGAAAAATATGAGGAGCATGAAAAGGTCTGAAAAATAGGAGGAGCATGAAATGTTGTTGAAAAACATGAAGAGCAAGAAAAGGTGTGAAAAATATGAAGAGTTTCAAAGGTTTGAAATACATGAGGATCATGAAAAGGTTTGAAAAATAGGAGGAGCATGAAGCGGTGTTCAAAAACATGAAGAGCCTGAAAAGGCTTGAAAAATATGAAGAGCTTCAAAAGGTGTGAAATAAATGAGGAGCATGAAACGGTCTGAAAAATAGGAGGAGCATGAAGCGGTGTTCAAAAACATGAAGAGCCTGAAAAGGCTTGAAAAATATGAAGAGCTTCAAAAGGTGTGAAATAAATGAGGAGCATGAAACGGTCTCCAAAATAGTAGGAGCATGAAGCGGTGTTCAAAAACATGGAGAGCCTGAAAAGTTTTGAAAAATATGAAGAACTTCAAAAGGTGTCAAAAATATGAGGAGCATGAAACGGTCTGAAAAATAGGAGCAGCATGAAATGGTGTTGAAAAACATGAAGATCCTGAAAAGCTGTGAAAAATATGAAGAGCTTCAAAAGGTGTGAAATATATGAGGAGCATGAAACGGTCTGAAAAATCGGAGGAGCATGAAGCTGTGCTCAAAAACATGAAGATCCAGAAAAGGTGTGAAAAATATGAAGAGCTTCGAAAGGTGTGACAAATATGAGGAGCATGAAACGGTCTGAAAATTTGGAGGAGTATGAAACGTGCTGAAAAATAGGAGGAGCATGAAACTGTCAGAAAAATAGGAGGATCATGAAGCCGTGTTGAAAAACATGAAGAGCGTGAAAGATTGTGAAAAATAGGAGGAGCTTCAAAATATGTGAAAAATATGAGGAGCATGAAACGGTCTGAAAATAGGAGGAGCATGAAGCGGTGATCAAAAACATGAAGAGCATGAAAAGGTGTGAAAAATATGAAGAGCTTCAAAAGGTGTGAAAAATATGAAGAGCTTCAAAAGGTGTGAAATACATGAGAAGCATGAAACTCTCTGAAAAATAAAAGGAGCAAGAAGGGGTGTTCAAAAACATGAAGAGGCTGAAAAGGTGTGAAAAACATGAAGAGCTTAAAAAGGTGTGAAAAATATGAGGAGCATGAAACGGTCTGAAAAAAAAGGAGGAGCATGAAACGGTGATCAAAAACATGAAGAGCATGAAAAGGTGTGAAAAATATGAAGAGCTTCAAAAGGTGTGCAATACATGAGGAACATGAAACGGTCTGAAATTTAGGAGAAGCATTAAGTGGTGTGGAAAAACATGAAGAGCCTGAAAAGGTGTGAAAAATATGAAGAGCTTCAAAAGTTGTGAAAAATATGAGGAGCATGAAACGGTCTGAAAAATAGAAGCGGCATGAAATGGTGTTGAAAAATATGAAGAGCCTAAAAAGGTGTGAAAAATATGAAGAGCTTCAAAAGATGTGAAAAATATGAGGAGCATGATACTGCCTGAAAAATATGAGGAGCATGAAGTGGTGTGGAAGAAATGAAGAGCCTGAAAAGGTGTGAAATATATTAAGAGCATCAATAGGTGTCAAAAATATGAGGAGCATGAAACGGTCTGCAAAAAGGAGGAGCATGAAGTGGTGTTGATAAACGTGAAGAGCCTGAAAAGGTGTTAAAAATATGAAAAGCTACAAAAGGTGGGAAAAATATGAGGAGCATGAAACGGTTTGAAAAATAGGAGGAGCATGAAGCGGTGTTCAAAAACATGAAGAGCCTGAAAAGGTGTGAGAAATATGAAGAGCTTCAAAAGGTGTCAAAAATATGAGGAGCATGAAACGATCTGAAAAATAGAAGGAGCATAAAGCGGTGTTGAAAAACATGAAGAGCCTGAAAAGGTGTGAGAAATATGAAAAGCTTCAAAAGGTGTGAAATACATGAGGAGCATGAAAGAGCTGAAAATTAGGAGAAGCATGAAGTGGTGTGGAAAAACATGAAGAGCCTGAAAAGGTGTGAAAAATATGAAGAGCTTCAAAAGGTGTGAAAAATATGAGGAGCATGTTATGGCTTGAAAAATAGGATTAGCATGAAGAGGTGTTCAAAAACATGAAGAGCCTGAAAAGTTGTGAAAAATATGAAAAGCTTCAAAAGGTGTCAAAAATGAGATGAGCATGAAACTGTCTGAAATATAGGAGGAGTATGAAGCGGTGTTCAAAACATGAAGAGCCCGAAAAGGTGTGAAAAATATGAAGAGCTTCAAAGGTGTGAAATACATGAGGAGCATGAAAGAGCTGAAAAAGAGGAGGAGCATGAAGTGGTGTGGAAAAACATGAAGAGCCTGAAAAGGTGTGAAAAATATGAAGAGCTTCAGAAGGTGTGAAATACATGAGGAGCATGAAACACTCTGAAAAATAGGAGCAGCATGAAGCGGTGTTCAAAAATATGAAGAGCCTGAAAAGGTGTGAAAAATATGAAGAGCTTCAAAAATATGAAAAATATGAAGAGCCTCAAAAGGTGTGAAAAATATGAAGAGCTTCAAAAGGTGTGAAATATATGAGGAGCATGAAACGGTCTGAAAATAGCAGGATCATGAAGCGGTGTTGAAAAACATGAAGAGTCTGAAAACGTGTGAAAATATGAAGAGCTTCAAAAGGTGTGAAAAATATGAGGAGCATGAAACGGTCTAAAAAATAGGAGGAGCATGAAGCGGTGTTCAAAAATATTAAGAGCCTGAAAAGGTGTGAAAAATATGAAGAGCTTCAAAAGGTGTCAAAAATATGAGGAGCATGAAACGGTCTGAAAAATAGGAGGAGCATGAAGCGGTGTTGAAAAACATGAAGAGCCTGAAAAGGTGTGAGAAATATGAAGAGCTTCAAAAGGTGTCAAAAATATGAGGAGCATGAAACGGTCTGAAAAAGAGGAGGAGCATGAAACGGTGTTGAAAAACATGAAGAGCCTGAAAAGGTGTGAAAAATATGAAAAGCTTCAAAAGGTGTGAAATACATGAGGAGCATGAAAGAGCTGAAAATTAGGAGAAGCATGAAGTGGTGTGGAAAAACATGAAGAGCCTGAAAAGGTGTGAAAAATATGAAGAGCTTCAGAAGGTGTGAAATACATGAGGAGCATGAAACGGACTGAAAAATCGGAGGAGCATGAAGCGGTGTTGAAAAACATGAAGAGCCTGAAAAGGTGTGAAAAATATGAAGAGTTTCAAAAGGTGTCAAAAATATGAATAGCATGAAAAGGTCTGCAAAAAAGGAGCATGAAGTGGTGTTGAAAAACATGAAGAGCCTGAAAAGGTGTGAAAAGTATGAACAGTTTCAAAAGGTGTCAAAAATATGAGGAGCATGAAACGGTCTGAAAAATAGGAGGAACATGAAGAAGTGTTCAAAAACATGAAGAGCCTGAAAAGGTGTGAAAAATATGAAGAGCTTCAAAAGGTGTGAAATATATGAGGAGAATGAAACTCTCTGAAAAATAGAAGGAGCATGATGTGGTGTTCAAAAACATGAAGAGCCTGAAAACGTGTGAAAAATACGAAGAGCTTCAAAAGGTGTGAAAAATATGAGGAGAATGATACGGTTTGAAAAATAGGAGGAGCATGAAGCGGTGTTGAAAAACATGAAGAGTCTGAAATCGTGTGAAATTATGAAGAACTTCAAAAATATGAAAAATATGAAGAGCTTCAAAAGGTGTGAACAATATGAAGAGCTTCAAAAGGTGTCAAAATGAGATGAACATGAAACGGTCTGAAACATAGGAGGAGCATGAAGCGGTGTTGAAAATCATAAAGAGCCTGAAAATTTGTGAAAAATATGAAGAGCTTCAGAATATGTGAAAAACATGAAGAGCTTCAAAAAGTGTCAAAATGAGATGAGCATGAAACGGTCTGAAAAATAAGAGGAGCATGAAGTGGTGTTGAAAATAATGAAAAGCCTGAAAAGGTGTGAAATATATGAAGAGCTTCAAAAGATGTCAAAAATATGAGGAGAATGAAACGGACTGTAAAATAGGAGGAGCATGAAATGGTGTTCAAAAACATGAAGAGCCTGAAAAGGTGTGAAAAATATGAAGAGCTTCAAAAGGTGTCAAAAATATGAGGAGCATGAAACGGTCTGAAAAATAGGAGGACTATGAAACGGTGTTCAAAAACATGAAGAGCCTGAAAAGGTGTGAAAAATATGAAGAGCTTCAAAACGTGTCAAAAATATGAGGAGCATGAAACGGTCTGAAAAATAGGAGGAACATGAAGAAGTGTTCAAAAACATGAAGAGCCTGAAAAGGTGTGAAAAATATGAAGAGCTTCAAAAGGTGTGAAATATATGAGGAGAATGAAACTCTCTGAAAAATAGAAGGAGCATGATGTGGTGTTCAAAAACATGAAGAGCCTGAAAACGTGTGAAAAATACGAAGAGCTTCAAAAGGTGTGAAAAATATGAGGAGAATGATACGGTTTGAAAAATAGGAGGAGCATGAAGCGGTGTTGAAAAACATGAAGAGTCTGAAATCGTGTGAAATTATGAAGAACTTCAAAAATATGAAAAATATGAAGAGCTTCAAAAGGTGTGAACAATATGAAGAGCTTCAAAAGGTGTCAAAATGAGATGAACATGAAACGGTCTGAAACATAGGAGGAGCATGAAGCGGTGTTGAAAATCATAAAGAGCCTGAAAATTTGTGAAAAATATGAAGAGCTTCAGAATATGTGAAAAACATGAAGAGCTTCAAAAAGTGTCAAAATGAGATGAGCATGAAACGGTCTGAAAAATAAGAGGAGCATGAAGTGGTGTTGAAAATAATGAAAAGCCTGAAAAGGTGTGAAATATATGAAGAGCTTCAAAAGATGTCAAAAATATGAGGAGAATGAAACGGACTGTAAAATAGGAGGAGCATGAAATGGTGTTCAAAAACATGAAGAGCCTGAAAAGGTGTGAAAAATATGAAGAGCTTCAAAAGGTGTCAAAAATATGAGGAGCATGAAACGGTCTGAAAAATAGGAGGACTATGAAACGGTGTTCAAAAACATGAAGAGCCTGAAAAGGTGTGAAAAATATGAAGAGCTTCAAAACGTGTCAAAAATATGAGGAGCATGAAACGGTCTGAAAAATAGGAGGAGCAAGAAAGGGTGTTGAACAACATGAAGAGCCTGAAAACGTGTGAAAAATATGAAGAGCTTCAAAAGATGTGAAAAATATGAAGAGCTTCAAAAGGTGTCAAAAATGAGATGAGCATGAAACCGTCTGAAAAATAGGAGGAGCATGAAGTAGTGTTGAAAAACATGAAGAACCTGAAAAGCTGTGAGAAACATGAAGAGCTTCAAAATGTGTCAAATATATGAGGAGCATGAAACGGTCTGAAAAAGAGGAGGAGCAGGAAGCGGTGTTGAGAAACATGAAGAGCCTGAAAATGTGTGAAAAATATGAAGAGCTTCTAAAGGTGTCAAAAATATGAGGAGCATGAAACGGTCTTAAAAATACGAGGAGCATGAAGTGGTGTTGAAAAACATGAACAGCCTGAAAAGGTGTGAAATATATGAAGAGCTTCTAAAGGTGTCAAAAATATGAGGAGCATGAATCGGTCTAAAAAATAGGAGGATCATGAAAAGTTGTTGAAAAACATGAAGATCTTGAAAAGATGTGAAAATTATGAAGAGCTTCAAAAGGTGTGAAATATATGAAGAGCTTCAAAAGGTGTCAAAAATGAGATGAGCATGAAATGGTCTGAAAAATAGGAGGAGCATGAAGCGGTGTTGCAAAACATGAGGAGCCTGAAAAGGTGTGAAAAATATGAAGAGCTTCAAAAGGTGAGAAAAATAGGAGGTGCATGAAACGGTCTGAAAAAGAGGAGGAGCATGAAGCGGCGTTGAAAAACATGAAGAGCCTGAAAAGGTGTGAAAAATATGAAGAGCTTCATAAGGTGTGAAATACATGAGGAGCATGAAACTCTCTGAAAAATAGGAGGAGCATGAAGCGGTGTTCAAAAATATGAAGAGCCTGAAAAGGTGTGAAAAATATGAAGAGCTTCAAAAATATGAAAAATATGAAGAGCCTCAAAAGGTGTGAAAAATATGAAGAGCCTCAAAAGGTGTGAAAAATATGAAGAGCTTTAAAAGGTGTCAAAAATGAGATGAGCATGAAACGGTCTGAAAAATAGGAGGAGCAAGAAGCGGTGTTGAAAAACATAAAGAGCATGAAAACGTATGAAGAATATGAAGAGCTTCAAAAGGTGTGAAAAATATGAAGAGCTTTAAAAGGTGTCAAAAATGAGATGAGCATGAAACGGTCTGAAAAATAGGTGGAGCATGAAGTGGTATTGAAAAACATGAAGAGCCTGAAAAGGTGTGAATGATATGAAGAGCTTCAAAGGTCTCAAAAATATGAGGAGCATGAAACGGTCTGAAAAATAGAAACAGCATGAAGCGGTGTTGCAAAACATGAAGAGCCTGAAAGGGTGTCAAAAATATGAAGAGCTTCAAAAGGTGTGAAATACATGAGGAGCATTAAACGCCCTGAAAAATAGGAGGAGCATGCAGAGGTGTTCAAAAACATGAAGAGCCTGAAAAGGTGTCAAAAATATGAAGAGATTCAAAAGGTGTGAAAAATATGAAGAGCTTCAAAATGTTTCAAAAATGAAATGAGCATGAAACGGTCTGAAAAAGCTGAGGAGCATGAAGTGGTGTTGAAACACATGAAGAGCCTGAAAAGGTGTGAAAAATATGAAGAGGTTCAAAGGTGTGAAATACATGAGGATCATGAAATGGTTTGAAAAATACGAGGAGCATGAAGCAGTGTTCAAGAACATGAAGAGCCTGAAAAGGTTTGAAAAATATGAAGAGCTTCAAAAGGTGTCAAAAATATGAGGAGCATGAAACCGTCTGAAAAAAAGGAGGAGCATGAAGCGGTGTTGAAAAACATGAAGAGCGTGAAAACGAGTGAAAAATATGAGGAGCTTCAAAAGGTATGAAAAATATGAAGAGCTTCAAAAGGTGTCAAAAAAGAGATGAGCATGAAACCGTCTGAAAAATAGGTGGAGCATGAAGCGGTGTTGAAAAACATGAAGAGCCTGAAAAGATGTGAAAAATATGAAGAGCTTCAAAAGGTGTCAAAAATATGAGGAGCATGAAACGGTCTGAAAAATAGGAGGAGCATGAAACCGTGTTCAAAAACATGAAGAGACTGAAAAGGGTGAAAAATATGAAGAGCTTCAAAAGGTGTGAAAAATAGGAGGAGCATGAAGCGGTGTGCAAAAACATGAAAAGCCTGAAAAGGTGTGAAAAATATGAAGAGCATCAAAAGGTGTCAAAAATATGAGGAGCATGAAACGGTCTGAAAAATAGGAGGAGCATGAAGCGGTGTTGAAAAACATGAAGAGCCTGAAAAGGTGTTAAAAATATGAAGAGTTTCAAAAGGTGTCAAATATATGAGCAGCAAGAATCGGTCTGAAATATAGGAGTAGCATGAAACGGTGTTCAAATACATGCAGAGCCTGAAAAGTTGTGAAAAATATGAAGAGCTTCAAATGGTGTCAAATATATGAAGAGCTTCAAAAGGTGTCAAAAATGAGATGAGCATGAAACGGTCTGAAAAATAGGAGGAGCAAGAAGTCGTGTTCCAAAAAATGAAGAGCCTGAGAAGGTGTGAAATATATCAAGAACTTCAAAATGTGTCAAAAATATGAGGAGCATGAAACGGTCTGAAAAATAGGAGGAGCATGAAACGGTGTTGAAAAACATGCAGAGCCTGAAAAGGTGTGAAAAATATGAAGAACTTCAAAAGGTGTGAAATATATGAGGAGCATGAAATGGTCTTAAAAATAGGAGGAGCATGAAGCGGTTTTCAAAAATATGAAGAGCCTGAAAAGGTGTGAAAAATATGAGGAGCTTCAAAAGGTATGAAATACATGAGGAGGATGAAACTGTCTTGAAAATAGGAGGAGCATGAAGCGGTGCTAAAAAACATGAAGAGGCTTAAAAGGTGTGAAAAATATGAAGAGCTTCAAAAGGTGTGAAAAATATGAGGAGCATGAAACGGTCTGAAAAATAGGAGGAGCATGAAGCCGTGTTGAAAAACATGAAGAGCCTGAAAAAGTGTGAAATATATGAAGAGGTTCAAAAGGTGTAAAAAATATGAGGAGATTCAAAAGGTATCAAAAATATGAGGAGCATGAAACGGTCTGAAAAAGAGGAGGAGCATGAATCGGTGTTGAAAATCATGAAGAGCCTGAAAACGTGTGAGAAATATGAAGAGCTTCAAAAGGTGTCAAAAATGAGATGATCATGAAACGGTCTGAAAAATAGGAGGTGCATGAGGTGGTGTTGAAGAAAAAGAAGAGACTGAAAAGGTGTGAAATATATGAAGAGCTTCAAAAGGTGTCAAAATATGAGGAGCATGATACGGTCTGAAAATAGGAGGAGCATGAAGCGGTGTTCAAAAACATGAAGAGCCTGAAAAGGTGTGAAAAATATGAAGAGCTTCAAAAGGTGTCAAAAATATGAGGAGCATGAAACGGTCTGAAAATAGGAGGAGCATGAAGCGGTGTTCAAAAACATGAAGAGCCTGAAAAGGTGTGAAAAATATGAAGAGCTTCAAAAGGTGTCAAAAATATGAGGAGCATGAAACGGTTTGAAAAATAGGAGGAGCATGAAGCGGTGTTCAAAAACAGGAAAAGCCTGAAAAGTTGTGAAAAATATGAAGAGCTTCAAAAGTTGTCAAAAATATGAGGAGCATGAAAAGGTCAGAAAAATAGGAGGATCATGAAGCGGTGTTCAAAAACATGAAGAGCCTGAAAAGGTGTGCAAAATATGAAGAGCTTCAAAAGGTGTCAAAAATATGAGGAGCATGAAACGGTCTGCAAAAAAGGAGGAGCATGAAGTGGTGTTGAAAAAATTCAAGAGCCTGACAAGGTGTGAAAAATATGAAAAGCTTCAAAAGTTGTCAAAAATATGAGGAGCATGAAACGGTCTGAAAAATAGGAGGAGCATGAAGCGGTGTTCAAAAACATGAAGAGCCTGAAAAGGTGTGAAAAATATGAAGAGCTTCAAAAGGTGTCAAAAATATGAGGAGCATGAAACGGTCTGAAAAATAGGAGGAGCATGTAGTGGTGTTGAAAAACATGAAGAGTCTGAAAACGTGTGAAATTATGAAGAACTTCAAAAATATGCAAAATATGAAGAGCTTCAAAAGGTGTGAAAAATATGAAGAGCTTCAAAAGGTGTCAAAATGAGATGAACATGAAACGGTCTGAAAAATAGGAGGAGCATGAAGCGGTGTTGAAAATCATAAAGAGCCTGAAAATTTGTGAAAAATATGAAGAGCTTCAGAAGATGTGAAAAACATGAAGAACTTCAAAAGGTGTCAAAATGAGATGAGCATGAAACGGTCTGAAAAATAAGAGGAGCATGAAGTGGTGTTGAAAATAATGAAAAGCCTGAAAAGGTGTGAAATATATGAAGAGCTTCAAAAGGTGTCAAAAATATGAGGAGAATGAAACGGTCTGTAAAATAGGAGGAGCATGAAATGGTGTTCAAAAACATGAAGAGCCTGAAAAGGTGTGAAAAATATGAAGAGCTTCAAAAGGTGTCAAAAATATGAGGAGCATGAAAAGTTCTGAAAAATAGGAGGAGCATGAAGCGGTGTTCAAAACAGGAAGACCCTGAAAAGCAGTGAAAAATATGAAGAGCTTCAAAAGGTGTCAAAAATATGAGGAGCATGAAACGGTCTGAAAAATAGGAGGACTATGAAACGGTGTTCAAAAACATGAAGAGCCTGAAAAGGTGTGAAAAATGTGAAGAGCTTCAAAAGGTGTCAAAAATATGAGGAGCATGAAATGGTCTGAAAAATAGGAGGAGCAAGAAAGGGTGTTGAACAACATGAAGAGCCTGAAAACGTGTGAAAAATATGAAGAGCTTCAAAAGATGTGAAAAATATGAAGAGCTTCAAAAGGTGTCAAAAATGAGATGAGCATGAAACCGTCTGAAAAATAGGAGGAGCATGAAGTAGTGTTGAAAAACATGAAGAACCTGAAAAGCTGTGAGAAACATGAAGAGCTTCAAAATGTGTCAAAAATATGAGGAGCATGAAACGGTCTGAAAAAGAGGAGGAGCAGGAAGCGGTGTTGAGAAACATGAAGGGCCTGAAAATGTGTGAAAAATATGAAGAGCTTCTAAAGGTGTGAAATATATGAGGTGCAAGAAACGGTCTGAAAAATAGGAGGAGCATGAAGCAGTGTTGAAAAACATGAAGAGCCTGAAAAGGTGTGAAAAATATGAAGAGCTTCAAAAGGTGTCAAAATTATAAGGAGCATGAAACGTTCTGAAAAATAGGAGGAGCATGAAGCAGTGTTGAAAAAAATGAAGAACCTGAAAAGGTGTGAAAAATATGAACAGCTTCAAAAGTTGCCAAAAATATGAGGAGCATGAAACGGTCTAAAAAATAGGAGTACCATGAACCGGTGTTGAAAAACATGAAGAGCCAGAAAAGGTGTGAAAAATATTAAGAGCTTCAAAATGTGTGAAAAATATGAAGAGCTTCAAAAGGTTTCAAAAAAGAGATGAGCATGAAACGGTCTGAAAAATAGGAGGAGAATGAAGTGGTGTTGAAAAAAATGAGGAGCCTGAAAAGGTGTGAAAAATATGAAGAGCTTCAAAAGGTGTCAAAAATGAGATGATCATGAAACGGTCTGAAAAATAGGAGGTGCATGAGGTGGTGTTGAAGAAAAAGAAGAGACTGAAAAGGTGTGAAATATATGAAGAGCTTCAAAAGGTGTCAAAATATGAGGAGCATGATACGGTCTGAAAAATAGGAGGAGCATGAAGCGGTGTTCAAAACATGAAGAGCCTGAAAAATTGTGAAAAATATGAAAAGCTTCCAAAGGTGTTAAAAATGAGATGAGCATGAAACGGTCTGAAAAATAGGAGGAGCATGAAGCGGTGTTGAAAAAATGAAGAGCCTGAAAAGGTGTGAAAAATATGAAGAGCATCAAATGTTGTCAAAAATATGAGGAGTATGAAACGGTCTGAAAAATAGGAGGACCATGAAGCGGTGTTGCAAAACATGAGGAGCCTGAAAAGGTGTGAAAAATATGAAGAGCTTCAAAAGGTGAGAAAAATATGAGGTGCATGAAACGGTCTGAAAAATAGGAGGAGCATGAAGCGGTGTTGAAAAACATGAAG
This sequence comes from Dama dama, assembly GCF_033118175.1. Taxonomy (NCBI): domain Eukaryota; kingdom Metazoa; phylum Chordata; class Mammalia; order Artiodactyla; family Cervidae; genus Dama; species Dama dama. The sequence continues at coordinate 9,580,913 of NC_083706.1, read as the reverse complement.
AGCCTGAAAAGGTGTGAAAAATATGAAGAGCTTCAAAAGGTGTGAAATACATTAGGAGCATGAAACGTGTTGAAAAATAGGAGAAGCATGAAGTGGTGTGGAAAAACATCAAGAGCCTGAAAAGGTGTGAAAAATATGAAGGGCTTCCAAAGGTGTGAAATACATGAGGAGCAAGAAACGGTCTGAAAAATAGGAGGAAGAGGAAGAGGTGTTCAAAAATATGAAGAGCCTGAAAAGGTGTGAAAAATATGAAGAGCTTCAAAAGGTGTCAAAAATATGAGGAGCATGAAACGTTGTGAAAAATAGGAGCAGCATGAAACGGTGTTCAAAAACATGAAGACATTGAAAAGGTGTGAAAAATATGAAGAGGTGCAAAAGGTTTGAAATATATGAGGAGCATGAAACGGTCTGAAAAATATGAGGAGCATGAAGCGGTGTTCAAAAACATGAAGAGCCTGAAAAGGTGAGAAAAATATGAAGAGCTTCAAAACGTGTGAAATACATGAGGAGCATTAAACGCCCTGAAAAATAGGAGGAGCATGCAGAGGTGTTCAAAAACATGAAGAGGCTGAAAAGGTGTCAAAAATATGAAGAGATTCAAAAGGTGTGAAAAATATGAAGAGCTTCAAAATGTTTCAAAAATGAAATGAGCATGAAACGGTCTGAAAAAGCTGAGGAGCATGAAGTGGTGTTGAAACACATGAAGAGCCTGAAAAGGTGTGAAAAATATGAAGAGGTTCAAAGGTGTGAAATACATGAGGATCATGAAATGGTTTGAAAAATACGAGGAGCATGAAGCAGTGTTCAAAAACATGAAGAGCCTGAAAAGGTTTGAAAAATATGAAGAGCTTCAAAAGGTGTCAAAAATATGAGGAGCAAGAAACCGTCTGAAAAATAGGAGGAGCATGAAGCGGTGTTGAAAAACATGAAGAGCGTGAAAACGAGTGAAAAATATGAAGAGCTTCAAAAGGTATGAAAAATATGAAGAGCTTCAAAAGGTGTCAAAAATATGAGGAGCATGAAACGGTCTGAAAAATAGGAGGACTATGAAACGGTGTTCAAAAACATGAAGAGCCTGAAAAGGTGTGAAAAATATGAAGAGCTTCAAAACGTGTCAAAAATATGAGGAGCATGAAATGGTCTGAAAAATAGGAGGAGCAAGAAAGGGTGTTGAACAACATGAAGAGCCTGAAAACGTGTGAAAAATATGAAGAGCTTCAAAAGATGTGAAAAATATGAAGAGCTTCAAAAGGTGTCAAAAATGAGATGAGCATGAAAGCGTCTGAAAAATAGGAGGAGCATGAAGTAGTGTTGAAAAACATGAAGAACCTGAAAAGCTGTGAGAAACATGAAGAGCTTCAAAAGGTGTCAAAAATATGAGGAGCATGAAACGTTCTGAAAAAGAGGAGGAGCAGGAAGCGGTGTTGAGAAACATGAAGAGCCTGAAAATGTGTGAAAAATATGAAGAGCTTCTAAAGGTGTGAAATATATGAGGTGCAAGAAACGGTCTGAAAAATAGGAGTACCATGAACCGGTGTTGAAAAACATGAAGAGCCAGAAAAGGTGTGAAAAATATTAAGAGCTTCAAAATGTGTGAAAAATATGAAGAGCTTCAAAAGGTGTCAAAAAAGAGATGAGCATGAAACGGTCTGAAAAATAGGAGGAGAATGAAGTGGTGTTGAAAAAAATGAGGAGCCTGAAAAGGTGTGAAAAATATGAAGAGCTTCAAAAGGTGTCAAAAATGAGATGATCATGAAACGGTCTGAAAAATAGGAGGTGCATGAGGTGGTGTTGAAGAAAAAGAAGAGACTGAAAAGGTGTGAAATATATGAAGAGCTTCAAAAGGTGTCAAAATATGAGGAGCATGATACGGTCTGAAAAATAGGAGGAGCATGAAGCGGTGTTCAAAACATGAAGAGCCTGAAAAATTGTGAAAAATATGAAAAGCTTCCAAAGGTGTCAAAAATGAGATGAGCGTGAAACGGTCTGAAAAATAGGAGGAGCATGAAGCGGTGTTGAAAAAATGAAGAGCCTGAAAAGGTGTGAAAAATATGAAGAGCTTCAAAAGGTGTGAAATACATGAGGAGCATGAAACGTGTTGAAAAATAGGAGAAGCATGAAGTGGTGTGGAAAAACATCAAGAGCCTGAAAAGGTGTGAAAAATATGAAGGGCTTCAAAAGGTGTGAAATACATGAGGAGCAAGAAACGGTCTGAAAAATAGGAGGAAGAGGAAGAGGTGTTCAAAAATATGAAGAGTCTGAAAAGGTGTGAAAAATATGAAGAGGTGCAAAAGGTTTGAAATATATGAGGAGCATGAAACGGTCTGAAAAATATGAGGAGCATGAAGCGGTGTTCAAAAACATGAAGAGCCTGAAAAGGTGTGAAAAATATGAAGAGCATCAAAAGTTGTCAAAAATATGAGGAGTATGAAACGGTCTGAAAAATAGGAGGACCATGAAGCGGTGTTGCAAAACATGAGGAGCCTGAAAAGGTGTGAAAAATATGAAGAGCTTCAAAAGGTGAGAAAAATATGAGGTGCATGAAACGGTCTGAAAAATAGGAGGAGCATGAAGCGGTGTTGAAAAACATGAAGAGCCTGAAAAGGTGTGAAAAATATGAAGAGCTTCAAAAGGTGTGAAATACATGAGGAGCATGAAACGTGTTGAAAAATAGGAGAAGCATGAAGTGGTGTGGAAAAACATCAAGAGCCTGAAAAGGTGTGAAAAATATGAAGGGCTTCAAAAGGTGTGAAATACATGAGGAGCAAGAAACGGTCTGAAAAATAGGAGGAAGAGGAAGAGGTGTTCAAAAATATGAAGAGTCTGAAAAGGTGTGAAAAATATGAAGAGGTGCAAAAGGTTTGAAATATATGAGGAGCATGAAACGGTCTGAAAAATATGAGGAGCATGAAGCGGTGTTCAAAAACATGAAGAGCCTGAAAAGGTGAGAAAAATATGAAGAGCTTCAAAAGGTGTGAAATACATGAGGAGCATTAAACGCCCTGAAAAATAGGAGGAGCATGCAGAGGTGTTCAAAAACATGAAGAGCCTGAAAAGGTGTCAAAAATATGAAGAGATTCAAAAGGTGTGAAAAATATGAAGAGCTTCAAAATGTTTCAAAAATGAAATGAGCATGAAACGGTCTGAAAAAGCTGAGGAGCATGAAGTGGTGTTGAAACACATGAAGAGCCTGAAAAGGTGTGAAAAATATGAAGAGGTTCAAAGGTGTGAAATACATGAGGATCATGAAATGGTTTGAAAAATACGAGGAGCATGAAGCAGTGTTCAAAAACATGAAGAGCCTGAAAAGGTTTGAAAAATATGAAGAGCTTCAAAAGGTGTCAAAAATATGAGGAGCATGAAACCGTCTGAAAAATAGGAGGAGCATGAAGCGGTGTTGAAAAACATGAAGAGCGTGAAAACGAGTGAAAAATATGAAGAGCTTCAAAAGGTATGAAAAATATGAAGAGCTTCAAAAGGTGTCAAAAAAGAGATGAGCATGAAACCGTCTGAAAAATAGGTGGAGCATGAAGCGGTGTTGAAAAACATGAAGAGCCTGAAAAGATGTGAAAAATATGAAGAGCTTCAAAAGGTGTCAAAAATATGAGGAGCATGAAACGTTCTGAAAAATAGGAGGAGCATGAAACCGTGTTAAAAACATGAAGAGACTGAAAAGGGTGAAAAATATGAAGAGCTTCAAAAGGTGTGAAAAATAGGAGGAGCATGAAGCAGTGTGCAAAAACATGAAAAGCCTGAAAAGGTGTGAAAAATATGAAGAGCATCAAAAGGTGTCAAAAATATGAGGAGCATGAAACGGTCTGAAAAATAGGAGGAGCATGAAGCGGTGTTGAAAAACATGAAGAGCCTGAAAAGGTGTTAAAAATATGAAGAGTTTCAAAAGGTGTCAAATATATGAGCAGCAAGAATCGGTCTGAAATATAGGAGTAGCATGAAACGGTGTTCAAATATATGCAGAGCCTGAAAAGTTGTGAAAAATATGAAGAGCTTCAAATGGTGTCAAATATATGAAGAGCTTCAAAAGGTGTCAAAAATGAGATGAGCATGAAACGGTCTGAAAAATAGGAGGAGCAAGAAGTCGTGTTCCAAAAAATGAAGAGCCTGAGAAGGTGTGAAATATATCAAGAACTTCAAAATGTGTCAAAAATATGAGGAGCATGAAACGGTCTGAAAAATAGGAGGAGCATGAAACGGTGTTGAAAAACATGCAGAGCCTGAAAAGGTGTGAAAAATATGAAGAACTTCAAAAGGTGTGAAATATATGAGGAGCATGAAATGGTCTTAAAAATAGGAGGAGCATGAAGCGGTTTTCAAAAATATGAAGAGCCTGAAAAGGTGTGAAAAATATGAGGAGCTTCAAAAGGTATGAAATACATGAGGAGTATGAAACTGTCTTGAAAATAGGAGGAGCATGAAGCGGTGTTAAAAAACATGAAGAGGCTTAAAAGGTGTGAAAAATATGAAGAGCTTCAAAAGGTGTGAAAAATATGAGGAGCATGAAACGGTCTGAAAAATAGGAGGAGCATGAAGCCGTGTTGAAAAACATGAAGAGCCTGAAAAAGTGTGAAATATATGAAGAGGTTCAAAAGGTGTAAAAAATATGAGGAGATTCAAAAGGTATCAAAAATATGAGGAGCATGAAACGGTCTGAAAAAGAGAAGGAGCATGAATCGGTGTTGAAAATCATGAAGAGCCTGAAAACATGTGAGAAATATGAAGAGCTTCAAAAGGTGTCAAAAATATGAAGAGCTTCAAAAGGTGTCAAAAATGAGAGGAGTATGAAGCAGTCTGAAAAATAGGAGGAGCATGAAGCGGTGTTCAAAAACATGAAGAGCTTGAAAAGGTGTGAAAAATATGAAGAGCTTCAAAAGGTGTCAAAAATGAGATGAGCATGAAACGGTCTGAAAAATAGGAGGAGCATGAAGTGGTGTTGAAAAAAAAGAAGAGACGGAAAAGGTGTGAAATATATGAAGGGCTTCAAAAGGTGTCAAAAATATGAGGAGAATGAAACGGTCTGAAAATAGGAGGAGCATGAAGCGGTGTTCAAAAACATGAAGAGCCTGAAAAGGTGTGAAAAATATGAAGAGCTTCAAAAGGTGTCAAAAATATGAGGAGCATGAAACGGTTTGAAAAATAGGAGGAGCATGAAGCGGTGTTCAAAAACAGGAAAAGCCTGAAAAGTTGTGAAAAATATGAAGAGCTTCAAAAGTTGTCAAAAATATGAGGAGCATGAAAAGGTCAGAAAAATAGGAGGATCATGAAGCGGTGTTCAAAAACATGAAGAGCCTGAAAAGGTGTGCAAAATATGAAGAGCTTCAAAAGGTGTCAAAAATATGAGGAGCATGAAACGGTCTGCAAACAAGGAGGAGCATGAAGTGGTGTTGAAAAAATTCAAGAGCCTGACAAGGTGTGAAAAATATGAAAAGCTTCAAAAGTTGTCAAAAATATGAGGAGCAAGAAACGGTCTGAAAAATAGGAGGAGCATGAAGCGGTGTTCAAAAACATGAAGAGCCTGAAAAGGTGTGAAAAATATGAAGAGCTTCAAAAGGTGTCAAAAATATGAGGAGCATGAAACGGTCTGAAAAATAGGAGGAGCATGAAGTGGTGTTGAAAAAAATGAAAAGTCTGAAAACGTGTGAAATTATGAAGAACTTCAAAAATATGCAAAATATGAAGAGCTTCAAAAGGTGAGAAAAATATGAAGAGCTTCAAAAGGTGTCAAAATGAGATGAACATGAAACGGTCTGAAAAATAGGAGGAGCATGAAGCGGTGTTGAAAATCATAAAGAGCCTGAAAATTTGTGAAAAATATGAAGAGCTTCAGAAGATGTGAAAAACATGAAGAGCTTCAAAAGGTGTCAAAATGAGATGAGCATGAAACGGTCTGAAAAATAAGAGGAGCATGAAGTGGTGTTGAAAATAATGAAAAGCCTGAAAAGGTGTGAAATATATGAAGAGCTTCAAAAGGTGTCAAAAATATGAGGAGAATGAAACGGTCTGTAAAATAGGAGGAGCATGAAATGGTGTTCAAAAACATGAAGAGCCTGAAAAGGTGTGAAAAATATGAAGAGCTTCAAAAGGTGTCAAAAATATGAGGAGCATGAAAAGTTCTGAAAAATAGGAGGAGCATGAAGCGGTGTTCAAAACAGGAAGACCCTGAAAAGTAGTGAAAAATATGAAGAGCTTCAAAAGGTGTCAAAAATATGAGGAGCATGAAACGGTCTGAAAAATAGGAGGACTATGAAACGGTGTTCAAAAACATGAAGAGCCTGAAAAGGTGTGAAAAATATGAAGAGCTTCAAAACGTGTCAAAAATATGAGGAGCATGAAATGGTCTGAAAAATAGGAGGAGCAAGAAAGGGTGTTGAACAACATGAAGAGCCTGAAAACGTGTGAAAAATATGAAGAGCTTCAAAAGATGTGAAAAATATGAAGAGCTTCAAAAGGTGTCAAAAATGAGATGAGCATGAAACCGTCTGAAAAATAGGAGGAGCATGAAGTAGTGTTGAAAAACATGAAGAACCTGAAAAGCTGTGAGAAACATGAAGAGCTTCAAAATGTGTCAAAAATATGAGGAGCATGAAACGGTCTGAAAAAGAGGAGGAGCAGGAAGCGGTGTTGAGAAACATGAAGAGCCTGAAAATGTGTGAAAAATATGAAGAGCTTCTAAAGGTGTGAAATATATGAGGTGCAAGAAACGGTCTGAAAAATAGGAGGAGCATGAAGCAGTGTTGAAAAACATGAAGAGCCTGAAAAGGTGTGAAAAATATGAAGAGCTTCAAAAGGTGTCAAAATTATAAGGAGCATGAAACGTTCTGAAAAATAGGAGGAGCATGAAGCAGTGTTGAAAAAAATGAAGAGCCTGAAAAGGTGTGAAAAATATGAACAGCTTCAAAAGTTGTCAAAAATATGAGGAGCATGAAACGGTCTAAAAAATAGGAGTACCATGAACCGGTGTTGAAAAACATGAAGAGCCAGAAAAGGTGTGAAAAATATTAAGAGCTTCAAAATGTGTGAAAAATATGAAGAGCTTCAAAAGGTGTCAAAAAAGAGATGAGCATGAAACGGTCTGAAAAATAGGAGGAGAATGAAGTGGTGTTGAAAAAAATGAGGAGCCTGAAAAGGTGTGAAAAATATGAAGAGCTTCAAAAGGTGTCAAAAATGAGATGATCATGAAACGGTCTGAAAAATAGGAGGTGCATGAAGTGGTGTTGAAGAAAAAGAAGAGACTGAAAAGGTGTGAAATATATGAAGAGCTTCAAAAGGTGTCAAAATATGAGGAGCATGATACGGTCTGAAAAATAGGAGGAGCATGAAGCGGTGTTCAAAACATGAAGAGCCTGAAAAATTGTGAAAAATATGAAAAGCTTCCAAAGGTGTTAAAAATGAGATGAGCATGAAACGCTCTGAAAAATAGGAGGAGCATGAAGCGGTGTTGAAAAAATGAAGAGCCTGAAAAGGTGTGAAAAATATGAAGAGCATCAAAAGTTGTCAAAAATATGAGGAGTATGAAACGGTCTGAAAAATAGGAGGACCATGAAGCGGTGTTGCAAAACATGAGGAGCCTGAAAAGGTGTGAAAAATATGAAGAGCTTCAAAAGGTGAGAAAAATATGAGGTGCATGAAACGGTCTGAAAAATAGGAGGAGCATGAAGCGGTGTTGAAAAACATGAAGAGCCTGAAAAGGTGTGAAAAATATGAAGAGCTTCAAAAGGTGTGAAATACATGAGGAGCATGAAACGTGTTGAAAAATAGGAGAAGCATGAAGTGGTGTGGAAAAACATCAAGAGCCTGAAAAGGTGTGAAAAATATGAAGGGCTTCAAAAGGTGTGAAATACATGAGGAGCAAGAAACGGTCTGAAAAATAGGAGGAAGAGGAAGAGGTGTTCAAAAATATGAAGAGCCTGAAAAGGTGTGAAAAATATGAAGAGCTTCAAAAGGTGTCAAAAATATGAGGAGCATGAAACGTTGTGAAAAATAGGAGCAGCATGAAACGGTGTTCAAAAACATGAAGACATTGAAAAGGTGTGAAAAATATGAAGAGGTGCAAAAGGTTTGAAATATATGAGGAGCATGAAACGGTCTGAAAAATATGAGGAGCATGAAGCGGTGTTCAAAAACATGAAGAGCCTGAAAAGGTGAGAAAAATATGAAGAGCTTAAAAAGGTGTGAAATACATGAGGAGCATTAAACGCCCTGAAAAATAGGAGGAGCATGCAGAGGTGTTCAAAAACATGAAGAGGCTGAAAAGGTGTCAAAAATATGAAGAGATTCAAAAGGTGTGAAAAATATGAAGAGCTTCAAAATGTTTCAAAAATGAAATGAGCATGAAACGGTCTGAAAAAGCTGAGGAGCATGAAGTGGTGTTGAAACACATGAAGAGCCTGAAAAGGTGTGAAAAATATGAAGAGGTTCAAAGGTGTGAAATACATGAGGATCATGAAATGGTTTGAAAAATACGAGGAGCATGAAGCAGTGATCAAAAACATGAAGAGCCTGAAAAGGTTTGAAAAATATGAAGAGCTTCAAAAGGTGTCAAAAATATGAGGAGCATGAAACCGTCTGAAAAATAGGTGGAGCATGAAGCGGTGTTGAAAAACATGAAGAGCCTGAAAAGATGTGAAAAATATGAAGAGCTTCAAAAGGTGTCAAAAATATGAGGAGCATGAAACGGTCTGAAAAATAGGAGGAGCATGAAACCGTGTTAAAAACATGAAGAGACTGAAAAGGGTGAAAAATATGAAGAGCTTCAAAAGGTGTGAAAAATAGGAGGAGCATGAAGCGGTGTGCAAAAACATGAAAAGCCTGAAAAGGTGTGAAAAATATGAAGAGCATCAAAAGGTGTCAAAAATATGAGGAGCATGAAACGGTCTGAAAAATAGGAGGAGCATGAAGCGGTGTTGAAAAACATGAAGAGCCTAAAAAGGTGTTAAAAATATGAAGAGTTTCAAAAGGTGTCAAATATATGAGCAGCAAGAATCGGTCTGAAATATAGGAGTAGCATGAAACGGTGTTCAAATACATGCAGAGCCTGAAAAGTTGTGAAAAATATGAAGAGCTTCAAATGGTGTCAAATATATGAAGAGCTTCAAAAGGTGTCAAAAATGAGATGAGCATGAAACGGTCTGAAAAATAGGAGGAGCAAGAAGTCGTGTTCCAAAAAATGAAGAGCCTGAGAAGGTGTGAAATATATCAAGACTTCAAAATGTGTCAAAAATATGAGGAGCATGAAACGGTCTGAAAAATAGGAGAAGCATGAAACGGTGTTGAAAAACATGCAGAGCCTGAAAAGGTGTGAAAAATATGAAGAATTTCAAAAGGTGTGAAATATATGAGGAGCATGAAATGGTCTTAAAAATAGGAGGAGCATGAAGCGGTTTTCAAAAATATGAAGAGCCTGAAAAGGTGTGAAAAATATGAGGAGCTTCAAAAGGTATGAAATACATGAGGAGTATGAAACTGTCTTGAAAATAGGAGGAGCATGAAGCGGTGTTAAAAAACATGAAGAGGCTTAAAAGGTGTGAAAAATATGAAGAGCTTCAAAAGGTGTGAAAAATATGAGGAGCATGACACGGTCTGAAAAATAGGAGGAGCATGAAGCCGTGTTGAAAAACATGAAGAGCCTGAAAAAGTGTGAAATATATGAAGAGGTTCAAAAGGTGTAAAAAATATGAGGAGATTCAAAAGGTATCAAAAATATGAGGAGCATGAAACGGTCTGAAAAAGAGGAGGAGCATGAATCGGTGTTGAAAATCATGAAGAGCCTGAAAAAGTGTGAGAAATATGAAGAGCTTCAAAAGGTGTCAAAAATATGAAGAGCTTCAAAAGGTGTCAAAAATGAGAGGAGTATGAAGCAGTCTGAAAAATAGGAGGAGCATGAAGCGGTGTTCAAAAACATGAAGAGCCTGAAAAGGTGTGAAAAATATGAAGAGCTTCAAAAGGTGTCAAAAATGAGATGAGCATGAAACGGTCTGAAAAATAGGAGGAGCATGAAGTGGTGTTCAAAAAAAGAAGAGCCTGAAAAGGTGTGAAATATATGAAGAGCATTAAAAGTTGTCAAAAATATGAGGAGTATGAAACGGTCTGAAAAATAGGAGGACCATGAAGCGGTGTTGCAAAACATGAGGAGCCTGAAAAGGTGTGAAAAATATGAAGAGCTTCAAAAGGTGAGAAAAATATGAGGTGCATGAAACGGTCTGAAAAATAGGAGGAGCATGAAGCGGTGTTGAAAAACATGAAGAGCCTGAAAAGGTGTGAAAAATATGAAGAGCTTCAAAGGGTGTGAAATACATGAGGAGCATGAAACGTGTTGAAAAATAGGAGAAGCATGAAGTGGTGTGGAAAAACATCAAGAGCCTGAAAAGGTGTGAAAAATATGAAGAGGTTCAAAAGGTGTGAAATACATGAGGAGCAAGAAACGGTCTGAAAAATAGGAGGAAGATGAAGAGGTGTTCAAAAATATGAAGAGCCTGAAAAGGTGTGAAAAATATGAAGAGCTTCAAAAGATGTGAAAAATATGAGGAGCATGATACGGTCTGAAAAATAGGAGGAGCATGAAGCGGTGTTCAAAACATGAAGAGCCTGAAAAGTTGTGAAAAATATGAAAAGCTTTCAAAAGTGTCAAAAATGAGATGAGCATGAAACAGTCTGAAAAATAGGAGGAGCAAGAAGCGGTGTTGAAAAAATGAAGAGCCTGAAAAGGTGTGAAAAATATGAAGAGCATTAAAAGGTGTCAAAAATATGACGAGTATGAAATGGTCTGAAAAATAGGAGGACCATGAAGCGGTGTTGCAAAACATGAGGAGCCTGAAAAGGTGTGAAAAATATGAAGAGCTTCAAAAGGTGAAAAAAATATGAGGTGTATGAAACGGTCTGAAAAATAGGAGGATCATGAAGCGGTGTTCAAAAACATGAAGAGCCTGAAAAGGTGTGAAATATATGAAGAGATTCAAAAGGTGTCAAAAATATGAGGAGCATGAAACGGTCTGAAAAATAGGAGGAGCAAGAAGCGGTGTTGAAAAACATGAAGAGCTTGAAAAGGTTTGAAAAATATGAAGAGCTTCAAAAGGTGTCAAAATTTTGAAGAGCTTCAAAGGTGTCAAAAATATGAGGAGCATGGAACGGTGTTCAAAAACATGGAAAGCAAGAAAAGGTTGAAAAATATGAAGAGCTTCAAAAGGTGTCAAAAATATGTGGAGCATGAAACGGTCTGAAAAATAGGAGGAAAATGAAGCTCTGTTTAAAAACATGAAGAGCTTGAAAAGGTTTGAAAAATATGGAGAGCTTCAAAAGGTGTCAAAAATATGAGGAGCATGAAACGGTATGAAAAATAGGAGGAGCATGAACCGGTGTTGAAAAACAAGAAGAGCCTGAAAAGGTGTGAAAAATATGAAGAGTTTGAAAATGTGTCAAAAATATGAGGAGCAGGAAACGGTCTAAAAAATAGGAGCATGAAGTGGTGTTGAAAAACATGAAGAGCCTGAAAAGCTGTGAAAAATATGAAGAGCATCAAAAACTGCCAAAATATGAGGAGCATGAAACGGTGTTCAAGACATGAAACGCCTGAAAAGGTGTGAAATATATGAACAGCTTCAAAAGGTATCAAAAATAGGAGGAGCATGAAACGGTCTGAAAAATTGGAGGAGCAAGAAGCAGTGTTGAAAACCATGAAGGGGTGGAAAAGGTGTGAAATATATGAAGAGCTTCAAAAGGTGTCAAAAATATGAGGAGCATGAAACGGTTTGAAAAATAGGAGGAGCATGAAGCGGTGTTGAGAAACATGAAGAGCCTGAAAAGGCTTGAAAAATATGAAGAGCTTCAAAATGTGTCAAAAATAGAGGGGGCATGAAACTATCTGAAAAATAGGAGGAGCATGAAGCGGTGTTGAAAAATATGAAGAACCTGAAGAGGTTTGAAAAATATGAAGAGCTTCAAAAGGTGTCAAAAATAAGAGGAGCATTAAACGGTCTGAAAATAGGACGAGCATGAAGTGGTGTTGAAAAACATAAAGAGCCTCAAAAGGTGTGCAAAATATGAAGAGCTTCAAAAGGTGTCAAAAATATGAGGAGCATGGAACGGTCTGAAAAAAAGGAAGAGCAGGAAGCGGTGCGGAAAAACATGAAGAGCCTGAAAAGGTGTGAAAAATATGAAGACCTTCAAAAGATGTTAAAAAGAGGAGGCACATGAAACTGTCTGAAAAATACGAGGAGCATGAAGCGGTGTTGAAAAACAAGAAGAGCCTGAAAAGGTGTGAAAAATATGAAGAGTTTGAAAATGTGTCAAAAATATGAGGAGCAGGAAACGGTCTGAAAAATAGGAGCATGAAGTGGTGTTGAAAAACATGAAGAGCCTGAAAAGCTGTGAAAAATATGAAGAGCATCAAAAACTGTCAAAATATGACGAGCATGAAACGGTTTTCAAAGACATGAAACGCCTGAAAAGGTGTGAAATATATGAACAGCTTCAAAAGGTATCAAAAATAGGAGGAGCATGAAACGGTCTGAAAAATTGGAGGAGCAAGAAGCAGTGTTGAAAAACATGAAGAGGTGGAAAAGGTGTGAAATATATGAATAGCTTCAAAAGGTGTCAAAAATATGAGGAGCATGAAACGGTTTGAAAAATAGGAGGAGCATGAAGCGGTGTTGAAAAACATGAAGAGCCTGAAACGGTTTGAAAAATATGAAGAGCTTCAAAAGGTGTCAAAAATAAAGGGGGCATGAAACTATCTGAAAAAAAGGAGGAGTATGAAGCGGTGTGGAAAAACATGAAGAGCCTGAAAACGTTTGAAAAATATGAAGAGCTTCAAAAGGTGTGGAAAATATGAAGAGCTTCAAAATGTGTCAAAAGTGAGATGAGCATGAAACGGTCTGAAAAATAGGAGGAGCATGAAGTGGTGTTGAAAAACATGAAGAGCCTGAAAATGTGTGAAATATATGAAGAGCTTCAAAAGATGTCAGAAATGAGAGAAGCATGAAACGGTCTGAAAAATAGATGAGCAAGAAGGGGTGTTGAAAAACATGAAGAGCCTGAAAACGTTTGAGAAATATGAAGAGCTTCAAAAGGTGTGGAAAATATGAAGAGATTCAAAAGGTATGAAATATAGGAGCAGCATGAAGTGGTGTTAAAAACATAAAAAGCCTGTAAAGGTGTGAAAAATATGAAGAGCTTCAAAACGTGTCAAATATATGTGGAGCATGAAACGGTGTGAAAAATAGGAGGAGCATGAAGCGGTGTTGAAAAACATGAAGAACCTGAAAACTTGTGAAAAATATGAAGAGCTTCAAAAGGTGTCAAAATATGAGGAGCATGAAACGATCTGAAAAATAGGAGGAGCATGAAGCGGTGTTGAAAAATATGAAGTGCCTGAAAAGGTGTGAAAAATATGAAGAGCTTCAACAGGTGTCAAAAATATGAGGAGCATGAAACGCTCTGAAATATAGGAGGAGCATGAAGTGGTGTTGAAAAACTTGAAGAGCTGAAAAGGTGGAAAAATATGAAGAACTTCAACAGGTGTCAAAAATATGAGGAGCATGAAATGGACTGAAAAATAGGAAGATCATGAAGCGGTGTTGAATAACATGAAGAGCCTGAAAAGGTGTGAAAAATGTGAAAAGCTTCAAAAGGTGTGAAATACATGAGGAGCATGAAACGGTCTGAAAAATAGGAGTAGAATGAGACGGTGTTGAAAAACATGAAGAGCCTGAAAAGTTGTGAAAAATATGAAGAGCTTCAAAAGGTGTCAAAATTATGAGGAGTATAAAACGGTCTAAAAAATAGGAGGAGCATGAAACGGTGTTCAAAACATGAAGAGCCTGAGAAGATGTGAAATATATGACGAGCTTCAAAAGGTTTGAAATACATGAGGAGCATTAAACTGTCTGAAAAATAGGAGGAGCATGAAGCTGTGTTCAAAAACATGAAGAGCCTGAAAAGGTGTGAAAATAATGAAGAGCTTCAAAAGATGTGAAATATAGGAGCAGCTTGAAGCGGTGTTCAGAAACATAAAAAGCCTGAAAAGGTGTGAAAAATATGAAGAGCTTCAAAACGTGTCAAAAATATGTGGAGCATGAAATAGTCTGAAAAATAGGAGGAGCATGAAGCGGTGTTGAAAAACATGAAGAACCTGAAAACTTGTAAAAATATGAAGATCTTCAAAAGGTGTGAAAAATATGAACCGTTTCAAAAGTGTGAAAAATGAGATGAGCATGAAGCGGTCTTAAAAATAGGAGGAGCATGAAGTGTTGTTGAAAAACATAAAGATCCTGAAAATGTATGAAATATATGAAGAACTACAAAAGGTGTCAAAAATGTGAGGAGCATTAAAAGTTCTGAAAAATAGGAGGAGCATGAAACGGTGTTGAAAGACATGAAGAGCCTGAAAAGGTGTGAAAAACATGAAGAGCTTCAAAACGTGTCAAAAATATGTGGAGCATGAAAGGGTCTGAAAATTAGCAGGAGCATGAAGCGGTGTTGAAAAACATGAAGAACCTGAAAACGTGTGAAAAATATGAAAAGCTTCAAATGGTGTGAAAAATATGAACAGCTTTAAAAGGTGTGAAAAATATGAAGAGCTTCAAAAGGTGTCATAAATATGAGGAGCAAGAAATGGTCTGAAAAATAAGAGAAGCATGAAATGGTGTTCAAAATATGAAGAGCCTGAAAAGGTGTGAAAAATATGAAGAGCTTCAAAAGGTGTGAAATACATGAGGAGCATGAAACTCTCTAAAAAATAAGAGGAGCATGAAGCGGTGTTCAAAAACATGAAGAGCCTGAAAAGTTGTGAAAAATATGAAGAGCTTCAAAATGTGTGAAAAAAAAAGAAGAGCTTCAAAAGGTGTCAAAAATATGAGGAGCATGAATCGGTCTGAAAAATAGGAGGAGCATGAAACGGTGTTGAAAACATGAAGAGATGAAAAGGTGTGAAAAATATGAAGAGGTTCTAAAGGTGTCAAAAATATGAGGAGCATGAAACAGTCTTTAAAATAGGATGAGAATGAGACGGTTTTGAAAAAGATGAAGAGCATGAAAAGGTGTGAAAAACATGAAGAGCTTCAAAAGGTGTAAAAAATATGAGAGGCATGAAACGACTGAAAAATAGGAGGAGCATGATGCGGTGGTCAAAAACATGAAGAGCCTGAAAAGGTGTGAAAAATATAAAGAGCTTCAAAAGGTGTCAAAAATATTAGGAGCGTGAAACAGTATGAAACATAGGATGAGCATGAAACTTTTTTGAAAAAGATGAAGAGCATGAAAAGGTGTGAAAAAAATGAAGAGCTTCAAAAGATGTTAAAAATATGAGGAGCATGAAACTTTCTGAAAAATTGGAGGAGCATGAAGCGGTGTTGAAAAACATGAAAAGCCTGAAAAGGTGGAAAAATATGAAGAGCTTCAAAAGGTGTCAACAATATGAGGAGCATGAAACGGTCTGAAATTTAGGAAGAGCATGAAACTGTGTTGATAAACATGAAGAGCCTGAAAAGGTGTGAAAAATATGAAGAGCTTCAAAAGGTGTCAAATATATGAGGAGCATGAAACAGTGTGAAAAATAGGATGAGCATGAAACGGTTTTAAAAAGACGAAGAGCCTAAAAGGTGTGACATATATGAAGAGCTTCAAAAGGTGTGAAATACATGAGGAGGTGGAAACGGTCTGAAAATAGTAGGAGCATGAAGCGGCGTTGAAAAACATGAATAGCCTGAAAACGTGTGAAAAATATGAAGAGCTTCAAAAGGTGTGAAATATATGAAGAGCTACAAAAGGTGTCAAAAATATGAGGAGCATGAACCGGTCTGAAATATAGGAGGAGCATGAAGTGATGTTGAAAAACATGAAGTGCCTGAAAAGTTGTGAAATATATGAAGAGCTTCAAAAGGTGTGAAAAATATGAGGAGCTTCAAAAGGTGTCAAAAATATGAGGAGCCTGAAACGGTCTGAAAAATAGGAGGAGCATGATACGGTGTTCAAAAATATGAAGAGCCTGAAAAGGTGTGAAAAACATGAAGATCTTCAAAAGGGGTCAAAAATATGAGGAGCATGAAACGATCTTAAAAATAGGAGGAGCATGAAGTGGTGTTCAAAAACATGAAGAGCTTGAAAAGGTGTGAAAAACATGAAGAGCCTCAAAACGTGTCAAAAATATGAGGAGCATGAAACGGTCTGAAAAATAGGAGGAGCATGAAGCGGTGTTGAAAAACATGAAGAGCCTGAAAACGTGTGAAAAATATGAAGAGCTTCAAAAGATGTGAAATATATGAAGAGCTTCCAAAGGTGTCAAAAATGAGATGAGCATGAAACGGTCTGAAAAATAGGAGGAGCATGAAGTGGTCGTGGAAATCATGAAGTGCCTGAAAAGGTGTGAAATATATGAAGAGTTTCCAAAGTTGTGAAAAAATGAGGAGGTTCAAAAGGTGTCAAAAATATGAGGAGCATGAAACGGTCTGAAAAATAGGAGGAGCATGAAACGGTGTTCAAAAACATGAAGAGCCTGAAAAGGTGTGAAAAATATGAAGAGCTTGAAAAGGTGTGAAATACATGAGGAGACTGAAGCGGTCTGAAAAATAGGAGGAGCATGAAAAGGTGTTGAAATACATGAAGAGCCTGAAAAGGTGTGAAAAATAGGAGGAGCTTCACAAGGTGTCAAATATATAAGGAGCATGAAACGGTCTGAAAAATAGGAGGAGCATGAAGCAGTCGTCAAAAACATGAAGAACCTGAAAAGTTTTGTAAAATATGAAGAGCTTCAAAAGGTGTGAAAAATATGAGGAACATGAAACGGTCTGAAAAATAGGAGCAGCATGAAACAGTGTTGAAAAACGTGAAGAGCCTGAAAAGGTGTGAAAAACATGAAGAGCCTCAAAACGTGTCAAAAATATGAGGAGCATGAAACGGTCTGAAAAATAGGATGAGCATGAAGCGGTGTTGAAAACTTTAAGAGCCTGAAAAGGTGGGAAATATATGAAGAGTTTCCAAAGTTGTGAAAAAATGAGGAGGTTCAAAAGGTGTCAAAAATATGAGGAGCATGAAACGGTGTGAAAAATAGGAGAAGCATGAAGTGATGTTGAGAAACCTGAAGAGACTGAAAAGGTGTGAAAAATATGAAGAGCTACAAAAGATGTGAAATATATGAGGAGCATGAAATGATCTGAAAAATAGGAGGAGCATGAAACAGTGTTGTAAAACATGAAGAGCCTGAAAGGTGTGAAAATTATGAAGACGTTCAAAATGTGTCAAAAAAAAGGAGGAGCATGAAATGGTGTTCAAAAACATGAAGAGCCTGAAAAGGTGTGAAAAATATTAAGATCTTCAAAAGGTGTCAAAAATATGAGGAGCATGAAACGGTGTGAAAAATAGGAGGAACATGAAGCACGGTTGAAAAACATGAAGAGCCTGAAAAGGTGTGAAAAATATGAACAGCTTCAAAAGCTGTCAAAAATATGAGGAGCATGAAACAGTCTGAAAAATAGGAGGAGCATGAAGCGGTGTTGAAAAACATGAAAAGCCTGAAAAGGTGTGAAAAATATGAAGAGCATTAAAAGGTGTGAAAAATATGAGGAACATGAAACGGACTGAAAAAAAGGAGGAGTATGAAGAGGTGTTGAAAACATGAAAAGCCTGAAAATGTGTGAAAAATATGAAGAGCTTCCAAAGGTGTGAAAAATATGAATAGCTTCAAAATGTGTCAATAATGAGAGCAGCATGAAACGGTGTGAAAAATAGGAGGAGCATGAAGCGGTGTGCAAAAAGATGAAGAGCCTGAAAATCTGTGAAATATATGAAGAGCTTCAAAAGGTGTCAAAAATATGAGGAGAAAGAAACGGTCTGAAAAATAGGAGGAGCATGAAGTGGTGTTGACAAACATGAAGAGCTGAAAAGCTGTGAAAAATATGAAGAGCGTTAAAAGGTCTCAAATATATGAGGATCATGAAATTTTCTGAAAAATAGGAGGAGCATGAAACGTTGTTCAAAACATGAAGAGCCTGAAATGGTGTGAAAAATATAAAGAGATTCAAAACATGTCAAACATTGAGGAGCATGAAACGATCTGAAAAATAGGAAGAGCATGATGCAGTGTTGAAAAACATGAAGAGGCTGAAAACGTGTGAAAAATATGAAGTGCTCCAAAGATGTCAAAAATCTGAGGAGCATGAAGCGGTCCGAAAAATAGGATGAGCATGAAGCGGTGTTGACAACATTCAGAGCCTGAAAAGGTGTGAAATATATGAAGAGCTTGAAACGGTGTCAAAAATATGAGGAGCATGAAACGTTCTGAAAAATAGGAGGACCATGAAGCGGTGTTGAAAAACATGAAGAGCCTTAAAAGTTGTGAAAAATATGAAGAGCTTCAAAAGGTGTGAAAAATATGAAGAGATTCAAAAGGTGTCAAAAATGAGAGGAGCATGAAACGGTCTGAAAAAACGGAGGAGCATGAAGCGGTGTTGAAAAACATGAAGAGTCTTAAAAGATGTGAAAAATATGAAGAGCTTCAAAATGTGTCAAAAATAGGAGGAGGATGAAACGTTTTTAAATAAACATGAAGAGCCTGAAAAGATGTGAAATATATGAAGAGCTTCAAAAGGTGTGAAAAATATGAAGAGCTTCAAAAGGTGTGAAATACATGAGGAGCATGAAACTCTCTGAATAATAGGAGGAGCATGAAGTGGTGTTCAAAACATGAAGAGCCTGAAAAGGTGTGAAAAATATGAAGAGTTTCAAAAGGTTTGAAAAATATGAGGAGCATGAAATGGTCCGAAAAATAGGAGATGCATGAAGTTGTGTTGAAAAATATGAAGAGCCTGAAAAGGTGTGAAAAATATGAAGAGCTTCAAAAGGTGTCAAAAATTAGATGAGCATGAAACGGTCTGAAAAATCGGAGGAGCATGAAGCGGTGTTGAAAATCTTGAAGAGCCTGAAAAGGTGTGAAAAACATGAAGTGGTTCAAAAATATGAAAAATAGGAAGAGCTTCAAAAGGTGTGAAAAATACGAAGTGCTTCAAAAGATGTCAAAAATGAGATGAGCATGAAACGGTCTGAAAAATCGGAGGAGCATGAAGCGGTGTTGAAAATCTTGAAGAGCCTGAAAACGTGTGAGAAATATGAAGAGCTTCAAAAGGTGTCAAAAATATGAAGAGCTTCAAGAGGTGTCAAATATATCAGGATCATGAAACGGTCTGAATAATAAGAGGAGCAAGAAACGGTGTTCAAAACATGAAGAGCCTGAAAAGGTGTGAAAAATGTGAAGAGCTTAAAAGGTGTAAAAATATGAAGAGCTTCAAAAGGTGTCAAAATAGATGAGCATGAAACGGTCTGAAAAATAGGAGGAGCATGAAGTGGTGTTGAAAAAATGAAGAGCCTGAAAAGGTGTGAAATATATGAAGAGCTTTAAAATGTGTCAAATTTATGAGGAGAATGAAACGGTCTGAAAAATAGGAGGAGCTGAAGCGGTGTGGAAAAACATGAAGAGCCTGAAAAAGTGTGAAAAATATGAAAAGTTTCTAAAGGTGTCAAAAATATGAGGAACATGAAACGTCTGAAAAATAGGAGGAGCATGAAGTGGTGTTGAAAAACATGAAGAGCTTGAAAAAGTGTGAAAAATATGAAGAGCTTCAAAAGGTGTCAAAATATGAGGAGCATGAAACCGTCTGAAAAATAGGAGGAGCATGAAACGGTGTTCAAAAACATGAAGAGCCTGAAAAGGTGTGCAAAATATGAAGAGCTTCAAAAGGTGTGAAATACATGAGGAGAATGAAACTGTCTGAAAAATAGAAGGAGCATGAAGTGGTGTTCAAAAACATGAAGAGTCTGTAAAGGTTTGAAAAATATGAAGAGCTTCAATATGTGTGAAAAATATGAGGAGCATGATATGGTTTCAAAAATAGGATTACCATGAAGCGGTGTTCAAAACATGAAAAGCCTGAAAAGTTTTGAAAAATATGAAAAGCTTCAAAAGGTGTCAAAAATGAGATGAGCATGAAACGTTCTGAAAAATAGGAGGTGCATGAAGCGGTGTTGAAAAACATGAAGAGCCTGAAAAGGTGTGAAAAATATGAAGAGCTTCAAAAGGTGTCAAAAGTATGAGGAGCATGAAACCGTCTGAAAAATCGGAGGAGCATGAAGCGTTGTTGAAAAACATGAAGAGCCTGAAAAGGTGTGAGAAATATGAAGAGCTTCAAAAGGTGTCAAAAATATGACTAGCATGAAGTGGTCTGAAAAACAGGAGGAGCATGAAGCGGTGTTGAAAAACATGAAGAGCCTGAAAAGGTGTGAAAAATATGAAGAGCTTCATAAGGTGTGAAATACATGAGGAGCATGAAACTCTCTGAAAAATAGGAGGAGCATGAAGCGGTGTTCAAAAATATGAAGAGCCTGAAAAGGTGTGAAAAATATGAAGAGCTTCAAAAATATGAAAAATATGAAGAGCCTCAAAAGGTGTGAAAAATATGAAGAGCCTCAAAAGGTGTGAAAAATATGAAGAGCTTTAAAAGGTGTCAAAAATGAGATGAGCATGAAACGGTCTGAAAAATAGGAGGAGCAAGAAGCGGTGTTGAAAAACATAAAGAGCATGAAAACGTATGAAGAATATGAAGAGCTTCAAAAGGTGTGAAAAATATGAAGAGCTTTAAAAGGTGTCAAAAATGAGATGAGCATGAAACGGTCTGAAAAATAGGTGGAGCATGAAGTGATATTGAAAAACATGAAGAGCCTGAAAAGGTGTGAATGATATGAAGAGCTTCAAAAGGTCTCAAAAATATGAGGAGCATGAAACGGTCTGAAAAATAGGAACAGCATGAAGCGGTGTTGCAAAACATGAAGAGCCTGAAAGGGTGTCAAAAATATGAAGAGCTTCAAAAGGTGTGAAATACATGAGGAGCATTAAACGCCCTGAAAAATAGGAGGAGCATGCAGAGGTGTTCAAAAACATGAAGAGCCTGAAAAGGTGTCAAAAATATGAAGAGATTCAAAAGGTGTGAAAAATATGAAGAGCTTCAAAATGTTTCAAAAATGAAATGAGCATGAAACGGTCTGAAAAAGCTGAGGAGCATGAAGTGGTGTTGAAACACATGAAGAGCCTGAAAAGGTGTGAAAAATATGAAGAGGTTCAAAGGTGTGAAATACATGAGGATCATGAAATGGTTTGAAAAATACGAGGAGCATGAAGCAGTGTTCAAAAACATGAAGAGCCTGAAAAGGTTTGAAAAATATGAAGAGCTTCAAAAGGTGTCAAAAATATGAGGAGCATGAAACCGTCTGAAAAATAGGAGGAGCATGAAGCGGTGTTGAAAAACATGAAGAGCGTGAAAACGAGTGAAAAATATGAGGAGCTTCAAAAGGTATGAAAAATATGAAGAGCTTCAAAAGGTGTCAAAAAAGAGATGAGCATGAAACCGTCTGAAAAATAGGTGGAGCATGAAGCGGTGTTGAAAAACATGAAGAGCCTGAAAAGATGTGAAAAATATGAAGAGCTTCAAAAGGTGTCAAAAATATGAGGAGCATGAAACGGTCTGAAAAATAGGAGGAGCATGAAACCGTGTTCAAAAACATGAAGAGACTGAAAAGGGTGAAAAATATGAAGAGCTTCAAAAGGTGTGAAAAATAGGAGGAGCATGAAGCGGTGTGCAAAAACATGAAAAGCCTGAAAAGGTGTGAAAAATATGAAGAGCATCAAAAGGTGTCAAAAATATGAGGAGCATGAAACGGTCTGAAAAATAGGAGGAGCATGAAGCGGTGTTGAAAAACATGAAGAGCCTGAAAAGGTGTTAAAAATATGAAGAGTTTCAAAAGGTGTCAAATATATGAGCAGCAAGAATCGGTCTGAAATATAGGAGTAGCATGAAACGGTGTTCAAATACATGCAGAGCCTGAAAAGTTGTGAAAAATATGAAGAGCTTCAAATGGTGTCAAATATATGAAGAGCTTCAAAAGGTGTCAAAAATGAGATGAGCATGAAACGGTCTGAAAAATAGGAGGAGCAAGAAGTCGTGTTCCAAAAAATGAAGAGCCTGAGAAGGTGTGAAATATATCAAGAACTTCAAAATGTGTCAAAAATATGAGGAGCATGAAACGGTCTGAAAAATAGGAGGAGCATGAAACGGTGTTGAAAAACATGCAGAGCCTGAAAAGGTGTGAAAAATATGAAGAACTTCAAAAGGTGTGAAATATATGAGGAGCATGAAACGGTCTTAAAAATAGGAGGAGCATGAAGCGGTTTTCAAAAATATGAAGAGCCTGAAAAGGTGTGAAAAATATGAGGAGCTTCAAAAGGTATGAAATACATGAGGAGTATGAAACTGTCTTGAAAATAGGAGGAGCATGAAGCGGTGCTAAAAAACATGAAGAGGCTTAAAAGGTGTGAAAAATATGAAGAGCTTCAAAAGGTGTGAAAAATATGAGGAGCATGAAACGGTCTGAAAAATAGGAGGAGCATGAAGCCGTGTTGAAAAACATGAAGAGCCTGAAAAAGTGTGAAATATATGAAGAGGTTCAAAAGGTGTAAAAAATATGAGGAGATTCAAAAGGTATCAAAAATATGAGGAGCATGAAACGGTCTGAAAAAGAGGAGGAGCATGAATCGGTGTTGAAAATCATGAAGAGCCTGAAAACGTGTGAGAAATATGAAGAGCTTCAAAAGGTGTCAAAAATATGAAGAGCTTCAAAAGGTTTCAAAAATGAGAGGAGTATGAAGCAGTCTGAAAAATAAGAGGAGCATGAAGCGGTGTTCAAAAACATGAAGAGCCTGAAAAGGTGTGAAAAATATGAAGAGCTTCAAAAGGTGTCAAAAATGAGATGAGCATGAAACGGTCTGAAAAATAGGAGGAGCATGAAGTGGTGTTGAAAAAAAAGAAGAGACGGAAAAGGTGTGAAATATATGAAGGGCTTCAAAAGGTGTCAAAAATATAAGGAGAATGAAACGGTCTGAAAATAGGAGGAGCATGAAGCGGTGTTCAAAAACATGAAGAGCCTGAAAAGGTGTGAAAAATATGAAGAGCTTCAAAAGGTGTCAAAAATATGAGGAGCATGAAACGGTTTGAAAAATAGGAGGAGCATGAAGCGGTGTTCAAAAACAGGAAAAGCCTGAAAAGTTGTGAAAAATATGAAGAGCTTCAAAAGTTGTCAAAAATATGAGGAGCATGAAAAGGTCAGAAAAATAGGAGGATCATGAAGCGGTGTTCAAAAACATGAAGAGCCTGAAAAGGTGTGCAAAATATGAAGAGCTTCAAAAGGTGTCAAAAATATGAGGAGCATGAAACGGTCTGCAAAAAAGGAGGAGCATGAAGTGG
Organism: Dama dama; assembly: GCF_033118175.1. NCBI lineage: Eukaryota > Metazoa > Chordata > Mammalia > Artiodactyla > Cervidae > Dama > Dama dama. The sequence continues at coordinate 9,557,622 of NC_083706.1, read as the reverse complement.
TGTTGAAAAAATTCAAGAGCCTGACAAGGTGTGAAAAATATGAAAAGCTTCAAAAGTTGTCAAAAATATGAGGAGCATGAAACGGTCTGAAAAATAGGAGGAGCATGAAGCGGTGTTCAAAAACATGAAGAGCCTGAAAAGGTGTGAAAAATATGAAGAGCTTCAAAAGGTGTCAAAAATATGAGGAGCATGAAACGGTCTGAAAAATAGGAGGAGCATGAAGTGGTGTTGAAAAACATGAAGAGTCTGAAAACGTGTGAAATTATGAAGAACTTCAAAAATATGCAAAATATGAAGAGCTTCAAAAGGTGTGAAAAATATGAAGAGCTTCAAAAGGTGTCAAAATGAGATGAACATGAAACGGTCTGAAAAATAGGAGGAGCATGAAGCGGTGTTGAAAATCATAAAGAGCCTGAAAATTTGTGAAAAATATGAAGAGCTTCAGAAGATGTGAAAAACATGAAGAACTTCAAAAGGTGTCAAAATGAGATGAGCATGAAACGGTCTGAAAAATAAGAGGAGCATGAAGTGGTGTTGAAAATAATGAAAAGCCTGAAAAGGTGTGAAATATATGAAGAGCTTCAAAAGGTGTCAAAAATATGAGGAGAATGAAACGGTCTGTAAAATAGGAGGAGCATGAAATGGTGTTCAAAAACATGAAGAGCCTGGAAAGGTGTGAAAAATATGAAGAGCTTCAAAAGGTGTCAAAAATATGAGGAGCATGAAAAGTTCTGAAAAATAGGAGGAGCATGAAGCGGTGTTCAAAACAGGAAGACCCTGAAAAGTAGTGAAAAATATGAAGAGCTTCAAAAGGTGTCAAAAATATGAGGAGCATGAAACGGTCTGAAAAATAGGAGGACTATGAAACGGTGTTCAAAAACATGAAGAGCCTGAAAAGGTGTGAAAAATATGAAGAGCTTCAAAACGTGTCAAAAATATGAGGAGCATGAAATGGTCTGAAAAATAGGAGGAGCAAGAAAGGGTGTTGAACAACATGAAGAGCCTGAAAACGTGTGAAAAATATGAAGAGCTTCAAAAGATGTGAAAAATATGAAGAGCTTCAAAAGGTGTCAAAAATGAGATGAGCATGAAACCGTCTGAAAAATAGGAGGAGCATGAAGTAGTGTTGAAAAACATGAAGAACCTGAAAAGCTGTGAGAAACATGAAGAGCTTCAAAAGGTGTCAAAAATATGAGGAGCATGAAACGTTCTGAAAAAGAGAAGGAGCAGGAAGCGGTGTTGAGAAACATGAAGAGCCTGAAAATGTGTGAAAAATATGAAGAGCTTCTAAAGGTGTGAAATATATGAGGTGCAAGAAACGGTCTGAAAAATAGGAGTACCATGAACCGGTGTTGAAAAACATGAAGAGCCAGAAAAGGTGTGAAAAATATTAAGAGCTTCAAAATGTGTGAAAAATATGAAGAGCTTCAAAAGGTGTCAAAAAAGAGATGAACATGAAACGGTCTGAAAAATAGGAGGAGAATGAAGTGGTGTTGAAAAAAATGAGGAGCCTGAAAAGGTGTGAAAAATATGAAGAGCTTCAAAAGGTGTCAAAAATGAGATGATCATGAAACGGTCTGAAAAATAGGAGGTGCATGAGGTGGTGTTGAAGAAAAAGAAGAGACTGAAAAGGTGTGAAATATATGAAGAGCTTCAAAAGGTGTCAAAATATGAGGAGCATGATACGGTCTGAAAAATAGGAGGAGCATGAAGCGGTGTTCAAAACATGAAGAGCCTGAAAAATTGTGAAAAATATGAAAAGCTTCCAAAGGTGTCAAAATGAGATGAGCATGAAACGGTCTGAAAAATAGGAGGAGCATGAAGCGGTGTTGAAAAAATGAAGAGCCTGAAAAGGTGTGAAAAATATGAAGAGCATCAAAAGTTGTCAAAAATATGAGGAGTATGAAACGGTCTGAAAAATAGGAGGACCATGAAGCGGTGTTGCAAAACATGAGGAGCCTGAAAAGGTGTGAAAAATATGAAGAGCTTCAAAAGGTGAGAAAAATATGAGGTGCATGAAACGGTCTGAAAAATAGGAGGAGCATGAAGCGGTGTTGAAAAACATGAAGAGCCTGAAAAGGTGTGAAAAATATGAAGAGCTTCAAAAGGTGTGAAATACATGAGGAGCATGAAACGTGTTGAAAAATAGGAGAAGCATGAAGTGGTGTGGAAAAACATCAAGAGCCTGAAAAGGTGTGAAAAATATGAAGGGCTTCAAAAGGTGTGAAATACATGAGGAGCAAGAAACGGTCTGAAAAATAGGAGGAAGAGGAAGAGGTGTTCAAAAATATGAAGAGCCTGAAAAGGTGTGAAAAATATGAAGAGGTGCAAAAGGTTTGAAATATATGAGGAGCATGAAACGGTCTGAAAAATATGAGGAGCATGAAGCGGTGTTCAAAAACATGAAGAGCCTGAAAAGGTGAGAAAAATATGAAGAGCTTCAAAAGGTGTGAAATACATGAGGAGCATTAAACGCCCTGAAAAATAGGAGGAGCATGCAGAGGTGTTCAAAAACATGAAGAGCCTGAAAAGGTGTCAAAAATATGAAGAGATTCAAAAGGTGTGAAAAATATGAAGAGCTTCAAAATGTTTCAAAAATGAAATGAGCATGAAACGGTCTGAAAAAGCTGAGGAGCATGAAGTGGTGTTCAAAAACATGAAGAGCCTGAAAAGGTGTGAAAAATATGAGGAGCTTCAAAAGGTATGAAATACATGAGGAGTATGAAACTTTCTTGAAAATAGGTGGAGCATGAAGCGGTGTTAAAAAACATGAAGAGGCTTAAAAGGTGTGAAAAATATGAAGAGCTTCAAAAGGTGTGAAAAATATGAGGAGCATGAAACGGTCTGAAAAATAGGAGGAGCATGAAGCCGTGTTGAAAAACATGAAGAGCCTGAAAAAGTGTGAAATATATGAAGAGGTTCAAAAGGTGTAAAAATATGAGGAGATTCAAAAGGTATCAAAAATATGAGGAGCATGAAACGGTCTGAAAAAGAGGAGGAGCATGAATCGGTGTTGAAAATCATGAAGAGCCTGAAAACGTGTGAGAAATATGAAGAGCTTCAAAAGGTGTCAAAAATATGAAGAGCTTCAAAAGGTGTCAAAAATGAGAGGAGTATGAAGCAGTCTGAAAAATAGGAGGAGCATGAAGCGGTGTTCAAAAACATGAAGAGCTTGAAAAGGTGTGAAAAATATGAAGAGCTTCAAAAGGTGTCAAAAATGAGATGAGCATGAAACGGTCTGAAAAATAGGAGGAGCATGAAGTGGTGTTGAAAAAAAAGAAGAGACGGAAAAGGTGTGAAATATATGAAGGGCTTCAAAAGGTGTCAAAAATATGAGGAGAATGAAACGGTCTGAAAATAGGAGGAGCATGAAGCGGTGTTCAAAAACATGAAGAGCCTGAAAAGGTGTGAAAAATATGAAGAGCTTCAAAAGGTGTCAAAAATATGAGGAGCATGAAACGGTTTGAAAAATAGGAGGAGCATGAAGCGGTGTTCAAAAACAGGAAAAGCCTGAAAAGTTGTGAAAAATATGAAGAGCTTCAAAAGTTGTCAAAAATATGAGGAGCATGAAAAGGTCAGAAAAATAGGAGGATCATGAAGCGGTGTTCAAAAACATGAAGAGCCTGAAAAGGTGTGCAAAATATGAAGAGCTTCAAAAGGTGTCAAAAATATGAGGAGCATGAAACGGTCTGCAAAAAAGGAGGAGCATGAAGTGGTGTTGAAAAAATTCAAGAGCCTGACAAGGTGTGAAAAATATGAAAAGCTTCAAAAGTTGTCAAAAATATGAGGAGCATGAAACGGTCTGAAAAATAGGAGGAGCATGAAGCGGTGTTCAAAAACATGAAGAGCCTGAAAAGGTGTGAAAAATATGAAGAGCTTCAAAAGGTGTCAAAAATATGAGGAGCATGAAACGGTCTGAAAAATAGGAGGAGCATAAAGCGGTGTTGAAAAACATGAAGAGTCTGAAAACGTGTGAAATTATGAAGAACTTCAAACATATGCAAAATATGAAGAGCTTCAAAAGGTGTGAAAAATATGAAGAGCTTCAAAAGGTGTCAAAATGAGATGAACATGAAACGGTCTGAAAAATAGGAGGAGCATGAAGCGGTGTTGAAAATCATAAAGAGCCTGAAAATTTGTGAAAAATATGAAGAGCTTCAGAAGATGTGAAAAACATGAAGAGCTTCAAAAGGTGTCAAAATGAGATGAGCATGAAACGGTCTGAAAAATAAGAGGAGCATGAAGTGGTGTTGAAAATAATGAAAAGCCTGAAAAGGTGTGAAATATATGAAGAGCTTCAAAAGGTGTCAAAAATATGAGGAGAATGAAACGGTCTGTAAAATAGGAGGAGCATGAAATGGTGTTCAAAAACATGAAGAGCCTGAAAAGGTGTGAAAAATATGAAGAGCTTCAAAAGGTGTCAAAAATATGAGGAGCATGAAAAGTTCTGAAAAATAGGAGGAGCATGAAGCGGTGTTCAAAACAGGAAGACCCTGAAAAGTAGTGAAAAATATGAAGAGCTTCAAAAGGTGTCAAAAATATGAGGAGCATGAAACGGTCTGAAAAATAGGAGGACTATGAAACGGTGTTCAAAAACATGAAGAGCCTGAAAAGGTGTGAAAAATATGAAGAGCTTCAAAACGTGTCAAAAATATGAGGAGCATGAAATGGTCTGAAAAATAGGAGGAGCAAGAAAGGGTGTTGAACAACATGAAGAGCCTGAAAACGTGTGAAAAATATGAAGAGCTTCAAAAGATGTGAAAAATATGAAGAGCTTCAAAAGGTGTCAAAAATGAGATGAGCATGAAACCGTCTGAAAAATAGGAGGAGCATGAAGTAGGGTTGAAAAACATGAAGAACCTGAAAAGCTGTGAGAAACATGAAGAGCTTCAAAATGTGTCAAAAATATGAGGAGCATGAAACGGTCTGAAAAAGAGGAGGAGCAGGAAGCGGTGTTGAGAAACATGAAGAGCCTGAAAATGTGTGAAAAATATGAAGAGCTTCTAAAGGTGTGAAATATATGAGGTGCAAGAAACGGTCTGAAAAATAGGAGGAGCATGAAGCAGTGTTGAAAAACATGAAGAGCCTGAAAAGGTGTGAAAAATATGAAGAGCTTCAAAAGGTGTCAAAATTATAAGGAGCATGAAACGTTCTGAAAAATAGGAGGAGCATGAAGCAGTGTTGAAAAAAATGAAGAGCCTGAAAAGGTGTGAAAAATATGAACAGCTTCAAAAGTTGTAAAAATATGAGGAGCATGAAACGGTCTAAAAAATAGGAGTACCATGAACCGGTGTTGAAAAACATGAAGAGCCAGAAAAGGTGTGAAAAATATTAAGAGCTTCAAAATGTGTGAAAAATATGAAGAGCTACAAAAGGTTTCAAAAAAGAGATGAGCATGAAACGGTCTGAAAAATAGGAGGAGAATGAAGTGGTGTTGAAAAAAATGAGGAGCCTGAAAAGGTGTGAAAAATATGAAGAGCTTCAAAAGGTGTCAAAAATGAGATGATCATGAAACGGTCTGAAAAATAGGAGGTGCATGAGGTGGTGTTGAAAAAATGAAGAGCCTGAAAAGGTGTGAAAAATATGAAGAGCATCAAAAGTTGTCAAAAATATGAGGAGTATGAAACGGTCTGAAAAATAGGAGGACAATGAAGCGGTGTTGCAAAACATGAGGAGCCTGAAAAGGTGTGAAAAATATGAAGAGCTTCAAAAGGGGAGAAAAATATGAGGTGCATGAAACGGTCTGAAAAATAGGAGGAGCATGAAGCGGTGTTGAAAAACATGAAGAGCCTGAAAAGGTGTGAAAAATATGAAGAGCTTCAAAAGGTGTGAAATACATGAGGAGCATGAAACGTGTTGAAAAATAGGAGAAGCATGAAGTGGTGTGGAAAAACATCAAGAGCCTGAAAAGGTGTGAAAAATATGAAGGGCTTCTAAAGGTGTGAAATACATGAGGAGCAAGAAACGGTCTGAAAAATAGGAGGAAGAGGAAGAGGTGTTCAAAAATATGAAGAGCCTGAAAAGGTGTGAAAAATATGAAGAGCTTCAAAAGGTGTCAAAAATATGAGGAGCATGAAACGTTGTGAAAAATAGGAGCAGCATGAAACGGTGTTCAAAAACATGAAGACATTGAAAAGGTGTGAAAAATATGAAGAGGTGCAAAAGGTTTGAAATATATGAGGAGCATGAAACGGTCTGAAAAATATGAGGAGCATGAAGCGGTGTTCAAAAACATGAAGAGCCTGAAAAGGTGAGAAAAATATGAAGAGCTTCAAAAGGTGTGAAATACATGAGGAGCATTAAACGCCCTGAAAAATAGGAGGAGCATGCAGAGGTGTTCAAAAACATGAAGAGGCTGAAAAGGTGTCAAAAATATGAAGAGATTCAAAAGGTGTGAAAAATATGAAGAGCTTCAAAATGTTTCAAAAATGAAATGAGCATGAAACGGTCCGAAAAAGCTGAGGAGCATGAAGTGGTGTTGAAACACATGAAGAGCCTGAAAAGGTGTGAAAAATATGAAGAGGTTCAAAGGTGTGAAATACATGAGGATCATGAAATGGTTTGAAAAATACGAGGAGCATGAAGCAGTGTTCAAAAACATGAAGAGCCTGAAAAGGTTTGAAAAATATGAAGAGCTTCAAAAGGTGTCAAAAATATGAGGAGCATGAAACCGTCTGAAAAAGAGGAGGAGCATGAAGCGGTGTTGAAAAACATGAAGAGCGTGAAAACGAGTGAAAAATATGAAGAGCTTCAAAAGGTATGAAAAATATGAAGAGCTTCAAAAGGTGTCAAAAAAGAGATGAGCATGAAACGGTCTGAAAAATAGGAGGAGAATGAAGTGGTGTTGAAAAAAATGAGGAGCCTGAAAAGGTGTGAAAAATATGAAGAGCTTCAAAAGGTGTCAAAAATGAGATGATCATGAAACGGTCTGAAAAATAGGAGGTGCATGAGGTGGTGTTGAAGAAAAAGAAGAGACTGAAAAGGTGTGAAATATATGAAGAGCTTCAAAAGGTGTCAAAATATGAGGAGCATGATACGGTCTGAAAAATAGGAGGAGGATGAAGCGGTGTTCAAAACATGAAGAGCCTGAAAAATTGTGAAAAATATGAAAAGCTTCCAAAGGTGTTAAAAATGAGATGAGCATGAAACGCTCTGAAAAATAGGAGGAGCATGAAGCGGTGTTGAAAAAATGAAGAGCCTGAAAAGGTGTGAAAAATATGAAGAGCATCAAAAGTTGTCAAAAATATGAGGAGTATGAAACGGTCTGAAAAATAGGAGGACCATGAAGCGGTGTTGCAAAACATGAGGAGCCTGAAAAGGTGTGAAAAATATGAAGAGCTTCAAAAGGGGAGAAAAATATGAGGTGCATGAAACGGTCTGAAAAATAGGAGGAGCATGAAGCGGTGTTGAAAAACATGAAGAGCCTGAAAAGGTGTGAAAAATATGAAGAGCTTCAAAAGGTGTGAAATACATGAGGAGCATGAAACGTGTTGAAAAATAGGAGAAGCATGAAGTGGTGTGGAAAAACATCAAGAGCCTGAAAAGGTGTGAAAAATATGAAGGGCTTCCAAAGGTGTGAAATACATGAGGAGCAAGAAACGGTCTGAAAAATAGGAGGAAGAGGAAGAGGTGTTCAAAAATATGAAGAGCCTGAAAAGGTGTGAAAAATATGAAGAGCTTCAAAAGGTGTCAAAAATATGAGGAGCATGAAACGTTGTGAAAAATAGGAGCAGCATGAAACGGTGTTCAAAAACATGAAGACATTGAAAAGGTGTGAAAAATATGAAGAGGTGCAAAAGGTTTGAAATATATGAGGAGCATGAAACGGTCTGAAAAATATGAGGAGCATGAAGCGGTGTTCAAAAACATGAAGAGCCTGAAAAGGAGAGAAAAATATGAAGAGCTTCAAAAGGTGTGAAATACATGAGGAGCATTAAACGCCCTGAAAAATAGGAGGAGCATGCAGAGGTGTTCAAAAACATGAAGAGCCTGAAAAGGTGTCAAAAATATGAAGAGATTCAAAAGGTGTGAAAAATATGAAGAGCTTCAAAATGTTTCAAAAATGAAATGAGCATGAAACGGTCTGAAAAAGCTGAGGAGCATGAAGTGGTGTTGAAACACATGAAGAGCCTGAAAAGGTGTGAAAAATATGAAGAGGTTCAAAGGTGTGAAATACATGAGGATCATGAAATGGTTTGAAAAATACGAGGAGCATGAAGCAGTGATCAAAAACATGAAGAGCCTGAAAAGGTTTGAAAAATATGAAGAGCTTCAAAAGGTGTCAAAAATATGAGGAGCATGAAACCGTCTGAAAAATAGGAGGAGCATGAAGTGGTGTTGAAAAACATGAAGAGCGTGAAAACGAGTGAAAAATATGAAGAGCTTCAAAACGTATGAAAAATATGAAGAGCTTCAAAAGGTGTCAAAAAAGAGATGAGCATGAAACCGTCTGAAAAATAGGTGGAGCATGAAGCGGTGTTGAAAAACATGAAGAGCCTGAAAAGATGTGAAAAATATGAAGAGCTTCAAAAGGTGTCAAAAATATGAGGAGCATGAAACGGTCTGAAAAATAGGAGGAGCATGAAACCGTGTTAAAAACATGAAGAGACTGAAAAGGGTGAAAAATATGAAGAGCTTCAAAAGGTGTGAAAAATAGGAGGAGCATGAAGCGGTGTGCAAAAACATGAAAAGCCTGAAAAGGTGTGAAAAATATGAAGAGCATCAAAAGGTGTCAAAAATATGAGGAGCATGAAACGGTCTGAAAAATAGGAGGAGCATGAAGCGGTGTTGAAAAACATGAAGAGCCTGAAAAGGTGTTAAAAATATGAAGAGTTTCAAAAGGTGTCAAATATATGAGCAGCAAGAATCGGTCTGAAATATAGGAGTAGCATGAAACGGTGTTCAAATATATGCAGAGCCTGAAAAGTTGTGAAAAATATGAAGAGCTTCAAATGGTGTCAAATATATGAAGAGCTTCAAAAGGTGTCAAAAATGAGATGAGCATGAAACGGTCTGAAAAATAGGAGGAGCAAGAAGTCGTGTTCCAAAAAATGAAGAGCCTGAGAAGGTGTGAAATATATCAAGAACTTCAAAATGTGTCAAAAATATGAGGAGCATGAAACGGTCTGAAAAATAGGAGGAGCATGAAACGGTGTTGAAAAACATGCAGAGCCTGAAAAGGTGTGAAAAATATGAAGAACTTCAAAAGGTGTGAAATATATGAGGAGCATGAAATGGTCTTAAAAATAGGAGGAGCATGAAGCGGTTTTCAAAAATATGAAGAGCCTGAAAAGGTGTGAAAAATATGAGGAGCTTCAAAAGGTGTAAAAAATATGAGGAGATTCAAAAGGTATCAAAAATATGAGGAGCATGAAACGGTCTGAAAAAGAGAAGGAGCATGAATCGGTGTTGAAAATCATGAAGAGCCTGAAAACGTGTGAGAAATATGAAGAGCTTCAAAAGGTGTCAAAAATATGAAGAGCTTCAAAAGGTGTCAAAAATGAGAGGAGTATGAAGCAGTCTGAAAAATAGGAGGAGCATGAAGCGGTGTTCAAAAACATGAAGAGCTTGAAAAGGTGTGAAAAATATGAAGAGCTTCAAAAGGTGTCAAAAATGAGATGAGCATGAAACGGTCTGAAAAATAGGAGGAGCATGAAGTGGTGTTGAAAAAAAAGAAGAGACGGAAAAGGTGTGAAATATATGAAGGGCTTCAAAAGGTGTCAAAAATATGAGGAGAATGAAACGGTCTGAAAATAGGAGGAGCATGAAGCGGTGTTCAAAAATATGAAGAGCCTGAAAAGGTGTGAAAAATATGAAGAGCTTCAAAAGGTGTCAAAAATATGAGGAGCATGAAACGGTTTGAAAAATAGGAGGAGCATGAAGCGGTGTTCAAAAACAGGAAAAGCCTGAAAAGTTGTGAAAAATATGAAGAGCTTCAAAAGTTGTCAAAAATATGAGGAGCATGAAAAGGTCAGAAAAATAGGAGGATCATGAAGCGGTGTTCAAAAACATGAAGAGCCTGAAAAGGTGTGCAAAATATGAAGAGCTTCAAAAGGTGTCAAAAATATGAGGAGCATGAAACGGTCTGCAAAAAAGGAGGAGCATGAAGTGGTGTTGAAAAAATTCAAGAGCCTGACAAGGTGTGAAAAATATGAAAAGCTTCAAAAGTTGTCAAAAATATGAGGAGCATGAAACGGTCTGAAAAATAGGAGGAGCATGAAGCGGTGTTCAAAAACATGAAGAGCCTGAAAAGGTGTGAAAAATATGAAGAGCTTCAAAAGGTGTCAAAAATATGAGGAGCATGAAACGGTCTGAAAAATAGGAGGAGCATGAAGTGGTGTTGAAAAACATGAAGAGTCTGAAAACGTGTGAAATTATGAAGAACTTCAAAAATATGCAAAATATGAAGAGCTTCAAAAGGTGTGAAAAATATGAAGAGCTTCAAAAGGTGTCAAAATGAGATGAACATGAAACGGTCTGAAAAATAGGAGGAGCATGAAGCGGTGTTGAAAATCATAAAGAGCCTGAAAATTTGTGAAAAATATGAAGAGCTTCAGAAGATGTGAAAAACATGAAGGGCTTCAAAAGGTGTCAAAATGAGATGAGCATGAAACGGTCTGAAAAATAAGAGGAGCATGAAGTGGTGTTGAAAATAATGAAAAGCCTGAAAAGGTGTGAAATATATGAAGAGCTTCAAAAGGTGTCAAAAATATGAGGAGAATGAAACGGTCTGTAAAATAGGAGGAGCATGAAATGGTGTTCAAAAACATGAAGAGCCTGAAAAGGTGTGAAAAATATGAAGAGCTTCAAAAGGTGTCAAAAATATGAGGAGCATGAAAAGTTCTGAAAAATAGGAGCAGCATGAAGCGGTGTTCAAAACAGGAAGACCCTGAAAAGTAGTGAAAAATATGAAGAGCTTCAAAAGGTGTCAAAAATATGAGGAGCATGAAACGGTCTGAAAAATAGGAGGACTATGAAACGGTGTTCAAAAACATGAAGAGCCTGAAAAGGTGTGAAAAATATGAAGAGCTTCAAAACGTGTCAAAAATATGAGGAGCATGAAATGGTCTGAAAAATAGGAGGAGCAAGAAAGGGTGTTGAACAAAATGAAGAGCCTGAAAACGTGTGAAAAATATGAAGAGCTTCAAAAGATGTGAAAAATATGAAGAGCTTCAAAAGGTGTCAAAAATGAGATGAGCATGAAACCGTCTGAAAAATAGGAGGAGCATGAAGTAGTGTTGAAAAACATGAAGAACCTGAAAAGCTGTGAGAAACATGAAGAGCTTCAAAATGTGTCAAAAATATGAGGAGCATGAAACGGTCTGAAAAAGAGGAGGAGCAGGAAGCGGTGTTGAGAAACATGAAGAGCCTGAAAATGTGTGAAAAATATGAAGAGCTTCTAAAGGTGTGAAATATATGAGGTGCAAGAAACGGTCTGAAAAATAGGAGGAGCATGAAGCAGTGTTGAAAAACATGAAGAGCCTGAAAAGGTGTGAAAAATATGAAGAGCTTCAAAAGGTGTCAAAATTATAAGGAGCATGAAACGTTCTGAAAAATAGGAGGAGCATGAAGCAGTGTTGAAAAAAATGAAGAGCCTGAAAAGGTGTGAAAAATATGAACAGCTTCAAAAGTTGTCAAAAATATGAGGAGCATGAAACGGTCTAAAAAATAGGAGTACCATGAACCGGTGTTGAAAAACATGAAGAGCCAGAAAAGGTGTGAAAAATATTAAGAGCTTCAAAATGTGTGAAAAATATGAAGAGCTTCAAAAGGTGTCAAAAAAGAGATGAGCATGAAACGGTCTGAAAAATAGGAGGAGAATGAAGTGGTGTTGAAAAAAATGAGGAGCCTGAAAAGGTGTGAAAAATATGAAGAGCTTCAAAAGGTGTCAAAAATGAGATGATCATGAAACGGTCTGAAAAATAGGAGGTGCATGAAGTGGTGTTGAAGAAAAAGAAGAGACTGAAAAGGTGTGAAATATATGAAGAGCTTCAAAAGGTGTCAAAATATGAGGAGCATGATACGGTCTGAAAAATAGGAGGAGCATGAAGCGGTGTTCAAACCATGAAGAGCCTGAAAAATTGTGAAAAATATGAAAAGCTTCCAAGGTGTTAAAAATGAGATGAGCATGAAACGCTCTGAAAAATAGGAGGAGCATGAAGCGGTGTTGAAAAAATGAAGAGCCTGAAAAGGTGTGAAAAATATGAAGAGCATCAAAAGTTGTCAAAAATATAAGGAGTATGAAACGGTCTGAAAAATAGGAGGACCATGAAGCGGTGTTGCAAAACATGAGGAGCCTGAAAAGGTGTGAAAAATATGAAGAGCTTCAAAAGGTGAGAAAAATATGAGGTGCATGAAACGGTCTGAAAAATAGGAGGAGCATGAAGCGGTGTTGAAAAACATGAAGAGCCTGAAAAGGTGTGAAAAATATGAAGAGCTTCAAAAGGTGTGAAATACATGAGGAGCATGAAACGTGTTGAAAAATAGGAGAAGCATGAAGTGGTGTGGAAAAACATCAAGAGCCTGAAAAGGTGTGAAAAATATGAAGGGCTTCAAAAGGTGTGAAATACATGAGGAGCAAGAAACGGTCTGAAAAATAGGAGGAAGATGAAGAGGTGTTCAAAAATATGAAGAGCCTGAAAAGGTGTGAAAAATATGAAGAGCTTCAAAAGGTGTCAAAAATATGAGGAGCATGAAACGTTGTGAAAAATAGGAGCAGCATGAAACGGTGTTCAAAAACATGAAGACATTGAAAAGGTGTGAAAAATATGAAGAGGTGCAAAAGGTTTGAAATATATGAGGAGCATGAAACGGTCTGAAAAATATGAGGAGCATGAAGCGGTGTTCAAAAACATGAAGAGCCTGAAAAGGTGAGAAAAATATGAAGAGCTTAAAAAGGTGTGAAATACATGAGGAGCATTAAACGCCCTGAAAAATAGGAGGAGCATGCAGAGGTGTTCAAAAACATGAAGAGGCTGAAAAGGTGTCAAAAATATGAAGAGATTCAAAAGGTGTGAAAAATATGAAGAGCTTCAAAATGTTTCAAAAATGAAATGAGCATGAAACGGTCTGAAAAAGCTGAGGAGCATGAAGTGGTGTTGAAACACATGAAGAGCCTGAAAAGGTGTGAAAAATATGAAGAGGTTCAAAGGTGTGAAATACATGAGGATCATGAAATGGTTTGAAAAATACGAGGAGCATGAAGCAGTGATCAAAAACATGAAGAGCCTGAAAAGGTTTGAAAAATATGAAGAGCTTCAAAAGGTGTCAAAAATATGAGGAGCATGAAACCGTCTGAAAAATAGGTGGAGCATGAAGCGGTGTTGAAAAACATGAAGAGCCTGAAAAGATGTGAAAAATATGAAGAGCTTCAAAAGGTGTCAAAAATATGAGGAGCATGAAACGGTCTGAAAAATAGGAGGAGCATGAAACCGTGTTAAAAACATGAAGAGACTGAAAAGGGTGAAAAATATGAAGAGCTTCAAAAGGTGTGAAAAATAGGAGGAGCATGAAGCGGTGTGCAAAAACATGAAAAGCCTGAAAAGGTGTGAAAAATATGAAGAGCATCAAAAGGTGTCAAAAATATGAGGAGCATGAAACGGTCTGAAAAATAGGAGGAGCATGAAGCGGTGTTGAAAAACATGAAGAGCCTAAAAAGGTGTTAAAAATATGAAGAGTTTCAAAAGGTGTCAAATATATGAGCAGCAAGAATCGGTCTGAAATATAGGAGTAGCATGAAACGGTGTTCAAATACATGCAGAGCCTGAAAAGTTGTGAAAAATATGAAGAGCTTCAAATGGTGTCAAATATATGAAGAGCTTCAAAAGGTGTCAAAAATGAGATGAGCATGAAACGGTCTGAAAAATAGGAGGAGCAAGAAGTCGTGTTCCAAAAAATGAAGAGCCTGAGAAGGTGTGAAATATATCAAGACTTCAAAATGTGTCAAAAATATGAGGAGCATGAAACGGTCTGAAAAATAGGAGAAGCATGAAACGGTGTTGAAAAACATGCAGAGCCTGAAAAGGTGTGAAAAATATGAAGAACTTCAAAAGGTGTGAAATATATGAGGAGCATGAAATGGTCTTAAAAATAGGAGGAGCATGAAGCGGTTTTCAAAAATATGAAGAGCCTGAAAAGGTGTGAAAAATATGAGGAGCTTTAAAAGGTATGAAATACATGAGGAGTAAGAAACTGTCTTGAAAATAGGAGGAGCATGAAGCGGTGTTAAAAAACATGAAGAGGCTTAAAAGGTGTGAAAAATATGAAGAGCTTCAAAAGGTGTGAAAAATATGAGGAGCATGAAACGGTCTGAAAAATAGGAGGAGCATGAAGCCGTGTTGAAAAACATGAAGAGCCTGAAAAAGTGTGAAATATATGAAGAGGTTCAAAAGGTGTAAAAAATATGAGGAGATTCAAAAGGTATCAAAAATATGAGGAGCATGAAACGGTCTGAAAAAGAGGAGGAGCATGAATCGGTGTTGAAAATCATGAAGAGCCTGAAAAAGTGTGAGAAATATGAAGAGCTTCAAAAGGTGTCAAAAATATGAAGAGCTTCAAAAGGTGTCAAAAATGAGAGGAGTATGAAGCAGTCTGAAAAATAGGAGGAGCATGAAGCGGTGTTCAAAAACATGAAGAGCCTGAAAAGGTGTGAAAAATATGAAGAGCTTCAAAAGGTGTCAAAAATGAGATGAGCATGAAACGGTCTGAAAAATAGGAGGAGCATGAAGTGGTGTTGAAAAAATGAAGAGCCTGAAAAGGTGTGAAATATATGAAGAGCATCAAAAGTTGTCAAAAATATGAGGAGTATGAAACGGTCTGAAAAATAGGAGGACCATGAAGCGGTGTTGCAAAACATGAGGAGCCTGAAAAGGTGTGAAAAATATGAAGAGCTTCAAAAGGTGAGAAAAATATGAGGTGCATGAAACGGTCTGAAAAATAGGAGGAGCATGAAGCGGTGTTGAAAAACATGAAGAGCCTGAAAAGGTGTGAAAAATATGAAGAGCTTCAAAGGGTGTGAAATACATGAGGAGCATGAAACGGTATGAAAAATAGGAGGAGCATGAACCGGTGTTGAAAAACAAGAAGAGCCTGAAAAGGTGTGAAAAATATGAAGAGTTTGAAAATGTGTCAAAAATATGAGGAGCAGGAAACGGTCTAAAAAATAGGAGCATGAAGTGGTGTTGAAACACATGAAGAGCCTGAAAAGCTGTGAAAAATATGAAGAACATCAAAAACTGCCAAAATATGAGGAGCATGAAACGGTGTTCAAGACATGAAACGCCTGAAAAGGTGTGAAATATATGAACAACTTCAAAAGGTATCAAAAATAGGAGGAGCTTGAAACGGTCTGAAAAATTGGAGGAGCAAGAAGCAGTGTTGAAAACCATGAAGGGGTGGAAAAGGTGTGAAATATATGAAGAGCTTCAAAAGGTGTCAAAAATATGAGGAGCATGAAACGGTTTGAAAAATAGGAGGAGCATGAAGCGGTGTTGAGAAACATGAAGAGCCTGAAAAGGCTTGAAAAATATGAAGAGCTTCAAAATGTGTCAAAAATAGAGGGGGCATGAAACTATCTGAAAAATAGGAGGAGCATGAAGCGGTGTTGAAAAATATGAAGAACCTGAAGAGGTTTGAAAAATATGAAGAGCTTCAAAAGGTGTCAAAAATAAGAGGAGCATTAAACGGTCTGAAAATAGGACGAGCATGAAGTGGTGTTGAAAAACATAAAGAGACTCAAAAGGTGTGCAAAATATGAAGAGCTTCAAAAGGTGTCAAAAATATGAGGAGCATGGAACGGTCTGAAAAAAAGGAAGAGCAGGAAGCGGTGCGGAAAAACATGAAGAGCCTGAAAAGGTGTGAAAAATATGAAGACCTTCAAAAGATGTTAAAAAGAGGAGGCACATGAAACTGTCTGAAAAATACGAGGAGCATGAAGCGGTGTTGAAAAACAAGAAGAGCCTGAAAAGGTGTGAAAAATATGAAGAGTTTGAAAATGTGTCAAAAATATGAGGAGCAGGAAACGGTCTGAAAAATAGGAGCATGTAGTGGTGTTGAAAAACATGAAGAGCCTGAAAAGCTGTGAAAAATATGAAGAGCATCAAAAACTGTCAAAATATGACGAGCATGAAACGGTTTTCAAAGACATGAAACGCCTGAAAAGGTGTGAAATATATGAACAGCTTCAAAAGGTATCAAAAATAGGAGGAGCATGAAACGGTCTGAAAAATTGGAGGAGCAAGAAGCAGTGTTGAAAAACATGAAGAGGTGGAAAAGGTGTGAAATATATGAATAGCTTCAAAAGGTGTCAAAAATATGAGGAGCATGAAACGGTTTGAAAAATAGGAGGAGCATGAAGCGGTGTTGAAAAACATGAAGAGCCTGAAACGGTTTGAAAAATATGAAGAGCTTCAAAAGGTGTCAAAAATAAAGGGGGCATGAAACTATCTGAAAAAAAGGAGGAGTATGAAGCGGTGTGGAAAAACATGAAGAGCCTGAAAACGTTTGAAAAATATGAAGAGCTTCAAAAGGTGTGGAAAATATGAAGAGCTTCAAAATGTGTCAAAAGTGAGATGAGCATGAAACGGTCTGAAAAATAGGAGGAGCATGAAGTGGTGTTGAAAAACATGAAGAGCCTGAAAATGTGTGAAATATATGAAGAGCTTCAAAAGATGTCAGAAATGAGAGAAGCATGAAACGGTCTGAAAAATAGATGAGCAAGAAGGGGTGTTGAAAAACATGAAGAGCCTGAAAACGTTTGAGAAATATGAAGAGCTTCAAAAGGTGTGGAAAATATGAAGAGCTTCAAAAGGTATGAAATATAGGAGCAGCATGAAGTGGTGTTAAAAACATAAAAAGCCTGTAAAGGTGTGAAAAATATGAAGAGCTTCAAAACGTGTCAAATATATGTGGAGCATGAAACGGTGTGAAAAATAGGAGGAGCATGAAGCGGTGTTGAAAAACATGAAGAACCTGAAAACTTGTGAAAAATATGAAGAGCTTCAAAAGGTGTCAAAATATGAGGAGCATGAAACGATCTGAAAAATAGGAGGAGCATGAAGCGGTGTTGAAAAATATGAAGTGCCTGAAAAGGTGTGAAAAATATGAAGAGCTTCAACAGGTGTCAAAAATATGAGGAGCATGAAACGCTCTGAAATATAGGAGGAGCATGAAGTGGTGTTGAAAAACTTGAAGAGCTGAAAAGGTGGAAAAATATGAAGAACTTCAACAGGTGTCAAAAATATGAGGAGCATGAAATGGACTGAAAAATAGGAAGATCATGAAGCGGTGTTGAATAACATGAAGAGCCTGAAAAGGTGTGAAAAATGTGAAAAGCTTCAAAAGGTGTGAAATACATGAGGAGCATGAAACGGTCTGAAAAATAGGAGTAGAATGAGACGGTGTTGAAAAACATGAAGAGCCTGAAAAGTTGTGAAAAATATGAAGAGCTTCAAAAGGTGTCAAAATTATGAGGAGTATAAAACGGTCTAAAAAATAGGAGGAGCATGAAACGGTGTTCAAAACATGAAGAGCCTGAGAAGATGTGAAATATATGACGAGCTTCAAAAGGTTTGAAATACATGAGGAGCATTAAACTGTCTGAAAAATAGGAGGAGCATGAAGCTGTGTTCAAAAACATGAAGAGCCTGAAAAGGTGTGAAAATAATGAAGAGCTTCAAAAGATGTGAAATATAGGAGCAGCTTGAAGCGGTGTTCAGAAACATAAAAAGCCTGAAAAGGTGTGAAAAATATGAAGAGCTTCAAAACGTGTCAAAAATATGTGGAGCATGAAATAGTCTGAAAAATAGGAGGAGCATGAAGCGGTGTTGAAAAACATGAAGAACCTGAAAACTTGTAAAAATATGAAGATCTTCAAAAGGTGTGAAAAATATGAACCGTTTCAAAAGTGTGAAAAATGAGATGAGCATGAAGCGGTCTTAAAAATAGGAGGAGCATGAAGTGTTGTTGAAAAACATAAAGATCCTGAAAATGTATGAAATATATGAAGAACTACAAAAGGTGTCAAAAATGTGAGGAGCATTAAAAGTTCTGAAAAATAGGAGGAGCATGAAACGGTGTTGAAAGACATGAAGAGCCTGAAAAGGTGTGAAAAACATGAAGAGCTTCAAAACGTGTCAAAAATATGTGGAGCATGAAAGGGTCTGAAAATTAGCAGGAGCATGAAGCGGTGTTGAAAAACATGAAGAACCTGAAAACGTGTGAAAAATATGAAAAGCTTCAAATGGTGTGAAAAATATGAACAGCTTCAAAAGGTGTGAAAAATATGAAGAGCTTCAAAAGGTGTCATAAATATGAGGAGCAAGAAATGGTCTGAAAAATAAGAGAAGCATGATATGGTGTTCAAAATATGAAGAGCCTGAAAAGGTGTGAAAAATATGAAGAGCTTCAAAAGGTGTGAAATACATGAGGAGCATGAAACTCTCTAAAAAATAAGAGGAGCATGAAGCGGTGTTCAAAAACATGAAGAGCCTGAAAAGTTGTGAAAAATATGAAGAGCTTCAAAATGTGTGAAAAAAAAAGAAGAGCTTCAAAAGGTGTCAAAAATATGAGGAGCATGAATCGGTCTGAAAAATAGGAGGAGCATGAAACGGTGTTGAAAACATGAAGAGATGAAAAGGTGTGAAAAATATGAAGAGGTTCTAAAGGTGTCAAAAATATGAGGAGCATGAAACAGTCTTTAAAATAGGATGAGAATGAGACGGTTTTGAAAAAGATGAAGAGCATGAAAAGGTGTGAAAAACATGAAGAGCTTCAAAAGGTGTAAAAAATATGAGAGGCATGAAACGACTGAAAAAAAGGAGGAGCATGATGCGGTGGTCAAAAACATGAAGAGCCTGAAAAGGTGTGAAAAATATAAAGAGCTTCAAAAGGTGTCAAAAATATTAGGAGCGTGAAACAGTATGAAACATAGGATGAGCATGAAACTTTTTTGAAAAAGATGAAGAGCATGAAAAGGTGTGAAAAAAATGAAGAGCTTCAAAAGATGTTAAAAATATGAGGAGCATGAAACTTTCTGAAAAATTGGAGGAGCATGAAGCGGTGTTGAAAAACATGAAAAGCCTGAAAAGGTGGAAAAATATGAAGAGCTTCAAAAGGTGTCAACAATATGAGGAGCATGAAACGGTCTGAAATTTAGGAAGAGCATGAAACTGTGTTGATAAACATGAAGAGCCTGAAAAGGTGTGAAAAATATGAAGAGCTTCAAAAGGTGTCAAATATATGAGGAGCATGAAACAGTGTGAAAAATAGTATGAGCATGAAACGGTTTTAAAAAGACGAAGAGCCTAAGAGGTGTGACATATATGAAGAGCTTCAAAAGGTGTGAAATACATGAGGAGGTGGAAACGGTCTGAAAATAGTAGGAGCATGAAGCGGCGTTGAAAAACATGAATAGCCTGAAAACGTGTGAAAAATATGAAGAGCTTCAAAAGGTGTGAAATATATGAAGAGCTACAAAAGGTGTCAAAAATATGAGGAGCATGAACCGGTCTGAAATATAGGAGGAGCATGAAGTGATGTTGAAAAACATGAAGTGCCTGAAAAGTTGTGAAATATATGAAGAGCTTCAAAAGGTGTGAAAAATATGAGGAGCTTCAAAAGGTGTCAAAAATATGAGGAGCCTGAAACGGTCTGAAAAATAGGAGGAGCATGATACGGTGTTCAAAAATATGAAGAGCCTGAAAAGGTGTGAAAAACATGAAGATCTTCAAAAGGGGTCAAAAATATGAGGAGCATGAAACGATCTTAAAAATAGGAGGAGCATGAAGTGGTGTTCAAAAACATGAAGAGCTTGAAAAGGTGTGAAAAACATGAAGAGCCTCAAAACGTGTCAAAAATATGAGGAGCATGAAACGGTCTGAAAAATAGGAGGAGCATGAAGCGGTGTTGAAAAACATGAAGAGCCTGAAAACGTGTGAAAAATATGAAGAGCTTCAAAAGGTGTGAAATATATGAAGAGCTTCCAAAGGTGTCAAAAATGAGATGAGCATGAAACGGTCTGAAAAATAGGAGGAGCATGAAGTGGTCGTGGAAATCATGAAGTGCCTGAAAAGGTGTGAAATATATGAAGAGTTTCCAAAGTTGTGAAAAAATGAGGAGGTTCAAAAGGTGTCAAAAATATGAGGAGCATGAAACGGTCTGAAAAATAGGAGGAGCATGAAACGGTGTTCAAAAACATGAAGAGCCTGAAAAGGTGTGAAAAATATGAAGAGCTTGAAAAGGTGTGAAATACATGAGGAGACTGAAGCGGTCTGAAAAATAGGAGGAGCATGAAAAGGTGTTGAAATACATGAAGAGCCTGAAAAGGTGTGAAAAATAGGAGGAGCTTCACAAGGTGTCAAATATATAAGGAGCATGAAACGGTCTGAAAAATAGGAGGAGCATGAAGCAGTCGTCAAAAACATGAAGAACCTGAAAAGTTTTGTAAAATATGAAGAGCTTCAAAAGGTGTGAAAAATATGAGGAACATGAAACGGTCTGAAAAATAGGAGCAGCATGAAACAGTGTTGAAAAACATGAAGAGCCTGAAAAGGTGTGAAAAACATGAAGAGCCTCAAAACGTGTCAAAAATATGAGAAGCATGAAACGGTCTGAAAAATAGGATGAGCATGAAGCGGTGTTGAAAACTTTAAGAGCCTGAAAAGGTGGGAAATATATGAAGAGTTTCCAAAGTTGTGAAAAAATGAGGAGGTTCAAAAGGTGTCAAAAATATGAGGAGCATGAAACGGTGTGAAAAATAGGAGAAGCATGAAGTGATGTTGAGAAACCTGAAGAGACTGAAAAGGTGTGAAAAATATGAAGAGCTACAAAAGATGTGAAATATATGAGGAGCATGAAATGATCTGAAAAATAGGAGGAGCATGAAACAGTGTTGTAAAACATGAAGAGCCTGAAAGGTGTGAAAATTATGAAGACGTTCAAAATGTGTCAAAAAAAAGGAGGAGCATGAAATGGTGTTCAAAAACATGAAGAGCCTGAAAAGGTGTGAAAAATATTAAGATCTTCAAAAGGTGTCAAAAATATGAGGAGCATGAAACGGTGTGAAAAATAGGAGGAACATGAAGCAAGGTTGAAAAACATGAAGAGCCTGAAAAGGTGTGAAAAATATGAACAGCTTCAAAAGCTGTCAAAAATATGAGGAGCATGAAACAGTCTGAAAAATAGGAGGAGCATGAAGCGGTGTTGAAAAACATGAAAAGCCTGAAAAGGTGTGAAAAATATGAAGAGCATTAAAAGGTGTGAAAAATATGAGGAACATGAAACGGACTGAAAAAAAGGAGGAGTATGAAGAGGTGTTGAAAACATGAAAAGCCTGAAAATGTGTGAAAAATATGAAGAGCTTCCAAAGGTGTGAAAAATATGAATAGCTTCGAAATGTGTCAATAATGAGAGCAGCATGAAACGGTGTGAAAAATAGGAGGAGCATGAAGCGGTGTGCAAAAAGATGAAGAGCCTGAAAATCTGTGAAATATATGAAGAGCTTCAAAAGGTGTCAAAAATATGAGGAGAAAGAAACGGTCTGAAAAATAGGAGGAGCATGAAGTGGTGTTGACAAACATGAAGAGCTGAAAAGCTGTGAAAAATATGAAGAGCGTTAAAAGGTCTCAAATATATGAGGATCATGAAATTTTCTGAAAAATAGGAGGAGCATGAAACGTTGTTCAAAACATGAAGAGCCTGAAATGGTGTGAAAAATATAAAGAGATTCAAAACATGTCAAACATTGAGGAGCATGAAACGATCTGAAAAATAGGAAGAGCATGATGCAGTGTTGAAAAACATGAAGAGGCTGAAAACGTGTGAAAAATATGAAGTGCTCCAAAGATGTCAAAAATCTGAGGAGCATGAAGCGGTCCGAAAAATAGGATGAGCATGAAGCGGTGTTGACAACATTCAGAGCCTGAAAAGGTGTGAAATATATGAAGAGCTTGAAACGGTGTCAAAAATATGAGGAGCATGAAACGTTCTGAAAAATAGGAGGACCATGAAGCGGTGTTGAAAAACATGAAGAGCCTTAAAAGTTGTGAAAAATATGAAGAGCTTCAAAAGGTGTGAAAAATATGAAGAGATTCAAAAGGTGTCAAAAATGAGAGGAGCATGAAACGGTCTGAAAAAACGGAGGAGCATGAAGCGGTGTTGAAAAACATGAAGAGTCTTAAAAGATGTGAAAAATATGAAGAGCTTCAAAATGTGTCAAAAATAGGAGGAGGATGAAACGGTCTGAAAAAACGGAGGAGCATGAAGCTGTGTTGAAAAACATGAAGAGTCTTAAAAGATGTGAAAAATATGAAGAGCTTCAAAATGTGTCAAAAATAGTAGGAGGATGAAACGTTGTTAAATAAACATGAAGAGCCTGAAAAGATGTGAAATATATGAAGAGCTTCAAAAGGTGTGAAAAATATGAAGAGCTTCAAAAGGTGTGAAATACATGAGGAGCATGAAACTCTCTGAATAATAGGAGGAGCATGAAGTGGTGTTCAAAACATGAAGAGCCTGAAAAGGTGTGAAAAATATGAAGAGTTTCAAAAGGTTTGAAAAATATGAGGAGCATGAAATGGTCCGAAAAATAGGAGATGCATGAAGTTGTGTTGAAAAATATGAAGAGCCTGAAAAGGTGTGAAAAATATGAAGAGCTTCAAAAGGTGTCAAAAATTAGATGAGCATGAAACGGTCTGAAAAATCGGAGGAGCATGAAGCGGTGTTGAAAATCTTGAAGAGCCTGAAAAGGTGTGAAAAACATGAAGTGGTTCAAAAATATGAAAAATAGGAAGAGCTTCAAAAGGTGTGAAAAATACGAAGTGCTTCAAAAGATGTCAAAAATGAGATGAGCATGAAACGGTCTGAAAAATCGGAGGAGCATGAAGCGGTGTTGAAAATCTTGAAGAGCCTGAAAAGGTGTGAAAAATATGAAGAGCTTCAAGAGGTGTCAAATATATCAGGATCATGAAACGGTCTGAATAATAAGAGGAGCAAGAAACGGTGTTCAAAACATGAAGAGCCTGAAAAGGTGTGAAAAATGTGAAGAGCTTAAAAGGTGTAAAAATATGAAGAGCTTCAAAAGGTGTCAAAATAGATGAGCATGAAACGGTCTGAAAAATAGGAGGAGCATGAAGTGGTGTTGAAAAAATGAAGAGCCTGAAAAGGTGTGAAATATATGAAGAGCTTTAAAATGTGTCAAATTTAAGAGGAGAATGAAACGGTCTGAAAAATAGAAGGAGCTGAAGCGGTGTGGAAAAACATGAAGAGCCTGAAAAAGTGTGAAAAATATGAAAAGTTTCTAAAGGTGTCAAAAATATGAGGAACATGAAACGTCTGAAAAATAGGAGGAGCATGAAGTGGTGTTGAAAAACATGAAGAGCTTGAAAAAGTGTGAAAAATATGAAGAGCTTCAAAAGGTGTCAAAATATGAGGAGCATGAAACCGTCTGAAAAATAGGAGGAGCATGAAACGGTGTTCAAAAACATGAAGAGCCTGAAAAGGTGTGCAAAATATGAAGAGCTTCAAAAGGTGTGAAATACATGAGGAGAATGACACTCTCTGAAAAATAGAAGGAGCATGAAGTGGTGTTCAAAAACATGAAGAGTCTGAAAAGGTTTGAAAAATATGAAGAGCTTCAATATGTGTGAAAAATATGAGGAGCATGATATGGTTTCAAAAATAGGATTACCATGAAGCGGTGTTCAAAACATGAAAAGCCTGAAAAGTTTTGAAAAATATGAAAAGCTTCAAAAGGTGTCAAAAATGAGATGAGCATGAAACGTTCTGAAAAATAGGAGGTGCATGAAGCGGTGTTGAAAAACATGAAGAGCCTGAAAAGGTGTGAAAAATATGAAGAGCTTCAAAAGGTGTCAAAAGTATGAGGAGCATGAAACCGTCTGAAAAATCGGAGGAGCATGAAGCGTTGTTGAAAAACATGAAGAGCCTGAAAAGGTGTGAGAAATATGAAGAGCTTCAAAAGGTGTCAAAAATATGACTAGCATGAAATGGTCTGAAAAACAGGAGGAGCATGAAGCGGTGTTCAAAAACATGACGAGCCTGAAAAGGTGTGAAAAATATGAAGAGCCACAAAAAATGTCAAATATATGAGGAGCATGAAACGGTCTGAAAAATAGGAGGATCATGAAGTGGTGTTCAAAAACATGAAGAGCCTGAAAAGGTGTGAAAAATATGAAGAGCCTCAAAAGGTGTAAAAAATGAGATGTGCATGAAACGATCGGAAAAATAGGAGGAGCATGAAGTGGTTGTGAAAAACATGAAGAGCCTGAAAAGGTGTGCAAAATATGAAGAGCTTCAAAAGGTGTGAAATACATGAGGAGCATGAAACGGTCTGAAAAATAGGAGGAGCATGAAGCGGTGTTCAAAAACATGAAGAGCCTGAAAAGGTGTGAAAAATATGAAGAGCCTCAAAACGTGTCAAAAATATGAGGAGTATGAAACGGTCTGAAAAATAGCAGGAGCAAGAAGCGGTGTTGAAAAACATGAAGAGGCTGAAAACGTGTGAAAAATATGAAGAGCTTCAAAAACGTGAAAAATAAGAAGATCTTCAAAAGGTGTGAAAAATATGAAGAGCTTCAAAAGGTGTCAAAAATGAGATGAGCATGAAACCGTCTGAAAAATAGGAGGAGCAAGAAAGGTTGTTGAAAAACATGCAGAGCCTGAAAAAGTGTGAAAAATATGAACAGCTTTAAAAGATGTGAAAAATATGAAGAGATTCAAAAGGTGTCAAAAATGAGATGAGCATGAAACCGTCTGAAAAATAGGAGGAGCATGAAGCGGTGTTGAAAAACATGAAGAGCCTGAAAACGTGTGAAAAATATGAAGAGCTTCAAAAGTTTTGAAAAATAAGAAGAGCTTCAAAAGGTGTCAAAAATGAGATCTGCATGAAATGGTCTGAAAAATAGGAGGAGCATGAAGTGGTGTTGAAAAAAATGAAGAGCCTGAAAAGGTGTGAATTATACGAAGAGCTTCAAAAGGTGTCAAAAATATGTGGAGCATGAAACGGTCCGAAAAATCGGAGGAGCATGAAGCGGTGTTGAAAAACATGAAGTGCCTGAAAAGGTTTGAAAAATATGAAGAGCTTCAAAAGGTGTCAAAAATATGAGGAGCATGAAACGGCCTGAAAAATAGGAGGAGCATGAAACGGTGTTCAAAAATATGAAAAGCCTGAAAAGGTGTGAAAAATATGAAGAGCCTCAAAGAATGTCAAATATATGAGGAGCATGAAACGGTCTGAAAAATAGGAAGATCATGAAGTGGTGTTCAAAAACATGAAGAGCCTGAAAAGGTGTGAAAAATATGAAGAGCCTCAAAAGGGGTAGAAAATGAGATGTGCATGAAACAATCTGAAAAATAGGAGGAGGATGAAGCGGTGTTCAAAAACATGAAGAGCCTGAAAATGTGTGCAAAATATGAAGAGCTTCAAAAGGAGTGAAATACATGAGGAGCATGAAAAGGTGTTCAAAAACATGCAGAGACTTAAAAGGTGCAAAAAGTATGAAGAGCTTCAAAAAGTGTCAAAAATTAGATTAGCATAAAAGGGTCTGAAAAATAGGCGGAGCCTGAAGAGGTGTTGAAAAACATGAAGAGGCTGAAAAAGTGTGAAAAATATGAAGAGCTTCAAAAATATGAAAATTATGAAGAGCTTCAAAAAGTGTGAAAAATATGAAGAGCTTCAAAAGATGTCAAAAATGAGATGAGCATGAAACGGTCTGAAAAATGGAGGAGCATGAAGTGGTGTTGAAAATCATGAAGAGCCTGAAAAGGTGTGAAATATATGCAGAACTTCAAAAGGTGTCAAAAATATGAGGAGAATGAAACCGTCTGAAAAATACGAGGAGCATGAAGTGTTGTTGAGAAACATGAAGAGCCTGAAAAGGTGTGAAAAATATGAACAGTTTCAAAAGGTGTGAAAATGATGAAGAGCTTCAAAAGGTGTCAAAATTATGAGGAGCATGAAACGGTCTGAAAAATAGGAGGAGCATGAAACGATGTTGAAAAACATGAAGAGCCTGAAAAGGTGTGAAAAATATGAAGAGCTTCAAAAGGTGTGAAAAATATGAAGAGCCTCAAAGAATGTAAAATATATGAGGAGCATGAAACGGTCTGAAAAATAGGAAGATCATGAAGTGGTGTTCAAAAACATGAAGAGCTGAAAAGGTGTGAAAAATATGAAGAGCTTCAAAAGGTGTCAAAACTATGAGGAGCATGAAACGGGCTGAAAAATAGGAGGAGTATGAAGCGGTGTTGAAAAGAATGAAGAGCTTGAAAAGGTGAGAAAAATATGAAGACCTTCAAAAGCTGTCAAAAATATAGGAGAATGAAACGGTCTGAAAAATAGGAGGAGCATGAAACGGTGTTCAAAACATGAAGAGCTGAAAAGGTGTGAAAAATATGAAGAGCTTCAAAAGGTGTCAAAAATATGAGGAGCATGAAACTCTCTGAAAAATAGGAGGAGCATGAAGCGGTGTTGAAAAACATGAGAGCCTGAAAAGATGTGAAAAATATGAAGAGCTTCAAAAGTTGTCAAATATATGAGGAGCATGAAACGGTCTGCAAAATAGGAGGAGCATGAAGCTGTGTTCAAAAAAATGAAGAGCCTGAAAAGGTGTGAAATATATGAAGAGATTCAAAAGGTGTGAAAAATATGAAGAGCTTCAAAAGGTGTCAAAAATATGAGGAGAATGAAAGTCTATGAAAAATAGGAGGAGCATGAAGTGGTGTTCAAAACATGAAGAGCCTGAAAAGGTGTGAAAAATATGAAAGCTGAAAAAGGTGTCAAAAATATGAGGAGCATGAAACGATCTGAAAAATATGAGGAGCATGAAGGGCTGTTGAAAATCATAAAGAGCCTGAAAAGTTGTGAAAAATATGAAGAGCTTCAAAAGATGTGAAAAACATGAAGCGCTTCAAAAGGTGTCAAAATGAGATGAGCATGAAACGGTCTGAAAAACAGGAGGAGCATGAAGTCGTGTTGAAAAAAATGAAAAATCTGAAAAGGTGTGAAATATATTAAGAGCTTCAAAAGGTGTCAAAAATATGAGGAGAATGAAACGGTCTGCAAAATAGGAGGAGCATGAAATGCTGTTCAAAAACATGAAGAGCCTGAAAAGGTGTGAAAAATATGAAGAGCTTCAAAAGGTGTCGAAAATATGAGGAGAATGAAACGGTCTGAAAAATCGGAGGTGCATGAAGCGGTGTTGTAAAACATGAAGAGCCTGAAAAGGTGTGAGAAATATGAAGAGCTTCAAAAGGTGTCAAATATATGAGTAGCATGAAACGGTCTGCAAAAAAGGAGGAGCATGAAGTGGTGTTGAAAAACATGAAGCTTGAAAAGGTGGGAAAAATATGAAAGCTTCAAAAGGTGACAAAAATATGAGGAGCATGAAACGGTCTGAAAAATAGGAGGAACATAAAGTGGTGTTCAAAAACATGAAGAGCCTGAAAAGGTGTGAAAAATATGACGAGCTTCAAAATGTATCAAAAATATGACGAGCATGAAACCCTCTTAAAAATAGCAGGAGGATGAAGCGGTGTTCAAAAACATGAAGAGCCTGAAAAGGTGTGAAAAATATGAAGAGCTTCAAAAGGTGTGAATTATATTAGGAGCATGAAAAGTTCTGAAAATTATGAGGACCATGAAGCGGTGTTCAAAAACATAAAGAGCCTGAAAATGTGTGAAAAATATGAAGAGCTTCAAAAGATGTCAAAAATATGAGGAGCATGAAACATTCTGAAAAATAGGAGGAGCATGAAGCGGTGTTGAAACACATGAAGAGCCTGAAAAGGTGTGAAAAATATATAGAGCTTCAAAAGATGTCAAAAATATCAGGAGCATGAAACTGTCTGAAAAATAGGAGGAGCATGAAGCAGTGTTCAAAAACATGAAGAGCCTGAAAAGGTGTGAAAAATATGAAGAGCTTCAAAAGTTTTGAAAAATAAGAAGAGCTTCAAAAGGTGTCAAAAATGAGATCTGCATGAAATGGTCTGAAAAATAGGAGGAGCATGAAGCGGTGTTCAAAAACATGAAGAGCCTGAAAAGGTGTGAAAAATATGAAGAGCTTCAAAAGGTGTCAAAAATATGACGAGCATGAAACCCTCTTAAAAATAGGAGGAGGATGAAGCGGTGTTGAAAACCCGGAAGAGCCTGAAAAGGTGTGAAATATATGAAGAGCTTCAAAAGGTGTCAAAAATGAGATGTGCATGAAACGGACTGAAAAATTGGAGGAGCATGAAGTGGTGTTGAAAAATATTAAGAGAATGAAAGGTGTGCAAAATATGAAGAGCTTCAAAATTTGTCAAAAATATGAGGAGCATGAAAAGGTCTGAAAAATAGGAGGAGCATGAAACGGTGTTCAAAAACATGAAGAGCTTGAAAAGGTGTAAAAAATATGAAGAGTTTCAAAAGGTGTGAAATACATGAGGAGCATGAAACGTTCTGAAACATAGGAGGACCATGAAGCGGTGTTGAAAAACATGAAGAGCCTGAAAAGGTGTGAAAAAAATGAAGAGCTTCAAAATGTGTCAAAAATATGAGGAGCATGAAACAGTCTGAAAAATAGGAGGAGCATGAAGTGGTGTTCAAAATCATGAAGAGTCTGAAAAGGTGTGAAATATATGAAGAGCTTCAAAAGGTGTGAAAAATATGAGGAGCATGAAACGTTCTGAAAAATAGGAGGAGCCTGAACCGGGGTTCAAAAACATGAAGAGCCTGAAAAGGTGTGAAAAATATGAAGAGCTTCAAAAGGTGTGAAATACATGAGGAGCATGAAACGGTCTGAAAAATAGGAGGAGCATGAAGTGATGTTCAAAAACATGAAGAGCCTGAAAATGAGTGAGAAATATGAAAAGCTTCAAAAGGTGTCAAAAATATGAGGAGGATGAAACGGTCTGAAAAATAGGAGGAGCATGAAGCGGTGTTGAAAAACATGAAGAGCCTGAAAATGTGTGAAAAATATATAGAGCTTCAAAAGGTGTCAAAAATATGAGGAGCATGAAACGGTCTGAAAAATAGGAGGAGCATGAAGCGGTGTTGAAAAACATGAAGAGCCTGAAAACGTGTGAAAAATATGAAGAGCTTCAAAAGGTTTGAAAAATATGAAGAGCTTCAAAAAGTGTCAAAAAGGAGATCTGCATGAAACGGTCTGAAAAATAGGAGGAGCATGAAGTGGTGTTGAAAAAAATGAAGCGCCTGAAAAGGTGTGAAAAATATCAAGAGCTTCAAATGGTGTCAAAAATATGAGAAGCATGAAACGGTTTGAAAAATAGGACGAGCATGAAGCGGTGTTCAAAAACATGAAGAGCCTGAAAAGGTGTGAAAATTATGAAGAGCTTCAAAATATGTCAAAAATATGACGAGCATGAAACCCTCTTAAAAATAGGAGGAGGATGAAGCGGTGTTCAAAAACATGAAGAGCCTGAAAAGGTGTGCAAAATATGAAGAGCTTCAAAAGGTGTGAAATATATGAGGAGCATGAAACGGTGTTCAAAATCATGCAGAGACTGAAAAGGTGTGAAAAATATGAAGAGCTTCAAAAGATGTCAAAAATGAGATGAGCATGAAACGGTCTGAAAAATAGGAGGAGCATGAAGTGGTGTTGAAAATCATGAAGAGCCTGAAAATGTGTGAAATATATGCAGAGCTTCAAAAGGTGTCAAAAATATGAGGAGCATGTAACGGTCTGAAAAATACGAGGAGCATGAAGTTGTGTTGAAAACCATGAAGAGCCTGAAAAGGTGTGAAAAATATGAAGAGCTTCAAAAGGTGTCAAAAATATGAGGAGCATGAAACGGTCTGAAAAATAGGAGGAGCATGAAGTGGTGTTCAAAACCATGAAGACCCTGAAAAGGTGTGAAATATATGAAGAGCTTCAAAAGGTGTGAAAAATATGAGGAGCATGAAACGGTCTGAAAAATAGGAGGAGCCTGAACCGGGGTTCAAAAACATGAAGAGCCTGAAAAGGTGTGAAAATTAAGAAGAGCTTCAAAATATGTCAAAAATATGACGAGCATGAAACCCTCTTACAAATAGGAGGAGGATGAAGCGGTGTTCAAAAACATGAAGAGCCTGAAAAGGTGAGCAAAATATGAAGAGCTTCAAAGGGTGTGAAATATATGAGGAGCATGAAACGGTGTTCAAAAACATGCAGAGACTGAAAAGGTGTGAAAAATATGAAGAGCTTCAAAAAGTGTCAAAAATTAGATTAGCATGAAAGTGTCTGAAAAATAGGAGGAGCCTGAAGTGGTGTTGAAAAACATGAAGAGCCTGAAAAGGTGTGAAAAATATGCAGAGCTTCAAAAAGTGTCAAAAATATGAGGAGCATGTAACGGTCTGAAAAATACGAGAAGCATGAAGTTGTGTTGAAAACCATGAAGAGCCTGAAAAGGTGTGAAAAATATGAAGAGCTTCAAAATGTGTCAAAAATATGAGGTGCATGATATGGTTTGAAAAATAGGATTAGCATGAAGCGGTGTTCAAAACCATGAAGAGCCTGAAAATATGTGAAAAATATGAAAAGCTTCAAAAGGTGTAAAAAATGAGATGAGCCTGAAACGGTCTGAAAAATAGGAGGTGCATTAAGCGGTGTTGAAAAACATGAAGAGCCTGAAAAGGTTTGAGAAATATGAAGAGCTTCAAAAGGTGTCAAAAATATGAGGAGCATGAAACGGTCTGAAAAATCGGAGGTGCATGAAGCGGTGTTGAAAAACATGAAGAGCCTGAAAAGGTGTGAGAAATATGAAGAGCTTCAAAAGGTGTCAAATATATGAGTAGCATGAAACTGTCTGCAAAAAAGGAGGAGCATGAAGTGGTGTTGAAAAACATGAAGAGCCTGAAAAGGTGTGAAAAATATGAAAGCTTCAAAAGGTGACAAAAATATGAGGAGCATGAAACGGTCTGAAAAATAGGAGGAGCATGAAGTGGTGTTCAAAAACATGAAGAGCCTGAAAAGGTGTGAAATATATGAAGAGCTTCAAAATGTGTCAAAAATATGACGAGCATGAAACCCTCTAAAAAATAGGAGGAGGATGAAGCGGTGTTCAAAAACATGAAGAGCCTGAAAATGTGTGCAAAATATGAAGAGCTTCAAAAGGAGTGAAATACATGAGGAGCATGAAAAGGTGTTCAAAAACATGCAGAGACTTAAAATGTGCGAAAAGTATGAAGAGCTTCAAAAAGTGTCAAAAATTAGATTAGCATGAAAGGGTCTGAAAAATAGGAGGAGCCTGAAGAGGTGTAGAAAAACATGAAGAGGCTGAAAAAGTGTGAAAAATATGAAGAGCTTCAAAAGATGTCAAAAATGAGATGAGCATGAAACGGTCTGAAAAATAGGAGGAGCATGAAGTGGTGTTGAAAATCATGAAGAGCCTGAAAAGGTGTGAAATATATGCAGAGCTTCAAAAGGTGTCAAAAATATGAGGAGAATGAAACCGTCTGAAATATACGAGGAGCATGAAGTGTTGTTGAAAAACATGAAGAGCCTGAAAAGGTGTGAAAAATATGAAGAGCTTCAAAAGGTGTCAAAAATATGAGGAGCATGAAACGGTCCGAAAAATAGGAGGATCATGAAGCGGTGTTGAAAAACATGAAGAGCCTGAAAAGGTGTGAAAAATATGAAGAGCTTCAAAAGGTGTGAATTATATGAGGAGCATGAAAAGTTGTGAAAATTAGGAGGACCATGAAGCGGTGTTCAAAAACATAAAGAGCCTGAAAATGTGTGAAAAATATGAAGAGCTTCAAAATTTTGAAAAATAAGAAGAGCTTCAAAAGGTGTCAAAAATGAGATCTGCATGAAACGGTCCGAAAAATAGGAGGATCATGAAGCGGTGTTGAAAAACATGAAGAGCCTGAAAATGTGTGAAAAAAATGAAGAGCTTCAAAAGGTGTCAAAAATATGAGGAGCATGAAACGGCCTGAAAAATAGGAGGATCGTGAAACGGTGATCAAAAACATGAAGAGCCTCAAAAGGTGTGAAAAATATGAGGAGCATGAAACGGTCTGAAAAAGATGAGGAACATGAAGCGGTGTTGAAAAACATGAAGAACCTGAAAAGCTGTTAAAAATATGAAGAGCTTGAAAATGTGTCAAAAATATGAGGAACACGATACGGTCTGAAAAATAGGAGGAGCATGAAGTGGTGTGGAAAAGCATGAAGGGCCTGAAAAGGTGTGAAAAATATGAAGAGCTTCAAAATGTGTGAAATACATAAGGAGCATGAAACTCTCTGAAAAATAGGAGGAGCCTGAAATGGTGTTCAAAAACATGAATAGACTGAAAACGTCTGAAAAATATGAAGTGCTTCAAAAGGTTTGAAAAATATGAGGAGCATGATACGGTCTGAAAAATAGGAGGAGCATGAAGCTGTGTTCAAAAACATGAAGAGCCTGAAAAGTTGTGAAAAATATGAAAAGCTTCAAAAGGTGTCAAAAATGAGATGAGCATGAAACGGTCTGAAAAATAGGAGGAGCATGAAGCGATGTTCAAAAACATGAAGAGCTTAAAAAGTTGTGAAAAATATGAAAGGCTTCAAAAGGTGTGAAAAATATTAGGAGCATGAAACGGTCTGAAAAATCGGAGGAGCAGGAAGCGGTGTTGAAAAACATGAAGAGCCTTAAAAGGTGTGAAAAATATGAAGAGCTTCAAAAGGTGTCAAAAATATGAGGAGCATGAAACGGTCTGAAAATTATGAGCAGCATGAAGCGGTGTTGAAAAACATGAAGAGCCTGAAAATGTGTGAAAAATATGAAGAGCTTCAAAAGGTGTCAAAAATATGAGGAGCATGAAACGGTCTGAAAAATTGGAGGAGCATGAAGCGGTGTTGAAAAACATGAAGAGCCTTAAAAGGTGTGAAAAATATGAAGAGCTTCAAAAGGTGTCAAAAATATGAGGAGCATGAAACGGTCTGAAAAATATGAGCAGCATGAAGCGGTGTTGAAAAACATGAAGAGCCTGAAAAGGTGTGAAAAATATGAAGAGCTTAAAAAGGTGTCAAATACATGAGGAGCATAAAACTCTCTGAAAAAGAGAAGGAGCATGAAGTGGTGTTCAAAAACATGAAGAGCCTGAAAAGGTGTGAAATATATGAAGAGCTTCAATAGGTGTGAAAAATATGAGGAGCATGATATGGTTTGAAAAAAAGGATTAGCATGAAGGGGTGTTCAAAAACATGAAGAGCCTGAAAAGTTGTGAAAAATATGCAAAGCTTCAAAAGGTGTCAAAAATGAGATGAGCATGAAACGGTCTGAAAAATAGGACGTGCATGAAGCTGTGTTGAAAAACATGAAGAGCCTGAAAAGTTGTGAAAAATATGAAGAGCTTCAAAAGGTGTCAAAAATATGAGGAGCATGAAACGGTCTGAAAAATAGGAGGAGCATGAAGCGGTGTTGAAAAACATGAAGAGCCTGAAAAGGTGTGAAAAATATGAAGAGCTTCAAAAGGTGTCAAAAATATGAGGAGGATGAAACGGTCTGCAAAATCGGAGGAGCATGAAGCGTTGTTGAAAAACATGAAGAGCCTAAAAAGCTGTGAGAAATATGAAGAGCTTCAAAAGGTGTTAAAAATATGAGTAGCATGAAACGGTCTGCAAAAAAGGAGGAGCATGAAGTGGTGTTGAAAAAGATGAAGAGCCTGAAAAGGTGTTAAAAATATGAAAGCTTCAAAAGGTGTCAAAATTATGAGGAGCATGAAACGGTCTGAAAAATAGGAGGAGCATGAAGCGCTGTTGAAAATCATAAAGAGCCTGAAAACGTGTGAAAAATATGAAGACCTTCAAAATTTGTCAAAAATATGAAGAGCTTCAAAAGGTGTTAAAATGAGATGAGCATGAAACGATCTGAAAAATAGGAGGAGCATGAAGAGGTGTTGAAAAAATGAAGAGTCTGGAAAGGTGTGAAAAATATGAAGAGCTTCAAAAGATGTGAAAAACATGAAGAGCTTCAAAAGGTGTCAAAATGAGATGAGCAGGAAACGGTCTGAAAAATAGGAGGAGCATGAAGTCGTGTTGAAAAAAAGGAAAAGTCTGAAAAATTGTGAAATATATGAAGAGCTTCAAAAGGTGTCAAAAATATGAGGAGAATGAAACGGTCTGAAAAATAGGAGGAGCATGAAGCGATGTTGAAAAACATGAATTGTCTGAAAACGTGTGGAAAATATGAATAGATTCATAAATGTGAAAAATATGAAGAGCTTCAAAAGGTGTGAAACATATGAAGAGCTTCAAAAGGTGTCAAAAAAAAGATGAGCATGAAAAGGTCTGAAAAATAGGAGGAGCATGAAGCGGTGTTGAAAATCATGAAGAGCCTGAAAACGTGTGAAAAATATGAAGACCTTCAAAATTTGTAAAAAATATGAATAGCTTCAAAAGGTGTTAAAATGAGATGAGCATGAAATGATCTGAAAAATAGGAGGAGCATGAAGTGGTGTTGAAAAAATGAAGAGCCTGGAAAGGTGTGAAATATCTGAAGAGCTTCAAAAGGTGTCAAAAATATGAGGAGCATGAAACGGTCGGCAAAATACGACGAGCATGAAGCGGTGTTGAAAAACATGAAGAGCCTGAAAAGGTGTGAAAAATATGAAGAGCTTCAAAAGGTGTCAAAAATATGAGGAGCATGAAACAATCTGAAAAATAGGAGGAGCATGAAGCGGTGTTCAAAAACATGAAGAGCCTGAAAAGGTGTGAAATATATGAAGAGCTTCAAAAGGTGTCAAAAATATGAGGAGCATGAAACGGTCTGAAAAATAGGAGGAACATGAAGCGGTGTTCAAA
The DNA here is from genome assembly GCF_033118175.1 of Dama dama. Classification (NCBI taxonomy): domain Eukaryota; kingdom Metazoa; phylum Chordata; class Mammalia; order Artiodactyla; family Cervidae; genus Dama; species Dama dama. Next base: position 9,522,847 of record NC_083706.1, on the reverse strand, counting down.
AACATGAAAAGCCTGAAAAAGTGTGAAAAATATGAAGAGCTTCAAAAGGTGTCAAAAATATGAGGAGAATGAAACGGTCTGAAAATTAGGAGGAGCATGAAGCGGTGTTGAATAACATAAAGAGCCTGAAACAGTGTGAAATATATGAAGAGCCTCAAAGGTGTCAAAAATATGAGGAGCAAGAAACGGTCTGAAAAATAGAAGGAGCTTGAAGTGGTGTTGAAAAACATGAAGAGCCTGAAAAAGTGTGAAATATATGAAGAGCCTCAAAGGTGTCAAAAATATGACGAGCAAGAAACGGTCTGAAAAATAGAAGGAGCTTGAAGTGGTGTTGAAAAACATGAAGAGCCTGAAAAGGTGTGAAAAATATGAAGAGCTTCAAAAAGGTGTCAAATACATAGAGGGTGAAACGGTCTGAAAAATATGAGGAGCAAGAAACTGTTTTCAAAAACATGAAGAGCCTCAAAAGGTGTGAAAAATATGAAGAGCTTCAAAAAGGTGTCAAATATATAGAGGGTGTAACGGTCTGAAAAATATGAGGAGCAAGAAACTGTTTTCAAAAACATGAAGAGCCTCAAAAGGTGTGAACAATGTGAATAGCTTCAAACTGTGTCAAAAATATGAGGAGCATGAAACGGTCTGAAACATAGGAGGAGCATGAAGTGTTGTTGAAAAACATGAAGAGCCTGAAAAAGGTGTGAAACATATGAGGAGCATGATACGGTCTGAAAAATAGGAGGAGCATGAAGTGGTGTTGAAAAATATGAAGAGCCTGAAAACGTATGAAAAATATGAAGAGCTTCAAAAGGTGTCAAAAATATAAGGAGCATGAAACGGTCTGAAATATAGCAGGAGCATGAAAAGGTGTTAAAAAACATGAAGAGCCTGAAAAGGTGTGAAAAAGATGAACAGCTTCAAATGGTGTCAAAAATATGAGGAGAATGAAACGGTCTGAAAATTAGGAGGAGCATGAAGTGGTGTTGAAAAACATGAAGAGCTTGAAAAAGGTGTGAAACATATGAGTAGAATAAAACGGTCTGAAAAATAGGAGGAGCATGAAGTGGTGTAGAAAAACATGAAGACCCTGAGAAGGTGTGAAAAATATGAAGAGCTGCAAAAAGTGTCAAAAATATGAGGAGCTTGAAACGGTCTGAAATATAGGAGGAACGTGAAATGGTGTTAAAAAAAATATGAAGAGCTTCAAAAGGTGTGAAACATATGAGGAGCATGAAACAGTCTGAAAAATAGGAGGAGCATGAAGCGTTGTTGAAAAACATGAAGAGCCTGAAAAGGTGTGAAAAATATGAAGTGCTTCAAAAGGTGTCAAAAACATGAGGAGCATGAAAAGGTCTGAAAAATAGGAGGACCATGAATCGGTGTTCAAAAAAATGAAGAGCCTGGAGAAGTGTGAAAAATATGAAGAGCTTCAAAAAGTGTCAAAAATATGAGGAGCATTAAACGGTCTGATAAATAGGAGAAGCATGAAGTGGTGTTGAAAAATATGAAGAGCCTGAAAAGGTGTGAAAAATATGAAGAGCTTCAAAGGTGTCAAAATTATGAGGAGCATGAAACGCTCTGAAAAAGAGGAGGAGCAGCAAGCGATGTTGAAAAACATGAAGAGCGTGAAAAGGTGTGAAAAATATGAAGAGCTTAAAAAGGTGTCAAAAATATGAGGAGCATGAAAGGGTCTGAAAAATAGTAGGAGCATGAAGCGGTGTTGAAAAACATGAAGAGCCTGAAAAGGTGTGAAAAATATGAAGAGCTTCAAAAGTGGTCAAAAATATGAGAAGCATGAAACGGACTGAAAATTAGGAGGAGCATGAAGTGGTGCTGAAAAACATGAAGAGCCTGAAAAGGTGTGAAAAATATGAAGAGCTTCAAAAGGCGTCAAAAATATGAGGAGCATGAAACGGTCTGAAAAATAGGAGAAGCATGAAGCGGTTTTAAAAACATGAAGAGCCTGAAAAAGTGTGAAAAATATGAAGAGCTTCAAAAGGTGTCAAAAATATGAGGAGAATGAAACGGTCTGAAAATTAGGAGGAGCATGAAGCGGTGTTGAAAACATAAAGAGCCTGAAACAGTGTGAAATATATGAAGAGCCTCAAAGGTGTCAAAAATATGAGGAGCAAGAAACGGTCTGAAAAATAGAAGGAGCTTGAAGTGGTGTTGAAAAACATGAAGAGACTGAAAACGTGTGAAAAATATGCAGAGCTTCAAAAAGGTGTCAAATATATAGAGGGTGAAACGGTCTGAAAAATATGAGGAGCAAGAAACTGTTTTCAAAAACATGAAGAGCCTGAAAATTTGTGAAAAATGTGAAGAGCTTCAAACTGTGTCATAAATATGAGGAGCATGAAACGGTCTGAAAAATAGAAGGAGCTTGAAGTGGTGTTGAAAAACATGAAGAGCCTGAAAAAGTGTGAAAAATATGAAGAGCTTCAAAAGGTGTCAAAAATATGAGGAGAATGAAACGGTCTGAAAATTAGGAGGAGCATGAAGCGGTGTTGAAAACATAAAGAGCCTGAAACAGTGTGAAATATATGAAGAGCCTCAAAGGTGTCAAAAATATGAGGAGCAAGATACGGTCTGAAAAATAGAAGGAGCTTGAAGTGGTGTTGAAAAACATGAAGAGACTGAAAACGTGTGAAAAATATGCAGAGCTTCAAAAAGGTGTCAAATATATAGAGGGTGAAACGGTCTGAAAAATATGAGGAGCAAGAAACTGTTTTCAAAAACATGAAGAGCCTGAAAATTTGTGAAAAATGTGAAGAGCTTCAAACTGTGTCAAAAATATGAGGAGCATGAAACGGTCTGAAACATAGGATGAGCATGAAGTATTGTTGAAAAAGATGAAGAGCCTGAAAAATGTGTGAAACATATGAGGAGCATGATACGGTCTGAAAAATAGGAGCATGAAGTGGTGTTGAAAAATATGAAGAGCCTGAAAAGGTGTGAAAAATATGAAGAGCTTCAAAAGGTGTCAAAAATATAAGGAGCATGAAACGGTCTGAAATATAGCAGGAGCATGAAAAGGTGTTAAAAAACATGAAGAGCCTGAAAAGGTGTGAAAAAGATGAACAGCTTCAAATGGTGTCAAAAATATGAGGAGAATGAAACGGTCTGAAAATTAGGAGGAGCATGAAGCGGTGTTGAAAAACATGAAGAGCCTGAAAATGTGTGAAATATATGAAGAGCCTCAAAGGTGTCAAAAATATGAGGAGCAAGAAACGGTCTGAAAAATAGGAGGAGCTTGAAGCGGTGTTGAAAAATATGAAGAGCCTGAAAAGGTGTGAAATATATGCAGAGCTTCAAAAGGTGTCAAAAATATAAGGAGCATGAAATGGTATGAAATATAGGAGGAGCATGAAACGGTGTTCATACACTTGAAGAGCCTGGAAAGGTGTGAAAAAAATGAAGAGCTTCAAAAAGGTATCAAAAATATGAGGAGGGAGAAAGGGTCTGAAAAACAAGAGGAGCAAGAAACTGTTTTCAAAAACATGAAGAGCCTCAACAGTTGTGAAAAATATGAAGAGCTTCAAACTGTGTCAAATATATGAGAAACATGAAACGGTCTGAAAAATAGAAGGAGCTTGAAGTGGTGTTGAAAAAGATGAAGAGCATGAAATAGTGTGAAATATAGGAAGAGCCTCAAAGGTGTCAAAAATATGAGGAGCAAGAAACGGTCTGAAAATTATGAGCAGCATGAAGCGGTGTTGAAAAACATGAAGAGCCTGAAAATGTGTGAAAAATATGAAGAGCTTCAAAAGGTGTCAAAAATATGAGGAGCATGAAACGGTCTGAAAAATTGGAGGAGCATGAAGCGGTGTTGAAAAACATGAAGAGCCTTAAAAGGTGTGAAAAATATGAAGAGCTTCAAAAGGTGTCAAAAATATGAGGAGCATGAAACGGTCTGAAAAATATGAGCAGCATGAAGCGGTGTTGAAAAACATGAAGAGCCTGAAAAGGTGTGAAAAATATGAAGAGCTTAAAAAGGTGTCAAATACATGAGGAGCATAAAACTCTCTGAAAAAGAGAAGGAGCATGAAGTGGTGTTCAAAAACATGAAGAGCCTGAAAAGGTGTGAAATATATGAAGAGCTTCAATAGGTGTGAAAAATATGAGGAGCATGATATGGTTTGAAAAAAAGGATTAGCATGAAGGGGTGTTCAAAAACATGAAGAGCCTGAAAAGTTGTGAAAAATATGCAAAGCTTCAAAAGGTGTCAAAAATGAGATGAGCATGAAACGGTCTGAAAAATAGGACGTGCATGAAGCTGTGTTGAAAAACATGAAGAGCCTGAAAAGTTGTGAAAAATATGAAGAGCTTCAAAAGGTGTCAAAAATATGAGGAGCATGAAACGGTCTGAAAAATAGGAGGAGCATGAAGCGGTGTTGAAAAACATGAAGAGCCTGAAAAGGTGTGAAAAATATGAAGAGCTTCAAAAGGTGTCAAAAATATGAGGAGGATGAAACGGTCTGCAAAATCGGAGGAGCATGAAGCGTTGTTGAAAAACATGAAGAGCCTAAAAAGCTGTGAGAAATATGAAGAGCTTCAAAAGGTGTTAAAAATATGAGTAGCATGAAACGGTCTGCAAAAAAGGAGGAGCATGAAGTGGTGTTGAAAAAGATGAAGAGCCTGAAAAGGTGTTAAAAATATGAAAGCTTCAAAAGGTGTCAAAATTATGAGGAGCATGAAACGGTCTGAAAAATAGGAGGAGCATGAAGCGCTGTTGAAAATCATAAAGAGCCTGAAAACGTGTGAAAAATATGAAGACCTTCAAAATTTGTCAAAAATATGAAGAGCTTCAAAAGGTGTTAAAATGAGATGAGCATGAAACGATCTGAAAAATAGGAGGAGCATGAAGAGGTGTTGAAAAAATGAAGAGTCTGGAAAGGTGTGAAAAATATGAAGAGCTTCAAAAGATGTGAAAAACATGAAGAGCTTCAAAAGGTGTCAAAATGAGATGAGCAGGAAACGGTCTGAAAAATAGGAGGAGCATGAAGTCGTGTTGAAAAAAAGGAAAAGTCTGAAAAATTGTGAAATATATGAAGAGCTTCAAAAGGTGTCAAAAATATGAGGAGAATGAAACGGTCTGAAAAATAGGAGGAGCATGAAGCGATGTTGAAAAACATGAATTGTCTGAAAACGTGTGGAAAATATGAATAGATTCATAAATGTGAAAAATATGAAGAGCTTCAAAAGGTGTGAAACATATGAAGAGCTTCAAAAGGTGTCAAAAAAAAGATGAGCATGAAAAGGTCTGAAAAATAGGAGGAGCATGAAGCGGTGTTGAAAATCATGAAGAGCCTGAAAACGTGTGAAAAATATGAAGACCTTCAAAATTTGTAAAAAATATGAATAGCTTCAAAAGGTGTTAAAATGAGATGAGCATGAAATGATCTGAAAAATAGGAGGAGCATGAAGTGGTGTTGAAAAAATGAAGAGCCTGGAAAGGTGTGAAATATCTGAAGAGCTTCAAAAGGTGTCAAAAATATGAGGAGCATGAAACGGTCGGCAAAATACGACGAGCATGAAGCGGTGTTGAAAAACATGAAGAGCCTGAAAAGGTGTGAAAAATATGAAGAGCTTCAAAAGGTGTCAAAAATATGAGGAGCATGAAACAATCTGAAAAATAGGAGGAGCATGAAGCGGTGTTCAAAAACATGAAGAGCCTGAAAAGGTGTGAGAAATATGAAGAGCTTCAAAAGGTGTCAAATATATGAGTAGCATGAAACTGTCTGCAAAAAAGGAGGAGCATGAAGTGGTGTTGAAAAACATGAAGAGCCTGAAAAGGTGTGAAAAATATGAAAGCTTCAAAAGGTGACAAAAATATGAGGAGCATGAAACGGTCTGAAAAATAGGAGGAGCATGAAGTGGTGTTCAAAAACATGAAGAGCCTGAAAAGGTGTGAAATATATGAAGAGCTTCAAAATGTGTCAAAAATATGACGAGCATGAAACCCTCTAAAAAATAGGAGGAGGATGAAGCGGTGTTCAAAAACATGAAGAGCCTGAAAATGTGTGCAAAATATGAAGAGCTTCAAAAGGAGTGAAATACATGAGGAGCATGAAAAGGTGTTCAAAAACATGCAGAGACTTAAAATGTGCGAAAAGTATGAAGAGCTTCAAAAAGTGTCAAAAATTAGATTAGCATGAAAGGGTCTGAAAAATAGGAGGAGCCTGAAGAGGTGTAGAAAAACATGAAGAGGCTGAAAAAGTGTGAAAAATATGAAGAGCTTCAAAAGATGTCAAAAATGAGATGAGCATGAAACGGTCTGAAAAATAGGAGGAGCATGAAGTGGTGTTGAAAATCATGAAGAGCCTGAAAAGGTGTGAAATATATGCAGAGCTTCAAAAGGTGTCAAAAATATGAGGAGAATGAAACCGTCTGAAATATACGAGGAGCATGAAGTGTTGTTGAAAAACATGAAGAGCCTGAAAAGGTGTGAAAAATATGAAGAGCTTCAAAAGGTGTCAAAAATATGAGGAGCATGAAACGGTCCGAAAAATAGGAGGATCATGAAGCGGTGTTGAAAAACATGAAGAGCCTGAAAAGGTGTGAAAAATATGAAGAGCTTCAAAAGGTGTGAATTATATGAGGAGCATGAAAAGTTGTGAAAATTAGGAGGACCATGAAGCGGTGTTCAAAAACATAAAGAGCCTGAAAATGTGTGAAAAATATGAAGAGCTTCAAAATTTTGAAAAATAAGAAGAGCTTCAAAAGGTGTCAAAAATGAGATCTGCATGAAACGGTCCGAAAAATAGGAGGATCATGAAGCGGTGTTGAAAAACATGAAGAGCCTGAAAATGTGTGAAAAAAATGAAGAGCTTCAAAAGGTGTCAAAAATATGAGGAGCATGAAACGGCCTGAAAAATAGGAGGATCGTGAAACGGTGATCAAAAACATGAAGAGCCTCAAAAGGTGTGAAAAATATGAGGAGCATGAAACGGTCTGAAAAAGATGAGGAACATGAAGCGGTGTTGAAAAACATGAAGAACCTGAAAAGCTGTTAAAAATATGAAGAGCTTGAAAATGTGTCAAAAATATGAGGAACACGATACGGTCTGAAAAATAGGAGGAGCATGAAGTGGTGTGGAAAAGCATGAAGGGCCTGAAAAGGTGTGAAAAATATGAAGAGCTTCAAAATGTGTGAAATACATAAGGAGCATGAAACTCTCTGAAAAATAGGAGGAGCCTGAAATGGTGTTCAAAAACATGAATAGACTGAAAACGTCTGAAAAATATGAAGTGCTTCAAAAGGTTTGAAAAATATGAGGAGCATGATACGGTCTGAAAAATAGGAGGAGCATGAAGCTGTGTTCAAAAACATGAAGAGCCTGAAAAGTTGTGAAAAATATGAAAAGCTTCAAAAGGTGTCAAAAATGAGATGAGCATGAAACGGTCTGAAAAATAGGAGGAGCATGAAGCGATGTTCAAAAACATGAAGAGCTTAAAAAGTTGTGAAAAATATGAAAGGCTTCAAAAGGTGTGAAAAATATTAGGAGCATGAAACGGTCTGAAAAATCGGAGGAGCAGGAAGCGGTGTTGAAAAACATGAAGAGCCTTAAAAGGTGTGAAAAATATGAAGAGCTTCAAAAGGTGTCAAAAATATGAGGAGCATGAAACGGTCTGAAAATTATGAGCAGCATGAAGCGGTGTTGAAAAACATGAAGAGCCTGAAAATGTGTGAAAAATATGAAGAGCTTCAAAAGGTGTCAAAAATATGAGGAGCATGAAACGGTCTGAAAAATTGGAGGAGCATGAAGCGGTGTTGAAAAACATGAAGAGCCTTAAAAGGTGTGAAAAATATGAAGAGCTTCAAAAGGTGTCAAAAATATGAGGAGCATGAAACGGTCTGAAAAATATGAGCAGCATGAAGCGGTGTTGAAAAACATGAAGAGCCTGAAAAGGTGTGAAAAATATGAAGAGCTTAAAAAGGTGTCAAATACATGAGGAGCATAAAACTCTCTGAAAAAGAGAAGGAGCATGAAGTGGTGTTCAAAAACATGAAGAGCCTGAAAAGGTGTGAAATATATGAAGAGCTTCAATAGGTGTGAAAAATATGAGGAGCATGATATGGTTTGAAAAAAAGGATTAGCATGAAGGGGTGTTCAAAAACATGAAGAGCCTGAAAAGTTGTGAAAAATATGCAAAGCTTCAAAAGGTGTCAAAAATGAGATGAGCATGAAACGGTCTGAAAAATAGGACGTGCATGAAGCTGTGTTGAAAAACATGAAGAGCCTGAAAAGTTGTGAAAAATATGAAGAGCTTCAAAAGGTGTCAAAAATATGAGGAGCATGAAACGGTCTGAAAAATAGGAGGAGCATGAAGCGGTGTTGAAAAACATGAAGAGCCTGAAAAGGTGTGAAAAATATGAAGAGCTTCAAAAGGTGTCAAAAATATGAGGAGGATGAAACGGTCTGCAAAATCGGAGGAGCATGAAGCGTTGTTGAAAAACATGAAGAGCCTAAAAAGCTGTGAGAAATATGAAGAGCTTCAAAAGGTGTTAAAAATATGAGTAGCATGAAACGGTCTGCAAAAAAGGAGGAGCATGAAGTGGTGTTGAAAAAGATGAAGAGCCTGAAAAGGTGTTAAAAATATGAAAGCTTCAAAAGGTGTCAAAATTATGAGGAGCATGAAACGGTCTGAAAAATAGGAGGAGCATGAAGCGCTGTTGAAAATCATAAAGAGCCTGAAAACGTGTGAAAAATATGAAGACCTTCAAAATTTGTCAAAAATATGAAGAGCTTCAAAAGGTGTTAAAATGAGATGAGCATGAAACGATCTGAAAAATAGGAGGAGCATGAAGAGGTGTTGAAAAAATGAAGAGTCTGGAAAGGTGTGAAAAATATGAAGAGCTTCAAAAGATGTGAAAAACATGAAGAGCTTCAAAAGGTGTCAAAATGAGATGAGCAGGAAACGGTCTGAAAAATAGGAGGAGCATGAAGTCGTGTTGAAAAAAAGGAAAAGTCTGAAAAATTGTGAAATATATGAAGAGCTTCAAAAGGTGTCAAAAATATGAGGAGAATGAAACGGTCTGAAAAATAGGAGGAGCATGAAGCGATGTTGAAAAACATGAATTGTCTGAAAACGTGTGGAAAATATGAATAGATTCATAAATGTGAAAAATATGAAGAGCTTCAAAAGGTGTGAAACATATGAAGAGCTTCAAAAGGTGTCAAAAAAAAGATGAGCATGAAAAGGTCTGAAAAATAGGAGGAGCATGAAGCGGTGTTGAAAATCATGAAGAGCCTGAAAACGTGTGAAAAATATGAAGACCTTCAAAATTTGTAAAAAATATGAATAGCTTCAAAAGGTGTTAAAATGAGATGAGCATGAAATGATCTGAAAAATAGGAGGAGCATGAAGTGGTGTTGAAAAAATGAAGAGCCTGGAAAGGTGTGAAATATCTGAAGAGCTTCAAAAGGTGTCAAAAATATGAGGAGCATGAAACGGTCGGCAAAATACGACGAGCATGAAGCGGTGTTGAAAAACATGAAGAGCCTGAAAAGGTGTGAAAAATATGAAGAGCTTCAAAAGGTGTCAAAAATATGAGGAGCATGAAACAATCTGAAAAATAGGAGGAGCATGAAGCGGTGTTCAAAAACATGAAGAGCCTGAAAAGGTGTGAAATATATGAAGAGCTTCAAAAGGTGTCAAAAATATGAGGAGCATGAAACGGTCTGAAAAATAGGAGGAACATGAAGCGGTGTTCAAAAACATGAAAAGCCTGAAAAAGTGTGAAAAATATGAAGAGCTTCAAAAGGTGTCAAAAATATGAGGAGAATGAAACGGTCTGAAAATTAGGAGGAGCATGAAGCGGTGTTGAATAACATAAAGAGCCTGAAACAGTGTGAAATATATGAAGAGCCTCAAAGGTGTCAAAAATATGAGGAGCAAGAAACGGTCTGAAAAATAGAAGGAGCTTGAAGTGGTGTTGAAAAACATGAAGAGCCTGAAAAAGTGTGAAATATATGAAGAGCCTCAAAGGTGTCAAAAATATGACGAGCAAGAAACGGTCTGAAAAATAGAAGGAGCTTGAAGTGGTGTTGAAAAACATGAAGAGCCTGAAAAGGTGTGAAAAATATGAAGAGCTTCAAAAAGGTGTCAAATACATAGAGGGTGAAACGGTCTGAAAAATATGAGGAGCAAGAAACTGTTTTCAAAAACATGAAGAGCCTCAAAAGGTGTGAAAAATATGAAGAGCTTCAAAAAGGTGTCAAATATATAGAGGGTGTAACGGTCTGAAAAATATGAGGAGCAAGAAACTGTTTTCAAAAACATGAAGAGCCTCAAAAGGTGTGAACAATGTGAATAGCTTCAAACTGTGTCAAAAATATGAGGAGCATGAAACGGTCTGAAACATAGGAGGAGCATGAAGTGTTGTTGAAAAACATGAAGAGCCTGAAAAAGGTGTGAAACATATGAGGAGCATGATACGGTCTGAAAAATAGGAGGAGCATGAAGTGGTGTTGAAAAATATGAAGAGCCTGAAAACGTATGAAAAATATGAAGAGCTTCAAAAGGTGTCAAAAATATAAGGAGCATGAAACGGTCTGAAATATAGCAGGAGCATGAAAAGGTGTTAAAAAACATGAAGAGCCTGAAAAGGTGTGAAAAAGATGAACAGCTTCAAATGGTGTCAAAAATATGAGGAGAATGAAACGGTCTGAAAATTAGGAGGAGCATGAAGTGGTGTTGAAAAACATGAAGAGCTTGAAAAAGGTGTGAAACATATGAGTAGAATAAAACGGTCTGAAAAATAGGAGGAGCATGAAGTGGTGTAGAAAAACATGAAGACCCTGAGAAGGTGTGAAAAATATGAAGAGCTGCAAAAAGTGTCAAAAATATGAGGAGCTTGAAACGGTCTGAAATATAGGAGGAACGTGAAATGGTGTTAAAAAAAATATGAAGAGCTTCAAAAGGTGTGAAACATATGAGGAGCATGAAACAGTCTGAAAAATAGGAGGAGCATGAAGCGTTGTTGAAAAACATGAAGAGCCTGAAAAGGTGTGAAAAATATGAAGTGCTTCAAAAGGTGTCAAAAACATGAGGAGCATGAAAAGGTCTGAAAAATAGGAGGACCATGAATCGGTGTTCAAAAAAATGAAGAGCCTGGAGAAGTGTGAAAAATATGAAGAGCTTCAAAAAGTGTCAAAAATATGAGGAGCATTAAACGGTCTGATAAATAGGAGAAGCATGAAGTGGTGTTGAAAAATATGAAGAGCCTGAAAAGGTGTGAAAAATATGAAGAGCTTCAAAGGTGTCAAAATTATGAGGAGCATGAAACGCTCTGAAAAAGAGGAGGAGCAGCAAGCGATGTTGAAAAACATGAAGAGCGTGAAAAGGTGTGAAAAATATGAAGAGCTTAAAAAGGTGTCAAAAATATGAGGAGCATGAAAGGGTCTGAAAAATAGTAGGAGCATGAAGCGGTGTTGAAAAACATGAAGAGCCTGAAAAGGTGTGAAAAATATGAAGAGCTTCAAAAGTGGTCAAAAATATGAGAAGCATGAAACGGACTGAAAATTAGGAGGAGCATGAAGTGGTGCTGAAAAACATGAAGAGCCTGAAAAGGTGTGAAAAATATGAAGAGCTTCAAAAGGCGTCAAAAATATGAGGAGCATGAAACGGTCTGAAAAATAGGAGAAGCATGAAGCGGTTTTAAAAACATGAAGAGCCTGAAAAAGTGTGAAAAATATGAAGAGCTTCAAAAGGTGTCAAAAATATGAGGAGAATGAAACGGTCTGAAAATTAGGAGGAGCATGAAGCGGTGTTGAAAACATAAAGAGCCTGAAACAGTGTGAAATATATGAAGAGCCTCAAAGGTGTCAAAAATATGAGGAGCAAGAAACGGTCTGAAAAATAGAAGGAGCTTGAAGTGGTGTTGAAAAACATGAAGAGACTGAAAACGTGTGAAAAATATGCAGAGCTTCAAAAAGGTGTCAAATATATAGAGGGTGAAACGGTCTGAAAAATATGAGGAGCAAGAAACTGTTTTCAAAAACATGAAGAGCCTGAAAATTTGTGAAAAATGTGAAGAGCTTCAAACTGTGTCATAAATATGAGGAGCATGAAACGGTCTGAAAAATAGAAGGAGCTTGAAGTGGTGTTGAAAAACATGAAGAGCCTGAAAAAGTGTGAAAAATATGAAGAGCTTCAAAAGGTGTCAAAAATATGAGGAGAATGAAACGGTCTGAAAATTAGGAGGAGCATGAAGCGGTGTTGAAAACATAAAGAGCCTGAAACAGTGTGAAATATATGAAGAGCCTCAAAGGTGTCAAAAATATGAGGAGCAAGATACGGTCTGAAAAATAGAAGGAGCTTGAAGTGGTGTTGAAAAACATGAAGAGACTGAAAACGTGTGAAAAATATGCAGAGCTTCAAAAAGGTGTCAAATATATAGAGGGTGAAACGGTCTGAAAAATATGAGGAGCAAGAAACTGTTTTCAAAAACATGAAGAGCCTGAAAATTTGTGAAAAATGTGAAGAGCTTCAAACTGTGTCAAAAATATGAGGAGCATGAAACGGTCTGAAACATAGGATGAGCATGAAGTATTGTTGAAAAAGATGAAGAGCCTGAAAAATGTGTGAAACATATGAGGAGCATGATACGGTCTGAAAAATAGGAGCATGAAGTGGTGTTGAAAAATATGAAGAGCCTGAAAAGGTGTGAAAAATATGAAGAGCTTCAAAAGGTGTCAAAAATATAAGGAGCATGAAACGGTCTGAAATATAGCAGGAGCATGAAAAGGTGTTAAAAAACATGAAGAGCCTGAAAAGGTGTGAAAAAGATGAACAGCTTCAAATGGTGTCAAAAATATGAGGAGAATGAAACGGTCTGAAAATTAGGAGGAGCATGAAGCGGTGTTGAAAAACATGAAGAGCCTGAAAATGTGTGAAATATATGAAGAGCCTCAAAGGTGTCAAAAATATGAGGAGCAAGAAACGGTCTGAAAAATAGGAGGAGCTTGAAGCGGTGTTGAAAAATATGAAGAGCCTGAAAAGGTGTGAAATATATGCAGAGCTTCAAAAGGTGTCAAAAATATAAGGAGCATGAAATGGTATGAAATATAGGAGGAGCATGAAACGGTGTTCATACACTTGAAGAGCCTGGAAAGGTGTGAAAAAAATGAAGAGCTTCAAAAAGGTATCAAAAATATGAGGAGGGAGAAAGGGTCTGAAAAACAAGAGGAGCAAGAAACTGTTTTCAAAAACATGAAGAGCCTCAACAGTTGTGAAAAATATGAAGAGCTTCAAACTGTGTCAAATATATGAGAAACATGAAACGGTCTGAAAAATAGAAGGAGCTTGAAGTGGTGTTGAAAAAGATGAAGAGCATGAAATAGTGTGAAATATAGGAAGAGCCTCAAAGGTGTCAAAAATATGAGGAGCAAGAAACGGTCTGAAAATTATGAGCAGCATGAAGCGGTGTTGAAAAACATGAAGAGCCTGAAAATGTGTGAAAAATATGAAGAGCTTCAAAAGGTGTCAAAAATATGAGGAGCATGAAACGGTCTGAAAAATTGGAGGAGCATGAAGCGGTGTTGAAAAACATGAAGAGCCTTAAAAGGTGTGAAAAATATGAAGAGCTTCAAAAGGTGTCAAAAATATGAGGAGCATGAAACGGTCTGAAAAATATGAGCAGCATGAAGCGGTGTTGAAAAACATGAAGAGCCTGAAAAGGTGTGAAAAATATGAAGAGCTTAAAAAGGTGTCAAATACATGAGGAGCATAAAACTCTCTGAAAAAGAGAAGGAGCATGAAGTGGTGTTCAAAAACATGAAGAGCCTGAAAAGGTGTGAAATATATGAAGAGCTTCAATAGGTGTGAAAAATATGAGGAGCATGATATGGTTTGAAAAAAAGGATTAGCATGAAGGGGTGTTCAAAAACATGAAGAGCCTGAAAAGTTGTGAAAAATATGCAAAGCTTCAAAAGGTGTCAAAAATGAGATGAGCATGAAACGGTCTGAAAAATAGGACGTGCATGAAGCTGTGTTGAAAAACATGAAGAGCCTGAAAAGTTGTGAAAAATATGAAGAGCTTCAAAAGGTGTCAAAAATATGAGGAGCATGAAACGGTCTGAAAAATAGGAGGAGCATGAAGCGGTGTTGAAAAACATGAAGAGCCTGAAAAGGTGTGAAAAATATGAAGAGCTTCAAAAGGTGTCAAAAATATGAGGAGGATGAAACGGTCTGCAAAATCGGAGGAGCATGAAGCGTTGTTGAAAAACATGAAGAGCCTAAAAAGCTGTGAGAAATATGAAGAGCTTCAAAAGGTGTTAAAAATATGAGTAGCATGAAACGGTCTGCAAAAAAGGAGGAGCATGAAGTGGTGTTGAAAAAGATGAAGAGCCTGAAAAGGTGTTAAAAATATGAAAGCTTCAAAAGGTGTCAAAATTATGAGGAGCATGAAACGGTCTGAAAAATAGGAGGAGCATGAAGCGCTGTTGAAAATCATAAAGAGCCTGAAAACGTGTGAAAAATATGAAGACCTTCAAAATTTGTCAAAAATATGAAGAGCTTCAAAAGGTGTTAAAATGAGATGAGCATGAAACGATCTGAAAAATAGGAGGAGCATGAAGAGGTGTTGAAAAAATGAAGAGTCTGGAAAGGTGTGAAAAATATGAAGAGCTTCAAAAGATGTGAAAAACATGAAGAGCTTCAAAAGGTGTCAAAATGAGATGAGCAGGAAACGGTCTGAAAAATAGGAGGAGCATGAAGTCGTGTTGAAAAAAAGGAAAAGTCTGAAAAATTGTGAAATATATGAAGAGCTTCAAAAGGTGTCAAAAATATGAGGAGAATGAAACGGTCTGAAAAATAGGAGGAGCATGAAGCGATGTTGAAAAACATGAATTGTCTGAAAACGTGTGGAAAATATGAATAGATTCATAAATGTGAAAAATATGAAGAGCTTCAAAAGGTGTGAAACATATGAAGAGCTTCAAAAGGTGTCAAAAAAAAGATGAGCATGAAAAGGTCTGAAAAATAGGAGGAGCATGAAGCGGTGTTGAAAATCATGAAGAGCCTGAAAACGTGTGAAAAATATGAAGACCTTCAAAATTTGTAAAAAATATGAATAGCTTCAAAAGGTGTTAAAATGAGATGAGCATGAAATGATCTGAAAAATAGGAGGAGCATGAAGTGGTGTTGAAAAAATGAAGAGCCTGGAAAGGTGTGAAATATCTGAAGAGCTTCAAAAGGTGTCAAAAATATGAGGAGCATGAAACGGTCGGCAAAATACGACGAGCATGAAGCGGTGTTGAAAAACATGAAGAGCCTGAAAAGGTGTGAAAAATATGAAGAGCTTCAAAAGGTGTCAAAAATATGAGGAGCATGAAACAATCTGAAAAATAGGAGGAGCATGAAGCGGTGTTCAAAAACATGAAGAGCCTGAAAAGGTGTGAAATATATGAAGAGCTTCAAAAGGTGTCAAAAATATGAGGAGCATGAAACGGTCTGAAAAATAGGAGGAACATGAAGCGGTGTTCAAAAACATGAAAAGCCTGAAAAAGTGTGAAAAATATGAAGAGCTTCAAAAGGTGTCAAAAATATGAGGAGAATGAAACGGTCTGAAAATTAGGAGGAGCATGAAGCGGTGTTGAATAACATAAAGAGCCTGAAACAGTGTGAAATATATGAAGAGCCTCAAAGGTGTCAAAAATATGAGGAGCAAGAAACGGTCTGAAAAATAGAAGGAGCTTGAAGTGGTGTTGAAAAACATGAAGAGCCTGAAAAAGTGTGAAATATATGAAGAGCCTCAAAGGTGTCAAAAATATGACGAGCAAGAAACGGTCTGAAAAATAGAAGGAGCTTGAAGTGGTGTTGAAAAACATGAAGAGCCTGAAAAGGTGTGAAAAATATGAAGAGCTTCAAAAAGGTGTCAAATACATAGAGGGTGAAACGGTCTGAAAAATATGAGGAGCAAGAAACTGTTTTCAAAAACATGAAGAGCCTCAAAAGGTGTGAAAAATATGAAGAGCTTCAAAAAGGTGTCAAATATATAGAGGGTGTAACGGTCTGAAAAATATGAGGAGCAAGAAACTGTTTTCAAAAACATGAAGAGCCTCAAAAGGTGTGAACAATGTGAATAGCTTCAAACTGTGTCAAAAATATGAGGAGCATGAAACGGTCTGAAACATAGGAGGAGCATGAAGTGTTGTTGAAAAACATGAAGAGCCTGAAAAAGGTGTGAAACATATGAGGAGCATGATACGGTCTGAAAAATAGGAGGAGCATGAAGTGGTGTTGAAAAATATGAAGAGCCTGAAAACGTATGAAAAATATGAAGAGCTTCAAAAGGTGTCAAAAATATAAGGAGCATGAAACGGTCTGAAATATAGCAGGAGCATGAAAAGGTGTTAAAAAACATGAAGAGCCTGAAAAGGTGTGAAAAAGATGAACAGCTTCAAATGGTGTCAAAAATATGAGGAGAATGAAACGGTCTGAAAATTAGGAGGAGCATGAAGTGGTGTTGAAAAACATGAAGAGCTTGAAAAAGGTGTGAAACATATGAGTAGAATAAAACGGTCTGAAAAATAGGAGGAGCATGAAGTGGTGTAGAAAAACATGAAGACCCTGAGAAGGTGTGAAAAATATGAAGAGCTGCAAAAAGTGTCAAAAATATGAGGAGCTTGAAACGGTCTGAAATATAGGAGGAACGTGAAATGGTGTTAAAAAAAATATGAAGAGCTTCAAAAGGTGTGAAACATATGAGGAGCATGAAACAGTCTGAAAAATAGGAGGAGCATGAAGCGTTGTTGAAAAACATGAAGAGCCTGAAAAGGTGTGAAAAATATGAAGTGCTTCAAAAGGTGTCAAAAACATGAGGAGCATGAAAAGGTCTGAAAAATAGGAGGACCATGAATCGGTGTTCAAAAAAATGAAGAGCCTGGAGAAGTGTGAAAAATATGAAGAGCTTCAAAAAGTGTCAAAAATATGAGGAGCATTAAACGGTCTGATAAATAGGAGAAGCATGAAGTGGTGTTGAAAAATATGAAGAGCCTGAAAAGGTGTGAAAAATATGAAGAGCTTCAAAGGTGTCAAAATTATGAGGAGCATGAAACGCTCTGAAAAAGAGGAGGAGCAGCAAGCGATGTTGAAAAACATGAAGAGCGTGAAAAGGTGTGAAAAATATGAAGAGCTTAAAAAGGTGTCAAAAATATGAGGAGCATGAAAGGGTCTGAAAAATAGTAGGAGCATGAAGCGGTGTTGAAAAACATGAAGAGCCTGAAAAGGTGTGAAAAATATGAAGAGCTTCAAAAGTGGTCAAAAATATGAGAAGCATGAAACGGACTGAAAATTAGGAGGAGCATGAAGTGGTGCTGAAAAACATGAAGAGCCTGAAAAGGTGTGAAAAATATGAAGAGCTTCAAAAGGCGTCAAAAATATGAGGAGCATGAAACGGTCTGAAAAATAGGAGAAGCATGAAGCGGTTTTAAAAACATGAAGAGCCTGAAAAAGTGTGAAAAATATGAAGAGCTTCAAAAGGTGTCAAAAATATGAGGAGAATGAAACGGTCTGAAAATTAGGAGGAGCATGAAGCGGTGTTGAAAACATAAAGAGCCTGAAACAGTGTGAAATATATGAAGAGCCTCAAAGGTGTCAAAAATATGAGGAGCAAGAAACGGTCTGAAAAATAGAAGGAGCTTGAAGTGGTGTTGAAAAACATGAAGAGACTGAAAACGTGTGAAAAATATGCAGAGCTTCAAAAAGGTGTCAAATATATAGAGGGTGAAACGGTCTGAAAAATATGAGGAGCAAGAAACTGTTTTCAAAAACATGAAGAGCCTGAAAATTTGTGAAAAATGTGAAGAGCTTCAAACTGTGTCATAAATATGAGGAGCATGAAACGGTCTGAAAAATAGAAGGAGCTTGAAGTGGTGTTGAAAAACATGAAGAGCCTGAAAAAGTGTGAAAAATATGAAGAGCTTCAAAAGGTGTCAAAAATATGAGGAGAATGAAACGGTCTGAAAATTAGGAGGAGCATGAAGCGGTGTTGAAAACATAAAGAGCCTGAAACAGTGTGAAATATATGAAGAGCCTCAAAGGTGTCAAAAATATGAGGAGCAAGATACGGTCTGAAAAATAGAAGGAGCTTGAAGTGGTGTTGAAAAACATGAAGAGACTGAAAACGTGTGAAAAATATGCAGAGCTTCAAAAAGGTGTCAAATATATAGAGGGTGAAACGGTCTGAAAAATATGAGGAGCAAGAAACTGTTTTCAAAAACATGAAGAGCCTGAAAATTTGTGAAAAATGTGAAGAGCTTCAAACTGTGTCAAAAATATGAGGAGCATGAAACGGTCTGAAACATAGGATGAGCATGAAGTATTGTTGAAAAAGATGAAGAGCCTGAAAAATGTGTGAAACATATGAGGAGCATGATACGGTCTGAAAAATAGGAGCATGAAGTGGTGTTGAAAAATATGAAGAGCCTGAAAAGGTGTGAAAAATATGAAGAGCTTCAAAAGGTGTCAAAAATATAAGGAGCATGAAACGGTCTGAAATATAGCAGGAGCATGAAAAGGTGTTAAAAAACATGAAGAGCCTGAAAAGGTGTGAAAAAGATGAACAGCTTCAAATGGTGTCAAAAATATGAGGAGAATGAAACGGTCTGAAAATTAGGAGGAGCATGAAGCGGTGTTGAAAAACATGAAGAGCCTGAAAATGTGTGAAATATATGAAGAGCCTCAAAGGTGTCAAAAATATGAGGAGCAAGAAACGGTCTGAAAAATAGGAGGAGCTTGAAGCGGTGTTGAAAAATATGAAGAGCCTGAAAAGGTGTGAAATATATGCAGAGCTTCAAAAGGTGTCAAAAATATAAGGAGCATGAAATGGTATGAAATATAGGAGGAGCATGAAACGGTGTTCATACACTTGAAGAGCCTGGAAAGGTGTGAAAAAAATGAAGAGCTTCAAAAAGGTATCAAAAATATGAGGAGGGAGAAAGGGTCTGAAAAACAAGAGGAGCAAGAAACTGTTTTCAAAAACATGAAGAGCCTCAACAGTTGTGAAAAATATGAAGAGCTTCAAACTGTGTCAAATATATGAGAAACATGAAACGGTCTGAAAAATAGAAGGAGCTTGAAGTGGTGTTGAAAAAGATGAAGAGCATGAAATAGTGTGAAATATAGGAAGAGCCTCAAAGGTGTCAAAAATATGAGGAGCAAGAAACGGTCTGAAAAATAGAAGGAGCTTGAAGTGGTGTTGAAAAACAAGAAGAGCCTGAAAAGGTGTGAAAAATATTAAGAGCTTCAAAGAGGGGTCAAATATATAGAGGGTGAAACGGTCTGAAAAATATGAGGAGCAAGAAACTGTTTTGAAAAACATGAAGAGCCTCAAAAGGTGTGAAAAATATGAAGAGCTTCAAAAAGGTGTCAAATATATAGAGGGTGAAACGGTCTGAAAAAAATGAGGAGCAAGAAACTGTTTTCAAAAACATGAAGAGCCTCAAAAGATGTGAAAAATGTGAAGAGCTTCAAACTGTGTCAAAAATATGAGGAGCATGAAACGGTCTGAAACATAGGAGGAGCATGAAGTGTTGTTGAAAAACATGAAGAGCCTGAAAAAGGTGTGAAACATATGAGGAGCATGATACGGTCTGAAAAATAGGAGGAGCATGAAGCGGTGTTGAAAAATATGAAGAGCCTGAAAACGTGTGAAAAATATGAAGAGCTTCAAAAGGTGTCAAAAACATAAGGAGCATGAAACGGTCTGAAATACAGGAGGAGCATGAAAAGGTGTTAAAAAAAAAAAGAGCCTGAAAAGGTGTGAAAAATATGAAGAGCTTCAAATGGTGTCAAAAATATGAGGAGCATGAAACGGTCTGATAATTAGGAGGAGCATGAAGTGGTGTTGAAAAACATGAAGCGCTTGAAAAAGGTGTGAAACATATGAGTAGAATAAAACGGTCCGAAAAATAGGAGGAGCATGAAGTGGTGTAGAAAAACATGAAGACCCTGAAAAGGTGTGAAAAATATGAAGAGCTACAAAAAGTGTCAAAAATATGAGGAGCTTGAAACGGTCTGAAATATAGGAGGAGCGTGAAAAGGTGTTAAAAAAAATATGAAGAGCTTCAAAAGGTGTGAAACATATGAGGAGCATGAAACGGGCTGAAAAATAGGAGAAGCATGAAGGGGTGTGGAAAAACATGAAGAGCCTGAAAAGGGTTGAAAAATATGAAGAGCTTCAAAAGGTGTGAAATACATGAGGAGCATGAAACTCTCTGAAAAATAGAAATAGCATGAAGCGTTGTTGAAAAACATGAAGAGCCTGAAAACGTGTGAAAATATGAAGAGCTTCAAAAATATGGAAAATATGAAGAGCTTCCAAAGGTGTGAAAAATTTGAAGAGCTTCAAAAGGTGTCAAAATGAGATGAGCATGAAACGGTCTGAAAAATAGGAGGAGCATGAAGCGGTGTTGAAAATCATAAAGAGCCTGAAAAGTTGTGAAAAATATGAAGAGCTTCAAAAGACGTGAAAAATTTGAAGAGCTTCAAAAGGTGTCAAAATGAGAAGAGCATGAAACGGTCTGAAAAATAGGAGGAGCATGAAGTGGTGTTGAAAAAAATGAAGAGCCTGAAAAGGTGTGAAATATATAAAGAGCTTCAAAAGGTGTCAAAAATATGAGGAGAATGAAACGGTCTGCAAATTAGGAGAAGCCTGAAATGGTGTTCAAAAACATGAAGAGCCTGAAAAGGTGTGAAAAACATGAGGAGCCTGAAAAGGTGTGAAAAATATGAAGAGCTTCAAAAGGTGTGAAATACATGAGGAGCATGAAACGGGCTGAAAAATAGGAGAAGCATGAAGGGGTGTGGAAAAACATGAAGAGCCTGAAAAGGTTTGAAAAATATGAAGAGCTTCTAAAGGTGTGAAATACATGAGGAGCATGAAACTCTCTGAAAAATAGAAATAGCATGAAGCAGTGTTGAAAAACAAGAAGAGCCTGAAAACGTGTGAAAAATATGAAGAGCATCAAAAGGTGTGAAAAATATGAAGAGCTTCAAAAGGTGTAAAAAATGAGATGAGCATGAAACCGTCTGAAAAATAGGAGGAGCATGGAGTGGTGTTGAAAAAAATGAAGAGCCTGAAAAGTTGTGAAACATATGAAGAGCTTCAAAAGGTGTCAAAATTATGAGGAGCATGAAAGGGTCGGGAAAAATAGGAGCAGCATGAAGCGGTGTTCAAAAACATGAAGAGCGTGAAAAGGTGTGAAAAAAAGGAAGAGCTTCAAAAGGTGTGAAAAATATGAGGAGCATGAAACGGTCTGAAAAATAGGAGGAGCATGAAGCGGTGTTTAAAAACATGAGGAGGCTGAGAACTTGTGAAAAATATGAAGAGCATCAAAAGGTGTGAAAAATATGAAGAGCTTCAAAAGGTGTCAAAAATGAGATGAGCAAGAAACGGTTTGAAAAATAGGAGGAGCATGGAGTGGTGTGAAAAAAATGAAGAGCCTGAAAAGGTGTGAAAAATATGAAGAGCTTCAAAAGGTGTGAAATATATGAGGAGCATGAAACGGTCTGAAAAATAGGAGGAGTATGCAGCGGTTAAAAAACATGAAGAGGCTGATAAGGTGTGAAAAATATGAAGAGTCCCAAAAGTTGTCAAAAATATGTGGAGCGTGAAACGGTCTCAAAAATAGGAGGAGCGTGAAGCGGTGATGAAAAACATGAAAAGCCTGAAAACGTGTGATAAAATATGAAGAGCTTCAAAGGTGTCAAATATATGAGGAGCATGAAACGGTCGCAAAAATAGGAGGAGCATGAAGCGGTGTTGAGAAACATGAAGAGCCTGAAAAGGTGTGAAAAGTATGAGAGCTTCAAAAGGTGTCAATAATGAGAGGTGCATGAAACAGTCTGAAAAATAGGAGGAGCATGAAACTGTCTGAAAAATAGGAGAAGCATGAAGCGGTGTTGAAAAACATGAAGAGCATGAAAAGGTGTGAAAAATATGAAGAGGTTGAAAATGTGTGAAATATATGAAGAGCTTCAAAAGGTGTCAAAAATGAGATGAGCATGAAACGGTCTGAAAAATAAGAGGAGCATGAAATGGTGATCAAAACGTGAAGAGCCTGAAAAGGTGTGAAAAATATGAAGAGCTTCAAAAGGTGTGAAATACATGAGGAGCATGAAACGGGCTGAAAAATAGGAGAAGCATGAAGTGGTGTGGAAAAACATGAAGAGCCTGAAAAGGTGTGAAAAATATGAAGAGCTTCAAAAGGTGTGAAATACATGAGGAGCATGAAACTCTCTGAAAAATAGAAGGAGCATGAAGCGGTGTTCAAACATGAAGAGCCTGAAAAGGTGTGAAAAATATGAAGAGCTTCAAAAGGTGTCAAAAATATTAGGAGCATGAAACGGTCTGAAAAATAGGAGGAGCACGAAGCGTTGTTCAAAAACATGAAGAGCCTGAAAAGGTGTGAAAATATGAAGAGCTATAAAAGGTGTCAAAAATATGAGAAGCATGAAACGGTCTGAAAAATAGGAGGAGCATTAAGCGGTGTTCAAAAACATGAAGAGCGTGAAAAGGTGTGAAAAAAAGGAAGAGCTTCAAAAGGTGTCAAAAATATGAGAAGCATGAAACGGTCTGAAAAATATGAGGAGCATGAAGCGGTGTTGAAAAACATGCAGAGCCTGAGAACTTGTGAAAAATAAGAAGAGCTTCAAAAGGTGTCAAAAATATGAGGAGAATGAAACGGTCTGAAAAATAGGAGGATCATGAAGCGGTGTTGAAAAACATGAAGAGTCTGAAAAGGTGTGAAAGATATGTAGAGTTTCTAAAGATGTCAAAAATATGAGGAGCATGAAACGGTCTGAAAAATAGGAGGAGCATGAAGTGGTGTTGAAAAACATGAAGAGCCTGAAAAGGTGTGTAAAATTTGAAGAGCTTCAAAAGGTGAGAAATACATGAGGAGCATGAAACTCTCTGAAAAATAGGAGAAGCATGAACCGGTGTTGAAAAACATGAAGAGCCTGAAAAGGTGTGAAAAATATGAAGAGCTTCAAAAGGTGTGAAAAGTATGAGGAGCATGAAGTGGTGTTCAAAAACATGAAGAGCCTGAAAATGTGTGAAAAATATGAAGAGACTGAAAACGTGTCAAAAATATGAGGAGCATGAAACGTTCTGAAAAATACGATGAGCCTGATAAGGTGTTGAAAAACATGAAGAGCCTGAAAAAGTGTGAAAATATGAAGAGCTTCAAAAGGTGTCAAAAAAGAGATGAGCATGAAATGGTCTGAAAAATAGGAGGAGCATGAAGCGGTGTTGAAAAACATGAAGAGCCTGAAAAGGTGTGAAATATATGAATAGCTTCAAATCGTATGAAATATATGAGGAGCATTATACGGTCTGAAAAGTAGGAGGAGCATGAAAAGTTGTTCAAAAACATGAAGAGCCTGAAAATGTGTGAAAAATAGGAAGAGCTTCAAAAGGTGTCAAAAATATGAGGGACATTAAAGGTCTTAAAAACAGGAGGAGGATGAAGTGGTGTTGAAAAACATGAAGAGCTTCAAAAGGTGTGAAAAATAGGAAGAGCTTCAAAAGGTGTCACAAATATGAGGAGCATGAAACGGTCGGAAAAATAGGAGGAGCATGAAGCGCTGTTGAAAAACATGAAGAGCCTGAAAAGGTGTGAAAAATATGAAGAGGTTCAAAACGTGTCAAAAATATGAGGAGCATGAAACGGTCTGAAAATAGGACGAGCATGAAGCGGTGTTCAAAAAGATGAAGAGCCTGAAATGGTGTGAAAAATATGAAGAGCTTCAAAATGTGTCAAAAATATGACGAGCATGAAACCCTCTTAAAAATAGGAGGAGGATGAAGCGGTGTTCAAAAACATGAAGAGCCTGAAAAGGTGTGAAAATTATGAAGAGCTTCAAAAGGTGTAAAAAATATGAAGAGCTTCAAAAGGTGTCAAAAATGAGATGAGCATGAAACGGTCTAAAAAATAGGAGGAGCATGAAGCGGTGTTCAAAAAAATGCAGAGACTGAAAAATTGTGAAAAATATGAAGAGCTTCAAAAGGTGTAAAAAATAGGAGGAGCATGAAACGGGTTGAAAAATAGGAGGAGCATGAACCGGTGTTCAAAAACATAAAGAGCATGAAAAGGTGTGAAAAACATGAAGAGCTTCATAAGGTGTCAAATTTAGTTTAGCATGAAAGGGTCTGAAAAGTAGGAGGAGCATGAAGTGGTGTTGAAAACATGAAGTGCCTGAAAAGGTGTGAAATATACGAAGAGCTTCAAAAGGTGTGAAAAATATGAAGTGCATCAAAAGGTGTCAAAAATGAGATGAGCATGAAACGGTCTGAAAAATAGGAGGAGCATGAAGTGGTATTGAAAAACATGAAGAGCCTAAAAATGTGTGAAAAATATGAAGAGCTTCAAAAATATGAAAAATATGAAGAGATTCAAAAGGTGTGAAAAATATGAAGAGCTTCAAAAGATGTCAAAAATGAGATGAGCATGAAACGGTCTGAAGAAAAGGAGGAGCATGAAGCGGAGTCCACAAAAATGAAGAGCCTGAAAAGGTGGAAAGTATATGAAGAGCTTCAAAAGCTGTCAAAAATTTGAGGAGCATGAAACGGTATGAAAAATAGGAGGAGTGTGAAGCGGTGTTCAAAAACATGAAGAGTTTAAAAGGTGTGAAAAATATGAAGAGCTTCAAAAGTTGTGAAAAATATGAAAAGCATAAAACGGTCTGAAAAATAGGAGGAGCATGAAACGGTCTGAAAAATAGGAGGAGCATGAAGCGGTGTTGAAAAACATGAAGAGTCTGAAAAGGTGTGAAAAATATGAAGAGCTTCAGAAGGTGTCAAAAATTTGAGGAGCATGAAAAGTTCTGAAGAATAGGAAGAGCATGATGCAGTGTTGAAAAACATGAAGAGCCTGAAAAGGTGTGAAAAATATGAAGCACTTCAAAAGATGTCAAAATTATGAGGAGCATGAAACAGTTGAAAAATAGGAGGAGCATGAAGCTGTGTTCAAAAACATGAAGAACCAGAAAAGGTGTGAAAAATATGAAGAGCTTCAAAAGGTGTGAAAATTATGAGGAGCATGAAACGGTCTGAAAAATAGGAGGAGCATGAAGCGGTGTTCAAAAACATGAAGAGCCTGAAAAGGTGTGAAAAATATGAAGAGCTTCAAAAGGTTGGAAATACATGAGGAGCATGAAACGGTCTGAAAAATAGGAGGAGCATGAATCGGTCTGAAAAATGGGAGGAGCATGAAGCGGTGTTGAAAAACATGAAGTTCCTGAAAAGCTGTGAAAATAAGACAAGCTTCAAAAGGTGTCAAAAATATGAGGAGCATGAAACGGTCTGAAAAATAGGAGGAGCATGAAACGATCTGAAAAATGGGAGGAGCATGAAGCAGTGTTGAAAAACATGAAGTTCCTGAAAAGCTGTGAAAATAAGACAAGCTTCAAAAGGTGTCAAAAATATGAGGAGCATGAAACGGTATGAAAAATACGAGGAGCATGAAGCGGTGTTGAAAGACATGAAGACCCTGAAAAGGTGTGAAAAATATGAAGAGCTTCTAAATGTGTCAAAATATGAGGAGCATGAAACTGTCTGAAATATATCAGGAGCATGAAAAGGTGTTGAAAAACATGAAGATCTGAAAAGGAGTGAAAAATATGAAGAGCTTCAAAAGGTGTGAAAATTATGAGGAGCATGAAACAGTTGAAAAATAGGAGGAGCATGAAGCTGTGTTCAAAAACATGAAGAACCAGAAAAGGTGTGAAAAATATGAAGAGCTTCAAAAGGTGTGAAAATTATGAGGAGCATGAAACGGTCTGAAAAATAGGAGGAGCATGAAGCGGTGTTCAAAAACATGAAGAGCCTGAAAAGGTGTGAAAAATATGAAGAGCTTCAAAAGGTTGGAAATACATGAGGAGCATGAAACGGTCTGAAAAATAGGAGGAGCAAGAAACGGGTTTAACAAACATGAAGAGCGGGAAAAGGTGTGAAAAATATGAAGAGCTTCAAAAGGTTTCAAAAATATGAGGAGCATGAAACAGGCTGTAAAATAGGAGGAGCATGAAGCGGTGTCGAAAAACATGAAGAGCATGAAGAGTTGTGAAAAATAGGAAGAACTTCAAAAGGTGTCAAAAATATGAGGAGCATGAACGGTATGAAAAATAGGAGGATCATGAAGCCGTGTTGAAAAACATGAAGAGCCTGAAAACGTGTGAAAATTATGAAGAGCTTCAAAAGGTGTGAAATATATGAAGAGCTTCAAAAGGTGTCAAAAATGAGATGAGCATGAAATGGTCTGAAAGATAGGAGGAGCATGAAGCGGTGTTGAAAAACATGAAGAGCCTGAAAAGGTGTGAAAAATATGAAGAGCTTCAAATGGTGTGAAATACATGAGGAGCTTGAAACGGTCTGAAAAACAGGAGGAGCATGAAATCTTGTTGAAAAACATGAAGAGCCTGAAAACGTGTGAAAATTATGAAGAGCTTCAAAAGGTGTGAAATATATGAAGAGCTTCAAAAGGTGTCAAAAATGAGATGAGCATGAAATGGTCTGAAAGATAGGAGGAGCATGAAGTGGTGTTGAAAAACATGAAGAGCCTGAAAAGGTGTGAAAAATATGAAGAGCTTTAAAAGGTGTGAAAAATATGACGAGCATGAAACGGTCTGAAATATAGGAGGAGCATGAAGCGGTGTTCAAAAACATGAAGAGCCTGACAAGTTGTGAAAAGTATGAACAGCTTCAAAATGTGTCAAATATATGAGGGGAAAGAAATGGTCTGAAAAAAAGGAAGAGCATGAAGTGATGTTCAAAAACATGAAGAGCCTGAAAAGGTGTGAAAAATATGAAGAGCTTCAAAAGCTGTCAAATATATGAGGAGCACGAAACGGTCTGAAAAAAAGCAGGAGCATGAAGCGTTGTTGAAAATCTTGAAGAGCTTGCAAAGGTGTGAAAAATATGAAGAGCTTCAAAAGGTTTCAAATATATGAGGATCATGAAACGGTCTGAAAAATAGGAGGAGCATGAAACGGTCTGAAAAATAAGAGGAGCATGAAATGGTGTTGAAAAACAGTAGGAACCTGAAAATGTGAGAAAAATATGAAGAGCTTCAAAAGGTTTCAAAAATATGAGGAGCAAGAAACTTTCTGAAAAATAGAAGGAGCATGAACCGGTGTTGAAAAACATGAAGAGCCTGAAAAGGTGTGAAAAATATGAAGAGCTTCAAAACGTGTCAAAAATATGAGGAGCATGAAACGGTCGGAAAAATAGGAGGAGCAAGAAGCGGTGTTGAAAAACATGAAGAGCCTGAAAATGTGTGAAAAATATGAAGAGCTTCAAAAGGTGTGAAAAATATGAAGAGCTTCAAAAGGTGTCAAATTGAGATGAGCATGAAACGGTCTGAAAAATAGGAGGAGCATTAAGCTGTGTTGAAAATCATAACGAGCCTGAAAAGGTGTGAAAAATATGAAGAGCTTCAAAAATGTGAAAAATATGAAGAGCTTCAAAAGGTGTCAAAAATGAGATGAGCATGAAACGGTCTGAAAAATAGGAGGAGCATTAAGCTGTGTTGAAAATCATAATGAGCCTGAAAAGGTGTGAAAAATATGAAGAGCTTCAAAAGGTGTGCAAAATATGAAGAGATTCAAAACCTGTCAAAAATATGAGGAGCCTGAAACAGTCTCAAAAATAGGAAGAGTATGAAACGGTCTGAAAAATAGGAGGATCATGAAGCGATGTTGAAAATCGTGAAGAGCCTGAAAAGGTGTGAAAAATGTGAAGAGCTTAAACAGGTGTCAAAAACATGAGGAGAATGAAACGGTCTGAAAAATAGGAGGAGCATGAAGCTGTGTTCAAAAACATGAAGAGCCAGAAAAGGTGTGAAAAATAAGAAGAGCTTCAAAAAGTGTCAAAAATATGAGGAGCAAGAAACGGTCTGAAAAATAGGAGGAACATGAAGTGGAGCTGAAAAACATGAAGAGCCTGAAAAGGTGTGCAAAATATGAAGAGCTTCAAAAGGTGTAAAAAATGAGATGAGCATGAAACGGTCTGAAAAATAGGAGGAGCATGAACTGGTGCTGAAAAACATGAAGAGCCTGAAAAGGTGTGAAATATATGAAGAGCTTCAAAAGGTGTCAAAAATATGAGGAGCATGAAACGGTCTGAAAAATAGGAGGAGCATGAAGCGGTGTTGAAAAACATGAAGAGCATGAAAAGCTGTGAAGAATATGAAGAGCTTCAAAACCTGTCAAAAATA
Source organism: Dama dama (assembly GCF_033118175.1). Classification (NCBI taxonomy): domain Eukaryota; kingdom Metazoa; phylum Chordata; class Mammalia; order Artiodactyla; family Cervidae; genus Dama; species Dama dama. Next base: position 9,494,624 of record NC_083706.1, on the reverse strand, counting down.
TGAGGAGCATGAATCGGTCTGAAAAATAGGAGGAGCAAGAAACGGTTTTAACAAACATGAAGAGCGGGAAAAGGTGTGAAAAATATGAAGAGCTTCAAAAGGTTTGAAAAATATGAAGAACATGGAACGGTCTGAAAAATAGGAGGAGGATAAAGCGGTGTTCAAAAACATGTAGAGCCTGAAAAGGTGTGACAAATATGAAGAGCTTCAAAAGGTGTCAAAAATATGAGGAGCATGAAACAGTCTCAAAAATAGGAGGAGCATGAAGCGGTGTTCAAAAGCATGAAGAGCCTGAAAAGGTGTGACAAATATGAAGAGCTTCAAAAGGTGTCAAAAATATGAGGAGCATGAAACGGTCTCAAAAATAGGAGGAGCATGAAGCGGTGTTCAAAAATATGGAGAGCCTGAAAAGGTATGAAAAATATGAAGAGCTTCAAAAGGTGTGAAATATATGAAGAGCTTCAAAAGGTGTCAAAAATATGAGGAGCCTGAAACAGGCTGTAAAATAGGAGGAGCATGAAGCGGTGTCGAAAAACATGAAGAGCATGAAGAGTTGTGAAAAATAGGAAGAACTTCAAAAGGTGTCAAAAATATGAGGAGCATGAACGGTATGAAAAATAGGAGGATCATGAAGCTGTGTTGAAAAACATGAAGAGCCTGAAAACGTGTGAAAATTATGAAGAGCTTCAAAAGCTGTGAAATATATGAAGAGCTTCAAAAGGTGTCAAAAATGAGATGAGCATGAAATGATCTGAAAGATAGGAGGGGCATGAAGCGGTGTTCAAAAATATGAAGAGCCTGGAATGGTGTGAAAAATATGAGAGCCCCAAAACGTGTCAAAAGTATGAGGAGCATGAAACGGTGTGAAAAACATGAAGAGCCTGAAAAGGTGTGAGAAATAGAACGGCTTCAAAAGGTGTGAAAAATATGAGGAGCCTGAAACGGTCTGAAAAATAGGAGGAGCATGAAGTGGTGTTGAAAAACATGAAGAGCCTGAAAAGGTGTGAGAAATAGAACGGCATCAAAAGGTGGGAAAAATATGAGGAGCATGAAACGGTCTGAAAAATAGGAAGAGCATGAAGCGGTGTTCAAAAACATGAAGAGCCTGAAAAGGTGTGAAAAATATGAAGAGCTTCAAAAGGTGTCAATAATAAGACGTGCATGACACAGTCTGAAAAATAGGAGGAGCATGAAACGGTCTGAAATATAGGAGGAGCATGAAGCGGTGTTCAAAAACATGAAGAGCCTGAAAAGGTGTGCAAAATATGAAGAGCTTCAAAAGGTGTCAAGAATATGTGGAGCATGAAACGGTCTGAAAAATAGGAGGAGCATGAACTGGTGCTGAAAAACATGAAAGCCTGAAAAGGTTTGAAAAATATGAAGAGCTTCAAAAGGTGTGAAAAATATGAGGAGCATGAAACGGGCTGAAAAATAAGAGGAGCATGAAGCGGTGTAGAAAACCATGAAGAGCCTGAAAAAGTGTGAAAAATATGAAGAGCTTCAAAAGTAGGCAAAATTATGAAGAGTAAGAAACGGTCAAAAAAATAGGAGGAGCATGAAACTGTGTTCAAAAACATGAAGAGTCTGAAAAGGTGTGAAATATATGAAGAGTTTCAAAAGGTGTCAAAAATATGAAGAGCATGAAACGGTCTGAAAAATAGGAGGAGCATGAAGCGGCGTTGAAAAACATGAAGAGCCTGAAAAGGTGTGAAAAATATGAAGAGCTTCAAAAGGTGTCAAAAATATGAAGAGCATGATATGGTCTGAAAAATATGAGGAGCATGAAACGGTGTTCAAAAACATGAACAGCCTGAAAAGGTGTGAAATATATGAAGAGCTTCAAAAGGTGTCAAAAATATGAAGAGCCTGGAATGGTGTGAAAAATATGAGAGCCCCAAAACGTGTCAAAAGTATGAGGAGCATGAAACGGTGTGAAAAACATGAAGAGCCTGAAAAGGTGTGAGAAATAGAACTGCTTCAAAAGGTGTGAAAAATATGAGGAGCCTGAAACGGTCTGAAAAATAGGAGGAGCATGAAGTGGTGTTGAAAAACATGAAGAGCCTGAAAAGGTGTAAGAAATAGAACGGCTTCAAAAGGTGTGAAAAATATGAGGAGCATGAAACGGTCAAAAAAATAGGAGGAGCATGAGATGTTGTTGATAAACATGAAGAGCATGAAAAGGTGTGAAAAATATGAAGAGCTTCAAAAGGTGTCAAAAATATGAGGAGCATGAAACAGGCTGAAAAACAGGAGGAGCATGAAGCGGTGTCGAAAAACATGAAGAGCATGAAGAGTTGTGAAAAATAGGAAGACCTTCAAAACGTGTCAAAAATGAGATGAGCATGAAACGGTCTGAAAAAAAGGAGGTGCATGAAGTGGTGTTGAAAAACATGAAGAGCCTGAAAACGTGTGAAAAATATGAAGAGCTTCTAAAGGTGTGAAAAATATGAAGAGCTTCAAAAGGTGTCAAATATGAGATGAGCATGAAGCGGCCTGAAAAATAGGAGGAGCATGAAGTGGTGTTGAAAAACATGATGAGCCTGAAAAAGTGTGAAATATATGAAGAGCTTCAAAAGGTGTCAAAAATATGAGGAGCATGAAACGGTATGAAAAATAGGAGGAGCATGAAGCGTGGTTGAAAAACATGAAGAGCCTGAAAAGTTGTGAAAAATATGAAGAGCTTCAAAAGGTATCAAAAATATGAGGAGCATGAACGGTCTAGAAAATAGCAGGAGCATGAAGCGGTCTTGAAAACCATGAAGAGCCTGAAAAGGTGTGAAAAATAAGAAGAGCTTCAAAATGTTTCAAAATTATGAGGAGAATGAATGGTCCAAAAAAGAGGAGGAGCATGAAGCGGTGTTGAAAAACATGAAGAGCCTGAAAAGGTGTGAAATATATGAAGACCTTCAAAATGTGTGAAGTACATGAGGAGCATTAAACCCTCTGAAAAATAGGAGAAGATTGAAGTTTTGTTCAAAAACATGAAGAGCCTGAAAAGGTGTGAAATATATGAAGATCTTCAAAAGGTGTGAAAAATATGAGGGGCATGAAACGGTCTGAAAAATAGGAGGTGCATGAAGCGGTGTTGAAAACATGAAGAGACTGAAAACGTGTGAAAAATATGAACAGCTTCAAAAGGTGTGAAAAATATGAAGAGATTCAAAAGGTGTGATAAATATGAAGAGCTTCAAACGGTGTCAAAAATGAGATGAGCAAGAAATGGCCTAAAAAATAGGTGGAGCATGAAGTGTTGGTGAAAAACATGAAGAGCCTGAAGAAGTGTGAAGTATATGAAGAGATTCAAAACGTGTCAAAAATATGAGGAGCATGAAACGGTCTGAAAAATAGGAGGAGCATGAAGCGGTGTTGAAAAACAAGAAGAGTCTGAAAAGGTGTGAAAAATATGAAGAGCTTCAAAAGGTGTGAAAAATATGAAGAGCTTCAAAATGTGTCAAAAATGAGATGAGCATGAAACGGTCTGAATATTAGGAGAAACATGAATTGGTGTTGAAAAACATGAAGAGACTGAAAAGCTGTGAAAAATATGAAGAGCTTCAAAAGGTGAGGATTATATGAAGAGCTTCAAAAGAAGTCAAAAATGAGATGAGCATGATATTGTCTGAAAGATAGGAGGAGCATGAAGCGGTGTTGAAAAACATGAAGAGCCTGAAAAGGTGTGAGAAATATGGAGATCTTCAAAAGGTGTCAAAAATATGAGGAGCATGAAACGGTCTGAAAATAAGGAGGATCATGAAGTGATGTTGAAAAATATGAAGAGCCAAAAAAGGTGTGAAAAATATGAAGAGCTTCAAAAGGTGTCAAAAATATGAGGAGCATGAAAAGTTCTGAAAAATAGGAGGAGAATGAAGCGGTGTTGAAAAACATGAAGAGCCTGAAAATGTGTGAAAAATTTGAAGAGCTTCAAAAGGTGTCAAAAATATGAGGAGCATGAAACGGTCTGAAAAATAGGAGAAGCAAGAAACGGTTTTAACAAACATGAAGAGCGTGAAAAGGTGTGAAATATATGAAGAGCTTCAAAAGGTGTCAAAAATATGAGGAGCATGAAACGGTCTGAAAAATAGGAGGAGCATGAAACGGTGTTCAAAAACACGAAGAGCCTGAAATGGTGTGAAAAATATGAGGAACTTCAAAAGGTGTCAAAAATATGAGGAGCATGAAACGCTCTGAAAAATAGGAGGAGCATGAAGTGGTGTTGAAAAACATGAAGAGCCTGAAAAGGTGTGAAATATATGAAGAGCTTCAAAAGGTGTCAAAAATATGAGGAGCATGAAACGGTCTGAAAAATAGGTGGAGCATGAAACGGTGTTGAAAAACATGAAGATCTGAAAAGGAGTGAAAAATTTGAAGAGCTTCATAAGGTGTCAAAAATATGAGGAGCATGAAACGGTCTGAAAAATAGGAGGAGCATGAAACGGTGTTGAAAAACATGAAGATCTGAAAAGGAGTGAAAAATTTGAAGAGCTTCATAAGGTGTCAAAAATATGAGGAGCATGAAACGGTCTGAAAAATAGGAGGAACAAGAAACGGTTTTTACAAACATGAAGAGCCTGAAAAGTTGTGAAAATTATGAAGAGCTTCAAATGGTGTGAAATACATGAGGACCATGAAACGGTATGAAAAACAGGAGGAGCATGAAATCTTGTTGAAAAACATGAAGAGCCTGAAAAAGTGTGAAAATTATGAAGAGCTTCAAAAGGTGTTAAATATATGAAGAGCTTCAAGAGGTGTCAAAAATGAGATGAGCATGAAATGTTCTGAAAGATAGGAGGGGCATGAAGCGGTGTTGAAAAACATGAAGAGCCTGAAAATGTGTGAGAAATATGAAGATCTTCAAAATGTGTCAAAAACATGAGGAGCATGAAACGGTCTGAAAAATAGAAGGAGCAAGAAGTGATGTTTAAAAACATGAAGAGCCAGAAAAGGTGTGAAAAATATGAAGAGCATCAAAAGATGTGAAATATATGAGGAGCATGAACCGGTCTGAAAAATAGGAGGAGCATGAAGCTGTTTTGAAAAGCATGAAGAGTCTGAAAAGGTGTGAAAAATATGAAGAGCTTCATAAGGTGTCAAAAATATTAGGAGCATGAAACTGTCTGAAAAATCGGAGGAGCATGAAGTGGTGTTGAAAAACGTGAAGAGCCTAAAAAGGTGTGAAAAATATGAAGAGCTTCAAAAGGTGTCAAAAAAGAGATGAGCATGAAATGGCCTAAAAAATAGGAGGAGCATGAAGGGTTGGTGAAAAACATGAAGAGCGTGAAAAAGTGTGAAGTATATGAAGAGATTCAAAAGGTGTCAAAAATATGAGGAGCATGAAACGGTCTGAAAAATAGAAGGAGAATTAAGCGTTCTTGAAAAACATGAAGAGCCTGAAAAGGTGTGCAAAATATGAAGAGCTTCAAAAGGTGTGAAAAATATGAGGAGCATGAGACGGTCTGAAAAATAGGAGGAGCATGAAGCGGTGTTGAAAAACAAGAAGAGTCTGAAAAGGTGTGAAAAATATGAAGAGCTTCAAAAGGTGTGAAAAATATGAAGAGCTTCAAAATGTGTCAAAAATGAGATGAGCATGAAACGGTCTGAATATTAGGAGGAACATGAATTGGTGTTGAAAAACATGAAGAGACTGAAAAGGTGTGAAAAATATGAAGAGCTTCAAAAGGTGTCAAATATATGAAGAGCTTCAAAAGAAGTCAAAAATGAGATGAGCATGATATTGTCTGAAAGATAGGAGGAGCATGAAGCGGTGTTGAAAAACATGAAGAGCCTGAAAAGGTGTGAGAAATATGGAGATCTTCAAAAGGTGTCAAAAATATGAGGAGCATGAAACGGTCTGAAAAATAGGAGGATCATGAAGTGATGTTGAAAAACATGAAGAGCCAAAAAAGGTGTGAAAAATATGAAGAGCTTCAAAAGACGTCAAAAATATGAGGAGCAGAAAAAGGTCTGAAAAATAGGAGGAGCATGAAGCGGTGTTGAAAAACATGAAGAGCCTGAAAATGTGTGAAAAATTTGAAGAGCTTCAAAAGGTGTCAAAAATATGAGGAGGTTGAATCGGTCTGAAAAATAGGATGAGCATGAAGTGGTGTTGAAAAACATGAAGAGTCTGAAAAGGTGTGAAAAATATGAAGAGCTTCATAAGGTGTCAAAAATATGAGGAGCAAGAAAAGGTTTGGAAAATAGAAGAAGCAAGAAACGGTTTAAACAAACATGAAGAGCGTGAAAAGGTGTGAAATATATGAAGAGCTTCAAAAGGTGTCAAAAATATGAGGAGCATGAAACAGGCTGAAAAATAGGAGGAGCATGAAGCGGTGTCAAAAAACATGAAGAGCATGAAGAGTTGTGAAAAATATGAAGAACTTCAAAAGGTGTCAAATATATGAGGAGCATGAACGGTATGAAAAATAGGAGGATCATGAAGCCGTGTTGAAAAACATGAAGAGCCTGAAAACGTGTGAAAATTATGAAGAGCTTCAAAAGGTGTGAAATATATGAAGAGCTTCAAAAGATGTCAAAAATGAGATGAGCATGAAATGGTCTGAAAGATAGGAGGGGCATGAAGCGGTGTTGAAAAACATGAAGAGCCTGAAAAGGTGTGAGAAATATGAAGATCTTCAAAATGTGTCAAAAATATGAGGAGCATGAAACGGTCTGAAAAATAGGAGGAGCAAGAAGTGATGTTTAAAAACCTGAAGAGCCTGAAAAGGTGTGAAAAATATGAAGAGTATCAAAAGATGTGAAAAATATGAGGAGCATGAACCGGTCTGAAAAATAGGAGGAGAATGAAGTGGTTTTGTAAAGCATGAAGAGTCTGAAAAGGTGTGAAAAATATGAAGAGCGTCATAAGGTGTCAAAAAAATTAGGAGCATGAAACTGTCTGAAAAATAGGAGGAGCACGAAGTGGTGTTGAAAAACGTGAAGAGCCTAAAAAGGTGTGAAAAATATGACGAGCTTCAAAAGGTGTGAAAAATATGAGGAGCATGAAACGGTCTGAAAAATAGGAGGTGCATGAAGCGGTGTCGAAAAACATGAAGAGCCTGAGAACGTGTGAAAAATATGAAGAGCTTCTAAAGGTGTGAAAAATATGAATAGCTTCAAAAGGTGTCAAAAATGAGATGAGCATGAAACGGCCTGAAAAATAGGAGGAGCATGAAGCGGTGTTGAAAAACATGAAGAGCCTGAAAAGGTGTGAGAAATATGGAGATCTTCAAAAGGTGTCAAAAAAAAGAGGAGCATGAAACGGTCTGAAAAATAGGAGGAGCATGAAGTGGTATTGAAAAACATGAAGACCTGAAAAGGTGTGAAATATATGAAGAGCTTCAAAAGGTGTCAAAAATATGAGGAGCATGAAACGGTCTGAAAAATAGGAGGAGCATGAAGCGGTGTTGAAAAACATGAAGAGCATGAAAAGCTGTGAAGAATATGAAGAGCTTCAAAACGTGTCAAAAATATGAGGAGCAAGAATCGGTTTGAAATATAGAAGGAGCATGAAGTGGTGTTGAAAAACATGAAGAGCCTGAAAAGGAGTGAAAAATATGAAGAGCTTCAAAAGGTGTGAAATATATGAAGAGCTTCAAAAGGTGTCAAAAATGAGATAAGCATGAAATGGTCTGAAAGATAGGAGGAGCATGAAGCGGTGTTGAAATACATGGAGAGCCTGAAAACGTGTGAAAAATATGGAGAGCTTCAAAAGTTGTGAAAAATATGAAGAGCTTCAAAAGGTGTGAAATACATGAGGAGCATGAAACGGGTTGAAAAATAGGAGAAGCATGAAGTGGTGTGGAAAAATATGAAGAGCGTGAAAAGGTGTGAAAAATATGAAGAGCTTCAAAAGGTGTGAAATACATGAGGAGCATGAAACGGGCTGAAAAATAGGAGAAGCATGAAGTGGTGTGGAAATATATGAAGAGCGTGAAAAGGTGTAAAAAATATGAAGAGCCTCAAAAGGTGTGAAAAATATGAGAAACATGACATGATCTGAAATATTGGAGGAGCATGAAGCGGTGTTGAAGAACATGAAGAGCCTGAAAAGGTGTGAAAAATATGAAGAGCTTCAAAATTTGTCAAAAATATGAGGAGCAAGAAACGGTCTGAAAAATAGGAGGAGCATGAAGTGGTGTTGAAAAATATGAAGAGCCTGAAAAGGTGTGAAATATATGAAGACCTTCAAAAGTTGTCAAAAATATGAGGAGCAGGAAACGGTCTGAAAAATAGGAGGAGCATGAAGTGGTGTTGAAAAGCATGAAGAGCCTGAAAAGGTGTGAAAAATATGAAGAGCTTCAAAATGTGTCAAAAATATGAGGAGCATGAAACGGTCTGCAAAATAGGAGGAGCATGAAACGGTGTTCAAAAACATGAAGAGCCTGAAAATGTGTGAAAAATATTAGGGGCATGAAACGGTCTGAAAAATATAAGGAGCCTGAAAAGGTGTGAAATATGTAAAGAGCTTCAAAAGGTGTCAAAAATATGAGGAGCATGAAACGGTCTGAAAAATAGGAGGAGCATGAAGCTGTGTTGAAAAACATGAAGAGCCTGAAAAGGTGTGAACAATATTAAGAGCTTCAAAAGGTGTCAAAAATATGTGGAGCAAGTAACGGTTTGAAAAATAGGAGGAGCATGAAGCGGTGTTCAAAACATGAAGATCCTGAAAAAGTGTGAAAAATACGAAGAGCTTCAAAAGGTGTGAAATACATGAGGAGCTAGAAACCGTCTGAAAAATAGGAAGAGCATGAAGCGATGTTCAAAAACATGAAGAGCCTGAAATGGTGTGAAAAATATCAAGAGTTTCAAAAGGTGTCAAAAAAATGAGTAGCATGAAACGGTCTGAAAAATCGGAGGAGCATGAAACGGAGTTCAAAAACATGAAGAGCCTGAGAAGGTGTGAAAAATATGAAGAGTTTCAAAAGGTGTCAAAAATAGGAGGAGCATGAAACAGTCTGAAACATAGTAGGAGCATGAAGCGGTGGTGAAAAACATGAAGAGCCAGAAAAGGTGTGAAAAATATGAAGAGCCTGAAAAGGTGTGAAAAATATGTAGAGCTTTAAAAGGTGTCAAAAATATGAGGAGCATGAAACAGTTTGAAAAATAGTAGGAGCATGAAGCGGTGATGAAAACATGAAGAGCCGGAAAAGGTCTGAAAAATATGAAGAGCTTCAAAAGGTGTCAAAAATATGAGGAGCATGTAACGGTCTGAATAATAGGAGGAGCATGAAGCGGTGTTCATTAACATGGAGACCCTGAAAAGGTGTGAAAAATATGAAGAACTTCAAAAGGTGTGAAAAATATGAAGAGCTTCAAAATGTGTCAAAAAGAGATGAGCATGAAACGGTCTGAAAATTAGGAGGATCATAAAGCGGTGTTGAAAAACATGAAGAGCCTGAAAATGGTGTGAAAAATATCAAGAGCTTCAAAAGATGTCAAAAATGAGATGTGCATGAAACGGTCTGAAAAATAGGAGGAGCATGAAACGGTGTTCAAAAACATGAAGAGCCTGAAAAGGTGTGAAAAATATGAAGAGGCTCAAAAAATGTCAAAAATATGAGGAATATGAAACGGTCTGAAAAATAGGAGGATCATAAAGTGGTGTTGAAAAACATGAAGAGCCTGAAAATGGTGTGAAAAATATGAAGAGCTTCAAAAGGAGTAAAAAATGAAATGTGCATGAAACTGTCTGAAAAATATGAGGAGCATGAAGTGGTTGTGAAAAACATGAAAAGCCTGAAAATGTGTGCAAAATATGAAGAGCTTCAAAAGGTGTGAAATACATGAGGAGCATGAAATGATCTGAGAAATAGGAGGAGCATGAAGCGGTGTTCAAAAACATGTAGAGACTGAAAAGGTGTGAAAATTATGAAGAGCTTCAAAAGGAGTGAAAAATAGGAGGAGCATGAAACGGTCTAAAAAATAGGAGGAGCATGAACCGGTGTTCAAATACATGAAAAGCCTGAAAAGGTGTGAAAAATATGAAGAGCTTCAAAAATATGAAAAATATGAAGAGCTTCAAAAGGTGTGAAAAATATGAAGAGCTTCAAAAGGTGTCAAAAATATGAGAAACATGAAACGGTCTGAAAAATAGGAGGAGCATGAAGCGGTGTTGAAAAAAATGAAGAGCCTTAAAATGTGTGAAATATATGAAGAGCTTCAAAAGGTGTGAAATACATGAGGAGCATGAAACGGGCTGAAAAATAGGAGGAGCATGAAGCGGTGTGGCAAAACATGAAGAGCCTGAAAAGGTGTGAAAGAAATGAAGAATTTCTAAAGGTGTCAAAAATATGAGGAGCATGAAAACGTCTGAAAAATAGGAGGAGCATGAAGTTGTGTTGAAAAACATTAAGAGCCTGAAAGGGTGTGAAAAATATGAAGAGCTTCAAAAGGTGTCAAAAATATGAGGAGCATGAAACGGTCTGAAAAATAGGCGGAGCATGAAGCGGTGTTCAAAAACATGAAGAGCCTGAAAATGGTGTAAAAAATATGAAGAACTTCAAAAGGTGTGAAAAATATGAAGAGCTTCAAAAGGTGTCAAAAATATGAGGAACATGAAACGGTCTGAAAAATTGGAGGAGCATGAAGCCGTGTTCAAAAACATGAACAGCCTGAAAATGTGTGAAAAATATGAAGAGCCTGAAAAGGTGTGAAAAATATGAAGTACTTCAAAAGGTGTCAAATATATGAGGAGCATGAAACGGTCTGAAAAATAGGAGGGTCATAAAGCGGTGTTGAAAAATATGAAGAGCCTGAAAATGGTGTGAAAAATATCAAAGGCTTCAAAAAGTGTCAAAAATGAGATGTGCATGAAACGGTCAGAAAAATAGGAGGAGCATGAAACGGTGTTCAAAAACATGAAGAGCCTGAAAAGGTGTGAAAAATATGAAGAGCCTCAAAAAATGTCAAAAATATGAGGAATATGAAACGGTCTGAAAAATAGGAGGATCATAAAGCGGTGTTGAAAAACATGAAGAGCCTAAAAATGGTGTGAAAAATATGAAGAGCTTCAAAAGGAGTCAAAAATGAAATGTGCATGAAACGGTCTGAAAAATATGAGGAGCATGAAGTGGTTGTGAAAAACATGAAAAGCCTGAAAATGTGTGCAAATTACTAAGAGCTTCAAAAGGTGTGAAATACATGAGGAGCATGAAATGGTCTGAGAAATAGGAGGAGCATGAAGCGGTGTTCAAAAACATGTAGAGACTGAAAAGGTGTGAAAAATGTGAAGAGCTTCAAAAGGAGTCAAAAATGAAATGTGCATGAAACGGTCTGAAAAATATGAGGAGCATGAAGTGGTTGTGAAAAACATGAAATGCCTGAAAATGTGTGCAAAATACTAAGAGCTTCAAAAGGTGTGAAATACATGAGGAGCACGAAACGGTCTGAAAAATAGGAGGAGCATGAACCGGTGTTCAAATACATGAAAATCCTGAAATGGTGTGAAAAATATGAAGAGCTTCAAAAATATGAAAAATATGAAGAGCTTCAAAAGGTGTGAAAAATATGAAGAGCTTCAAAAGGTGTCAAAAATATGAGAAACATGAAACGGTCTGAAAAATTGGAGGAGCATGAAGCGGTGTTCAAAAACATGAAGAGCCTGAAAAGGTGTGAAAAATATGAAGAGCTTCAAAAGGTGTCAAAAATATGAGGAGCATGAAATGGTCTAAAAAATCGGAGGAGCATGAAATGGTGTTCAAATACATGAAGAGACTGAAAAGGTGTGAAAAACATGAAGAGCTTCAAATGGTTTGAAAAATATGAGGAGCATGAAACGGTCTGAAAAATAGGAGGAGCAAGAAGGTGTGCTCAAAAACATGAAGAGCCTGAAAAAGTGTGAAAAATATGAAGAGCTTCAAAAATATGAAAAATATGAAGAGCTTCAAAAGGTGTGAAAAATATGAGGAGCATGAAACGGCCGCAAAAATAGGAGGAGCATGAATCGGTGATGAAAAACATGGAGAGCCTGAAAAGGTGTGAAAAATATGAAGAGCTTCAAAAGGTTTCAAAATGTGTGGAGCATGAAACGGTCTGAAAAATAGGAGGAGCATGAAGCGGTTTTGAAAAACATGAGGAGCCTGAAAAGGTGTGAAAAATATGAAGAGCTTGAAAAGGTGTGAAAAATATGAAGAACTTCAAAAGGTGTGAAACATATGAAGAGCTTCAAAACGTGTGAAATACATGAGGAGCATGAAACTCTCTGAAAAATAGAAGGAGCATGAAGTGGTGTTCAAAAACATGAAGAGCCTGAAAAGGTGTGAAAAATATGAAAAGCTTCAAAAGGTGTCAAAAATATGAGGAGCATGAAACGGGCTGAAAAATAGGAGAAGCATGAAGTGGTGTTGAAAAACATGAAGATCCTGAAAAGGTGTGAAAAATATGAAGAGCTTCAAAAGTGTGAAATACATGACGAGCATGAAATGGCCTGAAAAATACGAGGAACATGAAACGGTGTTCAAAAACATGAAGAGCCTGAACAGGTGTGAAAAATATGAAGAGCTTCAAAAGGTGTCAAAAATATGAGAAGCATGAAACTGTCTGAATAATAGGAGGAGCATGAAGCGGTGTTCAAAAACATGAAGAGTCTGAAAAGTTGTGAAAATATGAAGAGCTTCAAAAGGTATGAAAATATGAGGAGCAGGATACAGTTTTAAAAATAGGAGGAGCTTGAAGCGGTGTTGAAAAACATGAAGAGCCTGAAAACGTGTGAAAATATGAAGAGCTTCAAAAATATGAAAAATATGAAGAGCTTCAAAGGGTGAGAAAAATATGAAGAGCTTCAAAAGGTGTCAAAAATATGAGGAGCATGAAACGGTCTGAAAAATAGGCGGAGCATGAAGCGATGTTGAAAAACATGAAGAGCCTGAAAAGGTGTGAAAAATATGAAGAGCTTCAAAAGGTATGAAAAATATGAGGAGCATGATACAGTTTTAAAAATAGGAGGAGCATGAAGCGGTGTTGAAAAACATGAAGAGCCTGAAAACGTGTGAAAATATGAAGAGCTTCAAAAATATGAAAAATATGAAGAGCTTCAAAGGGTGAGAAAAATATGAAGAGCTTCAAAAGGTGTCAAAAATATGAGGAGCATGAAACGTTCTGAAAAATAGGAGGAGCATGAAACGGTGTTGAAATACATGAAGAGCCTGAAAATGTGTGAAAAACATGAAGAGCTTAAAAAGGTGTCAAAAATATGACTAGCATGAAACGGTCTGAAAAAGAAGAGGAGCATGAAGCGGTGTTGAAAAACATGAAGAGCCTGAAAAGGTGTGAAAAATATGAAGAGCTTCTAAAGGTGTCAAAAATATGAGGAGCATGAAACGGTCTTAAAAATACGAGGAGCATGCAGTGGTGTTGAAAAACATGAAGAGCCTGAAAAGTTGTGAAAAATATGCATAGCTTCAAAAGGTGTCAAAAATTAGATGAGCATGAAACGGTCTGAAAAATTGGAGGAGCAAGAAGTACTGTTTAAAAAAATGAAGAGCCTGAAAGGGTGTGAAAAATATGAAAAGCTTCAAAAGGTGTCAAAAATATGAGGACCTTGAAACGGTCTGAAAAATAGGAGGAGCATGAAGCGGTGTTGAAAAATATGAAGAGCCTGAAAAGGTGTGAAAAATATGAAGAACTTCTAAAGGTGTCAAAAATATGAGGAGCAAGTAACGGTCTGAAAAATAGGAGAAGCATGAAGCGGTGTTGAAAAACATGAAGAGCCTGAAAAGGTGTGAAAAATATGAAGAGCTTGAAAAGGTGTGAAATATATGAAGAGCTTCAAAAGGTGTCAAAATTGAGATGAGCATGAAACTGTCTGAAAAATAGGAGGAGCATGAAACGGTGATCAAAAACATGAAGAGCCTGAAAAGGTGTGAAAAATATGAAGAGCTTCAAAACGTGTGAAATACATGAGGAGTTTGAAACGGGCTGTAATATAGGAAAAGCATGAAGTGGTGTGGAAAAATTTGAAGAGCCTGAGAAGGTGTGAAAAATTTGAAGAGCCTGAAAAGGTGTGAAAAATATGAAGAGCCTGAAAAGGTGTGAAAATTTTGAAGAGCCTGAAAAGGTGTGAAAAATTTGAAGAGCCTGAAAAGGTGTGAAAAATTTGAAGAGCCTGAAATTGTGTGAAAAATTTGAAGAGCCTGAAAAGGTGTGAAAAACATGAAGAGCTTCAAATGGTGTGAAATACATGAGGAGCATGAAACGGTCTGAAAAATAGGAGGAGCAAGAAGGTGTGCTCAAAAACATGCAGAGCCTGAAAAAGTGTGAAAAATATGAAGAGCTTCAAAAATATGAAAAATATGAAGAGCTTCAAAAGGTGTGAAAAATATGAGGAGCATGAAACGGTCTGAAAAATATGAGGAGCATGAAGCGCTGTTCAAAAACTTGAAGAGCCTAAAAGGTGTGAAAAATATGAAGAGATTCAAAAGGTGTCAAAAATATGAGGAGCATGAAACGGCCTCAAAAATAGGAGGAGCATGAATCGGTGTTGAAAAACATGAAGAGCCTGAAAACGTGTGAAAATATGAAGAGCTTCAAAAATATGAAAAATATGAAGAGCTTCAAAGGGTGAGAAAAATATGAAAAGCTTCAAAAGGTGTCAAAAATATGAGGAGCATGAAACGGGCTGAAAAATAGGAGAAGCATGAAGTGGTGTTGAAAAACATGAAGATCCTGAAAAGGTGTGAAAAATATGAAGAGCTTCAAAAGTGTGAAATACATGACGAGCATGAAATGGCCTGAAAAATACGAGGAACATGAAACGGTGTTCAAAAACATGAAGAGCCTGAAAAGGTGTGAACAATATGAAGAGCTTCAAAAGGTGTCAAAAATATGAGGAGCATGAAAACGTATGAAAAATTGGAGGAGCATGAAGTGGTGTTGAAAAACATTAAGAGCCTGAAAGGGTGTGAAAAATATGAAGAGCTTCAAAAGGTGTCAAAAATATGAGAAGCATGAAACTGTCTGAATAATAGGAGGAGCATGAAGCGGTGTTCAAAAACATGAAGAGTCTGAAAAGGTGTGAAAAATATGAACAGCTTCAAAAGGTGTCAAAAATATGAGGAGCATGAAACGGTCTGAAAAATGGGAGGAGTATGAAATGGTGATCAAAAACATGAAGAGCCTGAAAAGGTGTGAAAAATGTGAAGAGCTTCAAAAGGTGTGAAAGACATGAGGAGCATGAAACGGGCTGAAAAATAGGAGAAGAATGAAGTGGTGTTAAAAAACATGAAGAGCCTGAAAAAGTGTGAAAAATATGAAAAGCTTCAAAAGGTGTGAAATACATGAGGAGCATGAAACTCTCTGAAAAATAGAAGGAGCATGAAGTGGTGTTCAAAAACATGAAGAGCCTGAAAAGTTGTGAAAATATGAAGAGCTTCAAAAATATGAAAAATATGAAGAGCTTCAAAGGGTGAGAAAAATATGAAGAGCTTCAAAAGGTGTCAAAAATATGAGGAGCATGAAACGGTCTGAAAAATAGGCGGAGCATGAAGCGATGTTGAAAAACATGAAGAGCCTGAAAAGGTGTGAAAAATATGAAGAGCTTCAAAAGGTATGAAAAATATGAGGAGCATGATACAGTTTTAAAAATAGGAGGAGCATGAAGCGGTTTTGAAAAACATGAAGAGCCTGAAAACGTGTGAAAATATGAAGAGCTTCAAAAATATGAAAAATATGAAGAGCTTCAAAGGGTGAGAAAAATATGAAGAGCTTCAAAATGTGTCAAAAATATGAGGAGCATGAAACGTTCTGAAAAATAGGAGGAGCATGAAGCGGTGTTGAAATACATGAAGAGCCTGAAAATGTGTGAAAAACATGAAGAGCTTAAAAAGGTGTCAAAAATATGAGGAGCATGAAACGGTCTGAAAAAGAAGAGGAGCATGAAGCGGTGTTGAAAAACATGAAGAGCCTGAAAAGGTGTGAAAAATATGAAGAGCTTCTAAAGGTGTCAAAAATATGAGGAGCATGAAACGGTCTTAAAAATACGAGGAGCATGCAGTGGTGTTGAAAAACATGAAGAGCCTGAAAAGTTGTGAAAAATATGCATAGCTTCAAAAGGTGTCAAAAATTAGATGAGCATGAAACGGTCTGAAAAATTGGAGGAGCAAGAAGTACTGTTTAAAAAAATGAAGAGCCTGAAAGGGTGTGAAAAATATGAAAAGCTTCAAAAGGTGTCAAAAATATGAGGACCTTGAAACGGTCTGAAAAATAGGAGGAGCATGAAGCGGTGCTGAAAAATATGAAGAGCCTGAAAAGGTGTGAAAAATATGAAGAACTTCTAAAGGTGTCAAAAATATGAGGAGCACGTAACGGTCTGAAAAATAGGAGAAGCATGAAGCGGTGTTGAAAAACATGAAGAGCCTGAAAAGGTGTGAAAAATATGAAGAGCTTCAAAAGTGTGAAATACATGACGAGCATGAAATGGCCTGAAAAATACGAGGAACATGAAACGGTGTTCAAAAACATGAAGAGCCTGAAAAGGTGTGAACAATATGAAGAGCTTCAAAAGGTGTCAAAAATATGAGGAGCATGAAACTGTCTGAATAATAGGAGGAGCATGAAGCGGTGTTCAAAAACATGAAGAGTCTGAAAAGGTGTGAAAAATATGAACAGCTTCAAAAGGTGTCAAAAATATGAGGAGCATGAAACGGTCTGAAAAATGGGAGGAGTATGAAATGGTGATCAAAAACATGAAGAGCCTGAAAAGGTGTGAAAAATGTGAAGAGCTTCAAAAGGTGTGAAAGACATGAGGAGCATGAAACGGGCTGAAAAATAGGAGAAGAATGAAGTGGTGTTAAAAAACATGAAGAGCCTGAAAAAGTGTGAAAAATATGAAAAGCTTCAAAAGGTGTGAAATACATGAGGAGCATGAAACTCTCTGAAAAATAGAAGGAGCATGAAGTGGTGTTCAAAAACATGAAGAGCCTGAAAAGTTGTGAAAATATGAAGAGCTTCAAAAATATGAAAAATATGAAGAGCTTCAAAGGGTGAGAAAAATATGAAGAGCTTCAAAAGGTGTCAAAAATATGAGGAGCATGAAACGGTCTGAAAAATAGGCGGAGCATGAAGCGATGTTGAAAAACATGAAGAGCCTGAAAAGGTGTGAAAAATATGAAGAGCTTCAAAAGGTATGAAAAATATGAGGAGCATGATACAGTTTTAAAAATAGGAGGAGCATGAAGCGGTTTTGAAAAACATGAAGAGCCTGAAAACGTGTGAAAATATGAAGAGCTTCAAAAATATGAAAAATATGAAGAGCTTCAAAGGGTGAGAAAAATATGAAGAGCTTCAAAATGTGTCAAAAATATGAGGAGCATGAAACGTTCTGAAAAATAGGAGGAGCATGAAGCGGTGTTGAAATACATGAAGAGCCTGAAAATGTGTGAAAAACATGAAGAGCTTAAAAAGGTGTCAAAAATATGAGGAGCATGAAACGGTCTGAAAAAGAAGAGGAGCATGAAGCGGTGTTGAAAAACATGAAGAGCCTGAAAAGGTGTGAAAAATATGAAGAGCTTCTAAAGGTGTCAAAAATATGAGGAGCATGAAACGGTCTTAAAAATACGAGGAGCATGCAGTGGTGTTGAAAAACATGAAGAGCCTGAAAAGTTGTGAAAAATATGCATAGCTTCAAAAGGTGTCAAAAATTAGATGAGCATGAAACGGTCTGAAAAATTGGAGGAGCAAGAAGTACTGTTTAAAAAAATGAAGAGCCTGAAAGGGTGTGAAAAATATGAAAAGCTTCAAAAGGTGTCAAAAATATGAGGACCTTGAAACGGTCTGAAAAATAGGAGGAGCATGAAGCGGTGCTGAAAAATATGAAGAGCCTGAAAAGGTGTGAAAAATATGAAGAACTTCTAAAGGTGTCAAAAATATGAGGAGCAAGTAACGGTCTGAAAAATAGGAGAAGCATGAAGCGGTGTTGAAAAACATGAAGAGCCTGAAAAGGTGTGAAAAATATGAAGAGCTTGAAAAGGTGTGAAATATATGAAGAGCTTCAAAAGGTGTCAAAATTGAGATGAGCATGAAACTGTCTGAAAAATAGGAGGAGCATGAAACGGTGATCAAAAACATGAAGAGCCTGAAAAGGTGTGAAAAATATGAAGAGCTTCAAAAGGTGTGAAATACATGAGGAGTTTGAAACGGGCTGAAATATAGGAGAAGCATGAAGTGGTGTGGAAAAATTTGAAGAGCCTGAAAAAGTGTGAAAAATTTGAAGAGCCTGAAAAGGTGTGAAAAATATGAAGAGCCTGAAAAGGTGTGAAAAATTTGAAGAGCCTGAAAAGGTGTGAAACATTTGAAGAGCCTGAAAATGTGTGAAAAATTTGAAGAGCCTGAAAAGGTGTGAAAAATTTGAAGAGCCTGAAAAGGTGTGAAAAATATGAAGAGCTTCAAATCGTGTGAAATACAAGAGGAGCATGAAACTCTCTGAAAAATAGGAGGAGCATGAAGCGGTTTTCAAAAACATGAAGAGCTTAAAAAGTTGTGAAAAATATGAAAAGCTTCAAGAGGTGTCAAAAATGAGATGAGCATGAAACGGTCTGAACAATAGGAGGATCATGAAACGGTGTTGAAAAACATGAAGAGCCTGAAAAGTTGTGAAAAATATAAAGAGCTTCAAAATGTGTCAAAATATGAGCAGCATGAAACGGTGTGAAAAATAGGAGGAGCATGAAGATGTGTTCAAAAACATGAAGAGCCTGAAAAGGTGTGAAAAATATGAAGAGCTTCAAAAGGTGTGAAAAATATGAGGACCATGAAACGGTCTGAAAAATAGAAGCAGCATGAAACGGTGTTGAAAAACATGAAGAGCCTGAAAGGTGTGAAAAATATGAAGAGCTTCAAAACGTGTGAAATACATGAGGAGCATGAAACGGTCTGAAAATTAGGGGAAGCATGAAGTGGTGTGGAAAAACATGAAGAGCCTGAAAAGTTGTGAAAAAAATGAAGAGCTTCAAAAGTTGTCAAAAATATGAAGAGCATGAAATGGTTTGAAAAATAGGAGGATCATGAAGCGGTGATCAAAAACATGAAGATCCTGAAAAGGTGTGAAAAGTATGAACAGCTTCAAAAGGTGTCAAAAAAGAGATGAGCATGAAACGGTCTGAAAAATAGGAGGAGCATGAATCAGTGTTGAAAAACATGAAGAGCCTGAAAAGGTGTGAGAAATATGAAGAGCTTCAAAAATGTGAAAAATATGAAGAGCTTCAAAAGTTGTCAAAAATTAGATGAGCATGAAACGGTCTGAAAAATAGGAGGTGCATGAAGTGGTGTTCAAAAACATGAAGAGCCTGAAATGGTGTGAAATATATGAACACCTTCAAAACGTGTGAAAAATATGAGGAGCTTCAAAAAGTGTCAAAATTATGAGGAGCATGAAACGGTCTGAAAAATAGGAGGAGCATGAAGCGGTGTTGAAAAGTACGAGGAGCATGAAGAGGTGTTGAAAAAAATGAAGAGCCTGAAAAGGTGTGAAAAATATGAAGAGCTTCAAAAGTTGTCAAAAATTAGATGAGCATGAAACGGTCTGAAAAATAGGAGGAGCATGAAGTGGTGTTGAAAAACATGAAGAGCCTGAAATGGTGTGAAATATATGAACACCTTCAAAACGTGTGAAAAATATGAGGAGCTTCAAAAAGTGTCAAAATTATGAGGAGCATGAAACGGTCTGAAAAATAGGAGGAGCATGAAGCGGTGTTGAAAAATACGAGGAGCATGAAGAGGTGTTGAAAAAAATGAAGAGCCTGAAAAGGTGTGAAAAATATGAAGAGCTTCTAAAGGTGTCAAAAATATGAGGAGCCTGAAACGGTCTAAAAAATAGGAGGGGCATGAAGCGATGTTGAAAAACATGCAGAGCCTGAAAATGTGTGAAAAATATGAAGATCTTCTAAAGGTGTCAAATATATGAGGACAATGAAATGGCCTGAAAAATTGGAGGAGCATGAAGTGGTGTTGAAAAACATGAAGAGCTTGAAAAGGTGTGAAAAATATAAAGAGCTTCAAAAGGTGTCAAAATTATGAGGAGCATGAAACGGTCTGAAAAATAGGAGGAGCATGAAGTGGTGTTGAAACACATGAAGATCCTGAAATGGTGTGAAATATATGAAGACCTTCAAAATGTGTGAAACTTATGAGGAGCTTCAAAACGTGTCAAAAATATGAGGAGCATGTAATGGTCTGAAAAATCGGAGGAGCATGAAGTGGTGTTCAAAAACATGAAGAGCCTGAAAAGGTGAGAAAAATACGAAGAGCTTCTAAAGGTGTGAAAAATATGAAGAGCTTCAAAAAGGATGAAAAATATGAGGAGCATGAAACTGTCAGAAAAATAGGAGGATCATGAAGCGGTGTTGAAAAACATGAAGAGCCTGAAAAGGTGAGAAAAATAAGAAGAGCTTCTAAAGGTGTGAAAAATATGAGGAGCATGAAACGGTCTCAAAATAGGAGGAGCATGAAACGGTCTGAAAAATAGGAGGAGCATGAAGCGGTGATGAAAAAAAAGAAGAGCATGAAATGGTTTGAAGAATATGAGGAGCTTCAAAAGGTATCAAAAATAGGAGTAGCATGAAGCCGTGTTGAAAAACATGAAGAGCCTGAAAAGGTGTGAAAAATATGAAGAGCATGAAACGGTCTGAAAAATAGGTGGAGCATGAAGCGGTGTTCAGAAGCATGAAGAGCCTGAAAACTGTGAAAAATATGAAGAGCTTCAAAAAGTGTGAAAAATATGAAGAGTTTCAAAAGGTGTGAAAAATATGAGGAGCATGAAATTGTCTGAAAAATAGGAGGAGCATGAAGCGGTGTTGAAATACATGAAGAGCCTGTAAAGGTTTGAAAAATATGAAGAGCTTCAAAAGGTGTGAAAAATATGAAGAGCTTCAAAATTTGTCAAAAATAAGAGGAGAAAGACTCGGTCTGAAAAATAGGAGGAGCATGAAGCGGTGTTGAAATACATGAAGAGCCTGTAAAGGTTTGAAAAATATGAAGAGCTTCAAAAGGTGTGAAAAATATGAAGAGCTTCAAAATGTGTCAAAAATAGGAGGAGCATGACACGGTCTGAAAAATAGGAGGAGCATGAAGCGGTGTTGAAAAACATGAAGAGCCTGAAAAGGTGTAAAAAACATGAAGAGCCTAAAAAGGTGTCAAAAATATGAGGAATATGAAACGGTCTTAAAAATAGGAGGATCATGAAGAGGTGTTGAAAAACATGAAGTTCCTGAAAAGGTGTGAAATATATGAAGAGCTTCAAAAGTTGTGAAATATATGAGGAGCATGAAACGGTCTGAAAAATAGGAGGAGCATGAAACGGTGTTCAAAAACATGAGGAGCTTCAAAAGGTGTGAAAAATATGAACAGCTTCAAAAGGTGTCAAAAATGAGATGAGTAAAAAACGGTCTGAAAAATGGGAGGAGCATGAAGTTGTGTTGAAAATAATGAAGAGCCTGTAAAGGTGTGAAAAATATGAGGAGCATGATACGGTCTGAAAAATAGGAGGAGCATGAAGTGGTTGTGAAAAAACATGAAGAGCCGGAAAACGTGTGCAAAATATGACGAGCTTCAAAGGTGTGAAATACATGAGAAGCTTGAAACGGTCTGAAAAATAGGAGGAGCATGAAGCGATGTTGAAAAACATGAAGAGCCTTAAAATGTGTGAAAAATATGAAGAGCTTCAAAAAGTGTGAAAAATATGAGGATCATGAAACGGTCTGAAAAATAGGAGGAGCATGAAGCGGGGTTGAAAAACATGAAGAGCCTGAAAAGGTGTGACAAATATGAAGAGCTTCAAAAGGTGTGAAATACATGAGGAGCATGAAACGATCTGAAAAATAGGAGGAGCATGATGCGGTGTTCAAAAACATGCAGAGTCTGAAAAGGTGTGAAAATTATGAAGAGCTTCAAAAGGTTTGAAAAATATGAAGAGCTTCAAAAGGTGTGAAAAATGAGATGAGCATAAAACGGTCTGAAAAATAGGAGGAGCATGAAGCGGTGTTCAAAAACATGAAGAGCCTGAAAAGATGTGAGAAATATGAAGAGCTTCAAAAGATGTCAAAAATATGAGGAGCATGAAACGGTCTGAAAAATAGGAGGAGCAAGAAATGGTGTTCAAACACATGAAGAGCCTGAAAAGGTGTGAAAAATATGAAGAGCTTCAAAAGGTGTGAAATACATGAGGAGCATTAAACGGTTTAAAAATTAGGAGGAGCATGAAGCGGTGTTCAAAAACATGAAGAGCCTGAAAAGGTGTTAAAAATATGAATAGCTTCAAAAGGTGTGAAAAATATGAGGAGCATGAAACGGTCTGAAGAATAGGAGGAGCATGAAGCGGTGTTGAAAAACATGAGGAGCCTGAAAAGGTGTGACAAATATGAAGAGTTCCAAAAGGTGTGAAAAATATGAGGAGCATGATACGGTCTGAAAAATAGGAGGAGCATGAACCAGTGTTCAAAAACATGAAGAGCCTGAAAAGGTGTGAAAAATATGAACAGCTTCAAAAGGTGTGAAAAATATGAGGAGCATGAAACGGTCTGAAAAATAGGAGGAGCATGAAGCGGTGTTGAAAAACATGAGGAGCCTGAAAAGGTGTGACAAATATGAAGAGCTTCAAAAGGTGTGAAATACATGAGGAGCATGAAACGGTCTCAAAAATAGGAGGAGCAAGAAACGGTGTTGAAAAACATGAAGAGACTGACGAGGTGTCAGAAATATGAAGAACTTCAAAAGGTGTCAAAGATATGAGGAGCATGAAACGGTCTGAAAAATCGGAGGAGCATCAAGGGGTGTTGAAATACATGAAGAGCCTGAAAATGTGTGAAAAATATAAAGAGCTTCAAAAGATGTGAAAAATATGAAGAGCTTCAAAAGGTGTCAAAAATATGAGGAGCATGAAACTGTCTGAAAAATAGGAGGAGCATGAAGCGGTGTTGAAAAACATGAATAGCCTGAAAATGTGTGAGAAATATGAAGAGCTTCAACAGGTGTCAAAAATATGATTAGCATGAAACGGTCTGAAAAATAGGAGGAGCATGAAGCGGTGTTGAAAAACATGAATAGCCTGAAAATGTGTGAAATATATGAAGAGCTTAAAAATGTGTCAAATATATGAGGAGCATGAAACGGTCTGAAAAATAGGAGGATGATGAAACGGTGTTGAAAAACAATAAGAGCCTGAAAAGGTGTGAAAAATATGAAGAGCTTCAAAAGGTGTCAAAATTTGAGGAGCATGAAAAGGTCTGAAAAATAGGAGGAGAATGAAGCTGTTTTCAAAATCATGAAGAGCCTATAAATGTGTGAAAAATATGAAGAGCTTCAAAAGGTGTTAAAATTTGAAGAGCAGGAAACGGTCTGAAAAACAGGAGGAGAATGAAGTGGTGTCCAAAAACATGAAGAGCCTGAAAAGGTGTGAAAAATATGAAGAGCTTCAAAATGTGTCAAAAATATGAGGAGCATGAAATGGTCTGAAAAATAGGAGGAGCATGAGGCGGTGTTCAAAAACATGAAGAGCCTGAAAAGGTGTGAAAAATATGAAGAGCTTCAAAAGGTGTCAAAAATATGAGGAGCATGAAACGGTCTGAAAAATAGGAGGAGCATGAAACGGTGATCAAATACATGAAGAGCCTGAAAAAGTGTGAAAAATATGAAGAGCTTCAAAAGGTGTGAAATACATGAGGAGCATGAAACTCTCTGAAAAATAGAAATAGCATGAAGCGTTGTTGAAAAACATGAAGAGCCTGAAAACGTGTGAAAATATGAAGAGCTTCAAAAATAAGAAAAATATGAAGAGCTTCAAAAGGTGTGAAATACATGAGGAGCATGAAACTCTCTGAAAAATAGAAATAGCATGAAGCGGTGTTGAAAAACATGAAGAGCCTGAAAACGTGTGAAAATATGAAGAGCTTCAAAAATATGAAAAATATGAAGAGCTTCAAAAGGTGTGAAAAATTTGAAGAGCTTCAAAATGTGTCAAAATGAGATGAGCATGAAACGGTCTGAAAAATAGGAGGAGCATGAAGCGGTGTGGAAAATCATAAAGAGCCTGAAAAGTTGTGAAAAATATGAAGAGCTTCAAAAGACGTGAAAAATTTGAAGAGCTTCAAAAGGTGTCAAAATGAGATGAGCATGAAACGGTCTGAAAAATAGGAGGAGCATGAAGTGGTGTTGAAAAAAATGAAGAGCCTGAAAAGGTGTGAAATATATAAAGAGCTTCAAAAGGTGTCAAAAATATGAGGAGAATGAAACGGTCTGCAAATTCGGAGAAGCCTGAAATGGTGTTCAAAAACATGAAGAGCCTGAAAAGGTGTGAAAAACATGAAGAGCCTGAAAAGGTGTGAAAAATATGAAGAGCTTCAAAAGGTGTGATATACATGAGGAGCATGAAACGGGCTGAAAAATAGGAGAAGCATGAAGGGGTGTGGAAAAACATGAAGAGCCTGAAAAGTTTTGAAAAATATGAAGAGCTTCTAAAGGTGTGAAATACATGAGGAGCATGAAACTCTCTGAAAAATAGAAATAGCATGAAGCGGTGTTGAAAAACATGAAGAGCCTGAAAACGTGTGAAAAATATGAAGAGCATCAAAAGGTGTGAAAAATATGAAGAGCTTCAAAAGGTGTAAAAAATGAGATGAGCATGAAACCTTCTGAAAAATAGGAGGAGCATGAAGTGGTTTTGAAAAAAATGAAGAGCCTGAAAAGTTGTGAAACATATGAAGAGCTTCAAAAGGTGTCAAAATTATGAGGAGCATGAAACGGCCTGAAAAATTGGAGGAGCATGAAGCGGTGTTCAAAAATATGAAGAGCCTGAAAAGGTGTGAAAAATATGAAGAGTTTCAAAAGGTGTCAAAAATATGAGGAGCATGAAAGTGTCTGAAAAATAGGAGGAGCATGAAGCGGTGTTTAAAAACATGAGGAGGCTGAGAACTTGTGAAAAATATGAAGAGCTTCAAAAGGTGTCAAAAAAGAGATGAGCATGAAACGGTCTGAAAAATAGGAGGAGCATGAAGTGGATTTGAAAAAAATGAAGAGCCTGAAAAGGTGTGAAAAATATAAAGAGCTTCAAAAGGTGTGAAATATATGAGGAGCATGAAACGGTCTGAAAAATAGGAGGAGTATGCAGCGGTTGAAAAACATGAAGAGCCTGAAAAGGTGTGAAAAATATGAAGAGCTCCAAAAGGTGTCAAAAATATGTGGAGCGTGAAACGGTCTCAAAAATAGGAGGAGCGTGAAGCGGTGATGAAAAACATGCAAAGCCTGAAAAAGTGTGATAAAATATGAAGAGCTTCAAAGGTGTCAAATATATGAGGAACAAGAAACGGTCGCAAAAATAGGAGGAGCATGAAGCGGTGTTGAAAAACATGAAGAGCCTGAAAAGGTGTGAAAAATATGAGAGCTTCAAAAGGTGTCAATAATAAGAGGTGCATGAAACAGTCTGAAAAATAGGAGGAGCATGAAAGTGTCTGAAAAATAGGAGAAGCATGAAGCGGTGTTGAAAAACATGAAGAGCATGAAAAAGTGTGAAAAATATGAAGAGGTTGAAAATGTGTGAAATATATGAAGAGCTTCAAAAGGTGTCAAAAATGAGATGAGCATGAAACGGTCTGAAAAATAAGAGGAGCATGAAATGGTGATCAAAACGTGAAGAGCCTGAAAAGGTGTGAAAAATATGAAGAGCTTCAAAAGGTGTGAAATACATGAGGAGCATGAAACGGGCTGAAAAATAGGAGAAGCATGAAGTGGTGTGGAAAAACATGAAGAGCCTGAAAAGGTGTGAAAAATATGAAGAGCTTCAAAAGGTGTGAAATACATGAGGAGCATGAAACTCTCTGAAAAATAGAAGGAGCATGAAGCGGTGTTCAAACATGAAGAGCCTGAAAAGGTGTGAAAAATATGAAGAGCTTCAAAAGGTGTCAAAAATATTAGGAGCATGAAACGGTCTGAAAAATAGGAGGAGCACGAAGCGGTGTTCAAAAACATGAAGAGCCTGAAAAGGTGTGAAAATATGAAGAGCTTCAAAAGGTGTAAAAATATGAGAAGCATGAAACGGTCTGAAAAATAGGAGGAGCATTAAGCGGTGTTCAAAAACATGAAGAGCGTGAAAAGATGTGAAAAAAAGGAAGAGCTTCAAAAGGTGTCAAAAATATGAGAAGCATGAAACGGTCTGAAAAATATGAGGAGCATGAAGCGGTGTTGAAAAACATGCAGAGCCTGAGAACTTGTGAAAAATGTGAAGAGCTTCAAAAGGTGTCAAAAATATGAGGAGAATGAAACGGTCTGAAAAATAGGAGGAACATGAAGCGGTGTTGAAAAACATGAAGAGTTTGAAAAGGTGTGAAAGATATGTAGAGTTTCTAAAGATGTCAAAAATATGAGGAACATGAAACGGTCTGAAAAATAGGAGGAGCATGAAGTGGTGTTGAAAAACATGAAGAGCCTGAAAAGGTGTGAAAAATTTGAAGAGCTTCAAAAGGTGAGAAATACATGAGGAGCATGAAACTCTCTGAAAAATAGGAAAGCATGAACCGGTGTTGAAAAACATGAAGAGCCTGAAAAGGTGTGAAAAATATGAGAGCTTCAAAAGGTGTCAATAATAAGAGGTGCATGAAACAGTCTGAAAAATAGGAGGAGCATGAATCTGTCTGAAAAATAGGAGAAGCATGAAGCGGTGTTGAAAAAAATGAAGAGCCTGAAAAGGTGTGAAAAATATGAAAAGCTTCAAAAGGTGTCAAAAATATGAGGAGCATGAAACGGTCTGAAAAATGGGTGGAGCATGAAGCGGTGTTGAATAATATGAAGAGCCTGGAATGGTGTGCAAAATATGAAGAGCTTCAAAAGGTGTGAAATATATGAAGAGCTTCAAAAGGTGTCAAAAATGAGATGAGCAAGAAACGGTCTGAAAAATAGGAGGAGCATGAAACGATGATCAAAAACATGAAGAGCCTGAAAAGGTGTGAAAAATATGAAGAGCTTCAAAAGGTGTGAAATACATGAGGAGCATGAAACGGGCTGAAAAAAAGGAGAAGCATGAAGGGGTGTGGCAAAACATGAAGAGCCTGAAAAGGTTTGAAAAATATGAAGAGCTTCAAAACGTGTGAAATACATGAGGAGCATGAAACTCTCTGAAAAATAGAAATAGCATGAAGCGGTGTTGAAAAACATGAAGAGCCTGAAAACGTGTGAAAATATGAAGAGCTTCAAAAATATGAAAAATATGAAGAGTTTCAAAAGGTGTGAAAAATTTGAAGAGCTTCAAAAGGTGTCAAAAGGAGATGAGCATGAAACGGTCTGAAAAATAGGAGGAGCATGAAGCGGTGTTGAAAATCATAAAGAGCCTGAAAAGTTTTGAAAAATATGAAGAGCTTCAAAAGACGTGAAAAATTTGAAGAGCTTCAAAAGGTGTCAAAATGAGATGAGCATGAAACGGTCTGAAAAATAGGAGGAGCATGAAGTGGTGTTGAAAAAAATGAAGAGCCTGAAAAGGTGTGAAATATATAAAGAGCTTCAAAAGGTGTCAAATATATGAGGAGAATGAAACGGTCTGCAAATTCGGAGAAGCCTGAAATGGTGTTCAAAAACATGAAGAGACTGAAAAGGTGTGAAAAACATGAAGAGCCTGAAAAGGTGTGAAAAATATGAAGAGCTTCAAAAGGTGTAAAAAATGAGATGAGCATGAAATCGTCTGAAAAATAGGAGGAGCATGAAGTGGTGTTGAAAAAAATGAAGAGCCTGAAAAGGTGTGAAACATATGAAGAGCTTCAAAAGGTGTCAAAATTATGAGGAACATGAAACGGCCTGAAAAATTGGAGGAGCATGAAGCGGTGTTCAAAAATATGAAGAGCCTGAAAAGGTGTGAAAAATATGAAGAGCTTCAAAAGGTGTGAAATACATGAGTAGTTTGAAACGGGCTGAAAAATAGGAGAAGTATGAAGTGGTGTGGAAAAATATGAAGAGCGTGAAAAGGTGTGGAAAATATGAAGAGCTTCAAATGGTGTGAAATACATGAGGAGCATGAAACTCTCTGAAAAATAGAAGGAGCATGAGCGGTGTTCAAACATGAAGAGCCTGAAAAGGTGTGAAAAATATGAAGAGCTTCAAACGGTGTCAAAAATATGAGGAGCATGAAACGGTCTGAAAAATAGGAGGAGCAAGAAGCCGTGTTCAAAAACATGAAGAGGCTGAAAAGGTCTGAAAAATATGAAGAGCTTGAAAAGGTGTGAAATATATGAAGAGCTTCAAAAGGTGTCAAAAATGAGATGAGCATGAAACGGTGTGAAAAATAGGAGGAGCATGAAGCGGTTTTGAAAAAAATGAAGAGGCTGAAAAGGTGTGAAATATATGAAGAGCTTCAAGAGGTGTCAAAAATATGAAGAGCAGGAAATGGTCTGAAAAATAGGAGGAGCATGAAGCGGTGTTGAAAAACATGAAGAGTCTGAAAAGGTGTGAAAGATATGAAGAGTTTCTAAAGATGTCAAAAATATGAGGAGTATGAAACGGTCTGAAAAATAGGAGGAGCAAGCAACGGTGATCAAAAACATGGAGAGCCTTAAAAGGTGTGAAAAATATGACGAGCTTCAAAAGGTGTGAAAAACATGAGGAGCATGAAACGGGCTGAAAAATAGGAGAAGCATGAAGTGGTGTTGAAAAACATGAAGAGCC
The DNA here is from genome assembly GCF_033118175.1 of Dama dama. NCBI lineage: Eukaryota > Metazoa > Chordata > Mammalia > Artiodactyla > Cervidae > Dama > Dama dama. The sequence goes on along the minus strand of NC_083706.1, from coordinate 9,466,001 downwards.
TGAAAAGGAGTGAAAAATATGAAGAGCTTCAAAAGGTGTCAAACATATGAAGAGCAGGAAATGGTCTGAAAAATAGGAGGAGCATGAAGCGGTGTTGAAAAACATGAAGAGTCTGAAAAGGTGTGAAAGATATGAAGTGTTTCTAAAGATGTCAAAAATATGAGGAGCATGAAACGGTCTGAAAAATAGGAGGAGCAAGCAACGATGATCAAAAACATGGAGAGCCTTAAAAGGTGTGAGAAATATGACGAGCTTCAAAAGGTGTGAAAAACATGAGGAGCATGAAACGGGCTGAAAAATAGGAGAAGCATGAAGTGGTCTTGAAAAACATGAAGAGCCTGAAAAAGTGTGAAAAATATAAAGAGCTTCAGAAGGTGTGAAAAATATTAAGAGCTTCAACAGGTGTCAAAAATTAGATGAGCATGAAACGGTCTGAAAAATTGGAGGAGCAAAAAGTAGTGTTGAAAAAAATGAAGAGCCTGAAAAGGTGTGAAAAATATGAAAAGCTTCAAAAGGTGTCAAAAATATGAGGAGCATGAAACGGTCTGAAAAGTAGGTGGAGCATGAAGCGGTGTTGAAAAATATGAAGAGCCTGGAAAGGTGTGCAAAATATGAAGAGCTTCAAAAGGTGTGAAATATATGAAGAGCTTCAAAAGGTGTCGAAAATGACATGAGCATGAAACGGTCTGAAAAATAGGAGGAGCATGAAACGGTGATCAAAAACATGAAGAGCCTGAAAAGGTGTGAAAAATATGAAGAGCTTCAAAAAGTGTGAAATACATGAGGAGCATGAAACGGGCTGTAAAATAGGAGAAGCATGAAGGGGTGTGGAAAAACATGAAGAGCCTGAAAAGTTGTGAAACATATGAAGAGCTTCAAAAGGTGTCAAAATTATGAGGAGCATGAAACGGCCTGAAAAATTGGAGGAGCATGAAGCGGTGTTCAAAAATATGAAGAGCCTGAAAAGGTGTGAAAAATATGAAGAGCTTCAAAAGGTGTCACAATTATGAGGAGCATGAAACGGCCTGAAAAATTGGAGGAGCATGAAGCGGTGTTCAAAAATATGAAGAGCCTGAAAAGTTGTGAAACGTATGAAGAGCTTCAAAAGGTGTCAAAATTATGAGGAGCATGAAACGGCCTGAAAAATTGGAGGAGCATGAAGCGGTGTTCAAAAATATGAAGAGCCTGAAAAGGTGTGAAAAATATTCAGAGCTTCAAAATGTGTCAAATATATGAGGAGCATGAAACGGCCTGAAAAATAGGAGGAGCATGAAACGGTGATTAAAAACATGAAGAGCCTGAAAAGGTCTGAAAAATATGAAGAGCTTCAAAAGGTGTGAAAAACATGAGGAGCATGAAACAGGCCGAAAAATAGGTGAAGCATGAAGTGGTGTGGAAAAACATGAAGAGCCTAAAATATTGTGAGAAATATGAAGAGCTTCAAAAGATGTGAAATACATGAGGAGCAAGAAACTCTCTGAAAAATAGGAGGAGCATGAAGCGATGTCAAAAATATGAAGAGCCTAAAAAGTTGTGAGAAATATGAAGAGCTTCAAAAGGTGTCAAAAATGAGATGAGCATGAAACGGTCTGAAAAATAGGAGGAGCAAGAAGCGGTGTTGAAAAACATGAAGAGCCTAAAAAGTTGTGAAAAATATGAAAAGCTTCAAAAGGGGTCAAAAATGAGATGAGCATGAAACGGTCCGAAAAATAGGATGATCATGTAACGGTGTTGAAAAACATGAAGAGCCAGAAAAGGTTGAAAAATATGAAAAGCTTCAAAAGGGGTCAAAAATGAGATGAGCATGAAACGGACTGAAAAATAGGAGGATCATGAAACGATATTGAAAAACATGAAGAGCCTGAAAAGGTCTGAAAATTAATAGGAGCTTCAAAAGGTGTGAAAAATATGAGGAGCATGAATCGGTCTGAAAAATAGGAGTAGCATGTAGGTGTGTTCAAAAACATGAAGAGCCTGAAAACGTGTGAAAAATATTAAGAGCTTCAAAAGGTGTCAAAAATATGAGGAGCATGAAACGGTCTGAAAAATAGGAGGAGCATGAAGCGTCGTTGAAAAACGTGAAGAGCCTGAAAACGTGTGAAAAATATTAAGAGCTTCAAAAGGTGTGAAAAATATTAGGAGCATGAATCGGTCTGAAAAATAGGAGGAGCATGAAGCGTTGTTGAAAAAAGTGAAGAGCCTGAAAATGTGTGAAAAATATTAAGAGCTTCAAAAGGTGTGAAAAATATGAAGAACTTCAAAAGGTATCAAAAATCGAAGAGCAGGAAATGGTCTGAAAAATAGGAGGAGCATGAAGTGGTGTTAAAAACATGAAGAGCCTGAAAAGGTGTGAAATATAGGAAGAGCTTCAAAAGGTGTCAAAAGTATGAGGAGAATGAAACGGTCTAAAAATAGGAGGAGAATGAAGTGGTGTTGAAAAACATGAAGAGCTTGAAAAGTGTGAAAAATATGAAGAGCTTCTAAAGGTGTCAAAAATATGAGGAGCATGAAAAGGTCTGACAAATAGGAGAAGCATGAAGTGGTGTTGAAAAAAAAAGAGCTTGAAAAGTGTGAAAAATATGAAGAGCATCAAAAGGTGTCAAAAATATGAGGAGCATGAAACGGTCTGAAAAATAGGAGGTTCATGAAGCGGTGTTGAAAAACATGAAGAGCCTGAAAACGTGTGAAAAAATATGAAGAGCTTCAAAAGGTGTGAAAAATATGAAGAGCTTCAAAAGGTGTCAAAAATTTGAGGAGCAAGAGACCGTCTGAAAAACAGGAGGAGCATGAAGCGGTGTTGAAAAACATGAAGAGCATGAAAAGATGCCCAAAACATGAAGAGCTTCAAATGGTGTTAAAAATATGAGGAGCATAAAACGTTCTGAAGTATAGGAGGAGCATGAAGCGGTGTTGAAAAACATGAAGAGCATGAAAAGGTGCCGAAAATATGAAGAGCTTCAAAAGGTATCAAAAATGGGAGCAGCATGAAACGGTCGGAAAAATAGGAGGAGCATGAAGCGATGTTGAAAAACATGAAGAGCCTGAAAAGGTGTGAAATACTTGAAGAGCTTCAAAAGGTGTCAAAAATAGGAGGAGTCTGAAACGGTCTGAAATCTAGGAGGAGCATGAAGTGGTACTGAAAAACATGAAAAACCTGTAAAGATGTGAAAAATATGAAGAGCTTCAAAAGGTGTCAAAAATGTGAGGAGCATGAAACGGTCAGAAAAATAGGAGGAGCATGAAGCGGTGTCAAAAATATGAAGAGCCTCAAAAGTTGTGAAAAATATGAAGAGCTTCAAAAAGTGTCAAAAATACGAGGATCATGAAACGGTCTGAAAAATAGGAGAAGCATGAAGTGTTGTTGAAAAACATGAAGAGCCTGAAAAGGTGTGAAATATATGAAGAGCTTCAAAAGGTGTCAAAAATATGAGGAGCATGAAACGGTGTGAAAATAGGAGGAGGATGAACCGGTCTGAAAAATAATAGGAGCATGAATCGATGTTGAAAACATGAAGAGCATGAAGAGGTGTGAAAAATATGAAGAGCTTCAAAAGGTGTCAAAAATATTAGGAGCAAGAAACGGTCTGAAAAATAGGAGGAACATGAAGCGGTGTTGAAAAACATGAAGAGCCTGAAAATGTGTGAAAAATATGAAGGGCTTTAAAAGGTGTCAAAAATATGAGGCGCCTGTAACGGTCTGAAAAATAGGAGGAGCATGAAGCGGTGTTGAAAAACATGAAGAGCTTGAAATGGGGTGAAATATATGAAGAGCTTCAAAAGGTGTCAAAAATAGGAGGAGTATGAAACGGTCTGAAATCTAGGAGGAGCATGAAGTGTTATTGAAAAACATGAAGATCATGAAAAGGTGTGAAATATGAAGAGCTTCAAAAGGTGTCAAAAATGTGAGGAGCATGAAACGGTCTGAAAAATAGGAGGAGCATGAAGCCATGTTCAAAAACATGAAGAGCCTGAAAAGGTGTGAAAAATATGAAGAGCTTCAAAAGGTGTCAAATTATGAGGAGAATGAAACGGTGTGAAAAATAGGAGGAGCATGAAACGGGTTGAAAAATAGGAGGAGCATGAAGCGGAGTCCACAAAAATGAAGAGCCTGAAAAGGTGGAAAGTATATGAAGAGCTTCAAAAGCTGTCAAAAATTTGAGGAGCATGAAACGGTATGAAAAATAGGAGGAGTGTGAAGCGGTGTTCAAAAACATGAAGAGTTTAAAAGGTGTGAAAAATATGAAGAGCTTCAAAAGTTGTGAAAAATATGAAAAGCATAAAACGGTCTGAAAAATAGGAGGAGCATGAAACGGTCTGAAAAATAGGAGGAGCATGAAGCGGTGTTGAAAAACATGAAGAGTCTGAAAAGTTGTGAAAAATATGAAGAGCTTCAAAAGGTGTCAAAAATTTGAGGAGCATGAAAAGTTCTGAAGAATAGGAAGAGCATGATGCAGTGTTGAAAAACATGAAGAGCCTGAAAAGGTGTGAAAAATATGAAGCACTTCAAAAGATGTCAAAATTATGAGGAGCATGAAACAGTTGAAAAATAGGAGGAGCATGAAGCAGTGTTCAAAAACATGAAGAACCGGAAAAGGTGTGAAAAATATGAAGAGCTTCAAAAGGTGTGAAAATTATGAGGAGCATGAAACGGTCTGAAAAATAGGAGGAGCATGAAGGGGTGTTCAAAAACATGAAGAGCCTGAAAAGGTGTGAAAAATATGAAGAGCTTCAAAAGGTTGGAAATACATGAGGAGCATGAAACGGTCTGAAAAATAGGAGGAGCATGAATCCGTCTGAAAAATGGGAGGAGCATGAAGCGGTGTTGAAAAACATGAAGTTCCTGAAAAGCTGCGAAAATAAGACAAGCTTCAAAAGGTGTCAAAAATATGAGGAGCATGAAACGGTCTGAAAAATAGGAGGAGCATGAAACGGTCTGAAAAATGGGAGGAGCATGAAGCGGTGTTGAAAAACATGAAGTTCCTGAAAAGCTGTGAAAATAAGACAAGCTTCAAAAGGTGTGAAAAATATGAGGAGCATGAAACGGTCTGAAAAATAGGAGGTGCATGAAGCGGTGTCGAAAAACATGAAGAGCCTGAGAACGTGTGAAAAATATGAAGAGCTTCTAAAGGTGTGAAAAATATGAAGAGCTTCAAAAGGTGTCAAAAATGAGATGAGCATGAAACGGCCTGAAAAATAGGAGGAGCATGAAGTGGTGTTGAAAAACATGATGAGCCTGAAAAAGTGTGAAATATATGAAGAGCTTCAAAAGGTGTCAAAAATATGAGGAGCATGAAACGGTCTGAAAAATAGGAGGAGCATGAAGCGGTGTTGAAAAACATGAAGAGCCTGAAAAGGTGTGAAAAATATGAAGAGCTTCAAAAGTTGTCAAAAATATGATGAGCATGAACGGTCCGGAAAATAGCAGGAGCATGAAGCGGTCTTGAAAATCATGAAGAGCGTGAAAAGGTGTGAAAAATATGAAGAGCTTCAAAATGTTTCAAAATTATGAGGAGAATGAACGGTCTGAAAAATCGGAGGAGCATGAAGCGGTGTTGAAAAACATGAAGAGCCTGAAAAGGTGTGAAATATATGAAGAGCTTCAAAAGGTGTCAAAAATTTGAGGAGCATGAAACGGTCTGAAAAATAGGAGAAGTATGAAGTGGTGTTGAAAAACATGAAGAGCCTGAAAAGGAGTGAAAAATATGAAGAGCTTCAAAAGGTGTCAAACATATGAAGAACATGAAACGGTCTGAAAAATAGGAGGATCATGAAGCAGTGTTCAAAAACATGAAGAGCCTGAAAATGTGTGAAAAATATTCAGAGCTTCAAAATGTGTCAAATATATGATGAGCATGAAACGGCCTGAAAAATAGGAGGAGCATGAAACGGTGATTAAAAACATGAAGAGCCTGAAAAGGTCTGAAAAATATGAAGAGCTTCAAAAGGTGTGAAATACATGAGGAGCATGAAACAGGCCGAAAAATAGGTGAAGCATGAAGTGGTGTGGAAAAACATCAAGAGCCTAAAATGTTGTGAGAAATATGAAGAGCTTCAAAAGATGTGAAATACATGAGGAGCAAGAAAGTCTCTGAAAAATAGGAGGAGCATGAAGCGATGTCAAAAACATGAAGAGCCTAAAAAGTTGTGAGAAATATGAAGAGCTTCAAAAGGTGTCAAAAATGAGATGAGCATGAAACGCTCTGAAAAATAGGAGGAGCAAGAAGCGGTGTTGAAAAACATGAAGAGCCTAAAAAGTTGTGAAAAATATGAAAAGCTTCAAAAGGGGTCAAAAATGAGATGAGCATGAAACGGTCCGAAAAATAGGATGATCATGTAACGGTGTTGAAAAACATGAAGAGCCAGAAAAGGTTGAAAAATATGAAAAGCTTCAAAAGGGGTCAAAAATGAGATGAGCATGAAACGGACTGAAAAATAGGAGGATCATGAAACGATATTGAAAAACATGAAGAGCCTGAAAAGGTCTGAAAAATAATAGGAGCTTCAAAAGGTGTGAAAAATATGAGGAGCATGAATCGGTCTGAAAAATAGGAGTAGCATGTAGGTGTGTTCAAAAACATGAAGAGCCTGAAAACGTGTGAAAAATATTAAGAGCTTCAAAAGGTGTCAAAAATATGAGGAGCATGAAACGGTCTGAAAAATAGGAGGAGCATGAAGCGTCGTTGAAAAACGTGAAGAGCCTGAAAACGTGTGAAAAATATTAAGAGATTCAAAAGGTGTGAAAAATATTAGGAGCATGAATCGGTCTGAAAAATAGGAGGAGCATGAAGCGTTGTTGAAAAAAGTGAAGAGCCTGAAAATGTGTGAAAAATATTAAGAGCTTCAAAAGGTGTGAAAAATATGAAGAACTTCAAAAGGTATCAAAAATCGAAGAGCAGGAAATGGTCTGAAAAATAGGAGGAGCATGAAGTGGTGTTAAAAACATGAAGAGCCTGAAAAGGTGTGAAATATAGGAAGAGCTTCAAAAGGTGTCAAAAGTATGAGGAGAATGAAACGGTCTAAAAATAGGAGGAGAATGAAGTGGTGTTGAAAAACATGAAGAGCTTGAAAAGTGTGAAAAATATGAAGAGCTTCTAAAGGTGTCAAAAATATGAGGAGCATGAAAAGGTCTGAAAAATAGGAGAAGCATGAAGTGGTGTTGAAAAAAAAAAAGAGCTTGAAAAGTGTGAAAAATATGAAGAGCATCAAAAGGTGTCAAAAATATGAGGAGCATGAAACGGTCTGAAAAATAGGAGGAGCATGAAGCGGTGTTGAAAAACATGAAGAGCCTGAAAACGTGTGAAAAAATATGAAGAGCTTCAAAAGGTGTGAAAAATATGAAGAGCTTCAAAAGGTGTCAAAAATTTGAGGAGCAAGAGACCGTCTGAAAAACAGGAGGAGCATGAAGCGGTGTTGAAAAACATGAAGAGCATGAAAAGATGCCCAAAACATGAAGAGCTTCAAATGGTGTTAAAAATATGAGGAGCATAAAACGTTCTGAAGTATAGGAGGAGCATGAAGCGGTGTTGAAAAACATGAAGAGCATGAAAAGGTGCCAAAAATATGAAGAGCTTCAAAAGGTATCAAAAATGGGAGCAGCATGAAACGGTCGGAAAAATAGGAGGAGCATGAAGCGATGTTGAAAAACATGAAGAGCCTGAAAAGGTGTGAAATACTTGAAGAGCTTCAAAAGGTGTCAAAAATAGGAGGAGTCTGAAACGGTCTGAAATCTAGGAGGAGCATGAAGTGGTACTGAAAAACATGAAAAACCTGTAAAGATGTGAAAAATATGAAGAGCTTCAAAAGGTGTCAAAAATGTGAGGAGCATGAAACGGTCAGAAAAATAGGAGGAGCATGAAGCGGTGTCAAAAATATGAAGAGCCTCAAAAGTTGTGAAAAATATGAAGAGCTTCAAAAAGTGTCAAAAATACGAGGATCATGAAACGGTCTGAAAAATAGGAGAAGCATGAAGTGTTGTTGAAAAACATGAAGAGCCTGAAAAGGTGTGAAATATATGAAGAGCTTCAAAAGGTGTCAAAAATATGAGGAGCATGAAACGGTGTGAAAATAGGAGGAGGATGAACCGGTCTGAAAAATAATAGGAGCATGAATCGATGTTGAAAACATGAAGAGCATGAAGAGGTGTGAAAAATATGAAGAGCTACAAAAGGTGTCAAAAATATTAGGAGCAAGAAACGGTCTGAAAAATAGGAGGAACATGAAGCGGTGTTGAAAAACATGAAGAGCCTGAAAATGTGTGAAAAATATGAAGGGCTTTAAAAGGTGTCAAAAATATGAGGCGCCTGTAACGGTCTGAAAAATAGGAGGAGCATGAAGCGGTGTTGAAAAACATGAAGAGCTTGAAATGGGGTGAAATATATGAAGAGCTTCAAAAGGTGTCAAAAATAGGAGGAGTATGAAACGGTCTGAAATCTAGGAGGAGCATGAAGTGTTATTGAAAAACATGAAGATCATGAAAAGGTGTGAAATATGAAGAGCTTCAAAAGGTGTCAAAAATGTGAGGAGCATGAAACGGTCTGAAAAATAGGAGGAGCATGAAGCCATGTTCAAAAACATGAAGAGCCTGAAAAGGTGTGAAAAATATGAAGAGCTTCAAAAGGTGTCAAATTATGAGGAGAATGAAACGGTGTGAAAAATAGGAGGAGCATAAAACGGGTTGAAAAATAGGAGGAGCATGAAGCGGAGTCCACAAAAATGAAGAGCCTGAAAAGGTGGAAAGTATATGAAGAGCTTCAAAAGCTGTCAAAAATTTGAGGAGCATGAAACGGTATGAAAAATAGGAGGAGTGTGAAGCGGTGTTCAAAAACATGAAGAGTTTAAAAGGTGTGAAAAATATGAAGAGCTTCAAAAGTTGTGAAAAATATGAAAAGCATAAAACGGTCTGAAAAATAGGAGGAGCATGAAACGGTCTGAAAAATAGGAGGAGCATGAAGCGGTGTTGAAAAACATGAAGAGTCTGAAAAGTTGTGAAAAATATGAAGAGCTTCAAAAGGTGTCAAAAATTTGAGGAGCATGAAAAGTTCTGAAGAATAGGAAGAGCATGATGCAGTGTTGAAAAACATGAAGAGCCTGAAAAGGTGTGAAAAATATGAAGCACTTCAAAAGATGTCAAAATTATGAGGAGCATGAAACAGTTGAAAAATAGGAGGAGCATGAAGCAGTGTTCAAAAACATGAATAACCGGAAAAGGTGTGAAAAATATGAAGAGCTTCAAAAGGTGTGAAAATTATGAGGAGCATGAAACGGTCTGAAAAATAGGAGGAGCATGAAGGGGTGTTCAAAAACATGAAGAGCCTGAAAAGGTGTGAAAAATATGAAGAGCTTCAAAAGGTTGGAAATACATGAGGAGCATGAAACGGTCTGAAAAATAGGAGGAGCATGAATCCATCTGAAAAATGGGAGGAGCATGAAGCGGTGTTGAAAAACATGAAGTTCCTGAAAAGCTGCGAAAATAAGACAAGCTTCAAAAGGTGTGAAAAATATGAGGAGCATGAAACGGTCTGAAAAATAGGAGGTGCATGAAGCGGTGTCGAAAAACATGAAGAGCCTGAGAACGTGTGAAAAATATGAAGAGCTTCTAAAGGTGTGAAAAATATGAAGAGCTTCAAAAGGTGTCAAAAATGAGATGAGCATGAAACGGCCTGAAAAATAGGAGGAGCATGAAGTGGTGTTGAAAAACATGATGAGCCTGAAAAAGTGTGAAATATATGAAGAGCTTCAAAAGGTGTCAAAAATATGAGGAGCATGAAACGGTCTGAAAAATAGGAGGAGCATGAAGCGGTGTTGAAAAACATGAAGAGCCTGAAAAGGTGTGAAAAATATGAAGAGCTTCAAAAGTTGTCAAAAATATGATGAGCATGAACAGTCCAGAAAATAGCAGGAGCATGAAGCGGTCTTGAAAACCATGAAGAGCCTGAAAAGGTGTGAAAAATAAGAAGAGCTTCAAAATGTTTCAAAATTATGAGGAGAATGAACGGTCTGAAAAATAGGAGGAGCATGAAGCGGTGTTGAAAAACATGAAGAGCCTGAAAAGTTGTGAAATATATGAAGAACTTCAAAAGGTGTGAAGTACATGAGGAGCATTAAACGCTCTGAAAAATAGAAGCATGAAGTTTTGTTCAAAAACATGAAGAGCCTGAAAAGGTGTGAAATATATGAAGATCTTCAAAAGGTGTGAAAAATATGAGGGGCATGAAACGGTCTGAAAAATAGGAGGTGCATGAAGCGGTGTTGAAAACATGAAGAGCCTGAAAACCTGTGAAAAATATGAACAGCTTCAAAAGGTGTGAAAATATGAAGAGCTTCAAAAGGTGTGAAAAATATGAAGAGCTTCAAACGGTGTCAAAAATGAGATGAGCATGAAATGGCCTAAAAAATAGGAGGAGCATGAAGTGTTGGTGAAAAACATGAAGAGCGTGAAAAGGTGTGAAAAATATGAAGAGCCTCAAAAGGTGTGAAAAATATGAGAAACATGACATGATCTGAAATATTGGAGGAGCATGAAGCGGTGTTGAAGAACATGAAGAGCCTGAAAAGGTGTGAAAAATATGAAGAGCTTCAAAAGTTGTCAAAAATATGAGGAGCAAGAAACGGTCTGAAAAATAGGAGGAGCATGAAGTGGTGTTGAAAAATATGAAGAGCCTGAAAAGGTGTGAAATATGTAAAGAGCTTCAAAAGGTGTCAAAAATATGAGGAGCATGAAACGGTCTGAAAAATAGGAGGAGCATGAAGCTGTGTTGAAAAACATGAAGAGCCTGAAAAGGTGTGAACCATATTAAGAGCTTCAAAAGGTGTCAAAAATATGTGGAGCAAGTAACGGTTTGAAAAATAGGAGGAGCATGAAGCGGTGTTCAAAAACATGAAGATCCTGAAAAGGTGTGAAAAATACGAAGAGCTTCAAAAGGTGTGAAATACATGAGGAGCATGAAACCGTCTGAAAAATAGGAAGAGCATGAAGCGATGTTCAATAACATGAAGAGCCTGAAATGGTGTGAAAAATATCAAGAGTTTCAAAAGGTGTGAAAAATATGATGAGCATGAAATGGTCTGAAAAATAGGAGGAGCAAGAAGCGGTGTTCAAAAACATGAAGAGCCTGAAAAGGTGTGAAAAAGATGAAGAGCTTCAAAAGCTGTCAAAAATATGAGGAGCATGAAATGGTCTGAAAAATAGGAGGAGAATGAAGCGGTGTTTAAAAACATGAAGAGCCTGAAAAGGTGTTGAAAAATATGAAGAGACTCAAAACTTGTCAAAAATATGAGGAGCATGAAACGGTCTGAAAAATAGGAGGAGCATGAAAAGATGTTGAAAAACATGAAGAGCCTGAAAACGTGTGAAAATATGAAGATCTTCAAAAGGTGTGAAAAATATGAAGAGCTTCAAAAGGTGTCAAAAATGAGATGAGCATGAAACTGTCTGAAAAATGGGAGGAGCATGAAGTGGTGTTCAAAAAAATGAAGAGCCTGAAAAGGTGTGAAAAATGTGAAGAGCTTCAAAAGGAGTGAAAAAATAGGAGGAGCACGAAACAGTCTGAAAAATAGGAGGAGCATGAACCGGTGTTCAAATACATGAAAAGCCTGAAATGGTGTGAAAAATATGAAGAGCTTCAAATATATGAAAAATATGAAGAGCTTCAAAAGGTGTGAAAAATATGAAGAGCTTCAAAAGGTGTCAAAAATATGAGAAACATGAAACGTTGTGAAAAATTGGAGGAGCATGAAGCGGTGTTCAAAAACATGAAGAGCCTGAAAAGGTGTGAAAAATATGAAGAGCTTCAAAAGGTGTCAAAAATGAGATGAGCATGAAACTGTCTGAAAAATGGGAGGAGCATGAAGTGGTGTTCAAAAACATGTAGAGACTGAAAAGGTGTGAAAAATGTGAAGAGCTTCAAAAGGAGTGAAAAAATAGGAGGAGCATGAAATGGTCTAAAAAATCGGTGGAGCATGAAATGGTGTTCAACACATGAAGAGACAGAAAAGGTGTGAAAAACATGAAGAGCTTCAAATGGTGTGAAATACATGAGGAGCATGAAACGGTCTGAAAAATAGGAGGAGCAAGAAGGTGTGCTCAAAAACATGAAGAGCCTGAAAAAGTGTGAAAAATATGAAGAGCTTCAAAAGGTGTGAAAAATATGAGGAGCATGAAACGGTCTGAAAAATATGAGGAGCATGAAGCGCTGTTCAAAAACATGAAGAGCCTAAAAGGTGTGAAAAATATGAAGAGCTTCAAAAGGTGTCAAAAATATGAGGAGCATGAAATGGCCTCAAAAATAGGAGGAGCATGAATCGGTGATGAAAAACATGGAGAGCCTGAAAAGGTGTGAAAAATATGAAGAGCTTCAAAAGATTTCAAAATGTGTGGAGCATGAAACGGTCTGAAAAATAGGAGGAGCATGAAGCGGTGTTGAAAAACATGAAGAGCCTGAAAAGGTGTGAAAAATATGAAGAGCTTGAAAAGGTGTGAAAAATATGAAGAACTTCAAAAGGTGTGAAACATATGAAGAGCTTCAAAACGTGTGAAATACATGAGGAGCATGAAACGGTCTGAAAAATAGAAGGAGCATGAAGTGATGTTCAAAAACATGAAGAGCCTGAAAAGGTGTGAAAAATATGAAAAGCTTCAAAAGGTGTCAAAAATATGAGGAGCATGAAACGGTCTGAAAAATAGAAGCAGCATGAAGCGGTGTTGAAATAGATAAAGAGCCTGAAAACGTGTGAAAAATATGAAGAGATTCAAAAGGTGTGAAAAGAATGAAGAGCTTCAAAAGGTGTCAAAAATATGAGGAACATGAAATGGTCTGAAAAATTGGAGGAGCATGAAGCCGTGTTCAAAAACATGAACAGCTTGAAAATGTGTGAAAAATATGAAGAGCCTGAAAAGTTATGAAAAATACGAAGAGCTTCAAAAGGTGTCAAATATATGAGGAGCATGAAACGGTCTGAAAAATAGGAGGATCATAAAGCGGTGTTGAAAAACATGAAGAGCCTGAAAATGGTGTGAAAAATATCAAGAGCTTCAAAAGGTGTCAAAAATGAGATGTGCATGAAACGGTCTGAAAAATAGGAGGAGCATGAAACGGTGTTCAAAAACATGAAGAGCCTGAAAAGGTGTGAAAAATATGAAGAGCCTCAAAAAATGTCAAAAATATGAGGAATATGAAACGGTCTGAAAAATAGGAGGATCATAAAGCGGTGTTGAAAAACATGAAGAGCCTGAAAATGGTGTGAAAAATATGAAGAGCTTCAAAAGGAGTCAAAAATGAAATGTGCATGAAACGGTCTGAAAAATATGAGGAGCATGAAGTGGTTGTGAAAAACATGAAAAGCCTGAAAATGTGTGCAAAATACGAAGAGCTTCAAAAGGTGTGAAATACATGAGGAGCATGAAATGGTCTGAGAAATAGGACGAGCATGAAGCGGTGTTCAAAAACATGTAGAGACTGAAAAGGTGTGAAAAATATGAAGAGCTTCAAAAGGAGTGAAAAATAGGAGGAGCATGAAACGGTCTGAAAAATAGGAGGAACATGAACCGGTGTTCAAATACATGAAAAGCCTGAAAAGGTGTGAAAAATATGAAGAGCTTCAAAAATATGAAAAATATGAAGAGCTTCAAAAGGTGTGAAAAATATGAAGAGCTTCAAAAGGTGTCAAAAATATGAGAAACATGAAACGGTCTGAAAAATTGGAGGAGCATGAAGCGGTGTTCAAAAACATGAAGAGCCTGAAAAGGTGTGAAAAATATGAAGAGCTTCAAAAGGTGTCAAAAATATGAGGAGCATGAAACGGTCTGAAAAATAGGAGGAGCATGAAGCGGTGTTGAAAAAAATGAAGAGCCTGAAAATGTGTGAAATATATGAAGAGCTTCAAAAGGTGTGAAATACATGAGGAGCATGAAACGGACTGAAAAATAGGAGGAGCATGAAGCGGTGTGGAAAAACATGAAGAGCCTGAAAAGGTGTGAAAGATATGAAGAGTTTCTAAAGGTGTCAAAAATATGAGGAGCATGAAAACGTCTGAAAAATAGGAGGAGCATGAAGGTGTGTTGAAAAACATTAAGAGCCTGAAAGGGTGTGAAAAAAATGAAGAGCTTCAAAAGGTGTCAAAAATATGAGGAGCATGAAACGGTCTGAAAAATAGGCGGAGCATGAAGCGGTGTTCAAAAACATGAAGAGCGTGAAAAGGTGTGAAAAATATGAAAAGCTTCAAAAGGTGTCAAACATAAGAGGAGCATGAAACGGTCTGAAAAATAGGAGGAGCATGAAACGGTGTTCAAAAACATGAAGAGCCTGAAAATGGTGTGAAAAATATCAAAGGCTTCAAAAAGTGTCAAAAATGAGATGTGCATGATACGGTCAGAAAAATAGGAGGAGCATGAAACGGTGTTCAAAAACATGAAGAGCCTGAAAAGGTGTGAAAAATATGAAGTACTTCAAAAGGTGTCAAAGATATGAGGAGCATGAAACGGTCTGAAAAATAGGAGGATCATAAAGCGGTGTTGAAAAACATGAAGAGCCTGAAAATGGTGTGAAAAATATCAAAGGCTTCAAAAAGTGTCAAAAATGAGATGTGCATGAAACGGTCAGAAAAATAGGAGGAGCATGAAACGGTGTTCAAAACATGAAGAGCCTGAAAAGGTGTGAAAAATATGAAGAGCCTCAAAAAATGTCAAAAATATGAGGAATATGAAACGGTCTGAAAAATAGGAGGATCATAAAGCGGTGTTGAAAAACATGAAGAGCGTGAAAATGGTGTGAAAAATATGAAGAGCTTCAAAAGGAGTCAAAAATGAAATGTGCATGAAACGGTCTGAAAAATATGAGGAGCATGAAGTGGTTGTGAAAAACATGAAAAGCCTGAAAATGTGTGCAAAATACTAAGAGATTCAAAAGGTGTGAAATACATGAGTAGCATGAAATGGTCTGAGAAATAGGAGGAGCATGAAGCGGTGTTCAAAAACATGTAGAGACTGAAAAGGTGTGAAAAATGTGAAGAGCTTCAAAAGGAGTGAAAAAATAGGAGGAGCACGAAACGGTCTGAAAAATAGGAGGAGCATGAACCGGTGTTCAAATACATGAAAAGCCTGAAATGGTGTGAAAAATATGAAGAGCTTCAAATATATGAAAAATATGAAGAGCTTCAAAAGGTGTGAAAAATATGAAGAGCTTCAAAAGGTGTCAAAAATATGAGAAACATGAAACGTTCTGAAAAATTGGAGGAGCATGAAGCGGTGTTCAAAAACATGAAGAGCCTGAAAAGGTGTGAAAAATATGAAGAGCTTCAAAAGGTGTCAAAAATATGAGGAGCAGGAAATGGTCTAAAAAATCGGAGGAGCATGAAATGGTGTTCAACACATGAAGAGACAGAAAAGGTGTGAAAAACATGAAGAGCTTCAAATGGTGTGAAATACATGAGGAGCATGAAACGGTCTGAAAAATAGGAGGAGCAAGAAGGTGTGCTCAAAAACATGAAGAGCCTGAAAAAGTGTGAAAAATATGAAGAGCTTCAAAAGGTGTGAAAAATATGAGGAGCATGAAGCGCTGTTCAAAAACATGAAGAGCCTAAAAGGTGTGAAAAATATGAAGAGCTTCAAAAGGTGTCAAAAATATGAGGAGCATGAAATGGCCTCAAAAATAGGAGGAGCATGAATCGGTGATGAAAAACATGGAGAGCCTGAAAAGGTGTGAAAAATATGAAGAGCTTCAAAAGGTTTCAAAATGTGTGGAGCATGAAACGGTCTGAAAAATAGGAGGAGCATGAAGCGGTGTTGAAAAACATGAAAAGCCTGAAAAGGTGTGAAAAATATGAAGAGCTTGAAAAGGTGTGAAAAATATGAAGAACTTCAAAAGGTGTGAAACATATGAAGAGCTTCAAAACGTGTGAAATACATGAGGAGCATGAAACGGTCTGAAAAATAGAAGGAGCATGAAGTGGTGTTCAAAAACATGAAGAGCCTGAAAAGGTGTGAAAAATATGAAAAGCTTCAAAAGGTGTCAAAAATATGAGGAGCATGAAACGGGCTGAAAAATAGGAGAAGCATGAAGTGGTGTTGAAAAACATGAAGATCCTGAAAAGGTGTGAAAAATATGAAGAGCTTCAAAAGTGTGAAATACATGACGAGCATGAAATGGCCTGAAAAATACGAGGAACCTGAAACGGTGTTCAAAAACATGAAGAGCATGAAAAGGTGTGAACAATAAGAAGAGCTTCAAAAGGTGTCAAAAATATGAGGAGCATGAAAACGTATGAAAAATAGGAGGAGCATGAAGTGGTGTTGAAAAACATTAAGAGCCTGAAAGGGTGTGGAAAATATGAAGAGCTTCAAAAGGTGTCAAAAATATGAGAAGCATGAAACTGTCTGAATAATAGGAGGAGCATGAAGCGGTGTTCAAAAACATGAAGAGTCTGAAAAGGTGTGAAAAATATGAACAGCTTCAAAAGGTGTCAAAAATATGAGGAGCATGAAACGGTCTGAAAAATGGGAGGAGCATGAAATGGTGATCAAAAACATGAAGAGCCTGAAAAGGTGTGAAAAATGTGAAGAGCTTCAAAAGGTGTGAAAGACATGAGGAGCATGAAACGGGCTGAAAAAGAGGAGAAGAATGAAGTGGTGTTGAAAAACATGAAGAGCCTGAAAAAGTGTGAAAAATATGAAAAGCTTCAAAAGGTGTGAAATACATGAGGAGCATGAAACTCTCTGAAAAATAGAAGGAGCATGAAGTGGTGTTCAAAAACATGAAGAGCCTGAAAAATTGTGAAAATATGAAGAGCTTCAAAAATATGAAAAATATGAAGAGCTTCAAAGGGTGAGAAAAATATGAAGAGCTTCAAAAGGTGTCAAAAATATGAGGAGCATGAAACGTTCTGAAAAATAGGAGGAGCATGAAGCGGTGTTGAAATACATGAAGAGCCTGAAAATGTGTGAAAAACATGAAGAGCTTAAAAAGGTGTCAAAAATATGAGGAGCCTGAAACGGTCTGAAAAAGAAGAGGAGCATGATGCGGTGTTGAAAAACATGAAGAGCCTGAAAAGGTGTGAAAAATATGAAGAGCTTCTAAAGGTGTCAAAAGTATGAGGAGCATGAAACGGTCTTAAAAATACGAGGAGCATGCAGTGGTGTTTAAAAACATGAAGAGCCTGAAAAGTTGTGAAAAATATGCATAGCTTCAAAAGGTGTCAAAAATTAGATGAGCATGAAACGGTCTGAAAAATTGGAGGAGCAAGAAGTACTGTTGAAAAAAATGAAGAGCCTGAAAAGGTGTGAAAAATATGAAAAGCTTCAAAAGGTGTCAAAAATATGAGGACCTTGAAACGGTCTGAAAAATAGGAGGAGCATGAAGCGGTGTTGAAAAATATGAAGAGCCTGAAAAGGTGTGAAAAATATGAAGAACTTCTAAAGGTGTCAAAAATATGAGGAGCAAGTAACGGTCTGAAAAATAGGAGAAGCATAAAGCGGTGTTGAAAAACATGAAGAGCCTGAAAAGGTGTGAAAAATATGAAGAGCTTGAAAAGGTGTGAAAAATATGAAGAACTTCAAAAGGTGTAAAACATATGAAGAGCAGCAAAACGTGTGAAATACATGAGGAGCATGAAACGGGCTGAAAAATAGGAGAAGAATGAAGTGGTGTTGAAAAACATGAAGAGCCTGAAAAAGTGTGAAAAATATGAAAAGCTTCAAAAGGTGTGAAATACATGAGGAGCATGAAACTCTCTGAAAAATAGAAGGAGCATGAAGTGGTGTTCAAAAACATGAAGAGCCTGAAAAGTTGTGAAAATATGAAGAGCTTCAAAAATATGAAAAATATGAATAGCTTCAAAGGGTGAGAAAAATATGAAGAGCTTCAAAAGGTGTCCAAAATATGAGGAGCATGAAACGTTCTGAAAAATAGGAGGAGCATGAAGCGGTGTTGAAATACATGAAGAGCCTGAAAATGTGTGAAAAACATGAAGAGCTTAAAAAGGTGTCAAAAATATGAGGAGCCTGAAACGGTCTGAAAAAGAAGAGGAGCATGAAGCGGTGTTGAAAAACATGAAGAGCCTGAAAAGGTGTGAAAAATATGAAGAGCTTCTAAAGGTGTCAAAAATATGAGGAGCATGAAACGGTCTTAAAAATACGAGGAGCATGCAGTGGTGTTGAAAAACATGAAGAGCCTGAAAAGTTGTGAAAAATATGCATAGCTTCAAAAGGTGTCAAAAATTAGATGAGCATGAAACGGTCTGAAAAATTGGAGGAGCAAGAAGTACTGTTTAAAAAAATGAAGACCCTGAAAAGGTGTGAAAAATATGAAAAGCTTCAAAAGGTGTCAAAAATATGAGGACCTTGAAACGGTCTGAAAAATAGGAGGAGCATGAAGCGGTGTTGAAAAATATGAAGAGCCTGAAAAGGTGTGAAAAATATGAAGAACTTCTAAAGGTGTCAAAAATATGAGGAGCACGTAACGGTCTGAAAAATAGGAGAAGCATAAAGCGGTGATCAAAAACATGAAGAGCCTGAAAAGGTGTGAAAAATATGAAGAGCTTCAAAAGGTGTCAAAATTGAGATGAGCATGAAATTGTCTGAAAAATAGGAGGAGCATGAAACGGTGATCAAAAACATGAAGAGCCTGAAAAGGTGTGAAAAATATGAAGAGCTTCAAAAGGTGTGAAATACATGAGGAGTTTGAAACGGGCTGAAATATAGGAGAAGCATGAAGTGGTGTGGAAAAATTTGAAGAGCCTGAAAAGGTGTGAAAAATTTGAAGAGCCTGAAATGGTGTGAAAAATATGAAGAGCCTGAAAAGGTGTGAAAAATTTGAAGAGCCTGAAAAGGTGTGAAACATTTGAAGAGCCTGAAAAGGTGTGAAAAATTTGAAGAGCCTGAAGAGGTGTGAAAAATTTGAAGAGCCTGAAAAGGTGTGACAAATATGAAGAGCTTCAAATCGTGTGAAATACAAGAGGAGCATGAAACTCTCTGAAAAATAGGAGGAGCATGAAGCGGTTTTCAAAAACATGAAGAGCTTAAAAAGTTGTGAAAAATATGAAAAGCTTCAAGAGGTGTCAAAAATGAGATGAGCATGAAACGGTCTGAACAATAGGAGGATCATGAAACGGTGTTGAAAAACATGAAGAGCCTGAAAAGTTGTGAAAAATATAAAGAGCTTCAAAAGGTGTCAAAATATGAGGAGCATGAAATGGTGTGAAAAATAGGAGGAGCATGAAGATGTGTTCAAAAACATGAAGAGCCTGAAAAGGTGTGAAAAATATGAAGAGCTTCAAAAGGTGTGAAAAATATGAGGACCATGAAACGGTCTGAAAAATAGAAGCAGCATGAAACGGTGTTGAAAAACATGAAGAGCCTGAAAGGTGTAAAAAATATGAAGAGCTTCAAAACGTGTGAAATACATGAGGAGCATGAAACGGTCTGAAAATTAGGGGAAGCATGAAGTGGTATGGAAAAACATGAAGAGCCTGAAAAGGTGTGAAAAAAATGAAGAGCTTCAAAAGTTGTCAAAAATATGAAGAGCATGAAATGGTTTGAAAAATAGGAGGATCATGAAGCGGTGATCAAAAACATGAAGATCCTGAAAAGGTGTGAAAATTATGAACAGCTTCAAAAGGTGTCAAAAAAGAGATGAGCATGAAACGGTCTGAAAAATAGGAGGAGCATGAATCAGTGTTGAAAAACATGAAGAGCCTGAAAAGGTGTGAGAAATATGAAGAGCTTCAAAAATGTGAAAAATATGAAGAGCTTCAAAAGTTGTCAAAAATTAGATGAGCATGAAACGGTCTGAAAAATAGGAGGAGCATGAAGTGGTGTTGAAAAACATGAAGAGCCTGAAATGGTGTGAAATATATGAAGACCTTCAAAACGTGTGAAAAATATGAGGAGCTTCAAAAAGTGTCAAAATTATGAGGAGCATGAAACGGTCTGAAAAATAGGAGGAGCATGAAGCAGTGTTGAAAAATACGAGGAGCATGAAGAGGTGTTGAAATAAATGAAGAGCCTGAAAAGGTGTGAAAAATATGAAGAGCTTCAAAAGTTGTCAAAAATTAGATGAGCATGAAACGGTCTGAAAAATAGGAGGTGCATGAAGTGGTGTTGAAAAACATGAAGAGCCTGAAATGGTGTGAAATATATGAACACCTTCAAAACGTGTGAAAAATATGAGGAGCTTCAAAAAGTGTCAAAATTATGAGCAGCATGAAACGGTTTGAAAAATAGTAGGAGCATGAAGCGGTGTTGAAAAATACGAGGAGCATGAAGAGGTGTTGAAAAAAATGAAGAGCCTGAAAAGGTGTGAAAAATATGAAGAGCTTCAAAAGTTGTCAAAAATTAGATGAGCATGAAACGGACTGAAAAATTGGAGGAGCATGAAGTGGTGTTGAAAAACATGAAGAGCTTGAAAAGGTGTGAAAATTATAAAGAGCTTCAAATGGTGTCAAAATTATGAGGAGCATGAAACGGTCTGAAAAATAGGAGGAGCATGAGTGGTGTTGAAACACATGAAGATCCTGAAATGGTGTGAAATATATGAAGACCTTCAAAATGTGTGAAACATATGAGGAGCTTCAAAACGTGTCAAAAATATGAGGAGCATGAAATGGTCTGAAAATTGGAGGAGCATGAAGTGGTATTCAAAAACATGAAGAGCCTGAAAAGGTGAGAAAAATACGAAGAGCTTCTAAAGGTGTGAAAAATATGAAGAGCTTCAAAAAGGATGAAAAATATGAGGATCATGAAACTGTCAGAAAAATAGGAGGATCATGAAGCGGTGTTGAAAAACATGAAGAGCCTGAAAAGGTGAGAAAAATACGAAGAGCTTCTAAAGGTGTGAAAAATATGAGGAGCATGAAACGGTCTCAAAATAGGAAGAGCATGAAACGGTCTGAAAAATAGGAGGAGCATGAAGCGGTGATGAAAAAATAGAAGAGCATGAAATGGTTTGAAGAATATAAGGAGCATCAAAAGGTATCAAAAATAGTAGTAGCATGAAACGGTGTTGAAAAATTGAAGAGCCTGAAAATGTGTAAAATATGAACAGGTTAAAAGGTGTCAAAATATGAGGAGCATGAAACGGTCTGAAAAATAAGAGGAGCATGAAGCGGTGATGAAAAAAAAGAAGAGCATGAAATGGTTTGAAGAATATGAGGAGCTTCAAAAGGTATCAAAAATAGGAGTAGCATGAAGCCGTGTTGAAAAACATGAAGAGCCTGAAAAGGTGTGAAAAATATGAAGAGCTTCAAAAGGTATCAAAAATAGGAGTAGCATGAAGAGGTGTTCAAAAATATGAAGAGCCTGAAAAGGTGTGAAAAATATGAAGAGCATGAAACGGTCTGAAAAATAGGTGGAGCATGAAGCGGTGTTCAGAAGCATGAAGAGCCTGAAAACTGTGAAAAATATGAAGAGCTTCAAAAAGTGTGAAAAATATGAAGAGTTTCAAAAGGTGTGAAAAATATGAGGAGCATGAAACGGTCTGAAAAATAGGAGGAGCATGAAACAGTGTGTAAAAAATGAAGAGCATGAATAGGTGTGAAAATTATGAAGAGCTTTAAAAGGTTTGAAAAATATGACGAGCATGAAATTGTCTGAAAAATTGGAGGAGCATGAAGCGGTGTTGAAATACATGAAGAGCCTGTAAAGGTTTGAAAAATATGAAGAGCTTCAAAAGGTGTGAAAAATATGAAGAGCTTCAAAATTTGTCAAAAATAAGAGGAGAAAGACACGGTCTGAATAATAGGAGGAGCATGAAGCGGTGTTGAAATACATGAAGAGCCTGTAAATGTTTGAAAAATATGAAGAGCTTCAAAAGGTGTGAAAAATATGAAGAGCTTCAAAATGTGTCAAAAATAGGAGGAGCATGACACGGTCTGAAAAAAAGGAGGAGCATGAAGCGGTGTTGAAAAACATGAAGAGCCTGAAAAGGTGTAAAAAACATGAAGAGCCTAAAAAGGTGTCAAAAATATGAGGAATATGAAACGGTCTTAAAAATAGGAGGATCATGAAGAGGTGTTGAAAAACATGAAGTTCCTGAAAAGGTGTGAAATATATGAAGAGCTTCAAAAGTTGTGAAATATATGAGGAGCATGAAACGGTCTGAAAAATAGGAGGAGCATGAAACGGTATTCAAAAACATGAAGAGCTTCAAAAGGTGTGAAAAATATGAACAGCTTCAAAAGGTGTCAAAAATGAGATGAGTAAAAAACGGTCTGAAAAATGGGAGGAGCATGAAGTTGTGTTGAAAATAATGAAGAGCCTGAAAAGGTGTGAAAAATATGAGGAGCATGATACGGTCTGAAAAATAGGAGGAGCATGAAGTGGTTGTGAAAAAACATGAAGAGCCTGAAAACGTGTGCAAAATATGACGAGCTTCAAAAGGTGTGAAATACATGAGAAGCTTGAAACGGTCTGAAAAATAGGAGGAGCATGAAGCGATGTTGAAAAACATGAAGAGCCTTAAAATGTGTGAAAAATATGAAGAGCTTCAAAAAGTGTGAAAAATATGAGGATCATGAAACGGTCTGAAAAATAGGAGGAGCATGAAGCGGTGTTGAAAAACATGAAGAGCCTGAAAAGGTGTGACAAATATGAAGAGCTTCAAAAGGTGTGAAATACATGAGGAGCATGAAACGATCTGAAAAACAGGAGGAGCATGAAGCGGTGTTCAAAAACATGCAGAGTCTGAAAAGGTGTGAAAAATATGAAGAGCTTCAAAAGGTGTCAAAAATGAGATGAGCATGAAACTGTCTGAAAAATGGGAGGAGCATGAAGTGGTGTTCAAAAAATGAAGAGCCTAAAAAGGTGTGAAAAATATGCAGACTTTCAAAAGAAATCAAAAATATGAAGAGCATTAAACGGTCTGAAAAGTAGGAGGAGCATGAAGCGGTATTCAAAAACATGAAGAGCCTGAAAAGGTGTGAAAAAAGTGAAGAGCTTCAAAAGGTCTCAAAAAAATGAGTAGCATGAAACGGTCTGAAAAATCGGAGGAGCATGAAACGGTGTTCAAAAACCTGAAGAGCCTGAAAAGGTGTGAAAAATATGACGAGCTTCAAAACGTGTCAAAAATATGAGGAGCATGATACGGTCTGAAAAATTGGAGGAGCAAGAAGCGGTGTTGAAAAACATGAAGAACCTGAAAAGGTGTGAAAAATATGAAGAACTTCAAAAGGTGTGAAAAATATGAGGAGCATGTAACGGTCTGAATAATAGGAGGAGCATGAAGCGGTGTTCATAAACATGGAGACCCTGAAAAGGTGTGAAAAATATGAAGAACTTCAAAAGGTGTGAAAAATATGAAGAGCTTCAAAATGTGTCAAAAAGAGATGAGCATGAAACGGTCTGAAAAATAGGAGGAGCATGAAGTGGTTTTGAAAAACCTGAAGAGCCTGAAAAGGTGTGAGAAATATGAAGAGTTTCAAAAGGTATCAAAAATATGAGGAGACTGAAACGGTCTGAAAAATAAGAGGAGCATGAAGCGGTGTTCAAAAACATGAAGAGTCTGAAAAGGTGTGGAATATATGAAGACCTTCAAAAGGTGTCAAAGGTATGAGGAGAATGAAACGGTCTGAAAAATACGAGGAGCATGAAACGGTGTTCAAAAACATGAAGAGCCTGAAAAGATGTGAAAAATATGAAGAGCTTCAAAAGGTGTCAAAAATATGAGGAGCATGAAACGGTCTGAAAAATAGAAGCAGCATGAAGCGGTGTTGAAATAGATAAAGAGCCTGAAAACGTGTGAAAAATATGAAGAGATTCAAAAGGTGTGAAAAATATGAAGAGCTTCAAAAGGTGTGAAAAGAATGAAGAGCTTCAAAAGGTGTCAAAAATATGAGGAACATGAAATGGTCTGAAAAATTGGAGGAGCATGAAGCCGTGTTCAAAAACATGAACAGCTTGAAAATGTGTGAAAAATATGAAGAGCCTGAAAAGTTATGAAAAATACGAAGAGCTTCAAAAGGTGTCAAATATATGAGGAGCATGAAACGGTCTGAAAAATAGGAGGATCATAAAGCGGTGTTGAAAAACATGAAGAGCCTGAAAATGGTGTGAAAAATATCAAGAGCTTCAAAAGGTGTCAAAAATGAGATGTGCATGAAACGGTCTGAAAAATAGGAAGAGCATGAAACGATGTTCAAAAACATGAAGAGCCTGAAAAGGTGTGAAAAATATGAAGAGCCTCAAAAAATGTCAAAAATATGAGGAATATGAAACGGTCTGAAAAATAGGAGGATCATAAAGCGGTGTTGAAAAACATGAAGAGCCTGAAAATGGTGTGAAAAATATGAAGAGCTTCAAAAGGAGTCAAAAATGAAATGTGCATGAAACGGTCTGAAAAATATGAGGAGCATGAAGTGGTTGTGAAAAACATGAAAAGCCTGAAAATGTGTGCAAAATACGAAGAGCTTCAAAAGGTGTGAAATACATGAGGAGCATGAAATGGTCTGAGAAATAGGAGGAGCATGAAGCGGTGTTCAAAAACATGTAGAGACTGAAAAGGTGTGAAAAATATGAAGAGCTTCAAAAGGAGTGAAAAATAGGAGGAGCATGAAACGGTCTGAAAAATAGGAGGAACATGAACCGGTGTTCAAATACATGAAAAGCCTGAAAAGGTGTGAAAAATATGAAGAGCTTCAAAAATATGAAAAATATGAAGAGCTTCAAAAGGTGTGAAAAATATGAAGAGCTTCAAAAGGTGTCAAAAATATGAGAAACATGAAACGGTCTGAAAAATTGGAGGAGCATGAAGCGGTGTTCAAAAACATGAAGAGCCTGAAAAGGTGTGAAAAATATGAAGAGCTTCAAAAGGTGTCAAAAATATGAGGAGCATGAAACGGTCTGAAAAATAGGAGGAGCATGAAGCGGTGTTGAAAAAAATGAAGAGCCTGAAAATGTGTGAAATATATGAAGAGCTTCAAAAGGTGTGAAATACATGAGGAGCATGAAACGGGCTGAAAAATAGGAGGAGCATGAAGCGGTGTGGCAAAACATGAAGAGCCTGAAAAGGTGTGAAAGATATGAAGAGTTTCTAAAGGTGTCAAAAATATGAGGAGCATGAAAACGTCTGAAAAATAGGAGGAGCATGAAGTTGTGTTGAAAAACATTAAGAGCCTGAAAGGGTGTGAAAAATATGAAGAGCTTCAAAAGGTGTCAAAAATATGAGGAGCATGAAACAGTCTGAAAAATAGGCGGAGCATGAAGCGGTGTTCAAAAACATGAAGAGCGTGAAAAGGTGTGAAAAATATGAAGAGCTTCAAAAGGTGTCAAACATAAGAGGAGCATGAAACGGTCTGAAAAATAGGAGGAGCATGAAACGGTGTTCAAAAACATGAAGAGCCTGAAAATGGTGTGAAAAATATCAAAGGCTTCAAAAAGTGTCAAAAATGAGATGTGCATGAAACGGTCAGAAAAATAGGAGGAGCATGAAACGGTGTTCAAAAACATGAAGAGCCTGAAAAGGTGTGAAAAATATGAAGTACTTCAAAAGGTGTCAAATATATGAGGAGCATGAAACGGTCTGAAAAATAGGAGGATCATAAAGCGGTGTTGAAAAACATGAAGAGCCTGAAAATGGTGTGAAAAATATCAAAGGCTTCAAAAAGTGTCAAAAATGAGATGTGCATGAAACGGTCAGAAAAATAGGAGGAGCATGAAACGGTGTTCAAAAACATGAAGAGCCTGAAAAGGTGTGAAAAATATGAAGAGCCTCAAAAAATGTCAAAAATATGAGGAGCATGAAATGGTCTAAAAAATCGGAGGAGCATGAAATGGTGTTCAAATACATGAAGAGACTGAAAAGGTGTGAAAAACATGAAGAGCTTCAAATGGTGTGAAATACATGAGGAGCATGAAACGGTCTGAAAAATAGGAGGAGCAAGAAGGTGTGCTCAAAAACATGAAGAGCCCGAAAAAGTGTGAAAAATATGAAGAGCTTCAAAAATATGAAAAATATGAAGAGCTTCAAAAGGTGTGAAAAATATGAGAAGCATGAAACGGTCTGAAAAATATGAGGAGCATGAAGCGCTGTTCAAAAACATGAAGAGCCTAAAAGGTGTGAAAAATATGAAGAGCTTCAAAAGGTGTCAAAAATATGAGGAGCATGAAAACGTATGAAAAATAGGAGGAGCATGAAGTGGTGTTGAAAAACATTAAGAGCCTGAAAGGGTGTGAAAAATATGAAGAGCTTCAAAAGGTGTCAAAAATATGAGAAGCAGGAAACTGTCTGAATAATAGGAGGAGCATGAAGCGGTGTTCAAAAACATGAAGAGTCTGAAAAGGTGTGAAAAATATGAACAGCTTCAAAAGGTGTCAAAAATATGAGGAGCATGAAACGGTCTGAAAAATGGGAGGAGCATGAAATGGTGATCAAAAACATGAAGAGCCTGAAAAGGTGTGAAAAATGTGAAGAGCTTCAAAAGGTGTGAAAGACATGAGGAGCATGAAACGGGCTGAAAAATAGGAGAAGAATGAAGTGGTGTTGAAAAACATGAAGAGCCTGAAAAAGAGTGAAAAATATGAAAAGCTTCAAAAGGTGTGAAATACATGAGGAGCATGAAACTCTCTGAAAAATAGAAGGAGCATGAAGTGGTGTTCAAAAACATGAAGAGCCTGAAAAGTTGTGAAAATATGAAGAGCTTCAAAAATATGAAAAATATGAAGAGCTTCAAAGGGTGAGAAAAATATGAAGAGCTTCAAAGGGTGAGAAAAATATGAAGAGCTTCAAAAGGTGTCAAAAATATGAGGAGCATGAAACGTTCTGAAAAATAGGAGGAGCATGAAGCGGTGTTGAAATACATGAAGAGCCTGAAAATGTGTGAAAAACATGAAGAGCTTAAAAAGGTGTCAAAAATATGAGGAGCCTGAAACGGTCTGAAAAAGAAGAGGAGCATGAAGCGGTGTTGAAAAACATGAAGAGCCTGAAAAGGTGTGAAAAATATGAAGAGCTTCTAAAGGTGTCAAAAGTATGAGGAGCATGAAACGGTCTTAAAAATTGGAGGAGCATGAAGCGGTGTTCAAAAACATGAAGAGTCTGAAAAGGTGTGAAAAATATGAACAGCTTCAAAAGGTGTCAAAAATATGAGGAGCATGAAACGGTCTGAAAAATGGGAGGAGCATGAAATGGTGATCAAAAACATGAAGAGCCTGAAAAGGTGTGAAAAATGTGAAGAGCTTCAAAAGGTGTGAAAGACATGAGGAGCATGAAACGGGCTGAAAAATAGGAGAAGAATGAAGTGGTGTTGAAAAACATGAAGAGCCTGAAAAAGAGTGAAAAATATGAAAAGCTTCAAAAGGTGTGAAATACATGAGGAGCATGAAACTCTCTGAAAAATAGAAGGAGCATGAAGTGGTGTTCAAAAACATGAAGAGCCTGAAAAGTTGTGAAAATATGAAGAGCTTCAAAAATATGAAAAATATGAAGAGCTTCAAAGGGTGAGAAAAATATGAAGAGCTTCAAAGGGTGAGAAAAATATGAAGAGCTTCAAAAGGTGTCAAAAATATGAGGAGCATGAAACGTTCTGAAAAATAGGAGGAGCATGAAGCGGTGTTGAAATACATGAAGAGCCTGAAAATGTGTGAAAAACATGAAGAGCTTAAAAAGGTGTCAAAAATATGAGGAGCCTGAAACGGTCTGAAAAAGAAGAGGAGCATGAAGCGGTGTTGAAAAACATGAAGAGCCTGAAAAGGTGTGAAAAATATGAAGAGCTTCTAAAGGTGTCAAAAGTATGAGGAGCATGAAACGGTCTTAAAAATACGAGAAGCATGCAGTGGTGTTGAAAAACATGAAGAGCCTGAAAAGTTGTGAAAAATATGCATAGCTTCAAAAGGTGTCAAAAATTAGATGAGCATGAAACGGTCTGAAAAATTGGAGGAGCAAGAAGTACTGTTGAAAAAAATGAAGAGCCTGAAAAGGTGTGAAAAATATGAAAAGCTTCAAAAGGTGTCAAAAATATGAGGACCTTGAAACGGTCTGAAAAATAGGAGGAGCATGAAGCGGTGTTGAAAAATATGAAGAGCCTGAAAAGGTGTGAAAAATATGAAGAACTTCTAAAGGTGTCAAAAATATGAGGAGCAAGTAACGGTCTGAAAAATAGGAGAAGCATAAAGTGGTGTTGAAAAACATGAAGAGCCTGAAAAGGTGTGAAAAATATGAAGAGCTTGAAAAGGTGTGAAAAATATGAAAAACTTCAAAAGGTGTGAAACATATGAAGAGCTTCAAAACGTGTGAAATACATGAGGAGCATGAAACTCTCTGAAAAATAGAAGGAGCATGAAGTGGTGTTCAAAAACATGAAGAGCCTGAAAAGGTGTGAAAAATATGAAAAGCTTCAAAAGGTGTCAAAAATATGAGGAGCATGAAACGGGCTGAAAAATAGGAGAAGCATGAAGTGGTGTTGAAAAACATGAAGATCCTGAAAAGGTGTGAAAAATATGAAGAGCTTCAAAAGTGTGAAATACATGACGAGCATGAAATGGCCTGAAAAATACGAGGAACATGAAACGGTGTTCAAAAACATGAAGAGCCTGAAAAGGTGTGAACAATATGAAGAGCTTCAAAAGGTGTCAAAAATATGAGGAGCATGAAAACGTATGAAAAATAGGAGGAGCATGAAGTGGTGTTGAAAAACATTAAGAGCCTGAAAGGGTGTGAAAAATATGAAGAGCTTCAAAAGGTGTCAAAAATATGAGAAGCATGAAACTGTCTGAATAATAGGAGGAGCATGAAGCGGTGTTCAAAAACATGAAGAGTCTGAAAAGGTGTGAAAAATATGAAGAGCTTCAAAATGTGTCAAAAATATGAGGAGCATGAAACGGTCTGAAAAATGGGAGGAGCATGAAATGGTGATCAAAAACATGAAGAGCCTGGAAAGGTGTGAAAAATGTGAAGAGCTTCAAAAGGTGTGAAAGACATGAGGAGCATGAAACGGGCTGAAAAATAGGAGAAGAATGAAGTGGTGTTGAAAAACATGAAGAGCCTGAAAAAGTGTGAAAAATATGAAAAGCTTCAAAAGGTGTGAAATACATGAGGAGCATGAAACTCTCTGAAAAATAAAAGGAGCATGAAGTGGTGTTCAAAAACATGAAGAGCCTGAAAAGTTGTGAAAATATGAAGAGCTTCAAATATGAAAAATATGAAGAGCTTCAAGGGTGAGAAAAATATGAAGAGCTTCAAAAGGTGTCAAAAATATGAGGAGCATGAAACGTTCTGAAAAATAGGAGGAGCATGAAGCGGTGTTGAAATACATGAAGAGCCTGAAAATGTGTGAAAAACATGAAGAGCTTAAAAAGGTGTCAAAAATATGAGGAGCCTGAAACGGTCTGAAAAAGAAGAGGAGCATGAAGCGGTGTTGAAAAACATGAAGAGCCTGAAAAGGTGTGAAAAATATGAAGAGCTTCTAAAGGTGTCAAAAGTATGAGGAGCATGAAACGGTCTGAAAATCGGAGGAGCATGAAGTGGTGTTCAAAAACATGAAGAGCCTGAAAAGGTGAGAAAAATACGAAGAGCTTCTAAAGGTGTGAAAAATATGAAGAGCTTCAAAAAGGATGAAAAATATGAGGAGCATGAAACTGTCAGAAAAATAGGAGGATCATGAAGCGGTGTTGAAAAACATGAAGAGCCTGAAAAGGTGAGAAAAATACGAAGAGCTTCTAAAGGTGTGAAAAATATGAGGAGCATGAAACGGTCTCAAAATAGGAGGAGCATGAAACGGTCTGAAAAATAGGAGGAGCATGAAGCGGTGATGAAAAAATAGAAGAGCATGAAATGGTTTGAAGAATATAAGGAGCTTCAAAAGGTATCAAAAATAGTAGTAGCATGAAACGGTGTTGAAAAACTTGAAGAGCCTGAAAATGTGTAAAATATGAACAGGTTAAAAGGTGTCAAAATATGAGGAGCATGAAACGGTCTGAAAAATAAGAGGAGCATGAAGCGGTGATGAAAAAAAAGAAGAGCATGAAATGGTTTGAAGAATATGAGGAGCTTCAAAAGGTATCAAAAATAGGAGTAGCATGAAGCCGTGTTGAAAAACATGAAGAGCCTGAAAAGGTGTGAAAAATATGAAGAGCTTCAAAAGGTATCAAAAATAGGAGTAGCATGAAGAGGTGTTCAAAAATATGAAGAGCCTGAAAAGGTGTGAAAAATATGAAGAGCATGAAACGGTCTGAAAAATAGGTGGAGCATGAAGCGGTGTTCAGAAGCATGAAGAGCCTGAAAACTGTGAAAAATATGAAGAGCTTCAAAAAGTGTGAAAAATATGAAGAGCTTCAAAAGGTGTGAAAAGAATGAAGAGCTTCAAAAGGTGTCAAAAATATGAGCAACATGAAATGGTCTGAAAAATTGGAGGAGCATGAAGCCGTGTTCAAAAACATGAACAGCTTGAAAATGTGTGAAAAATATGAAGAGCCTGAAAAGTTATGAAAAATACGAAGAGCTTCAAAAGGTGTCAAATATATGAGGAGCATGAAACGGTCTGAAAAATAGGAGGATCATAAAGCGGTGTTGAAAAACATGAAGAGCCTGAAAATGGTGTGAAAAATATCAAGAGCTTCAAAAGGTGTCAAAAATGAGATGTGCATGAAACGGTCTGAAAAATAGGAGGAGCATGAAACGGTGTTCAAAAACATGAAGAGCCTGAAAAGGTGTGAAAAATATGAAGAGCCTCAAAAAATGTCAAAAATATGAGGAATATGAAACGGTCTGAAAAATAGTAGGATCATAAAGCGGTGTTGAAAAACATGAAGAGCCTGAAAATGGTGTGAAAAATATGAAGAGCTTCAAAAGGAGTCAAAAATGAAATGTGCATGAAACGGTCTGAAAAATATGAGGAGCATGAAGTGGTTGTGAAAAACATGAAAAGCCTGAAAATGTGTGCAAAATACGAAGAGCTTCAAAAGGTGTGAAATACATGAGGAGTATGAAATGGTCTGAGAAATAGGAGGAGCATGAAGCGGTGTTCAAAAACATGTAGAGACTGAAAAGGTGTGAAAAATAAGAAGAGCTTCAAAAGGAGTGAAAAATAGGAGGAGCATGAAACGGTCTGAAAAATAGGAGGAACATGAACCGGTGTTCAAATACATGAAAAGCCTGAAAAGGTGTGAAAAATATGAAGAGCTTCAAAAATATGAAAAATATGAAGAGCTTCAAAAGGTGTGAAAAATATGAAGAGCTTCAAAAGGTGTCAAAAATATGAGAAACATGAAACGGTCTGAAAAATTGGAGGAGCATGAAGCGGTGTTCAAAAACATGAAGAGCCTGAAAAGGTGTGAAAAATATGAAGAGCTTCAAAAGGTGTCAAAAATATGAGGAGCATGAAACGGTCTGAAAAATAGGAGGAGCATGAAGCGGTGTTGAAAAAAATGAAGAGCATGAAAATGTGTGAAATATATGAAGAGCTTCAAAAGGTGTGAAATACATGAGGAGCATGAAACGGGCTGAAAAATAGGAGGAGCATGAAGCGGTGTGGCAAAACATGAAGAGCCTGAAAAGGTGTGAAAGATATGAAGAGTTTCTAAAGGTGTCAAAAATATGAGGAGCATGAAAACGTCTGAAAAATAGGAGGAGCATGAAGTTGTGTTGAAAAACATTAAGAGCCTGAAAGGGTGTGAAAAATATGAAGAGCTTCAAAAGGTGTCAAAAATATGAGGAGCATGAAACGGTCTGAAAAATAGGCGGAGCATGAAGCGGTGTTCAAAAACATGAAGAGCGTGAAAAGGTGTGAAAAATATGAAGAGCTTCAAAAGGTGTCAAACATAAGAGGAGCATGAAACGGTCTGAAAAATAGGAGGAGCATGAAACGGTGTTCAAAAACATGAAGAGCCTGAAAATGGTGTGAAAAATATCAAAGGCTTCAAAAAGTGTCAAAAATGAGATGTGCATGAAACGGTCAGAAAAATAGGAGGAGCATGAAACGGTCTTCAAAAACATGAAGAGCCTGAAAAGGTGTGAAAAATATGAAGTACTTCAAAAGGTGTCAAATATATGAGGAGCATGAAACGGTCTGAAAAATAGGAGGATCATAAAGCGGTGTTGAAAAACATGAAGAGCCTGAAAATGGTGTGAAAAATATCAAAGGCTTCAAAAAGTGTCAAAAATGAGATGTGCATGAAACGGTCAGAAAAATAGGAGGAGCATGAAACGGTGTTCAAAAACATGAAGAGCCTGAAAAGGTGTGAAAATTATGAAGAGCCTCAAAAAATGTCAAAAATATGAGGAATATGAAACGGTCTGAAAAATAGGAGGATCATAAAGCGGTGTTGAAAAACATGAAGAGCCTGAACATGGTGTGAAAAATATGAAGAGCTTCAAAAGGAGTCAAAAATGAAATGTGCATGAAACGGTCTGAAAAATATGAGGAGCATGAAGTGGTTGTGAAAAACATGAAAAGCCTGAAAATGTGTACAAAATACTAAGAGCTTCAAAAGGTGTGAAATACATGAGGAGCATGAAATGGTCTGAGAAATAGGAGGAGCATGAAGCGGTGTTCAAAAACATGTAGAGACTGAAAAGGTGTGAAAAATGTGAAGAGCTTCAAAAGGAGTGAAAAATAGGAGGAGCACGAAACGGTCTGAAAAATAGGAGGAGCATGAACCGGTGTTCAAATACATGAAAAGCCTGAAATGGTGTGAAAAATATGAAGAGCTTCAAATATATGAAAAATATGAAGAGCTTCAAAAGGTGTGAAAAATATGAAGAGCTTCAAAAGGTGTGAAAAATATGAGAAACATGAAACGGTCTGAAAAATTGGAGGAGCATGAAGCGGTGTTCAAAAACATGAAGAACCTGAAAAGGTGTGAAAAATATGAAGAGCTTCAAAAGGTGTCAAAAATATGAGGAGCATGAAATGGTCTAAAAAATCGGAGGAGCATGAAATGGTGTTCAAATACATGAAGAGACTGAAAAGGTGTGAAAAACATGAAGAGCTTCAAATGGTGTGAAATACATGAGGAGCATGAAACGGTCTGAAAAATAGGAGGAGCAAGAAGGTGTGCTCAAAAACATGAAGAGCCCGAAAAAGTGTGAAAAATATGAAGAGCTTCAAAAATATGAAAAATATGAAGAGCTTCAAAAGGTGTGAAAAATATGAGGAGCATGAAACGGTCTGAAAAATATGAGGAGCATGAAGCGCTGTTCAAAAACATGAAGAGCCTAAAAGGTGTGAAAAATATGAAGAGCTTCAAAAGGTGTCAAAAATATGAGGAGCATGAAACGGCCTCAAAAATAGGAGGAGCATGAATCGGTGATGAAAAACATGGAGAGCCTGAAAAGGTGTGAAAAATATGAAGAGCTTCAAAAGGTTTCAAAATGTGTGGAGCATGAAACGGTCTGAAAAATAGGAGGAGCATGAAGCGGTGTTGAAAAACATGAAGAGCCTGAAAAGGTGAGAAAAATATGAAGAGCTTGAAAAGGTGTGAAAAATATGAAGAACTTCAAAAGGTGTGAAACATATGAAGAGCTTCAAAACGTGTGAAATACATGAGGAGCATGAAACTCTCTGAAAAATAAAAGGAGCATGAAGTGGTGTTCAAAAACATGAAGAGCCTGAAAAGGTGTGAAAAATATGAAAAGCTTCAAAAGGTGTCAAAAATATGAGGAGCATGAAACGGGCTGAAAAATAGGAGAAGCATGAAGTGGTGTTGGAAAACATGAAGATCCTGAAAAGGTGTGAAAAATATGAAGAGCTTCAAAAGTGTGAAAAACATGACGAGCATGAAATGGCCTGAAAAATACGAGGAACATGAAACGGTGTTCAAAAACATGAAGAGCCTGAAAAGGTGTGAACAATATGAAGAGCTTCAAAAGGTGTCAAAAATATGAGGAGCATGAAAACGTATGAAAAATAGGAGGAGCATGAAGTGGTGTTGAAAAACATTAAGAGCCTGAAAGGGTGTGAAAAATATGAAGAGCTTCAAAAGGTGTCAAAAATATGAGAAGCAGGAAACTGTCTGAATAATAGGAGGAGCATGAAGCGGTGTTCAAAAACATGAAGAGTCTGAAAAGGTGTGAAAAATATGAACAGCTTCAAAAGGTGTCAAAAATATGAGGAGCATGAAACTGTCTGAAAAATGGGAGGAGCATGAAATGGTGATCAAAAACATGAAGAGCCTGAAAAGGTGTGAAAAATGTGAAGAGCTTCAAAAGGTGTGAAAGACATGAGGAGCATGAAACGGGCTGAAAAATAGGAGAAGAATGAAGTGGTGTTGAAAAACATGAAGAGCCTGAAAAAGAGTGAAAAATATGAAAAGCTTCAAAAGGTGTGAAATACATGAGGAGCATGAAACTCTCTGAAAAATAGAAGGAGCATGAAGTGGTGTTCAAAAACATGAAGAGCCTGAAAAGTTGTGAAAATATGAAGAGCTTCAAAAATATGAAAAATATGAAGAGCTTCAAAGGGTGAGAAAAATATGAAGAGCTTCAAAGGGTGAGAAAAATATGAAGAGCTTCAAAAGGTGTCAAAAATATGAGGAGCATGAAACGTTCTGAAAAATAGGAGGAGCATGAAGCGGTGTTGAAATACATGAAGAGCCTGAAAATGTGTGAAAAACATGAAGAGCTTAAAAAGGTGTCAAAAATATGAGGAGCCTGAAACGGTCTGAAAAAGAAGAGGAGCATGAAGCGGTGTTGAAAAACATGAAGAGCCTGAAAAGGTGTGAAAAATATGAAGAGCTTCTAAAGGTGTCAAAAGTATGAGGAGCATGAAACGGTCTTAAAAATACGAGAAGCATGCAGTGGTGTTGAAAAACATGAAGAGCCTGAAAAGTTGTGAAAAATATGCATAGCTTCAAAAGGTGTCAAAAATTAGATGAGCAAGAAACGGTCTGAAAAATTGGAGGAGCAAGAAGTACTGTTGAAAAAAATGAAGAGCCTGAAAAGGTGTGAAAAATATGAAAAGCTTCAAAAGGTGTCAAAAATATGAGGACCTTGAAACGGTCTGAAAAATAGGAGGAGCATGAAGCGGTGTTGAAAAATATGAAGAGCCTGAAAAGGTGTGAAAAATATGAAGAACTTCTAAAGGTGTCAAAAATATGAGGAGCAAGTAACGGTCTGAAAAATAGGAGAAGCATAAAGCGGTGTTGAAAAACATGAAGAGCCTGAAAAGGTGTGAAAAATATGAAGAGCTTGAAAAGGTGTGAAAAATATGAAAAACTTCAAAAGGTGTGAAACATATGAAGAGCTTCAAAACGTGTGAAATACATGAGGAGCATGAAACTCTCTGAAAAATAGAAGGAGCATGAAGTGGTGTTCAAAAACATGAAGAGCCTGAAAAGGTGTGAAAAATATGAAAAGCTTCAAAAGGTGTCAAAAATATGAGGAGCATGAAACGGGCTGAAAAATAGGAGAAGCATGAAGTGGTGTTGAAAAACATGAAGATCCTGAAAAGGTGTGAAAAATATGAAGAGCTTCAAAAGTGTGAAATACATGACGAGCATGAAATGGCCTGAAAAATACGAGGAACATGAAACGGTGTTCAAAAACATGAAGAGCCTGAAAAGGTGTGAACAATATGAAGAGCTTCAAAAGGTGTCAAAAATATGAGGAGCATGAAAACGTATGAAAAATAGGAGGAGCATGAAGTGGTGTTGAAAAACATTAAGAGCCTGAAAGGGTGTGAAAAATATGAAGAGCTTCAAAAGGTGTCAAAAATATGAGAAGCATGAAACTGTCTGAATAATAGGAGGAGCATGAAGCGGTGTTCAAAAACATGAAGAGTCTGAAAAGGTGTGAAAAATATGAAGAGCTTCAAAATGTGTCAAAAATATGAGGAGCATGAAACGGTCTGAAAAATGGGAGGAGCATGAAATGGTGATCAAAAACATGAAGAGCCTGGAAAGGTGTGAAAAATGTGAAGAGCTTCAAAAGGTGTGAAAGACATGAGGAGCATGAAACGGGCTGAAAAATAGGAGAAGAATGAAGTGGTGTTGAAAAACATGAAGAGCCTGAAAAAGTGTGAAAAATATGAAAAGCTTCAAAAGGTGTGAAATACATGAGGAGCATGAAACTCTCTGAAAAATAAAAGGAGCATGAAGTGGTGTTCAAAAACATGAAGAGCCTGAAAAGTTGTGAAAATATGAAGAGCTTCAAATATGAAAAATATGAAGAGCTTCAAAGGGTGAGAAAAATATGAAGAGCTTCAAAAGGTGTCAAAAATATGAGGAGCATGAAACGTTCTGAAAAATAGGAGGAGCATGAAGCGGTGTTGAAATACATGAAGAGCCTGAAAATGTGTGAAAAACATGAAGAGCTTAAAAAGGTGTCAAAAATATGAGGAGCCTGAAACGGTCTGAAAAAGAAGAGGAGCATGAAGCGGTGTTGAAAAACATGAAGAGCCTGAAAAGGTGTGAAAAATATGAAGAGCTTCTAAAGGTGTCAAAAGTATGAGGAGCATGAAACGGTCTGAAAATCGGAGGAGCATGAAGTGGTGTTCAAAAACATGAAGAGCCTGAAAAGTTGAGAAAAATACGAAGAGCTTCTAAAGGTGTGAAAAATATGAAGAGCTTCAAAAAGGATGAAAAATATGAGGAGCATGAAACTGTCAGAAAAATAGGAGGATCATGAAGCGGTGTTGAAAAACATGAAGAGCCTGAAAAGGTGAGAAAAATACGAAGAGCTTCTAAAGGTGTGAAAAATATGAGGAGCATGAAACGGTCTCAAAATAGGAGGAGCATGAAACGGTCTGAAAAATAGGAGGAGCATGAAGAGGTGATGAAAAAATAGAAGAGCATGAAATGGTTTGAAGAATATAAGGAGCTTCAAAAGGTATCAAAAATAGTAGTAGCATGAAACGGTGTTGAAAAACTTGAAGAGCCTGAAAATGTGTAAAATATGAACAGGTTAAAAGGTGTCAAAATATGAGGAGCATGAAACGGTCTGAAAAATAAGAGGAGCATGAAGCGGTGATGAAAAAAAAGAAGAGCATGAAATGGTTTGAAGAATATGAGGAGCTTCAAAAGGTATCAAAAATAGGAGTAGCATGAAGCCGTGTTGAAAAACATGAAGAGCCTGAAAAGGTGTGAAAAATATGAAGAGCTTCAAAAGGTATCAAAAATAGGAGTAGCATGAAGAGGTGTTCAAAAATATGAAGAGCCTGAAAAGGTGTGAAAAATATGAAGAGCATGAAACGGTCTGAAAAATAGGTGGAGCATGAAGCGGTGTTCAGAAGCATGAAGAGCCTGAAAACTGTGAAAAATATGAAGAGCTTCAAAAAGTGTGAAAAATATGAAGAGCTTCAAAAGGTGTGAAAAGAATGAAGAGCTTCAAAAGGTGTCAAAAATATGAGGAACATGAAATGGTCTGAAAAATTGGAGGAGCATGAAGCCGTGTTCAAAAACATGAACAGCTTGAAAATGTGTGAAAAATATGAAGAGCCTGAAAAGTTATGAAAAATACGAAGAGCTTCAAAAGGTGTCAAATATATGAGGAGCATGAAACGGTCTGAAAAATAGGAGGATCATAAAGCGGTGTTGAAAAACATGAAGAGCCTGAAAATGGTGTGAAAAATATCAAGAGCTTCAAAAGGTGTCAAAAATGAGATGTGCATGAAACGGTCTGAAAAATAGGAGGAGCATGAAACGGTGTTCAAAAACATGAAGAGCCTGAAAAGGTGTGAAAAATATGAAGAGCCTCAAAAAATGTCAAAAATATGAGGAATATGAAACGGTCTGAAAAATAGTAGGATCATAAAGCGGTGTTGAAAAACATGAAGAGCCTGAAAATGGTGTGAAAAATATGAAGAGCTTCAAAAGGAGTCAAAAATGAAATGTGCATGAAACGGTCTGAAAAATATGAGGAGCATGAAGTGGTTGTGAAAAACATGAAAAGCCTGAAAATGTGTGCAAAATACGAAGAGCTTCAAAAGGTGTGAAATACATGAGGAGCATGAAATGGTCTGAGAAATAGGAGGAGCATGAAGCGGTGTTCAAAAACATGTAGAGACTGAAAAGGTGTGAAAAATATGAAGAGCTTCAAAAGGAGTGAAAAATAGGAGGAGCATGAAACGGTCTGAAAAATAGGAGGAACATGAACCGGTGTTCAAATACATGAAAAGCCTGAAAAGGTGTGAAAAATATGAAGAGCTTCAAAAATATGAAAAATATGAAGAGCTTCAAAAGGTGTGAAAAATATGAAGAGCTTCAAAAGGTGTCAAATATATGAGAAACATGAAACGGTCTGAAAAATTGGAGGAGCATGAAGCGGTGTTCAAAAACATGAAGAGCCTGAAAAGGTGTGAAAAATATGAAGAGCTTCAAAAGGTGTCAAAAATATGAGGAGCATGAAACGGTCTGAAAAATAGGAGGAGCATGAAGCGGTGTTGAAAAAAATGAAGAGCCTGAAAATGTGTGAAATATATGAATAGCTTCAAAAGGTGTGAAATACATGAGGAGCATGAAACGGGCTGAAAAATAGGAGGAGCATGAAGCGGTGTGGCAAAACATGAAGAGCCTGAAAAGGTGTGAAAGATATGAAGAGTTTCTAAAGGTGTCAAAAATATGAGGAGCATGAAAACGTCTGAAAAATAGGAGGAGCATGAAGTTGTGTTGAAAAACATTAAGAGCCTGAAAGGGTGTGATAAATATGAAGAGCTTCAAAAGGTGTCAAAAATATGAGGAGCATGAAACGGTCTGAAAAATAGGCGGAGCATGAAGCGGTGTTCAAAAACATGAAGAGCGTGAAAAGGTGTGAAAAATATGAAGAGCTTCAAAAGGTGTCAAACATAAGAGGAGCATGAAACGGTCTGAAAAATAGGAGGAGCATGAAACGGTGTTCAAAAACATGAAGAGCCTGAAAATGGTGTGAAAAATATCAAAGGCTTCAAAAAGTGTCAAAAATGAGATGTGCATGAAACGGTCAGAAAAATAGGAGGAGCATGAAACGGTGTTCAAAAACATGAAGAGCCTGAAAAGGTGTGAAAAATATGAAGTACTTCAAAAGGTGTCAAATATATGAGGAGCATGAAACGGTCTGAAAAATAGGAGGATCATAAAGCGGTGTTGAAAAACATGAAGAGCCTGAAAATGGTGTGAAAAATATCAAAGGCTTCAAAAAGTGTCAAAAATGAGATGTGCATGAAACGGTCAGAAAAATAGGAGGAGCATGAAACGGTGTTCAAAAACATGAAGAGCCTGAAAAGGTGTGAAAAATATGAAGAGCCTCAAAAAATGTCAAAAATATGAGGAATATGAAACGGTCTGAAAAATAGGAGGATCATAAAGCGGTGTTGAAAAACATGAAGAGCCTGAAAATGGTGTGAAAAATATGAAGAGCTTCAAAAGGAGTCAAAAATGAAATGTGCATGAAACGGTCTGAAAAATATGAGGAGCATGAAGTGGTTGTGAAAAACATGAAAAGCCTGAAAATGTGTACAAAATACTAAGAGCTTCAAAAGGTGTGAAATACATGAGGAGCATGAAATGGTCTGAGAAATAGGAGGAGCATGAAGCGGTGTTCAAAAACATGTAGAGACTGAAAAGGTGTGAAAAATGTGAAGAGCTTCAAAAGGAGTGAAAAATAGGAGGAGCACGAAACGGTCTGAAAAATAGGAGGAGCATGAACCGGTGTTCAAATACATGAAAAGCCTGAAATGGTGTGAAAAATATGAAGAGCTTCAAATATATGAAAAATATGAAGAGCTTCAAAAGGTGTGAAAAATATGAAGAGCTTCAAAAGGTGTCAAAAATATGAGAAACATGAAACGGTCTGAAAAATTGGAGGAGCATGAAGCGGTGTTCAAAAACATGAAGAACCTGAAAAGGTGTGAAAAATATGAAGAGCTTCAAAAGGTGTCAAAAATATGAGGAGCATGAAATGGTCTAAAAAATCGGAGGAGCATGAAATGGTGTTCAAATACATGAAGAGACTGAAAAGGTGTGAAAAACATGAAGAGCTTCAAATGGTGTGAAATACATGAGGAGCATGAAACGGTCTGAAAAATAGGAGGAGCAAGAAGGTGTGCTCAAAAACATGAAGAGCCCGAAAAAGTGTGAAAAATATGAAGAGCTTCAAAAATATGAAAAATATGAAGAGCTTCAAAAGGTGTGAAAAATATGAGGAGCATGAAACGGTCTGAAAAATATGAGGAGCATGAAGCGCTGTTCAAAAACATGAAGAGCCTAAAAGGTGTGAAAAATATGAAGAGCTTCAAAAGGTGTCAAAAATATGAGGAGCATGAAACGGCCTCAAAAATAGGAGGAGCATGAATCGGTGATGAAAAACATGGAGAGCCTGAAAAGGTGTGAAAAATATGAAGAGCTTCAAAAGGTTTCAAAATGTGTGGAGCATGAAACGGTCTGAAAAATAGGAGGAGCATGAAGCGGTGTTGAAAAACATGAAGAGCCTGAAAAGGTGAGAAAAATATGAAGAGCTTGAAAAGGTGTGAAAAATATGAAGAACTTCAAAAGGTGTGAAACATATGAAGAGCTTCAAAACGTGTGAAATACATGAGGAGCATGAAACTCTCTGAAAAATAAAAGGAGCATGAAGTGGTGTTCAAAAACATGAAGAGCCTGAAAAGGTGTGAAAAATATGAAAAGCTTCAAAAGGTGTCAAAAATATGAGGAGCATGAAACGGGCTGAAAAATAGGAGAAGCATGAAGTGGTGTTGGAAAACATGAAGATCCTGAAAAGGTGTGAAAAATATGAAGAGCTTCAAAAGTGTGAAAAACATGACGAGCATGAAATGGCCTGAAAAATACGAGGAACATGAAACGGTGTTCAAAAACATGAAGAGCCTGAAAAGGTGTGAACAATATGAAGAGCTTCAAAAGGTGTCAAAAATATGAGGAGCATGAAAACGTATGAAAAATAGGAGGAGCATGAAGTGGTGTTGAAAAACATTAAGAGCCTGAAAGGGTGTGAAAAATATGAAGAGCTTCAAAAGGTGTCAAAAATATGAGAAGCAGGAAACTGTCTGAATAATAGGAGGAGCATGAAGCGGTGTTCAAAAACATGAAGAGTCTGAAAAGGTGTGAAAAATATGAACAGCTTCAAAAGGTGTCAAAAATATGAGGAGCATGAAACGGTCTGAAAAATGGGAGGAGCATGAAATGGTGATCAAAAACATGAAGAGCCTGAAAAGGTGTGAAAAATGTGAAGAGCTTCAAAAGGTGTGAAAGACATGAGGAGCATGAAACGGGCTGAAAAATAGGAGAAGAATGAAGTGGTGTTGAAAAACATGAAGAGCCTGAAAAAGAGTGAAAAATATGAAAAGCTTCAAAAGGTGTGAAATACTGAGGAGCATGAAACTCTCTGAAAAATAGAAGGAGCATGAAGTGGTGTTCAAAAACATGAAGAGCCTGAAAAGTTGTGAAAATATGAAGAGCTTCAAAAATATGAAAAATATGAAGAGCTTCAAAGGATGAGAAAAATATGAAGAGCTTCAAAGGGTGAGAAAAATATGAAGAGCTTCAAAAGGTGTCAAAAATATGAGGAGCATGAAACGTTCTGAAAAATAGGAGGAGCATGAAGCGGTGTTGAAATACATGAAGAGCCTGAAAATGTGTGAAAAACATGAAGAGCTTAAAAAGGTGTCAAAAATATGAGGAGCCTGAAACGGTCTGAAAAAGAAGAGGAGCATGAAGCGGTGTTGAAAAACATGAAGAGCCTGAAAAGGTGTGAAAAATATGAAGAGCTTCTAAAGGTGTCAAAAGTATGAGGAGCATGAAACGGTCTTAAAAATACGAGAAGCATGCAGTGGTGTTGAAAAACATGAAGAGCCTGAAAAGTTGTGAATAATATGCATAGCTTCAAAAGGTGTCAAAAATTAGATGAGCATGAAACGGTCTGAAAAATTGGAGGAGCAAGAAGTACTGTTGAAAAAAATGAAGAGCCTGAAAGGGTGTGAAAAATATGAAAAGCTTCAAAAGGTGTCAAAAATATGAGGACCTTGAAACGGTCTGAAAAATAGGAGGAGCATGAAGCGGTGTTGAAAAATATGAAGAGCCTGAAAAGGTGTGAAAAATATGAAGAACTTCTAAAGGTGTCAAAAATATGAGGAGCAAGTAACGGTCTGAAAAATAGAGGAAGCATAAAGCGGTGTTGAAAAACATGAAGAGCCTGAAAAGGTGTGAAAAATATGAAGAGCTTGAAAAGGTGTGAAAAATATGAAAAACTTCAAAAGGTGTGAAACATATGAAGAGCTTCAAAACGTGTGAAATACATGAGGAGCATGAAACTCTCTGAAAAATAGAAGGAGCATGAAGTGGTGTTCAAAAACATGAAGAGCCTGAAAAGGTGTGAAAAATATGAAAAGCTTCAAAAGGTGTCAAAAACATGAGGAGCATGAAACGGGCTGAAAAATAGGAGAAGCATGAAGTGGTGTTGAAAAACATGAAGATCCTGAAAAGGTGTGAAAAATATGAAGAGCTTCAAAAGTGTGAAATACATGACGAGCATGAAATGGCCTGAAAAATACGAGGAACATGAAACGGTGTTAAAAAACATGAAGAGCCTGAAAAGGTGTGAACAATATGAAGAGCTTCAAAAGGTGTCAAAAATATGAGGAGCATGAAAACGTATGAAAAATAGGAGGAGCATGAAGTGGTGTTGAAAAACATTAAGAGCCTGAAAGGGTGTGAAAAATATGAAGAGCTTCAAAAGGTGTCAAAAATATGAGAAGCATGAAACTGTCTGAATAATAGGAGGAGCATGAAGCGGTGTTCAAAAACATGAAGAGTCTGAAAAGGTGTGAAAAATATGAAGAGCTTCAAAATGTGTCAAAAATATGAGGAGCATGAAACGGTCTGAAAAATGGGAGGAGCATGAAATGGTGATCAAAAACATGAAGAGCCTGGAAAGGTGTGAAAAATGTGAAGAGCTTCAAAAGGTGTGAAAGACATGAGGAGCATGAAACGGGCTGAAAAATAGGAGAAGAATGAAGTGGTGTTGAAAAACATGAAGAGCCTGAAAAAGTGTGAAAAATATGAAAAGCTTCAAAAGGTGTGAAATACATGAGGAGCATGAAACTCTCTGAAAAATAAAAGGAGCATGAAGTGGTGTTCAAAAACATGAAGAGCCTGAAAAGTTGTGAAAATATGAAGAGCTTCAAATATGAAAAATATGAAGAGCTTCAAGGGTGAGAAAAATATGAAGAGCTTCAAAAGGTGTCAAAAATATGAGGAGCATGAAACGTTCTGAAAAATAGGA
Source organism: Dama dama (assembly GCF_033118175.1). NCBI lineage: Eukaryota > Metazoa > Chordata > Mammalia > Artiodactyla > Cervidae > Dama > Dama dama. Next base: position 9,422,883 of record NC_083706.1, on the reverse strand, counting down.
GGAGCATGAAGCGGTGTTGAAATACATGAAGAGCCTGAAAATGTGTGAAAAACATGAAGAGCTTAAAAAGGTGTCAAAAATATGAGGAGCCTGAAACGGTCTGAAAAAGAAGAGGAGCATGAAGCGGTGTTGAAAAACATGAAGAGCCTGAAAAGGTGTGAAAAATATGAAGAGCTTCTAAAGGTGTCAAAAGTATGAGGAGCATGAAACGGTCTGAAAATCGGAGGAGCATGAAGTGGTGTTCAAAAACATGAAGAGCCTGAAAAGGTGAGAAAAATACGAAGAGCTTCTAAAGGTGTGAAAAATATGAAGAGCTTCAAAAAGGATGAAAAATATGAGGAGCATGAAACTGTCAGAAAAATAGGAGGATCATGAAGCGGTGTTGAAAAACATGAAGAGCCTGAAAAGGTGAGAAAAATACGAAGAGCTTCTAAAGGTGTGAAAAATATGAGGAGCATGAAACGGTCTCAAAATAGGAGGAGCATGAAACGGTCTGAAAAATAGGAGGAGCATGAAGCGGTGATGAAAAAATAGAAGAGCATGAAATGGTTTGAAGAATATAAGGAGCTTCAAAAGGTATCAAAAATAGTAGTAGCATGAAACGGTGTTGAAAAACTTGAAGAGCCTGAAAATGTGTAAAATATGAACAGGTTAAAAGGTGTCAAAATATGAGGAGCATGAAACGGTCTGAAAAATAAGAGGAGCATGAAGCGGTGATGAAAAAAAAGAAGAGCATGAAATGGTTTGAAGAATATGAGGAGCTTCAAAAGGTATCAAAAATAGGAGTAGCATGAAGCCGTGTTGAAAAACATGAAGAGCCTGAAAAGGTGTGAAAAATATGAAGAGCTTCAAAAGGTATCAAAAATAGGAGTAGCATGAAGAGGTGTTCAAAAATATGAAGAGCCTGAAAAGGTGTGAAAAATATGAAGAGCATGAAACGGTCTGAAAAATAGGTGGAGAATGAAGCGGTGTTCAGAAGCATGAAGAGCCTGAAAACTGTGAAAAATATGAAGAGCTTCAAAAAGTGTGAAAAATATGAAGAGCTTCAAAAGGTGTGAAAAGAATGAAGAGCTTCAAAAGGTGTCAAAAATATGAGGAACATGAAATGGTCTGAAAAATTGGAGGAGCATGAAGCCGTGTTCAAAAACATGAACAGCTTGAAAATGTGTGAAAAATATGAAGAGCCTGAAAAGTTATGAAAAATACGAAGAGCTTCAAAAGGTGTCAAATATATGAGGAGCATGAAACGGTCTGAAAAATAGGAGGATCATAAAGCGGTGTTGAAAAACATGAAGAGCCTGAAAATGGTGTGAAAAATATCAAGAGCTTCAAAAGGTGTCAAAAATGAGATGTGCATGAAACGGTCTGAAAAATAGGAGGAGCATGAAACGGTGTTCAAAAACATGAAGAGCCTGAAAAGGTGTGAAAAATATGAAGAGCCTCAAAAAATGTCAAAAATATGAGGAATATGAAACGGTCTGAAAAATAGTAGGATCATAAAGCGGTGTTGAAAAACATGAAGAGCCTGAAAATGGTGTGAAAAATATGAAGAGCTTCAAAAGGAGTCAAAAATGAAATGTGCATGAAACGGTCTGAAAAATATGAGGAGCATGAAGTGGTTGTGAAAAACATGAAAAGCCTGAAAATGTGTGCAAAATACGAAGAGCTTCAAAAGGTGTGAAATACATGAGGAGCATGAAATGGTCTGAGAAATAGGAGGAGCATGAAGCGGTGTTCAAAAACATGTAGAGACTGAAAAGGTGTGAAAAATATGAAGAGCTTCAAAAGGAGTGAAAAATAGGAGGAGCATGAAACGGTCTGAAAAATAGGAGGAACATGAACCGGTGTTCAAATACATGAAAAGCCTGAAAAGGTGTGAAAAATATGAAGAGCTTCAAAAATATGAAAAATATGAAGAGCTTCAAAAGGTGTGAAAAATATGAAGAGCTTCAAAAGGTGTCAAAAATATGAGAAACATGAAACGGTCTGCAAAATTGGAGGAGCATGAAGCGGTGTTCAAAAACATGAAGAGCCTGAAAAGGTGTGAAAAATATGAAGAGCTTCAAAAGGTGTCAAAAATATGAGGAGCATGAAACGGTCTGAAAAATAGGAGGAGCATGAAGCGGTGTTGAAAAAAATGAAGAGCCTGAAAATGTGTGAAATATATGAAGAGCTTCAAAACGTGTGAAATACATGAGGAGCATGAAACGGGCTGAAAAATAGGAGGAGCATGAAGCGGTGTGGCAAAACATGAAGAGCCTGAAAAGGTGTGAAAGATATGAAGAGTTTCTAAAGGTGTCAAAAATATGAGGAGCATGAAAACGTCTGAAAAATAGGAGGAGCATGAAGTTGTGTTGAAAAACATTAAGAGCCTGAAAGGGTGTGATAAATATGAAGAGCTTCAAAAGGTGTCAAAAATATGAGGAGCATGAAACGGTCTGAAAAATAGGCGGAGCATGAAGCGGTGTTCAAAAACATGAAGAGCGTGAAAAGGTGTGAAAAATATGAAGAGCTTCAAAAGGTGTCAAACATAAGAGGAGCATGAAACGGTCTGAAAAATAGGAGGAGCATGAAACGGTGTTCAAAAACATGAAGAGCCTGAAAATGGTGTGAAAAATATCAAAGGCTTCAAAAAGTGTCAAAAATGAGATGTGCATGAAACGGTCAGAAAAATAGGAGGAGCATGAAACGGTGTTCAAAAACATGAAGAGCCTGAAAAGGTGTGAAAAATATGAAGAGCCTCAAAAAATGTCAAAAATATGAGGAATATGAAACGGTCTGAAAAATAGGAGGATCATAAAGCGGTGTTGAAAAACATGAAGAGCCTGAAAATGGTGTGAAAAATATGAAGAGCTTCAAAAGGAGTCAAAAATGAAATGTGCATGAAACGGTCTGAAAAATATGAGGAGCATGAAGTGGTTGTGAAAAACATGAAAAGCCTGAAAATGTGTACAAAATACTAAGAGCTTCAAAAGGTGTGAAATACATGAGGAGCATGAAATGGTCTGAGAAATAGGAGGAGCATGAAGCGGTGTTCAAAAACATGTAGAGACTGAAAAGGTGTGAAAAATGTGAAGAGCTTCAAAAGGAGTGAAAAATAGGAGGAGCACGAAACGGTCTGAAAAATAGGAGGAGCATGAACCGGTGTTCAAATACATGAAAAGCCTGAAATGGTGTGAAAAATATGAAGAGCTTCAAATATATGAAAAATATGAAGAGCTTCAAAAGGTGTGAAAAATATGAAGAGCTTCAAAAGGTGTCAAAAATATGAGAAACATGAAACGGTCTGAAAAATTGGAGGAGCATGAAGCGGTGTTCAAAAACATGAAGAACCTGAAAAGGTGTGAAAAATATGAAGAGCTTCAAAAGGTGTCAAAAATATGAGGAGCATGAAATGGTCTAAAAAATCGGAGGAGCATGAAATGGTGTTCAAATACATGAAGAGACTGAAAAGGTGTGAAAAACATGAAGAGCTTCAAATGGTGTGAAATACATGAGGAGCATGAAACGGTCTGAAAAATAGGAGGAGCAAGAAGGTGTGCTCAAAAACATGAAGAGCCCGAAAAAGTGTGAAAAATATGAAGAGCTTCAAAAATATGAAAAATATGAAGAGCTTCAAAAGGTGTGAAAAATATGAGGAGCATGAAACGGTCTGAAAAATATGAGGAGCATGAAGCGCTGTTCAAAAACATGAAGAGCCTAAAAGGTGTGAAAAATATGAAGAGCTTCAAAAGGTGTCAAAAATATGAGGAGCATGAAACGGCCTGAAAAATAGGAGGAGCATGAATCGGTGATGAAAAACATGGAGAGCCTGAAAAGGTGTGAAAAATATGAAGAGCTTCAAAAGGTTTCAAAATGTGTGGAGCATGAAACGGTCTGAAAAATAGGAGGAGCATGAAGCGGTGTTGAAAAACATGAAGAGCCTGAAAAGGTGAGAAAAATATGAAGAGCTTGAAAAGGTGTGAAAAATATGAAGAACTTCAAAAGGTGTGAAACATATGAAGAGCTTCAAAACGTGTGAAATACATGAGGAGCATGAAACTCTCTGAAAAATAAAAGGAGCATGAAGTGGTGTTCAAAAACATGAAGAGCCTGAAAAGGTGTGAAAAATATGAAAAGCTTCAAAAGGTGTCAAAAATATGAGGAGCATGAAACGGGCTGAAAAATAGGAGAAGCATGAAGTGGTGTTGGAAAACATGAAGATCCTGAAAAGGTGTGAAAAATATGAAGAGCTTCAAAAGTGTGAAAAACATGACGAGCATGAAATGGCCTGAAAAATACGAGGAACATGAAACGGTGTTCAAAAACATGAAGAGCCTGAAAAGGTGTGAACAATATGAAGAGCTTCAAAAGGTGTCAAAAATATGAGGAGCATGAAAACGTATGAAAAATAGGAGGAGCATGAAGTGGTGTTGAAAAACATTAAGAGCCTGAAAGGGTGTGAAAAATATGAAGAGCTTCAAAAGGTGTCAAAAATATGAGAAGCAGGAAACTGTCTGAATAATAGGAGGAGCATGAAGCGGTGTTCAAAAACATGAAGAGTCTGAAAAGGTGTGAAAAATATGAACAGCTTCAAAAGGTGTCAAAAATATGAGGAGCATGAAACGGTCTGAAAAATGGGAGGAGCATGAAATGGTGATCAAAAACATGAAGAGCCTGAAAAGGTGTGAAAAATGTGAAGAGCTTCAAAAGGTGTGAAAGACATGAGGAGCATGAAACGGGCTGAAAAATAGGAGAAGAATGAAGTGGTGTTGAAAAACATGAAGAGCCTGAAAAAGAGTGAAAAATATGAAAAGCTTCAAAAGGTGTGAAATACTGAGGAGCATGAAACTCTCTGAAAAATAGAAGGAGCATGAAGTGGTGTTCAAAAACATGAAGAGCCTGAAAAGTTGTGAAAATATGAAGAGCTTCAAAAATATGAAAAATATGAAGAGCTTCAAAGGGTGAGAAAAATATGAAGAGCTTCAAAGGGTGAGAAAAATATGAAGAGCTTCAAAAGGTGTCAAAAATATGAGGAGCATGAAACGTTCTGAAAAATAGGAGGAGCATGAAGCGGTGTTGAAATACATGAAGAGCCTGAAAATGTGTGAAAAACATGAAGAGCTTAAAAAGGTGTCAAAAATATGAGGAGCCTGAAACGGTCTGAAAAAGAAGAGGAGCATGAAGCGGTGTTGAAAAACATGAAGAGCCTGAAAAGGTGTGAAAAATATGAAGAGCTTCTAAAGGTGTCAAAAGTATGAGGAGCATGAAACGGTCTTAAAAATACGAGAAGCATGCAGTGGTGTTGAAAAACATGAAGAGCCTGAAAAGTTGTGAATAATATGCATAGCTTCAAAAGGTGTCAAAAATTAGATGAGCATGAAACGGTCTGAAAAATTGGAGGAGCAAGAAGTACTGTTGAAAAAAATGAAGAGCCTGAAAAGGTGTGAAAAATATGAAAAGCTTCAAAAGGTGTCAAAAATATGAGGACCTTGAAACGGTCTGAAAAATAGGAGGAGCATGAAGCGGTGTTGAAAAATATGAAGAGCCTGAAAAGGTGTGAAAAATATGAAGAACTTCTAAAGGTGTCAAAAATATGAGGAGCAAGTAACGGTCTGAAAAATAGAGGAAGCATAAAGCGGTGTTGAAAAACATGAAGAGCCTGAAAAGGTGTGAAAAATATGAAGAGCTTGAAAAGGTGTGAAAAATATGAAAAACTTCAAAAGGTGTGAAACATATGAAGAGCTTCAAAACGTGTGAAATACATGAGGAGCATGAAACTCTCTGAAAAATAGAAGGAGCATGAAGTGGTGTTCAAAAACATGAAGAGCCTGAAAAGGTGTGAAAAATATGAAAAGCTTCAAAAGGTGTCAAAAACATGAGGAGCATGAAACGGGCTGAAAAATAGGAGAAGCATGAAGTGGTGTTGAAAAACATGAAGATCCTGAAAAGGTGTGAAAAATATGAAGAGCTTCAAAAGTGTGAAATACATGACGAGCATGAAATGGCCTGAAAAATACGAGGAACATGAAACGGTGTTCAAAAACATGAAGAGCCTGAAAAGGTGTGAACAATATGAAGAGCTTCAAAAGGTGTCAAAAATATGAGGAGCATGAAAACGTATGAAAAATAGGAGGAGCATGAAGTGGTGTTGAAAAACATTAAGAGCCTGAAAGGGTGTGAAAAATATGAAGAGCTTCAAAAGGTGTCAAAAATATGAGAAGCATGAAACTGTCTGAATAATAGGAGGAGCATGAAGCGGTGTTCAAAAACATGAAGAGTCTGAAAAGGTGTGAAAAATATGAAGAGCTTCAAAATGTGTCAAAAATATGAGGAGCATGAAACGGTCTGAAAAATGGGAGGAGCATGAAATGGTGATCAAAAACATGAAGAGCCTGGAAAGGTGTGAAAAATGTGAAGAGCTTCAAAAGGTGTGAAAGACATGAGGAGCATGAAACGGGCTGAAAAATAGGAGAAGAATGAAGTGGTGTTGAAAAACATGAAGAGCCTGAAAAAGTGTGAAAAATATGAAAAGCTTCAAAAGGTGTGAAATACATGAGGAGCATGAAACTCTCTGAAAAATAAAAGGAGCATGAAGTGGTGTTCAAAAACATGAAGAGCCTGAAAAGTTGTGAAAATATGAAGAGCTTCAAATATGAAAAATATGAAGAGCTTCAAGGGTGAGAAAAATATGAAGAGCTTCAAAAGGTGTCAAAAATATGAGGAGCATGAAACGTTCTGAAAAATAGGAGGAGCATGAAGCGGTGTTGAAATACATGAAGAGCCTGAAAATGTGTGAAAAACATGAAGAGCTTAAAAAGGTGTCAAAAATATGAGGAGCCTGAAACGGTCTGAAAAAGAAGAGGAGCATGAAGCGGTGTTGAAAAACATGAAGAGCCTGAAAAGGTGTGAAAAATATGAAGAGCTTCTAAAGGTGTCAAAAGTATGAGGAGCATGAAACGGTCTGAAAATCGGAGGAGCATGAAGTGGTGTTCAAAAACATGAAGAGCCTGAAAAGGTGAGAAAAATACGAAGAGCTTCTAAAGGTGTGAAAAATATGAAGAGCTTCAAAAAGGATGAAAAATATGAGGAGCATGAAACTGTCAGAAAAATAGGAGGATCATGAAGCGGTGTTGAAAAACATGAAGAGCCTGAAAAGGTGAGAAAAATACGAAGAGCTTCTAAAGGTGTGAAAAATATGAGGAGCATGAAACGGTCTCAAAATAGGAGGAGCATGAAACGGTCTGAAAAATAGGAGGAGCATGAAGCGGTGATGAAAAAATAGAAGAGCATGAAATGGTTTGAAGAATATAAGGAGCTTCAAAAGGTATCAAAAATAGTAGTAGCATGAAACGGTGTTGAAAAACTTGAAGAGCCTGAAAATGTGTAAAATATGAACAGGTTAAAAGGTGTCAAAATATGAGGAGCATGAAACGGTCTGAAAAATAAGAGGAGCATGAAGCGGTGATGAAAAAAAAGAAGAGCATGAAATGGTTTGAAGAATATGAGGAGCTTCAAAAGGTATCAAAAATAGGAGTAGCATGAAGCCGTGTTGAAAAACATGAAGAGCCTGAAAAGGTGTGAAAAATATGAAGAGCTTCAAAAGGTATCAAAAATAGGAGTAGCATGAAGAGGTGTTCAAAAATATGAAGAGCCTGAAAAGGTGTGAAAAATATGAAGAGCATGAAACGGTCTGAAAAATAGGTGGAGCATGAAGCGGTGTTCAGAAGCATGAAGAGCCTGAAAACTGTGAAAAATATGAAGAGCTTCAAAAAGTGTGAAAAATATGAAGAGCTTCAAAAGGTGTGAAAAGAATGAAGAGCTTCAAAAGGTGTCAAAAATATGAGGAACATGAAATGGTCTGAAAAATTGGAGGAGCATGAAGCCGTGTTCAAAAACATGAACAGCTTGAAAATGTGTGAAAAATATGAAGAGCCTGAAAAGTTATGAAAAATACGAAGAGCTTCAAAAGGTGTCAAATATATGAGGAGCATGAAACGGTCTGAAAAATAGGAGGATCATAAAGCGGTGTTGAAAAACATGAAGAGCCTGAAAATGGTGTGAAAAATATCAAGAGCTTCAAAAGGTGTCAAAAATGAGATGTGCATGAAACGGTCTGAAAAATAGGAGGAGCATGAAACGGTGTTCAAAAACATGAAGAGCCTGAAAAGGTGTGAAAAATATGAAGAGCCTCAAAAAATGTCAAAAATATGAGGAATATGAAACGGTCTGAAAAATAGTAGGATCATAAAGCGGTGTTGAAAAACATGAAGAGCCTGAAAATGGTGTGAAAAATATGAAGAGCTTCAAAAGGAGTCAAAAATGAAATGTGCATGAAACGGTCTGAAAAATATGAGGAGCATGAAGTGGTTGTGAAAAACATGAAAAGCCTGAAAATGTGTGCAAAATACGAAGAGCTTCAAAAGGTGTGAAATACATGAGGAGCATGAAATGGTCTGAGAAATAGGAGGAGCATGAAGCGGTGTTCAAAAACATGTAGAGACTGAAAAGGTGTGAAAAATATGAAGAGCTTCAAAAGGAGTGAAAAATAGGAGGAGCATGAAACGGTCTGAAAAATAGGAGGAACATGAACCGGTGTTCAAATACATGAAAAGCCTGAAAAGGTGTGAAAAATATGAAGAGCTTCAAAAATATGAAAAATATGAAGAGCTTCAAAAGGTGTGAAAAATATGAAGAGCTTCAAAAGGTGTCAAAAATATGAGAAACATGAAACGGTCTGAAAAATTGGAGGAGCATGAAGCGGTGTTCAAAAACATGAAGAGCCTGAAAAGGTGTGAAAAATATGAAGAGCTTCAAAAGGTGTCAAAAATATGAGGAGCATGAAACGGTCTGAAAAATAGGAGGAGCATGAAGCGGTGTTGAAAAAAATGAAGAGCCTGAAAATGTGTGAAATATATGAAGAGCTTCAAAACGTGTGAAATACATGAGGAGCATGAAACGGGCTGAAAAATAGGAGGAGCATGAAGCGGTGTGGCAAAACATGAAGAGCCTGAAAAGGTGTGAAAGATATGAAGAGTTTCTAAAGGTGTCAAAAATATGAGGAGCATGAAAACGTCTGAAAAATAGGAGGAGCATGAAGTTGTGTTGAAAAACATTAAGAGCCTGAAAGGGTGTGATAAATATGAAGAGCTTCAAAAGGTGTCAAAAATATGAGGAGCATGAAACGGTCTGAAAAATAGGCGGAGCATGAAGCGGTGTTCAAAAACATGAAGAGCGTGAAAAGGTGTGAAAAATATGAAGAGCTTCAAAAGGTGTCAAACATAAGAGGAGCATGAAACGGTCTGAAAAATAGGAGGAGCATGAAACGGTGTTCAAAAACATGAAGAGCCTGAAAATGGTGTGAAAAATATCAAAGGCTTCAAAAAGTGTCAAAAATGAGATGTGCATGAAACGGTCAGAAAAATAGGAGGAGCATGAAACGGTGTTCAAAAACATGAAGAGCCTGAAAAGGTGTGAAAAATATGAAGAGCCTCAAAAAATGTCAAAAATATGAGGAATATGAAACGGTCTGAAAAATAGGAGGATCATAAAGCGGTGTTGAAAAACATGAAGAGCCTGAAAATGGTGTGAAAAATATGAAGAGCTTCAAAAGGAGTCAAAAATGAAATGTGCATGAAACGGTCTGAAAAATATGAGGAGCATGAAGTGGTTGTGAAAAACATGAAAAGCCTGAAAATGTGTACAAAATACTAAGAGCTTCAAAAGGTGTGAAATACATGAGGAGCATGAAATGGTCTGAGAAATAGGAGGAGCATGAAGCGGTGTTCAAAAACATGTAGAGACTGAAAAGGTGTGAAAAATGTGAAGAGCTTCAAAAGGAGTGAAAAATAGGAGGAGCACGAAACGGTCTGAAAAATAGGAGGAGCATGAACCGGTGTTCAAATACATGAAAAGCCTGAAATGGTGTGAAAAATATGAAGAGCTTCAAATATATGAAAAATATGAAGAGCTTCAAAAGGTGTGAAAAATATGAAGAGCTTCAAAAGGTGTCAAAAATATGAGAAACATGAAACGGTCTGAAAAATTGGAGGAGCATGAAGCGGTGTTCAAAAACATGAAGAACCTGAAAAGGTGTGAAAAATATGAAGAGCTTCAAAAGGTGTCAAAAATATGAGGAGCATGAAATGGTCTAAAAAATCGGAGGAGCATGAAATGGTGTTCAAATACATGAAGAGACTGAAAAGGTGTGAAAAACATGAAGAGCTTCAAATGGTGTGAAATACATGAGGAGCATGAAATGGTCTGAAAAATAGGAGGAGCAAGAAGGTGTGCTCAAAAACATGAAGAGCCCGAAAAAGTGTGAAAAATATGAAGAGCTTCAAAAATATGAAAAATATGAAGAGCTTCAAAAGGTGTGAAAAATATGAGGAGCATGAAACGGTCTGAAAAGTATGAGGAGCATGAAGCGCTGTTCAAAAACATGAAGAGCCTAAAAGGTGTGAAAAATATGAAGAGCTTCAAAAGGTGTCAAAAATATGAGGAGCATGAAACGGCCTCAAAAATAGGAGGAGCATGAATCGGTGATGAAAAACATGGAGAGCCTGAAAAGGTGTGAAAAATATGAAGAGCTTCAAAAGGTTTCAAAATGTGTGGAGCATGAAACGGTCTGAAAAATAGGAGGAGCATGAAGCGGTGTTGAAAAACATGAAGAGCCTGAAAAGGTGAGAAAAATATGAAGAGCTTGAAAAGGTGTGAAAAATATGAAGAACTTCAAAAGGTGTGAAACATATGAAGAGCTTCAAAACGTGTGAAATACATGAGGAGCATGAAACTCTCTGAAAAATAAAAGGAGCATGAAGTGGTGTTCAAAAACATGAAGAGCCTGAAAAGGTGTGAAAAATATGAAAAGCTTCAAAAGGTGTCAAAAATATGAGGAGCATGAAACGGGCTGAAAAATAGGAGAAGCATGAAGTGGTGTTGGAAAACATGAAGATCCTGAAAAGGTGTGAAAAATATGAAGAGCTTCAAAAGTGTGAAAAACATGACGAGCATGAAATGGCCTGAAAAATACGAGGAACATGAAACGGTGTTCAAAAACATGAAGAGCCTGAAAAGGTGTGAACAATATGAAGAGCTTCAAAAGGTGTCAAAAATATGAGGAGCATGAAAACGTATGAAAAATAGGAGGAGCATGAAGTGGTGTTGAAAAACATTAAGAGCCTGAAAGGGTGTGAAAAATATGAAGAGCTTCAAAAGGTGTCAAAAATATGAGAAGCAGGAAACTGTCTGAATAATAGGAGGAGCATGAAGCGGTGTTCAAAAACATGAAGAGTCTGAAAAGGTGTGAAAAATATGAACAGCTTCAAAAGGTGTCAAAAATATGAGGAGCATGAAACGGTCTGAAAAATGGGAGGAGCATGAAATGGTGATCAAAAACATGAAGAGCCTGAAAAGGTGTGAAAAATGTGAAGAGCTTCAAAAGGTGTGAAAGACATGAGGAGCATGAAACGGGCTGAAAAATAGGAGAAGAATGAAGTGGTGTTGAAAAACATGAAGAGCCTGAAAAAGAGTGAAAAATATGAAAAGCTTCAAAAGGTGTGAAATACTGAGGAGCATGAAACTCTCTGAAAAATAGAAGGAGCATGAAGTGGTGTTCAAAAACATGAAGAGCCTGAAAAGTTGTGAAAATATGAAGAGCTTCAAAAATATGAAAAATATGAAGAGCTTCAAAGGGTGAGAAAAATATGAAGAGCTTCAAAGGGTGAGAAAAATATGAAGAGCTTCAAAAGGTGTCAAAAATATGAGGAGCATGAAACGTTCTGAAAAATAGGAGGAGCATGAAGCGGTGTTGAAATACATGAAGAGCCTGAAAATGTGTGAAAAACATGAAGAGCTTAAAAAGGTGTCAAAAATATGAGGAGCCTGAAACGGTCTGAAAAAGAAGAGGAGCATGAAGCGGTGTTGAAAAACATGAAGAGCCTGAAAAGGTGTGAAAAATATGAAGAGCTTCTAAAGGTGTCAAAAGTATGAGGAGCATGAAACGGTCTTAAAAATACGAGAAGCATGCAGTGGTGTTGAAAAACATGAAGAGCCTGAAAAGTTGTGAATAATATGCATAGCTTCAAAAGGTGTCAAAAATTAGATGAGCATGAAACGGTCTGAAAAATTGGAGGAGCAAGAAGTCCTGTTGAAAAAAATGAAGAGCCTGAAAAGGTGTGAAAAATATGAAAAGCTTCAAAAGGTGTCAAAAATATGAGGACCTTGAAACGGTCTGAAAAATAGGAGGAGCATGAAGCGGTGTTGAAAAATATGAAGAGCCTGAAAAGGTGTGAAAAATATGAAGAACTTCTAAAGGTGTCAAAAATATGAGGAGCAAGTAACGGTCTGAAAAATAGGAGAAGCATAAAGCGGTGTTGAAAAACATGAAGAGCCTGAAAAGGTGTGAAAAATATGAAGAGCTTGAAAAGGTGTGAAAAATATGAAAAACTTCAAAAGGTGTGAAACATATGAAGAGCTTCAAAACGTGTGAAATACATGAGGAGCATGAAACTCTCTGAAAAATAGAAGGAGCATGAAGTGGTGTTCAAAAACATGAAGAGCCTGAAAAGGTGTGAAAAATATGAAAAGCTTCAAAAGGTGTCAAAAACATGAGGAGCATGAAACGGGCTGAAAAATAGGAGAAGCATGAAGTGGTGTTGAAAAACATGAAGATCCTGAAAAGGTGTGAAAAATATGAAGAGCTTCAAAAGTGTGAAATACATGACGAGCATGAAATGGCCTGAAAAATACGAGGAACATGAAACGGTGTTCAAAAACATGAAGAGCCTGAAAAGGTGTGAACAATATGAAGAGCTTCAAAAGGTGTCAAAAATATGAGGAGCATGAAAACGTATGAAAAATAGGAGGAGCATGAAGTGGTGTTGAAAAACATTAAGAGCCTGAAAGGGTGTGAAAAATATGAAGAGCTTCAAAAGGTGTCAAAAATATGAGAAGCATGAAACTGTCTGAATAATAGGAGGAGCATGAAGCGGTGTTCAAAAACATGAAGAGTCTGAAAAGGTGTGAAAAATATGAAGAGCTTCAAAATGTGTCAAAAATATGAGGAGCATGAAACGGTCTGAAAAATGGGAGGAGCATGAAATGGTGATCAAAAACATGAAGAGCCTGGAAAGGTGTGAAAAATGTGAAGAGCTTCAAAAGGTGTGAAAGACATGAGGAGCATGAAACGGGCTGAAAAATAGGAGAAGAATGAAGTGGTGTTGAAAAACATGAAGAGCCTGAAAAAGTGTGAAAAATATGAAAAGCTTCAAAAGGTGTGAAATACATGAGGAGCATGAAACTCTCTGAAAAATAAAAGGAGCATGAAGTGGTGTTCAAAAACATGAAGAGCCTGAAAAGTTGTGAAAATATGAAGAGCTTCAAATATGAAAAATATGAAGAGCTTCAAAGGGTGAGAAAAATATGAAGAGCTTCAAAAGGTGTCAAAAATATGAGGAGCATGAAACGTTCTGAAAAATAGGAGGAGCATGAAGCGGTGTTGAAATACATGAAGAGCCTGAAAATGTGTGAAAAACATGAAGAGCTTAAAAAGGTGTCAAAAATATGAGGAGCCTGAAACGGTCTGAAAAAGAAGAGGAGCATGAAGCGGTGTTGAAAAACATGAAGAGCCTGAAAAGGTGTGAAAAATATGAAGAGCTTCTAAAGGTGTCAAAAGTATGAGGAGCATGAAACGGTCTGAAAATCGGAGGAGCATGAAGTGGTGTTCAAAAACATGAAGAGCCTGAAAAGGTGAGAAAAATACGAAGAGCTTCTAAAGGTGTGAAAAATATGAAGAGCTTCAAAAAGGATGAAAAATATGAGGAGCATGAAACTGTCAGAAAAATAGGAGGATCATGAAGCGGTGTTGAAAAACATGAAGAGCCTGAAAAGGTGAGAAAAATACGAAGAGCTTCTAAAGGTGTGAAAAATATGAGGAGCATGAAACGGTCTCAAAATAGGAGGAGCATGAAACGGTCTGAAAAATAGGAGGAGCATGAAGCGGTGATGAAAAAATAGAAGAGCATGAAATGGTTTGAAGAATATAAGGAGCTTCAAAAGGTATCAAAAATAGTAGTAGCATGAAACGGTGTTGAAAAACTTGAAGAGCCTGAAAATGTGTAAAATATGAACAGGTTAAAAGGTGTCAAAATATGAGGAGCATGAAACGGTCTGAAAAATAAGAGGAGCATGAAGCGGTGATGAAAAAAAAGAAGAGCATGAAATGGTTTGAAGAATATGAGGAGCTTCAAAAGGTATCAAAAATAGGAGTAGCATGAAGCCGTGTTGAAAAACATGAAGAGCCTGAAAAGGTGTGAAAAATATGAAGAGCTTCAAAAGGTATCAAAAATAGGAGTAGCATGAAGAGGTGTTCAAAAATATGAAGAGCCTGAAAAGGTGTGAAAAATATGAAGAGCATGAAACGGTCTGAAAAATAGGTGGAGCATGAAGCGGTGTTCAGAAGCATGAAGAGCCTGAAAACTTTGAAAAATATGAAGAGCTTCAAAAAGTGTGAAAAATATGAAGAGCTTCAAAAGGTGTGAAAAGAATGAAGAGCTTCAAAAGGTGTCAAAAATATGAGGAACATGAAATGGTCTGAAAAATTGGAGGAGCATGAAGCCGTGTTCAAAAACATGAACAGCTTGAAAATGTGTGAAAAATATGAAGAGCCTGAAAAGTTATGAAAAATACGAAGAGCTTCAAAAGGTGTCAAATATATGAGGAGCATGAAACGGTCTGAAAAATAGGAGGATCATAAAGCGGTGTTGAAAAACATGAAGAGCCTGAAAATGGTGTGAAAAATATCAAGAGCTTCAAAAGGTGTCAAAAATGAGATGTGCATGAAACGGTCAGAAAAATAGGAGGAGCATGAAACGGTGTTCAAAAACATGAAGAGCCTGAAAAGGTGTGAAAAATATGAAGAGCCTCAAAAAATGTCAAAAATATGAGGAATATGAAACGGTCTGAAAAATAGGAGGATCATAAAGCGGTGTTGAAAAACATGAAGAGCCTGAAAATGGTGTGAAAAATATGAAGAGCTTCAAAAGGAGTCAAAAATGAAATGTGCATGAAACGGTCTGAAAAATATGAGGAGCATGAAGTGGTTGTGAAAAACATGAAAAGCCTGAAAATGTGTGCAAAATACGAAGAGCTTCAAAAGGTGTGAAATACATGAGGAGCATGAAATGGTCTGAGAAATAGGAGGAGCATGAAGCGGTGTTCAAAAACATGTAGAGACTGAAAAGGTGTGAAAACTATGAAGAGCTTCAAAAGGAGTGAAAAATAGGAGGAGCATGAAACGGTCTGAAAAATAGGAGGAACATGAACCGGTGTTCAAATACATGAAAAGCCTCAAAAGGTGTGAAAAATATGAAGAGCTTCAAAAATATGAAAAATATGAAGAGCTTCAAAAGGTGTGAAAAATATGAAGAGCTTCAAAAGGTGTCAAAAATATGAGAAACATGAAACGGTCTGAAAAATTGGAGGAGCATGAAGCGGTGTTCAAAAACATGAAGAGCCTGAAAAGGTGTGAAAAATATGAAGAGCTTCAAAAGGTGTCAAAAATATGAGGAGCATGAAACGGTCTGAAAAATAGGAGGAGCATGAAGCGGTGTTGAAAAAAATGAAGAGCCTGAAAATGTGTGAAATATATGAAGAGCTTCAAAAGGTGTGAAATACATGAGGAGCATGAAACGGGCTGAAAAATAGGAGGAGCATGAAGCGGTGTGGCAAAACATGAAGAGCCTGAAAAGGTGTGAAAGATATGAAGAGTTTCTAAAGGTGTCAAAAATATGAGGAGCATGAAAACGTCTGAAAAATAGGAGGAGCATGAAGTTGTGTTGAAAAACATTAAGAGCCTGAAAGGGTGTGATAAATATGAAGAGCTTCAAAAGGTGTCAAAAATATGAGGAGCATGAAACGGTCTGAAAAATAGGCGGAGCATGAAGCGGTGTTCAAAAACATGAAGAGCGTGAAAAGGTGTGAAAAATATGAAGAGCTTCAAAAGGTGTCAAACATAAGAGGAGCATGAAACGGTCTGAAAAATAGGAGGAGCATGAAACGGTGTTCAAAAACATGAAGAGCCTGAAAATGGTGTGAAAAATATCAAAGGCTTCAAAAAGTGTCAAAAATGAGATGTGCATGAAACGGTCAGAAAAATAGGAGGAGCATGAAACGGTGTTCAAAAACATGAAGAGCCTGAAAAGGTGTGAAAAATATGAAGTACTTCAAAAGGTGTCAAATATATGAGGAACATGAAACGGTCTGAAAAATAGGAGGATCATAAAGCGGTGTTGAAAAACATGAAGAGCCTGAAAATGGTGTGAAAAATATCAAAGGCTTCAAAAAGTGTCAAAAATGAGATGTGCATGAAACGGTCAGAAAAATAGGAGGAGCATGAAACGGTGTTCAAAAACATGAAGAGCCTGAAAAGGTGTGAAAAATATGAAGAGCCTCAAAAAATGTCAAAAATATGAGGAGCATGAAATGGTCTAAAAAATCGGAGGAGCATGAAATGGTGTTCAAATACATGAAGAGACTGAAAAGGTGTGAAAAACATGAAGAGCTTCAAATGGTGTGAAATACATGAGGAGCATGAAACGGTCTGAAAAATAGGAGGAGCAAGAAGGTGTGCTCAAAAACATGAAGAGCCCGAAAAAGTGTGAAAAATATGAAGAGCTTCAAAAATATGAAAAATATGAAGAGCTTCAAAAGGTGTGAAAAATATGAGAAGCATGAAACGGTCTGAAAAATATGAGGAGCATGAAGCGCTGTTCAAAAACATGAAGAGCCTAAAAGGTGTGAAAAATATGAAGAGCTTCAAAAGGTGTCAAAAATATGAGGAGCATGAAACGGCCTCAAAAATAGGAGGAGCATGAATCGGTGATGAAAAACATGGAGAGCCTGAAAAGGTGTGAAAAATATGAAGAGCTTCAAAAGGTTTCAAAATGTGTGGAGCATGAAACGGTCTGAAAAATAGGAGGAGCATGAAGCGGTGTTGAAAAACATGAAGAGCCTGAAAAGGTGAGAAAAATATGAAGAGCTTGAAAAGGTGTGAAAAATATGAAGAACTTCAAAAGGTGTGAAACATATGAAGAGCTTCAAAACGTGTGAAATACATGAGGAGCATGAAACTCTCTGAAAAATAGAAGGAGCATGAAGTGGTGTTCAAAAACATGAAGAGCCTGAAAAGGTGTGAAAAATATGAAGAGCTTCTAAAGGTGTCAAAAGTATGAGGAGCATGAAACAGTCTGAAAATCGGAGGAGCATGAAGTGGTGTTCAAAAACATGAAGAGCCTGAAAAGGTGAGAAAAATACGAAGAGCTTCTAAAGGTGTGAAAAATATGAAGAGCTTCAAAAAGGATGAAAAATATGAGGAGCATGAAACTGTCAGAAAAATAGGAGGATCATGAAGCGGTGTTGAAAAACATGAAGAGCCTGAAAAGGTGAGAAAAATACGAAGAGCTTCTAAAGGTGTGAAAAATATGAGGAGCATGAAACGGTCTCAAAATAGGAGGAGCATGAAACGGTCTGAAAAATAGGAGGAGCATGAAGCGGTGATGAAAAAATAGAAGAGCATGAAATGGTTTGAAGAATATAAGGAGCTTCAAAAGGTATCAAAAATAGTAGTAGCATGAAACGGTGTTGAAAAACTTGAAGAGCCTGAAAATGTGTAAAATATGAACAGGTTAAAAGGTGTCAAAATATGAGGAGCATGAAACGGTCTGAAAAATAAGAGGAGCATGAAGCGGTGATGAAAAAAAAGAAGAGCATGAAATGGTTTGAAGAATATGAGGAGCTTCAAAAGGTATCAAAAATAGGAGTAGCATGAAGCCGTGTTGAAAAACATGAAGAGCCTGAAAAGGTGTGAAAAATATGAAGAGCTTCAAAAGGTATCAAAAATAGGAGTAGCATGAAGAGGTGTTCAAAAATATGAAGAGCCTGAAAAGGTGTGAAAAATATGAAGAGCATGAAACGGTCTGAAAAATAGGTGGAGCATGAAGCGGTGTTCAGAAGCATGAAGAGCCTGAAAACTGTGAAAAATATGAAGAGCTTCAAAAAGTGTGAAAAATATGAAGAGTTTCAAAAGGTGTGAAAAATATGAGGAGCATGAAACGGTCTGAAAAATAGGAGGAGCATGAAACAGTGTGTAAAAAATGAAGAGCATGAATAGGTGTGAAAATTATGAAGAGCTTTAAAAGGTTTGAAAAATATGACGAGCATGAAATTGTCTGAAAAATTGGAGGAGCATGAAGCGGTGTTGAAATACATGAAGAGCCTGTAAAGGTTTGAAAAATATGAAGAGCTTCAAAAGGTGTGAAAAATATGAAGAGCTTCAAAAGGTGTGAAAAATATGAAGAGCTTCAAAATGTGTCAAAAATAGGAGGAGCATGACACGGTCTGAAAAATAGGAGGAGCATGAAGCGGTGTTGAAAAACATGAAGAGCCTGAAAAGGTGTAAAAAACATGAAGAGCCTAAAAAGGTGTCAAAAATATGAGGAATATGAAACGGTCTTAAAAATAGGAGGATCATGAAGAGGTGTTGAAAAACATGAAGTTCCTGAAAAGGTGTGAAATATATGAAGAGCTTCAAAAGTTGTGAAATATATGAGGAGCATGAAACGGTCTGAAAAATAGGAGGAGCATGAAACGGTGTTCAAAAACATGAAGAGCTTCATAAGGTGTGAAAAATATGAACAGCTTCAAAAGGTGTCAAAAATGAAATGAGTAAAAAACGGTCTGAAAAATGGGAGGAGCATGAAGTTGTGTTGAAAATAATGAAGAGCCTGAAAAGGTGTGAAAAATATGAGGAGCATGATACGGTCTGAAAAATAGGAGGAGCATGAAGTGGTTGTGAAAAAACATGAAGAGCCTGAAAACGTGTGCAAAATATGACGAGCTTCAAAAGGTGGGAAATACATGAGAAGCTTGAAACGGTCTGAAAAATAGGAGGAGCATGAAGCGATGTTGAAAAACATGAAGAGCCTTAAAATGTGTGAAAAATATGAAGAGCTTCAAAAAGTGTGAAAAATATGAGGATCAAGAAACGGTCTGAAAAATAGGAGGAGCATGAAGCGGTGTTGAAAAACATGAAGAGCCTGAAAAGGTGTGACAAATATGAAGAGCTTCAAAAGGTGTGAAATACATGAGGAGCATGAAACGATCTGAAAAACAGGAGGAGCATGAAGCGGTGTTCAAAAACATGCAGAGTCTGAAAAGGTGTGAAAAATATGAAGAGCTTCAAAAGGTTTGAAAAATATGAAGAGCTTCAAAAGGTGTAAAAAATGAGATGAGCATGAAACGGTCTGAAAAATAGGAGGAGCATGAAGCGGTGTTCAAAAACATGAAGAGCCTGAAAAGGTGTGAGAAATATGAAGAGCTTCAAAAGATGTCAAAAATATGAGGAGCATGAAACGGTCTGAAAAATAGGAGGAGCATGAAATCGTGTTCAAACACATGAAGAGCCTGAAAAGGTGTGAAAAATATGAAGAGCTTCAAAAGGTGTGAAATACATGAGGAGCATTAAACGGTTTAAAAATTAGGAGGAGCATGAAGCGGTGTTCAAAAACATGAAGAGCCTGAAAAGGTGTTAAAAATATGAAGAGCTTCAAAAGGTGTGAAAAATATGAGGAACATGAAACGGTCTGAAAAATAGGAGGAGCATGAAGCGGTGTTGAAAAACATGAGGAGCCTGAAAAGTTGTGACAAATATGAAGAGCTTCAAAAGGTGTGAAATACATGAGGAGCATGAAACGGTCTGAAAATAGGAGGAGCATGAAGCGGTGTTCAAAAACATGCTGAGACTGAAATCTTGTGAAAAATATGAAGAGCTTCAAAAGGTGTGAAAAATATGAAGAGCTTCAGAAGATGTCAAAAATGAGATGAGCATGAAACGGTCTGAAAAATAGGAGGAGCATGATGTAGTGTTGAAAAAAATGAAGAGCCTGAACAGGTGTGAAATATATGAAGAGCTTCAAAAGGTGTGAAAAAAATGAGAAGCATGAAACGGTCTGAAAAATATGAGGAGCATGAACCGGTGTCGAAAAACCTGAAGAGCCTGAAAAGGTGTGAAAAATATGAAGAGCTCCAAAAGGTGTGAAAAATATGAGGAGCATGATACGGTCTGAAAAATAGGAGGAGCATGAACCGGTGCTCAAAAATATGAAGAGCCTGAAAAGGTGTGAAAAATATGAACAGCTTCAAAAGGTGTGAAAAATATGAGGAGCATGAAACGGTCTGAAAAATAGGAGGAGCATGAAGCGGTGTTGAAAAACATGAGGAGCCTGAAAAGGTGTGACAAATATGAAGAGCTTCAAAAGGTGGGAAATACATGAGGAGCATGAAACGGTCTCAAAAATAGGAGGAGCATGAAGCGGTGTTCAAAAACATGCAGAGTCTGAAAAGGGGTGAAAAATATGAAGAGCTTCAAAAGGTTTGATAAATATGAAGAGCTTCAAAAGGTGTGAAAAATATGAAAAGCTTCAAAAGGTGTCAAAAATATGAGGACCATGAAACGGTCTGAAAAATAGGAGGAGCATGAAGCGGTGTTCAAAAACATGAAGAGCCTGAAAAGGTGGGAAAAATATGAAGAGCTTCAAAAGGTGTCAAAAATATGAGGAGAATGAAACGGTCTGCAAAATAGGAGGAGCATGAAGTGGTGTTGAAAAACATGAAGAGCCTGAAAACGTGTGAAAAAAATGAAGAGCTTCAAAAGGTGTGAAAAATATGAAGAGCTTCAAAAGGTGTCAAAAATGAGATGAGTGTAAAACGGTCTGAAAAATAGGAGGAGCATGAATTGGTTGTGAAAAAACATGAAGAGCCTGAAAACGCGTGCAAAATATGAAGAGCTTCAAAAGGTGTGAAATACATGAGGCCATGAAACGGTCTGAAAAATAGGAGGAGCAAGAAACGGTGTTGAAAAACATGAAGAGACTGACGAGGTGTCAGAAATATGAAGAGCTTCAAAAGGTGTCAAAAATATGAGGAGCATGAAACGGTCTGAAAAATAGGAGGAGCATGAAGCTGTGTTCAAAAACATGAAGAGCCTGAAAAGGTGTGAAATATATAAAGAGCTTCAAAAAGTGTCAAAATATGAGGAGCATGAAACGGTCTGAATAATAGGAGGAGAATGTAACGGTGATCAAAAACATGAAGAGCCTGAAAAGGTGTGAAAAATATGAAGAGCTTCAAAAGGTGTAAAATATGAGGAGCATGAAACGGTCTGAAAAATAGGAGGAGCATGAAGCGGTGTTCAAAAACATGAAGAGCCTGAAAAGTTGTGAAAAATATGAAAAGCTTCAAAAGGTGTCAAAAATGAGATGAGCATGAAACGGTCTGAAAAATACGAGGAGCATGAAGCGGTGTTCAAAAACTTGAAGAGCCTGAAACGTTGTGAAAAATATGAAAAGCTTGAAAAGCTTTCAAAAAAGAGATGAGCATGAAACGGTCTGAAAAATAGGAAGAGCATGAAGTGGTGTTGAAAAAATGAAGAGCCTGAAAAGGTGTGAAAAATATGAAGATCATCAAAATGTATCAAAAATATGAGGAGCATGAAACGGTCTGCAAAAAAGGAGGAGCATGAAGTGGTGTTGAAAAACTTGAAGAGCCTGAAAAAGTGTGAAAAATATGAAAAGCTTCAAAAGATGTCAAAAATATGAGGAGCATGAAACGGTCTGAAAAATAGGAGGAGCATGAAGTGGTGTTCAAAAACATGAAGAGCCTGAAAAGGTGTGAAAAATATGAAGAGCTTCAAAAGGTGTGAAATACATGAGGAGCATGAAACGGGCTGAAAAATAGGAGAAGCATGAAGTGGTGTAGAAAAACATGAAGAGCCTGAAAAGGTGTGAAAAATATGAAGAGCTTCAAAAGGTGTGAAAAATATGAGGAGCATGAAACGGTCTGAAAAATAGAAGCAGCATGAAACGGTGTTGAAAAACATGAAGAGCCTGAAAAGGTGTGAAAAATATGAAAAGCTTCAAAAGGTGTGAAATAAATGAGGAGCATGAAACGGGCTGAAAAATAGGAGAAGCATGAAGTGGTGTAGAAAAACATGAAGAGCCTGAAAAGGTGTGAAAAATATGAAGAGCTTCAAAAGGTGTGAAAAATATGAGGAGCATGAAATGGTCTGAAAAATAGAAGCAGCATGAAACGGTGTTGAAAATCATGAAGAGCCTGAAATGGTGTGAAAAATATGAAGAGCTTCAAAAGGTGTGAAAAATATGAAGAGCTTCAAAAGGTGTCAAAATTATGAGGAGCATGAAACGATCTGAAAAATAGGAGGAGCGTGAAGTGGCATTGAAAAACATTAAGAGACTGAAAAAGTGTGAAAAATATGAAGAGCTTCAAAAGGTGTCAAAAATATGAGGAGCATGAAACGGTCTGAAATATAGGAGTAGCATGAATTGGTGTTCAAAAACATGAAGAGCCTGTTAAGCTGTGAAAAATATGAAGAGCTTCAAAAGGTGTCAAAAATATGAGGAGCATGAAACGGTGTTCAAAAACATGAAAAGCATGAAGAGGTGTGAAAAAAATGATTAGCTTCAAAAGGTGTGAAAAATATGTGGAGCATGAAACGATCTGAAAATTAGGAGGAGAATGAATTGGTGTTGAAAAACATGAAGAGCCTGAAAAGGTGTGAAAAATATGAAGAGCTTCAAAACGTGTCAAAGATATGAGGATCATGAACCGGTCTGAAAATTAGGAGGAGCATGAAGCGTTGTTTAAAAACGTGAAGAGCCTGAAAAAGTGTGAAAAATATGAAGAGCTTCAAAAGGTGTCAAAAATATGAGGAGCATGAAACGGTCTGAAAAATAGGAGTAGCATGAATTGGTGTTCAAAAACATGAAGAGCCTGTTAAGCTGTGAAAAATATGAAGAGCTTCAAAAGGTGTCAAAAATATGAGGAGCATGAAACGATCTGAATAATCGGAGGAGCAGGAAACGGTTTTCAAAAACATGAAGAGCCTGAAAAGGTGTGAAAAATATGAAGAGCTTCAAAAGGTGTCAAAAATATGAGGATCATGAAACGGTCTGAAAATTAGGAGGAGCATGAAGCGTTGTTTAAAAACTTGAAGAGCCTGAAAAAGTTTGAAATATATGAAGAGCTTCAAAAGGTGTCAAAAATATGAGGAGCATGAAACGGTGTTCAAAAACATGAAGAGCCTGAAAAGGTGTGAAAAATATGAAGAGCTTCAAAAGGTGTCAAAAATATGAGGACCATGAAACGGTCTGAAAAATAGGAGGAGCATGAAGCGGTGTTGAAAAACATGAAGAGTCTGAAAAGGTGTGAAATATATGAAGAGCTTCAAAAGGTGTAAAAAATATGAGGAGTTTGAAACGGTCTGAAAAATAGGAGGAGCATGAAGCAGTGTTCAAAACATGAAGAGTCTGAAAAGGTGTGAAAAATATGAAGAGCTTCAAAAGGTGTCAAAAATATGAGGATCATGAAACGGTCTGAAAATTAGGAGGAGCATGAAGCGTTGTTTAAAAACTTGAAGAGCCTGAAAAAGTTTGAAATATATGAAGAGCTTCAAAAGGTGTCAAAAATATGAGGAGCATGAAACGGTGTTCAAAAACATGAAGAGCCTGAAAATGTGTGAAAAATACGAAGAGCTTCAAAAGGTGTCAAAAATATGAGGACCATGAAACGGTCTGAAAAATAGGAGGAGCATGAAGCGGTGTTGAAAAACATGAAGAGTCTGAAAAGGTGTGAAAAATATGAAGAGCTTCAAAAGGTGTCAAAAACATGAGGAGAATGAAACGGTCTGAAAAATAGGAGGAGCATGAAGCAGTGTTCAAAACATGAAGAGCCTGAAAAAGTGTGAAAAATATGAAGATCTTCAAAAGTTTGAAAAATATGAAGACCCTGAAAAGGTGTCAAAAATGAGATGAGCATGAAACAGTCTGAAAAGTAGGAGGAGCATGAAGTGTTGTTCAAAAACGTGAAGAGCCTGAAAAGTTGTGAAAAATATGAAGAGCTTGAAAAGGTGTGAAATACCTGAGGAGCATGAAACGGTCTGAAAAATAGGAGGAGCATGAAGCGGTGTTCAAAACATGAAGAGCCTGAAAAAGTGTGAAAAATATGAAGAGCTTCAAAAGGTTTAAAAAATAGGAGGAGGATGAAGCGGTGTTCAAAAACATGAAGAGCCTGAAAAAGTGTGATAAATATGAAGAGCTTATAAAATTGTCAAAAATATGAGGAGCATGGAGAGATGTTCAAAATCATGAAGAGGCTGATAAGGTGTGAAAAACATTAAGAGCTTCAAAAGGTTTGAAAAATAGGAGGAGCATGAAGCAGTGTTCAAAAACATGAAGAGCCTGAAAATGTGTGAAAAATATGAAGAGCTTATAAAATTGTCAAAAATATGAGGAGCATGAAACGGTCTGAAAAATACGAGCAGCCTGAAAACGTCTGAAAAATAGGAGGAGCATGAGCGGTGTTCAAAAACATGAAGGGCCTGAAAACGTGTGAAAAATATGAAGAGCTTCAAAAGGAGTCAAAAATATGCGGAGCCTGAAACGATCTGAAAAATAGGAGGAGCATGAAGCGGTGTTGAAAAACATGAAGAGCCGAAAAGGTGTGAAAAATGTGAAGAGCTTCAAAAGGTGTCAAAAATATGAGGAGCATGAAACGGTCTGAAATATAAGAGGATCATGAAGCGGTGTTGAAAAACATGAAGAGCCTGAAAAGGTGTGATAAATGTGAAGAGCTTCAAAAGGTGTCAAAAATATGAGGAGCATGAAACGGTCTGAAAAATAGGAGGAGTAAGAAGCGTTATTGAAAAACATGAAGAGCCTGAAAACGTGTGAAGAATATGAAGAGCTCAAAAGGTGTGAAAAAAATGAAGAGCTTCAGAAGGTGTCAAAAATGAGATGAGCATGAAACGGCCTCAAAAATAGGAGGAGCAGGAAGTGGTGTTCAGAAACATGGAGAGCGTGAAAAGGTGTGAAAAATATGAAGAGCTTCAAAAGGTGTGAAAAACAGGAGGAACATGAAACGGTGTTCAAAAATATGAAGAGCCTGAAAAGGTGTGAAAAATATGAAGTGCTTCAAAAGGTGTCAACAATATGAGGAGCATGAAACGGTCTGAAAAATAGGAGGAGCAAGAAGCGGTGTTGAAAAACAAGAAGAGACGGAAAAGGTGTGAAAAATATGAAGAGCTTCAAAACGTGTCAAAAATATGAGGAGCACGAAACGGTCTGAAAAATAGGAGGAGCATGAAGCGGTGTTGAAAAACATGAAGAGCCTGAAAACGTGTGAAAAATATGAAGAGCTTCAAAAGGTGTCAAAAATATGAGGAGCATGAAACGGTCTTAAAAATAGGAGAAAGATGAAGCGGTGTTCAAAAACATGAAGAACATGAAAAGGTGTGAAAAATAAGAAGAGCTTTAAAAGGTGTGAAAATTATGAGGAGCTTGAAACGGTCTGAAAAATAGGAGGAGCATGAAGCGGTGTTGATAAAAGTGAAGAGCCTGAAAAGGTGTGAAAAAATATGAAGTGCTTCCAAATGTGTGAAAAATATGAGGAGCATTAATTGGGCTGAAAAATAGGAGGAGTATGAAACTGTGTTCAAAAACGTGAAGAGCCTGAAAAGGTGTGAAAAATATGAAAAGCTTCAAAAGGGATCAAAATTATGAGGGGCATGAAACGGTGTGAAAAAGAGGAGGAGCTTGAAACAGTGTTCAAAAACATGAAGAGCCTGAAAAGGTGTGAAAAATATGAAGAGCCTCAAAAGGTGTCAAAAATATGAGCATCAAGAAACGGTCTGAAAAATAGGAGGAGCATGAAGCGGTGTTGAAAAACATGAAGAGCCTGAAACGGTGTGAAATATATGAAGAGCTTCAAAAGGTGTCAAAAATATGAGGAGCAGGAAACGGTCTGAAAAATAGGAGGATCATGTAGCGGTGTTGAAAAACATGAAAAGCCTGAAAAGGTGTGAAAAATATGAAGAGCTTCAAAAGGTGTCAAAAATATGAGGAGCATGAAACGGTCTTAAAAATAGGAGAAAGATGAAGCGGTGTTCAAAAACATGAAGAACATGAAAAGGTGTGAAAAATAAGAAGAGCTTTAAAAGGTGTGAAAATTATGAGGAGCTTGAAACGGTCTGAATAATAGGAGGAGCATGAACTGGTGTTGAAAAACATGAAGAGCCTCAAAAGGTGGGAAAAATATGAAGAGCTTCAAAAGGTGTGAAAAATATGAGGAGCATGAAACGATCTGAAAAATAGGAGGAGGATGAAACGGTAATCAAAAACATGAAGAGCCTGAAAAGGTGTGAAAAATTTGAAGAGCTTCAAAAGGTGTGAAATACATGAGGAGCATGAAACGGTCTGAAAAATAGGAGGAGCATGAAGCGGTGTTCAAAAAAATGCAGAGACTGAAAAGTTGTGAAAAATATGAAGAGCTTTAAAGGTGTGAAAAATATGAAGAAGTTCAAAATGTGTCAAAAATGAGATGAGCATGAAACGGTCTGAAAAATAGGAGGAGCATGAAGCGGTGTTCAAAAACATGAAGAGCCTGAAAAGTTGTGAAAAATATGAAGAGCTTCAAAAGGTGTCAAATATATGAGGAGCATGAAACGGTCTGAAATATAGGAGGAGCATGAAGCGGTGTTCAAAAACATGAAGTGCCTGAAAAGGTGTGAAAAATCTGAAGAGCTTCAAAAGGTTTTAAAAATATGAGGAGCAAGAAATTGTCTGAAAAATAAAGGAGCATGAAGCGATGTTCAAAAACATGAAGAGCCTGAAAAGGTGTGAAAAATATGACGAGCTTCAAAAGTTGTCTAAAATATGAAGAGCATGAAACCGTGTGAAAAAGAGGAGGAGCATGAAGCGGTGTTCAAAAACATGAAGAGCCTGAAAAGGTGTGAAAAATATGAAGAGCTTCAAAAGGTTTGAACTACATGAGGAGCATTAAACGGTCTGAAAAATAGCAGGAGCATTAAGTGGTGTTGAAAAACCTGAAGAGCCTGAAAAGATGTGAAAAATATGAAGAGCGTCAAAAGGTGTAAAAAAAATATGAAGAGCCTGAAACGGTCTGAAAAATAGGAGGAGCATGAAGCGGTGTTTAAAAACATGAAGAGCCTGAAAAGGTGTGAAATATATGAAGAGCTTCAAAAGGTGTGAAAAATATGGAGAGCTTCAAAAGGTGTCAAAAATATGAAGAGCATGAAACGGTCTGAAAAATAGGGGGAGCATGAAATGGTGTTCAAAAACATGAAGAGCCTGAAAAGGTGTGAAATATATGAAGAGC
This sequence comes from Dama dama, assembly GCF_033118175.1. Classification (NCBI taxonomy): domain Eukaryota; kingdom Metazoa; phylum Chordata; class Mammalia; order Artiodactyla; family Cervidae; genus Dama; species Dama dama. The sequence continues at coordinate 9,395,658 of NC_083706.1, read as the reverse complement.
CTGAAAAGGTGTGAAAAATATGAAGAGCTTCAAAAGGTGTCAAAAATATGAAGAGCATGAAACTGTCTGAAAAATAGGAGGAGCATTAAATGGTGTTCAAAAACATGAAGAGCCTGAAAAGGTGTGAAAAATATGAAAAGCTTCAAAGGTGTGATATATATGAGGAGCATGAAACGGTCTGAAAAATAGGAGAAGCATGAAGTGATGTGGAAAAACATGAACAGCCTGAAAAGGTGTGAAAAATATGAAGAGCTTCAAAAGGTGTGAAATACATGAGGAGCATGAAACGGTCTGAAAAATAGGAGGAGCATGAAGCGGTGTTCAAAAAAAGGCAGAGACTGAAAAGTTGTGAAAAATATGAAGAGCTTTAAAGGTGTGAAAAATATGAAGAAGTTCAAAATGTGTCAAAAATGAGATGAGCATGAAACGGTCTGAAAAATAGGAGGAGCATGAAGCGGTGTTCAAAAACATGAAGAGCCTGAAAAGTTGTGAAAAATATGAAGAGCTTCAAAAGGTGTCAAATATATGAGGAGCATGAAACGGTCTGAAATATAGGAGGAGCATGAAGCGGTGTTCAAAAACATGAAGTGCCTGAAAAGGTGTGAAAAATCTGAAGAGCTTCAAAAGGTTTTAAAAATATGAGGAGCAAGAAATTGTCTGAAAAATAAAGGAGCATGAAGCGATGTTCAAAAACATGAAGAGCCTGAAAAGGTGTGAAAAATATGACGAGCTTCAAAAGTTGTCTAAAATATGAAGAGCATGAAACCGTGTGAAAAATAGGAGGAGCATGAAGCGGTGTTCAAAAACATGAAGAGCCTGAAAAGGTGTGAAAAGTATGAAGAGCTTCAAAAGGTTTGAACTGCATGAGGAGCATTAAACGGTCTGAAAAATAGCAGGAGCATTAAGTGGTGTTGAAAAACCTGAAGAGCCTGAAAAGATGTGAAAAATATGAAGAGCGTCAAAAGGTGTAAAAAAAATATGAAGAGCCTGAAACGGTCTGAAAAATAGGAGGAGCATGAAGCGGTGTTTAAAAACATGAAGAGCCTGAAAAGGTGTGAAATATATGAAGAGCTTCAAAAGGTGTGAAAAATATGGAGAGCTTCAAAAGGTGTCAAAAATATGAAGAGCATGAAACGGTCTGAAAAATAGGGGGAGCATGAAATGGTGTTCAAAAACATGAAGAGCCTGAAAAGGTGTGAAATATATGAAGAGCCTGAAAAGGTGTGAAAAATATGAAGAGCTTCAAAAGGTGTCAAAAATATGAAGAGCATGAAACTGTCTGAAAAATAGGAGGAGCATTAAATGGTGTTCAAAAACATGAAGAGCCTGAAAAGGTGTGAAAAATATGAAAAGCTTCAAAGGTGTGATATACATGAGGAGCATGAAACGGTCTGAAAAATAGGAGAAGCATGAAGTGATGTGGAAAAACATGAACAGCCTGAAAAGGTGTGAAAAATATGAAGAGCTTCAAAAGGTGTGAAATACATGAGGAGCATGAAACTCTCTGAAAAATAGGAGGAGCATGAAGTGGTGTTCAAAAACATGAAGAGCCTGAAAATGTGTGAAAAATATGAAGAGCTTCAAAAGGTGTGAAATATATGAGGAGCTTCAAAAGGTGTGAAAAATATGAAGAGTTTCAAAAGATGTCAAAAATATGAAAAGCATGAAACGGTCTGAAAAATAGGAGGAGCATGAAATGGTGTTCAAAAACATGAAGAGCCTGAAAATGTGTGAAAAATTTGAAAAGCTTCAAAGGTTTGAAATACATGAGGAGCATGAAACGGTCTGAAAAATAGGAGAAGCATGAAGTGGTGTGGAAAAAAATGAAGAGCCTGAAAAAGTGTGAAAAATATGAAGAGCTTCAAAAGGTGTGAAATATATGTGGAGCATGTATCTCTCTGAAAAATAGGAGGAGCATGAAGTGGTGTTGAAAAACATGAAGAGCCTGAAAAGATGTGAAAAATATGAAGAGCTCCAAAAGGTGTGAAAAATATGAGAAGCATGATACGGTCTGAAAAATAGGAGGAGCATGAAGTGGTGTTCAGAAACATGGAGAGCCTAAAAAGGTGTGAAAAATATGAAGAGCTTCAAAAAGTGTCAAAAATATGAGGAGCTTGAAACGGTCTGAAAAATAGGAGGAGCATGAGCAGTGTTCACAAACATGAAGAGCCTGAAAAGGTGTGAAAAATATGAAGAGCTTCAAAACGTGTGAAATACATGAGGAGCATGAAAAGGTCTGAAAAATAGGAGGAGCATGAAATGGTGTTCAAAAACATGAAGAGCATGAAAAGGTGTGAAAATTATGAAGAGCTTCAAAAGGTGTCAAAAACATGAGGAGAATGAAACGGTCTGAAAAATAGGAGGAGCATGAAGCAGTGTTCAAAACATGAAGAGCCTGAAAAAGTGTGAAAAATATGAAGATCTTCAAAAGTTTGAAAAATATGAAGACCCTGAAAAGGTGTCAAAAATGAGATGAGCATGAAACAGTCTGAAAAGTAGGAGGAGCATGAAGTGTTGTTCAAAAACGTGAAGAGCCTGAAAAGTTGTGAAAAATATGAAGAGCTTGAAAAGGTGTGAAATACCTGAGGAGCATGAAACGGTCTGAAAAATAGGAGGAGCATGAAGCGGTGTTCAAAACATGAAGAGCCTGAAAAAGTGTGAAAAATATGAAGAGCTTCAAAAGGTTTAAAAAATAGGAGGAGGATGAAGCGGTGTTCAAAAACATGAAGAGCCTGAAAAAGTGTGATAAATATGAAGAGCTTATAAAATTGTCAAAAATATGAGGAGCATGGAGAGATGTTCAAAATCATGAAGAGGCTGATAAGGTGTGAAAAACATTAAGAGCTTCAAAAGGTTTGAAAAATAGGAGGAGCATGAAGCAGTGTTCAAAAACATGAAGAGCCTGAAAATGTGTGAAAAATATGAAGAGCTTATAAAATTGTCAAAAATATGAGGAGCATGAAACGGTCTGAAAAATACGAGCAGCCTGAAAACGTCTGAAAAATAGGAGGAGCATGAAGCGGTGTTCAAAAACATGAAGGGCCTGAAAACGTGTGAAAAATATGAAGAGCTTCAAAAGGAGTCAAAAATATGCGGAGCCTGAAACGATCTGAAAAATAGGAGGAGCATGAAGCGGTGTTGAAAAACATGAAGAGCCGAAAAGGTGTGAAAAATGTGAAGAGCTTCAAAAGGTGTCAAAAATATGAGGAGCATGAAACGGTCTGAAATATAAGAGGATCATGAAGCGGTGTTGAAAAACATGAAGAGCCTGAAAAGGTGTGATAAATGTGAAGAGCTTCAAAAGGTGTCAAAAATATGAGGAGCATGAAACGGTCTGAAAAATAGGAGGAGTAAGAAGCGTTATTGAAAAACATGAAGAGCCTGAAAACGTGTGAAGAATATGAAGAGCTCAAAAGGTGTGAAAAAAATGAAGAGCTTCAGAAGGTGTCAAAAATGAGATGAGCATGAAACGGCCTCAAAAATAGGAGGAGCAGGAAGTGGTGTTCAGAAACATGGAGAGCCTGAAAAGGTGTGAAAAATATGAAGAGCTTCAAAAGGTGTGAAAAACAGGAGGAACATGAAACGGTGTTCAAAAATATGAAGAGCCTGAAAAGGTGTGAAAAATATGAAGTGCTTCAAAAGGTGTCAACAATATGAGGAGCATGAAACGGTCTGAAAAATAGGAGGAGCAAGAAGCGGTGTTGAAAAACAAGAAGAGACGGAAAAGGTGTGAAAAATATGAAGAGCTTCAAAACGTGTCAAAAATATGAGGAGCACGAAACGGTCTGAAAAATAGGAGGAGCATGAAGCGGTGTTGAAAAACATGAAGAGCCTGAAAACGTGTGAAAAATATGAAGAGCTTCAAAAGGTATGAAAATATGAAGAGCTTCAAAAGTTGTCAAAAAAGAGATGAGCATGAAACGGTCTGAAAAATAGGAGCAGCATGAAGCGGTGTTGAAAAACATGAAGAGCCTGAAAAGGTGTGAAAAATAAGAAGAGCTTTAAAAGGTGTGAAAATTATGAGGAGCTTGAAACGGTCTGAAAAATAGGAGGAGCATGAACTGGTGTTGAAAAACATGAAGAGACTGAAAAGGTTGGAAAAATATGAAGAGCTTCAAAAGGTGTGAAAAATATGAGAAGCATGATACGGTCTGAAAAATAGGAGGAGCATGAAGCGGTGTTCAAAAACATGAAGAGACTGAAAAGGTGTGAAAAAAATGAAGAGCTTCAAAAAGTGTCAAAAATATGAGGAGCTTGAAACGGTCTGAAAAATAGGAGGAGCATGAAGCAGTGTTCACAAACATGAAGAGCCTGAAAAGGTGTGAAAAATATGAAGAGCTTCAAAACGTGTGAAATACATGAGGAGCATGAAAAGGTCTGAAAAATAGGAGGAGCATGAAATGGTGTTCAAAAACATGAAGAGCATGAAAAGGTGTGAAAAATATGACGAGCTTCAAAAGTTGTCTAAAATATGAAGAGCATGAAACCGTCTGAAAAATAGGAGGAGCATGAAGCGGTGTTCAAAAACATGAAGAGACTGAAAAGGTGTGAAAAATATGAAGAGCTTCAAAAGGTTTGAACTACATGAGGAACATTAAACGGTCTGAAAAATAGCAGGAGCATTAAGTGGTGTTGAAAAACCTGAAGAGCCTGAAAAGATGTGAAAAATATGAAGAGCGTCAAAAGGTGTAAAAAAAATATGAAGAGCCTGAAACGGTCTGAAAAATAGGAGGAGCATGAAGCGGTGTTTAAAAACATGAAGAGCCTGAAAAGGTGTGAAATATATGAAGAGCTTCAAAAGGTGTGAAAAATATGGAGAGCTTCAAAAGGTGTCAAAAATATGAAGAGCATGAAACGGTCTGAAAAATAGGGGGAGCATGAAATGGTGTTCAAAAACATGAAGAGCCTGAAAAGGTGTGAAATATATGAAGAGCCTGAAAAGGTGTGAAAAATATGAAGAGCTTCAAAAGGTGTCAAAAATATGAAGAGCATGAAACTGTCTGAAAAATAGGAGGAGCATTAAATGGTGTTCAAAAACATGAAGAGCCTGAAAAGGTGTGAAAAATATGAAAAGCTTCAAAGGTGTGATATACATGAGGAGCATGAAACGGTCTGAAAAATAGGAGAAGCATGAAGTGATGTGGAAAAACATGAACAGCCTGAAAAGGTGTGAAAAATATGAAGAGCTTCAAAAGGTGTGAAATACATGAGGAGCATGAAACTCTCTGAAAAATAGGAGGAGCATGAAGTGGTGTTCAAAAACATGAAGAGCCTGAAAATGTGTGAAAAATATGAAGAGCTTCAAAAGGTGTGAAATATATGAGGAGCTTCAAAAGGTGTGAAAAATATGAAGAGCTTCAAAAGATGTCAAAAATATGAAAAGCATGAAACGGTCTGAAAAATAGGAGGAGCATGAAACGGTCTGAAATATAAGAGGATCATGAAGCGGTGTTGAAAAACATGAAGAGCCGGAAAAGGTGTGAAAAATGTGAAGAGCTTCAAAAGGTGTCAAAAATATGAGGAGCATGAAACGGTCTGAAATATAAGAGGATCATGAAGCGGTGTTGAAAAACATGAGGAGCCTGAAAAGGTGAGAAAAATATGAAGAGCTTCAAAAGGTGTGAGAAATGTGAGGAGCATGAAGCGGTGTTCAAATACATGAAAAGCCTGAAAAGGTGTGAAAAATATGAAGAGCTTCAAAAGGTTTCAAAAATATGAGGAGCTTGAAATGGTCTGAAAAATAGGACGAGCATGAAACGGTGTTCAAAAACATGAAGAGCATGAAAAGGTGTGAAAATTATGAAGAGCTTCAAAAGGTGTGAAAAACATGAGGAGAATGAAACGGTCTGAAAAATAGGAGGAGCATGAAGCAGTGATCAAAACATGAAGAGCCTGAAAAAGTGTGAAAAATATGAAGATCTTCAAAAGTTTGAAAAATATGAAGACCCTGAAAAGGTGTCAAAAATGAGATGAGCATGAAACAGTCTGAAAAGTAGGAGGAGCATGAAGTGTTGTTCAAAAACGTGAAGAGCCTGAAAAGGTGTGAAAAATATGAAGAGCTTGAAAAGGTGTGAAATACCTGAGGAGCATGAAACGGTCTGAAAAATAGGAGGAGCATGAAGCGGTGTTCAAAACATGAAGAGCCTGAAAAAGTGTGAAAAATATGAAGAGCTTATAAAATTGTCAAAAATATGAGGAGCATGAAACGGTCTCAAAAATACGAGCAGCCTGAAACCGTCTGAAAAATAGGAGGAGCATGAAGCGGTGTTCAAAACATGAAGAGCCTGAAAAAGTGTGAAAAATATGAAGAGCTTATAAAATTGTCAAAAATATGAGGAGCATGAAACGGTCTGAAAAATACAAGCAGCCTGAAACCGTCTGAAAAATAGGAGGAGCATGAAGCGTTGTTCAAAACATGAAGAGCCTGAAAAAGTGTGAAAAATATGAAGAGCTTATAAAATTGTCAAAAATATGGGGAGCATGAAACGGTCTGAAAAATACAGCAGCCTGAAACGGTCTGAAAAATAGGAGGAGCATGAAGCGGTGTTCAAAAACATGAAGGGCCTGAAAACGGGTGAAAAATATGAAGAGCTTCAAAAGGAGTCAAAAATATGCGGAGCCTGAAACGATCTGAAAAATAGGAGGAGCATGAAGCGGAGTTGAAAAACATGAAGAGCCGGAAAAGGTGTGAAAAATGTGAAGAGCTTCAAAAGGTGTCAAAAATATGAGGAGCATGAAACGCTCTGAAATATAGGAGGATCATGAAGCGGTGTTGAAAAACATGAAGAGCCTGAAAAGGTGTGATAAATGTGAAGAGCTTCAAAAGGTGTCAAAAATATGAGGAGTATGAAAAGGTCTGAAAAATAGGAGGAGTATGAAACGGTGATCAAAAACATGAAGAATCTGAAAACGTGTGAAAAATATGAAGAGCTTCAAATGGTGTGAAAAACATGAGGAGAATGAAACGGTCTGAAAAATAGGAGGAGCATGAAGCAGTGTTCGAAACATGAAGAGCCTGAAAAAGTGTGAAAAATATGAAGAGCTTATAAAATTGTCAAAAATATGAGGAGCATGAAACGGTCTGAAAAATACGAGCAGCCTGAAACCGTCTGAAAAATAGGAGGAGCATGAGCGGTGTTCAAAAACGTGAAGAGCCTGAAAAGGTGTGAAAAATATGAAGAGTTTCAAAAGGTGTGAAATACCTGAGGAGCATGAAACGATCTGAAAAATAGGAGGAGCATGAAGCGGTGTTCAAAACATGAAGAGCCTGAAAAAGTGTGAAAAATATGAACAGCTTCAAAAGGTTTGAAAAATAAGAGGAGCATGAAGCGGTGTTCAAAAACATGAAGAGCCTGAAAAAGTGTGAAAAATATGAAGAGCTTATAAAATTGTCAAAAATATGAGGAGCATGAAACGGTCTGAAAAATACGAGCAGCCTGAAACCGTCTGAAAAATAGGAGGAGCATGAAGCGGTGTTCAAAAACATGAAGGGCCTGAAAACGGGTGAAAAATATGAAGAGCTTCAAAAGGAGTCAAAAATATGCGGAGCCTGAAACGATCTGAAAAATAGGAGGAGCATGAAGCGGAGTTGAAAAACATGAAGAGCCGGAAAAGGTGTGAAAAATGTGAAGAGCTTCAAAAGGTGTCAAAAATATGAGGAGCATGAAACGCTCTGAAATATAGGAGGATCATGAAGCGGTGTTGAAAAACATGCAGAGCCTGAAAAGGTGTGATAAATGTGAAGAGCTTCAAAAGGTGTCAAAAATATGAGGAGCATGAAACGGTCTGAAAAATAGTAGGAGCATGAAACGGTGATCAAAAACATGAAGAATTTGAAAACGTGTGAAAAATATGAAGAGCTTCAAACGGTGTGAAAAATATCAGGAGCATGAAACGGTCTGAAAAAGATGAGGAGCATGAAGTGGTTTTCAAAAACATGTACAGCCTGAAAAGGTGTGAAAAATAGGAAGAGTTTCAAAAGGTGTGAAAAACAGGAGGAACATGCAGCGGTGTTCAAAAATATGAAGAGCCTGAAAAGGTGTGAAAAATATGAAGTGCTTCAAAAGGTGTCAACAATATGAGGAGCATGAAACGGTCTGAAAAATAGGAGGAGCAAGAAGCGGTGTTGAAAAACAAGAAGAGACGGAAAAGGTGTGAAAAATATGAAGAGCTTCAAAAGTTTCAAAAATATGAGGAGCTTGAAATGGTCTGAAAAATAGGACGAGCATGAAACGGTGTTCAAAAACATGAAGAGCATGAAAAGGTGTGAAAATTATGAAGAGCTTCAAAAGGTGTGAAAAACAGGAGGAGAATGAAACGGTCTGAAAAATAGGAGGAGCATGAAGCAGTGTTCAAAACATGAAGAGCCTGAAAAAGTGTGAAAAATATGAAGATCTTCAAAAGTTTGAAAAATATGAAGACCCTGAAAAGGTGTCAAAAATGAGATGAGCATGAAACAGTCTGAAAAGTAGGAGGAGCATGAAGTGTTGTCCAAAAACGTGAAGAGCCTGAAAAGGTGTGAAAAATATGAAGAGCTTGAAAAGTTGTGAAATACCTGAGGAGCATGAAACGGTCTGAAAAATAGGAGGAGCATGAAGCGGTGTTCAAAACATGAAGAGCCTGAAAAAGTGTGAAAAATATGAAGAGCTTATAAAATTGTCAAAAATATGTGGAGCATGAAACGGTCTGAAAAATACGAGCAGCCTGAAACCGTCTGAAAAATAGGAGGAGCATGAAGCGGTGTTCAAAAACATGAAGGGCCTGAAAATGTGTGAAAAATATGAAGAGCTTATAAAATTGTCAAAAATATGAGGAGCATGAAACGGTCTGAAAAATACGAGCAGCCTGAAACCGTCTGAAAAATAGAAGGAGCATGAAGCGGTGTTCAAAACATGAAGAGCCTGAAAAAGTGTGAAAAATATGAAGAGCTTATAAAATTGTCAAAAATATGAGGAGCATGAAACGGTCTGAAAAATACGAGCAGCCTGAAACCGTCTGAAAAATAGGAGGAGCATGAAGCGGTGTTCAAAACATGAAGAGCCTGAAAAAGTGTGAAAAATATGAAGAGCTTATAAAATTGTCAAAAATATGAGGAGCATGAAACGGTCTGAAAAATACAGCAGCCTGAAACGGTCTGAAAAATAGGAGGAGCATGAAGCGGTGTTCAAAAACATGAAGGGCCTGAAAACGGGTGAAAAATATGAAGAGCTTCAAAAGGAGTCAAAAATATGCGGAGCCTGAAACGATCTGAAAAATAGGAGGAGCATGAAGCGGAGTTCAAAAACATGAAGAGCCGGAAAAGGTGTGAAAAATGTGAAGAGCTTCAAAAGGTGTCAAAAATATGAGGAGCATGAAACGCTCTGAAATATAGGAGGATCATGAAGCGGTGTTGAAAAATATGAAGAGCCTGAAAAGGTGTGATAAATGTGAAGAGCTTCAAAAGGTGTCAAAAATATGAGGAGTATGAAAAGGTCTGAAAAATAGGAGGAGTATGAAACGGTGATCAAAAACATGAAGAATCTGAAAACGTGTGAAAAATATGAAGAGCTTCAAACTGTGTGAAAAATATCAGGAGCATGAAACGGTCTGAAAAAGATGAGGAGCATGAAGTGGTCTTCAGAAACATGTACAGCCTGAAAAGTTGTGAAAAATATGAAGAGCTTCAAAAGGTGTGAAAAACAGGAGGAACATGAAGCGGCGTTCAAAATTATGAAGAGCCTGAAAAGGTGTGAAAAATATGAAGTGCTTCAAAAGGTGTCAACAATATGAGGAGCATGAAACGGTCTGAAAAATAGGAGGAGCAAGAAGCGGTGTTGAAAAACAAGAAGAGACGGAAAAGGTGAAAAATATGAAGAGCTTCAAAAGGTTTCAAAAATATGAGGAGCTTGAAATGGTCTGAAAAATAGGACGAGCATGAAACGGTGTTCAAAAACATGAAGAGCATGAAAAGGTGTGAAAATTATGAAGAGCTTCAAAAGGTGTGAAAAACATGAGGAGAATGAAACGGTCTGAAAAATAGGAGGAGCATGAAGCAGTGTTCAAAACATGAAGAGCCTGAAAAAGTGTGAAAAATATGAAGATCGTCAAAAGTTTGAAAAATATGAAGACCCTGAAAAGGTGTCAAAAATGAGATGAGCATGAAACAGTCTGAAAAGTAGGAGGAGCATGAAGCGGTGTTTAAAAACATGAAGAGCCTGAAAAGGTGTGAAATATATGAAGAGCTTCAAAAGGTGTGAAAAATATGGAGAGCTTCAAAAGGTGTCAAAAATATGAAGAGCATGAAACGGTCTGAAAAATAGGGGGAGCATGAAATGGTGTTCAAAAACATGAAGAGCCTGAAATGGTGTGAAATATATGAAGAGCCTGAAAAGGTGTGAAAAATATGAAGAGCTTCAAAAGGTGTCAAAAATATGAAGAGCATGAAACTGTCTGAAAAATAGGAGGAGCATTAAATGGTGTTCAAAAACATGAAGAGCCTGAAAAGGTGTGAAAAATATGAAAAGCTTCAAAGGTGTGATATACATGAGGAGCATGAAACGGTCTGAAAAATAGGAGAAGCATGAAGTGATGTGGAAAAACATGAACAGCCTGAAAAGGTGTGAAAAATATGAAGAGCTTCAAAAGGTGTGAAATACATGAGGAGCATGAAACTCTGAAAAATAGGAGGAGCATGAAGTGGTGTTCAAAAACATGAAGAGCCTGAAAATGTGTGAAAAATATGAAGAGCTTCAAAAGGTGTGAAATATATGAGGAGCTTCAAAAGGTGTGAAAAATATGAAGAGCTTCAAAAGATGTCAAAAATATGAAAAGCATGAAACGGTCTGAAAAATAGGAGGAGCATGAAATGGTGTTCAAAAACATGAAGAGCCTGAAAATGTGTGAAAAATATGAAAAGCTTCAAAGGTTTGAAATACATGAGGAGCATGAAACAGTCTGAAAAATAGGAGAAGCATGAAGTGGTGTGGAAAAAAATGAAGAGCCTGAAAAGGTGTGAAAAATATGAAGAGCTTCAAAAGGTGTGAAATATATGTGGAGCATGAATCTCTCTGAAAAATAGGAGGAGCATGAAGTGGTGTTGAAAAACATGAAGAGCCTGAAAAGATGTGAAAAATATGAAGAGCTCCAAAAGGTGTGAAAAATATGAGAAGCATGATACGATCTGAAAAATAGGAGGAGCATGAAGTGGTGTTCAGAAACATGGAGAGCCTAAAAAGGTGTGAAAAATATGAAGAGCTTCAAAAGGTGTCAAAAATATGAGGAGCTTGAAACTGTCTGAAAAATAGGAGGAGCATGAAGCAGTGTTCAAAAAAATGAAGAGCCTGAAAAGGTGTGAAAAATATGAAGAGCTTCAAAACGTGTGAAATACATGAGGAGCATGAAAAGGTCTGAAAAATAGGAGGAGCATGAAATGGTTTTCAAAAACATGAAGAGCATGAAAAGGTGTGAAAATTATGAAGAGCTTCAAAAGGTGTGAAAAACATGAGGAGAATGAAACGGTCTGAAAAATAGGAGGAGCATGAAGCAGTGTTCAAAACATGAAGAGCCTGAAAAAGTGTGAAAAATATGAAGATCTTCAAAACTTTGAAAAATATGAAGACCCTGAAAAGGTGTCAAAAATGAGATGAGCATGAAACAGTCTGAAAAGTAGGAGGAGCATGAAGTGTTGTTCAAAAACGTGAAGAACATGAAAAGGTGTGAAAAATATGAAGAGCTTGAAAAGGTATGAAATACCTGAGGAGCATGAAACGGTCTGAAAAATAGGAGGAGCATGAAGCGGTGTTCAAAACATGAAGAGCCTGAAAAAGTGTGAAAAAAATGAAGAGCTTCAAAAGGTTTGAAAAATAGGAGGAGGATGAAGCGGTGTTCAAAAACATGAAGAGCCTGAAAAAGTGTGATAAATATGAAGAGCTTATAAAATTGTCAAAAATATGAGGAGCATGGAGAGATGTTCAAAAACATGAAGAGGATGATAAGGCGTGAAAAACATTAAGAGCTTCAAAAGGTTTGAAAAATAGGAGGAGCATGAAGCGGTGTTCAAAAACATGAAGAGCCTGAAAATGTGTGAAAAATATGAATAGCTTATAAAATTGTCAAAAATATGAGGAGCATGAAACGGTCTGAAAAATAAGAGCAGCCTGAAAACGTCTGAAAAATAGGAGGAGCATGAAGCGGTGTTCAAAAACATGAAGGGCCTGAAAACGTGTGAAAACTATGAAGAGCTTCAAAAGGAGTCAAAAATATGCGAAGCCTGAAACGATCTGAAAAATAGGAGGAACATGAAGCGGTGTTGAAAAACATGAAGAGCCTGAAAATGTGTGAAAAATATGAAGAGCTTCAAAAGGTGTGAAATACATGAGGAGCATGAAACTCTCTGAAAAATAGGAGGAGCATGAAGTGGTGTTCAAAAACATGAAGAGCCTGAAAATGTATGAAAAATATGAAGAGCTTCAAAAGGTGTGAAATATATGAGGAGCTTCAAAAGGTGTGAAAAATATGAAGAGCTTCAAAAGATGTCAAAAATATGAAAAGCATGAAACGGTCTGAAAAATAGGAGGAGCATGAAATGGTGTTCAAAAACATGAAGAGACTGAAAATGTGTGAAAAATATGAAAAGCTTCAAAGGTTTGAAATACATGAGGAGCATGAAACAGTCTGAAAAATAGGAGAAGCATGAAGTGGTGTGGAAAAAAATGAAGAGCCTGAAAATGTGTGAAAAATATGAAGAGCTTCAAAAGGTGTGAAATATATGTGGAGCATGAATCTCTCTGAAAAATAGGAGGAGCATGAAGTGGTGTTGAAAAACATGAAGAGCCTGAAAAGATGTGAAAAATATGAAGAGCTCCAAAAGGTGTGAAAAATATGAGAAGCATGATACGATCTGAAAAATAGGAGGAGCATGAAGTGCTGTTCAGAAACATGGAGAGCCTAAAAAGGTGTGAAAAATATGAAGAGCTTCAAAAGGTGTCAAAAATATGAGGAGCTTGAAACTGTCTGAAAAATAGGAGGAGCATGAAGCAGTGTTCAAAAACATGAAGAGCCTGAAAAGGTGTGAAAAATATGAAGAGCTTCAAAACGTGTGAAATACATGAGGAGCATGAAAAGGTCTGAAAAATAGGAGGAGCATGAAATGGTGTTCAAAAACATGAAGAGCATGAAAAGGTGTGAAAATTATGAAGAGCTTGAAAAGGTATGAAATACCTGAGGAGCATGAAACGGTCTGAAAAATAGGAGGAGCATGAAGTGGTGTTCAAAACATGAAGAGCCTGAAAAAGTGTGAAAAATATGAAGAGCTTCAAAAGGTTTGAAAAATAGGAGGAGGATGAAGCGGTGTTCAAAAACATGAAGAGCCTGAAAAAGTGTGATAAATATGAAGAGCTTATAAAATTGTCAAAAATATGAGGAGCATGGAGAGATGTTCAAAAACATGAAGAGGATGTTAAGGCGTGAAAAACATTAAGAGCGTCAAAAGGTTTGAAAAATAGGAGGAGCATGAAGCGGTGTTCAAAAACATGAAGAGCCTGAAAATGTGTGAAAAATATGAATAGCTTATAAAATTGTCAAAAATATGAGGAGCATGAAACGGTCTGAAATATAAGAGGATCATGAAGCGGTGTTGAAAAACATGAAGAGTCTGAAAACGTGTGAAAAATAGGAGGAGCATGAAGCGGTGTTCAAAAACATGAAGGGCCTGAAAACGTGTGAAAAATATGAAGAGCTTCAAAAGGAGTCAAAAATATGCGAAGCCTGAAACGATCTGAAAAATAGGAGGAGCATGAAGCGGTGTTGAAAAACATGAAGAGCCGGAAAAGGTGTGAAAAATGTGAAGAGCTTCAAAAGGTGTCAAAAATATGAGGAGCATGAAACGGTCTGAAATATAAGAGGATCATGAAGCGGTGTTGAAAAACATGAAGAGCCGGAAAAGGTGTGAAAAATGTGAAGAGCTTCAAAAGGTGTCAAAAATATGAGGAGCATGAAACGGTCTGAAAAATAGGAGAAGAATGAAACGGTGTTGAAAAAGTGAAGAGCCTGAAAAGCTGTGAAAAATATGAAGAGCTTCAAAAGGTGTGAAAAATATGAAGAGCTTCAAAACGTGTGAAATACATGAGGAGCATGAAAAGGTCTGAAAAATAGGAGTAGCATGAAGAGGTGTTCAAAAACATTAAGAGGCTGATAAGGTGTGAAAAACATGAAGAGCTTCAAAAAGTTTGAAAAATAGGAGGAGCATGAAGCGGTGTTCAAAAACATGAGGAGCCTGAAAAGATGAGAAAAATATGAAGAGCTTCAAAAGGTGTGAGAAATGTGAGGAGCATGAAGCGGTGTTCAAATACATGAAGAGCCTGAAAAAGTGTGAAAAATATGAAGAGTTTATAAAATTGTCAAAAATATCAGGAGCATGAAACGGTCTGAAAAATACGAGCAGCCTGAAACCGTCTGAAAAATAGGAGGAGCATGAAGCGGTGTTCAAAAACATGAAGGGCCTGAAAACGTGTGAAAAATATGAAGAGCTTCAAAAGGAGTCAAAAATATGCGGAGCCTGAAACGATCTGAAAAATACGAGGAGCATGAAGCGGAGTTGAAAAACATGAAGAGCCGGAAAAGGTGTGAAAAATGTGAAGAGCTTCAAAAGGTGTCAAAAATATGAGGAGCATGAAACGCTCTGAAATATAGGAGGATCATGAAGCGGGGTTGAAAAACATGAAGAGCCTGAAAAGGTGTGATAAATGTGAAGACCTTCAAAAGGTGTCAAAAATATGAGGAGTATGAAACGGTCTGAAAAATAGGAGGAGCATGAAACGGTGATCAAAAACATGAAGAATCTGAAAACGTGTGAAAAATATGAAGAGCTTCAAACGGTGTGAAAAATATCAGGAGCATGAAACGGTCTGAAAAAGATGAGGAGCATGAAGTGGTCTTCAGATACATGTACAGCCTGAAAAGGTGTGAAAAATATGAAGAGCTTCAAAAGGTGTGAAAAACAGGAGGAACATGAAGCAGCGTTCAAAAATATGAAGAGCCTGAAAAGGTGTCAAAAATATGAAGTGCTCCAAAAGGTGTCAACAATATGAGGAGCATGAAACAGTCTGAAAAATAGGAGGAGAAAGAAGCGGTGTTGAAAAACAAGAAGAGACGGAAAAGGTGTGAAAAATATGAAGAGCTTCAAAAGGTTTCCAAAATATGAGGAGCTTGAAATGATCTGAAAAATAGGACGAGCATGAAACGGTGTTCAAAAACATGAAGAGCATGAAAAGGTGTGAAAATTATGAAGAGCTTCAAAAGGTGTGAAAAACAGGAGGAGAATGAAACGGTCTGAAAAATAGGAGGAGCATGAAGCAGTGTTCAAAACATGAAGAGCCTGAAAAAGTGTGAAAAATATGAAGATCTTCAAAACTTTGAAAAATATGAAGACCCTGAAAAGGTGTCAAAAATGAGATGAGCATGAAAGAGTCTGAAAATTAGGAGGAGCATGAAGTGTTGTTCAAAAACGTGAAGAGCCTGAAAAGGTGTGAAAAATATGAAGAGCTTGAAAAGGTGTGAAATACCTGAGGAGCATGAAACGGTCTGAAAAATAGGAGGAGCATGAAGCGGTGTTCAAAACATGAAGAGCCTGAAAAAGTGTGAAAAATATGAAGAGCTTCAAAAGGTTTGAAAAATAGGAGGAGCATGAAGCGGTGTTCAAAAACATGAAGAGCCTGAAAAAGTGTGAAAAATATGAAGAGCTTATAAAATTGTCAAAAATAAGAGGAGCATGATGAGATGTTCAAAAACATGAAGAGGCTGATAAGGTGTGAAAAACATGAAGAGCTTCAAAAGGTTTGAAAAATAGGAGGAGCATGAAGCGGTGCTCAAAAACATGAAGAGCCTGAAAAAGTGTGAAAAATATGAAGAGCTTATAAAATTGTCAAAAATATGAGGAGCATGAAACGGTCTGAAAAATACGAGCAGCCTGAAACCGTTTGAAAAATAGGAGGAGCATGAAGCGGTGTTGAAAAACATGAAGAGCCGGAAAAGCTGTGAAAAATGTGAAGAGCTTCAAAAGGTGTCAAAAATATGAGGAGCATGAAACGCTCTGAAATATAGGTGGATCAAGAAGTGGTGTTGAAAAACATGAAGAGCCTGAAAAGGTGTGATAAATGTGAAGAGCTTCAAAAGGTGTCAAAAATATGAGGAGCATGTAACGGTCTGAAAAATAGGAGGAGCATGAAACGGTGATCAAAAACATGAAGAATCTGAAAACGTGTGAAAAATATGAAGAGCTTCAAACGGTGTGAAAAATATGAGGTGCATGAAATGGTCTGAAAAAGATGAGGAGAATGAAGTGGTCTTCAAAAACATGTACAGCCTGAAAAGGTGTGAAAAACATGGAGAGCTTCAAAAGGTGTGAAAAACAGGAGGAACATGAAGTGGTGTTCAAAAATATGAAGAGCCTGAAAAGGTGTGAAAACTATGAAGTGCTTCAAAAGGTGTCAACAATATGAGGAGCATGAAACGGTCTGAAAAATAGGAGGAGCAAGAAGCGGTGTTGAAAAACAAGAAGAGACGGAAAAGGTGTGAAAATATGAAGAGCTTCAAAACGTGTCAAAAATATGAGGAGCGTGAAACGGTCTGAAAAATAGGAGGAGCATGAAGCGGTGTTGAAAAACATGAAGAGCCTGAAAACGTGTGAAAAATATGAAGAGCTTCAAAAGGTATGAAAATATGAAGATCTTCAAAAGTTGTCAAAAAAGAGATGAGCATGAAACGGTCTGAAAAATAGGAGCAGCATGAAGCGGTGTTGAAAAACATGAAGAGTCTGAAAAGGTGTGAAAAATATGAAGAGCTTCAAAAGGTGTCAAAAATATGAGGAGCATGAAACGGTCTGAAATATAGGAAGATCATCAAGCGGTGTTGAAAAACATGAAGAGCCTGAAAATGTGTGAAAAACGTGAAGAGTTTCAAAAGATGTCAAAAATATGAGGAGCATGAAACGGTCTGAAAAATATGAGGAGCATGAAGCGGTGTTAAAAAACATGAAGAGCCTGAAAAGAAGTGCAAAATATGAAGAGCTTCAAATGTGTGAAAAATATGAAGACCTTCAAAAGGTGTCAAAAAAGAAATGAGCATGAAACGGTCGGAAAAATAGGAGGAGCATGAAGCGGTGTTGTAAAACATGAAGAGCCTGAAAACCTGTGAAAAACAGGAAGAGCTTCAAAAGGTGTGAAAAATATGAAGAGCTTCAAAAAATGTCAAAAATATGAGGAGCATGAAACGGTCTGAAAAATACGAGCAGCCTGAAGCGTCTGAAAAATAGGAGGAGCATGAAGCGGTGTTCAAAAACATGAAGGGCCTGAAAATGTGTGAAAAATATGAAGAGCTTCAAAAGGAGTCAAAAATATGCGAAGCCTGAAACGATCTGAAAAATAGGAGGAGCATGAAGCGGAGTTGAAAAACATGAAGAGCCGGAAAAGGTGTGAAAAATGTGAAGAGCTTCAAAAGGTGTCAAAAATATGAGGAGCATGAAACGCTCTGAAACATAGAAGGATCATGAAGCGGTGTTGAAAAACATGAAGAGCCTGAAAAGGTGTGATAAATGTGAAGAGCTTCAAAAGGTGTCAAAAATATGAGGAGCATGAAACGGTCTGAAAAATAGGAGGAGCATGAAACGGTGATCAAAAACATGAAGAATCTGAAAACGTGTGAAAAATATGAAGAGCTTCAAACGGTGTGAAATATATCAGGAGCATGAAACGATCTGAAAAAGATGAGTAGCATGAAGTGGTCTTCAAAAACATGTACAGCCTGAAAAGGTGTGAAAAATATGAAGAGCTTCAAAAGGTGTGAAAAAGAGGAGGAACATGAAGTGGCGTTCAAAAATATGAAGAGCCTGAAGAGGTGTGAAAAATATGAAGTGCTTCAAAAGGTGTCAACAATATGAGGAGCATGAAACGGTCTGAAAAATAGGAGGAGCAAGAAGCGGTGTTGAAAAACAAGAAGAGACGGAAAAGGTGTGAAAAATATGAAGAGCTTCAAAAGGTTTCAAAAATATGAGGAGCTTGAAATGGTCTGAAAAATAGGACGAGCATGAAACGGTGTTCAAAAACATGAAGAGCATGAAAAGGTGTGAAAATTATGAAGAGCTTCAAAAGGTGTGAAAAACATTAGGAGAATGAAACGGTCTGAAAAATAGGAGGAGCATGAAGCGGTGTTAAAAAACATGAAAAGCCTGAAAAGAAGTGAAAAATGTGAAGAGCCTGAAAAGCTGTGAAAAACAGGAAGAGCTTCAAAAGGTGTGAAAAATATGAAGAGCTTCAAAAAATGTCAAAAATATGAGGAGCATGAAACGGTCTGAAAAATACGAGCAGCCTGAAGCGTCTGAAAAATAGGAGGAGCATGAAGCGGTGTTCAAAAACATGAAGAGCCTGAAAAAGTGTGAAAAATATGAAGATCTTCAAAAGTTTGAAAAATATGAAGACCCTGAAAAGGTGTCAAAAAAGAGATGAGCATGAAACAGTCTGAAAAGTAGGAGGAGCATGAAGTGTTGTTCAAAAACGTGAAGAGCTTGAAAAGGTGTGAAAAATATGAAGAGCTTGAAAAGGTGTGAAATACCTGAGGAGCATGAAACGGTCTGAAAAATAGGAGGAGCATGAAGCGGTGTTAAAAAACATGAAAAGCCTGAAAAGAAGTGAAAAATGTGAAGAGCTTCAAAAGGTGTGAAAAATATGAAGTCCTTCGAAAGGTGTCAAAAATATGAAGAGCTTCAAAAGATGTCAAAAATATGAGGAGCATGAAACGGTCTGAAAAATATGAGGAGCATGAAGCGGTGTTGAAAAACATGAAGAGCCTGAAAAGCTGTGAAAAATAGGAAGAGCTTCAAAAGGTGTGAAAAATATGAAGAGCTTCAAAAAATGTCAAAAATATGAGGAGCATGAAATGGTCTCAAATATAGGAGAATCATGCAGCGGTGTTGAAAACTATAAACAGCCTGAAAATGTGTGAAAAATATGAAGAGCTTCAAAAGGTGTCAAAAATATGAGTATCATGAAATGGTCTGAAAAACAGGAGCAGCATGAAACAGTGTTCAAAAACATGAAGACATTGAAAAGGTGTGAAAAATATGAAGAGTTTCAAAAGGTGTGAAATACATGAGAAGCATGAAAGGGTGTGAAAAATGGAGGAGCAAGAAGCGGTGTTGAAAAACATGAAGAGCCTGAAAAGGTGTGATAAATGTGAAGAGCTTCAAAAGGTGTCAAAAATATGAGGAGCATGAAACGTTGATCAAAAACATGAAGAATCTGAAAACGTGTGAATAATATGAAGAGCTTCAAACGGTGTGAAAAATATCAGGAGCATGAAACGGTCTGAAAAAGATGAGGAGCATGAAGTGGTCTTCAAAAACATGTACAGCCTGAAAAGGTGTGAAAAATATGAAGAGCTTCAAAAGGTGTGAAATACATGAGTATCATGAAACGGTATAAAAAATAGGAGGAGCATGAAGCTGTGTTCAAAAACATGAGAGCCTGAAAAGGTGTGAAAATATGAAGAGCTTTAAAAGGTGTGAAAAATACGAGGAGCATGAAACGGTGTTCAAAAACATGAAGAGCCTAAAATGGTGTGAAAATTATGAAGAGCCTCAAAACGTGTCAAAAATATGAGGAGCATGAAACGGTCTGAAAAATAGGAGGAGCATGAAGCGATGTTGAAAAACTTGAAGAGCCTGAAAACGTGTAAAATATGAAGAGCTTCAAAAGGTGTGAAAAATATGAAGAGCTTCAAAAGGTATCAAAAATGAGATGAGCATGAAACGGTCTGAAAAATAGGAGGAGCAAAAAGCGGTGTTGAAAAACATGAAGAGTCTGAAAAGGTGTGAGAAATATGAAGAGCTTCAAAAGGTGTGAAAAATATGAAGAGCTTCAAAAGGAGTGAAGAATATGAAGAGCTTCAAAAGGTGTCAAAAATGAGATGAGCATTAAACGGTCTGAAAAATAGGAGGAGCATGAAGCGGTGTTGAAAAACATGAAGAGCCTGAAAAGGTGTGAAAAATATGAAGAGCTTCAAAAGGTGTCAAAAATATGAGGAGCATGAAACGGTCTGAAAAATAGGAGGAGCATGAAGCGGTGTTGAAAAACATGAAGAGCCTGAAAACGTGTGAAAAATCTGAAGAGCTTCAAAAGGTATGAAAATCCGAAGAACTTCAAAAGTTGTCAAAAAAGAGATGAGCATGAAACGGTCTGAAAAATAGGAGCAGCATGAAGCGGTGTTGAAAAACATGAAGAGTCTGAAAAGGTGTGAAAAATATGAAGAGCTTCAAAAGGTGTCAAAAATATGAGGAGCATGAAACGGTCTGAAAAATAGGAGGAGCATGAATTGGTGTTGAAAAACATGAAGAGCCTGAAAACGTGTGAAAAATATGAAGAGCTTCAAAAGGTATGAAAATATGAAGAGCTTCAAAAGTTGTCAAAAAAGAGATGAGCATGAAACGGTCTGAAAAATAGGAGCAGCATGTAGCGGTGTTGAAAAACATAAAGAGCCTGAAAATGTGTGAAAATCGTGAAGAGCTTCAAAAGATGTCAAAAATATGAGGAGCATGAAACGGTCTGAAAAATATGAGGAGCATGAAGCGGTGTTAAAAAACATGAAAATCCTGAAAAGAAGTGAAAAATGTGAAGAGCTTCAAAAGGTGTGAAAAATATGAAGTCCTTCAAAAGGTGTCAAAAATATGAAGAGCTTCAAAAGATGTCAAAAATATGAGGAGCATGAAACGGTCTGAAAAATATGAGGAGCATGAAGCGGTGTTGAAAAACATGAAGAGCCTGAAAAGCTGTGAAAAATAGGAAGAGCTTCAAAAGGTGTGAAAAATATGAAGAGCTTCAAAAAATGTCAAAAATATGAGGAGCATGAAATGGTCTCAAATATAGGAGAATCATGCAGCGGTGTTGAAAACTATAAACAGCCTGAAAATGTGTGAAAAATATGAAGAGCTTCAAAAGGTGTCAAAAATATAGGTATCATGAAATGGTCTGAAAAACAGGAGCAGCATGAAACAGTGTTCAAAAACATGAAGACATTGAAAAGGTGTGAAAAATATGAAGAGTTTCAAAAGGTGTGAAATACATGAGAAGCATGAAAGGGTGTGAAAAATGGAGGAGCAAGAAGCGGTGTTGAAAAACATGAAGAGCCTGAAAAGGTGTGATAAATGTGAAGAGCTTCAAAAGGTGTCAAAAATATGAGGAGCATGAAACGTTGATCAAAAACATGAAGAATCTGAAAACGTGTGAATAATATGAAGAGCTTCAAACGGTGTGAAAAATATCAGGAGCATGAAACGGTCTGAAAAAGATGAGGAGCATGAAGTGGTCTTCAAAAACATGTACAGCCTGAAAAGGTGTGAAAAATATGAAGAGCTTCAAAAGGTGTGAAATACATGAGTATCATGAAACGGTATAAAAAATAGGAGGAGCATGAAGCTGTGTTCAAAAACATGAGAGCCTGAAAAGGTGTGAAAATATGAAGAGCTTTAAAAGGTGTGAAAAATACGAGGAGCATGAAACGGTGTTCAAAAACATGAAGAGCCTAAAATGGTGTGAAAATTATGAAGAGCCTCAAAACGTGTCAAAAATATGAGGAGCATGAAACGGTCTGAAAAATAGAGGGAGCATGAAGCGATGTTGAAAAACTTGAAGAGCCTGAAAACGTGTAAAATATGAAGAGCTTCAAAAGGTGTGAAAAATATGAAGAGCTTCAAAAGGTGTCAAAAATGAGATGAGCATGAAACGGTCTGAAAAATAGGAGGAGCAAAAAGCGGTGTTGAAAAACATGAAGAGTCTGAAAAGGTGTGAGAAATATGAAGAGCTTCAAAAGGTGTGAAAAATATGAAGAGCTTCAAAAGGAGTGAAGAATATGAAGAGCTTCAAAAGGTGTCAAAAATGAGATGAGCATGAAACGGTCTGAAAAATAGGAGGAGCAAAAAGCGGTGTTGAAAAACATGAAGAGTCTGAAAAGGTGTGAAAAATATGAAGAGCTTCAAAAGGTGTGAAAAATATGAGAAGCATGAAAAGATATGAAAAATAGGAGGAGCATGACGCGGTGTTCAGAAACATGAAGAGCCTGAAAAGGTGTGAAAAATATGAAGAGCTTCAAAAGGTGTCAAAATATGAGGAGCATGAACGGTCTGAAAAATAGGAGGAGCATGAAATGGTGTTCAAAAACATGAAGAGCCTGAAAAATGGGAAAAATATGAAGAGCTTCAAAACGTGTCAAAAATATGAGTAGCATGAAATGGTCTGAAAAATGGGAGGAGCATGAAACCTTGTTCAAAAACATGAAGAGCCTGAAAAGATGTGAAAAATATGAAGAGTTTCAAAAGGTGTGAAATACATGAGAAGCATGAAAGGGTGTGAAAAATGGAGGAGCAAGAAGCGGTGTTGAAAAACATGAAGAGCCTGAAAAGGTGTGAAAAATAGGAAGAGCTTCAAAAGTTGTGAAAAATATGAAGAGCTTCAAAAGGTGTAAAAATAAGATGAGCATGATACGGTCTGAAAAATAGGAGGGGCATTAAGTGGTGTTGAAAAACATGAAGAGCCTGAAAAGGTGTGAAATATATGAAGAGATTCAAAAGCTTTAAAATATATGAGGAGCATAAAACGGTCTGAAAAATAGAGGCAGCATAAAACGGTGTTCAAAAACATGAAGAGCGTGAAAAGGTGTGAAATATAGGAAGAGCTAAAAAAGGTGTGAAATGTATGAGGAGCATGAAACGGTCTGAAAATTAGGAGGAGCATGAAGCTGTGTTCAAAAACATGAAGAGCCTGAAAAGGTGTGAAAAACATGAAGAGCTTCAAAAGTTTGAAAAATAGGAGGAGCATGAAGCGGTGTTCAAAAACATGAAGAGCCTGAAAAAGTGTGAAAAATATGAAGAGCTGATAAAATTGTCAAAATTATGAGGAGCATGAAACGCTCTGAAATATAGGAGGATCATGAAGCGGTGTTGAAAAACATGAAGAGCCTGAAAACGTGTGATAAATGTGAAGAGCTTCAAAAGGTGTCAAAAATATGAGGAGCATGAAACGCTGATCAAAAACATGAAGAATCTGAAAACGTGTGAATAATATGAAGAGCTTCAAACGGTGTGAAAAATATCAGGAGCATGAAACGGTCTGAAAAAGATGAGGAGCATGAAGTGGTCTTCAAAAACATGTACAGCCTGAAAAGGTGTGAAAAATATGAAGACCTTCAAAAGGTGTGAAATACATGAGTATCATGAAACGGTATAAAAAATAGGAGGAGCATGAAGCTGTGTTCAAAAACATGAGAGCCTGAAAAGGTGTGAAAATATGAAGAGCTTTAAAAGGTGTGAAAAATACGAGGAGCATGAAACGGTGTTCAAAAACATGAAGAGCCTAAAATGGTGTGAAAATTATGAAGAGCCTCAAAACGTGACAAAAATATGAGGAGTATGAAACGGTCTGAAAAATAGGAGGAGCATGAAGCGATGTTGAAAAACTTGAAGAGCCTGTAAACGTGTAAAATATGAAGAGCTTCAAAAGGTGTGAAAAATATGAAGAGCTTCAAAAGGTGTCAAAAATGAGATGAGCATGAAACTGTCTGAAAAATAGGAGGAGAATGAAACGATGTTGAAAAACTTGAAGACCCTGAAAAGCTGTGAAAATTATGAAGAGCTTCAAAAGGTGTGAAAAATATGAAGAGCTTCCAAAGGTGTCAAAAAATGAGGAGCATTAAAAGGTCAGAAAAAGAGGAGGAGCATGAGTGGAGTTGAAAAACATGAAGAGACTGAAAAGGTGTGAAAAATATGAAGAGCTTCAAAAGGTGTCAAAAATATGAGGAGCTTGAAACGGTCTGAAAAATAGGAGGAGCATGAAGCAGTGTTCAAAACATGAAGAGTCTGAAAAGGTGTGAAAAATATGTAGAGCTTCAAAACGTGTGAAATTCATGAGGAGCATGAAAAGGTCTGAAAAATAGGAGTAGCATGAAGAGGTGTTCAAAAATATGAAGAGGCTGATAAGGTGTGAAAACATGAAGAGCTTCAAAAAGTTTGAAAAATAGGAGGAGCATGAAGCGGTGTTAAAAAACATGAAGAGCCTAAAAAAGTGTGAAAAATATGAAGAGCTTATAAAATGGTCAAAAATATGAGGAGCATGAAACGGTCTGAAAAATAGGAGGAGCATGAAACGGTGATCAAAAACATGAAGAGCCTGAAAACGTGTGAAAAGTATGAAGAGCTTCCAACGGTGTGAAAAATATGAGGAGCATGAAGCGGTGTTCAAAAATATGAAGAGCCTGAAAAGGTGTGAAAAATATGAAGTGCTTCAAAAGGTGTCAACAATATGAGGAGCATGAAACGGTCTGAAAAATAGGAGGAGCAAGAAGCGGTGTTGAAAAACAAGAAGAGACGGAAAAGGTGTGAAAAATATGAAGAGCTTCAAAACGTGTCAAAAATATGAGGAGCATGAAACGTTCTGAAAAATAGGAGGAGCATGAAGCGGTGTTGAAAAACATGAAGAGCCTGAAAACGTGTGAAAAATCTGAAGAGCTTCAAAAGGTATGAAAATATGAAGAGCTTCAAAAGTTGTCAAAAAAGAGATGAGCATGAAACGGTCTGAAAAATAGGAGCAGCATGAAGCGGTGTTGAAAAACATGAAGAGTCTGAAAAGGTGTGAAAAATATGAAGAGCTTCAAAAGGTGTCAAAAATATGAGGAGCATGAAACGGTCTGAAAAATAGGAGGAGCATGAAGCGGTGTTGAAAAACATGAAGAGCCTGAAAACGTGTGAAAAATATGAAGAGCTTCAAAAAGTATGAAAATATGAAGAGCTTCAAAAGTTGTCAAAAAAGAGATGAGCATGAAACGGTCTGAAAAACAGGAGCAGCATGAAGCGGTGTTGAAAAACATGACGAGCCTGAAAATGTGTGAAAAACGTGAAGAGCTTCAAAAGATGTCAAAAAAATGAGGAGCATGAAACGGTCTGAAAAATATGAGGAGCATGAAGCGGTGTTAAAAAACATGAAGAGCCTGAAAAGAAGTGAAAAATGTGAAGAGCTTCAAAAGGTGTGAAAAATATGAAGTCCTTCAAAAGGTGTCAAAAATATGAAGAGCTTCAAAAGATGTCAAAAATATGAGGAGCATGAAACGGTCTGAAAAATATGAGGAGCATGAAGCGGTGTTGAAAAACATGAAGAGCCTGAAAAGCTGTGAAAAATAGGAAGAGCTTTTAAGGAGTGAAAAATATGAGGAGCATGAAAAGGTCTGAAAAATAGGAGTAGCATGAAGAGGTGTTCAAAAACATGAAGAGGCTGATAAGGTGTGAAAAACATGAAGAGCTTCAAAAAGTTTGAAAAATAGGAGGAGCATGAAGCGGTGTTAAAATACATGAAGAGCCTAAAAAAGTGTGAAAAATATGAAGAGCTTATAAAATGGTCAAAAATATGAGGAGCATGAAACGGTCTGAAAAATAGGAGGAGCATGAAACGGTGATCAAAAACATGAAGAGCCTGAAAACGTGTGAAAAATATGAAGAGCTTCAAACGGTGTGAAAAATATGAGAAGCATGAAACAGACTGAAAAAGATGAGGAGCATGAAGTCGTGTTCAAAAACATGTGCAGCCTGAAAAGCTGTGAAAAATATGAAGAGCTTCAAAAGGTGTGAAAAATAGGAGGAGGATGAAGCGGTGTTCAGAAACATGAAAAGCCTGAAAATGTGTGAAATATGTGAAGAGCTTCAAAAGATGTCAAAAATATGAGGAGCATGAAACGGTCTGAAAAATAGGAGGAGTAAGAAGCGTTATTGAAATACATGAAGAGCCTGAAAACGTGTGAAGAATATGAAGAGCTCAAAAGGTGTGAAAAAAATGAAGAGCTTCAGAAGGTGTCAAAAATGAGATGAGCATGAAACGGTCTGAAAAATAGCAGGAGCATGAAGCGGTGTTGAAAATCATGAAGAGCCTGAAAAGGTGTGAAAAACATGAAGAGCTTCAAAAGGTGTGAAAAATATGAAGAGTTTCAAAAATGTGAAAAATATGAAGAGCTTTAAAAGGTGTGAAAAATATGAACAGCTTCTAAAGGTGTCAAAAAAGAGATGAGCATGAAACGGTCTGAAAAATAGCAGGAGCATGAAGCGGTGTTGAAAATCATGAAGAGCCTGAAAAGGTGTGAAAAACATGAAGAGCTTCAAAAGGTGTGAAAAATATGAAGAGCTTCAAAAGGTGTCAAAAATATGAGGAGCATGAAACAGTCTGAAAAATAGGAGGAGCATGATGCGGTGTTGTAAAACAAGAAGAGACTGAAAAGTTGTGCAAAATTGGAAGAGCTTCATTACGTGTGAAATACATGAGGAGAATGAAACGGTCTGTAAAATAGGAGGAGCATGAAGCGGTTTTGAAAATGATGAAGAGCTTGAAAAGGTGTGAAAAATAAGAAGAACTTCAAAAGATGTGAAAAATATGAGGAGCATGAAAAGGTCTGAAAAAAAGGAGCAGCATGAAGCGGTGTTTAAAAACATGAAGAGCCTGAAAATGTGTGAAAAATATGAAGAACTTCAAAACGTGTCAAAAATGTGAGGAGCATGAAACGGTCTGAAAAATAGGAGGAGCAAAAAGCGGTGTTGAAAAACATGAAGAGTCTGAAAAGGTGTGAGAAATATGAAGAGCTTCAAAAGGTGTGAAAAATATGAAGAGCTTCAAAAGGAGTGAAGAATATGAAGAGCTTCAAAAGGTGTCAAAAATGAGATGAGCATGAAACGGTCTGAAAAATAGGAGGAGCATGAAGCGGTGTTGAAAAATATGAAGAGCCTGAAAAGGTGTGAAAAATATGAAGAGCTTCAAAAGGTGTGAAAAATATGAGAAGCATGAAACGATATGAAAAATAGGAGGAGCATGACGCGGTGTTCAGAAACATGAAGAGCCTGAAAAGGTGTGAAAAATATGAAGAGCTTCAAAACGTGTCAAAAATATGAGGAGCATGAAACGGTCTGAAAAATGGGAGGAGAATGAAACCTTGTTCAAAAACATGAACAGCCTGAAAAGATGTGAAAAATATGAAGAGCTTCAAAATGTGTCAAAATATGAGGAGCATGAACGGTCTGAAAAATAGGAGGAGCATGAAACGGTGTTCAAAAACATGAAGAGCCTGAAAAATGGGAAATATATGAAGAGCTTCAAAACGTGTCAAAAATATGAGGAGCATGAAACGGTCTGAAAAATGGGAGGAGCATGAAACCTTGTTCAAAAACAGGAAGAGCCTGAAAAGATGTGAAAAATATGAAGAGTTTCAAAAGGTGTGAAATACATGAGAAGCATGAAAGGGTGTGAAAAATGGAGGAGCAAGAAGCGGTGTTGAAAAACATGAAGAGCCTGAAAAGGTGTGAAAAATATGAAGAGCTTCAAAAGGTGTGAAAAATATGAGGAGCATGAAGCGGTGTTCAAAACCCTGAAGAGCCTGAAAAGGTGTGAAAAATAGGAAGAGCTTCAAAAGGTGTGAAAAATATGAAGAGCTTCAAAAGGTGTAAAAATGAGATGAGCATGATACGGTCTGAAAAATAGGAGGGGCATTAAGTGGTGTTGAAAAACATGAAGAGCCTGAAAAGGTGTGAAAAATATGAAGAGCTTCAAAAGGTGTGAAATACTTGAGGAGCATGAAACGGTCTGAATAATAGGAAGATCATGAAGCGTTGTTGAAAAACATGAACAGCCTCAAAAGGTGTGAAATATATGAAGAGATCCAAAGGTTTAAAATATATGAGGAGCATGAAACGGTCTGAAATATAGAGGCAGCATAAAACGGTGTTCAAAAACATGAAGAGCGTGAAAAGGTGTGAAAAATAGGAAGAGCTTAAAAAGGTGTGAAATGTATGAGGAGCATGAAACGGTCTGAAAATTAGGAGGAGCATGAAACTGTGTTCAAAAACATGAAGCGCCTGAAAAGGTGTGAAAAACATGAAGAGCTTCAAAAGTTTGAAAAATAGGAGGCGCATGAGGCGGTGTTCAAAAACATGAAGAGCCTGAAAAAGTGTGAAAAACATGAAGAGCTTATAAAATTGTCAAAATTATGAGGAGCATGAAACGGTCTGAAAAATACGAGCAGCATGAAACGGTCTGAAAAATAGGAGGAGCGTGAAGCGGTGTTCAAAAACACGAAGAGCCTGAAAAAGTGTGAAAAGTATGAAGAGCTTCAAAACGTATGAAAAATATGAAGAGCTTCAAAAGGTGTCAAAAAAGAGATGAGCATGAAACGGTCTGAAAAATAGGAGGAGCATGATGCGGTGTTGAAAAACATGAAGAGCCTGAAAAGGTGTGAAAAATATGAAGAGCTTCACAATGTGTGAAATACATGAGGAGCAAGAAACGATCGGAAAAATAGGAGGAGCATGAAGTGGTGTTCAAAAACATGTACAGCCTGAAAAGGTGTGAAAAATATGAAGAGCTTCAAAAGGTGTGAAAAATAGGAGGAGCATGAAACGGTCTGAAAAATAGGAGGAGCATGAAGTGGTGTTGAAAAACATGAAGAGCCTGAAAAGGTGTGAAAAATATGAAGAGCTTCAAAACGTGTCAAAAATATGAGAAGCATGCAACGTTCTGAAAAATAGGAGGAGTAAGAACCGTTATTGAAATACATGAAGAGCCGGAAAACGTGTGAAGAATGTGAAGAGCTCAAAAGTTTTGAAAAAAATGAAGAGCTTCAGAAGGTGTCAAAAATGCGATGAGCATGAAACCGTCGGAAAAAAAGGAGGAGCATGAAGTGGTGTTGAAAAACATGAAGAGTCTGAAAAGGTGTGAAAAATACGAAGAGCTTCAAAAGGTGTGAAAAATATGAGGAGCATGAAACGGTCTGAAATATAGGGGGATCATGAAGCGGTTTTGAAAAACATGAAGAGCCTGAAAAGGTGTGAAAAATGTGAAGAGCTTAAAAAGGTGTCAAAATATGAGGAGCATGAAACGGTCTGAAAAATAGGAGGAGCATGAAACGGTGATCAAAAATATGAAGAGCCTGAAAAGTTGTGAAAAATATGAAGAGCTTCAAAAGGTGTGAAAAATATGAGGAGCATGAAACGGTCTGAAAAAGATGAGGAGCATGAAGCGGCGTTGAAAAACATGAAGAGCCTGAACAGGTGTGAAAAATATGAAGAGCTTCAAAAGGTGTCAAAAATATGAGGAACATGAATCGGTCTGAAAAATAAGAGAAGCATGAAGTGATGTTGAAAAACATGTAGAGCCTGAAAAGGTGTGAAAATTATGAAGAGCTTCAAAACGTGTGAAATACATGAGGAGCATGAAACGGTCTGAAAAATAGGAGGAGCATGAAACGTTGTTCAAAACGAAGAAGAGCCTGAAATGGTGTGAAAAATATGAAGAGCCTCAAAAAGTGTCAAAAATATGAGGAGCATGAAACGGTCTGAAAAAGAGGAGGAGCATGAGCGGAGTTGAAAAACATGAGGAGCCTGAAAAGGTGTGAAAAATATGAAGAGCTTCAAAAGGTGTGAAAAATAGGAGGAGCATGAAGCGGTTTTCAAAAACATGAAGAGCCTGAAAAGGTGTGAAAAATACGAAGAGCTTCAAAAGGTGTCAAAAATATGACGAGCATGAAAGAGTCTGAAAAATAGGAGCAGCATGAAACGGTGTTCAAAAACATGAAGAGCCTGAAAAGGTGTGAAAAATATGAAGAGCTTCAAAAAGTGTGAAAAATAGGAGGAGCATGAAACGGTCTGAAAAATAGGAGTAGCATGAAGCGGTGTTCAAAAACATGAAGATCCTGAAAAGGTGTGAAAAATATAGAGCTTCAAAAGGTGTCAAAGATATGAGGAGCATGAAACGGTCTGAAAAAAAGGAGGAGCATGAAACGGTGTTCCAAAACGTGAACAGCCTGAAAAGTTGTGAAAAATATGAAGAGCTTCAAAAGGTGTCAAAAATATGAGGAGCATGAAAAGGTCTGAAAAATAGGAGGAGCATGAAACGGTGTTCCAAAACATGAAGAGCCTGAAAAGGTGTGAAAAATATGAAGAGTTTCAAAAGGTGTGAATTACATGAGGAGCATGAAACGGTCTGAAAAATAGGAGGAGCATGAAGCGGTGTTGAAAAACTTGAAGAGCCTGAAAAGTTGTGAAAAAAATGAAGAGCTTCAAAAGGTGTGAAAAATATGAGCAGCTTCAAAAGCTGTCAAAAATGAGATGAGCATGAAACGGTCTTATAAATAGGAGGATCATGAAGCGGTGTTGAAAATCATGAAGAGCCTGAAAACGTGTGAAAAATATGAAGAGCTTCAAAAGATATGAAAAACATGAGGAGCTTGAAACGGTCTGAAAAACAGGAGGAGCATGAAGCGGTTTTGAAAAACATGAAGAGCCTGAAAAGGTGTGAAAAATATGAAGAGCTTCAAAAGGTGTGAAAAATATGAGGAGCCTGAAACAGTTTGAAAAATAGGAGGAGCATGAAACAGTGATGAAGAACATGAAGAGCCTGGAAGGGTGTGACAAATATGAAGAGCTTCAAAGGTGTCAAAAATATGAGGAGGATGAAACAATCTGAAAAATGGGAGGAGCATTAAGCGGTGTTCAAAAACATGAAGAGCCTGAAAAGGTGTGAAATATACGAAGAGCTTCAAAAGGTGTGAAAAATACGAGGAGCATGAAATGGTCTGAAAAATAGGAGGAGCATGAAGCGGTGTTCAAAAACATGAAAAGCCTGAAAAGGTGTGAAATATATGAAGAGCTTAAAAAGCTGTCAAAAATATGAGGAGCATGAAATGGTCTGAAAAATAGGAGAAGCATGAAACGGTGTTGAGAAACATGAAGAGCCTGAAAAGGTGTGAAAAATATGAAGAGCATGAAAAGGTGTGAAAAATATGCGGAGCATGAAACTGTGTTCAAAAACATGAAGAGCCTGAAAAGCTGTGAAAAATATGAAAAGCTTCAAAATGTGTCAAAAATATGATGAGCAAAAAACGGTCTGAAAATTAGGAGGAGCATGAAGCCGTTTTCAAAAACTTGAAGAGCCTGAAATGATGTGAAAAATATGAAGAGCTTCAAAAGGTGTCAAAGATATGAGGAGCATGAAACGGTCTGAAAAATAGGAGGAGCATGATACGGTGTTGAAAAACATAAAGAGCCTGAAAAGGTGTGAAAAATATGAAGAGCTTCAAAATGTGTCAAAAAAATGAGGAGCATGATATGGTATGAAAAATAGGAGGAGCATGTAACGGTGTTTCAAAAGCATGAAGAGCCTGAAAGTTATGAAAAATATGCAGAGCTTCAAAACGTCTCAAAAACATGAGGAGCATGAAACGGTCTGAAAAATAGGAGGAGCATGAAACGGTGTTCAAAAACATGAAGAGCCTGAAAAGGTGTGAAAAATATGAAGAGCTTCAAAAGGTGTCAAAAATATGAGGACCATGAAACGGTCTGAAAAATAGTAGGAGCATGAAGCGGTGTTGAAAAACATGAAGAGCCTGAAAAGGTGTGAAATATATGAAGAGCTTCAAAAGTTGTAAAAAATATGAGGAGTTTGAAACGGTCTGAAAAATAAGAGGATCTGGTTTCCTCAGTGTGTATGCCCAGAAGTGGAATTGCTGGGTCATATGGCAGTTCTATTTCCAGTTTTTTAAGAAATCTCTACACCGTTTTCCATATCGGCTGTACTAGTGTGCATTCCCACCAACAGTATAAGAGGGTTCCCTTTTCTCCACTCCCTCTCCAGCATTTATTGCTTGTAGACTTTTGGATAGCAGCCCTCCTGACTGGCATGTAATGGTACCTCATTGTGGTTTTGATTTGCATTTCTCTAATAATGAGTGATGTTGAGCATCTTTTATGTGTTTGTTATCCATCTGTATGTCTTCTTTGGAGAAATGTCTGTTTAGTTCTTTGGCTCATTTTTTATTGGGTCATTTATTTTTCTGGAATTGAGCTGCAGGATTTGCTTGTGTATTTTTGAGATTAATCCTTTGTCTATTTCTTCATTTGCTATTATTTTCTCCCAATCTGAGGGCTGTCTTTTCACCTTACTTATAGTTTCCTTTGTAGTGCAAAAGCTTTTAAGTTTCATTAGGTCCCATTTGTTTAGTTTTGCTTTTATTTCCAATATTCTGGGAGGTGGGTCATAGAGGATCTTGCTTTGATTTATGTCGGAGAGTGTTTTGCCTATCTTCTCCTCTAGGAGTTTTATAGTTTCTGGTCTTACATTTAGATCTTTAATCCATTTTGAGTTTATTTTTGTGTATGGTGTTAGAAAGTGTTCTATTTTCATTCTTTTACAAGTGGTTGACCAGTTTTCCCAGCACTACTTGTTAAAGAGGTTGTCTTTTTTCCATTGCATATCCTTGCCTCCTTTGTCAAAGATAAGGTGTCCATAGGTTCGTCTGAAAGAGACACGTGCACCCCAATGTTCATCGCAGCACTGTTTATAATAGCCAGGACATGGAAGCAACCTAGATGCCCGTCAGCAGATGAATGGATAAGAAAGCTGTGGTACATATACACCATGGAATATTACTCAGCCATTAAAAAGAATTCATTTGAATCAGTCCTAATGAGATGGATGAAGCTGGAGCCCATTATACAGAGTGAAGTAAGCCAGAAAGATAAAGAACATTACAGCATACTGACACATGTATATGGAATTTAGAAAGGTGACAACGATAACCCTATATGCAGAACAGAAAAAGAGACACAGAAATACAGAACAGACTTTTAAACTTTGTGGGAGAATGTGAGGGTGGGATATTTCAAAAGAACAGCATGTATGCTATCTATGATGAAACAGAGCACCAGCCCAGGTAGGATGCACGAGACAAGTGCTCCGGCTTGGTGCACTGGGAAGACCCAGAGGAATCGGGTGGAGAGGGAGGTGGGAGGGGGAATCGGGACTGTGAATACATGTAAATCCATGGCTGATTCATATCAAGGTATGACAAAACCCACTGGAAAAAAAAAATAAAAAAAATAAAAAAAAATAAAAAAAATAACAATAAAAAAAAAAAAAATAAGAGGAGCCTGAAATGGTCTGAAAAATAGGAGGAGCATGAAGTGGTGTTGAAAAACGTGAAGAGCCTGAAAAGGTGTGAAAAATATGAAGAACTTCAAAAGGTGTCAAAAATATGAGCAGCATGAAACAGTCTGAAAAAAAGGAGGAACATGAAACGGTGTTCAAAAACATGAAGAGCCTGGAGAAGTGTGAAAAATATGAAGAGCTTCAAAAGTTTTCAAAAATATGAGGAGCATGAAACGGTCTGAAAAAAAGGAGGAGCATGAAGCGGTGTTGAAAAACATGAAGAGCCTGAAAAGGTGTGAATAATATGAAGAGCTTCAAAAGGTGTCAAAAATATGAGGAGCATGAAACCGTCTGAAAAATAGTAGGAGCATGAAGCGGTGTTGAAAACATGAAGAGCCTGAAAAGGTGTGAAAAATATGAAGAGGTTCAAAAGGTGTCAAAAATATGAGGAGCATGAAACGGTCTGAAAAATAGGAGGAGCATGAAACGGTCTGAAAAATAGGAGGAGCATGAAGCGGTGTTCAAAAACATGAAGAGCCTGAAAAGGTGTGAAATATATTAAGAGCCTCAAGGGTGTCAAAAATATGAGGAGCAAGAAACGGTCTGAAAAATAGGAGGAGCTTAAGCGGGTTGAAAAATATGAAGAGCCTGAAAAGATGTGAAAAATATGAAGAGCTTCAAAAGGTGTCAAATATATGAGGAGCATGAAACGGTCTGAAAAATTGGAGAAGCATGAAGTGGTGTTCAAAAAAATGAAGAGCCTGAAAAGGTGCGAAAAATATGAAGAGCTTCAAAAGGTGTCAAAAATATGAGGACCATGAAACGGTCTGAAAAATATGAGGAGCAAGAAACTGTTTTCAAAAACATGAAGAGCCTCAAAAGGTGTGAAAAGTATGAAGAGCTTCAAACTGTGTCAAAAATATGATGAGCATGAAACGGTCTGATAAATAGGAGGAGCATGAAGTGGTGTTGAAAAACATGAAGAGCCTGAAAAAGGTGTGAAACATATGAGGAGCATGAAACGGTCTGAAAAATAGGAGGCGCATGAGACGGTGTTGAAATACATGAAAAGCCTGAAAAGGTGTGAAAAATATGAAGAGCTTCAAAGGATTTCAAAAATATGAGGAGCATGAAAATGTCTGAAAAATAGGAAGAGAATGAAGCGGTGTAGAAAAACATGAAAAGCCTGAAAAGGTGTGAAAAATATAAAGAGCTTCAAAAGGTGTGAAACATATGAGGAGCATGAAACGGTCTGAAAAATAGGAGGCGCATGAGACGGTGTTGAAATACATGAAAAGCCTGAAAAGGTGTGAAAAATATGAAGAGCTTCAAAGGATGTCAAAAATATGAGGAGCATGAAAATGTCTGAAAAATAGGAAGAGAATGAAGCGGTGTAGAAAAACATGAAAAGCCTGAAAAGGTGTGAAAAATATGAAGAGCTTCAAAAGGTGACAAAAATATGAGGAGCATGAAAAGCTCTTAAAAATAGGAGTAGCATGAAGTGGTGTAGAAAAACATGAAGACCCTGAAAAAATGTGAAAAATATGAAGAGCTTCAAAAGGTGTCAAAAATATGAGGTGCTTGAAACGGTCTGAAATATAGGAGGAGCGTGAAAAGGTGTTAAAACATGAAGAGCTTAAAAAGGTGTGAAACATATGAGGAGCATGAAAAGGTCTGAAAATAGTAGGAGCATGAAGCGGTGTTGAAAAACATGAAAAGCCTGAAAAGGTGTGAAAAATATGAAGAGCTTCAAAAGGTGACAAAAATATGAGGATCATGAAAAGCTCTTAAAAATAGGAGGAGCATGAAGTGGTGTAGAAACACATGAAGAGCCTGAAATGGTGTGAAATCTATGGAGAGCTTCAAAAGGAGTCAAAAATATGAGGAGCATGAAATGGTATCAAATAAAGGAGGAGCATGAAGTTGTGTTGAAAAATTTGAAGAGCCTGAAAATGTGTGAAAAATATGAAGAGCTTCAAAAGATGTCAAAAATATGAGGAGCATGAAACGGTCTGAAAAATAGGAGGAGCATTAATCGGTGTTCAAAAATATGAAGAGCCTGGAAAGCTGTGAAAAATATGAAGAGCTTCAAAAGGTGTCAAAAATATGAGGAGCATGAAACGATCTGAAAAATAGGAGGAGCATGAAGTGGTGTTGAAATACATGAAGAGCCTGAAAAAGGTGTGAAACATATGAGGAGCCTGAAACGGTTTGAAAGAGAGGAGGAGCATGAATCGGTGTTGAAAATCATGAAGAGCCTGAAAAAGTGTGAAGAATAAGAAGAGCTTCAAAAGGTGTCAAAAATATGAGGAGCATGAAACGATCTGAAAATTAGGAGGAGCATGAAACCGTGTTGAAAAATATGAAGACCATGAAAGGGTGTGAAAAACATGAAGAGCTTCAAAAGGTGTCAAAAATATGAGGAGCATGAAACGGTCTGAAAAATAGGAGGAACATGAAACGGTTTGACAAATAGGAGGAGCATGAAACGGTGTTGAAAAACATGAAGAACCTGAAAGGTGTCGAAAATATGAAGAGCTTCAAAATGTGTCAAAAATATGAGGAGCATGAAACGGTTTGAAAAATAGGAGGAGCATGAAACGGTGTTGAAAAACATGAAGAACCTGAAAGGTGTCGAAAATATGAAGAGCTTCAAAATGTGTCAAAAATATGAGGAGCATGAAACGATCTGAATAATCGGAGGAGCATGAAAGCGTGTTGAAAAACATGAAGAGCACGGAAAGGTGTGAAAAATATGAAGAGCTTCAAAAGGTGTCAAAAATATGAGGACCATGAAACGGTTTGAAAAATAGGAGGAGCATGAAGTTGTGTTGAAAAACATGAAGAGCCTCAAATGTTGTGAAATATATGAAGAGCTTCAAAAGGTGTAAAAAATATGAGGAGTTTGAAACGGTCTGAAAAATAAAAGGATCTGGTTTCCTCAGTGTGTAGGCCCAGAAGTGGAATTGCTGGGTCATATGGCAGTTCTATTTCCAGTTTTTTAAGAAATCTCTACACCGTTTTCCA
This sequence comes from Dama dama, assembly GCF_033118175.1. NCBI lineage: Eukaryota > Metazoa > Chordata > Mammalia > Artiodactyla > Cervidae > Dama > Dama dama. Next base: position 9,359,665 of record NC_083706.1, on the reverse strand, counting down.
TAGCGGCTGTACTAGTGTGCATTCCCACCAACAGTATAAGAGGGTTCCCTTTTCTCCACTCCCTCTCCAGCATTTATTGCTTGTAGACTTTTGGATAGCAGCCATCCTGACTGGCATGTAATGGTACCTCATTGTGGTTTTGATTTGCATTTCTCTAATAATGAGTGATGTTGAGCATCTTTTCATGTGTTTGTTATCCATCTGTATGTCTTCTTTGGAGAAATGTCTGTTTAGTTCTTTGGCTCATTTTGTATTGGGTCATTTATTTTTCTGGAATTGAGCTGCAGGATTTGCTTGTATATTTTTGAGATTAATCCTTTGTCTGTTTCTTCATTTGCTATTATTTTCTCCCAATCTGAGGGCTGTCTTTTCACCTTACTTATAGTTTCCTTTGTAGTGCAAAAGCTTTTAAGTTTCATTAGGTCCCATTTGTTTAGTTTTGCTTTTATTTCCAATATTCTGGGAGGTGGGTCATAGAGGATCTTGCTTTGATTTATGTCAGAGAGTGTTTTGCCTATCTTCTCCTCTAGGAGTTTTATAGTTTCTGGTCTTACATTTAGATCTTTAATCCATTTTGAGTTTATTTTTGTGTATGGTGTTAGAAAGTGTTCTATTTTCATTCTTTTACAAGTGGTTGACCAGTTTTCCCAGCACCACTTGTTAAAGAGGTTGTCTTTTTTCCATTGTATATCCTTGCCTCCTTTGTCAAAGATAAGGTGTCCATAGGTTCGTCTGAAAGAGACACGTGCACCCCAATGTTCATTGCAGCACTGTTTATAATAGCCAGGACATGGAAGCAACCTAGATGCCCGTCAGCAGATGAATGGATAAGAAAGCTGTGGTACATATACACCATGGAATATTACTCAGCCATTAAAAAGAATTCATTTGAATCAGTCCTAATGAGATGGATGAAGCTGGAGCCCATTATACAGAGTGAAGTAAGCCAGAAAGATAAAGAACATTACAGCATACTGACACATGTATATGGAATTTAGAAAGGTGACAACGATAACCCTATATGCAGAACAGAAAAAGAGACACAGAAATACAGAACAGACTTTTAAACTTTGTGGGAGAATGTGAGGGTGGGATATTTCAAAAGAACAGCATGTATGCTATCTATGATGAAACAGAGCACCAGCCCAGGTAGGATGCACGAGACAAGTGCTCCGGCTTGGTGCACTGGGAAGACCCAGAGGAATCGGGTGGAGAGGGAGGTGGGAGGGGGAATCGGGACTGTGAATACATGTAAATCCATGGCTGATTCATATCAAGGTATGACAAAACCCACTGGAAAAAAAAAATAAAAAAAATAAAAAAAAATAAAAAAAATAACAATAAAAAAAAAAAAAATAAGAGGAGCCTGAAATGGTCTGAAAAATAGGAGGAGCATGAAGTGGTGTTGAAAAACGTGAAGAGCCTGAAAAGGTGTGAAAAATATGAAGAACTTCAAAAGGTGTCAAAAATATGAGCAGCATGAAACAGTCTGAAAAAAAGGAGGAACATGAAACGGTGTTCAAAAACATGAAGAGCCTGGAGAAGTGTGAAAAATATGAAGAGCTTCAAAAGTTTTCAAAAATATGAGGAGCATGAAACGGTCTGAAAAAAAGGAGGAGCATGAAGCGGTGTTGAAAAACATGAAGAGCCTGAAAAGGTGTGAATAATATGAAGAGCTTCAAAAGGTGTCAAAAATATGAGGAGCATGAAACCGTCTGAAAAATAGTAGGAGCATGAAGCGGTGTTGAAAACATGAAGAGCCTGAAAAGGTGTGAAAAATATGAAGAGGTTCAAAAGGTGTCAAAAATATGAGGAGCATGAAACGGTCTGAAAAATAGGAGGAGCATGAAACGGTCTGAAAAATAGGAGGAGCATGAAGCGGTGTTCAAAAACATGAAGAGCCTGAAAAGGTGTGAAATATATTAAGAGCCTCAAGGGTGTCAAAAATATGAGGAGCAAGAAACGGTCTGAAAAATAGGAGGAGCTTAAGCGGGTTGAAAAATATGAAGAGCCTGAAAAGATGTGAAAAATATGAAGAGCTTCAAAAGGTGTCAAATATATGAGGAGCATGAAACGGTCTGAAAAATTGGAGAAGCATGAAGTGGTGTTCAAAAAAATGAAGAGCCTGAAAAGGTGCGAAAAATATGAAGAGCTTCAAAAGGTGTCAAAAATATGAGGACCATGAAACGGTCTGAAAAATATGAGGAGCAAGAAACTGTTTTCAAAAACATGAAGAGCCTCAAAAGGTGTGAAAAGTATGAAGAGCTTCAAACTGTGTCAAAAATATGATGAGCATGAAACGGTCTGATAAATAGGAGGAGCATGAAGTGGTGTTGAAAAACATGAAGAGCCTGAAAAAGGTGTGAAACATATGAGGAGCATGAAACGGTCTGAAAAATAGGAGGCGCATGAGACGGTGTTGAAATACATGAAAAGCCTGAAAAGGTGTGAAAAATATGAAGAGCTTCAAAGGATTTCAAAAATATGAGGAGCATGAAAATGTCTGAAAAATAGGAAGAGAATGAAGCGGTGTAGAAAAACATGAAAAGCCTGAAAAGGTGTGAAAAATATAAAGAGCTTCAAAAGGTGTGAAACATATGAGGAGCATGAAACGGTCTGAAAAATAGGAGGCGCATGAGACGGTGTTGAAATACATGAAAAGCCTGAAAAGGTGTGAAAAATATGAAGAGCTTCAAAGGATGTCAAAAATATGAGGAGCATGAAAATGTCTGAAAAATAGGAAGAGAATGAAGCGGTGTAGAAAAACATGAAAAGCCTGAAAAGGTGTGAAAAATATGAAGAGCTTCAAAAGGTGACAAAAATATGAGGAGCATGAAAAGCTCTTAAAAATAGGAGTAGCATGAAGTGGTGTAGAAAAACATGAAGACCCTGAAAAAATGTGAAAAATATGAAGAGCTTCAAAAGGTGTCAAAAATATGAGGTGCTTGAAACGGTCTGAAATATAGGAGGAGCGTGAAAAGGTGTTAAAACATGAAGAGCTTAAAAAGGTGTGAAACATATGAGGAGCATGAAAAGGTCTGAAAATAGTAGGAGCATGAAGCGGTGTTGAAAAACATGAAAAGCCTGAAAAGGTGTGAAAAATATGAAGAGCTTCAAAAGGTGACAAAAATATGAGGATCATGAAAAGCTCTTAAAAATAGGAGGAGCATGAAGTGGTGTAGAAACACATGAAGAGCCTGAAATGGTGTGAAATCTATGGAGAGCTTCAAAAGGAGTCAAAAATATGAGGAGCATGAAATGGTATCAAATAAAGGAGGAGCATGAAGTTGTGTTGAAAAATTTGAAGAGCCTGAAAATGTGTGAAAAATATGAAGAGCTTCAAAAGATGTCAAAAATATGAGGAGCATGAAACGGTCTGAAAAATAGGAGGAGCATTAATCGGTGTTCAAAAATATGAAGAGCCTGGAAAGCTGTGAAAAATATGAAGAGCTTCAAAAGGTGTCAAAAATATGAGGAGCATGAAACGATCTGAAAAATAGGAGGAGCATGAAGTGGTGTTGAAATACATGAAGAGCCTGAAAAAGGTGTGAAACATATGAGGAGCCTGAAACGGTTTGAAAGAGAGGAGGAGCATGAATCGGTGTTGAAAATCATGAAGAGCCTGAAAAAGTGTGAAGAATAAGAAGAGCTTCAAAAGGTGTCAAAAATATGAGGAGCATGAAACGATCTGAAAATTAGGAGGAGCATGAAACCGTGTTGAAAAATATGAAGACCATGAAAGGGTGTGAAAAACATGAAGAGCTTCAAAAGGTGTCAAAAATATGAGGAGCATGAAACGGTCTGAAAAATAGGAGGAACATGAAACGGTTTGACAAATAGGAGGAGCATGAAACGGTGTTGAAAAACATGAAGAACCTGAAAGGTGTCGAAAATATGAAGAGCTTCAAAATGTGTCAAAAATATGAGGAGCATGAAACGGTTTGAAAAATAGGAGGAGCATGAAACGGTGTTGAAAAACATGAAGAACCTGAAAGGTGTCGAAAATATGAAGAGCTTCAAAATGTGTCAAAAATATGAGGAGCATGAAACGATCTGAATAATCGGAGGAGCATGAAAGCGTGTTGAAAAACATGAAGAGCACGGAAAGGTGTGAAAAATATGAAGAGCTTCAAAAGGTGTCAAAAATATGAGGACCATGAAACGGTTTGAAAAATAGGAGGAGCATGAAGTTGTGTTGAAAAACATGAAGAGCCTCAAATGTTGTGAAATATATGAAGAGCTTCAAAAGGTGTAAAAAATATGAGGAGTTTGAAACGGTCTGAAAAATAAAAGGATCTGGTTTCCTCAGTGTGTAGGCCCAGAAGTGGAATTGCTGGGTCATATGGCAGTTCTATTTCCAGTTTTTTAAGAAATCTCTACACCGTTTTCCATAGCGGCTGTACTAGTGTGCATTCCCACCAACAGTATAAGAGGGTTCCCTTTTCTCCACTCCCTCTCCAGCATTTATTGCTTGTAGACTTTTGGATAGCAGCCATCCTGACTGGCATGTAATGGTACCTCATTGTGGTTTTGATTTGCATTTCTCTAATAATGAGTGATGTTGAGCATCTTTTCATGTGTTTGTTATCCATCTGTATGTCTTCTTTGGAGAAATGTCTGTTTAGTTCTTTGGCTCATTTTGTATTGGGTCATTTATTTTTCTGGAATTGAGCTGCAGGATTTGCTTGTATATTTTTGAGATTAATCCTTTGTCTGTTTCTTCATTTGCTATTATTTTCTCCCAATCTGAGGGCTGTCTTTTCACCTTACTTATAGTTTCCTTTGTAGTGCAAAAGCTTTTAAGTTTCATTAGGTCCCATTTGTTTAGTTTTGCTTTTATTTCCAATATTCTGGGAGGTGGGTCATAGAGGATCTTGCTTTGATTTATGTCAGAGAGTGTTTTGCCTATCTTCTCCTCTAGGAGTTTTATAGTTTCTGGTCTTACATTTAGATCTTTAATCCATTTTGAGTTTATTTTTGTGTATGGTGTTAGAAAGTGTTCTATTTTCATTCTTTTACAAGTGGTTGACCAGTTTTCCCAGCACCACTTGTTAAAGAGGTTGTCTTTTTTCCATTGTATATCCTTGCCTCCTTTGTCAAAGATAAGGTGTCCATAGGTTCGTCTGAAAGAGACACGTGCACCCCAATGTTCATTGCAGCACTGTTTATAATAGCCAGGACATGGAAGCAACCTAGATGCCCGTCAGCAGATGAATGGATAAGAAAGCTGTGGTACATATACACCATGGAATATTACTCAGCCATTAAAAAGAATTCATTTGAATCAGGCCTAATGAGATGGATGAAGCTGGAGCCCATTATACAGAGTGAAGTAAGCCAGAAAGATAAAGAACATTACAGCATACTGACACATGTATATGGAATTTAGAAAGGTGACAACGATAACCCTATATGCAGAACAGAAAAAGAGACACAGAAATACAGAACAGACTTTTAAACTTTGTGGGAGAATGTGAGGGTGGGATATTTCAAAAGAACAGCATGTATGCTATCTATGGTGAAACAGATCACCAGCCCAGGTAGGATGCACGAGACAAGTGCTCCGGCTTGGTGCACTGGGAAGACCCAGAGGAATCGGGTGGAGAGGGAGGTGGGAGGGGGAATCGGGAATGGGAATACATGTAAATTCATGGCTGATTCATATCAATGTATGACAAAACCGACTGGGAAAAAAAATGAAAATAATAAAAAAAAAAATAAAAAAAATAACAATAAAAAAAAATAAGAGGAGCATGAAACGGTGTTCAAAAACATGAAGAGCCTGAAAAGGTGTGGAAATTATGAAGAGCTTCAAAAGGTGTCAAATATATGAGGAGCATAAAACGGTTTGAAAAAAAGGAGGAGCATGAAATGGTGTTGAAAAACATGAAGAGCCTAAAAAGGTGTGAAAAATATGAAGAGCTTCAAAAGGTTTCAAAAATATGAGAGGCATGAATGGTCTGAAATGTAGGGGGAGCATGAAGCGGTGTAGAAAAACATGAAGAGCCTGAAAAGGTGTGGAAATTATGAAGAGCTTCAAAAGGTGTCAAATATATGAGGAGCATAAAACGGTCTGAAAAAAAGGAGGAGCATGAAATGGTGTTGAAAAACAGAAGAGCCTGAAAAGGTGTGATAAATATGAAGAGTTTCAAAACGTGTCAAAAAGATGAGGAGCATGAAACGGTCTGAAAAATAGGAGGAGCATGAAGCGGTGTTGAAAAATATGAAGAGCCTGAAAAGGTGTGAAAAATCTGAAGAGCTTCAAAAGGTGTCAAATATATGAGGAGCATGAAACGGTGTGAAAATTAGGAGGAGCATGAAGTGGTGTTGAAAATCATGAAGAGCCTGTAAGGTGTGAAAAATATGAAGAACTTCAAAAGGTGTCAAAAATATAAGGAGCATGAAACGGACTGAAAAATAGGAGGAGCATGAAGTGGTGTTGAAAAACGTGAAGAGCCTGAAAAGGTGTGAAAAATATGAAGAACTTCAAAAGGTGTCAAAAATATGAGCAGCATGAAACGGTCTGAAAAACAGGAGGAGCATGAAACGGTGTTCAAAAACATGAAGAGCCTGGAGAAGTGTGAAAAATATGAAGAGCTTCAAAAGGCGTCAAAAATATGAGGAGCATGAAACGGTCTGAAAAAAAGGAGGAGCATGAAGCGGTGTTGAAAAACATGAAGAGCCTGAAAAGGTGTGAATAATATGAAGAGCTTCAAAAGGTGTCAAAAATATGAGGAGCATGAAACCGTCTGAAAAATAGTAGGAGCATGAAGCAGTGTTGAAAACATGAAGAGCCTGAAAAGGTGTGAAAAATATGAAGAGGTTCAAAAGGTGTCTAAAATATGAGGAGCATGAAACGGTCTGAAAAATAGGAGGAGCATGAATCGGTGTTCAAAAACATGAAGAGCCAGAAAAGGTGTGAAATATATGAAGAGCCTCAAAGGTGTCAAAAATATGAGGAGCAAGAAACGCTCTGAAAAATAGGAGGAGCTTAAGCGGGTTGAAAAATATGAAGAGCCTGAAAAGATGTGAAAAATATGAAGAGCTTCAAAAGGTGTCATATATATGAGGAGCATGAAACGGTCTGAAAAATTGGAGAAGCATGAAGTGGTGTTGAAAAATATGAAGAGCCTGAAAAGGTGCGAAAAATATGAAGAGCTTCAAATGGTGTCAAAAATATAAGGAGCATTAAACGGTCTGAAATATAGGAGGAGCATGAAAAGGTGTTAAAAAACATGAAGAGCTTCAAAAGGTGTGAAACATATGAGGAGCATGAAACGGTCTGAAAAATAGGATGATCATGAAACGGTGTTCAAAAACATGAAGAGCCTGGAAAGGTGTGAAAAATATGAAGAGCTTCAAAAAGTGTCAAAAATATGAGGAGCATGAAACGGTCTGAAAAATGGGAGGAGCATGAAGTGGTGTTGAGAAACATGAAGAGCCTGAAAAAGTTGTGAAACATATGAGGAGAATGAAACGGTCTGAAAAATAGGAGGAGCATGAAGTGGTGTAGAAAAACATGAAGACCCTGAAAAAGTGTGAAAAATATGAAGAGCTTCAAAAGGTGTCAAAAATATGAGGACCATGAAACGGTCTGAAAAATATGAGGAGCAAGAAACTGTTTTCAAAAACATGAAGAGCCTCAAAAGGTGTGAAAAGTAGGAAGAGCTTCAAACTGTGTCAAAAATATGATGAGCATGATACGGTCTGAAAAATAGGAGGACCATGAAGTGGTGTTGAAAAACATGAAGAGCCTGAAAAAGGTGTGAAACATATGAGGAGCATGAAACGGTCTGAAAAATAGGAGGCGCATGAGACGGTGTTGAAATACCTGAAAAGCCTGAAAAGGTGTGAAAAATATGAAGAGCTTCAAAGGATGTCAAAAGTATGAGGAGCATGAAAATGTCTGAAAAATAGGAAGAGAATGAAGCAGTGTAGAAAAACATGAAAAGCCTGAAAAGGTGTGAAAAATATGAAGAACTTCAAAAGGTGTCAAAAATATGAGGAGCATGAAACGGTCTGAAAAATAGGAGGAGCATGAAGTGGTGTTGAGAAACATGAAGAGCCTGAAAAAGTTGTGAAACATATGAGGAGAATGAAACGGTCTGAAAAATAGGAGGAGCATGAAGTGGTGTAGAAAAATATGAAGACTCTGAAAAAATGTGAAAAATATGAAGAGCTTCAAAAGGTGTCAAAAATATGAGGAGCTTGAAACTGTCTGAAATATAGGAGGAGCGTGAAAAGGTGTTAAAAAACATGAAGAGCTTCAAAAGGTGTCAAAAATATGAGGAGCAAGAAACGGTCTGAAAAATAGGAGGAACATGAAACGGTTTGACAAATAGGAGGAGCATGAAACGGTGTTGAAAAACATGAAGAACCTGAAAGGTGTCGAAAATATGAAGAGCTTCAAAATGTGTCAAAAATATGAGGAGCATGAAACGGTTTGAAAAATAGGAGGAGCATGAAACGGTGTTGAAAACATGAAGAACCTGAAAGGTGTCGAAAATATGAAGAGCTTCAAAATGTGTCAAAAATATGAGGAGCATGAAACGATCTGAATAATCGGAGGAGCATGAAAGCGTGTTGAAAAACATGAAGAGCACGGAAAGGTGTGAAAAATATGAAGAGCTTCAAAAGGTGTCAAAAATATGAGGACCATGAAACGGTCTGAAAAATAGGAGGAGCATGAAGCGGTGTTGAAAAACATGAAGAGCCTGAAAAGGTGTGAAATATATGAAGAGCTTCAAAAGGTGTGAAAAATATGAGGAGTTTGAAACGGTCTGAAAAATAAGAGGATCTGGTTTCCTCAGTGTGTATGCCCAGAAGTGGAATTGCTGGGTCATATGGCAGTTCTATTTCCAGTTTTTTAAGAAATCTCTACACCGTTTTCCATAGCGGCTGTACTAGTGTGCATTCCCACCAACAGTATAAGAGGGTTCCCTTTTCTCCACTCCCTCTCCAGCATTTATTGCTTGTAGACTTTTGGATAGCAGCCATCCTGACTGGCATGTAATGGTACCTCATTGTGGTTTTGATTTGCATTTCTCTAATAATGAGTGATGTTGAGCATCTTTTCATGTGTTTGTTATCCATCTGTATGTCTTCTTTGGAGAAATGTCTGTTTAGTTCTTTGGCTCATTTTGTATTGGGTCATTTATTTTTCTGGAATTGAGCTGCAGGATTTGCTTGTATATTTTTGAGATTAATCCTTTGTCTGTTTCTTCATTTGCTATTATTTTCTCCCAATCTGAGGGCTGTCTTTTCACCTTACTTATAGTTTCCTTTGTAGTGCAAAAGCTTTTAAGTTTCATTAGGTCCCATTTGTTTAGTTTTGCTTTTATTTCCAATATTCTGGGAGGTGGGTCATAGAGGATCTTGCTTTGATTTATGTCGGAGAGTGTTTTGCCTATCTTCTCCTCTAGGAGTTTTATAGTTTCTGGTCTTACATTTAGATCTTTAATCCATTTTGAGTTTATTTTTGTGTATGGTGTTAGAAAGTGTTCTATTTTCATTCTTTTACAAGTGGTTGACCAGTTTTCCCAGCACCACTTGTTAAAGAGGTTGTCTTTTTTCCATTGCATATCCTTGCCTCCTTTGTCAAAGATAAGGTGTCCATAGGTTCGTCTGAAAGAGACACGTGCACCCCAATGTTCATCGCAGCACTATTTATAATAGCCAGGACATGGAAGCAACCTAGATGCCCGTCAGCAGATGAATGGATAAGAAAGCTGTGGTACATATACACCATGGAATATTACTCAGCCATTAAAAAGAATTCATTTGAATCAGGCCTAATGAGATGGATGAAGCTGGAGCCCATTATACAGAGTGAAGTAAGCCAGAAAGATAAAGAACATTACAGCATACTGACACATGTATATGGAATTTAGAAAGGTGACAACGATAACCCTATATGCAGAACAGAAAAAGAGACACAGAAATACAGAACAGACTTTTGAACTTTGTGGGAAAATGTGAGGGTGGGATATTTCAAAAGAACAGTATGTATGCTATCTATGGTGAAACAGATCACCAGCCCAGGTAGGATGCACGAGACAAGTGCTCCAGCTTGGTGCACTGGGAAGACCCAGAGGAATCGGGTGGAGAGGGAGGTGGGAGGGGGAATCGGGAATGGGAATACATGTAAATCCATGGCTGATTCATATCAATGTATGCCAAAACCGACTGGGAAAAAAAATAAAAATAATAAAAAAAATAAAAAAAATAACAATAAAAAAAATAAGAGGACCATGAAACGGTGTTCAAAAACATGAAGAGCCTGAAAAGGTGTGTAAATTATGAAGAGCTTCAACAGGTGTCAAATATATGAGGAGCATAAAACGGTTTGAAAAAAAGGAGGAGCATGAAATGGTGTTGAAAAACATGAAGAGCCTAAAAAGGTGTGAAAAATATGAAGAGCTTCAAAAGGTTTCAAAAATATGAGAGGCATGAACGGTCTGAAATGTAGGGGGAGCATGAAGCGGTGTAGAAAAACATGAAGAGCCTGAAAAGGTGTGGAAATTATGAAGAGCTTCAAAAGGTGTCAAATATATGAGGAGCATAAAACGGTCTGAAAAAAAGGAGGAGCATGAAATGGTGTTGAAAAACATGAAGAGCCTGAAAAGGTGTGATAAATATGAAGAGTTTCAAAACGTGTCAAAAAGATGAGGAGCATGAAACGGTCTGAAAAATAGGAGGAGCATGAAGCGGTGTTGAAAAATATGAAGAGCCTGAAAAGGTGTGAAAAATCTGAAGAGCTTCAAAAGGTGTCAAATATATGAGGAGCATGAAACGGTGTGAAAATTAGGAGGAGCATGAAGTGGTGTTGAAAATCATGAAGAGCCTGTAAGGTGTGAAAAATATGAAGAACTTCAAAAGGTGTCAAAAATATAAGGAGCATGAAACGGACTGAAAAATAGGAGGAGCATGAAGTGGTGTTGAAAAACGTGAAGAGCCTGAAAAGGTGTGAAAAATATGAAGAACTTCAAAAGGTGTCAAAAATATGAGGAGAATGAAACGGTCTGAAAAACAGGAGGAGCATGAAAGGGTGTTCAAAAACATGAAGAGCCTGGAGAAGTGTGAAAAATATGAAGAGCTTCAAAAGGCGTCAAAAATATGAGGAGCATGAAACGGTCTGAAAAATAGGAGGAGCATGAAGTGGTGTTGAGAAACATGAAGAGTCTGAAACAGTTGTGAAACATATGAGGAGAATGAAAAGGTCTGAAAAATAGGAGGAGCATGAAGTGGTGTAGAAAAACATGAAGACCCTGATAAATGTGAAAAATATGAAGAGCTTCAAAAGGTGTCAAAAATATGAGGAGCTTGAAACGGTCTGAAATATAGGAGGAGCGTGAAAGGTGTTAAAAAACATGAAGAACTTAAAAAGGTGTGAAACATATGAGGAGCATGAAAAGGTCTGAAAAATAGTAGGAGCATGAAGCGGTGTTGAAAAACATGAAAAGCCTGAAAAGGTGTGAAATATATGAAGAGCTTCAAAAGGTGACAAAAATATGAGGAGCATGAATAGCTCTGAAAAATAGGAGGAGCAAGAAGCGGTGTAGAAAAACATGAAAAGCCTGAAAAGGTGTGAAAAATATGAAGAACTTCAAAAGGTGTCAAAAATATGAGGAGCATGAAACGGTCTGAAAAATAGGAGGAGCATGAAGTGGTGTTGAGAAACATGAAGAGCCTGAAAAAGTTGTGAAACATATGAGGAGAATGAAACGGTCTGAAAAATAGGAGGAGCATGAAGTGGTGTAGAAAAATATGAAGACCCTGAAAAAATGTGAAAAATATGAAGAGCTTCAAAAGGTGTCAAAAATATGAGGAGCTTGAAACTGTCTGAAATATAGGAGGAGCGTGAAAAGGTGTTAAAAAACATGAAGAGCTTCAAAAGGTGTCAAAAATATGAGGAGCAAGAAACGGTCTGAAAAATAGGAGGAACATGAAACGGTTTGACAAATAGGAGGAGCATGAAACGGTGTTGAAAAACATGAAGAACCTGAAAGGTGTCGAAAATATGAAGAGCTTCAAAATGTGTCAAAAATATGAGGAGCATGAAACGGTTTGAAAAATAGGAGGAGCATGAAACGGTGTTGAAAACATGAAGAACCTGAAAGGTGTCGAAAATATGAAGAGCTTCAAAATGTGTCAAAAATATGAGGAGCATGAAACGATCTGAATAATCGGAGGAGCATGAAAGCGTGTTGAAAAACATGAAGAGCACGGAAAGGTGTGAAAAATATGAAGAGCTTCAAAAGGTGTCAAAAATATGAGGACCATGAAACGGTCTGAAAAATAGGAGGAGCATGAAGCGGTGTTGAAAAACATGAAGAGCCTGAAAAGGTGTGAAATATATGAAGAGCTTCAAAAGGTGTGAAAAATATGAGGAGTTTGAAACGGTCTGAAAAATAAGAGGATCTGGTTTCCTCAGTGTGTATGCCCAGAAGTGGAATTGCTGGGTCATATGGCAGTTCTATTTCCAGTTTTTTAAGAAATCTCTACACCGTTTTCCATAGCGGCTGTACTAGTGTGCATTCCCACCAACAGTATAAGAGGGTTCCCTTTTCTCCACTCCCTCTCCAGCATTTATTGCTTGTAGACTTTTGGATAGCAGCCATCCTGACTGGCATGTAATGGTACCTCATTGTGGTTTTGATTTGCATTTCTCTAATAATGAGTGATGTTGAGCATCTTTTCATGTGTTTGTTATCCATCTGTATGTCTTCTTTGGAGAAATGTCTGTTTAGTTCTTTGGCTCATTTTGTATTGGGTCATTTATTTTTCTGGAATTGAGCTGCAGGATTTGCTTGTATATTTTTGAGATTAATCCTTTGTCTGTTTCTTCATTTGCTATTATTTTCTCCCAATCTGAGGGCTGTCTTTTCACCTTACTTATAGTTTCCTTTGTAGTGCAAAAGCTTTTAAGTTTCATTAGGTCCCATTTGTTTAGTTTTGCTTTTATTTCCAATATTCTGGGAGGTGGGTCATAGAGGATCTTGCTTTGATTTATGTCGGAGAGTGTTTTGCCTATCTTCTCCTCTAGGAGTTTTATAGTTTCTGGTCTTACATTTAGATCTTTAATCCATTTTGAGTTTATTTTTGTGTATGGTGTTAGAAAGTGTTCTATTTTCATTCTTTTACAAGTGGTTGACCAGTTTTCCCAGCACCACTTGTTAAAGAGGTTGTCTTTTTTCCATTGCATATCCTTGCCTCCTTTGTCAAAGATAAGGTGTCCATAGGTTCGTCTGAAAGAGACACGTGCACCCCAATGTTCATCGCAGCACTATTTATAATAGCCAGGACATGGAAGCAACCTAGATGCCCGTCAGCAGATGAATGGATAAGAAAGCTGTGGTACATATACACCATGGAATATTACTCAGCCATTAAAAAGAATTCATTTGAATCAGGCCTAATGAGATGGATGAAGCTGGAGCCCATTATACAGAGTGAAGTAAGCCAGAAAGATAAAGAACATTACAGCATACTGACACATGTATATGGAATTTAGAAAGGTGACAACGATAACCCTATATGCAGAACAGAAAAAGAGACACAGAAATACAGAACAGACTTTTGAACTTTGTGGGAAAATGTGAGGGTGGGATATTTCAAAAGAACAGTATGTATGCTATCTATGGTGAAACAGATCACCAGCCCAGGTAGGATGCACGAGACAAGTGCTCCAGCTTGGTGCACTGGGAAGACCCAGAGGAATCGGGTGGAGAGGGAGGTGGGAGGGGGAATCGGGAATGGGAATACATGTAAATCCATGGCTGATTCATATCAATGTATGCCAAAACCGACTGGGAAAAAAAATAAAAATAATAAAAAAAATAAAAAAAATAACAATAAAAAAAATAAGAGGACCATGAAACGGTGTTCAAAAACATGAAGAGCCTGAAAAGGTGTGTAAATTATGAAGAGCTTCAACAGGTGTCAAATATATGAGGAGCATAAAACGGTTTGAAAAAAAGGAGGAGCATGAAATGGTGTTGAAAAACATGAAGAGCCTAAAAAGGTGTGAAAAATATGAAGAGCTTCAAAAGGTTTCAAAAATATGAGAGGCATGAACGGTCTGAAATGTAGGGGGAGCATGAAGCGGTGTAGAAAAACATGAAGAGCCTGAAAAGGTGTGGAAATTATGAAGAGCTTCAAAAGGTGTCAAATATATGAGGAGCATAAAACGGTCTGAAAAAAAGGAGGAGCATGAAATGGTGTTGAAAAACATGAAGAGCCTGAAAAGGTGTGATAAATATGAAGAGTTTCAAAACGTGTCAAAAAGATGAGGAGCATGAAACGGTCTGAAAAATAGGAGGAGCATGAAGCGGTGTTGAAAAATATGAAGAGCCTGAAAAGGTGTGAAAAATCTGAAGAGCTTCAAAAGGTGTCAAATATATGAGGAGCATGAAACGGTGTGAAAATTAGGAGGAGCATGAAGTGGTGTTGAAAATCATGAAGAGCCTGTAAGGTGTGAAAAATATGAAGAACTTCAAAAGGTGTCAAAAATATAAGGAGCATGAAACGGACTGAAAAATAGGAGGAGCATGAAGTGGTGTTGAAAAACGTGAAGAGCCTGAAAAGGTGTGAAAAATATGAAGAACTTCAAAAGGTGTCAAAAATATGAGGAGAATGAAACGGTCTGAAAAACAGGAGGAGCATGAAAGGGTGTTCAAAAACATGAAGAGCCTGGAGAAGTGTGAAAAATATGAAGAGCTTCAAAAGGCATCAAAAATATGAGGAGCATGAAACGGTCTGAAAAATAGGAGGAGCATGAAGTGGTGTTGAGAAACATGAAGAGTCTGAAACAGTTGTGAAACATATGAGGAGAATGAAAAGGTCTGAAAAATAGGAGGAGCATGAAGTGGTGTAGAAAAACATGAAGACCCTGATAAATGTGAAAAATATGAAGAGCTTCAAAAGGTGTCAAAAATATGAGGAGCTTGAAACGGTCTGAAATATAGGAGGAGCGTGAAAGGTGTTAAAAAACATGAAGAACTTAAAAAGGTGTGAAACATATGAGGAGCATGAAAAGGTCTGAAAAATAGTAGGAGCATGAAGCGGTGTTGAAAAACATGAAAAGCCTGAAAAGGTGTGAAATATATGAAGAGCTTCAAAAGGTGACAAAAATATGAGGAGCATGAATAGCTCTGAAAAATAGGAGGAGCAAGAAGCGGTGTAGAAAAACATGAAGAGCCTGAAAAGGTGTGAAATCTATGGAGAGCTTCAAAAGGTGTCAAAAATATGAGGAGCATGAAACGGTCTCAAATAAAGGAGGAGCATGAAGTTGTGTTGAAAAATATGTAGAGCCTGAAAAGGTGTGAAAAATATGAAGAGCTTCAAAAGGTGTCAAAAATATGAGGAGTAAGAAACGGTCTGAAAAATAGGAGGAGCATTAATCGGTGTTCAAAAATATGAAGAGCCTGGAAAGGTGTGAAAAATATGAAGAGCTTCAAAAGGTGTCAAACATATGAGGAGCATGAAACCGTCTGAAAAATAGGAGGAGCATGAAACCTTGTTGAAAAATATGAAGAGCCTGAAAAGGTGTGAAAAATATGAAGAGCTTCAAAAGGTGTCAAAATATGAAGAGCATGAAACGGTCTGAAAAAATGGAGGAGCATGAAACGGTGTTCAAAAACATGAGGAGCCTGAAAAATTGTGAAAAATATGAAGAGTTTTAAAAGGTGTCAAAAATATGAGGAGCATGAAACGGTCTGAAAAATATGAGGAGCATGAAACGGTGTTCAAAAACATGAAAACCCTGAAAAGGTGTGAAATATATGAAGAGCTTCAAAAGGTGTCAATAATATGAGGAGCATGAAACGGTCTGAAAAATATGAGGAGCATGAAACGGTGTTCAAAAACATGAAAACCCTGAAAAGGTGTGAAATATATGAAGAGCTTCAAAAGATGTCAAAAATAGGAGGAGCAAGAAGCGGTGTAGAAAAACATGAAGAGCCTGAAAAGGTGTGAAAAATATGAAGAGCTTCAAAAGTTGTCAAAAATATGAGGAGCATGACACGGTCAGAAATATAGGAGGAGCATGAAGTGGTGTTGAAAACATGAAGAACCTGAAAAGTTGTGAAAAATATGAAGAGCTTCAAAAGGTGTCAAATATATGAGGAGCATGAAACGGTCTGAAAATTAGGAGGAGGATGAAACGGTGTTCAAATCATGAAGAGCCTGAAATGTTTTGAAAAATGTGAAGAGCTTGAAAAGGTGTCAAAAATATGAGGGGCATGAAACTGTCTGAAAAATAGGAGGAGCATGAAACGTTGTTCAAAAACATGAAGAGCCTGAAAAGGTTTGAAAAATGTGAAGAGCTTGAAAAGGTGTCAAAAATATGAGGGGCATGAAACGGTCTGAAAAAGAGGATGAGCAAGAAACGGTGTTGAAAAACATGAAGAGCCTGAAAGTGTGTGAAAAATATGAAGAGCTTCAAAAGGACTCAAAATATGAGGCGCATGAAACGGTCTGAAAAATAGGAGGAGCATGAAACTGTGTTGAAAACATGAAGAGCCTGAATAGTTGTTAGAAATATGACGAGCTTCAAAAGATATCCAAAATATGAGGCGCATGAAATGGTCTGAAAAATATGAGGAGAATAAAGCGGTGTTGAAAAACATGAAGAGCCTGAAAAGCTGTGAAAAATATGAAGAGCTTCAAAAGGTGTCAAAAATATGAGGAGCATGAAACGGTCTGAAAAATAGGAGGAGCAGAAGCAAATTTGAAAAGCATGAAGAGCCTGAAAAGGTGTGATAATTATGAAGCGCTTCAAAAGGTGTCAAAATTATGGGGAGCATTAAACGGTCTGAAAAATAGGAGGAGCATGAAAACTTGTTGTAAAATATGAAGAGCCTGAAAAGGTGTGAAAAATATGAAGAGCTTCAAAATGTGTGAAAAATATGAGGAGCATGAAACGGTTTAAAAAATAGGAGGAGCATGAAATGGTGTTCAAAAACATGAAGAGCATGAAAAGGTGTGAAAAATATGAAGAGCTTCAAAAGGTGACAAAAACATGAGGACCATGAAACGGTCTGAAAAATAGGAGGAGCATGAAGCGGTGTTGAAAAACATGAAGAGCCTGAAAAGGTGTGAAATATATGAAGAGCTTCAAAAGGTGTAAAAAATATGAGGAGCTTGAAACGGTCTGAAAAATAAGAGGATCTGGTTTCCTCAGTGTGTATGCCCAGAAGTGGGATTGCTGGGTCATATGGCAGTTCTATTTCCAGTTTTTTAAGAAATCTCCACACTGTTTTCCATAGCGGCTGTACTAGTGTGCATTCCCACCAACAGTGTAAGAGGGTTCCCTTTTCTCCACACCATCTCCAGCATTTATTGCTTGTAGACTTCTGGATAGCAGCCATCCTGACTGGCATATAATGGTACCTCATTGTGGTTTTGATTTGCATTTCTCTAATAATGAGTGATGTTGAGCATCTTTTCATGTGTTTGTTATCCATCTGTATGTCTTCTTTGGAGAAATGTCTGTTTAGTTCTTTGGCTCATTTTGTATTGGGTCATTTATTTTTCTGGAATTGAGCTGCAGGATTTGCTTGTATATTTTTGAGATTAATCCTTTGTCTGTTTCTTCATTTGCTATTATTTTCTCCCAATCTGAGGGCTGTCTTTTCACCTTACTTATAGTTTCCTTTGTAGTGCAAAAGCTTTTAAGTTTCATTAGGTCCCATTTGTTTAGTTTTGCTTTTATTTCCAATATTCTGGGAGGTGGGTCATAGAGGATCTTGCTTTGATTTATGTCGGAGAGTGTATTGCCTATCTTCTCCTCTAGGAGTTTTATAGTTTCTGGTCTTACATTTAGATCTTTAATCCATTTTGAGTTTATTTTTGTGTATGGTGTTAGAAAGTGTTCTATTTTCATTCTTTTACAAGTGGTTGACCAGTTTTCCCAGCACCACTTGTTAAAGAGGTTGTCTTTTTTCCATTGTATATCCTTGCCTCCTTTGTCAAAGATAAGGTGTCCATAGGTTCGTCTGAAAGAGACACGTGCACCCCAATGTTCATCGCAGCACTATTTATAATAGCCAGGACATGGAAGCAACCTAGATGCCCGTCAGCAGATGAATGGATAAGAAAGCTGTGGTACATATACACCATGGAATATTACTCAGCCATTAAAAAATTCACTTGAATCAGGCCTAATGAGATGGATGAAGCTGGAGCCCATTATACAGAGTGAAGTAAGCCAGAAAGATAAAGAACATTAGAGCATGCTGACACATGTATATGGAATTTAGAAAGGTGATAACGATAACCCTATATGCAGAACAGAAAAATAGACACAGAAATACAGAACAGACTTTTGAACTTTGTGGGAGAATGTGAGGGTGGGATATTTCAAATGAACAGCATGTATGCTATCTATGGTGAAACAGATCACCAGCCCAGGTAGGATGCACGAGACAAGTGCTCCGGCTTGGTGCACTGGGAAGACGGAGAGGAATCGGGTGGAGAGGGAGGTGGGAGGGGGGATTGGAATCGGGAATACATGTAAATCCATGGCTGATTCATATCAATGTATGACAAAACCGACTGGGAAAGAAAAAATAAAAATAATTAAAAAAAATTAAAAAAAAAAACAATAAAAAAAAAATAAGAGGAGCATGAAATGGTGTTCAAAAACATGAAGAGCCTGAAGAGGTGTGGAAATTATGAAGAGCTTCAAAAGGTGTCAAATATATGAGGAGCATAAAACGGTTTGAAAAAAAGGAGGAGCATGAAATGGTGTTGAAAAACATGAAGAGCCTAAAAAGGTGTGAAAAATATGAAGAGCTTCAAAAGGTTTCAAAAATATGAGAGGCATGAACGGTCTGAAATGTAGGGGGAGCATGAAGCGGTGTAGAAAAACATGAAGAGCCTGAAAACGTGTGAAAAATATGAAGAGCTTCAAAAGTTTTGAAAAATAAGAAGAGCTTCAAAAGGTGTCAAAAATGAGATCTGCATGAAATGGTCTGAAAAATAGGAGGAGCATGAAGTGGTGTTGAAAAAAATGAAGAGCCTGAAAAGGTGTGAATTATACGAAGAGCCTCAAAAGGTGTCAAAAATATGTGGAGCATGAAACGGTCCGAAAAATCGGAGGAGCATGAAGCGGTGTTGAAAAACATGAAGAGCCTGAAAAGGTGTGAAAAATATGAAGAGCTTCAAAAGGTGTGAAAAATATGAGAAGCATGAAACGGTCTGAAAAAAAGGAGGAGCATGAAATTGTGTTGAAAAACATGAAGAGCCTGAAAAGTTGTGATAAATATGAAGAGTTTCAAAACGTATCAAAAAGATGAGGAGCATGAAACGGTCCGAAAAATCGGAGGAGCATGAAGCGGTGTAGAAAAACATGAAGAGCCTGAAAAGGTGTGGAAATTATGAAGAGCTTCAAAAGGTGTCAAATATATGAGGAGCATAAAACGGTCTGAAAAAAAGGAGGAGCATGAAATTGTGTTGAAAAACATGAAGAGCCTGAAAAGGTGTGATAAATATGAAGAGTTTCAAAACGTGTCAAAAAGATGAGGAGCATGAAACGGTCTGAAAAACAGGAGGAGCATGAAATGGTGTTCAAAAACATGAAGAGCCTGGAGAAGTGTGAAAAATATGAAGAGCTTCAAAAGGCGTCAAAAATATGAGGAGCATGAAACGGTCTGAAAAAAAGGAGGAGCATGAAGCGGTGTTGAAAAACATGAAGAGCCTGAAAAGGTGTGAATAATATGAAGAGCTTCAAAAGGTGTCAAAAATATGAGGAGCATGAAACCGTCTGAAAAATAGTAGGAGCATGAAGCGGTGTTGAAAACATGAAGAGCCTGAAAAGGTGTGAAAAATATGAAGAGGTTCAAAAGGTGTCAAAAATATGAGGACCATGAAACGGTCTGAAAAATAGGAGGAGCATGAAATGGTGTTCAAAAACATGAAGACCTGAAAAGGTGTGAAAAATATGAAGAGCTTCAAAAGGTGCCAAAAATATGAGGAGCATCAAACGGTCTGAAAAAAGGAGGAGCATGAATCGGTGTTGAAAAACATGAAGAGACTGAAAAGTTGTGAAAAATATGAAGAGCTTCAAAAGGTTTCAAAATATGAGAAGCATGAAACGGTCTGAAAAATAGGAGGAGCATGAAAAGGTCTGAAAAATAGGAGGAGCATGAAGCGGTGTTGAAAACATGAAGAGTCTGAAAAGGTGTGAAAAATATGAAGAGCTTTAAAGGTGTCAAAAATATGAGGAGCATGAAACGGTCTGAAAAATAGGAGGAGCATGAAGCGGTGTTGAAAAACATGAAGAGCCTGAAAAGGTGTGTAAAATATGAAGAGCTTCATTATATGTGAAAAACATGAAGAGCTTCAAAAGTTGTCAAAAATGAGATGAGCATGAAACGGTCTGACCAATAGGAGGAGCAATAAGCGGTGTTGAAAAATATGAAGAGCCTGAAAATGTGTAAAAAATATGAAGAGCTTCTAAATGTGTCAAAAATATGAAGAGCTTCAAAAGGTGTCAAAAATGAGATGAGCATTAAACGGTGTGAAAAAAATGAGGAGAATGAAGTGGTGTTGGAAATCATGAAGAGTCTGAAAAGGTGTGAAATATATGAGGAGCTTCAAAAGGTGTCAAAAATATGAGGGTCATGAAACGGTCTGAAAATTAGGAGGAGCATGAAGCGGTGTTGAAAAACATGAAGAGCCTGAAAAGTTGTCAAAAATATGAAGAGCCTCTAAAGGGGTCAAAAGTAGAGGAGCTTCAAAAGGTGTCAAAAATGAGATGAGCATGAAATGGTGTGAAAATAGGAGGAGCATGAAACGGTCTGAAAAAGAGGAGGAGCATGAAGCGGTGTTGAAAACCATGAAGAGCCTGAAAAGGTGTGAAAAATATGAAGAGCTTCTAAAGGAGTCAAATATATGAGGACCATGAAACGGTCTGAAAAATAGGAGGAGCATGAAGTGGTGTTCAAAAACATGAAGAGCCTCAAAGGTGTCAAAAATATGAAGAGCTTCAAAAGGTGTGAAAAATAGGAAGAGCATGAAACGGACTGAAATATAGGAGGAGCATGAAGTGGTGTTCAAAAACATGAAGAGCCTCAAAGGTGTCAAAAATATGAAGAGCTTCAAAAGTTGTCAAAAATATGAGGAGCATGAAACGGTCTGAAAAATAGGACGAGCATGAAGTGTTTGTGAAAAACATGAAGAGCCTGAAAAGCTGTGCAAAATATGAAGAGCTTCAAAAGGTGTGAAACACATGAGGAGCATGAAACGGTCTGAAAAATAGGACGAGCATGAAGCGGTGTTCACAAACATGAAGAGCATGAAAAGGTGTGAAAAATATGAAGAGCTTCAAAATGTGTCAAATATATGAGGAGCATGAAATGGTCTGAAAAATAGGAGGAGCATGAAGCGGTGTGGAAAAACATGAAGAGCCTGAAAAGGTGTGAAAAATATGAAGAGCATCAAAAGGTGTCAAAATTATGAGGAGCATGAGAGGGTCTGAAAAATAGGAGGAGCATGAAGCGGTGTTGAAAAACATGAAGAGCCTGAAAAGGTGTGAAAAATATGAAGAGTTTCAAAATGGGTCAAAAATATGAGGATCATGAAACGGTCTGAAAAATAGGAGAAGCAAGAAGTGGTGTTGAAAAACATGAAGAGCCTGAAAACGTGTGAAAAATATGAAGAGCTTCAAAAGGTGTGAAAAATATGAAGAGTTTCAAAAGGTGACAAAAATGAGATGAGCATGAAACGGTCTGAAAAATATGAGGAGCATGAAGCGGTAATGGAAATCATGAAGAGTCTGAAAAGCTGTGAAATATATTAAGAGCTTCAAAAGGGGTCAAAAATATGAGGAGCATGAAACGGTCTGAAAAATAGGAGGAGCATGAAGCGATGTTGAAAAACATGAAGAACCTGAAAAGGTGTGAAAAATATGAAGAGCTTCAAAAGGTGTCAAAACTATGAGGAGTATGAAACGGTCTGAAAAATAGGAGGAGCATGAAAAGTTGTTCAAATGCATGAAGAGCCTGAAAAGGTGTGCAAAATATGAAGAGCTTCAAAAGGTGTAAAATACATGAGGAACATGATACGGTCTGAAAAATAGGAGGAGCATGAAGCTCTGTTCAAAAACATGAAGAGCCTGAAAAGTTGTGAAAAATATGAAAAGCTTCAAAAGTTGTCAAAAATATGAGGAGCATGAAACATTCTGAAAAATAGGAGGATGATGAAGCGGTGTTCAAAATCATGAAGAGGCTGAAAAGGTGTGAAAAATATGAAGAGCTTCAAAACGTGTGAAATACATGAGGAGCATGAAACGGTCTGAAAAATAGGAGGAACATCAAGCGGTTTTCAAAAACATGAAGAGCCTGAAAAGGTGTGAAAAATATGAAGAGCTTCAAAAGGTGTGAAAAATAGGAGGAGCATGGAACGGAAGACATATAGGAGGAGCATGAAGCGGTGTTCACAAACATGAAGAGCCTGAAAAGGTGTGAAAAATATGAAGAGCTTCAAAAAATGTCAAAAATATGAGGAGCATTAAACGGTCTGAAAAAAGGGAGGAGCATGAAGCGGTGTTCAAAAACATGAAGAGCCTGAAAAGGTTTGAAAAATATGAAGAGCTTCAAAAGGTGTGAAAAATATGAAGACCTTCAAAAGGTGTCAAAAATTAGATTAGCATGAAAGGGTCTGAAAAATAGGAGGAGCATGAAGTGATGTTGAAAAACATGAAGAGCCAGAGAAGGTGTGAAATATATGAAGAGCTTCAAAAGGTGTGAAAAATATGAAGAGTTTCAAAAGGTGTCAAAAATGAGATGAGCATGAAACGATCTGAAAAACAGGAGGAGCATGAAGTGGTGTTCAAAAACCTGAAGAAACTGAAAAGGTGTGAAAAATATGAACAGCTTCCAAACGGGTCAAAAATATGAGGAGCATGAAACGGTCTGAAAAATTGAAGCAGCATGAAGCGGTTTTGAAATACATGAAGAGCCTGAAAACGTGTGAAAAATATGAAGAGCTTCAAAAGGTGTGAAAAATATGAAGAACTTCAAAAGGTGTGAAATACATGAGGAACATTAAATGGTCTGAAAAGTAGGAGGAGCATGAAGAGGTGTTGAAAAACATGAAGAGCCTGAGAAAGGTGTAAAAAATATGAACAACTTCAAAAGGTGTGAAAAATATGAGGTTCATGAAACGGTCTGAAAAATATGAGGAGCATGAAGCGGTCTGAAAAAGAGGAGGAGCATGAAGCGGTGTTGAAAAACATGAGGAGCCTGAAAAGGTGTGAAAAATATGAAGAGCTTCAAAAGGTGTGAAAAATATGAGGTGCATGACACGGTCTGAAAAATAGGAGGAGCATGAAACGGTGATCAAAAGCATGAAGATGCTGAAAATGTGTGAAAAATATGAAGAGCTTCAAAAGGTGTGAAATACATGAGGAGCATGAAACTCTGAAACAGAGGAGGAGCATGAAGCCGTGTTCAAAAACATGAAGAGCCTAAAAAGTTGTGAAAAATATGAAAAGCTTCAAAAGGTGTCAAAAATGAGATGAGCATGAAACGGTCTGTAAAATAGGAGTATCATGAAACGGTGTTGAAAAACATGAAGAGCCTGAAAAGGTGTGAAAAATATGAAGAGCTTCAAAAGGCTTCAAAAATATGAGGAGAATGAAACGGTCTGAAAAATAGGAGGAGCATGAAGTGGTGTAGAAAAACATGAAGACCCTGATAAATGTGAAAAATATGAAGAGCTTCAAAAGGTGTCAAAAATATGAGGAGCTTGAAACGTTCTGAAATATAGGAGGAGCGTGAAAGGTGTTAAAAAACATGAAGAGCTTAAAAAGGTGTGAAACATATGAGGAGCATGAAAAGGTCTGAAAAATAGTAGGAGCATGAAGCGGTGTTGAAAAACATGAAAAGCCTGAAAAGGTGTGAAATATATGAAGAGCTTCAAAAGGTGACAAAAATATGAGGAGCATGAATAGCTCTGAAAAATAGGAGGAGCAAGAAGCGGTGTAGAAAAACATGAAGAGCCTGAAAAGGTGTGAAATCTATGGAGAGCTTCAAAAGGTTTCAAAAATATGAGGAGCATGAAACGGTCTCAAATAAAGGAGGAGCATGAAGTTGTGTTGAAAAATATGTAGAGCCTGAAAAGGTGTGAAAAATATGAAGAGCTTCAAAAGGTGTCAAAAATATGAGGAGCAAGAAACGGTCTGAAAAATAGGAGGAGCATTAATCGGTGTTCAAAAATATGAAGAGCCTGGAAAGCTGTGAAAAATATGAAGAGCTTCAAAAGGTGTCAAAAACATGAGGAGCAAGAAACGGTCTGAAAAATAGGAGGAGCATTAATCGGTGTTCAAAAATATGAAGAGCATGGAAAGGTGTGAAAAATATGAAGAGCTTCAAAAGGTGTCAAAAATATGAGGAGCATGAAACCGTCTGAAAAATAGGAGGAGCATGAAACCTTGTTGAAAAATATGAAGAGCCTGAAAAGGTGTGAAAAATATGAAGAGCTTCAAAAGGTGTCAAAATATGAGGAGCATGAAACGGTCTGAAAAAATGGAGGAGCATGAAACGGTGTTCAAAAACATGAGGAGCCTGAAAAATTGTGAAAAATATGAAGAGTTTCAAAAGGTGTCAAAAATATGAGGAGCATGAAACGGTCTGAAAAATATGAGGAGCATGAAACGGTGTTCAAAAACATGAAAACCCTGAAAAGGTGTGAAATATATGAAGAGCTTCAAAAGGTGTCAATAATATGAGGAGCATGAAACGGTCTGAAAAATATGAGGAGCATGAAACGGTGTTCAAAAACATGAAGAGCCTGAAAAGGTGTGAAAAATATGAAGAGCTTCAAAAGATGTCAAAAATAGGAGGAGCATGAAGCGGTGTAGAAAAACATGAAGAGCCTGAAAAGGTGTGAAAAATATGAAGAGCTTCAAAAGTTGTCAAAAATATGAGGAGCATGACACGGTCAGATATATAGGAGGAGCATGAAGTGGTGTTGAAAACATGAAGAACCTGAAAAGTTGTGAAAAATATGAAGAGCTTCAAAAGGTGTCAAATATATGAGGAGCATGAAACGGTCTGAAAATTAGGAGGAGGATGAAACGGTGTTCAAATCATGAAGAGCCTGAAATGTTTTGAAAAATGTGAAGAGCTTGAAAAGGTGTCAAAAATATGAGGGGCATGAAACTGTCTGAAAAATAGGAGGAGCATGAAACGTTGTTCAAAAACATGAAGAGCCTGAAAAGGTTTGAAAAATGTGAAGAGCTTGAAAAGGTGTCAAAAATATGAGGGGCATGAAACGGTCTGAAAAAGAGGATGAGCAAGAAACGGTGTTGAAAAACATGAAGAGCCTGAAAATGTGTGAAAAATATGAAGAGCTTCAAAAGGACTCAAAATATGAGGCGCATGAAACGGTCTGAAAAATAGGAGGAGCATGAAACTGTGTTGAAAACATGAAGAGCCTGAATAGTTGTTAGAAATATGACGAGCTTCAAAAGATATCCAAAATATGAGGCGCATGAAACGGTCTGAAAAATATGAGGAAAATAAAGCGGTGTTGAAAAACATGAAGAGCCTGAAAAGCTGTGAAAAATATGAAGAGCTTCAAAAGGTGTCAAAAATATGAGGAGCATGAAACGGTCTGAAAAATAGGAGGAGCAGAAGCAAATTTGAAAAGCATGAAGAGCCTGAAAAGGTGTGATAATTATGAAGCGCTTCAAAAGGTGTCAAAATTATGGGGAGCATTAAACGGTCTGAAAAATAGGAGGAGCATGAAAACTTGTTGTAAAATATGAAGAGCCTGAAAAGGTGTGAAAAATATGAAGAGCTTCAAAATGTGTGAAAAATATGAGGAGCATGAAACGGTTTAAAAAATAGGAGGAGCATGAAATGGTGTTCAAAAACATGAAGAGCATGAAAAGGTGTGAAAAATATGAAGAGCTTCAAAAGGTGACAAAAACATGAGGACCATGAAACGGTCTGAAAAATAGGAGGAGCATGAAGCGGTGTTGAAAAACATGAAGAGCCTGAAAAGGTGTGAAATATATGAAGAGCTTCAAAAGGTGTAAAAATTATGAGGAGCTTGAAACGGTCTGAAAAATAAGAGGATCTGGTTTCCTCAGTGTGTATGCCCAGAAGTGGGATTGCTGGGTCATATGGCAGTTCTATTTCCAGTTTTTTAAGAAATCTCCACACTGTTTTCCATAGCGGCTGTACTAGTGTGCATTCCCACCAACAGTGTAAGAGGGTTCCCTTTTCTCCACACCATCTCCAGCATTTATTGCTTGTAGACTTCTGGATAGCAGCCATCCTGACTGGCATATAATGGTACCTCATTGTGGTTTTGATTTGCATTTCTCTAATAATGAGTGATGTTGAGCATCTTTTCATGTGTTTGTTATCCATCTGTATGTCTTCTTTGGAGAAATGTCTGTTTAGTTCTTTGGCTCATTTTGTATTGGGTCATTTATTTTTCTGGAATTGAGCTGCAGGATTTGCTTGTATATTTTTGAGATTAATCCTTTGTCTGTTTCTTCATTTGCTATTATTTTCTCCCAATCTGAGGGCTGTCTTTTCACCTTACTTATAGTTTCCTTTGTAGTGCAAAAGCTTTTAAGTTTCATTAGGTCCCATTTGTTTAGTTTTGCTTTTATTTCCAATATTCTGGGAGGTAGGTCATAGAGGATCTTGCTTTGATTTATGTCGGAGAGTGTATTGCCTATCTTCTCCTCTAGGAGTTTTATAGTTTCTGGTCTTACATTTAGATCTTTAATCCATTTTGAGTTTATTTTTGTGTATGGTGTTAGAAAGTGTTCTATTTTCATTCTTTTACAAGTGGTTGACCAGTTTTCCCAGCACCACTTGTTAAAGAGGTTGTCTTTTTTCCATTGTATATCCTTGCCTCCTTTGTCAAAGATAAGGTGTCCATAGGTTCGTCTGAAAGAGACACGTGCACCCCAATGTTCATCGCAGCACTATTTATAATAGCCAGGACATGGAAGCAACCTAGATGCCCGTCAGCAGATGAATGGATAAGAAAGCTGTGGTACATATACACCATGGAATATTACTCAGCCATTAAAAAATTCACTTGAATCAGTCCTAATGAGATGGATGAAGCTGGAGCCCATTATACAGAGTGAAGTAAGCCAGAAAGATAAAGAACATTAGAGCATGCTGACACATGTATATGGAATTTAGAAAGGTGATAACGATAACCCTATATGCAGAACAGAAAAATAGACACAGAAATACAGAACAGACTTTTGAACTTTGTGGGAGAATGTGAGGGTGGGATATTTCAAATGAACAGCATGTATGCTATCTATGGTGAAACAGATCACCAGCCCAGGTAGGATGCACGAGACAAGTGCTCCGGCTTGGTGCACTGGGAAGACGGAGAGGAATCGGGTGGAGAGGGAGGTGGGAGGGGGGATTGGAATTGGGAATACATATAAATCCATGGCTGATTCATATCAATGTATGACAAAACCGACTGGGAAAGAAAAAATAAAAATAATTAAAAAAATTTAAAAAAAAAAACAATAAAAAAAAAAATAAGAGGAGCATGAAATGGTGTTCAAAAACATGAAGAGCCTGAAGAGGTGTGGAAATTATGAAGAGCTTCAAAAGGTGTCAAATATATGAGGAGCATAAAATGGTTTGAAAAAAAGGAGGAGCATGAAATGGTGTTGAAAAACATGAAGAGCCTAAAAAGGTGTGAAAAATATGAAGAGCTTCAAAAGGTTTCAAAAATATGAGAGGCATGAACGGTCTGAAATGTAGGGGGAGCATGAAGCGGTGTAGAAAAACATGAAGAGCCTGAAAAGGTGTGGAAATTATGAAGAGCTTCAAAAGGTGTCAAATATATGAGGAGCATAAAACGGTCTGAAAAAAAGGAGGAGCATGAAATTGTGTTGAAAAACATGAAGAGCCTGAAAAGGTGTGATAAATATGAAGAGTTTCAAAACGTGTCAAAAAGATGAGGAGCATGAAACGGTCTGAAAAACAGGAGGAGCATGAAATGGTGTTCAAAAACATGAAGAGCCTGGGGAAGTGTGAAAAATATGAAGAGCTTCAAAAGGCGTCAAAAATATGAGGAGCATGAAACGGTCTGAAAAAAAGGAGGAGCATGAAGCGGTGTTGAAAAACATGAAGAGCCTGAAAAGGTGTGAATAATATGAAGAGCTTCAAAAGGTGTCAAAAATATGAGGAGCATGAAACCGTCTGAAAAATAGTAGGAGCATGAAGCGGTGTTGAAAACATGAAGAGCCTGAAAAGGTGTGAAAAATATGAAGAGGTTTAAAAGGTGTCAAAAATATGAGGACCATGAAACGGTCTGAAAAATAGGAGGAGCATGAAATGGTGTTCAAAAACATGAAGACCTGAAAAGGTGTGAAAAATATGAAGAGCTTCAAAAGGTGCCAAAAATATGAGGAGCATGAAACGGTCTGAAAAAGAGGAGGAGCATGAAGCGGTGTTGAAAACCATGAAGAGCCTGAAAAGGTGTGAAAAATATGAAGAGCTTCTAAAGGAGTCAAATATATGAGGACCATGAAACGGTCTGAAAAATAGGAGGAGCATGAAGTGGTGTTCAAAAACATGAAGAGCCTCAAAGGTGTCAAAAATATGAAGAGCTTCAAAAGGTGTGAAAAATAGGAGGAGCATGAAACGGACTGAAATATAGGAGGAGCATGAAGTGGTGTTCAAAAACATGAAGAGCCTCAAAGGTGTCAAAAATATGAAGAGCTTCAAAAGTTGTCAAAAATATGAGGAGCATGAAACGGTCTGAAAAATAGGACGAGCATGAAGTGTTTGTGAAAAACATGAAGAGCCTGAAAAGCTGTGCAAAATATGAAGAGCTTCAAAAGGTGTGAAATACATGAGGAGCCTGAAACGGTCTGAAAAATAGGACGAGCATGAAGCGGTGTTCACAAACATGAAGAGCATGAAAAGGTGTGAAAAATATGAAGAGCTTCAAAATGTGTCAAATATATGAGGAGCATGAAATGGTCTGAAAAATAGGAGGAGCATGAAGCGGTGTGGAAAAACATGAAGAGCCTGAAAAGGTGTGAAAAATATGAAGAGCATCAAAAGGTGTCAAAATTATGAGGAGCATGAAAGGGTCTGAAAAATAGGAGGAGCATGAAGCGGTGTTGAAAAACATGAAGAGCCTGAAAAGGTGTGAAAAATATGAAGAGTTTCAAAATGGGTCAAAAATATGAGGATCATGAAACGGTCTGAAAAATAGGAGAAGCAAGAAGTGGTGTTGAAAAACATGAAGAGCCTGAAAACGTGTGAAAAATATGAAGAGCTTCAAAAGGTGTGAAAAATATGAAGAGTTTCAAAAGGTGATAAAAATGAGATGAGCATGAAACGGTCTGAAAAATATGAGGAGCATGAAGCGGTAATGGAAATCATGAAGAGTCTGAAAAGCTGTGAAATATATTAAGAGCTTCAAAAGGTGTCAAAAATATGAGGAGCATGAAACGGTCTGAAAAATAGGAGGAGCATGAAGCGATGTTGAAAAACATGAAGAACCTGAAAAGGTGTGAAAAATATGAAGAGCTTCAAAAGGTGTCAAAACAATGAGGAGTATGAAACGGTCTGAAAAATAGGAGGAGCATGAAAAGTTGTTCAAATGCATGAAGAGCCTGAAAAGGTGTGAAAAATATGAAGAGCTTCAAAAGGTGTAAAATACATGAGGAACATGATACGGTCTGAAAAATAGGAGGAGCATGAAGCTCTGTTCAAAAACATGAAGAGCCTGAAAAGTTGTGAAAAATATGAAAAGCTTCAAAAGTTGTCAAAAATATGAGGAGCATGAAACATTCTGAAAAATAGGAGGATGATGAAGCGGTGTTCAAAATCATGAAGAGGCTGAAAAGGTGTGAAAAATATGAAGAGCTTCAAAACGTGTGAAATACATGAGGAGCATGAAACGGTCTGAAAAATAGGAGGAGCATCAAGCGGTGTTCAAAAACATGAAGAGCCTGAAAAGGTGTGAAAAATATGAAGAGCTTCAAAAGGTGTGAAAAATAGGAGGAGCATGAAACGGACTGAAATATAGGAGGAGCATGAAGCGGTGTTCAAAAACATGAAGAGCCTGAAAAGGTGTGAAAAATATGAAGAGCTTCAAAAGGTGTGAAAAATATGAAGACCTTCAAAAGGTGTCAAAAATTAGATTAGCATGAAAGGGTCTGAAAAATAGGAGGAGCATGAAGTGATGTTGAAAAACATGAAGAGCCAGAGAAGGTGTGAAATATATGAAGAGCTTCAAAAGGTGTGAAAAATATGAAGAGTTTCAAAAGGTGTCAAAAATGAGATGAGCATGAAACGATCTGAAAAACAGGAGGAGCATGAAGTGGTGTTCAAAAACCTGAAGAAACTGAAAAGGTGTGAAAAATATGAACAGCTTCCAAACGGGTCAAAAATATGAGGAGCATGAAACGGTCTGAAAAATTGAAGCAGCATGAAGCGGTTTTGAAATACATGAAGAGCCTGAAAACGTGTGAAAAATATGAAGAGCTTCAAAAGGTGTGAAAAATATGAAGAACTTCAAAAGGTGTGAAATACATGAGGAACATTAAATGGTCTGAAAAGTAGGAGGAGCATGAAGAGGTGTTGAAAAACATGAAGAGCCTGAGAAAGGTGTAAAAAATATGAAGAGCTTCAAAAGGTGTGAAAAATATGAGGTTCATGAAACGGTCTGAAAAATATGAGGAGCATGAAGCGGTCTGAAAAAGAGGAGGAGCATGAAGCGGTGTTGAAAAACATGAGGAGCCTGAAAAGGTGTGAAAAATATGAAGAGCTTCAAAAGGTGTGAAAAATATGAGGTGCATGACACGGTCTGAAAAATAGGAGGAGCATGAAACGGTGATCAAAAGCATGAAGATGCTGAAAATGTGTGAAAAATATGAAGAGCTTCAAAAGGTGTGAAATACATGAGGAGCATGAAACTCTGAAACAGAGGAGGAGCATGAAGCCGTGTTCAAAAACATGAAGAGCCTAAAAAGTTGTGAAAAATATGAAAAGCTTCAAAAGGTGTCAAAAATGAGATGAGCATGAAACGGTCTGTAAAATAGGAGGATCATGAAACGGTGTTGAAAAACATGAAGAGCCTGAAAAGGTGTGAAAAATATGAAGAGCTTCAAAAGGCTTCAAAAATATGAGGAGAATGAAACGGTCTGAAAAATAGGAGGAGCATGAAGTGGTGTAGAAAAACATGAAGACCCTGATAAATGTGAAAAATATGAAGAGCTTCAAAAGGTGTCAAAAATATGAGGAGCTTGAAACGTTCTGAAATATAGGAGGAGCGTGAAAGGTGTTAAAAAACATGAAGAGCTTAAAAAGGTGTGAAACATATGAGGAGCATGAAAAGGTCTGAAAAATAGTAGGAGCATGAAGCGGTGTTGAAAAACATGAAACGCCTGAAAAGGTGTGAAATATATGAAGAGCTTCAAAAGGTGACAAAAATATGAGGAGCATGAATAGCTCTGAAAAATAGGAGGAGCAAGAAGCGGTGTAGAAAAACATGAAGAGCCTGAAAAGGTGTGAAATCTATGGAGAGCTTCAAAAGGTGTCAAAAATATGAGGAGCATGAAACGGTCTCAAATAAAGGAGGAGCATGAAGTTGTGTTGAAAAATATGTAGAGCCTGAAAAGGTGTGAAAAATATGAAGAGCTTCAAAAGGTGTCAAAAATATGAGGAGCAAGAAACGGTCTGAAAAATAGGAGGAGCATTAATCGGTGTTCAAAAATATGAAGAGCCTGGAAAGCTGTGAAAAATATGAAGAGCTTCAAAAGGTGTCAAAAATATGAGGAGCAAGAAACGGTCTGAAAAATAGGAGGAGCATTAATCGGTGTTCAAAAATATGAAGAGCATGGAAAGGTGTGAAAAATATGAAGAGCTTCAAAAGGTGTCAAAAATATGAGGAGCATGAAAGCGTCTGAAAAATAGGAGGAGCATGAAACCTTGTTGAAAAATATGAAGAGCCTGAAAAGGTGTGAAAAATATGAAGAGCTTCAAAAGGTGTCAAAATATGAGGAGCATGAAACGGTCTGAAAAAATGGAGGAGCATGAAACGGTGTTCAAAAACATGAGGAGCCTGAAAAATTGTGAAAAATATGAAGAGTTTCAAAAGGTGTCAAAAATATGAGGAGCATGAAACGGTCTGAAAAATATGAGGAGCATGAAACGGTGTTCAAAAACATGAAAACCCTGAAAAGGTGTGAAATATATGAAGAGCTTCAAAAGGTGTCAATAATATGAGGAGCATGAAACGGTCTGAAAAATATGAGGAGCATGAAACGGTGTTCAAAAACATGAAGAGCCTGAAAAGGTGTGAAAAATATGAAGAGCTTCAAAAGATGTCAAAAATAGGAGGAGCATGAAGCGGTGTAGAAAAACATGAAGAGCCTGAAAAGGTGTGAAAAATATGAAGAGCTTCAAAAGTTGTCAAAAATATGAGGAGCATGACACGGTCAGAAATATAGGAGGAGCATGAAGTGGTGTTGAAAACATGAAGAACCTGAAAAGTTGTGAAAAATATGAAGAGCTTCAAAAGGTGTCAAATATATGAGGAGCATGAAACGGTCTGAAAATTAGGAGGAGGATGAAACGGTGTTCAAAACATGAAGAGCCTGAAATGTTTTGAAAAATGTGAAGAGCTTGAAAAGGTGTCAAAAATATGAGGGGCATGAAACTGTCTGAAAAATAGGAGGAGCATGAAACGTTGTTCAAAAACATGAAGAGCCTGAAAAGGTTTGAAAAATGTGAAGAGCTTGAAAAGGTGTCAAAAATATGAGGGGCATGAAACGGTCTGAAAAAGAGGATGAGCAAGAAACGGTGTTGAAAAACATGAAGAGCCTGAAAATGTGTGAAAAATATGAAGAGCTTCAAAAGGACTCAAAATATGAGGCGCATGAAACGGTCTGAAAAATAGGAGGAGCATGAAACTGTGTTGAAAACATGAAGAGCCTGAAAAGTTGTTAGAAATATGACGAGCTTCTAAAGATATCCAAAATATGAGGCGCATGAAACGGTCTGAAAAATATGAGGAGAATAAAGCAGTGTTGAAAAACATGAAGAGCCTGAAAAGCTGTGAAAAATATGAAGAGCTTCAAAAGGTGTCAAAAATATGAGGAGCATGAAACGGTCTGAAAAATAGGAGGAGCAGAAGCAAATTTGAAAAACATGAAGAGCCTGAAAAGGTGTGATAATTATGAAGCGCTTCAAAAGGTGTCAAAATTATGGGGAGCATTAAACGGTCTGAAAAATAGGAGGAGCATGAAAACTTGTTGTAAAATATGAAGAGCCTGAAAAGGTGTGAAAAATATGAAGAGCTTCAAAATGTGTGAAAAATATGAGGAGCATGAAACGGTTTAAAAAATAGGAGGAGCATGAAATGGTGTTCAAAAACATGAAGAGCATGAAAAGGTGTGAAAAATATGAAGAGCTTCAAAAGGTGACAAAAACATGAGGACCATGAAACGGTCTGAAAAATAGGAGGAGCATGAAGCGGTGTTGAAAAACATGAAGAGCCTGAAAAGGTGTGAAATATATGAAGAGCTTCAAAAGGTGTAAAAAATATGAGGAGCTTGAAACGGTCTGAAAAATAAGAGGATCTGGTTTCCTCAATGTGTATGCCCAGAAGTGGGATTGCTGGGTCATATGGCAGTTCTATTTCCAGTTTTTTAAGAAATCTCCACACTGTTTTCCATAGCGGCTGTACTAGTGTGCATTCCCACCAACAGTGTAAGAGGGTTCCCTTTTCTCCACACCATCTCCAGCATTTATTGCTTGTAGACTTCTGGATAGCAGCCATCCTGACTGGCATATAATGGTACCTCATTGTGGTTTTGATTTGCATTTCTCTAATAATGAGTGATGTTGAGCATCTTTTCATGTGTTTGTTATCCATCTGTATGTCTTCTTTGGAGAAATGTCTGTTTAGTTCTTTGGCTCATTTTGTATTGGGTCATTTATTTTTCTGGAATTGAGCTGCAGGATTTGCTTGTATATTTTTGAGATTAATCCTTTGTCTGTTTCTTCATTTGCTATTATTTTCTCCCAATCTGAGGGCTGTCTTTTCACCTTACTTATAGTTTCCTTTGTAGTGCAAAAGCTTTTAAGTTTCATTAGGTCCCATTTGTTTAGTTTTGCTTTTATTTCCAATATTCTGGGAGGTGGGTCATAGAGGATCTTGCTTTGATTTATGTCGGAGAGTGTATTGCCTATCTTCTCCTCTAGGAGTTTTATAGTTTCTGGTCTTACATTTAGATCTTTAATCCATTTTGAGTTTATTTTTGTGTATGGTGTTAGAAAGTGTTCTATTTTCATTCTTTTACAAGTGGTTGACCAGTTTTCCCAGCACCACTTGTTAAAGAGGTTGTCTTTTTTCCATTGTATATCCTTGCCTCCTTTGTCAAAGATAAGGTGTCCATAGGTTCGTCTGAAAGAGACACGTGCACCCCAATGTTCATCGCAGCACTATTTATAATAGCCAGGACATGGAAGCAACCTAGATGCCCGTCAGCAGATGAATGGATAAGAAAGCTGTGGTACATATACACCATGGAATATTACTCAGCCATTAAAAAATTCACTTGAATCAGTCCTAATGAGATGGATGAAGCTGGAGCCCATTATACAGAGTGAAGTAAGCCAGAAAGATAAAGAACATTAGAGCATGCTGACACATGTATATGGAATTTAGAAAGGTGATAACGATAACCCTATATGCAGAACAGAAAAATAGACACAGAAATACAGAACAGACTTTTGAACTTTGTGGGAGAATGTGAGGGTGGGATATTTCAAATGAACAGCATGTATGCTATCTATGGTGAAACAGATCACCAGCCCAGGTAGGATGCACGAGACAAGTGCTCCGGCTTGGTGCACTGGGAAGACGGAGAGGAATCGGGTGGAGAGGGAGGTGGGAGGGGGGATTGGAATTGGGAATACATGTAAATCCATGGCTGATTCATATCAATGTATGACAAAACCGACTGGGAAAGAAAAAATAAAAATAATTAAAAAAATTAAAAAAAAACAATAAAAAAAAAATAAGAGGAGCATGAAATGGTGTTCAAAAACATGAAGAGCCTGAAGAGGTGTGGAAATTATGAAGAGCTTCAAAAGGTGTCAAATATATGAGGAGCATAAAATGGTTTGAAAAAAAGGAGGAGCATGAAATGGTGTTGAAAAACATGAAGAGCCTAAAAAGGTGTGAAAAATATGAAGAGCTTCAAAAGGTTTCAAAAATATGAGAGGCATGAACGGTCTGAAATGTAGGGGGAGCATGAAGCGGTGTAGAAAAACATGAAGAGCCTGAAAAGGTGTGGAAATTATGAAGAGCTTCAAAAGGTGTCAAATATATGAGGAGCATAAAACGGTCTGAAAAAAAGGAGGAGCATGAAATTGTGTTGAAAAACATGAAGAGCCTGAAAAGGTGTGATAAATATGAAGAGTTTCAAAACGTGTCAAAAAGATGAGGAGCATGAAACGGTCTGAAAAACAGGAGGAGCATGAAATGGTGTTCAAAAACATGAAGAGCCTGGGGAAGTGTGAAAAATATGAAGAGCTTCAAAAGGCGTCAAAAATATGAGGAGCATGAAACGGTCTGAAAAAAAGGAGGAGCATGAAGCGGTGTTGAAAAACATGAAGAGCCTGAAAAGGTGTGAATAATATGAAGAGCTTCAAAAGGTGTCAAAAATATGAGGAGCATGAAACCGTCTGAAAAATAGTAGGAGCATGAAGCGGTGTTGAAAACATGAAGAGCCTGAAAAGGTGTGA
This sequence comes from Dama dama, assembly GCF_033118175.1. Classification (NCBI taxonomy): domain Eukaryota; kingdom Metazoa; phylum Chordata; class Mammalia; order Artiodactyla; family Cervidae; genus Dama; species Dama dama. The sequence continues at coordinate 9,323,888 of NC_083706.1, read as the reverse complement.
AAAATATGAAGAGGTTTAAAAGGTGTCAAAAATATGAGGACCATGAAACGGTCTGAAAAATAGGAGGAGCATGAAATGGTGTTCAAAAACATGAAGACCTGAAAAGGTGTGAAAAATATGAAGAGCTTCAAAAGGTGCCAAAAATATGAGGAGCATGAAACGGTCTGAAAAAGAGGAGGAGCATGAAGCGGTGTTGAAAACCATGAAGAGCCTGAAAAGGTGTGAAAAATATGAAGAGCTTCTAAAGGAGTCAAATATATGAGGACCATGAAACGGTCTGAAAAATAGGAGGAGCATGAAGTGGTGTTCAAAAACATGAAGAGCCTCAAAGGTGTCAAAAATATGAAGAGCTTCAAAAGGTGTGAAAAATAGGAGGAGCATGAAACGGACTGAAATATAGGAGGAGCATGAAGTGGTGTTCAAAAACATGAAGAGCCTCAAAGGTGTCAAAAATATGAAGAGCTTCAAAAGTTGTCAAAAATATGAGGAGCATGAAACGGTCTGAAAAATAGGACGAGCATGAAGTGTTTGTGAAAAACATGAAGAGCCTGAAAAGCTGTGCAAAATATGAAGAGCTTCAAAAGGTGTGAAATACATGAGGAGCCTGAAACGGTCTGAAAAATAGGACGAGCATGAAGCGGTGTTCACAAACATGAAGAGCATGAAAAGGTGTGAAAAATATGAAGAGCTTCAAAATGTGTCAAATATATGAGGAGCATGAAATGGTCTGAAAAATAGAAGGAGCATGAAGCGGTGTGGAAAAACATGAAGAGCCTGAAAAGGTGTGAAAAATATGAAGAGCATCAAAAGGTGTCAAAATTATGATGAGCATGAAAGGGTCTGAAAAATAGGAGGAGCATGAAGCGGTGTTGAAAAACATGAAGAGCCTGAAAAGGTGTGAAAAATATGAAGAGTTTCAAAATGGGTCAAAAATATGAGGATCATGAAACGGTCTGAAAAATAGGAGAAGCAAGAAGTGGTGTTGAAAAACATGAAGAGCCTGAAAACGTGTGAAAAATATGAAGAGCTTCAAAAGGGGTGAAAAATATGAAGAGTTTCAAAAGGTGATAAAAATGAGATGAGCATGAAACGGTCTGAAAAATATGAGGAGCATGAAACGGTAATGGAAATCATGAAGAGTCTGAAAAGCTGTGAAATATATTAAGAGCTTCAAAAGGTGTCAAAAATATGAGGAGCATGAAACGGTCTGAAAAATAGGAGGAGCATGAAGCGATGTTGAAAAACATGAAGAACCTGAAAAGGTGTGAAAAATATGAAGAGCTTCAAAAGGTGTCAAAACAATGAGGAGTATGAAACGGTCTGAAAAATAGGAGGAGCATGAAAAGTTGTTCAAATGCATGAAGAGCCTGAAAAGGTGTGAAAAATATGAAGAGCTTCAAAAGGTGTAAAATACATGAGGAACATGATACGGTCTGAAAAATAGGAGGAGCATGAAGCTCTGTTCAAAAACATGAAGAGCCTGAAAAGTTGTGAAAAATATGAAAAGCTTCAAAAGTTGTCAAAAATATGAGGAGCATGAAACATTCTGAAAAATAGGAGGATGATGAAGCGGTGTTCAAAATCATGAAGAGGCTGAAAAGGTGTGAAAAATATGAAGAGCTTCAAAACGTGTGAAATACATGAGGAGCATGAAACGGTCTGAAAAATAGGAGGAGCATCAAGCGGTGTTCAAAAACATGAAGAGCCTGAAAAGGTGTGAAAAATATGAAGAGCTTCAAAAGGTGTGAAAAATAGGAGGAGCATGAAACGGACTGAAATATAGGAGGAGCATGAAGCGGTGTTCAAAAACATGAAGAGCCTGAAAAGGTGTGAAAAATATGAAGAGCTTCAAAAAATGTCAAAAATATGAGGAGCATTAAACGGTCTGAAAAAAGGGAGGAGCATGAAGCGGTGTTCAAAAACATGAAGAGCCTGAAAAGGTTTGAAAAATATGAAGAGCTTCAAAAGGTGTGAAAAATATGAAGACCTTCAAAAGGTGTCAAACATTTGATTAGCATGAAAGGGTCTGAAAAATAGGAGGAGCATGAAGTGATGTTGAAAATCATGAAGAGCCAGAGAAGGTGTGAAATATATGAAGAGCTTCAAAAGGTGTGAAAAATATGAAGAGTTTCAAAGGTGTCAAAAATGAGATGAGCATGAAACGATCTGAAAAACAGGAGGAGCATGAAGTGGTGTTCAAAAACCTGAAGAAACTGAAAAGGTGTGAAAAATATGAAGAGCTTCAAAAGATGTGGTAAAATATGAAGAGCTTCAAAAGGTGTCAAAAATGATATGAGCATGAAACGGTCTGAAAAATAGGAGGAGCATGAAGCGGTGTTGAAAAACATGAAGAACCTGAAAAGCTGTGAGAAATATGAAGAGCTTCAAATGGTGTCAAAAATATGAGGAGCATGAAACGGTCTGAAAAATAGGAGGAGCATGAAGCGGTGTTCAAAAACATGAAGAGTTTGAAAAGGTGTGAAATATATGAAGAGTTTCAAAAGGTGTCAAAAATATGAGGAGCATGAAACGGTCTGAAAAATAGGAGTGTCATGAAACGGTGTTGAAAAACATGAAGACCCTGAAAAGGTGTGAAATATATGAAGAGCTTCAAAAGGTGTCAAAAATATGAGGAGCTTGAAACGGTCTGAAAAATAGGTGGAGCATGAAGTGGTGTTCAGAAACATGAAGAGCCTGAAAAGGTGTGAAAAATATGAAGAGCTTCAAAAGGTGTCAAAATAAGAGGAGCATGAAATGGTCTGAAAAATATGAGGAGGATGAAACGGTGTTCAAAAACATGAAGAACCTGAAAAGGTGTGAAAAATATAAAGAGCTTCAAAACGGGTCAAAAATATGAGGAGCATGCAACGGTCTGAAAAATAGAAGCAGCAAGAAGCGGTGTTGAAATACATGAAGTGTTTGAAAAAGTGTGAAAAATATGAAGAGCTTCAAAAAATGTGAAAAATACGAAGAGCTTCCAAAGGTGTCAAAAATTAGATGAGCATGAAACGGTCTGCAAAATAGGAGGAACAAGAAGTAGTTTTGAAAAAAATGAAGAGGCTGAAAAGGTGTGAAAAATATGAAAAGCTTGAAAAGGTGTCAAAAATATGAGTAGCATGAAACGGTCTGAAAAATAGGAGGAGCAAGAAGCGGTGTTCAAAAACATGAAGAGCTTGAAAAGGTGTGAAAAATATGAAGAGCTTCAAAACGTGTCAAATATATGAGGAGCATGAAATGGTCTGAAAAATAGGAGGAGTAAGAAGGGGTGTTGAAAAACATGAAGAGCATGAAAAGGTGTGAAAAATATGAAGAGCTTCAAAAGGTGTGAAAAATATGAAGAGCTTCAAAGGTGTCAAAAATGAGATGACCATGAAACGGACTGAAAAATAGGAGTACCATGAAGCTGTGTTCAAAAACATGTAGAGCCTCAAAACGGTGTGAAAAATATGAACATCTTCAAAAGGTGTGAAAATTATGAGGCTCATGAAACGGTCTGAAAAATAGAAGCAGCATGAAACAGTGTCGAAAAACATGAAGAGCCTGAAAGGTGTGAAAAATATGAAGAGCTTCAAAAGGTGTGAAAAATATGAGGAGCATGAAATGGTCTGAAAAATAGAATCAGCATGAAACGGTGTTGAAAAACATAAAGAGCATGAAAAGGTGTGAAAAATATGAAGAGCTTCAAAAGGTGTCAAAAATATGAAGAGCAGGAAACGGTCTGAAAAATAGGAGGATCATGAAGCGGTGTTCAAAAACATGAAGAGCCTGAAAAGTTGTGAAAAATATGAAGAGCTTCAAAAGGTGTGAAATACTTGAGGAGAATGAAACTGTGAAAAAGAGGAGGAGCATGAAGCCGTGTTCAAAAACATGAAGAGCCTAAAAAGTTGTGAAAAATATGAAAAGCTTCAAAAGGTGTCAAAAATGAGATGAGCATGAAACGGTCTGAAAAATAGGAGGAGCATGAAGTGGTGTTGAAAAAAAAGAAGAGACTGAAAAGGTGTGAAAAATATGAAGAGTTCAAAAGGTGTGAAATTCATGAGGAGCATGAAATGGTCTGAAAAATAGGAGAAGCATGAAGTGGTGTAGAAAAATATGAAGAGCCTGAAAAGGTGTGAAAAATATGAAGAGCTTCAAAAGGTGTGAAATACATGAGGAGCATGAAACTCTCTGAAAAATAGGAGGAGCATGAATTGGTGTTCAAAAACATGAAGAGCCTTAAAAGTTGTGAAAAATATGAAGAGCTTCAAAAGGTGTGAAAAATATGAGGAGCATGAAACGGTCTGAAAAATAGATGCGGCATGAAATGGTGTTGAAAAACATGAAGAGCCTGAAATGTATAAAAAATATGAAGAGCTTCAAAAGGTATGTAAAATATGAGGAGCATGAAACGGCCTGAAAAATAGAAGCAGCATGAAACGGTGTTGAAAAATATGAAGAGCTTCAAAAGGTGTGAAAAATATGAGGAGCATGAAACGGTCTGAAAAATAGATGCGGCATGAAATGGTGTTGAAAAATATGAAGAGCCTGAAAAGGTGTGAAAAATATGAAGAGCTTCAAAAGGGGTCAATAATATGAAGAGCATGAAACGGTCTGTAAAATAGGAGGATCATGAAGAGGTGTTCAAAATCATGAAGAGCCTGAAAAGGTGTGAAAAATATGAAGAGCTTCAAAACGTGTCAGAAATATGAGGAGCATGAAACGGTCTCAAAAATAGGAGGAGCATGATGCGGTGTTGCAAAATAAGAAGAGCCTGAAAAGGTGTTAAATATATGAAGAGCTTCAAAAGGTGTAAAAAATATGAGGAGCATGAAACGGTCTGAAAAATATGAGGATCATGAAACGGTGTTGAAAAACATGAAGAGCCTGAAAAGGTGTGAAAAATATGAAGAGCTTCACAAGGTGTCAAAAATATTAGGAGCATGAAACGGTCTTAAAAATAGGAGGAGGATGAAGTGGTGTTGAAAAAAATGAAAAGCCTGAAAAGGTGTGAAATATATGAAGAGCTTCAAAAGGTGTCAAAAATATGAGAAGAATGAAACGGTCTGCAAAATAGGAGGAGCATGAAATGATGTTCAAACACATGAAGTGCATGAAAAGGTGTGAAAAATTAGAAGAGCTTCAAAAGGTGTCAAAAATGAGATGAGCATGAAACGGTCTGAAAAATAGGAGGAGCATGAAGCGGTGTTGAAAACGATGAAGAGCCTGAAAACGTGTGAAAAATATGAAGAGATTCAAAAGGTGTGAAATACATGAGGAGGATTAAACGGTCTGAAAAATATGAGGAGCATGAAGCTGTGTTGAAAAACATGAAGAGCCTGAAAACGTGTGAAAAATATGAAGAGCTTCAAAAGGTGTGAAAAATTGACGAGCTTCAAAAGGTGTCAAAAATTACATGAGCATGAAACGGTTGAAAAATAGGAGGAGCATGAAGTGGTGTTGAAAAACATGAAGAGCCTGAAAAGGTGTGAAAAATATGGGGAGCCTGAAACGGTCTAAAAAAAAGGAGGAGCATGAAGTGGTGTTGAAAAACATGAAGAGCCTGAAAAGGTGTGAAAAATATGAAGACCTTCAAAACGTGTCAAAAATATGAGGAGAATGAAACGGTCTGAAAAATCGGAGGAGCATGAAGAAGTGTTCAAAAACATGAAGAGCCTGAAAAGGTGTGAAAAATATGAAGAGCTTCAAAAGGTGTCAAAATATGAGGAGCATGAAACGATCTGAAAAATAGGAGGATTATGAAGCGGTGTTGAAAAACATGAAGAGCCTGAAAAGGTGTGGAAAATATGAAGAGCTTCAAAAGGTGTCAAAAATATGAGGAGTATGAAACGGTCTGAAAAACAGGAGGAGCATGTAGCGATGTTGAATAATATGAAGTGTCTGAAAAGGTGTGAAAAATATGAAGAGCTTCAAAAGTTGTCAAAATATGAGGAGCATGAAACGGTCTGAAAAATAGGAGGAGCATGAAACGGTGATCAAAAACATGAAGAGCCTGAAAAGGTGTGAAAAATATGAAGACCTTCAAAAGGTGTCAAAAATATGAGGAGCATGAAACTGTCTGAAAAAGAGGAGGAGCATGAAGAAGTGTTCAAAAACATGAAGAGCCTGAAAAGGTGTGAAAATTATGAAGAGGTTCAAAAGGTGTCAAAATATGAGGAGCATGAAACGATCTGAAAAATAGAAGGAGCATGAAGCGGTGTTGAAAACATGAACAGACTGAAAAGGTCTCAAAAATATGAAGAGCTTCAAAATGTGTCAAAAATATGAGGAGTACGAAACGGTCTGAAAAATAGGAGGAGCATGAAGTGCTGTTCAAAAACATGAAGAGCCTGAAAAGGTGTGAAAAATATGAAGAGCTTCAAAAGGTGTGAAAAATATGAGGAGCATGATACGGTAGAAAATATAGGAGGAGCATGAAGCTGTGTTCAAACCATGAAGAGCCTGAAAAAGTGTGAAAAATATGAAGAGCCTCAAAAGGTGTCAAAAATATGAGGAGTATGAAGCGGTATGATAAATAGCAGGAGCATGAAGCGGAGTTGAAAAACATGAAGAGTCTGAAATCGTTTGAAAATTATGAAGAGCTTCAAAAATGTTAAAAACATGAAGAGCTTCAAAAGGTGTAAAAAATATGAAGAGCTTCAAAAGGTGTCAAAAATTAGATGAGCATGAAAAGGTCTAAAAAATAGGAGGAGCAACAAGTAGTGTTGAAAAAAAAGAAGAGCCTGAAAAGGTGTGAAAAATATGAAGATCTTCAAAAGGTGTGAAAAATATGAGGAGCATGATACGGTCTGAAAAATAGGAGGAGCATGAAGCGGTGTTCAAAAACATGAAGAGCTTGAAAAGTTGTGAAAAATATGCAAAGCTTCAAAAGGTGTCAAAAATGAGAGGAGCATGAAACGGTCTGAAAAATAGGAGGAGCATGAAGTCGTGTTCAAAAATATGAAGAGCCTGAAAAGGTGTGAAAAATATGAAGAGCGTCAAAAGGTGTGAAAAATATGAGGAGCATGATACGGTCTGAAAATTAGGAGGAGCGTGAAGTGGTGTTCAAAAACATGAAGAGCCTGAAAAGGTGTGAAAAATATGAAGAGCTTCAAAAGGTGTCAAAAATGAGATGAGCATGAAACGGTCTGAAAAATAGAGGTGCATGAAGCGGTGTTGAAAAACATGAAGAGCCGGAAAAGGTGTGAAAAATATGAAGAGTTTCTAAAGGTTTCAAAAATATGAGGAGCATGAATGGTCTGAAAAATAGGAGGAGCATGAACTGGTGTTGAAAAACATGAAGAGCCTGAAAAGGTGGGAAAAATATGAAGAGCTTCAAAAGGTGTGAAAAATATGAGGAGCATGAAACGGTCTGAAAAATAGAGGTGCATGAAGCGGTGTTGAAAAACATGAAGAGCCGGAAAAGGTGTGAAAAATATGAAGAGCCTCAAAACGTGTCAAAATATTAGGAGTATGAAATGGTATGATAAATAGAAGGAGCATGAAGCGGTGTTGAAAAACATGAAGAGTCTGAAATTGTGTGAAAAATATGAAGAGCTTCAAAAAGGTGAAAAATATGAAGAGCTTCAAAAGTTGTCAAAAATTAGATGAGTATGAAACGGTCTAAAAAATAGGAGGAGTAACAAATAGTGTTGAAAAAAATGAAGAGCATGAAAAGGTGTGAGAAATATGAACGGCTTCAAAAGGTGTCAAAAATATGAGGAGCATGAAACGGTCTGATAAATAGGTGGAGCATGAAGCTGTGTTCAAAAACATGAAGAGCCTGAAAAGGTGTGAAAAATATGAAGAGCTTCAAAAGGTGTGAAAAATATGAGGAGCATGAAACGGTCTGAAAAATAGAAGCAGCATGAAACGGTGTTGAAAAACATGAAGAGCCTGAAAACGTGTGAAAAAATTGAGGAGCTTCAAAAGGTGTGAAAAATATAAAGAGCTTCAAAGGTGACAAAAATGAGATGAGCATGAAACGGCCTAAAAAATAGGAGGAGTAACAAATAGTGTTGAAAAAAATGAAGAGCATGAAAAGGTGTGAGAAATATGAACGGCTTCAAAAGGTGTGAAAAATATGAGGAGCCTGAAACGGTCTGAAAAAATGGAGGAGCATGAAGTGGTGTTGAAAAACATGAAGAGCCTGAAAAGGTGTGAAAAATATGAAGACCTTCAAAAGGTGTCAAAAATATGAGGAGCATGAAATGGTCTGAAAAATCGGAGGAGCATGAAGCGGTGTTGAAAAACATGAAGAGCCTGAAAAGGTGTGGAAAATATGAAGAGCTTCAAAAGGTGTCAAAAATATGAGGAGCATGAAACGGTCTGAAAAATAGGAGGAGCATGAAGTGCTGTTCAAAAACATGAAGAGCCTGAAAAGGTGTGAAAAATATGAAGAGCTACAAAAGGTGTGAAAAATATGAGGAGCATGATACGGTAGAAAAAATAGGAGGAGCATGAAGCAGTGTTCAAAAACATGAAGAGCCTGAAAAGGTGTGAAAAATATGAAGAGCCTCAAAACGTGTCAAAAATATGAGAAGTATGAAACGGTATGATAAATAGCAGGAGCATGAAGCGGTTTTGAAAAACATGAAGGGTCTGAAATCGTGTGAAAAATATGAAGAGCTTCAAAAATGTGAAAAATATGAAGAGCTTCAAAAGGTGTAGAAAATATGAAGTGCCTCAAAATGTGTCAAAAATTAGATGAGTATGAAAAGTTCTAAAAAATAGGAGGAGCAACAAGTAGTGTTGAAAAAAATGAAGAGCCTGAAAAGGTGTGAAAAATATGAAGACCTTCAAAAGGTGTCAAAAATATGAGGAGCATGAAACTTTCTAAAAAATAGGACGAGCATGAAGCAGTGATAAAAAACATGAAGAGCCTGAAAAGGTGTGAAAAATATGAAGAGTTTCTAAAGGTGTCAAAAATATGAGGAGCATGATACGGTTTGAAAAAAGGAGGAGCATGAAGCGGTGTTGAAAAACATGAAGAGTGTGAAAACGTGTGAAAATATGAAGAGCTTCAAAAATATTAAAAATATGAAGAGCTTCAACAGTTGTGAAAAATATGAAGAGATTAAAAAGGTGTCAAAAATGAGATGAGCTTGAATCGGTCTGAAAAATAGAAGGAGCATGAAGCGGTGTTGAAAATCATGAACAGACTGAAAAGGTGTGAACAATATGAAAAGCTTCAAAAGGTGTCAAAAATGAGATGAGCATTAAACGGTCTGAAAAATAGGAATAACATGAAACGGTGTTGAATATCATGAAGAGCCTGAAATAATGTGAAAAATATAAAGAGCTGCAAAAGGTGTCAAAAATATGAGGAGCATGAAACGGTCTGATAAATAGGTGGAGCATGAAGCTGTGTTCAAAAACATGAAGAGCCTGAAAAGGTGTGAAAAATATGAAGAGCTTCAAAAGGTGTGAAAAATATGAGGAGCATGAAACGGTCTGAAAAATAGAAGCAGCATGAAACGGTGTTGAAAAATATGAAGAGCCTGAAAAGGTGTGAAAAATATGAAGAGGATCAAAAGGTGTCAAATATATGAGGAGAATGAAATGGTCTGAAAAATAGGAGGATCATGAAGCTGTGTCGAAAAACATGAAGAGCCTGAAAAGGTGTGAAAAATATGAAGTGCTCAAAAAGTGTCAAAAATATGAGGAGCATGAAACGCTCTGAAAAATAGGAGGAGCATGAAGCGGTGTTCAAAAACATGAAGAGCCTGAAAAGTTGTGGAAAATATGAAAAGCTTCAAAAGGTGTCAAAAATGATATTAGCATTAAACGGTCTGAAAAATAGGAATAACATGAAACGGTGTTGAAAATCATGAAGAGCCTGAAATAGTGTGAAAAATATAAAGAGCTGCAAAAGGTGTCAAAAATATGATCGGGATTGGGAATACATGTAAATCAATGGCTGATTCATAGCAATGTATGACAAAACCCACTGGAAAAAAAAATAATAAAAATTAAAAAAAAAAAAAAAAGCTTATCAAGAATAAAAAAACAAAAAAAAAAATATGAGGAGCATGAAACGGTCTGATAAATAGGTGGAGCATGAAGCTGTGTTCAAAAACATGAAGAGCCTGAAAAGGTGTGAAAAATATGAAGAGCTTCAAAATGTTTCACAAATATGAAGAGCATGAAACGGTCTGAAAAACAGGAGGAGCATGAAGCGGTGTTGAAAAATGAAGAGCCTGAAAAGGTGTGAAAAATATGAAGAGCTTCAAAAGGTGTGAAAAATATAAAGAGCTTCAAAGGTGACAAAAATGAGATGAGCATGAAATGGTCTGAAAAATAGGAGGAGAATGAAGCAGTGTTCAAAAACATGAAGAGCCTGAAAAGGTGGGAAAAATATGAAGAGCTTCAAAAGGTGTGAATATATGAGGAGAATGAAACGGTCTGAAAAATAGGAGGATCATGAAGCGGTTTTCAGAAACATGAAGAGCATGAAAAGGTGTGAAAAATATGAAGAGCTTCAAAAGGTGTGAAATATATGAGGAGAATGAAACGGTCTGAAAAATAGGAGGATCATGAAGCGGTTTTCAGAAACATGAAGAGCATGAAAAGGTGTGAAAAATAGGAAGAGTTTCAAAAGGTGTCATAAATATGAGGAGCATGAAACGGTCTGAAAAATAGGAGGAGCATGAAACGGTGATCAAAAACATGAAGAGTCTGAAAAGGTGTGAAAAATATGAAGAGCTTCAAAAGGTGTCAAAATTGAGATGAGCATGAAACGGTCTGAAAAATAGGAGGAGTCTGAAACGGTGTTGAAAGACATGAAGAGCCTGAAAAGTTGTGAAAAATATGAAAAGCTTCAAAAGGTGTCAAAAATGATATGAGCATGAAACGGTCTGAAAAATAGGAGGAGCATGAAGCGGTGTTGAAAAATGAAGATTGAAAAGGTGTGAAAAATATGAAGAGGATCAAAAGGTGTCAAATATATGAGGAGCATGAAACGGTCTGCAAAAAAGAAGGAGCATGAAGTGGTGTTGTAAAACTTGAAGAGCCTGAAAAGGTGTGAAAAATATGAAAAGCTTAAAAAGGTGTTAAAAATATGAGGAGCAAAAAACGGTCTGAAAAATAAGAGGAGCATGAAGCGGTGTTCAAAAACATGAAGAGCCTGAAAAGGTGTGAAAAATATGAAGAGCTTCAAAAGGTGTCAAAAATGAGATTAGCATTAAACGGTCGGAAAAATAGGAATAACATGAAACGGTGTTGAAAATCATGAAGAGCCTGAAATAGTGTGAAAAATATAAAGAGCTGCAAAAGGTGTCAAAAATATGAGGAGCATGAAACGGTCTAATAAATAGGTGGAGCATGAAGCTGTGTTCAAAAACATGAAGAGCCTGAAAAGGTGTGAAAAATATGAAGAGCTTCAAAATGTTTCACAAATATGAAGAGCATGAAACGGTCTGAAAAACAGGAGGATTATGAAGCGGTGTTCAAAAACATGAAGAGCCTGAAAAGGTGTGAAAAATATGAAGAGCTTCAAAAGGTGTCAAAAATATGAGGAGCATGAAACGGTCTGAAAAATAGGAGGAGCATGAAACGGTGATCAAAAACATGAAGAGCCTGAAAAGGTTTGAAAAATATGAAGAGCTTCTAAAGGTGTCAAAAATATGAGGAGCATAAACGATCTGAAAAATAGGAGTAGCATGAAGCGGTGTTCAAAAACATGAAGAGCCTGAAAAGGTGTGAAAAATATGAAGAGCTCAAAAAGTGTCAAAAATATGAGGAGCATGAAACGGTCTGAAAAATAGGAGGATCATGAAGCGGTGTTCAAAAACATGAAGAGCCTGAAAAGGTGTGAAAAATATGAACAGCTTCAAAATGTGTCAAAAATATGAGGAGCATGAAACGGTCTGAAAAATAGGAGGAGCATGAAACGGTGATCAAAAACATGAAGAACCTGAAAAGGTTTGAAAAATATGAAGAGCTTCTAAAGGTGTCAAAAATATGAGGAGCATAAACGATCTGAAAAATAGAAGCAGCATGAAACGGTGTTGAAAACTATGAAGAGCCTGAAAACGTGTGAAAAATATGAAGAGCTTCAAAAGGTGTGAAAAATATAAAGAGCTTCAAAGCTGACAAAAATGACATGAGCATGAAACGGTCTGAAAAATAGGAGGAGAATGAAGTGGTGGTGAAAAACATGAAGAGCCTGAAAAGGTGTGAAAAATATGAAGAGCTTCAAAATGTTTCAAAAATATGAAGAGCATGAAACGGTCTGAAAATCAGGAGGATCATGAAGCGGTGTTCAAAAACATGAAGAGCCAGAAAAGGTGTGAAAATATGAAGAGCTTCAAACATATGAAAAATATGAAGAGCTTCAAAAGGTGTGAAAAATATGAAGAGCTTCAAAAGGTGTCAAAAATGAGATGAGCATAAAACGGTCCGAAAAATACGAGGAGCATGAAGCGGTGTTGAAAATCATGAAGAGCCTGAAAAGGGGTGAAAAATATGAAGAGCTTCAATGATGTGAAAAATATGAAGAGCTTCAAAAGGTGTCAAAAATATGAAGAGCATGAAACGGTCTGAAAAATAGAAGGAGCATGAAACGGTGATCAAACACATGAAGAGCCTGAAAAGGTGTGGAAAATATGAAGAGCTTCAAAAGGTGTGAAATACATGAGGAGCATGAAACTCTCTGAAAAATAGGAGGAGCATGAAGAGGTGTTCAAAAACATGAAGAGCCTGAAAAGTTGTGAAAAATATGAAAAGCTTCAAAAGGTGTCAAAAATGAGATGAGCCTTAAACGGTCTGAAAAACAGGAATAACATGAAACGGTGTTGAAAATCATGAAGAGCCTGAAATAGTGTGAAAAATATAAAGAGCTGCAAAACGTGTCAAAAATATGAGGAGCATGAAACGGTCTGATAAATAGGTGGAGCATGAAGCTGTGTTCCAAAACATGAAGAGCCTGAAAAGGTGTGAAAAATATGAAGAGCTTCAAAAGGTGTGAAATATATGAGGAGCATGAAACGGTCTGAAAAATAGGAGGATCATGAAGCAGTTTTCAGAAACATGAAGAGCATGAAAAGGTGTGAAAAATATGAAGAGCTTCAAAAGGTGTGAAATATATGAGGAGAATGAAACGGTCTGAAAAATAGGAGGATCATGAAGCGGTTTTCAGAAACATGAAGAGCATGAAAAGGTGTGAAAAATATGAAGAGCTTCAAAAGGTGTGAAATACATGAGGAGCATGAAACTCTCTGAAAAATAGGAGGAGCCTGAAGCAATGTTCAAAAACATGAAGAGCCTGAAAATGTGTGAAAAATATGAAGAGCTTCAAAAGGTGTCAAAATTGAGATGAGTATGAAACGGTCTGAAAAATAGTAGGAGCATGAAGTGGTGTTGAAAAAAAAAGAAGAGACTGAAAAGGTGTGAAATATATGAAGAGCTTCAAAAGGTGTCAAAAATATGAGGAGAATGAAACGGTCTGAAAAATAGGAGGAGCATGAAGCTGTGTCGAAAAACATGAAGAGCCTGAAAAGGTGTGAAAAATATGAAGAGCTTCTAAAGGTGTCAAAAATATGAGGAGCATGAAACGGTCTGAAAAATAGGAGGATCATGAAGCGGTGTTCAAAAACATGAAGAGCCTGAAAAGGTGTGAAAAATATGAAGAGCTCAAAAAGTGTCAAAAATATGATGAGCATGAAACGATCTGAAAAATAGAAGGAGCATGAAACGGTGATCAAAAACATGAAGAGCCTGAAAAAGTGTGGAAAATATGAAGAGCTTCAAAAGCTGTGAAATACATGAGGAGCATGAAACTCTGTGAAAAATAGGAGGAGCATGAAGCGGTGTTCAAAAACATGAAGAGCCTGAAAAGTTGTGAAAAATATGAAAAGCTTCAAAAGGTGTCAAAAATGAGATGAGCATTAAACGGTCTGAAAAATAGGAATAACATGAAACGGTGTTGAAAATAATGAAGAGCCTGAAAAACTGTGAAAAATATAAAGAGTTTCAAAAGGTGTCAAAAATATGAGGAGCATGAAACGGTCTGATAAATAGGAGGAGCATGAAGCTGTGTTCCAAAACATGAAGATCCTGAAAAGGTGTGAAAAATATGAAGAGCTTCAAAAGGTGTGAAATATATGAGGAGCATGAAACGGACTGAAATATAGAAGCAGCATGAAACGGTGTTGAAAAATATGAAGAGCATGAAAAAGTGTGAAAAATATGAAGAGCTTCAAAAGGTGTGAAAAAAATAAAGTGCTTCAAAGGTGACAAAAATGAGATGAGCATGATACGGTCTGAAATATAGGAGGAGCGTGAAGTGGTGGTGAAAAACATGAAGAGCCTGAAAAGGTGTGAAAAATATGAAGAGCTTCAAAATGTTTCACAAATATGAAGAGCATGAAACGGTCTGAAAAACAGGAGGATCATGAAGCGGTGTTCAAAAACATGAAGAGCCTGAAAAGGTGTGAAAAATATGAAGAGCTTCAAAAGGTGTCAAAAATATGAGGAGCATGAAACGGTCTGAAAAATAGGAGGAGCATGAAAAGGTGATCAAAAACATGAAGAGCCTGAAAAGGTGTGAAAAATATGAAGAGCTTCTAAAGGTGTCAAAAATATGAGGAGCATAAACGGTCTGAAAAATAGGAGTAGCATGAAGCGGTGTTCAAAAACATGAAGAGCCTGAAAAGGTGTGAAAAATATGAAGAGCTTCAAAAGGTGTGAAATACATGAGGAGCATGAAACTCTCTGAAAAATAGGAGGAGCATGAAGCGGTGTTCAAAAACATGAAGAGCCTGAAAAGTTGTGAAAAATATGAAAAGCTTCAAAACGTGTCAAAAATGAGATGAGCATTAAACGGTCTGAAAAATAGGAAAAACATGAAACGGTGTTGAAAATCATGAAGAGCCTGAAATAGTGTGAAAAATATAAAGAGCTGCAAAAGGTGTCAAAAATATGAGGAGCATGAAACGGTCTGAAAAATAGAAGCAGCATGAAACGGTGTTGAAACACATGAAGAGCCTGAAAACGTGTGAAAAATATGAAGAGCTTCAAAAGGTGTACAAAATATAAAGAGTTTCAAAGGTGACAAAAATGAGATGAGCAAGAAACGGTCTGAAAAATAGGAGGAGCATGAAGTGGTGGTGAAAAACATGAAGAGCCTGAAAAGGTGTGAAAAATATGAAGAGCTTCAAAATGTTTCAAAAATATGAAGAGCATGAAACCGTCTGAAAATCAGGAGGATCATGAAGCGGTGATCAAAAACATTAAGAGCCTGAAAAGGTGTGAAAAATATGAAGAGCATCAAAAGGTGTGAAATACATGAGGAGCATGAAACGGGCTGAAAAATAGGATGATGAAACGGAGTTGAAAAACATGAAGAGCCTGAAAAGATGTGAAAAATATGAAAAGCTTCAAAATGTTTCAAAAATATGAAGGGCATGAAACGGTCTGAAAAATAGGAGAAGCATGAAGCTGTGTTCAAAAACATGAAGAGCCTGAAAAGGTGTGAAAAATATGAAGAGCTTCAAAAGGTGTCAAAAATATGAGGAGCATGAAACGGTCTGAAAAATAGGAGGAGCATGAAGCTGTGTTCAAAAACATGAAGATCTTAAAAGGGTGTGAAAAATATGAAGAGCTTCAAAAGGTGTGAAAAATATGAGGAGCATGAAACGGTCTGAAAAATAGAAGCAGCATGAAACGGTTTTGAAAAACATGAAGAGCCTGAAAACGTGTGAAAAATATGAAGGGCTTCAAAAGGTGTGAAAAACATGAAGAGCTTCAAAGGTGACAAAAATGAGATGAGCATGAAACGGTCTGAAAAATAGGAGGAGCATGAACGGAGTTGAAAAACATGAAGAGCCTGAAAAGGTGTGAAAAATATGAAGAGCTTCAAAATGTTTCAAAAATATGAAGGGCATGAAACGGTCTGAAAATCAGGAGGATCATGAAGCGGTGTTCAAAAACATGAAGATCCTGAAAAGGTGTGAAAAATATGAAGAGCTCAAAAAGTGTCAAAAATATGAGGAGCATGAAATGATCTGAAAAATACGAGGAGCATGAAGCAGTGTTCAAAAACATGAAGAGCCTGAAAAGCTGTTAAAAATATGAAGAGCTTCAAAAGGTGTGAAATACATGAGGAGCATGAAATGGGCTGAAAAATAGGAGAAGCATGAAGTGGTGTTTAAAAATATGAAGAGCTTGAAAAGGTGTCAAAAATATGAAGACCTTCAAAAGGTGTCAAAAATGAGATGAGCATGAAACGGTCTGAAAAATAGGAGGATCATGAAACGGTGTTGAAAAACATGAAGAGCCTGAAAAGATGTGAAAAATATGAAGAGCTACAAAAGGTGTCAAAATTATGAGGAGCATGAAACGTTCTGAAAAATAGGAGGAGCCTCAACCTGTGTTCAAAAACATGAAGAGCCTGAAAAGGTGTGAAAAATATGAAAAGCTTCAAAAGGTGTCAAAATGAGATGAGCATGAACCCGTCTGAAAAATAGGAGGAGCATGAAGCGGTGTTGAAAGACATGAAGAGCCTGAAAAGGTGTGAGAAATATGAAGAGCTTTAAAAGGTGTCAAAAATATGAGGAGCATGAAACGGTCTGCAAAAAAGTAGGAGCATGAAGTGATGTTGAAAAACTTGAAGAGCATGAAAAGGTGTGAAAAATATTAAGAGGTTCAAAGTTGTGAAATACATGAGGATCATGAAACGGTGTGAAAAAGTGGAGGAGCATGAAGCAGAGTTCGAAAACATGAAGAGCCTGAAAAGGTTTGAAAAATATGAAGAGCTCAAAAAGTGTCAAAAATATGAGGAGCATGAAACGATCTGAAAAATACGAGGAGCATGAAGCAGTGTTCAAAAACATGAAGAGCTTCAAAAGGTATGAAAAATATGAGAGCTTCAAAAGGTGTCAAAAATATGAGGAGCATGAAACGGTCTGAAAAATATGAGGAACATAAAGCGGTGTTCAAACACATGAAGAGCCTGAAAATGTGTGAAAATTATGAAGATCTTCAAAAGCTGTCAAAATTATGAGGAACATGAAAAGTTTTGAAAAATAGGAGGAGCATGAAACGGTGTTGAAAAACATGAAGAGCCTGAAAAGGTGTGAAAAATATGAAGAGCTTCAAAATCTTTGAAAAATATGAAGAGCTTTCAAAGGTGTGAAATACATGAGGAGCATGAAACTCTCTGAAAAATAGGAGGAGCCTGAAATGGTGTTCAAAAACATGAATAGACTGAAAACGTGTGAAAAATATGAAGAGCTTCAAAAGGTGTGAAAAATATGAGGAGCATGATACGGTCTGAAAAATAGGAGGAGCATGAAGCTGTGTTCAAAAACATGAAGAGCCTGAAAAGTTGTGAAAAATATGAAAGGCTTCAAAAGGTGTGAAAAATATGAGGAGCATGAAACGGTCTGAAAAATCGGAGGAGCATGAAGCGGTGTTGAAAAACATGAAGAGCCTGAAAATGTGTGAAAAATATGAAGAGCTTCAAAAGGTGTCAAAAATATGAGGAGCATGAAATGGTCTGAAAAATTGGAGGAGCATGAAGCGGTGTTGAAAAACATGAAGAGCCTTAAAAGGTGTGAAAAAAATGAAGAGCTTCAAAAGGTGTCAAAAATATGAGGAGCATGAAACGGTCTGAAAAATATGAGCAGCATGAAGCGGTGTTGAAAAACATGAAGAGCCTGAAAAGTTGTGAAAAATATGAAGAGCTTCAAAAGGTGTGAAATACATGAGGAGCATAAAACTCTCTGAAAAAGAGAAGGAGCATGAAGTGGTGTTCAAAAACATGAAGAGCCTGAAAAGGTGTGAAATATAGGAAGAGCTTCAAAAGGTGTGAAATATATGAGGAGCATGATATGGTTTGAAAAATAGGATTAGC
Source organism: Dama dama (assembly GCF_033118175.1). Lineage (NCBI taxonomy): Eukaryota > Metazoa > Chordata > Mammalia > Artiodactyla > Cervidae > Dama > Dama dama. The sequence continues at coordinate 9,306,058 of NC_083706.1, read as the reverse complement.
ATGAAGCGGTGTTCAAAAACATGAAGAGCCTGAAAAGTTGTGAAAAATATGAAAACCTTCAAAAGGTGTCAAAAATGAGATGAGCATGAAACGGCCTGAAAAATAGGACGTGCATGAAGCAGTGTTGAAAAACATGAAGAGCCTGAAAAGTAGTGAAAAATATGAAGAGCTTCAAAAGGTGTCAAAAATATGAGGAGCATGAAACGGTCTGAAAAATCGGAGGAGCATGAAGCGTTGTTGAAAAACATGAAGAGCCTGAAAAGGTGTGAGAAATATGAAGAGCTTCAAAAGGTGTTAAAATTATGAGTAGCATGAAACGGTCTGCCAAAAAGGAGGAGCATGAAGTGGTGTTGAAAAAGATGAAGAGCCTTAAAAGGTGTTAAAAATATGAAAGCATCAAAAGGTGTCAAAATTATGAGGAGCATGAAACGGTCTGAAAAATAGGAGGAGCATGAAGCGCTGTTGAATATCATAAAGAGCCTGAAAAGTTGTGAAAAATATGAAGAGCTTCAAAAGGTGTGAAATATATGAGGAGAATGAAACGGTCTGAAAAATAGGAGGAGCATGAAGCGGTTTGCAGAAACATGAAGAGCATGAAAAGGTGTGAAAAATATGAAGAGCTTCAAAAGATTTGAAATACATGAGGAGCATGAAACGGGCTGAAAAATAAGAGAAGCATGAAGTGCTGTGGAAAAACATGAAGAGCCTGAAAAGCTGTGAAAAATATGAAGAGCTTCAAAAGGTGTGAAATACATGAGGAGCATGAAATGGGCTGAAAAATCGGAGAAGCATGAAGTGGTGTTTAAAAATATGAAGAGCTTGAAAAGGTGTGAAAAATATGAAGACCTTCAAAAGGTGTCAAAAATGAGATGAGCATGAAACGGTCTGAAAAATAGGAGGATCATGAAACGGTGTTGAAAAACATGAAGAGCCTGAAAAGATGTGAAAAATATGAAGAGCTACAAAAGGTGTCAAAATTATGAGGAGCATGAAACGTTCTGAAAAATAGGAGGAGCATCAACCTGTGTTCAAAAACATGAAGAGCCTGAAAAGGTGTGAAAAATATGAAAAGCTTCAAAAGGTGTCAAAAATGAGATGAGCATGAACCCGTCTGAAAAATAGGAGGAGCATGAAGCGGTGTTGAAAGACATGAAGAGCCTGAAAAGGTGTGAGAAATATGAAGAGCTTCAAAAGGTGTCAAAAATTTGAGGAGAATGAAACGGTCTGCAAAAAAGTAGGAGCATGAAGTGATGTTGAAAAACTTGAAGAGCATGAAAAGGTGTGAAAAATATTAAGAGGTTCAAAGTTGTGAAATACATGAGGATCATGAAATGGTGTGAAAAAGTGGAGGAGCATGAAGCAGAGTTCGAAAACATGAAGAGCCTGAAAAGGTTTGAAAAATATGAAGAGCTCAAAAAGTGTCAAAAATATGAGGAGCATGAAACGATCTGAAAAATACCAGGAGCATGAAGCAGTGTTCAAAAACATGAAGAGCTTCAAAAGGTGTGAAAAATATGAGGAGCATGAAACTGTCTGAAAAATCGGAGGAGCATGAAGCGGTGTTGAAAAACATGAAGAGCCTGAAAATGTGTGAAAAATATGAAGAGCTTCAAACGGTGTCAGAAATATGAGGAGCATGAAATGGTCTGAAAAATTGGAGGAGCATGAAGCGGTGTTGAAAAACATGAAGAGCCTTAAAAGGTGTGAAAAAAATGAAGAGCTTCAAAAGGTGTCAAAAATATGAGGAGCATGAAACGGTCTGAAAAATATGAGCAGCATGAAGCGGTGTTGAAAAACATGAAGAGCCTGAAAAGGTGTGAAAAATATGAAGAGCTTCAAAAGGTGTGAAATACATGAGGAGCATAAAACTCTCTGAAAAAGAGAAGGAGCATGAAGTGGTGTTCAAAAACATGAAGAGCCTGAAAAGGTGTGAAATATATGAAGAGCTTCAAAAGGTTTGAAAAATATGAGGAGCATGATATGGTTTGAAAAATAGGATTAGCATGAAGCGGTGTTCAAAAACATGAAGAGCCTGAAAAGTTGTGAAAAATATGAAAACCTTCAAAGGTGTCAAAAATGAGATGAGCATGAAACGGTCTGAAAAATAGGACGTGCATGAAGCGGTGTTGAAAAACATGAAGAGCCTGAAAAGTAGTGAAAAATATGAAGAGCTTCAAAAGGTGTCAAAAATATGAGGAGCATGAAACGGTCTGAACAATAGGAGAAGCATGAAGCGGTGTTCAAAAACATGAAGAGCCTGAAAAGTTGTGAAAAATATGAAAGCCTTCAAAGGTGTCAAAAATGAGATGAGCATGAAACGGTCTGAAAAATAGGACGTGCATGAAGCGGTGTTGAAAAACATGAAGAGCCTGAAAAGTAGTGAAAAATATGAAGAGCTTCAAAAGGTGTCAAAAATATGAGGAGCATGAAACGGTCTGAACAATAGGAGAAGCATGAAGCGGTGTTCAAAAACATGAAGAGCCTGAAAAGGGGTGAAAAATATGAAGAGCTTCAAAAGGTGTCAAAAATATGAGGAGCATGAAACGGTCTGAAAAATCGGAGGAGCATGAAGCGTTGTTGAAAAACATGAAGAGCCTGAAAAGGTGTGAGAAATATGAAGAGCTTCAAAAGGTGTTAAAAGTATGAGTAGCATGAAACGGTCTGCAAAAAAGGAGGAGCATGAAGTGGTGTTGAAAAAGATGAAGAGCCTGAAAAGGTGTTAAAAATATGAAAGCATCAAAAGGTGTCAAAATTATGAGGAGCATGAAACGGTCTGAAAAATAGGAGGAGCATGAAGCGCTGTTGAATATCATAAAGAGCCTGAAAAGTTGTGAAAAATATGAAGAGCTTCAAAAGATGAGAAAAACATGAAGAGCTTCAAAAGGTGTCAAAATGAGATGAGCATGAAAAGGTCTGAAAAATAGGAGGAGCATGAAGTCGTGTTGAATAAAAGGAAAAGTCTGAAAAAGTGTGAAATATATGAAGAGCTTCAAAAGGTGTCAAAAATATGAGGAGAATGAAACGGTCTGAAAAATAGGAGGAGCATGAAGCGATGTTGAAAAACCTGAATTGTCTGAAAACGTGTGGAAAATATGAAGAGATTCATAAATGTGAAAAATATGAAGAGCTTCAAAAGGTGTGAAAAATCTGAAGAGCTTCAAAAGGTTTCAAAAAAGAGATGAGCATGAAAAGGTCTGAAAAATAGGAGGAGCATGAAGCGGTGTTGAAAATCATTAAGAGCCTGAAAAGGTGTGAAAAATATGAAGAGCTTCAAAAGGTGTCAAAATATGAGGAGCATGAAACAATCTGAAAAATAGGAGGAGCATGAAGCGGTGTTCAAAAATATGAAGAGCCTGAAAAGGTGTGAAATATATGAAGAGCTTCAAAAGGTGTCAAAAATATGAGGAGCATGAAACGGTCTGAAAAATAGGAGGAACATGAAGCGGTGTTCAAAAACATGAAAAGCCTGAAAAGGTGTGAAAAATATGAACAGCTTCAAAAGGTGTCAAAAATATGAGGAGCATGAAACGTTCTGAAAAATAGGACGAGCATGAAGCAGTGATAAAAAACATGAAGTGCCTGAAAAGGTGTGAAATATATGAAGAGTTCCTAAAGGTGTCAAAAATATGAGGAGCACCAAACGGTCTCAAAAATTGGAGGAGCATGAAGTGGTGTTGAAAAACATGAAGAGCCTGAAAAGGTGTGAAAAATATGAAGAGCTTCAAAAGGTGTCAAAAATGAGATGAGCATGAAACGGTCTGAAAAATAGGAGGAGCATGAGCGGTGTTGAAAAACATGAAGAGCCTGAAAAGGTGTGAAAAATATGAAGAGCTTCAAAAGGTGTGAAATACATGAGGAGCATGAAACTCTCTGAAAAATAGGAGGAGCATGAAGCGATGTTCAAAAACATGAAGAGCCAGAAAATGTGTGAAAAATATGAAGAGCTTCAAAAGGTGTCAAAAATATGAGGAGAATGAAACGGTCTGAAAAATAGGAGGAGCATGAAGCTGTGTCGAAAAACATGAAGAGCCTGAAAAGGTTTGAAAAATATGAAGAGCTTCAAAAGGTGTCTAAAATATGAGGAGAATGAAACGGTCTGAAAAATAGGAGGAGCATGAAGCAGAGTTCGAAAACATGAAGAGCCTGAAAAGGTTTGAAAAATATGAAGAGCTCAAAAAGTGTCAAAAATATGAGGAGCATGAAACGATCTGAAAAATACGAGGAGCATGAAGCAGTGTTCAAAAACATGAAGAGCTTCAAAAGGTATGAAAAATATGAGAGCTTCAAAAGGTGTCAAAAATATGAGGAGCATGAAACGGTCTGATAAATAGGAGGAACATGAAGCGGTGTTCAAACACATGAAGAGCCTGAAAATGTGTGAAAATTATGAAGATCTTCAAAAGGTGTCAAAATTATGAGGAACATGAAACGGTTTGAAAAATAGGAGGAGCATGAAACGGTGTTGAAAAACATGAAGAGCCTGAAAAGGTGTGAAAAATATGAAGAGCTTCAAAATCTTTGAAAAATATGAAGAGCTTTCAAAGGTGTGAAATACATGAGGAGCATGAAACTCTCTGAAAAATAGGAGGAGCCTGAAATGGTGTTCAAAAACATGAATAGACTGAAAACGTGTGAAAAATATGAACAGCTTCAAAAGGTGTCAAAAATATGAGGAGCATGAATCGGTCTGAAAAATATGAGCAGCATGAAGCGGTGTTGAAAAACATGAAGAGCCTTAAAAGGTGTGAAAAAATTGAAGAGCTTCAAAAGGTGTCAAAAATATGAGGAGCATGAAACGGTCTGAAAAATAGGAGGAGCATGAAGCTGTGTCGAAAAACATGAAGAGCCTGAAAATGTGTGAAAAATATGAAGAGCTTCAAAAGGTGTGAAATACATGAGGAGCATGAAACTCTCTGAAAAATAGGAGGAGCATGAAGCGATGTTCAAAAACATGAAGAGCCTGAAAATGTGTGAAAAATATGAAGAGCTTCAAAAGGTGTCAAAAATATGAGGAGAATGAAACGGTCTGAAAAATAGGAGGAGCATGAAGCTGTGTCGAAAAACATGAAGAGCCTGAAAATGTGTGAAAAATATGAAGAGCTTCAAAAGGTGTCAAAAATATGAGGAGAATGAAACGGTCTGAAAAATAGGAGGAGCATGAAGCTGTGTCGAAAAACATGAAGAGCCTGAAAAGGTGTGAAAAATATGAAGAGCTTCAAAAGGTGTCAAAAATATGAGGAGCATGAAACGGTCTGAAAAATATGAGGAACATGAAGCGGTGTTCAAACACATGAAGAGCCTGAAAATGTGTGAAAATTATGAAGATCTTCAAAAGCTGTCAAAATTATGAGGAGCATGAAACTCTCTGAAAAATAGGAGGAGCATGAAACGCTGTTGAAAAACATGAAGAGCCTGAAAAGGTGTGAAAAATATGAAGAGCTTCAAAATCTTTGAAAAATATGAAGAGCTTTCAAAGGTGTGAAATACATGAGGAGCATGAAACTCTCTGAAAAATAGGAGGAGCCTGAAATGGTGTTCAAAAACATGAATAGACTGAAAACGTGTGAAAAATATGAAGAGCTTCAAAAGATGTGAAAAATATGAGGAGCATGATACGGTCTGAAAAATAGGAGGAGCATGAAGCTCTGTTCAAAAACATGAAGAGCCTGAAAAGTTGTGAAAAATATGAAAGGCTTCAAAAGGTGTGAAAAATATGAGGAGCATGAAACTGTCTGAAAAATCGGAGGAGCATGAAGCGGTGTTGAAAAACATGAAGAGTCTGAAAATGTGTGAAAAATATGAAGAGCTTCAAACGGTGTCAAAAATATGAGGAGCATGAAATGGTCTGAAAAATTGGAGGAGCATGAAGCGGTGTTGAAAAACATGAAGAGCCTGAAAAGGTGTGAAAAATATGAAGAGCTTCAAAAGGTGTGAAATACATGAGGAGCATAAAACTCTCTGAAAAAGAGAAGGAGCATGAAGTGGTGTTGAAAAACATGAAGAGCCTGAAAAGGTGTGAAATATATGAAGAGCTTCAAAAGGTTTGAAAAATATGAGGAGCATGATATGGTTTGAAAAATAGGATTAGCATGAAGCGGTGTTCAAAAACATGAAGAGCCTGAAAAGTTGTGAAAAATATGAAAACCTTCAAAGGTGTCAAAAATGAGATGAGCATGAAACGGTCTGAAAAATAGGACGTGCATGAAGCGGTGTTGAAAAACATGAAGAGCCTGAAAAGTAGTGAAAAATATGAAGAGCTTCAAAAGGTGTCAAAAATATGAGGAGCATGAAACGGTCTGAACAATAGGAGAAGCATGAAGCGGTGTTCAAAAACATGAAGAGCCTGAAAAGGGGTGAAAAATATGAAGAGCTTCAAAAGGTGTCAAAAATATGAGGAGCATGAAACGGTCTGAAAAATCGGAGGAGCATGAAGCGTTGTTGAAAAACATGAAGAGCCTGAAAAGGTGTGAGAAATATGAAGAGCTTCAAAAGGTGTTAAAAGTATGAGTAGCATGAAACGGTCTGCAAAAAAGGAGGAGCATGAAGTGGTGTTGAAAAAGATGAAGAGCCTGAAAAGGTGTTAAAAATATGAAAGCATCAAAAGGTGTCAAAATTATGAGGAGCATGAAACGGTCTGAAAAATAGGAGGAGCATGAAGCGCTGTTGAATATCATAAAGAGCCTGAAAAGTTGTGAAAAATATCAAGAGCTTCAAAAGATGAGAAAAACATGAAGAGCTTCAAAAGGTGTCAAATGAGATGAGCATGAAAAGGTCTGAAAAATAGGAGGAGCATGAAGTCGTGTTGAATAAAAGGAAAAGTCTGAAAAAGTGTGAAATATATGAAGAGCTTCAAAAGGTGTCAAAAATATGAGGAGAATGAAACGGTCTGAAAAATAGGAGGAGCATGAAGCGATGTTGAAAAACATGAATTGTCTGAAAACGTGTGGAAAATATGAAGAGATTCATAAATGTGAAAAATATGAAGAGCTTCAAAAGGTGTGAAAAATCTGAAGAGCTTCAAAAGGTGTCAAAAAAGAGATGAGCATGAAAAGGTCTGAAAAATAGGAGGAGCATGAAGCGGTGTTGAAAATCATTAAGAGCCTGAAAAGGTGTGAAAAATATGAAGAGCTTCAAAAGGTGTCAAAATATGAGGAGCATGAAACAATCTGAAAAATAGGAGGAGCATGAAGCGGTGTTCAAAAATATGAAGAACCTGAAAAGGTGTGAAATATATGAAGAGCTTCAAAAGGTGTCAAAAATATGAGGAGCATGAAACGGTCTGAAAAATAGGAGGAACATGAAGCGGTGTTCAAAAACATGAAAAGCCTGAAAAGGTGTGAAAAATATGAACAGCTTCAAAAGGTGTCAAAAATATGAGGAGCATGAAACGTTCTGAAAAATAGGACGAGCATGAAGCAGTGATAAAAAACATGAAGTGCCTGAAAAGGTGTGAAATATATGAAGAGTTCCTAAAGGTGTCAAAAATATGAGGAGCACCAAACGGTCTCAAAAATAGGAGGAGCATGAAGTGGTGTTGAAAAACATGAAGAGCCTGAAAAGGTGTGAAAAATATGAAGAGCTTCAAAAGGTGTCAAAAATGAGATGAGCATGAAACGGTCTGAAAAATAGGAGGAGCATGAGCGGTGTTGAAAAACATGAAGAGCCTGAAAAGGTGTGAAAAATATGAAGAGCTTCAAAAGGTGTGAAATACATGAGGAGCATGAAACTCTCTGAAAAATAGGAGGAGCATGAAGCGATGTTCAAAAACATGAAGAGCCAGAAAATGTGTGAAAAATATGAAGAGCTTCAAAAGGTGTCAAAAATGTGAGGAGAATGAAACGGTCTGAAAAATAGGAGGAGCATGAAGCTGTGTCGAAAAACATGAAGAGCCTGAAAAGGTGTGAAATATATGAAGAGCTTCAAAAGGTGTCAAAAATATGAGGAGCATGAAACGTTCTGAAAAATAGGACGAGCATGAAGCAGTGATAAAAAACATGAAGTGCCTGAAAAGGTGTGAAAAATATGAAGAGTTCCTAAAGGTGTCAAAAATATGCAGAGCACCAAACGGTCTCAAAAATAGGAGGAGCATGAAGTGGTGTTGAAAAATATGAAGAGCCTGAAAATGAGTGAAAAATATGAAGAGCTTCAAAAAGTGTCAAAAATATGAGGAGCATGATACGGTTTGAAAAATAGGAGGAGCATGAAGCGGTGTTGAAAAACATGAAGAGTGTGAAAACGTGTGAAAAAATGAAGAGCTTCAAAAATATTAAAAATATGAAGAGCTTCAAAAGTTTTGAAAAATATGAAGAGATTAAAAAGGTGTCAAAAATGAGATGAGCATGAAACGGTCTGAAAAATAGGAGGAGCATGAGCGGTGTTGAAAATCATGAAGAGCCTGAAAAGGTGTGAAAAATATGAAGAGCTTCAAAAGGTGTGAAATACATGAGGAGCATGAAACTCTCTGAAAAATAGGAGGAGCATGAAGCGATGTTCAAACACATGAAGAGCCTGAAAATGTGTGAAAAATATGAAGAGCTTCAAAAGGTGTCAAAATTGAGATGAGCATGAAACAGTCTGAAAAATAGGAAGAGCATGAAGCGGTTTTGAAAAACATTAAGAGCTGAAAACGTGTGAAAAATATGAAGAGCTTCAAAAGGTGTCAAAAATGAGATGAGCATGAAACGGTCTGAAAAATAGGAAGAGCATGAAGCGGTGTTGAAAAACATTAAGAGCTGAAAACGTATGAAAAATATGAAGAGCTTCAAAAGGTGTCAAAAATGAGATGAGCATGAAACGGTCTGAAAAATAGGAAGAGCATGAAGCGGTGTTGAAAAACATTAAGAGCTGAAAACGTGTGAAAAATATGAAGAGCTTCAAAAGGTGTCAAAAATATGAGGAGCATGAAACGGTCTGAAAAATAGGAGGAGCATGAAACGGTGACCAAAAACATGAAGAGCCTGAAAAGGTGTGAAAAATATGAAGAGCTTCAAAAGCTGTGAAATACATGAGGAGCATGAAACGGGCTGAAAAATAGGAGAAGCATGAACTGGTGTGGAAAAATATGAAGAGCCTGAAAATGTGTGAAAAATATGAAAAGCTTCAAAAGGTGTCAAAAATGAGATGAGCATGAAACGGTCTGAAAAATTGGAGGATCATGAAATGGTCTTGAAAAACATGAAGAGCCTGAAAAGATGTGAAAAATATGAAAAGCTTCAAAAAGTGTCAAAAATATGAGGAGCATGAAACGGTCTGAAAAATAGAAGGAGCATGAAGCTGTGTTCAAAAATATGAAGAGCCTGAAAAGGTGTGAAAAATATGAAGAGCTTCAAAAGTTGTCAAAAATATGAGGAGCATGAAACGGTCTGAAAAATAGGACGAGCATGAAGCTGTGTTCAAAAACATGAAGATCTTAAAAGGGTGTGAAAAATATGAAGAGCTTCAAAAGGTGTGAAAAATATGAGGAGCATGAAACGGTCTGAAAAATAGAAGCAGCATGAAACGGTTTTGAAAAACATGAAGAGCCTGAAAACTTGTGAAAAATATGAAGAGCTTTAAAAGGTGTGAAAAATATGAAGAGCTTCAAAAGTGACAAAAATGAGAAGAGCATGAAACGGTCTGAAAAATAGGAGGAGCATGAAGTGGTGGAGAAAAACATGAAGAGCCTGAAAATGTGTGAAAAATATGAAGAGCTTCAAAATGTTGCAAAAATATGAAGAGCATGAAACGGTCTGAAAATCAGGAGGATCATGAAGCGGTGTTCAAAAACATGAAGAGCCTGAAAAGGTGTGAAAAATATGAAGAGCTCAAAAAGTGTCAAAAATATGAGGAGCATGAAACGACCTGAAAAATACGAGGAGCATGAAGCAGTGTTCAAAAACATGAAGAGGTTCAAAAGGTATGAAAAATATGAGAGCTTCAAAAGGTGTCAAAAATATGAGGAGCATGAAACGGTCTGAAAAATAGGAGGAACATGAAGCGGTGTTCAAACACATGAAGAGCCTGAAAATGTGTGAAAATTATGAAGATCTTCAAAAGGTGTCAAAATTGTGAGGAACATGAAACGGTTTGAAAAATAGGAGGAGCATGAAACGGTGTTGAAAAACATGAAGAGCCTGAAAAGGTGTGAAAAAAATGAAGAGCTTCAAAAGGTGTCAAAAATATGAGGAGCATGAAAAGGTCTGAACAAAAGGAGGAGCATGAAGCGTTGTTGAAGAACATGAAGAGCCTGCAAAGGTGTGAAAAATATGAAGAGCTTCAAAAGGTGTCAAAAATATGAGGAGCATGAAACAGTCTGAAATATAGAGGGGCATGAAACGGTGTTCAAAAGCATGAAGAGCCTGAAAAGGTGTGAAAAATATGAAGAGCTTCAAAAGGTGTGAAAAATATGAAGAGATTCAAAAGGTGTGAAAAATATGAAGAGCTTCAAATAATGTGAAATATATGAGGAGCATGAAATGGTCTGAAAAATAGGAGGAGCATGAAACGGTGTTCAAAAACATGAAGAACCTGAAAAGGTGTGAAATATATGAAGAGCTTGAAAAGGTGTCAAATATATGAGGAGCATGAAACGGTCTGAAAAATAGGAGGAGCATGAAGCGGTGTTGAAAAACATGAAGAGCCTGAAAAGGTGTGAAAAATATGAAGAGCATCAAAAGGTGTGAAAAATATGAGGAGCATGAAACGGTCTGAAAAATAGGAGGAGCATGAAGCGGTGTTGAAAAACATGAAGAGCCTGAAAAAGTGTGAAAAATATGAAGAGCATCAAAAGGTGTGAAAAATATGAGGAGCAGGAAACGGTCTGAAAAATAAGAGGAGCATGAAGCCGTGTTGAAAAACATGTAGAGCCTGAAAAGGTGTAAAAAATATGAAGAGCTTCAAAAGGTGTCAAAAATAAGAGGAGCATGAAACGGTCTGAAAAAGAGGAGGAGCAAGAAGTGGTGCTGAAAAACATGAAGAGCCTAAAAGGTGTGAAAAATATGAAAGGCTTCAAAAGATGTCACAAATACGAGGAGCATGAAACGGTCTGAAAAATAGGAGGAGCATGAAACGGTGTTCAAAAACATGAAGAGCCTGAAAAGGTGTGAAGAATATGAAGAGCTTCAAAAGGTGTGAAATACATGAGGAGCATGAAACGGTCTGAAAAATAGGAGGAGCATGAAGCTGTGTTGAAAAACATTAAGAGCCTGAAAAGATGTGAAAATTATGAAGAGCTTCAAAAGGTGTCAAAAATATGAGGAGCATGAAACGGTCTGAAAAATAGGAGGAGCATGAAGTGGTGTTGAAAAATATGAAGAGCCTTAAAAGGTGTGAAATATATGAAGAGCTTCAAAATGTGTCAAAATTATGAGGAGTATGAAACCGTCTGAAAAATAGGAGCAGCATGAAACGCTGTTCAAAAACATGAAGAGACTGAAAAGGTGTGAAAAATATGAAGAGCTTCAAATGGTGTGAAATACCTGAGGAGTTTGAAACGGTCTGAAAATTGTAGGAGCATGAAGCGTTGTTCAAAAACATGAAGAGCCTGAAAAGGTGTAAAATATGAAGAGCTTCAAAAGGTGTGAAAAATAGGAGGAGCATGAAGCGTTGTTGAAAAACATGAAGAGCCTGAAAATGTGTGAAATATATGAAGACCTTCAAAAGGTGTGAAAAATAGGAGGAACATGAAACGGTGCTCAAAAACATGAAGAGCCTGAAAAGGTGTGAAAAATATGAAGAGCTTCAAAAGGTGTGAAATACATGAGGAGCATGAAACTGTCTGAAAAATAAGAGGAGCATGAAGCTGTGTTGAAAAACATGTAAAGACTGAAAAGGTGTAAAAAATATGAAGAGCTTCAAAAGTTGTGAAACATATGAGGAGCATGAAACGGTCTGAAAAATAGGAGGAGCAAGAAACTGTTTTCAAAAACATGAAGAGCCTCAAAAGGTGTGAAAAATGTGAAGAGCGTCAAACTGTGTCAAAAATATGAGGAGCATGAAACGGTCTGAAATATAGGAGGAGCGTGAAAAGGTGTTAAAAAAAATATGAAGAGCTTCAAAAGGTGTGAAACATATGAGGAGCATGAAACGGTCTGAAAAATCGGAGAAGCATGAAGTGGTGTTGAAAAATATGAACAGCCTGAAAAGGTGTGAAAAATATGAAGAGCTTCAAAGGTGTCAAAATTATGAGGAGCATGAAACGGTCTGAAATATAGGAGGAGCATGAAAAGTTGTTAAAAAATATGAAGAGCCTGAAAAGGTGTGAAAAATATGAAAAGCTTCAAATGGTGTCAAAAATATGAGGAGAATGAAACGGTCTGAAAATTAGGAGGAGCATGAAGCGGTGTTGAAAAACATGAAGAGCCTGAAAATGTGTGAAATATATGAAGAGCCTCAAAGGTGTCAAAAATATGAGGACCAAGAAACGGTCTGAAAAATAGGAGGAGCTTGAAGCGGTGTTGAAAAATATGAAGAGCCTGAAAAGGTGTGAAATATATGAAGAGCTTCAAAAGGTGTCAAAAATATAAGGAGCATGAAACGGTATGAAATATAGGAGGAGCAAGAAAGGGGTTAAAAAACATGAAGAGCTTCAAAAGGTGTGAAACATATGAGGAGCATGAAACGGTCTGAAAAATAGGAAGATCATGAAATGGTGTTCATACACTTGAAGAGCCTGGAAAGGTGTGAAAAAAATGAAGAGCTTCAAAAAGGTGTCAAAAATATGAGGAGGGTGAAAGGGTCTGGAAAACATGAGGAGCAAGAAACTGTTTTCAAAAACATGAAGAGCCTCAACAGTTGTGAAAAATATGAAGAGCTTCAAACTGTGTCAAATATATGAGAAACATGAAAAGGTCTGAAAAATAGGAGGAGCATGAAGTGGTGTTGAAAACCATGAAGAGCCTGAAAGGTGTGAAAAATATGAAGAACTTCAAAAGGTGTCAAAAATATAAGGAGCATGAAACGATCTGAAAAATAGGAGGAGCATGAAGTGGTGTTGAAAAACATGAAGAGTCTGAAAAGGTGTGAAAAATATGAAGAACTTCAAAAGGTGTCAAATATATGAGGAGCATGAAACGGTCTGAAAAATAGGAAGATCATGAAATGGTGTTCATACACTTGAAGAGCCTGGAAAGGTGTGAAAAAAATGAAGAGCTTCAAAAAGGTGTCAAAAATATGAGGAGGGTGAAAGGGTCTGGAAAACATGAGGAGCAAGAAACTGTTTTCAAAAACATGAAGAGCCTCAACAGTTGTGAAAAATATGAAGAGCTTCAAACTGTGTCAAATATATGAGAAACATGAAAAGGTCTGAAAAATAGGAGGAGCATGAAGTGGTGTTGAAAACCATGAAGAGCCTGAAAAAGGTGTGAAACATATGAGGAGCATGAAACGGTTTGAAAAATAGGCGGAGCATGAAGCGGTCTTGAAAAACATGAAAAGCCTGAAAAGGTATGAAAAATATGAAGAGCTTCAAAAGGTCTCAAAAATATGAAGTGCATGAAACGGTCTGAAAATTAGGAGGAGCATGAAGCGGTGAGGAAAAACATGAGGAGCCTGAAAAGGTGTGAAAAATATGAAGTGCTCTAAAAGGTGACAAAAATAGGAGGAGCATGAAACGGTCTGAAAAATAGGAGGAGCCTGAAGCGGTGTTGAAAAACATGAAGAGCCTGAAAAGGTGTGAAAAATACGAAGAGCTTCAAAAGCTATCAAAAATATGAGGAGAATGAAACGGTCTGAAAAATATGAGGAGCATGAAGCTGTGTTGAAAAACTTGAAGAGCCTGAAAAGGTTTGAAATATATGAAGAGCTTCAAAGGTGTCAAAAATATGAGGAGCATGAAACGGTCTGGAAAATAGGAGGAGCATGAAGCGGTGCTGAAAAACATGAAGAGCCTGAAAAGGTGTGAAAAATATGAAGAGCTTCAAGAGGTATCAAAAATATGAGGAGCATGAAACGGTCGGAAATATAGGAGAAGTATGTAGCAGTGTTGAAAAATATGAAGAGCCTGAAAAGGTGAAAAATATGAAGAGCTTCAAAAGGTGTCAAAATATGAGGAGCATGAAACGGTCTGAAAAATAGGAGGAGCATGAAATGGTCTGAAAATAGGAGGAGCATGAAGTGTTGTTGAAAATCATGAAGAGCCTGAAAAAGGAGTGAAACATATGAGGAGCATGAAACGGTCTGAAAAATAGGAGAAGCATGAAGTGGTGTTCAAAAACATGAAGAGCATGAAAAGGTGTGAAAAATATGAAGAGCTTCAAAACTTGTCAAAAATATGAGGAGCATGAAACAGTCTGAAAAATAGGAGGAGCATGAAGCGGAGTTGAGAAAAATGAAGAGTCTGAAAAGGTGTGAAAAAAAGGAAGAGATTCAAAAAGTGTCAAAAATATGAGGAGCATGAAACGGTCTGAAAAATAGGAGGAGAAAGAAATGGTGATCAAATACATGAAGAGCCTGAAAAGGTGTGAAAAATATGAAGAGCTTCAAAAGGTGTCAAAAATATGAGAAGCATGAAACGGTCTGAAAAATAGGAGGAGCATGAAGCGGTGTTCAAAACATGAAGAGCCTGAAAAGGTGTGAAAAATATGAGGAGCTTGAAAATGTGTGAAATATATGAAGAGCTTAAAAAGGTGTCAAAAATGAGATGAGCATGAAACGGTCTGAAAAATAAAGGAGCATGAAATGGTGATCAAAACGTGAAGAGCCTGAAAAGGTGTGAAATATTTGAAGAGCTTCAAAAGGTGTGAAATACATGAGGAGCATGAAACGGGCTGAAAAATAGGAGAAGCATGAAGTGGTGTGGAAAAACATGAAGAGCCTGAAAAGGTGTGAAAAATATGAAGAGCTTCAAAAGGTGAGAAATACATGAGGAGCATGAAACTCTCGGAAAAATAGAAGGAGCATGAAGCAGTGTTCAAAAACATGAAGAGCCTGAAAAGGTGTGAAAATATGAAGAGCTTGAAAAGGTGTGAAAAATATGAAGAGCTTCAAAAGGTGTGAAATATATGAGGAGCATGAAACGGTCTGAAAAATAGGAGGAGTATGCAGCGGTTAAAAAACATGAAGAGCCTGAAAAGGTGTGAAAAATACGAAGAGCTTCAAAAGGTGTCAAAATTACAAGGAGCATGAAACGGTCTGAAAAATAGGAGGAGCATGAAGCGGTGTTCAAAAATATGAAGAGCCTGAAAAGGTGTGAAAATTATGAAGAGCTTCAAAAGGTGTCAAAAATATGAGGTGCATGAAATGGTCTGAAAAAGAGGAGGACCATGAAGCGGTGTTCAAAAACATGAAGAGCCTTTAAAGGTGTGAAAAATATGAAGAGCTTCAAAAGGTGTCAAAAATATGAGAAGCATGAAACGGTCTGAAAAATAGGAGGAGCATGAAGCGGTGTTGAAAAACATGAGGAGGCTGAGAACTTGTGAAAAATATGAAGAGCTTCAAAAGGTTTCAAAAATATGAGGAGCATGAAAGGGTCTGAAAAATAGGAGGAGCAAGAAACGGTGATCAAAAAAATGGAGAGCCTAAAAAGGTGTGAAAAATATGACGAGCTTCAAAAGGTGTGAAAACTATGAGGAGCATGAAACGGTCTGAAAAATAGGAGGAGCAAGAAACGGTGATCAAAAACATGGAGAGCCTTAAAAGGTGTGAAAAATATGACGAGCTTCAAAAGGTGTGAAAAACATGATGAGCATGAAACGGGCTGAAAAATAGGAGAAGCATGAAGTGGTGTTGAAAAACATGAAGAGCCTGAAAAAGTGTGAAAAATATAAAGAGCTTCAGAAGGTGTGAAAAATATGAAGAGCTTCAACAGGTGTCAAAAATTAGATGAGCATGAAATGGTCTGAAAAAGTGGAGGAGCAAGAAGTAGTGTTGAAAAAAATGAAGAGCATGAAAAGGTGTGAAAAATATGAAAAGCTTCAAAAGGTGTCAAAAATATGAGGAGCATGAAACGGTCTGAAAAATAGGTGGAGCATGAAGCGGTGCTGAAAAATATGAAGAGCCTGGAAAGGTGTGCAAAATATGAAGAGCTTCAAAACGTGTGAAATATATGAAGAGCTTGAAAAGGTGTCGACAATGACATGAGCATGAAACGGTCTGATAAATAGGAGGAGCATGAAACGGTGATCAAAAACATGAAGAGCCTGAAAAGGTGTGAAAAATATGAAGAGCTTCAGAAGGTGTCAAGAGTATGAGGAGCACGAAACAGTCTGAAAAATATGAGGAGCATGAAGCGGTGTTCAAAAACATGAGGAGCCTGAAAACGTGTGGAAAATATGAAGAGCTTCAAAAGGTGTGAAAAATATGAAGAGCTTCAAAAGGTGTGAAAAATATGAGGAGCATGAAACGGTCTGACAAATAGGACGAGCATGAAGAGGTTTTGAAAAAAAAGAAGAGCCTGAAAAGGTGTGAAATATATGAAGAGATCCAAAAGGTGTCAAAAATATGAGGAGAATGAAACGGTCTGAAAAATAGGAGGAGCATGAAGGGGTGTTCAAAAATATGAAGAGCCTGAAAAGGGGTGAAAAATATGAAGAGCTTCAAAAGTTGTCAAAATATGAGGAGCATGAAACGGTCTGAAAAATAGGAGGAGCATGAAATGCTGATCAAACACATGAAGGGCCTGAAAAGTTTTGAAAAATATAAAGCGCTTCAAAAGGTGTGAAATACATTTGGACATGAAACGGTCTGAAAAATAGGAGGAGCATGAGGCGGTTTTCAAATACATGAAGAGCCTGAAAAGTGTGAAAAATATGAAGTGCTTCAAAAGGTGTCAAAAACAGGAGGAGCATGAAACGGTGTAAAATAGGAGGAGAATGAAGCTGTGTTGAAAAACAAGAAGAGCCTGAAAAGGTGTGAAATATATGAATAGCTTCAAAAGGTGTAACAAACATGAGGACCATGAAACAGTTTGAAAAATAGGAATAGCATGAAACGGTGGTCAAAAACATGAAGAGCTTCAAAAGGTGTCAAAAATCGATGAGCAGGAAATGGTCTGAAAAATAGGAGGAGCATGAAGTGGTGTTAAAAACATGAAGAGCCTGAAAAGGTGTGAAATATATGAAGAGCTTCAAAAGGTGTCAAAAATATGAGGAGAATGAAACGGTCTGAAAAATAGGAGGAGCATGAAGTGGTGTTGAAAAACATGAAGAGCCTGAAAAGTGTGAAAAATATGAAGAGCTTCAAAAGGTGTCAAAAATATGAGGAGCATGAAACGGTCTGAAAAATAGGAGGAGCATGAAGCGGTGTTGAAAAACATGAAGAAGCTGAAAAGATGTGAAAAAATATGAAGAGCTTCAAAATGTGTGAAGAATATGAAGAGCTTCAAAAGGTGTCAAAAATGAGATGAGCATGAAACGGTCTGAAAAAAAGGAGGAGCATGAAGTGGTGTTGAAAAAAATAGAAGAGCCTGAAAAGGTGTGAAATATTTGAAGAGCTTCAAAACCTGTCAAAAATATGAGGAGCATGAAACGGTCTGAAAAATAGGAGGAGCATGAAGGGGTGTTGAAAAACATGAAGAGCCTAAAATGCTGTGAAAAATATGAAGAGCTTCAAAAGGTGTCAAAAATATGAGGAGCATGAAAAGGTCTGAAAAATAGGAGGAGCCTGAAGCGGTGTTGAAAAACATGAAGAGCCTAAAATGCTGTGAAAAATATGAAGAGCTTCAAAAGGTGTCAAAATATGAGGAGCATGAAAAGGTCTGAAAAATAGGACGAGCATGAAGCTGTGTTGAAAAACATGAAGAGCCTGAAAAGGTGTGAAAAATATGAAGAGCTTCAAAAGGTGTGAAAAATATGAAGAGCTTCAAAAGGTGTCAAAAATATGAGGAGCATGAAACGCTCTGAAATATAGGAGGAGCATGAAGTGGTGTTCAAAAACATGAAGAGCCTGAAAAGCTGTGAAAAATATAAAGAGATTAAAAGGTGTCAAAAATATGAGGAGCATGAAACGGTCTGAAACATAGGAGGAGCAAGAAACGGTGATCAAAAACATGAACAGCCTGAAAAGGTGTGAAAAATATGACGAGCTTCAAAAGGTGTGAAAAACATGAGGAGCATGAAACGGGCTGAAAAATAGGAGAAGCATGAAGTGGTGTTGAAAAACATGAAGAGCCTGAAAAAGTGTGAAAAATATGAAGAGCTTCAGAAGGTGTGAAAAATATGAAGAACTTCAACAGGTGTCAAAAATTAGATGAGCATGAAACGGTCTGAAAAATTGGAGGAGCAAGAAGTAGTGTTGAAAAAAATGAAGAGCCTGAAAAGGTGTGAAAAATATGAAAAGCTTCAAAAGGTGTCAAAAATATGAGGAGCATGAAACGGTCTGAAAAATAGGTGGAGCATGAAGCGGTGTTGAAAAATATGAAGAGCCTGGAAAGGTGTGAAAAATGTGAAGAGCTTCAAAAGGTGTGAAATATATGAAGAGCTTCAAAAGGTGTCAAAAATTAGATGAGCATGAAACGGTCTGAAAAATAGGGGTAGCATGAAACGGTGATCAAAACATGAAGAGCCTGAAAAGGTGTAAAAAATATGACGAGCTTCAAAAGGTGTGAAAAACATGAGGAGCATGAAACGGGCTGAAAAATAGGAGAAGCATGAAGTGGTGTTGCAAAACATGAAGAGCCTGAAAAAGTGTGAAAAATATGAAGAGCTTCAGAAGGTGTGAAATATATGAATAGCTTCAACAGGTGTCAAAAATTAGATGAGCATGAAACGGTCTGAAAAATTGGAGGAGCAAGAAGTAGTGTTGAAAAAAATGAAGAGCCTGAAAAGGTTTGAAAAATATGAAAAGCTTCAAAAGGTGTAAAAATATGAGGAGCATGAAACGGGCTGAAAAATAGGAGGAGTTTGAAGAAGTGCTGAAAAACATGAAGAGCCTGAAAACGTGTGAAAAATATGAAGAGCTTCAAAAGGTGTGAAAAATGAGATGAGCATGAAACGGTCTTAAAATAGGAGGAGCGAGAAGCGGTGTTCAAAAATATGAAGAGCCTGAAAATGTGTGAAAAATATGAAGAGCTTCAAAAGGTGTGAAGAATATGAGGAGCATGAAACGGTCTGAAAAATAGGAGGATTATGAAGCAGTGTTCAAAAACATGAAGAGCCTGAAAATGTGTGAAAAATATTCAGAGCTTCAAAATGTGTCAAATATATGAGGAGCATGAAACGGTCTGAAAAATAGGAGGAGCAGGAAGTGGTGTTGAAAAACATGAAGAGCCAGAAAAGTGTGAAAAATATGAAGAGCTTCAAAAGGTGTCAAAAATACGAGGAGCATGAAACGGTCTGAAAAATAGGAGGAGCATGAAGCGGTGTTGAAAAACATGAAGAGCCTGAAAACGTGTGAAAAAATATGAAAAGCTTCAAAATGTGTGAAGAATATGAAGTGTTTCAAAAGGTGTCAAAAATGAGATGAGCATGAAATGGTCTGAAAAATAGGAGGAGCATGAAACGGTGTTGAAAAACATGAAGAGCTTGAAAAGGTGTGAAAAATATGAAGAGCTTCAAAAGGTGTCAATAATGAAATGAGCATGAAACGGTCTGAAAAATAAGAGGAGCATGAAGCGGTGTTCAAAAACATGAAGAGCCTGAAAAGATATGACAAATATGAAGAGCTTCAAAAGGTGTCAAAAATATGAGCAGAATGAAACGGTCTGAAAAATAGGAGGAGCATGAAACGGTCTGAAAAATAGGAGGAGCATGAAACGGTCTGAAAAATAGGAGGAGCATGAATCGGTGTTGAAAACATGAAGAGCATGAAAAGGTGTGAAAAATATGAACAGCTTCAAAAGGTATCAAAAATATGAGGAGCATGAAACGTTCTGAAAAATAGGAGGAAAAGGAAGCGGTTTTGAAAAACATGAAGAGCCTAAAATGCTGTGAAAAATATGAAGAGCTTCAAAAGGTGTCAAAAATGAGATGAGCATGAAATGGGCTGAAAAACAGGAGGAGCATGAAATGGTGTTGATAAACATGAAGAGCCTGAAAAGTTGTGAAATATATGAAGAGCTTCAAAAGGTGTCAAAAATATGAGGAGTATGAAACGGTCTGAAAAAGAAGAGGTGCATGAAGGGGTGTTCAAAAACATGAAGAGCATGAAAAGCTGTGAAAAATATGAAGAGCTTCAAAAGGTGTCAAAAATATGAGGAGCATGAAACGGTCTGAAAAATAGGAGGAGAATGAAGCACTGGTGAAAAACATGAAGAGTATGAAAAGGTGTGAAATATATGAAGAGCTTCAAAAGATGTCAAAAATATGAGGAGCATGAAACGGTGTGAAAAATAGGAGGAGCATGAATTGTTGTTGAAAAACATGAAGAGTCTGAAAAGGTTTGAAAAATATGAAGAGTTTCAAAAGGTGTCAAAATTATGAGGAGCATTAAACATTCTAAAAAATAGGAGAAGCATGAAGTGGTGTTGAAAAATATGAAGACCCAGAAAAGGTGTGAAAAATATGAAGAGCTGCAAAACGTGTGAAAAATATGAGGAGCATGGAACGTTCTGAAAAATAGGAGGAGCATGAAACGATGTTCAAAAACTTGAAGAGCCTGAAAAGCTGTGAAATATATGAAGAGCTTCAAAAGGTGTCAAAAATATCAGGAGCATGAAATGATCTGAAAAATAGCAGGAACATGTAACGGTCTGAAAAATAGGAGGAGCATGAAGTGGTGTTCAAAAATATGACGAGCCTTAAAAGGCGTGAAAAATATGAAGAACTTCAAAAGGTGTCAAAATATGAGGAGCATGAAACTGCTTGAAAAATAGGAGGTGTATGAAAAGGTCTGAAAAATAGGAGGAGCATGAAGCGCTGTTCGAAAACATGAAGAGTCTGAAAAGTTGTTAAAAATATGAAGAGCTTCAAAAGGTGTCAAAAATATGAGGAGCATGAAATGGTGTTCAAAAACTTGAACAGCCTGAAAAAGTGTTAAAAATATGAAGAGCTTCAAAAGGTGTCAAAATATGAGGAGCATGAAACTGCCTGAAAAATAGGAGGAGTATGAAAAGGTCTGAAAAATAGGAGGAGCATGAAGCGCTGTTCAAAAACATGAAGAGTCTGAAAAGGTGTTAAAAATATGAAGAGCTTCAAAAGGTGTGAAAAATATGAGGAGCATGAAACGGTCTGAAAAATAGGAGGAGCATGAAGTGGTGTTCAAAAACATGAAGAACCTTAAAATGTGTGAAAAATATTAAGAGCTTTAAAGGTGTAAAAATTATGAGGAGCATGAAACCGTCTGAAAAATAGGAGGAGCATGACATGGTGTTGAAAAACATGAAGAACCTTAAAATGTGTGAAAAATATGAAGAGTTTTAAAGGTGTGAAAAATAGGAGGAGCATGACACTGTGTTGAAAAACATGAAGAGCATGAAAATATGTGAAAAATATGAAGAGATTCTAAAGCTGTCAAAAATATGAGGAGCCTGAAACGGTCTGAAAAATAGGAGGAGCATGAAGTGGTGTTGAAAAAGATGAAGAGCCTGAAAAGGTGTGAAAAATATGAAGAGCTTCAAAAGGAGTCAAAAATAAGAGGAGCATGAAATGGTCTGAAAAATAGGAGGAGCATGAAGCGGTGTTGAAAAACATGAAGAGCCTAAAAAGGTGTGAAAAATATGAAGAGCTTCAAAAGGTGTCAAAAATATCAGGAGCATGAAATGATCTGAAAAATAGCAGGAACATGAAACGGTCTGAAAAATAGGAGGAGCATGAAGTGGTGTTCAAAAATATGACGAGCCTTAAAAATATGAAGAGCTTTAAAGGTGTGAAAAATATGAGGAGCATGACACGGTCTGAGAAATAGGAGGAGCATGAAGCGGTGTTGAAAAACATGAAGAGCCTGAAAATGTGTGAAATATATGAAGACCTTCAAAAGGTGTGAAAAATAGGAGGAACATGAAACGGTGCTCAAAAACATGAAGAGCCTGAAAAGGTGTGAAAAATATGAAGAGCTTCAAAAGGTGTGAAATACATGAGGAGCATGAAACTGTCTGAAAAATAAGAGGAGCATGAAGCTGTGTTGAAAAACATGTAAAGACTGAAAAGGTGTAAAAAATATGAAGAGCTTCAAAAGTTGTGAAACATATGAGGAGCATGAAACGGTCTGAAAAATAGGAGGAGCAAGAAACTGTTTTCAAAAACATGAAGAGCCTCAAAAGGTGTGAAAAATGTGAAGAGCGTCAAACTGTGTCAAAAATATGAGGAGCATGAAACGGTCTGAAATATAGGAGGAGCGTGAAAAGGTGTTAAAAAAAATATGAAGAGCTTCAAAAGGTGTGAAACATATGAGGAGCATGAAACGGTCTGAAAAATCGGAGAAGCATGAAGTGGTGTTGAAAAATATGAACAGCCTGAAAAGGTGTGAAAAATATGAAGAGCTTCAAAGGTGTCAAAATTATGAGGAGCATGAAACGGTCTGAAATATAGGAGGAGCATGAAAAGTTGTTAAAAAATATGAAGAGCCTGAAAAGGTGTGAAAAATATGAAAAGCTTCAAATGGTGTCAAAAATATGAGGAGAATGAAACGGTCTGAAAATTAGGAGGAGCATGAAGCGGTGTTGAAAAACATGAAGAGCCTGAAAATGTGTGAAATATATGAAGAGCCTCAAAGGTGTCAAAAATATGAGGACCAAGAAACGGTCTGAAAAATAGGAGGAGCTTGAAGCGGTGTTGAAAAATATGAAGAGCCTGAAAAGGTGTGAAATATATGAAGAGCTTCAAAAGGTGTCAAAAATATAAGGAGCATGAAACGGTATGAAATATAGGAGGAGCAAGAAAGGGGTTAAAAAACATGAAGAGCTTCAAAAGGTGTGAAACATATGAGGAGCATGAAACGGTCTGAAAAATAGGAAGATCATGAAATGGTGTTCATACACTTGAAGAGCCTGGAAAGGTGTGAAAAAAATGAAGAGCTTCAAAAAGGTGTCAAAAATATGAGGAGGGTGAAAGGGTCTGGAAAACATGAGGAGCAAGAAACTGTTTTCAAAAACATGAAGAGCCTCAACAGTTGTGAAAAATATGAAGAGCTTCAAACTGTGTCAAATATATGAGAAACATGAAAAGGTCTGAAAAATAGGAGGAGCATGAAGTGGTGTTGAAAACCATGAAGAGCCTGAAAGGTGTGAAAAATATGAAGAACTTCAAAAGGTGTCAAAAATATAAGGAGCATGAAACGATCTGAAAAATAGGAGGAGCATGAAGTGGTGTTGAAAAACATGAAGAGTCTGAAAAGGTGTGAAAAATATGAAGAACTTCAAAAGGTGTCAAATATATGAGGAGCATGAAACGGTCTGAAAAATAGGAAGATCATGAAATGGTGTTCATACACTTGAAGAGCCTGGAAAGGTGTGAAAAAAATGAAGAGCTTCAAAAAGGTGTCAAAAATATGAGGAGGGTGAAAGGGTCTGGAAAACATGAGGAGCAAGAAACTGTTTTCAAAAACATGAAGAGCCTCAACAGTTGTGAAAAATATGAAGAGCTTCAAACTGTGTCAAATATATGAGAAACATGAAAAGGTCTGAAAAATAGGAGGAGCATGAAGTGGTGTTGAAAACCATGAAGAGCCTGAAAAAGGTGTGAAACATATGAGGAGCATGAAACGGTTTGAAAAATAGGCGGAGCATGAAGCGGTCTTGAAAAACATGAAAAGCCTGAAAAGGTATGAAAAATATGAAGAGCTTCAAAAGGTCTCAAAAATATGAAGTGCATGAAACGGTCTGAAAATTAGGAGGAGCATGAAGCGGTGAGGAAAAACATGAGGAGCCTGAAAAGGTGTGAAAAATATGAAGTGCTCTAAAAGGTGACAAAAATAGGAGGAGCATGAAACGGTCTGAAAAATAGGAGGAGCCTGAAGCGGTGTTGAAAAACATGAAGAGCCTGAAAAGGTGTGAAAAATACGAAGAGCTTCAAAAGGTATCAAAAATATGAGGAGAATGAAACGGTCTGAAAAATATGAGGAGCATGAAGCTGTGTTGAAAAACTTGAAGAGCCTGAAAAGGTTTGAAATATATGAAGAGCTTCAAAGGTGTCAAAAATATGAGGAGCATGAAACGGTCTGGAAAATAGGAGGAGCATGAAGCGGTGCTGAAAAACATGAAGAGCCTGAAAAGGTGTGAAAAATATGAAGAGCTTCAAGAGGTATCAAAAATATGAGGAGCATGAAACGGTCGGAAATATAGGAGAAGTATGTAGCAGTGTTGAAAAATATGAAGAGCCTGAAAAGGTGAAAAATATGAAGAGCTTCAAAAGGTGTCAAAATATGAGGAGCATGAAACGGTCTGAAAAATAGGAGGAGCATGAAATGGTCTGAAAATAGGAGGAGCATGAAGTGTTGTTGAAAATCATGAAGAGCCTGAAAAAGGAGTGAAACATATGAGGAGCATGAAACGGTCTGAAAAATAGGAGAAGCATGAAGTGGTGTTCAAAAACATGAAGAGCATGAAAAGGTGTGAAAAATATGAAGAGCTTCAAAACTTGTCAAAAATATGAGGAGCATGAAACAGTCTGAAAAATAGGAGGAGCATGAAGCGGAGTTGAGAAAAATGAAGAGTCTGAAAAGGTGTGAAAAAAAGGAAGAGATTCAAAAAGTGTCAAAAATATGAGGAGCATGAAACGGTCTGAAAAATAGGAGGAGAAAGAAATGGTGATCAAATACATGAAGAGCCTGAAAAGGTGTGAAAAATATGAAGAGCTTCAAAAGGTGTCAAAAATATGAGAAGCATGAAACGGTCTGAAAAATAGGAGGAGCATGAAGCGGTGTTCAAAACATGAAGAGCCTGAAAAGGTGTGAAAAATATGAGGAGCTTGAAAATGTGTGAAATATATGAAGAGCTTAAAAAGGTGTCAAAAATGAGATGAGCATGAAACGGTCTGAAAAATAAAGGAGCATGAAATGGTGATCAAAACGTGAAGAGCCTGAAAAGGTGTGAAATATTTGAAGAGCTTCAAAAGGTGTGAAATACATGAGGAGCATGAAACGGGCTGAAAAATAGGAGAAGCATGAAGTGGTGTGGAAAAACATGAAGAGCCTGAAAAGGTGTGAAAAATATGAAGAGCTTCAAAAGGTGAGAAATACATGAGGAGCATGAAACTCTCGGAAAAATAGAAGGAGCATGAAGCAGTGTTCAAAAACATGAAGAGCCTGAAAAGGTGTGAAAATATGAAGAGCTTGAAAAGGTGTGAAAAATATGAAGAGCTTCAAAAGGTGTGAAATATATGAGGAGCATGAAACGGTCTGAAAAATAGGAGGAGTATGCAGCGGTTAAAAAACATGAAGAGCCTGAAAAGGTGTGAAAAATACGAAGAGCTTCAAAAGGTGTCAAAATTACAAGGAGCATGAAACGGTCTGAAAAATAGGAGGAGCATGAAGCGGTGTTCAAAAATATGAAGAGCCTGAAAAGGTGTGAAAATTATGAAGAGCTTCAAAAGGTGTCAAAAATATGAGGTGCATGAAATGGTCTGAAAAAGAGGAGGACCATGAAGCGGTGTTCAAAAACATGAAGAGCCTTTAAAGGTGTGAAAAATATGAAGAGCTTCAAAAGGTGTCAAAAATATGAGAAGCATGAAACGGTCTGAAAAATAGGAGGAGCATGAAGCGGTGTTGAAAAACATGAGGAGGCTGAGAACTTGTGAAAAATATGAAGAGCTTCAAAAGGTTTCAAAAATATGAGGAGCATGAAAGGGTCTGAAAAATAGGAGGAGCAAGAAACGGTGATCAAAAAAATGGAGAGCCTAAAAAGGTGTGAAAAATATGACGAGCTTCAAAAGGTGTGAAAACTATGAGGAGCATGAAACGGTCTGAAAAATAGGAGGAGCAAGAAACGGTGATCAAAAACATGGAGAGCCTTAAAAGGTGTGAAAAATATGACGAGCTTCAAAAGGTGTGAAAAACATGATGAGCATGAAACGGGCTGAAAAATAGGAGAAGCATGAAGTGGTGTTGAAAAACATGAAGAGCCTGAAAAAGTGTGAAAAATATAAAGAGCTTCAGAAGGTGTGAAAAATATGAAGAGCTTCAACAGGTGTCAAAAATTAGATGAGCATGAAATGGTCTGAAAAAGTGGAGGAGCAAGAAGTAGTGTTGAAAAAAATGAAGAGCATGAAAAGGTGTGAAAAATATGAAAAGCTTCAAAAGGTGTCAAAAATATGAGGAGCATGAAACGGTCTGAAAAATAGGTGGAGCATGAAGCGGTGCTGAAAAATATGAAGAGCCTGGAAAGGTGTGCAAAATATGAAGAGCTTCAAAACGTGTGAAATATATGAAGAGCTTGAAAAGGTGTCGACAATGACATGAGCATGAAACGGTCTGATAAATAGGAGGAGCATGAAACGGTGATCAAAAACATGAAGAGCCTGAAAAGGTGTGAAAAATATGAAGAGCTTCAGAAGGTGTCAAGAGTATGAGGAGCACGAAACAGTCTGAAAAATATGAGGAGCATGAAGCGGTGTTCAAAAACATGAGGAGCCTGAAAACGTGTGGAAAATATGAAGAGCTTCAAAAGGTGTGAAAAATATGAAGAGCTTCAAAAGGTGTGAAAAATATGAGGAGCATGAAACGGTCTGACAAATAGGACGAGCATGAAGAGGTTTTGAAAAAAAAGAAGAGCCTGAAAAGGTGTGAAATATATGAAGAGATCCAAAAGGTGTCAAAAATATGAGGAGAATGAAACGGTCTGAAAAATAGGAGGAGCATGAAGGGGTGTTCAAAAATATGAAGAGCCTGAAAAGGGGTGAAAAATATGAAGAGCTTCAAAAGTTGTCAAAATATGAGGAGCATGAAACGGTCTGAAAAATAGGAGGAGCATGAAATGCTGATCAAACACATGAAGGGCCTGAAAAGTTTTGAAAAATATAAAGCGCTTCAAAAGGTGTGAAATACATTTGGACATGAAACGGTCTGAAAAATAGGAGGAGCATGAGGCGGTTTTCAAATACATGAAGAGCCTGAAAAGTGTGAAAAATATGAAGTGCTTCAAAAGGTGTCAAAAACAGGAGGAGCATGAAACGGTGTAAAATAGGAGGAGAATGAAGCTGTGTTGAAAAACAAGAAGAGCCTGAAAAGGTGTGAAATATATGAATAGCTTCAAAAGGTGTAACAAACATGAGGACCATGAAACAGTTTGAAAAATAGGAATAGCATGAAACGGTGGTCAAAAACATGAAGAGCTTCAAAAGGTGTCAAAAATCGATGAGCAGGAAATGGTCTGAAAAATAGGAGGAGCATGAAGTGGTGTTAAAAACATGAAGAGCCTGAAAAGGTGTGAAATATATGAAGAGCTTCAAAAGGTGTCAAAAATATGAGGAGAATGAAACGGTCTGAAAAATAGGAGGAGCATGAAGTGGTGTTGAAAAACATGAAGAGCCTGAAAAGTGTGAAAAATATGAAGAGCTTCAAAAGGTGTCAAAAATATGAGGAGCATGAAACGGTCTGAAAAATAGGAGGAGCATGAAGCGGTGTTGAAAAACATGAAGAAGCTGAAAAGATGTGAAAAAATATGAAGAGCTTCAAAATGTGTGAAGAATATGAAGAGCTTCAAAAGGTGTCAAAAATGAGATGAGCATGAAACGGTCTGAAAAAAAGGAGGAGCATGAAGTGGTGTTGAAAAAAATAGAAGAGCCTGAAAAGGTGTGAAATATTTGAAGAGCTTCAAAACCTGTCAAAAATATGAGGAGCATGAAACGGTCTGAAAAATAGGAGGAGCATGAAGGGGTGTTGAAAAACATGAAGAGCCTAAAATGCTGTGAAAAATATGAAGAGCTTCAAAAGGTGTCAAAAATATGAGGAGCATGAAAAGGTCTGAAAAATAGGAGGAGCCTGAAGCGGTGTTGAAAAACATGAAGAGCCTAAAATGCTGTGAAAAATATGAAGAGCTTCAAAAGGTGTCAAAATATGAGGAGCATGAAAAGGTCTGAAAAATAGGACGAGCATGAAGCTGTGTTGAAAAACATGAAGAGCCTGAAAAGGTGTGAAAAATATGAAGAGCTTCAAAAGGTGTGAAAAATATGAAGAGCTTCAAAAGGTGTCAAAAATATGAGGAGCATGAAACGCTCTGAAATATAGGAGGAGCATGAAGTGGTGTTCAAAAACATGAAGAGCCTGAAAAGCTGTGAAAAATATAAAGAGATTAAAAGGTGTCAAAAATATGAGGAGCATGAAACGGTCTGAAACATAGGAGGAGCAAGAAACGGTGATCAAAAACATGAACAGCCTGAAAAGGTGTGAAAAATATGACGAGCTTCAAAAGGTGTGAAAAACATGAGGAGCATGAAACGGGCTGAAAAATAGGAGAAGCATGAAGTGGTGTTGAAAAACATGAAGAGCCTGAAAAAGTGTGAAAAATATGAAGAGCTTCAGAAGGTGTGAAAAATATGAAGAACTTCAACAGGTGTCAAAAATTAGATGAGCATGAAACGGTCTGAAAAATTGGAGGAGCAAGAAGTAGTGTTGAAAAAAATGAAGAGCCTGAAAAGGTGTGAAAAATATGAAAAGCTTCAAAAGGTGTCAAAAATATGAGGAGCATGAAACGGTCTGAAAAATAGGTGGAGCATGAAGCGGTGTTGAAAAATATGAAGAGCCTGGAAAGGTGTGAAAAATGTGAAGAGCTTCAAAAGGTGTGAAATATATGAAGAGCTTCAAAAGGTGTCAAAAATTAGATGAGCATGAAACGGTCTGAAAAATAGGGGTAGCATGAAACGGTGATCAAAACATGAAGAGCCTGAAAAGGTGTAAAAAATATGACGAGCTTCAAAAGGTGTGAAAAACATGAGGAGCATGAAACGGGCTGAAAAATAGGAGAAGCATGAAGTGGTGTTGCAAAACATGAAGAGCCTGAAAAAGTGTGAAAAATATGAAGAGCTTCAGAAGGTGTGAAATATATGAATAGCTTCAACAGGTGTCAAAAATTAGATGAGCATGAAACGGTCTGAAAAATTGGAGGAGCAAGAAGTAGTGTTGAAAAAAATGAAGAGCCTGAAAAGGTTTGAAAAATATGAAAAGCTTCAAAAGGTGTAAAAATATGAGGAGCATGAAACGGGCTGAAAAATAGGAGGAGTTTGAAGAAGTGCTGAAAAACATGAAGAGCCTGAAAACGTGTGAAAAATATGAAGAGCTTCAAAAGGTGTGAAAAATGAGATGAGCATGAAACGATCTTAAATTAGGAGGAGCGAGAAGCGGTGTTCAAAAATATGAAGAGCCTGAAAATGTGTGAAAAATATGAAGAGCTTCAAAAGGTGTGAAGAATATGAGGAGCATGAAACGGTCTGAAAAATAGGAGGATTATGAAGCAGTGTTCAAAAACATGAAGAGCCTGAAAATGTGTGAAAAATATTCAGAGCTTCAAAATGTGTCAAATATATGAGGAGCATGAAACGGTCTGAAAAATAGGAGGAGCAGGAAGTGGTGTTGAAAAACATGAAGAGCCAGAAAAGTGTGAAAAATATGAAGAGCTTCAAAAGGTGTCAAAAATATGAGGAGCATGAAACGGTCTGAAAAATAGGAGGAGCATGAAGCGGTGTTGAAAAACATGAAGAGCCTGAAAACGTGTGAAAAAATATGAAAAGCTTCAAAATGTGTGAAGAATATGAAGTGTTTCAAAAGGTGTCAAAAATGAGATGAGCATGAAATGGTCTGAAAAATAGGAGGAGCATGAAACGGTGTTGAAAAACATGAAGAGCTTGAAAAGGTGTGAAAAATATGAAGAGCTTCAAAAGGTGTCAATAATGAAATGAGCATGAAACGGTCTGAAAAATAAGAGGAGCATGAAGCGGTGTTCAAAAACATGAAGAGCCTGAAAAGATATGACAAATATGAAGAGCTTCAAAAGGTGTCAAAAATATGAGCAGAATGAAACGGTCTGAAAAATAGGAGGAGCATGAAACGGTCTGAAAAATAGGAGGAGCATGAAACGGTCTGAAAAATAGGAGGAGCATGAATCGGTGTTGAAAACATGAAGAGCATGAAAAGGTGTGAAAAATATGAACAGCTTCAAAAGGTATCAAAAATATGAGGAGCATGAAACGTTCTGAAAAATAGGAGGAAAAGGAAGCGGTTTTGAAAAACATGAAGAGCCTAAAATGCTGTGAAAAATATGAAGAGCTTCAAAAGGTGTCAAAAATGAGATGAGCATGAAATGGGCTGAAAAACAGGAGGAGCATGAAATGGTGTTGATAAACATGAAGAGCCTGAAAAGTTGTGAAATATATGAAGAGCTTCAAAAGGTGTCAAAAATATGAGGAGTATGAAACGGTCTGAAAAAGAAGAGGTGCATGAAGGGGTGTTCAAAAACATGAAGAGCATGAAAAGCTGTGAAAAATATGAAGAGCTTCAAAAGGTGTCAAAAATATGAGGAGCATGAAACGGTCTGAAAAATAGGAGGAGAATGAAGCACTGGTGAAAAACATGAAGAGTATGAAAAGGTGTGAAATATATGAAGAGCTTCAAAAGATGTCAAAAATATGAGGAGCATGAAACGGTGTGAAAAATAGGAGGAGCATGAATTGTTGTTGAAAAACATGAAGAGTCTGAAAAGGTTTGAAAAATATGAAGAGTTTCAAAAGGTGTCAAAATTATGAGGAGCATTAAACATTCTAAAAAATAGGAGAAGCATGAAGTGGTGTTGAAAAATATGAAGACCCAGAAAAGGTGTGAAAAATATGAAGAGCTGCAAAACGTGTGAAAAATATGAGGAGCATGGAACGTTCTGAAAAATAGGAGGAGCATGAAACGATGTTCAAAAACTTGAAGAGCCTGAAAAGCTGTGAAATATATGAAGAGCTTCAAAAGGTGTCAAAAATATCAGGAGCATGAAATGATCTGAAAAATAGCAGGAACATGTAACGGTCTGAAAAATAGGAGGAGCATGAAGTGGTGTTCAAAAATATGACGAGCCTTAAAAGGCGTGAAAAATATGAAGAACTTCAAAAGGTGTCAAAATATGAGGAGCATGAAACTGCTTGAAAAATAGGAGGTGTATGAAAAGGTCTGAAAAATAGGAGGAGCATGAAGCGCTGTTCGAAAACATGAAGAGTCTGAAAAGTTGTTAAAAATATGAAGAGCTTCAAAAGGTGTCAAAAATATGAGGAGCATGAAATGGTGTTCAAAAACTTGAACAGCCTGAAAAAGTGTTAAAAATATGAAGAGCTTCAAAAGGTGTCAAAATATGAGGAGCATGAAACTGCCTGAAAAATAGGAGGAGTATGAAAAGGTCTGAAAAATAGGAGGAGCATGAAGCGCTGTTCAAAAACATGAAGAGTCTGAAAAGGTGTTAAAAATATGAAGAGCTTCAAAAGGTGTGAAAAATATGAGGAGCATGAAACGGTCTGAAAAATAGGAGGAGCATGAAGTGGTGTTCAAAAACATGAAGAACCTTAAAATGTGTGAAAAATATTAAGAGCTTTAAAGGTGTAAAAATTATGAGGAGCATGAAACCGTCTGAAAAATAGGAGGAGCATGACATGGTGTTGAAAAACATGAAGAACCTTAAAATGTGTGAAAAATATGAAGAGTTTTAAAGGTGTGAAAAATAGGAGGAGCATGACACTGTGTTGAAAAACATGAAGAGCATGAAAATATGTGAAAAATATGAAGAGATTCTAAAGCTGTCAAAAATATGAGGAGCCTGAAACGGTCTGAAAAATAGGAGGAGCATGAAGTGGTGTTGAAAAAGATGAAGAGCCTGAAAAGGTGTGAAAAATATGAAGAGCTTCAAAAGGAGTCAAAAATAAGAGGAGCATGAAATGGTCTGAAAAATAGGAAGAGCATGAAGCGGTGTTGAAAAACATGAAGAGCCTAAAAAGGTGTGAAAAATATGAAGAGCTTCAAAAGGTGTCAAAAATATCAGGAGCATGAAATGATCTGAAAAATAGCAGGAACATGAAACGGTCTGAAAAATAGGAGGAGCATGAAGTGGTGTTCAAAAATATGACGAGCCTTAAAAATATGAAGAGCTTTAAAGGTGTGAAAAATATGAGGAGCATGACACGGTCTGAGAAATAGGAGGAGCATGAAGCGGTGTTGAAAAACATGAAGAGCCTGAAAAGGTGTGAAAAATAACAGGAGCATGAAATGATCTGAAAAAAAGGAGGAACAGGAAACATTCTGAAAAACAGGAGGAGCATGAAGCGGTGTTCAAAAACATGAAGAGTCTGAAAAGGTATGAAATATATGAAGAGCTTCAAAAGGTGTCAAAAATATGAGGAGCATGAAACGGTCTGAAAAATAGGAAGAGCATGAAGCGGTGTTCAAAAACATGAGGAGCCTGAAAAGGTGTGAAAAATATGAAGAGCTTCATAAGGTGTCAAAAATATTAGGAGCATGTAACGATCTGAAAAATAGGAGGAGGATGAAGCGGTGTTCAAAAACATGAGGAGCCTGAAAAGATGTGAAAAATATGAAGACCTTCAAAAGGTGTGATAAATATGAGGAGCATGAAGCGGTCTGAAAAATAGGAGGAGCAATTTTGAAAAACATGAAGAGTCTGAAAAGGTGTGAAAATATGAAGAGCTTCAAAAATATGAAAAATATGAAGAGCTTCAAAAGGTGTGAAAAACATGAAGAGCTTCAAAAGGAGTCAAAAATATGAGGAGAATGAAACCGTCTGACAAATAGGAGGAGCATGAAGCATTGATGAAAAACATGAAGAGCCTGAAAAGGTGTGAAATATATGAAGAGCTTCAAAAGGAGTCAAAAATATGAGGAGAATGAAACCGTCTGACAAATAGGAGGAGCATGAAGCATTGATGAAAAACATGAAGAGCCTGAAAACGTGTGAAAAATATGAAGAGCTTCAAAAGGTGTCAAAAATATGAGGAGCATGAAACGGTCTGAATAATAGAAGGAGCATGAAACGGTCTTTAAACAAATGAAGAGCCTGAAAAGTTGTGAAAAATATGAAGAGCTTCAAAAGGTGTCAAAAATTAGATGAGCATGAAACGGTCTGAAAAATCGGAGGAGCATGAAGCGGTGTTGAAAATCTTGAAGAGCCTGAAAAGGTGTGAAAAACATGAAGAGGTTCAAAAATATGAAAAATTTGAAGAGCCTGAAAAGGTGTGAAAAATATGAAGAGCTTCATGAGGTGTCAAATATATGAGGATCATGAAACGGTCTGAATAATAGGAGTAGCAAGAAACGGTGTACAAAACATGAAGAGCCTGAAAAGGTGTGAAAAATGTGAAGAGCTTAAAAGGTGTGAAAAATATGAAGAGCTTCAAAAGGTGTTAAAAAGTAGATGAGCATGAAACGGTCTGAAAAATAGGAGGAGCATGAAGTGGTGTTGAAAAAATGAAGAGCCTGAAAAGGTGTGAAATATATGAAGAGCTTTAAAATGTGTCAAATTTATGAGGAGAATGAAACTGTCTGAAAAATAGGAGGAGCTGAAGCGGTGTTGAAGAACATGAAAAGCCTGAAAAAGTGTGACAATTATGAAAAGTTTCTAAAGGTGTCAAAAATATGAGGAACATGAAACGGTCTGAAAAATAGGAGGAGTATGAAGTGGAGTTGAAAAACATGAAGAGCTTGAAAAAGTGTGAAAAATTTGAAGAGCTTCAAAAGGTGTCAAAATATGCGGAGCATGAAACCGTCTGAAAAATTGGAGGAGCATGAAACGGTGTTCAAAAACATGAAGAGCCTGAAAAGGTGTGAAAAATATGAAGAGCTTCAAAAGGTGTGAAATACATGAGGAGCATGAAACTCTCTGAAAAATAGAAGGAGCATGAAGTGGTGTTCAAAAACATGAAGAGTCTGAAAAGGATTGAAAAATATGAAGAGCTTCAAAATGTGTGAAAAATATGAGGAGCATGATATGGTTTCAAAAATAGGATTACCATGAAGCGGTGTTCAAAACATGAAGAGCCTGAAAAGTTTTGAAAAATATGAAAAGCTTCAAAAGGTGTCAAAAATGAGATGAGCATGAAACGTTCTGAAAAATAGGAGGTGCATGAAGCGGTGTTGAAAAACATGAAGAGCCTGAAAAGGTGTGAAAAATATGAAGAGCTTCAAAAGGTGTCAAAAATATGAGGAGCATGAAACGGTCTGAAAAATAGGAGGAGCATGAAACGGTGTTCAAAAACAGGAAGAGCCTAAAAAGGTGTGAAATATATGAAGAGCTTCAAAACATGTCAAAAATATGTGGAGCATGAAACGGTCTGAAAAATAGGAGGAGCATGAAGCGCAGTTGAAAAACATGAAGAACCTGAAAACGTGTGAAAAATATGAACAGCTTCAAAAGGTGTGAAAAATGAGATGAGCATGAAACGTTCTGAAAAATAGGAGGTGCATGAAGCGGTGTTGAAAAACATGAAGAGCCTGAAAAGGTGTGAAAAATAGGAAGAGCTTCAAAGGGCGTCAAAAATATGAGGAGCATGAAACGGTCTGAAAAATAGGAGAAGCATGAAACGGTCTGAAAATTAGGAGGAGCATGAAGCAGTGTTGAAAAACATGAAGAACCTGAAAACGTGTGAAAAATATGAACAGCTTCAAAAGGTGTGAAAAATGAGATGAGCTTGAAGCGGTCTGAAAAATAGGAGGAGCATGAAGTGTTGTTTAAAAGCATGAAGAGCCTGAAAAGGTGTGAAATATATGAAAAGCTTCAAAAGGTGTGAAAATAAAAGAAGAGTTTCAAAAGGTGTCAAAAATATGAGGAGCATGAAACGATCTGAAAAAGAGGAGGAGCATGAAACGGTGTTCAAATACATGAAGAGCCTAAAAAGGTGTGAAAAATATGAAGAGCTTCAAAAGGTGTGAAAATATGAAGACCTGCAAAAGGTGTAAAAATCGATGAGCATGAAATGATCTGAAAATTAGGAGCAGCACGAAGCGGTGTTGAAAACCATGAAGAGCCTGAAAACGTGTAAAATATATGAAGAGCTTCAAAAGAAATGAAAAATATGAACAGCTTCAAAATGTGTCAAAAATGAGATGAGAATGAAGCAGTCTGAAAAAAGGAGGAGCATGAAGTGGTGTTGAAAATCATGAAGAGCCTGAAAAGGTGTGAAAAATAGGAAGAGCTTCAAAGGGCGTCAAAAATATGAGGAGCATGAAACGGTCTGAAAAATAGGAGAAGCATGAAACGGTCTGAAAATTAGGAGGAGCATGAAGCAGTGTTGAAAAACATAAAGAGCCTGAAACAGTGTGAAATATATGAAGAGCCTCAAAGGTGTCAAAAATATGAGGAGCAAGAAACGGTCTGAAAAATAGAAGGAGCTTGAAGTGGTGTTGAAAAACATGAAGAGCCTGAAAAAGTGTGAAATATATGAAGAGCCTCAAAGGTGTCAAAAATATGAGGAGCAAGAAACGGTCTGAAAAATAGAAGGAGCTTGAAGTGGTGTTGAAAAACATGAAGAGCCTGAAGGTGTGAACAATATGAAGAGCTTCAAAGGTGTCAAAATTAGGAGGAGCATGAAACGCTCTGAAAAAGAGGAGGAGAAGCAAGCGATGTTGAAAAACATGAAGAGCGTGAAAAAGTGTGAAAAATATGAAGAGCTTCAAAAGGTGTCAAGTATATGAGGAGCATGAAACGGTCTGAAAAATAGGAGGAGCATGAAGTGGTGCTGAAAAACATGAATAGCCTGAAAAGGTGTGAAAAATATGAAGAGCTTCAAAAGGCGTCAAAAATATGAGGAGCATGAAACGGTCTGAAAAATAGGAGAAGCATGAAACGGTCTGAAAAAAAGGAGGAGCATGAAGCGGTTTGAAAAACATGAAGAGCCTGAAAAAGTGTGAAAAATATGAAGAGCTTCAAAATGTGTCAAAAATATGAGGAGAATGAAACGGTCTGAAAATTAGGAGGAGCATGAAGCGGTGTTGAAAAACATAAAGAGCCTGAAACAGTGTGAAATATATGAAGAGCCTCAAAGGTGTCAAAAATATGAGGAGCAAGAAACGGTCTGAAAAATAGAAGGAGCTTGAAGTGGTGTTGAAAAACATGAAGAGCCTGAAAAGGTGTGAAAAATATGAAGAGCTTCAAAAAGGTGTCAAATATATAAAGGTTGAAACGGTCTGAAAAATATGAGGAGCAAGAAACTGTTTTCAAAAACATGAAGAGCCTCAAAAGGTGTGAAAAAAATGAAGAGCTTCAAAAAGGTGTCAAATATATAGAGGGTGAAACGGTCTGAAAAATATGAGGAGCAAGAGACTGTTTTCAAAAACATGAAGAGCCTCAAAAGGTGTGAACAATGTGAAGAGCTTCAAACTGTGTCAAAAATATGAGGAGCATGAAACGGTCTGAAACATAGGAGGAGCATGAAGTGTTGTTGAAAAACATGAAGAGCCTGAAAAAGGTGTGAAACATATGAGGAGCATGAAACGGTCTGAAAAATAGGAGGAGCATGAAGTGTTGTTGAAAAACATGAAGAGCCTGAAAAGGTGTCAAAAATATGAAGAGCTTCAAAAAGTGTCAAAAATATGAGGAGCATGAAACGGTCTGAAAAATAGAAGAAGCATGAAGTGGTGAAGAAAAATATGAGGAGCCTGAAAAGGTGTAAAAAATATGAAGAGCTTCAAAGGTGTCAAAACTAAGAGGAGCATGAAACGGTCTGAAAAAGTTGAGGAGCAGCAAGCGATGTTGAAAAACAGGAAGAGCCTGAAAAGGTGTGAAAAATATGAAGAGATTCAAAATGTGTCAAAAATATGAGGAGCATGAAACGGTTTGAAAAATAGGAGGAGCATGAAGCGGTGTTGAAAAACATGAAGAGCCTGAAAAGGTGTGAAAAATATGAAGAGCTTCAAAATGTGTAAAAAATATGAGGAGCAAAAAAAGGTCTGAAAAATAGGAGGAGCATGAAGTGGTGCTGAAAAACATGAAGAGCCTGAAAACGTGTGAAAAATATGAAGAGCTTCAAAAGGTGTCAAAAATATGAGGAGCATGAAACGGTCTGAATAATAGAAGGAGCAATTTTGAAAAACATGAAGAGTCTGAAAAGGTGTGAAAATATGAAGAGCTTCAAAAATATGAAAAATATGAAGAGCTTCAAAAGGTGTCAAAAATATGAGGAGCATGAAGCGGTCTGAAAAATAGGAGGAGCAATTTTGAAAAACATGAAGAGTCTGAAAAGGTGTGAAAATATGAAGAGCTTCAAAAATATGAAAAATATGAAGAGCTTCAAAAGGTGTGAAAAACATGAAGAGCTTCAAAAGGAGTCAAAAATATGAGGAGAATGAAACCGTCTGACAAATAGGAGGAGCATGAAGCATTGATGAAAAACATGAAGAGCCTGAAAAGGTGTGAAATATATGAAGAGCTTCAAAAGGAGTCAAAAATATGAGGAGAATGAAACCGTCTGACAAATAGGAGGAGCATGAAGCATTGATGAAAAACATGAAGAGCCTGAAAACGTGTGAAAAATATGAAGAGCTTCAAAAGGTGTCAAAAATATGAGGAGCATGAAACGGTCTGAATAATAGAAGGAGCATGAAACGGTCTTTAAACAAATGAAGAGCCTGAAAAGTTGTGAAAAATATGAAGAGCTTCAAAAGGTGTCAAAAATTAGATGAGCATGAAACGGTCTGAAAAATCGGAGGAGCATGAAGCGGTGTTGAAAATCTTGAAGAGCCTGAAAAGGTGTGAAAAACATGAAGAGGTTCAAAAATATGAAAAATTTGAAGAGCCTGAAAAGGTGTGAAAAATATGAAGAGCTTCATGAGGTGTCAAATATATGAGGATCATGAAACGGTCTGATTAATAGGAGTAGCAAGAGACGGTGTACAAAACATGAAGAGCCTGAAAAGGTGTGAAAAATGTGAAGAGCTTAAAAGGTGTGAAAAATATGAAGAGCTTCAAAAGGTGTTAAAAAGTAGATGAGCATGAAACGGTCTGAAAAATAGGAGGAGCATGAAGTGGTGTTGAAAAAATGAAGAGCCTGAAAAGGTGTGAAATATATGAAGAGCTTTAAAATGTGTCAAATTTATGAGGAGAATGAAACTGTCTGAAAAATAGGAGGAGCTGAAGCGGTGTTGAAAAACATGAAAAGCCTGAAAAAGTGTGACAATTATGAAAAGTTTCTAAAGGTGTCAAAAATATGAGGAACATGAAACGGTCTGAAAAATAGGAGGAGTATGAAGTGGAGTTGAAAAACATGAAGAGCTTGAAAAAGTGTGAAAAATTTGAAGAGCTTCAAAAGGTGTCAAAATATGCGGAGCATGAAACCGTCTGAAAAATTGGAGGAGCATGAAACGGTGTTCAAAAACATGAAGAGCCTGAAAAGGTGTGAAAAATATGAAGAGCTTCAAAAGGTGTGAAATACATGAGGAGCATGAAACTCTCTGAAAAATAGAAGGAGCATGAAGTGGTGTTCAAAAACATGAAGAGTCTGAAAAGGATTGAAAAATATGAAGAGCTTCAAAATGTGTGAAAAATATGAGGAGCATGATATGGTTTCAAAAATAGGATTACCATGAAGCAGTGTTCAAAACATGAAGAGCCTGAAAAGTTTTGAAAAATATGAAAAGCTTCAAAAGGTGTCAAAAATGAGATGAGCATGAAACGTTCTGAAAAATAGGAGGTGCATGAAGCGGTGTTGAAAAACATGAAGAGCCTGAAAAGGTGTGAAAAATATGAAGAGCTTCAAAAGGTGTCAAAAATATGAGGAGCATGAAACGGTCTGAAAAATAGGAGGAGCATGAAACGGTGTTCAAAAACAGGAAGAGCCTAAAAAGGTGTGAAATATATGAAGAGCTTCAAAACATGTCAAAAATA
Source organism: Dama dama (assembly GCF_033118175.1). Lineage (NCBI taxonomy): Eukaryota > Metazoa > Chordata > Mammalia > Artiodactyla > Cervidae > Dama > Dama dama. Next base: position 9,267,420 of record NC_083706.1, on the reverse strand, counting down.
TGTGGAGCATGAAACGGTCTGAAAAATAGGAGGAGCATGAAGCGCAGTTGAAAAACATGAAGAACCTGAAAACGTGTGAAAAATATGAACAGCTTCAAAAGGTGTGAAAAATGAGATGAGCATGAAACGTTCTGAAAAATAGGAGGTGCATGAAGCGGTGTTGAAAAACATGAAGAGCCTGAAAAGGTGTGAAAAATAGGAAGAGCTTCAAAGGGCGTCAAAAATATGAGGAGCATGAAACGGTCTGAAAAATAGGAGAAGCATGAAACGGTCTGAAAATTAGGAGGAGCATGAAGCAGTGTTGAAAAACATGAAGAACCTGAAAACGTGTGAAAAATATGAACAGCTTCAAAAGGTGTGAAAAATGAGATGAGCTTGAAGCGGTCTGAAAAATAGGAGGAGCATGAAGTGTTGTTTAAAAGCATGAAGAGCCTGAAAAGGTGTGAAATATATGAAAAGCTTCAAAAGGTGTGAAAATAAAAGAAGAGTTTCAAAAGGTGTCAAAAATATGAGGAGCATGAAACGATCTGAAAAAGAGGAGGAGCATGAAACGGTGTTCAAATACATGAAGAGCCTAAAAAGGTGTGAAAAATATGAAGAGCTTCAAAAGGTGTGAAAATATGAAGACCTGCAAAAGGTGTAAAAATCGATGAGCATGAAATGATCTGAAAATTAGGAGCAGCACGAAGCGGTGTAGAAAACCATGAAGAGCCTGAAAACGTGTAAAATATATGAAGAGCTTCAAAAGAAATGAAAAATATGAACAGCTTCAAAATGTGTCAAAAATGAGATGAGAATGAAGCAGTCTGAAAAAAGGAGGAGCATGAAGTGGTGTTGAAAATCATGAAGAGCCTGAAAAGGTGTGAAAAATAGGAAGAGCTTCAAAGGGCGTCAAAAATATGAGGAGCATGAAACGGTCTGAAAAATAGGAGAAGCATGAAACGGTCTGAAAATTAGGAGGAGCATGAAGCAGTGTTGAAAAACATAAAGAGCCTGAAACAGTGTGAAATATATGAAGAGCCTCAAAGGTGTCAAAAATATGAGGAGCAAGAAACGGTCTGAAAAATAGAAGGAGCTTGAAGTGGTGTTGAAAAACATGAAGAGCCTGAAAAAGTGTGAAATATATGAAGAGCCTCAAAGGTGTCAAAAATATGAGGAGCAAGAAACGGTCTGAAAAATAGAAGGAGCTTGAAGTGGTGTTGAAAAACATGAAGAGCCTGAAGGTGTGAACAATATGAAGAGCTTCAAAGGTGTCAAAATTAGGAGGAGCATGAAACGCTCTGAAAAAGAGGAGGAGAAGCAAGCGATGTTGAAAAACATGAAGAGCGTGAAAAAGTGTGAAAAATATGAAGAGCTTCAAAAGGTGTCAAGTATATGAGGAGCATGAAACGGTCTGAAAAATAGGAGGAGCATGAAGTGGTGCTGAAAAACATGAATAGCCTAAAAAGGTGTGAAAAATATGAAGAGCTTCAAAAGGCGTCAAAAATATGAGGAGCATGAAACGGTCTGAAAAATAGGAGAAGCATGAAACGGTCTGAAAAATAGGAGGAGCATGAAGCGGTTTGAAAAACATGAAGAGCCTGAAAAAGTGTGAAAAATATGAAGAGCTTCAAAATGTGTCAAAAATATGAGGAGAATGAAACGGTCTGAAAATTAGGAGGAGCATGAAGCGGTGTTGAAAAACATAAAGAGCCTGAAACAGTGTGAAATATATGAAGAGCCTCAAAGGTGTCAAAAATATGAGGAGCAAGAAACGGTCTGAAAAATAGAAGGAGCTTGAAGTGGTGTTGAAAAACATGAAGAGCCTGAAAAGGTGTGAAAAATATGAAGAGCTTCAAAAAGGTGTCAAATATATAAAGGTTGAAACGGTCTGAAAAATATGAGGAGCAAGAAACTGTTTTCAAAAACATGAAGAGCCTCAAAAGGTGTGAAAAATATGAAGAGCTTCAAAAAGGTGTCAAATATATAGAGGGTGAAACGGTCTGAAAAATATGAGGAGCAAGAGACTGTTTTCAAAAACATGAAGAGCCTCAAAAGGTGTGAACAATGTGAAGAGCTTCAAACTGTGTCAAAAATATGAGGAGCATGAAACGGTCTGAAACATAGGAGGAGCATGAAGTGTTGTTGAAAAACATGAAGAGCCTGAAAAAGGTGTGAAACATATGAGGAGCATGAAACGGTCTGAAAAATAGGAGGAGCATGAAGTGTTGTTGAAAAACATGAAGAGCCTGAAAAGGTGTCAAAAATATGAAGAGCTTCAAAAAGTGTCAAAAATATGAGGAGCATGAAACGGTCTGAAAAATAGAAGAAGCATGAAGTGGTGAAGAAAAATATGAGGAGCCTGAAAAGGTGTAAAAAATATGAAGAGCTTCAAAGGTGTCAAAACTAAGAGGAGCATGAAACGGTCTGAAAAAGTTGAGGAGCAGCAAGCGATGTTGAAAAACATGAAGAGCCTGAAAAGGTGTGAAAAATATGAAGAGATTCAAAATGTGTCAAAAATATGAGGAGCATGAAACGGTTTGAAAAATAGGAGGAGCATGAAGCGGTGTTGAAAAACATGAAGAGCCTGAAAAGGTGTGAAAAATATGAAGAGCTTCAAAATGTGTAAAAAATATGAGGAGCAAAAAAAGGTCTGAAAAATAGGAGGAGCATGAAGTGGTGCTGAAAAACATGAAGAGCCTGAAAAGGTGTGAAAAATATGAAGAGCTTCAAAAGGCGTCAAAAATACGAGGAGCATGAAACGGTCTGAAAAATAGGAGGAGCATGAAACGGTCTGAAAATAGGAGGAGCATGAAGCGGTTTGAAAAACATGAAGAGCCTGAAAAAGTGTGAAAAATATGAAGAGCTTCAAAAGGTGTCAAAAATATGAGGATAATGAAACGGTCTGAAAATCAGGAGGAGCATGAAGCGGTGTTGAAAAACATAAAGAGCCTGAAAAAGTGTGAAATATATGAAGAGCCTCAAAGGTGTCAAAAATATGAGGAGCAAGAAACGGTCTGAAAAATAGAAGGAGCTTGAAGTGGTGTTGAAAAACATGAAGAGCCTGAAAAGGTGTGAAAAATATGAAGAGCTTCAAAAGGTGTCAAAAATATGAGGAGAATGAAACGGTCTGAAAATTAGGAGGAGCATGAAGCGGTGTTGAAAAACATAAAGAGACTGAAAAAGTGTGAAATATATGAAGAGCCTCAAAGGTGTCAAAAATATTAGGAGCAAGAAACGGTCTGAAAAATAGAAGGAGCTTGAAGTGGTGTTGAAAAACATGAAGAGCCTGAAAAGGTGTGAAAAATATGAAGAGCTTCAGAAAGGTGTCAAATATATAGAGGGTGAAACGGTCTGAAAAATATGAGGAGCAAGAAACTGTTTTCAAAAACATGAAGAGCCTCAAAAGGTGTGAAAAATGTGAAGAGCTTCAAACTGTGTCAAAAATATGCGGAGCATGAAACGGTCTGAAACATAGGAGGAGCATGAAGTGATGTTGAAAAACATGAAGAGACTGAAAAAGTTGTGAAACATATGAGGAGCATGATATGGTCTGATAAATAGGAGGAGCATGAAGCGGTGTTGAAAAATATGAAGAGCATGAAAATGTGTGAAAAATATGAAGAGCTTCAAAAGGTGTCAAAAATATAAGGAGCATGAAACGGTCTGAAATATAGCAGGAGCATGAAAAGGTGTTAAAAAACATGAAGAGCCTGAAAAGGTGTGAAAAATATGAAAAGCTTCAAATGGTGTCAAAAATATGAGGAGAATGAAACGGTCTGATAATTAGGAGGAGCATGAAGTGGTGTTGAAAAACATGAAGAGCTTGAAAAAGGTGTGAAACATATGAGTAGAATAAAACGGTCTGAAAAATAGGAGGAGCATGAAGTGGTGTAGAAAAACATGAAGACCCTGAAAAGGTGTGAAAAATATGAAGAGCTACAAAAAGTGTCAAAAATATGAGGAGCTTGAAACGGTCTGAAATATAGGAGGAGCATGAAAAGGTGTTAAAAAAATATGAAGAGCTTCAAAAGGTGTGAAAAGTATGAGGAGCATGAAACGGTCTGAAAAATAGGAGGAGCATGAAGCGTTGTTGAAAAACATGAAGAGCCTGAAAAGGTGTGAAAAATATGAAGTGCTTCAAAAAGTGTCAAAAACATGAGGAGCATGAAAATGTCTGAAAAATAGGAGGAGCTTGAAGCGGTGTTCAAAAAAATGAAGAGCCTGGAGAAGTGTGAAAAATATGAAGAGCTTCAAAAAGTGTCAAAAATATGAGGAGCATTAAACGGTCTGAAAAATAGGAGAAGCATGAAACGGTCTGAAAAATAGGAGAAGCATGAAACGGTCTGAAAAATAGGAGGAGCATGAAGCAGTGTTGAAAAACATAAAGAGCCTGAAACAGTGTGAAATATATGAAGAGCCTCAAAGGTGTCAAAAATATGAGGAGCAGGAAACGGTCTGAAAAATAGAAGGAGCTTGAAGTGGTGTTGAAAAACATGAAGAGCCTGAAAAAGTGTGAAATATATGAAGAGCCTCAAAGGTGTCAAAAATATGAGGAGCAAGAAACGGTCTGAAAAATAGAAGGAGCTTGAAGTGGTGTTGAAAAACATGAAGAGCCTGAAAAGGTGTGAAAAATATGAAGAGCTTCAAAGGTGTCAAAATTATGAGGAGCATGAAACACTCTGAAAATGAGGAGGAGCAGCAAGCGATGTTGAAAAACATGAAGAGCGTGAAAAGGTGTGAAAAATATGAAGAGCTTCAAAAGGTGTCACAAATATGAGGAGCATGAAAGGGTCTGAAAAATAGGAGGAGCATGAAGCGGTGTTGAAAAACATGAAGAGCCTGAAAAGGTGTGAAAAATATGAAGAGCTTCAAAAGGTGTCAAGAATATGAGGAACATGAAACGGTCTGAAAAATAGGAGGAGCATGAAGTGGTGCTGAAAAACATGAATAGCCTGAAAAGGTGTGAAAAATATGAAGAGCTTCAAAAGGCGTCAAAAATATGAGGAGCATGAAACGGTCTGAAAAATAGGAGAAGCATGAAACTCTCTGAAAAATAGGAGGAGCATGAAGTGTTGTTGAAAAACATGAAGAGCCTGAAAAAGGTGTGAATCATATGAGGAGCATGATACGGTCTGAAAAATAGGAGGAGCATGAAGCGATGTTGAAAAATATGAAGAGCCTGGAAAGGTGTGAAAAATATGAAGAGCTTCAAAAGGTGTCAAAAATATGAGGAGCATGAAACGGCCTGAAATATAGGAGGAGCATGAAAAGGTGTTAAAAAACATGAAGAGCCTGAAAAGGTGTGTAAAATATGAAAAGCTTCAAATGTTGTCAAATATATGAGGAGAATTAAACGGTCTGATAATTAGGAGGAGCATGAAGTGGTGTTGAAAAACATGAAAAGCTTGAAAAAGGTGTGAAACATATGAGTAGAATAAAACAGTCTGAAAAATAGGAGGAGCATGAAGTGGTGTAGAAAAACATGAAGACCCTGAAAAGGTGTGAAAAATATGAAGAGCTACAAAAAGTGTCAAAAATATGAGGAGCTTGAAACGGTCTGAAATATAGGAGGAGCGTGAAAAGGTGTTAAAAAAATATGAAGAGCTTCAAAATGTGTGAAACATATGAGGAGCATGAAACGGTCTGAAAAATAGGAGGAGCATGAAGCGTTGTTGAAAAACATGAAGAGCCTGAAAAGGTGTGAAAAACATGAAGTGCTTCAAAAGGTGTCAAAAACATGAGGAGCATGAAAAGGTCTGAAAAATAGGAGGAGCATGAAGCTGTGTTCAAAAAAATGAAGAGCCTGGAGAAGTGTGAAAAATATGAAGAGCTTCAAAAAGTGTCAAAAATATGAGGAGCATTAAACGGTCTGAAAAATAGGAGAACCATGAAGTGGGGTTGAAAAATATGAAGAGCCTGAAAAGGTGTGAAAAATAGGAAGAGCTTCAAAAGTTGTGAAAAATATGAGGAGCATGAAACGGTCTGAAAAATAAGAGGAGCATGAAGCCGTGTTGAAAAACATGTAGAGACTGAAAAGGTGTAAAAAATATGAAGAGCTTCAAAAGGTGTCAAAAATATGAGGAGCATGAAACGGTCTGAAAAATAGGAGGAGCATTGTAGCGTTGTTCAAAAACTTGAAGAGCCTGAAATGGTGTGAAAAATATGAAGAGCTTCAAAAGGTGTCAAAAATATGAGGAGCATGAAACGGTCTGAAAAATAAGAGGAGCATGAAATGGTGTTGAAAAACATGAAGAGCCTGAAAAGGTGTGAAACATATGAAGAGCTTCAAAAGGTGTGAAATACATGAGGAGTATGAAATGGTCTGAAAAATAGGAGGATCATGAGCGGTATTGAAAAACATGAATAGACTGAAAAGGTGTGAAAAATATGAAGAGCTTCAAAAGGTGTCAAAAATATGAGGAGCATGAAACGGTCTGAAAAATATGACGAGCATGAAACGGTGTTCAAAAACATGAAGAGCCTGAAAAGGTGTGAAAAATATGAAGAGCTTCAAAAGGAGTGAAAAATATGAGGAGCATGAAACGGTCTGAAAAATACGAGGAGCATGAAGCGGTGTTGAAAAACATGAAGAGCCTGAAAAGGTGTGAAAAATAGGAAGAGCTTCAAAAGGCGTCAAAAATATGAGGAGCATGAAACGGTCTGAAAAATAGGAGAAGCATGAAATGGTCTGAAAAATAGGAGGAGCATGAAGCGGTTTGAAAAACATGAAGAGCCTGAAAAAGTGTGAAAAATATGAAGAGCTTCAAAAGGTGTCAAAAATATGAGGAGAATGAAACGGTCTGAAAATTAGGAGGAGCATGAAGCGGTGTTGAAAAACATAAAGAGCCTGAAACAGTGTGAAATATATGAAGAGCCTCAAAGGTGTCAAAAATAAGAGGAGCAAGAAAAGGTCTGAAAAATTGAAGGAGCTTGAAGTGGTGTTGAAAGACATGAAGAGCCTGAAAAAGTGTGAAATATATGAAGAGCCTCAAAGGTGTCAAAAATATGAGGAGCAAGAAACGGTCTGAAAAATAGAAGGAACTTGAAGTGGTGTTGAAAAACATGAAGAGCCTGAAAAGGTGTGAAAAATATGAAGAGTTTCAAAAAGGTGTCAAATATATAGAGGGTGAAACGGTCTGAAAATTAAGAGGAGCAAGAAACTGTTTTCAAAAACATGAAGAGCCTCAAAAGGTGTGAAAAATATGAAGAGCTTCAAAAAGGTGTCAAATATATAGAGGGTGAAACGGTCTGAAAAATATGAGGAGCAAGAAACTGTTTTCAAAAACATGAAGAGCCTCAAAAGGTGTGAACAATGTGAAGAGCTTCAAACTGTGTCAAAAATATGAGGAGCATGAAACGGTCTGAAACATAGGTGGAGCATGAAGTGTTGTTGAAAAACATGAAGAGCCTGAAAAAGGAGTGAAAAATATGAAGAGCTTCAAAAGGTGTCAAAAATATAAGGAGCATGAAACGGTCTGAAATATAGGAGGAGCATGAAAAGGTGTTAAAAAACATGAAGAGCCTGAAAAGGTGTGAAAAATATGAAAAGCTTCAAATGGTGTCAAAAATATGAGGAGAATGAAACGGTCTGATAATTAGGAGGAGCATGAAGTGGTGTTGAAAAACATGAAGAGCTTGAAAAAGGTGTGAAACATATGAGTAGAATAAAACGGTCTGAAAAATAGGAGGAGCATGAAGTGGTGTAGAAAAACATGAAGACCCTGAAAAGGTGTGAAAAATATGAAGAGCTACAAAAAGTGTCAAAAATATGAGGAGCTTGAAACGGTCTGAAATATAGGAGGAGCGTGAAAAAGTGTTAAAAAAATATGAAGAGCTTCAAAAGGTGTGAAACATATGAGGAGCATGAAACGGTCTGAAAAATAGGAGGAGGATGAAGCGTTGTTGAAAAACATGAAGAGCCTGAAAAGGTGTGAAAAATATGAAGTGCTTCAAAAGGTGTCAAAAACATGAGGAGCATGAAAAGGTCTGAAAAATAGGAGGAGCATGAAGCGGTGTTCAAAAAAATGAAGAGCCTGGAGAAGTGTGAAAAATATGAAGAGCTTCAAAAAGTGTCAAAAATATGAGGAGCATTAAATTGTCTGAAAAATAGGAGAAGCATGAAGTGGTGTTGAAAAATATGAAGAGACTGAAAAGGTGTGAAAAATATGAAGAGCTTCAAAGGTGTCAAAATTATGAGGACCATGAAACGCTCTGAAAAATACGAGGAGCATGAAGCGGTGTTGAAAAACATGAAGAGCCTGAAAAGGTGTGAAAAATAGGAAGAGCTTCAAAAAGTGTCAAAAATATGAGGAGCATGAAACGGTCTGAAAAATAGGAGGAGCATGAAGCGTTGTTGAAAAACATGAAGAGCCTGAAAAGGTGTCAAAAATATGAAGAGCTTCAAAAAGTGTCAAAAATATGAGGAGCATGAAACGGTCTGAAAAATAGGAGAAGCATGAAGTGGTGGAGAAAAATATGAGGAGCCTGAAAAGGTGTAAAAAATATGAAGAGCTTCAAAGGTGTCAAAACTAAGAGGAGCATGAAACGGTCTGAAAAAGATGAGGAGCAGCAAGCGATGTTGAAAAACATGAAGAGCCTGAAAAGGTGTGAAAAATATGAAGAGATTCAAAAGGTGTCAAAAATATGAGGAGCATGAAACGGTTTGAAAAATAGGAGGAGCATGAAGCGGTGGTGAAAAACATGAAGAGCCTGAAAAGGTGTGAAAAATATGAAGAGCTTCAAAATGTGTAAAAAATATGAGGAGCAAAAAAAGGTCTGAAAAATAGGAGGAGCATGAAGTGGTGCTGAAAAACATGAAGAGCCTCAAAAGGTGTGAAAAATGTGAAGAGCTTCAAACTGTGTCAAAAATATGAGGAGATGAAACGGTCTGAAACATAGGAGGAGCATGAAGTGTTGTTGAAAAACATGAAGAGCCTGAAAAAGTTGTGAAACATATGAGGAGCATGATATGGTCTGATAAATAGGAGGAGCATGAAGCGGTGTTGAAAAATATGAAGAGCATGAAAATGTGTGAAAAATATGAAGAGCTTCAAAAGGTGTCAAAAATATAAGGAGCATGAAACGGTCTGAAATATAGCAGGAGCATGAAAAGTTGTTAAAAAACATGAAGAGCCTGAAAAGGTGTGAAAAATATGAAAAGCTTCAAATGGTGTCAAAAATATGAGGAGAATGAAACGGTCTGATAATTAGGAGGAGCATGAAGTGGTGTTGAAAAACATGAAGAGCTTGAAAAAGGTGTGAAACATATGAGTAGAATAAAACGGTCTGAAAAATAGGAGGAGCATGAAGTGGTGTAGAAAAACATAAAGACCCTGAAAAGGTGTGAAAAATATGAAGAGCTACAAAAAGTGTCAAAAATATGAGGAGCTTGAAACGGTCTGAAATATAGGAGGAGCGTGAAAAGGTGTTAAAAAAATATGAAGAGCTTCAAAAGGTGTGAAAAGTATGAGGAGCATGAAACGGTCTGAAAAATAGGAGGAGCATGAAGCGTTGTTGAAAAACATGAAGAGCCTGAAAAGGTGTGAAAAATATGAAGTGCTTCAAAAAGTGTCAAAAACATGAGGAGCATGAAAATGTCTGAAAAATAGGAGGAGCTTGAAGCGGTGTTCAAAAAAATGAAGAGCCTGGAGAAGTGTGAAAAATATGAAGAGCTTCAAAAAGTGTCAAAAATATGAGGAGCATTAAACGGTCTGAAAAATAGGAGAAGCATGAAACGGTCTGAAAAATAGGAGAAGCATGAAACGGTCTGAAAAATAGGAGGAGCATGAAGCAGTGTTGAAAAACATAAAGAGCCTGAAACAGTGTGAAATATATGAAGAGCCTCAAAGGTGTCAAAAATATGAGGAGCAAGAAACGTTCTGAAAAATAGAAGGAGCGTGAAGTGGTGTTGAAAAACATGAAGAGCCTGAAAAAGTGTGAAATATATGAAGAGCCTCAAAGGTGTCAAAAATATGAGGAGCAAGAAACGGTCTGAAAAATAGAAGGAGCTTGAAGTGGTGTTGAAAAACATGAAGAGCCTGAAAAGGTGTGAAAAATATGAAGAGCTTCAAAGGTGTCAAAATTATGAGGAGCATGAAACGCCCTGAAAAAGAGGAGGAGCAGCAAGCGATGTTGAAAAACATGAAGAGCGTGAAAAGGTGTGAAAAATATGAAGAGCTTCAAAAGGTGTCACAAATATGAGGAGCATGAAAGGGTCTGAAAAATAGGCGGAGCATGAAGCGGTGTTGAAAAACATGAAGAGGCTGAAAAGGTGTGAAAAATATGAAGAGCTTCAAAAGGTGTCAAGAATATGAGGAGCATGAAACGGTCTGAAAAATAGGAGGAGCATGAAGTGGTGCTGAAAAACATGAATAGCCTGAAAAGGTGTGAAAAATATGAAGAGCTTCAAAAGGCGTCAAAAATATGAGGAGCATGAAACGGTCTGAAAAATAGGAGAAGCATGAAACGCTCTGAAAAATAGGAGGAGCATGAAGTGTTGTTGAAAAACATGAAGAGCCTGAAAAAGGTGTGAATCATATGAGGAGCATGATACGGTCTGAAAAATAGGAGGAGCATGAAGCGATGTTGAAAAATATGAAGAGCCTGAAAAGGTGTGAAAAATATGAAGAGCTTCAAAAGGTGTCAAAAATATGAGGAGCATGAAACGGCCTGAAATATAGGAGGAGCATGAAAAGGTGTTAAAAAACATGAAGAGCCTGAAAAGGTGTGTAAAATATGAAAAGCTTCAAATGTTGTCAAATATATGAGGAGAATTAAACGGTCTGATAATTAGGAGGAGCATGAAGTGGTGTTGAAAAACATGAAAAGCTTGAAAAAGGTGTGAAACATATGAGTAGAATAAAACAGTCTGAAAAATAGGAGGAGCATGAAGTGGTGTAGAAAAACATGAAGACCCTGAAAAGGTGTGAAAAATATGAAGAGCTACAAAAAGTGTCAAAAATATGAGGAGCTTGAAACGGTCTGAAATATAGGAGGAGCGTGAAAAGGTGTTAAAAAAATATGAAGAGCTTCAAAATGTGTGAAACATATGAGGAGCATGAAACGGTCTGAAAAATAGGAGGAGCATGAAGCGTTGTTGAAAAACATGAAGAGCCTGAAAAGGTGTGAAAAACATGAAGTGCTTCAAAAGGTGTCAAAAACATGAGGAGCATGAAAAGGTCTGAAAAATAGGAGGAGCATGAAGCTGTGTTCAAAAAAATGAAGAGCCTGGAGAAGTGTGAAAAATATGAAGAGCTTCAAAAAGTGTCAAAAATATGAGGAGCATTAAACGGTCTGAAAAATAGGAGAACCATGAAGTGGGGTTGAAAAATATGAAGAGCCTGAAAAGGTGTGAAAAATACGAAGAGCTTCAAAGGTGTCAAAATTATGAGGAGCATGAAACGCTCTGAAAAAAAGGAGGAGCAGCAAGCGATGTTGAAAAACATGAAGAGCGTGAAAAGGTGTGAAAAATATGAAGAGCTTCAAAAGGTGTCAAAAATATGAGGAGCAAGAAACGGTCTGAAAAATAGGAGGAGCATGAAGCGGTGTTGAAAAACATGAAGAGCCTGAAAAGGTGTGAAAAATATGAAGAGCTTCAAAAGGTGTCAAATATATGAGGAGCATGATACGGTCTGAAAAATAGGAGGAGTATGAAGTGGTGCTGAAAAATATGAAGAGCCTGAAAAGGTGTGAAAAATAGGAAGAGCTTCAAAAGTTGTGAAAAATATGAGGAGCATGAAACGGTCTGAAAAATAAGAGGAGCATGAAGCCGTGTTGAAAAACATGTAGAGACTGAAAAGGTGTAAAAAATATGAAGAGCTTCAAAAGGTGTCAAAAATATGAGGAGCATGAAACGGTCTGAAAAATAGGAGGAGCATTGTAGCGTTGTTCAAAAACTTGAAGAGCCTGAAATGGTGTGAAAAATATGAAGAGCTTCAAAAGGTGTCAAAAATATGAGGAGCATGAAACGGTCTGAAAAATAAGAGGAGCATGAAATGGTGTTGAAAAACATGAAGAGCCTGAAAAGGTGTGAAACATATGAAGAGCTTCAAAAGGTGTGAAATACATGAGGAGTATGAAATGGTCTGAAAAATAGGAGGATCATGAGCGGTATTGAAAAACATGAATAGACGGAAAAGGTGTGAAAAATATGAAGAGCTTCAAAAGGTGTCAAAAATATGAGGAGCATGAAACGGTCTGAAAAATATGACGAGCATGAAACGGTGTTCAAAAACATGAAGAGCCTGAAAAGGTGTGAAAAATATGAAGAGCTTCAAAAGGAGTGAAAAATATGAGGAGCATGAAACGGTCTGAAAAATACGAGGAGCATGAAGCGGTGTTGAAAAACATGAAGAGCCTGAAAAGGTGTGAAAAATAGGAAGAGCTTCAAAAGGCGTCAAAAATATGAGGAGCATGAAACGGTCTGAAAAATAGGAGAAGCATGAAATGGTCTGAAAAATAGGAGGAGCATGAAGCGGTTTGAAAAACATGAAGAGCCTGAAAAAGTGTGAAAAATATGAAGAGCTTCAAAAGGTGTCAAAAATATGAGGAGAATGAAACGGTCTGAAAATTAGGAGGAGCATGAAGCGGTGTTGAAAAACATAAAGAGCCTGAAACAGTGTGAAATATATGAAGAGCCTCAAAGGTGTCAAAAATAAGAGGAGCAAGAAAAGGTCTGAAAAATTGAAGGAGCTTGAAGTGGTGTTGAAAGACATGAAGAGCCTGAAAAAGTGTGAAATATATGAAGAGCCTCAAAGGTGTCAAAAATATGAGGAGCAAGAAACGGTCTGAAAAATAGAAGGAACTTGAAGTGGTGTTGAAAAACATGAAGAGCCTGAAAAGGTGTGAAAAATATGAAGAGTTTCAAAAAGGTGTCAAATATATAGAGGGTGAAACGGTCTGAAAATTAAGAGGAGCAAGAAACTGTTTTCAAAAACATGAAGAGCCTCAAAAGGTGTGAAAAATATGAAGAGCTTCAAAAAGGTGTCAAATATATAGAGGGTGAAACGGTCTGAAAAATATGAGGAGCAAGAAACTGTTTTCAAAAACATGAAGAGCCTCAAAAGGTGTGAACAATGTGAAGAGCTTCAAACTGTGTCAAAAATATGAGGAGCATGAAACGGTCTGAAACATAGGTGGAGCATGAAGTGTTGTTGAAAAACATGAAGAGCCTGAAAAAGGAGTGAAAAATATGAAGAGCTTCAAAAGGTGTCAAAAATATAAGGAGCATGAAACGGTCTGAAATATAGGAGGAGCATGAAAAGGTGTTAAAAAACATGAAGAGCCTGAAAAGGTGTGAAAAATATGAAAAGCTTCAAATGGTGTCAAAAATATGAGGAGAATGAAACGGTCTGATAATTAGGAGGAGCATGAAGTGGTGTTGAAAAACATGAAGAGCTTGAAAAAGGTGTGAAACATATGAGTAGAATAAAACGGTCTGAAAAATAGGAGGAGCATGAAGTGGTGTAGAAAAACATGAAGACCCTGAAAAGGTGTGAAAAATATGAAGAGCTACAAAAAGTGTCAAAAATATGAGGAGCTTGAAACGGTCTGAAATATAGGAGGAGCGTGAAAAAGTGTTAAAAAAATATGAAGAGCTTCAAAAGGTGTGAAACATATGAGGAGCATGAAACGGTCTGAAAAATAGGAGGAGCATGAAGCGTTGTTGAAAAACATGAAGAGCCTGAAAAGGTGTGAAAAATATGAAGTGCTTCAAAAGGTGTCAAAAACATGAGGAGCATGAAAAGGTCTGAAAAATAGGAGGAGCATGAAGCGGTGTTCAAAAAAATGAAGAGCCTGGAGAAGTGTGAAAAATATGAAGAGCTTCAAAAAGTGTCAAAAATATGAGGAGCATTAAATTGTCTGAAAAATAGGAGAAGCATGAAGTGGTGTTGAAAAATATGAAGAGACTGAAAAGGTGTGAAAAATATGAAGAGCTTCAAAGGTGTCAAAATTATGAGGACCATGAAACGCTCTGAAAAATACGAGGAGCATGAAGCGGTGTTGAAAAACATGAAGAGCCTGAAAAGGTGTGAAAAATAGGAAGAGCTTCAAAAAGTGTCAAAAATATGAGGAGCATGAAACGGTCTGAAAAATAGGAGGAGCATGAAGTGGTGGAGAAAAATATGAGGAGCCTGAAAAGGTGTAAAAAATATGAAGAGCTTCAAAGGTGTCAAAACTAAGAGGAGCATGAAACGGTCTGAAAAAGATGAGGAGCAGCAAGCGATGTTGAAAAACATGAAGAGCCTGAAAAGGTGTGAAAAATATGAAGAGATTCAAAAGGTGTCAAAAATATGAGGAGCATGAAACGGTTTGAAAAATAGGAGGAGCATGAAGCGGTGGTGAAAAACATGAAGAGCCTGAAAAGGTGTGAAAAATATGAAGAGCTTCAAAATGTGTAAAAAATATGAGGAGCAAAAAAAGGTCTGAAAAATAGGAGGAGCATGAAGTGGTGCTGAAAAACATGAAGAGCCTCAAAAGGTGTGAAAAATGTGAAGAGCTTCAAACTGTGTCAAAAATATGAGGAGATGAAACGGTCTGAAACATAGGAGGAGCATGAAGTGTTGTTGAAAAACATGAAGAGCCTGAAACAGTGTGAAATATATGAAGAGCCTCAAAGGTGTCAAAAATATGAGGAGCAAGAAACGTTCTGAAAAATAGAAAGAGCGTGAAGTGGTGTTGAAAAACATGAAGAGCCTGAAAATGTGTGAAATATATGAAGAGCCTCAAAGGTGTCAAAAATATGAGGAGCAAGAAACGGTCTGAAAAATAGAAGGAGCTTGAAGTGGTGTTGAAAAACATGAAGAGCCTGAAAAGGTGTGAAAAATATGAAGAGCTTCAAAGGTGTCAAAATTATGAGGAGCATGAAACGCCCTGAAAAAGAGGAGGAGCAGCAAGCGATGTTGAAAAACATGAAGAGCGTGAAAAGGTGTGAAAAATATGAAGAGCTTCAAAAGGTGTCACAAATATGAGGAGCATGAAAGGGTCTGAAAAATAGGAGGAGCATGAAGCGGTGTTGAAAAACATGAAGAGGCTGAAAAGGTGTGAAAAATATGAAGAGCTTCAAAAGGTGTCAAGAATATGAGGAGCATGAAACGGTCTGAAAAATAGGAGGAGCATGAAGTGGTGCTGAAAAACATGAATAGCCTGAAAAGGTGTGAAAAATATGAAGAGCTTCAAAAGGCGTCAAAAATATGAGGAGCATGAAACGGTCTGAAAAATAGGAGAAGCATGAAACGCTCTGAAAAATAGGAGGAGCATGAAGTGTTGTTGAAAAACTTGAAGAGCCTGAAAAATGTGTGAAACATATGAGGAGCATGATACAGTCTGAAAAATAGGAGGAGCATGAAGCGGTGTTGAAAAATATGAAGAGCCTGAAAAGGTGTGAAAAATATGAAGAGCTTCAAAAGGTGTCAAAAATATAAGGAGCATGAAACGGCCTGAAATATAGGAGGAGCATGAAAAGGTGTTAAAAAACATGAAGAGCCTGAAAAGGTGTGAAAAATATGAAAAGCTTCAAATGTTGTCAAATATATGAGGAGAATTAAACGGTCTGATAATTAGGAGGAGCATGAAGTGGTGTTGAAAAACATGAAAAGCTTGAAAAAGGTGTGAAATATATGAGTAGAATAAAACAGTCTGAAAAATAGGAGGAGCATGAAGCGTTGTTGAAAAACATGAAGAGCCTGAAAAGGTGTGAAAAACATGAAGTGCTTCAAAAGGTGTCAAAAACATGAGGAGCATGAAAAGGTCTGAAAAATAGGAGGAGCATGAAGCGGTGTTCAAAAAAATGAAGAGCCTGGAGAAGTTTGAAAAATATGAAGAGCTTCAAAAAGTGTCAAAAATATGAGGAGCATTAAACGGTCTGAAAAATAGGAGAACCATGAAGTGGGGTTGAAAAATATGAAGAGCCTGAAAAGGTGTGAAAAATACGAAGAGCTTCAAAGGTGTCAAAATTATGAGGAGCATGAAACGCTCTGAAAAAGAGGAGGAGCAGCAAGCGATGTTGAAAAACATGAAGAGCGTGAAAAGGAGTGAAAAATATGAAGAGCTTCAAAAGGTGTCAAAAATATGAGGAGCAAGAAACGGTCTGAAAAATAGGAGGAGCATGAAGCGGTGTTGAAAAACATGAAGAGCCTGAAAAGGTGTGAAAAATATGAAGAGTTTCAAAAGGTGTCAAATATATGAGGAGCATGATACGGTCTGAAAAATAGGAGGAGTATGAAGTGGTGCTGAAAAATATGAAGAGCCTGAAAAGGTGTGAAAAATAGGAAGAGCTTCAAAAGTTGTGAAAAATATGAGGAGCATGAAACGGTCTGAAAAATAAGAGGAGCATGAAGCCGTGTTGAAAAACATGTAGAGACTGAAAAGGTGTAAAAAATATGAAGAGCTTCAAAAGGTGTCAAAAATATGAGGAGCATGAAACGGTCTGAAAAATAGGAGGAGCATTGTAGCGTTGTTCAAAAACTTGAAGAGCCTGAAATGGTGTGAAAAATATGAAGAGCTTCAAAAGGTGTCAAAAATATGAGGAGCATGAAACGGTCTGAAAAATAAGAGGAGCATGAAATGGTGTTGAAAAACATGAAGAGCCTGAAAAGGTGTGAAACATATGAAGAGCTTCAAAAGGTGTGAAATACATGAGGAGTATGAAACGGTCTGAAAAATAGGAGGATCATGAGCGGTATTGAAAAACATGAATAGACTGAAAAGGTGTGAAAAATATGAAGAGCTTCAAAAGGTGTCAAAAATATGAGGAGCATGAAACGGTCTGAAAAATATGACGAGCATGAAACGGTGTTCAAAAACATGAAGAGCCTGAAAAGGTGTGAAAAATATGAAGAGCTTCAAAAGGAGTGAAAAATATGAGGAGCATGAAACGGTCTGAAAAATACGAGGAGCATGAAGCGGTGTTGAAAAACATGAAGAGCCTGAAAAGGTGTGAAAAATAGGAAGAGCTTCAAAAGGCGTCAAAAATATGAGGAGCATGAAACGGTCTGAAAAATAGGAGAAGCATGAAATGGTCTGAAAAATAGGAGGAGCATGAAGCGGTTTGAAAAACATGAAGAGCCTGAAAAAGTGTGAAAAATATGAAGAGCTTCAAAAGGTGTCAAAAATATGAGGAGAATGAAACGATGTGAAAATTAGGAGGAGCATGAAGCGGTGTTGAAAAACATAAAGAGCCTGAAACAGTGTGAAATATATGAAGAGCCTCAAAGGTGTCAAAAATAAGAGGAGCAAGAAAAGGTCTGAAAAATTGAAGGAGCTTGAAGTGGTGTTGAAAGACATGAAGAGCCTGAAAAAGTGTGAAATATATGAAGAGCCTCAAAGGTGTCAAAAATATGAGGAGCAAGAAACGGTCTGAAAAATAGAAGGAACTTGAAGTGGTGTTGAAAAACATGAAGAGCCTGAAAAGGTGTGAAAAATATGAAGAGTTTCAAAAAGGTGTCAAATATATAGAGGGTGAAACGGTCTGAAAATTAAGAGGAGCAAGAAACTGTTTTCAAAAACATGAAGAGCCTCAAAAGGTGTGAAAAATATGAAGAGCTTCAAAAAGGTGTCAAATATATAGAGGGTGAAACGGTCTGAAAAATATGAGGAGCAAGAAACTGTTTTCAAAAACATGAAGAGCCTCAAAAGGTGTGAAAAATGTGAAGAGCTTCAAACTGTGTCAAAAATATGAGGAGCATGAAACGGTCTGAAACATAGGTGAAGCATGAAGTGTTGTTGAAAAACATGAAGAGCCTGAAAAAGGAGTGAAAAATATGAAGAGCTTCAAAAGGTGTCAAAAATATAAGGAGCATGAAACGGTCTGAAATATAGGAGGAGCATGAAAAGGTGTTAAAAAACATGAAGAGCCTGAAAAGGTGTGAAAAATATGAAATGCTTCAAATGGTGTCAAAAATATGAGGAGAATGAAACGGTCTGATAATTAGGAGGAGCATGAAGTGGTGTTGAAAAACATGAAGAGCTTGAAAAAGGTGTGAAACATATGAGTAGAATAAAACGGTCTGAAAAATAGGAGGAGCATGAAGTGGTGGAGAAAAACATGAAGACCCTGAAAAGGTGTGAAAAATATGAAGAGCTACAAAAAGTGTCAAAAATATGAGGAGCTTGAAACGGTCTGATATATAGGAGGAGCGTGAAAAAGTGTTAAAAAAATATGAAGAGCTTCAAAAGGTGTGAAACATATGAGGAGCATGAAACGGTCTGAAAAATAGGAGGAGCATGAAGCGTTGTTGAAAAACATGAAGAGCCTGAAAAGGTGTGAAAAATATGAAGTGCTTCAAAAGGTGTCAAAAACATGAGGAGCATGAAAAGGTCTGAAAAATAGGAGGAGCATGAAGCGGTGTTCAAAAAAATGAAGAGCCTGGAGAAGTGTGAAAAATATGAAGAGCTTCAAAAAGTGTCAAAAATATGAGGAACATTAAACGGTCTGAAAAATAGGAGAAGCATGAAGTGGTGTTGAAAAATATGAAGAGACTGAAAAGGTGTGAAAAATATGAAGAGCTTCAAAGGTGTCAAAATTATGAGGACCATGAAACGCTCTGAAAAATACGAGGAGCATGAAGCGGTGTTGAAAAACATGAAGAGCCTGAAAAGGTGTGAAAAATAGGAAGAGCTTCAAAAGGCGTCAAAAATATGAGGAGCATGAAACGGTCTGAAAAATAGGAGAAGCATGAAACGGTCTGAAAAATAGGAGGAGCATGAAGCGGTTTGAAAAACATGAAGAGCCTGAAAAAGTGTGAAAAATATGAAGAGCCTCAAAAGGCATCAAAAATATGAGGAGAATGAAACGGTCTGAAAATTAGGAGGAGCATGAAGCGGTGTTGAAAAACATACAGAGCCTGAAACAGTGTGAAATATATGAAGAGCCTCAAAGGTGTCAAAAATATGAGGAGCAAGAAACGGTCTGAAAAATAGAAGGAGCTTGAAGTGGTGTTGAAAAACATGAAGAGCCTGAAACAGTGTGAAGTATATGAAGAGCCTCAAAGGTGTCAAAATTATGAGGAGCAAGAAACGGTCTGAAAAATAGAAGGAACTTGAAGTGGTGTTGAAAAACATGAAGAGCCTGAAAAGGTGTGAAAAATATGAAGAGCTTCAAAAAGGTGTCAAATATACAGAGGGTGAAATGGTCTGAAAAATCTGCGGAGCAAGAAACTGTTTTCAAAAACATGAAGAGCCTCAAAAGGTGTGAAAAATATGAAGAACTTCAAAAAGGTGTCAAATATATAGAGGGTGAAACGGTCTGAAAAATATGAGGAGCAAGAAACTGTTTTCAAAAACATGAAGAAACTCAAAAGGTGTGAACAATGTGAAGAGCTTCAAACTGTGTCAAAAATATGAGGAGCATGAAACGGTCTGAAACATATGAGGAGCATGAAGTGTTGTTGAAAACCATGAAGAGCCTGAAAAAGTGTGAAACATATGAGGAGCATGATACGGTCTGAAAAATAGGAGGAGCATGAAGCGGTGTTGAAAAATATGTAGAGCCTGAAAACGTATGAAAAATAGGAAGAGCTTCAAAAGGTGTCAAAAATATAAGGAGCATGAAACGGTCTGAAATATAGCAGGAGCATGAAAAGGTGTTAAAAAACATGAAGAGCCTGAAAAGGTGTGAAAAATATGAAGAGCTTAAAATGGTGTCAAAAATATGAGGAGAATGAAACGGTCTGAAAATTAGGAGGAGCATGAAGCGGTGTTGAAAACATGAAGAGCCTGAAAATGTGTGAAATATATGAAGAGCCTCAAAGGTGTCAACAATATGAGGAGCAATAATCGGTCTGAAAAATAGGAGGAGCTTGAAGCGGTGTTGAAAAATATGAAGAGCGTGAAAAGGTGTGAAATATATGAAGAGCTTCAAAAGGTGTCAAAAATATAAGGAGCATGAAATGGTAGGAAATATAGGAGCAGCATGAAAAGGTGTTAAAAAACTTGAAGAGCTTCAAAAGGTGTGAAACATATGAGGAAGTGCATGTAGTGGTGTTGAAAACCATGAAGAGCCTGAAAGTTGTGAAAAATATGAAGAGCTTTAAAAGGTGTCAAAAATATGAGGAGCATGAAACGGTCTGAAAAATAGGAGGAGCATGAAGCTGTGTAGAAAAACATGAAGAGCCTGAAAAGGTGTGAAATATATGAAGAGCTTCAAAATGTGTAAAATATGAGGAGTATGAAACGGTCTGAAAAATAGGAGTAACATGAAACACTGTTCAAAATCATGAAGAGCCTGAAAAGGTGTGAAAAACATGAAGAGCCTGAAAAGGTGTGAAAAATATGAAGAGCTTCAAAAGGTGTCAAAAATGAGATGAGCATGAAACGGTCTGAAAAATCGGAGGAGCATGAAGTGGGGTTGAAAATCATGAAGAGCCTGAAAAGGTGTGAAAAATATGAGGAGCTTCAAAAGGTGTGAAATTCATGAGGAGCATGAAATGGTCTGAAAAATAGGAGAAGAATGAAGTGGTGGGGAAAAATATGAAGAGCCTGAAAAGGTGTGAAAAATATGAAGAGCTTCAAAAGGTGTCAAAAATTAGATGAGTATGAAACGGTCTGAAAATTTGGAGGAGCAAGAAGTAGTGTTGAACAAAATGAAGAGCCTGAAAATGTGTGAAAAATATAAAGAGCTTCAAAATGTGTGAAATTCATGAGGATCATGAAACGGTCTGAAAAATAGGAGAAGCATGAAGTGGTGTGAAAAAACATGAAGTGCCTGAAAAGGTGTGAAATATATGAAGAGCTTCAAAAGGTGTCAAAAATATGAGGAGCATGAAACGGTGTGAAAATAGGAGGAGGATGAAACGGTCTGAAAAATAATAGGAGCATGAATCGATGTTGAAAACATGAAGAGCATGAAGAGGTGTGAAAAATATGAAGAGCTTCAAAAGGTGTCAAAAATATTAGGAGCAAGAAACGGTCTGAAAAATAGGAGGACCATGAAGCGGTGTTGAAAAACATGAAGAGCCTGAAAATGTGTGAAAAATATGAAGAGCTTCAAAAGCTGTCAAAAATATGAGGCGCCTGTAACGGTCTGAAAAATAGGAGGAGCATGAAGCGGTGTTGAAAAACATGAAGAGCTTGAAATGGGGTGAAATATATTAAGAGCTTCCAAAGGTGTCAAAAATAGGAGGAGTATGAAACGGTCTGAAATCTCGGAGGAACATGAAGTGTTATTGAAAAACATGAAGATCATGAAGAGGTGTGAAATATGAAGAGCTTCAAAAGGTGTCAAAAATGTGAGGAGCATGAAACGGTCTGAAAAATAGGAGGAGCATGAAGCCATGTTCAAAAACATGAAGAGCCTGAAAAGGTGTGAAAAATATGAAGAGCTTCAAAAGGTGTCAAATTATGAGGATAATGAAACGGTGTGAAAAACAGGAGGAGCATGAAACGGACTGAAAAATAGGAGGAGCATGAATCGGTGTTGAAAACATGAAGAGCATGAAAAGGTGTGAAAAATATGAGGAGTTTCAAAAGTGTAAAAAATATGAGGAGCATGATACGGTTTGAAAAATAGGAGGAGCATGAAGCGGTGTTGAAAACATGAAGTGCCTGAAAAGGTGTGAAATATATGAAGAGCTTCAAAAGGTGTCAAAAATATGAGGAGCATGAAACGGTCTGAAAAATAGGAGGAGCATGAAGCCGTGTTCAAAAACATGAAGAGCCTGAAAAGGTGTGAAAAATATGAAGAGCTTCAAAAGGTGTCAAAAATATGAGGAGCATGAAACGGTGTGAAAATAGGACGAGGATGAAACGGTCTGAAAATAATAGGAGCATGAATCGATGTTGAAAACATGAAGAGCATGAAAAGGTGTGAAAAATATGAAGAGCTTCAAAAAGTGTCAAAAATATTAGGAGCAAGAAACGGTCTGAAAAATAGGAGGATCATGAAGCGGTGTTGATAAACATGAAGAGCCTGAAAATGTGTGAAAAATATGAAGAGCTTCAAAAGGTGTCAAAAATATGAGGCGCATGTAACGGTCTGAAAAATAGGAGGAGCAGGAAGCGGTGTTGAAAAACGTGAAGAGCCGGAAAATGTGTGAAAAATATGAAGAGCTTCAAAAGGTGTCAAGAATATGAGGTGCATGAAACGGTCTGAAAAATAGGAGGCGCAGGAAGCGGTGTTGAAATACATGAGGAGCCTGAAAAGCTGTGAAAAATATGAAGAGCTTCAAAAGTTGTCAAAAATAGGAGGAGCATGAAACGTTCTGAAAATTAGGAGAAGCATGAAACTGTGTTGAAAAACATGAAGATCATGAAAAGGTGTGAAAAATATGAAGAGCTTCAAAAGGTGTCAAAAATATGAGGAGCATGAATCGGTCTGAAAATTGGAGGAGCATGAAGAGGTTTTGAAAAACATGAAGAGCCTGAAAGGTGTGAAATATATGAACAGCTTCAAAAGGTGTCAAAAATAGGAGGAGTATAAAACGGTATGAAAACTAGGAGGAGCATGAAGCGGTGTTGAAACACATGAAGAGCATGAAAAGGTGTGAAAAAATATGAAGAGCTTCAAAAAGTGTCAAAATATGAGGAGCATGAAACGGTCTGAAAAATACGAGGAGCATGAAACGGTCTGAAAAAGAGTAGGAGCATGAAGCAGTGTAGAAAACATGAGCAGCCTGAAAAGGTGTGAAATATATGAAGAGCTTTAAAAGGTGTCAAAAATATGAGGAGCATGAAACGGTCTGAAAAACAGGAGGAGCATGAAGCAGTGTAGAAAAACATGAAGAGCCTGAAAAGGTGTGAAATATATGAAGAGCTTCAAAATGTGTCAAAATAAGAGGAGTATGAAAAGGTCTGAAAAATACGAGCAGCATGAAACGCTGTTCAAAATCATGAAGAGCCTGAAAAGGTGTGAAAAACATGAAGAGCCTGAAAAGGTGTGAAAAATATGAAGAGCTTCAAAAGGTGTCAAAAATGAGATGAGCATGAAACGGTCTGAAAAATCGGAGGAGCATGAGTGGGGTTGAAAATCATGAAGAGCCTGAAAAGGTGTGTAAAATATGAAGAGCTTCAAAAGGAGTGAAATACATGAGGAGCATGAAACCGTCTGAATTATAGGAGGAGCATGAAACGGTGTTCAAAAACATGAATAGCCTGAAAAGGTGGGAAAAATATGAAGTGCTTCAAAAGGTGTGAAAAATATGAAGAGCTTCAAAAGGTGTGAAAAATATGAAGAGCTTCAAAATGTGTGAAATACATGAGGAGCATGAAACGGTCAGAAAAATAGGAGGAGCATGAAGCGGTGTTGAAAAACATGAAGAGACTTAAAACGTGTGAAATATATGAAGAGGCTGAAAAGGTGTGAAAAATATGAAGAGATTCAAAGGTGTCAAAAATATGAGGAGCAAGAAACGGTCTGAAAATAGGAGGAGCATGAAACGGTGTTCAAAAACATGAAGAGCCGGAAAAGGTGTGAAAAATATGAAGAGCTTCAAAAGGTGTCAAAAATATGAGGAGCAAGAAACGGTCTGAAAATAGGAGGAGCATGAAGCGGTGTTCAAAAACATGAAGAGCCTGAAAAAGTGTGAAAAATTTGAAGAGCTTCAAAAATGTGAAAAATATGAAGAGCTTCAAATGCTGTCAAAAATGAGATGAGCATGAAACGGTCTGAGAAATAGGAGAAGCATGAAGTGGTGTTGAAAAACATGAAGAGCCTGAAAAAGTGTGAAATATATGAAGAGCTTCAAAAGGCGTGAAAAATATGAAGAGCTTCAAAAGAGATCAAAAATATGAGGAGCATGAAACGGTCTGAAAAATAGGAGGAGAATTGTAGCATTGTTCAAAAACTTGAAGAGCCTGAAAAGGTGTGAAAAATATGAAGAGCTTCAAAATGTGTCAAAAATATGAGGAGCATGAAACGGTGTGAAAATAGGACGAGGATGAAACGGTCTGAAAAATAATAGGAGCATGAATCGATGTTGAAAACATGAAGAGCATGAAAAGGTGTGAAAAATATGAAGAGCTTCAAAAGGTGTCAAAAATATGAGGAGCATGAAACGGTGTGAAAATAGGACGAGGATGAAACGGTCTGAAAAATAATAGGAGCATGAATCGATGTTGAAAACATGAAGAGCATGAAAAGGTGTGAAAAATATGAAGAGCTTCAAAAAGTGTCAAAAATATTAGGAGCAAGAAACGGCCTGAAAAATAGGAGGAGCATGAAGCGGTGTTGATAAACATGAAGAGCCTGAAAATGTGTGAAAAATATGAAGAGCTTCAAAAGGTGTCAAAAATATGAGGCGCATGTAACGGTCTGAAAAATAGGAGGAGCATGAAGCGGTGTTGATAAACATGAAGAGCTTCAAAAGGTGTGAAAAATACGAAGAGCTTCAAAAGGTGTGAAATACCTGAGGAGCATGAAACTGTCTGAAAAATAGGAGGAGCATGAAGCGCTGTTCAAAAACATGAAGAGTTTGAAAAGGTGTAAAAAATATGAAGAGCTACAAAAGGTGTGAAATACATGAGGAGCATGAAACGGTGTATAAAATAGGAGGAGCATGAAGCGGTGTTCAGAAACATGAAGAGCCTGAAAAGGTGTGAAAAATATGAAGAGCTACAAACGGTGTTAAAAATATGAGGAGAATGAAACGGTCTGAAAAATAGAAGGAGCATGAAGCGGTGTTCAAAAACATGAAGAGCTTGAAAAGGTGTGAAAAATATGAAGAGCTTCAAAAGATGTGAAATACATGAGGAGCATGAAACTGTCTGAAAAATAGGAGGAGCATGAGACGGTGTTGAAAAACGTGAAGAGCCTGAAAAGGTGTGAAAAATATGAAGAGCTTCAAAAAGTGTGAAAAATATGAGGAGCATGAAACGGTCTGAAAAAGAGAAGGAGCATGAAGCATTGATGAAAAACATGAAGAGCCTGAAAACGTGTGAAAAATATGAACAGCTTCAAAAGGTGTGAAATACATGAGGAGCATGAAACGGTCTGAAAAATAGGAGGAGCATGAAACGGTGTTCAAAAACATGAAGAGACTGAAAAGGTGTGAAAAATATGAAGAGCTTCAAAATCTGTCAAAAATGAGATGAGCATGAAACGGTCTGAAATATAGGAGGAACATGAAGTGGTGTTGAAAAACATGAAGAGCCTGAAAAAGTGTGAAATATATGAAGAGCTTCAAAAGATGTGAAAAATATTAGGAGCTTCAAAAGAGGTCAAAAATATGAGGAGCATGAAACGGTCTGAAAAAGAAGAGGAGCATGAAGCGGTGCTCAAAAACATGAAGAGCCTGAAAAGGTGTGAAAAATACGAAGAGCTTCAAAAGGTGTGAAATACATGAGGATCATGAAACTGTCTGAAAAATAGGAGGAGCATGAAGCGCTATTCAAAAACATGAAGAGCTTGAAAAGGTGTAAAAAATATGAAGAGCTACAAAAGGTGTGAAATACAGGAGGAGCATTAAACTGTCTGAAAAATAGGAGGAGCAGGAAGCGGTGTTGAAAAACATGAACAGCTTGAAAAGGTGTGAAAAATATGAAGAGCTTCAAAAGGTGTGAAAAATAGGAGGAGCATGAAGAGGTGTTCAAATACATGAAATGCCTGAAAAGTTGTAAAAAATATGAAGAGCTTCAAAAGGTGTCAAAAATATAAGGAGCCTGAAACCGTCTGAAAAACAGAAGGAGCATGAATCGGTCTTCAAAATCATGAAGAGCCTGAAAAGGTGTGAAAAATATGAAGAGCTTCAAAAGTTGTGAAATACTTGAGGAGCATGAAACGGTCTGAAAAATAGGAGGATCATGAAGCATTGTTGAAAAAATTGAACAGCTTGAAAAGGTGTGAAAAATATGAAGAGTTTCAAAAGGTTTAAAATATATGAGGAGCATGAAACGGTCTGAAAAATAGAAGCAGCAAAAAACGGTGTTCAAAAACATGAAGAGCCTGAAAAGGTGTGAAAAATACGAAGAGCTTCAAAAGGTGTGAAAAATATGAAGAGCTTCAAAAGGTGTCAAAAATATGAGGAGCATTAAAAGGTCTGAAAAATACGAGGAGCATGAAGTGGTGTTGAAAATCATGAAGAGCCTGAAAAGATGTGAAAAATATGAAGAGTTTCAAAAGGTGTCAAAAATATGAGGAGCATGAAACGGTCTGAAAAGCTGGAGAAGAATCAAGCGGTGTTGAAATACATGAAGAGCCTGAAAAGTTATAAAAATATGAAGAGCTTCAAAAGGTGTAAAAAATACGAAGAGCTTCAAAAGGTGTCAAAAATGAGATGAGCATGAAACGGTCTCAAAAATAGGAGGAGCATGAAGCGGTGGTGAGAAACATAAAGGGCCTGAAAATGTGTGAAAAAAATGAAGAGCTTCAAAAGGTGTGAAAAGTATGAGGAGCATGAAGCGGTGTTAAAAAACATGAAGAGCCTGAAAAGGTGTGAAATATATGAAGAGCTTCAAAAGGTGTGAAAAATATGAAGAGCTTCAAAAGGTGTCAAAAAAATGAAGAGCATGAAACGGTCTGAAAATAAGAGGAGCATGAAACGGTGTTCAAAACATGAAGAGATTTAAAAGGTGTGAAAAATATGAAGAACTTTAAAAAGTGTCAAGAATATGAGGAGCATGAAACGTTCTGAAAAATAGGAGGATCATGAAACGGTGTTCAAAAACATGAAGAGCCTGAAAAGGTGTGAAAAATATGAGTAGCCTCAAAATGTGTCAAAAACATGAGGAGTGTGAAACGTTCTGAAAAATAGCAGGAACATGAAGCGGTGTTCAAAAACATGAAGAGCCTGAAAACGTGTGAAAAATTTGAATAGCTTCATAAATGTGAAAAATATGAAGAGCTTCAAAAGGTGTGAAATATATGAAGAGCTTCAAAAAGTGTCAAAAATTAGATGAGCATGAAACGGTCTGAAAAATAGGAGGAGCATGAAGTGGTGTTTTGAAAAACATGAACAGCCTGAAAAGGTGTGAAATATATGAAGAGCTTCAAAAGGTGTGAAAAATATGAAGAGCTTCAAAAGGTGTCAAAAAAATGAAGAGCATGAAATGGCCTGAAAAATAGGAGGAGCATGAAGCGGTGTTCAAAAACATGAAGAGCCTGAAAAGGTGTGAAATATATGAAGAGCTTCAAAACGTGTGAAAAATATGAAGAGCTTCAAAAGGTGTCAAAAAAATGAAGAGCATGAAACGGTCTGAAAATAGGAGGAGCATGAAACGGTGTTCAAAACATGAAGAGCCTTAAAAGGTGTGAAAAATATGAAGAACTTTAAAAGGTGTCAAGAATATGAGGAGCATGAAACGTTCTGAAAAATAGGAGGAACATGAAGTGGTGTTGAGAAACATGAAGAGGCTGAAAATGTGTGAAATATATGAAGATCTTCAAAAGGTGTGAAAAATATGAAGTGCTTCTAAAGGTGTCAAAAATATGAAGAGCATGAAACGGTCGCAAAAATAGGAGGAACTTGAATTGGTGTTCGAAAACATGAAGAGTCTGAAAAGGTGTGAAATATAAGAAGAGCTTCAAAGGGTGTCAAAATTATGAGGAGCATGAAACGGTCTGAAAAATAGGAGGATCATGAAACAGTGTTGAAAACCATGAAGAGCCTGAAAAGGTGTGAAAAATATGAAGAGCTTCAAAACGTGTCAAAAATATGAGGAGCATGAAACTGTCTGAAAAATAGGAGGAGCATGATGCGGTGTTGAAAAATATGAAGAGCCTGAAAACGTGTGAAAAATATGAAAATCTTCAAAAGGTATGAAAAATATGAAGAGCTTCAAAAGGTGTCAAAAATGAGATGACCATGAAACGGTCTGAAAAATAGAAGGAGCATGAAGTTATTTCCAAAAAAATGAAGAGCCTGAAAAGGTGTGAAGTATATGAAGATTTCAAAAGGTGTCAAAAATATGAGGAGCATGAAACGGTCTGAAAAATAGGAGGAGCATGAAGTCATGTTGAAAAACATGAAGAGCCTGAAAATGTGTGAAAAATACGAAGAGCTTCAAAAGGTGTCACAAATAAGAGGAGCATGAAACGGTCTGAAATATATGAGGAGCATGAAGCCGTGTTCAAAAACATGAAGAGCCTGAAAAGGTGTGAAAAATTTGAAGAGCTTCAACAGATGTGAAAAATAGGAGGAGCATGAAGCGGTGTTAAAAAACATGAAGAGCCTGAAAACGTGTCAAAAATATGAAGAGCTTCAAAAGGTGTGAAAAATATGAAGAGCTTCAAAAATTGTCAAAAATGAGATGAGCATGAAGCGGTCTGAAAAATGGTGGAGCATGAAGTGTTGTTGAAAAACATGAAGAGCCTGAAAAGATGTGAAAAATATGAAGAGCTTCAAAAGTTGTGAAGTACAGGAGGAGCATTAAAAGGTCTGAAAATAGGAGGTGCATGAAGCGGTATTGAAAAACATGAAGAGCCTGAAAAGGTGTGAAAAATATGAAGAGCTTCAAAAGGTGTGAAGTACAGGAGGAGCATTAAACGGTCTGAAAAATAGGAGGAGCATGAAGCGGTGTTGAAAAACATGAAGAGCCTGAAATGGTGTGAAAAATGTGAAGAGCTTCAAAAGGTGTGAAAAATAGGAGGAGCATGAAGAGGTGTTCAAAAACATGAAATGCCTGAAAAGTTGTAAAAAATATGAAGAGCTTCAAAAGGTGTCAAAAATATGAGGAGCCTGAAACGGTCTGAAAAACAGGAGGAGCATGAATCGGTCTTCAAAAACATGAAGAGCCTGAAAAGGTGTGAAAAATATGAAGAGCTTCAAAAGTTTTAAAAATTTGAGGAGCATGAAACGGTCTGAAAAATAGAAGGAACATGAAGCAGTGTTCAAAAACATGAAGAGCCTGAAAAGATGTGGAAAATATGAAGAGCTTCAAAAGGTGTTAAAATTAAGAGGAGCATGAAATGGTCTGAAAAACAGGAGAAGCATGAGCGGTGTTGAAAAACATGAAGAGCCTGAAAAGGTGTGAAAAATATGAAGAGCTTTAAAAGGTGTGAAATTCTTGAGGAGCATGAAACGGTCTGAAAAATAGGAGGATCAGGAAGCATTGTTGAAAAACATGAACAGCATGAAAAGGTGTGAAAAATATGAAAAGATTCAAAAGGTTTAAAATATATGAGGAGCATGAAAAGGTCTGAAAAATAGAAGCAGCATAAAACGGTGTTCAAAAATATGAAGAGCCTGAAAAGGTGTGAAAAATACGAAGAGCTTCAAAAGGTGTGAAAAATATGAAGAGCTTCAAAAGGTGTCAAAAATACGAGGAGCATGAAAAGGTCTGAAAAATACTAGGAGCATGAAGTGGTGTTGAAAATCATGAAGAGCCTGAAAAGATGTGAAAAGTATGAAGAGCTTCAAAAGGTGTCAAAAATATGAGGAGCATGAAACGGTCTGAAAAACAGGAGAAGCATGAAGCGGTGTTGAAAAACATGAAGAGCCTGAAAAGGTATAAAAATATGAAGAGCTTCAAAAGGTGTAAAAAATACGAAGAGCTTCACAAGGTGTCAAAAATGAGATGAGCATGAAAAGTTCTGAAAAAAAGGAGGAGCATGAAGCAGTGTTGAAAAACATGAAGAGCCTGAAAATGTGTGAATAATATGAAGAGACTGAAAACGTGTCAAAAATATGACGAGCATGAAACGGTCTGAAAAATACGATGAGCATGATAAGGTGTTGAAAAACATGAAGAGCCTGAAAACGTGTGAAAATATGAAGAGCTTCAAAAGGTGTCAAAAATATGAGGGACATGAACGGTCTTAAAAACAGGAGGAGGATGAAGTGGTGTTGAAAAACATGAAGAGCCTGAAAAGGTGTAAAAAATATGAAGAGCTTCAAAATGTTTCAAAATTATGAGGGGCATGAATGGTCTGAAAAATAGGAGGAGCATAAAGCAGTCTTGAAAAATATGAAGAGCTCAAAAGGTGTGAAAAATATGAAGAGCTTCAAAAGGTGTCAAAAAAGAGATGAGCATGAAATGGTCTGAAAAATAGGAGGAGCATGAAGCGGTGTTGAAAAACATGAAGCGCCTGAAAAGGTGTGAAATATATGAAGAGCTTCAAAAGGTGTCAAATATATGAGGAACAAGAAACGGTCTGAAAAATAGGAGGAGCATGAAGCGGTGTTGAAAATCATGAAGAGCCTGAAAAGGTGTGAAAAATATAAGAGATTCAAAAGTTGTGAAAAATATGAAGAGCTTCAAAAGGTGTCAAAAATATGAGGAGCATGAAACGGTCTGAAAAATAGGAGGAGCATGAAACGTTGTTGAAAAACATGAAGAGCTTGAAAACGTGTGAAAAATATGAAGGGTTTCAAAAGATGTGGAAAATAAGAAGAGCTTCAAAAGGTGTCAAAAATGAGATGAGCATGAAACGGTCTGAAAAATAGTAGGAGCATGAATTGGTGTTGAAATACATGAAGAGCCTGAAAAGGTATGAAAAATATGAAGAGCTTCAAAACGTGTGAAATATATGAGGAGCATGATACGGTCTGAAAAATAGGAGGAACATGAAAAGGTGTTCAAAACCGTGAAGAGCCTGAAAAGTTGTGAAAAATATGAAAAGCTTCCAAAGGTGTCAAAAATGAGATCAGCATGAAACGGTCTGAAAAACAGGAGGATCATGAAGCGGTGTTGAAAAACATGAAGAGCCTGAAAAGGTGTGAGAAATATGAAGAGCTTCAAAAGGTGTCAAAAATATGAGGAGCATGAAACGGAATGAAAAATAGGAGGAGCATGAAGCGGTGTTGAAAAACTTGAAGAGCCTGAAAATGTGTGAAAAATATGAAAAGCGTCAAAAGGTGTCAAGAATATGAGGAGCATGAAACGGAAAGAAAAATAGGAGGAGCATGAAGCGGTGTTGAAAAACATGAAGAACCTGAAAACGTGTGAAAAATATGAAGAGCTTAAAAAATTGTGAAAATATGAAGAGCTTCAAAACGAGTCAAAAATATCAGGAGCATGAAACAGTCTTAAAAATAGGAGGAGCATGAAGTGGTGTTGAAAAACATGAAGAGTATGTAAGGGTGTGAAATATATGAAGAGCTTCAAAAGGTGTGAAATACATGAGGAGCATGAAACGGGCTCAAAAATAGGAGGAGCATGAAGCGGTGTGGCAAAACATGAAGAGCCTGAAAAGGTGTGAATGATATGAAGAGTTTCTAAAGGTGTCAAAAATATGAGGAGCATGAAAACGTCTGAAAAATAGGAGGAGCATGAAGTGGTGTGGCAAAACATGAAGAGCCTGAAAATGTGTGAAAAATATGAAAAGCGTCAAAAGGTGTCAAGAATATGAGGAGCATGAAACGGAATGAAAAATAGGAGGAGCATGAAGCGGTGTTGAAAAACATGAAGAACCTGAAAACGTGTGAAACATATGAAGAGCTTAAAAAATTGTGAAAATATGAAGAGCTTCATAAGGTGTCAAAAATATGAGGAGCCTGAAACCGTCTGAAAAACAGGAGGAGCATGAATCGGTCTTCAAAATCATGAAGAGCCTGAAAAGGTGTGAAAAATATGAAGAGCTTCAAAAGTTGTGAAATACTTGAGGAGCATGAAACGGTCTGAAAAATAGGAGGATCATAAAGCGGTGTTGAAAAACATGAAGAGCCTGAAAATGGTGTGAAAAATATGAAGAGCTTCCAAAGGAGTCAAAAATGAAATGTGCATGAAACGGTCTGAAAAATATGAGGAGCATGAAGTCGTTGTGAAAAACATGAAAAGCCTGAAAATGTGTGCAAAATTCGAAGAGCTTCAAAAGGTGTGAAATACATGAGGAGCATGAAATGGTCTGAGAAATAGGAGGAGCATGAAGCGGTGTTCAAAAACATGTAGAGACTGAAAAGGTGTGAAAAATATGAAGAGCTTCAAAAGGAGTGAAAAATAGGAGGAGCACGAAACGGTCTGAAAAATAGGAAGAGCATGAACCGGTGTTCAAATACATGAAAAGCGTGAAAAGGTGTGAAAAATATGAAGAGCTTCAAAAATATGAAAAACATGAAGAGCTTCAAAAGGTGTGAAAAATATGAAGAGCTTCAAAAGGTGTCAAAAATATGAGGAGCATGAAACGGTCTAAAAAATCGGAGGAGCATGAAATGGTGTTCAAATACATGAAGAGACTGAAAAGGTGTGAAAAACAGGAAGAGCTTCAAATGGTGTGAAATACATGAGGAGCATGAAACGGTCTGAAAAATAGGAGGAGCATGAAGCGCTGTTCAACAACATGAAGAGCCTAAAAGGTGTGAAAAGTATGAAGAGATTCAAAAGGTGTCAAAAATATGAGGAGCATGAAACGGTCTGAACATACGAGGAGCATGAAGCGGTGATGAAAAACATGGAGAGCCTGAAAAGGTGTGAAAAATATGAAGAGCTTCAAAAGGTTTCAAAATGTGTGGAGCATGAAACGGTCTGAAAAATAGGAGCAGCATGAAGCGGTGTTCAAAAATATGAAGAGCCTGAAAAGGTGTGAAAAATATGACGAGCGTCAACAGTTGTGAAAAATAGGAGGAGCATGAAGCGGTGTTGAAAAACATGAAGAGCCTGAAAACGTGTGAAAAATATGATGAGTTTCAGAAGATGTGAAAAATAAGAAGAGCTTCCAAAGGTGTCAAAAATGAGATGAGCATGAAACGGTCTGAAAAATAGGAGGAGCATGAAACGGTTTTGAAAATCACGAAGAGCCTCAAAAGGTGTGAATAATATGAAGAGCTACAAAAGGTGTCAAAAATATGAGGAGCATGAAACGATCTGATAATTAGGAGGAGCAGGAAGCGGTGTTGAAAAACATGAAGAGCCTGAAATGGTGTGAAAAATGTGAAGAGCTTCAAAAGGTGTGAAAAATAGGAGGAGCATGAAGAGGTGTTCAAATACATGAAATGCCTGAAAAGTTGTAAAAAATATGAAGAGCTTCAAAAGGTGTCAAAAATATGAGGAGCCTGAAACCGTCTGAAAAACAGGAGGAGCATGAATCGGTCTTCAAAATCATGAAGAGCCTGAAAAGGTGTGAAAAATATGAAGAGCTTCAAAAGTTGTGAAATACTTGAGGAGCATGAAACGGTCTGAAAAATAGGAGGATCATGAAGCATTGTTGAAAAACATGAACAGCTTGAAAAGGTGTGAAAAATATGAAGAGTTTCAAAAGGTTTAAAATATATGAGGAGCATGAAACGGTCTGAAAAATAGAAGCAGCAAAAAACGGTGTTCAAAAACATGAAGAGCCTGAAAAGGTGTGAAAAATACGAAGAGCTTCAAAAGGTGTGAAAAATATGAAGAGCTTCAAAAGGTGTCAAAAATATGAGGAGCATTAAAAGGTCTGAAAAATACGAGGAGCATGAAGTGGTGTTGAAAATCATGAAGAGCCTGAAAAGATGTGAAAAATATGAAGAGTTTCAAAAGGTGTCAAAAATATGAGGAGCATGAAACGGTCTGAAAAGCTGGAGAAGAATCAAGCGGTGTTGAAATACATGAAGAGCCTGAAAAGTTATAAAAATATGAAGAGCTTCAAAAGGTGTAAAAAATACGAAGAGCTTCAAAAGGTGTCAAAAATGAGATGAGCATGAAAC
Organism: Dama dama; assembly: GCF_033118175.1. NCBI lineage: Eukaryota > Metazoa > Chordata > Mammalia > Artiodactyla > Cervidae > Dama > Dama dama. Next base: position 9,233,956 of record NC_083706.1, on the reverse strand, counting down.
GGTCTCAAAAATAGGAGGAGCATGAAGCGGTGGTGAGAAACATAAAGGGCCTGAAAATGTGTGAAAAAAATGAAGAGCTTCAAAAGGTGTGAAAAGTATGAGGAGCATGAAGCGGTGTTAAAAAACATGAAGAGCCTGAAAAGGTGTGAAATATATGAAGAGCTTCAAAAGGTGTGAAAAATATGAAGAGCTTCAAAAGGTGTCAAAAAAATGAAGAGCATGAAACGGTCTGAAAATAAGAGGAGCATGAAACGGTGTTCAAAACATGAAGAGATTTAAAAGGTGTGAAAAATATGAAGAACTTTAAAAAGTGTCAAGAATATGAGGAGCATGAAACGTTCTGAAAAATAGGAGGATCATGAAACGGTGTTCTAAAACATGAAGAGCCTGAAAAGGTGTGAAAAATATGAGTAGCCTCAAAATGTGTCAAAAACATGAGGAGTGTGAAACGTTCTGAAAAATAGCAGGAACATGAAGCGGTGTTCAAAAACATGAAGAGCCTGAAAACGTGTGAAAAATTTGAATAGCTTCATAAATGTGAAAAATATGAAGAGCTTCAAAAGGTGTGAAATATATGAAGAGCTTCAAAAAGTGTCAAAAATTAGATGAGCATGAAACGGTCTGAAAAATAGGAGGAGCATGAAGTGGTGTTTTGAAAAACATGAACAGCCTGAAAAGGTGTGAAATATATGAAGAGCTTCAAAAGGTGTGAAAAATATGAAGAGCTTCAAAAGGTGTCAAAAAAATGAAGAGCATGAAATGGCCTGAAAAATAGGAGGAGCATGAAGCGGTGTTCAAAAACATGAAGAGCCTGAAAAGGTGTGAAATATATGAAGAGCTTCAAAACGTGTGAAAAATATGAAGAGCTTCAAAAGGTGTCAAAAAAATGAAGAGCATGAAACGGTCTGAAAATAGGAGGAGCATGAAACGGTGTTCAAAAACAGGAAGAGCCTGAAAAGGTGTGAAATATATGAAGAGCTTGAAACGTGTGAAATATATGAAGAGCTTCAAAAGGTGTTAATAATGAGATGAACATGAAACCGTCTGAAAAATATGAGGAGCATGAAACGGTGATCAAAAACATGAAGAGCCTGAAAAGCTGTGAAAAATATGAAGAGCTTCAAAAGGTGTGAAAAATATGAGGAGCATGATACAGTTTGAAAAATAGGAGGTGCATGAAGCCGTGTTGAAAAACATGAATAGTCTGAAAACGTGTGAAAATATGAAGAGCTTCAAAAGGTGTCAAAAAAGAGATGAGCATGAAACGGTCTGAAAAATAGGAGGAGCATGAGGTGGTGTTGAAAAACATGAAGAGCCTGAAATGGTGTGAAATATATGAAGACCTTCAAAACGTGTGAAAAATATGAGGAGCTTCAAAAAGTGTCAAAATTATGAGGAGCATGAAACGGTCTGAAAAATAGGAGGAGCATGAAGCGGTGTTGAAAAATAAGAGGAGCATGAAGAGGTGTTGAAAAAAATGAAGAGCCTGAAAAGGTGTGAAAAATATGAAGAGCTTCTAAAGGTGTCAAAAATATGAGGAGCCTGAAACGGTCTGAAAAATAGGAGGGGCATGAAGCGATGTTGAAAAACATGCAGAGCCTGAAAATGTGTGAAAAATATGAAGATCTTCTAAAGGTGTCAAATATATGAGGACAATGAAACGGCCTGAAAAATTGGAGGAGCATGAAGTGGTGTTGAAAAACATGAAGAGCCTGAAAAGGTGAGAAAAATATAAAGAGCTTCAAAAGGTGTCAAAATTATGAGGAGCATGAAACGGTCTGAAAAATAGGAGGAGCATGAAGTGGTGTTGAAAAACATGAAGATCCCGAAATGGTGTGAAATATATGAAGACCTTCAAAATGTGTGAAACATATGAGGAGCTTCAAAAAGTGTCAAAAATATGAGGAGCATGAAACGGTCTGAAAAATAGGAGGAGCATGAAGGGGTGTTGAAAAAATGAAGAGCCTGAAAAGGTGTGAAAAATATGAAAAGCTTAAAAACGTGTCAAATATATGAGGAGCATGAAACGGTATGAAAAATACGAGGAGCATGAAGCGGTGTTGAAAAACGTGAAGAGCCTGAAATGGTGTGAAATATATGAAGAGCTTCAAAACGTGTCAAAAATAAATGAGCAGGAAATGGTCTGAATATTAGGAGAGCATGAAGTGGTGTTAAAACATGAAGAGCCTGAAAAGGTGTGAAATATATGAAGAGCGTCAAAAGGTATCAAAAATATGAGGAGAATGAAACGGTCTGAAAAATAGGAGGAGCATGAAACGGTGATCAAAAACATGAATACCTGAAAAGTTGTGAAAAATATGAAGAGCTTCAAAAGGTGTGAAATACATGAGGAGCATAAAACGGTCTGAAAAATAGGAGAAGCATGAAGTGGTGTGAAAAAATATGAAGAGCCTGAAAATGTGTGAAAAATATGAAGAGCTTCAAAAGGTGTGAAATACATGAGGAGCATGAAACTCTCTGAAAAATAGGAGGAACATGAAGTGTTGTTCAAAAACATGATGAGCCTGAAAAAGTGTGGAAAATATGAAGAGCTTCAAAAGTTGTCAAAATTAAGAGGAGCATGAAATGGTCTGAAAAATAGGAGGAGCATGAAGTGATGTTGAAAAACATGAAGAGCCTGAAATGGTGTGAAAAATATGAAGAGATTCAAAAGCTGTGAAATACATGTGGAGCAGAAAACGGTCTCAAAATAGGAGGAGCATGAAGCGGTGTTGAAAAACATGAAGAGCCTGAAAAGGTGTGAAAAATTTGAAGAGCTTCAAAAGGTGTGAAACATATGAGGAGTATGAAACGCTCTGAAAAATAGGAGGAGCATGAAACCGTGTTCAAAAACAGGAAGAGCCTGAAAAGGCGTGAAAAATATGAAGAGCTTCAAAAGGTGTCAAAAATATGAGGAGCATGAAACGCTCGAAAAAAAGGAGGACCTTGAAGCGGTGTTCAAAAACATGACGAGTCTGAAAAGGTGTGAAATATAAGAAGAGCTTCAAAGGGTGTCAAAATTATGAGGAGCATGAAACGGTCTGAAAAATAGGAGGAGCATGAAACAGTGTTGAAAAACATGAAGAGCCTGAAACGGTGTGAAAAATATGAAGAGCTTCAAAACATGTCAAAAATATGAGGAGCATGAAACTGTCTGAAAAATAGGAGGAGCATGATGCGGTGTTGAAAAATATGAAGAGCCTGAAAACGTGTGAAAAATATGAAGATCTTTAAAAGGTATGAAAAATATGAAGAGCTTCAAAAGGTGTCAAAAAAGAGATGAGCATGAAACGGCCTGAAAAATAGGAGGAGCATGAAGTTGTGTTCAAGAAAATGAAGAGCCTGAAAAGGTGTGAAGTATATGAATATTTCAAAAGGTGTCAAAAATCTGAGGAGCATGAAACGGTCTGAAAAATAGGAGGAGCATGAAGTGATGTTGAAAAACATGAAGAGCCTGAAAAGGTGTGAAAAATATGAAGAGCTTCAAAAGGTGTCAAAAATAAGAGGAGCATGAAACGGTCTGAAATATATGAGGTCCATGAACCGGTGTTCAAAAACATGAAGGCCTGAAAAGATGTGAAAAATTTGAGGAGCTTCAAAAGGTGTGAAAAACATGAAGAGCTTCAAAAGGTGTCAAAAATGAGATGAGCATGAAACGCTCTGAAAAATAGGAGGAGCATGAAGTTGTGTTGAAAAACATGAAGAGCCTGAAAACGTGAGAAATATATGAGGAGCTTGAAAATGTGTCAAAAATAAGAGGAGCATGAAACGATCTGAAAAATAGGACGTGCATGAAGTGGTGGTGAAAAACATGAAGAGCCTGAAAAGGTGTGAAAAATACGAAGAGCTTCAAAAGGTGTCAAAAATATGAGGAGCATGAAACGGTCGGAAAAATAGGAGGAGAATGAAGCGGTGTTGAAAAACATGAAGAGCCTGAAAACGTGTAAAAAATATGAAGAGTTTCAAAAGGTGTGAAAAATATGAAGAGCTTCAAAAGGTGTCAAAAATGAGATGAGCATGAAACTGTCTGTAAAATAGGAGGAGCATGAAGTGGTATTGAAAAACATGAAGAGCCTGAAAAGGTGTGAAAAATATGAAGAGCTTCAAAACGTGTGAAAAATATGAAGAGCTTCAAAAGGTGTCAAAATTGAGATGAGCCTGAAACGGTCTGAAAAACAGGAGGATCCTGAGGCGGTGTTGAAAAACATGAAGAGCCTGAAAACGTGTGAAAAATATGAAGAGCTTCAAAAGGTGTCAAAAATGAGATGAGCATGAAACTGTCTGGAAAATAGGAGGAGCATGAAACGGTGTTCAAAAACATGAAGAGCCTGAAAAGGTGTGAAAAATATGAAGAGCTTCAAAAAATGTCAAAAATATGAGGAGCATGAAACGGTCTGAAAAATAGGGGAATCATGCAGCGGTGTTGAAAACTATAAACAGCCTTAAAAAGTGTGAAAAATATGAAGAGCTTCAAAACGTGTCAAAAATATGAGGAGCATGAAACGGTCTGAAAAATAGGAGCAACATGAAACGAGGTTCAAAAACATGAAGACATTTAAAATGTGTGAAAAATATGAAGAGGTTCAAAAGGTGTGAAATACATGAGGATCATGAAACGGTCTGAAATATATGAGGAGCATGAAGCAGTGTTCAAAAACATGAAGAGTTGAAAACGTGTGAAAAATAGGAGGAGCTTCAAAAGGTGTCAAAATTATGAGGAGCATGAAATGGTCTGAAAAATAGGAGGAGCATGAAGCGGTGTTCAAAAACATGAAGAGCCTGAAAAGGTGTGAAAAATATGAAGAGCTTCAAAAGCTGTCAAGTATATGAGTAGCATGAAACGGTATGAAATCTAGCAGGAGCATGAAACGGTGTTGAAAAACTTGAAGAGCCTGAAAAGGTGTGGAAAATAAGAGGAGCTTCCAAAGGTGTCAAAAATATGAGGAGCATGAAACGGTCTGAAAAATGGGAGGAGCATGAAGCGGTGTTCTAAAACATGAAGAGCCTGAAAAGGTGTGAAAAATATGAAGAGCTTCAAAAGGTGTCAAAAATCTGAGGAGCATGAAACGGTCTGAAAAATAGGAGGAGCATGAAGTGATGTTGAAAAACATGAAGAGCCTGAAAAGGTGTGAAAAATATGAAGAGCTTCAAAAGGTGTCAAAAATAAGAGGAGCATGAAACGGTCTGAAATATATGAGGTCCATGAACCGGTGTTCAAAAACATGAAGGCCTGAAAAGATGTGAAAAATTTGAGGAGCTTCAAAAGGTGTGAAAAATATGAAGAGCTTCAAAAGGTGTCAAAAATGAGATGAGCATGAAACGCTCTGAAAAATAGGAGGAGCATGAAGTTGTGTTGAAAAACATGAAGAGCCTGAAAACGTGAGAAATATATGAGGAGCTTGAAAATGTGTCAAAAAAAAGAGGAGCATGAAACGATCTGAAAAATAGGACGTGCATAAAGTGGTGGTGAAAAACATGAAGAGCCTGAAAAGGTGTGAAAAATACGAAGAGCTTCAAAAGGTGTCAAAAATATGAGGAGCATGAAACGGTCGGAAAAATAGGAGGAGAATGAAGCGGTGTTGAAAAACATGAAGAGCCTGAAAACGTGTAAAAAATATAAAGAGGTTCAAAAGGTGTGAAAACTATGAAGAGCTTCAAAAGGTGTCAAAAATGAGATGAGCATGAAACTGTCTGTAAAATAGGAGGAGCATGAAGTGGTATTGAAAAACATGAAGAGCCTGAAAAGGTGTGAAAAATATGAAGAGCTTCAAAACGTGTGAAAAATATGAAGAGCTTCAAAAGGTGTCAAAATTGAGATGAGCCTGAAACGGTCTGAAAAACAGGAGGATCCTGAGGCGGTGTTGAAAAACATGAAGAGCCTGAAAACGTGTGAAAAATATGAAGAGCTTCAAAAGGTGTCAAAAATGAGATGAGCATGAAACTTTCTGGAAAATAGGAGCAGCATGAAACGGTGTTCAAAAACATGAAGAGCCTGAAAAGGTGTGAAAAATATGAAGAGCTTCAAAAAATGTCAAAAATATGAAGAGCATGAAACGGTCTGAAAAATAGGGGAATCATGCAGCGGTGTTGAAAACTATAAACAGCCTTAAAAAGTGTGAAAAATATGAAGAGCTTCAAAAGGTGTCAAAAATATGAGGAGCATGAAACGGTCTGAAAAATAGGAGCAACATGAAATGATGTTCAAAAACATGAAGACATTTAAAATGTGTGAAAAATATGAAGAGGTTCAAAAGGTGTGAAATACATGAGGATCATGAAACGGTCTGAAATATATGAGGAGCATGAAGCAGTGTTCAAAAACATGAAGAGTTGAAAACGTGTGAAAAATAGGAGGAGCTTCAAAAGGTGTCAAAATTATGAGGAGCATGAAATGGTCTGAAAAATAGGAGGAGCATGAAGCGGTGTTCAAAAACATGAAGAGCCTGAAAAGGTGTGAAAAATATGAAGAGCTTCAAAAGCTGTCAAGTATATGAGTAGCATGAAACGGTATGAAATCTAGCAGGAGAATGAAACGGTGTTGAAAAACTTGAAGAGCCTGAAAAGGTGTGGAAAATAAGAGGAGCTTCAAAAGGTGTCAAAAATATGTGCTGCGTGAAACGGTCTGAAAAATGGGAGGAGCATGAAGCGGTGTTCTAAAACATGAAGAGCCTGAAAAGGTGTGAAAAATATGAACAGCTTCAAAAGGTGTGAAAAATATAAGGAGCATGAAACGGTCTGAAATATAGGAGGAGCATGAAGCGGTTTTCAAAAACATGAAGAGCCTGAAAAGGTGTGAAAAATATGAAGAGCTTCAAAAGGTGTCAAAAATATGAGAAGCATTAAACAGTCTCAAAATTAGGAGGAAAATGAATCGGTGATCAAGAACATGGAGAGCCTGAAAAGGTGTGAAATATATGAAGAGCTTCAAAAGGTGTGAAAAATAGGAGGAGCATGAAGCGGTGTTCAAAAACATGAAGAGCCTGAAAAGATGTGAAAAATATGAAGAGCTTCAAGAGGTGTCAAAAATATGAGGAATATGAAAAGGTATGAAAATATGAGGAGCATGAAACGGTCTGAAAAATAGGAGGAGCATGAAGCGGTGTTCAAAAACATGAGGAGCCTGAAAAGTTCTGAAAATATGAAGAGATTCAAAAGGTGTGAAATACATGAGGAGCATTAAACGGACTGAAAAATAGGAGGAGCATGAAACGGTGTTCAAAAACAGGAAGAGACTGAAAATTTGTGAAAAATATGAAGAGCTTCAAAAGGTGTCAAAAATATGAGGAGCATGAAACGGTCTGAAAAATAGGAGGAGCATGAAGCGCTGTTGAAAAACAAGAAGAGCCTGAAAACGTGTGAAAACTATGAAGAGCATCAAAAGGTGTGAAAAATGAGATGAGCATGAAACCGTCTGAAAAATAGGATGAGCATGAAGTGGTGTTGAAAAAAATGAAGAGCCTGAAAAGGTGTGAAACATATGAAGAGCTTCAAAAGGTGTCAAAATTATGAGGAGCATGAAACGGCCTGAAAAATTGGAGGAGCATGAAGCGGTGTTCAAAAATATGAAGAGTCTGAAAAGTTGTGAAAAATATGAAGAGCTTCAAAAGGTGTCAAAGATATGAGGAACATGAAACGGTCTGAAAAATAGTAGGAGCATGAAACGGTGATCAAAAACATGAAGAGCCGGAAAAGGTGGGAAAAATATGAAGAGCTTCAAAAAGTGTAAAATACATGAGGAGTTTGAAACGGGCTGAAAAGTAGGAGAAGCATGAAGTGGTGTGGAAAACTATGAAGAGCCTGAAAAGGTGTGGAAAATATGAAGAGCTTCAAAAGGTGTGAAATACATGAGGAGCATGAAACTCTCTGAAAAATAGAAGGAGCATGAAGCGGTGTTCAAACATGAAGAGCCTGAAAAGGTGTGAAAAATATGAAGAGCTTCAAACGGTGTCAAAAATATGAGGAGCATGAAACGGTCTGAAAAATAGGAGGAGCAAGAAGCCATGTTCAAAAACATGAAGAGCCTGAAAAGGTCTGAAAAATATGAAGAGCTTGAAAAGGTGTAAAATATAAGAAGAGCTTCAAAAGGTGTCAAAAATGAGATGAGCATGAAACGGTGTGAAAAATAGGAGGAGCATGAAGCGGTTTTGAAAAAAATGAAGAGGCTGAAATGGTGTGAAATATATGAAGAGCTTCAAGATGTGTCAAAAATACGAAGAGCAGGAAATGGTCTGAAAAATAGGAGGATCATGAAGCGATGTTCAAAAACATGAAGTCCTGAAAAGGTGTGAAAAATATGAAGAGCTTCAAAAGGTGTGAAAAATATGAGGAGCATGAAACGGTCTGAAAAATAGAAGGGGCATGAAATGGTGTTCAAAAACATGAAAGCCTGAAAAGGTGTGAAAAATATGAAGAGCTTCAAAAGGTGTGAAATACATGAGGAGCATGAAATGGTCTGAAAAATAGGAGAAGTATGAAGTGGTGTTGAAAAACATGAAGAGCCTGAAAAGGAGTGAAAAATATGAAGAGCTTCAAAAGGTGTCAAACATATGAAGAACATGAAACGGTCTGAAAAATAGGAGGATCATGAAGCAGTGTTCAAAAACATGAAGAGCCTGAAAATGTGTGAAAAATATTCAGAGCTTCAAAATGTGTCAAATATATGAGGAGCATGAAACGGCTTGAAAAATAGGAGGAGCATGAAACGGTGATTAAAAACATGAAGAGCCTGAAAAGGTGTGAAAAATATGAAGAGCTTCAAAAGGTGTGAAATACATGAGGAGCATGAAACAGGCCGAAAAATAGGTGAAGCATGAAGTGGTGTGGAAAAACATGAAGAGCCTAAAAAGTTGTGAGAAATATGAAGAGCTTCAAAAGATGTGAAATAAATGAGGAGCAAGAAACTCTCTGAGAAATAGGAGGAGCATGAAGCGATGTCAAAAACATGAAGAACCTAAAAAGTTGTGAGAAATATGAAGAGCTTCAAAAGGTGTCAAAAATGAGATGAGCATGAAACGGTCTGAAAAATAGGAGGAGCAAGAAGCGGTGTTGAAAAACATGAAGAGCCTAAAAAGTTGTGAAAAATATGAAAAGCTTCAAAAGGGGTCAAAAATGAGATGAGCATGAAACGGTCTGAAAAATAGGAGGATCATGTAACGGTGTTGAAAAACATGAAAAGCCTGAAAACGTGTGAAAAATATTAAGAGCTTCAAAAGGTGTCAAAAATATGAGGAGCATGAAACGGTCTTAAAAATATGAGGAGCATTTAGCGGTGTTCAAAAACTTGGAGAGCCTGAAAAAGTGTGAAAAATATGAAGAGCTTCAAAAGGTGTCAAAAATATGAGGAGCATGAAACGTTCTCAAAAATAGGAGGATCATGAAGCGGTGTTGAAAAACATGAAGAGCCTGAATAAGTGTGAAAAAGATGAAGAGCTTCAAAAGGTGTGAAAAATATGAAGAGCTTCAAATGGTGTCAAAAATGAGATGAACATGAAACCGTCTGAAAAATAAGAAGAGCATGAAGTGGTGTTGAAAAACATGAAGACCCTGAAAAGGTGTGAAAAACATGAAGAGCTTCAAACGGTGTGAAAAATATGAAGAGCTTCAAAGGTGTCAAAAATGAGATGATAATGAAACCGTCTGAAAAATAGGAAGAGCATGAAGCGGTGTTCAAAAACATGAAGAGCCTGAAAAGGTGTGAAAAATATGAAGAGCTTCAAAAGATGTCAAATATATGAGGAGCATGAAACGGTCTGAAAAATAGGAAGAGCATGAAGCGGTGTTCAAAAACATGAAGAGCCTGAAAAGGTGTGAAAAATATGAAGAGCTTCAAAAGGTGTCAAAAATATGAAGAGCCTGAAGCGGTCTGAAAAATAGGAGGAGCATGAAGCAATGTTCAAAAACATGAAGTGCCTGAAAAGGTGTGAAAAATATGAAAAGCCTCAAAAACTGTCAAAAATATGAGGAGCATGAAACGGTCTGAAAAATAGCAGGAGCATGAAGCGGTGTTGAAAAACATGAAGAGTCTGAAAACGTCTGAAAACATGAAGAGCTTCAAAAATATGAAAAATATGAAGAGCTTCAAAAGGTGTCAAAAATGAGATGTGCATGAAACTGTCTGAAAAATAGGAGGAGCATGAAGCGGTGTTGAAAAACGTGAAGAAACTGAAAAGGTGTGAGAAATATGAAGAGCTTCAATAGATGTCAAAAATATGAGGAGCATGAAACGGTCTGAAAAAGAGGAGGAGCATGAAGCGGTGTGGAAAACCATGAAGTGCTTGAAAAGGTGTGAAAAATATGAAGAGCTTCAAAATGTGTCAAAATTATGAGGAGCATGAAACGGTCAGAAAAATAGAAGGAGCATGAAGCGGTGTTGAAAAACATGAAGAGCCTGAAAAGGTGTGAAAACCATGAAGAGCTTCAAAAGGTGTGAAAAATATGAAGAGCTTCAAAAGGTGTCAAAAATGAGAAGAGCATAAAAGGGTCTGAAAAATAGGAGGAGCATGACGTGGTGTTGAAAAAAATGAAGAGCCTGAAAAGGTGTGAAATATATGAGAGCTTCAAAAGGTGTCAAAAATATGAGGAGAATGAAACGGTCTGAAAAATAGGAGGAGCATGAAGTGGTGTGGAAAACCATGAAGTGCTTGAAAAGGTGTGAAAAATATGAAGAGTTTCTAAAGATGTCAAAAATATGAGGAGCATTAAACAGTCTGAAAAATAGGAGAAGCATGAATTGGTGTGGAAAATCATGAAGAGCCTGAAAAGGTGTGAAAAATATGAAGAGCTTCAAAAGGTGTCAAAAATATGAGGAGCATGAAACGGTCTGAAAAATAGGAAGAGCATGAAGCAGTGTGCAAAAACATGAAGAGCTTGAAAAGGTGTGAAAATTATGAAGAGCTTCAAAAGATGTCAAAAATATGAGGAGCATGAAACGGTCTGAAAAATAGGAGGAGGATGAAACGGTGTTCAAAAACATGAAGAGCCTGTAAAGGTGTGAAAAATATGAAGAGCTTTAAAAGGTGTGAAATACATGAGGAGCATGAAACTCTCTGAAAAATATAAGGAGCAAGAAGGGGTGTTCAAAAACATGAAGAGGCTGAAAATGTGTGAAAAACATGAAGAGGCTGAAAAGGTGTGAAAAATATGAAGAGTCTAAAGGTGTCAAAAATATGAGGAGCATGAAACGGTCTGAAAAATAGAAGCAGAATTAAACGGTGTTGAAAAAATGAAGAGCCTGAAAACGTGTGAAAAATATGAAGAGCTTCAAAAGGTGTGAAAAATATGAGGAGCATGAAACGGTCTGAAAAATAGAAGCAGCATGAAACGATGTTGAAAAACATGAAGAACCTGAAAACGTGTGAAATATATGAAGAGCTTCAAAAGGTGGGAAAAATATGAAGAACTTCAAAAGGTGTCAAAAATGAGATGAGCATGAAACGGTCTGAAAAATAGGAGGAGCATGAAGTGGTGTGGAAAAACATGAAGTGCTTGAAAAGGTGTGAAAAATATGAAGAGTTTCTAAAGGTGTCAAAAATATGAGGAGCATTAAACGGTCAGAAAAATAGGAGGATCATGAAATGGCGTTCAAAAACATGAAGAGCCTGAAAACGTGTGAAAAATATGAAGAGCTTCAAAACGTGTCAAAAATATGAGGAGCATGAAACGGTCTGAAAAATAGGAGGAGCATGAAGCGGTGTTGAAAAACATGAAGAGCCTGAAAAGGTGTGGAAAATATGAAGCGCTTCAAAAGGTGAGAAAAATATGAGGTGCAAGAAACGGTCTGAAAAATAGGAGGAGCATGAAGCGGTGTTGAAAAACAAGAAGAGCCTGAAAACGTGTGAAAAATATGAAGAGCATCAAAAGGTGTGAAAAATATGAGGAGCAGGAAACGGTATAAAAAATAGAAGCGGCATGAAATGGTGTTCAAAAACATGAAGAGACTGAAAAGATGTGACAATTATGAAGAGCTTCAAAAGGTGTGAAATACATGAGGCGCATGAAACGGTCTGAAAAATAGGAGAAGCATGAAGTGGTGTTGAAACACATGAAGAGCCTGAAAAGGTGTGAAAAATATGAAGAGCTTCAAAATGTGTCAAACATATGAAGAACATGAAAAGGTCTGAAAAATAGGAGGATCATGAAGCAGTGTTCAAAAACATGAAGAGCCTGAAAATGTGTGAAAAATATAAAGAGCTTCAAAATGTGTCAAATATATGAGGAGCATGAAACGGTCTGAAAAATAGGAGGAGCATGAAACGGTGATTAAAAATATGAAGAGCCTGAAAAGGGGTGAAAAATATGAAGAGCTTCAAAAGGTGTGAAATACATGAGGAGCATGAAACAGGCCGAAAAATACGAGAAGCATGAAGTGATGTGGAAAAGCATGAAGAGCCTAAAAAGTTGTGAGAAATATGAAGAGTTTCAAAAGATGTGAAATACATGAGGAGCATGAAACTCTCTGAAAAATAGGAGGAGCATGAAGCGGTGTTCAAAAATATGAAAAGCCTAAAAAGTTGTGAGAAATATGAAGAGCTTCAAAAGGTGTCAAAAATATGAGGAGCATGAAACGTTCTCAAAAATAGGAGGATCATGAAGCGGTGTTGAAAAACATGAAGAGCCTGAATAAGTGTGAAAAAGATGAAGAGCTTCAAAAGGTGTGAAAAATATGAAGAGCTTCAAATGGTGTCAAAAATGAGATGAACATGAAACCGTCTGAAAAATAAGAAGAGCATGAAGTGGTGTTGAAAAACATGAAGACCCTGAAAAGGTGTGAAAAACATGAAGAGCTTCAAACGGTGTGAAAAATATGAAGAGCTTCAAAGGTGTCAAAAATGAGATGATAATGAAACCGTCTGAAAAATAGGAAGAGCATGAAGCGGTGTTCAAAAACATGAAGAGCCTGAAAAGGTGTGAAAAATATGAAGAGCTTCAAAAGATGTCAAATATATGAGGAGCATGAAACGGTCTGAAAAATAGGAAGAGCATGAAGCGGTGTTCAAAAACATGAAGAGCCTGAAAAGGTGTGAAAAATATGAAGAGCTTCAAAAGGTGTCAAAAATATGAAGAGCCTGAAGCGGTCTGAAAAATAGGAGGAGCATGAAGCAATGTTCAAAAACATGAAGTGCCTGAAAAGGTGTGAAAAATATGAAAAGCCTCAAAAACTGTCAAAAATATGAGGAGCATGAAACGGTCTGAAAAATAGCAGGAGCATGAAGCGGTGTTGAAAAACATGAAGAGTCTGAAAACGTCTGAAAACATGAAGAGCTTCAAAAATATGAAAAATATGAAGAGCTTCAAAAGGTGTCAAAAATGAGATGTGCATGAAACTGTCTGAAAAATAGGAGGAGCATGAAGCGGTGTTGAAAAACGTGAAGAAACTGAAAAGGTGTGAGAAATATGAAGAGCTTCAATAGATGTCAAAAATATGAGGAGCATGAAACGGTCTGAAAAAGAGGAGGAGCATGAAGCGGTGTGGAAAACCATGAAGTGCTTGAAAAGGTGTGAAAAATATGAAGAGCTTCAAAATGTGTCAAAATTATGAGGAGCATGAAACGGTCAGAAAAATAGAAGGAGCATGAAGCGGTGTTGAAAAACATGAAGAGCCTGAAAAGGTGTGAAAACCATGAAGAGCTTCAAAAGGTGTGAAAAATATGAAGAGCTTCAAAAGGTGTCAAAAATGAGAAGAGCATAAAAGGGTCTGAAAAATAGGAGGAGCATGACGTGGTGTTGAAAAAAATGAAGAGCCTGAAAAGGTGTGAAATATATGAGAGCTTCAAAAGGTGTCAAAAATATGAGGAGAATGAAACGGTCTGAAAAATAGGAGGAGCATGAAGTGGTGTGGAAAACCATGAAGTGCTTGAAAAGGTGTGAAAAATATGAAGAGTTTCTAAAGATGTCAAAAATATGAGGAGCATTAAACAGTCTGAAAAATAGGAGAAGCATGAATTGGTGTGGAAAATCATGAAGAGCCTGAAAAGGTGTGAAAAATATGAAGAGCTTCAAAAGGTGTCAAAAATATGAGGAGCATGAAACGGTCTGAAAAATAGGAAGAGCATGAAGCAGTGTGCAAAAACATGAAGAGCTTGAAAAGGTGTGAAAATTATGAAGAGCTTCAAAAGATGTCAAAAATATGAGGAGCATGAAACGGTCTGAAAAATAGGAGGAGGATGAAACGGTGTTCAAAAACATGAAGAGCCTGTAAAGGTGTGAAAAATATGAAGAGCTTTAAAAGGTGTGAAATACATGAGGAGCATGAAACTCTCTGAAAAATAAAAGGAGCAAGAAGGGGTGTTCAAAAACATGAAGAGGCTGAAAATGTGTGAAAAACATGAAGAGGCTGAAAAGGTGTGAAAAATATGAAGAGTCTAAAGGTGTCAAAAATATGAGGAGCATGAAACGGTCTGAAAAATAGAAGCAGAATTAAACGGTGTTGAAAAAATGAAGAGCCTGAAAACGTGTGAAAAATATGAAGAGCTTCAAAAGGTGTGAAAAATATGAGGAGCATGAAACGGTCTGAAAAATAGAAGCAGCATGAAACGATGTTGAAAAACATGAAGAACCTGAAAACGTGTGAAATATATGAAGAGCTTCAAAAGGTGGGAAAAATATGAAGAACTTCAAAAGGTGTCAAAAATGAGATGAGCATGAAACGGTCTGAAAAATAGGAGGAGCATGAAGTGGTGTGGAAAAACATGAAGTGCTTGAAAAGGTGTGAAAAATATGAAGAGTTTCTAAAGGTGTCAAAAATATGAGGAGCATTAAACGGTCAGAAAAATAGGAGGATCATGAAATGGCGTTCAAAAACATGAAGAGCCTGAAAACGTGTGAAAAATATGAAGAGCTTCAAAACGTGTCAAAAATATGAGGAGCATGAAACGGTCTGAAAAATAGGAGGAGCATGAAGCGGTGTTGAAAAACATGAAGAGCCTGAAAAGGTGTGGAAAATATGAAGCGCTTCAAAAGGTGAGAAAAATATGAGGTGCAAGAAACGGTCTGAAAAATAGGAGGAGCATGAAGCGGTGTTGAAAAACAAGAAGAGCCTGAAAACGTGTGAAAAATATGAAGAGCATCAAAAGGTGTGAAAAATATGAGGAGCAGGAAACGGTATAAAAAATAGAAGCGGCATGAAATGGTGTTCAAAAACATGAAGAGACTGAAAAGATGTGACAATTATGAAGAGCTTCAAAAGGTGTGAAATACATGAGGCGCATGAAACGGTCTGAAAAATAGGAGAAGCATGAAGTGGTGTTGAAACACATGAAGAGCCTGAAAAGGTGTGAAAAATATGAAGAGCTTCAAAATGTGTCAAACATATGAAGAACATGAAAAGGTCTGAAAAATAGGAGGATCATGAAGCAGTGTTCAAAAACATGAAGAGCCTGAAAATGTGTGAAAAATATAAAGAGCTTCAAAATGTGTCAAATATATGAGGAGCATGAAACGGTCTGAAAAATAGGAGGAGCATGAAACGGTGATTAAAAATATGAAGAGCCTGAAAAGGGGTGAAAAATATGAAGAGCTTCAAAAGGTGTGAAATACATGAGGAGCATGAAACAGGCCGAAAAATACGAGAAGCATGAAGTGATGTGGAAAAGCATGAAGAGCCTAAAAAGTTGTGAGAAATATGAAGAGTTTCAAAAGATGTGAAATACATGAGGAGCATGAAACTCTCTGAAAAATAGGAGGAGCATGAAGCGGTGTTCAAAAATATGAAAAGCCTAAAAAGTTGTGAGAAATATGAAGAGCTTCAAAAGGTGTCAAAAATGAGATGAGCATGAAACGGTCTGAAAAATATGTGGAGCATGAAGCCGTGTTGAGAAACATGAAGAGCCTAAAAAGTTGTGAAAAATCTGAAAAGCTTCAAAAGGGGTCAAAAATGAGATGAGCATGAAACAGTCTGAAAAATAGGAGGATCATGTAACGGTGTTGAAAAACATGAAGAGCCTGAAAAGGTGTGAAAAATATGAGGAGCTTCAAAAGGTGTGAAAAATATGAGGAGCATGAAACAGTCTGAAAAATAGGAGTAGCATGAAGCTGTGTTCAAAAACATGAAGAGCCTGAAAAGGTGTGAAAAATATGAGGAGCTTCAAAAGGTGTGAAAAATATGAGGAGCATGAAACGGTCTGAAAAAGAGAAGCAGCATGAAACGGTGTTGAAAAACATGAAGAGCCTGAAAAGGTGTGAAAAATATGAAGAGCATGAAACGGTCTTAAAAATAGGAGGATCTTGAAGCGGTGTTCAAAATCATGAAGAGACTGAAAACTTGTGAAAAATAGGAAGAGCTGCAAAAGGTGTCAAAAATATGAGGAGCATGAAACGGTCTGAAAAATAGGAGCATGAAACGGTGATAAAAAACATGAAGAGCCTGAAAAGGTGTGAAAAATATGAAGAGCTTCAAAAGGTGTGAAATTCATGAGGAGCATGAAATGGTCTGAAAAATAGGAGAAGAATGAAGTGGTGGGGAATAACATGAAGAGCCTGAAAAGGTGTGAAAAATATGAAGAGCTTCAAGAGGTGTCAAATATTTGAAGAGCATGAAACGGTCTGAAAAATAGCAGGAGCATGAAGCGGTGTTGAAAAACATGAAGAGTCTGAAAACGTGTGAAAATATGAAGAATTTCAAAAATATGAAAGATATGAAGAGCTTCAAAAGGTGTCAAAAATGAGATGTGCATGAAACGGTCTGAAAAATAGGAGGAGCATGAAGTGGTGTTGAAAAACATGAAGAACCTGAAAAGGTGTGAGAAATATGAAGAGCTTCAATAGATGTCAAAAATATGAGGAGCATGAAACGGTCTGAAAAAGAGGAGGTGCACGAAGCGGTGTTGAAAAACATGAAGAGCCTGAAAAGGTGTGAAAAATATGAAGAGCTTCAAAATGTGTCAAAATTATGAGGAGCATGAAACGGTCAGAAAAATAGAAGGAGCATGAAGCAGTGTTGAAAAACATGAAGAGCCTGAAAAGGTGTGAAAAACATGAAGAGCTTCAAAAGGTGTGAAAAATATGAAGAGCTTCAAAAGGTGTCAAAAATGAGAAGAGCATAAAAGGGTCTGAAAAATAGGAGGAGCATGACGTGGTGTTGAAAAAAATGAAGAGCCTGAAAAGGTGTGAAATATATGAGAGCTTCAAAAGGTGTCAAAAATATGAGGAGAATGAAACGGTATGAAAAATAGGAGGAGCATGAAGCGGTGTGGAAAACCATGAAGTGCTTGAAAAGGTGTGAAAAATATGAAGAGTTTCTAAAGGTGTCAAAAATATGAGGAGCATTAAACAGTCTGAAAAATAGGAGAAGCATGAATTGGTGTTGAAAAACATGAAGAGCCTGAAAAGGTGTGAAAAATATGAAGAGCTTCAAAAGGTGTCAAAAATATGAGGAGCATGAAACGGTCTGAAAAATAGGAAGAGTATGAAGCAGTGTGCAAAAACATGAAGAGCTTGAAAAGGTGTGAAAAATATGAAGAGCTTCAAAAGGTGTCAAAAATATGAGGAGCATGAAACGGTCTGAAAAATAGGAGGAGGATGAAACGGTGTTCAAAAACATGAAGAGCCTGTAAAGGTGTGAAAAATATGAAGAGCTTTAAAAGGTGTGAAATACATGAGGAGCATGAAACTCTCTGAAAAATAAAAGGAGCAAGAAGGGGTGTTCAAAAACATGAAGAGGCTGAAAATGTGTGAAAAACATGAAGAGGCTGAAAAGGTGTGAAAAATATGAAGAGTCTAAAGGTGTCAAAAATATGAGGAGCATGAAACGGTCTGAAAAATAGAAGCAGAATTAAACGGTGTTGAAAAACATGAAGAGCCTGAAAACGTGTGAAAAATATGAAGAGCTTCAAAAGGTGTGAAAAATATGAGGAGCATGAAACGGTCTGAAAAATAGAAGCAGCATGAAACGGTGTTGAAAAACATGAAGAACCTGAAAACGTGTGAAATATATGAAGAGCTTCAAAAGGTGGGAAAAATATGAAGAACTTCAAAAGGTGTCAAAAATGAGATGAGCATGAAACGGTCTGAAAAATAGGAGGAGCATGAAGTGGTCTTGAAAAACATGAAGAGCCTGAAAAGGTGTGAAAAATATGAAGAGCTTCAAAAGTTATCAAAAATATGAAGAGCATGAAACCGTCTGAAAAATAGGAGGAGCATGAAGCGGTGTGGAAAACCATGAAGTGCTTGAAAAGGTGTGAAAAATATGAAGAGTTTCTAAAGGTGTCAAAAATATGAGGAGCATTAAACGGTCAGAAAAATAGGAGGATCATGAAATGGTGTTCAAAAACATGAAGAGCCTGAAAAGGTGTGAAAAACATGAAGAGCCTGAAAACGTGTGAAAAATATGAAGAGCTTCAAAACGTGTCAAAAATATGAGGAGCATGAAACGGTCTGAAAAATAGGAGGAGCATGAAGTGGTGTTGAAAAACATGAAGAGCCTGAAAAGGTGTGGAAAATATGAAGCGCTTCAAAAGGTGAGAAAAATATGAGGTGCAAGAAACGGTCTGAAAAATAGGAGGAGCATGAAGCGGTGTTGAAAAACAAGAAGAGCCTGAAAACGTGTGAAAAATATGAAGAGCATCAAAAGGTGTGAAAAATATGAGGAGCAGGAAACGGTCTAAAAAATAGAAGCGGCATGGAATGGTGTTCAAAAACATGAAGAGACTGAAAAGATGTGAAAATTATGAAGAGCTTCAAAAGGTGTGAAATACATGAGGCGCATGAAACGGTCTGAAAAATAGGAGAAGCATGAAGTGGTGTTGAAACACATGAAGAGCCTGAAAAGGTGTGAAAAATATGAAGAGCTTCAAAATGTGTCAAACATATGAAGAACATGAAAAGGTCTGAAAAATAGGAGGATCATGAAGCAGTGTTCAAAAACATGAAGAGCCTGAAAATGTGTGAAAAATATAAAGAGCTTCAAAATGTGTCAAATATATGAGGAGCATGAAACGGTCTGAAAAATAGGAGGAGCATGAAACGGTGATTAAAAACATGAAGAGCCTGAAAAGGTGTGAAAAATATGAAGAGCTTCAAAAGCTGTGAAATACATGAGGAGCATGAAACAGGCCGAAAAATACGAGAAGCATGAAGTGATGTGGAAAAACATGAAGAGCCTAAAAAGTTGTGAGAAATATGAAGAGCTTCAAAAGATGTGAAATACATGAGGAGCATGAAACTCTCTGAAAAATAGGAGGAGCATGAAGCGGTGTTCAAAAATATGAAAAGCCTAAAAAGTTGTGAGAAATATGAAGAGCTTCAAAAGGTGTCAAAAATGAGATGAGCATGAAACGGTCTGAAAAATATGTGGAGCATGAAGCCGTGTTGAGAAACATGAAGAGCCTAAAAAGTTGAGAAAAATCTGAAAAGCTTCAAAAGGTGTCAAAAATGAGATGAGCATGAAACAGTCTGAAAAATAGGAGGATCATGTAACGGTGTTGAAAAACATGAAGAGCCTGAAAAGGTGTGAAAAATATGAGGAGCTTCAAAAGGTGTGAAAAATATGAGGAGCATGAAACAGTCTGAAAAATAGGAGTAGCATGAAGCTGTGTTCAAAAACATGAAGAGCCTGAAAAGGTGTGAAAAATATGAGGAGCTTCAAAAGGTGTGAAAAATATGAGGAGCATGAAACGGTCTGAAAAAGAGAAGCAGCATGAAACGGTGTTGAAAAACATGAAGAGCCTGAAAAGGTGTGAAAAATATGAAGAGCTGCAAAAGGTGTCAAAAATATGAAGAGCATGAAACGGTCTTAAAAATAGGAGGATCTTGAAGCGGTGTTCAAAATCATGAAGAGACTGAAAACTTGTGAAAAATATGAAGAGCTGCAAAAGGTGTCAAAAATATGAGGAGCATGAAACGGTCTGATAAATAGGAGCATGAAACGTTGATAAAAAACATGAAGAGCCTGAAAAGGTGTGAAAAATATGAAGAGCTTCAAAAGGTGTGAAATTCATGAGGAGCATGAAATGATCTGAAAAATAGGAGAAGAATGAAGTGGTGGGGAAAAACATGAAGAGCCTGAAAAGGTGTGAAAAATATGAAGAGCTTCAAGAGGTGTCAAATATATGAAGAGCATGAAACGGTCTCAAAAATAGCAGGAGCATGAAGCGGTGTTGAAAAACATGAAGAGTCTGAAAACCTGTGAAAATATGAAGAACTTCAAAAATATGAAAGATATGAAGAGCTTCAAAAGGTGTCAAAAATGAGATGTGCATGAAACGGTCTGAAAAATAGGAGGAGCATGAAGTGGTGTTGAAAAACGTGAAGAACCTGAAAAGGTGTGAGAAATATGAAGAGCTTCAATAGATGTCAAAAATATGAGGAGCATGAAACGGTCTGAAAAAGAGGAGGAGCACGAAGCGGTGTTGAAAAACATGAAGAGCCTGAAAAGGTGTGAAAAATATGAAGAGCTTCAAAATGTGTTAAAATTATGAGGAGCATGAAACGGTCAGAAAAATAGAAGAAGCATGAAGCGGCGTTGAAAAACATGAAGAGCCTGAAAAGGTGTGAAAACCATGAAGAGCTTCAAAAGGTGTGAAAAATATGAAGAGCTTCAAATGGTGTCAAAAATGAGAAGAGCATAAAAGGGTCTGAAAAATAGGAGGAGCATGACGTGGTGTTGTAAAAAATGAAGAGCCTGAAAAGGTGTGAAATATATGAGAGCTTCAAAAGATGTCAAAAATATGAGGAGAATGATACGGTATGAAAAATAGGAGGAGCATGAAGCGGTGTGGAAAACCATGAAGTGCTTGAAAAGGTGTGAAAAATATGAAGAGTTTCTAAAGGTGTCAAAAATATGAGGAGCATTAAACAGTCTGAAAAATAGGAGAAGCATGAATTGGTGTTGAAAAACATGAAGAGCCTGAAAAGGTGTGAAAAATATGAAGAGCTTCAAAAGGTGTCAAAAATATGAGGAGCATGAAACGGTCTGAAAAATAGGAAGAGCATGAAGCAGTGTGCAAAAACATGAAGAGCTTGAAAAGGTGTGAAAAATATGAAGAGCTTCAAAAGGTGTCAAAAATATGAGGAGCATGAAACGGTCTGAAAAATAGGAGGAGGATGAAACGGTGTTCAAAATCGTGAAGAGCCTGTAAAGGTGTGAAAAATATGAAGAGCTTTAAAAGGTGTGAAATACATGAGGAGCATGAAACTCTCTGAAAAATAAAAGGAGCAAGAAAGGGTGTTCAAAAACATGAAGAGGCTGAAAATGTGTGAAAAACATGAAGAGGCTGAAAAGGTGTGAAAAATATGAAGAGTCTAAAGGTGTCAAAAATATGAGGAGCATGAAACGGTCTGAAAAATAGAAGCAGAATTAAACGGTGTTGAAAAACATGAAGAGCCTGAAAACGTGTGAAAAATATGAAGAGCTTCAAAAGGTGTGAAAAATATGAGGAGCATGAAACGGTCTGAAAAATAGAAGCAGCATGAAACGGTGTTGAAAAATATGAAGAACCTGAAAACGTGTGAAATATATGAAGAGCTTCAAAAGGTGGGAAAAATATGAAGAACTTCAAAAGGTGTCAAAAATGAGATGAGCATGAAACGGTCTGAAAAATAGGAGGAGCATGAAGTGGTCTTGAAAAACATGAAGAGCCTGAAAAGGTGTGAAAAATATGAAGAGCTTCAAAAGTTATCAAAAATATGAATAGCATGAAACCGTCTGAAAAATAGGAGGAGCATGAAGCGGTGTGGAAAACCATGAAGTGCTTGAAAAGGTGTGAAAAATATGAAGAGTTTCTAAAGGTGTCAAAAATATGAGGAGCATTAAACGGTCAGAAAAATAGGAGGATCATGAAATGGTGTTCAAAAACATGAAGAGCCTGAAAAGGTGTGAAAAACATGAAGAGCCTGAAAACGTGTGAAAAATATGAAGAGCTTCAAAACGTGTCAAAAATATGAGGAGCATGAAACGGTCTGAAAAATAGGAGGAGCATGAAGTGGTGTTGAAAAACATGAAGAGCCTGAAAAGGTGTGGAAAATATGAAGCGCTTCAAAAGGTGAGAAAAATATGAGGTGCAAGAAACGGTCTGAAAAATAGGAGGAGCATGAAGCGGTGTTGAAAAACAAGAAGAGCCTGAAAACGTGTGAAAAATATGAAGAGCATCAAAAGGTGTGAAAAATATGAGGAGCAGGAAACGGTCTAAAAAATAGAAGCGGCATGGAATGGTGTTCAAAAACATGAAGAGACTGAAAAGATGTGAAAATTATGAAGAGCTTCAAAAGGTGTGAAATACATGAGGCGCATGAAACGGTCTGAAAAATAGGAGAAGCATGAAGTGGTGTTCAAACACATGAAGAGCCTGAAAAGGTGTGAAAAATATGAAGAGCTTCAAAATGTGTCAAACATATGAAGAACATGAAAAGGTCTGAAAAATAGGAGGATCATGAAGCAGTGTTCAAAAACATGAAGAGCCTGAAAAAGTGTGAAAAATATAAAGAGCTTCAAAATGTGTCAAATATATGAGGAGCATGAAACGGTCTGAAAAATAGGAGGAGCATGAAACGGTGATTAAAAACATGAAGAGCCTGAAAAGGTGTGAAAAATATGAAGAGCTTCAAAAGCTGTGAAATACATGAGGAGCATGAAACAGGCCGAAAAATACGAGAAGCATGAAGTGATTTGGAAAAACATGAAGAGCCTAAAAAGTTGTGAGAAATATGAAGAGCTTCAAAAGATGTGAAATACATGAGGAGCATGAAACTCTCTGAAAAATAGGAGGAGCATGAAGCGGTGTTCAAAAATATGAAAAGCCTAAAAAGTTGTGAGAAATATGAAGAGCTTCAAAAGGTGTCAAAAATGAGATGAGCATGAAACGGTCTGAAAAATATGTGGAGCATGAAGCCGTGTTGAGAAACATGAAGAGCCTAAAAAGTTGAGAAAAATCTGAAAAGCTTCAAAAGGTGTCAAAAATGAGATGAGCATGAAACAGTCTGAAAAATAGGAGGATCATGTAACGGTGTTGAAAAACATGAAGAGCCTGAAAAGGTGTGAAAAATATGAGGAGCTTCAAAAGGTGTGAAAAATATGAGGAGCATGAAACAGTCTGAAAAATAGGAGTAGCATGAAGCTGTGTTCAAAAACATGAAGAGCCTGAAAAGGTGTGAAAAATATGAGGAGCTTCAAAAGGTGTGAAAAATATGAGGAGCATGAAACGGTCTGAAAAAGAGAAGCAGCATGAAACGGTGTTGAAAAACATGAAGAGCCTGAAAAGGTGTGAAAAATATGAAGAGCTGCAAAAGGTGTCAAAAATATGAAGAGCATGAAACGGTCTTAAAAATAGGAGGATCTTGAAGCGGTGTTCAAAATCATGAAGAGACTGAAAACTTGTGAAAAATATGAAGAGCTGCAAAAGGTGTCAAAAATATGAGGAGCATGAAACGGTCTGATAAATAGGAGCATGAAACGTTGATAAAAAACATGAAGAGCCTGAAAAGGTGTGAAAAATATGAAGAGCTTCAAAAGGTGTGAAATTCATGAGGAGCATGAAATGATCTGAAAAATAGGAGAAGAATGAAGTGGTGGGGAAAAACATGAAGAGCCTGAAAAGGTGTGAAAAATATGAAGAGCTTCAAGAGGTGTCAAATATATGAAGAGCATGAAACGGTCTCAAAAATAGCAGGAGCATGAAGCGGTGTTGAAAAACATGAAGAGTCTGAAAACCTGTGAAAATATGAAGAACTTCAAAAATATGAAAGATATGAAGAGCTTCAAAAGGTGTCAAAAATGAGATGTGCATGAAACGGTCTGAAAAATAGGAGGAGCATGAAGTGGTGTTGAAAAACGTGAAGAACCTGAAAAGGTGTGAGAAATATGAAGAGCTTCAATAGATGTCAAAAATATGAGGAGCATGAAACGGTCTGAAAAAGAGGAGGAGCACGAAGCGGTGTTGAAAAACATGAAGAGCCTGAAAAGGTGTGAAAAATATGAAGAGCTTCAAAATGTGTTAAAATTATGAGGAGCATGAAACGGTCAGAAAAATAGAAGGAGCATGAAGCGGCGTTGAAAAACATGAAGAGCCTGAAAAGGTGTGAAAACCATGAAGAGCTTCAAAAGGTGTGAAAAATATGAAGAGCTTCAAATGGTGTCAAAAATGAGAAGAGCATAAAAGGGTCTGAAAAATAGGAGGAGCATGACGTGGTGTTGTAAAAAATGAAGAGCCTGAAAAGGTGTGAAATATATGAGAGCTTCAAAAGATGTCAAAAATATGAGGAGAATGAAACGGTATGAAAAATAGGAGGAGCATGAAGCGGTGTGGAAAACCATGAAGTGCTTGAAAAGGTGTGAAAAATATGAAGAGTTTCTAAAGGTGTCAAAAATATGAGGAGCATTAAACAGTCTGAAAAATAGGAGAAGCATGAATTGGTGTTGAAAAACATGAAGAGCCTGAAAAGGTGTGAAAAATATGAAGAGCTTCAAAAGGTGTCAAAAATATGAGGAGCATGAAACGGTCTGAAAAATAGGAAGAGCATGAAGCAGTGTGCAAAAACATGAAGAGCTTGAAAAGGTGTGAAAAATATGAAGAGCTTCAAAAGGTGTCAAAAATATGAGGAGCATGAAACGGTCTGAAAAATAGGAGGAGGATGAAACGGTGTTCAAAATCGTGAAGAGCCTGTAAAGGTGTGAAAAATATGAAGAGCTTTAAAAGGTGTGAAATACATGAGGAGCATGAAACTCTCTGAAAAATAAAAGGAGCAAGAAAGGGTGTTCAAAAACATGAAGAGGCTGAAAATGTGTGAAAAACATGAAGAGGCTGAAAAGGTGTGAAAAATATGAAGAGTCTAAAGGTGTCAAAAATATGAGGAGCATGAAACGGTCTGAAAAATAGAAGCAGAATTAAACGGTGTTGAAAAACATGAAGAGCCTGAAAACGTGTGAAAAATATGAAGAGCTTCAAAAGGTGTGAAAAATATGAGGAGCATGAAACGGTCTGAAAAATAGAAGCAGCATGAAACGGTGTTGAAAAATATGAAGAACCTGAAAACGTGTGAAATATATGAAGAGCTTCAAAAGGTGGGAAAAATATGAAGAACTTCAAAAGGTGTCAAAAATGAGATGAGCATGAAACGGTCTGAAAAATAGGAGGAGCATGAAGTGGTCTTGAAAAACATGAAGAGCCTGAAAAGGTGTGAAAAATATGAAGAGCTTCAAAAGTTATCAAAAATATGAAGAGCATGAAACCGTCTGAAAAATAGAAGGAGCATGAAGAGGTGTGGAAAACCATGAAGTGCTTGAAAAGGTGTGAAAAAAAAGAAGAGTTTCTAAAGGTGTCAAAAATATGAGGAGCATTAAACGGTCAGAAAAATAGGAGGATCATGAAATGGTGTTCAAAAACATGAAGAGCCTGAAAAGGTGTGAAAAATATGAAGAGCCTGAAAACGTGTGAAAAATATGAAGAGCATCAAAAGGAGTGAAAAATATGAGGAGCAGGAAACGGTCTAAAAAATAGAAGCGGCATGAAATGGTGTTCAAAAACATGAAGAGACTGAAAAGATGTAAAAATTATGAAGAGCTTCAAAAGGTGTGAAAAATATGAGGAGCATGAAACGGTCTGAAAAATAGGAGAAGCATGAAACGGTGATAAAAAACATGAAGAGCCTGAAAAGGTGTGAAAAATATGAAGAGCTTCAAAAGGTGTGAAATTCATGAGGAGCATGAAATGGTCTGAAAAATAGGAGAAGAATGAAGTGGTGGGGAAAAACATGAAGAGCCTGAAA
This sequence comes from Dama dama, assembly GCF_033118175.1. Lineage (NCBI taxonomy): Eukaryota > Metazoa > Chordata > Mammalia > Artiodactyla > Cervidae > Dama > Dama dama. The sequence goes on along the minus strand of NC_083706.1, from coordinate 9,208,264 downwards.
AGGTGTGAAAAATATGAAGAGCTTCAAGAGGTGTCAAATATATGATGAGCATGAAACGGTCTGAAAAATAGGAGGATCATGAAGCGGTGATCAAAAACATGAAGAGCCTAAAAATGTGTGAAAAATATAAAGAGCTTCAAAATGTGTGAAATTCATGAGGATCATGAAACGGTCTGAAAAATAGGAGAAGCATGAAGTGGTGTGGAAAAACATGAAGAGCCTGAAAAGGTGTGAAAAATATGAAGAGCTTCAAAAGGTGTCAAAAATATGAAGAGCATGAAACGGTCTGAAAAATAGGAGGATCATGAAGCACTGTTCAAAAATATGAAGAGCCTGAAAAGGTGTGAAAAATATGAAGACCTGCAAAAGGTGTCAAAAATATGAGGAGCATGAAACGGTCTGAAAAATAGGAAGAGCATGAAGCAGTGTGCAAAAACATGAAGAGCTTGAAAAGGTGTGAAAAATATGAAGAGCTTCAAAAGGTGTCAAAAATATGAGGAGCATGAAACGGTCTGAAAAATAGGAGGAGGATGAAACGGTGTTCAAAAACGTGAAGAGCCTGTAAAGGTGTGAAAAATATGAAGAGCTTTAAAAGGTGTGAAATACATGAGGAGCATGAAACTCTCTGAAAAATAAAAGGAGCAAGAAGGGGTGTTCAAAAACATGAAGAGGCTGAAAATGTGTGAAAAACATGAAGAGGCTGAAAAGGTGTGAAAAATATGAAGAGTCTAAAGGTGTCAAAAATATGAGGAGCGTGAAACGGTCTGAAAAATAGAAGCAGAATTAAACGGTGTTGAAAAACATGAAGAGCCTGAAAACGTGTGAAAAATATGAAGAGCTTCAAAAGGTGTGAAAAATATGAGGAGCATGAAACGGTCTGAAAAATAGAAGCAGCATGAAACGGTGTTGAAAAATATGAAGAACCTGAAAACGTGTGAAATATATGAAGAGCTTCAAAAGGTGGGAAAAATATGAAGAACTTCAAAAGGTGTCAAAAATGAGATGAGCATGAAACGGTCTGAAAAATAGGAGGAGCATGAAGTGGTCTTGAAAAACATGAAGAGCCTGAAAAGGTGTGAAAAATATGAAGAGCTTCAAAAGTTATCAAAAATATGAATAGCATGAAACCGTCTGAAAAATAGGAGGAGCATGAAGAGGTGTGGAAAACCATGAAGTGCTTGAAAAGGTGTGAAAAATATGAAGAGTTTCTAAAGGTGTCAAAAATATGAGGAGCATTAAACGGTCAGAAAAATAGGAGGATCATGAAATGGTGTTCAAAAACATGAAGAGCCTGAAAAGGTGTGAAAAATATGAAGAGCCTGAAAACGTGTGAAAAATATGAAGAGCTTCAAAACGTGTCAAAAATATGAGGAGCAGGAAACGGTCTGAAAAATAGGAGGAGCATGAAGCGGTGTTGAAAAACATGAAGAGCCTGAAAAGGTGTGGAAAATATGAAGCGCTTCAAAAGGTGAGAAAAATATGAGGTGCAAGAAACGGTCTGAAAAATAGGATGAGCATGAAGCGGTGTTGAAAAACAAGAAGAGCCTGAAAACGTGTGAAAAATATGAAGAGCATCAAAAGGAGTGAAAAATATGAGGAGCAGGAAACGGTCTAAAAAATAGAAGCGGCATGAAATGGTGTTCAAAAACATGAAGAGACTGAAAAGATGTGAAAATTATGAAGAGCTTCAAAAGGTGTGAAAAATATGAGGAGCATGAAACGGTCTGAAAAATAGGAGAAGCATGAAACGGTGATAAAAAACATGAAGAGCCTGAAAAGGTGTGAAAAATATGAAGAGCTTCAAAAGGTGTGAAATTCATGAGGAGCATGAAATGGTCTGAAAAATAGAAGAATGAAGTGGTGGGGAAAAACATGAAGAGCCTGAAAAGGTGTGAAAAATATGAAGAGCTTCAAGAGGTGTCAAATATATGTTGAGCATGAAACGGTCTGAAAAATAGGAGGATCATGAAGCGGTGATCAAAAACATGAAGAGCCTAAAAATGTGTGAAAAATATAAAGAGCTTCAAAATGTGTGAAATTCATGAGGATCATGAAACGGTCTGAAAAATAGGAGAAGCATGAAGTGGTGTGGAAAAACATGAAGAGCCTGAAAAGGTGTGAAAAATATGAAGAGCTTCAAAAGGTGTCAAAAATATGAAGAGCATGAAACGGTCTGAAAAATAGGAGGATCATGAACCAGTGTTCAAAAATATGAAGAGCCTGAAAAGGTGTGAAAAATATGAAGACCTGCAAAAGGTGTCAAAAATATGAGGAGCATGAAACGGTCTGGAAAATAGGAGGAGCATGAAGCGGTGTTCAAAAACATGAAGAGCCTGAAAAGTTGTGAAAAATATGAAGAGCTTCAAAAGGTGTGAAATACATGAGGAGCATGTAACGGTCTGAAATTGGAGGAGCATGAAGCGGTGTTCAAAAACATGAAGAGCCTGAAAACGTGTGAAAAATATGAAGAGCTTCAAAAGGTGTGAAATACATGAGGAGCATTAAACGGACTGAAAAATAGGAGGAGCATGAAACGGTGTTCAAAAACAGGAAGATACTGAAAAGTTGTGAAAAATATGAAGAGCTTCAAAAGGTGTCAAAAATATGAGGAGCATGAAACGGTCTGAAAAATAGGAGGAGCATGAAGCGGTGTTGGAAAACAAAAAGAGCCTGAAAACGTGTGAAAAATATGAAGAGCCTGAAAAGGTGTGAAAAATATGAAGAGCTTCAAAAGGTGTAAAAAATGAGATGAGCATGAAACCGTCTGAAAAATAGGAGGAGCATGAAGAGTTGTTGAAAAAAATGAAGAGCCTGAAAAGGTGTGAAACATATGAAGAGCTTCAAAAGGTGTCAAAATTATGAGGAGCATGAAACGGCCTGAAAAATTGGAGGAGCATGAAGCGGTGTTCAAAAACATGAAGAGCCTGAAAAGGTGTGAAAAATATGAGGAGCTTCAAAAGGTGTGAAAAATATGAGGAGCATGAAACGGTCTGAAAAAGAGAAGCAGCATGAAGCGGTGTTGAAAAACATGAAGAGCCTGAAAAGGTGTGAAAAATATGAAGAGCTGCAAAAGGTGTCAAAAATATGAAGAGCATGAAACGGTCTTAAAAATAGGAGGATCATGAAGCGGTGTTCAAAATCATGAAGAGACTGAAAACTTGTGAAAAATATGAAGAGCTGCAAAAGGTGTCAAAAATGTGAGGAGCATGAAACGGTCTGAAAAATAGGAGCATGAAACGGTGATAAAAAACATGAAGAGCCTGAAAAGGTGTGAAAAATATGAAGAGCTTCAAAAGGTGTGAAAATCATGAGTAACATGAAATGGTCTGAAAAATAGGAGAAGAATGAAGTGGTGGGGAAAAACATGAAGAGCCTGAAAAGGTGTGAAAAATATGAAGAGCTTCAAGAGGTGTCAAATATATGAAGAGCATGAAACGGTCTGAAAAATAGGAGGATCATGAAGCGGTAATCAAAAACATGAAGAGCCTGAAAATATGTGAAAAATATAAAGAGCTTCAAAATGTGTGAAATTCATGAGGATCATGAAACGGTCTGAAAAACAGGAGAAGCATGAAGTGGTGTGGAAAAACATGAAGAGCCTGAAAAGATGTGAAAAATATGAAGAGCTTCAAAATGTGTCAAAACTATGAGGAGTATGAAACGGTCTGAAAAATAGGAGCAGCATGAAACGGTGTTCAAAAACATGAAGAGCCTGAAAAGGTGTGAAAAATATGAAGAGCTTCAAAAGGTGTGAAATACATGAGGAGGATGAAACCGTCTGAAAAATAGGAGGAGCATGAAGCGTTGTTCAAATATATGAAGAGCCTGAAAAGGTGTGAAATATATGAAGAGATTCAAAACGTGTCAAAAATATGAGGAGCATGAAACGGTCTGAAAAAAAGGAGGAGCAGGAAACCGTGTTCAAAAACATGAAGAGCCTGAAAAGGCGTGAAAAATATGAAGAGCTTCAAAAGGTGTTAAAAATAGGAGGAGCATGAAGCGGTGTTGAAAAACATGAAGAGGCTGAAAATGTGTGTAAAATATGAAGAGCTTCAAAACGTGACAAAAATATTAGGAGCATGAAACAGTCTGAAATATAGGTGGATCAAGAAGCGGTGTTGAAAACATGAAGAGCGTGAAAACATGTGAAAATATGAAGAGCTTCAAAAGGTGTCAAAATATGAGGAGCATGAAACGGTCTGAAAAATAGGAGGATCATGAAGCGTTGTTGAAAAACATGAACACCCTGAAGAGGTGTGAATAATATGAAGAGATTCAAAGGTTTAAAATATATGAGGAGCATGAAACGGTCTGAAAAATAGAAGCAGCATAAAACGGTGTTCAAAGACATGAAGAGCCTGAAAAGGTGTGAAAAATACGAAGAGCTTCAAAAGGTGTGAAATACATGAGGAGGAAGAAACGGTCAGAAAAATAGGAGGAGCATGAAGCGGTATTCTAAACATGAAAAGCCTGAAAAAGTGTGAAAAATATGAAGAGCTTCACTTGTTTGAAAAATAAGAAGAGCCTGAAAAGGTGTGAAAAATATGAAGAGCAACAAAAGGTGTCAAAAATATGAGGAGCATGAAATGGTCTGCAAAAAAGGAAAAGCATGAAGTGGTGTTGAAAAACTTGAAGAGCCTGAAAAGGTGTGAAAAATATGAAAAGCTTCAAAAGGTGTCAAAATATGAGGAGCATGAAACGGTCTGAAAAATAGGAGGAGCATGAAGCAGTGTTCAAAAACATGAAGAGCCTGAAAAGGTTTGAAAAATATGAAGAGCTTCTAAAGGTGTCAAAAATATGAGGAGCATGAAACAGTCTGAAAAATAGCAGGAGCATGAAGCGGTGTTGAAAAACATGAAAAGTCTGAAAAGGTGTGAAAAATATGAAGAGCTTCAAAAGATGTGAAAAATATGAGGAGCATGAAACTGTCTGAAAAATAGAAAGAGCATGAAACGGTGTTGAAAAACATGAAGAGCCTGAAAATGTGTGAAAAACATGAAGAGCCTGAAAAGGTGTGAAAAATATGAGGTGCATGAAACGCTCTGAAAAATAGGAGGAGCATGATGCGGTGTTGAAAAATATGAAGAGCCTGAAAAGGTGTGAAAAATATGAAGAGCTTCAAAAGGTGTCAAAAATATGAGGAGCATGAAACGGTCTGAAAATTAGGAGGAGCATGAAGCGTTGTTGAAAAACATGAAGAGCATGAAAAGGTGTGAAAATATGAAGATCTTCTAAAGGTGTCAAAAATATGAGGAGCATGAAACGGTCTTAAAAATTGGAGGAGCATGAAGCGGTGTTGAAAATCATGAAGGGCCTGAAAAGGTGTGAAAAATATGAAGAGTTTCAAAAGGTGTGAAAATATGAAGAGCTTCAAAAGGTGTCAAAAATGAGATCAACATGAAACCGTCTGAATAATAGGAGGAGCATGCAGCGGTGTTGAAAAATATGAAGATCCTGAAAAGGTGTGAAAATATGAAGAGCTTCTAAATGTGTCAAATATATGAGGAGCATGAAACGGTCTGAAAAATAGGAGGATCATGAAACGGTGTTCAAAAACATGAAGAGCCTGAATAGGTGTGAAAAATATGAAGAGCTTCAAAAGGTGTCAAAAATATGACGAGCATGAAACGGTCTGAAAAATAGGAGGAGCATGAAGCTGTGTTCAAAAACATGAAGAGCCTGAAAAGGTGTGAAAAATATGAAGAGCTTTAAAAGGTGTCAAGGATATGAGGAGCATGAAACGGTCTGAAAAATAGGAGGAGAATGAATCGGTGTTGAAAAACATAAGGAGCATGAAAAGGTGTGAAAAATATGAAGAGCTTTAAAAGGTGTGAAAAATATGAGGTGCATGAAATGCTCTGAAAAATAGGAGGAGCATGATGCGGTGTTGAAAAATATGAAGAGCCTGAAAAGGTGTGAAAAAAATGAAGAGCTTCAAAAGGTGTCAAAAATATGAGGAGCATGAAACGGTCTGAAAATTAGGAGGAGCATGAAGCGTTGTTGAAAAACATGAAGAGCATGAAAAGGTGAGAAAATATGAAGATCTTCTAAAGGTGTCAAAAATATGAGGAGCATGAAACGGTCTTAAAAATTGGAGGAGCATGAAGCGGTGTTGAAAATCATGAAGGGCCTGAAAAGGTGTGAAAAATATGAAGAGTTTCAAAAGGTGTGAAAATATGAAGAGCTTCAAAAGGTGTCAAAAATGAGATCAACATGAAACCGTCTGAATAATAGGAGGAGCATGCAGCGGTGTTGAAAAATATGAAGATCCTGAAAAGGTGTGAAAATATGAAGAGCTTCTAAATGTGTCAAATATATGAGGAGCATGAAACGGTCTGAAAAATAGGAGGATCATGAAACGGTGTTCAAAAACATGAAGAGCCTGAATAGGTGTGAAAAATATGAAGAGCTTCAAAAGGTGTCAAAAATATGACGAGCATGAAACGGTCTGAAAAATAGGAGGAGCATGAAGCTGTGTTCAAAAACATGAAGAGCCTGAAAAGGTGTGAAAAATATGAAGAGCTTCAAAATGTGTCATAAATGAGAAGAACATGAAACGGTCTGAAAATTAGGAGGAGCATGAAGTGGTTTTGAAAAACATGAAGAGCCTGAAAAGGTGTGAAATATATGAAGAGCTTCAAAATGGGTCAAAATTATGAAGAGCATGAAATGGTCTGAAAAATAGGAGGATCATGAAGTGGTGTTCAAAAACATGAAGACCCTGAAAAGTTGTGAAAGATATGAAGAGCTTCAAAAGGTGTGAAAAATATGAGGAGCATGAAACGGTCTGAAAAATAGAAGGAGCATGAAACGGTGATCAAAAACATGAAGAGCCTGAAAAGGTGTGAAAAATATGAAGAAATTCAAAAGGTGTCAAAAATATGCGGAGCATGAAACGGTCTGAAAAATAGGAGGAGCATGAAGCAGTGTTGAAAAACCTGAAGAGCCTGAAAAGGTGTGAAAAATATGAAGAGCTTCAAAAGGTGTCAAAAATATGAGGAGGATGAAACGGTCTGAAAAATAGGTGGAGCATGAAGCAGTGTTGAAAAACCTGAAGAGCCTGAAAAGGTGTGAAAAATATGAAGAGCTTCAAAAGGTGTCAAAAATATGACGAGCATGAAACGGTCTGAAAAATAGGAGGAGCATGAAGCGGTGTTCAAAAACATGCACAGCCTGAAAACGTGTGAAAAATATGAGGAGCTTCAAAAGGTGTCAAATACATGAGGAGCATTTAACGGTCTGAAAAATAGGAGGAGCATGAAGCGGTGTTCAAAATATGAAGAGCCTGAAAAGTTGTGAAAAATATGAAGAGCTTCAAAAGGTGTGAAAAATATGAGGAGCATGAAACGGTCTGAAAAATAGGAGGAGCATGAAGCGGTGTTCAAAATCATGAAGAGCCTGAAAAGGTGTGAAAAATATGAAGAGCTTTAAAACTTGTCAAGAATATGAGAAGCATGAAACGGTCTGAAAAATAGGAGGAGAATGAATCGGTGTTGAAAAACATAAGGAGCCTGAAAAGGTGTGAAAAATATGAAGAGCTTTAAAAGGTGTGAAAAATATGAGGTGCATGAAACGGTCTGAAAAATAGGAAGAGCATGATGCGGTGTTGAAAAATATGAAGAGCCTGAAAAGGTGTGAAAAATATGAAGAGCTTCAAAAGGTGTCAAAAATATGAGGAGCATGAAACGGTCTGAAAAATAGGAGGAGCATGAAGCGTTGTTGAAAAACATGAAGAGCCTGATAAGGTGTGAAAAATATGAAGATCTTCTAAAGGTGTCAAAAATATGAGGAGCATGAAACGGTCTTAAAAATAGGAGGAGCATGAAGTGGTGATGAAAATCATGAAGGGCCTGAAAAGCTGTGAAAAATATGAAGAGTTTCAAAAGGTGTGAAAAATATGAAGAGCTTCCAAAGGTGTCAAAAATGAGATCAACATGAAACCGTCTGAAAAATAGGAGGAGCATGAAGCGGTGATGATAAATATGAAGAGCCTGAAAAGGTGTGCAAATATGAAGAGCTTCTAAATGTGTCAAATATATGAGGAGCATGAAACGGTCTGAAAAATAGGAGGAGCATGAAGTGGTGTTGAAAAAAATGAAGAGCCTGAAAAGGTGTGAAAAATATGAAGATCTTCAAAAAGTGTCAAAAATATGAGGAGCATGAAACCGTCTGAAAAATAGGAGGAGCATGAAACGGTGATCAAAAACATGAAGAGCCTGAAAAGGTTTGAAAAATATGAAGAGCTTCAAAAGGTGTGAAATATATGAGGAGCATGAAACGGGCTGAAAAATAAGAGAAGCATGAAGTGGTGTGGAAAAACATGAAGAGCCTGAAAAGGTGTGAAAAATATGAAGAGCTTCAAAAGGTGTGAAATACATGAGGAGCATGAAACGGTCTGAAAATTAGGAGAAGCATGAAGTGGTGTGGAAAAACATGAAGAGCCTGAAAAGCTGTGAAAAATATGAAGAGCTTCAAAATGTGTCAAAAATATGAAGAGCATGAAACGGTCTGAAAAATAGGAGAATCATGAAGCGCTGTTAAAAAACATGAACAGCCTGAAAAGGTGTGAAAAACATGAAGAGCTTCAAAAGTTGTGAAATACATGAGGAGCATGAAACTCTCTGAAAAATAGGAGGAGCATGAAGCAGTGTTCAAATATATGAAGAGCCTGAAAAGGTGTGAAAAATATAAAGAGCTTCAAAATGTGTGAAATACATGAGGACCATGAAACAGTCTGAAAAATATGAGAAGCATGAAGTGGTGTTCAAAAACATGAAGAGCCTGAAAAGGTGTGAAATATATGAAGAGCTTCAAAATGTTTCAAAAATATGAGGAGCATGATACGGTCTGAAAAATAGGAGGAGCATGAAGCACTGTTCAGAAACATGAAGAGCCTGACAAGGTGTGAAAAATATAAAGAGCTTCAAAAGGTGTGAAATACATTACGACCATGAAACAGTCTGAAAAATAGGAGGAGCATGAAATGTTGTTGAAAAACTTGAAGAGCCTGAAAACGTGTGAAAAAATATGAAGAGTTTCCAAAGGTGTCAAAAATGAGATGAGCATGAAACAGTCTGAAAAATAGGATGAGCATGAAGCGGTGTTGAAAATCATGAAGAGCCTGAAAAGATGTGAATAATATGTAGAGCTTCAAAAGGTGTGAAAATATGAAGTGCTTCAAAAGCTGTCAAAATAAGATGATCATGAAACGGTCTGAAAATTAGGAGGAGCATGAAGTGGTGTTGAAAAAAAAGAAGAGCCTGAAAAGGTGTGAAATATATGAAGAGCTTCAAATGGCGTGAAAATATGAAGAGCTTCAAAAGCTGTCAAAATGAGATGAGAATGAAACGGTCTGAAAATTAGGAGCAGCATGAAACGGTGTTCAAACAAATGAAGAGCCTCAAAATGTGTGAAAAATAAGAAGAGCTTCAAAAGGTGTGAAATACATTTGGAGCATGAAACTGTGTGTAAAATAGGAGGAGCATGAAGTGGTGTTCAAAAACATGAAGAGCCTGAAAAGGTGTGAAAAATATGAAGAGCTTCAAAAGGTGTGAAATACATGAGAGGAAAGAAACTGTCTGAAAAATAGGAGGAGCATGAAGCGGTTGTGAAAAACATGAAGAGCCTGAAAAGTTGTGAAAAATATAAAGAGCTTCTAAAGGTGTCAAAAATATGAGGACAATGAAACGCTCTGGAAAAGAGGAGGAGCATGAAGTGGTGTTGAAAAAGATGAAGAGCCTGAAAAGGTGTGAAAAATTTGAAGAGCTTCAAAACGTGTCAAAATTATGAGGAGCATGAAACGGTCTGAAAAATAGGAGGAGCATGAAGTGGTGTTGAAAAACATGAAGAGCCTGAAATGATGTGAAATATATGAAGAGGTTCAAAAGGTGCGAAAAATATGAGGAGGTTCAAAAAGGGTCAAAAATATGAGGAGCAGGAAACGGTCAGAAAAATACGAGGAGCATGAAAAGGTGTTCAAAAACATGAAGAGCCTGAAAAGGTGTGAAAAATATGAAGAGCTTCAAAAGGTATTAAATACATGAATAGCATGAAACGGTCTGAAAAATAGGAGAAGCATGAAGCGGTGTTCAAAAACATGAAGAGCCTGAAAAGGTGTGAAAAATATGAAGAGATTCAAAATGTGTCAAAAATATGAGGAGCATGAAATGGTCTGAAAAATAGGAGGAGCATGAAACGGTGTTCAAAAACATGAAGAACCTGAAAAGGTGTGAAAAATATGAAGAGTTTCTAAAGGTGTCACAAATATGAGGAGCATGAAACGGTCTGAAAAATAGGAAGACCATGAAACGGTGTTCAAAAACATGAAGAGCCTGAAAGGTGGGAAAATTCTGAAGAGATTCAAAAGCTGTGAAATACATGTGGAGCATAAAACGGTCTCAAAAATAGGAGGAGCATGAAGCGGTGTTCGAAAACATGAAGAGCCTGAAAAGGTGAGAAAAATATGAAGAGCCTCAAAACGTGTCAAAAATAGGAAGAGCATTAAACGGTCTGAAAAAATAGGAGGAGCATGAAGCGGTGTTGAAAAACATGAAGAGCCTGAAATGGTGTGAAAAATATGAAGAGCTTCAACAGGTGTGTAAAAGATGAGGAGCATGAAACGGTCGGAAAAATAGGAGGAGCATGAAATGGTGTTCAAAACATGAAGAGCCTGAAAAGGTGTGAAAAATATGAAGAGCTTCAAAGGTATCAAAAATATGAGGAGCATGAAACGGTCTGAAAAATAGGAAGAGCATGAAGTGGTTGTGAAAAACATGAAGAGCCTGAAAAGGTGTGCGAAATACGAAGAGGTTCAAAAGGTGTGAAATACATGAGGAGCATGAAACGGTCTGAAAAATAGGAGGAGCATGAAGCGGTGTTCAAAAACATGAAGAGCCTGAAAAAGTGTGAAAAATATGAAGAGCTTCAAAAAGTGTGAAAAATATGAGGAGCATAAGCGATCTGAAAAATAGGTGGAGCAGGAAGCGGTGTTCAAAAACATGAAGAGCCTGACAGGTGTGAAAAGTATGAAGAGCTTCAAAAAGTGTGAAAAATATGAAGAGCTTCAAAAAGTGTGAAAAATATGAGGAGCATGAAATGGTCTGAAAAACAGGAGAAGAATGAAGAGGTGTTTAAAAACATGAAGAGCCTGAAAAGGTGTGAAATATATGACGAACTTCAAAAGGTTTCAAAAATATGAGGAGCATGAAACGGTCTGAAACATAGGAGGAGCATGAAGCAGTGTTCAAAAACATGAAGAGCATGAAAAGGTGTGAAGAAAATGAAGAGTTTCAAAAGTTGACATAAATATGAGGAGAATGAAACAGTCTGAAAAATATGAGGAGCATGAAACGGTGTTGAAAAAGATGAAGAGCCTGAAAAGGTGTGAAAAATATGAAGAGCTTCAAAAAGTGTCAAAAATATGAAGAGAATGAAACAGTCCGAAAAATAGGAGGAGCATGAAAAGGTGTTGAAAAACATGAAGAGGGTGAAAATATGTGTAAAATATGAAGAGCTTCAAAAGGTGTGAAAAATATGAAGAGCTTCAAAAGGTGTGAAAAATATGAAGAGCTTCAAAAGGTGTCAAATATATGAGGAGCATGAAACGGTCAAAAAAATAGGAGGAGTATGAAGCGATGTTGAAAAACATGAAGAGTCTGAAAAGGTGTGAAATATATGAAGAGCTTCAAAAGGTGTGAAATATAGGAGGAGCATGAAGCGGTGTTCAAAAACATGAAGAGCCTGAAAAGGTGTGAAACATATGAAGAGCTTCAAAAGGTGTCAAAAATAAGAGAAGAATGAAGCGGTGTTCAGAAACATGAAGAGCTTGAAAAGGTGTGAAATATATGAAGAGCTTCAAAAAGTGTGAAATATAGGAGGAGCATGAAGCGGTGTTCAGAAACATGAAGAGCCTTAAAAGGTGTGAAATATATGAAGAGCTTCAAAAGTTGTCAAATATGAGTAGCATAAAACGGTCTCAAAATATGACGAGCATGAAGCGGTGTTGAAAAACATGTAGAGCCTGAAAAGGTGTGAAATACATGAAGAGCTTCAAAAGGTGTCAAAATATGAGTAGCATAAAACGGTCTCAAAAATATGGGGAGCATGAAGCGGTGTTGAAAATCATGAAGAGCCTGAAAAGGTGTGAATAATATGAAGAGATTCAAAAGGTGTCAAACATATGAGGAGCATGAAAGTGTGTTGAAAAACATGAAGAGCCTGAAAAGGTGTGAAAAATATGAGGAGCTTCAAAAGTTGTCAAAAATATGAGGAGCATGAAACGGTCTGAAAAATAGCAGGAGCATGAAATGGTGTTCAAAACATGAAGAGCTTGAAAAGGTGTGAAAAATATTAAGAGCTTCAAAAGTATCAAAAATATGAGGAGCATGAAACGGCCTGAAAAATAGGAAGAGCATGAAGCGGTGTTGAATAACATGAAGATCTTGAAAAGGTGTGAACAATATTAGGAGCATGAAACGGTCTCAAAAATATGAGGAGCATGAAGCAGTGTTGAAAATCATGAAGAGCCTGAAAAGGTGTGAAAAATATGAAGAGATTCAAAAGGTGTCAAACATATGAGGACCATGAAACTGTGTTGAAAAACAAGAAGAGCATGAAAAGGTGTGAAAAATATGAGGAGCATGAAAAGGTCTGAAAAATAGGAGGAGCATGAAATGTTGTTGAAAAACATGAAGAGCAAGAAAAGGTGTGAAAATTATGAAGAGTTTCAAAGGTTTGAAATACATGAGGATCATGAAAAGGTTTGAAAAATAGGAGAAGCATGAAGCGGTGTTCAAAAACATGAAGAGCCTGAAAAGGCTTGAAAAATATGAAGAGCTTCAAAAGGTGTGAAATAAATGAGGAGCATGAAACGGTCTGAAAAATAGGAGGAGCATGAAGCGGTGTTCAAAAACATGAAGAGCCTGAAAAGGCTTGAAAAATATGAAGAGCTTCAAAAGGTGTGAAAAATATGAGGAGCATGTTATGGTTTGAAAAATAGGATTAGCATGAAGAGGTGTTCAAAAACATGAAGAGCCTGAAAAGTTGTGAAAACTATGAAAAGCATCAAAAGGTGTCAAAAATGAGATGAGCATGAAACTGTCTGAAATATAGGAGGAGTATGAAGCGGTGTTCAAAACATGAAGAGCCCGAAAAGGTGTGAAAAATATGAAGAGCTTCAAAAGGTGTCAAATATATGAGGAGCATGAAACGGTCTGAAAAAGAGGAGGAGCATGAAGCGGTGTTGAAAAACATGAAGAGCCTGAAAAGGTGTATAAAATATGAAAAGATTCAAAAGGTGTGAAATACATGAGGAGCATGAAAGAGCTGAAAATTAGGAGAAGCATGAAGTGGTGTGGAAAAACATGAAGAGCCTGAAAAGGTGTGAAAAATATGAAGAGCTTCAAAAGGTGTGAAATACATGAGGAGCATGAAACTCTCTGAAAAATAGGAGGAGCATGAAGCGGTGTTCAAAAATATGAAGAGCCTGAAAAGGTGTGAACAATATGAAGAGCTTCAAAAATATGAAAAATATGAAGAGCTTCAAAAGGTGTGAAAAATATGAAGAGCTTCAAAAGGTGTGAAATATATGAGGAGCATGAAACGGTCTGAAAAATAGCAGGATCATGAAGCGGTGTTGAAAAACATAAAGAGTCTGAAAACGTGTGAAAATATGAAGAGCTTCAAAAATATGAAAAATATGAAGAGCTTCAAAAGGTGTGAAAAATATGAAGAGCTTCAGAAGGTGTCAAAAATATGAGGAGCAAGAAACGGTCTGCAAAATAGGAGGAGCATGAAATGGTGTTCAAAAACATGAAGAGCCTGAAATCGTGTGAAAAATATGAAGAGCTTCAAAAGGTGTGAAAAATATGAGGAGCATGAAACGGTCTAAAAAAAAGGAGGAGCATGAAGCGGTGTTCAAAAATATGAAGAGCCTGAAAAGGTGTGAAAAATATGAAGAGCTTCAAAAGGTGTCAAAAATATGAGGAGCATGAAACGGTCTGAAAAATAGGAGGAGCATGAAGCGGTGTTGAAAAACATGAAGAGCCTGAAAAGGTGTGAGAAATATGAAGAGCTTCTAAAGGTGTCAAAAATATGAGGAGCATGAAACGGTCTGAAAAAGAGGAGGAGCATGAAGCGGTGTTGAAAAACATGAAGAGCCTGAAAACGTGTGAAAAATATGAAAAGCTTCAAAAGGTGTGAAATACATGAGGAGCATGAAAGAGCTGAAAATTTGGAGAAGCATGAAGTGGTGTGGAAAAACATGAAGAGCCTGAAAAGGTGTGAAAAATATGAAGAGCTTCTGAAGGTGTGAAATACATGAGGAGCATGAAACTCTCTGAAAAATATAAGGAGCATGAAGTGGTGTTCAAAAACATGAAGAGCCTGAAAAGGTGTAAAAAATATGAAGAGCTTCAAAAGGTGTGAAAAATATGAGGAGCATGTTATGGCTTGAAAAATAGGATTAGCATGAAGAGGTGTTCAAAAACATGAAGAGCCTGAAAAGTTGTGAAAAATATGAAAAGCTTCAAAAGGTGTCAAAAATGAGATGAGCATGAAACTGTCTGAAATATAGGAGGAGTATGAAGCGGTGTTCAAAACATGAAGAGCCCGAAAAGGTGTGAAAAATATGAAGAGCTTCAAAAGGTGTCAAAAATATGAGGAGCATGAAACGAGCTGAAAAAGAGGAGGAGCATGAAGCGGCGTTGAAAAACATGAAGAGCCTGAAAAGGTGTGAAAAATATGAAAAGCTTCAAAGGTGTGAAATACATGAGGAGCATGAAAGAGCTGAAAATTAGGAGAAGCATGAAGTGGTGTGGAAAAACATGAAGAGCCTGAAAAGGTGTGAAAAATATGAAGAGCTTCAGAAGGTGTGAAATACATGAGGAGCATGAAACTCTCTGAAAAATAGGAGGAGCATGAAGCGGTGTTCAAAAATATGAAGAGCCTGAAAACGTGTGAAAAATATGAAGAGCTTCAAAAATATGAAAAATATGAAGAGCCTCAAAAGGTGTGAAAAATATGAAGAGCTTCAAAAGGTGTGAAATATATAAGGAGCATGAAACGGTCTGAAAATAGCAGGATCATGAAGCGGTGTTGAAAAACATGAAGAGTCTGAAAACGTGTGAAAATATGAAGAGCTTCAAAAGGTGTGAAAAATATGAGGAGCATGAAACGGTCTAAAAAATAGGAGGAGCATGAAGCGGTGTTCAAAAATATGAAGAGCCTGAAAAGGTGTGAAAAATATGAAGAGCTTCAAAAGGTGTCAAAAATATGAGGAGCATGAAACGGTCTGAAAAATAGGAGGAGCATGAAGCGGTGTTGAAAAACATGAAGAGCCTGAAAAGGTGTGAGAAATATGAAGAGCTTCAAAAGGTGTCAAAAATATGAGGAGCATGAAACGGTCTGAAAAAGAGGAGGAGCATGAAACGGTGTTGAAAAACATGAAGAGCCTGAAAAAGTGTGAAAAATATGAAGAGCTTCAAAACGTGTCAAAAATATGAGGAGCATGAAACGGTCTGAAAAATAGGAGGAGCAAGAAAGGGTGTTGAGCAACATGAAGAGCCTGAAAACGTGTGAAAAATATGAAGAGCTTCAAAAGATGTGAAAAATATGAAGAGCTTCAAAAGGTGTCAAAAATGAGATGAGCATGAAACCGTCTGAAAAATAGGAGGAGCATGAAGTAGTGTTGAAAAACATGAAGAACCTGAAAAGCTGTGAGAAACATGAAGAGCTTCAAAATGTGTCAAATATATGAGGAGCATGAAACGGTCTGAAAAAGAGGAGGAGCAGGAAGCGGTGTTGAGAAACATGAAGAGCCTGAAAATGTGTGAAAAATATGAAGAGCTTCTAAAGGTGTCAAAAATATGAGGAGCATGAAACGGTCTTAAAAATACGAGGAGCATGAAGTGGTGTTGAAAAACATGAACAGCCTGAAAAGGTGTGAAATATATGAAGAGCTTCTAAAGGTTCAAAAATATGAGGAGCATGAATCGGTCAAAAATTAGGAGGATCATGAAAAGTTGTTGAAAAACATGAAGATCCTGAAAAGATGTGAAAATTATGAAGAGCTTCAAAAGGTGTGAAATATATGAAGAGCTTCAAAAGGTGTCAAAAATGAGATGAGCATGAAATGGTCTGAAAAATAGGAGGAGCATGAAGCAGTGTTGAAAAAAATGAAGAGACTGAAAAGATGTGAAAAATATGAACAGCTTCAAAAGGTGGAAAAATATGAGGAGCATGAAACGGTCTAAAAAATAGGAGTACCATGAACCGGTGTTGAAAAACATGAAGAGCCAGAAAAGGTGTGAAAAATATTAAGAGCTTCAAAATGTGTGAAAAATATGAAGAGCTTCAAAAGGTTTCAAAAAAGAGATGAGCATGAAACGGTCTGAAAATTAGGAGGAGAATGAAGTGGTGCTGAAAAAAATGAGGAGCCTGAAAAGGTGTGAAAAATATGAAGAGCTTCAAAAGGTGTCAAAAATGAGATCATCATGAAACGGTCTGAAAAATAGGAGGTGCATGAGGTGGTGTTGAAAAAAAAGAAGAGACTGAAAAGTTGTGAAATATATGAAGAGCTTCAAAAGATGTCATAATATGAGGAGCATGATACGGTCTGAAAAATAGGAGGAGCATGAAGCGGTGTTGAAAAAATGAAGAGCCGGAAAAGGTGTGAAAAATATGAAGAGCATCAAAAGGTGTCAAAAATATGAGGAGTATGAAACGGTCTGAAAAATAGGAGGAGCATGAAGCGGTGTTGCAAAACATGAGGAGCCTGAAAAGGTGTGAAAAATATGAAGAGCTTTAAAAGGTGTCAAAAATGAGATGAGCATGAAACGGTCTGAAAAATAGGAGGAGCAAGAAGCGGTGTTGAAAAACATAAAGAGCATGAAAACGTATGAAGAATATGAAGAGCTTCAAAAGGTGTGAAAAATATGAAGAGCTTTAAAAGGTGTCAAAAATGAGATGAGCATGAAACGGTCTGAAAAATAGGTGGAGCATGAAGTGGTATTGAAAAACATGAAGAGCCTGAAAAGGTGTGAAAGATATGAAGAGCTTCAAAAGGTCTCAAAAATATGAGGAGCATGAAACGGTCTGAAAAATAGGAACAGCATGAAGCGGTGTTGCAAAACATGAAGAGCCTGAAAAGGTGTCAAAAATATGAAGAGCTTCAAAAGGTGTGAAATACATGAGGAGCATTAAACGCCCTGAAAAATAGGAGGAGCATGCAGAGGTGTTCAAAAACATGAAGAGCCTGAAAAGGTGTCAAAAATATGAAGAGATTCAAAAGGTGTGAAAAATATGAAGAGCTTCAAAATGTTTCAAAAATGAAATGAGCATGAAACGGTCTGAAAAAGCTGAGGAGCATGAAGTGGTGTTGAAACACATGAAGAGCCTGAAAAGGTGTGAAAAATATGAAGAGGTTCAAAGGTGTGAAATACATGAGGATCATGAAATGGTTTGAAAAATACGAGGAGCATGAAGCAGTGTTCAAAAACATGAAGAGCCTGAAAAGGTTTGAAAAATATGAAGAGCTTCAAAAGGTGTCAAAAATATGAGGAGCATGAAACCGTCTGAAAAATAGGAGGAGCATGAAGCGGTGTTGAAAAACATGAAGAGCGTGAAAACGAGTGAAAAATATGAAGAGCTTCAAAAGGTATGAAAAATATGAAGAGCTTCAAAAGGTGTCAAAAAAGAGATGAGCATGAAACCGTCTGAAAAATAGGTGGAGAATGAAGCGGTGTTGAAAAACATGAAGAGACTGAAAAGATGTGAAAAATATGAAGAGCTTCAAAAGGTGTCAAAAATATGAGGAGCATGAAACGGTCTGAAAAATAGGAGGAGCATGAAACCGTGTTCAAAAACATGAAGAGACTGAAAAGGGTGAAAAATATGAAGAGCTTCAAAAGGTGTGAAAAATAGGAGGAGCATGAAGCGGTGTGCAAAAACATGAAGCCTGAAAAGGTGTGAAAAATATGAAGAGCATCAAAAGGTGTCAAAAATATGAGGAGCATGAAACGGTCTGAAAAATAGGAGGAGCATGAAGCGGTGTTGAAAAACATGAAGAGCCTGAAAAGGTGTTAAAAATATGAAGAGTTTCAAAAGGTGTCAAATATATGAGCAGCAAGAATCGGTCTGAAATATAGGAGTAGCATGAAACGGTGTTCAAATACATGCAGAGCCTGAAAAGTTGTGAAAAATATGAAGAGCTTCAAATGGTGTCAAATATATGAAGAGCTTCAAAAGGTGTCAAAAATGAGATGAGCATGAAACGGTCTGAAAAATAGGAGGAGCAAGAAGTCGTGTTCCAAAAAATGAAGAGCCTGAGAAGGTGTGAAATATATCAAGAACTTCAAAATGTGTCAAAAATATGAGGAGCATGAAACGGTCTGAAAAATAGGAGGAGCATGAAACGGTGTTGAAAAACATGCAGAGCCTGAAAAGGTGTGAAAAATATGAAGAACTTCAAAAGGTGTGAAATATATGAGGAGCATGAAACGGTCTTAAAAATAGGAGGAGCATGAAGCGGTTTTCAAAAATATGAAGAGCATGAAAAGGTGTGAAAAATATGAGGAGCTTCAAAAGGTATGAAATACATGAGGAGTATGAAACTGTCTTGAAAATAGGAGGAGCATGAAGCGGTGCTAAAAAACATGAAGAGGCTTAAAAGGTGTGAAAAATATGAAGAGCTTCAAAAGGTGTCAAAAATATGAAGAACTTCAAAAGGTTTCAAAAATGAGAGGAGTATGAAGCAGTCTGAAAAATAAGAGGAGCATGAAGCGGTGTTCAAAAACATGAAGAGCCTGAAAAGGTGTGAAAAATATGAAGAGCTTCAAAAGGTGTCAAAAATGAGATGAGCATGAAACGGTCTGAAAAATAGGAGGAGCATGAAGTGGTGTTGAAAAAAAAGAAGAGACGGAAAAGGTGTGAAATATATGAAGGGCTTCAAAAGGTGTCAAAAATATGAGGAGAATGAAACGGTCTGAAAATAGGAGGAGCATGAAGCGGTGTTCAAAAACATGAAGAGCCTGAAAAGGTGTGAAAAATATGAAGAGCTTCAAAAGGTGTCAAAAATATGAGGAGCATGAAACGGTTTGAAAAATAGGAGGAGCATGAAGCGGTGTTCAAAAACAGGAAAAGCCTGAAAAGTTGTGAAAAATATGAAGAGCTTCAAAAGTTGTCAAAAATATGAGGAGCATGAAAAGGTCAGAAAAATAGGAGGATCATGAAGCGGTGTTCAAAAACATGAAGAGCCTGAAAAGCTGTGCAAAATATGAAGAGCTTCAAAAGGTGTCAAAAATATGAGGAGCATGAAACGGTCTGCAAAAAAGGAGGAGCATGAAGTGGTGTTGAAAAAATTCAAGAGCCTGACAAGGGCTGAAAAATATGAAAAGCTTCAAAAGTTGTCAAAAATATGAGGAGCATGAAACGGTCTGAAAAATAGGAGGAGCATGAAGCGGTGTTCAAAAACATGAAGAGCCTGAAAAGGTGTGAAAAATATGAAGAGCTTCAAAAGGTGTCAAAAATATGAGGAGCATGAAACGGTCTGAAAAATAGGAGGAGCATGAAGTGGTGTTGAAAAACATGAAGAGTCTGAAAACGTGTGAAATTATGAAGAACTTCAAAAATATGCAAAATATGAAGAGCTTCAAAAGGTGTGAAAAATATGAAGAGCTTCAAAAGGTGTAAAAAGGGGATGAACATGAAACGGTCTGAAAAATAGGAGGAGCATGAAGCGGTGTTGAAAATCATAAAGAGCCTGAAAATTTGTGAAAAATATGAAGAGCTTCAGAAGATGTGAAAAACATGAAGAACTTCAAAAGGTGTCAAAAGGAGATGAGCATGAAACGGTCTGAAAAATAAGAGGAGCATGAAGTGGCGTTGAAAATAATGAAAAGCCTGAAAAGGTGTGAAATATATGAAGAGCTTCAAAAGGTGTCAAAAATATGAGGAGAATGAAACGGTCTGTAAAATAGGAGGAGCATGAAATGGTGTTCAAAAACATGAAGAGCCTGAAAAGGTGTGAAAAATATGAAGAGCTTCAAAAGGTGTCAAAAATATGAGGAGCATGAAAAGTTCTGAAAAATAGGAGGAGCATGAAGCGGTGTTCAAAACAGGAAGACCCTGAAAAGTA
Organism: Dama dama; assembly: GCF_033118175.1. NCBI lineage: Eukaryota > Metazoa > Chordata > Mammalia > Artiodactyla > Cervidae > Dama > Dama dama. Next base: position 9,188,133 of record NC_083706.1, on the reverse strand, counting down.
GTGAAAAATATGAAGAGCTTCAAAAGGTGTCAAAAATATGAGGAGCATGAAACGGTCTGAAAAATAGGAGGACTATGAAACGGTGTTCAAAAACATGAAGAGCCTGAAAAGGTGTGAAAAATATGAAGAGCTTCAAAACGTGTCAAAAATATGAGGAGCATGAAATGGTCTGAAAAATAGGAGGAGCAAGAAAGGGTGTTGAACAAAATGAAGAGCCTGAAAACGTGTGAAAAATATGAAGAGCTTCAAAAGATGTGAAAATTATGAAGAGCTTCAAAAGGTGTCAAAAATGAGATGAGCATGAAACCGTCTGAAAAATAGGAGGAGCATGAAGTAGTGTTGAAAAACATGAAGAACCTGAAAAGCTGTGAGAAACATGAAGAGCTTCAAAAGGTGTCAAAAATATGAGGAGCATGAAACGTTCTGAAAAAGAGGAGGAGCAGGAAGCGGTGTTGAAAACATGAAGAGCCTGAAAATGTGTGAAAAATATGAAGAGCTTCTAAAGGTGTGAAATATATGAGGTGCAAGAAACGGTCTGAAAAACAGGAGTACCATGAACCAGTGTTGAAAAACATGAAGAGCCAGAAAAGGTGTGAAAAATATTAAGAGCATCAAAATGTGTGAAAAATATGAAGAGCTTCAAAAGGTGTCAAAAAAGAGATGAGCATGAAACGGTCTGAAAAATAGGAGGAGAATGAAGTGGTGTTGAAAAAAATGAGGAGCCTGAAAAGGTGTGAAAAATATGAAGAGCTTCAAAAGGTGTCAAAAATGAGATGATCATGAAACGGTCTGAAAAATAGGAGGTGCATGAGGTGGTGTTGAAGAAAAAGAAGAGACTGAAAAGGTGTGAAATATATGAAGAGCTTCAAAAGGTGTCAAAATATGAGGAGCATGATACGGTCTGAAAAATAGGAGGAGCATGAAGCGGTGTTCAAAACATGAATAGCCTGAAAAATTGTGAAAAATATGAAAAGCTTCCAAAGGTGTCAAAAATGAGATGAGCATGAAACGGTCTGAAAAATAGGAGGAGCATGAAGTGGTGGTGAAAAAATGAAGAACCTGAAAAGGTGTGAAAAACATGAAGAGCATCAAAAGTTGTAAAAAATATGAGGAGTATGAAACGGTCTGAAAAATAGGAGGACCATGAAGCGGTGTTGCAAAACATGAGGAGCCTGAAAAGGTGTGAAAAATATGAAGAGCTTCAAAAGGTGAGAAAAATATGAGGTGCATGAAACGGTCTGATAAATAGGAGGAGCATGAAGCGGTGTTGAAAAACATGAAGAGCCTGAAAAGGTGTGAAAAATATGAAGAGCTTCAAAAGGTGTGAAATACATGAGGAGCATGAAACGTGTTGAAAAATAGGAGAAGCATGAAGTGGTGTGGAAAAACATCAAGAGCCTGAAAAGGTGTGAAAAATATGAAGGGCTTCAAAAGGTGTGAAATACATGAGGAGCAAGAAACGGTCTGAAAAATAGGAGGAAGAGGAAGAGGTGTTCAAAAATATGAAGAGCCTGAAAAGGTGTGAAAAATATGAAGAGCTTCAAAAGGTGTCAAAAATATGAAGAGCATGAAACGTTGTGAAAAATAGGAGCAGCATGAAACGGTGTTCAAAAACATGAAGACATTGAAAAGGTGTGAAAAATATGAAGAGGTGCAAAAGGTTTGAAATATATGAGGAGCAGGAAACGGTCTGAAAAATATGAGGAGCATGAAGCGGTGTTCAAAAACATGAAGAGCCTGAAAAGGTGAGAAAAATATGAAGAGCTTCAAAAGGTGTGAAATACATGAGGAGCATTAAACGCCCTGAAAAATAGGAGGAGCATGCAGAGGTGTTCAAAAACATGAAGAGCCTGAAAAGGTGTCAAAAATATGAAGAGATTCAAAAGGTGTGAAAAATATGAAGAGCTTCAAAATGTTTCAAAAATGAATTGAGCATGAAACGGTCTGAAAAAGCTGAGGAGCATGAAGTGGTGTTGAAACACATGAAGAGCCTGAAAAGTTGTGAAAAATATGAAGAGGTTCAAAGGTGTGAAATACATGAGGATCATGAAATGGTTTGAAAAATACGAGGAGCATGAAGCAGTGTTCAAAAACATGAAGAGCCTGAAAAGGTGTGAAAAATATGAAGACCTTCAAAAAGTGTCAAAAATATGAGGAGCAAGAAACGGTCAGAAAATAGGAGGAGCATGAAACGATCTGAAAAATAGGAGGAGCATGAAGCTGTGTTCAAAAACATGAAGAGCCTGAAAAGGGGTGAAAAATATGAAGAGCTTAAAAAGGTGTCAAAATTATGAGGAGCATTAAACGGTCTGAAAAATAGGAGGAGCATGAAGCTCTGTTCAACAACATGAAGAGCCTGAAAAGGTGCGAAAAATATGAAGAGCCTGAAAAGGTGTGAAAATTATGAAGAGCTTCAAAAGGTGTAAAAAATGAGATGAGCATGAAACGGTCTGAAAAATAGGAGGAGCATTAAGCGGTGTTGAAAATCATGAAGAGGCTGAAAAGGTGTGAAAAATATGAAGAGCTTCAAAAATGTGAAAAATATGAAGAGCTTCAAAAGGTCTCAAAAATTAGATGAGCATGAAACGGTCTGAAAAATAGGAGGAGCATTAAACGGTGTGGAAAAACATGAAGAGCCTGAAAAGGTGTGGAAAAATAGGAAGAGCTTCAAAATGTGTCAAATATATGAGGAGAAGGAAACGGTCTGAAAAATATGAGGAGCATGAAACGGTCTGAAAAATAGGAAGAGCATGAAACGGACTGAAAAAATAGGAGGATCATGAAGCGGTGTTGAAAATCGTGAAGAGCCTGAAATGGTGTGAAAAATGTGAAGAGCTTCAACAGGTGTCAAAAACTTGAGGAGAATGAAACGGTCTGAAAAATAGGAGGAGCATGAAGCTGTGTTGAAAAACATGAAGAGCCAGACAAGGTGTGAAAAATATGAAGAGCTTCAAAAAGTGTCAAAAATATGAGGAGCAAGAAAAGGTCTGAAAAATAGGAGTAGCATGAAACGATCTGAAAAATAGGAGGAGCATGAAGCTGTGTTGAAAAACATGAAGAGCCTGAAAAGGTGTGAAAAATATGAAGAGCTTCAAAAGGTGTAAAAAATGAGAGCAGCATGAAACGGTCTGAAAAATAGGAGGAGCATGAAGTGGAGCTGAAAAACATGAAGTGCCTGAAAAGGTGTGGAAAATATGAAGAGCTTCAAAAGGTGTAAAAAATGAGATGAGCATGAAACGGTCTGAAAAATAGGAGGAGCATGAACTGGTGCTGAAAAACATGAAGAGCATGAAAAGGTGAGAAAAATATGAAGAGCTTTAAAAGGTGTGAAAAATATGACGAGCATGAAACGGTCTGAAAAATTGGAGGAGCATGAAGCTGTATTCAAAAACATGAAGAGCCAGAAAAGGTGTGAAAAATATGAAGAGCTTCAAAAAGTGTCAAAAGTATGAGGAGCAAGAAACGGTCGGAAAATAGGAGGAGCATGAAACGATCTGAAAAATAGGAGGAGCATGAAGCTGTGTTCAAAAACATGAAGAGCCTGAAAAGGTGTGAAAAATATGAAGAGCTTGAAAAGGTGTAGAAAATTTGAGCAGCATGAAACGGTCTGAAATATAGGAGGAGCATGAAGTGGAGCTGAAAAACCTGAAGAGCCTGAAAAGGTGTGAAAAATATGAAGAGCTTCAAAAGGTGTGAAAAATATGAGGAGCATGAAACTGTCTGAAAAATAGGAGGAGCTTGGATCGGTGTTGAAAAACATGAAGAGCCTGAAAAGGTGTGAAAAATATGAAGAGCTTCAAAAAGTGTCAAATATAAGAGGAGAAAGAAACGGTCTGAAAAAAAGGAGGAGCATGAAGCGGTGTTCAAAAACATGAAGAGCCTGAAAAGGTGTGAAAAATATGAAGAGCTTCAAATGCTGTCAAAAATGAGATGAGCATGAAACGGTCTGAAAAAAAGGAGGAGCATGAAGCGATGTTGAAAATCTTGAAGAGCTTGAAAAGGTGTGAAAATATGAAGAGCTTCAAAAGGTTTCAAAAATATTAGGATCATGAAACGGTCTGAAAAATAGGAGCAACATGAAACGGTCTGAAAAATAAGAGGAGCATGAAATGGTGTTGAAAAACAGGAAGAGCCAGAAAATGTGAGAAAAATATGAACAGCGTCAAAAGGTTTCAAAAATATGAGGAGCATGAAACTTTCTGAAAAAGAGGAGGAGCATGAACCGGTGTTGAAAAACATGAAGAGCCTGAAAAGGTGTGAAAAATATGAAGAGGTTTAAAAGGTGTCAAAAATATGAGGAGCATGAAACTTTCTGAAAAATAGGAGGATCATGAAACCGTGTTCAAAAACATGAAGAGCCTGAAAAGGTGTGAAAAATATGAAGAGCCTTAAAAAATGTCAAAAATATGAGGAGTATGAAATGGTCTGTAAAATAGCAGGAGCATGAAGCGGTGTTGAAAAACATGAAGAGCCTGAAAAGGTGTGAAAAATATGAAGAGCTTCAAAAGGTGTGAAAAATATGAAGAGCTTCAAAAGTTGTCAAAAATATGAGGAGAATGAAACGGTCTGAAAAATAGGCGGAGCATGAAACGGTGTTCAAAAACATGAAGAGCCTGAAAAGGTGTGAAAAATATGAAGAGCTTCAAAACGTGTCAAAATATGAGGAGCATGAAACGGTCTGAAAAATAGGAGGAGCAAGAAGCGGTGTTGAAAAACATGAAGAGTCTGAAAATGTGTGAAAAATATGAAGAGCTTCAAAAGATGTGAAAAATATGAAGAGCTTCAAAAGCTGTCAAATGAGATGAGCATGAAACGGTCTGAAAAATAGCAGGAGCATGAAGAGGTGTTCAAAAACATGAAGATCCTGAAAAGGGGTGAAAAATATGAAGAGCTTCAAAAGGTGTCAAAATTATGAGGAGCATTAAAAGGTCTGAAAAATGGGAGGAGCATGAAGCTGTGTTCAACAACATGAAGAGCCTGAAAAGGTGCGAAAAATATGAAGAGCCTGAAAAGGTATGAAAAATATGAAGAGCTTCAAAAGGTGTCAAAAATGAAATGAGCATGAAACGGTCTGAAAAATAGGAGGAGCATTAAGCGGTGTTGAAAATCATGAAGAGCCTGAAAAGTTGTGGAAAAATAGGAAGAGCTTTAAAATGTGTCAAATATATGAGGAGAATGAAACGGTCTGAAAAATAGGAGGAGCATTAAACGGTGTGGAAAAACATGAAGAGCCTGAAAAGGTGTGGAAAAATAGGAAGAGCTTCAAAATGTGTCAAATATATGAGGAGAATGAAACGGTCTGAAAAATAGGAGGAGCAAGAAATGGTCTGAAAAATAGGAAGAGCATGAAACGGTCTGAAAAATAGGAGGATCATGAAGCGGTGTTGAAAATCGTGAAGAGCCTGAAAAGGTGTGAAAAATGTGAAGAGCTTCAACAGGTGTCAAAAACTTGAGGAGAATGAAACGGTCTGAAAAATAGGAGGAGCATGAAGCTGTGTTGAAAAACATGAAGAGCCTGAAAAGGTGTGAAAAATATGAAGAGCTTCAAAAGCTGTCAAATATATGAGGAGCACGAAACGGTCTGAAAAAAAGGAGGAGCATGAAGCGTTGTTGAAAATCTTGAAGAGCTTGAAAAGGTGTGAAAAATATGAAGAGCTTCAAAAGGTTTCAAAAATATGAGGATCATGAAACGGTCTGAAAAATAGGAGCAGCATGAAACGGTCTGAAAAACAAGAGGAGCATGAAATGGTGTTGAAAAACAGGAAGAGCCTGAAAAGGTGTGAAAAATATGAAGAGTTTTAAAAGGTGTCAAAATTATGAGGAGCATGAAACTTTCTGAAAAATAGGAGGATCATGAAACCGTGTTCAAAAACATGAAGAGCCTGAAAAGGTGTGAAAAATATGAAGAGCCTTAAAAAATGTCAAAAATATGAGGAGTATGAAACGGTCTGAAAAATAGCAGGAGCATGAAGCGGTGTTGAAAAACATGAACAGCCTGAAAAGGTGTGAACAATATGAAGAGCTTCAAAAGGTGTGAAAAATATGAAGAGCTTCAAAAGGTGTCAAAAATATGAGGAGAATGAAACGGTCTGAAAAATAGGCGGAGCATGAAATGGTGTTCAAAAACATGAAGAGCCTGAAAAGGTGTGAAAAATATGAAGAGCTTCAAAACGTGTCAAAAATATGAGGAGCATGAAACGGTCTGAAAAATAGGATGAGCAAGAAGCGGTGTTGAAAAACATGAAGATCCTGAAAATGTGTGAAAAATATGAAGAGCTTCAAAAGATGTGAAAAATATGAAGAGCTTCAAAAGGTGTGAAATACATGAGGAGCATGAAACGGTCTGAAAAATAGGAGGAGCATGAAACGGTCTGAAAAATAGGAGGAGCATGAAGCTGTGTTGAAAAACATGAAGAGCCTGAAAAGGTGTGAAAAATATGAAGAGCTTCAAAAGGTGTAAAAAATGAGAGCAGCATGAAACGGTCTGAAAAATAGGAGGAGCATGAAGTGGAGCTGAAAAACATGAAGTGCCTGAAAAGGTGTGGAAAATATGAAGAGCTTCAAAAGGTGTAAAAAATGAGATGAGCATGAAACGGTCTGAAAAATAGGAGGAGCATGAACTGGTGCTGAAAAACATGAAGAGCATGAAAAGGTGAGAAAAATATGAAGAGCTTTAAAAGGTGTGAAAAATATGACGAGCATGAAACGGTCTGAAAAATTGGAGGAGCATGAAGCTGTATTCAAAAACATGAAGAGCCAGAAAAGGTGTGAAAAATATGAAGAGCTTCAAAAAGTGTCAAAAGTATGAGGAGCAAGAAACGGTCGGAAAATAGGAGGAGCATGAAACGATCTGAAAAATAGGAGGAGCATGAAGCTGTGTTCAAAAATATGAAGAGCCTGAAAAGGTGTGAAAAATATGAAGAGCTTGAAAAGGTGTAGAAAATTTGAGCAGCATGAAACGGTCTGAAATATAGGAGGAGCATGAAGTGGAGCTGAAAAACCTGAAGAGCCTGAAAAGGTGTGAAAAATATGAAGAGCTTCAAAAGGTGTGAAAAATATGAGGAGCATGAAACGGTCTGAAAAATAGGAGGAGCTTGGATCGGTGTTGAAAAACATGAAGAGCCTGAAAAGGTGTGAAAAATATGAAGAGCTTCAAAAAGTGTCAAATATAAGAGGAGAAAGAAACGGTCTGAAAAAAAGGAGGAGCATGAAGCGGTGTTCAAAAACATGAAGAGCCTGAAAAGGTGTGAAAAATATGAAGAGCTTCAAAAGCTGTCAAAAATGAGATGAGCATGAAACGGTCTGAAAAAAAGGAGGAGCATGAAGCGATGTTGAAAATCTTGAAGAGCTTGAAAAGGTGTGAAAATATGAAGAGCTTCAAAAGGTTTCAAAAATATTAGGATCATGAAACGGTCTGAAAAATAGGAGCAACATGAAACGGTCTGAAAAATAAGAGGAGCATGAAATGGTGTTGAAAAACAGGAAGAGCCAGAAAATGTGAGAAAAATATGAACAGCGTCAAAAGGTTTCAAAAATATGAGGAGCATGAAACTTTCTGAAAAAGAGGAGGAGCATGAACCGGTGTTGAAAAACATGAAGAGCCTGAAAAGGTGTGAAAAATATGAAGAGGTTTAAAAGGTGTCAAAAATATGAGGAGCATGAAACTTTCTGAAAAATAGGAGGATCATGAAACCGTGTTCAAAAACATGAAGAGCCTGAAAAGGTGTGAAAAATATGAAGAGCCTTAAAAAATGTCAAAAATATGAGGAGTATGAAATGGTCTGTAAAATAGCAGGAGCATGAAGCGGTGTTGAAAAACATGAAGAGCCTGAAAAGGTGTGAAAAATATGAAGAGCTTCAAAAGGTGTGAAAAATATGAAGAGCTTCAAAAGTTGTCAAAAATATGAGGAGAATGAAACGGTCTGAAAAATAGGCGGAGCATGAAACGGTGTTCAAAAACATGAAGAGCCTGAAAAGGTGTGAAAAATATGAAGAGCTTCAAAACGTGTCAAAATATGAGGAGCATGAAACGGTCTGAAAAATAGGAGGAGCAAGAAGCGGTGTTGAAAAACATGAAGAGTCTGAAAATGTGTGAAAAATATGAAGAGCTTCAAAAGATGTGAAAAATATGAAGAGCTTCAAAAGCTGTCAAATGAGATGAGCATGAAACGGTCTGAAAAATAGCAGGAGCATGAAGAGGTGTTCAAAAACATGAAGATCCTGAAAAGGGGTGAAAAATATGAAGAGCTTCAAAAGGTGTCAAAATTATGAGGAGCATTAAAAGGTCTGAAAAATGGGAGGAGCATGAAGCTGTGTTCAACAACATGAAGAGCCTGAAAAGGTGCGAAAAATATGAAGAGCCTGAAAAGGTATGAAAAATATGAAGAGCTTCAAAAGGTGTCAAAAATGAAATGAGCATGAAACGGTCTGAAAAATAGGAGGAGCATTAAGCGGTGTTGAAAATCATGAAGAGCCTGAAAAGTTGTGGAAAAATAGGAAGAGCTTTAAAATGTGTCAAATATATGAGGAGAATGAAACGGTCTGAAAAATAGGAGGAGCATTAAACGGTGTGGAAAAACATGAAGAGCCTGAAAAGGTGTGGAAAAATAGGAAGAGCTTCAAAATGTGTCAAATATATGAGGAGAATGAAACGGTCTGAAAAATAGGAGGAGCAAGAAATGGTCTGAAAAATAGGAAGAGCATGAAACGGTCTGAAAAATAGGAGGATCATGAAGCGGTGTTGAAAATCGTGAAGAGCCTGAAAAGGTGTGAAAAATGTGAAGAGCTTCAACAGGTGTCAAAAACTTGAGGAGAATGAAACGGTCTGAAAAATAGGAGGAGCATGAAGCTGTGTTGAAAAACATGAAGAGCCTGAAAAGGTGTGAAAAATATGAAGAGCTTCAAAAGCTGTCAAATATATGAGGAGCACGAAACGGTCTGAAAAAAAGGAGGAGCATGAAGCGTTGTTGAAAATCTTGAAGAGCTTGAAAAGGTGTGAAAAATATGAAGAGCTTCAAAAGGTTTCAAAAATATGAGGATCATGAAACGGTCTGAAAAATAGGAGCAGCATGAAACGGTCTGAAAAATAAGAGGAGCATGAAGCGGTGTTGAAAATCTTGAAGAGCCTGAAAAGGTGTGAAAAATGTGAAGAGCTTCAACAGGTTTCAAAAACATGAGAAGAATGAAACTGTCTGAAAAATAGGAGGAGTATGAAGCTATGTTCAAAAACATGAAGAGCCAGAAAAGGTGTGAAAAATATGAAGAGCCTTAAAAAATGTCAAAAATATGAGGAGTATGAAACGGTCTGAAAAATAGCAGGAGCATGAAGCGGTGTTGAAAAACATGAACAGCCTGAAAAGGTGTGAACAATATGAAGAGCTTCAAAACGTGTCAAAAATATGAGGAGCATGAAACGGTCTGAAAAATAGGATGAGCAAGAAGCGGTGTTGAAAAACATGAAGATCCTGAAAATGTGTGAAAAATATGAAGAGCTTCAAAAGATGTGAAAAATATGAAGAGCTTCAAAAGGTGTGAAATACATGAGGAGCATGAAACGGTCTGAAAAATAGGAGGAGCATGAAACGGTCTGAAAAATAGGAGGAGCATGAAGCTGTGTTGAAAAACATGAAGAGCCTGAAAAGGTGTGAAAAATATGAAGAGCTTCAAAAGGTGTAAAAAATGAGAGCAGCATGAAACGGTCTGAAAAATAGGAGGAGCATGAAGTGGAGCTGAAAAACATGAAGTGCCTGAAAAGGTGTGGAAAATATGAAGAGCTTCAAAAGGTGTAAAAAATGAGATGAGCATGAAACGGTCTGAAAAATAGGAGGAGCATGAACTGGTGCTGAAAAACATGAAGAGCATGAAAAGGTGAGAAAAATATGAAGAGCTTTAAAAGGTGTGAAAAATATGACGAGCATGAAACGGTCTGAAAAATTGGAGGAGCATGAAGCTGTATTCAAAAACATGAAGAGCCAGAAAAGGTGTGAAAAATATGAAGAGCTTCAAAAAGTGTCAAAAGTATGAGGAGCAAGAAACGGTCGGAAAATAGGAGGAGCATGAAACGATCTGAAAAATAGGAGGAGCATGAAGCTGTGTTCAAAAACATGAAGAGCCTGAAAAGGTGTGAAAAATATGAAGAGCTTGAAAAGGTGTAGAAAATTTGAGCAGCATGAAACGGTCTGAAATATAGGAGGAGCATGAAGTGGAGCTGAAAAACCTGAAGAGCCTGAAAAGGTGTGAAAAATATGAAGAGCTTCAAAAGGTGTGAAAAATATGAGGAGCATGAAACGGTCTGAAAAATAGGAGGAGCTTGGATCGGTGTTGAAAAACATGAAGAGCCTGAAAAGGTGTGAAAAATATGAAGAGCTTCAAAAAGTGTCAAATATAAGAGGAGAAAGAAACGGTCTGAAAAAAAGGAGGAGCATGAAGCGGTGTTCAAAAACATGAAGAGCCTGAAAAGGTGTGAAAAATATGAAGAGCTTCAAAAGCTGTCAAAAATGAGATGAGCATGAAACGGTCTGAAAAAAAGGAGGAGCATGAAGCGATGTTGAAAATCTTGAAGAGCTTGAAAAGGTATGAAAATATGAAGAGCTTCAAAAGGTTTCAAAAATATTAGGATCATGAAACGGTCTGAAAAATAGGAGCAACATGAAACGGTCTGAAAAATAAGAGGAGCATGAAATGGTGTTGAAAAACAGGAAGAGCCAGAAAATGTGAGAAAAATATGAACAGCGTCAAAAGGTTTCAAAAATATGAGGAGCATGAAACTTTCTGAAAAAGAGGAGGAGCATGAACCGGTGTTGAAAAACATGAAGAGCCTGAAAAGGTGTGAAAAATATGAAGAGGTTTAAAAGGTGTCAAAAATATGAGGAGCATGAAACTTTCTGAAAAATAGGAGGATCATGAAACCGTGTTCAAAAACATGAAGAGCCTGAAAAGGTGTGAAAAATATGAAGAGCCTTAAAAAATGTCAAAAATATGAGGAGTATGAAATGGTCTGTAAAATAGCAGGAGCATGAAGCGGTGTTGAAAAACATGAAGAGCCTGAAAAGGTGTGAAAAATATGAAGAGCTTCAAAAGGTGTGAAAAATATGAAGAGCTTCAAAAGTTGTCAAAAATATGAGGAGAATGAAACGGTCTGAAAAATAGGCGGAGCATGAAACGGTGTTCAAAAACATGAAGAGCCTGAAAAGGTGTGAAAAATATGAAGAGCTTCAAAACGTGTCAAAATATGAGGAGCATGAAACGGTCTGAAAAATAGGAGGAGCAAGAAGCGGTGTTGAAAAACATGAAGAGTCTGAAAATGTGTGAAAAATATGAAGAGCTTCAAAAGATGTGAAAAATATGAAGAGCTTCAAAAGCTGTCAAATGAGATGAGCATGAAACGGTCTGAAAAATAGCAGGAGCATGAAGAGGTGTTCAAAAACATGAAGATCCTGAAAAGGGGTGAAAAATATGAAGAGCTTCAAAAGGTGTCAAAATTATGAGGAGCATTAAAAGGTCTGAAAAATGGGAGGAGCATGAAGCTGTGTTCAACAACATGAAGAGCCTGAAAAGGTGCGAAAAATATGAAGAGCCTGAAAAGGTATGAAAAATATGAAGAGCTTCAAAAGGTGTCAAAAATGAAATGAGCATGAAACGGTCTGAAAAATAGGAGGAGCATTAAGCGGTGTTGAAAATCATGAAGAGCCTGAAAAGTTGTGGAAAAATAGGAAGAGCTTTAAAATGTGTCAAATATATGAGGAGAATGAAACGGTCTGAAAAATAGGAGGAGCATTAAACGGTGTGGAAAAACATGAAGAGCCTGAAAAGGTGTGGAAAAATAGGAAGAGCTTCAAAATGTGTCAAATATATGAGGAGAATGAAACGGTCTGAAAAATAGGAGGAGCAAGAAATGGTCTGAAAAATAGGAAGAGCATGAAACGGTCTGAAAAATAGGAGGATCATGAAGCGGTGTTGAAAATCGTGAAGAGCCTGAAAAGGTGTGAAAAATGTGAAGAGCTTCAACAGGTGTCAAAAACTTGAGGAGAATGAAACGGTCTGAAAAATAGGAGGAGCATGAAGCTGTGTTGAAAAACATGAAGAGCCTGAAAAGGTGTGAAAAATATGAAGAGCTTCAAAAGCTGTCAAATATATGAGGAGCACGAAACGGTCTGAAAAAAAGGAGGAGCATGAAGCGTTGTTGAAAATCTTGAAGAGCTTGAAAAGGTGTGAAAAATATGAAGAGCTTCAAAAGGTTTCAAAAATATGAGGATCATGAAACGGTCTGAAAAATAGGAGCAGCATGAAACGGTCTGAAAAATAAGAGGAGCATGAAGCGGTGTTGAAAATCTTGAAGAGCCTGAAAAGGTGTGAAAAATGTGAAGAGCTTCAACAGGTTTCAAAAACATGAGAAGAATGAAACTGTCTGAAAAATAGGAGGAGTATGAAGCTATGTTCAAAAACATGAAGAGCCAGAAAAGGTGTGAAAAATATGAAGAGCTTCAAAAAGTGTAAAAAATGAGATGAGCATGAAACGGTCTGAAAAATAGGAGGAGCATGAAGCGGTGCTGAAAAACATGAAGAGCCTGAAAAGGTTTGAAAAATATGAAGAGCTTCACACGGTGTGAAAAATATGAGGAGCATGAAACGGTCTGAAAAATAGGAGGAGCATGAAGTGGAGCTGAAAAACATGAAGAGCCTGGAAATGTGTGCAAAATATGAAGAGCTTCAAAAGGTGTAAAAAATGAGATGAGCCTGAAACGGTCTGAAAAATAGGAGGAGCATGAAGCGGTATTCAAAAACATGAAGAGCATGAAAAGGTGTGAAATATATGAAGAGCTTGAAAAGGTGTAAAAATATGAGGAGCATGAAACCGTCTGCAAAATAGGAGGAGCATGAAATGGTGTTCAAAAACATGAAGAGCATGAAAAGATGTGAAAATTATGAAGAGCTTCAAAAGGTGTGAAATACATGAGGAGGATTAAACGGTCTGAAAAATAGGAGGAGCATGAAGTGGTGTTCAAAAACATGAAGACCATGAAAAGGTGTGAAAAATATGAAGAGCCTCAAAAGTGTGAAAAATATGATGAACATGATATGTTTTGAAAAATAGGATTAGCCTGAAGCGGTGTTCAAATACATGAAGTGCCTGAAAAGTTGTGAAAAATATGCAAAGCTTCAAAAGGTGTCAAAAAAGAGATGAGCATGAAACGGTCGGGAAAATAGGAGCAGCATGAAGCGGTGCTGAAAAACATGAAGAGCCTGAAAAGGTGTGAGAAATATGAAGAGCTTCAAAAGGTGTCAAAAATATGAGGAGTATGAAACGATCTGCAAAAAATAAGGAGCAAGAAGTGGTGTTCAAAAACATGAAGAGCCTGAAAAGATGTCAAAAATATGAAGAGCTTCAAAAGGTGTCAAAAATATGAGGAGCATGAAACGGTTTGACAAATTGGAAGAGCATGAAACGGTGTTCAAAAACATGAAGAGACTGAAAAGTGGTGAAAAATATGAAGAGCTTCAAAACGTGTCAAATATATGAGGAGCATGAAACGGTCTGAAAAATAGGAGGAGCAAGAAGCGGTGTTGAAAAACATGAAGAGTCTGAAAATGTGTGAAAAATATGAAGAGCTTCAAAAGATGTGAAAAATATGAAGAGCTTCAAAAGCTGTCAAATGAGATGAGCATGAAACGGTCTGAAAAATAGCAGGAGCATGAAGAGGTGTTCAAAAACATGAAGATCCTGAAAAGGGGTGAAAAATATGAAGAGCTTCAAAAGGTGTCAAAATTATGAGGAGCATTAAAAGGTCTGAAAAATGGGAGGAGCATGAAGCTGTGTTCAACAACATGAAGAGCCTGAAAAGGTACGAAAAATATGAAGAGCCTGAAAAGGTATGAAAAATATGAAGAGCTTCAAAAGGTGTCAAAAATGAAATGAGCATGAACCGGTCTGAAAAATAGGAGGAGCATTAAGCGGTGTTGAAAATCATGAAGAGCCTGAAAAGTTGTGGAAAAATAGGAAGAGCTTTAAAATGTGTCAAATATATGAGGAGAATGAAACGGTCTGAAAAATAGGAGGAGCATTAAACTGTGTGGAAAAACATGAAGAGCCTGAAAAGGTGTGGAAAAATAGGAAGAGCTTCAAAATGTGTCAAATATATGAGGAGAATGAAACGGTCTGAAAAATAGGAGGAGCAAGAAATGGTCTGAAAAATAGGAAGAGCATGAAACGGTCTGAAAAATAGGAGGATCATGAAGCGGTGTTGAAAATCGTGAAGAGCCTGAAAAGGTGTGAAAAATGTGAAGAGTTTCAACAGGTGTCAAAAACTTGAGGAGAATGAAACGGTCTGAAAAATAGGAGGAGCATGAAGCGGTGTTGAAAAACGTGAAGAGCCTGAAAACGTGTGAAAAATATTAAGAGCTTCAAAAGGTGTGAAAAATATGAAGACCTTCAAAGTGTCAAAAGTCGATGAGCAGTAAATGGTCTAAAAAATAGGAGAGCATGAAATGGTGTTAAAAACATGAAGAGCCTGAAAAGGTGTGAAATATATGAAGAGCTTCAAAAGGTATCAAAAATATGAGGAGAATGAAACGGTCGGAAAAATAGGAGGGGCATGAAGCGGTGTTCAAAAACATGAAGATCCTGAAAAGGTGTGAAAAATACGAAGAGCTTCAAAAGGTGTGAAATACATGAGGAGCATGAAACGGTCTGAAAAATAGGAGAAGCATGAAGCGGTTTTCAAAAAAAAAAAGCCTGAAAATGTGTGAAAAATATGAAGAATTTCAAAAGGTGTGAAAAATATGAGGACCATGAAACGGTATGAAAAATAGGAGGAGCATCAAGTGGTGTTGAAAACCATAAAGAGCTTGAAAACGTGGGAAAATATGAAGAGCTTCAAAATGTCTCAAAAATATGAGGAATATGAAACGGTCTGAAAAATAGGAGGATCATAAAGCGGTGTTGAAAAACATGAAGAGCCTGAAAATGGTGTGAAAAATATGAAGAGCTTCAAAAGGTGTCAAAAATGAGATGTGCATGAAACGGTCTGAAAAATAGGAGCAGCATGAAGTGGTTGTGAAAAACATGAAAAGCCTGAAAATGTGTGCAAAATATGAAGAGCTTCAAAAGGTGTGAAATACATGAGGAGCATGAAATGGTCTGAGAAATAGGAGGAGCATGAAGCGGTGTTCAAAAACATGAAGAGCCTGAAAAGGTGGGAAAATGTGAATAGCTTCAAAAGGTGTCAAAAATATGAGGAGTTTGAAACGGTCTGAAAAATAGGAGGAGCATGAAGCGTTGTTCAAAACCAAGAAGAGCTTGAAAAGGTGTGAAAATTATGAAGAGCTTCAAAAGTTGTCAAAAATATGAGGAGCATGATACGGTCTGAAAAATAAGGGGGAGCATGAAGTGGTGTTCAAAAACAGGAAGAGCCTGAAAAGGGGTGAAAAATATGAAGAGCTACAAAATGTGTAAAAATTATAAGGAGCATGAAACGGTCTGAAAAATAGGAGAAGCATGAAGCGGTTTTGAAAAACATGAAAAGCCTGAAAATGTGTGAAAAATATGAAGAATTTCAAAAGGTGTGAAAAATATGAGGACCATGAAACGGTATGAAAAATAGGAGGAGCATCAAGTGGTGTTGAAAACCATAAAGAGCTTGAAAACGTGGGAAAATATGAAGAGCTTCAAAATGTCTCAAAAATATGAGGAATATGAAACGGTCTGAAAAATAGGAGGATCATAAAGCGGTGTTGAAAAACATGAAGAGCCTGAAAATGGTGTGAAAAATATGAAGAGCTTCAAAAGGTGTCAAAAATGAGATGTGCAAGAAACGGTCTGAAAAATAGGAGCAGCATGAAGTGGTTGTGAAAAACATGAAAAGCCTGAAAATGTGTGCAAAATATGAAGAGCTTCAAAAGGTGTGAAATACATGAGCAGCATGAAATGGTCTGAGAAATAGGAGGAGCATGAAGCGGTGTTCAAAAATATGAAGAGCCTGAAAAGGTGTGAAATAAATGAAGAGCTTCAAAAGGTGTGAAAAATATGAATAGCATGATACTGTCTGAAAAATAGGAGAAGGATGCAGTGGTGTTCAAAAACATGAAGAGCCTGAAAAGTTGTGAAAAATACGCATAGCTACAAAAGGTGTCAAAAATTAGATGAGCATGAAACCGTCTGAAAAATTGGAGGAGCAAGAAGTAGTGTTGAAAAATATGAAGAGCCTGAAAAGGTGTGAAAAATATGAAGAGCTTCAAAAGGTGTGAAATACATGAGGAGCATGAAACTCTCTGAAAAATAGGAGGAGCATGAAGTGGTGTTGAAAAACATGAAGAGCCTGAAATGTTGTGAAATATATGAAGACCTTCATAACGTGTGAAAAATATGAGGAGCTTGAAAAAGTGTCAAAATTATGAGGACATGAAAGGGTCTGAAAAATAGGAGGAGCATGAAAATGTCTGAAAAATAGGAGGAGCATGAAGTGGTGTTGAAAAACATGAAGAGCCTGAAAAGTGTGAAAAATATGAAGAGCTTCATAAGGTGACAAAAATATGAGGAGCATGAAACGGTCTGAAAAATAGGAGGAGCATGAAGCGGTGTTCAAAACATGAAGACCCTGAAAATGTGTGAAAAATATGAAGAGATTCAAAAGGTGTCAAAAATATGAGGAGCATGAAACGGTCTGAAAAATAGAAGGAGCATGAAATGCTGATCAAGAACATGAAGAGCCTGAAAAGGTGTGAAAAATATGAAGAACTTCAAAAGGTGTGAAATACATGAGGAGCATGAAACAGTCTGAAAAATAGGAGGAGCATGAACTGGTGTTGAAAAACATGAAGAGCCTGAAAAGGTGTGAAAAATATGAAGACTTTCAAAAGGTGTCAAAAATATGAGGAGCATGAAACGGTCTGAAAAATACGAGGAGCATGAAACGGTGTTCAAAATATGAAGGGCCTGAAAAGGTGTGAATTATATGAAGAGCCTCAAAATGTGACAAAAATATGAGGAGCATGAAACTGTCTGAAAAATAGGAGGAGCATGAAGCGGTGTTGAAAAATATGAAGAGACTGAAAACGTGTGAATAATATGAAGAGCTTCAAAAGGTTTGAAAAATATGAAGAAATTCAAAAGGTGTGAAAAATATGAAGAGCTTCAGAAGGTGTCAAAAATGAGATGAGCATGAAACGGTTTGAAAAATAGGAGGAGCATGAAACGATCTGAAAAATAGGAGGAGCATGAAACGGTGTTGAAAACATAAAGAGCATGAAAAGGTGTGAAATAAACGAAGAGCTTCAAAAGGTGTCAAAAATATGAGGCGCATGAAACGGTCTGAAAAATAGGAGGAGCAGGAAGCGGTGGTGAAAAACATGAAGAGCCTTAAAAGGTGTGAAAAATATGAAGAGCTTCAAAAGTGTGAAAAATATGAGGAGCATGAGACGGTCTGAAAAAAAGGAGGAGCATGAAGTGGTGTTGAAAAACATGAAGATGCTGAAATGGTGTGAAATATATGAAGAGCTTCAAAATGTGTGAAACATATGAGGAGCTTCAAAAAGTGTCAAAAATATGAGTGGCATGAAATGGTCTGAAAAATAGGAGGAGCATGAAGCGGTGTTGAAAAACATAAAGAGCATGAAAACGTATGAAAAATATGAAGAGCTTCAAAAGGTGTGAAAAATATGAAGAGCTTCAAAAGGTGTCCAAAATGAGATGACCATGAAACGGTCTGAAAAATAGGAGGAGCAGGAAGTGGTGTTGAAAAACATGAAGAGCCTGAAAAGGTGTGAAATATATGAAGAGCTTCAAAAGATGTCAAAAATATGAGGAGCATGAAACGGTCTGAAAAATAGGAGGAGCATGAAGCAGTGTTGCAATACATGAAAAGCCTGAAAAGATGTGAAAAATATGAAGAGCTTCAAAAGGTGTCAAAAATATGAGAAGCATGAAACGGTCTGAAAAAGAGGAGGAGCATGAAACGGTGTTGAAAAACATGAAGAGCCTGAAAAGGTGTGAAAAATATGAAGAGCTTCAAAAGGTGCCAAAAATATGAGGAGCATGAAACGGTCTGAAAAATAGGAGGAGCATGAAACGGTGTTGAAAAACATGAAGAGCCTGAAAAGGTGTGAAAAATATGAAGAGCTTCAAAATGTGTCAAAAATATGAAGAGCATGAAATGGTCTGAAAAATAGGAAGAGCTTGAAGCGGTGTTCAAAAACCTGAAGAGCCTGAAAAGGTGTCAAAAATATAACGAGCATGAAACGGTCTGAAAAATAGGAAGAACATAAAGCGGTGTTCAAAAACATGAAGAGCCTGAAAAGGTGTGAAAAATATGAAGACCTTCAAAAGGTGTCAAAATATGAGGAGCATGAAACGGTCTGAAAAATACGAGTAGCATGAAACGGTGTTCAAAATATGAAGGGCCTGAAAAGGTGTGAATTATATGAAGAGCCTCAAAATGTGTCAAAAATATGAGGAGCATGAAACTGTCTGAAAAATAGGAGGAGCATGAAGCGGTGTTGAAAAACATGAAGAGCTTGAAAAGGTGTGAAAATATGAAGAGCTTCAAAAGGTTTCAAAAATATTAGGATCATGAAACGGTCTGAAAAATAGGAGCAACATGAAACGGTCTGAAAAATAAGAGGAGCATGAAATGGTGTTGAAAAACAGGAAGAGCCAGAAAATGTGAGAAAAATATGAACAGCGTCAAAAGGTTTCAAAAATATGAGGAGCATGAAACTTTCTGAAAAAGAGGAGGAGCATGAACCGGTGTTGAAAAACATGAAGAGCCTGAAAAGGTGTGAAAAATATGAAGAGGTTTAAAAGGTGTCAAAAATATGAGGAGCATGAAACTTTCTGAAAAATAGGAGGATCATGAAACCGTGTTCAAAAACATGAAGAGCCTGAAAAGGTGTGAAAAATATGAAGAGCCTTAAAAAATGTCAAAAATATGAGGAGTATGAAATGGTCTGTAAAATAGCAGGAGCATGAAGCGGTGTTGAAAAACATGAAGAGCCTGAAAAGGTGTGAAAAATATGAAGAGCTTCAAAAGGTGTGAAAAATATGAAGAGCTTCAAAAGTTGTCAAAAATATGAGGAGAATGAAACGGTCTGAAAAATAGGCGGAGCATGAAACGGTGTTCAAAAACATGAAGAGCCTGAAAAGGTGTGAAAAATATGAAGAGCTTCAAAACGTGTCAAAATATGAGGAGCATGAAACGGTCTGAAAAATAGGAGGAGCAAGAAGCGGTGTTGAAAAACATGAAGAGTCTGAAAATGTGTGAAAAATATGAAGAGCTTCAAAAGATGTGAAAAATATGAAGAGCTTCAAAAGCTGTCAAATGAGATGAGCATGAAACGGTCTGAAAAATAGCAGGAGCATGAAGAGGTGTTCAAAAACATGAAGATCCTGAAAAGGGGTGAAAAATATGAAGAGCTTCAAAAGGTGTCAAAATTATGAGGAGCATTAAAAGGTCTGAAAAATGGGAGGAGCATGAAGCTGTGTTCAACAACATGTAGAGCCTGAAAAGGTGCGAAAAATATGAAGAGCCTGAAAAGGTATGAAAAATATGAAGAGCTTCAAAAGGTGTCAAAAATGAAATGAGCATGAAACGGTCTGAAAAATAGGAGGAGCATTAAGCGGTGTTGAAAATCATGAAGAGCCTGAAAAGTTGTGGAAAAATAGGAAGAGCTTTAAAATGTGTCAAATATATGAGGAGAATGAAACGGTCTGAAAAATAGGAGGAGCATTAAACGGTGTGGAAAAACGTGAAGAGCCTGAAAAGGTGTGGAAAAATAGGAAGAGCTTCAAAATGTGTCAAATATATGAGGAGAATGAAACGGTCTGAAAAATAGGAGGAGCAAGAAATGGTCTGAAAAATAGGAAGAGCATGAAACGGTCTGAAAAATAGGAGGATCATGAAGCGGTGTTGAAAATCGTGAAGAGCCTGAAAAGGTGTGAAAAATGTGAAGAGCTTCAACAGGTGTCAAAAACTTGAGGAGAATGAAACGGTCTGAAAAATAGGAGGAGCATGAAGCTGTGTTGAAAAACATGAAGAGCCTGAAAAGGTGTGAAAAATATGAAGAGCTTCAAAAGGTTTCAAAAATATGAGGATCATGAAACGGTCTGTAAAATAGGAGCAGCATGAAACGGTCTGAAAAATAAGAGGAGCATGAAATGGTGTTGAAAAACAGGAAGAGCCTGAAAAGGTGTGAAAAATATGAAGAGTTTTAAAAGGTGTCAAAATTGTGAGGAGCATGAAACTTTCTGAAAAATAGGAGGATCATGAAACCGTGTTCAAAAACATGAAGAGCCTGAAAAGGTGTGAAAAATATGAAGAGCCTTAAAAAATGTCAAAAATATGAGGAGTATGAAACGGTCTGAAAAATAGCAGGAGCATGAAGCGGTGTTGAAAAACATGAACAGCCTGAAAAGGTGTGAACAATATGAAGAGCTTCAAAAGGTGTGAAAAATATGAAGAGCTTCAAAAGGTGTCAAAAATATGAGGAGAATGAAACGGTCTGAAAAATAGGCGGAGCATGAAATGGTGTTCAAAAACATGAAGAGCCTGAAAAGGTGTGAAAAATATGAAGAGCTTCAAAACGTGTCAAAAATATGAGGAGCATGAAACGGTCTGAAAAATAGGAGGAGCAAGAAGCGGTGTTGAAAAACATGAAGAGCCTGAAAATGTGTGAAAAATATGAAGAGCCTGAAAAGGTGTGAAAAATATGAAGAGCTTCAAAAGGTGTGAAATACATGAGGAGCATGAAACGGTCTGAAAAATAGGAGGAGCATGAAACGGTCTGAAAAATAGGAGGAGCATGAAACAGTGTTGAAAAACATGAAGATCCTGAAAAGCTGTGAAAAATATGAAGAGCTTCAAAAGGTGTCAAATATATGAGGAGCTTGAAACGGTCTGAAAAATAAGAGTAACATGAAACGGTCTGATAAATAGGAGGAGCATGAAGCGGTGTTCAAAAACATGAAGAGCTTGAAAAGGTGTGAAAAATAAGAAGAGCTTCAAAAGGTATGAATAATGAGAGGAGCATGAAACGGTCTGTAAAATAGGAGGAGCATGAAGCGGTGTTGAAAAACATGAAGACCCTGAAAAGGTGTGAAAAATATGAAGAGCTTCAAAACCTGTCAAAAATATGAGGAGCCTGAAACAGTCTCAAAAATAGGAAGAGCATGAAACGGTCTGAAAAATAGGAGGATCATGAAGCGGTGTTGAAAATCGTGAAGAGCCTGAAAAGGTGTGAAAAATGTGAAGAGCTTCAACAGGTTTCAAAAACATGAGAAGAATGAAACGGTCTGAAAAATAGGAGGAGTATGAAGCTATGTTCAAAAACATGAAGAGCCAGAAAAGGTGTGAAAAATATGAAGAGCTTCAAAAAGTGTAAAAAATGAGATGAGCATGAAACGGTCTGAAAAATAGGAGGAGCATGAAGCGGTGCTGAAAAACATGAAGAGCCTGAAAAGGTTTGAAAAATATGAAGAGCTTCACACGGTGTGAAAAATATGAGGAGCATGAAACGGTCTGAAAAATAGGAGGAGCATGAAGTGGAGCTGAAAAACATGAAGAGCCTGGAAAGGTGTGCAAAATATGAAGAGCTTCAAAAGGTGTAAAAAATGAGATGAGCCTGAAACGGTCTGAAAAATAGGAGGAGCATGAAGCGGTGTTCAAAACATGAAGAGCCTGAAAAGGTGTGAAATATATGAAGAGCTTGAAAAGGTGTAAAAATATGAGGAGCATGAAACCGTCTGCAAAATAGGAGGAGCATGAAATGGTGTTCAAAAACATGAAGAGCATGAAAAGATGTGAAAATTATGAAGAGCTTCAAAAGGTGTGAAATACATGAGGAGGATTAAACGGTCTGAAAAATAGGAGGAGCATGAAGTGGTGTTCAAAAACATGAAGACCATGAAAAGGTGTGAAAAATATGAAGAGCCTCAAAAGTGTGAAAAATATGATGAACATGATATGTTTTGAAAAATAGGATTAGCCTGAAGCGGTGTTCAAATACATGAAGAGCCTGAAAAGTTGTGAAAAATATGCAAAGCTTCAAAAGGTGTCAAAAAAGAGATGAGCATGAAACGGTCTGAAAAATAGGAGCAGCATGAATCGGTGCTGAAAAACATGAAGAGCCTGAAAAGGTGTGAGAAATATGAAGAGCTTCAAAAGGTGTCAAAAATATGAGGAGCATGAAACGATCTGCAAAAAATAAGGAGCAAGAAGTGGTGTTCAAAAACATGAAGAGCCTGAAAAGATGTCAAAAATATGAAGAGCTTCAAAAGGTGTCAAAAATATGAGGAGCATGAAACGGTTTGACAAATTGGAAGAGCATGAAACGGTGTTCAAAAACATGAAGAGACTGAAAAGTGGTGAAAAATATGAAGAGCTTCAAAACGTGTCAAATATATGAGGAGCATGAAACGGTCTGAAAAATAGGAGGAGCATGAAGCGGTGTTGAAAAACGTGAAGAGCCTGAAAACGTGTGAAAAATATTAAGAGCTTCAAAAGGTGTGAAAAATATGAAGACCTTCAAAGTGTCAAAAATCGATGAGCAGTAAATGGTCTAAAAAATAGGAGAGCATGAAATGGTGTTAAAAACATGAAGAGCCTGAAAAGGTGTGAAATATATGAAGAGCTTCAAAAGGTATCAAAAATATGAGGAGAATGAAACGGTCGGAAAAATAGGAGGGGCATGAAGCGGTGTTCAAAAACATGAAGATCCTGAAAAGGTGTGAAAAATACGAAGAGCTTCAAAAGGTGTGAAATACATGAGGAGCATGAAACGGTCTGAAAAATAGGAGAAGCATGAAGCGGTTTTGAAAAAAAAAAGCCTGAAAATGTGTGAAAAATATGAAGAATTTCAAAAGGTGTGAAAAATATGAGGACCATGAAACGGTATGAAAAATAGGAGGAGCATCAAGTGGTGTTGAAAACCATAAAGAGCTTGAAAACGTGGGAAAATATGAAGAGCTTCAAAATGTCTCAAAAATATGAGGAATATGAAACGGTCTGAAAAATAGGAGGATCATAAAGCGGTGTTGAAAAACATGAAGAGCCTGAAAATGGTGTGAAAAATATGAAGAGCTTCAAAAGGTGTCAAAAATGAGATGTGCATGAAACGGTCTGAAAAATAGGAGCAGCATGAAGTGGTTGTGAAAAACATGAAAAGCCTGAAAATGTGTGCAAAATATGAAGAGCTTCAAAAGGTGTGAAATACATGAGGAGCATGAAATGGTCTGAGAAATAGGAGGAGCATGAAGCGGTGTTCAAAAACATGAAGAGCCTGAAAAGGTGGGAAAATGTGAATAGCTTCAAAAGGTGTCAAAAATATGAGGAGTTTGAAACGGTCTGAAAAATAGGAGGAGCATGAAGCGTTGTTCAAAACCAAGAAGAGCTTGAAAAGGTGTGAAAATTATGAAGAGCTTCAAAAGTTGTCAAAAATATGAGGAGCATGATACGGTCTGAAAAATAAGGGGGAGCATGAAGTGGTGTTCAAAAACAGGAAGAGCCTGAAAAGGGGTGAAAAATATGAAGAGCTACAAAATGTGTAAAAATTATAAGGAGCATGAAACGGTCTGAAAAATAGGAGAAGCATGAAGCGGTTTTGAAAAACATGAAAAGCCTGAAAATGTGTGAAAAATATGAAGAATTTCAAAAGGTGTGAAAAATATGAGGACCATGAAACGGTATGAAAAATAGGAGGAGCATCAAGTGGTGTTGAAAACCATAAAGAGCTTGAAAACGTGGGAAAATATGAAGAGCTTCAAAATGTCTCAAAAATATGAGGAATATGAAACGGTCTGAAAAATAGGAGGATCATAAAGCGGTGTTGAAAAACATGAAGAGCCTGAAAATGATGTGAAAAATATGAAGAGCTTCAAAAGGTGTCAAAAATGCGATGTGCATGAAACGGTCTGAAAAATAGGAGCAGCATGAAGTGGTTGTGAAAAACATGAAAAGCCTGAAAATGTGTGCAAAATATGAAGAGCTTCAAAAGGTGTGAAATACATGAGCAGCATGAAATGGTCTGAGAAATAGGAGGAGCATGAAGCGGTGTTCAAAAATATGAAGAGCCTGAAAAGGTGTGAAATAAATGAAGAGCTTCAAAAGGTGTGAAAAATATGAATAGCATGATACTGTCTGAAAAATAGGAGAAGCATGCAGTGGTGTTCAAAAACATGAAGAGCCTGAAAAGTTGTGAAAAATACGCATAGCTTCAAAAGGTGTCAAAAATTAGATGAGCATTAAACGGTCTGAAAAATTGGAGGAGCAAGAAGTAGTGTTGAAAAATATGAAGAGCCTGAAAAGGTGTGAAAAATATGAAGAGATTCAAAAGGTGTGAAATACATGAGGAGCATGAAACTCTCTGAAAAATAGGAGGAGCATGAAGTGGTGTTGAAAAACATGAAGAGCCTGAAATGTTGTGAAATATATGAAGACCTTCATAACGTGTGAAAAATATGAGGAGCTTGAAAAAGTGTCAAAATTATGAGGACATGAAACGGTCTGAAAAATAGGAGGAGCATGAAAATGTCTGAAAAATAGGAGGAGCATGAAGTGGTGTTGAAAAACATGAAGAGCCTGAAAAGTGTGAAAAATATGAAGAGCTTCATAAGGTGACAAAAATATGAGGAGCATGAAACGGTCTGAAAAATAGGAGGAGCATGAAGCGGTGTTCAAAACATGAAGACCCTGAAAATGTGTGAAAAATATGAAGGGCTTCAAAAGGTGTCAAAAATATGAGGAGCATGAAACGGTCTGAAAAATAGAAGGAGCATGAAATGCTGATCAAGAACATGAAGAGCCTGAAAAGGTGTGAAAAATATGAAGAGCTTCAAAAGGTGTGAAATACATGAGGAGCATGAAATGGTCTGAAAAATAGGAGAAGCATGACTTGGTGTGGAAAAAGATGAAGAGCCTGAAAAAGTGTGAAAAATATGAAGAGCTTCAAAAGATGTGAAATACATGAGGAGCAGGAAACGGTCTGAAAAATAGGAGGAGCATGAAGCGGTGTTCAAAAACATGAAGAGCCTGAAAAGTGTGAAAAATATGAAGAGCTTCAAAAGGTGTGAAAAATATGAAGAGCTTCAAAATGTGTCAAAAATCGATGAGCAGGAAATGGTCTGAAAAATAGGACAGCATGAAGTGTTTTTAAAAACATGAAGAGCCTGAAAAGGTGTGAAATATATGAAGAGCTTCAAAAGGAATCAAAAATATGAGGAGAATGAAACGGTCTGAAAAATGGGAGGGGCATGAAGCGATGTTGAAAAACATGAAGAGCCTGAAAATGTGTGAAAAATATGAAGATCTTCTAAAGGTGTCAAATATATGAGGAAACGAAACGACGTGTAAAATTGGAAGAGCATGAAGTGGTGTTGAAAAACATGAAGAGCCTGAAAAGTGTGAAAAACATGAAGAGCTTCAAAAGGTGTGAAAAATATGAAGAGCTTCAAAATGTGTCAAAAATCGATGAGCAGGAAATGGTCTGAAAAATAGGAGAGCATGAAGTGGTTTTAAAAACATGAAGATCCTGAAATGGTGTGAAATATATGAAGAGCTTCAAAATGTGTGAAACATATGAGGAGCTTCAAAAAGTGTCAAAAATATGAGGAGCATGAAACGGTCTGAAAAATAGGAGGAGGATGAAACGGTGTTCAGAAACATGAAGAGCCTGAAAAGGTGTGAAAAATATGAAGAGCTTCAAAATGTGTCAAAAATATGAGGAGCATGAAACGGTCTGAAAAATAGGAAAAGCATGAAGTGGTGTTGAAAAGCATGAAGAGCCTGAAAAGTGTGAAAAATATGAAGAGCTTCTAAAGGTATCAAAAATATGAGGAGAATGAAAGGTCTGAAAAATAGGAGGAGCATGAAGTGGTGTTGAAAAACATGAAGAGCCTGAAAAGTGTGAAAAATATGAAGAGCTTCAAAAGGTGTCAAAAATATGAGGAGCATGAAACGGTCTGAAAAATAGGAGAAGCATGAAGTGGTGTGGGAAAAGATGAAGAGCCTGAAAAAGTGTGAAAAATATGAAGAGCTTCAAAAGGTGTGAAATACATTAGGAGCATGAAACTCTCTGAAAAATAGGAGGAGCATGAAGTGGTGTTCAAAAACATGAAGAGCCTGATAATTTGTGAAAAATATGAAGAGATTCAAAAGGTGTGAGAAATATGAGGAGGATGAAACGGTCTGAACAATAGGAGGAGTATGAAGCGGTGTTCAGAAACATGAAGGGCCTGAAAAGTTGTGAAAAATATGAAAAGCTTCAAAAGGTGTCAAAAATATGAGGAGCATGAAACGGTCTGAAAAATAGGAGGAGCATGAAATGGTGTTGAAAAACATGAAGAGCCTGAAAAGGTGTGAGAAATATGAAGAGTTTCAAAAGGTGTGAAAAATATGAAGAGCTTCAAAAGGTGTCAAAAAGTAGATGAGCATGAAACGGTCTGAAAAATAGGAGGAGCATGAAGTGGTTTTGAAAAACATGAAGAGCCTGAAAAGGTGTGAAATATATGAAGAGCTTCAAAAGGTGTCAAAAATATGAGGAGCATGAAACGGTCTGAAAAATAGGAGGAGCATGAAGCAGTGTTGCAATACATGAAAGGCCTGAAAAGATGTGAAAAATATGAAGAGCTTCAAAAGGTGTCAAAAATATGAGGAGCATGAAACGGTCTGAAATATAAAGGAGCATGAAACGCTGATCAAATACATGAAGAGTCTGAAAAGGTGTGAAAAATATAAAGAGCTTCAAAAGCTGTCAAGTTTATGAGAAGCATGAAACGGTCTGAAAAATAGGAGGAGCATGAAGCGGTGTTCAAAAACATGAAGAGCCTTAAAAGGTGTGAAAAATATGAAGAATTTTAAAAGGTGTCAAATATATGAGGAGCATGAAACGTTCTGAAAAAGAGGAGGATCATGAAACGGTGTTCAAAAACATGAAGAGCATGAGAAGTTGTGAAAAATATGAAGAGCTTCAAAAGGTGTCAAAAATATGAAGAGCTTCAAAAGGTGTCAAAAATGAGATGAGCATGAAACGGTTTGAAAAATCGGAGGAGCATGAAGCGGTGTTGAAAATCATGAAGAGCCTGAAACGGTGTGAAAAATATGAAGAGCTTCAAAAGGTGTGAAAAATATGAAGAGCATCAAAAGGTGTCAAAAATATGGGGACCATGAAACGGTCTGAAAAATAGGAGGAGCATGAACTCGTGTTGAAAAACATGAAGAGCCTGAAAAGGTGTGAAAAATATGAAGACCTTCAAAAGGTGTCAAAAATATGAGGAGCATGAAACGGTCTGAAAAATACGAGGAGCATGAAACGGTGTTCAAAATATGAAGGGCCTGAAAAGGTGTGAATTATATGAAGAGCCTCAAAATGTGTCAAAAATATGAGGAGCATGAAACTGTCTGAAAAATAGGAGGAGCATGAAGCGGTGTTGAAAAATATGAAGAGACTGAAAACGTGTGAATAATATGAAGAGCTTCAAAAGGTTTGAAAAATATGAAGAGATTCAAAAGGTGGGAAAAATATGAAGAGCTTCAGAAGGTGTCAAAAATGAGATGAGCATGAAACGGTTTGAAAAATAGGAGGAGCATGAAACGATCTGAAAAATAGGAGGAGCATGAAACGGTGTTGAAAACATAAAGAGCATGAAAAGGTGTGAAATAAACGAAGAGCTTCAAAAGGTGTCAAAAATATGAGGCGCATGAAACGGTCTGAAAAATAGGAGGAGCAGGAAGCGGTGGTGAAAAACATGAAGAGCCTTAAAAGGTGTGAAAAATATGAAGAGCTTCAAAAGTGTGAAAAATATGAGGAGCATGAGACGGTCTGAAAAAAAGGAGGAGCATGAAGTGGTGTTGAAAAACATGAAGATGCTGAAATGGTGTGAAATATATGAAGAGCTTCAAAATGTGTGAAACATATGAGGAGCTTCAAAAAGTGTCAAAAATATGAGTGGCATGAAATGGTCTGAAAAATAGGAGGAGCATGAAGCGGTGTTGAAAAACATAAAGAGCATGAAAACGTATGAAGAATATGAAGAGCTTCAAAAGGTGTGAAAAATATGAAGAGCTTCAAAAGGTGTCCAAAATGAGATGACCATGAAACGGTCTGAAAAATAGGAGGAGCAGGAAGTGGTGTTGAAAAACATGAAGAGCCTGAAAAGGTGTGAAATATATGAAGAGCTTCAAAAGATGTCAAAAATATGAGGAGCATGAAACGGTCTGAAAAATAGGAGGAGCATGAAGCAGTGTTGCAATACATGAAAAGCCTGAAAAGATGTGAAAAATATGAAGAGCTTCAAAAGGTGTCAAAAATATGAGAAGCATGAAACGGTCTGAAAAAGAGGAGGAGCATAAAGTGGTGTTGAAAAACATGAAGAGCCTGAAAAGGTGTGAAGAATATGAAGAGCTTCAAAAGGTGCCAAAAATATGAGGAGCATGAAACGGTCTGAAAAATAGGAGGAGCATGAAACGGTGTTGAAAAACATGAAGAGCCTGAAAAGGTGTGAAAAATATGAAGAGCTTCAAAATGTGTCAAAAATATGAAGAGCATGAAACTGTCTGAAAAATAGGAGGAGCTTGAAGCGGTGTTCAAAAACCTGAAGAGCCTGAAAAGGTGTCAAAAATATAACGAGCATGAAACGGTCTGAAAAATAGGAAGAACATAAAGCGGTGTTCAAAAACATGAAGAACCTGAAAAGGTGTGAAAAATATGAAGACCTTCAAAAGGTGTCAAAATATGAGGAGCATGAAACGGTCTGAAAAATACGAGTAGCATGAAACGGTGTTCAAAATATGAAGGGCCTGAAAAGGTGTGAATTATATGAAGAGCCTCAAAATGTGTCAAAAATATGAGGAGCATGAAACTGTCTGAAAAATAGGAGGAGCATGAAGCGGTGTTGAAAAACATGAAGAGACTGAAAACGTGTGAATAATATGAAGAGCTTCAAAAGGTTTGAAAAATATGAAGAGATTCAAAAGGTGTGAAAAATATGAAGAGCTTCAGAAGGTGTCAAAAATGAGATGAGCATGAAACGGTTTGAAAAATAGGAGGAGCATGAAACGATCTGAAAAATAGGAGGAGCATGAAACGGTGTTGAAAACATAAAGAGCATGAAAAGGTGTGAAAAATACGAAGAGCTTCAAAAGGTGTCAAAAATATGAGGCGCATGAAACGGTCTGAAAAATAGGAGGAGCAGGGGCGGTGGTGAAAAACATGAAGAGCCTAAAAGGTGTGAAAAATATGAAGAGCTTCAAAAGGTGTCAAAAATATGAGGAGCATGAGACGGTCTGAAAAATAGGAGGAGCATGACGGGGTTCAAAAACATGAAGAGCCTGAAAAGGTGTGAAAAATATGAGAGCTTGAAAAGGTGTGAAACACATGAGAAGCATGAAACGGTCTGAAAAATAGGAGGAACATAAAACGGTGTTCAAAAACATGAAGGGCCTGAAAAGGTGTGAAATATATGAAGATCCTTAAAACGTGTCAAAAATATGAGGAGCATGAAACGGTCTGAAAAATAGGAGGAGCATGAAGCGGTGTTGAAAAACATTTAGAGACTGAAAACGTGTGAAAAATAAGAAGAGTTTCAAAAGGTGTGAAAAATATGAAGAGATTCAAAGGTGTCAAAAATATGAGGAGCATGAAACGGTCTGAAAAATAGGAGGAGCATGAAACGGTGTTCAAAAACATGAAGAGCCTTAAAAGGTGTGAAAAATATGAAGAGCTTCAATAGATGTGAAAAATATGAGGAGCATGAAACGGTCTGAAAAATAGGAGGAGCATGAAGCCGTGTTCAAAAATATGAAGAGCCTGAAAAGAGGTAAAAATATGAAGAGCTTCCAAAGTTGTCAAATATATGAGGAGCATGAAACGGTCTGAAAAATAGGAAGAGCAAGAAGCGGTGCTGAAAAACATGAAGAGCATGAAAAGGTGTGAAAAATATGAAGAGCTACAAAGGTGTCAAATATATGAGGAGCATGAAACGGTCTGAAAATATGAGGAGCATGAAGCGGTGCTCTAAAACATGAGGAGCCTGAAAACATGTGAAATATATGAAGAGCTTCAAAATGTGTGGAGAATATGAGGAGAATTAAAAGGTCTGAAAAATAGGAGGAGCATGAAGAAGTGTTGAATAATATGAAGAGCATGAAAAGGTGTGAAAAATATGAAGAGTTTTAAAAGGTGTCAAAAATACGAGGAGCATGAAACGGTGTGAAAAATAGGAGGAGCATGAATCATTGTCGAAAAACATGAAATGCCTGAAAAGGTGTGAAAAACATGAAGAGACTGAAAAGGTGTGAAATATATGAAGAGCTTCAAAAAGTGTGAAAAATATGAGGAGCGTGAAATGTTCTGAAAAATTGGAGGAGCATGAAGCGGTGTTGAAAAACATGAAGAGACAGAAATGATGTGAAAAATATGAAGAGCTTCAAAAGGTGTCAAAAATATGGGGACCATGAAACGGTCTGAAAAATAGGAGGAGCATGAACTGGTGTTGAAAAACATGAAGAGCCTGAAAAAGTGTGAAATATATGAAGAGCTTCAAAAGGTGTCAAACAGATGAAGAGGATGAAAAGGTCTGAAAAATAGGAGGAGCATGAAGCGGTGTTGAAAAACATGAAGAACCTGAAAAGGTGTGAAAAATATGAAGAGCTTCAAAAGGTGTCAAAAATAAAAGGAGCATGAAATGGTCTGAAAAACAGGAGGAGCATGAAGCGGTGTTGAAAAACATGAAGAGCCTGAAAAGGTGTGAAAAATATAAAGAGCTTCAAAAGGTGTGAAATACATTAGGAGCATGAAACGGTCTGAAAAATAGGAGGAGCATGAAGCGGTGTTCAAAAACATGAAGAGCCTGAAAAGCTGTGAAAAATATGAAGAGCTTCAAAAGGTGTGAAAAATATGAAGAGCTTCAAAAGGTGTGAAAAATATGAAGAGCTTCAAAAGGTGTCAAAAATGAGATGAGCATCAAAAGGTCTGAAAAATAGGAGGAGTATGAAACGGTGTTCAAATACATGAAGAGCCTGAAAAGGTGTGAAAAATATGAAGAGCTTCAAAAGGTGTGAAAAATATGAGGAGCTTCAAAAGTTTTCAAAAATATGAGGAGCATGAAACGCTCAGAAAAGTAGGAGGATCATGAAGCGATGTTGAAAAACATGAAAAGCCTGAAAAGGTGTGAAAAATATGAAGAGCTTCAAAAGGTGTCAAAAATATGAGGAGCATGAAACGGTCTGAAAAATAGGAGGCGTAAGAAATCGTGTTCAAAAACATGCGGAGCCTGAAAACGTGTGAAAAATATAAAGAGCTTCAAAATGTGTGAAATACATGAGGAGCATGAAACGGTCTGAAAAATAGGAGGAGCATGAAGCGGTGTTGAAAAACATGAAGAGCCTGAAAAGGTGTGAAAAATGTGAAGAGCTTCAAAAGTTGTGAAATACAAGAGGAGCATGAAACGGTCTGAAAAAAAGGAGGAGCATAAAGCGGTGTTGAAAAACATGAAGAACCTGAAAAGTTGTGAAAAATATGAAGAACTTCAAAAGGTGCCAAAAATATGAGGAGCATGAAACGGCTGAAATAAAGGAGGAGAATGAAACGGTCTGAAAAATAGGAGGAGCATGAAACGTTGTTCAAAAACATGAAGAGCCTGAAAAGCTGTGAAATATATGAAGAGTTTCAAAAGGTGTGAAATATATGAAGAGCTTCAAAAGGTGTGAAATACATGAGGAGCAGGAAACAGTCTGAAAAATAGGAGGAGCATGAAGTGGTGTTCAAAAACATGAAGAGCCTGAAAAGGTGTGAAATATATGAAGAGATTCAAAAGGTGTCAAAAATATGAGGAGCATGAAACGCTCTGAAAAATAGGAGTATAATGAAGCGGTGTTGAAAAACATGAAGAGCCTGAAAAGGTCTGAAAAATATGAAGAGCTTCAAAAGGTGTCCAAAATATGAGGAGCATGAAACGGTCTGAAAAATAGGAGGAGCATGAAGTGGTGTTGAAAAACATGAAGAGCCTGAAAAGGTGTGAGTAATATGAAGAGCTTCAAAAGATGTCAAAAATATGAGGAGCAGGAAGCGGTGTGTAAAATAGGAGGAGCATGAAGCGGTGTTCAAAAACATGAAGAGCCTGAAAAGGTGTGAAAAATGTGAAGAGCTTCAAAAGTTGTGAAATACAAGAGGAGCATGAAACGGTCTGAAAAATAGGAGGAGCATGAAGCG
This sequence comes from Dama dama, assembly GCF_033118175.1. Taxonomy (NCBI): domain Eukaryota; kingdom Metazoa; phylum Chordata; class Mammalia; order Artiodactyla; family Cervidae; genus Dama; species Dama dama. Next base: position 9,155,943 of record NC_083706.1, on the reverse strand, counting down.
GTTTTGAAAAACATGAAGAACCTGAAAAGGTGTGAAAAATATGGAGAACTTCAAAAGGTGCCAATAATATGAGGAGCATGAAACGGTCTGAAAAATAGGAGGGGCAAGAAACGTTGTTCAAAAACCTGAAGAGCCTGAAAAGGTGTGAAGAATATGAAGAGCTTCAAAAGGTGCCAAAAATATGAGGAGCATGAAACGGTCTGAAAAATAGGAGGAGCATGAAACCGTGTTATAAAACCTGAAGAGTCTGAAAAGTTGTGAAAAATATGAAGGGCTTCAAAATGTGTGAAATACATGAGGAGCATGAAACGGTCTGTAAATTAGGAGGAGCATGAAGCGGTGTTGAAAAACATGAAGAGCATGAAAAGGTGTGAAAAATATGAAGAGCTACAAAGGTGTCAAATGTATGAGGAGCATGAAACGGTCTGAAAATATGAGGAGCATGAAGCGGTACTCTAAAACATGAGGAGCCTGAAAAGATGTGAAATATATGAAGAGCTTCAAAATGTGTGAAGTATATGAGGAGAATTAAAAGGTCTGAAAAATAGGAGGAGCATGAAGAGGTGTTGAATAATATGAAGAGCCAGAAAAGGTGTGAAAAATATGAAGAGTTTCAAAAGGTGTCAAAAATATGAGGAGCATGAAACGGTGTGAAAAATAGGAGGAGCATGAATCATTGTTGAAAAACATGAAATGCCTGAAAATTTGTGAAAAACATGAAGAGACTGAAAAGGTGTGAAATATATGAAGAGCTTCAAAAAGTGTGAAAAATATGAGGAGCATGAAACGTTCTGAAATATTGGAGGAGCATGAAGCGGTGTTGAAAAACATGAAGAGACAGAAATGATGTGAAAAATATGAAGAGCTTCAAAAGGTGTCAAAAATATGGGGACCATGAAACGGTCCGAAAAATAGGAGGAGCATGAACTGGTGTTGAAAAACATGAAGAGCCTGAAAAAGTGTGAAATATATGAAGAGCTTCAAAATGTGTGAAATACATGAGGAGCATTAAACGGTCTGAAAAAATAGGAGGAGCATGATGCGGTGTTCTAAAACATGAAGAGCCTGAAAAGGTGTCAAAAATATGAAGAGATTCAAAAGGTGTGAAAAATATGAAGAGCTTCAAAATGTTTCAAAAATGAGATGAGCATGAAACGGTCTGAAAAAGATGAGGAGCATGAAGTGGTGTTGAAACACATGAAGAGCCTGAAAAGGTGTGAAAAAAATGAAGACGTTCAAAGGTGTCAAATACATGAGGATCATGAAATGGTTTGAAAAATAGGAGGAGCATGAAACGGTGTTCAAAAACATGAAGAGCCTGAAAAGGTTTGAAAAATATGAAGAGCTTCAAAAGGTGTCAAAAATATGAGGAGCATGAAACGGTCTAAAAAATAGGAGGAGCATGAAGTGTTGTTGCAAATCATGAAGAGCCTGAAAAAGTATGAAATATATGAAGAGTTTCAAAAGGTGTAAAAAATATGAGGAGCTTCAAAAGGTGTCAAAAATATGAGGAGCATGAAACGGTCTGAAAAAAGGAGGAGCATGAAGCGGTGTTGAAAAACTTGAAGAGCCTGAAAATGTGTGAGAAATATGAAGAGTTTCAAAAGGTGTCAAAAATATGAAGAGCATCAAAAGGTGTCAAAAATGAGAGGAGCATGAAGGGGTCTGAAAAATAGGAGGAGGAGGAAGTGCTGTTGAAAAACATGAAGAGCCTGAAAAGTTGTGAAATATATGAAGAGCTTCAAAAGGTGTCAAAAATACGAGGAGCATGAAACGGTCTGAAAATTAGGAACAGTTTGAAACTGTGTTCAAAAACATGAAGAGCCTGAAAAGGTGTGAACAATGTGAAGGACTTCAAAAGGTGTGAAATACATAAGGAGCATGAAACGGTCTGAAAATAGGAGGAGCATGATGCGGTTTTCAAAACATGAGGAGTCTGAAATCGTGTGAAAAATATGAAGAGCTTCAAAAGGTGTCAAAAATATGAGGAGCATGAAACCATCTGAAAAATAGGAGGATCATGAAGCGGTGTTCAAAAACATGAAGAGTATGAAAAGGTGTGAAAAATATGAAGAGCTTCAAAAGGTGTCAAAAATATGAGGAGCATGAAACGGTCTGAAAAATAGGAGGAGCATGAAACCGTGTTATAAAACCTGAAGAGTCTGAAAAGTTGTGAAAAATATGAAGGGCTTCAAAATGTGTGAAATACATGAGGAGCATGAAACGGTCTGTAAATTAGGAGGAGCAAGAAGCTGTGTTCAAAAACATGAGAGCCTGAGAAGTTGAGAAAAATATGAAGAGCTTCAAAAGGTGTGAAATACATGAGGAGCATGAAACGGTCTGAAAAATAGGAGGAGCATGAAGCGGTGTTCAAAAACATGAAGAGCCTGAAAAGGTGTGAAAAATATGAAGAGCTTCAAAAGGTGTGAAAAATATGAAGAGCTTCAAAACGTATCAAAAATATCAGGAGCATGAAACGGTCTGGAAAATAGGATGAGCATGAAGCGGTGTTGAAAAACATGAAGAGCCTGAAAAGGTGTGCAATATATGAACAGCTTCAAAAGGTGTCAAAAATAGGAGGAGCATGAAGCGGTGTAGAAAAACATGAAGATCCTGAAAAGGTGTGAAAAATATGAAGACCTTCAAATCGTGTCAAAAATATGAGGAGCATGAAACGGTCTGAAAATTGGAGGAGCATGAAGCAGTGTTGAAAAACATGAAGAGCCTGAAAAGGTGTGAAAAATATGAAGAGCTTCAAATGGTGTCAAAAATATGAGGTGCATGAAACGGTCTGAAAAATAGAAGGAGAATGAAACGGTGTTCAAAAACATGAAGAGCCTGAAAAGGTGTGAAAAATATGAAGAGCTTCAAAAGGTGTCAAAAATATGAGGAGCATGAAACGGTCTGAAAAATAGGAGCAGCATGAAGCGGTGTAAAAAACATGAAGAGCCTGAAAACGTGTGAAAGATATGAAGACCTTCAAAAGGTGTCAAAAATATGAGGAGCATGAAACGGTCTGAAAAATAGGAGCAGCATGAAGCGGTGTAATAAACATGAAGAGCCTGAAAAGGTGTGAAAAATATGAAGAGCTTCAAAAGGTGTGAAAAAAATGAAGAGCTTCAAAACGTGTCAAAAATATGAGGAGCATGAAACGGTCTGAAAAATAGGATGAGCAAGAAGGGGTGTTGAAAAACATGAAGAGCCTGAAAACGTTTGAGAAATATGAAGAGCTTCAAAAGGTGTGAAAAATATGAAGAGCTTCAAAAGTTGTTAAAAATGAGATGAGCATGACACAGTTTGAAAAATAGGAGGAGCACGAAACCGTGTTCAAAAACATGAAGAGCCTAAAAAGGTTGAAAAATATGAAGAGCTTCAAAAGGTGTGAAAAATACGAGGAGCATGAAACGGTCTGAAAAATAGGAGAAGCATGAAGTGGTGTTGAAAAACATGAAAAACATGAAAAGGTGTGAAAAATATGAAGAGCTTCAACAGGTGTCAAAAATATGAGGAGCATGAATCGGTGTTGAAAAACTTGAAGAGCCTGAAAATGTGTGAAAAATATGAAGAGCTTCAAAAGGTGCAAAAATATCAGGAGCATGAAACGGTCTGAAAAATAGGAGAAGCATGAAGCGGTGTTGAAAAATATGAAAAACATGAAAAGGTGTGAAAAATATGAAGAGCTTCAAAAGGTGTCAAAAATATGAGGAGCATGAACCGGTCTGAAAAATAGGAGGAGCATGAAGCGGTATTCAAAAACATGAAGAGCATGAAAATGTGTGAAAAATATGAAGAGCTTCAAAAGGTGTCAAAAATAAGAGGAGCATGAAACGGTCTGAAAAATAGGAAGAGCATGAAGCGGTGTTGAAAAACATGAAGAGCCTGTAAAGGTGTGAAAAATATGAAGAGCTTCAAAAGGTGTCAAAAATATGAGGAGCATGAAACGGTCTGAAAAATGGGAGGAGCATGAAGCGGTGTTGAAAAACATGAAGAGCCTGAAAAGGTGTGAAAAATATGAAGAGCTTCAAAAGGTGTCAAAAATATGAGGAGCATGAAACGATCTGAAAAATAGGAGGAGCAAGAAGCGGTGTTGAAAAAAATGAAGAGCCTGAAAACGTTTGAAAAATATGAAGAGCTTCAAAATGTGTGGAAAATATGAAGAGCTTCAAAATGTGGCAAAAGTGAGATGAGCATGAAACGGTCTGAAAAATAGGAGGAGCATGAAGTGGTGTTGAAAAACATGAAGAACCTGAAAATGTGTGAAATATATGAAGAGCTTCAAAAGTTGTCAGAAATGATAGAAACATGAAACGGTCTGAAAAATAGGATGAGCAAGAAGGGGTGTTGAAAAACATGAAGAGTGTGAAAACGTTTGAGAAATATGAAGAGATTCAAAAGGTGTGAAATTTATGAAGAGCTTCAAAAGGTGTCAAAAATGAGATGAGCATGAAACATTCCGAAAAATAGGAGGAGCCTGAAATTGTGTTCAAAAACATGAAGAGCCTAAAAAGGTGTGAAAAATATAAAGAGCTTCAAAAGGTGTGAAATACAGGAGGAGCATGAAACGGTCTGAAAAATAGGAGAAGCATGAAGTGGCTTTGAAAAACATGAAGAGCCTGAAAAGGTGTGAAAAATATGAAGAGCTTCAATAGGTGTCAAAAATATGAGGAGCATGAAACGGTCTGAAAAATAGGAGGAGCATGAAACGGTGTTGAAAAACGTGAAGAGCCTGAAAACGTGTGAAAAATATTAAGAGCTTCAAAACGTGTGAAAAATATGAAGAGCTTCAAAGTGTCAAAAATCGATGAGCAGGAAATGGTCTAAAAAATAGGAGAGCATGAAGTCGTGTTAAAAACATGAAGAGCCTGAAAATGTGTGAAATATATGAAGAGCTTCAAAAGGTGTGGAAAATATGAAGAGCTTCAAAATGTGTCAAAAGTGAGATGAGCATGAAACGGTCTGAAAAATAGGAGGAGCAAGAAGAGGTGTTGAAAAAAATGAAGAGCCTGAAAACGTTTGAAAAATATGAAGAGCTTCAAAAGGTGTGGAAAATATGAAGAGCTTCAAAATGTGTCAAAAGTGAGATGAGCATGAAACGGTCTGAAAAATAGGAGGAGCATGAAGTGGTGTTGAAAAACATGAAGAGCCTGAAAATGTGTGAAATATATGAAGAGCTTCAAAAGTTGTCAGAAATGATAGAAACATGAAACGGTCTGAAAAATAGGATGAGCAAGAAGGGGTGTTGAAAAACATGAAGAGTGTGAAAACGTTTGAGAAATATGAAGAGATTCAAAAGGTGTGAAATTTATGAAGAGCTTCAAAAGGTGTCAAAAATGAGATGAGCATGAAACATTCCGAAAAATAGGAGGAGCCTGAAATCGTGTTCAAAAACATGAAGAGCCTGAAAAGGTGTGAAAAATATGAAGAGCTTCAAATGGTGTCAAAAATATGAGAAGCATGAAACGGTCTGAAAGATAGGAGAAGCATGAAACGGTGATCAGAAACATGAAGAGCCTGAAAAGTTGTGAAAAATATGAATAGCTTCAAAAGGTGTGAAATTCATGAGGAGCATGAAACCTTTCTGAAAAATAGGAGAAGCATGAAGTGGTGTGGAAAAACATGAAGAGCCTGAAAAGGTGTGAAAAATATGAAGAGCTTCAAATGGTGTCAAAAATATGAGAAGAATGAAATGGTCTGAAAGATAGATGCGGCATGAAATGGTGTTGAAAAACATGAAGAGCCTGAAAAGGTGTGAAAAATATGAAGAGCTTCAAAAGGTGTGAAATACATGAGGATCATGGAACGGGCTGAAAAATAGAAGCATGAAGTGGTGTGGAAAAACATGAAGAGCCTGAAAAGGTGTGAAAAATATGAAGAGCTTCAAAAGGAGTGAAATATATTAGGAACATGAAACTCTCTGAAAAATAGGAGGACCATGAAGCGGTGTTCAAAAACATGAAGAGCCTAAAAAGTTGTGAAAAATATGAAAAGCTTCAAAAGGTGTCAAAAATGAGATGAGCATGAAACGGTCTGAAAAATAGGAGGATCATGAAACGGTGTTGAAAAACATGAAGAGCCTGAAAAGGTGTGAAAAATATGAAGAGTTTCAAAAGGTGTCAAAAATATGAGGAGCATGAAACGGTCTGAAAAATAGGAGGAGCATGAAGCTGTGTTCAAAAATATGAAGAGCCTGAAAAGGTGTGAAAAATATGAAGAGCTTCAAAAGGTGTGAAAAATATGAGGAGCATGAAACGGTCTGAAAAATAGAAGCAGCATGAAACGGTGTTGAAAAACATGAAGAGCCTGAAAAGGTGTGAAAAATATGAAGAGCTTCAAAAGGTGTCAAAAATATGAGGAGCATGAAACGGCCTGAAAAATAGAATCAGCATGAAACGGTGTTGAAAAATATGAAGAGCCTGAAAGGTGTGAAAAATATGAAGAGCTTCAAAAGGGGTCAAATATATAAAGAGCATGAAACGGTCTGTAAAATAGGAGGTTCATGAAGCTGTGTTCAAAATCATGAAGAGCCTGAAAACGTGTGAAAAATATGAAGAGCTTCAAAAGGTGTCAAAAATATGAGGAGCATGAAACGTTCTGAGAAATAGGAGGAGCATGAAACGGTGATCAAAAACATGAGGAGCCTGAAAAGGTGTGAGAAATATGAAGAACTTCAAAAGGTGTGAAATTCATGAGGAGCATGAAACGTTCTGAAAAATATGAGAAGCATGAAGTGGTGTGGAAAAACATGAAGAGCCTGAAAAGGTGTGAAAAATATGAAGAGCTTCAAAAGGTGTCAAAAATATTAAGAGCATGAAACGATCTGAAATTTTGGAGGATCATGATCGGTGTCAAAAACATGAAGAGCCTGAAAAGGTGTGAAAAATATGAAGAGCTTCAAATGGTGTCAAAAATATGAGAAGCATGAAACGGTGTGAAAGATAGGAGTAGCATGAAACGGTGATCAGAAACATGAAGAGCCTGAAACGTTGTGAAAAATATGAAGAGCTTCAAAAGGTGTGAAATTCATGAGAAGCATGAAAAGGTTTGAAAAATACGAGAAGCATGAAGTGGTGTGGAAAAACATGAAGAACCTGAAAAGGTGTGAAAAATATGAAGAGTTTCAAAGGGGTCAAAAATATAAAGAGCATGAAACGGTCTGTAAAATAGGAGGTTCATGAAGCGGTGTTCAAAATCATGAATAGCCTGAAAACGTGTGAAAAATATGAAGAGCTTCAAAAGGTGTCAAATATATGAGGAGCATGAAACATTCTGAAATATAGGAGGAGCATGAAGCGGTGTTCAAAAACATGAAGAGCCTGAAAAGGTGTGAGAAATATGAAGAGCTTCAAAAGGTGTTAAAATTATGAGGAGCCTGAAACGGTCTGAAAAATAGGAGGAGCATGAAGCGGTGTTCAAAAACATGAAGAGCCTGAAAAGGTGTGAGAAATATGAAGAGCTTCAAAAGGTGTTAAAATTATGAGGAGCCTGAAACGGTCTGAAAAATAGGAGGAGCATGAAGCGGTGTTCAAAAACATGAAGAGCCTGAAAAGGTGTGAAAAATATGAAGAGCTTCAAAAGGTGTCAAGAATATGAGGAGCATGAAACGGTCTGAAAAATAGGAGGAACATGAAACTGTGTTCAAAAACATGAAAAGCCTGAAAAGGTGTGAAAATATGAAGAACTTCAAAAATAGAAAAATATGAAGAGCTTCAAAAGGGGTGAAAAACTTGAAGAGCTTCAAAAGGTGTCAAAAATATGAGGAGCATGAAACGGTCTGAAAAAGAGGAGGAGAATGAAGCGGTGTTGAAAAACATCAAGAGCCTGAAAAGGTGTGAAAAATATGAAGAGCTTCAAAAGGTGTGAAATAGATGGGGAGCATTAAATGGTCTAAAAAATAGGAGGAGTATGAAGCGGTGTTCAAAAATATGAAGAGCCTGAAAAGGTGTGAAATATATGAAGAGCTTCAAAAGGTGTCAAAAATATGAGGAGCATGAAACGGTCTGAAAAATAGGAGGATCATGAAACGGTGATCAAAAACATGAAGAGCCTGAAAAGGTGTGAAAAACATGAAGAGATTCAAAAGCTGTGAAATACATGAGGAGCATGAAACGGGCTGAAAAATAGGAGAAGCATGAAGTGGTGTGGAAAAACATGAAGAGCCTAAAAAGTTGTGAAAAATATGAAGAGCTTCAAAAGGTGTGAAAAATATGACGAGCAAGAAATGGTCTGAAAAATAGGAGGATTATGAAACGGTGTTCAAAAACAAGAAGAGCCTGAAAAGGTGTGAAAAATAGTAAAAGCCTCAAAAAGTGTCAAAAATATGAGGAGCATGAAACGGTCTGAAAAATTGCATGAGCATGAAGTGGTGTTGAAAAACATGAAGAGTCTGAAAACGTGTGAAAATAAGAAGAGCTTCAAAAATATGAGAAATACGAAGAGCTTCAATAGGTATCAAAATGAGATGAGCATGAACCGGTCTGAAAAATAGGAGGAGCATGAAGTGGGGTTGAAAAAATGAAAAGCCTGAAAAGGTGTGAAATATATGAAGTGCTTCAAAGGTGTCAAAAATATGAGGAGAATGAAACGGTCTGAAAAATAGGACGAGCATGAAGTGGTGTTGAAAAACATGAAGAGCCTGAAAACGTGTGAAAAATATGAAGACCTTCAAAAAGTGTGAAAAATATGAAGAGTTTCAAAAGGTGTGAAAAAAGAGATGAGCATGAAAAGTTCTGAAAAATAGGAGGAGCATGAAGCGGTGTTGAAAATCATGAACAGCCTGAAAAGGTGTGAAAAATATGAAGAGCTTCAAAAGGTGTCAAAATGAGATGAGCATGAAACGGTCTGAAAAACAGGAGGAGAATGAAGCGGTGTTGAAAATCATCAAGAGCATGAAAAGGTGTGAAAAATATGAAGAGCTTCAAAAGGTGTAAAAAAGGGATGAGCATGAAAAGGTCTGAAAAATAGGAGGAGCAAGAAGTGGTGTTGAAAAAAATGAGAAGCCTGAAAAGGTGTGAAATATATGAAGAGCTTCAAAAGGTGTGAAATACATGAGGAGCATGAAACTCTCTGAAAAATAGAAGGAGCATGAAGTGTTGTTGTAAAACATGAAGAGCCTGAAAAGGTGTGAGAAATATGAAGAGCTTCAAAAGGTGTCCAAAATATGAGGAGCAGGAAACGGTCTAAAAAATAGGAGGAGCATGAAGCGGTGTTGAAAAACATGAAGAGCCTGAAAAGGTGTGAAAAATATGAAGAGCTTCAAAAGGTGTCCAAAATATGAGGAGCATGAAACGGTCTGAAAAACAGGAGGAGCATGAAGCGGTGTTTAAAAACATGAAGAGCCTGAAAAGCTGTGAGAAATATGAAGAGCTTCAAAAGGTGTCAAAAATATGAGGATCATGAAACGGTCTGAAAAATAGGAGGAGCATGACTCCGTGTTCAAAAACATGAAGAGCCTGAAAAGGTGTGAAAAATATGAGGAACTTCAAACGGTGTGAAAGACATGAAGAGCATTAAACGGTCTGAAAAATAGGAGGAGCATGAAGCGGTGTTGAAAAACATGAAGAGCCTGAAAACTTGTGAAAAATATGAAGAGCTTCAAAAGGTTTGAAAAATATGAAGAGCTTCAAAAGGTGTCAAAATGAGATGAGAATGAAATGGTCTGAAAAACAGGAGGAGCATGAAGTGATGTTGAAAAAAATGAAGAGCCTGAAAAGGTGTGAAATATATGAAGAGCTTCAAAAGGTGTGAAAAATATGAGGAGAACGAAACGGTGTGAAAAATAGGAGGAGCATGGAGTGGTGTTGAAAAATATGAAGAGCCTGAAAAGCTGTGAGAAATATGAAGAGCTTCAAAAGGTGTGAAAAATATGAAGAGCTTCAAAAGGTGTCAAAAATATGAGGGGAATGAAACGGTATGCAACATAGGAGGAGCATGAAATGGTGTTCAAAAACATGAAGAGCCTGAAAATGTGTAAAAAATATGAAGTGATTCAAAAGGTGTGAAATACATGAGGAGGATTAAACGGTCTGAAACATAGGAGGAGCATGAAGCGGTTTTGAAAAACATGAAGAGCCTGAAAACGTGTGAAAAATATGAAGAGCTTCAAAATATGTGAAAAATATGAAGAGCTTCAAAAAGTGTCAAAAATTAGATGAGCATGAAACGGTCTGAAAAATAGGAGTAGCATGAAGTGGTGTTGAAAAATATGAAGAGCCTGAAAACGTGTGAAAACTATGAAGAGCTTCAAAGTTGTGAATAATATGAAGAGGTTCAAAGGTGTCAAAAATGAGATGAGTATGAAACGGTCTGAAAAATAGCAGGAGCATGAAGCGGTATTGAAAAACATGAATCGCCGGAAAAGGTGTGAAAAATATGAAGAGCTTCAAAATGTGTCAAAAATATGAGGAGCATGAAACAGTCTGAAAAAAAATATGAGCATGAAGTGTTGTTGAAAACATGAAGAGATTGAAATGTTGTGAAAAATATGAAGAGCTTCAAAAGGTGTCAAATATATGAGGAGCATGAAACGGTCTGAAAAACAGGAGGAGCATGAAGTATTTTTGAAAACATGAAGAGATTGAAAAGTTGTGAATAATATGAAGAGCTTCAAAAGGTGTCAAATATATGAGGAGGATGAAATGGTCTGAAAAATAGGAGGATCATGAAGCGGTGTTGACAAACATGAAGAGCCTGAAAAGGTGTGAAAAATGTGAAGAGATTCAAAAGGTGTCAAACATATGAGGAGCATGAAACAGTCTGAAAAATAGGAGGAGCATGGAACGGTTTTGAAAAAGATGAAAAGCATGAAAAGGTGTGAAAAATATTAAGAGCTTCAAAAGGTGTCAAAAATATGAGGAGCATGAAACACTCTGAAAAATAATATGAGCATGAAACGGTCTTGACAAACATGAAGAGCCTGAAAAGGTGTGAAAAATATGAAGAGCTTCTTAAGTTGTCAAACATATGAGGAGCATGAAACACTCTGAAAAACAGGATGAGCAAGAAACGGTTTTGAAAAAGATGAAGAGCAGGAAAAGGTGTGAAAAATATGAAGAGCTTAAAAAGGTGTAAAATATATGAAGAGCATGAAACGGTGTGAAAAATAGGAGGAGCTTGAAGCGGTGTTCAAAAACATGAAGAGCCTGAAAAGGTGTGAAAAGTATGAAGAGCTTCAAAACGTGTCAAAAATATGAGGAGCATGAAACGGTCTGAAAAATAGAAGCAGCATGAAGCGGTGTTGAAAAACATGAAGAGCCTGAAAACGTGTGAAGAATATGAAGAGCTTCAAAAGGTGTGAAAAATATTAAGAGCTTCAAAAGGTGTCAAAAATTAGATGAGCATGAAACGGTCTGAAAAAAAGGAGGATCATGAAAAGCTGTTGAAAAAAATAAAGACCCTGAAAACGTGTGAAAAATATGAAAAGCTTCAAAAGGAGTAAAAAATATGAGGAGCATGAAACGGTCTGAAAAATAGGAGGAGCATGAAGCGGTGTTCAAAAACATAAAGAGCCTGAAAAGTTGTGAAGAATATGAAGAGCTTCAAAAGGTATAAAAAATATGAGGAGCATGAAACGTTCTGAAAAATATGAGGAGCATGAAGCTATGTTGAAAAACATGAAGAGCTGGAAAAGCTTTGAAATATATGAAGAGCTTCAAAAGGTGTGAAATACATGAGGAGCATGAAACGATCTGAAAAATAGGAGGAGCATGTAGTGGTGTTTAAAAACATGAAGAGTCTGAAAAGGTGTGAAAAATATGAAGAGCTTCAAAAAGTGTCAAAAATATGAGGAGCATGAAATGGTCTGAAAAATAGGAGGAGCATGAAGCGGTGTTGAAAAACATGAAGAGCCTGAAAACGTGTGAAAAATATGAAGAGCTTCAAAAGGTGTGAAAAATATGAAGAGCTTCAAATGTGTCAAAAATGAGATGAGCATAAAACGGTCTGAAAAATAGGAGGAGCATGAAGTGGTGTTGAAAAAAAAGAAGAGACTGAAAAGCTGTGAAAAATATGAAGAGCATCAAAAGGTGTCAAAAATATAAGGAGACTGAAACGGTCTGAAAAATAGGAGGAGCATGAAGCGGTGTTCAAAAACATGAAGAGCCTGAAAAGTTGTGAAAAACATGAAAAGCTTCAAAAGGTGTCAATAATGACATGAGCATGAAACGGTTTGAAAAAAAGGAGGAGCATGAAGTGGTGTTGAAAAAAAAGAAGAGACTGAAAAGGTGTGAAAAATATGAGGATCATCAAATGGTGTCAGAAATATGAGGAGCATGAAAAGGTCTGCAAAAAGGAGGAGCATGAAGTGGTCTTGAAAAACTTGAAGAGCCTGAAAAGGTGTGAAAAATATGAAAAGCTTCAAAATCTGTCAAAAATATGAGGAGCATGAAACGGTCTGAAAAATAGGAGGTGCATGAAGCGGTGTTGAAAAACATGACGAGCCTGAAAAGGTGTGAAAAATATGAAGAGCTTCAAAAGGTGTCAAATTAATGAGGAGAATGAAACAGTCTGAAAAATAGGAGGAGCATGAAGCTGTGTTGAAAACATGAAGAGCCTGAAAAGGTGTGAAAAATAAGAAGAGCTTCTAAAGGTGTCAAAAATATGAGGATCATGAAACGGTCTGAAAAATAGGAGGAGCATGAGGCTGTGTTGAAAATCATGAAGAGCCTGAAAACGTGTGAAAAATATGAAGAGCTTCAAAAGGCGTGATATACATGAGGAGCATGTAACGGGCTGAAAAATAGGAGAACCATGAAGTGGTGTGCAAAAACATGAAGAGCCTGAAAAGGTGTGAAAAATATGAAGAGCTTCAAAAGGCGTGAAATACATGAGGAGCATGTAACGGGCTGAAAAATAGGAGAACCATGAAGTGGTGTGCAAAAACATGAAGAGCCTGAAAAGGTGTGAAAAATATGAAGAACTTCAAAAGGTGTGAAATACACGAGGAACATGAAACTCTCTGAAAATTAGGAGGAGCAAGAAGCAGTGTTCAAAAACATGAAGAGCCTGAAAACTTGTGAAAAATATGAAGAGCTTCAAAAGGTGTGAAACAGATGAGGCGCATGAAACACTCTGATAATTAGGAGGAGCAAGAAGCAGTGTTGAAAAACATCAAGAGCCTGAAAAGGTGTGAAAAATATGAAGACCTTCAAAAGGTGTGAAATACATGAGGCGCATGAAACTCTCTGAAAATTAGGAGGAGCAAGAAGCAGTGTTCAAAAACATGTAGAGCCTGAAAACGTGTGAAAAATATGAAGAGCTTTAAAAGGTGTGAAAAATATGAAGAGCTTCAAAAGTTTTGAAATATATGAAGAGCTTCAGAATGTGTCAAAAATATGAGGAGCATGAAACGGTCTGAAAAATAGGGGGAGCATGAAGTGGTGTTCAAAAACATGAAGAGCCTGAAAACGTGTGAAAAATATGAAGAGCTTCAAAGTTGTGAATAATATGAAGAGCTTCAAAAGGTGTCAAAAATGAGATGAGTATGAAACGGTCTGAAAAATAGCAGGAGCATGAAGCGGTGTTGAAAAACATGAAGCGCCGGAAAAGGTGTGAAAAATATGAAGAGCTTCAAAATGTGTCAAAAATATGAGGAGCATGAAACAGTCTAAAAAATAATATGAGCATGAAATGTTGTTGAAAACATGAAGAGATTGAAATGTTGTGAAAAATATGAAGAGCTTCAAAAGGTGTCAAATATATGAGGAGCATGAAACGGTCTGAAATACAGGAGGAGCATGAAGTATTTTTGAAAACATGAAGAGATTGAAAAGTTGTGAATAATATGAAGAGCTTCAAAAGGTGTCAAATATATGAGGAGGATGAAATGGTCTGAAAAATAGGAGGATCATGAAGCGGTGTTGACAAACATGAAGAGCCTGAAAAGGTGTGAATAATATGAAGAGATTCAAAAGGTGTCAAACATATGAGGAGCATGAAACAGTCTGAAAAATAGGAGGAGCATGAAACGGTTTTGAAAAAGATGAAAAGCATGAAAAGGTGTGAAAAATATTAAGAGCTTCAAAAGGTGTCAAAAATATGAGGAGCATGAAACGGTCTGAAAAATAGGAAGAGCATGAAGCTGTCGTCAAAAACATGAAGAGCCTGAAAAGGTGTAAAAATATGAAGAGCTTCAAAAGATGTGAAAAATATGAGGAGCATGAAACGGTCTGAAAAATAGAAGCAGCATGAAACGGTGATGAACAACATGAAGAGCCTGAAAAGTTGTGAAAAATATGAAGAGCTTCAAAAGGTGTCAAATATATGAGGAGCATGAAACGGTCTGAAAAATAGGAGGATCATGAAGTGGTGTTGAAAAATAAGAAGAGCCTGAAAAGGTGTGAAAAATACGAAGAGCTTCAAAAGGTGTCAAAAATATGAGGAGCATGAAACGTTCTGAAATATAATATGAGCATGAAACGATCTTGACAAACATGAAGAGCCTGAAAAGGTGTGAAAAATATGAAGAGCTTCTTAAGGTGTCAAACATATGAGGAGCATGAAACACTCTGAAAAACAGGATGAGCATGAAACGGTTTTGAAAAAGATGAAGAGCAGGAAAAGGTGTGAAGGATATGAAGAGCTTCAAAAGGTGTGAAAAATATTAAGAGCTTCAAAAGGTGTCAAAAATATGAGGAGCATGAAACGGTCTGAAAAATAGAAGCAGCATGAAGCGGTGTTGAAAAACATGAAGAGCCTGAAAACGTGTGAAGAATATGAAGAGCTTCAAAAGGTGTGAAAAATATTAAGAGCTTCAAAAGGTGTCAAAAATTAGATGAACATGAAACGGTCTGAAAAAAAGGAGGATCATGAAAAGGTGTTGAAAAAAATAAAGACCCTGAAAAGGTGTGAAAAATATGAAAAGCTTCAAAAGGTGTCAAAAATATGAGGAGCATGAAACGGTATGAAAAATAGGAGGAGCATGAAGCGGTGTTCAAAAACATGAAGAGACTGAAAACGTGTGAAAAATATGAAGAGCTTCAAAAGTTGTCAAAAATATGAGGAGCATGTAACGGTCTGAAAAATAGGAGGAGCATGAAGCGGTGTTCAAAAACATAAAGAGCCTGAAAAGGTGTGAAAAATATGAAGAGCTTCAAAAGGTGTCAAATATATGAGGAGCATGAAACGGTCTGAAAAACAGGAGGAGCATGAAGTGGTGTTGAAAAAAAAGAAGAGACTGAAAAGGTGTGAAAAATATGAGGATCATCAAATGGTGTCAGAAATATGAGGAGCATGAAAAGGTCTGCAAAAAGGAGGAGCATGAAGTGGTCTTGAAAAACTTGAAGAGCCTGAAAAGGTGTGAAAAATATGAAAAGCTTCAAAATCTGTCAAAAATATGAGGAGCATGAAACGGTCTGAAAAATAGGAGGTGCATGAAGCGGTGTTGAAAAACATGACGAGCCTGAAAAGGTGTGAAAAATATGAAGAGCTTCAAAAGGTGTCAAATTAATGAGGAGAATGAAACAGTCTGAAAAATAGGAGGAGCATGAAGCTGTGTTGAAAACATGAAGAGCCTGAAAAGGTGTGAAAAATAAGAAGAGCTTCTAAAGGTGTCAAAAATATGAGGATCATGAAACGGTCTGAAAAATAGGAGGAGCATGAGGCTGTGTTGAAAATCATGAAGAGCCTGAAAACGTGTGAAAAATATGAAGAGCTTCAAAAGGCGTGATATACATGAGGAGCATGTAACGGGCTGAAAAATAGGAGAACCATGAAGTGGTGTGCAAAAACATGAAGAGCCTGAAAAGGTGTGAAAAATATGAAGAGCTTCAAAAGGCGTGAAATACATGAGGAGCATGTAACGGGCTGAAAAATAGGAGAACCATGAAGTGGTGTGCAAAAACATGAAGAGCCTGAAAAGGTGTGAAAAATATGAAGAACTTCAAAAGGTGTGAAATACACGAGGAACATGAAACTCTCTGAAAATTAGGAGGAGCAAGAAGCAGTGTTCAAAAACATGAAGAGCCTGAAAACTTGTGAAAAATATGAAGAGCTTCAAAAGGTGTGAAACAGATGAGGCGCATGAAACACTCTGATAATTAGGAGGAGCAAGAAGCAGTGTTGAAAAACATCAAGAGCCTGAAAAGGTGTGAAAAATATGAAGACCTTCAAAAGGTGTGAAATACATGAGGCGCATGAAACTCTCTGAAAATTAGGAGGAGCAAGAAGCAGTGTTCAAAAACATGTAGAGCCTGAAAACGTGTGAAAAATATGAAGAGCTTTAAAAGGTGTGAAAAATATGAAGAGCTTCAAAAGTTTTGAAATATATGAAGAGCTTCAGAATGTGTCAAAAATATGAGGAGCATGAAACGGTCTGAAAAATAGGGGGAGCATGAAGTGGTGTTCAAAAACATGAAGAGCCTGAAAACGTGTGAAAAATATGAAGAGCTTCAAAGTTGTGAATAATATGAAGAGCTTCAAAAGGTGTCAAAAATGAGATGAGTATGAAACGGTCTGAAAAATAGCAGGAGCATGAAGCGGTGTTGAAAAACATGAAGCGCCGGAAAAGGTGTGAAAAATATGAAGAGCTTCAAAATGTGTCAAAAATATGAGGAGCATGAAACAGTCTAAAAAATAATATGAGCATGAAATGTTGTTGAAAACATGAAGAGATTGAAATGTTGTGAAAAATATGAAGAGCTTCAAAAGGTGTCAAATATATGAGGAGCATGAAACGGTCTGAAATACAGGAGGAGCATGAAGTATTTTTGAAAACATGAAGAGATTGAAGTGTTGTGAATAATATGAAGAGCTTCAAAAGGTGTCAAATATATGAGGAGGATGAAATGGTCTGAAAAATAGGAGGATCATGAAGCGGTGTTGACAAACATGAAGAGCCTGAAAAGGTGTGAATAATATGAAGAGATTCAAAAGGTGTCAAACATATGAGGAGCATGAAACAGTCTGAAAAATAGGAGGAGCATGAAACGGTTTTGAAAAAGATGAAAAGCATGAAAAGGTGTGAAAAATATTAAGAGCTTCAAAAGGTGTCAAAAATATGAGGAGCATGAAACGGTCTGAAAAATAGGAAGAGCATGAAGCTGTCGTCAAAAACATGAAGAGCCTGAAAAGGTGTAAAAATATGAAGAGCTTCAAAAGATGTGAAAAATATGAGGAGCATGAAACGGTCTGAAAAATAGAAGCAGCATGAAACGGTGATGAACAACATGAAGAGCCTGAAAAGTTGTGAAAAATATGAAGAGCTTCAAAAGGTGTCAAATATATGAGGAGCATGAAACGGTCTGAAAAATAGGAGGATCATGAAGTGGTGTTGAAAAATAAGAAGAGCCTGAAAAGGTGTGAAAAATACGAAGAGCTTCAAAAGGTGTCAAAAATATGAGGAGCATGAAACGTTCTGAAATATAATATGAGCATGAAACGATCTTGACAAACATGAAGAGCCTGAAAAGGTGTGAAAAATATGAAGAGCTTCTTAAGGTGTCAAACATATGAGGAGCATGAAACACTCTGAAAAACAGGATGAGCATGAAACGGTTTTGAAAAAGATGAAGAGCAGGAAAAGGTGTGAAGGATATGAAGAGCTTCAAAAGGTGTGAAAAATATTAAGAGCTTCAAAAGGTGTCAAAAATATGAGGAGCATGAAACGGTCTGAAAAATAGAAGCAGCATGAAGCGGTGTTGAAAAACATGAAGAGCCTGAAAACGTGTGAAGAATATGAAGAGCTTCAAAAGGTGTGAAAAATATTAAGAGCTTCAAAAGGTGTCAAAAATTAGATGAACATGAAACGGTCTGAAAAAAAGGAGGATCATGAAAAGGTGTTGAAAAAAATAAAGACCCTGAAAAGGTGTGAAAAATATGAAAAGCTTCAAAAGGTGTCAAAAATATGAGGAGCATGAAACGGTATGAAAAATAGGAGGAGCATGAAGCGGTGTTCAAAAACATGAAGAGACTGAAAACGTGTGAAAAATATGAAGAGCTTCAAAAGTTGTCAAAAATATGAGGAGCATGTAACGGTCTGAAAAATAGGAGGAGCATGAAGCGGTGTTCAAAAACATAAAGAGCCTGAAAAGGTGTGAAAAATATGAAGAGCTTCAAAAGGTGTCAAATATATGAGGAGCATGAAACGGTCTGAAAAACAGGAGGAGCATGAAGTATTTTTGAAAACATGAAGAGATTGAAAAGTTGTGAATAATATGAAGAGCTTCAAAAGGTGTCAAATATATGAGGAGGATGAAATGGTCTGAAAAATAGGAGGATCATGAAGCGGTGTTGACAAACATGAAGAGCCTGAAAAGGTGTGAAAAATATGAAGAGATTCAAAAGGTGTCAAACATATGAGGAGCATGAAACAGTCTGAAAAATAGGAGGAGCATGAAACGGTTTTGAAAAAGATGAAAAGCATAAAAAGGTGTGAAAAATATTAAGAGCTTCAAAAGGTGTCAAAAATATGAGGAGCATGAAACGGTCTGAAAAATAGAAGCAGCATGAAACGGTGATGAAAAACATGAAGAGCCTGAAAAGTTGTGAAAAATATGAAGAGCTTCAAAAGGTGTCAAATATATGAGGAGCATGAAACGGTCTGAAAAATAGGAGGAGAATGAAGCGGTGTTCAAAAACATGAATAGCCTGAAAAGGTGTGAAAAATATGAAGAGCTTCAAAAGGCGTGAAATATATGAGGAGCATGTAACGGGCTGAAAAATAGGAGAACCATGAAGTGGTGTGCAAAAACATGAAGAGCCTGAAAAGGTGTGAAAAATATGAAAGACTTCAAAAGGTGTGAAATACATGAGGAGCATGAAACTCTCTGAAAAATAGGAGGATCAAGAAGCACTGTTCAAAAACATGAAGAGCCTGAAAACTTGTGAAAAATATGAAGAGCTTCAAAAGGTGTGAAATACATGAGGCGCATGAAACTCTCTGAAAATTAGGAGGAGCAAGAAGCAGTGTTCAAAAACATGAAGAGCCTGAAAACTTGTGAAAAATATGAAGAGCTTCAAAAGGTGTGAAATACATGAGGCGCATGAAACTCTCTGAAAATTAGGAGGAGCAAGAAGCAGTGTTCAAAAACATGAAGAGCCTGAAAACTTGTGAAAAATATGAAGAGCTTCAAAAGGTGTGAAATACATGAGGCGTATGAAACTCTATGAAAATTAGGAGGAGCAAGAAGCAGTGTTCAAAAACATGAAGAGCCTGAAAACTTGTGAAAAATATGAAGAGCTTTAAAAGGTGTGAAAAATATGAAGAGCTTCAAAAGGTGTGAAATATATGAAGAGCTTCAAAATGTGTCAAAAATATGAGGAGCATGAAACGGTCTCAAAAATAGGAGGAGCATCAAGCGGTGTTCAAAAACATGAAGAGCCTGAAAAGTTTTGAAAAATATGAAAAACTTCAAAAGGTGTTCAAAAATGAGATGAGCATGAAACGGTCAGAAAAAAAGGAGGAGCATGAAGTGGTGTTCAAAAACATGAAGACCCTGAAAAGATGTGAAATATATGAGGAGCTTCAAAAAGTGTCAAATATATGAGGAGGATGAAATGGTCTGAAAAATAGGAGGAACATGAAGCGGTGTTGAATAAGTAGAAGAGCCTGAAAAGGTGTGAAAAACAGGAAGAGTTTCAAAAGGTGTCAAAAATATGAGGAGCATGAAACGGTCTGAAAAATAGGAGGAGCATGAAGCGTTGTTGAAAAACATGAAGAGCCTGAAAAGTTGTGAAAAATATGAAGAGCTTCAAAAGGTGTGAAAAATATGAAGAACTTCAAATGTGTCAAAAATGAGATGAGCATGAAACGGTCTGAAAAATAAGAGGAGCATGAAGTGGTGTTGAAAAAATAGAAGAGGCTGAAAAGGTGTGAAATATATGAAGACCTTCAAAAGGTGTCAAAAATATGAGGTGAATGAAACGATCTGAATAATAGGAGGAGCATGAAGCGGTGTTGAAAAATATGAAGAGCCTGAAAACGTGTGAAAAATATGAAGAGCTTCAGAAGGTGTGAAAAATATGAAGAGCTTCAAATGTGTCAAAAATGAGATGAGCATGAAACGGTCTGAAAAATAAGAGGAGCATGAAGTGGAGTTGAAAAAAAAGAAGAGCCTGAAAATGTGTGAAATATATGAAGACCTTCAAAAGGTGTCAAAAATATGAGGAGTATGAAACGGTCTGAAAAATAGGAGGAGCATAAAGCGGTGTTGAAAAACATGAAGAGCCTGAAAAGGTGTGAAAATATGAAGAGATTCAAAAGGTGTCAAAAATATGAGGAGCATGAAACGGTGTTGAAAAACATGAAGAGCCTGAAAAGGTGTGAAAAATATGAACAGCTTCAAAAAGTGTCAAAAATATGAGGAGCATGAAACGGTCTGAAAAATAGGAGGAGCATGAAGTGGTGTTGAAAAACATGAAGAGCCTGAAAAGTTGTGAATAATATGAAGAGCTTCAAAAGGTGTCAAATATATGAGGAGCATGAAACGATCTGAAAAATAGGAGGAAAATGAAGCTGTCGTCAAAAACATGAAGAGCCTGAAAAGGTGTGAAAAATATGAAGAGCTTCAAAAGATGTGAAAAATATGAGGAGCATGAAACGGTCTGAAAAATAGAAGCAGCATGAAACGGTGATGAAAAATATGAAGAGCCTGAAAAGTTGTGAATAATATGAAGAGCTTCAAAAGGTGTCAAATATATGAGGAGCATGAAACGATCTGAAAAATAGGAGGAGCATGAAACGGTGTTCAAAAACATGAAGAGCCTGAAAAGGTGTGAAAAATATGAGGAGCTTTAAAAGGTGTCAAAAATATGAGGAGCATGAAACGGTCTGAAAAATAGGAGAAGCATGAAATGCTGATCAAAAACATGAAGAGCCTGAAAAGGTGTGAAAAATATGAAGAGCTTCAAAAGGCGTGAAATACATGAGGAGCATGTAACGGGCTGAAAAATAGGAGAACCATGAAGTGGTGTGCAAAAACATGAAGAGCCTGAAAAGGTGTGAAAAATATGAAAGGCTTCAAAAGGTGTGAAATACATGAGGAGCATGAAACTCTCTGAAAAAGAGGAGGAGCAAGAAGCACTGTTCAAAAACATGAAGAGCCTGAAAACTTGTGAAAAATATGAAGAGCTTCAAAAGGTGTGAAATACATGAGGCGCATGAAACTCTCTGAAAATTAGGAGGAGCAAGAAGCAGTGTTCAAAAACATGAAGAGCCTGAAAACGTGTGAAAAATATGAAGAGCTTCAAAAGGTGTGAAATACATGAAGAGCATGAAACTCTCTGAAAAATAGGAGGAGCATGTAGTGGTGTTCAAAAACATGAAGAGTCTGAAAAGGTGTGAAAAATATGAAGAGCTTCAAAAAGTGTCAAAAATATGAGGAGCATGAAACGGTCTGAAAAATAGGAGGAGCATGAAGCGGTCTTGAAAAACATGAAGAGCCTGAAAACGTGTGAAAAATATGAAGAGCTTCAAAAGGTGTAAAAAATATGGGGAGCATGAAACGGTCTGCAAAAAAGGAGGAGCATGAAGTGGTGTTGAAAAACTTGAACAGCCAGAAAATGTGTGAAAAATATGAAAAGCTTCAAAAGGTGGTAAAAATATGCGGAGCATGGAACGGTCTGAAAAGTAGGAGGAGCATGAAGCGGTGTTCAAAAACATGAAGAGCCTGAAAAGTTGTGAAAAATATGAAGAGCTTCCAAAGGTGTGAAAAATATGAAGAGCTTCAAATGTGTCAAAAATGAGATGAGCATGAAACGGTCTGAAAAATAAGAGGAGCATGAAGTGGTGTTGAAAAAAAAGAAGAGGCTGAAAAGGTGTGAAATATATGAAGACCTTCAAAAGGTGTAAAAAATATGAGGAGAATGAAACGATCTGAATAATAGGAGGAGCATGAAGCGGTGTTGAAAAACATGAAGAGCCTGAAAACGTGTGAAAAATATGAAGAGCTTCAAAAGTGTGAAAAATATGAAGAGCTTCAAATGTGTGAAAAATGAGATGAGCATGAAACGGTCTGAAAAATAAGAGGAACATGAAGTGGAGTTGAAAAAAAAGAAGAGCCTGAAAAGTTGTGAAATATATGAAGAGCTTTAAAAGGTGTGAAAAATATGAAGAGCTTCAAAAGGTGTGAAAAATATGAAGAGTATCAAAAGGTGTCAAAAATATGAGGAGAATGAAACGGTCTCAAAAATAGGAGGAGCATGAAGCGGTGTTCAAAAACATGAAGAGCCTGAAAAGTTTTGAAAAATATGAAAAGCTTCAAAAGGTGTCAAAAATGAGATGAGCATGAAACGGTTTGAAAAATAGGAGGAGCATGAATTGGTGTTGAAAAAAAAGAAGAGACTGAAAAGGTGTGAAAAATATGAAGAGCTTTAAAAGGTGTGAAAAATATGAGGAGCATGAAAAGGTCTGCAAAAGGAGGAGCATGAAGTGGTGTTGAAAAACTTGAAGAGCCTGAAAAGGTGTGAAAAATATGAGGAGCTTCAAAAGGAGTGAAAAATAGGAAGAGCATGAAGCGGTGTTCAAAAACATGAGAAGCCTGAAAAGGTGTGAAAAACATGAAGAGCTTCAAAAGGTGAGAAAAATATGAAGAGTTTCAAAAATGTGAAAAATATGAAGAGCTTTAAAAGGTGTGAAAAATATGAACAGCTTCTAAAGGTGTCAAAAAAGAGATGAGCATGAAACGGTCTGAAAAATAGGAGGAGCATGAACCTTGTTCAAAAACATTAAGAGCCTGAAAAGATGTGAAAAATATGAAGAGTTTCAAAAGGTGTGAAATACATGAGTATCATGAAACGGTATAAAAAATAGGAGGAGCATGAAGCTGTGTTCAAAAACATGAGAGCCTGAAAAGGTGTGAAAATATGAAGAGCTTCAAAAGGTGTCAAAAATATGAGGAGCATGAAACGGTGATCAAAAACATGAAGAATCTGAAAACGTGTGAATAATATGAAGAGCTTCAAACGGTGTGAAAAATATCAGGAGCATGAAACGGTCTGAAAAAGATGAGGAGCATGAAGTGGTCTTCAAAAACATGTACAGCCTGAAAAGGTGTGAAAAATATGAAGACCTTCAAAAGGTGTGAAATACATGAGTATCATGAAACGGTATAAAAAATAGGAGGAGCATGAAGCTGTGTTCAAAAACATGAGAGCCTGAAAAGGTGTGAAAATATGAAGAGCTTTAAAAGGTGTGAAAAATACGAGGAGCATGAAACGGTGTTCAAAAACATGAAGAGCCTAAAATGGTGTGAAAATTATGAAGAGCCTCAAAACGTGTCAAAAATATGAGGAGTATGAAACGGTCTGAAAAATAGGAGGAGCATGAAGCGATGTTGAAAAACTTGAAGAGCCTGAAAACGTGTAAAATATGAAGAGCTTCAAAAGGTGTGAAAAATATGAAGAGCTTCAAAAGGTGTCAAAAATGAGATGAGCATGAAACGGTCTGAAAAATAGGAGGAGAATGAAACGATGTTGAAAAACTTGAAGACCCTGAAAAGCTGTGAAAAATATGAAGAGCTTCAAAAGGTGTGAAAAATATGAAGAGCTTCCAAAGGTGTCAAAAATATGAGGAGCATTAAAAGGTCAGAAAAAGAGGAGGAGCATGAGTGGAGTTGAAAAACATGAAGAGACTGAAAAGGTGTGAAAAATATGAAGAGCTTCAAAAGGTGTCAAAAATATGAGGAGCTTGAAACGGTCTGAAAAATAGGAGGAGCATGAAGCAGTGTTCAAAAACATGAAGAGTCTGAAAGGTGTGAAAAATATGAAGAGCTTCAAAACGTGTGAAATACATGAGGAGCATGAAAAGGTCTGAAAAATAGGAGTAGCATGAAGAGGTGTTCAAAAACATGAAGAGGCTGATAAGGTGTGAAAAACATGAAGAGCTTCAAAAAGTTTGAAAAATAGGAGGAGCATGAAGCGGTGTTAAAAAACATGAAGAGCCTAAAAAAGTGTGAAAAATATGAAGAGCTTATAAAATGGTCAAAAATATGAGGAGCAAGAAACGGTCTGAAAAATAGGAGGATCATGAAACGGTGATCAAAAACATGAAGAGCCTGAAAACGTGTGAAAAGTATGAAGAGCTTCCAACGGTGTGAAAAATATGAGGAGCATGAAACAGACTGAAAAAGATGAGGAGCATGAAGTCGTGTTCAAAAACATGTGCAGCCTGAAAAGCTGTGAAAAATATGAAAAGCTTCAAAAGGTGTGAAAAATAGGAGGAGGATGAAGCGGTGTTCAGAAACATGAAAAGCCTGGAAATGTGTGAAATATGTGAAGAGCTTCAAAAGATGTCAAAAATATGAGGAGCATTAAAAGGTCAGAAAAAGAGGAGGAGCATGAGTGGAGTTGAAAAACATGAAGAGACTGAAAAGGTGTGAAAAATATGAAGAGCTTCAAAAGGTGTCAAAAATATGAGGAGCTTGAAACGGTCTGAAAAATAGGAGGAGCATGAAGCAGTGTTCAAAAACATGAAGAGTCTGAAAAGGTGTGAAAAATATGAAGAGCTTCAAAACGTGTGAAATACATGAGGAGCATGAAAAGGTCTGAAAAATAGGAGTAGCATGAAGAGGTGTTCAAAACATGAAGAGCCTGAAAAAGTGTGAAAAATATGAAGATCTTCAAAAGTTTCAAAAATATGAAGACCCTGAAAAGGTGTCAAAAAAGAGATGAGCATGAAAAAGTCTGAAAAGTAGGAGGAGCATGAAGTGTTGTTCAAAAACATGAAGGGCCTGAAAACGTGTGAAAAATATGAAGAGCTTCAAAAGGTTTGAAAAATAGGAGGAGCATGAAGCAGTGTTCAAAACATGAAGAGCCTGAAAAAGTGTGAAAAATATGAAGATCTTCAAAAGTTTGAAAAATATGAAGACCCTGAAAAGGTGTCAAAAAAGAGATGAGCATGAAAAAGTCTGAAAAGTAGGAGGAGCATGAAGTGTTGTTCAAAAACATGAAGAGCCTGAAAAAGTGTGAAAAATATGAAGAGCTTATAAAATGGTCAAAAATATGAGGAGCATGAAGAGATGTTCAAAAACATGAAGAGGCTGATAAGGTGTGAAAAACATGAAGAGCTTCAAAAGGTTTGAAAAATAGGAGGAGCATGAAGCGGTGCTCAAAAACATGAAGAGCCTGAAAATGTGTGAAAAATATGAAGAGCTTATAAAATTGTAAAAAATATGGGGAGCATGAAACGGTCTGAAAAATACGAGCAGCCTGAAACCGTCTGAAAAATAGGAGGAGCATGAAGCGGTGTTCAAAAACATGAAGGGCCTGAAAACGTGTGAAAAATATGAAGCGCTTCAAAAGGAGTCAAAAATATGCGGAGCCTGAAACGATCTGAAAAATAGGAGGAGCATGAAGCGGTGTTGAAAAACATGAAGAGCCAGAAAAGGTGTGAAAAATGTGAAGAGCTTCAAAAGGTGTCAAAAATATGAGGAGCATGAAACACTCTGAAATATAGGAGGATCATGAAGCGGTGTTGAAAAACATGAAGAGCCTGAAAAGGTGTGATAAATGTGAAGAGCTTCAAAAGGTGGTCAAAAATATGAGGAGCATGAAACGGTCTGAAAAATAGGAGGAGTATGAAATGGATATCAAAAACATGAAGAGTCTGAAAACGTGTGAATAATATGAAGAGCTTCAAACGGTGTGAAAAATATCAGGAGCATGAAACGGTCTGAAAAAGATGAGGAGCATGAAGTGGTCTTCAAAAACATGTACAGCCTGAAAAGGTGTGGAAAATATGAAGAGCTTCAAAAGGTGTGAAATACATGAGTATCATGAAACGGTATAAAAAATAGGAGGAGCATGAAGCTGTGTTCAAAAACATGAGAGCCTGAAAAGGTGTGAAAACATGAAGAGCTTTAAAAGGGTGTGAAAAATACGAGGAGTATGAAACGGTGTTCAAAAACATGAAGAGCCTAAAATGGTGTGAAAATTATGAAGAGCCTCAAAACGTGTCAAAAATAGGAGGAGCATGAAGCGATGTTGAAAAACTTGAAGAGCCTGAAAACGTGTAAAATATGAAGAGCTTCAAAAGGTGTGAAAAATATGAAGAGCTTCAAAAGGTGTCAAAAATGAGATGAGCATGAAACGGTCTGAAAAATAGGAGGAGAATGAAACGGTGTTGAAAAACTTGAAGACCCTGAAAAGCTGTAAAAAATATGAAGAGCATCAAAAGGTGTGAAAAATATGAAGAGCTTACAAAGGTGTCAAAATTATGAGGAGCATGAAAAGGTCACAAAAAGAGGAGGAGCATGACTGGAGTTTAAAAACATGAAGAGACTGAAAAGGTGTGAAAAATATGAAGAGCTTCAAAAGGGGTCAAAAAAATGAGGAGCTTGAAACGGTCTGAAAAATAGGAGGAGCATGAAGCAGTGTTCAAAAACATGAAGAGTCTGAAAAGGTGTGAAAAATATGAAGAGCTTCAAAACGTGTGAAATACATGAGGAGCATGAAAAGGTCTGAAAAATAGGAGTAGCATGAAGAGGTGTTCAAAAGCATGAAGAGTCTGATAAGGTGTGAAAAACATGAAGAGCTTCAAAAAGTTTGAAAAATAGGAGGAGCATGAAGCGGTGTTAAAAAACATGAAGAGCCTAAAAAAGTGTGAAAATTATGAAGAGCTTATAAAATGGTCAAAAATATGAGGAGCATGAAACGGTCTGAAAAATAGGAGGAGCATGAAACGGTGATCAAAAACATGAAGAGCCTGAAAACGTGTGAAAAATATGAAGAGCTTCAAACGGTGTGAAAAATATGAGGAGCATGAAACAGACTGAAAAAGATGAGGAGCAT
The DNA here is from genome assembly GCF_033118175.1 of Dama dama. Taxonomy (NCBI): domain Eukaryota; kingdom Metazoa; phylum Chordata; class Mammalia; order Artiodactyla; family Cervidae; genus Dama; species Dama dama. The sequence goes on along the minus strand of NC_083706.1, from coordinate 9,129,225 downwards.
GAAGTCGTGTTCAAAAACATGTGCAGCCTGAAAAGCTGTGAAAAATATGAAGAGCTTCAAAAGGTGTGAAAAATAGGAGGAGGATGAACCGGTGTTCAGAAACATGAAAAGCCTGAAAATGTGTGAAAAATGTGAAGAGCTTCAAAAGGTGGTCAAAAATATGAGGAGCATGAAACGGTCTGAAAAATAGGAGGAGTATGAAATGGATATCAAAAACATGAAGAGTCTGAAAACGTGTGAATAATATGAAGAGCTTCAAACGGTGTGAAAAATATCAGGAGCATGAAACGGTCTGAAAAAGATGAGGAGCATGAAGTGGTCTTCAAAAACATGTACAGCCTGAAAAGGTGTGGAAAATATGAAGAGCTTCAAAAGGTGTGAAATACATGAGTATCATGAAACGGTATAAAAAATAGGAGGAGCATGAAGCTGTGTTCAAAAACATGAGAGCCTGAAAAGGTGTGAAAACATGAAGAGCTTTAAAAGGGTGTGAAAAATACGAGGAGTATGAAACGGTGTTCAAAAACATGAAGAGCCTAAAATGGTGTGAAAATTATGAAGAGCCTCAAAACGTGTCAAAAATAGGAGGAGCATGAAGCGATGTTGAAAAACTTGAAGAGCCTGAAAACGTGTAAAATATGAAGAGCTTCAAAAGGTGTGAAAAATATGAAGAGCTTCAAAAGGTGTCAAAAATGAGATGAGCATGAAACGGTCTGAAAAATAGGAGGAGAATGAAACGGTGTTGAAAAACTTGAAGACCCTGAAAAGCTGTAAAAAATATGAAGAGCATCAAAAGGTGTGAAAAATATGAAGAGCTTACAAAGGTGTCAAAATTATGAGGAGCATGAAAAGGTCACAAAAAGAGGAGGAGCATGACTGGAGTTTAAAAACATGAAGAGACTGAAAAGGTGTGAAAAATATGAAGAGCTTCAAAAGGGGTCAAAAAAATGAGGAGCTTGAAACGGTCTGAAAAATAGGAGGAGCATGAAGCAGTGTTCAAAAACATGAAGAGTCTGAAAAGGTGTGAAAAATATGAAGAGCTTCAAAACGTGTGAAATACATGAGGAGCATGAAAAGGTCTGAAAAATAGGAGTAGCATGAAGAGGTGTTCAAAAGCATGAAGAGTCTGATAAGGTGTGAAAAACATGAAGAGCTTCAAAAAGTTTGAAAAATAGGAGGAGCATGAAGCGGTGTTAAAAAACATGAAGAGCCTAAAAAAGTGTGAAAATTATGAAGAGCTTATAAAATGGTCAAAAATATGAGGAGCATGAAACGGTCTGAAAAATAGGAGGAGCATGAAACGGTGATCAAAAACATGAAGAGCCTGAAAACGTGTGAAAAATATGAAGAGCTTCAAACGGTGTGAAAAATATGAGGAGCATGAAACAGACTGAAAAAGATGAGGAGCATGAAGTCGTGTTCAAAAACATGTGCAGCCTGAAAAGCTGTGAAAAATATGAAGAGCTTCAAAAGGTGTGAAAAATAGGAGGAGGATGAACCGGTGTTCAGAAACATGAAAAGCCTGAAAATGTGTGAAAAATGTGAAGAGCTTCAAAAGATGTCAAAAATATGAGGAGCATGAAACGGTCTGAAAAATAGGAGGAGTAAGAAGCGTTATTGAAATACATGAAGAGCCTGAAAACGTGTGAAGAATATGAAGAGCTCAAAAGGTGTGAAATAAATGAAGAGCTTCAGAAGGTGTCAAAAATGAGATGAGCATGAAACGGCCTCAAAAATAGGAGGAGCAGGAAGTGGTGTTCAGAAACATGGATAGCTTGAAAAGGTGTGAAAAATATGAACAGCTTCAAAAGGTGTGAAATACATGAGGAGCATGAAGCGGTGTTCAAAAATATGAAGAGCCTGAAAAGGTGTGAAAAATATGAAGAGCTTCAAATGGTGTGAAAAACAGGAGGAACATGAAGCGGTGTTCAAAAATATGAAGAGCCTGAAAAGGTGTGAAAAATATGAAGAGCTTCAAAAGGTGTGAAAAACAGGAGGAACATGAAGCGGTGTTCAAAAATATGAAGAGCCTGAAAAGGTGTGAAAAATATGAAGTGCTTCAAAAGGTGTCAACAATATGAGGAGCATGAAACGGTCTGAAAAATAGGAGGAGCAAGAAGCGGTGTTGAAAAACAAGAAGAGACGGAAAAGGTGTGAAAAATATGAAGAGCTTCAAAACGTGTCAAAAATATGAGGAGCATGAAACTGTCTGAAAAACAGGAGGAGCATGAAGCGGTGTTGAAAAACATGAAGAGCCTGAAAATGTGTGAAAAATATGAAGAGCTTCAAAAGGTATGAAAATATAAAGAGCTTCAAAAGTTGTCAAAAAAGAGATGAGCATGAAACGGTCTGAAAAATAGGAGCAGCATGAAGCGGTGTTGAAAAACATGAAGAGTCTGAAAAGGTGTGAAAAATATGAAGAGCTTCAAAAGGTGTGAAAAACAGGAGGAACATGAAGCGGTGTTCAAAAATATGAAGAGCCTGAACATGTGTGAAAAATGTGAAGAGCTTCAAAAGATGTCAAAAATATGAGGAGCATGAAACGGTCTGAAAAATATGAGGAGGATGAAGCGGCGTTAAAAAACATGAAGAGCCTGAAAAGAAGGGAAAAATATGAAGAGCTTCAAAAGGTGTGAAAAATATGAAGACCTTCAAAAGGTGTCAAAAATGAGATGAGCATGAAACGGTCGGAAAAATAGGAGGAGCATGAAGCGGTGTTGAAAAACATGAAGAGCCTGAAAACCTGTGAAAAATAGGAAGAGTTTCACAAGGTGTGAAAAATATGAAGAGCTTCAAAAAATGTCAAAAATATGAGGAGCATGAAATGGTCTCAAATATAGGAGAATCATGCAGCGGTGTTGAAAACTATAAACAGCCTGAAAAAGTGAGAAAAATATGAAGAGCTTCAAAAGGTGTCAAAAATATGAGTATCATGAAATGGTCTGAAAAACAGGAGCAGCATGAAACAGTGATCAAAAACATGAAGACATTGAAAAGGTGTGAAAAATATGAAGAGCTTCAAAATGTGTGAAATATATGAGGAGCAAGAAACGGTCTGAAAAATAGGAGAAGCATGAAGTGGTGTTCAAAATCATGTACAGCCTGAAAAGGTGTAAAAAATATGAAGAGCTTCAAAAGGAGTGAAAAATAGGAGGAGCATGAAGCGGTGTTCAAAAACATGAGAAGACTGAAAAGGTGTGAAAAATATGAAGAGCTTCAAAAGGTGAGAAAAATATGAAGAGTTTCAAAAATGTGAAAAATATGAAGAGCTTTAAAAGGTGTGAAAAATATGAACAGCTTCTAAAGGTGTCAAAAAAGAGATGAGCATGAAACGGTCTGAAAAATAGCAGGAGCATGAAGCGGTGTTGAAAATCATGAAGAGCCTGAAAAGGTGTGAAAAACATGAAGAGCTTCAAAAGGTGTGAAAAATATGAAGAGCTTCAAAAGGTGTCAAAATTATGAGGTGCATGAAACAGTCTGAAAAATAGGAGGAGCATGATGCGGTGTTGTAAAACAAGAAGAGACTGAAAAGTTGTGCAAAATTGGAAGAGCTTCATTACGTGTGAAATACATGAGGAGAATGAAACGGTCTGTAAAATAGGAGGAGCATGAAGCGGTTTTGAAAATGATGAAGAGCTTGAAAAGGTGTGAAAAATAAGAAGAACTTCAAAAGATGTGAAAAATATGAGGAGCATGAAAAGGTCTGAAAAACAGGAGCAGCATGAAGCGGTGTTGAAAAACATGAAGAGTCTGAAAAGGTGTGAGAAATATGAAGAGCTTCAAAAGGTGTGAAAAATATGAAGAGCTTCAAAAGGAGTGAAGAATATGAAGAGCTTCAAAAGGTGTCAAAAATGAGATGAGCATGAAACGGTCTGAAAAATAGGAGGAGCATGAAGCGGTGTTGAAAAACATGAAGAGCCTGAAAAGGTGTGAAAAATATGAAGAGCTTCAAAAGGTGTGAAAAATATGAGAAGCATGAAACGATATGAAAAATAGGAGGAGCATGACGCGGTGTTCAGAAACATGAAGAGCCTGAAAAGATGTGAAAAATATGAAGAGCTTCAAAATGTGTCAAAATATGAGGAGCATGAACGGTCTGAAAAATAGGAGGAGCATGAAACGGTGTTCAAAAACATGAAGAGCCTGAAAAATGGGAAAAATATGAAGAGCTTCAAAACGTGTCAAAAATATGAGTAGCATGAAACGGTCTGAAAAATGGGAGGAGCATGAAACCTTGTTCAAAAACATGAAGAGCCTGAAAAGATGTGAAAAATATGAAGAGTTTCAAAAGGTGTGAAATACATGAGAAGCATGAAAGGGTGTGAAAAATGGAGGAGCAAGAAGTGGTGTTGAAAAACATGAAGAGCCTGAAAAGGTGTGAAAAATATGAAGAGCTTCAAAAGGTGTGAAAAATATGAGGAGCATGAAGCGGTGTTCAAAACCCTGAAGAGCCTGAAAAGGTGTGAAAAATAGGAAGAGCTTCAAAAGGTGTGAAAAATATGAAGAGCTTCAAAAGGTGTAAAAATGAGATGAGCATGATACGGTCTGAAAAATAGGAGGGGCATTAAGTGGTGTTGAAAAACATGAAGAGCCTGAAAAGGTGTGAAAAATATGAAGAGCTTCAAAAGGTGTGAAATACTTGAGGAGCATGAAACGGTCTGAATAATAGGAAGATCATGAAGCGTTGTTGAAAAACATGAACAGCCTGAAAATGTGTGAAATATATGAAGAGATTCAAAAGGTTTAAAATATATGAGGAGCATGAAACGGTCTGAAAAATAGAGGCAGCATAAAACGGTGTTCAAAAACATGAAGAGCGTGAAAAGGTGTGAAAAATAGGAAGAGCTTAAAAAGGTGTGAAATGTATGAGGAGCATGAAACGGTCTGAAAATTAGGAGGAGCATGAAGCTGTGTTCAAAAACATGAAGAGCCTGAAAAGGTGTGAAAAACATGAAGAGCTTCAAAAGTTTGAAAAATAGGAGGAGCATGAAGCGGTGTTCAAAAACATGAAGAGCCTGAAAAAGTGTGAAAAATATGAAGAGCTTATAAAATTGTCAAAATTATGAGGAGCATGAAACGGTCTGAAAAATACGAGCAGCATGAAACGGTCTGAAAAATAGGAGGAGCGTGAAGCGGTGTTCAAAAACACGAAGAGCCTGAAAAAGTGTGAAAAGTATGAAGAGCTTCAAAACGTATGAAAAATATGAAGAGCTTCAAAAGGTGTCAAAAAAGAGATGAGCATGAAACGGTCTGAAAAATAGGAGGAGCATGATGCGGTGTTGAAAAACATGAAGAGCCTGAAAAGGTGTGAAAAATATGAAGAGCTTCAAAATGTGTGAAATACATGAGGAGCAAGAAACGATCTGAAAAATAGGAGGAGCATGAAGTGGTGTTCAAAAACATGTACAGCCTGAAAAGGTGTGAAAAATATGAAGAGCTTCAAAAGGTGTGAAAAATAGGAGGAGCATGAAACGGTCTGAAAAATAGGAGGAGCATGAAGTGGTGTTGAAAAACATGAAGAGCCTGAAAAGGTGTGAAAAATATGAAGAGCTTCAAAACGTGTCAAAAATATGAGAAGCATGCAACGTTCTGAAAAATAGGAGGAGTAAGAACCGTTATTGAAATACATGAAGAGCCTGAAAACGTGTGAAGAATGTGAAGAGCTCAAAAGTTTTGATAAAAATGAAGAGCTTCAGAAGGTGTCAAAAATGCGATGAGCATGAAACCGTCGGAAAAATAGGAGGAGCATGAAGTGGTGTTGAAAAACATGAAGAGTCTGAAAAGGTGTGAAAAATATGAAGAGCTTCAAAAGGTGTGAAAAATATGAGGAGCATGAAACGGTCTGAAATATAGGGGGATCATGAAGCGGTTTTGAAAAACATGAAGAGCCTGAAAAGGTGTGAAAAATGTGAAGAGCTTAAAAAGGTGTCAAAATATGAGGAGCATGAAACGGTCTGAAAAATAGGAGGAGCATGAAACGGTGATCAAAAATATGAAGAGCCTGAAAAGTTGTGAAAAATATGAAGAGCTTCAAAAGGTGTGAAAAATATGAGGAGCACGAAACGGTCTGAAAAAGATGAGGAGCATGAAGCGGCGTTGAAAAACATGAAGAGCCTGAACAAGTGTGAAAAATATGAAGAGCTTCAAAAGGTGTCAAAAATATGAGGAACATGAATCGGTCTGAAAAATAAGAGAAGCATGAAGTGATGTTGAAAAACATGTAGAGCCTGAAAAGGTGTGAAAATTATGAAGAGCTTCAAAAGGTGTGAAATACATGAGGAGCATGAAACGGTCTGAAAAATAGGAGGAGCATGAAACGTTGTTCAAAACGAAGAAGAGCCTGAAATGGTGTGAAAAATATGAAGAGCCTCAAAAAGTGTCAAAAATATGAGGAGCATGAAACGGTCTGAAAAAGAGGAGGAGCATGAGCGGAGTTGAAAAACATGAAGAGCCTGAAAAGGTGTGAAAAATATGAAGAGCTTCAAAAGGTGTGAAAAATAGGAGGAGCATGAAGCGGTTTTCAAAAACATGAAGAGCCTGAAAAGGTGTGAAAAATACGAAGAGCTTCAAAAGGTGTCAAAAATATGACGAGCATGAAAGAGTCTGAAAAATAGGAGCAGCATGAAACGGTGTTCAAAAACATGAAGAGCCTGAAAAGCTGTGAAAAATATGAAGAGCTTCAAAAAGTGTGAAAAATAGGAGGAGCATGAAACGGTCTGAAAAATAGGAGTAGCATGAAGCGGTGTTCAAAAACATGAAGATCCTGAAAAGGTGTGAAAAATATAGAGCTTCAAAAGGTGTCAAAGATATGAGGAGCATGAAACGGTCTGAAAAAAAGGAGGAGCATGAAACGGTGTTCCAAAACATGAACAGCCTGAAAAGTTGTGAAAAATATGAAGAGCTTCAAAAGGTGTCAAAAATATGAGGAGCATGAAAAGGTCTGAAAAATAGGAGGAGCATGAAACGGTGTTCCAAAACATGAAGAGCCTGAAAAGGTGTGAAAAATATGAAGAGCATCAAAAGGTGTGAAAAATATGAGGAGAATGAACCGATCTGAAAAATAGGAGGAGCATGAAGCCGTGTTGAAAAACATGAAGAGCCTGAAAACGTGTGAAAAATATGAAGAGCTTCTAAAGGTGTCAAAAATATTAGGACAATGAAACGGTCTGGAAAATAGGAGAAGCATGAAGCCGTGTTGAAAAACATGAAGAGCCTGAAAAGTTGTGAAAAATATGAAGAGCTTCAAAAGGTGTCAAAAATATGAGGAGCATGAAAGGTCTGAAAAATAGGAGGAGCATGAAACGGTGTTCCAAAACATGAAGAGCCTGAAAAGGTGTGAAAAATATGAAGAGTTTCAAAAGGTGTGAATTACATGAGGAGCATGAAACGGTCTGAAAAATAGGAGGAGCATGAAGCGGTGTTGAAAAACTTGAAGAGCCTGAAAAGTTGTGAAAAAAATGAAGAGCTTCAAAAGGTGTGAAAAATATGAGCAGCTTCAAAAGGTGTCAAAAATGAGATGAGCATGAAACGGTCTGATAAATAGGAGGATCATGAAGCGGTGTTGAAAATCATGAAGAGCCTGAAAACGTGTGAAAAATATGAAGAGCTTCAAAAGATATGAAAAACATGAGGAGCTTGAAACGGTCTGAAAAACAGGAGGAGCATGAAGCGGTTTTGAAAAACATGAAGAGCCTGAAAAGGTGTGAAAAATATGAAGAGCTTCAAAAGGTGTGAAAAATATGAGGAGCCTGAAACAGTTTGAAAAATAGGAGGAGCATGAAACAGTGATGAAGAACATGAAGAGCCTGGAAGGGTGTGACAAATATGAAGAGCTTCAAAGGTGTCAAAAATATGAGGAGGATGAAACAATCTGAAAAATAGGAGGAGCATTAAGCGGTGTTCAAAAACATGAAGAGCCTGAAAAGGTGTGAAATATAGGAAGAGCTTCAAAAGGTGTGAAAAATACGAGGAGCATGAAATGGTCTGAAAAATAGGAGGAGCATGAAGCGGTGTTCAAAAACATGAAAAGCCTGAAAAGGTGTGAAATATATGAAGAGCTTAAAAAGCTGTCAAAAATATGAGGAGCATGAAATGGTCTGAAAAATAGGAGAAGCATGAAACGGTGTTGAGAAACATGAAGAGCCTGAAAAGGTGTGAAAAATATGAAGAGCATGAAAAGGTGTGAAAAATATGCGGAGCATGAAACTGTGTTCAAAAACATGAAGAGCCTGAAAAGCTGTGAAAAATATGAAAAGCTTCAAAATGTGTCAAAAATATGATGAGCAAAAAACGGTCTGAAAATTAGGAGGAGCATGAAGCCGTTTTCAAAAACTTGAAGAGCCTGAAATGATGTGAAAAATATGAAGAGCTTCAAAAGGTGTCAAAGATATGAGGAGCATGAAACGGTCTGAAAAATAGGAGGAGCATGATACGGCGTTGAAAAACATAAAGAGCCTGAAAAGGTGTGAAAAATATGAAGAGCTTCAAAATGTGTCAAAAAAATGACGAGCATGATATGTATGAAAAATAGGAGGAGCATGTTACGGTGTTTCAAAAGCATGAAGAGCCTGAAAGTTATGAAAAATATGCAGAGCTTCAAAACGTCTCAAAAACATGAGGAGCATGAAACGGTCTGAAAAATAGGAGGAGCATGAAACGGTGTTCAAAAACATGAAGAGCCTGAAAAGGTGTGAAAAATATGAAGAGCTTCAAAAGGTGTCAAAAATATGAGGACCATGAAACGGTCTGAAAAATAGTAGGAGCATGAAGCGGTGTTGAAAAACATGAAGAGCCTGAAAAGGTGTGAAATATATGAAGAGCTTCAAAAGTTGTAAAAAATATGAGGAGTTTGAAACGGTCTGAAAAATAAGAGGATCTGGTTTCCTCAGTGTGTATGCCCAGAAGTGGAATTGCTGGGTCATATGGCAGTTCTATTTCCAGTTTTTTAAGAAATCTCTACACCGTTTTCCATATCGGCTGTACTATTGTGCATTCCCACCAACAGTATAAGAGGGTTCCCTTTTCTCCACTCCCTCTCCAGCATTTATTGCTTGTAGACTTTTGGATAGCAGCCATCCTGACTGGCATGTAATGGTACCTCATTGTGGTTTTGATTTGCATTTCTCTAATAATGAGTGATGTTGAGCATCTTTTATGTGTTTGTTATCCATCTGTATGTCTTCTTTGGAGAAATGTCTGTTTAGTTCTTTGGCTCATTTTTTATTGGGTCATTTATTTTTCTGGAATTGAGCTGCAGGATTTGCTTGTGTATTTTTGAGATTAATCCTTTGTCTGTTTCTTCATTTGCTATTATTTTCTCCCAATCTGAGGGCTGTCTTTTCACCTTACTTATAGTTTCCTTTGTAGTGCAAAAGCTTTTAAGTTTCATTAGGTCCCATTTGTTTAGTTTTGCTTTTATTTCCAATATTCTGGGAGGTGGGTCATAGAGGATCTTGCTTTGATTTATGTCGGAGAGTGTATTGCCTATCTTCTCCTCTAGGAGTTTTATAGTTTCTGGTCTTACATTTAGATCTTTAATCCATTTTGAGTTTATTTTTGTGTATGGTGTTAGAAAGTGTTCTATTTTCATTCTTTTACAAGTGGTTGACCAGTTTTCCCAGCACCACTTGTTAAAGAGGTTGTCTTTTTTCCATTGCATATCCTTGCCTCCTTTGTCAAAGATAAGGTGTCCATAGGTTCGTCTGAAAGAGACACGTGCACCCCAATGTTCATCGCAGCACTGTTTATAATAGCCAGGACATGGAAGCAACCTAGATGCCCGTCAGCAGATGAATGGATAAGAAAGCTGTGGTACATATACACCATGGAATATTACTCAGCCATTAAAAAGAATTCATTTGAATCAGTCCTAATGAGATGGATGAAGCTGGAGCCCATTATACAGAGTGAAGTAAGCCAGAAAGATAAAGAACATTACAGCATACTGACACATGTATATGGAATTTAGAAAGGTGACAACGATAACCCTATATGCAGAACAGAAAAAGAGACACAGAAATACAGAACAGACTTTTAAACTTTGTGGGAGAATGTGAGGGTGGGATATTTCAAAAGAACAGCATGTATGCTATCTATGGTGAAACAGATCACCAGCCCAGGTAGGATGCACGAGACAAGTGCTCCGGCTTGGTGCACTGGGAAGACCCAGAGGAATCGGGTGGAGAGGGAGGTGGGAGGGGGAATCGGGACTGTGAATACATGTAAATCCATGGCTGATTCATATCAAGGTATGACAAAACCCACTGGAAAAAAAAATAAAAATAATAAAAAAAAAATAACAATAAAAAAAAAAAATAAGAGGAGCCTGAAATGGTCTGAAAAATAGGAGGAGCATGAAGTGGTGTTGAAAAACGTGAAGAGCCTGAAAAGGTGTGAAAAATATGAAGAACTTCAAAAGGTGTCAAAAATATTAGCAGCATGAAACAGTCTGAAAAAAAGGAGGAACATGAAACGGTGTTCAAAAACATGAAGAGCCTGGAGAAGTGTGAAAAATATGAAGAGCTTCAAAAGTTGTCAAAAATATGAGGAGCATGAAACGGTCTGAAAAAAAGGAGGAGCATGAAGCGGTGTTGAAAAACATGAAGAGCCTGAAAAGGTGTGAATAATATGAAGAGCTTCAAAAGGTGTCAAAAATATGAGGAGCATGAAACCGTCTGAAAAATAGTAGGAGCATGAAGCGGTGTTGAAAACATGAAGAGCCTGAAAAGGTGTGAAAAATATGAAGAGGTTCAAAAGGTGTCAAAAATATGAGGAGCATGAAACGGTCTGAAAAATAGGAGGAGCATGAAACGGTCTGAAAAATAGGAGGAGCATGAAGCGGTGTTCAAAAACATGAAGAGCCTGAAAAGGTGTGAAATATATTAAGAGCCTCAAAGGTGTCCAAAAATATGAGGAGCAAGAAACGGTCTGAAAAATAGGAGGAGCTTAAGCGGGTTGAAAAATATGAAGAGCCTGAAAAGATGTGAAAAATATGAAGAGCTTCAAAAGGTGTCAAATATATGAGGAGCATGAAACGGTCTGAAAAATTGGAGAAGCATGAAGTGGTGTTCAAAAAAATGAAGAGCCTGAAAAGGTGCGAAAAATATGAAGAGCTTCAAAAGGTGTCAAAAATATGAGGACCATGAAACGGTCTGAAAAATATGAGGAGCAAGAAACTGTTTTCAAAAACATGAAGAGCCTCAAAAGGTGTGAAAAGTATGAAGAGCTTCAAACTGTGTCAAAAATATGATGAGCATGAAACGGTCTGATAAATAGGAGGAGCATGAAGTGGTGTTGAAAAACATGAAGAGCCTGAAAAAGGTGTGAAACATATGAGGAGCATGAAACGGTCTGAAAAATAGGAGGCGCATGAGACGGTGTTGAAATACATGAAAAGCCTGAAAAGGTGTGAAAAATATGAAGAGCTTCAAAGGATGTCAAAAATATGAGGAGCATGAACATGTCTGAAAAATAGGAAGAGAATGAAGCGGTGTAGAAAAACATGAAAAGCCTGAAAAGGTGTGAAAAATATAAAGAGCTTCAAAAGGTGTGAAAAAGATGAGGAGCATGAAACGGTCTGAAATAAAGGAGGAGAATGAAGTGGTGTTGAAAAACATGAAAAGCCTGAAAAGGTGTGAAAAATATGAAGAGCTTCAAAAGGTGACAAAAATATGAGGAGCATGAAAAGCTCTTAAAAATAGGAGTAGCATGAAGTGGTGTAGAAAAACATGAAGACCCTGAAAAAATGTGAAAAATATGAAGAGCTTCAAAAGGTGTCAAAAATATGAGGAGCTTGAAACGGTCTGAAATATAGGAGGAGCGTGAAAAGGTGTTAAAACATGAAGAGCTTAAAATGGTGTGAAACATATGAGGAGCATGAAAAGGTCTGAAAATAGTAGGAGCATGAAGCGGTGTTGAAAAACATGAAAAGCCTGAAAAGGTGTGAAAAATATGAAGAGCTTCAAAAGGTGACAAAAATATGAAGATCATGAAAAGCTCTTAAAAATAGGAGGAGCATGAAGTGGTGTAGAAACACATGAAGAGCCTGAAAAGGTGTGAAATCTATGGAGAGCTTCAAAATGCCTCAAAAATATGAGGAGCATGAAACGGTCTCAAATAAAGGAGGAGCATGAAGTTGTGTTGAAAAATTTGAAGAGCCTGAAAAGGTGTGAAAAATATGAAGAGCTTCAAAAGGTGTCAAAAATATGAGGAGCATGAAACGGTCTGAAAAATAGGAGGAGCATTAATCGGTGTTCAAAAATATGAAGAGCCTGGAAAGCTGTGAAAAATATGGAGAGCTTCAAAAGGTATCAAAAATATGAGGAGCATGAAACGATCTGAAAAATAGGAGGAGCATGAAGTGGTGTTGAAATACATGAAGAGCCTGAAAAAGGTGTGAAACATATGAGGAGCCTGAAACGGTCTGAAAGAGAGGAGGAGCATGAATCGGTGTTGAAAATCATGAAGAGCCTGAAAAATTGTGAAGAATAAGAAGAGCTTCAAAAGGTGTCAAAAATATGAGGAGCATGAAACGGTTTGAAAAATAGGAGGAGCATGAAACCGTGTTGAAAAATATGAAGACCATTAAAGGGTGTGAAAAACATGAAGAGCTTCAAAAGGTGTCAAAAATATGAGGAGCATGAAACGGTCTGAAAAATAGGAGGAACATGAAACGGTTTGACAAATAGGAGGAGCATGAAACGGTGTTGAAAAACATGAAGAACCTGAAAGGTGTCGAAAATATGAAGAGCTTCAAAATGTGTCAAAAATATGAGGAGCATGAAACGGTTTGAAAAATAGGAGGAGAATGAAACGGTGTTGAAAAACATGAAGAACCTGAAAGGTGTCGAAAATATGAAGAGCTTCAAAATGTGTCAAAAATATGAGGAGCATGAAACGATCTGAATAATCGGAGGAGCATGAAAGCGTGTTGAAAAACATGAAGAGCACGGAAAGGTGTGAAAAATATGAAGAGCTTCAAAAGGTGTCAAAAATATGAGGACCATGAAACGGTTTGAAAAATAGGAGGAGCATGAAGTTGTGTTGAAAAACATGAAGAGCCTGAAATGGTGTGAAATATATGAAGAGCTTCAAAAGGTGTAAAAAATATGAGGAGTTTGAAACGGTCTGAAAAATAAAAGGATCTGGTTTCCTCAGTGTGTATGCCCAGAAGTGGAATTGCTGGGTCATATGGCAGTTCTATTTCCAGTTTTTTAAGAAATCTCTACACCGTTTTCCATAGCGGCTGTACTAGTGTGCATTCCCACCAACAGTATAAGAGGGTTCCCTTTTCTCCACTCCCTCTCCAGCATTTATTGCTTGTAGACTTTTGGATAGCAGCCATCCTGACTGGCATGTAATGGTACCTCATTGTGGTTTTGATTTGCATTTCTCTAACAATGAGTGATGTTGAGCATCTTTTCATGTGTTTGTTATCCATCTGTATGTCTTCTTTGGAGAAATGTCTGTTTAGTTCTTTGGCTCATTTTGTATTGGGTCATTTATTTTTCTGGAATTGAGCTGCAGGATTTGCTTGTATATTTTTGAGATTAATCCTTTGTCTGTTTCTTCATTTGCTATTATTTTCTCCCAATCTGAGGGCTGTCTTTTCACCTTACTTATAGTTTCCTTTGTAGTGCAAAAGCTTTTAAGTTTCATTAGGTCCCATTTGTTTAGTTTTGCTTTTATTTCCAATATTCTGGGAGGTGGGTCATAGAGGACCTTGCTTTGATTTATGTCGGAGAGTGTTTTGCCTATCTTCTCCTCTAGGAGTTTTATAGTTTCTGGTCTTACATTTAGATCTTTAATCCATTTTGAGTTTATTTTTGTGTATGGTGTTAGAAAGTGTTCTATTTTCATTCTTTTACAAGTGGTTGACCAGTTTTCCCAGCACCACTTGTTAAAGAGGTTGTCTTTTTTCCATTGTATATCCTTGCCTCCTTTGTCAAAGATAAGGTGTCCATAAGTTCGACTGAAAGAGACACGTGCACCCCAATGTTCATCGCAGCACTGTTTATAATAGCCAGGACATGGAAGCAACCTAGATGCCCGTCAGCAGATGAATGGATAAGAAAGCTGTGGTACATATACACCATGGAATATTACTCAGCCATTAAAAAGAATTCATTTGAATCAGGCCTAATGAGATGGATGAAGCTGGAGCCCATTATACAGAGTGAAGTAAGCCAGAAAGATAAAGAACATTACAGCATACTGACACATGTATATGGAATTTAGAAAGGTGACAACGATAACCCTATATGCAGAACAGAAAAAGAGACACAGAAATACAGAACAGACTTTTGAACTTTGTGGGAGAATGTGAGGGTGGGATATTTCAAAAGAACAGCATGTATGCTATCTATGGTGAAACAGATGACCAGCCCAGGTAGGATGCACGAGACAAGTGCTCCGGCTTGGTGCACTGGGAAGACCCAGAGGAATCGGGTGGAGAGGGAGGTGGGAGGGGGAATCGGGACTGGGAATACATGTAAATCCATGGCTGATTCATATCAATGTATGACAAAACCGACTGGGAAAAAAAATGAAAATAATAAAAAAAAAATAAAAAAAATAACAATAAAAAAAAATAAGAGGAGCATGAAACGGTGTTCAAAAACATGAAGAGCCTGAAAAGGTGTGTAAATTATGAAGAGCTTCAACAGGTGTCAAATATATGAGGAGCATAAAACGGTTTGAAAAAAAGGAGGAGCATGAAATGGTGTTGAAAAACATGAAGAGCCTAAAAAGGTGTGAAAAATATGAAGAGCTTCAAAAGGTTTCAAAAATATGAGAGGCATGAACGGTCTGAAATGTAGGGGGAGCATGAAGCGGTGTAGAAAAACATGAAGAGCCTGAAAAGGTGTGGAAATTATGAAGAGCTTCAAAAGGTGTCAAATATATGAGGAGCATAAAACGGTCTGAAAAAAAGGAGGAGCATGAAATTGTGTTGAAAAACATGAAGAGCCTGAAAAGGTGTGATAAATATGAAGAGTTTCAAAACGTGTCAAAAAGATGAGGAGCATGAAACGGTCTGAAAAATAGGAGGAGCATGAAGCGGTGTTGAAAAATATGAAGAGCCTGAAAAGGTGTGAAAAATATGAAGAGCTTCAAAAGGTGTCAAAAATATGAGGAGCATGAAACGCTCTGAAATATAGGAGGAGCATGAAGTGGTGTTGAAAATCATGAAGAGCCTGTAAGGTGTGAAAAATATGAAGAATTTCAAAAGGTGTCAAAGATATAAGGAGCATGAAACGGACTGAAAAATAGGAGGAGCATGAAGTGGTGTTGAAAAACGTGAAGAGCCTGAAAAGGTGTGAAAAATATGAAGAACTTCAAAAGGTGTCAAAAATATGAGCAGCATGAAACGGTCTGAAAAACAGGAGGAGCATGAAACGGTGTTCAAAAACATGAAGAGCCTGGAGAAGTGTGAAAAATATGAAGAGCTTCAAAAGGCGTCAAAAATATGAGGAGCATGAAACGGTCTGAAAAAAAGGAGGAGCATGAAGCGGTGTTGAAAAACATGAAGAGCCTGAAAAGGTGTGAATAATATGAAGAGCTTCAAAAGGTGTCAAAAATATGAGGAGCATGAAACCGTCTGAAAAATAGTAGGAGCATGAAGCAGTGTTGAAAACATGAAGAGCCTGAAAAGGTGTGAAAAATATGAAGAGGTTCAAAAGGTGTCAAAAATATGAGGAGCATGAAACGGTCTGAAAAATAGGAGGAGCATGAATCGGTGTTCAAAAACATGAAGAGCCAGAAAAGCTGTGAAATATATGAAGAGCCTCAAAGGTGTCAAAAATATGAGGAGCCAGAAACGCTCTGAAAAATAGGAGGAGCTTAAGCGGGTTGAAAAATATGAAGAGCCTGAAAAGATGTGAAAATTATGAAGAGCTTCAAAAGGTGTCATATATATGAGGAGCATGAAACGGTCTGAAAAATTGGAGAAGCATGAAGTGGTGTTGAAAAATATGAAGAGCCTGAAAAGGTGCGAAAAATATGAAGAGCTTCAAATGGTGTCAAAAATATAAAGAGCATTAAACGGTCTGAAATATAGGAGGAGCATGAAAAGGTGTTAAAAAACATGAAGAGCTTCAAAAGGTGTGAAACATATGAGGAGCATGAAACGGTCTGAAAATAGGATGATCATGAAACGGTGTTCAAAAACATGAAGAGCCTGGAAAGGTGTGAAAAATATGAAGAGCTTCAAAAAGTGTCAAAAATATGAGGAGCATGAAACGGTCTGAAAAATAGGAGGAGCATGAAGTGGAGTTGAGAAACATGAAGAGCCTGAAAAAGTTGTGAAGCATATGAGGAGAATGAAACGGTCTGAAAAATAGGAGGAGCATGAAGTGGTGTAGAAAAACATGAAGACCATGAAAAAGTGTGAAAAATATGAAGAGCTTCAAAAGGTGTCAAAAATATGAGGACCATGAAATGGTCTGAAAAATATGAGGAGCAAGAAACTGTTTTCAAAAACATGAAGAGCCTCAAAAGGTGTGAAAAGTAGGAAGAGCTTCAAACTGTGTCAAAAATATGATGAGCATGATACGGTCTGAAAAATAGGAGGACCATGAAGTGGTGTTGAAAAACATGAAGAGCCTGAAAAAGGTGTGAAACATATGAGGAGCATGAAACGGTCTGAAAAATAGGAGGCGCATGAGACGGTGTTGAAATACCTGAAAAGCCTGAAAAGGTGTGAAAAATATGAAGAGCTTCAAAGGATGTCAAAAATATGAGGAGCATGAAAATGTCTGAAAAATAGGAAGAGAATGAAGCAGTGTAGAAAAACATGAAAAGCCTGAAAAGGTGTGAAAAATATGAAGAACTTCAAAAGGTGTCAAAAATATGAGGAGCATGAAACGGTCTGAAAAATAGGAGGAGCATGAAGTGGTGTTGAGAAACATGAAGAGCCTGAAAAAGTTGTGAAACATATGAGGAGAATGAAACGGTCTGAAAAATAAGAGGAGCATGAAGTGGTGTAGAAAAATATGAAGACCCTGAAAAAATGTGAAAAATATGAAGAGCTTCATAAGGTGTCAAAAATATGAGGAGCTTGAAACGGTCTGAAATATAGGAGGAGCGTGAAAAGGTGTTAAAAAACATGAAGAGCTTCAAAAGGTGTCAAAAATATGAGGAGCAAGAAACGGTCTGAAAAATAGGAGGAACATGAAACGGTTTGACAAATAGGAGGAGCATGAAACGGTGTTGAAAAACATGAAGAACCTGAAAGGTGTCGAAAATATGAAGAGCTTCAAAATGTGTCAAAAATATGAGGAGCATGAAACGGTTTGAAAAATAGGAGGAGCATGAAACGGTGTTGAAAAACATGAAGAACCTGAAAGGTGTCGAAAATATGAAGAGCTTCAAAATGTGTCAAAAATATGAGGAGCATGAAACGATCTGAATAATCGGAGGAGCATGAAAGCGTGTTGAAAAACATGAAGAGCACGGAAAGGTGTGAAAAATATGAAGAGCTTCAAAACGTGTCAAAAAGATGAGGAGCATGAAACGGTCTGAAAAATAGGAGGAGCATGAAGCGGTGTTGAAAAATATGAAGAGCCTGAAAAGGTGTGAAAAATCTGAAGAGCTTCAAAAGGTGTCAAATATATGAGGAGCATGAAACGGTGTGAAAATTAGGAGGAGCATGAAGTGGTGTTGAAAATCATGAAGAGCCTGTAAGGTGTGAAAAATATGAAGAACTTCAAAAGGTGTCAAAAATATAAGGAGCATGAAACGGACTGAAAAATAGGAGGAGCATGAAGTGGTGTTGAAAAACGTGAAGAGCCTGAAAAGGTGTGAAAAATATGAAGAACTTCAAAAGGTGTCAAAAATATGAGCAGCATGAAACGGTCTGAAAAACAGGAGGAGCATGAAAGGGTGTTCAAAAACATGAAGAGCCTGGAGAAGTGTGAAAAATATGAAGAGCTTCAAAAGGCGTCAAAAATATGAGGAGCATGAAACGGTCTGAAAAATAGGAGGAGCATGAAGTGGTGTTGAGAAACATGAAGAGTCTGAAAAAGTTGTGAAACATATGAGGAGAATGAAAAGGTCTGAAAAATAGGAGGAGCATGAAGTGGTGTAGAAAAACATGAAGACCCTGATAAATGTGAAAAATATGAAGAGCTTCAAAAGGAGTCAAAAATATGAGGAGCTTGAAACGGTCTGAAATATAGGAGGAGCGTGAAATGTGTTAAAAAACATGAAGAGCTTAAAAAGGTGTGAAACATATGAGGAGCATGAAAAGGTCTGAAAAATAGTAGGAGCATGAAGCGGTGTTGAAAAACATGAAAAGCCTGAAAAGGTGTGAAATATATGAAGAGCTTCAAAAGGTGACAAAAATATGAGGAGCATGAATAGCTCTGAAAAATAGGAGGAGCAAGAAGCGGTGTAGAAAAACATGAAGAGCCTGAAAAGGTGTGAAATCTATGAAGAGCTTCAAAAGGTGTCAAAAATATGAGGAGCATGAAACGGTCTCAAATAAAGGAGGAGCATGAAGTTGTGTTGAAAAATATGTAGAGCCTGAAAAGGTGTGAAAAATATGAAGAGCTTCAAAAGGTGTCAAAAATATGAGGAGCAAGAAACGGTCTGAAAAATAGGAGGAGCATTAATCGGTGTTCAAAAATATGAAGAGCCTGGAAAGCTGTGAAAAATATGAAGAGCTTCAAAAGGTGTCAAAAATATGAGGAGCAAGAAACGGTCTGAAAAATAGGAGGAGCATTAATCGGTGTTCAAAAATATGAAGAGCCTGGAAAGGTGTGAAAAATATGAAGAGCTTCAAAAGGTGTCAAACATATGAGGAGCATGAAACCGTCTGAAAAATAGGAGGAGCATGAAACCTTGTTGAAAAATATGAAGAGCCTGAAAAGGTGTGAAAAATATGAAGAGCTTCAAAAGGTGTCAAAATATGAGGAGCATGAAACGGTCTGAAAAATAGGAGGAGCATGAAACTGTGTTGAAAACATGAAGAGCCTGAAAAGTTGTTAGAAATATGACGAGCTTCAAAAGATATCCAAAATATGAGGCGCATGAAACGGTCTGAAAAATATGAGGAGAATAAAGCGGTGTTGAAAAACATGAAGAGCCTGAAAAGCTGTGAAAAATATGAAGAGCTTCAAAAGGTGTCAAAAATATGAGGAGCATGAAACGGTCTGAAAAATAGGAGGAGCAGAAGCAAATTTGAAAAACATGAAGAGCCTGAAAAGGTGTGATAATTATGAAGCGCTTCAAAAGGTGTCAAAATTATGGGGAGCATTAAACGGTCTGAAAAATAGGAGGAGCATGAAAACGTGTTGTAAAATATGAAGAGCCTGAAAAGGTGTGAAAAATATGAAGAGCTTCAAAAGGTTTCAAAATATGAGAAGCATGAAACGGTCTGAAAAATAGGAGGAGCATGAAAAGGTCTGAAAAATAGGAGGAGCATGAAATGGTGTTCAAAAACATGAAGAGCATGAAAAGGTGTGAAAAATGTGAAGAGCTTCAAAAGGTGACAAAAACATGAGGACCATGAAACGGTCTGAAAAATAGGAGGAGCATGAAGCGGTGTTGAAAAACATGAAGAGCCTGAAAAGGTGTGAAATATATGAAGAGCTTCAAAAGGTGTAAAAAATATGAGGAGCTTGAAACGGTCTGAAAAATAAGAGGATCTGGTTTCCTCAGTGTGTATGCCCAGAAGTGGGATTGCTGGGTCATATGGCAGTTCTATTTCCAGTTTTTTAAGAAATCTCCACACTGTTTTCCATAGCGGCTGTACTAGTGTGCATTCCCACCAACAGTGTAAGAGGGTTCCCTTTTCTCCACACCATCTCCAGCATTTATTGCTTGTAGACTTCTGGATAGCAGCCATCCTGACTGGCATATAATGGTACCTCATTGTGGTTTTGATTTGCATTTCTCTAATTATGAGTGATGTTGAGCATCTTTTCATGTGTTTGTTATCCATCTGTATGTCTTCTTTGGAGAAATGTCTGTTTAGTTCTTTGGCTCATTTTGTATTGGGTCATTTATTTTTCTGGAATTGAGCTGCAGGATTTGCTTGTATATTTTTGAGATTAATCCTTTGTCTGTTTCTTCATTTGCTATTATTTTCTCCCAATCTGAGGGCTGTCTTTTCACCTTACTTATAGTTTCCTTTGTAGTGCAAAAGCTTTTAAGTTTCATTAGGTCCCATTTGTTTAGTTTTGCTTTTATTTCCAATATTCTGGGAGGTGGGTCATAGAGGATCTTGCTTTGATTTATGTCGGAGAGTGTTTTGCCTATCTTCTCCTCTAGGAGTTTTATAGTTTCTGGTCTTACATTTAGATCTTTAATCCATTTTGAGTTTATTTTTGTGTATGGTGTTAGAAAGTGTTCTATTTTCATTCTTTTACAAGTGGTTGACCAGTTTTCCCAGCACCACTTGTTAAAGAGGTTGTCTTTTTTCCATTGTATATCCTTGCCTCCTTTGTCAAAGATAAGGTGTCCATAGGTTCGTCTGAAAGAGACACGTGCACCCCAATGTTCATCGCAGCACTATTTATAATAGCCAGGACATGGAAGCAACCTAGATGCCCGTCAGCAGATGAATGGATAAGAAAGCTGTGGTACATATACACCATGGAATATTACTCAGCCATTAAAAAATTCACTTGAATCAGGCCTAATGAGATGGATGAAGCTGGAGCCCATTATACAGAGTGAAGTAAGCCAGAAAGATAAAGAACATTAGAGCATGCTGACACATGTATATGGAATTTAGAAAGGTGATAACGATAACCCTATATGCAGAACAGAAAAATAGACACAGAAATACAGAACAGACTTTTGAACTTTGTGGGAGAATGTGAGGGTGGGATATTTCAAATGAACAGCATGTATGCTATCTATGGTGAAACAGATCACCAGCCCAGGTAGGATGCACGAGACAAGTGCTCCGGCTTGGTGCACTGGGAAGACGGAGAGGAATCGGGTGGACAGGGAGGTGGGAGGGGGGATTGGAATTGGGAATACATGTAAATCCATGGCTGATTCATATCAATGTATGACAAAACCGACTGGGAAAGAAAAAATAAAAATAATTAAAAAAAATTTAAAAAAAAAAAACAATAAAAAAAAAATAAGAGGAGCATGAAATGGTGTTCAAAAACATGAAGAGCCTGAAGAGGTGTGGAAATTATGAAGAGCTTCAACAGGTGTCAAATATATGAGGAGCATAAAATGGTTTGAAAAAAAGGAGGAGCATGAAATGGTGTTGAAAAACATGAAGAGCCTAAAACGGTGTGAAAAATATGAAGAGCTTCAAAAGGTTTCAAAAATATGAGAGGCATGAACGGTCTGAAATGTAGGGGGAGCATGAAGCGGTGTAGAAAAACATGAAGAGCCTGAAAAGGTGTGGAAATAATGAAGAGCTTCAAAAGGTGTCAAATATATGAGGAGCATAAAACGGTCTGAAAAAAAGGAGGAGCATGAAATTGTGTTGAAAAACATGAAGAGCCTGAAAAGGTGTGATAAATATGAAGAGTTTCAAAACGTGTCAAAAAGATGAGGAGCATGAAACGGTCTGAAAAACAGGAGGAGCATGAAACGGTGTTCAAAAACATGAAGAGCCTGGAGAAGTGTGAAAAATATGAAGAGCTTCAAAAGGCGTCAAAAATATGAGGAGCATGAAACGGCCTGAAAAAAAGGAGGAGCATGAAGCGGTGTTGAAAAACATGAAGAGCCTGAAAACGTGTGAATAATATGAAGAGCTTCAAAAGGTGTCAAAAATATGAGGAGCATGAAACCGTCTGAAAAATAGTAGGAGCATGAAGCGGTGTTGAAAACATGAAGAGCCTGAAAAGGTGTGAAAAATATGAAGAGGTTCAAAAGGTGTCAAAAATATGAGGACCATGAAACGGTCTGAAAAATAGGAGGAGCATGAAATGGTGTTCAAAAACATGAAGACCTGAAATGGTGTGAAAAATATGAAGAGCTTCAAACGGTGCCAAAAATATGAGGAGCATCAAACGGTCTGAAAAAAGGAGGAGCATGAAGCGGTGTTGAAAAACATGAAGAGACTGAAAAGTTGTGAAAAATATGAAGAGCTTCAAAAGGTTTCAAAATATGAGAAGCATGAAACGGTCTGAAAAATAGGAGGAGCATGAAAAGGTCTGAAAAATAGGAGGAGCATGAAGCGGTGTTGAAAACATGAAGAGTCTGAAAAGGTGTGAAAAATATGAAGAGCTTTAAAGGTGTCAAAAATATGAGGAGCATGAAACGGTCTGAAAAATAGGAGGAGCATGAAGCGGTGTTGAAAAACATGAAGAGCCTGAAAAGGTGTGTAAAATATGAAGAGCTTCATTATATGTGAAAAACATGAAGAGCTTCAAAAGGTGACAAAAATGAGATGAGCATGAAACGGTCTGACAAATAGGAGGAGCAATAAGCGGTGTTGAAAAACATGAAGAGCCTGAAAAGGTGTGAAATATATGAAGAGCTTCAAAAGGTGTAAAAAATATGAGGAGCTTGAAACGGTCTGAAAAATAAGAGGATCTGGTTTCCTCAGTGTGTATGCCCAGAAGTGGGATTGCTGGGTCATATGGCAGTTCTATTTCCAGTTTTTTAAGAAATCTCCACACTGTTTTCCATAGCGGCTGTATTAGTGTGCATTCCCACCAACAGTGTAAGAGGGTTCCCTTTTCTCCACACCATCTCCAGCATTTATTGCTTGTAGACTTCTGGATAGCAGCCATCCTGACTGGCATATAATGGTACCTCATTGTGGTTTTGATTTGCATTTCTCTAATTATGAGTGATGTTGAGCATCTTTTCATGTGTTTGTTATCCATCTGTATGTCTTCTTTGGAGAAATGTCTGTTTAGTTCTTTGGCTCATTTTGTATTGGGTCATTTATTTTTCTGGAATTGAGCTGCAGGATTTGCTTGTATATTTTTGAGATTAATCCTTTGTCTGTTTCTTCATTTGCTATTATTTTCTCCCAATCTGAGGGCTGTCTTTTCACCTTACTTATAGTTTCCTTTGTAGTGCAAAAGCTTTTAAGTTTCATTAGGTCCCATTTGTTTAGTTTTGCTTTTATTTCCAATATTCTGGGAGGTGGGTCATAGAGGATCTTGCTTTGATTTATGTCGGAGAGTGTTTTGCCTATCTTCTCCTCTAGGAGTTTTATAGTTTCTGGTCTTACATTTAGATCTTTAATCCATTTTGAGTTTATTTTTGTGTATGGTGTTAGAAAGTGTTCTATTTTCATTCTTTTACAAGTGGTTGACCAGTTTTCCCAGCACCACTTGTTAAAGAGGTTGTCTTTTTTCCATTGTATATCCTTGCCTCCTTTGTCAAAGATAAGGTGTCCATAGGTTCGTCTGAAAGAGACACGTGCACCCCAATGTTCATCACAGCACTATTTATAATAGCCAGGACATGGAAGCAACCTAGATGCCCGTCAGCAGATGAATGGATAAGAAAGCTGTGGTACATATACACCATGGAATATTACTCAGCCATTAAAAAATTCACTTGAATCAGGCCTAATGAGATGGATGAAGCTGGAGCCCATTATACAGAGTGAAGTAAGCCAGAAAGATAAAGAACATTAGAGCATGCTGACACATGTATATGGAATTTAGAAAGGTGATAACGATAACCCTATATGCAGAACAGAAAAATAGACACAGAAATACAGAACAGACTTTTGAACTTTGTGGGAGAATGTGAGGGTGGGATATTTCAAATGAACAGCATGTATGCTATCTATGGTGAAACAGATCACCAGCCCAGGTAGGATGCACGAGACAAGTGCTCCGGCTTGGTGCACTGGGAAGACGGAGAGGAATCGGGTGGACAGGGAGGTGGGAGGGGGGATTGGAATTGGGAATACATGTAAATCCATGGCTGATTCATATCAATGTATGACAAAACCGACTGGGAAAGAAAAAATAAAAATAATTAAAAAAAATTTAAAAAAAAAAACAATAAAAAAAAAAATAAGAGGAGCATGAAATGGTGTTCAAAAACATGAAGAGCCTGAAGAGGTGTGGAAATTATGAAGAGCTTCAACAGGTGTCAAATATATGAGGATCATAAAACGGTTTGAAAAAAAGGAGGAGCATGAAATGGTGTTGAAAAACATGAAGAGCCTAAAACGGTGTGAAAAATATGAAGAGCTTCAAAAGGTTTCAAAAATATGAGAGGCATGAACGGTCTGAAATGTAGGGGGAGCATGAAGCGGTGTAGAAAAACATGAAGAGCCTGAAAAGGTGTGGAAATAATGAAGAGCTTCAAAAGGTGTCAAATATATGAGGAGCATAAAACGGTCTGAAAAAAAGGAGGAGCATGAAATTGTGTTGAAAAACATGAAGAGCCTGAAAAGGTGTGATAAATATGAAGAGTTTCAAAACGTGTCAAAAAGATGAGGAGCATGAAACGGTCTGAAAAACAGGAGGAGCATGAAACGGTGTTCAAAAACATGAAGAGCCTGGAGAAGTGTGAAAAATATGAAGAGCTTCAAAAGGCGTCAAAAATATGAGGAGCATGAAACGGCCTGAAAAAAAGGAGGAGCATGAAGCGGTGTTGAAAAACATGAAGAGCCTGAAAACGTGTGAATAATATGAAGAGCTTCAAAAGGTGTCAAAAATATGAGGAGCATGAAACCGTCTGAAAAATAGTAGGAGCATGAAGCGGTGTTGAAAACATGAAGAGCCTGAAAAGGTGTGAAAAATATGAAGAGGTTCAAAAGGTGTCAAAAATATGAGGACCATGAAACGTTCTGAAAAATAGGAGGAGCATGAAATGGTGTTCAAAAACATGAAGACCTGAAAAGGTGTGAAAAATATGAAGAGCTTCAAAAGGTGCCAAAAATATGAGGAGCATCAAACGGTCTGAAAAAAGGAGGAGCATGAAGCGGTGTTGAAAAACATGAAGAGACTGAAAAGTTGTGAAAAATATGAAGAGCTTCAAAAGGTTTCAAAATATGAGAAGCATGAAACGGTCTGAAAAATAGGAGGAGCATGAAAAGGTCTGAAAAATAGGAGGAGCATGAAGCGGTGTTGAAAACATGAAGAGTCTGAAAAGGTGTGAAAAATATGAAGAGCTTTAAAGGTGTCAAAAATATGAGGAGCATGAAACGGTCTGAAAAATAGGAGGAGCATGAAGCGGTGTTGAAAAACATGAAGAGCCTGAAAAGGTGTGTAAAATATGAAGAGCTTCATTATATGTGAAAAACATGAAGAGCTTCAAAAGTTGTCAAAAATGAGATGAGCATGAAACGGTCTGACAAATAGGAGGAGCAATAAGCGGTGTTGAAAAATATGAAGAGCCTGAAAATGTGTAAAAAATATGAAGAGCTTCTAAATGTGTCAAAAATATGAAGAGCTTCAAAAGGTGTCAAAAATGAGATGAGCATTAAACGGTGTGAAAAAAATGAGGAGAATGAAGTGGTGTTGGAAATCATGAAGAGTCTGAAAAGGTGTGAAATATATGAGGAGCTTCAAAAGGTGTCAAAAATATGAGGGTCATGAAACGGTCTGAAAATTAGGAGGAGCATGAAGCGGTGTTGAAAAACATGAAGAGCCTGAAAAGTTGTCAAAAATATGAAGAGCCTCTAAAGGGGTCAAAAGTAGAGGAGCTTCAAAAGGTGTCAAAAATGAGATGAGCATGAAATGGTGTGAAAATAGGAGGAGCATGAAGCCGTTTTGAAAATCATGAAGAGCCTGAAAAGGTGTGAAAAATAAGAAGAGCTTCAAAAGTTGTCAAAAATATGAGGAGCATGAAACGGTCTGAAAAAGAGGAGGAGCATGAAGCGGTGTTGAAAACCATGAAGAGCCTGAAAAGGTGTGAAAAATATGAAGAGCTTCTAAAGGAGTCAAATATATGAGGACCATGAAACGGTCTGAAAAATAGGAGGAGCATGAAGTGGTGTTCAAAAACATGAAGAGCCTCAAAGGTGTCAAAAATATGAAGAGCTTCAAAAGGTGTGAAAAATAGGAGGAGCATGAAACGGACTGAAATATAGGAGGAGCATGAAGTGGTGTTCAAAAACATGAAGAGCCTCAAAGGTGTCAAAAATATGAAGAGCTTCAAAAGTTGTCAAAAATATGAGGAGCATGAAACGGTCTGAAAAATAGGACGAGCATGAAGTGATTGTGAAAAACATGAAGAGCCTGAAAAGCTGTGCAAAATATGAAGAGCTTCAAAAGGTGTGAAAAATATGAAGAACTTCAAAAGGTGTGAAATACATGAGGAACATTAAATGGTCTGAAAAGTAGGAGGAGCATGAAGAGGTGGTGAAAAACATGAAGAGCCTGAGAAAGGTGTAAAAGATATGAAGAGCTTCAAAAGGTGTGAAAAATATGAGGTTCATGAAACGGTATGAAAAATATGAGGAGCATGAAGCGGTCTGAAAAAGAGGAGGAGCATGAAGCGGTGTTGAAAAACATGAGGAGCCTGAAAAGGTGTGAAAAATATGAAGAGCTTCAAAAGGTGTGAAAAATATGAGGTGCATGACACGGTCTGAAAAATAGGAGGAGCATGAAACGGTGATCAAAAGCATGAAGATGCTGAAAATGTGTGAAAAATATGAAGAGCTTCAAAAGGTGTGAAATACATGAGGAGCATGAAACTCTGAAACAGAGGAGGAGCATGAAGCCGTGTTCAAAAACATGAAGAGCCTAAAAAGTTGTGAAAAATATGAAAAGCTTCAAAAGGTGTCAAAAATGAGGTGAGCATGAAACGGTCTGTAAAATAGGAGGATCATGAAACGGTGTTGAAAAACATGAAGAGCCTGAAAAGGTGTGAAAAATATGAAGAGCTTCAAAAGGCTTCAAAAATATGAGGAGAATGAAACGGTCTGAAAAATAGGAGGAGCATGAAGTGGTGTAGAAAAACATGAAGACCCTGATAAATGTGAAAAATATGAAGAGCTTCAAAAGGTGTCAAAAATATGAGGAGCTTGAAACGGTCTGAAATATAGGAGGAGCGTGAAAGGTGTTAAAAAACATGAAGAGCTTAAAAAGGTGTGAAACATATGAGGAGCATGAAAAGGTCTGAAAAATAGTAGGAGCATGAAGCGGTGTTGAAAAACATGAAAAGCCTGAAAAGGTGTGAAATATATGAAGAGCTTCAAAAGGTGACAAAAATATGAGGAGCATGAATAGCTCTGAAAAATAGGAGGAGCAAGAAGCGGTGTAGAAAAACATGAAGAGCCTGAAAAGGTGTGAAATCTATGGAGAGCTTCAAAAGGTGTCAAAAATATGAGGATCATGAAACGGTCTCAAATAAAGGAGGAGCATGAAGTTGTGTTGAAAAATATGTAGAGCCTGAAAAGGTGTGAAAAATATGAAGAGCTTCAAAAGGTGTCAAAAATATGAGGAGCAAGAAACGGTCTGAAAAATAGGAGGAGCATTAATCGGTGTTCAAAAATATGAAGAGCCTGGAAAGCTGTGAAAAATATGAAGAGCTTCAAAAGGTGTCAAAAATATGAGGAGCAAGAAACGGTCTGAAAAATAGGAGGAGCATTAATCGGTGTTCAAAAATATGAAGAGCCTGGAAAGGTGTGAAAAATATGAAGAGCTTCAAAAGGTGTCAAAAATATGAGGAGCATGAAACCGTCTGAAAAATAGGAGGAGCATGAAACCTTGTTGAAAAATATGAAGAGCCTGAAAAGGTGTGAAAAATATGAAGAGCTTCAAAAGGTGTCAAAATATGAGGAGCATGAAACGGTCTGAAAAAATAGAGGAGCATGAAACGGTGTTCAAAAACATGAGGAGCCTGAAAAATTGTGAAAAATATGAAGAGTTTCAAAAGATGTCAAAAATATGAGGAGCATGAAACGGTCTGAAAAATATGAGGAGCATGAAACGGTGTTCAAAAACATGAAAACCCTGAAAAGGTGTGAAATATATGAAGAGCTTCAAAAGGTGTCAATAATATGAGGAGCATGAAACGGTCTGAAAAATATGAGGAGCATGAAACGGTGTTCAAAAACATGAAAACCCTGAAAAGGTGTGAAATATATGAAGAGCTTCAAAAGATGTCAAAAATAGGAGGAGCATGAAGCGGTGTTCAAAAATATGAAGAGCATGAAAAGGTGTGAAAAATATGAAGAGCTTCAAAAGTTGTCAAAAATATGAGGAGCATGACAAGGTCAGAAATATAGGAGGAGCATGAAGTGGTGTTGAAAACATGAAGAACCTGAAAAGTTGTGAAAAATATGAAGAGCTTCAAAAGGTGTCAAATATATGAGGAGCATGAAACGGTCTGAAAAATAGGAGGAGCATGAAACGTTGTTCAAAAACATGAAGAGCCTGAAAAGGTTTGAAAAATGTGAAGAGCTTGAAAAGGTGTCAAAAATATGAGGGGCATGAAACGGTCTGAAAAAGAGGATGAGCAAGAAACGGTGTTGAAAAACATGAAGAGCCTGAAAATGTGTGAAAAATATGAAGAGCTTCAAAAGGAGTCAAAATATGAGGCGCATGAAACGGTCTGAAAAATAGGAGGAGCATGAAACTGTGTTGAAAACATGAAGAGCCTGAAAAGTTGTTAGAAATATGACGAGCTTCAAAAGATATCCAAAATATGAGGCGCATGAAACGGTCTGAAAAATATGAGGAGAATAAAGCGGTGTTGAAAAACATGAAGAGCCTGAAAAGCTGTGAAAAATATGAAGAGCTTCAAAAGGTGTCAAAAATATGAGGAGCATGAAACGGTCTGAAAAATAGGAGGAGCAGAAGCAAATTTGAAAAACATGAAGAGCCTGAAAAGGTGTGATAATTATGAAGCGCTTCAAAAGGTGTCAAAATTATGGGGAGCATTAAACGGTCTGAAAAATAGGAGGAGCATGAAAAATTGTTGTAAAATATGAATAGCCTGAAAAGGTGTGAAAAATATGAAGAGCTTCAAAAAGTGACAAAAACATGAGGACCATGAAACGGTCTGAAAAATAGGAGGAGCATGAAGCGGTGTTGAAAAACATGAAGAGCCTGAAAAGGTGTGAAATATATGAAGAGCTTCAAAAGGTGTAAAAAATATGAGGAGCTTGAAACGGTCTGAAAAATAAGAGGATCTGGTTTCCTCAGTGTGTATGCCCAGAAGTGGGATTGCTGGGTCATATGGCAGTTCTATTTCCAGTTTTTTAAGAAATCTCCACACTGTTTTCCATAGCGGCTGTACTAGTGTGCATTCCCACCAACAGTGTAAGAGGGTTCCCTTTTCTCCACACCATCTCCAGCATTTATTGCTTGTAGACTTCTGGATAGCAGCCATCCTGACTGGCATATAATGGTACCTCATTGTGGTTTTGATTTGCATTTCTCTAATAATGAGTGATGTTGAGCATCTTTTCATGTGTTTGTTATCCATCTGTATGTCGTCTTTGGAGAAATGTCTGTTTAGTTCTTTGGCTCATTTTGTATTGGGTCATTTATTTTTCTGGAATTGAGCTGCAGGATTTGCTTGTATATTTTTGAGATTAATCCTTTGTCTGTTTCTTCATTTGCTATTATTTTCTCCCAATCTGAGTGCTGTCTTTTCACCTTACTTATAGTTTCCTTTGTAGTGCAAAAGCTTTTAAGTTTCATTAGGTCCCATTTGTTTAGTTTTGCTTTTATTTCCAATATTCTGGGAGGTGGGTCATAGAGGATCTTGCTTTGATTTATGTCGGAGAGTGTATTGCCTATCTTCTCCTCTAGGAGTTTTATAGTTTCTGGTCTTACATTTAGATCTTTAATCCATTTTGAGTTTATTTTTGTGTATGGTGTTAGAAAGTGTTCTATTTTCATTCTTTTACAAGTGGTTGACCAGTTTTCCCAGCACCACTTGTTAAAGAGGTTGTCTTTTTTCCATTGTATATCCTTGCCTCCTTTGTCAAAGATAAGGTGTCCATAGGTTCGTCTGAAAGAGACACGTGCACCCCAATGTTCATCGCAGCACTATTTATAATAGCCAGGACATGGAAGCAACCTAGATGCCCGTCAGCAGATGAATGGATAAGAAAGCTGTGGTACATATACACCATGGAATATTACTCAGCCATTAAAAAATTCACTTGAATCAGTCCTAATGAGATGGATGAAGCTGGAGCCCATTATACAGAGTGAAGTAAGCCAGAAAGATAAAGAACATTAGAGCATGCTGACACATGTATATGGAATTTAGAAAGGTGATAACGATAACCCTATATGCAGAACAGAAAAATAGACACAGAAATACAGAACAGACTTTTGAACTTTGTGGGAGAATGTGAGGGTGGGATATTTCAAATGAACAGCATGTATGCTATCTATGGTGAAACAGATCACCAGCCCAGGTAGGATGCACGAGACAAGTGCTCCGGCTTGGTGCACTGGGAAGACGGAGAGGAATCGGGTGGAGAGGGAGGTGGGAGGGGGGATTGGAATTGGGAATACATGTAAATCCATGGCTGATTCATATCAATGTATGACAAAACCGACTGGGAAAGAAAAAATAAAAATAATTAAAAAAAATTTAAAAAAAAAACAATAAAAAAAAAAATAAGAGGAGCATGAAATGGTGTTCAAAAACATGAAGAGCCTGAAGAGGTGTGGAAATTATGAAGAGCTTCAAAAGGTGTCAAATATATGAGGAGCATAAAACGGTTTGAAAAAAAGGAGGAGCATGAAATGGTGTTGAAAAACATGAAGAGCCTAAAAAGGTGTGAAAAATATGAAGAGCTTCAAAAGGTTTCAAAAATATGAGAGGCATGAACGGTCTGAAATGTAGGGGGAGCATGAAGCGGTGTAGAAAAACATGAAGAGCCTGAAAAGGTGTGGAAATTATGAAGAGCTTCAAAAGGTGTCAAATATATGAGGAGCATAAAACGGTCTGAAAAAAAGGAGGAGCATGAAATTGTGTTGAAAAACATGAATAGCCTGAGAAGGTGTGATAAATATGAAGAGTTTCAAAACGTGTCAAAAAGATGAGGAGCATGAAATGGTCTGAAAAACAAGAGGAGCATGAAACGGTGTTCAAAAACATGAAGAGCCTGGAGAAGTGTGAAAAATATGAAGAGCTTCAAAAGGCGTCAAAAATATGAGGAGCATGAAACGGCCTGAAAAAAAGGAGGAGCATGAAGCGGTGTTGAAAAACATGAAGAGACTGAAAACGTGTGAATAATATGAAGAGCTTCAAAAGGTGTCAAAAATATGAGGAGCATGAAACCGTCTGAAAAATAGTAGGAGCATGAAGCGGTGTTGAAAACATGAAGAGCCTGAAAAGGTGTGAAAAATATGAAGAGGTTCAAAAGGTGTCAAAAATATGAGGACCATGAAACGGTCTGAAAAATAGGAGGAGCATGAAATGGTGTTCAAAAACATGAAGACCTGAAAAGGTGTGAAAAATATGAAGAGCTTCAAAAGGTGCCAAAAATATGAGGAGCATCAAACGGTCTGAAAAAAGGAGGAGCATGAAGCGGTGTTGAAAAACATGAAGAGACTGAAAAGTTGTGAAAAATATGAAGAGCTTCAAAAGGTTTCAAAATATGAGAAGCATGAAACGGTCTGAAAAATAGGAGGAGCATGAAAAGGTCTGAAAAATAGGAGGAGCATGAAGCGGTGTTGAAAACATGAAGAGTCTGAAAAGGTGTGAAAAATATGAAGAGCTTTAAAGGTGTCAAAAATATGAGGAGCATGAAACGGTCTGAAAAATAGGAGGAGCATGAAGCGGTGTTGAAAAACATGAAGAGCCTGAAAAGGTGTGTAAAATATGAAGAGCTTCATTATATGTGAAAAACATGAAGAGCTTCAAAAGTTGTCAAAAATGAGATGAGCATGAAACGGTCTGACAAATAGGAGGAGCAATAAGCGGTGTTGAAAAATATGAAGAGCCTGAAAATGTGTAAAAAATATGAAGAGCTTCTAAATGTGTAAAAAATATGAAGAGCTTCAAAAGTTGTCAAAAATATGAGGAGCATGAAACGGTCTGAAAAAGAGGAGGAGCATGAAGCGGTGTTGAAAACCATGAAGAGCCTGAAAAGGTGTGAAAAATATGAAGAGCTTCTAAAGGAGTCAAATATATGAGGACCATGAAACGGTCTGAAAAATAGGAGGAGCATGAAGTGGTGTTCAAAAACATGAAGAGCCTCAAAGGTGTCAAAAATATGAAGAGCTTCAAAAGGTGTGAAAAATAGGAGGAGCATGAAACGGACTGAAATATAGGAGGAGCATAAAGTGGTGTTCAAAAACATGAAGAGCCTCAAAGGTGTCAAAAATATGAAGAGCTTCAAAAGTTGTCAAAAATATGAGGAGCATGAAACGGTCTGAAAAATAGGACGAGCATGAAGTGATTGTGAAAAACATGAAGAGCCTGAAAAGCTGTGCAAAATATGAAGAGCTTCAAAAGGTGTGAAATACATGAGGAGCATGAAACGGTCTGAAAAATAGGACGAGCATGAAGCGGTGTTCACAAACATGAAGAGCATGAAAAGGTGTGAAAAATATGAAGAGCTTCAAAATGTGTCAAATATATGAGGAGCATGAAATGGTCTGAAAAATAGGAGGAGCATGAAGCGGTGTGGAAAAACATGAAGAGCCTGAAAAGGTGTGAAAAATATGAAGAGCATCAAAAGGTGTCAAAATTATGAGGAGCATGAAAGGGTCTGAAAAATAGGAGGAGCATGAAGCGGTGTTGAAAAACATGAAGAGCCTGAAAAGGTGTGAAAAATATGAAGAGTTTCAAAATGGGTCAAAAATATGAGGATCATGAAACGGTCTGAAAAATAGGAGAAGCAAGAAGTGGTGTTGAAAAACATGAAGAGCCTGAAAACGTGTGAAAAATATGAAGAGCTTCAAAAGGTGTGAAAAATATGAAGAGTTTCAAAAGGTGATAAAAATGAGATGAGCATGAAACGGTCTGAAAAATATGAGGAGCATGAAGCGGTAATGGAAATCATGAAGAGTCTGAAAAGCTGTGAAATATATTAAGAGCTTCAAAAGGTGTCAAAAATATGAGGAGCATGAAACGGTCTGAAAAATAGGAGGAGCATGAAGCGATGTTGAAAAACATGAAGAACCTGAAAAGGTGTGAAAAATATGAAGAGCTTCAAAAGGTGTCAAAACTATGAGGAGTATGAAACGGTCTGAAAAATAGGAGGAGCACGAAAAGTTGTTCAAATGCATGAAGAGCCTGAAAAGGTGTGAAAAATATGAAGAGCTTCAAAAGGTGTAAAATACATGAGGAACATGATACGGTCTGAAAAATAGGAGGAGCATGAAGCTCTGTTCAAAAACATGAAGAGCCTGAAAAGTTGTGAAAAATATGAAAAGCTTCAAAAGTTGTCAAAAATATGAGGAGCATGAAACATTCTGAAAAATAGTAGGATGATGAAGCGGTGTTCAAAATCATGAAGAGGCTGAAAAGGTGTGAAAAATATGAAGAGCTTCAAAACGTGTGAAATACATGAGGAGCATGAAACGGTCTGAAAAATAGGAGGAGCATCAAGCGGTGTTCAAAAACATGAAGAGCCTGAAAAGGTGTGAAAAATATGAAGAGCTTCAAAAGGTGTGAAAAATAGGAGGAGCATGGAACGGACTGAAATATAGGAGGAGCATGAAGCGGTGTTCAAAAACATGAAGAGCCTGAAAAGGTGTGAAAAATATGAAGAGCTTCAAAATGTGTCAAAAAAACGACGAGCATGAAACCCCCTTAAAAATAGGAGGATGAAGCGGTGTTCAAAAACATGAAGAGCCTGAAAAGGTGTGAAAAATATGAAGAGCTTCAAAATGTGTCAAAAAAACGACGAGCATGAAACCCCCTTAAAAATAGGAGGATGAAGCGGTGTTCAAAAACATGAAGAGCCTGAAAATTTGTGCAAAATATGAAGAGCTTCAAAAGGAGTGAAATACATGAGGAGCATGTAAAGGTGTTCAAAAACATGCAGAGACTTAAAAGGTGTGATAAATATGAAGAGCTTCAAAAAGTGCCAAAAATTAGATTAGCATGAAAGGGTCCGAAAAATAGGAGGAGCCTGAAGAGGTGTTGAAAAACAGGAAGAGCCTGAAAAAGTGTGAAAAATATGAAGTGCTTCAAAAATATGAAAATTATGAAGA
The DNA here is from genome assembly GCF_033118175.1 of Dama dama. Lineage (NCBI taxonomy): Eukaryota > Metazoa > Chordata > Mammalia > Artiodactyla > Cervidae > Dama > Dama dama. The sequence continues at coordinate 9,095,197 of NC_083706.1, read as the reverse complement.
GCTTCAAAAGGTGTGAAAAAAATGAAGAGCTTCAAAAGATGTCAAAAATGAGATGAGCATGAAACGGTCTGAAAAATAGGAGGAGCATGAAGTGTTGTTGAAAAACATGAAGAGCCTGAAAAGGTGTGAATAATATGAAGAGCTTCAAAAGGTGTCAAAAATATGCGGAGCTTGAAACGGTCTGAAAAATAGGAGGATCATGAAGCGGTGTTGAAAAACATGAAGAGCCTGAAAAGGTGTGAAAAATATGAAGAGCTTCAAAAGGTGTCAAAAGTATGAGGAGCATGAAATGGTCTGAAAAATAGGACGAGCATAAGCGGTGTTCAAAAACATGAACATCCTGAAAAGGTGTGAAAAATATGAAGACCTTCAAAAGGTGTGAAAAATATGAAGAGCTTCAAAAGGTGTCAAAAATTAGATTAGCATGAAAGGGTGTGAAAAATAGAAGGAGCATGAAGTGGTGTTGAAAAACATCAAGAGCCTGAAAAGGTGTGAAATATATGAACAGCTTCAAAAGGGGTGAAAAATATGAAGAGCTTCAAAAGGTGTCAAAAATATGGGGAGCATGAAACGGTCTGAAAAATAGGAGGAGCATGAAGTGATGTTCAAAAACATGAAGAGCCTCAAAATGAGTGAGAAATATGAAAAGCTTCAAAAGGTGTCAAAAATATAGGAGCATGAAACGGTCTGCAAAATAGGAGGAGCATAAAGCGGTGTTGAAAAACATGAAGAGCCTGAAAATGTGTGAAAAATATGAAGACCTTCAAAAGGTGTGAAAAATATGAGGAGCATGAAACATTCTGAAAAATAGGAGGAGCATGAAGCGGTGTTGAAAAACATGAAGAGCCTGAAAATGTGTGAAAAATATGAAGAGCTTCAAAATGTGTCAAAAATATGGGGAGCATGAAACGGTCTGAAAAATAGGAGGAGCATGAAACGGTGTTGAAAAACATGAAGAGCCTGAAAAGGTGTGAAAAATATGAAGAGCTTCAAAAGGTCTGAATTATATGAGGAGCATGAAAAGTTCTGAAAAATAGGAGGACCATGAAGCGGTGTTCAAAAACATGAAGAACCTGAAAAGGTGTGAAAAATATGAAGAGCTTCAAAAGGTGTCAAAAATGAGATGAGCATGAAATGGTCTGAATAATAGGAGGAGCATGAAGCGGTGTTGAAAAATATGAAGAGCTTCAAAAGGTGTGAAAAATATGAAGAGCTTCAAAAGCTGTCAAACATTCGAGGAGCATGAAACGGTCTGAAAAATACGAGGAGCATGAAGCGTTGTTCAAAAAAGTGAAGAGCCTGAAAAGGTTAGAAAAATATGAAGAGCTTCAAAGGTGTGAAAAATATGAAGAGCTTCAAAAGGTGTCAAAAATGAGATGAGCATCAAACGGTCTGAAAAATAGGAGGAGCATGAAGTGGTGTTGAAAAAAAAGAAGAGCCTGTTAAGGTGTGAAATATATGAAGAGCTTCAAAAATGTGAAAAATATGAAGAGCTTCAAAAGGTTTGAAAAATATGAAGAGCTTGAAAAGGTGTCAAAAATGAGATGAGCATGAAACGGTCTGAAAAATAGGAGGAGCATGAAATGCTGTTGAAAATCATGAAGAGAATGAAAAGGTGTCAAAAATATGAAGAGCTTCAAAAGGTGTCAAAAATATGAGGAGCATGAAACGGCCTGAAAAATAGGAGGAGCATAAAGCGGTGTTCAAAAACATGAAGTGCCTGAAAAGGTGTGAAAAATTAGAAGAGCTTCAAAAGGTGTCAAAAATATAAGGATCATGAAATGGTCTGAAAAATAGAAGGAGGATGAAGCGGTGTTCAAAAACATGAAGAGCTGAAAAGGTGTGAAAAATAGAAAAGCCTCAAAACGTGTCAAAAATATGAGGAGCATGAAACGGTCTGAACAATAGCAGGAGCATGAAGCGGTGTTGAAACACATGAAGAGTCTGAAAACGTGTGAAAATATGAAGAGCTTCAAGAATATAAAAAATATGAAGCGCTTCAAAAGGTGTGACAAATATGAAGAGCTTCACAAGGTGTCAAAAATGAGATGAGCATGAAACGGTCTGAAAAATAGGAGGAGCATGAAGCGGTGTTGAAAACGATGAAGAGCCTGAAAACGTGTGAAAAATATGAAGAGATTCAAAAGGTGTGAAATAAATGAGGAGGATTAAACGGTCTGAAAAATATGAGGAGCATGAAGCTGTGTTGAAAAACATGAAGAGCCTGAAAACGTGTGAAAAATATTAAGAGCTTCAAAAGGTGTGAAAAATTGACGAGCTTCAAAAGGTGTCAAAAATTACATGAGCATGATACGGTCTGAAAAATAGGAGGAGCATGAAGCGGTGTTCAAAAACATGAAGAGCTTGAAAAGTTGTGAAAAATATGCAAAGCTTCAAAAGGTGTCAAAAATGAGAGGAGCATGAAACGGTCTGAAAAATAGGAGGAGCATGAAGTCGTGTTCAAAAATATGAAGAGCCTGAAAAGGTGTGAAAAATATGAAGAGCGTCAAAAGGTGTGAAAAATATGAGGAGCATGATACGGTCTGAAAATTAGGAGGAGCGTGAAGTGGTGTTCAAAAACATGAAGAGCCTGAAAAGGTGTGAAAAATATGAAGAGCTTCAAAAGGTGTCAAAAATGAGATGAGCATGAAACGGTCTGAAAAATAGAGGTGCATGAAGCGTTGTTGAAAAACATGAAGAGCCGGAAAAGGTGTGAAAAATATGAAGAGTTTCTAAAGGTTTCAAAAATATGAGGAGCATGAATGGTCTGAAAAATAGGAGGAGCATGAACTGGTGTTGAAAAACATGAAGAGCCTGAAAAGGTGGGAAAAATATGAAGAGCTTCAAAAGGTGTGAAAAATATGAGGAGCATGAAACGGTCTGAAAAATAGGAGGAGGATGAAACGGTAATCAAAAACATGAAGAGCCTGAAAAGGTGTGAAAAATATGAAGAGCTTCAAACGGTGTGAAATACATGAGGAGCATGAAACGGTCTGAAAAATAGGAGGAGCATGAAGCGGTGTTCGAAAACATGAAGAGCCTGAAAAGGTGTGAAAAATATGAAGAGCTTCAAAAGGTTTCAAATATATGAGAAGCATGAAACGGTCTGAAAAGTAGGCGGAGCATGAAGTGGTTTTCAAAAACATGAAGAGCCTGAATAGGTGTGAAAAATATGAAGAGCTTCAAAGGTGTCAAAAATATGAGGAGCATGAAACGATCTGAAAAATAGGAGGAGCATGAAGCGGTGTTCAAAAACATGAAGAGCCTGAAAAGGTGTGAAAAATATGAAGAGCTTCAAAAGGTGTCAAAAATGAGATGAGCATGAAACGGTCTGAAAAATAGGAGGAGCCTGAAGCGGTGATGAAAATCATGAAGAGCCTGAAAAGGTGAGAAAAATATGAAGAGCTTCAAAATGTGTGAAAAATATGAGGAGCTTCAAAAGGTGTAAAAAATATGAAGAGCTTCAAAAGTGTCAAAAATTAGATGAGCATGAAAAGGTCTAAAAAATAGGAGGAGCAACAAGTAGTGTTGAAAAAAATGAAGAGCCTGAAAAGGTGTGAAAAATATGAAGAGCTTCAAAATGTGTGAAAAATATGAGGAGCATGATACGGTCTGAAAAATAGGAGGAGCATGAAGCAGTGTTCAAAAACATGAATAGCCTGAATAGGTGTGTAAAGAAATGCAAAGCTTCAAAAGGTGTCAAAAATGAGAGGAGCATGAAACGGTCTGAAAATAGGAGGAGCATGAAGCGGTGTTCAAAAATATGAAGAGCCTGAAAAGTTGTGAAATATATGAAGAGCTTCAAAAGGTGTCAAAAATATGAGGAGCATGAAACGGTCTGAAAAATAGGAGGAACATGAAGCGGTGTTCAAAAGAACATGAAAAGCCTGAAAAGGTGTGAGAAATATGAAGAGCTTCAAAAGGTGTCAAAAATTTGAGGAGCATGAAACGTTCTGAAAAATAGGACGAGCATGAAGCAGTGTTGAAAAACATGAAGAGCCTGAAAATGTGTGAAATATATGAAGAGCTTCAAAAGCTGTCAAAAAGATGAGGAGCATGAAACGCTCTGAAAAATAGGAGGAGCATGAAATGGTGTTGAAAAAAATGAAGAACCTGAAAGGGTGTGAAATATATGAAGAGCTTCAAAAGCTGTCAAAAATATGAGGAGCATGAAACGCTCTGAAAAATAGGAGGAGCATGAAGCGGTGTTGAAAAACATGAAGAGCCGGAAAAGGTGTGAAAAATATGAAGAGTTTCTAAAGGTTTCAAAAATATGAGGAGCATGAATGGTCTGAAAAATAGGAGGAGCATGAACTGGTGTTGAAAAACATGAAGAGCCTGAAAAGGTGGGAAAAATATGAAGAGCTTCAAAAGGTGTGAAAAATATGAGGAGCATGAAACGGTCTGAAAAATAGGAGGAGGATGAAACGGTAATCAAAAACATGAAGAGCCTGAAAAGGTGTGAAAAATATGAAGAGCTTCAAACGGTGTGAAATTCATCAGGAGCATGAAACGGTCTGAAAAATAGGAGGAGCATGAAGCGGTGTTCAAAAACATGAAGAGCCTGAAAAGTTGTGAATAATATGAAAAGCTTCAAATGGTGTCAAAATTGAGATGAGCATGAAACGGATGAAAAATAGGAGAAGCATGAAGTGGTGTGGAAAAACATGAAGAGCCTGAAAAGGTGTGAAAAATATGAAGAGCTTCAAAAGGTGTGAAATACATGAGGAGCATGAAACTCTCTGAAAAATAGGAGGAGCATGAAGTGCTGTTCAAAAACATGAAGAGCCTGAAAAGGTGAGAAAAATATGAAGAGCTTCAAAAGGTGTGAAAAATATGAGGAGCATGATACGGTCGAAAAAATAGGAGGAGCATGAAGCAGAGTTCAAAAACATGAAGAGCCTGAAAAGGTGTGAAAAATATGAAGAGCCTCAAAACGTGTCAAAATATTAGGAGTATGAAACGGTATGATAAATAGAAGGAGCATGAAGCGGTGTTGAAAAACATGAAGAGTCTGAAATTGTGTGAAAAATATGAAGAGCTTCAAAAAGGTGAAAAATATGAAGAGCTTCAAAAGTTGTCAAAAATTAGATGAGTATGAAACGGTCTAAAAAATAGGAGGAGTAACAAATAGTGTTGAAAAAAATGAAGAGCATGAAAAGGTGTGAGAAATATGAACGGCTTCAAAAGGTGTGAAAAATATGAGGAGCCTGAAACGGTCTGAAAAAAAGGAGGAGCATGAAGTGGTGTTGAAAAACATGAAGAGCCTGAAAAGGTGTGAAAAATATGAAGACCTTCAAAAGGTGTCAAAAATATGAGGAGCATGAAACGGTCTGAAAAATAGGAGGAGCATGAAATGCTGTTCAAAAACATGAAGAGCCTGAAAAGGTGTGGAAAATATGAAGAGCTTCAAAAGGTGTCAAAAATATGAGGAGCATGAAACGGTCTGAAAAATAGGAGGAGCATGAAGTGCTGTTCAAAAACATGAAGAGCCTGAAAAGGTGTGAAAAATATGAAGAGCTACAAAAGGTGTGAAAAATATGAGGAGCATGATACGGTAGAAAAAATAGGAGGAGCATGAAGCTGTGTTCAAAAACATGAAGAGCCTGAAAAGGTGTGAAAAATATGAAGAGCCTCAAAACGTGTCAAAAATATGAGAAGTATGAAACGGTATGATAAATAGCAGGAGCATGAAGCGGTTTTGAAAAACATGAAGGGTCTGAAATCGTGTGAAAAATATGAAGAGCTTCAAAAATGTGAAAAATATGAAGAGCTTCAAAAGGTGTAGAAAATATGAAGTGCCTCAAAATGTGTCAAAAATTAGATGAGTATGAAAAGTTCTAAAAAATAGGAGGAGCAACAAGTAGTGTTGAAAAAAATGAAGAGCCTGAAAAGGTGTGAAAAATATGAAGACCTTCAAAAGGTGTCAAAAATATGAGGAGCATGAAACTTTCTAAAAAATAGGACGAGCAAGAAGCAGTGATAAAAAACATGAAGAGCCTGAAAAGGTGTGAAAAATATGAAGAGTTTCTAAAGGTGTCAAAAATATGAGGAGCATGATACCGTTTGAAAAAAGGAGGAGCATGAAGCGGTGTTGAAAAACATGAAGAGTGTGAAAACGTGTGAAAATATGAAGAGCTTCAAAAATATTAAAAATATGAAGAGCTTCAACAGTTGTGAAAAATATGAAGAGATTAAAAAGGTGTCAAAAATGAGATGAGCTTGAAACGGTCTGAAAAATAGAAGGAGCATGAAGCGGTGTTGAAAATCATGAACAGACTGAACAGGTGTGAACAATATGAAAAGCTTCAAAAGGTGTCAAAAATGAGATGAGCATTAAACGGTCTGAAAAATAGGAATAACATGAAACGGTGTTGAATATCATGAAGAGCCTGAAATAATGTGAAAAATATAAAGAGCTGCAAAAGGTGTCAAAAATATGAGGAGCATGAAACGGTCTGATAAATAGGTGGAGCATGAAGCTGTGTTCAAAAACATGAAGAGCCTGAAAAGGTGTGAAAAATATGAAGAGCTTCAAAAGGTGTGAAAAATATGAGGAGCATGAAACGGTCTGAAAAATAGAAGCAGCATGAAACGGTGTTGAAAAATATGAAGAGCCTGAAAACGTGTGAAAAATATGAAGAGCTTCAAAAGGTGTGAAAAATATAAAGAGCTTCAAAGGTGACAAAAATGAGATGAGCATGAAACGGTCTGAAAATCAGGAGGATCATGAAGCGGTGTTCAAAAACATGAAGAGCCTGAAAAGGTGTGAAAAATATGAAGAGCTCAAAAAGTGTCAAAAATATGAGGAGCATGAAACGATCTGAAAAATACGAGGATCATGAAGCAGTGTTCAAAAACATGAAGAGCCTGAAAAGGTGAGAAAAATTTGAAGAGATTCAAAAGGTGTGAAATATATGAGGAGAATGAAACGGTCTGAAAAATAGGAGGATCATGAAGCGGTTTTCAGAAACATGAAGAGCATGAAAAGGTGTGAAAAATATGAAGAGCTTCAAAAGGTGTGAAATATATGAGGAGAATGAAACGGTCTGAAAAATAGGAGGATCATGAAGCGGTTTTCAGAAACATGAAGAGCATGAAAAGGTGTGAAAAACAGGAAGAGTTTCAAAAGGTGTCATAAATATGAGGAGCATGAAACGGTCTGAAAAATAGGAGGAGCATGAAACGGTGATCAAAAACATGAAGAGCCTGAAAAGGTGTGAAAAATATGAAGAGCTTCAAAAGGTGTGAAATACATGAGGAGCATGAAACTCTCTGAAAAATAGGAGGAGCATGAAGCGGTTTTCAAAAACATGAAGAGCCTGAAAATGTGTGAAAAATATGAAGAGCTTCAAAAGGTGTCAAAAATGAGATGAGCATGAAACGGTCTGAAAAATATGAGGAGCCTGAAACGGTGTTGAAAGACATGAAGAGCCTGAAAAGTTGTGAAAAATATGAAAAGCTTCAAAAGGTGTCAAAAATGAGATGAGCATGAAACGGTCTGAAAAATAGGAGGAGCATGAAGCGGTGTTGAAAAATGAAGAGCCTGAAAAGGTGTGAAAAATATGAAGAGCCTCAAAACGTGTCAAAATATTAGGAGTATGAAATGGTATGATAAATAGAAGGAGCATGAAGCGGTGTTGAAAAACATGAAGAGTCTGAAATTGTGTGAAAAATATGAAGAGATTCAAAAAGGTGAAAAATATGAAGAGCTTCAAAAGTTGTCAAAAATTAGATGAGTATGAAACGGTCTAAAAAATAGGAGGAGTAACAAATAGTGTTGAAAAAAATGAAGAGCATGAAAAGGTGTGAGAAATATGAACGGCTTCAAAAGGTGTGAAAAATATGAGGAGCCTGAAACGGTCTGAAAAAAAGGAGGAGCATGAAGTGGTGTTGAAAAACATGAAGAGCCTGAAAAGGTGTGAAAAATATGAAGACCTTCAAAAGGTGTCAAAAATATGAGGAGCATGAAATGGTCTGAAAAATCGGAGGAGCATGAAGCGGTGTTCAAAAACATGAAGAGCCTGAAAAGGTGTGGAAAATATGAAGAGCTTCAAAAGGTGTCAAAAATATGAGGAGCATGAAACGGTCTGAAAAATAGGAGGAGCATGAAGTGCTGTTCAAAAACATGAAGAGCCTGAAAAGGTGTGAAAAATATGAAGAGCTTCAAAAGGAGTGAAAAATATGAGGAGCATGATACGGTAGAAAAAATAGGAGGAGCATGAAGCAGTGTTCAAAAACATGAAGAGCCTGAAAAGGTGTGAAAAATATGAAGAGCCTCAAAACGTGTCAAAAATATGAGAAGTATGAAACGGTATGATAAATAGCAGGAGCATGAAGCGGTTTTGAAAAACATGAAGGGTCTGAAATCGTGTGAAAAATATGAAGAGCTTCAAAAATGTGAAAAATATGAAGAGCTTCAAAAGGTGTAAAAAATATGAAGTGCCTCAAAATGTGTCAAAAATTAGATGAGTATGAAAAGTTCTAAAAAATAGGAGGAGCAACAAGTAGTGTTGAAAAAAATGAAGAGCCTGAAAAGGTGTGAAAAATATGAAGACCTTCAAAAGGTGTCAAAAATATGAGGAGCATGAAACTTTCTAAAAAATAGGACGAGCATGAAGCAGTGATAAAAAACATGAAGAGCCTGAAAAGGTGTGAAAAATATGAAGAGTTTCTAAAGGTGTCAAAAATATGAGGAGCATGATACCGTTTGAAAAAAGGAGGAGCATGAAGCGGTGTTGAAAAACATGAAGAGTGTGAAAACGTGTGAAAATATGAAGAGCTTCAAAAATATTAAAAATATGAAGAGCTTCAACAGTTGTGAAAAATATGAAGAGATTAAAAAGGTGTCAAAAATGAGATGAGCTTGAAACGGTCTGAAAAATAGAAGGAGCATGAAGCGGTGTTGAAAATCATGAACAGACTGAACAGGTGTGAACAATATGAAAAGCTTCAAAAGGTGTCAAAAATGAGATGAGCATTAAACGGTCTGAAAAATAGGAATAACATGAAACGGTGTTGAATATCATGAAGAGCCTGAAATAATGTGAAAAATATAAAGAGCTGCAAAAGGTGTCAAAAATATGAGGAGCATGAAACGGTCTGATAAATAGGTGGAGCATGAAGCTGTGTTCAAAAACATGAAGAGCCTGAAAAGGTGTGAAAAATATGAAGAGCTTCAAAAGGTGTGAAAAATATGAGGAGCATGAAACGGTCTGAAAAATAGAAGCAGCATGAAACGGTGTTGAAAAATATGAAGAGCCTGAAAACGTGTGAAAAATATGAAGAGCTTCAAAAGGTGTGAAAAATATAAAGAGCTTCAAAGGTGACAAAAATGAGATGAGCATGAAACGGTCTGAAAATCAGGAGGATCATGAAGCGGTGTTCAAAAACATGAAGAGCCTGAAAAGGTGTGAAAAATATGAAGAGCTCAAAAAGTGTCAAAAATATGAGGAGCATGAAACGATCTGAAAAATACGAGGATCATGAAGCAGTGTTCAAAAACATGAAGAGCCTGAAAAGGTGGGAAAAATATGAAGAGATTCAAAAGGTGTGAAATATATGAGGAGAATGAAACGGTCTGAAAAATAGGAGGATCATGAAGCGGTTTTCAGAAACATGAAGAGCATGAAAAGGTGTGAAAAATATGAAGAGCTTCAAAAGGTGTGAAATATATGAGGAGAATGAAACGGTCTGAAAAATAGGAGGATCATGAAGCGGTTTTCAGAAACATGAAGAGCATGAAAAGGTGTGAAAAACAGGAAGAGTTTCAAAAGGTGTCATAAATATGAGGAGCATGAAACGGTCTGAAAAATAGGAGGAGCATGAAACGGTGATCAAAAACATGAAGAGCCTGAAAAGGTGTGAAAAATATGAAGAGCTTCAAAAGGTGTGAAATACATGAGGAGCATGAAACTCTCTGAAAAATAGGAGGAGCATGAAGCGGTTTTCAAAAACATGAAGAGCCTGAAAATGTGTGAAAAATATGAAGAGCTTCAAAAGGTGTCAAAAATGAGATGAGCATGAAACGGTCTGAAAAATATGAGGAGCCTGAAACGGTGTTGAAAGACATGAAGAGCCTGAAAAGTTGTGAAAAATATGAAAAGCTTCAAAAGGTGTCAAAAATGAGATGAGCATGAAACGGTCTGAAAAATAGGAGGAGCATGAAGCGGTGTTGAAAAATGAAGAGCCTGAAAGGGTGTGAAAAATATGAAGAGCCTCAAAACGTGTCAAAATATTAGGAGTATGAAATGGTATGATAAATAGAAGGAGCATGAAGCGGTGTTGAAAAACATGAAGAGTCTGAAATTGTGTGAAAAATATGAAGAGCTTCAAAAAGGTGAAAAATATGAAGAGCTTCAAAAGTTGTCAAAAATTAGATGAGTATGAAACGGTCTAAAAAATAGGAGGAGTAACAAATAGTGTTGAAAAAAATGAAGAGCATGAAAAGGTGTGAGAAATATGAACGGCTTCAAAAGGTGTGAAAAATATGAGGAGCCTGAAACGGTCTGAAAAAAAGGAGGAGCATGAAGTGGTGTTGAAAAACATGAAGAGCCTGAAAAGGTGTGAAAAATATGAAGACCTTCAAAAGGTGTCAAAAATATGAGGAGCATGAAATGGTCTGAAAAATCGGAGGAGCATGAAGCGGTGTTGAAAAACATGAAGAGCCTGAAAAGGTGTGGAAAATATGAAGAGCTTCAAAAGGTGTCAAAAATATGAGGAGCATGAAACGGTCTGAAAAATAGGAGGAGCATGAAGTGCTGTTCAAAAACATGAAGAGCCTGAAAAGGTGTGAAAAATATGAAGAGCTTCAAAAGGAGTGAAAAATATGAGGAGCATGATACGGTAGAAAAAATAGGAGGAGCATGAAGCAGTGTTCAAAAACATGAAGAGCCTGAAAAGGTGTGAAAAATATGAAGAGCCTCAAAACGTGTCAAAAATATGAGAAGTATGAAACGGTATGATAAATAGCAGGAGCATGAAGCGGTTTTGAAAAACATGAAGGGTCTGAAATCGTGTGAAAAATATGAAGAGCTTCAAAAATGTGAAAAATATGAAGAGCTTCAAAAGGTGTAGAAAATATGAAGTGCCTCAAAATGTGTCAAAAATTAGATGAGTATGAAAAGTTCTAAAAAATAGGAGGAGCAACAAGTAGTGTTGAAAAAAATGAAGAGCCTGAAAAGGTGTGAAAAATATGAAGACCTTCAAAAGGTGTCAAAAATATGAGGAGCATGAAACTTTCTAAAAAATAGGACGAGCAAGAAGCAGTGATAAAAAACATGAAGAGCCTGAAAAGGTGTGAAAAATATGAAGAGTTTCTAAAGGTGTCAAAAATATGAGGAGCATGATACCGTTTGAAAAAAGGAGGAGCATGAAGCGGTGTTGAAAAACATGAAGAGTGTGAAAACGTGTGAAAATATGAAGAGCTTCAAAAATATTAAAAATATGAAGAGCTTCAACAGTTGTGAAAAATATGAAGAGATTAAAAAGGTGTCAAAAATGAGATGAGCTTGAAACGGTCTGAAAAATAGAAGGAGCATGAAGCGGTGTTGAAAATCATGAACAGACTGAACAGGTGTGAACAATATGAAAAGCTTCAAAAGGTGTCAAAAATGAGATGAGCATTAAACGGTCTGAAAAATAGGAATAACATGAAACGGTGTTGAATATCATGAAGAGCCTGAAATAATGTGAAAAATATAAAGAGCTGCAAAAGGTGTCAAAAATATGAGGAGCATGAAACGGTCTGATAAATAGGTGGAGCATGAAGCTGTGTTCAAAAACATGAAGAGCCTGAAAAGGTGTGAAAAATATGAAGAGCTTCAAAAGGTGTGAAAAATATGAGGAGCATGAAACGGTCTGAAAAATAGAAGCAGCATGAAACGGTGTTGAAAAATATGAAGAGCCTGAAAACGTGTGAAAAATATGAAGAGCTTCAAAAGGTGTGAAAAATATAAAGAGCTTCAAAGGTGACAAAAATGAGATGAGCATGAAACGGTCTGAAAATCAGGAGGATCATGAAGCGGTGTTCAAAAACATGAAGAGCCTGAAAAGGTGTGAAAAATATGAAGAGCTCAAAAAGTGTCAAAAATATGAGGAGCATGAAACGATCTGAAAAATACGAGGATCATGAAGCAGTGTTCAAAAACATGAAGAGCCTGAAAAGGTGGGAAAAATATGAAGAGATTCAAAAGGTGTGAAATATATGAGGAGAATGAAACGGTCTGAAAAATAGGAGGATCATGAAGCGGTTTTCAGAAACATGAAGAGCATGAAAAGGTGTGAAAAATATGAAGAGCTTCAAAAGGTGTGAAATATATGAGGAGAATGAAACGGTCTGAAAAATAGGAGGATCATGAAGCGGTTTTCAGAAACATGAAGAGCATGAAAAGGTGTGAAAAACAGGAAGAGTTTCAAAAGGTGTCATAAATATGAGGAGCATGAAACGGTCTGAAAAATAGGAGGAGCATGAAACTGTGATCAAAAACATGAAGAGCCTGAAAAGGTGTGAAAAATATGAAGAGCTTCAAAAGGTGTGAAATACATGAGGAGCATGAAACTCTCTGAAAAATAGGAGGAGCATGAAGCGGTTTTCAAAAACATGAAGAGCCTGAAAATGTGTGAAAAATATGAAGAGCTTCAAAAGGTGTCAAAAATGAGATGAGCATGAAACGGTCTGAAAAATATGAGGAGCCTGAAACGGTGTTGAAAGACATGAAGAGCCTGAAAAGTTGTGAAAAATATGAAAAGCTTCAAAAGGTGTCAAAAATGAGATGAGCATGAAACGGTCTGAAAAATAGGAGGAGCATGAAGCGGTGTTGAAAAATGAAGAGCCTGAAAAGGTGTGAAAAATATGAAGAGCCTCAAAACGTGTCAAAATATTAGGAGTATGAAATGGTATGATAAATAGAAGGAGCATGAAGCGGTGTTGAAAAACATGAAGAGTCTGAAATTGTGTGAAAAATATGAAGAGCTTCAAAAAGGTGAAAAATATGAAGAGCTTCAAAAGTTGTCAAAAATTAGATGAGTATGAAACGGTCTAAAAAATAGGAGGAGTAACAAATAGTGTTGAAAAAAATGAAGAGCATGAAAAGGTGTGAGAAATATGAACGGCTTCAAAAGGTGTGAAAAATATGAGGAGCCTGAAACGGTCTGAAAAAAAGGAGGAGCATGAAGTGGTGTTGAAAAACATGAAGAGCCTGAAAAGGTGTGAAAAATATGAAGACCTTCAAAAGGTGTCAAAAATATGAGGAGCATGAAATGGTCTGAAAAATCGGAGGAGCATGAAGCGGTGTTGAAAAACATGAAGAGCCTGAAAAGGTGTGGAAAATATGAAGAGCTTCAAAAGGTGTCAAAAATATGAGGAGCATGAAACGGTCTGAAAAATAGGAGGAGCATGAAGTGCTGTTCAAAAACATGAAGAGCCTGAAAAGGTGTGAAAAATATGAAGAGCTTCAAAAGGAGTGAAAAATATGAGGAGCATGATACGGTAGAAAAAATAGGAGGAGCATGAAGCAGTGTTCAAAAACATGAAGAGCCTGAAAAGGTGTGAAAAATATGAAGAGCCTCAAAACGTGTCAAAAATATGAGAAGTATGAAACGGTATGATAAATAGCAGGAGCATGAAGCGGTTTTGAAAAACATGAAGGGTCTGAAATCGTGTGAAAAATATGAAGAGCTTCAAAAATGTGAAAAATATGAAGAGCTTCAAAAGGTGTAAAAAATATGAAGTGCCTCAAAATGTGTCAAAAATTAGATGAGTATGAAAAGTTCTAAAAAATAGGAGGAGCAACAAGTAGTGTTGAAAAAAATGAAGAGCCTGAAAAGGTGTGAAAAATATGAAGACCTTCAAAAGGTGTCAAAAATATGAGGAGCATGAAACTTTCTAAAAAATAGGACGAGCATGAAGCAGTGATAAAAAACATGAAGAGCCTGAAAAGGTGTGAAAAATATGAAGAGTTTCTAAAGGTGTCAAAAATATGAGGAGCATGATACGGTTTGAAAAAAGGAGGAGCATGAAGCGGTGTTGAAAAACATGAAGAGTGTGAAAACGTGTGAAAATATGAAGAGCTTCAAAAATATTAAAAATATGAAGAGCTTCAACAGTTGTGAAAAATATGAAGAGATTAAAAAGGTGTCAAAAATGAGATGAGCTTGAAACGGTCTGAAAAATAGAAGGAGCATGAAGCGGTGTTGAAAATCATGAACAGACTGAAAAGGTGTGAACAATATGAAAAGCTTCAAAAGGTGTCAAAAATGAGATGAGCATTAAACGGTCTGATAAATAGGTGGAGCATGAAGCTGTGTTCAAAAACATGAAGAGCCTGAAAAGGTGTGAAAAATATGAAGAGCTTCAAAAGGTGTGAAAAATATGAGGAGCATGAAACGGTCTGAAAAATAGAAGCAGCATGAAACGGTGTTGAAAAATATGAAGAGCCTGAAAACGTGTGAAAAATATGAAGAGCTTCAAAAGGTGTGAAATATATGAGGAGAATGAAACGGTCTGAAAAATAGGAGGATCATGAAGCGGTTTTCAGAAACATGAAGAGCATGAAAAGGTGTGAAAAACAGGAAGAGTTTCAAAAGGTGTCATAAATATGAGGAGCATGAAATGGTCTGAAAAATAGGAGGAGCATGAAACGGTGATCAAAAACATGAAGAGCCTGAAAAGGTGTGAAAAATATGAAGAGCTTCAAAAGGTGTGAAATACATGAGGAGCATGAAACTCTCTGAAAAATAGGAGGAGCATGAAGCGGTTTTCAAAAACATGAAGAGCCTGAAAATGTGTGAAAAATATGAAGAGCTTCAAAAGGTGTCAAAAATGAGATGAGCATGAAACGGTCTGAAAAATATGAGGAGCCTGAAACGGTGTTGAAAGACATGAAGAGCCTGAAAATTTGTGAAAAATATGAAAAGCTTCAAAAGGTGTCAAAAATGAGATGAGCATGAAACGGTCTGAAAAATAGGAGGAGCATGAAGCGGTGTTGAAAAATGAAGAGCCTGAAAAGGTGTGAAAAATATGAAGAGGATCAAAAGGTGTCAAATATATGAGGAGCATGAAACGGTCTGCAAAAAAGAAGGAGCATGAAGTGGTGTTGAAAAACTTGAAGAGCCTGAAAAGGTGTGAAAAATATGAAAAGCTTAAAAAGGTGTTAAAAATATGAGGAGCAAAAAACGGTCTGAAAAATAAGAGGAGCATGAAGCGGTGTTCAAAAACATGAAGAGCCTGAAAAGGTGTGAAATATATGAAGAGCTTCAAAATGTTTCAAAAATATGAAGAGCATGAAACGTTCTGAAAAATAGGAGGAGCATGAAGTCGTGTTGAAAAAAAAAGAAGAGACTGAAAAGGTGTGAAATATATGAAGAGCTTCAAAAGGTGTCAAAAATATGAGGAGAATGAAATGGTCGGAAAAATAGGAGGATCATGAAGCTGTGTCGAAAAACATGAAGAGCCTGAAAAGGTGTGAAAAAAGTGAAGAGCTTCTAAATGTGTCAAAAATATGAGGAGCATGAAACGGTCTGAAAAATAGGAGGATCATGAAGCGGTGTTCAAAAACATGAAGAGCCTGAAAAGGTGTGAAAAATATGAAGAGCTCAAAAAGTGTCAAAAATATGAGGAGCATGAAACGCTCTGAAAAATAGGAGGAGTATGAAGCGGTGTTCAAAAACATGAAGAGCCTGAAAAGTTGTGAAAAATATGAAAAGCTTCAAAAGGTGTCAAAAATGAGATTAGCATTAAACGGTCGGAAAAATAGGAATAACATGAAACGGTGTTGAAAATCATGAAGAGCCTGAAATAGTGTGAAAAATATAAAGAGCTGCAAAAGGTGTCAAAAATATGATCGGGATTGGGAATACATGTAAATCAATGGCTGATTCATAGCAATGTATGACAAAACCCACTGGAAAAAAAAATAATAAAAATTAAAAAAAAAAAAAAAAGCTTATCAAGAATAAAAAAAAAAAATATGAGGAGCATGAAACGGTCTGATAAATAGGTGGAGCATGAAGCTGTGTTCAAAAACATGAAGAGCCTGAAAAGGTGTGAAAAATATGAAGAGCTTCAAAATGTTTCACAAATATGAAGAGCATGAAACGGTCTGAAAAACAGGAGGATCATGAAGCGGTGTTCAAAAACATGAAGAGCCTGAAAAGGTGTGAAAAATATGAAGAGCTCAAAAAGTGTCAAAAATATGAGGAGCATGAAACGATCTGAAAAATAGAAGAAGGATGAAACGGTGATCAAACACATGAAGAGCCTGAAAACGTGTGGAAAATATGAAGAGCTTCAAAAGGTGTGAAATACATGAGGAGCATGAAACTCTCTGAAAAATAGGAGGAGCATGAAGCGGTGTTCAAAAACATGAAGAGCCTGAAAAGTTGTGAAAAATATGAAAAGCTTCAAAAGGTGTCAAAAATGAGATGAGCATTAAACGGTCTGAAAAATAGGAATAACATGAAACGGTGTTGAAAATCATGAAGAGCCTGAAATAATGTGAAAAATATAAAGAGCTGCAAAAGGTGTCAAAAATATGAGGAGTAGGAAACGGTCTGATAAATAGGTGGAGCATGAAGCTGTGTTCAAAAACATGAAGAGCCTGAAAAGGTGTGAAAAATATGAAGAGTTTCAAAAGGTGTGAAAAATATGAGGAGCATGAAACGGTCTGAGAAATAGAAGCAGTATGAAACGGTGTTGAAAAATATGAAGAGCCTGAAAACGTGTGAAAAATATGAAGAGCTTCAAAAGGTGTGAAAAATATAAAGAGCTTCAAAGTTGACAAAAATGAGATGAGCATGAAATGGTCTGGAAAATAGGAGGAGAATGAAGTGGTGGTGAAAAACATGAAGAGCATGAAAAGGTGTGAAAAATATGAAGAGCTTCAAAATATTTCAAAAATATGAAGAGCATGAAACGGTCTGAAAATCAGGACAGCATGAAGCTGTGTTCAAAAACATGAAGAGCCTGAAAAGGTGTGAAAAATCTGAAGAGCTTCAAAAGGTGTCAAAAATATGAGGAGCATGAAACGGTCTGAAAAATAGGAGGAGCATGAAACGGTGATCAAAAACATGAAGAGCCTGAAAAGGTGGGAAAAATATGAAGAGATTCAAAAGTTGTGAAATACATGAGGAGCATGAAACGGGCTGAAAAATAAGAGAAGCATGAAGTGCTGTGGAAAAACATGAAGAGCCTGAAAAGCTGTGAAAAATATGAAGAGCTTCAAAAGGTGTGAAAAATATGAAGAGCTTCAAATGTGACAAAAATGAGATGAGCATGAAACGGTCTGAAAAATAGGAGGATCATGAAATGGTGTTGAAAAACATGAAGAGCCTGAAAAGATGTGAAAAATATGAAAAGCTTCAAAAAGTGTCAAAAATATGAGGAGCATGAAACGGTCTGAAAAATAGGAGGAGCATGAAGCTGTGTTCAAAACATGAAGATCTTAAAAGGGTGTGAAAAATATGAAGAGCTTCAAATGTGTGAATAATATGAGGAGCATGAAATGGTCTGAAAAATAGAAGCAGCATGAAACGGTTTTGAAAAACATGAAGAGCCTGAAAACGTGTGAAAAATATGAAGAGCTTCAAAAGGTGTGAAAAATATGAAGAGCTTCAAATGTGACAAAAATGAGATGAGCATGAAACGGTCTGAAAAATAGGAGGAGCATGAAGTGGTGGTGAAAAACATGAAGAGCCTGAAAAGGTGTGAAAAATATGAAGAGCTCAAAAAGTGTCAAAAATATGAGGAGCATGAAACGATCTGAAAAATACGAGGAGCATGAAGCAGTGTTCAAAAACATGAAGAGCCTGAAAAGGTGGGAAAAATATGAAGAGCTTCAAAAGGTGTGAAATATATGAGGAGAATGAAACGGTCTGAAAAATAGGAGGATCATGAAGCGGTTTTCAGAAACATGAAGAGCAAGAAAAGGTGTGAAAAATATGAAGAGCTTCAAAAGGTGTGAAATATATGAGGAGAATGAAACGGTCTGAAAAATAGGATGATCATGAAGCGGTTTTCAGAAACATGAAGAGCATGAAAAGGTGTGAAAAATAGGAAGAGTTTCAAAAGGTGTCATAAATATGAGGAGCATGAAACGGTCTGAAAAATAGGAGGAGCATGAAACGGTGATCAAAAACATGAAGAGCCTGAAAAGGTGTGAAAAATATGAAGAGCTTCAAAAGGTGTGAAATACATGAGGAGCATGAAACTCTCTGAAAAATAGGAGGAGCATGAAGCGGTGTTCAAAAACATGAAGAGCCTGAAAATGTGTGAAAATTATGAAGAGCTTCAAAAGGTGTCAAAATTGAGATGAGCATGAAACGGTCTGAAAAATAGGAGGAGCCTGAAACGGTGTTGAAACACATGAAGAGCCTGAAAAGTTGTGAAAAATATGAAAAGCTTCAAAAGGTGTCAAAAATGAGATGAGCATGAAACGGTCTGAAAAATAGGAGGAGCATGAAGCGGTGTTGAAAAATGAAGAGCCTGAAAAGGTGTGAAAAATATGAAGAGGATCAAAAGGTGTCAAATATATGAGGAGCATGAAACGGTCTGCAAAAAAGAAGGAGCATGAAGTGGTGTTGAAAAACTTGAAGAGCCTGAAAAGGTGTGAAAAATATGAAAAGCTTAAAAAGGTGTTAAAAATATGAGGAGCAAAAAACGGTCTGAAAAATAAGAGGAGCATGAAGCAGTGTTCAAAAACATGAAGAGCCTGAAAAGGTGTGAAATATATGAAGAGCTTCAAAAGGTGTCAAAATATTAGGAGCATGAAACGGTCTGAAAAATAGGAGGAGCATGAAGTCGTGTTGAAAAAAAAAGAAGAGACTGAAAAGGTGTGAAATATATGAAGAGCTTCAAAAGGTGTCAAAAATATGAGGAGAATGAAATGGTCGGAAAAATAGGAGGATCATGAAGCTGTGTCGAAAAACATGAAGAGCCTGAAAAGGTGTGAAAAAAGTGAAGAGCTTCTAAATGTGTCAAAAATATGAGGAGCATGAAACGGTCTGAAAAATAGGAGGATCATGAAGTGGTGTTCAAAAACATGAAGAGCCTGAAAAGGTGTGAAAAATATGAAGAGCTCAAAAAGTGTCAAAAATATGATGAGCATGAAACGATCTGAAAAATAGAAGGAGCATGAAACGGTGATCAAAAACATGAAGAGCCTGAAAAGGTGTGAAAAATATGAAGAGCTCAAAAAGTGTCAAAAATATGAGGAGCATGAAACGCTCTGAAAAATAGGAGGAGCATGAAGCGGTGTTCAAAAACATGAAGAGCCTGAAAAGTTGTGAAAAATATGAAAAGCTTCAAAAGATGTCAAAAATGAGATTAGCATTAAACGGTCGGAAAAATAGGAATAACATGAAACGGTGTTGAAAATCATGAAGAGCCTGAAATAGTGTGAAAAATATAAAGAGCTGCAAAAGGTGTCAAAAATAAGAGGAGCATGAAACGGTCTAATAAATAGGTGGAGCATGAAGCTGTGTTCAAAAACATGAAGAGCCTGAAAAGGTGTGAAAAATATGAAGAGCTTCAAAATGTTTCACAAATATGAAGAGCATGAAACGGTCTGAAAAACAGGAGGATTATGAAGCGGTGTTCAAAAAATGAAGAGCCTGAAAAGGTGTGAAAAATATGAAGAGCTTCAAAAGGTGTCAAAAATATGAGGAGCATGAAACGGTCTGAAAAATAGGAGGAGCATGAAACGGTGATCAAAAACATGAAGAGCCAGAAAAGGTTTGAAAAATATGAAGAGCTTCTAAAGGTGTCAAAAATATGAGGAGCATAAACGATCTGAAAAATAGGAGTAGCATGAAGCGGTGTTCAAAAACATGAAGAGCCTGAAAAGGTGTGAAAAATATGAAGAGCTCAAAAAGTGTCAAAAGTATGAGGAGCATGAAACGATCTGAAAAATAGAAGAAGCATGAAACGGTGATCAAACACATGAAGAGCCTGAAAAGGTGTGCAAAATATGAAGAGCTTCAAAAGGTGTGAAATACATGAGGAGCATGAAACTCTCTGAAAAATAGGAGGAGCATGAAACGGTGATCAAAAACATGAAGAACCTGAAAAGGTTTGAAAAATATGAAGAGCTTCTAAAGGTGTCAAAAATATGAGAAGCATAAACGATCTGAAAAATAGGAGTAGCATGAAGCGGTGTTCAAAAACATGAAGAGCCTGAAAAGGTGTGAAAAATATGAAGAGCTTCAAAAGGTGTCAAAAATATGAGGAGCATGAAACGGTCTGAAAAATAGGACGAGCATGAAGCAGTGATAAAAAACATGAAGTGCCTGAAAAGGTGTGAAAAATATGAAGAGTTCCTAAAGGTGTCAAAAATATGCGGAGCACCAAACGGTCTCAAAAATAGGAGGAGCATGAAGTGGTGTTGAAAAATATGAAGAGCCTGAAAATGAGTGAAAAATATGAAGAGCTTCAAAAAGTGTCAAAAATATGAGGAGCATGAAACGGTCTGAAAAAGAGGAAGAGCATGAAGAAGTGTTCAAAAACATGAAAAGCCTGAAAAGGTGTGAAAAATATGAAGAGCTTCAAAAGTTTTCAAAAATATGAGGAGCATGATACGGTTTGAAAAATAGGAGGAGCATGAAGCGGTGTTGAAAAACATGAAGAGTCTGAAAACGTGTGAAAATATGAAGAGCTTCAAAAATATTAAAAATATGAACAGCTTCAAAAGTTTTGAAAGATATGAAGAGATTAAAAAGGTGTCAAAAATGAGATGAGCATGAAACGGTCTGAAAAATAGGAGGAGCATAAGCGGTGTTGAAAAACATGAAGAGCCTGAAAAGGTGTGAAAAATATGAAGAGCTTCAAAAGGTGTGAAATACATGAGGAGCATGAAACTCTCTGAAAAATAGGAGGAGCATGAAGCGATGTTCAAAAACATGAAGAGCCTGAAAATGTGTGAAAAATATGAAGAGCTTCAAAAGGTGTCAAACTTGAGATGAGCATGAAACCGTCTGAAAAATAGGAAGAGCATGAAGCGGTTTTGAAAAACATTAAGAGCTGAAAACGTGTGAAAAATATGAAGAGCTTCCAAAGGTGTCAAAAATGAGATGAGCATGAAACGGTCTGAAAAATAGGAAGAGCATGAAGCGGTGTTGAAAAACATTAAGAGCTGAAAACGTGTGAAAAATATGAAGAGCTTCAAAAGATGTCAAAAACATGAGGAGCATGAAACGGGCTGACAAATAGGAGAAGCATGAAGTGGTGTGGAAAAATATGAAGAGCCTGAAAATGTGTGAAAAATATGAAAAGCTTCAAAAGGTGTCAAAAATGAGATGAGCATGAAACGGTCTGAAAAATAGGAGGATCATGAAATGGTGTTGAAAAACATGAAGAGCCTGAAAAGATGTGAAAAATATGAAAAGCTTCAAAAGGTGTCAAAAATATGAGGAGCATGAAACGGTCTGAAAAATAGGAGGAGCATGAAGCTGTGTTCAAAAATATGAAGAGCCTGAAAAGGTGTGAAAAATATGAAGAGCTTCAAAAGTTGTCAAAAATATGAGGAGCATGAAACGGTCTGAAAAATAGGAGGAGCATGAAGCTGTGTTCAAAAACATGAAGATCTTAAAAGGGTGTGAAAAATATGAAGAGCTTCAAAAGGTGTGAAAAATATGAGGAGCATGAAACGGTCTGAAAAATAGGAGGAGCATGAAACGGTGTTGAAAAACATGAAGAGCCTGAAAAGGTGTGAAAAATATGAAGAGCTTCAAAATCTTTCAAAAATATGAAGAGCTTTCAAAGGTGTGAAATACATGAGGAGCATGAAACTCTCTGAAAAATAGGAGGAGCCTGAAATGGTGTTCAAAAACATGAATAGACTGAAAACGTGTGAAAAATATGAAGAGCTTCAAAAGGTGTGAAAAATATGAGGAGCATGATACGGTCTGAAAAATAGGAGGAGCATGAAGCTGTGTTCAAAAACATGAAGAGCCTGAAAAGTTGTGAAAAATATCAAAAGCTTCAAAAGGTGTCAAAAATGAGATGAGCATGAAACGGTCTGAAAAATAGGAGGAGCCTGAAGCGATGTTCAAAAACATGAAGAGCCTGAAACGTTGTGAAAAATATGAAAGGCTTCAAAAGGTGTGAAAAATATGAGGAGCATGAAACGGTCTGAAAAATCGGAGGAGCATGAAGCGGTGTTGAAAAATATGAAGAGCCTGAAAATGTGTGAAAAATATGAAGAGCTTTAAAAGGTGTCAAAAATGAGATGAGCATGAAACGGTCTGAAAAATAGGACGTGCATGAAGCGGTGTTGAAAAACATGAAGAGCCTGAAAAGTTGTGAAATATATGAAGAGCTTCAAAAGGTGTCAAAAATATGAGGAGCATGAAACGGTCTGAAAAATAGGAGAAGCATGAAGCGGTGTTCAAAAACATGAAGAGCCTGAAAAGGTGTGGAAAATATGAAGAGCTTCAAAAGCTGTGAAATACATGAGGAGCATGAAACTCTCTGAAAAATAGGAGGAGCATGAAGCGGTGTTCAAAAACATGAAGAGCCTGAAAAGTTGTGAAAAATATGAAAAGCTTCAAAAGGTGTCAAAAATGAGATGAGCATGAAATGGTCTGAAAAATAGGAATAACATGAAACGATGTTGAAAATCATGAAGAGCCTGAAAAACTGTGAAAAATATAAAGAGCTTCAAAAGGTGTCTAAAATATGAGGAGCATGAAACGGTCTGATATATAGGAGGAGCATGAAGCTGTGTTCCAAAACATGAAGATCCTGAAAAGGTGTGAAAAATATGAAGAGCTTCAAAAGTTGTGAAAAATATGAGGAGCATGAAACGGACTGAAAAATTGAAGCAGCATGAAACGGTGTTGAAAAATATGAAGAGCATGAAAACGTGTGAAAAAAATGAAGAGCTTCAAAAGGTGTGAAAAAAATAAAGAGCTTCAAAGGTGACAAAAATGAGATGAGCATGATACGGTCTGAAAAATAGGAGGAGCGTGAAGTGGTGGTGAAAAACATGAAGAGCCTGAAAAGGTGTGAAAAATATGAAGAGCTTCAAAATGTTTCACAAATATGAAGAGCATGAAACGGTCTGAAAAACAAGAGGATCATGAAGCGGTGTTCAAAAACACGAAGAGCCTGAAAAGGTGTGAAAAATATGAAGAGCTTCAAAAGGTGTCAAAAATATGAGGAGCATGAAACGGTCTGAAAAATAGGAGGAGCATGAAACGGTGATCAAAAACATGAAGAGCCTGAAAATGTGTGGAAAATATGAAGAGCTCAAAAAGTATCAAAAATATGAGGATCATGAAACGGTGTGAAAAATTGGAGGAGCATGAAGCAGAGTTCGAAAACATGAAGAGCTTGAAAAGGTTTGAAAAATACGAAGAGCTCAAAAAGTGTCAAAAAATGAGGAGCATGAAACGATCTGAAAATTACGAGGAGCATGAAGCAGTGTTCAAAAACATGAAGAGCTTCAAAAGGTATGAAAAATATGAGAGCTTCAAAAGGTGTCAAAAATATGAGGAGCATGAAACGGTCTGAAAAATAGGAGGAACATGAAGCGGTGTTCAAACACATGAAGAGCCTGAAAATGTGTGAAAATTATGAAGATCTTCAAAAGGTTTCAAAATTATGAGGAACATGAAACGGTTTGAAAAATAGGGGGAGCATGAAACGGTGTTGAAAAACATGAAGAGCCTGAAAAGGTGTGAAAAATATGAAGAGCTTCAAAATCTTTGAAAAATATGAAGAGCTTTCAAAGGTGTGAAATACATGAGGAGCATGAAACACTCTGAAAAATAGGAGGAGCCTGAAATGGTGTTCAAAAACATGAATAGACTGAAAACGTGTGAAAAATATGAAGAGCTTCAAAAGGTGTCAAAAATATGAGGAGCATGAAACGGTCTGAAAAATATGAGCAGCATGAAGCGGTGTTGAAAAACATGAAGAGCCTTAAAAGGTGTGAAAAACATGAAGAGCTTCAAAAGGTGTAAAAAATATGAGGAGCATGAAACGGTCTGAAAAATATGAGCAGCATGAAGTGGTGTTGAAAAACATGAAGAGCCTGAAAAGGTGTGAAAAATATGAAGAGCTTCAAAAGGTGTGAAATACATGAGGAGCATAAAACTCTCTGAAAAAGAGAAGGAGCATGAAGTGGTGTTCAGAAACATGAAGAGCCTGAAAAGGTGTGAAATATATGAAGAGCTTCAAAAGGTGTGAAAAATATGAGGAGCATTATATGGTTTGAAAAATAGGATTAGCGTGAAGCGGTGTTGAAAAACATGAAGAGCCTGAAAAGTTGTGAAAAATATGAAGAGCTTCAAAAGGTGTCAAAAATATGAGGAGCATGAAACGGTCTGAAAAATAGGAGAAGCATGAAGCGGTGTTCAAAAACATGAAGAGCCTGAAAAGGTGTGAAAAACATGAAGAGCTTCAAAAGGTGTCAAAAATATGAGGAGCATGAAACGGTCTGAAAAATCGGAGGAGCATGAAGCGTTGTTGAAAAACATGAAGAGCCTGAAAAGGTGTGAGAAATATGAAGAGCTTCAAAAGGTGTTAAAAATATGAGTAGCATGAAACGGTCTGCAAAAAAGGAGGAGCATGAAGTGGTGTTGAAAAAGATGAAGAGCCTGAAAAAGTGTTAAAAATATTAAAGCTTCAAAAGGTGTCAAAATTATGAGGAGCATGAAACGGTCTGAAAAATAGGAGGAGCATGAAGCGATGTTGAAAAACATGAATTGTCTGAAAACGTGTGGAAAATATGAAGAGATTCATAAATGTGAAAAATATGAAGAGCTTCAAAAGGTGTGAAAAATTTGAAGAGCTTCAAAAGATGTCAAAATGAGATGAGCATGAAACGGTCGGAAAAATAGGAGGAGCATGAAGCAGTGTTGAAAAACATGAAGAGCCTGAAAACCTGTAAAAAATAGGAAGAGCTTCACAAGGTGTCAAAAATGAGATGAGCATGAAACGGTCTGAAAAATAGGAGGAGCATGAAGCGGTGATGAAAATCATGAAGAGCCTGAAAAGGTGAGAAAAATATGAAGAGCTTCAAAATGTGTGAAAAATATGAGGAGCTTCAAAAGGTGTAAAAAATATGAAGAGCTTCAAAAGTGTCAAAAATTAGATGAGCATGAAAAGGTCTAAAAAATAGGAGGAGCAACAAGTAGTGTTGAATAAAATGAAGAGCCTGAAAAGGTCTGAAAAATATGAAGAGCTTCAAAATGTGTGAAAAATATGAGGAGCATGATACGGTCTGAAAAATAGGAGGAGCATGAAGCAGTGTTCAAAAACATGAAGAGCCTGAATAGGTGTGTAAAGAAATGCAAATCTTCAAAAGGTGTCAAAAATGAGAGGAGCATGAAACGGTCTGAAAATAGGAGGAGCATGAAGCGGTGTTCAAAAATATGAAGAGCCTGAAAAGTTGTGAAATATATGAAGAGCTTCAAAAGGTGTCAAAAATATGAGGAGCATGAAACGGTCTGAAAAATAGGAGGAACATGAAGCGGTGTTCAAAAAAACATGAAAAGCCTGAAAAGGTGTGAGAAATATGAAGAGCTTCAAAAGGTGTCAAAAATATGAGGAGCATGAAACGGTCTGAAAAATAGGAGGAACATGAAGCGGTGTTGAAACACATGAAGAGCCTGAAAATGTGTGAAAATTATGAAGATCTTCAAAGGTTTCAAAATTATGAGGAACATGAAACGGTTTGAAAAATAGGGGGAGCATGAAACGGTGTTGAAAAACATGAAGAGCCTGAAAAGGTGTGAAAAATATGAAGAGCTTCAAAATCTTTGTAAAATATGAAGAGCTTTCAAAGGTGTGAAATACATGAGGAGCATGAAACACTCTGAAAAATAGGAGGAGCCTGAAATGGTGTTCAAAAACATGAATAGACTGAAAACGTGTGAAAAAAATGAAGAGCTTCAAAAGGTGTAAAAAATATGAGGAGCATGAAACGGTCTGAAAAATATGAGCAGCATGAAGTGGTGTTGAAAAACATGAAGAGCCTGAAAAGGTGTGAAAAATATGAAGAGCTTCAAAAGGTGTGAAATACATGAGGAGCATAAAACTCTCTGAAAAAGAGAAGGAGCATGAAGTGGTGTTCAGAAACATGAAGAGCATGAAAAGGTGTGAAATATATGAAGAGCTTCAAAAGGTGTGAAAAATATGAGGGGCATGATATGGTTTGAAAAACAGGATTAGCGTGAAGCGGTGTTCAAAAACATGAAGAGCCTGAAAAGTTGTGAAAAATATGAAAAACTTCAAAAGGTGTCAAAAATGAGATGAGCATGAAATGGTCTGAAAAATAGGACGTGCATGAAGCGGTGTTGAAAAACATGAAGAGCCTGAAAAGTTGTGAAAAATATGAAGAGCTTCAAAAGGTGTCAAAAATATGAGGAGCATGAAACGGTCTGAAAAATAGGAGAAGCATGAAGCGGTGTTCAAAAACATGAAGAGCCTGAAAAGGTGTGAAAAACATGAAGAGCTTCAAAAGGTGTCAAAAATATGAGGAGCATGAAACGGTCTGAAAAATCGGAGGAGCATGAAGCGTTGTTGAAAAACATGAAGAGCCTGAAAAGGTGTGAGAAATATGAAGAGCTTCAAAAGGTGTTAAAAATATGAGTAGCATGAAACGGTCTGCAAAAAAGGAGGAGCATGAAGTGGTGTTGAAAAAGATGAAGAGCCTGAAAAGGTGTTAAAAATATTAAAGCTTCAAAAGGTGTCAAAATTATGAGGAGCATGAAACGGTCTGAAAAATAGGAGGAGCATGAAGCAGTGTTCAAAAACATGAAGAGCCTGAATAGGTGTGTAAAGAAATGCAAATCTTCAAAAGGTGTCAAAAATGAGAGGAGCATGAAACGGTCTGAAAATAGGAGGAGCATGAAGCGGTGTTCAAAAATATGAAGAGCCTGAAAAGTTGTGAAATATATGAAGAGCTTCAAAAGGTGTCAAAAATATGAGGAGCATGAAACGGTCTGAAAAATAGGAGGAACATGAAGCGGTGTTCAAAAAAACATGAAAAGCCTGAAAAGGTGTGAGAAATATGAAGAGCTTCAAAAGGTGTCAAAAATATGAGGAGCATGAAACGGTCTGAAAAATAGGAGGAACATGAAGCGGTGTTGAAACACATGAAGAGCCTGAAAATGTGTGAAAATTATGAAGATCTTCAAAGGTTTCAAAATTATGAGGAACATGAAACGGTTTGAAAAATAGGGGGAGCATGAAACGGTGTTGAAAAACATGAAGAGCCTGAAAAGGTGTGAAAAATATGAAGAGCTTCAAAATCTTTGAAAAATATGAAGAGCTTTCAAAGGTGTGAAATACATGAGGAGCATGAAACACTCTGAAAAATAGGAGGAGCCTGAAATGGTGTTCAAAAACATGAATAGACTGAAAACGTGTGAAAAAAATGAAGAGCTTCAAAAGGTGTAAAAAATATGAGGAGCATGAAACGGTCTGAAAAATATGAGCAGCATGAAGTGGTGTTGAAAAACATGAAGAGCCTGAAAAGGTGTGAAAAATATGAAGAGCTTCAAAAGGTGTGAAATACATGAGGAGCATAAAACTCTCTGAAAAAGAGAAGGAGCATGAAGTGGTGTTCAGAAACATGAAGAGCATGAAAAGGTGTGAAATATATGAAGAGCTTCAAAAGGTGTGAAAAATATGAGGGGCATGATATGGTTTGAAAAACAGGATTAGCGTGAAGCGGTGTTCAAAAACATGATGAGCCTGAAAAGTTGTGAAAAATATGAAAAACTTCAAAAGGTGTCAAAAATGAGATGAGCATGAAATGGTCTGAAAAATAGGACGTGCATGAAGCGGTGTTGAAAAACATGAAGAGCCTGAAAAGTTGTGAAAAATATGAAGAGCTTCAAAAGGTGTCAAAAATATGAGGAGCATGAAACGGTCTGAAAAATAGGAGAAGCATGAAGCGGTGTTCAAAAACATGAAGAGCCTGAAAAGGTGTGAAAAACATGAAGAGCTTCAAAAGGTGTCAAAAATATGAGGAGCATGAAACGGTCTGAAAAATCGGAGGAGCATGAAGCGTTGTTGAAAAACATGAAGAGCCTGAAAAGGTGTGAGAAATATGAAGAGCTTCAAAAGGTGTTAAAAATATGAGTAGCATGAAACGGACTGCAAAAAAGGAGGAGCATGAAGTGGTGTTGAAAAAGATGAAGAGCCTGAAAAGGTGTTAAAAATATTAAAGCTTCAAAAGGTGTCAAAATTATGAGGAGCATGAAACGGTCTGAAAAATAGGAGGAGCATGAAGCGATGTTGAAAAACATGAATTGTCTGAAAACGTGTGGAAAATATGAAGAGATTCATAAATGTGAAAAATATGAAGAGCTTCAAAAGGTGTGAAAAATATGAAGAGCTTCAAAAGATGTCAAAATGAGATGAGCATGAAACGGTCGGAAAAATAGGAGGAGCATGAAGCAGTGTTGAAAAACATGAAGAGCCTGAAAACCTGTAAAAAATAGGAAGAGCTTCAAAAGGTGTCAAAAATGAGATGAGCATGAAACGGTCTGAAAAATAGGAGGAGCATGAAGCGGTGATGAAAATCATGAAGAGCCTGAAAAGGTGAGAAAAATATGAAGAGCTTCAAAATGTGTGAAAAATATGAGGAGCTTCAAAAGGTGTAAAAAATATGAAGATCTTCAAAAGTGTCAAAAATTAGATGAGCATGAAAAGGTCTAAAAAATAGGAGGAGCAACAAGTAGTGTTGAAAAAAATGAAGAGCCTGAAAAGGTGTGAAAAATATGAAGAGCTTCAAAATGTGTGAAAAATATGAGGAGCATGATACGGTCTGAAAAATAGGAGGAGCATGAAGCAGTGTTCAAAAACATGAAAGGCCTGAATAGGTGTGTAAAGAAATGCAAATCTTCAAAAGGTGTCAAAAATGAGAGGAGCATGAA
The DNA here is from genome assembly GCF_033118175.1 of Dama dama. NCBI lineage: Eukaryota > Metazoa > Chordata > Mammalia > Artiodactyla > Cervidae > Dama > Dama dama. Next base: position 9,066,313 of record NC_083706.1, on the reverse strand, counting down.
ACGGTCTGAAAATAGGAGGAGCATGAAGCGGTGTTCAAAAATATGAAGAGCCTGAAAAGTTGTGAAATATATGAAGAGCTTCAAAAGGTGTCAAAAATATGAGGAGCATGAAACGGTCTGAAAAATGGGAGGAACATGAAGCGGTGTTCAAAAAAACATGAAAAGCCTGAAAAGGTGTGAAAAATATGAAGAGCTTCAAAAGGTGTCAAAAATTTGAGGAGCATGAAACGTTCTGAAAAATAGGACGAGCATGAAGCAGTGTTGAAAAACATGAAGAGCCTGAAAATGTGTGAAATATATGAAGAGCTTCAAAAGCTATCAAAAAGATGAGGAGCATGAAACGCTCTGAAAAATAGGAGGAGCATGAAGTGGTGTTGAAAAAAATGAAGAACCTGAAAGGGTGTGAAATATATGAAGAGCTTGAAAAGGTGTCAAAAATATGAGGAGAATGAAACGGTCTGAAAAATAGGAGGAGTATGAAGAGGTGTTAAAAAACATGAAGAGCCTGAAAAGGTGTGAAAAATATGAAGAGCTTCAAAAGGTGTCAAAAATATGAGGAGCATGAAACGGTCTGAAAAATCGGAGGAGCATGAAGCGTTGTTGAAAAACATGAAGAGCCTGAAAAGGTGTGAGAAATATGAAGAGCTTCAAAAGGTGTTAAAAATATGAGTAGCATGAAACGGTCTGCAAAAAAGGAGGAGCATGAAGTGGTGTTGAAAAAGATGAAGAGCCTGAAAAGGTGTTAAAAATATTAAAGCTTCAAAAGGTGTCAAAATTATGAGGAGCATGAAACGGTCTGAAAAATAGGAGGAGCATGAAGCGATGTTGAAAAACATGAATTGTCTGAAAACGTGTGGAAAATATGAAGAGATTCATAAATGTGAAAAATATGAAGAGCTTCAAAAGGTGTGAAAAATATGAAGAGCTTCAAAAGATGTCAAAATGAGATGAGCATGAAACGGTCGGAAAAATAGGAGGAGCATGAAGCAGTGTTGAAAAACATGAAGAGCCTGAAAACCTGTAAAAAATAGGAAGAGCTTCAAAAGGTGTCAAAAATGAGATGAGCATGAAACGGTCTGAAAAATAGGAGGAGCATGAAGCGGTGATGAAAATCATGAAGAGCCTGAAAAGGTGAGAAAATATGAAGAGCTTCAAAATGTGTGAAAAATATGAGGAGCTTCAAAAGGTGTAAAAAATATGAAGATCTTCAAAAGTGTCAAAAATTAGATGAGCATGAAAAGGTCTAAAAAATAGGAGGAGCAACAAGTAGTGTTGAAAAAAATGAAGAGCCTGAAAAGGTGTGAAAAATATGAAGAGCTTCAAAATGTGTGAAAAATATGAGGAGCATGATACGGTCTGAAAAATAGGAGAAGCATGAAGCAGTGTTCAAAAACATGAAAGGCCTGAATAGGTGTGTAATGAAATGCAAATCTTCAAAAGGTGTCAAAAATGAGAGGAGCATGAAACGGTCTGAAAATAGGAGGAGCATGAAGCGGTGTTCAAAAATATGAAGAGCCTGAAAAGTTGTGAAATATATGAAGAGCTTCAAAAGGTGTCAAAAATATGAGGAGCATGAAACGGTCTGAAAAATAGGAGGAACATGAAGCGGTGTTCAAAAAAACATGAAAAGCCTGAAAAGGTGTGAAAAATATGAAGAGCTTCAAAAGGTGTCAAAAATTTGAGGAGCATGAAAAATTCTGAAAAATAGGACGAGCATGAAGCAGTGTTGAAAAACATGAAGAGCCTGAAAATGTGTGAAATATATGAAGAGCTTCAAAAGCTATCAAAAAGATGAGGAGCATGAAACGCTCTGAAAAATAGGAGGAGCATGAAGTGGTGTTGAAAAAAATGAAGAACCTGAAAGGGTGTGAAATATATGAAGAGCTTGAAAAGGTGTCAAAAATATGAGGAGAATGAAACGGTCTGAAAAATAGGAGGAGTATGAAGAGGTGTTAAAAAACATGAAGAGCCTGAAAAGGTGTGAAAAATATGAAGAGTTTCTAAAGGTGTCATAAATATGAGGAGCATGAAACGGTCTCAAAAATAGGAGGAGCATGAAGTGGTGTTGAAAAACATGAAGAGCCTGAAAAGGTGTGAAAAATATGAAGAGCTTTAAAAGATGTCAAAAATATGAGAAGCATGAAAGGGTTTGAAAAAGAGGAGGAGCAAGAAGAAGTGTTCAAAAACATGAAGAGCCTGAAAAGGTGTGAAAAATATGAAGAGCTTCAAAAGGTGTCAAATATGAGGAGCATGAAACGATCTGAAAAATAGGAGGAGCATGAAGCGGTGTTGAAAAACATGAAGAGCCGGAAAAGGTGTGAAAAATATGAAGAGTTTCTAAAGGTTTCAAAAATATGAGGAGCATGAATGGTCTGAAAAATAGGAGGAGCATGAACTGGTGTGGAAAAACATGAAGAGCCTGAAAAGGTGGCAAAAATATGAAGAGCTTCAAAAGGTGTGGAAAATATGAGGAGCATGAAATGGTCTGAAAAATAGGAGGAGCATGAAGCGGTGTTCAAAAACATGAAGAGCCTGAAAAGTTGTGAAAAATATGAAAAGCTTCAAATGGTGTCAAAATTGAGATGAGCATGAAACGGATGAAAAATAGGAGAAGCATGAAGTGGTGTGGAAAAACATGAAGAGCCTGAAAAGGTGTGAAAAATATGAAGAGCTTCAAAAGGTGTGAAATACATGAGGAGGATGAAACTGTCTGAAAAATAGGAGGAGCATGAAGCGGTGTTCAAAAACATGAAGAGCCTGAAAAGGTGTGAAAAATATGAAGAGCTTCAAAAGGTGTGAAATACATGAGGAGCATGAAACGGTCTGAAAAAAAGGAGGAGCATGAAGCGGTGTTGAAAAACATGAAGAGTCTGAAAAGGTGTGAAAAATATGAAGAGCTTCAAAAAGTGTCAAAAATATGAGGAGCAGGAAACGGTCTGAAAAATAGGAGGAGCATGAAGCGGTGTTCAAAAACATGAAGAGCCTGAAAAGTTGTGAAAAATATGAAAAGCTTCAAATGGTTTCAAAATTGAGATGAGCATGAAACGGATGAAAAATAGGAGAAGCATGAAGTGGTGTGGAAAAACATGAAGAGCCTGAAAAGGTGTGAAAAATATGAAGAGCTTCAAAAGGTGTGAAATACATGAGGAGCATGAAACTCTCTGAAATATAGGAGGAGCATGAAATGCTGTTCAAAAACATGAAGAGCCTGAAAAGGTGAGAAAAATATGAAGAGCTTCAAAAGGTGTGAAAAATATGAGGAGCATGATACTGTCGAAAAAATAGGAGGAGCATGAAGCGGAGTTCAAAAACATGAAGATCTTGAAAAGGTGTGAAAAATATGAAGAGCCTCAAAACGTGTCAAAATATTAGGAGTATGAAACGGTATGATAAATATAAGGAGCATGAAGCGGTGTTGAAAAACATGAAGAGTCTGAAATTGTGTGAAAAATATGAAGAGCTTCAAAAAGGTGAAAAATATGAAGAGCTTCAAAAGTTGTCAAAAATTAGATGAGTATGAAACGGTCTAAAAAATAGGAGGAGTAACAAATAGTGTTGAAAAAAATGAAGAGCATGAAAAGGTGTGAGAAATATGAACGGCTTCAAAAGGTGTGAAAAATATGAGGAGCCTGAAACGGTCTGAAAAAAAGGAGGAGCATGAAGTGGTGTTGAAAAACATGAAGAGCCTGAAAAGGTGTGAAAAATATGAAGACCTTCAAAAGGTGTCAAAAATATGAGGAGCATGAAACGGTCTGAAAAATAGGAGGAGCATGAAATGCTGTTCAAAAACATGAAGAGCCTGAAAAGGTGTGGAAAATATGAAGAGCTTCAAAAGGTGTCAAAAATATGAGGAGCATGAAACGGTCTGAAAAATAGGAGGAGCATGAAGTGCTGTTCAAAAACATGAAGAGCCTGAAAAGGTGTGAAAAATATGAAGAGCTTCAAAAGGTGTGAAAAATATGAGGAGCATGATACGGTAGAAAAAATAGGAGGAGCATGAAGCTGTGTTCAAAAACATGAAGAGCCTGAAAAGGTGTGAAAAATATGAAGAGCCTCAAAACGTGTCAAAAATATGAGAAGTATGAAACGGTATGATAAATAGCAGGAGCATGAAGCGGTTTTGAAAAACATGAAGGGTCTGAAATCGTGTGAAAAATATGAAGAGCTTCAAAAATGTGAAACATATGAAGAGCTTCAAAAGGTGTAAAAAATATGAAGTGCCTCAAAATGTGTCAAAGATTAGATGAGTATGAAAAGTTCTAAAAAATAGGAGGAGCAACAAGTAGTGTTGAAAAAAATGGAGAGCCTGAAAAGGTGTGAAAAATATGAAGACCTTCAAAAGGTGTCAAAAATATGAGGAGCATGAAACTTTCTGAAAAATAGGACGAGCATGAAGCAGTGATAAAAAACATGAAGAGCCTGAAAAGGTGTGAAAAATATGAAGAGTTTCTAAAGGTGTCAAAAACATGAGGAGCATGATACGGTTTGAAAAAAGGAGGAGCATGAAGCGGTGTTGAAAAACATGAAGAGTGTGAAAACGTGTGAAAATATGAAGAGCTTCAAAAATATTAAAAATATGAAGAGCTTCAACAGTTGTGAAAAATATGAAGAGATTAAAAAGGTGTCAAAAATATGATGAGCATGAAACGATCTGAAAAATAGAAGGAGCATGAAACGGTGATCAAAAACATGAAGAGCCTGAAAAGGTGTGAAAAATATGAAGAGCTCAAAAAGTGTCAAAAATATGAGGAGCATGAAACGCTCTGAAAAATAGGAGGAGCATGAAGCGATGTTCAAAAACATGAAGAGCCTGAAAAGTTGTGAAAAATATGAAAAGCTTCAAAAGGTGTCAAAAATGAGATTAGCATTAAATGGTCGGAAAAATAGGAATAACATGAAACGGTGTTCAAAAACATGAAGAGCCTGAAAAGGTGTGAAAAATATGAAGAGCTTCAAAAGGTGTCAAATATGAGGAGCATGAAACGATCTGAAAAATAGGAGGAGCATGAAGCGGTGTTGAAAAACATGAAGAGCCGGAAAAGGTGTGAAAAATATGAAGAGTTTCTAAAGGTTTCAAAAATATGAGGAGCATGAATGGTCTGAAAAATAGGAGGAGCATGAACTGGTGTGGAAAAACATGAAGAGCCTGAAAAGGTGGCAAAAATATGAAGAGCTTCAAAAGGTGTGGAAAATATGAGGAGCATGAAATGGTCTGAAAAATAGGAGGAGCATGAAGCGGTGTTCAAAAACATGAAGAGCCTGAAAAGTTGTGAAAAATATGAAAAGCTTCAAATGGTGTCAAAATTGAGATGAGCATGAAACGGATGAAAAATAGGAGAAGCATGAAGTGGTGTGGAAAAACATGAAGAGCCTGAAAAGGTGTGAAAAATATGAAGAGCTTCAAAAGGTGTGAAATACATGAGGAGGATGAAACGGTCTGAAAAATAGGAGGAGCATGAAGCGGTGTTCAAAAACATGAAGAGCCTGAAAAGGTGTGAAAAATATGAAGAGCTTCAAAAGGTGTGAAATACATGAGGAGCATGAAACGGTCTGAAAAAAAGGAGGAGCATGAAGCGGTGTTGAAAAACATGAAGAGTCTGAAAAGGTGTGAAAAATATGAAGAGCTTCAAAAAGTGTCAAAAATATGAGGAGCAGGAAACGGTCTGAAAAATAGGAGGAGCATGAAGCGGTGTTCAAAAACATGAAGAGCCTGAAAAGTTGTGAAAAATATGAAAAGCTTCAAATGGTTTCAAAATTGAGATGAGCATGAAACGGATGAAAAATAGGAGAAGCATGAAGTGGTGTGGAAAAACATGAAGAGCCTGAAAAGGTGTGAAAAATATGAAGAGCTTCAAAAGGTGTGAAATACATGAGGAGCATGAAACTCTCTGAAAAATAGGAGGAGCATGAAATGCTGTTCAAAAACATGAAGAGCCTGAAAAGGTGAGAAAAATATGAAGAGCTTCAAAAGGTGTGAAAAATATGAGGAGCATGATACTGTCGAAAAAATAGGAGGAGCATGAAGCGGAGTTCAAAAACATGAAGATCTTGAAAAGGTGTGAAAAATATGAAGAGCCTCAAAACGTGTCAAAATATTAGGAGTATGAAACGGTATGATAAATATAAGGAGCATGAAGCGGTGTTGAAAAACATGAAGAGTCTGAAATTGTGTGAAAAATATGAAGAGCTTCAAAAAGGTGAAAAATATGAAGAGCTTCAAAAGTTGTCAAAAATTAGATGAGTATGAAACGGTCTAAAAAATAGGAGGAGTAACAAATAGTGTTGAAAAAAATGAAGAGCATGAAAAGGTGTGAGAAATATGAACGGCTTCAAAAGGTGTGAAAAATATGAGGAGCCTGAAACGGTCTGAAAAAAAGGAGGAGCATGAAGTGGTGTTGAAAAACATGAAGAGCCTGAAAAGGTGTGAAAAATATGAAGACCTTCAAAAGGTGTCAAAAATATGAGGAGCATGAAACGGTCTGAAAAATAGGAGGAGCATGAAATGCTGTTCAAAAACATGAAGAGCCTGAAAAGGTGTGGAAAATATGAAGAGCTTCAAAAGGTGTCAAAAATATGAGGAGCATGAAACGGTCTGAAAAATAGGAGGAGCATGAAGTGCTGTTCAAAAACATGAAGAGCCTGAAAAGGTGTGAAAAATATGAAGAGCTTCAAAAGGTGTGAAAAATATGAGGAGCATGATACGGTAGAAAAAATAGGAGGAGCATGAAGCTGTGTTCAAAAACATGAAGAGCCTGAAAAGGTGTGAAAAATATGAAGAGCCTCAAAACGTGTCAAAAATATGAGAAGTATGAAACGGTATGATAAATAGCAGGAGCATGAAGCGGTTTTGAAAAACATGAAGGGTCTGAAATCGTGTGAAAAATATGAAGAGCTTCAAAAATGTGAAACATATGAAGAGCTTCAAAAGGTGTAAAAAATATGAAGTGCCTCAAAATGTGTCAAAGATTAGATGAGTATGAAAAGTTCTAAAAAATAGGAGGAGCAACAAGTAGTGTTGAAAAAAATGGAGAGCCTGAAAAGGTGTGAAAAATATGAAGACCTTCAAAAGGTGTCAAAAATATGAGGAGCATGAAACTTTCTGAAAAATAGGACGAGCATGAAGCAGTGATAAAAAACATGAAGAGCCTGAAAAGGTGTGAAAAATATGAAGAGTTTCTAAAGGTGTCAAAAACATGAGGAGCATGATACGGTTTGAAAAAAGGAGGAGCATGAAGCGGTGTTGAAAAACATGAAGAGTGTGAAAACGTGTGAAAATATGAAGAGCTTCAAAAATATTAAAAATATGAAGAGCTTCAACAGTTGTGAAAAATATGAAGAGATTAAAAAGGTGTCAAAAATATGATGAGCATGAAACGATCTGAAAAATAGAAGGAGCATGAAACGGTGATCAAAAACATGAAGAGCCTGAAAAGGTGTGAAAAATATGAAGAGCTCAAAAAGTGTCAAAAATATGAGGAGCATGAAACGCTCTGAAAAATAGGAGGAGCATGAAGCGATGTTCAAAAACATGAAGAGCCTGAAAAGTTGTGAAAAATATGAAAAGCTTCAAAAGGTGTCAAAAATGAGATTAGCATTAAATGGTCGGAAAAATAGGAATAACATGAAACGGTGTTGAAAATCATGAAGAGCCTGAAATAGTGTGAAAAATATAAAGAGCTTCAAAAGGTGTCAAAAATATGAGGAGCATGAAACAGTCTGATAAATAGGTGGAGCATGAAGCTGTGTTCAAAAACATGAAGAGCCTGAAAAGTTGTGAAAAATATGAAGAGCTTCAAAATGTTTCACAAATATGAAGAGCATGAAACGGTCTGAAAAACAGGAGGATCATGAAGCGGTGTTCAAAAACATAAAGAGCCTGAAAAGGTGTGAAAAATATGAAGAGCTTCAAAAGGTGTCAAAAATATGAGGAGCATGAAACGGTCTGAAAAATAGGAGGAGCATGAAACGGTGATCAAAAACATGAAGAGCCTGAAAAGGTTTGAAAAATATGAAGAGCTTTTAAGGTGTCAAAAATATGAGGAGCATAAACGATCTGAAAAATAGGAGTAGCATGAAGCGGTGTTCAAAAACATGAAGAGCCTGAAAAGGTGGGAAAAATATGAAGAGCTTCAAAAGGTGTGAAAAATATGAGGAGCATGAAACGGTCTGAAAAATAGAAGCAGCATGAAACGGTGTTGAAAAATATGAAGAGCCTGAAAACGTGTGAAAAATATGAAGAGCTTCAAAAGGTGTGAAAAATATAAAGAGCTTCAAAGGTGACAAAAATGAGATGAGCATGAAACGGTCTGAAAAATAGGAGGAGAATGAAGTGGTGGTGAAAAACATGAAGAGCCTGAAAAGGTGTGAAAAATATGAAGAGCTCAAAAAGTGTCAAAAATATGAGGAGCATGAAACGGTCTGAAAAATACGAGGAGCATGAAGCAGTGTTCAAAAACATGAAGAGCCTGAAAAGGTGGGAAAAATATGAAGAGCTTCAAAAGGTGTGAAATATATGAGGAGAATGAAACGGTCTGAAAAATAGGAGGATCATGAAGCGGTTTTCAGAAACATGAAGAGCATGAAAAGGTGTGAAAAATATGAAGAGCTTCAAAAGGTGTGAAATATATGAGGAGAATGAAACGGTCTGAAAAATAGGAGGATCATGAAGCGGTTTTCAGAAACATGAAGAGCATGAAAAGGTGTGAAAAATAGGAAGAGTTTCAAAAGGTGTCATAAATATGAGGAGCATGAAACGGTCTGAAAAATAGGAGGAGCTTGAAACGGTGATCAAAAACATGAAGAGCCTGAAAAGGTGTGAAAAATATGAAGAGCTTCAAAAGGTGTGAAATACATGAGGAGCATGAAACTCTCTGAAAAATAGGAGGAGCATGAAGCGGTGTTCAAAAACATGAAGAGCCTGAAAAGGTGTGAAATATATGAAGAGCTTCAAAAGGTGTCAAAATATTAGGAGCATGAAACGGTCTGAAAAATAGGAGGAGCATGAAGCTGTGTTGAAAAACATGAAGGGCCTGAAAAGGTGTGCAAAATATGAAGAGCTTCAAAAAGTGTGAAAAATATGAGGAGCATGAAACGTTCTGAAAAATAAGAGGAGCATGAAGCGGTGTTCAAAAACATGAAGAGCCTGAAAAGGTGTGAAAAATATGAAGAGCTCAAAAAGTGTCAAAAATATGATGAGCATGAAACGATCTGAAAAATAGAAGGAGCATGAAACGGTGATCAAAAACATGAAGAGCCTGAAAAGTTGTGAAAAATATGAAGAGCTCAAAAAGTGTCAAAAATAAGAGGAGCATGAAACGCTCTGAAAAATAGGAGGAGCATGAAGCGGTGTTCCAAAACATGAAGAGCCTGAAAAGTTGTGAAAAATATGAAAAGCTTCAAAAGGTGTCAAAAATGAGATTAGCATTAAACGGTCGGAAAAATAGGAATAACATGAAACGGTGTTGAAAATCATGAAGAGCCTGAAATAGTGTGAAAAATATAAAGAGCTGCAAATGGTGTCAAAAATATGAGGAGCATGAAACGGTCTGATAAATAGGTGGAGCATGAAGCTGTGTTCAAAAACATGAAGAGCCTGAAAAGGTGTGAAAAATATGAAGAGCTTCAAAATGTTTCACAAACATGAAGAGCATGAAACGGTCTGAAAAACAGGAGGATCATGAAGCGGTGTTCAAAAACATGAAGAGCCTGAAAAGGTGTGAAAAATATGAAGAGCTGCAAAAGGTGTCAAAAATATGAGGAGCATGAAACGGTCTGAAAAATAGGAGGAGCATGAAACGGTGATCAAAAACATGAAGAGCCTGAAAAGGTTTGAAAAATATGAAGAGCTTCTAAAGGTGACAAAAATATGAGGAGCATAAACGATCTGAAAAATAGGAGTAGCATGAAGCTGTGTTCAAAAACATGAAGAGCCTGAAAAGGTGTGAAAAATATGAAGAGCTCAAAAAGTGTCAAAAATATGAGGAGCATGAAACGATCTGAAAAATAGAAGAAGCATGAAACGGTGATCAAACACATGAAGAGCCTGAAAAGGTGTGGAAAATATGAAGAGCTTCAAAAGGTGTGAAATACATGAGGAGCATGAAACTCTCTGAAAAATAGGAGGAGCATCAAGCGGTGTTCAAAAACATGAAGAGCCTGAAAAGTTGTGAAAATTATGAAAAGCTTCAAAAGGTGTCAAAAATGAGATGTGCATTAAACGGTCTGAAAAATAGGAATAACATGAAACGGTGTTGAATATCATGAAGAGCCTGAAATAATGTGAAAAATATAAAGAGCTGCAAAAGGTGTCAAAAATATGAGGAGCATGAAACGGTCTGATAAATAGGTGGAGCATGAAGCTGTGTTCAAAAACATGAAGAGCCTGAAAAGGTGTGAAAAATATGAAGAGCTTCAAAAGGTGTGAAAAATATGAGGAGCATGAAACGGTCTGAAAAATAGAAGCAGCATGAAACGGTGTTGAAAAACATGAAGAGCCTGAAAACGTGTGAAAAATATGAGGAGCTTCAAAAGGTGTGAAAAATATAAAGAGCTTCAAAGGTGACAAAAATGAGATGAGCATGAAACGGTCTGAAAAATAGGAGGAGAATGAAGTGGTGGTGAAAAACATGAAGAGCCTGTAAATGTGTGAAAAAAATGAAGAGCTTCAAAAGGTGTGTAATACATGAGGAGCATGAAACGGTCTGAAATATAGGAGGAGCATGAAGCGCTGTTCAAAAACAGGAAGAGCCTGAAAAGTTTTGAAAAATATGAAGAGCTTCAAAAGGTGTGAAATACATGAGGAGCATGAAACTTGCTGAAAATTAGGAGAAGCATGATGTGGTGTGGAAAAACATGAAGAGCCTGAAAAGGTGTGAAAAATATGAAAAGCTTCAAAAGGTGTCAAAAATGAGATGAGCATGAAACGGTCTGAAAAATAGGAGGTGCATGAAGCGTTGTTGAAAAACATGAAGAGCCTGAAAAGGTATGAGAAATATGAAGAGCTTAAAAAGGTGTCAAAAATATGAGGAGCATGAAACGGTCTTAAAAATACAAGGAGCATGAAGCAGTGTTGAAAAACATGAATAGTCTGAAAAGGTGTGAAAAATATGAAGAGCTTCAAAAGGTGTGAAAAATATGAGGAGCATGAAACGGTCTGAAAAATAGAAGCAGCATGAAACGGTTTTGAAAAACATGAAGAGCCTGAAATGGTGTGAAAAATATGAAGAGCTTCAAAAGGTGTGAAAAATATGAAGAGCTTCAAAAGGTGTCAAAAATTTGATGAGCATGAAACGGTCTGAAAAATAGGAGGAGCATGAAGCGGTGTTGAAAAACATGAAGAGCCTGAAAAAGTGTGAAAAATATGAAGAGCTTAAAAGGTGTGAAAAATATGAGGAGCATGATATGGTTTGAAAAATAGGATTAGAATGAAGCGGTGTTCAAAACCATGAAGAGCCTGAGAAGGTGTGAAAAATATGAAAAGATTCAAAAGGTATCAAAAACGAGATGAGCATGAAACGGTCTGACAAATAGGAGGTGCATGAAGCGTTGTTGAAAAACATGAAGAGCCTGAAAAGGTGTGAGAAATATGAAGAGCTTAAAAAGGTGTGAAAAATAGGAAGAGCTTAAAAAGGTGTCAAAAATATGAGGAGCATGAAACGGTCTTAAAAATACAAGGAGCATGAAGCGGTGTTGAAAAACATGAATAGCCTGAAAATGTGTGAAATATATGAGAGCTTAAAAATGTGTCAAGTATATGAGGAGCATGAAACGGTCTGAAAAATAGGAGGAGCATGAAGCTGTGTTCAAAAACATGAAGAGCCTGAAAATGTGTGAAATATATAAAGAGCTTCAAAAAGTGTCAAAAATATGAGGAGCATGAAACGGTCTGAATAATAGGAGGAGAATGTAACGGTGATCAAAAACATGAAGAGCCTGAAAAGGTGTGAAAAATATGAAGAGCTTCAAAAGGTGTAAAATATGAGGAGCATGAAACGGTCTGAAAAATAGGAGGAGCATGAAGCGGTGTAGAAAAACATGAAGAGCCTGAAAAGGTGTGAAAAATATGAAGAGCTTCAAAAAGTGTGAAAAATATGAGGAGCATGAAACGGTCTGAAAAATAGGAGGAGCATGAAGCGGTGTTCAAAAACTTGAAGAGCCTGAAACGTTGTGAAAAATATGAAAAGCTTCAAAAGGTTTAAAAAATGAGATGACCATGAAATGGTCTGAAAAATAGGAGGAGCATGAAGTGGTGTTGAAAAAATGAAGAGCCTGAAAAGGTGTGAAAAATATGAAGATCATCAAAAGGTATCAAAAATATGAGGAGCATGAAACGGTCTGCAAAAAAGGAGGAGCATGAAGCGGTGTTGAAAAACTTGAAGAGCCTGAAAAGGTGTGAAAAATATGAAAAGCTTCAACAGATGTCAAAAATATAAGGAGCATGAAACGGTTTGAAATATAGGAGGAGCATGAAGTGGTATTAAAAAACATGAAGAGACTGTAAAGGTGTGAAAAATATGAAGAGCTTCAAAAGGTGTGTAATACATGAGGAGCATGAAACTCTCTGAAAAATAGAAGGAGCATGAAGTAGTGTTCAAGAACATGAAGAGCCTGAAAAGGTGTGAAAAATATGAAGAGCTTAAAAAGGTGTGAAATATATGAGGAGCATGATATGGTTTGAAAAATGGGATTAGCATGAAGCGGTGTTCAAAAACATGAAGAGACTGAAAAGGTGTGAAAAATATGAAGAGCTTCAAAAGGTGTGAAATATGAGGAGCATGAAACGGTCTGAAAAATAGGAGGAGCATGAAGCGGTGTTCAAAAACATGAAGAGCCTGTAAAGGTGTGAAAAATATGAAGAGTTTAAAATGGTGTGAAAAATATGAGGAGCATGATATGGTTTGAAAAATAGGATTAGCATGAAGCGGTGTTCAAAATCATGAAGAGCCTGAAAAGGTGTGAAAAATATGAAAAGCTTCAAAAGGTGTCAAAAATGAGATGAGCATGAAACGGTCTGAAAAATAGGAGGTGCATGAAGCGTTGTTGAAAAACATGAAGAGCCTGAAAATGTGTGAGAAATATGAAGAGGTTAAAAAGGTGTCAAAAATATGAGGAGCATGAAACGGTCTTAAAAATACAAGGAGCATGAAGCGGTGTTGAAAAACATGAATAGCCTGAAAATGTGTGAAATATATGAAGAGCTTAAAAATGTGTCAAGTATATGAGGAGCATGAAACGGTCTGAAAAATAGGAGGATCATGCAACGGTGTTCAAAAACATGAAGAGCCTGAAAAGGTGTGAAAAATATGAAGAGCTTCAAAAGGTGTGAAAAAATATGAGGAATATGAAATGGTCTGAAAAATAGGAGGAGCATGAAGTTGTGTTCAAAAACATGAAGTGCCAGAAAAGGTGTGAAAATAATGAAGACCTTTAAAAGGTGTCAAAAATTATGAGGAGCATGAAACGGTCTGAAAAATAGGAGGAGCATGAAACGGTGATCAAAACAGGAAGAGCCTGAAAAGGTGTGAAAAATATGAAGAGCTTCAAAAGGTGTGAAATTCATGAGCAGCATGAAACGAGCTGAAAAATCTGAGTAGCATGAAGTGGTGTGGAAACACATGAAGAGCCTGTAAAAGTGTGAAAAATATGAAGAGCTTCAAAAGGTGTGTAATACATGAGGAGCATGAAACTCTCTGAAAAATAGAAGGAGCATGAAGTAGTATTCAAAAACATGAAGAGCCTGAAAAGGTGTGAAAAATATGAAGAGCTTAAAAAGGTGTGAAAATTATGAGGAGCATGATATGGTTTGAAAAATGGGATTAGCATGAAGCGGTGTTCAAAAACATGAAGAGCCTGAAAAGGTGTGAAAAATATGAAGATCTTCAAAAGGTGTCAAAAATGAGATGAGCATGAAATGGTCTGAAAAATAGGAGGAGCATGAAGCTGTGTTGAAAAACATGAAGAGCCTGAAAAGGTGTGAAAAATAAGAAGAGCTTCAAAAGATGTCAAAAATATGAGGAGCATGAAACGGTCTGAAAAATAGGATGAGCATGAAGTGGTGTGGAAAAATATGAAGAGCCTGAAAAGTTTTGAAAAATATGAAGAGCTTCAAAAGGTGTGAAATACATGAGGAGAATGAAACTCTCTGAAAAATAGGAGGAGCATGAAGCAGTGTTGAAAAACATGAAGAGACTGAAAAGGTGTGAAAAATATGAAGAGCTTCAAAAGGTGTCAAAAATATGAGGAGCATGAAACGGTCTGAAAAATAGGAAGAACATGAAGCGGTGTTCAAAAACTTGAAGAGCCTGAAACGTTGTGAAAAATATGAAAAGCTTCAAGAGGTGTCAAAAATGAGATGAGCATGAAACGGTCTGAAAAATAGGAGGAGTATGAAGCGGTGTTGAAAAAATGAAGAGCCTGAAAAGGTGTGAAAAATATGAAGAGCATCAAAAGGTATCAAAAATATGAGGAGCATCAAACGGTCTGCAAAAAAGGAGGAGCATGAAGTGGTGTTGAAAAACTTGAAGAGCCTGAGAAGGTGTGAAAAATATGAAAAGCTTCAAAAGATGTCAAAAATACGAGGAGCAAGAAACGGTCTGAAAAATATGAGGAGCATGAAGCGGTGTTCAAAAACATGAAGATCCTGAAAAGGTGTGAAAAATATGAAGAGCTTAAAAAGGTGTGAAAAATATGAGGAGCATGATAAGGTTTGAAAAATGGGATTAGCATGAAACGGTGTATAAAAACATGAAGAGACCTGAAAAAGTGTGAAAAATACGAAGAGCTTCAAAAGGTGTCAAAAATATGAGGAGCATGAAATGGTCTGAAAAATAGGAGGAGCATGAAACGGTGATCAAAAACATGAAGAGCATGTAAATGTGTGAAAAAAATGAAGAGCTTCAAAAGGTGTGAAATAAATGAGGAGCATGAAACAGGCTGAAAAATAGGAGAAGCATGAAGTGGTGTAGAAAAACATGAAGAGCCTGAAAAGGTGTGAAAAATATGAAGAGCTTCAAAAGGTGTGAAAAATATGAGGAGCATGAAACGGTCTGAAAAATAGGAGAAGCATGAAGTGGTGTAGAAAAACATGAAGAGCCTGAAAAGGTGTGAAAAATATGAAGAGCTTCAAAAGGTGTGAAAAATATGAGGAGCATGAAACGGTCTGAAAAATAGAAGCAGCATGAAACGGTGTTGAAAAACATGAAGAGCCTGAAATGGTGTGAAAAATATGAAGAGCTTCAAAAGGTGTGAAAAATATGAAGAGCTTCAAAAGGTGTCAAAAATTTGATGAGCATGAAACGGTCTGAAAAATAGGAGGTGCATGAAGCGTTGTTGAAAAACATGAAGAGCCTGAGAAGGTGTGAAAAATATGAAAAGATTCAAAAGGTGTCAAAAATGAGATGAGCATGAAACGGTCTGACAAATAGGAGGTGCATGAAGCGTTGTTGAAAAACATGAAGAGCCTGAAAAGGTGTGAGAAATATGAAGAGCTTAAAAAGGTGTGAAAAATATGAAGAGCTTAAAAAGGTGTCAAAAATATGAGGAGCATGAAACGGTCTTAAAAATACAAGGAGCATGAAGCGGTGTTGAAAAACATGAATAGCCTGAAAATGTGTGAAATATATGAAGAGCTTAAAAATGTGTCAAGTATATGAGGAGCATGAAACGGTCTGAAAAATAAGAGGATCATGCAACAGTGTTGAAAAACATGAAGAGCCTGAAAATGTGTGAAAAATATGAAGAGCTTCAAAAGGTGTGAAAAATATGAGGAGCATGAAACGGTCTGAAAAATAGGAGAAGCATGAAGTGGTGTAGAAAAACATGAAGAGCCTGAAAAGGTGTGAAAAATATGAAGAGCTTCAAAAGGTGTGAAAAATATGAAGAGCATGAAACGGTCTGAAAAATAGGAGAAGCATGAAGTGGTGTAGAAAAACATGAAGAGCCTGAAAAGGTGTGAAAAATATGAAGAGCTTCAAAAGGTGTGAAAAATATGAGGAGCATGAAACGGTCTGAAAAATAGAAGCAGCATGAAACGGTGTTGAAAAACATGAAGAGCCTGAAATGGTGTGAAAAATATGAAGAGCTTCAAAAGGTGTGAAAAATATGAAGAGCTTCAAAAGGTGTCAAAAATTTGATGAGCATGAAACGGTCTGAAAAATAGGAGGTGCATGAAGCGTTGTTGAAAAACATGAAGAGCCTGAGAAGGTGTGAAAAATATGAAAAGATTCAAAAGGTGTCAAAAATGAGATGAGCATGAAACGGTCTGACAAATAGGAGGTGCATGAAGCGTTGTTGAAAAACATGAAGAGCCTGAAAAGGTGTGAGAAATATGAAGAGCTTAAAAAGGTGTGAAAAATATGAAGAGCTTAAAAAGGTGTCAAAAATATGAGGAGCATGAAACGGTCTTAAAAATACAAGGAGCATGAAGCGGTGTTGAAAAACATGAATAGCCTGAAAATGTGTGAAATATATGAAGAGCTTAAAAATGTGTCAAGTATATGAGGAGCATGAAACGGTCTGAAAAATAAGAGGATCATGCAACAGTGTTGAAAAACATGAAGAGCCTGAAAATGTGTGAAAAATATGACTAGCTTCCAAAGTTGTCAAAAATATGAGGAGCATGAAACGGTCTGAAAAATAGCAGGAGAATGTAACGGTGATCAAAAACATGAAGAGCCTGAAAATGTGTGAAATATATAAAGAGCTTCAAAAAGTGTCAAAAATATGAGGAGCATGAAACGGTCTGAATAATAGGAGGAGAATGTAACGGTGATCAAAAAAATGAAGAGCCTGAAAAGGTGTGAAAAATATGAAGAGCTTCAAAAGCTGTAAAATATGAGGAGCATGAAACGGTCTGAAAAATAGGAGGAGCATGAGGCGGTGTTCAAAAACATGAAGAGCCTGAAAAGGTGTGAAAAATATGAAGAGCTTCAAAAGGTGTGAAAAATATGAGGAATATGAAATGGTCTGAAAAATATGAGGAGCATGAAACGGTCTGCAAACATGGAGGAGCTTGAAGTGGTGTTGAAAAACATGAAGAGCCTGAAAAGGTGTGAAAAATCTGAAAAGCTTCAAAAGGAGTCAAAAATGAGATGAGCAGGAAACGGTCTGAAAAATAGGAGGAGCATGAAGTGGTGTTGAAAAAATGAAGAGCCTGAAAAGGTGTGAAAAATATGAAGATCATCAAAAGGTATCAAAAATATGAGGAGCATGAAACGGTCTGAATAATAGGAGGAGAATGTAACGGTGATCAAAAACATGAAGAGCCCGAAAAGGTGTGAAAAATATGAAGAGCTTCAAAAAGTGTCAAAAATATGAGGAGCATGAAACGGTCTGAATAGTAGGAGGAGAATGAAACGGTGATCAAAAACATGAAGAGCCAGAAAAGGTGTGAAATATATAAAGACTTCAAAAAGTGTCAAAAATATGAGGAGCATGAAACGGTCTGAATAATAGGAGGAGAATGTAACGGTGATCAAAAACATGAAGAGCCTGAAAAGGTGTGAAAAATATGAAGAGCTTCAAAAGGTGTAAAATATGAGGAGCATGAAACGGTCTGAAAAATAGGAGGAGCATGAAGCGGTGTTCAAAAACATGAAGAGCCTGAAAAGGTGTGAAAAATATGAAGAGCTTCAAAAGGTGTAAAATATGAGGAGCATGAAACGGTCTGAAAAATCGGAGGAGCATGAAGCGGTGTTCAAAAACATGAAGAGCCTGAAAAGGTGTGAAAAATATGAAGAGCTTCAAAAGGTGTAAAATATATGAGGAGCATGAAACGGTCTGCAAACCTGGAGGAGCTTGAAGTGGTGTTGAAAAACATGAAGAGCCTGAAAAGGTGTGAAAAATATGAAGAGCTTCAAAAGGTGTGAAATACATGAGGAGCATGAAACGTGCTGAAAAATAGGAGAAGCATGAAGTGGTGTAGAAAAACATGAAGAGCCTGAAAAGGTGTGAAAAATATGAAGAGCTTCAAAAGGTGTCAAAAATTTGATGAGCATGAAACGGTCTGAAAAATAGGAGGAGCATGAAGCGGTGTTGAAAAACATGAAGAGCCTGAAAAAGTGTGAAAAATATGAAGAGCTTAAAAGGTGTGAAAAATATGAGGAGCATGATATGGTTTGAAAAATAGGATTAGAATGAAGCGGTGTTCAAAACCATGAAGAGCCTGAGAAGGTGTGAAAAATATGAAAAGATTCAAAAGGTGTCAAAAATGAGATGAGCATGAAACGGTCTGACGAATAGGAGGTGCATGAAGCGTTGTTGAAAAACATGAAGAGCCTGAAAAGGTGTGAGAAATATGAAGAGCTTAAAAAGGTGTGAAAAATATGAAGAGCTTAAAAAGGTGTCTAAAATATGAGGAGCATGAAACGGTCTTAAAAATACAAGGAGCATGAGCGGTGTTGAAAAACATGAAGAGCCTGAAAATGTGTGAAAAATATGAAGAGCTTCCAAAGTTGTCAAAAATATGAGGAGCATGAAATTGTCTGAAAAATAGGAGGAGCATGAAGCTGTGTTCAAAAACATGAAGAGCCTGCAAATGTGTGAAATATATAAAGAGCTTCAAAAAGTGTCAAAAATATGAGGAGCATGAAACGGTCTGAATAATAGGAGGAGAATGTAACGGTGATCAAAAACATGAAGAGCCTGAAAAGGTGTGAAATATATAAAGAGCTTCAAAAAGTGGCAAAAATATGAGGAGCATGAAACGGTGTGAATAATTGGAGGAGAATGTAACGGTGTTGAAAATCATTAAGAGTCTGAAAAGGTGTGAAAAATATGAAGAGTTTCAAAAAGTGTCAACAATATGAGGAACATGAAACGGTCTGAAAAATAGGAGGAGCATGAAACTTTGTTCATAAACATGAAGAGCCTGAAAAGGTGTGAAAAATACGAAGAGCTTAAAAAGGCGTGGAAAATATGAAGATTATGAAAAGGTGTGAAATATAGGAGAAGCATGAAGCGGTGTTCCAAAACAAGAAGAGCCTGGAAAAGTGTGAAATATATGAAGAGCTTCAAAAGTCGTGAAAAATATGAGGAGCATGAAAAGTGCTGAAAAATAGGCGGAGCATGAAACTGTGCTGAAAACATGAAAGGTCTGAAAAGTTGTGAAAAATATGAAGAGCTTCAAAAGGTATCAAAAATATGAGGAGCATGAAACGGTCTGAAAAATAGGAGGAGCATGAAACGGTGTTGAAAACCTGAAGCGCCTGAAAAGATGTGAAAAATATGAAGAGATTCAAAACATGTCAAAATATGAGGAGCATGAAACGGTCTGAAAAATAGGAGGAGCATGAAACGGTGTTGAAAAACATGAAGAGCCTGAAAAGGTGTGAAAAATATGAAGAGCTTCAAAAGGTGTGAAAAATATGAAGAGCTTCAAAAGGTGTCAAAAATATGCGGAGCATGAAACAGTCTGAAAAATAGGAGAATCATGTAACGGTATTCAAAAACATGAAGAGCCTGAATAGGTGTGAAATACATGAAGAGCTTCAAAAGGTGTCAAAAATGTGAGGAGCATGAAACGTTGTGAAAAAATGGAAAAGCATGAAGGGGTGTTCAAAAACATGAAGAGCCTGAAAAGGTGTGAAATACATGAAGAGCTTCAAAAGGTGTCAAAAATATGAGGAGCATGAAGTGGTGTTGAAAAAGATGAAGAGCATTAAAAGTTGTGGAAAATATGAAGAGCTTCAAAAAGTGTCAAAAATATGAGGAGCACGAAATGGACTGAACAATAGGAGGAGCATGAAACGGTGTTGAAACCCTGAAGCGCCTGAGAAGGTGTGAAAAATATGAAGAGTTTCAAAACATGTCAAAAATAAGAGGAGGATGAATCTGTGAAAAACAGGAGAAGCATGAAACCGTGTTCAAAAACATGAAGAGCCTGAAAAGGTGTGAAAAAAATGAAGAGCATCAATAGGTGTCAAAAATATGAGGAGCATGAAATGGTCTGAAAAATAGGAGGAGCATGAAGCGGTGTTCAAAAACATGAAGAGCCTGAAAAGGTGTGAAATATATGAAGAGCTTCAAAAGGTGTCAAAAATATGAACAGCTTCAAAATGTGTGAAAAATATGAGGAGAATGAAACTTCTAAAAAATAGGAGGAGCATGAAACGGTGTACAAAAACATGAAGAGCCTGAAAAGGTGTGAAAAATATGAAGAGCTTCAAAAGGTGTCAAATATATGAGGAGCATGAAATAGTCTGAAAAATAGGAAGAGCATGAAACGGTGTTGAAAATCTTGAAGAGCCTGAAAAAGTGTGAATTATATGAAGAGCTTCAAAACGTGTCAAAAATACGAGGAGCATGATACGGTCTGAAAAATAGGAGGAGCATGAAGCGGTGTTGAAAGACATGAAGAGCCTGAAAAGGTTTGAAAAATATGAAGAGCTTCAAAAGGTGTGAAATACATGAGGAGCATGAAACTCTCTGAAAAATAGAAGGAGCATGAAGCGGTGTTCAAAAACATGAAGAGCCTGAAAAAGTGTGAAAAATATGAAGAGCTTCAAAAGGTGTGGAAAATATGAAGAGCTTCAAAAAGTGTCAAAAATATGAGGAGCATGAAACGTTCTGAAAATAAGAGGAGCACGAAACGATGTTCAAAAATATTAAGAGCCTGAAAAGGTGAGAAAAATATGAAGAGCTTCAGAAGCTGTGAAAAATATGAGGAGCATGAAGCGGTGTTCAAAAACTTGAATACTGAAAAGGTGTGAAAAATATGAAGACCTTCAAAAGGTGTCAAAAGATGAGGAGCATGAAACGATCTGAAAATTAGGAGGAGCATGAAGAGGTGTTGAAAAACATGAAGAGGCTGAAAAGGTGTTAAAAATATGAAGAGCTTCACAAGGTGTGAAAAATATGAAGGGCATGAAACGCTCTGAAAAATAGGAGGAGCATGAAGCGGCGTTGAAAACATGAAGAGCGTGAAAAGGTGTCAAAAATATGAAGAGCTTCAAAATGTGTCAAAAATATGAGGAGCATGAAACGGTCTGAAAATTACGAGGAGCATGAGGCACTGTTGAAAAACATGAAGAGCCTGAAAAGGTGTGAAAAATATAAAGAGTTTCAAAACGAGTCAAAAATATGAGGAGCATGAAACGGTCTGAAAAATAGGAGGAGCATGAAGTGGTGTTGGAAAACATGAAGAGCCTGAAAATGTGTGAAAAATATGAAGAGCTTCAAAAGGTGTGAAAACTATGAAGAGCTTCAAAAGGTGTCAAAAATATGAGGAGCATGAAACGGTCTGAAAAATAGGAGAAGCATGAAACCATGTTCAAAAACATGAAGAGCCTGAAAATGTGTGAAAAATATGAAGAGCTTCAAAAAGTGTCAGAAATATGAAGAGCAGGGAACGGTCTGAAAAATAGGGGGAGTATGAAGCAGTGTTCAAAAACATGAACAGCCCGAAAAGGTGTGTAAAATATGAAGAGCCCTAAAGGTGTCAAAATTATGAGGAGCATGACACGGTCTGAAAAATAGGAGGATCATGAAATGGTGTTCAAAAACATGAAGAACCTGAAAATTTGTGAAAAATATGAAGAGCTTCAAAAGGTCTGAAAAATATCAGGAGCATGAAACGGTGTTCAAAAAATTGAAGATACTGAAAATTTGTGAAAAATATGAAGAGCTTCAAAAGGTGTCAAAAATATGAGGTGCATGAAACGGTCTGAAAAATAGGAGAAGCATGAAACCATGTTCAAAAACATGAAGAGCCTGAAAATGTGTGAAAAATATGAAAAGCATCAAAAGGTTTGAAAAAAATGAGGAGCATGAAACGGTGTTCAAAACCATGAAGAGACTGAAAATGTGAGAAATGTATGAAGAGCTTCAAAAGGTGTCAAAAATATGAGGAGCTTGAAACAGTCTCAAATATAGGAGGAGAATGAAACGGTGTTGACAAACATGTAGATCCTGAAAAGGTGTGAACAATATGCAGAGCCTAAAAAGGAGTGAAAAATATGAGGAGCATGAAACGGTCTGAAAAATAGGAGGAGCATGAAACGCTGTTCAAAACCATGAAGAGACTGAAAAGCTGTGAAATACATGAAGAGCTTCAAAAGGTGTCAAAAATATGAGGAGCATGAAACGGTCAGACAAATAGGAGGAGCATGAAACGGTGTTCAAAAACATAAAGAGCCTGAAAAGGTGTGAAATATATGAAGAGCTTAAAAAGGTGTCAAAAATATGAGGAAAATGAAACTGTCTGAAAAATAGGAGGAGCATGAAGTTTTGTTCAAAACATGAAGAGCCTGAAAAGGTGTGAAAAATATGAAGAGTTTCAAAAAGTGTCAAAAATATGAGGAGCATGAAACGGTCTGAAAAATAGGAGGAGCATGAAGCGGAGTTGAAAAACATGAAGAGCCTGACAAGGTGTGAAATATATGAGGAGCTTCAAAAGGTGTCAAAAATATGAGGAGCAGGAAAATTTCTGAAAAATAGGAGGAGCATGACCTGGTGTTGAAATACATGAAGAGTCTGAAAAGATGTGAAAAATATGAAGAGCTTCAAAAGGTGTAAAAAATATGAAGAGCTTCAAAAAGTGTCAAACATATGAGGAGCATGAAACTTTCTGAAAAATAGGAGGAGCATGAAGCGTTGTTGAACACATGAAGAGCCTGAAAAGGAATGAAAATATGAAGAGCTTCAAAAGGTGTCAAAAATATGAGGAGCATGAAACGGTCAGAAAAATAGGAGTAACATAAAACGGTGTTCAAAAACATGAAGAGCCTGAATAGGTGTGAAAAATATGAGGAGTTCCATAAGGTGTCAAAAATAGGAGGAGCATGAAATGGTGTTCAAAAACATGAAGAGCCTGAAAAGGTGTGAAAAATATGAATAGCTTCAAAGGTGTGAAAATATGAGGAGTATCAAACGGTCAGAAAAATAGCAGGAGCATGAAGCGGCGTTAAACAACATGAAGAGCCTGAAAAGGTGTGAAAAATATGAAGAGGTTCAAAAAGTTTGAAAAATATGAAGAGCTTCAAAATGTGTCAAAAATATGAGGAGTATGAAGTGATGTTGAAAAACATGAAGAGCATGAAAAGGTGTGAAAAATATGAAGAGCCTGAAAAGGTGTGAAAGATATGAAGAGCTTCAAAAGGTGGCAAAAATATGAAGAGTTTCAAAATATGTCAAAAATATGAGGAGCATGAAACGGTGTTCAAAAACATGAAGAGCCTGAAAAAGTGTGAAAAATATGAAGAGCTTCAAAAGGTGTCAAAAATATGAGGAGCATGAAACGGTCTGAAACATAGGAGAAGCATGAAACCGTGTTCAACAACATGAAGAGCCTGAAAAGGTGTGAAAAATATGAAGAGCTTCAAAAGGTGTCAAAAATATGTGGAGCATGAAACGGTCTGAAAAATAGGAGGAGTATGAAGCGGTGTTGAAAATCATGAAGATCCTAAAAGGTGTGAAAACCATGAAGAGCTTCAAAAAGTGTCAAAAATATGAGGAGCATGAAACAGTCTGAAAAATAGGAGAATCATGTAACGGTGTTGAAAAACATGAAGAGCATGAAAAGGTGTGAAAAATATGATGAGCTTCAAAAGGTGTCAAAAATATGAGAAGCTTGAAACGGTTGGAACAATAGGAGGAGCATGAAACTCTGTTGAAAAACATGAAGAGCCTGAAAAGTTGGCAAAAATATGAAGAGCTTCAAAAGGTGTGAAAAATAAGGGGAGCATGAAACAGTCTGAAAAATAGGAGGAGCATGAAACGATGTTCAAAAACATGAAGAGCCTGAAAAGGTGTGAAAAATATGAAGACCTTCAAAAGGTGTCAAAAATATGAGGAGCATGAAACGGTCTGAAAAATAGGCGGAGCCTGAAACTGTGTTGAAAACATGAAAGGCCTGAGAAGTTGTGAAAAATATGAAGAGCTTCAAAAGGTGTGAAAAATATGAAGAGTTTCAAACGTCTGAAATACATGAGGATCATGAAAAGGTTTGAAAAATAGGAGGAGCATGAAGCGGTGTTCAAAAACATGAAGAGCCTGAAAAAGCTTGAAAAATATGAAGAGCTTCAAAAGGTGTGAAATAAATGAGGAGCATGAAACGGTCTGAAAAATAGGAGGAGCATGAAGCGGTGTTGAAAAACATGAAGAGCCTGAAAACGTGTGAAAAATATAAAGAGTTTCAAAAGGTATGAAAAATATGAAGAGCTTCAAAAGGTGTCAAAAAAGAGATGTGCATGAAACCGTCTGAAAAAGAGGGGGAGCATGAAGTAGTGTTGAAAAACATGAAGAGCCTGAAAAGGTGTGAAAAATATGAAGAGCTTCAAAAGGTTTCAAAAATATGAGGAGCATGAAACGGTCTGAAAAATAGGAGGAACATGAAACCATGTTCAAAAACATGAACAGCCTGAAAAGGTGTGAAAAATATGAAGAGCTTCAAAAGGTGTAAAAAATAGGAGGAGCATGAAGCGGTGTTGAAAAACATGAAGAGCCTGAAAAGGTGTGAAAAATATGAAGAGCTTCAAAACAGGTCAAACATATGAGCAGCAAGAATCGGTCTGAAATATGCAGGAGCATGAAACGGTGTTCAAAAACATGAAAAGCCTGAAAAGTTGTGAAAATATGAAGAGCTTCAAAAGGTGTGAAAAATATGAAGACCTTCAAAAGGTGTCAAAAATGAGATGAGCATTAAACGGTCTGAAAAAGGGGAGGAGCATGAAGCGGTGTTGAAAAACATGAACAACCTGAAAACGTGTGAGAAATATGAAGAGCCTCAAAAGTTGTCAAAAATATGAAGAGCTTCAAAAGGTGTCAAAAATGAGAGGAGCATGAAGCGGTCTGAAAATTAGGAACAGCTTGAAACGGTGTTCAGAAACATGAATAGCCTGAAAAGGTGTGAACAATGTGAAGAGCTTCCAAAGGTGTA
This sequence comes from Dama dama, assembly GCF_033118175.1. NCBI lineage: Eukaryota > Metazoa > Chordata > Mammalia > Artiodactyla > Cervidae > Dama > Dama dama. The sequence continues at coordinate 9,041,442 of NC_083706.1, read as the reverse complement.
AAATACATCAGGAGCATGAAACGGTCTGAAAATAGGAGGAGCATGATGCGGTGTTTAAAAATATGAGGTGCCTGAAAATGTGTGAAAAATATGAAGAGCTTCAAAAGGTGTGAAAAATAGGCGGAGCATGTACCAGTGTTCAAAAACTTGAAGAGACTGAAAAGGTGTGAAAAATATGAAGACCTTAAAAAGGTGTCAAAAATATGAGGAGCATGACACGGTCTGAAATATAGGAGGAGCATGAAGCCTTGTTCAAAAACATGAGGAGCCTGAAAAGGTGTGAAAATATGAAGGGATTCAAAAGGTGTGAAAACGTGAAGAGATTCAAAAGGTGTGAAATATATGAGGAGCATGAAACGGTCTGAAAAATATGAGGAGAACGAAACATTCAGAAAAATTGGAGGAGTATGAAGCGGTGTTCAAAACATGAAATCCTGAAAAGGTGTGAAAAATATGAAGAGCTTCAAAAGCTGGGAAAAATATGAAGAGCTTCAAAAGGTGTGAAAAATATGAAGAGTTTCAAAAGATGTCAAAAATGAAATGAGCATGAAACGGTCTGAAAAAAAGGGGGAGCATGAATTTGTGTTGAAAAACATGAATATCCTGAAAATGTGTGAAATATTTGAAGAGCTCTAAACGCTGTCAAAAATATGAGGAGCATGAAATGGTCTGAAATATAGGAGGAGCATGAAACGGTGTTCAAAAACATGAAGAGTCTGAAAAGTTGTGAAAAATATGAAGAGCTTCAAAAGGTGTGAAAAATATGAAGAGCTTCAAAAGGTGTGAAAAATATGAGGAGCTTCAAAAGGTGTCAAAAATATGAGGAGCATGAAACGGTCTGAAAAATAGGAGGAGCATGAAGTGGTGTTCAAAAAAATGACGAGCCTGAAAAGGTGTGAAATATATGAAGAGCTTTAAAAGGTGTCAAAAATTTGAGGAGCATGAAACGGTCTGAAAAATAGGAGGAGCATGAAGCGGTGATGAAAAACATGAAGAGCCTGAAAAAGTGTGAGAAATATGAAGAGCTTCAAAAGATGTCAAAAATATGAAGAGCTTCAAAAGGTGTCAAAAATGAGATGAGCATGAAGCCATCTGAAAAATATTTGGAGGATGAAGTGGTGTTGAAAAACATGAAGAGCCTGAAAAGGTGTGAAATTTATGAAGAGCTTCAAAAGGTGTCAAAAATATGAGGAGCATGGAACGGTCTGAAAATAGGAAGAGCATGATGCGCTGTTCAAAAACATGTGGAGCCTGAAAAGGAGTGAAAAATATGAAGAGCTTCAAAAGGTTTCAAAAATATGAGGAGCATGAAATGACCTGAAAAATAGGAGGAGCATGAAGCAGTGTTCAAAAACATGAAGAGCCTGAAAAGGTGTGAAAAATATGAAGAGCTTCAAAAGGTGTGAAAGATATGAGGAGCATGAAACGGTCTGAAAAATATAAGTAGCATGAAACGGTGTTGAAAAACATGAAGAGACTGAAAAGGTGTGAAAAATATGAAGAGCTTCAAAAGGTGTGAAATACATGAGGGGCCTGAAACTCTCTGTAAAATAGGAGGAGCATGAAGTGGTGTTCAAAAACATAAAAGGCCTGCAAAGTTGTGAAAAATATTAAGAGCTTCAATAGGTGTGAAAAATATGAGGAGCAGGGTACGGTCTGAAAAATAGGAGGAGCATGAAGCGGTGTTCAAAAACATGAAGAGCCTGAACAGGTGTGAAAAATATGAAGAGCTTCAAAAGGTGTCAAAAATATGAGGAGGATGAAACGGTTTGAAAAATAGGAGGAGCATGAAGAGATGTTGCAAAACATGAAGAGCCTGAAAAGGTGTGAAAAATATGAAGAGCTTCAAAAGGTGTCAAAAATGAGATGAGCATGAAATGGTCTGAAAAATGGAGGAGCATGAAGTGGTGTAGCAAAACATGAAGAGCATGAAAAGGTGTGAAAAATAATAAGAGCTTCTAAAGGTGTCAAATATGAGATGAGCATGAAACAGTCTGAAAAATAGGAGGAGCATGAAGTGTTGTTAAAAATCATGAAGAGCCTGAAAAGGTGTGAAATATATGAAGAGCTTCAAAATGTGTGAAAAATATGAAGAGCTTCAAAACGTGTCAAAAATATCAGGAGCATGAAACGGTCTGGAAAATAGGATGAGCATGAAGTGGTGGTGAAAAACATGAAGAGCCTGAAAACGTGTGAAAAATATGAAGAGCTTCAAAAGGTGTGAAAAATAAGAAGAGCTTCAAAAGATATCAAAAACGAGATGACCATGAAACGGTCTGAAAAATAGGAGAAGCAAGAAGTGGTGTTGAAGAACATGAAGAGCCTGAAAAGGTGCGAAAAATATGAAGAGCTTCAAAACGTGTGAAAAATATGAAGAGCTTCAAAAGGTGTCAAAAATATGAGGAGCATTAATCGGTCTGAAAAATAGGAGAAGCAAGAAGTGGTGTTGAAAAACATGAAGAGCCTGAAAAGGTGTGAAAAATATGAAGAGCTTCAAAACGTGTGAAAAATATGCGGAACATGAAACTGTCTGAAAAAGAGGAGGAGCATGAAGCGGTGTTCAAACACATGAAGAGCCTGAAAAGGTGTGAAAAATATGAAGAGCTTGAAAAGGTGTCAAAAATATGAGGAGCATGAAACGGTCTGAAAAAGAAGAGGAGCATGAAGCGGAGTTCAAACACATGAAGAGCCTGAAAAGGTGTGAAAAATATGAAGAGCTTCAAAAGGTGTCAAAAATATGAGGAGCAGGATACGGTCTGAAAAATAGGAGGAGCATGAAGCCGTGTTCAAAAACATGAAGAGCCTGAAAAGGTGTGAAAAATATGAAGAGCATCAAAAGGTGTCAAAAATATGAGGAGCATGAAACGGTCTAAAAAAGAGGAGGAGCATGAAGCGGTGTTCAAAAACATGAAGAGCCTGAAAAGGTGTGAAAAATATGAAGAGCTTCAAAAGGTGTCAAAAATATGAGGAGCATGAAACGGTAAAAAATAGGAGGAGCATGAAGCGTTGTTCAAAAACATGAAGAGCCTGAAAAGGAGTGAAAAATATGAAGAGCTTCAAAAGGTGTCAAAAATATGAGGAGCATGAAACGGTCTGAAAAATAGGAGGTGCATGAAGCGGTGTTGAAAAACATGAAGAGCCTGAAAAGTTGTGAAAAATATGAAGAGCTTCAAAAGGTGTCAAAAATATGAGGAGCATGAGACGGTCTGAAAAACAGGAGGAGCATGAAGCGGTGTTCAAAAACATGAAGAGCCTGAAAAGGTGTGAAAAATATGAAGAGCTTCAAAAGGTGTCAAAATGAGATGAGCATGAAACGGCCTGAAAAATAGGAGGAGCATGAAGTGATATTGAAATAAATGAAAAGGCTGAAAAGGTGTGAAAAATATGTAGAGCTTCAAAACCTGTCAAATATATGAGGAGCATGAAATGGTCTTAAAGATAGGAGAAGCAAGAAAGGGTGTTGAACAACATGAAGAGCCTGAAAACGTGTGAAAAATATGAAGAGCTTCGAAAGATGTGAAAAATATGAAGAGCTTTAATAGGTGTCAAAATGAGAAGAGCATGAAACGATCTGAAAAATAGTAGGAGCATAAAGTGGTGTTGAAAAAAATGAAGAGCCTGAAAAGGTGTGAAATATCTGAGGAACTTCAAAAGGTTTCAAAAATATGAGGAGAATGAAATGGTCTGAAAAATAGGCGGAGCATGAAGCGTTGTTGAAAAACATGAACAGCCTGAAAAGTGTGAAAAATATGAAGAGCTACAAAAGGTGTCAAAAATATGAGGAGTATGAAACGGTCTGAAAATAGGAGGATCATGAAACGGTGTTGAAAAACATGAAGAGCCTGAAAAGGTGTGAAAAATATGAAGAGCTTCACAAGGTGTCAAAAATATGAGGAGCATGAAACGGTCTGAAAAATAGGAGGAGCATGAAGCGGTGTTGAAATACATGAAGAACCAGAAAAGTTGTGAGAAATATGAAGAGCTTCATATGGTGTCAAAATTATGAGGAGCAAAAATATTCTGAAAAAAAGGAGGAGCATGAAGCGGTGTTGAAAAAATATGAAGAGCATGAAAAGCTGTGAAAAATATGAAGACCTTCACAAGGTGTCAAAAATATGAGGAGCATGAAACGGTCTGAAAAATAGGAGGAGCATGAAGCGGTGTTGAAATACATGAAGAACCAGAAAAGTTGTGAGAAATATGAAGAGCTTCATATGGTGTCAAAATTATGAGGAGCAAAAATGGTCTGAAAAAGAGGAGGAGCATGAAGCGGTGTTGAAAAAACATGAAGAGCATGAAAAGCTGTGAAAAATATGAAGACCTTCACAAGGTGTCAAAAATACGAGGAGCATGAAACGGTCTGAAAAATAGGAGGAGCATGAAGCGGTGTTGAAAAAATGGAAGAGCCTGAAAAGGTGTGAAAAATATGAAGAGCTTCACAAAGTGTCAAATATATGAGGAGCATGAAACGGTCTGAAAAATCGGAGGAGCATGAAACGGTGTTCCAAAACATGAAGAGCCTGAAAAGGTGTGAAAAATATGAGGAGCTTCAAAAGGTGTGAAATACATGAGGAGCATTAAACGGTCTGAAAAATAGGAGGAGCATGAAGCGGTGTTCTAAAACATGAAGAGCCTGAAAAGTTGTGAAAAATATGAAGAGCTTCAACAGGTGCGAAAAATATGAGGAGCATGAAACGTTCTGAAAAATAGGAGGAGCATGAAGCAGTGTTCAAAAACATGAAGAGCCTGAAAAGGTGTGAAAAATATGAAAACCTTCAAAAGGTGTCAAAAATGAGATGAGCATGAAACGGTCTGAAAAATAGGAGGAGCATGAAGCGGTGTTGAAAAACATGAAGAGCCTGAAAAGGTGTGAGAAATATGAAGAGCTTCAAAAGGTGTCAAAAATATGAGGAGCATGAAACGGTCTGAAAAATTTCAGGAGCATGAAGCGGTTTTGAAAAACATGAAGAGTCTGAAAACGTGTGAAAATATGAAGAGCTTCAAAAATGTGAAAAATATGAAGAGCTTCAATAGGTGTGAAAAATATGAAGAACTTCAAAAGGTGTCAAAATGAGATGAGCATGAAACGGTCTGAAAAATAGGAGGAGCATGAAGCGGTGCTGAAAAACATGAACAGCCTGAAAAGGTGTGAGAAATATGAAGAGCTTCAAAAGGTGTCAAAAATATGAGGAGCATGAAACGGTCTGAAAAATTTCAGGAGCATGAAGCGGTGTTGAAAATCATGAAGAGTCTGAAAACGTGTGAAAATATGAAGAGCTTCAAAAGATGTGAAAAATATGAAGAGCTTCAAAGGGTGTCAAAAAAGAAATGAGCATGAAACGGTCTGAAAATTAGGAGGAGCATGAAGCGGTGTTGAAAATCATGAAGAGCCTGAAAAGGTGTGAAAAATATGAAAAGCTTCAAAAGATGTGAAAAATATGAAGAGCTTCAAAATGTGTCAAAATGAGATAAGCATGAAACGGTCTGAAAAATAGGAGGAGAATGAAGTGGTGTTGAAAAAAATGAAAAGCCTGAAAAGGTGTGAAATACATGAAGAGATTCAAAAGGTGTCAAAAATATGAGGAGAATGAAACGGTCTGCAAAATAGGAGGAGCATGAAATGGTGTTCAAAAACATGAAGAGCCTGAAAATGTGTGAAAAATATGAAGAGCTTCAAAAGGTGTGAAATACATGGGGAGGATTAAATGGTCTGAAAAATAGGAGGAGCATGAAGCGGTGTTCAAAAACATGAAGAGCCTGAAAACGTGTGAAAAATATGAAGAGCTTCAAAAGGTGTGAAAAATATGAAGAGCTTCAAAAGGTGTCAAAAATTAGATGAGAATGAAACGGTCTGGAAAAAAAGAGGGGCATGAAGTGTTGTTGAAAAAAATGAAGAGCATGAAAAGTTGTGAAAAATATGAAAAGCTACAAAAGGTGTCAAAAATATGAGGAGCATGAAACGGTCTGAAAAATAGGAGGAGCATGAAGCTGTGTTCAAAAACATGAAGAGCCTGAAAAGGCGTGAAAAATATGAGGAGCTTCAAAAGGTGTGAAATACATGAGGAGCATTAAACGGTCTGAAAAATAGGAGGAGCATGGAGCGGTGTTCAAAAACATGAAGAGCCTGAAAAGGTGTGAAAAATATGAAGAGCTTCAAAAGGTGTCAAAAATATGAGGAGTATGAAACGGTTGAAAAATAGGAGGAGCATGAAGCGGTGTTCAAAAACATGAAGAGCCTGAAAAGGTGAGAAAAATATGAAGAGCTTCAAAAGGTGTCAAAAATATGAGGAGCATGAAACGGTCTGAAAAATAGGAGGATCATGAAGCGGTGTTGAGAAACATGAAGAGCCTGAAAATGTGTGAGAAATATGAAGAGCTTCAAAAGGTGTGAAAAATATGAGGTGCATGAAACGGTCTGAGAAATTGGAGGATCATGAAGCGATGTTGAAAAACATGAAGAGCCTGAAAACGTGTGAAAATTATGAAGAGCTTCAAAAGGTGTGAAAAATATGAAGAGCTTCAAAAGGTGTCAAAAATGAGATGAGAATGGAACGGTCTGAAAAATAGGAGGAGCATGAAGCGGTGTTGAAAATCATGAAGAGCCGGAAAAGTTGTGAAAAATATGAAGAGCTTCAAAAGGTGTCAAAAATATGAGGAGCATGAAACGGTCTGAAAAATAGGAGGAACATGAAACGGTGTTCAAAAACATGAAGAGCCTGAAAAGGTGTGAAAAGTATGATGAGCTTCAAAAGGTTTCAAAAATATGAGGAGCATGAAACGGTCTGAAAAATAGGAGGAGCATGAAACAGTGATGAAAAACATGACGAGCCTGAAAAGGTGTGAAAAATATGAAGAGCTTCAAAAGGTGTGAAATACATGAGGAGCATGAAACTCTCTGAAAAATAGAAGGAGCATGAAGTGGTGTTGAAAAATATGAAGAGCCTGAAAAGGAGTGAAAAATATGAAGAGCTTCAAAAAGTGTCAAAAATGAGATGAGCATGAAACGGTCTGAAAAATAGGAGGAGCATGAAGCGGTGTTCAAAAATATGAAGAGCCTGAAAAGGTGTGAGAAATATGAAGAGCTTCAAAAGGTGTCAAAAATATGAGGAGCATGAAACGGTCTGCAGAAAAGGAGGAGCATGAAGCGGTGTTCAAAAACCTGAAGAGCCTGAATAGATGTGGAAAATATGAAGAGCTTCAAAAGGTGTTCAAAAATATGAGGAGCATGAAACGGTCTGAAAAATAGTAGGAGCAAGAAGGGGTGTTGCAAAATATGAAGAGCCTGAAAATGCGTGAAAAGTACGAAGAGCTTCAAAATATTTGGAAAAATATGAAGAGCTTCAAAAGGTCTCAAAAATTAGATGAGCATGATACGGTCTGAAGAATAGGAGGAGCATGAAGCGGTGTTGAAATACATGAAGAACCAGAAAAGTTGTGAGAAATATGAAGAGCTTCAAATGGTGTCAAAATTATGAGGAGCAAAAATTGTCTGAAAAAGAGGAGGAGCATGAAGCGGTGTTGAAATACATGAAGAGCCTGAAATGGTGCGAAAAATATGAAGAACTTCAAAAGGTTGGAAAAATATGAAGAGCTTCAATAGGTGTCAAAAATGAGATTAGCATGAAACGGTCTGAAAAATAGGAGGAGCATGAATTGGTGTTGATAAACATGAAGAGCATGAAAAGGTGTGAAATATACGAAGAGCTTCAAAAGGTGTCAAAAATATGAGGAGCATGAAGCGCTCTGAAAATTAGGAGGAGCAAGAAGCGGTCTGAAAATTAGGAGGAGCAAGAAGCGGTGTTGAAAAACCTGAAGAGCCTGAAAATGTGTCAAAAATATGAAAAGCTTCAAAAGTTGTGAAAAATATGAAGAGCTTCAAAAGGTGTCAAAAATATGAGGAGCATGAAGCGCTCTGAAAATTAGGAGGAGCAAGAAGCGGTCTGAAAAATAGGAGGAGCATGAAACGGTGTTCAAAAACCTGAAGAGCCTGAAAAGGTGTGAAAAATATGAAGAGCATGAAAATGTGTGAAAAATATGAGGAGCATAAACTGTGTTCAAAAACATGAAGATCTACAAAAGGTGTGAAAAATATGAAGAGCGTCAAAATGTCTCAAAGAAATGAGGAGCATGAAACGGTCTGAAAATAGAAGGAGCATGAAGAGGTGTTGAAAAACATGAAGAACCTGAAAAGGTGTGAAAAATATGAAAAGCTTCAAAATGTGTCAAAAATATGAGGAGCATGAAACGGTCTGAAAAATAGGAGGAGCATTAAGCGGTGTTGAAAAACATGAAGAACCTGAAAAGCTGTGAAAAATATGAAAAGCTTCAAAAGGTGTGAAAAATATGAGGAGCAGGAAACGATCTTAAAAATAGGAGGAGCATGAAATGGTGTTGAAAAACATGAAAAGCGTGAAAAGGTGTGAAAAATAAGAAGACCTTCAAAAGATGTCAAATATATGAGGAGCACGAAACGGTCTGAAAAATATGAGGAGCATGAAACGGTGTTCAAAAACTTGAAGAGCCTGAAAAGGTGTGAAATATATGAAGAGCTTTAAAAGGTGTCAAATATATGAGGAGCATGAAACGGTCTGAAAATAGGAGGAGCATGAAACGGTGTTGAAAAACATGAAAAGCATGTAAAAGTTTGAAAAATAAGAAGAGCTTCAAAAGATGTCAAATATATGAGGAGCAGGAAACGTTCTGAAAAATAGGAGGAGCATGAAACGGTGTTCAAAAACCTGAAGAGCCTGAAAAGGTGTGAAAAATATGAAGAGCATGAAAATGTGTGAAAAATATGAGGAGCATAAACTGTGTTCAAAAACATGAAGATCCACAAAAGGTGTGAAAAATATGAAGAGCTTCAAAATGTCTCAAAGAAATGAGGAGCATGAAACGGTTTGAAAATAGAAGGAGCATGAAGAGGTGTTCAAAAACATGAAGAGCCTGAAAAGGTGTGAAAAATATGAAGAGCTTCAAAATGTGTCAAAAATATGAGGAGCATGAAACGGTCTGAAAAATAGGAGGAGCATGAAGTGGTGTTGAAAAACATGAAGAGCCTGAAAAGGTGTGAAAAATATGAAGAGCTTCAAAAGGTGTCAAAAATATGAGGAGCATGAAAAGGTCTGGAAAAGAGGAGGAGCATGAAGTGGTGTTGATAAAAGTGAAGAGCCTGAAAAGTTGTGAAAAATATGAAGTGCTTCCAAAGGTGTGAAAAATATGAAGAGCTTCAAAAGGTGTCAAAAAAATGACGAGCATGAAATGGTATGAAAAATAGAAGGAGCATGTAACGGTGTTCAAAAACATGAAGAGCCTGAAAAGGTGTGAAAAATATGAAAAGCTTCAAAAGGGATCAAAATTATGAGGGGCATGAAACGGTGTGAAAATGAGGAGGAGCTTGAAACAGTGTTCAAAAACATGAAGAGCCTGAAAAGTTGTGAAAAATATGAAGAGCCTCAAAAGGTGTCAAAAATATGAGCATCATGAAACGGTCTGAAAAATAGGAGGAGCATGAAGCGGTGTTGAAAAACATGAAGAGCCTAAAACGGTGTGAAATATATGAAGAGCTTCAAAAGGTGTCAAAAATATGAGGAGCAGGAAACGGTTTGAAAAATAGGAGGATCATGTAGCGGTGTTGAAAAACATGAAGAGCCTGAAAAGGTGTGAAAAACATGAAGAGCTTCAAAAGGTGTCAAATGTGAGATGAGCATGAAACCTTCTGAAAATCAGGAGGAGCATGAAGCGCTGTTCAAAAACATGAAAAGCCTGAAAAGGTGTGAAAAATATGAAGAGCTTCAAAAGGTGTGAAATACATGAGGAGGATTAAACGGTATGACAAATAGGAGAAGCATGAAGTTTTGTTCAAAAACATGAAGAGCCTGAAAAGTTGTGAAATATAAGAAGAGCTTCAAAAGGTGTGAAAAATATGAAGAGCTTCAAAAGGTGTCAAAAATATGAGGAGCATGATACGTTCTGAAAAATAGGAGGAGCGTGAAGTGCTTGTGAAAAACATGAAGAGCCTGAAAAGGTGTGCAAAATATGAAGATCTTCAAAAGGTGTCAAAAATATGAGGAGCATGAAACGGTCTTAAAAATAGGAGAAAGATGAAGCGGTGTTCAAAAACATGAAGAAAATGATAAGGTGTGAAAAATAAGAAGAGCTTTAAAAGGTGTGAAAATTATGAGGAGCAAGAAACGGTCTGAAAAATAGGAGGAGCATGAAGCGGTGTTCAAAAATCTGAAGAGCCAGAAAAGGTGTGAAAAATATGAAGAGCTTCAAAACGTGTCAAAAATATGAGGAGCACGAAACGGTCTGAAAAATAGGAGGAGCATGAAGCGGTGTTGAAAAACATGAAGAGCCTGAAAACGTGTGAAAAATATGAAGAGCTTCAAAAGGTATGAAAATATGAAGAGCTTCAAAAGTTGTCAAAAAAGAGATGAGCATGAAACGGTTTGAAAAATAGGAGCAGCATGAAGCGGTGTTGAAGAACATGAAGAGTCTGAAAAGGTGTGAAAAATATGAAGAGCTTCAAAAGGTTTCAAAAATATGAGGAGCTTGAAATGGTCTGAAAAATAGGACGAGCATGAAACGGTGTTCAAAAACATGAAGAGCATGAAAAGGTGTGAAAAATATGAAGAGCTTCAATAGGTGTGAAAAACAGGAGGAACATGAACCGGCGTTCAAAAATATGAAGAGCCTGAAAAGGTGTGAAAAATATGAAGTGCTTCAAAAGGTGTCAACAATATGAGGAGCATGAAACGGTCTGAAAAATAGGAGGAGCAAGAAGCGGTGTTGAAAAACAAGAAGAGACGGAAAAGGTGTGAAAAATATGAAGAGCTTCAAAAGGTTTCAAAAATATGAGGAGCTTGAAATGGTCTGAAAAATAGGACGAGCATGAAACGGTGTTCAAAAACATGAAGAGCATGAAAAGGTGTGAAAATTATGAAGAGCTTCAAAAGGTGTGAAAAACATGAGGAGAATGAAACGGTCTGAAAAACAGGAGGAGCATGAAGCAGTGTTCAAAACATGAAGAGCCTGAAAAAATGTGAAAAATATGAAGATCTTCAAAAGTTTGAAAAATATGAAGACCCTGAAAAGGTGTCAAAAATGAGATGAGCATGAAACAGTCTGAAAAGTAGGAGGAGCATGAAGTGTTGTTCAAAAAGGTGAAGAGCCTGAAAAGGTGTGAAAAATATGAAGAGCTTCAAAAGGTGTGAAATACCTGAGGAGCATGAAACGGTCTGAAAAATAGGAGGAGCATGAAGTGTTGTTCAAAACATGAAGAGCCTGAAAAAGTGTGAAAAATATGAAGAGCTTCAAAAAATGTCAAAAATATGAGGAGCATGAAATGGTCTCAAATATAGGAGAATCATGCAGCGGTGTTTAAAACTATAAACAGCCTGAAAAAGTGTGAAAAACATGAAGAGCTTCAAAAGGTTTGAAAAATAGGAGGAGCATGAAGCGGTGTTCAAAAACATGAAGGGCCTGAAAACGTGTGAAAAATATGAAGAGCTTCAAAAGGAGTCAAAAATATGCGGAGCCTGAAACGATCTGAAAAATAGGAGGAGCATGAAGCGGTGTTGAAAAACATGAAGAGCCGGAAAAGGTGTGAAAAATAAGAGGAGCATGAAACGCTCTGAAATATAGGTGGATCATGAAGCGGTGTTGAAAAACATGAAGAGCCTGAAAAGGTGTGATAAATGTGAAGAGCTTCAAAAGGTGTCAAAAATATGAGGAGCATGAAACGGTCTGAAAAATAGGAGGAGCATGAAACGGTGATCAAAATCATGAAGAATCTGAAAACGTGTGAAAAATATGAAGAGCTTCAAACGGTGTGAAAAATATCAGGAGCATGAAACGGTCTGAAAAAGATGAGGAGCATGAAGTGGTCTTCAAAAACATGTACAGCCTGAAAAGGTGTGAAAAATATGAAGAGCTTCAAAAGGTGTGAAAAACAGGAGGAACATGAAAAGGTCTGAAAAATAGGAGTAGCATGAAGAGGTGTTCAAAAACATGAAGAGGCTGATAAGGTGTGAAAAACATGAAGAGCTTCAAAAAGTTTGAAAAATAGGAGGAGCATGAAGCGGTGTTAAAAAACATGAAGAGCCTAAAAAAGTGTGAAAAATATGAAGAGCTTATAAAATTGTCAAAAATATGAGGAGCATGAAACGGTCTGAAAAATAGCAGGAGCATGAAACGGTGATCAAAAACATGAAGAGCCTGAAAACGTGTGAAAAATATGAAGAGCTTATAAAATTGTCAAAAATATGAGGAGCATGAAGAGATGTTCAAAAACATGAAGGGGCTGATAAGGTGTGAAAAACATGAAGAGATTCAAAAGGTTTGAAAAATAGGAGGGGCATGAAGCGGTGCTAAAAAACATGAAGAGCCTGAAAAAGTGTGAAAAATATGAAGAGCTTATAAAATTGTCAAAAATATGAGGAGCATGAAACGGTCTGAAAAATACGAGCAGCCTGAAACCGTCTGACAAATAGGAGGAGCATGAAGCGGTGTTCAAAAACATGAAGGGCCTGAAAACGTGTGAAAAATATGAAGAGCTTCAAAAGGAGTCAAAAATATGCGGAGCCTGAAATGATCTGAAAAATAGGAGGAGCATGAAGCGGAGTTGAAAAACATGAAGAGCCGGAAAAGGTGTGAAAAATGTGAAGAGCTTCAAAAGGTGTCAAAAATATGAGGAGCATGAAACGCTCTGAAATATAGGAGGATCATGAAGCGGTGTTGAAAAACATGAAGAGCCTGAAAAGGTGTGATAAATGTGAAGAGCTTCAAAAGGTGTCAAAAATATGAGGAGTATGAAACGGTCTGAAAAATAGGAGGAGCATGAAACGGTGATCAAAAACATGAAGAATCTGAAAACGTGTGAAAAATATGAAGAGCTTCAAACGGTGTGAAAATTATCAGGAGCATGAAACGGTCTGAGAAAGATGAGGAGCATGAAGTGGTCTTCAAAAACATGTACAGCCTGAAAAGGTGTGAAAAATATGAAGAGCTTCAATAGGTGTGAAAAACAGGAGGAACATGAACCGGCGTTCAAAAATATGAAGAGCCTGAAAAGGTGTGAAAAATATGAAGTGCTTCAAAAGGTGTCAACAATATGAGGAGCATGAAACGGTCTGAAAAATAGGAGGAGCAAGAAGCGGTGTTGAAAAACAAGAAGAGACGGAAAAGGTGTGAAAAATATGAAGAGCTTCAAAAGGTTTCAAAAATATGAGGAGCTTGAAATGGTCTGAAAAATAGGACGAGCATGAAACGGTGTTCAAAAACATGAAGAGCATGAAAAGGTGTGAAAATTATGAAGAGCTTCAAAAGGTGTGAAAAACATGAGGAGAATGAAACGGTCTGAAAAATAGGAGGAGCATGAAGCAGTGTTCAAAACATGAAGAGCCTGAAAAATTGTGAAAAATATGAAGATCTTCAAAAGTTTGAAAAATATGAAGACCCTGAAAAGGTGTCAAAAATGAGATGAGCATGAAACAGTCTGAAAAGTAGGAGGAGCATGAAGTGTTGTTCAAAAAGGTGAAGAGCCTGAAAAGGTGTGAAAAATATGAAGAGCTTCAAAAGGTGTGAAATACCTGAGGAGCATGAAACGGTCTGAAAAATAGGAGGAGCATGAAGTGTTGTTCAAAACATGAAGAGCCTGAAAAAGTGTGAAAAATATGAAGAGCTTCAAAAAATGTCAAAAATATGAGGAGCATGAAATGGTCTCAAATATAGGAGAATCATGCAGCGGTGTTTAAAACTATAAACAGCCTGAAAAAGTGTGAAAAACATGAAGAGCTTCAAAAGGTTTGAAAAATAGGAGGAGCATGAAGCGGTGCTCAAAAACATGAAGAGCCTGAAAAAGTGTGAAAAATATGAAGAGCTTATAAAATTGTCAAAAATATGAGGAGCATGAAGAGATGTTCAAAAACATGAAGAGGCTGATAAGGTGTGAAAAACATGAAGAGCTTCAAAAGGTTTGAAAAATAGGAGGAGCATGAAGCGGTGCTCAAAAACATGAAGAGCCTGAAAAAGTGTGAAAAATATGAAGAGCTTATAAAATTGTCAAAAATATGAGGAGCATGAAGAGATGTTCAAAAACATGAAGAGGCTGATAAGGTGTGAAAAACATGAAGAGCTTCAAAAGGTTTGAAAAATAGGAGGAGCATGAAGCGGTGTTCAAAAACATGAAGGGCCTGAAAACGTGTGAAAAATATGAAGAGCTTCAAAAGGAGTCAAAAATATGCGGAGCCTGAAACGATCTGAAAAATAGGAGGAGCATGAAGCGGTGTTGAAAAACATGAAGAGCCGGAAAAGGAGTGAAAAATAAGAGGAGCATGAAACGCTCTGAAATATAGGTGGATCATGAAGCGGTGTTGAAAAACATGAAGAGCCTGAAAAGGTGTGATAAATGTGAAGAGCTTCAAAAGGTGTCAAAAATATGAGGAGCATGAAACGGTCTGAAAAATAGGAGGAGCATGAAACGGTGATCAAAATCATGAAGAATCTGAAAACGTGTGAAAAATATGAAGAGCTTCAAACGGTGTGAAAAATATCAGGAGCATGAAACGGTCTTAAAAAGATGAGGAGCATGAAGTGGTCTTCAAAAACATGTACAGCCTGAAAAGGTGTGAAAAATATGAAGAGCTTCAAAAGGTGTGAAAAACAGGAGGAACATGAAAAGGTCTGAAAAATAGGAGTAGCATGAAGAGGTGTTCAAAAACATGAAGAGGCTGATAAGGTGTGAAAAACATGAAGAGCTTCAAAAAGTTTGAAAAATAGGAGGAGCATGAAGCGGTGTTTAAAAACATGAAGAGCCTAAAAAAGTGTGAAAAATATGAAGAGCTTATAAAATTGTCAAAAATATGAGGAGCATGAAACGGTCTGAAAAATAGCAGGAGCATGAAACGGTGATCAAAAACATGAAGAGCCTGAAAACGTGTGAAAAATATGAAGAGCTTATAAAATTGTCAAAAATATGAGGAGCATGAAGAGATGTTCAAAAACATGAAGAGGCTGATAAGGTGTGAAAAACATGAAGAGCTTCAAAAGGTTTGAAAAATAGGAGGAGCATGAAGCGGTGCTAAAAAACATGAAGAGCCTGAAAAAGTGTGAAAAATATGAAGAGCTTATAAAATTGTCAAAAATATGAGGAGCATGAAACGGTCTGAAAAATACGAGCAGCCTGAAACCGTCTGACAAATAGGAGGAGCATGAAGCGGTGTTCAAAAACATGAAGGGCCTGAAAACGTGTGAAAAATATGAAGAGCTTCAAAAGGAGTCAAAAATATGCGGAGCCTGAAACGATCTGAAAAATAGGAGGAGCATGAAGCGGAGTTGAAAAACATGAAGAGCCGGAAAAGGTGTGAAAAATGTGAAGAGCTTCAAAAGGTGTCAAAAATATGAGGAGCATGAAACGCTCTGAAATATAGGAGGATCATGAAGCGGTGTTGAAAAACATGAAGAGCCTGAAAAGGTGTGATAAATGTGAAGAGCTTCAAAAGGTGTCAAAAATATGAGGAGTATGAAACGGTCTGAAAAATAGGAGGAGCATGAAACGGTGATCAAAAACATGAAGAATCTGAAAACGTGTGAAAAATAAGAAGAGCTTCAAACGGTGTGAAAATTATCAGGAGCATGAAACGGTCTGAGAAAGATGAGGAGCATGAAGTGGTCTTCAAAAACATGTACAGCCTGAAAAGGTGTGAAAAATATGAAGAGCTTCAATAGGTGTGAAAAACAGGAGGAACATGAACCGGCGTTCAAAAATATGAAGAGCCTGAAAAGGTGTGAAAAATATGAAGTGCTTCAAAAGGTGTCAACAATATGAGGAGCATGAAACGGTCTGAAAAATAGGAGGAGCAAGAAGCGGTGTTGAAAAACAAGAAGAGACGGAAAAGGTGTGAAAAATATGAAGAGCTTCAAAAGGTTTCAAAAATATGAGGAGCTTGAAATGGTCTGAAAAATAGGACGAGCATGAAACGGTGTTCAAAAACATGAAGAGCATGAAAAGGTGTGAAAATTATGAAGAGCTTCAAAAGGTGTGAAAAACATGAGGAGAATGAAACGGTCTGAAAAATAGGAGGAGCATGAAGCAGTGTTCAAAACATGAAGAGCCTGAAAAAATGTGAAAAATATGAAGATCTTCAAAAGTTTGAAAAATATGAAGACCCTGAAAAGGTGTCAAAAATGAGATGAGCATGAAACAGTCTGAAAAGTAGGAGGAGCATGAAGTGTTGTTCAAAAAGGTGAAGAGCCTGAAAAGGTGTGAAAAATATGAAGAGCTTCAAAAGGTGTGAAATACCTGAGGAGCATGAAACGGTCTGAAAAATAGGAGGAGCATGAAGTGTTGTTCAAAACATGAAGAGCCTGAAAAAGTGTGAAAAATATGAAGAGCTTCAAAAAATGTCAAAAATATGAGGAGCATGAAATGGTCTCAAATATAGGAGAATCATGCAGCGGTGTTTAAAACTATAAACAGCCTGAAAAAGTGTGAAAAACATGAAGAGCTTCAAAAGGTTTGAAAAATAGGAGGAGCATGAAGCGGTGCTCAAAAACATGAAGAGCCTGAAAAAGTGTGAAAAATATGAAGAGCTTATAAAATTGTCAAAAATATGAGGAGCATGAAGAGATGTTCAAAAACATGAAGAGGCTGATAAGGTGTGAAAAACATAAAGAGCTTCAAAAGGTTTGAAAAATAGGAGGAGCATGAAGCGGTGTTCAAAAACATGAAGAGCCTGAAAAAGTGTGAAACATATGAAGAGCTTATAAAATTGTCAAAAATATGAGGAGCATGAACAGATGTTTAAAAACATGAAGAGGCTGATAAGGTGTGAAAAACATGAAGAGCTTCAAAAGGTTTGAAAAATAGGAGGAGCATGAAGCGGTGTTCAAAAACATGAAGGGCCTGAAAACGTGTGAAAAATATGAAGAGCTTCAAAAGGAGTCAAAAATATGCGGAGCCTGAAACGATCTGAAAAATAGGAGGAGCATGAAGCGGTGTTGAAAAACATGAAGAGCCTGAAATGGTGTGATAAATGTGAAGAGCTTCAAAAGGTGTCAAAAATATGAGGAGCATGAAACGCTCTGAAATATAGGTGGATCATGAAGCGGTGTTGAAAAACATGAAGAGCCTGAAAAGGTGTGATAAATGTGAAGAGCTTCAAAAGGTGTCAAAAATATGAGGAGCATGAAACGGTCTGAAAAATAGGAGGAGCATGAAACGGTGATCAAAATCATGAAGAATCTGAAAACGTGTGAAAAATATGAACAGCTTCAAACGGTGTGAAAAATATCAGGAGCATGAAACGGTCTGAAAAAGATGAGGAGCATGAAGTGGTCTTCAAAAACATGTACAGCCTGAAAAGGTGTGAAAAATATGAAGAGCTTCAAAAGGTGTGAAAAACAGGAGGAACATGAAGCGGTGTTCAAAAATATGAAGAGCCTGAAAAGGTGTGAAAAATATGAAGTGCTTCAAAAGGTGTCAAAAATATGAGGAGCATGAAACGGTCTGAAAAATAGGAGGAGCAAGAAGCGGTGTTGAAAAACAAGAAGAGACGGAAAAGGAGTGAAAAATATGAAGAGCTTCAAAAGGTTTCCAAAATATGAGGAGCTTGAAATGGTCTGAAAAATAGGACGAGCATGAAACGGTGTTCAAAAACATGAAGAGCATGAAAAGGTGTGAAAATTATGAAGAGCTTCAAAAGGTGTGAAAAACATGAGGAGAATGAAACGGTCTGAAAAATAGGAGGAGCATGAAGCAGTGTTCAAAACATGAAGAGCCGGAAAAAGTGTGAAAAATATGAAGATCTTCAAAAGTTTGAAAAATATGAAGACCCTGAAAAGGTGTCAAAAATGAGATGAGCATGAAACAGTCTGAAAAGTAGGAGGAGCATGAAGTGTTGTTCAAAAACGTGAAGAGCCTGAAAAGGTGTGAAAAATATGAAGAGCTTCAAAAGGTGTGAAATATCTGAGGAGCATGAAACGGTCTGAAAAATAGGAGGAGCATGAAGCGGTGTTCAAAACATGAAGAGCCTGAAAAAGTGTGAAAAATATGAAGAGCTTCAAAAGGTTTGAAAAATAGGAGGAGCATGAAGCGGTGTTCAAAAACATGAAGAGCCTGAAAAAGTGTGAAAAATATGAAGAGCTTATAAAATTGTCAAAAATATGAGGAGCATGAAGAGATGTTCAAAAACATGATGAGGCTGATAAGGTGTGAAAAACATGAAGAGCTTCAAAAGGTTTGAAAAATAGGAGGAGCATGAAGCAGTGCTCAAAAACATGAAGAGCCTGAAAAAGTGTGAAAAATATGAAGAGTTTATAAAATTGTCAAAAATATGAGGAGC
Organism: Dama dama; assembly: GCF_033118175.1. NCBI lineage: Eukaryota > Metazoa > Chordata > Mammalia > Artiodactyla > Cervidae > Dama > Dama dama. Next base: position 9,023,101 of record NC_083706.1, on the reverse strand, counting down.
ATGAAACGGTCTGAAAAATACGAGCAGCCTGAAACCGTCTGAAAAATAGGAGGAGCATGAAGCGGTGTTCAAAAACATGAAGGGCCTGAAAACGTGTGAAAAATATGAAGAGCTTCAAAAGGAGTCAAAAATATGCGGAGCCTGAAACGATCTGAAAAATAGGAGGAGCATGAAGCGGAGTTGAAAAACATGAAGAGCCGGAAAAGGTGTGAAAAATGTGAAGAGCTTCAAAAGGTGTCAAAAATATGAGGAGCATGAAACGCTCTGAAATATAGGAGGATCATGAAGCGGTGTTGAAAAACATGAAGAGCCTGAAAAGGTGTGATAAATGTGAAGAGCTTCAAAAGGTGTCAAAAATATGAGTATGATACGGTCTGAAAAATAGTAGGAGCATGAAACGGTGATCAAAAACATGAAGAATCTGAAAACGTGTGAAAAATATGAAGAGCTTCAAACGGTGTGAAAATTATCAGGAGCATGAAACGGTCTGAGAAAGATGAGGAGCATGAAGAGGTCTTCAAAAACATGTACAGCCTGAAAAGGTGTGAAAAATATGAAGAGCTTCAATAGGTCTGAAAAACAGGAGGAACATGAAGCGGCGTTCAAAAATATGAAGAGCCTGAAAAGGTGTGAAAAATATGAAGTGCTTCAAAAGGTGTCAACAATATGAGGAGCATGAAACGGTCTGAAAAATAGGAGGAGCAAGAAGCGGTGTTGAAAAACAAGAAGAGACGGAAAAGGTGTGAAAAATATGAAGAGCTTCAAAAGGTTTCAAAAATATGAGGAGCTTGAAATGGTCTGAAAAATAGGACGAGCATGAAACGGTGTTCAAAAACATGAAAAGCATGAAAAGGTGTGAAAATTATGAAGAGCTTCAAAAGGTGTGAAAAACATGAGGAGAATGAAACGGTCTGAAAAATAGGAGGAGCATGAAGCAGTGTTCAAAACATGAAGAGCCTGAAAAAGTGTGAAAAATATGAAGATCTTCAAAAGTTTGAAAAATATGAAGACCCTGAAAAGGTGTCAAAAATGAGATGAGCATGAAACAGTCTGAAAAGTAGGAGGAGCATGAAGTGTTGTTCAAAAAGGTGAAGAGCCTGAAAAGGTGTGAAAAATATGAAGAGCTTCAAAAGGTGTGAAATACCTGAGGAGCATGAAACGGTCTGAAAAATAGGAGGAGCATGAAGTGTTGTTCAAAACATGAAGAGCCTGAAAAAGTGTGAAAAATATGAAGAGCTTCAAAAAATGTCAAAAATATGAGGAGCATGAAATGGTCTCAAATATAGGAGAATCATGCAGCGGTGTTTAAAACTATAAACAGCCTGAAAAAGTGTGAAAAACATGAAGAGCTTCAAAAGGTTTGAAAAATAGGAGGAGCATGAAGCGGTGCTCAAAAACATGAAGAGCCTGAAAAAGTGTGAAAAATATGAAGAGCTTATAAAATTGTCAAAAATATGAGGAGCATGAAGAGATGTTCAAAAACATGAAGAGGCTGATAAGGTGTGAAAAACATGAAGAGCTTCAAAAGGTTTGAAAAATAGGAGGAGCATGAAGCGGTGCTCAAAAACATGAAGAGCCTGAAAAAGTGTGAAAAATATGAAGAGCTTATAAAATTGTCAAAAATATGAGGAGCATGAAGAGATGTTCAAAAACATGAAGAGGCTGATAAGGTGTGAAAAACATGAAGAGCTTCAAAAGGTTTGAAAAATAGGAGGAGCATGAAGCGGTGTTCAAAAACATGAAGGGCCTGAAAACGTGTGAAAAATATGAAGAGCTTCAAAAGGAGTCAAAAATATGCGGAGCCTGAAACGATCTGAAAAATAGGAGGAGCATGAAGCGGTGTTGAAAAACATGAAGAGCCTGAAAAGGTGTGATAAATGTGAAGAGCTTCAAAAGGTGTCAAAAATATGAGGAGCATGAAACGCTCTGAAATATAGGTGGATCATGAAGCGGTGTTGAAAAATATGAAGAGCCTGAAAAGGTGTGATAAATGTGAAGAGCTTCAAAAGGTGTCAAAAATATGAGGAGCATGAAACGGTCTGAAAAATAGGAGGAGCATGAAACGGTGATCAAAATCATGAAGAATCTGAAAACGTGTGAAAAATATGAACAGCTTCAAACGGTGTGAAAAATATCAGGAGCATGAAACGGTCTGAAAAAGATGAGGAGCATGAAGTGGTCTTCAAAAACATGTACAGCCTGGAAAGGTGTGAAAAATATGAAGAGCTTCAAAAGGTGTGAAAAACAGGAGGAACATGAAGCGGTGTTCAAAAATATGAAGAGCCTGAAAAGGTGTGAAAAATATGAAGTGCTTCAAAAGGTGTCAACAATATGAGGAGCATGAAACGGTCTGAAAAATAGGAGGAGCAAGAAGCGGTGTTGAAAAACAAGAAGAGACGGATAAGGTGTGAAAAATATGAAGAGCTTCAAAAGGTTTCCAAAATATGAGGAGCTTGAAATGGTCTGAAAAATAGGACGAGCATGAAACGGTGTTCAAAAACATGAAGAGCATGAAAAGGTGTGAAAATTATGAAGAGCTTCAAAAGGTGTGAAAAACATGAGGAGAATGAAACGGTCTGAAAAATAGGAGGAGCATGAAGCAGTGTTCAAAACATGAAGAGCCGGAAAACGTGTGAAAAATATGAAGATCTTCAAAAGTTTGAAAAATATGAAGACCCTGAAAAGGTGTCAAAAATGAGATGAGCATGAAACAGTCTGAAAAGTAGGAGGAGCATGAAGTGTTGTTCAAAAACGTGAAGAGCCTGAAAAGGTGTGAAAAATATGAAGAGCTTCAAAAGGTGTGAAATATCTGAGGAGCATGAAACGATCTGAAAAATAGGAGGAGCATGAAGCGGTGTTCAAAACATGAAGAGCCTGAAAAAGTGTGAAAAATATGAAGAGCTTCAAAAGGTTTGAAAAATAGGAGGAGCATGAAGCGGTGTTCAAAAACATGAAGAGCCTGAAAAAGTGTGAAAAATATGAAGAGCTTATAAAATTGTCAAAAATATGAGGAGCATGAAGAGATGTTCAAAAACATGAAGAGGCTGATAAGGTGTGAAAAACATGAAGAGCTTCAAAAGGTTTGAAAAATAGGAGGAGCATGAAGCAGTGCTCAAAAACATGAAGAGCCTGTAAAAGTGTGAAAAATATGAAGAGTTTATAAAATTGTCAAAAATATGAGGAGCATGAAACGGTCTGAAAAATACGAGCAGCCTGAAACCGTCTGAAAAATAGGAGGAGCATGAAGCGGTGTTCAAAAACATGAAGGGCCTGAAAACGTGTGAAAAATATAAAGAGCTTCAAAAGGAGTCAAAAATATGCGGAGCCTGAAACGATCTGAAAAATAGGAGGAGCATGAAGCAGAGTTGAAAAACATGAAGAGCCGGAAAAGGTGTGAAAAATGTGAAGAGCTTCAAAAGGTGTCAAAAATATGAGGAGCATGAAACGCTCTGAAATATAGGAGGATCATGAAGCGGTGTTGAATAACATGAAGAGCCTGAAAAGGTGTGATAAATGTGAAGAGCTTCAAAAGGTGTCAAAAATATGAGGAGTATGAAACGGTCTGAAAAAAAGGAGGAGCATGAAACGGTGATCAAAAACATGAAGAATCTGAAAACGTGTGAAAAATATGAAGAGCTTCAAATGGTGTGAAAATTATCAGGAGCATGAAACGGTCTGAGAAAGATGAGGAGCATGAAGTGGTCTTCAAAAACATGTACAGCCTGAAAAGGTGTGAAAAATATGAAGAGCTTCAATAGGTGTGAAAAACAGGAGGAACATGAAGCGGCGTTCAAAAATATGAAGAGCCTGAAAAGGTGTGAAAAATATGAAGTGCTTATAAAATTGTCAAAAATATGAGGAGCATGAAGAGATGTTCAAAAACATGAAGAGGCTGATAAGGTGTGAAAAACATGAAGAGCTTCAAAAGGTTTGAAAAATAGGAGGAGCATGAAGCAGTGCTCAAAAACATGAAGAGCCTGAAAAAGTGTGAAAAATATGAAGAGTTTATAAAATTGTCAAAAATATGAGGAGCATGAAACGGTCTGAAAAATACGAGCAGCCTGAAACCGTCTGAAAAATAGGAGGAGCATGAAGCGGTGTTCAAAAACATGAAGGGCCTGAAAACGTGTGAAAAATATGAAGAGCTTCAAAAGGAGTCAAAAATATGCGGAGCCTGAAACGATCTGAAAAATAGGAGGAGCATGAAGCGGAGTTGAAAAACATGAAGAGCCGGAAAAGGTGTGAAAAATGTGAAGAGCTTCAAAAGGTGTCAAAAATATGAGGAGCATGAAACGCTCTGAAATATAGGAGGATCATGAAGCGGTGTTGAAAAACATGAAGAGCCTGAAAAGGTGTGATAAATGTGAAGAGCTTCAAAAGGTGTCAAAAATATGAGTATGATACGGTCTGAAAAATAGTAGGAGCATGAAACGGTGATCAAAAACATGAAGAATCTGAAAACGTGTGAAAAATATGAAGAGCTTCAAACGGTGTGAAAATTATCAGGAGCATGAAACGGTCTGAGAAAGATGAGGAGCATGAAGAGGTCTTCAAAAACATGTACAGCCTGAAAAGGTGTGAAAAATATGAAGAGCTTCAATAGGTCTGAAAAACAGGAGGAACATGAAGCGGCGTTCAAAAATATGAAGAGCCTGAAAAGGTGTGAAAAATATGAAGTGCTTCAAAAGGTGTCAACAATATGAGGAGCATGAAACGGTCTGAAAAATAGGAGGAGCAAGAAGCGGTGTTGAAAAACAAGAAGAGACGGAAAAGGTGTGAAAAATATGAAGAGCTTCAAAAGGTTTCAAAAATATGAGGAGCTTGAAATGGTCTGAAAAATAGGACGAGCATGAAACGGTGTTCAAAAACATGAAAAGCATGAAAAGGTGTGAAAATTATGAAGAGCTTCAAAAGGTGTGAAAAACATGAGGAGAATGAAACGGTCTGAAAAATAGGAGGAGCATGAAGCAGTGTTCAAAACATGAAGAGCCTGAAAAAGTGTGAAAAATATGAAGATCTTCAAAAGTTTGAAAAATATGAAGACCCTGAAAAGGTGTCAAAAATGAGATGAGCATGAAACAGTCTGAAAAGTAGGAGGAGCATGAAGTGTTGTTCAAAAAGGTGAAGAGCCTGAAAAGGTGTGAAAAATATGAAGAGCTTCAAAAGGTGTGAAATACCTGAGGAGCATGAAACGGTCTGAAAAATAGGAGGAGCATGAAGTGTTGTTCAAAACATGAAGAGCCTGAAAAAGTGTGAAAAATATGAAGAGCTTCAAAAAATGTCAAAAATATGAGGAGCATGAAATGGTCTCAAATATAGGAGAATCATGCAGCGGTGTTTAAAACTATAAACAGCCTGAAAAAGTGTGAAAAACATGAAGAGCTTCAAAAGGTTTGAAAAATAGGAGGAGCATGAAGCGGTGCTCAAAAACATGAAGAGCCTGAAAAAGTGTGAAAAATATGAAGAGCTTATAAAATTGTCAAAAATATGAGGAGCATGAAGAGATGTTCAAAAACATGAAGAGGCTGATAAGGTGTGAAAAACATGAAGAGCTTCAAAAGGTTTGAAAAATAGGAGGAGCATGAAGCGGTGCTCAAAAACATGAAGAGCCTGAAAAAGTGTGAAAAATATGAAGAGCTTATAAAATTGTCAAAAATATGAGGAGCATGAAGAGATGTTCAAAAACATGAAGAGGCTGATAAGGTGTGAAAAACATGAAGAGCTTCAAAAGGTTTGAAAAATAGGAGGAGCATGAAGCGGTGTTCAAAAACATGAAGGGCCTGAAAACGTGTGAAAAATATGAAGAGCTTCAAAAGGAGTCAAAAATATGCGGAGCCTGAAACGATCTGAAAAATAGGAGGAGCATGAAGCGGTGTTGAAAAACATGAAGAGCCTGAAAAGGTGTGATAAATGTGAAGAGCTTCAAAAGGTGTCAAAAATATGAGGAGCATGAAACGCTCTGAAATATAGGTGGATCATGAAGCGGTGTTGAAAAATATGAAGAGCCTGAAAAGGTGTGATAAATGTGAAGAGCTTCAAAAGGTGTCAAAAATATGAGGAGCATGAAACGGTCTGAAAAATAGGAGGAGCATGAAACGGTGATCAAAATCATGAAGAATCTGAAAACGTGTGAAAAATATGAACAGCTTCAAACGGTGTGAAAAATATCAGGAGCATGAAACGGTCTGAAAAAGATGAGGAGCATGAAGTGGTCTTCAAAAACATGTACAGCCTGGAAAGGTGTGAAAAATATGAAGAGCTTCAAAAGGTGTGAAAAACAGGAGGAACATGAAGCGGTGTTCAAAAATATGAAGAGCCTGAAAAGGTGTGAAAAATATGAAGTGCTTCAAAAGGTGTCAACAATATGAGGAGCATGAAACGGTCTGAAAAATAGGAGGAGCAAGAAGCGGTGTTGAAAAACAAGAAGAGACGGATAAGGTGTGAAAAATATGAAGAGCTTCAAAAGGTTTCCAAAATATGAGGAGCTTGAAATGGTCTGAAAAATAGGACGAGCATGAAACGGTGTTCAAAAACATGAAGAGCATGAAAAGGTGTGAAAATTATGAAGAGCTTCAAAAGGTGTGAAAAACATGAGGAGAATGAAACGGTCTGAAAAATAGGAGGAGCATGAAGCAGTGTTCAAAACATGAAGAGCCGGAAAACGTGTGAAAAATATGAAGATCTTCAAAAGTTTGAAAAATATGAAGACCCTGAAAAGGTGTCAAAAATGAGATGAGCATGAAACAGTCTGAAAAGTAGGAGGAGCATGAAGTGTTGTTCAAAAACGTGAAGAGCCTGAAAAGGTGTGAAAAATATGAAGAGCTTCAAAAGGTGTGAAATATCTGAGGAGCATGAAACGATCTGAAAAATAGGAGGAGCATGAAGCGGTGTTCAAAACATGAAGAGCCTGAAAAAGTGTGAAAAATATGAAGAGCTTCAAAAGGTTTGAAAAATAGGAGGAGCATGAAGCGGTGTTCAAAAACATGAAGAGCCTGAAAAAGTGTGAAAAATATGAAGAGCTTATAAAATTGTCAAAAATATGAGGAGCATGAAGAGATGTTCAAAAACATGAAGAGGCTGATAAGGTGTGAAAAACATGAAGAGCTTCAAAAGGTTTGAAAAATAGGAGGAGCATGAAGCAGTGCTCAAAAACATGAAGAGCCTGTAAAAGTGTGAAAAATATGAAGAGTTTATAAAATTGTCAAAAATATGAGGAGCATGAAACGGTCTGAAAAATACGAGCAGCCTGAAACCGTCTGAAAAATAGGAGGAGCATGAAGCGGTGTTCAAAAACATGAAGGGCCTGAAAACGTGTGAAAAATATAAAGAGCTTCAAAAGGAGTCAAAAATATGCGGAGCCTGAAACGATCTGAAAAATAGGAGGAGCATGAAGCGGAGTTGAAAAACATGAAGAGCCGGAAAAGGTGTGAAAAATGTGAAGAGCTTCAAAAGGTGTCAAAAATATGAGGAGCATGAAACGCTCTGAAATATAGGAGGATCATGAAGCGGTGTTGAATAACATGAAGAGCCTGAAAAGGTGTGATAAATGTGAAGAGCTTCAAAAGGTGTCAAAAATATGAGGAGTATGAAACGGTCTGAAAAAAAGGAGGAGCATGAAACGGTGATCAAAAACATGAAGAATCTGAAAACGTGTGAAAAATATGAAGAGCTTCAAATGGTGTGAAAATTATCAGGAGCATGAAACGGTCTGAGAAAGATGAGGAGCATGAAGTGGTCTTCAAAAACATGTACAGCCTGAAAAGGTGTGAAAAATATGAAGAGCTTCAATAGGTGTGAAAAACAGGAGGAACATGAAGCGGCGTTCAAAAATATGAAGAGCCTGAAAAGGTGTGAAAAATATGAAGTGCTTCAAAAGGTGTCAACAATATGAGGAGCATGAAACGGTCTGAAAAATAGGAGGAGCAAGAAGCGGTGTTGAAAAACAAGAAGAGACGGAAAAGGTGTGAAAAATATGAAGAGCTTCAAAAGGTTTCAAAAATATGAGGAGCTTGAAATGGTCTGAAAAATAGGACGAGCATGAAACGGTGTTCAAAAACATGAAGAGCATGAAAAGGTGTGAAAATTATGAAGAGCTTCAAAAGGTGTGAAAAACATGAGGAGAATGAAACGGTCTGAAAAATAGGAGGAGCATGAAGCAGTGTTCAAAACATGAAGAGCCTGAAAAATTGTGAAAAATATGAAGATCTTCAAAAGTTTGAAAAATATGAAGACCCTGAAAAGGTGTCAAAAATGAGATGAGCATGAAACAGTCTGAAAAGTAGGAGGAGCATGAAGTGTTGTTCAAAAAGGTGAAGAGCCTGAAAAGGTGTGAAAAATATGAAGAGCTTCAAAAGGTGTGAAATACCTGAGGAGCATGAAACGGTCTGAAAAATAGGAGGAGCATGAAGTGTTGTTCAAAACATGAAGAGCCTGAAAAAGTGTGAAAAATATGAAGAGCTTCAAAAAATGTCAAAAATATGAGGAGCATGAAATGGTCTCAAATATAGGAGAATCATGCAGCGGTGTTTAAAACTATAAACAGCCTGAAAAAGTGTGAAAAACATGAAGAGCTTCAAAAGGTTTGAAAAATAGGAGGAGCATGAAGCGGTGCTCAAAAACATGAAGAGCCTGAAAAAGTGTGAAAAATATGAAGAGCTTATAAAATTGTCAAAAATATGAGGAGCATGAAGAGATGTTCAAAAACATGAAGAGGCTGATAAGGTGTGAAAAACATGAAGAGCTTCAAAAGGTTTGAAAAATATGAGGAGCATGAAGCGGTGCTCAAAAACATGAAGAGCCTGAAAAAGTGTGAAAAATATGAAGAGCTTATAAAATTGTCAAAAATATGAGGAGCATGAAGAGATGTTCAAAAACATGAAGAGGCTGATAAGGTGTGAAAAACATGAAGAGCTTCAAAAGGTTTGAAAAATAGGAGGAGCATGAAGCGGTGTTCAAAAACATGAAGGGCCTGAAAACGTGTGAAAAATATGAAGAGCTTCAAAAGGAGTCAAAAATATGCGGAGCCTGAAACGATCTGAAAAATAGGAGGAGCATGAAGCGGTGTTGAAAAACATGAAGAGCCGGAAAAGGTGTGAAAAATAAGAGGAGCATGAAACGCTCTGAAATATAGGTGGATCATGAAGCGGTGTTGAAAAACATGAAGAGCCTGAAAAGGTGTGATAAATGTGAAGAGCTTCAAAAGGTGTCAAAAATATGAGGAGCATGAAACGGTCTGAAAAATAGGAGGAGCATGAAACGGTGATCAAAATCATGAAGAATCTGAAAACGTGTGAAAAATATGAAGAGCTTCAAACGGTGTGAAAAATATCAGGAGCATGAAACGGTCTGAAAAAGATGAGGAACATGAAGTGGTCTTCAAAAACATGTACAGCCTGAAAAGGTGTGAAAAATATGAAGAGCTTCAAAAGGTGTGAAAAACAGGAGGAACATGAAAAGGTCTGAAAAATAGGAGTAGCATGAAGAGGTGTTCAAAAACATGAAGAGGCTGATAAGGTGTGAAAAACATGAAGAGCTTCAAAAAGTTTGAAAAATAGGAGGAGCATGAAGCAGTGTTAAAAAACATGAAGAGCCTAAAAAAGTGTGAAAAATATGAAGAGCTTATAAAATTGTCAAAAATATGAGGAGCATGAAACGGTCTGAAAAATAGCAGGAGCATGAAACGGTGATCAAAAACATGAAGAGCCTGAAAACGTGTGAAATATATGAAGAGCTTCAAACGGTGTGAAAAATATGAGGAGCATGAAACAGACTGAAAAAGATGAGGAGCATGAATTCGTGTTCAAAAACATGTGCAGCCTGAAAAGCTGTGAAAAATATGAAGAGCTTCAAAAGGTGTGAAAAATAGGAGGAGGATGAAGCGGTGTTCAGAAACATGAAAAGCCTGAAAATGTGTGAAAAATATGAAGAGCTTCAAAAATATGAAAATTATGAAGAGCTTCAAAAGGTGTAAAAAATATGAAGAGCTTCAAAAGATGTCAAAAATGAGATGAGCATGAAACGGTCTGAAAAAAAGGAGCATGAAATGGTGTTGAAAATCATGAAGGGCCTGAAAAGGTGTGAAAAATATGCAGAGCTTCAAAAGGTGTCAAAAATATGAGGAGCATGAAACGGTCTGAAAAATACGAGGAGCATGAAGTGGTGTTGAAAACCATGAAGAGCCTGAAAAGGTGTGAAAAATATGAAGAGCTTCAAAATGTGTCAAAAATATGAGGTGCATGAATCGGTCCGAAAAATAGGAGTTTAATGAAGCGGTGTTGAAAAACATGAAGAGCCTGAAAAGGTGTGAAAAATATGAAGAGCTTCAAAAGGTGTCAAAAATGAGATGAGCATGAAACGGTGTGAAAAATAGGAGGAGCATGAAGTGGTGTTGAAAAAAAAGAAGAGACTGAAAAGGTGTGAAAAATATGAAGAGCATCAAAATGTGTCAAAAATATGAGGAGCATGAAAAGGTCTGCAAAAAGGAGGAGCATGAAGTGGTGTTGAAAAACTTGAAGAGCCTGAAAAGGTGTGAAAAATATGAAAAGCTTCAAAATCTGTCAAAAATATGAGGAGCATGAAACGGTCTGAAAAATAGGAGGCGCATGAAGCGGTGTTCAAAAACATGACGAGCCTGAATAGGTGTGAAAAATATGAAGAGCTTCAAAAGGTGTCAAATATATGAGGAGAATGAAACGTTCTGAAAAATAGGAGGAGCATGAAGCTGTGTTGAAAACATGAAGAGCCTGAAAACGTGTGAAAAATAAGAAGAGCTTCTAAAGGTGTCATAAATATGAGGAGCATGAAACGGTCTGAAAAATAGGAGCAGCATGAGGTGTTGTTGAAAAACATGAAGAGCCTGAAAAGGTGTGAAAAATATGAGGAGCTTTAAAAGGTGTCAAAAATATGAGGATCATGAAACGGTCTGAAAAATAGGAGAAGCATGAAATGGTGATCAAAAACATGAAGAGCCTGAAAAGGTGTGAAAAATATGAAGAGCTTCAAAAGGCGTGAAATACATGACGAGCATGTAACGGGCTGAAAAATAGGAGAACCATGAAGTGGTGTGCAAAAACATGAAGAGCCTGAAAAGGTGTGAAAAATATGAAGAGCTTCAAAAGGTGTCAAAAATATGAGGAGCATGAAACGGTCTGAAAATAGGACGAGCACAAGCGATGTTCAAAAACATGCACAGCATGAAAAGGTGTGAAAAATATGAAGAGCTTCAAAAGGTGTGAAATATATGAAGAGCTTCAAAAGGTGTCAAAAATTAGATTAGCATGAGAGGGTCTGAAAAATAGGAGGAGCATGAAGTGGTGTTGAAAAACATGAAGAGCCTGAAAACTTGTGAAAAATATGAAGAGCTTCAAAAGGGGTCAAAAATATGAAGAACATGAAACCGTCTGAAAAATAGGAGGAGCATGAGGTGGTGTTGAAAAACTTGAAGAGCCTGAAAACGTGTGAAAAATATGAAGAGCTTTAAAAGGTGTGAAAAATATGAACAGCTTCAAAAGGTGTGAAATATATGAAGAGCTTCAAAAGGTGTCAAAAATTAGATTAGCATGAGAGGGTCTGAAAAATAGGAGGAGCATGAAGTGGTGTTGAAAAACATGAAGAGCCTGAAAGGTGTGAAAAACCTGAAGAGCTTCAAAAGGTGTCAAAAATATGAGGACCATGAAACCTTCTGAAAAATAGGAGGATCATGAATTGGTGTTGAAAAACATGAAGAGCCTGAAAAGGTGTGAAAAATATGAAGAGCTTCAAAAAGTGTCAAATTATGAGGAGCATGAAACGGTCTGAAAAATGGGAGAAGCATGAAGTGGTGTGGAAAAACATGAAGAGCCTGAAAAGGTGTGAAAAATATGAAGAGATTCAAAAGGTGTGAAATACATGAGGAGCATGAAACTCTCTGAAAAATAGGAGGAGCATGAAGTGGTGTTCAAAAACATGAAGAGTCTTAAAAGGTGTGCAAAATATGAAGAGCTTCAATAGGTGTGAATAATATGAGGAGCAGGATACGGTCTGAAAAATAGGAAGAGCATGAAGGGGTGTTCAAAAACATGAAGAGCCTGAAAAATTGTGAAAAATATGAAAAGCTTGAAAAGGTGTCAAAAATGAGATGAGCATGAAACGGTTTGAAAAATAGGAGGACCATGAAGTGGTGTTGAAAAAAAAGAAGAGACTGAAAAGGTGTCAAAAATATGAGGATCATGAAAATGTGTCAAAAATATGAGGAGCATGAAAAGGTCTGCAAAAAGGAGGAGCATGAAGTGGTGTTGAAAACTTGAAGAGCCTGAAAAGGTGTGAAAAATATGAAAAGCTTCAAAATCTGTCAAAAATATGAGGAGCATGAAACGGTCTGAAAAATAGGAGAAGCATGAAATGGTGATCAAAAACATGAAGAGCCTGAAAAGGTGTGAAAAATATGAAGAGCTTCAAAAGGCGTGAAATACATGAGGAGCATGTAACGGGCTGAAAAATAGGAGAACCATGAAGTGGTGTGCAAAAACATGAAGAGCCTGAAAACTTGTGAAAAATATGAAGAGCTTCAAAAGGTGTGAAATACATGAGGTGCATGAAACTCTCTGTAAATTAGGAGGAGCAAGAAGCAGTGTTCAAAAACATGAAGAGCCTGAAAAGGTGTGAAAAATATGAAGAGCTTCAAAAGGTGTGAAATAGATGAGGCGCATGAAACTCTCTGAAAATTAGGAGGAGCAAGAAGCAGTGTTGAAAAACATGAAGAGCCTGAAAAGGTGTGAAAAATATGAAGACCTTCAAAAGGTGTGAAATATATGAGGCGCATGAAACTCTCTGAAAATTAGGAGGAGCAAGAAGCAGTGTTCAAAAACATGAAGAGCCTGAAAACTTGTGAAAAATATGAAGAGCTTCAAAAGGGGTCAAAAATATGAAGAACATGAAACCGTCTGAAAAATAGGAGGAGCATGAGGTGGTGTTGAAAAACATGAAGAGCCTGAAAACGTGTGAAAAATATGAAGAGCTTTAAAAGGTGTGAAAAATATGAACAGCTTCAAAAGGTGTGAAATATATGAAGAGCTTCAAAATGTGTCAAAAATATGAGGAGCATGAAACGGTCTGAAAAATAGGAGGAGCATGAAGCGGTGTTCAAAAACATGAAGAGTCAGAAAAGGTGTGAAAAATATGAAGAGCTTCAAAAGGGGTCAAAAATATGAAGAACATGAAACCGTCTGAAAAATAGGAGGAGCATGAGGTGGTGTTGAAAAACATGAAGAGCCTGAAAACGTGTGAAAAATATCAAGAGCTTCAAAATGTGTCAAAAATATGAGGAGCATGAAACGGTCTGAAAAATAGGAGGAGCATGAAGCAGTGTTGAAAAAACATGAAGAGCCTGCAAAGGTGTGAAAAATATGAAGAGTTTCAGAAATGTGAAAATTATGAAGAGCTTCAAAAGGTGTGAAATATATGAAGAGCATGAAACGGTCTGAAAAATAGGAGGAGCATGAAACGATTTTCAAATACATGAAGAGCCTGAAAGGTGTGAAAAACATGAAGAGCTTCAAAAGGTGTCAAAAATATGAAGAGCATGAAACGGTTTGAAAAATAGGACGAGCATGAAGCGGTGTTCAAAAACATGAAGAGCCTGAAAAGGTGTGAAATTTATGAAGAGCTTCAAAATATGTCAAATATATGACGAGCATGAAACCCTCTTAAAAATAGGAGGAGGATGAAGCGGTGTTCAAAAACATGAAGAGCCTGAAAAGGTGTGCAAAATATGAAGAGCTTCAAAAGGTGTGAAATACATGAGGAGCATGAAACGGTGTTCAAAAACATGCAGAGACTGAAAAGGTTTGAAAAATATGAAGAGCTTCAAAAAGTGTCAAAAATTAGATTAGCATGAAAGGGTCTGAAAAATAGGAGGAGCCTGAAGTGGTGTTGAAAAACATGAAGAACCCGAAAATGTGTGAAAAATATGAAGAGCTTCAAAAATATGAAAATTATGAAGAGCTTCAAAAGGTGTAAAAAATATGAAGAGCTTCAAAATATGTCAAAAATGAGATGAGCATGAAACGGTCTGAAAAATAGGAGCATGAAGTGGTGTTGAAAATCATGAAGAGCATGAAAAGGTGTGAAAAATATGCAGAGCTTCAAAAGGTGTCAAAAATATGAGGAGCATGAAACGGTCTGAAAAATACAAGGAGCATGAAGTGGTGTTGAAAACCATGAAGAGCCTGAAAAGGTGTGAAAAATATGAAGAGCTTCAAAATGTGTCAAATATATGAGGTGCATGAATCGGTCCGAAAAATAGGAGGTTCATGAAGCGGTGTTGAAAAACATGAAGAGCCTGAAAAGGTGTGAAAAATATGAAGAGCTTCAAAAGGTGTCAAAAATATGAGGAGCATGAAACGGTCTGAAAATAGGACGAGCACAAGCGATGTTCAAAAACATGCACAGCCGGAAAAGATGTGAAAAATATGAAGAGCATCAAAAGGTGTGAAAAATATGAAGAGCTTCAAAAGGTGTCAAAAATTAGATTAGCATGAAAGGGTCTGAAAAAATAGGAGGAGCATGAAGTGGTGTTGAAAAACATGAAGAGCCTGAAAAGGTGTGAAATATATGAACAGCGTCAAAAGGTGTGAAAAATATGAAGAGCTTCAAAATGTGTCAAAAATATGACGAGCATGAAACCCTCTTAAAAATAGGAGGAGGATGAAGCGGTGTTCAAAAACATGAAGAGCCTGAAAAGGTGTGCAAAATATGAAGAGCTTCAAAAGGTGTGAAATACATGAGGAGCATGAAACAGTGTTCAAAAACATGCAGAGACTGAAAAGGTGTGAAAAATATGAAGAGCCTCAAAACGTGTCAAAAATATGAGAAGTATGAAACGGTATGATAAATAGCAGGAGCATGAAGCGGTGTTGAAAAACAGGAAGAATCTGAAATCGTGTGAAAAATATGAAGATCTTCAAATTATGAAAAGTATGAAGAGCTTCAAAAGGTGTGAAAACTATGAGAAACTTGATACGGTCTGAAAAATAGGAGGAGCATGAAGCGGAGTTGAAAACCATGAAGAGCCTGAGAAGGTGTGAAAAATATGAAGAGCTTCAAAAGGTGTCAAAAATATGAGGAGCATGAAATGGTCTGAAAAATAGGAGAAGCATGAAGCTGTGTTGAAAAACATGAAGAGCCTGAGAAGGTGTGAAAAATGTGAAGAGCTTCAAAAGGTGTGAAATACATGAGGAGCATGAAACGGTCTTAAAAATAGGAGGAGCATGAAGCGGTGTTGAAAAACATGAAGAGCCTGAAAAGGTGTGAAAAATATGAACAGCTTCAAAATGTGTGAAAAATATGAGGAGCATGAAACGGTCTGAAAAATAGGAGGAGGATGAAGCGGAGTTCAAAAACATGAAGAGCCTGAAAAGGTGTGAAAAATATGAAGAGCCTCAAAAAGTGTCAAAAATATGAGAAGTATGAAACGATATGATAAATAGCAGGAGCATGAAGCGGTGTTGAAAAACAGGAAGAGTCTGAAATCGTGTGAAAAATATGAAGATCTTCAAAAATGTGAAAAGTATGAAGAGCTTCAAAAGGTGTCAAAAATATGAGGAGCATGAAACGGTCTCAAAAATAGGAGGAGCATGAAGCAGTGTTCAAAAACATGAAGAGCCTGAAAAGTTGTGAAAAATATGAAAAGCTTCAAAAGGTGTCAAAAATGAGATGAGCATGAAACGGTTTGAAAAATAGGAGGACCATGAAGTGGTGTTGAAAAAAAAGAAGAGACTGAAAAGGTGTGAATAATATGAGTATCATCAAAAGGTGTCAAAAATATGAGGAGCATGAAAAGGTCTGCAAAAAAGAGGAGCATGAAGTGGTGTTGAAAAACTTGAAGAGCCTGAAAAGGTGTGAAAAATATGAAAAGCTTCAAAATCTGTCAAAAATTTGAGGAGCATGAAACGGTCTGAAAAATAGGAGGCGCAGGAAGCGGTGTTCAAAAACATGACGAGCCTGAATAGGTGTGAAAAATATGAAGAGCTTCAAAAGGTGTCAAAAATATGAGGAGAATGAAACGTTGTGAAAAATAGGAGGAGCATGAAGCTGTGTTGAAAACATGAAGAGCCTGAAAACGTGTGAAAAATAAGAAGAGCTTCTAAGGTGTCATAAATATGAGGAGCATGAAACGGTGTGAAAAATAGGAGCAGCATGAGACGGTGTTGAAAAACATGAAGAGCCTGAAAAGGTGTGAAAAATATGAGGAGCTTTAAAAGGTGTCAAAAATATGAGGAGCATGAAACGGTCTGAAAAATAGAAGAAGCATGAAATGGTGATCAAAAACATGAAGAGCCTGAAAAGGTGTGAAAAATATGAAGAGCTTTAAAAGGTGTGAAAAATATGAACAGCTTCAAAAGTTGTGAAATATATGAAGAGCTTCAAAATGTGTCAAAAATATGAGGAGCATGAAACGGTCTGAAAAATAGGAGGAACATGAAGCGGTGTTGAAAAACATGAAGAGCCTGAAAATGTGTGAAAAATATGAAGAGCTTCAAAAGGTGTGAAATAGATGAGGCGCATGAAACTCTCTGAAAATTAGGAGGAGCAAGAAGCAGTGTTGAAAAACATGAAGAGCCTGAAAAGGTGTGAAAAATATGAAGACCTTCAAAAGGTGTGAAATACATGAGGCGCATGAAACTCTCTGAAAATTAGGAGGAGCCAGAAGCAGTGTTCAAAAACATGAAGAGCCTGAAAATGTGTGAAAAATATGAAGAGCTTCAAAAGGTGTGAAACATATGAAGAGCTTCAAAAGGTGTAAAAAATATGAAGAGCTTCAAAAGATGTCAAAAATGAGATGAGCATGAAACGGTCTGAAAAATAGGAGCATGAAGTCGTGTTGAAAATCATGAAGAGCATGAAAAGGTGTGAAAAATATGCAGAGCTTCAAAAGGTGTCAAAAATATGAGGAGCATGAAACGGTCTGAAAAATACGAGGAGCATGAAGTGGTGTTGAAAACCATGAAGAGCCTGAAAAGGTGTAAAAAATATGAAGAGCTTCAAAATGTGTGAAAAATATGAGGTGCATGAATCGGTCCGAAAAATAGGAGGTTCATGAAGCGGTGTTGAAAAACATGAAGAGCCTGAAAAGGTGTGAAAAATATGAAGAGCTTCAAAAGGTGTCAAAAATATGAGGAGCATGAAACGGTCTGAAAATAGGACGAGCACAAGCGATGTTCAAAAACATGCACAGCCGGAAAAGGTGTGAAAAATATGAAGAGCTTCAAAAGGTGTTGAAAATATGAAGAGCTTCAAAAGGTGTCGAAAATTAGATTAGCATGAAAGGGTCTGAAAAATAGGAGGAGCATGAAGTGGTGTTGAAAAACATGAAGAGCCTGAAAAGGTGTGAAATATATGAACAGCTTCAAAAGGTGTGAAAAATATGAAGAGCTTCAAAATGTGTCAAAAATATGACGAGCAAGAAACCCTCTTAAAAATAGGAGGAGGATGAAGCGGTGTTCAACAACATGAAGAGCCTGAAAAGGTGTGCAAAATATGAAGAGCTTCAAAAGGTGTGAAATACATGAGGAGCATGAAACAGTGTTCAAAAACATGCAGAGACTGAAAAGGTGTGAAAAATATGAAGAGCCTCAAAACGTTTCAAAATATGAGAAGTATGAAACGGTATGATAAATAGCAGGAGCATGAAGCGGTGTTGAAAAACAGGAAGAATCTGAAATCGTGTGAAAAATATGAAGATCTTCAAATTATGAAAAGTATGAAGAGCTTCAAAAGGTGTGAAAACAATGAGAAACTTGATACGGTCTGAAAAATAGGAGGAGCATGAAGCGGTGTTGAAAAACATGAAGAGCCTGAGAAGGTGTGAAAAATATGAAGAGCTTCAAAATGTGTCAAAAATATGAGGTGCATGAATCGGTCCGAAAAATAGGAGGTTCATGAAGCGGTGTTGAAAAACATGAAGAGCCTGAGAAGGTGTGAAAAATATGAAGAGCTTCAAAAGGTGTCAAAAATATGAGGAGCATGAAATGGTCTGAAAAATAGGAGCAGCATGAGGCGGTGTGGAAAAACATGAAGACCCTGAAAAGGTGTGAAAAATATGAGGAGCTTTAAAAGGTGTCAAAAATATGAGGAGCATGAAACGGTCTGAAAAACAGGAGAAGCATGAAATGGTGATCAAAAACATGAAGAGCCTGAAAAGGTGTGAAATATATGAAGAGCTTCAAAAGGCGTGAAATACATGAGGAGCATGTAACGGGCTGAAAAATAGGAGAACCATGAAGTGGTGTGCAAAAACATGAAGAGCCTGAAAAGGTGTGCAAAATAGGAAAGGATTCAAAAGGTGTGAAATACATGAGGAGCATGAAACTGTCTGAAAATTAGGAGGAGCAATGTTCAAAAACATGAAGAGCCTGAAAACTTGTGAAAAATATGAAGAGCTTCAAAAGGTGTGAAATACATGAAGTGCATGAAACTCTCTGAAAATTAGGAGGAGCAAGAAGCAGTGTTCAAAAACATGAAGAGCCTGAAACGGTGTGAAAAATATGAAGAGCTTCAAAAGGTGTGAAATAGATGAGGCGCATGAAACTCTCTGAAAATTAGGAGGAGCAAGAAGCAGTGTTGAAAAACATGAAGAGCCTGAAAAGGTGTGAAAAATATGAAGACCTTCAAAAGGTGTGAAATACATTAGGCGCATGAAACTCTCTGAAAATTAGGAGGAGCAAGAAGCAGTGTTCAAAAACATGAAGAGCCTGAAAAGGTGTGAAAAATATGAAGTGCTTCAAAAGGGGTCAAAAATATGAAGAACATGAAACTGTCTGAAAAATAGGAGGAGCATGAGGTGGTGTTGAAAACATGAAGAGCCTGAAAACGTGTGAAAAATATGAAGAGCATTAAAAGGTGTGAAAAATATGAACAGCTTCAAAAGGTGTGAAATATATGAAGAGCTTCAAAATGTGTCAAAAATATGAGGAGCATGAAACAGTCTGAAAATTAGGAGGAGCATGAAGCGGTGTTGAAAAACATGAAGAGCCTGAAAAGGTGTGAAAAATATGAAGAGCTTCAGAAATGTGAAAATTATGAAGAGCTTCAAAAGATGTGAAATATATGAAGAGTATGAAACGGTCTGAACAATAGGAGGAGCATGAAACGTTGTTCAAATACATGAAGAGCCTGAAAATGTGTGAATAAAATGAAGAGCTTCAAAACGTGTCAAAAATATGAGGAGCAGGAAACGGTCTGAAAAATAGGAGGAGCATGAAGCGGTGTTCAAAAACATGAAGAGCCTGAAAAGTTGTGAAAAATATGAAAAGCTTCAAAAGGTGTCAAAATTGAAATGAGCATGAAACGGTCTGAAAAATAGAGGTGCATGAAGCGCTGTTGAAAAACATGAAGAGACTGCAAAGGTGTGAAAAATATGAAGAGCTTCAAAAGGTGTGAAATACATGAGGAGCATGAAACTCTAAAAAATAGGATGAGCATGAAGTGCTGTTCAAAAACATGAAGAGCCTGAAAAGGTGAGAAAAATATGAAGAGCTTCAAAAGGTGTGAAAAATATGAGGAGCATGATACGGTCGAAAAAATAGGAGGAGCATGAAGCGGAGTTCAAAAACATGAAGAGCCTGAAAAGGTGTGAAAAATATGAAGAGCCTCAAAACCTGTCAAAATATGAGGAGTATGAAACGGTATGATAAATAGAAGGAGCATGAAGCGGTGTTGAAAAACATGAAGAGTCTGAAATTGTGTGAAAAATATGAAGAGCTTCAAAATTGTGAAAAATATGAAGAGCTTCAAAAGGTGTGAAATACATGAGGAGCATGAAATGGGCTGAAAAATAGGAGAAGCATGAAGTGGTGTTTAAAAATATGAAGAGCTTGAAAAGGTGTGAAAAATATGAAGACCTTCAAAAGGTGTTAAAAATGAGATGAGCATGAAACGGTCTGGAAAATAGGAGGATCATGAAACGGTGTTGAAAAACATGAAGAGCCTGAAAAGATGTGAAAAATATGAAGAGCTTCAAAAGGTGTCAAAAATATGAGGAGCATGAAACGTTCTGAAATATAGGAGGAGCATCAACCTGTGTTCAAAAACATGAAGAGCCTGAAAAGGTGTGAAAAATATGAAAAGCTTCAAAAGGTGTCAAAAATGAGATGAGCATGAACCCGTCTGAAAAATAGGAGGAGCATGAAGCGGTGTTGAAAGACATGAAGAGCCTGAAAAGGTGTGAGAAATATGAAGAGCTTCAAAATGTGTCAAAAATATGAGGAGCATGAAACGGTCTGCAAAAATGTAGGAGCATGAAGTGATTTTGAAAAACTTGAAGAGCATGAAAAGGTGTGAAAAATATGAAGAGGTCCAAGTTGTGAAATACATGAGGATCATGAAACGTTGTGAAAAATTGGAGGAGCATGAAGCAGAGTTCGAAAACATGAAGAGCCTGAAAAGGTTTGAAAAATATGAAGAGCTCAAACAGTGTCAAAAATATGAGGAGCATGAAACGATCTGAAAAATATGAGGAGCATGAAGCAGTGTTCAAAAACATGAAGAGCATCAAAAGGTATGAAAAATATGAGAGCTTCAAAAGGTGTCAAAAATATGACGAGCATGAAACGGTCGGAAAAATAGGAGGAACATGAAGCGGTGTTCAAACACATGAAGAGCCTGAAAATGTGTGAAAATTATGAAGACCTTCAAAAGGTTTCAAAATTATGAGGAACATGAAACGGTTTGAAAAATAGGAGGAGCATGAAACGTTGTTGAAAAACATGAAGAGCCTGAAAAGGTGTGAAAAATATGAAGAGCTTCAAAATCTTTGAAAAAATGAAGAGCTTACAAAGGTGTGAAATACATGAGGAGCATGAAACTCTCTGAAAAATAGGAGAAGCCTGAAATGGTGTTCAAAAACATGAATAGACTGAAAACGTGTGAAAAATATGAAGAGCTTCAAAAGGTGTGAAAAATATGAGGAGCATGATACGGTCTGAAAAATAGGAGGAACATTAAGCTGTGTTCAAAAACATGAAGAGCCTGAAAAGTTGTGAAAAATATGAAAAGCTTCAAAAGGTGTCAAAAATGAGATGAGCATGAAACGGTCCGAAAAATAGGAGGAGCATGAAGGGATGTTCAAAAACATGAAGACCCTGAAAAGTTGTGAAAAATATGAAAGGCTTCAAAAGGTGTGAAAAATATGAGGAGCATGAAACGGTCTGAAAAATCGGAGGAGCATGAAGCGGTGTTGAAAAACATGAAGAGCCTGAAAATGTGTGAAAAATATGAAGAGCTTCAAAAGGTGTCAAAAATATGAGGAGCATGAAACCGTTTGAAAAATATGAGCAGCATGAAGCGGTGTTGAAAAACATGAAGAGCCTTAAAAGGTGTGAAAAAAATGAAGAGCTTCAAAAGGTGTCAAAAATATGAGGAGCATGAAACGGTCTGAAAAATATGAGCAGCATGATGCGGTGTTGAAAAACATGAAGAGCCTGAAAAGGTGTGAAAAATATGAAGAGCTTCAAAAGGTGTCAAATACATGAGGAGCATAAAACTCTCTGAAAAAGAGAAGGAGCATGAAGTGGTGTTCAAAAACATGAAGAGCCTGAAAAGTTGTGAAATATATGAAGAGCTACAAAAGGTGTGAAAAATATGAGGAGCATGATATGTTTTGAAAAATAGGATTAGCATGAAGCAGTGTTCAAAAACATGAAGAGCCTGAAAAGTTGTGAAAAATATGAAAAACTTCAAAAGGTGTCAAAAATATGAGGAGCATGAAACGGTCTGAAAAATAGGAGGAGCATGAAGCGGTGTTCAAAAACATGAAGAGCCTGAAAAGGTGTGAAAAATATGAAGAGCTTCAAAAGGTGTCAAAAATATGAGGAGCATGAAACGGTCTGAAAAATCGGAGGAGCATGAAGCGTTGTTGAAAAACATGAAGAGCCTGAAAAGGTGTGAGAAATATGAAGAGCTTCAAAAGGTGTTAAAAATATGAGTAGCTTGTAACGGTCTGCAAAAATGGAGGAGCATGAAGTGGTGTTGAAAAAGATGAAGAGCCTGAAAAGGTGTTAAAAATATTAAAGCTTCAAAAGGTGTCAAAATTATGAGGAGCATGAAACGGTCTGAAAAGTAGGAGGAGCATGAAGCGCTGTTGAAAATCATAAAGAGCCTGAAAAGCTGTGAAAAATATGAAGAGCTTCAAAAGATTTGAAAATCATGAAGAGCTTCAAAAGGTTTCAAAATGAGATGAGCATGAAACGGTCTGAAAAATAGGAGGAGCATGAAGTCGTGTTGAAAAAAAGGAAAAGTCTGAAAAAGTGTGAAATATATGAAGAGCTTCAAAAGGTGTCAAAAATATGAGGAGAATGAAACGGTCTGAAAAATAGGAGGAGCATGAAGCGATGTTGAAAAACATGAATTGTCTGAAAACGTGTGGAAAATATGAAGAGATTCATAAATGTGAAAAATATGAAGAGCTTCAAAAGGTGTGAAAAATATGAAGAGCTTCAAAAGGTGTCAAAAAAGTGATGAGCATGAAAAGGTCTGAAAAATAGGAGGAGCATGAAGCGGTGTTGAAAATCATGAAGAGCCTGAAAACGTATGAAAAATATGAAGACCTTCAAAATTTGTCAAAAATATGAAGAGCTTCAAAAGGTGTTAAAATGAGAAGAGCATGAAACGATCTGAAAAATAGGAGGAGCATGAAGTGGTGTTGAAAAAATGAAGAGCCTGGAAAGGTGTGAAATATCTGAAGAGCTTCAAAAGGTGTCAAAAATATGAGGAGCATGAAACGGTCTTAAAAATAGGCTGATTATGAAACTGTGTTCAAAAACATGAAGAGCCTGAAAAGCTGTGTAAAATATGAAGAGGTTCTAAAGGTGTCAAAAATATGAGGAGCATGAAACGGTCTTAAAAATAGGCTGATTATGAAACGGTGTTCAAAAACATGAAGAGCCTGAAAAGGTGTGAAAAATATGAAAAGCCTCAAACTCTGTCAAAAATATGAGGAGCATGAAACGGTCTGAAAAATAGGCGGAGCATGAAACGGAGATCCAAAACATGAAGAGCCTGAAAAGTTGTGAAAAATATGACGAGCTTCAAAAGGTGTGAAATACATGAGGAGCATGAAATGGGCTGAAAAATAGGAGAAGCATGAAGTGGTGTTTAAAAATATGAAGAGCTTGAAAAGGTGTGAAAAATATGAAAAGCTGCAAAAGGTGTCAAAAATGAGATGAGCATGAAACAGTCTGAAAAATAGGAGGAGCATCAACCTGTGTTCAAAAACATGAAGAGCCTGAATAGGTGTGAAAAATATGAAGAGCTTCAAAAGGTGTCAAAAATATGAGGAGCATGAAACGGTCTGAAAATAGGACGAGCACAAGCGATGTTCAAAAACATGCACAGCCGGAAAAGGTGTGAAAAATATGAAGAGCTTCAAAAGGTGTTGAAAATATGAAGAGCTTCAAAAGGTGTCGAAAATTAGATTAGCATGAAAGGGTCTGAAAAATAGGAGGAGCATGAAGTGGTGTTGAAAAACATGAAGAGCCTGAAAAGGTGTGAAATATATGAACAGCTTCAAAAGGTGTGAAAAATATGAAGAGCTTCAAAATGTGTCAAAAATATGACGAGCAAGAAACCCTCTTAAAAATAGGAGGAGGATGAAGCGGTGTTCAACAACATGAAGAGCCTGAAAAGGTGTGCAAAATATGAAGAGCTTCAAAAGGTGTGAAATACATGAGGAGCATGAAACAGTGTTCAAAAACATGCAGAGACTGAAAAGGTGTGAAAAATATGAAGAGCCTCAAAACGTTTCAAAATATGAGAAGTATGAAACGGTATGATAAATAGCAGGAGCATGAAGCGGTGTTGAAAAACAGGAAGAATCTGAAATCGTGTGAAAAATATGAAGATCTTCAAATTATGAAAAGTATGAAGAGCTTCAAAAGGTGTGAAAACAATGAGAAACTTGATACGGTCTGAAAAATAGGAGGAGCATGAAGCGGTGTTGAAAAACATGAAGAGCCTGAGAAGGTGTGAAAAATATGAAGAGCTTCAAAATGTGTCAAAAATATGAGGTGCATGAATCGGTCCGAAAAATAGGAGGTTCATGAAGCGGTGTTGAAAAACATGAAGAGCCTGAGAAGGTGTGAAAAATATGAAGAGCTTCAAAAGGTGTCAAAAATATGAGGAGCATGAAATGGTCTGAAAAATAGGAGCAGCATGAGGCGGTGTGGAAAAACATGAAGACCCTGAAAAGGTGTGAAAAATATGAGGAGCTTTAAAAGGTGTCAAAAATATGAGGAGCATGAAACGGTCTGAAAAACAGGAGAAGCATGAAATGGTGATCAAAAACATGAAGAGCCTGAAAAGGTGTGAAATATATGAAGAGCTTCAAAAGGCGTGAAATACATGAGGAGCATGTAACGGGCTGAAAAATAGGAGAACCATGAAGTGGTGTGCAAAAACATGAAGAGCCTGAAAAGGTGTGCAAAATAGGAAAGGATTCAAAAGGTGTGAAATACATGAGGAGCATGAAACTGTCTGAAAATTAGGAGGAGCAATGTTCAAAAACATGAAGAGCCTGAAAACTTGTGAAAAATATGAAGAGCTTCAAAAGGTGTGAAATACATGAAGTGCATGAAACTCTCTGAAAATTAGGAGGAGCAAGAAGCAGTGTTCAAAAACATGAAGAGCCTGAAACGGTGTGAAAAATATGAAGAGCTTCAAAAGGTGTGAAATAGATGAGGCGCATGAAACTCTCTGAAAATTAGGAGGAGCAAGAAGCAGTGTTGAAAAACATGAAGAGCCTGAAAAGGTGTGAAAAATATGAAGACCTTCAAAAGGTGTGAAATACATTAGGCGCATGAAACTCTCTGAAAATTAGGAGGAGCAAGAAGCAGTCTTCAAAAACATGAAGAGCCTGAAAAGGTGTGAAAAATATGAAGTGCTTCAAAAGGGGTCAAAAATATGAAGAACATGAAACTGTCTGAAAAATAGGAGGAGCATGAGGTGGTGTTGAAAACATGAAGAGCCTGAAAACGTGTGAAAAATATGAAGAGCATTAAAAGGTGTGAAAAATATGAACAGCTTCAAAAGGTGTGAAATATATGAAGAGCTTCAAAATGTGTCAAAAATATGAGGAGCATGAAACAGTCTGAAAATTAGGAGGAGCATGAAGCGGTGTTGAAAAACATGAAGAGCCTGAAAAGGTGTGAAAAATATGAAGAGCTTCAGAAATGTGAAAATTATGAAGAGCTTCAAAAGATGTGAAATATATGAAGAGTATGAAACGGTCTGAACAATAGGAGGAGCATGAAACGTTGTTCAAATACATGAAGAGCCTGAAAATGTGTGAATAAAATGAAGAGCTTCAAAACGTGTCAAAAATATGAGGAGCAGGAAACGGTCTGAAAAATAGGAGGAGCATGAAGCGGTGTTCAAAAACATGAAGAGCCTGAAAAGTTGTGAAAAATATGAAAAGCTTCAAAAGGTGTCAAAATTGAAATGAGCATGAAACGGTCTGAAAAATAGAGGTGCATGAAGCGCTGTTGAAAAACATGAAGAGACTGCAAAGGTGTGAAAAATATGAAGAGCTTCAAAAGGTGTGAAATACATGAGGAGCATGAAACTCTAAAAAATAGGATGAGCATGAAGTGCTGTTCAAAAACATGAAGAGCCTGAAAAGGTGAGAAAAATATGAAGAGCTTCAAAAGGTGTGAAAAATATGAGGAGCATGATACGGTCGAAAAAATAGGAGGAGCATGAAGCGGAGTTCAAAAACATGAAGAGCCTGAAAAGGTGTGAAAAATATGAAGAGCCTCAAAACCTGTCAAAATATGAGGAGTATGAAACGGTATGATAAATAGAAGGAGCATGAAGCGGTGTTGAAAAACATGAAGAGTCTGAAATTGTGTGAAAAATATGAAGAGCTTCAAAATTGTGAAAAATATGAAGAGCTTCAAAAGGTGTGAAATACATGAGGAGCATGAAATGGGCTGAAAAATAGGAGAAGCATGAAGTGGTGTTTAAAAATATGAAGAGCTTGAAAAGGTGTGAAAAATATGAAGACCTTCAAAAGGTGTTAAAAATGAGATGAGCATGAAACGGTCTGGAAAATAGGAGGATCATGAAACGGTGTTGAAAAACATGAAGAGCCTGAAAAGATGTGAAAAATATGAAGAGCTTCAAAAGGTGTCAAAAATATGAGGAGCATGAAACGTTCTGAAATATAGGAGGAGCATCAACCTGTGTTCAAAAACATGAAGAGCCTGAAAAGGTGTGAAAAATATGAAAAGCTTCAAAAGGTGTCAAAAATGAGATGAGCATGAACCCGTCTGAAAAATAGGAGGAGCATGAAGCGGTGTTGAAAGACATGAAGAGCCTGAAAAGGTGTGAGAAATATGAAGAGCTTCAAAATGTGTCAAAAATATGAGGAGCATGAAACGGTCTGCAAAAATGTAGGAGCATGAAGTGATTTTGAAAAACTTGAAGAGCATGAAAAGGTGTGAAAAATATGAAGAGGTCCAAGTTGTGAAATACATGAGGATCATGAAACGTTGTGAAAAATTGGAGGAGCATGAAGCAGAGTTCGAAAACATGAAGAGCCTGAAAAGGTTTGAAAAATATGAAGAGCTCAAACAGTGTCAAAAATATGAGGAGCATGAAACGATCTGAAAAATATGAGGAGCATGAAGCAGTGTTCAAAAACATGAAGAGCATCAAAAGGTATGAAAAATATGAGAGCTTCAAAAGGTGTCAAAAATATGACGAGCATGAAACGGTCGGAAAAATAGGAGGAACATGAAGCGGTGTTCAAACACATGAAGAGCCTGAAAATGTGTGAAAATTATGAAGACCTTCAAAAGGTTTCAAAATTATGAGGAACATGAAACGGTTTGAAAAATAGGAGGAGCATGAAACGTTGTTGAAAAACATGAAGAGCCTGAAAAGGTGTGAAAAATATGAAGAGCTTCAAAATCTTTGAAAAAATGAAGAGCTTACAAAGGTGTGAAATACATGAGGAGCATGAAACTCTCTGAAAAATAGGAGAAGCCTGAAATGGTGTTCAAAAACATGAATAGACTGAAAACGTGTGAAAAATATGAAGAGCTTCAAAAGGTGTGAAAAATATGAGGAGCATGATACGGTCTGAAAAATAGGAGGAACATTAAGCTGTGTTCAAAAACATGAAGAGCCTGAAAAGTTGTGAAAAATATGAAAAGCTTCAAAAGGTGTCAAAAATGAGATGAGCATGAAACGGTCCGAAAAATAG
Source organism: Dama dama (assembly GCF_033118175.1). Lineage (NCBI taxonomy): Eukaryota > Metazoa > Chordata > Mammalia > Artiodactyla > Cervidae > Dama > Dama dama. Next base: position 8,995,866 of record NC_083706.1, on the reverse strand, counting down.
GAGGAGCATGAAGGGATGTTCAAAAACATGAAGACCCTGAAAAGTTGTGAAAAATATGAAAGGCTTCAAAAGGTGTGAAAAATATGAGGAGCATGAAACGGTCTGAAAAATCGGAGGAGCATGAAGCGGTGTTGAAAAACATGAAGAGCCTGAAAATGTGTGAAAAATATGAAGAGCTTCAAAAGGTGTCAAAAATATGAGGAGCATGAAACCGTTTGAAAAATATGAGCAGCATGAAGCGGTGTTGAAAAACATGAAGAGCCTTAAAAGGTGTGAAAAAAATGAAGAGCTTCAAAAGGTGTCAAAAATATGAGGAGCATGAAACGGTCTGAAAAATATGAGCAGCATGATGCGGTGTTGAAAAACATGAAGAGCCTGAAAAGGTGTGAAAAATATGAAGAGCTTCAAAAGGTGTCAAATACATGAGGAGCATAAAACTCTCTGAAAAAGAGAAGGAGCATGAAGTGGTGTTCAAAAACATGAAGAGCCTGAAAAGTTGTGAAATATATGAAGAGCTACAAAAGGTGTGAAAAATATGAGGAGCATGATATGTTTTGAAAAATAGGATTAGCATGAAGCAGTGTTCAAAAACATGAAGAGCCTGAAAAGTTGTGAAAAATATGAAAAACTTCAAAAGGTGTCAAAAATATGAGGAGCATGAAACGGTCTGAAAAATAGGAGGAGCATGAAGCGGTGTTCAAAAACATGAAGAGCCTGAAAAGGTGTGAAAAATATGAAGAGCTTCAAAAGGTGTCAAAAATATGAGGAGCATGAAACGGTCTGAAAAATCGGAGGAGCATGAAGCGTTGTTGAAAAACATGAAGAGCCTGAAAAGGTGTGAGAAATATGAAGAGCTTCAAAAGGTGTTAAAAATATGAGTAGCTTGTAACGGTCTGCAAAAATGGAGGAGCATGAAGTGGTGTTGAAAAAGATGAAGAGCCTGAAAAGGTGTTAAAAATATTAAAGCTTCAAAAGGTGTCAAAATTATGAGGAGCATGAAACGGTCTGAAAAGTAGGAGGAGCATGAAGCGCTGTTGAAAATCATAAAGAGCCTGAAAAGCTGTGAAAAATATGAAGAGCTTCAAAAGATTTGAAAATCATGAAGAGCTTCAAAAGGTTTCAAAATGAGATGAGCATGAAACGGTCTGAAAAATAGGAGGAGCATGAAGTCGTGTTGAAAAAAAGGAAAAGTCTGAAAAAGTGTGAAATATATGAAGAGCTTCAAAAGGTGTCAAAAATATGAGGAGAATGAAACGGTCTGAAAAATAGGAGGAGCATGAAGCGATGTTGAAAAACATGAATTGTCTGAAAACGTGTGGAAAATATGAAGAGATTCATAAATGTGAAAAATATGAAGAGCTTCAAAAGGTGTGAAAAATATGAAGAGCTTCAAAAGGTGTCAAAACAGTGATGAGCATGAAAAGGTCTGAAAAATAGGAGGAGCATGAAGCGGTGTTGAAAATCATGAAGAGCCTGAAAACGTATGAAAAATATGAAGACCTTCAAAATTTGTCAAAAATATGAAGAGCTTCAAAAGGTGTTAAAATGAGAAGAGCATGAAACGATCTGAAAAATAGGAGGAGCATGAAGTGGTGTTGAAAAAATGAAGAGCCTGGAAAGGTGTGAAATATCTGAAGAGCTTCAAAAGGTGTCAAAAATATGAGGAGCATGAAACGGTCTTAAAAATAGGCTGATTATGAAACTGTGTTCAAAAACATGAAGAGCCTGAAAAGCTGTGTAAAATATGAAGAGGTTCTAAAGGTGTCAAAAATATGAGGAGCATGAAACGGTCTTAAAAATAGGCTGATTATGAAACGGTGTTCAAAAACATGAAGAGCCTGAAAAGGTGTGAAAAATATGAAAAGCCTCAAACTCTGTCAAAAATATGAGGAGCATGAAACGGTCTGAAAAATAGGCGGAGCATGAAACGGAGATCCAAAACATGAAGAGCCTGAAAAGTTGTGAAAAATATGACGAGCTTCAAAAGGTGTGAAATACATGAGGAGCATGAAATGGGCTGAAAAATAGGAGAAGCATGAAGTGGTGTTTAAAAATATGAAGAGCTTGAAAAGGTGTGAAAAATATGAAAAGCTGCAAAAGGTGTCAAAAATGAGATGAGCATGAAACAGTCTGAAAAATAGGAGGAGCATCAACCTGTGTTCAAAAACATGAAGAGCCTGAATAGGTGTGAAAAATATGAAGAGCTTCAAAAGGTGTCAAAAATATGAGGAGCATGAAACGTTCTGAAAAATAGGAGGAGCATCAACCTGTGTTCAAAAACATGAAGAGCCTGAATAGGTGTGAAAAATATGAAGAGCTTCAAAAGGTGTCAAAAATAAGAGGAGCATGAAACGGTCTGCAAAAAAGTAGGAGCATGAAGTGATGTTGAAAAATTTGAAGAGCATGAAAAGGTGTGAAAAATATGAAGAGCTTCAAAAGGTGTCAAAAATATGAGGAGCATGAAACGATCTGAAAAATAGGAGGAGCATGAAGCGGTGTCGAAAAACATGAAGAGCCTGAAAAGGTGTGAGAAATATGAAGGGCTTCAAAAGGTGTCAAAAATATGAGGAGCATGAAACGGTCTGAAAAATAGGAGGAACATGAAGCGGTGTTCAAACACATGAAGAGCCTGAAAATGTGTGTAAATTATGAAGATCTTCAAAAGGTGTCAAAATTATGAGGAACATGAAACGGTTTGAAAAATAGGAGGAGCATGAAACGGTGTTGAAAAACATGACGAGCCTGAAAAGGTGTGAAAAATATGAAGAGCTTGAAAAGCTTTGAAAAATATGAAGAGCTTCCAAAAGTGTCGAAAATGAGATGAGCATGAAACGGTCTGAAAAATAGGAGAAGCATGAAGCTGTGTTCAAAAACATGAGAACCAGAAAAGGTGTGAAAAATATGAAGAGCTTCAAATGGTGTGAAATATATGCGGAGCATGAAACAATCTGAAAAATAGGAGGATCATGAAGCGGTGTTCAAAACATGAAGAAACTGAAAAGGTGTGAAAAATATGAAGAGCTTCAAAAGGTGTCAAAATTATGAGGAGCATTAAACGTTCTAAACATAGGAGGAGCATAAAGTGGTGTTGAAAAATATGAAGAGCCAGAAAAAGTGTGAAAAATATGAAGAGCTGCAAAAGGTATCAAAATTATTAAGAGCATTAAACGTTCTAAACATAGGAGGAGCATTAAGTGGTGTTGAAAAACATGAAGAGCCTGAAAATGTGTGAAATATATGAAGACCTTCAAAAGGTGTGAAAAATAGGAGGAGCATGAAACGGTGCTCAAAAACATGAAGAGCCTGAAAAGGTGTGAAAAATATGAAGAGCTTCAAAAGGTGTGAAATACATGAGGAGCATGAAACTGTCCGAAAAATAAGAGGAGCATGAAGCTGTGTTGAAAAACATGTAAAGACTGAAAAGGTGCAAAAAATATGAAGAGCTTCAAAAGGTGTCAAAAATATGAGGAGCATGAAACTGTCTGAAAAATAGGAGGAGCATTGTAGCGTTGTTCAAAAACGTGAAGAGCCTGAAATGGTGTGAAAAATATGAAGAGCTTCAAAAGGTGTCAAAAATATGAGGAGCATGAAACGGTCTGAAAAATAGGAGGAACATGAAACGGTGTTCAAAAACATGAAGAGCCTGAAAAGGTGTGAAAAATATGAAGAGCTTCAAAAGGTGTGAAATACATGAGGAGTATGAAACGGTCTGAAAAATAGGAGGATCATGAGCTGTATTGAAAAACATAAATAGCCTGAAAAGGTGTGAAAAATATGAAGAGCTTCAAAAGGTGTCAAAAATATGAGGAGCATGAAACGGTCTGAAAAATAGGAGGAGCATGAAACGGTGTTGACAAACATGAAGAGCCTGAAAAGGTGTGAAAAATATGAAGAGCTTCAAAAGGTGTGAAATACATGAGGAGTATGAAACGGTCTGAAAAATAGGAGGAGCATGAAGCCGTGTTCAAAATTATGAAGAGCCTGAATAGGTGTGAAAAACATGAAGATCTTCAAAGGTGTGAAAAATATGAGGAGCACAAAACGGTCTGAAAAATAAGAGGAGCATGAAGCCTGTTGAAAAACATAAAGAGCCTGAAAAGGTGTAAAAAATATGAAGAGCTTCAAAAGTTGTGAAACATATGAGGAGCATGAAACGGTCTGAAAAATAGGAGGAGCAAGAAACTGTTTTCAAAAACATGAAGAGCCTCAAAAGGTGTGAAAAATGTGAAGAGCTTCAAACTGTGTCAAAAATATGAGGAGCATGAAACGGTCTGAAATATAGGAGGAGTGTGAAAAGGTGTTAAAAAAAATATGAAGAGCTTCAAAAGGTGTGAAACATATGAGGAGCATGAAACGGTCTGAAAAATCGGAGAAGCATGAAGTGGTGTTGAAAAATATGAACAGCCTGAAAAGGTGTGAAAAATATGAAGAGCTTCAAAGGTGTCAAAATTATGAGGAGCATGAAACGGTCTGAAATATAGGAGGAGCATGAAAAGTTGTTAAAAAATATGAAGAGCCTGAAAAGGTGTGAAAAATATGAAAAGCTTCAAATGGTGTCAAAAATATGAGGAGAATGAAACGGTCTGAAAATTAGGAGGAGCATGAAGCGGTGTTGAAAAACATGAAGAGCCTGAAAATGTGTGAAATATATGAAGAGCCTCAAAGGTGTCAAAAATATGAGGACCAAGAAACGGTCTGAAAAATAGGAAGATCATGAAACGGTGTTCATACACTTAAAGAGCCTGGAAAGGTGTGAAAAAAATGAAGAGCTTCAAAAAGATGTCAAAAATATGAGGAGGGTGAAAGGGTCTGAAAAACATGAGGAGCAAGAAACTGTTTTCAAAAACATGAAGAGCCTCAACATTTGTGAAAAATATGAAGAGCTTCAAACTGTGTCAAATATATGAGAAACATGAAAAGGTCTGAAAAATAGGCGGAGCATGAAGCGGTGTTGAAAAACATGAAAAGCCTGAAAAGGTATGAAAAATATGAAGAGCTTCAAAAGGTCTCAAAAATATGAAGAGCATGAAACGGTCTGAAAATTAGGAGGAGCATGAAGCGGTGAGGAAAAACATGAGGAGCCTGAAAAGGTGTGAAAAATATGAAGTGCTGTAAAAGGTGACAAAAATATGAGGAGCATGAAACGGTCTGAAAAATAGGAGGAGCTTGAAGCGGTGTTGAAAAACATGAAGAGCCTGAAAAGGTGTGAAAAATACGAAGAGCTTCAAAAGGTATCAAAAATATGAGGAGAATGAAACGGTCTGAAAAATATGAGGAGCATGAAGCTGTGTGAAAAACTTGAAGAGCCTGAAAAGGTTTGAAATATATGAAGAGCTTCAAAGGTGTCAAAAATATGAGGAGCATGAAACGGTCTGAAAAATAGGAGGAGCATGAAGCGGTGTTGAAAAACATGAAGAGCCTGAAAAGTGTGAAAAATATGAAGAGCTTCAAAAGGTGTCAAAAATCGATGAGCAGGAAATGGTCTGAAAAATAGGAGGAGCATGAAGTGGTGTTAAAAACATGAAGAGCCTGAAAAGGTGTGAAATATATGAAGAGCTTCAAAAGGTGTCAAAAATATGAGGAGAATGAAACGGTCTGAAAAATAGGAGGAGCATGAAGTGGTGTTGAAAAACATGAAGAGCCTGAAAAGTGTGAAAAATATGAAGAGCTTCAAAAGGTGTCAAAAATATGAGGAGCATGAAACGGTCTGAAAAATAGGAGGAGCATGAAGCGGTGTTGAAAAACATGAAGAAGCTGAAAAGATGTGAAAAAATATGAAGAGCTTCAAAATGTGTGAAGAATATGAAGAGCTTCAAAAGGTGTCAAAAATGAGATGAGCATGAAACGGTCTGAAAAAAAGGAGGAGCATGAAGTGGTGTTGAAAAAAATAGAAGAGCCTGAAAAGGTGTGAAATATTTGAAGAGCTTCAAAAGGTGTCAAAAATATGAGGAGCATGAAACGGTCTGAAAAATAGGAGGAGCATGAAGGGGTGTTGAAAAACATGAAGAGCCTAAAATGTTGTGAAAAATATGAAAAGCTTCAAAAGGTGTCAAAAATATGAGGAGCATGAAAAGGTCTGAAAAATAGGAGGAGCCTGAAGCGGTGTTGAAAAACATGAAGAGCCTAAAATGCTGTGAAAAATATGAAGAGCTTCAAAAGGTGTCAAAATATGAGGAGCATGAAAAGGTCTGAAAAATAGGACGAGCATGAAGCTGTGTTGAAAAACATGAAGAGCCTGAAAAGGTGTGAAAAATATGAAGAGCTTCAAAAGGTGTGAAAAATATGAAGAGCTTCAAAAGGTGTCAAAAATATGAGGAGCATGAAACGCTCTGAAATATAGGAGGAGCATGAAGTGGTGTTCAAAAACATGAAGAGCCTGAAAAGCTGTGAAAAATATAAAGAGATTAAAAGGTGTCAAAAATATGAGGAGCATGAAACGGTCTGAAACATAGGAGGAGCAAGAAACGGTGATCAAAAACATGAATAGCCTGAAAAGGTGTGAAATATATGACGAGCTTCAAAAGGTGTGAAAAACATGAGGAGCATGAAACGGGCTGAAAAATAGGAGAAGCATGAAGTGGTGTTGAAAAACATGAAGAGCCTGAAAAAGTGTGAAAAATATGAAGAGCTTCAGAAGGTGTGAAAAATATGAAGAACTTCAACAGGTGTCAAAAATTAGATGAGCATGAAACGGTCTGAAAAATTGGAGGAGCAAGAAGTAGTGTTGAAAAAAATGAAGAGCCTGAAAAGGTGTGAAAAATATGAAAAGCTTCAAAAGGTGTCAAAAATATGAGGAGCATGAAACGGTCTGAAAAATAGGTGGAGCATGAAGCGGTGTTGAAAAATATGAAGAGCCTGGAAAGGTGTGCAAAATATGAAGAGCTTCAAAAGGTGTGAAATATATGAAGAGCTTCAAAAGGTGTCAAAAATTAGATGAGCATGAAACGGTCTGAAAAATAGGAGTAGCATGAATCGGTGATCAAAACATGAAGAGCCTGAAAAGGTGTAAAAAATATGACGAGCTTCAAAAGGTGTGAAAAACATGAGGAGCATGAAACGGGCTGAAAAATAGGAGAAGCATGAAGTGGTGTTGCAAAACATGAAGAGCCTGAAAAAGTGTGAAAAATATGAAGAGCTTCAGAAGGTGTGAAATATATGAATAGCTTCAACAGGTGTCAAAAATTAGATGAGCATGAAACGGTCTGAAAAATTGGAGGAGCAAGAAGTAGTGTTGAAAAAAATGAAGAGCCTGAAAAGGTTTGAAAAATATGAAAAGGTTCAAAAGGTGTCAAAAATATGAGGAGCATGAAACGGGCTGAAAAATAGGAGGAGTTTGAAGAAGTGCTGAAAAACATGAAGAGCCTGAAAACGTGTGAAAAATATGAAGAGCTTCAAAAGGTGTGAAAAATGAGATGAGCATGAAACGGTCTTAAAATAGGAGGAGCGAGAAGCGGTGTTCAAAAATATGAAGAGCCTGAAAATGTGTGAAAAATATGAAGAGCTTCAAAAGGTGTGAAGAATATGAGGAGCATGAAACGGTCTGAAAAATAGAAGTGGCATGAAATGGTGTTCAAAAACATGAAGAGCTGAAAAGGTGTGAAAAATATGAAGAGCTTCAAAAGGTGTGAAATACATGAGGAGCATGAAACGGTCTGAAAATTAGGAGAAGCATGAAGTGGTGCTGACAAACATGAAGAGCCTGAAAATGTGTGAAAAATATGAAGAGCTTCAAACGGTGTCAAACATATGAAGAGCATGAAACTGTCTGAAAAATAGGAGGAGCATGAAGCGGTGTTGAAAAACATGAAGAGCCTGAAAACGTGTGAAAAAATATGAAAAGCTTCAAAATGTGTGAAGAATATGAAGAGTTTCAAAAGGTGTCAAAAATGAGATGAGCATGAAACGGTCTGAAAAATAGGAGGAGCATGAAACGGTGTTGAAAAACATGAAGAGCTTGAAAAGGTGTGAAAAATATGAAGAGCTTCAAAAGGTGTCAATAATGAAATGAGCATGAAACGGTCTGAAAAATAAGAGGAGCATGAAGCGGTGTTCAAAAACATGAAGAGCCTGAAAAGATATGACAAATATGAAGAGCTTCAAAAGGTGTCAAAAATACGAGCAGAATGAAACGGTCTGAAAAATAGGAGGAGCATGAAACGGTCTGAAAAATAGGAGGAGCATGAAACGGTCTGAAAAATAGGAGGAGCATGAATCGGTGTTGAAAACATGAAGAGCATGAAAAGGTGTGAAAAATATGAACAGCTTCAAAAGGTATCAAAAATATGAGGAGCATGAAACGTTCTGAAAAATAGGAGGAAAAGGAAGCGGTTTTGAAAAACATGAAGTGCCTGAAAAGGTGTGAAATATAAGAAGAGCTTCAAAACTTGTGAAATATGAGGAGCATGAAACGGTCTGAAAAATAGGAGCAGCATGCAGTGGTATTCAAAAACATGAAGAGCCTGAAAATGTGTGAAAAATACGAAGAGCTTCAAAATGTGTCAAAATATGAGGAGCATGAAACGGCGTGAAAATAGGAGGAGCATGAAACGGTCTGAAAAATAGGAGGAGCATGAATCGGTGTTCAGAAACATGAAGAGCTTGAAAAGGTGTGAAATATATGAAGAGCTTCAAAGGTGTCAAAAATAGGAGGAGAATGAAATTGTCTGAAATAAAGGAGGAGCATGAAGCGGTGTTGAAAAACATGAAGAGCCTGAAAAGCTGTGAAAAATATGAAGAGCTTCAGAAGGTGTCAAAAATGAGATGAGCATGAAATGGGCTGAAAAACAGGAGGAGCATGAAATGGTGTTGATAAACATGAAGAGCCTGAAAAGTTGTGAAATATATGAAGAGCTTCAAAAGATGTCAAAAATATGAGGAGTATGAAACGGTCTGAAAAAGAAGAGGTGCATGAAGGGGTGTTCAAAAACATGAAGAGCATGAAAAGCTGTGAAAAATATGAAGAGCTTCAAAAGGTGTCAAAAATATGAGGAGCATGAAACGGTCTGAAAAATAGGAGGAGAATGAAGCACTGGTGAAAAACATGAAGAGTATGAAAAGGTGTGAAATATATGAAGAGCTTCAAAAGATGTCAAAAATATGAGGAGCATGAAACGGTGTGAAAAATAGGAGGAGCATGAATTGTTGTTGAAAAACATGAAGAGTCTGAAAAGGTTTGAAAAATATGAAGAGTTTCAAAAGGTGTCAAAATTATGAGGAGCATTAAACATTCTAAAAAATAGGAGAAGCATGAACGGTGTTGAAAAATATGAAGACCCAGAAAAGGTGTGAAAAATATGAAGAGCTGCAAAACGTGTGAAAAATATGAGGAGCATGGAACGTTCTGAAAAATAGGAGGAGCATGAAACGATGTTCAAAAACTTGAAGAGCCTGAAAAGCTGTGAAATATATGAAGAGCTTCAAAAGGTGTCAAAAATATCAGGAGCATGAAATGATCTGAAAAATAGCAGGAACATGAAACGGTCTGAAAAATAGGAGGAGCATGAAGTGGTGTTCAAAAATATGACGAGCCTTAAAAGGCGTGAAAAATATGAAGAGCTTCAAAAGGTGTCAAAATATGAGGAGCATGAAACTGCTTGAAAAATAGGAGGAGTATGAAAAGGTCTGAAAAATAGGAGGAGCATGAAGCGCTGTTCGAAAACATGAAGAGTCTGAAAAGTTGTTAAAAATATGAAGAGCTTCAAAAGGTGTCAAAAATATGAGGAGCATGAAATGGTGTTCAAAAACTTGAACAGCCTGAAAAAGTGTTAAAAATATGAAGAGCTTCAAAAGGTGTCAAAATATGAGGAGCATGAAACTGCCTGAAAAATAGGAGGAGTATGAAAAGGTCTGAAAAATAGGAGGAGCATGAAGCGCTGTTCAAAAACATGAAGAGTCTGAAAAGGTGTTAAAAATATGAAGAGCTTCAAAAGGTGTGAAAAATATGAGGAGCATGAAACGGTCTGAAAAATAGGAGGAGCATGAAGTGGTGTTCAAAAACATGAAGAACCTTAAAATGTGTGAAAAATATTAAGAGCTTTAAAGGTGTAAAAATTATGAGGAGCATGAAACCGTCTGAAAAATAGGAGGAGCATGACATGGTGTTGAAAAACATGAAGAACCTTAAAATGTGTGAAAAATATGAAGAGCTTTAAAGGTGTGAAAAATAGGAGGAGCATAACACGGTGTTGAAAAACATGAAGAGCATGAAAATGTGTGAAAAATATGAAGAGATTCTAAAGCTGTCAAAAATATGAGGAGCCTGAAACGGTCTGAAAAATAGGAGGAGCATGAAGTGGTGTTGAAAAAGATGAAGAGCGTGAAAAGGTGTGAAAAATATGAAGAGCTTCAAAAGGAGTCAAAAATAAGAGGAGCATGAAAAGGTCTGAAAAATAGGAGGAGCATGAAGCGGTGTTGAAAAACATGAAGAGCCTAAAAAGGTGTGAAAAATATGAAGAGCTTCAAAAGGTGTCAAAAATATCAGGAGCATGAAATGATCTGAAAAATAGCAGGAACATGAAACGGTCTGAAAAATAGGAGGAGCATGAAGTGGTGTTCAAAAATATGACGAGCCTTAAAAGGCGTGAAAAATATGAAGAGCTTTAAAGGTGTGAAAATTATGAAGAGCATGATACCGTCTGAAAAATAGGAGGAGCATGACACGGTGTTGAAAAACATGAAGAGCCTAAAATGTGAGGAAAATATGAAGAGCTTTAAAGGTGTGAAAAATATGAGGAGCATGACACGGTCTGATAAATAGGAGGAGCATGAAGCAGTGTTGAAAAACATGAAGAGCCTGAAAAGGTGTGAAAAATAACATGAGCATGAAATGATCTGAAAAAAAGGAGGAACAGGAAACATTCTTAAAAACAGGAGGAGCATGAAGCGGTGTTCAAAAACATGAAGAGTCTGAAAAGGTATGAAATATATAAAGAGCTTCAAAAGGTGTCAAAAATATGAGGAGCATGAAACGGTCTGAAACATAGGAGGAGCATGAAGCGGTGTTCAAAAACATGAAGAGCCTGAAAAGGTGTGAAAAATTTGAAGAGCTTCAAAAGGTGTGAAATACATGAGGAGCATGAAACGTTCTGAAACATGGGAGGACCATGAAGTGGTGTTGAAAATCATGAAGAGCCTGAAAAGGTGTGAAAAATATGCAGAGCTTCAAAAGGTGTCAAAAATATGAGGAGCATGAAACGGTCTGAAAAATACGAGGAGCATGAAGTGGTGTTGAAAACCATGAAGAGCCTGAAAAGGTGTGAAAAATATGAAGAGCTTCAAAAGGTGTCAAAAATATCAGGAGCATGAAAAGATCTGAAAAATAGCAGGAACATGAAACGGTCTGAAAAATAGGAGGAGCATGAAGAGGTGTTCAAAAATATGACGAGCCTTAAAAGGCGTGAAAAATATGAAGAGCTTTAAAGGTGTGAAAATTATGAAGAGCAAGATACCGTCTGAAAAATAGGAGGAGCATGACACGGTGTTGAAAAACATGAAGAGCCTTAAAATGTGAGGAAAATATGAAGAGCTTTAAAGGTGTGAAAAATATGAGGAGCATGACACGGTCTGTTAAATAGGAGGAGCATGACACGGTGTTGAAAAATATGAAGAGCATGAAAATGTGTGAAAAATATGAAGAGCTTCACAAGGAGTCAAAAATATGAGGAGCATGAAAAGGTCTGAAAAATAGGAGGAGCATGAAGCGGTGTTGAAAAACATGAAGAGCCTGAAAATGTGTGAAAAATATGAAGAGCTTCAAAAGGTGTCAAAAATATGAGGAGCATGAAATGATCTGAAAAAAAGGAGGAACAGGAAACATTCTGAAAAACAGGAGGAACATGAAGCGGTGTTCAAAAACATGAAGAGTCTGAAAAGTTATGAAAGATATGAAGAGCTTCAAAACGTGTCAAAAATATGAGGAGCATGAAACGGTCTGAAAAATAGGAGGAGCATGAAGCGGTGTTCAAAAAGATGAAGAGCCTGAAAAGCTGTGAAAAATTTGAAGAGCTTCAAAAGGTGTGAAATACATGAGGAGCATGAAACGTTCTGAAACATGGGAGGACCATGAAGCGGTGTTGAAAATCATGAAGAGCCTCAAAAGGTGTGAAAAATATGCAGAGCTTCAAAATTTGTCAAAAATATGAGGAGCATGAAACGGTCTGAAAAGTACGAGGAACATGAAGTGGTGTTGAAAACCATGAAGAGCCTGAAAAGGTGTGAAAAATATGAAGAGCTTCAAAAGGTGTCAAAAATATGAGGTGCATGAATCGGTCCGAAAAATAGGAGGTTCATGAAGCGGTGTTGAAAAACATGAAGAGCCTGAAAAGGTGTGAAAAATATGAAGAGCTTCAAAAGGTGTCAAAAATATGAGGAGCATGAAACGGTCTGAAAAATAGGACGAGCATAAGCGATGTTGAAAAACATGCACAGCTTGAAAAGGTGTGAAAAATATGAAGAGCTTCAAAAGGTGTGAAAAATATGAAGATCTTCAAAAGGTGTGAAAAATATGAAGAGCTTCAAAAGGTGTGAAAAATATGAAGAGCTTCAAATGTGTCAAAAATGAGATGAGCATGAAACGGTCTGATAAATAAGAGAAGAGCATGAAGTGGAGCAGAAAAAAAAGAAGAGCCTGAAAAGGTGTGAAATATATGAATAGCTTCAAAAGGTGTAACAAATATGAGGACCATGAAACGGTTTGAAAAATAGGAAGAGCATGAAACGGTGTTCAAAAACATGAAGAGCCTGAAAAGGTGTGTAAAATATGAAGAGCTTCAAAACGTGCCAAAAATATGAGGAACCTGAAACTGTCTCAAAAATAGGAGGAGCATGAAACGGTCTGAAAAATAGGAGGAGCATGAAGTGGTGTTCAAAAACATGAAGAGCCTGAAAAGTTGTGAAATATATGAAGAGGTTCAAAAGGTGTGAAAAATATGAGGAGCATGATACCGTCTGAAAAATAGGAGGATCATGAAACGGTGATCAAAAACATGAAGAGCCTGAAAAGGTGTGAAAAATATGAAGAGCTTCAAAAGGTGTGAAATACATGAGGAGCATGAAAGGGGATGAAAAATAGGAGAAGCATGAAGTGGAGTGGAAAAACATGAAGAGCCTGAAAAGGTGTGAAAAATTTGAAGAGCCTCAAAAGGTGTGAAATACATGAGGAGCATGAAACTCTCTGAAAAATAGGAGGAGCATGAAGCGGTTTTCAAAAACATGAAGAGCTGAAATGTTTTGAAAAATATGAAAAGCTTCAAAAGGTGTCAAAAATGAGATGAGCATGAAACGGTCTGAAAAATAGGAAGAGAATGAAGCGGTGTTGGAAAACATGAAAAGCCTGAAAAAGTGTGAAAAATATGAAGAGCTTCATAAGGTGTCAAAAATATTAGGAGCATGTAACGATCTGAAAAATAGGAGGAGGATGAAGCGGTGTTCAAAAACATGAGGAGCCTGAAAAGATGTGAAAAATTTGAAGAGCTTCAAAAGGTGTGAAATACATGAGGAGCATGAAACGTTCTGAAACATGGGAGGACCATGAAGCGGTGTTGAAAATCATGAAGAGCCTCAAAAGGTGTGAAAAATATGCAGAGCTTCAAAATTTGTCAAAAATATGAGGAGCATGAAACGGTCTGAAAAGTACGAGGAACATGAAGTGGTGTTGAAAACCATGAAGAGCCTGAAAAGGTGTGAAAAATATGAAGAGCTTCAAAAGGTGTCAAAAATATGAGGTGCATGAATCGGTCCGAAAAATAGGAGGTTCATGAAGCGGTGTTGAAAAACATGAAGAGCCTGAAAAGGTGTGAAAAATATGAAGAGCTTCAAAAGGTGTCAAAAATATGAGGAGCATGAAACGGTCTGAAAAATAGGACGAGCATAAGCGATGTTGAAAAACATGCACAGCCTGAAAAGGTGTGAAAAATATGAAGAGCTTCAAAAGGTGTGAAAAATATGAAGAGCTTCAAAAGGTGTGAAAAATATGAAGAGCTTCAAATGTGTCAAAAATGAGATGAGCATGAAACGGTCTGAAAAATAAGAGAAGAGCATGAAGTGGAGCAGAAAAAAAAGAAGAGCCTGAAAAGGTGTGAAATATATGAATAGCTTCAAAAGGTGTAACAAATATGAGGACCATGAAACGGTTTGAAAAATAGGAAGAGCATGAAACGGTGTTCAAAAACATGAAGAGCCTGAAAAGGTGTGAAAAATATGAAGAGCTTCAAAACGTGCCAAAAATATGAGGAACCTGAAACTGTCTCAAAAATAGGAGGAGCATGAAACGGTCTGAAAAATAGGAGGAGCATGAAGTGGTGTTCAAAAACATGAAGAGCCTGAAAAGTTGTGAAATATATGAAGAGGTTCAAAAGGTGTGAAAAATATGAGGAGCATGATACCGTCTGAAAAATAGGAGGATCATGAAACGGTGATCAAAAACATGAAGAGCCTGAAAAGGTGTGAAAAATATGAAGAGCTTCAAAAGGTGTGAAATACATGAGGAGCATGAAAGGGGATGAAAAATAGGAGAAGCATGAAGTGGAGTGGAAAAACATGAAGAGCCTGAAAAGGTGTGAAAAATTTGAAGAGCCTCAAAAGGTGTGAAATACATGAGGAGCATGAAACTCTCTGAAAAATAGGAGGAGCATGAAGCGGTTTTCAAAAACATGAAGAGCTGAAATGTTTTGAAAAATATGAAAAGCTTCAAAAGGTGTCAAAAATGAGATGAGCATGAAACGGTCTGAAAAATAGGAAGAGAATGAAGCGGTGTTGGAAAACATGAAAAGCCTGAAAAAGTGTGAAAAATATGAAGAGCTTCATAAGGTGTCAAAAATATTAGGAGCATGTAACGATCTGAAAAATAGGAGGAGGATGAAGCGGTGTTCAAAAACATGAGGAGCCTGAAAAGATGTGAAAAATTTGAAGAGCTTCAAAAGGTGTGAAATACATGAGGAGCATGAAACGTTCTGAAACATGGGAGGACCATGAAGCGGTGTTGAAAATCATGAAGAGCCTCAAAAGGTGTGAAAAATATGCAGAGCTTCAAAATTTGTCAAAAATATGAGGAGCATGAAACGGTCTGAAAAGTACGAGGAACATGAAGTGGTGTTGAAAACCATGAAGAGCCTGAAAAGGTGTGAAAAATATGAAGAGCTTCAAAAGGTGTCAAAAATATGAGGTGCATGAATCGGTCCGAAAAATAGGAGGTTCATGAAGCGGTGTTGAAAAACATGAAGAGCCTGAAAAGGTGTGAAAAATATGAAGAGCTTCAAAAGGTGTCAAAAATATGAGGAGCATGAAACGGTCTGAAAAATAGGACGAGCATAAGCGATGTTGAAAAACATGCACAGCCTGAAAAGGTGTGAAAAATATGAAGAGCTTCAAAAGGTGTGAAAAATATGAAGAGCTTCAAAAGGTGTGAAAAATATGAAGAGCTTCAAATGTGTCAAAAATGAGATGAGCATGAAACGGTCTGAAAAATAAGAGAAGAGCATGAAGTGGAGCAGAAAAAAAAGAAGAGCCTGAAAAGGTGTGAAATATATGAATAGCTTCAAAAGGTGTAACAAATATGAGGACCATGAAACGGTTTGAAAAATAGGAAGAGCATGAAACGGTGTTCAAAAACATGAAGAGCCTGAAAAGGTGTGAAAAATATGAAGAGCTTCAAAACGTGCCAAAAATATGAGGAACCTGAAACTGTCTCAAAAATAGGAGGAGCATGAAACGGTCTGAAAAATAGGAGGAGCATGAAGTGGTGTTCAAAAACATGAAGAGCCTGAAAAGTTGTGAAATATATGAAGAGGTTCAAAAGGTGTGAAAAATATGAGGAGCATGATACCGTCTGAAAAATAGGAGGATCATGAAACGGTGATCAAAAACATGAAGAGCCTGAAAAGGTGTGAAAAATATGAAGAGCTTCAAAAGGTGTGAAATACATGAGGAGCATGAAAGGGGATGAAAAATAGGAGAAGCATGAAGTGGAGTGGAAAAACATGAAGAGCCTGAAAAGGTGTGAAAAATTTGAAGAGCTTCAAAAGGTGTGAAATACATGAGGAGCATGAAACTCTCTGAAAAATAGGAGGAGCATGAAGCGGTTTTCAAAAACATGAAGAGCTGAAATGTTTTGAAAAATATGAAAAGCTTCAAAAGGTGTCAAAAATGAGATGAGCATGAAACGGTCTGAAAAATAGGAAGAGAATGAAGCGGTGTTGGAAAACATGAAAAGCCTGAAAAAGTGTGAAAAATATGAAGAGCTTCATAAGGTGTCAAAAATATTAGGAGCATGTAACGATCTGAAAAATAGGAGGAGGATGAAGCGGTGTTCAAAAACATGAGGAGCCTGAAAAGATGTGAAAAATATGAAGACCTTCAAAAGGTGTGATAAATATGAGGAGCATGAAGCGGTCTGAAAAATAGGAGGAGCATGAAGTGTAGTTTAAAAACATGAAGAGCCTGAAAAGGTGTGAAATATAAGAAGAGCTACAAAAGGTGTCAAATATATGAGGAGCATGAAACGGTCTGAAAAATAGGAGGAGCATGAAGTGGTGATGAAAACCATGAAGAGCCTGAAAAGGTGTGAAAAATATGAAGAGCTTCAAAAGGTATGAAATATAGGAGAAGCATGAAGCGGTGTTCAAAAACATAAAAAGCCTGTTAAGGTGTGAAAAATATGAAGAGCTTCAAAACGTGTCAAATATATGTGGAGCATGAAACGGTGTGAAAAATTGGAGGAGCATGAAGCGGTGTTGAAAAACATGAAGAACCTGAAAACTTGTGAAAAATATGAAGATCTTCAAAAGGTGTAAAAATATGAGGAGCATGAAACGCTCTGAAATATAGGAGGAGCATGAAGTGGTGTTGAAAAACTTGAAGAGCTGAAAAGGTGGGAAAATATGAAGAGCTTCAACAGGTGTCAAAAATATGAGGAGCATGAAATGGACTGAAAAATAGGAGGAACATGAAGCGGTGTTGAAAAACATGAAGAGCCTGAAAAGTTGTGAAAAATGTGAAAAGCTTCAAAAGGTGTGAAATACATGAGGAGCATGAAACGGTCTGAAAAATAGGAGTAGCATGAGACGGTGTTGAAAAACATGAAGAGCCTGAAAAGTTGTGAAAAATATGAAGAGCTTCAAAAGGTGTCAAAATTATGAGGAGCATGAAACGGTCTAAAAATAGGAGGAGCATGAAACGGTGTTCAAAACATGAATAGCCTGAAAAGGTGTGAAATATATGACGAGCTTCAAAAGATGTGAAATATAGGAGCAGCATGAAGCGGTGTTCAAAAACATAAAAAGCCTGAAAAAGTGTGAAAAATATGAAGGGCTTCAAAACGTGTCAAAAATATGTGGAGCATGAAATAGTCTGAAAAATAGGAGGAGCATGAAGCGGTGTTGAAAAACATGAAGAACCTGAAAACTTGTCAAAATTTGAAGAGCTTCAAAAGGTGTGAAATATATGAACAGTTTCAAAAGTGTGAAAAATGAGATGAGCATGAAGCGGTCTTAAAAATAGGAGGAGCAATGTTGAAAAACACGAAGAGTCTGAAAAGGTGTGAAAATATGAAGAGCTTCAAACATATGAAAAATATGAAGAGCTTCAAAAGGTGTGAAAATCATGAAGAGCTTCAAAAGGTGTCAAAAATATGAGGTGCATGAAATGATCTGAAAAGTAGGAGGAGCATGAAGCGGTGTTGAAAAACATGAAGAGCCTGAAAACGTGTGAGAAATATGAAGAGCTTCAAAAGTTGTGAAAAATATGAAGAGCTTCAAAAGGTGTCAAAATCAGATGAGCATGAAATGGTGTGAAAAATAGGAGGAGCATGAAGCCGTGTTGAAACACATGAAGAGCCTGAAAACTTGTGAAAAATATGACGAGCTTCAAAAGATGTGAAATATAGGAGCAGCTTGAAGCGGTGTTCAAAAACATAAAAAGCCTGAAAAAGTGTGAAAAATATGAAGAGCTTCAAAAGGTGTCAAAAATATGTGGAGCATGAAATAGTCTGAAAAATAGGAGGAGCATGAAGCGGTGTTGAAAAACATGAAGAACCTGAAAACTTGTCAAAATTTGAAGAGTTTCAAAAGGTGTGAAATATATGAACAGTTTCAAAAGTGTGAAAAATGAGATGAGCATGAAGCGGTCTTAAAAATAGGAGGAGCATGAAGTGTTGTTGAAAAACATAAAGATCCTGAAAATGTGTGAAATATATGAAGAGCTACAAAAGGTGTCAAAAACGTGAGGAGCATGAAACGGTCTGAAAAATAGGAAGAGCATGAAGCGGTGTTTAAAAACATGAGGAGCCTGAAAAGGTGTGAAAAATATGAAGAGCTTCAAAAGGTGTCAAATTATGAGGAGCGTGAAACGGTCTGAAAAATAGGAGGAGTATGAAGTGGTGTTGAAAAAAATGAAGAGCCTGAATATGTGTGCAAAATATAAAGAGCTTCAAAAGGTGTGAAATACATGTGGAGCACGAAACGGTCTGAAAAATAGGAGGATCATGAAGCCGTGTTCAAAAAAATTGCAGAGACTGAAAAGGTGTGAAAAATATGAAGAGCTTCAAAAGGTGTCAAATTATGAGGAGCATAAACGGTCTGCAAATAGGACCAGCATGAAGCGGTGTTCAAAAACATGAAGAGCCTGAAAAGGTTTGAAAAATATGAATAGCTTTAAAAGGTGTGAAAATTATGAGGAGCAGGAAACGTTCGAAAAATAGGAGGAGGATGAAGCAATGTTGAAAAACATGAAGAGTCTGAAAAGGTGTGAAAATATGAAGAGCTTCAAAAATATGAAAAATATGAAGAGCTTCAAAAGGTGTGAAAAACATGAAGAGCTTCAAAAGGTGTCAAAAATATGAGGTGCATGAAATGGTCTGAAAAGTAGGAGGAGCATGAAGCGGTGTTGAAAAACATGAAGAGCCTGAAAACGTGTGAAAAATATGAAGAGCTTCAAAAGGAGTCAAAAATATGAGGAGAATGAAACGGTCTTAAAAATAGGAGGAGCATGAAGCGGTGTTGAAAAACATGAAGAGCCTGAAAAGGTGTGAAAAATATGAAGAGCTTCAAAAGGTGTCAAAAATATGAGGAGCATGAAACGGTCTGAAAAATAGGAGGATCATGAAGCAGTGTTGAAAAACATGAAGAGCCTGAAAAGGTGTGAAATATATGAAGAGCTTCAAAAGGAGTCAAAAATATGAGGAGAATGAAACCGTCTGACAAATAGGAGGAGCATGAAGCATTGTTGAAAAACATGAAGAGCCTGAAAACGTGTGAAAAATATGAAGAGCTTCAAAACGTGTCAAAAATATGAGGAGCAATAAACGGTCTGAATAATAGAAGGAGCATGAAACGGTCTTTAAACAAATGAAGAGCCTGAAAAGGTGTGAAAAATATGAAGAGCTTCAAAAGGTGTCAAAAATATGTGGAGCATGAAATAGTCTGAAAAATAGGAGGAGCATGAAGCGGTGTTGAAAAACATGAAGAACCTGAAAACTTGTCAAAATTTGAAGAGTTTCAAAAGGTGTGAAATATATGAACAGTTTCAAAAGTGTGAAAAATGAGATGAGCATGAAGCGGTCTTAAAAATAGGAGGAGCATGAAGTGTTGTTGAAAAACATAAAGATCCTGAAAATGTGTGAAATATATGAAGAGCTACAAAAGGTGTCAAAAACGTGAGGAGCATGAAACGGTCTGAAAAATAGGAAGAGCATGAAGCAGTGTTCAAAAACATGAGGAGCCTGAAAAGGTGTGAAAAATATGAAGAGCTTCAAAAGGTGTCAAATTATGAGGAGCGTGAAACGGTCTGAAAAATAGGAGGAGTATGAAGTGGTGTTGAAAAAAATGAAGAGCCTGAATATGTGTGCAAAATATAAAGAGCTTCAAAAGGTGTGAAATACATGTGGAGCACGAAACGGTCTGAAAAATAGGAGGATCATGAAGCCGTGTTCAAAAAAATTGCAGAGACTGAAAAGGTGTGAAAAATATGAAGAGCTTCAAAAGGTGTCAAATTATGAGGAGCATAAACGGTCTGCAAATAGGACCAGCATGAAGCGGTGTTCAAAAACATGAAGAGCCTGAAAAGGTTTGAAAAATATGAATAGCTTTAAAAGGTGTGAAAATTATGAGGAGCAGGAAACGTTCGAAAAATAGGAGGAGGATGAAGCAATGTTGAAAAACATAAAGAGTCTGAAAAGGTGTGAAAATATGAAGAGCTTCAAAAATATGAAAAATATGAAGAGCTTCAAAAGGTGTGAAAAATGAGATGAGCATGAAACGTTCTGAAAAATAGGAGGTGCATGAAGCGGTGTTGAAAAACATGAAGAGCCTGAAAAGGTGTGAAAAATATGAAGAGCTTCAAAAGGTGTCAAAAATATGAGGAGCATGAAACGGTCTGAAAAATAGGAGGAGCATGAAACGGTGTTCAAAAACAGGAAGAGCCTAAAAAGGTGTGAAATATATGAAGAGCTTCAAAACATGTCAAAAATATGTGGAGCATGAAACGGTCTGAAAAATAGGAGGAGCATGAAGCGCAGTTGAAAAACATGAAGAACCTGAAAACGTGTGAAAAATATGAACAGCTTCAAAAGGTGTGAAAAATGAGATGAGCATGAAACGTTCTGAAAAATAGGAGGTGCATGAAGCGGTGTTGAAAAACATGAAGAGCCTGAAAAGGTGTGAAAAATATGAAGAGCCTCAAAAGGTGTGAAATACATGTGGAGCACGAAACGGTCTGAAAAATAGGAGGATCATGAAGCCGTGTTCAAAAAAATTGCAGAGACTGAAAAGGTGTGAAAAATATGAAGAGCTTCAAAAGGTGTCAAATTATGAGGAGCATAAACGGTCTGCAAATAGGACCAGCATGAAGCGGTGTTCAAAAACATGAAGAGCCTGAAAAGGTTTGAAAAATATGAATAGCTTTAAAAGGTGTGAAAATTATGAGGAGCAGGAAACGTTCGAAAAATAGGAGGAGGATGAAGCAATGTTGAAAAACATGAAGAGTCTGAAAAGGTGTGAAAATATGAAGAGCTTCAAAAGGTGTGAAAAACATGAAGAGCTTCAAAAGGTGTCAAAAATATGAGGTGCATGAAAGGGTCTGAAAAGTAGGAGGAGCATGAAGCGGTGTTGAAAAACATGAAGAGCCTGAAAACGTGTGAAAAATATGAAGAGCTTCAAAAGGAGTCAAAAATATGAGGAGAAAGAAACGATCTTAAAAATAGGAGGATCATGAAGCGGTGTTGAAAAACATGAAGAGCCTGAAAAGGTGTGAAAAATATGAAGAGCTTCAAAAGGTGTCAAAAATATGAGGAGCATGAAACGGTCTGAAAAATAGGAGGATCATGAAGCAGTGTTGAAAAACATGAAGAGCCTGAAAAGGTGTGAAATATATGAAGAGCTTCAAAAGGAGTCAAAAATATGAGGAGAATGAAACCGTCTGACAAATAGGAGGAGCATGAAGCATTGTTGAAAAACATGAAGAGCCTGAAAACGTGTGAAAAATATGAAGAGCTTCAAAAGGTGTCAAAAATTAGATGAGCATGAAACGGTCTGAAAAATCGGAGGTGCATGAAGCGGTGTTGAAAATCTTGAAGAGCCTGAAAAGGTGTGAAAAACATGAAGAGGTTCAAAAATATGAAAAATTTGAAGAGCCTGAAAAGGTGTGAAAAATATGAAGAGCTTCATGAGGTGTCAAATATATGAGGATCATGAAACGGTCTGAATAATAGGAGGAGCAAGAAACGGTGTACAAAACATGAAGAGCCTGAAAAGGTGTGAAAAATGTGAAGAGCTTAAAAGGTGTGAAAAATATGAAGAGCTTCAAAAGGTGTCAAAAAGTAGATGAGCATGAAACGGTCTGAAAAATAGGAGGAGCATGAAGTGGTGTTGAAAAAATGAAGAGCCTGAAAAGGTGTGAAATATATGAAGAGCTTTAAAATGTGTCAAATTTATGAGGAGAATGAAACGGTCTGAAAAATAGGAGGAGCTGAAGCGGTGTTGAAAAACATGAAGAGCCTGAAAAAGTGTGACAAATATGAAAAGTTTCTAAAGGTGTCAAAAATATGAGGAACATGAAACGGTCTGAAAAATAGGAGGAGTATGAAGTGGAGTTGAAAAACATGAAGAGCTTGAAAAAGTGTGAAAAATTTGAAGAGCTTCAAAAGGTGTCAAAATATGAGGAGCATGAAACCGTCTGAAAAATTGGAGGAGCATGAAACGGTGTTCAAAAACATGAAGAGCCTGAAAAGGTGTGAAAAATATGAAGAGCTTCAAAAGGTGTGAAATACATGAGGAGCATGAAACTCTCTGAAAAATAGAAGGAGCATGAAGTGGTGTTCAAAAACATGAAGAGTCTGAAAAGGTTTGAAAAATATGAAGAGCTTCAAAATGTGTGAAAAATATGAGGAGCATGATATGGTTTCAAAAATAGGATTACCATGAAGCGGTGTTCAAAACATGAAGAGCCTGAAAAGTTTTGAAAAATATGAAAAGCTTCAAAAGGTGTCAAAAATGAGATGAGCATGAAACGTTCTGAAAAATAGGAGGTGCATGAAGCGGTGTTGAAAAACATGAAGAGCCTGAAAAGGTGTGAAAAATATGAAGAGCTTCAAAAGGTGTCAAAAATATGAGGAGCATGAAACGGTCTGAAAAATAGGAGGAGCATGAAACGGTGTTCAAAAACAGGAAGAGCCTAAAAAGGTGTGAAATATATGAAGAGCTTCAAAACATGTCAAAAATATGTGGAGCATGAAACGGTCTGAAAAATAGGAGGAGCATGAAGCGCAGTAGAAAAACATGAAGAACCTGAAAACGTGTGAAAAATATGAACAGCTTCAAAAGGTGTGAAAAATGAGATGAGCATGAAACGTTCTGAAAAATAGGAGGTGCATGAAGCGGTGTTGAAAAACATGAAGAGCCTGAAAAGGTGTGAAAAATAGGAAGAGCTTCAAAGGGCGTCAAAAATATGAGAAGCATGAAACGGTCTGAAAAATAGGAGAAGCATGAAACGGTCTGAAAATTAGGAGGAGCATGAAGCAGTGTTGAAAAACATGAAGAACCTGAAAACGTGTGAAAAATATGAACAGCTTCAAAAGGTGTGAAAAATGAGATGAGCTTGAAGCGGTCTGAAAAATAGGAGGAGCATGAAGTGTTGTTTAAAAGCATGAAGAGCCTGAAAAGGTGTGAAATATATGAAAAGCTTCAAAAGGTGTGAAAAAAAAGAAGAGTTTCAAAAGGTGTCAAAAATATGAGGAGCATGAAACGATCTGAAAAAGAGGAGGAGCATGAAACGGTGTTCAAATACATGAAGAGCCTAAAAAGGTGTGAAAAATATGAAGAGCTTCAAAAGGTATGAAAATATGAAGACCTGCAAAAGGTGTAAAAATCGATGAGCATGAAATGATCTGAAAATTAGGAGCAGCACGAAGCGGTGTTGAAAACCATGAAGAGCCTGAAAACGTGTAAAATATATGAAGAGCTTCAAAAGAAATGAAAAATATGAACAGCTTCAAAATGTGTCAAAAATGAGATGAGAATGAAGCAGTCTGAAAAAAGGAGGAGCATGAAGTGGTGTTGAAAATCATGAAGAGCCTGAAAAGGTGTGAAATATATGAAGAGTTTCAAAAGATGTCAAAAATATGAGGAGCATGAAACGGTCTGAAAAATAGGAGGAGCATCAAACTGTGCTGAAAAAAATGAAGAGCCTGAAAAGGTGTGAAAAATATGATGAGCTTCAAAACGTGTCAAAAATATGAGGAGCATGAAACGGTCTGAAAAATAGGAGGAGCATGAAGTGGTGTTGAAAAATATGAAGAGCCTGAAAAGGTGTGAAAAATATGAAGAGCTTCAAATTTGTCAAAATTATGAGGACCATGAAACGCTCTGAAAAATACGAGGAGCATGAAGCGGTGTTGAAAAACATGAAGAGCCTGAAAAGGTGTGAAAAATAGGAAGAGCTTCAAAGGGCGTCAAAAATATGAGGAGCATGAAACGGTCTGAAAAATAGGAGAAGCATGAAACGGTCTGAAAATTAGGAGGAGCATGAAGCAGTGTTGAAAAATATAAAGAGCCTGAAACAGTGTGAAATATATGAAGAGTCTCAAAGGTGTCAAAAATATGAGGAGCAAGAAACGGTCTGAAAAATAGAAGGAGCTTGAAGTGGTGTTGAAAAACATGAAGAGCCTGAAAAAGTGTGAAATATATGAAGAGCCTCAAAGGTGTCAAAAATATGAGGAGCAAGAAACGGTCTGAAAAATAGAAGGAGCTTGAAGTGGTGTTGAAAAACATGAAGAGCCTGAAAAGGTGTGAAAAATATGAAGAGCTTCAAAGGTGTCAAAATTAAGAGGAGCATGAAACGCTCTGAAAAAGAGGAGGAGCAGCAAGCGATGTTGAAAAACATGAAGAGCGTGAAAAAGTGTGAAAAATATGAAGAGCTTCAAAAGGTGTCAAGAATATGAGGAGCATGAAACGGTCTGAAAAATAGGAGGAGCATGAAGTGGTGCTGAAAAACATGAATAGCCTGAAAAGGTGTGAAAAATATGAAGAGCTTCAAAAGGCGTCAAAAATATGAGGAGCATGAAACGGTCTGAAAAATAGGAGAAGCATGAAACGGTCTGAAAAATAGGAGGAGCATGAAGCGGTTTGAAAAACATGAAGAGCCTGAAAAAGTGTGAAAAATATGAAGAGCTTCAAAATGTGTCAAAAATATGAGGAGAATGAAACGGTCTGAAAATTAGGAGGAGCATGAAGCGGTGTTGAAAAACATAAAGAGCCTGAAACAGTGTGAAATATATGAAGAGCCTCAAAGGTGTCAAAAATATGAGGAGCAAGAAACGGTCTGAAAAATAGAAGGAGCTTGAAGTGGTGTTGAAAAACATGAAGAGCCTGAAAAGGTGTGAAAAATATGAAGAGCTTCAAAAAGGTGTCAAATATATAAAGGGTGAAACGGTCTGAAAAATATGAGGAGCAAGAAACTGTTTTCAAAAACATGAAGAGCCTCAAAAGGTGTGAAAAATATGAAGAGCTTCAAAAAGGTGTCAAATATATAGAGGGTGAAACGGTCTGAAAAATATGAGGAGCAAGAGACTGTTTTCAAAAACATGAAGAGCCTCAAAAGGTGTGAACAATGTGAAGAGCTTCAAACTGTGTCAAAAATATGAGGAGCATGATACGGTCTGAAACATAGGAGGAGCATGAAGTGTTGTTGAAAAACATGAAGAGCCTGAAAAAGGTGTGAAACATATGAGGAGCATGAAATGGTCTGAAAAATAGGAGGAGCATGAAGTGTTGTTGAAAAACATGAAGAGCCTGAAAAGGTGTCAAAAATATGAAGAGCTTCAAAAAGTGTCAAAAATATGAGGAGCATGAAACGGTCTGAAAAATAGGAGAAGCATGAAGTGGTGAAGAAAAATATGAGGAGCCTGAAAAGGTGTAAAAAATATGAAGAGCTTCAAAGGTGTCAAAACTAAGAGGAGCATGAAACGGTCTGAAAAAGATGAGGAGCAGCAAGCGATGTTGAAAAACATGAAGAGCCTGAAAAGGTGTGAAAAATATGAAGAGATTCAAAAGGTGTCAAAAATATGAGGAGCATGAAACGGTTTGAAAAATAGGAGGAGCATGAAGCGGTGTTGAAAAACATGAAGAGCCTGAAAAGGTGTGAAAAATATGAAGAGCTTCAAAATGTGTAAAAAATATGGGGAGCAAAAAAAGGTCTGAAAAATAGGAGGAGCATGAAGTGGTGCTGAAAAACATGAAGAGCCTGAAAAGGTGTGAAAAATATGAAGAGCTTCAAAAGGCGTCAAAAATACGAGGAGCATGAAACGGTCTGAAAAATAGGAGGAGCATGATACGGTCTGAAAATAGGAGGAGCATGAAGCGGTTTGAAAAACATGAAGAGCCTGAAAAAGTGTGAAAAATATGAAGAGCTTCAAAAGGTGTCAAAAATATGAGGAGAATGAAACGGTCTGAAAATCAGGAGGAGCATGAAGCGGTGTTGAAAAACATAAAGAGCCTGAAAAAGTGTGAAATATATGAAGAGCCTCAAAGGTGTCAAAAATATGAGGAGCAAGAAACGGTCTGAAAAATAGAAGGAGCTTGAAGTGGTGTTGAAAAACATGAAGAGCCTGAAAAGGTGTGAAAAATATGAAGAGCTTCAGAAAGGTGTCAAATATATAGAGGGTGAAACGGTCTGAAAAATATGAGGAGCAAGAAACTGTTTTCAAAAACATGAAGAGCCTCAAAAGGTGTGAAAAATGTGAAGAGCTTCAAACTGTGTCAAAAATATGAGGAGCATGAAACGGTCTGAAACATAGGAGGAGCATGAAGTGATGTTGAAAAACATGAAGAGACTGAAAAAGTTGTCAAACATATGAGGAGCATGATATGGTCTGATAAATAGGAGGAGCATGAAGCGGTGTTGAAAAATATGAAGAGCATGAAAATGTGTGAAAAATATGAAGAGCTTCAAAAGGTGTCAAAAATATAAGGAGCATGAAACGGTCTAAAATATAGCAGGAGCATGAAAAGGTGTTAAAAAACATGAAGAGCCTGAAAAGGTGTGAAAAATATGAAAAGCTTCAAATGGTGTCAAAAATATGAGGAGAATGAAACGGTCTGATAATTAGGAGGAGCATGAAGTGGTGTTGAAAAACATGAAGAGCTTGAAAAAGGTGTGAAACATATGAGTAGAATAAAACGGTCTGAAAAATAGGAGGAGCATGAAGTGGTGTAGAAAAACATGAAGACCCTGAAAAGGTGTGAAAAATATGAAGAGCTACAAAAAGTGTCAAAAATATGAGGAGCATGAAACGGTCTGAAAAATAGGAGGAGCATGAAGCGTTGTTGAAAAACATGAAGAGCCTGAAAAGGTGTGAAAAATATGAAGTGCTTCAAAAAGTGTCAAAAACATGAGGAGCATGAAAATGTCTGAAAAATAGGAGGAGCTTGAAGCGGTGTTCAAAAAAATGAAGAGCCTGAAGAAGTGTGAAAAATATGAAGAGCTTCAAAAAGTGTCAAAAATATGAGGAGCATTAAACGGTCTGAAAAATAGGAGAAGCACGAAACGGTCTGAAAAATAGGAGAAGCATGAAACGGTCTGAAAAATAGGAGGAGCATGAAGCAGTGTTGAAAAACATAAAGAGCCTGAAACAGTGTGAAATATATGAAGAGCCTCAAAGGTGTCAAAAATATGAGGAGCAAGAAACGGTCTGAAAAATAGAAGCAGCTTGAAGTGGTGTTGAAAAACATGAAGAGCCTGAAAAAGTGTGAAATATATGAAGAGCCTCAAAGGTGTCAAAAATATGAGGAGCAAGAAAAGGTCTGAAAAATTGAAGGAGCTTGAAGTGGTGTTGAAAGACATGAAGAGCCTGAAAAAGTGTGAAATATATGAAGAGCCTCAAAGGTGTCAAAAATATGAGGAGCAAGAAACGGTCTGAAAAATAGAAGGAGCTTGAAGTGGTGTTGAAAAACATGAAGAGCCTGAAAAGGTGTGAAAAATATGAAGAGCTTCAAAAAGGTGTCAAATATATAGAGGGTGAAACGGTCTGAAAATTAAGAGGAGCAAGAAACTGTTTTCAAAAACATGAAGAGCCTCAAAAGGTGTGAAAAATATGAAGAGCTTCAAAAAGGTGTCAAATATATAGAGGGTGAAACGGTCTGAAAAATATGAGGAGCAAGAAACTGTTTTCAAAAACATGAAGAGCCTCAAAAGGTGTGAACAATGTGAAGAGCTTCAAAGTGTGTCAAAAATATGAGGAGCATGAAACGGTCTGAAACATAGGTGGAGCATGAAGTGTTGTTGAAAAACATGAAGAGCCTGAAAAAGGAGTGAAAAATATGAAGAGCTTCAAAAGGTGTCAAAAATATAAGGAGCATGAAACGGTCTGAAAAATAGGAGAAACATGAAGTGGTGTTGAAAAATATGAAGAGCCTGAAAAGGTGTGAAAAATATGAAGAGCTTCAAAGGTGTCAAAATTATGAGGAGCATGAATCGCTCTGAAAAAGAGGAGGAGCACCAAGCGATGTTGAAAAACATGAAGAGCGTGAAAAGGTGTGAAAAATATGAAGAGCTTCAAAAGGTGTCAAAAATATGAGGAGCATGAAAGGGTCTGAAAAATAGGAGGAGCATGAAGCGGTGTTGAAATACATGAAGAGCCTGAAAAGGTGTGAAAAATATGAAGAGCTTCAAAAAGTGTCAAAAATATGAGGAGCATGAAACGGTCTGAAAAATAGGAGGAGCATGAAGTGGTGCTGAAAAACATGAAGAGCCTGAAAAGGTGTGAAAAATAGGAGGAGCTTCAAAAGGTGTCAAAAATATGAGGAGCATGAAACGGTCAGAAAAATAGGAGAAGCATGAAACGGTCTGAAAAATGGGAGGAGCATGAAGCGGTTTGAAAAACATGAAGAGCCTAAAAAAGTGTGAAAAATATGAAGAGCTTCAAAAGGTGTCAAAAATATGAGGAGAATGAAACGGTCTGAAAATTAGGAGGAGCATAAAGCGGTGTTGAAAAACCTAAAGAGCCTGAAACAGTGTGAAATATATGAAGAGCCTCAAAGGTGTCAAAAATATGAGGAGCAAGAAACGGTCTGAAAAATTGAAGGAGCTTGAAGTGGTGTTGAAATACATGAAGAGCCTGAAAAAGTGTGAAATATATGAAGAGCCTCAAAGGTGTCAAAAATATGAGGAGCAAGAAACGGTCTGAAAAATAGAAGGAGCTTGAAGTGGTGTTGAAAAACATGAAGAGCCTGAAAAGGTGTGAAAAATATGAAGAGCTTCAAAAAGGTGTCAAATATATAGAGGGTGAAACAGTCTGAAAAATATGAGGAGCAAGAAACTGTTTTCAAAAACATGAAGAGCCTCAAAAGGTGTGAAAAATATGAAGAGCTTCAAAAAGGTGTCAAATATATAGAGGGTGAAACGGTCTGAAAAATATGAGGAACAAGAAACTGTTTTCAAAAACATGAAGAGCCTCAAAAGGTGTGAACAATGTGAAGAGCTTCAAACTGTGTCAAAAATATGAGGAGCATGAAACGGTCTGAAACATAGGAGGAGCATGAAGTGTTGTTGAAAAACATGAAGAGCCTGAAAAAGGTGTGAAACATATGAGGAGCATGATACGGTCTGAAAAATAGGAGGAGCATGAAGCGGTGTTGAAAAATATGAAGAGCCTGAAAACGTATGAAAAATATGAAAAGCTTCAAAAGGTGTCAAAAATATAAGGAGCATGAAACGGTCTGAAATATAGCAGGAGCATGAAAAGGTGTTAAAAAACATGAAGAGCCTGAAAAGGTGTGAAAAATATGAAAAGCTTCAAATGGTGTCAAAAATATGAGGAGAATGAAACGGTCTGATAATTAGGAGGAGCATGAAGTGGTGTTGAAAAACATGAAGAGCTTGAAAAAGGTGTGAAACATATCAGTAGAATAAAACGGTCTGAAAAATAGGAGGAGCATGAAGTGGTGTAGAAAAACACGAAGACCCTGAAAAGGTGTGAAAAATATGAAGAGCTACAAAAAGTGTCAAAAATATGAGGAGCTTGAAACGGTCTGAAATATAGGAGGAGCGTGAAAAGGTGTTAAAAAAATATGAAGAGCTTCAAAAGGTGTGAAACATATGAGGAGCATGAAACGGTCTGAAAAATAGGACGAGCATGAAGCGTTGTTGAAAAACATGAAGAGCCTGAAAAGGTGTGAAAAATATGAAGTGCTTCAAAAGGTGTCAAAAACTTGAGGAGCCTGAAAAGGTCTGAAAAATAGGAGGAGCATGAAGCGGTGTTCAAAAAAATGAAGAGCCTGGAGAAGTGTGAAAAATATGAAGAGCTTCAAAAAGTGTCAAAAATATGAGGAGCATTAAACGGTCTGAAAAATAGGAGAAACATGAAGTGGTGTTGAAAAATATAAAGAGCCTGAAAAGGTGTGAAAAATATGAAGAGCTTCAAAGGTGTCAAAATTATGAGGAGCATGAAACGCTCTGAAAAAGAGGAGGAGCAGCAGGCGATGTTGAAAAACATGAAGAGCGTGAAAAGGTGTGAAAAATATGAAGAGCTTCAAAAGGTGTCAAAAATATGAGGAGCATGAAAGGGTCTGAAAAATAGGAGGAGCATGAAGCGGTGTTGAAAAACATGAAGAGCCTGAAAAGGTGTGAAAAATATGAAGAGCTTCAAAAAGTGTCAAAAATATGAGGAGCATGAAACGGTCTGAAAAATAGGAGGAGCATGAAGTGGTGCTGAAAAACATGAAGAGCCTGAAAAGGTGTGAAAAATAGGAGGAGCTTCAAAAGGCGTCAAAAATATGAGGAGCATGAAACGGTCTGAAAAATAGGAGAAGCATGAAACGGTCTGAAAAATAGGAGGAGCATGAAGCAGTTTGAAAAACATGAAGAGCCTGAAAAAGTGTGAAAAATATGAAGAGCTTCAAAAGGTATCAAAAATATGAGGAGAATGAAACGGTCTGAAAATTAGGAGGAGCATGAAGCAGTGTTGAAAAACATAAAGAGCCTGAAACAGTGTGAAATATATGAAGAGCCTCAAAGGTGTCAAAAATATGAGGAGCAAGAAACGGTCTGAAAAATAGAAGGAGCTTGAAGTGGTGTTGAAAAACATGAAGAGCCTGAAAAAGTGTGAAAAATATGAAGAGCCTCAAAGGTGTCAAAAATATGAGGAGCAAGAAACGGTCTGAAAAATAGAAGGAGCCTGAAGTGGTGTTGAAAAACATGAAGAGCCTGAAAAGGTGTGAAAAATATGAAGAGCTTCAAAAAGGTGTCAAATATATAGAGGGTGAAACAGTCTGAAAAATATGAGGAGGAAGAAACTGTTTTCAAAAACATGAAGAGCCTCAAAAGGTGTGAAAAATATGAAGAGCTTCAAAAAGGTGTCAAATATATAGAGGGTGAAAAGGTCTGAAAAATATGAGGAACAAGAAACTGTTTTCAAAAACATGAAGAGCCTCAAAAGGTGTGAACAATGTGAAGAGCTTCAAACTGTGTCAAAAATATGAGGAGCATGAAACGGTCTGAAACATAGGAGGAGCATGAAGTGTTGTTGAAAAACATGAAGAGCCTGAAAAAGGTGTGAAACATATGAGGAGCATGATACGGTCTGAAAAATAGGAGGAGCATGAAGCGGTGTTGAAAAATATGAAGAGCCTGAAAACGTATGAAAAATATGAAGAGCTTCAAAAGGTGTCAAAAATATAAGGAGCATGAAACGGTCTGAAATATAGCAGGAGCATGAAAAGGTGTTAAAAAACATGAAGAGCCTGAAAAGGTGTGAAAAATATGAAGAGCTTCAAATGGTGTCAAAAATATGAGGAGAATGAAACGGTCTGATAATTAGGAGGAGCATGAAGTGGTGTTGAAAAACATGAAGAGCTTGAAAAAGGTGTGAAACATATCAGTAGAATAAAACGGTCTGAAAAATAGGAGGAGCATGAAGTGGTGTAGAAAAACATGAAGACCCTGAAAAGGTGTGAAAAATATGAAGAGCTACAAAAAGTGCCAAAAATATGAGGAGCTTGAAACGGTCTGAAATATAGGAGGAGCGTGAAAAGGTGTTAAAAAAATATGAAGAGCTTCAAAAGGTGTGAAACATATGAGGAGCATGAAACGGTCTGAAAAATAGGAGGAGCATGAAGCGTTGTTGAAAAACATGAAGAGCCTGAAAAGGTGTGAGAAATATGAAGTGCTTCAAAAGGTGTCAAAAACTTGAGGAGCATGAAAAGGTCTGAAAAATAGGAGGAGCATGAAGCGGTGTTCAAAAAAATGAAGAGCCTGGAGAAGTGTGAAAAATATGAAGAGCTTCAAAAAGTGTCAAAAATATGAGGAGCATTAAACGGTCTGAAAAATAGGAGAAACATGAAGTGGTGTTGAAAAATATGAAGAGCCTGAAAAGGTGTGAAAAATATGAAGAGCTTCAAAGGTGTCAAAATTATGAGGAGCATGAAACGCTCTGAAAAAGAGGAGGAGCAGCAAGCGATGTTGAAAAACCTGAAGAGCGTGAAAAGGTGTGAAAAATATGAAGAGCTTCAAAAGGTGTCAAAAATATGAGGAGCATGAAAGGGTCTGAAAAATAGGAGGAGCATGAAGCGGTGTTGAAAAACATGAAGAGCCTGAAAAGGTGTGAAAAATATGAAGAGCTTCAAAAAGTGTCAAAAATATGAGGAGCATGAAACGGTCTGAAAAATAGGAGGAGCATGAAGTGGTGCTGAAAAACATGAAGAGCCTGAAAAGGTGTGAAAAATAGGAGGAGCTTCAAAAGGCGTCAAAAATATGAGGAGCATGAAACGGTCTGAAAAATAGGAGAAGCATGAAACGGTCTGAAAAATAGGAGGAGCATGAAGCGGTTTGAAAAACATGAAGAGCCTGAAAAAGTGTGAAAAATATGAAGAGCTTCAAAAGGTATCAAAAATATGAGGAGAATGAAACGGTCTGAAAATTAGGAGGAGCATGAAGCAGTGTTGAAAAACATAAAGAGCCTGAAACAGTGTGAAATATATGAAGAGCCTCAAAGGTGTCAAAAATATGAGGAGCAAGAAACGGTCTGAAAAATAGAAGGAGCTTGAAGTGGTGTTGAAAAACATGAAGAGCCTGAAAAAGTGTGAAAAATATGAAGAGCTTCAAAGTTGTCAAAAATATGAGGAGCAAGAAACGGTCTGAAAAATAGAAGGAGCCTGAAGTGGTGTTGAAAAATATGAAGAGCCTGAAAAGGTGTGAAAAATATGAAGAGCTTCAAAGGTGTCAAAATTATGAGGAGCATGAAACGCTCTGAAAAAGAGGAGGAGCAGCAAGCGATGTTGAAAAACATGAAGAACGTGAAAAGGTGTGAAAAATATGAAGAGCTTCAAAAAGGTGTCAAATATATAGAGGGTGAAACGGTCTGAAAAATATGAGGAGCAAGAAACTGTTTTCAAAAACATGAAGAGCCTCAAAAGGTGTGAACAATGTGAAGAGCTTCAAACTGTGTCAAAAATTTGAGGAGCAGGAAACGGTCTGAAACATAGGAGGAGCATGAAGTGTTGTTGAAAAAATGAAAAGCCTGAAAAGGTGTGAAAAATATGAAGAGCTTCAAAAAGGTGTCAAATATATAGAGGGTGAAACGGTCTGAAAAATATGAGGAGCAAGAAACTGTTTTCAAAAACATGAAGAGCCTCAAAAGGTGTGAACAATGTGAAGAGCTTCAAACTGTGTCAAAAATATGAGGAGCATGAAACGGTCTGAAACATAGGAGGAGCATGAAGTGATGTTGAAAAACATGAAGAGCCTGAAAAAGGTGTAAAACATATGAGGAGCATGATACGGTCTGAAAAATAGGAGGAGCATGAAGCGGTGTTGAAAAATATGAAGAGCCTGAAAACGTATGAAAAATATGAAGAGCTTCAAAAGGTGTCAAAAATATAAGGAGCATGAAACGGTCTGAAATATAGCAGGAGCGTGAAAAGGTGTTAAGAAACATGAAGAGCTTGAAAAGGTGTGAAAAATATGAAAAGATTCAAATGGTGTCAAAAATATGAGGAGATGAAACGGTCTGAAAATTAGGAGGAGCATGAAGCGGTGTTGAAAACATGAAGAGCCTGAAAATGTGTGAAATATATGAAGAGCCTCAAAGGTGTCAAATTATGAGGAGCAAGAAACGGTCTGAAAAATAGGAGGAGCTTGAAGCGGTGTTGAAAAACATAAAGAGCCTGAAAAGGTGTGAAAAATGTGAAGAGCTTCAAACTTTGTCAAAAATATGAGGAGCATGAAATGGTCTGAAACATAGGATTAGCATGAAGTATTGTTGAAAAACATGAAGAGCCTGAAAAATGTGTGAAACATATGAGGAGCATGATACGATCTGAAAAATAGGAGGAGCATGAAGCGGGGTTGAAAAATATGAAGAGCCTGAAAAGTTGTGAAAAATATGAAAAGCTTCAAAAGGTGTCAAAAATATAAGGAGCATGAAACGGTCTGAAATATAGGAGGAGCATGAAAAGGTGTTAAAAAACATGAAGAGCCTGAAAAGGTGTGAAAAATATGAAAAGCTTCAAATGGTGTCAAAAGTATGAGGAGAATGAAACGGTCTGAAAATTAGGAGGAGCATGAAGCGGTGTTGAAAAACATGAAGAGCCTGAAAATGTGTGAAATATATGAAGAGCCTCAAACGTGTCAAAAATATGAGGAGCAAGAATCGGTCTGAAAAATAGGAGGAGCTTGAAGCGGTGTTGAAAAATATGAAGAGCCTGAAAAGATGTGAAATATATGAAGAGCTTCAAAAGGTGTCAAAAATATAAGGAGCATGAAATGGTATGAAATATAGGAGGAGCATGAAAAGGTGTTAAAAAACTTGAAGAGCTTCAAAAGGTGTGAAACATATGAGGAGCATGAAACGGTCTGAAAAATAGGAAGAGCATGTAGTGGTGTTGAAAACCATGAAGAGCCTGAAAGGTGTGAAAAATATGAAGAACTTCAAAAGGTGTCAATAATATAAGGAGCATGAAACGGTCAGAAAAATAGGAGGAGCATGAACTGGTGTTGAAAAACATGAAGAGCCTGAAAAGGTGTGAAAAATATGAAGAACTTCAAAAGGTGTCAAATATATGAGGAGCATGAAACGGTCTGAAAAATAGGAGGATCATGAAACGGTGTTCATACACTTGAAGAGCCCGGAAAGGTGTGAAAAAAATGAAGAGCTTCATAAAGGTGTCAAAAATATGAGGAGGGTGAAAGGGTCTGAAAAACATGAGGAGCAAGAAACTGTTTTCAAAAACATGAAGAGCCTCAACAGTTGTGAAAAATATGAAGAGCTTCAAACTGTGTCAAATATATGAGAAACATGAAACGGTCCGAAAAATAGAAGGAGCTTGAAGTGGTGTTGAAAAACATGAAGAGCCTGAAAAGGTGTGAAAAATATGAAGAGCTTCAAAAAGGTGTCAAATATATAGAGGGTGAAACGGTCTGAAAAATATGAGGAGCAAGAAACTGTTTTCAAAAACATGAAGAGCCTCAAAAGGTGTGAAAATATGAAGAGCTTCAAAAAGGTGTCAAATATATAGAGGGTGAAACGGTCTGAAAAATATGAGGAGCAAGAAACTGTTTTCAAAAACATGAAGAGCCTCAAAAGGTGTGAACAATCTGAAGAGCTTCAAACTGTGTCAAAAATATGAGGAGCATGAAACGGTCTGAAACATAGGAGGAGCATGAAGTGATGTTGAAAAACATGAAGAGCCTGAAAAAGTGTGAAACATATGAGGAGCATGATACGGTCTGAAAAATAGGAGGAGCATGAAGCGGTGTTGAAAAATATGTAGAGCCTGAAAACGTATGAAAAATAGGAAGAGCTTCAAAAGGTGTCAAAAATATAAGGAGCATGAAACGGTCTGAAATATAGCAGGAGCATGAAAAGGTGTTAAAAAACATGAAGAGCCTGAAAAGGTGTGAAAAATATGAAGAGCTTCAAATGGTGTCAAAAATATGAGGAGAATGAAACGGTCTGAAAATTAGGAGGAGCATGAAGCGGTGTTGAAAACATGAAGAGCCTGAAAATGTGTGAAATATATGAAGAGCCTCAAAGGTGTCAAAAATATGAGGAGCAATAATCGGTCTGAAAAATAGGAGGAGCTTGAAGCGGTGTTGAAAAATATGAAGAGCCTGAAAAGGTGTGAAATATATGAAGAGCTTCAAAAGGTGTCAAAAATATAAGGAGCATGAAATGATAGGAAATATAGGAGCAGCATGAAAAGGTGTTTAAAAACTTGAAGAGCTTCAAAAGGTGTGAAACATATGAGGAAGAGCATGTAGTGGTGTTGAAAACCATGAAGAGCCTGAAAGTTGTGAAAAATATGAAGAGCTTTAAAAGGTGTCAAAAATATGAGGAGCATGAAACGGTCTGAAAAATAGGAGGAGCATGAAGCTATGTAGAAAAACATGAAGAACCTGAAAAGGTGTGAAATATATGAAGAGCTTCAAAATGTGTAAAATATGAGGAGTATGAAACGGTCTGAAAAATAGGAGTAACATGAAACACTGTTCAAAATCATGAAGAGCCTGAAAAGGTGTGAAAAACATGAAGAGCCTGAAAAGGTGTGAAAAATATGAAGAGCTTCAAAAGGTGTCAAAAATGAGATGAGCATGAAACGGTCTGAAAAATCGGAGGAGCATGAAGTGGGGTTGAAAATCATGAAGAGCCTGAAAAGGTGTGAAAAATATGAAGAGCTTCAAAGGTGTCAAAATTATGAGGAGCATGAAACGCTCTGAAAAAGAGGAGGAGCAGCAAGCGATGTTGAAAAACATGAAGAGCGTGAAAAGGTGTGAAAAATATGAAGAGCTTCAAAAGGTGTCAAAAATATGAGGAGCATGAAAGGGTCTGAAAAATAGGAGGAGCATGAAGCGGTGTTGAAAAACATGAAGAGCCTGAAAAGGTGTGAAAAATATGAAGAGCTTCAAAAAGTGTCAAAAATATGAGGAGCATGAAACGGTCTGAAAAATAGGAGGAGCATGAAGTGGTGCTGAAAAACATGAAGAGCCTGAAAAGGTGTGAAAAATAGGAGGAGCTTCAAAAGGCGTCAAAAATATGAGGAGCATGAAACGGTCTGAAAAATAGGAGAAGCATGAAACGGTCTGAAAAATAGGAGGAGCATGAAGTGGTGTTGAAAAACATGAAGAGCCTGAAAAGGTGTGAAAAATATGAAGAGCTTCAAAGGTGTCAAAATTATGAGGAGCATGAAACGCTCTGAAAAAGAGGAGGAGCAGCAAGCGATGTTGAAAAACATGAAGAACGTGAAAAGGTGTGAAAAATATGAAGAGCTTCAAAAAGGTGTCAAATATATAGAGGGTGAAACGGTCTGAAAAATATGAGGAGCAAGAAACTGTTTTCAAAAACATGAAGAGCCTCAAAAGGTGTGAACAATGTGAAGAGCTTCAAACTGTGTCAAAAATATGAGGAGCATGAAACGGTCTGAAACATAGGAGGAGCATGAAGTGTTGTTGAAAAAATGAAGAGCCTGAAAAGGTGTGAAAAATATGAAGAGCTTCAAAAAGGTGTCAAATATATAGAGGGTGAAACGGTCTGAAAAATATGAGGAGCAAGAAACTGTTTTCAAAAACATGAAGAGCCTCAAAAGGTGTGAACAATGTGAAGAGCTTCAAACTGTGTCAAAAATATGAGGAGCATGAAACGGTCTGAAACATAGGAGGAGCATGAAGTGATGTTGAAAAACATGAAGAGCCTGAAAAAGGTGTAAAACATATGAGGAGCATGATACGGTCTGAAAAATAGGAGGAGCATGAAGCGGTGTTGAAAAATATGAAGAGCCTGAAAACGTATGAAAAATATGAAGAGCTTCAAAAGGTGTCAAAAATATAAGGAGCATGAAACGGTCTGAAATATAGCAGGAGCATGAAAAGGTGTTAAGAAACATGAAGAGCTTGAAAAGGTGTGAAAAATATGAAAAGATTCAAATGGTGTCAAAAATATGAGGAGATGAAACGGTCTGAAAATTAGGAGGAGCATGAAGCGGTGTTGAAAACATGAAGAGCCTGAAAATGTGTGAAAT
This sequence comes from Dama dama, assembly GCF_033118175.1. Taxonomy (NCBI): domain Eukaryota; kingdom Metazoa; phylum Chordata; class Mammalia; order Artiodactyla; family Cervidae; genus Dama; species Dama dama. Next base: position 8,958,376 of record NC_083706.1, on the reverse strand, counting down.
ATATGAAGAGCCTCAAAGGTGTCAAATTATGAGGAGCAAGAAACGGTCTGAAAAATAGGAGGAGCTTGAAGCGGTGTTGAAAAACATGAAGAGCCTGAAAAGGTGTGAAAAATGTGAAGAGCTTCAAACTTTGTCAAAAATATGAGCAGCATGAAATGGTCTGAAACATAGGATTAGCATGAAGTATTGTTGAAAAACATGAAGAGCCTGAAAAATGTGTGAAACATATGAGGAGCATGATACGATCTGAAAAATAGGAGGAGCATGAAGCGGGGTTGAAAAATATGAAGAGCCTGAAAAGGTGTGAAAAATATGAAAAGCTTCAAAAGGTGTCAAAAATATAAGGAGCATGAAACGGTCTGAAATATAGGAGGAGCATGAAAAGGTGTTAAAAAACATGAAGAGCCTGAAAAGGTGTGAAAAATATGAAAAGCTTCAAATGGTGTCAAAAGTATGAGGAGAATGAAACGGTCTGAAAATTAGGAGGAGCATGAAGCGGTGTTGAAAAACATGAAGAGCCTGAAAATGTGTGAAATATATGAAGAGCCTCAAACGTGTCAAAAATATGAGGAGCAAGAATCGGTCTGAAAAATAGGAGGAGCATGAAGCGGTGTTGAAAAATATGAAGAGCCTGAAAAGATGTGAAATATATGAAGAGCTTCAAAAGGTGTCAAAAATATAAGGAGCATGAAATGGTATGAAATATAGGAGGAGCATGAAAAGGTGTTAAAAAACTTGAAGAGCTTCAAAAGGTGTGAAACATATGAGGAGCATGAAACGGTCTGAAAAATAGGAAGAGCATGTAGTGGTGTTGAAAACCATGAAGAGCCTGAAAGGTGTGAAAAATATGAAGAACTTCAAAAGGTGTCAAAAATATAAGGAGCATGAAACGGTCAGAAAAATAGGAGGAGCATGAACTGGTGTTGAAAAACATGAAGAGCCTGAAAAGGTGTGAAAAATATGAAGAACTTCAAAAGGTGTCAAATATATGAGGAGCATGAAACGGTCTGAAAAATAGGAGGATCATGAAACGGTGTTCATACACTTGAAGAGCCCGGAAAGGTGTGAAAAAAATGAAGAGCTTCATAAAGGTGTCAAAAATATGAGGAGGGTGAAAGGGTCTGAAAAACATGAGGAGCAAGAAACTGTTTTCAAAAACATGAAGAGCCTCAACAGTTGTGAAAAATATGAAGAGCTTCAAACTGTGTCAAATATATGAGAAACATGAAACGGTCTGAAAAATAGAAGGAGCTTGAAGTGGTGTTGAAAAACATGAAGAGCCTGAAAAGGTGTGAAAAATATGAAGAGCTTCAAAAAGGTGTCAAATATATAGAGGGTGAAACGGTCTGAAAAATATGAGGAGCAAGAAACTGTTTTCAAAAACATGAAGAGCCTCAAAAGGTGTGAAAATATGAAGAGCTTCAAAAAGGTGTCAAATATATAGAGGGTGAAACGGTCTGAAAAATATGAGGAGCAAGAAACTGTTTTCAAAAACATGAAGAGCCTCAAAAGGTGTGAAAATATGAAGAGCTTCAAAAAGGTGTCAAATATATAGAGGGTGAAACGGTCTGAAAAATATGAGGAGCAAGAAACTGTTTTCAAAAACATGAAGAGCCTCAAAAGGTGTGAACAATGTGAAGAGCTTCAAACTGTGTCAAAAATATGAGGAGCATGAAACGGTCTGAAACATAGGAGGAGCATGAAGTGATGTTGAAAAACATGAAGAGCCTGAAAAAGTGTGAAACATATGACGAGCATGATACGGTCTGAAAAATAGGAGGAGCATGAAGCGGTGTTGAAAAATATGTAGAGCCTGAAAACGTATGAAAAATAGGAAGAGCTTCAAAAGGTGTCAAAAATATAAGGAGCATGAAACGGTCTGAAATATAGCAGGAGCATGAAAAGGTGTTAAAAAAAAAGAAGAGCCTGAAAAGGTGTGAAAAATATGAAGAGCTTCAAATGGTGTCAAAAATATGAGGAGAATGAAACGGTCTGAAAATTAGGAGGAGCATGAAGCGGTGTTGAAAACATGAAGAGCCTGAAAATGTGTGAAATATATGAAGAGCCTCAAAGGTGTCAAAAATATGAGGAGCAATAATCGGTCTGAAAAATAGGAGGAGCTTGAAGCGGTGTTGAAAAATATGAAGAGCCTGAAAAGGTGTGAAATATATGAAGAGCTTCAAAAGGTGTCAAAAATATAAGGAGCATGAAATGATAGGAAATATAGGAGCAGCATGAAAAGGTGTTAAAAAACTTCAAGAGCTTCAAAAGGTGTGAAACATATGAGGAAGAGCATGTAGTGGTGTTGAAAACCATGAAGAGCCTGAAATTTGTGAAAAATATGAAGAGCTTTAAAAGGTGTCAAAAATATGAGGAGCATGAAACGGTCTGAAAAATAGGAGGAGCATGAAGCTATGTAGAAAAACATGAAGAACCTGAAAAGGTGTGAAATATATGAAGAGCTTCAAAATGTGTAAAATATGAGGAGTATGAAACGGTCTGAAAAATAGGAGTAACATGAAACACTGTTCAAAATCATGAAGAGCCTGAAAAGGTGTGAAAAACATGAAGAGCCTGAAAAGGTGTGAAAAATATGAAGAGCTTCAAAAGGTGTCAAAAATGAGATGAGCATGAAACGGTCTGAAAAATCGGAGGAGCATGAAGTGGGGTTGAAAATCATGAAGAGCCTGAAAAGGTGTGAAAAATATGAGGAGCTTCAAAAGGTGTGAAATTCATGAGGAGCATGAAATGGTCTGAAAAATAGGAGAAGAATGAAGTGGTGGGGAAAAATATGAAGAGCCTGAAAAGGTGTGAAAAATATGAAGAGCTTCAAAAGGTGTCAAAAATTAGATGAGTATGAAACGGTCTGAAAATTTGGAGGAGCAAGAAGTAGTGTTGAACAAAATGAAGAGCCTAAAAATGTGTGAAAAATATAAAGAGCTTCAAAATGTGTGAAATTCATGAGGATCATGAAACGGTCTGAAAAATAGGAGAAGCATGAAGTGGTGTGAAAAACCATGAAGTGCCTGAAAAGGTGTGAAATATATGAAGAGCTTCAAAAGGTGTCAAAAATATGAGGAGCATGAAACGGTGTGAAAATAGGAGGAGGATGAAACGGTCTGAAAAATAATAGGAGCATGAATCGATGTTGAAAACATGAAGAGCATGAAGAGGTGTGAAAAATATGAAGAGCTTCAAAAGGTGTCAAAAATATTAGGAGCAAGAAACGGTCTGAAAAATAGGAGGAGCATGAAGCGGTGTTGAAAAACATGAAGAGCCTGAAAATGTGTGAAAAATATGAAGAGCTCCAAAAGCTGTCAAAAATATGAGGCGCCTGTAACGGTCTGAAAAATAGGAGGAGCATGAAGCAGTGTTGAAAAACATGAAGAGCTTGAAATGGGGTGAAATATATTAAGAGCTTCAAAAGGTGTCAAAAATAGGAGGAGTATGAAACGGTCTGAAATCTCGGAGGAGCATGAAGTGTTATTGAAAAACATGAAGATCATGAAAAGGTGTGAAATATGAAGAGCTTCAAAACGTGTCAAAAATGTGAGGAGCATGAAACGGTCTGAAAAATAGGAGGAGCATGAAGCCATGTTCAAAAACATGAAGAGCCTGAAAAGGTGTGAAAAATATGAAGAGCTTCAAAAGGTGTCAAATTATGAGGATAATGAAACGGTGTGAAAAACAGGAGGAGCATGAAACGGACTGAAAAATAGGAGGGGCATGAATCGGTGTTGAAAACATGAAGAGCATGAAAAGGTGTGAAAAATATGAGGAGCTTCAAAAGTGTAAAAAATATGAGGAGCATGATACGGTTTGAAAAATAGGAGAAGCATGAAGCGGTGTTGAAAACATGAAGTGCCTGAAAAGGTGTGAAATATATGAAGAGCTTCAAAAGGTGTCAAAAATATGAGGAGCATGAAACGGTCTGAAAAATAGGAGGAGCATGAAGCCGTGTTCAAAAACATGAAGAGCCTGAAAAGGTGTGAAAAATATGAAGAGCTTCAAAAGGTGTCAAAAATATGAGGAGCATGAAACGGTGTGAAAATAGGACGAGGATGAAACGGTCTGAAAATAATAGGAGCAAGAATCGATGTTGAAAACATGAAGAGCATGAAAAGGTGTGAAAAATATGAAGAGCTTCAAAAAGTGTCAAAAATATTAGGAGCAAGAAACGGTCTGAAAAATAGGAAGAGCATGAAGCGGTGTTGATAAACATGAAGAGCCTGAAAATGTGTGAAAAATATGAAGAGCTTCAAAAGGTGTCAAAAATATGAGGAGCATGAAACGTTCTGAAAATTAGGAGAAGCATGAAACGGTGTTGAAAAACATGAAGATCATGAAAAGGTGTGAAAAATATGAAGAGCTTCAAAAGGTGTCAAAAATATGAGGAGCATGAATCGGTCTGAAAATTGGAGGAGCATGAAGAGGTTTTGAAAAACATGAAGAGCCTGAAAGGTGTGAAATATATGAACAGCTTCAAAAGGTGTCAAAAATAGGAGGAGTATGAAACGGTATGAAAACTAGGAGGAGCATGAAGCGGTGTTGAAACACATGAAGAGCATGAAAAGGTGTGAAAAAATATGAAGAGCTTCAAAAGGTGTCAAAATATGAGGAGCATGAAACGGTCTGAAAAATACGAGGAGCATGAAACGGTCTGAAAAATAGTAGGAGCATGAAGCAGTGTAGAAACACATGAGGAGCCTGAAAAGGTGTGAAATATATGAAGAGCTTTAAAAGGTGTCAAAAATATGAGGAGCATGAAACGGTCTGAAAAATAGGAGGAGCATGAAGCAGTGTAGAAAAACATGAAGAGCCTGAAAAGGTGTGAAATATATGAAGAGCTTCAAAATGTGTCAAAATAAGAGGAGTATTGAAAGGTCTGAAAAATACGAGCAGCATGAAACGCTGTTCAAAATCATGAAGAGCCTGAAAAGGTGTGAAAAACATGAAGAGCCTGAAAAGGTGTGAAAAATATGAAGAGCTTCAAAAGGTGTCAAAAATGAGATGAGCATGAAACGGTCTGAAAAATCGGAGGAGCATGAGTGGGGTTGAAAATCATGAAGAGCCTGAAAAGGTGTGTAAAATATGAAGAGCTTCAAAAGGAGTGAAATACATGAGGAGCATGAAACCGTCTGAATTATAGGAGGCGCATGAAACGGTGTTCAAAAACATGAATAGCCTGAAAAGGTGGGAAAAATATGAAGTGCTTCAAAAGGTGTGAAAAATATGAAGAGCTTCAAAAGGTGTGAAAAATATGAAGAGCTTCAAAATGTGTGAAATACATGAGGAGCATGAAACGGTCAGAAAAATAGGAGGAGCATGAAGCGGTGTTGAAAACCATGAAGAACCTGAAAAGTAGTGAAAAATATGAAGAGCTTCAAAGGGTATGAAATACATGAGGAACATGAAACGGTGTGAAAAATAGGAGGAGCATGAAGCGGTGTTGAAAAACATGAAGAGACTTAAAACGTGTGAAATATATGAAGAGGCTGAAAAGGTGTGAAAAATATGAAGAGATTCAAAGGTGTCAAAAATATGAGGAGCAAGAAACGGTCTGAAAATAGGAGGAGCATGAAACGGTGTTCAAAAACATGAAGAGCCTGAAAAGGTGTGAAAAATATGAAGAGCTTCAAAAATGTGAAAAATATGAAGAGCTTCAAATGCTGTCAAAAATGAGATGAGCATGAAACGGTCTGAGAAATAGGAGAAGCATGAAGTGGTGTTGAAAAACATGAAGAGCCTGAAAAAGTGTGAAATATATGAAGAGCTTCAAAAGGCGTGAAAAATATGAAGAGCTTCAAAAGAGATCAAAAATATGAGGAGCATGAAACGGTCTGAAAAATAGGAGGAGAATTGCAGCATTGTTCAAAAACTTGAAGAGCCTGAAAAGGTGTGAAAAATATGAAGAGCTTCAAAAGGTGTCAAAAATATGAGTAGCATGAAACGGTCTGAAAAATAGGAGGAGCATTAAGCCGTTTTCAAAAACATGAAGAGCATGATAAGGTGTGAAAAATATGAAGAGCTTCAAAAGGTGTCAAAAATATGAGGAGCATGAAACGGTGTGAAAATAGGACGAGGATGAAACGGTCTGAAAAATAATAGGAGCATGAATCGATGTTGAAAACATGAAGAGCATGAAAAGGTGTGAAAAATATGAAGAGCCTCAAAAAGTGTCAAAAATATTAGGAGCAAGAAACGGTCTGAAAAATAGGAGGAGCATGAAGCGGTGTTGATAAACATGAAGAGCCTGAAAATGTGTGAAAAATATGAAGAGCTTCAAAAGGTGTCAAAAATATGAGGCGCATGTAACGGTCTGAAAAATAGGAGGAGCATGAAGCGGTGTTGATAAACATGAAGAGCTTCAAAAGGTGTGAAAAATACGAAAAGCTTCAAAAGGTGTCAAAAATATGAGGAGCATGAAACGGTCTGCAAAATGGGAGGAACATGAAGTGGTGTTGAAAAACATGGGGAGTCTGAAAAGGTGTGAATAATATGAAGAGCTACAAAAGGTGTCAAAAATATGAGGAGTATGAAACTGTCTGCAAAATGGGAGGAACATGAAGTGGTGTTGAAAAACATGGGGAGTCTGAAAAGGTGTGAATAATATGAAGAGCTACAAAAGGTGTCAAATATATTAGGAGCATGAAACGGTCTGATAATTAGGAGGAGCATGAAGTGGTGTTTAAAAACATGAAGAGCCTGAAAAGGTGTGAAAAATATGAAGAGCTTCAAAACGTGTGAAATATATGACGAGCATTATATGGTCTGAAAAGTAGGAGGAGCATGAAACGGTGTTCAAAAACATGAAGAGACTGAAAAGGTGTGAAAAATATGAAGAGCTTCAAAAGATGTGAAATACATGAGGAGCATGAAACGGGTTGAAAAATAGGAGGAGCATGAACCGGTGTTCAAAAACATAAAGAGCATGAAAAGGTATGAAAAACATGAAAAGCTTCATAAGGTGTCAAATTTAGTTTAGCATGAAAGGGTCTGAAAAATAGGAGGGGCATGAAGTGGTGTTGAAAACATGAAGAGCCTGAAAAGGTGTGAAATATACGAAGAGCTTCAAAAGGTGTTAAAAATATGAAGTGCATCAAAAGGTGTCAAAATGAGATGAGCATGAAACGATCTGAAAAATAGTAGGAGCATGAAGTGGTGTTGAAAAAAAAGAAGAGCCTGAAAAGGTGTGAAATATATGAAGAGCTTCAAAAGGTGTCAAAAATATGAGGAGCATGAAACGGTCTGAAAAATAGGAGTAGCATGAAGCGGTGATGAAAAACATGAAGGGCATGAAAACGTGTGAAAAATATGAAGAGCTTCAAAAGGTGTGAAAAATACAAACAGCTTCGAAAGGTGTCAAAAATGAGATGAGCATGAAACGGTCTGAAAAATAGTAGGAGCATGAATTGGTGTTGAAATACATGAAGAGCCTGAAAAGGTATGAAAAATATGAAGAGCTTCAAAACGTGTGAAATATATGAGGAGCATGATACGGTCTGAAAAATAGGAGGAACATGAAAAGGTGTTCAAAACCGTGAAGAGCCTGAAAAGTTGTGAAAAATATGAAAAGCTTCCAAAGGTGTCAAAAATGAGATCAGCATGAAACGGTCTGAAAAACAGGAGGATCATGAAGCGGTGTTGAAAAACATGAAGAGCCTGAAAAGGTGTGAGAAATATGAAGAGCTTCAAAAGGTGTCAAAAATATGAGGAGCATGAAACGGAATGAAAAATAGGAGGAGCATGAAGCGGTGTTGAAAAACTTGAAGAGCCTGAAAATGTGTGAAAAATATGAAAAGCGTCAAAAGGTGTCAAGAATATGAGGAGCATGAAACGGAATGAAAAATAGGAGGAGCATGAAGCGGTGTTGAAAAACATGAAGAACCTGAAAACGTATGAAAAATATGAAGAGCTTAAAAAATTGTGAAAATATGAAGAGCTTCAAAACGAGTCAAAAATATCAGGAGCATGAAACAGTCTTAAAAATAGGAGGAGCATGAAGTGGTGTTGAAAAACATGAAGAGTATGTAAGGGTGTGAAATATATGAAGAGCTTCAAAAGGTGTGAAATACATGAGGAGCATGAAACGGGCTCAAAAATAGGAGGAGCATGAAGCGGTGTGGCAAAACATGAAGAGCCTGAAAAGGTGTGAATGATATGAAGAGTTTCTAAAGGTGTCAAAAATATGAGGAGCATGAAAACGTCTGAAAAATAGGAGGAGCATGAAGTGGTGTGGCAAAACATGAAGAGCCTGAAAATGTGTGAAAAATATGAAAAGCGTCAAAAGGTGTCAAGAATATGAGGAGCATGAAACGGAATGAAAAATAGGAGGAGCATGAAGCGGTGTTGAAAAACATGAAGAACCTGAAAACGTGTGAAACATATGAAGAGATTAAAAAATTGTGAAAATATGAAGAGCTTCAAAAGGTGTCAAATATATGAGGAGCATGAAACGGTCTGAAAAATAGGAGGATCAGAAAGCGGTGTTGAAAAACCTGAAGAGCCTGAACATGGTGTGAAAAATATCAAAGGCTTCAAAAGGTGTCAAAAATGAGATGTGCATGAAACGGTCTGAAAAATATGCGGAGCATGAAGCGGTGTTCAAAAACATGAAGAGCGTGAAAAGGTGTGAAAAATATGAAGAGCTTCAAAAGGTGTCAAACATAAGAGGAGCATGAAATGGTCTGAAAAATAGGAGGAGCATGAAACGGTGTTGAAAAACATGAAGAGCCTGAAAATGGTGTGAAAAATATGAAGAGCTTCAAAAGGTGTGAAAAATATGAAGAGCTTCAAAAGGTGTCAAAAATATGAGGAACATGAAACGGTCTGAAAAATTGGAGGAGCATGAAGCCGTGTTCAAAAACATGAACAGCCTGAAATTATGTGAAAAATATGAAGAGCCTGAAAAGGTGTGAAAAATATGAGGAGCTTTAAAAGGTGTCAAATACATGAGGAGCATGAAACGGTCTGAAAAATAGGAGAATCAGAAAGCGGTGTTGAAAAACATGAAGAGCCTGAAAATGGTGTGAAAAATATCAAAGGCTTCAAAAGGTGTCAAAAATGAGATGTGCATGAAACGGTCAGAAAAATAGGAGGAGCATGAAACGGTGTTCAAAGACATGAAGAGCCTGAAAAGGTGTGAAAAATATGAAGAGCCTCAAAAAATGTCAAAAATATGAGGAATATGAAACGGTCTGAAAAATAGGAGGATCATAAAGTGGTGTTGAAAAACATGAAGAGCCTGAAAATGGTGTGAAAAATATGAAGAGCTTCAAAAGGAGTCAAAAATGAAATGTGCATGAAACGGTCTGAAAAATATGAGGAGCATGAAGTCGTTGTGAAAATCATGAAAAGCCTGAAAATGTGTGCAAAATACGAAGAGCTTCAAAGGTGTGAAATACATGAGGAGCATGAAACGGTCTGAGAAATAGGAAGAGCATGAACCGGTGTTCAAATACATGAAAAGCGTGAAAAGGTGTGAAAAATATGAAGAGCTGCAAAAATATGAAAAACATGAAGAGCTTCAAAAGGTGTGAAAAATATGAAGAGCTTCAAAAGGTGTCAAAAATATGAGGAGCATGAAACGGTCTAAAAAATCGGAGGAGCATGAAATGGTGTTCAAATACATGAAGAGACTGAAAAGGTGTGAAAAACAGGAAGAGCTTCAAATGGTGTGAAATACATGAGGAGCATGAAACGGTCTGAAAAATAGGAGGAGCATGAATCGGTGATGAAAAACATGGAGAGCCTGAAAAGGTGTGAAAAATATGAAGAGCTTCAAAAGGTTTCAAAATGTGTGGAGCATGAAACGGTCTGAAAAATAGGAGGAGCATGAAGCGGTTTTGAAAAACATAAAGAGCCTGAAAAGGTGTGAAAAATATGAAGAGCTTCTAAAGGCGTCAAAAATATGAGGAGCATGAAATGGTCTGAAAAATAGGAGGAGCATGAAACCGTGATCAAAAACATGAATACCTGAAAAGTTGTGAAAAATATGAAGAGCTTCAAAAGGTGTGAAATACATGAGGAGCATAAAACGGTCTGAAAAATAGGAGAAGCATGAAGTGGTGTGAAAAAAACATGAAGAGCCTGAAAAGGTGTGAAAAATATGAAAAGCTTCTAAAGGCGTCAAAAATATGAGGAGCATGAAATGGTCTGAAAAATAGGAGGAGCATGAAGGGGTGTTGAAAAACATTAAGAGCCTGAAAGGGTGTGAAAAATATGAAGAGCTTCAAAAGATGACAAAAATATGAGGAGCATGAAACGGTCTGAAAAATAGGCGGAGCATGAAGCGATGTTCAAAAACATGAAGAGCGTGAAAAGGTGTGAAAAATATGAAGAGCTTCAAAAGGTGTCAAACATAAGAGGAGCATGAAACGGTCTGAAAAATAGGAGGAGCATGAAACGGTATTGAAAAACTTGAAGAGCCTGAAAACGTGTGAAAATTTGAAAAGCTTCAAAAGGTGTCAAGAATATGAGGAGCATGAAACGGTCTGAAAAATAGGAGGAAAATGAAGCGGTGTTCAACTACATGAAGAGCATGAAAAGGTTTGAAAAATATGAAGAGCTACAAAAGGTGTCAAAAATGAAATGAGCATGAAACGGTCTGAAAAATAGGAGGAGCATGAAACGGTGTTGAAAAAAAAGAAGAGCCTGAAAAGGTGTGAAATATATGAAGAGCTTCAAAAGGTGTCAAAAATATGAGGAGCATGAAACGGTCTGAAAAATAGGAGGAGCATGAAGCGTTGATGAAAAACATGAAGGGCATGAAAACGTGTGAAAAATATGAAGAGCTTCAAAAGGTGTGAAAAATATGAAGAGCTTCAAAAGCTGTCAAAAATGAGATGTGCATGAAACGGTCTGAAAAATATGCGGAGTATGAAGCGGTGTTCAAAAACATGAAGAGCGTGAAAAGGTGTGAAAAATATGAAGAGCTTCAAAAGGTGTCAAACATAAGAGGAGCAGGAAACGGTCTGAAAAATAGGAGGAGCATGAAACGGTGTTGAAAAACATGAAGAGCCTGAAAATGGTGTGAAAAATATGAAGAGCTTCAAAAGGTGTGAAAAATATGAAGAACTTCAAAAGGTGTCAAAAATATGAGGAACATGAAACGGTCTGAAAAATTGGAGGAGCATGAAGCCGTGTTCAAAAACATGAACAGCCTGAAATTATGTGAAAAATATGAAGAGCCTGAAAAGGTGTGAAAAATATGAGGAGCTTTAAAAGGTGTCAAATACATGAGGAGCATGAAACGGTCTGAAAAATAGGAGGATCAGAAAGCGGTGTTGAAAAACATGAAGAGCCTGAAAATGGTGTGAAAAATATCAAAGGCTTCAAAAGGTGTCAAAAATGAGATGTGCATGAAACGGTCAGAAAAATAGGAGGAGCATGAAGTGGTGTTCAAAAACATGATGAGCCTGAAAAAGTGTGGAAAATATGAAGAGCTTCAAAAGTTGTCAAAATTAAGAGGAGCATGAAATGGTCTGAAAAATAGGAGGAGCATGAAGTGATGTTGAAAAACATGAAGAGCCTGAAATGGTGTGAAAAATATGAAGAGATTCAAAAGCTGTGAAATACATGTGGAGCAGAAAACGGTCTCAAAATAGGAGGAGCATGAAGCGGTGTTGAAAAACATGAAGAGCCTGAAAAGGTGTGAAAAATTTGAAGAGCTTCAAAAGGTGTGAAAAATATGAGGAGTATGAAACGCTCTGAAAAATAGGAGGAGCATGAAACCGTGTTCAAAAACATGAAGAGCCTGAAAAGGCGTGAAAAATATGAAGAGCTTCAAAAGGTGTCAAAAATATGAGGAGCATGAAACGCTCGAAAAAAAGGAGGACCTTGAAGCGGTGTTCAAAAACATGACGAGTCTGAAAAGGTGTGAAATATAAGAAGAGCTTCAAAGGGTGTCAAAATTATGAGGAGCACGAAACGGTCTGAAAAATAGGAGGAGCATGAAACAGTGTTGAAAAACATGAAGAGCCTGAAACGGTGTGAAAAATATGAAGAGCTTCAAAACATGTCAAAAATATGAGGAGCATGAAACTGTCTGAAAAATAGGAGGAGCATGATGCGGTGTTGAAAAATATGAAGAGCCTGAAAACGTGTGAAAAATATGAAGATCTTTAAAAGGTATGAAAAATATGAAGAGCTTCAAAAGGTGTCAAAAAAGAGATGAGCATGAAACGGCCTGAAAAATAGGAGGAGCATGAAGTTGTGTTCAAGAAAATGAAGAGCCTGAAAAGGTGTGAAGTATATGAATATTTCAAAAGGTGTCAAAAATCTGAGGAGCATGAAACGGTCTGAAAAATAGGAGGAGCATGAAGCGGTGTTGAAAAACATGAAGAGCCTGAAAAGGTGTGGAAAATATGAAACGCTTCAAAAGGTGAGAAAAATATGAGGTGCAAGAAACGGTCTGAAAAATAGGAGGAGCATGAAGCGGTGTTGAAAAACAAGAAGAGCCTGAAAACGCGTGAAAAATATGAAGAGCATCAAAAGGTGTGAAAAATATGAGGAGCAGGAAACGGTCTAAAAAATAGAAGCGGCATGAAATGGTGTTCAAAAACATGAAGAGACTGAAAAGATGTGAAAATTATGAAGAGCTTCAAAAGGTGTGAAATACATGAGGCGCATGAAACGGTCTGAAAAATAGGAGAAGCATGAAGTGGTGTTGAAACACATGAAGAGCCTGAAAAGGTGTGAAAAATATGAAGAGCTTCAAAATGTGTCAAACATATGAAGAACATGAAAAGGTCTGAAAAATTGGAGGATCATGAAGCAGTGTTCAAAAACATGAAGAGACTGAAAAGATGTGAAAATTATGAAGAGCTTCAAAATGTGTCAAATATATGAGGAGCATGAAACGGTCTGAAAAATAGGAGGAGCATAAAACGGTGATTAAAAACATGAAGAGCCTGAAAAGGTGTGAAAAATATGAAGAGCTTCAAAAGGTGTGAAATACATGAGGAGCATGAAACAGGCCGAAAAATACGAGAAGCATGAAGTGATGTGGAAAAACATGAAGAGCCTAAAAAGTTGTGAGAAATATGAAGAGCTTCAAAAGATGTGAAATACATGAGGAGCATGAAACTCTCTGAAAAATAGGAGGAGCATGAAGCGGTGTTCAAAAATATGAAAAGCCTAAAAAGTTGTGAGAAATATGAAGAGCTTCAAAAGGTGTCAAAAATGAGATGAGCATGAAACGGTCTGAAAAATATGTGGAGCATGAAGCCGTGTTGAGAAACATGAAGAGCCTAAAAAGTTGTGAAAAATCTGAAAAGCTTCAAAAGGGGTCAAAAATGAGATGAGCATGAAACAGTCTGAAAAATAGGAGGATCATGTAACGGTGTTGAAAAACATGAAGAGCCTGAAAAGGTGTGAAAAATATGAGGAGCTTCAAAAGGTGTGAAAAATATGAGGAGCATGAAACAGTCTGAAAAATAGGAGTAGCATGAAGCTGTGTTCAAAAACATGAAGAGCCTGAAAAGGTGTGAAAAATATGAGGAGCTTCAAAAGGTGTGAAAAATATGAGGAGCATGAAACGGTCTGAAAAAGAGAAGCAGCATGAAACGGTGTTGAAAAACATGAAGAGCCTGAAAAGGTGTGAAAAATATGAAGAGCATGAAACGGTCTTAAAAAAAGAGGATCTTGAAGCGGTGTTCAAAATCATGAAGAGACTGAAACTTGTGAAAAATATGAAGAGCTGGAAAAGGTGTCAAAAATATGAGGAGCATGAAACAGTCTGAAAAATAGGTCCATGAAACGGTGATAAAAAACATGAAGAGCCTGAAGAGGTGTGAAAAATATGAAGAGCTTCAAAAGGTGTGAAATTCATGAGGAGCATGAAATGGTCTGAAAAACAGGAGAAGAATGAAGTGGTGGGGAATAACATGAAGAGCCTGAAAAGGTGTGAAAAATATGAAGAGCTTCAAGAGGTGTCAAATATTTGAAGAGCATGAAACGGTCTGAAAAATAGCAGGAGCATGAAGCGGTGTTGAAAAACATGAAGAGTCTGAAAACGTGTGAAAATATGAAGAACTTCAAAAATATGAAAGATATGAAGAGCTTCAAAAGGTGTCAAAAATGAGATGTGCTTGAAACGGTCTGAAAAATAGGAGGAGCATGAAGTGGTGTTGAAAAACATGAAGAACCTGAAAAGGTGTGAGAAATATGAAGAGCTTCAATAGATGTCAAAAATATGAGGAGCATGAAACGGTCTGAAAAAGAGGAGGAGCACGAAGCGGTGTTGAAAAACATGAAGAGCCTGAAAAGGTGTGAAAAATATGAAGAGCTTCAAAATGTGTCAAAATTATGAGGAGCATGAAACGGTCAGAAAAATAGAAGGAGCATGAAGCGGTGTTGAAAAACATGAAGAGCCTGAAAAGGTGTGAAAAACATGAAGAGCTTCAAAAGGTGTGAAAAATATGAAGAGCTTCAAAAGGTGTCAAAAATGAGAAGAGCATAAAAGGGTCTGAAAAATAGGAGGAGCATGACGTTGTGTTGAAAAAAATGAAGAGCCTGAAAAGGTGTGAAATATATGAGAGCTTCAAAAGGTGTCAAAAATATGAGGAGAATGAAACGGTATGAAAAATAGGAGGAGCATGAAGCGGTGTGGAAAACCATGAAGTGCTTGAAAAGGTGTGAAAAATATGAAGAGTTTCTAAAGGTGTCAAAAATATGAGGAGCATTAAACAGTCTGAAAAATAGGAGAAGCATGAATTGGTGTTGAAAAACATGAAGAGCCTGAAAAGGTGTGAAAAATATGAAGAGTCTAAAGGTGTCAAAAATATGAGGAGCATGAAACGGTCAGAAAAATAGGAGGATCATGAAATGGTGTTCAAAAACATGAAGAGCCTGAAAAGGTGTGAAAAACATGAAGAGCCTGAAAACGTGTGAAAAATATGAAGAGCTTCAAAACGTGTCAAAAATATGAGGAGCATGAAACGGTCTGAAAAATAGGAGGAGCATGAAGCGGTGTTGAAAAACATGAAGAGCCTGAAAAGGTGTGGAAAATATGAAGCGCTTCAAAAGGTGAGAAAAATATGAGGTGCAAGAAACGGTCTGAAAAATAGGAGGAGCATGAAGCGGTGTTGAAAAACAAGAAGAGCCTGAAAACGTGTGAAAAATATGAAGAGCATCAAAAGGTGTGAAAAATATGAGGAGCAGGAAACGGTCTAAAAAATAGAAGCGGCATGAAATGGTGTTCAAAAACATGAAGAGACTGAAAAGATGTGAAAATTATGAAGAGCTTCAAAAGGTGTGAAATACATGAGGCGCATGAAACGGTCTGAAAAATAGGAGAAGCATGAAGTGGTGTTGAAACACATGAAGAGCCTGAAAAGGTGTGAAAAATATGAAGAGCTTCAAAATGTGTCAAACATATGAAGAACATGAAAAGGTCTGAAAAATAGGAGGATCATGAAGCAGTGTTCAAAAACATGAAGAGCCTGAAAATGTGTGAAAAATATAAAGAGCTTCAAAATGTGTCAAATATATGAGGAGCATGAAACGGTCTGAAAAATAGGAGGAGCATGAAACGGTGATTAAAAACATGAAGAGCCTGAAAAGGTGTGAAAAATATGAAGAGCTTCAAAAGGTGTGAAATACATGAGGAGCATGAAACAGGCCGAAAAATACGAGAAGCATGAAGTGATGTGGAAAAACATGAAGAGCCTAAAAAGTTGTGAGAAATATGAAGAGCTTCAAAAGATGTGAAATACATGAGGAGCATGAAACTCTCTGAAAAATAGGAGGAGCATGAAGCGGTGTTCAAAAATATGAAAAGCCTAAAAAGTTGTGAGAAATATGAAGAGCTTCAAAAGGTGTCAAAAATGAGATGAGCATGAAACGGTCTGAAAAATATGTGGAGCATGAAGCCGTGTTGAGAAACATGAAGAGCCTAAAAAGTTGTGAAAAATCTGAAAAGCTTCAAAAGGGGTCAAAAATGAGATGAGCATGAAACAGTCTGAAAAATAGGAGGATCATGTAACGGTGTTGAAAAACATGAAGAGCCTGAAAAGGTGTGAAAAATATGAGGAGCTTCAAAAGGTGTGAAAAATATGAGGAGCATGAAACAGTCTGAAAAATAGGAGTAGCATGAAGCTGTGTTCAAAAACATGAAGAGCCTGAAAAGGTGTGAAAAATATGAGGAGCTTCAAAAGGTGTGAAAAATATGAGGAGCATGAAACGGTCTGAAAAAGAGAAGCAGCATGAAACGGTGTTGAAAAACATGAAGAGCCTGAAAAGGTGTGAAAAACATGAAGAGCTTCAAAAGGTGTGAAAAATATGAAGAGCTTCAAAAGGTGTCAAAAATGAGAAGAGCATAAAAGGGTCTGAAAAATAGGAGGAGCATGACGTTGTGTTGAAAAAAATGAAGAGCCTGAAAAGGTGTGAAATATATGAGAGCTTCAAAAGGTGTCAAAAATATGAGGAGAATGAAACGGTATGAAAAATAGGAGGAGCATGAAGCGGTGTGGAAAACCATGAAGTGCTTGAAAAGGTGTGAAAAATATGAAGAGTTTCTAAAGGTGTCAAAAATATGAGGAGCATTAAACAGTCTGAAAAATAGGAGAAGCATGAATTGGTGTTGAAAAACATGAAGAGCCTGAAAAGGTGTGAAAAATATGAAGAGCTTCAAAAGGTGTCAAAAATATGAGGAGCATGAAACGGTCTGAAAAATAGGAAGAGCATGAAGCAGTGTGCAAAAACATGAAGAGCTTGAAAAGGTGTGAAAAATATGAAGAGCTTCAAAAGGTGTCAAAAATATGAGGAGCATGAAACGGTCTGAAAAATAGGAGGAGGATGAAACGGTGTTCAAAAACATGAAGAGCCTGTAAAGGTGTGAAAAATATGAAGAGCTTTAAAAGGTGTGAAATACATGAGGAGCATGAAACTCTCTGAAAAATAAAAGGAGCAAGAAGGGGTGTTCAAAAACATGAAGAGGCTGAAAATGTGTGAAAAACATGAAGAGGCTGAAAAGGTGTGAAAAATATGAAGAGTCTAAAGGTGTCAAAAATATGAGGAGCATGAAACGGTCTGAAAAATAGAAGCAGAATTAAACGGTGTTGAAAAACATGAAGAGCCTGAAAACGTGTGAAAAATATGAAGAGCTTCAAAAGGTGTGAAAAATATGAGGAGCATGAAACGGTCTGAAAAATAGAAGCAGCATGAAACGGTGTTGAAAAACATGAAGAACCTGAAAACGTGTGTAATATATGAAGAGCTTCAAAAGGTGGGAAAAATATGAAGAACTTCAAAAGGTGTCAAAAATGAGATGAGCATGAAACAGTTTGAAAAATAGGAGGATCATGTAATGGTGTTGAAAAACATGAAGAGCCTGAAAAGGTGTGAAAAATATGAGGAGCTTCAAAAGGTGTGAAAACTATGAGGAGCATGAAACAGTCTGAAAAATAGGAGTAGCATGAAGCTGTGTTCAAAAACATGAAGAGCCTGAAAAGGTGTGAAAAATATGAGGAGCTTCAAAAGGTGTGAAAAATATGAGGAGCATGAAACGGTCTGAAAAAGAGAAGCAGCATGAAACGGTGTTGAAAAACATGAAGAGCCTGAAAAGGTGTGAAAAATATGAAGAGCTGCAAAAGGTGTCAAAAATATGAAGAGCATGAAACGGTCTTAAAAATAGGAGGATCTTGAAGCGGTGTTCAAAATCATGAAGAGACTGAAAACTTGTGAAAAATATGAAGAGCTGCAAAAGGTGTCAAAAATATGAGGAGCATGAAACGGTCTGATAAATAGGAGCATGAAACGTTGATAAAAAACATGAAGAGCCTGAAAAGGTGTGAAAAATATGAAGAGCTTCAAAAGGTGTGAAATTCATGAGGAGCATGAAATGATCTGAAAAATAGGAGAAGAATGAAGTGGTGGGGAAAAACATGAAGAGCCTGAAAAGGTGTGAAAAATATGAAGAGCTTCAAGAGGTGTCAAATATATGAAGAGCATGAAACGGTCTCAAAAATAGCAGGAGCATGAAGCGGTGTTGAAAAACATGAAGAGTCTGAAAACCTGAGAAAATATGAAGAACTTCAAAAATATGAAAGATATGAAGAGCTTCAAATGGTGTCAAAAATGAGAAGAGCATAAAAGGGTCTGAAAAATAGGAGGATCATGAAGCAGTGTTCAAAAATATGAAGAGCCTGAAAAGGTGTGAAAAATATGAAGAGCTTCAAAAGGTGTCAAAAATATGAAGAGCATGAAACGGTCTGAAAAATAGGAGGATCATGAAGCAGTGTTCAAAAATATGAAGAGCCTGAAAAGGTGTGAAAAATATGAAGACCTGCAAAAGGTGTCAAAAATATGAGGAGCATGAAACGTTCTGGAAAATAGGAGGAGCATGAAGCGGTGTTCAAAAACATGAGGAGCCTGAAAAGTTGTGAAAAATATGAAGAGCTTCAAAAGGTGTGAAATACATGAGGAGCATGAAACGGTCTGAAATTGGAGGAGCATGAAGCGGTGTTCAAAAACATGAAGAGCCTGAAAACGTGTGAAAAATATGAAGAGCTTCAAAAGGTGTGAAATACATGAGGAGCATTAAACGGACTGAAAAATAGGAGGAGCATGAAACGGTATTCAAAAACAGGAAGATACTGAAAAGTTGTGAAAAATATGAAGAGCTTCAAAAGGTGTCAAAAATATGAGGAGCATGAAACGGTCTGAAAAATAGGAGGAGCATGAAGCGGTGTTGAAAAACAAGAAGAGCCTGAAAACGTGTGAAAAATGTGAAGAGCCTGAAAAGGTGGGAAAAATATGAAGAGCTTCAAAAGGTGTAAAAAATGAGATGAGCATGAAACCGTCTGAAAAATAGGAGGAGCATGAAGTGGTGTTGAAAAAAATGAAGAGCCTGAAAAGGTGTGAAACATATGAAGAGCTTCAAAAGGTGTCAAAATTATGAGGAGCATGAAACGGCCTGAAAAATTGGAGGAGCATGAAGCGGTGTTCAAAAACATGAAGAGCCTGAAAAGGTGTGAAAAATATGAGGAGCTTCAAAAGGTGTGAAAAATATGAGGAGCATGAAACGGTCTGAAAAAGAGAAGCAGCATGAAGCGGTGTTGAAAAACATGAAGAGCCTGAAAAGGTGTGAAAAATATGAAGAGCTGCAAAAGGTGTCAAAAATATGAACAGCATGAAACGGTCTTAAAAATAGGAGGATCATGAAGCGGTGTTCAAAATCATGAAGAGACTGAAAACTTGTGAAAAATATGAAGAGCTGCAAAAGGTGTCAAAAATATGAGGAGCATGAAACGGTCTGAAAAATAGGAGCATGAAACGGTGATAAAAAACATGAAGAGCCTGAAAAGGTGTGAAAAATATGAAGAGCTTCAAAAGGTGTGAAATTCATGAGGAGCATGAAATGGTCTGAAAAATAGGAGAAGAATGAAGTGGTGGGGAAAAACATGAAGAGCCTAAAAAGGTGTGAAAACTATGAAGAGCTTCAAGAGGTGTCAAATATATGAAGAGCATGAAACGGTCTGAAAAATAGGAGGATCATGAAGCGGTGATCAAAAACATGAAGAGCCTGAAAATATGTGAAAAATATAAAGAGCTTCAAAATGTGTGAAATTCATGAGGATCATGAAATGGTCTGAAAAACAGGAGAAGCATGAAGTGGTGTGGAAAAACATGAAGAGCCTGAAAAGATGTGAAAAATATGAAGAGCTTCAAAAGGTGTCACAACTATGAGGAGTATGAAACGGTCTGAAAAATAGGAGCAGCATGAAACGGTGTTCAAAAACATGAAGAGCCTGAAAAGGTGTGAAAAATATGAAGAGCTTCAAAAGGTATGAAATACATGAGGAGGATGAAACCGTCTGTAAAATAGGAGGAGCATGAAGCGTTGTTCAAATATATGAAGAGCCTGAAAAGGTGTGAAATATATGAAGAGATTCAAAACGTGTCAAAAATATGAGGAGCATGAAACGGTCTGAAAAAAAGGAGGAGCAGGAAACCGTGTTCAAAAACATGAAGAGCCTGAAAAGGTGTGAAAAATATGAAGAGCTTCAAAAGGTGTTAAAAATAGGAGGAGCATGAAGCGGTGTTGAAAAACATGAAGAGCCTGAAAATGTGTGTAAAATATGAAGAGCTTCAAACGTGACAAAAATATTAGGAGCATGAAACAGTCTGAAATATAGGTGGATCAAGAAGCGGTGTTGAAAACATGAAGAGCGTGAAAACATGTGAAAAATATGAAGAGCTTCAAAAGGTGTGAAAAATATGAAGAGCTTCAAAAGTTGTGAAAAATATGAAGAGCTACAAAAGACGTGAAAAACATGAGGAGCATGAAACGGTCTGAAAAATAGGAGGAGCATGAAGCAGTGTTGAAAAACATGAAAACCTGAAAATGTGTGAAAAATATGAAGGGCTTCAAAAGATGTCAAATATATGAGGAGCATGAAACGGTCTGAAAAATAGGAGGAGCATGAAGCGGTGTTCAAAAAAATGAAGAGCCTGAAAAGGTGTGAAAAATACGAAGTGTTTCAAAAGGTGTCAAAAATATGAGGAGCATGAAACAGTCGGAAAAATAGGAGGAGCATGAAGCGGTGTTCAAAAAAATGAAGAGCCTGAAAAGGTGTGAAAAATATGAAGTGCTTCAAAAGGTGTCAAAAATATGAGGAGCTTGAATCGGTCTGAAAAATAGGAGGAGCATGAAGCGGTGTTGAAAAAAATGCAGAGCCTGAAAAGGTGTGAAATATATGAAGAGCCTCAAAACTTGTCAAATATAAGAGGAGCATGAAACGGTCTGAACAATAGGAGGAGCATGAAACGGTCTGAAAAATAGGAGGAGCATGAAGCCGTGTTGAAAAACATGAAGAGCCTGAAAGGGTGTAACAAATATGAAGAGTTTCAGAAGGTGTCAAAAATGAGAAGAGCATGAAACGGTCTGAAAAATAGGAGGAGCATGAAGTGGTGTTGAAAAACATGAAGAGCCTGAAAAAGTGTGAAATATATGAAGAGCTTCAAAAGGTGTGAAGTACATGAGGAGAATGAAACCGTCCGAAAAATAGGAGGAGCATGAAGCGGTGTTCCAATACATGAAGAGCCTGAAAAGGTGTGAAATATATGAAGAGATTCAAAAGCTGTCAAAAATATGAGGAGCATGAAACGGTCTGAAAAAAAGGAGGAGCAGGAAACCGTGTTCAAGAACATGAACAGCCTGAAAAGGTGTGAAAAATTTGAGGTGCTTCAAAAGTTGTGAAAATTCGGAGGAGCATGTAGCGATGTTCAAATACATGAAGAGCCTGAAAATGTGTGTAAAATATGAAGAGCTTCAAAACGTGACAAAAATATGAGGAGCATGAAACGATCTGAAAAATAGGAGGATCAAGAAGCGGTGTTGAAAAACATGAAGATCTGAAAACTTGTGAAAAACATGAAGAGCCTGAAAATGTGTGAAAAATATGAAGAGCTTCAAAATGTGTCAAAAATATGAGGAGCATGAAACGGTCTGAAATATAGGAGGAGCATGAAGCGGTGTTGAAAAACCTGAAGAGACTGAAATCGTGTGAAATACATGAAGAGCTTCAAAAGGTGTGAAAAATATGAAGAGCTTCAAAAGGTGTCAAAAATATGAGGAGCATGAAACGGTCTGAAAAATAGGAGGAGCATGAAACGGTGTTCAAAAACATGAAGCGGCTGAAAAGGTGTGAAAGATATGAAGAGCCTCAAAATGTGTGAAATACATGAGGACCATGAAACGGTCTGAAAAAAAGGAGGAGCATGAAGCGGTGTTGAAAAACATGAAGAGCCTGAAAATGTGTGAAATATATGAAGAGCTTCAAAAAGTGTGAAAAATATGAAGAGCTTCAAAAGGTGTGAAATACATGAGGAGCATGAAACGGTCTGAAAAATAGGAGGAGCATGAAGTGGTGTTGAAAAACATGAAGAGCCTGAAAATGTGTGAAAAATATGAAGAGCTTCAAAAGGTGTGAAAAATATGAGGAGCATGAAACGGTCTGAAAAATAGGAGTAGCATGAAGCCGTGTTGAAAAACATGAAGAGCCTGAAAGGGTGTAACAAATATGAAGAGCTTCAGAAGGTGTCAAAAATGAGATGAGCATGAAACGGTTTGAAAAATAGGAGGAGCATGAAGTGGTGTTGAAAAACATGAAGAGCCTGAAAAAGTGTGATATATATGAAGAGCTTCAAAAGGTGTGAAGTACATGAGGAGAATGAAACCGTCCGAAAAATAGGAGGAGCATGAAGTGGTGTTCCAATATATGAAGAGCCTGAAAAGGTGTGAAATATATGAAGAGATTCAAAAGGTGTCAAAAATATGAGGAGCATGAAACGGTCTGAAAAAAAGGAGGAGCAGGAAACCGTGTTCAAGAACATGAAGAGCCTGAAAAGGTGTGAAAAATTTGAGGTGCTTCAAAAGGTGTGAAAATTAGGAGGAGCATGAAACGGTCTGAAAAATAGGAGGATCAAGAAGCGGTGTTGAAAAACATGAAGATCTGAAAACTTTTGAAAAATATAAAGAGCTTCAAAAGGTGTGAAAAATATGAAGAGCTTCAAAAGGTGTCAAAAATGAGATGAGCATGAAACGGTCTGAAAAATATGTGGAGCATAAAGTGGTGTTGAAAAACATGAAGCCTCAAAAGGTGTGAAATACTTGAGGAGCATGAATCGGTCTGAAAAATTAGAGGAGCATGAAGCGGTGTTGAAAAACATGAAGAGCCTGAAAATGTGAGAAAAATATGAAGAGCTACAAAAGGTGTGAAGTACAGGAGGAGCATTAATCGGTCTGAAAAATAGGAGTAGCATGAAGCGGTGTTGAAAAACATGAAGAGCCTGAAAAGGTGTGAAAAATATGAAGAGCTTCAAATGGTGTGAAAAATACGAGGAGCATGAAGAGGTGTTCAAAAACATGAAAAGCCTGAAATGTTGTAAAAAATATGAAAAGCTTCAAAAGGTGTCAAAAATATGAGGAGCATGAAACGGTCTGAAAAACCGGAGGATCATGAAGCGGTGTTCAAAAACATGAAGAGCATGAAAAGGTGTGAAAAATTTGAAGAGCTTCAAAAATGTGAAAAATATGAAGAGCTTCAAAAGGTGTGAAATATATGAAGAGCTTCAAAAGGTGTCAAAAATTAGATGAGCAAGAAACGGTCTGAAAAATAGGAGGAGCATGAAGTGGTGTTGAAAAACATGAAGAGCCTGAAAATGTGTGAAATATATGAAGAGCTTCAAAAGGTGTGAAAAATATGAAGAGCTTCAAAAGGTGTCAAAAATATGAAGAGCATTAAACGGTCGCAAAAATAGGAGGAACTTGAAGTGGTGTTCGAACACATGAAGAGTCTGAAAAGGTGTGA
This sequence comes from Dama dama, assembly GCF_033118175.1. NCBI lineage: Eukaryota > Metazoa > Chordata > Mammalia > Artiodactyla > Cervidae > Dama > Dama dama. Next base: position 8,935,061 of record NC_083706.1, on the reverse strand, counting down.
AATATAAGAAGAGCTTCAAAAGGTGTCAAAAATTAGATGAGCATGAAACTGTCTGAAAAATAGGAGGAGCATGAAGTGTTGTTGAAAATCATGACGAGCCTGAAAAGGTGTGTAAAATATGAAGAGCTTCAAAATGTGTGAAATAAATGAGGAGCATGAAACGGTCTGAAAAATAGGAGGAGCATGAAGCGGTGTTCAAAAATATGAAGAGCCTGAAAATTTGTGAAAACTATGAAGAGCTTCAGAAGGTGTCATAAATTAGATGAGCATGAAACGGTCTGAAAAATAGGAGGAGCATGAAGCCGTGTTGAAAAACATTAACAGCCTGAAAATGTGTGAAATATATGAAGAGCTTCAAAAGATTTCAGAAATGAGAGGAGCATGAAACGGTCTGAAAAATAGGAGGAGCATGAAGCGGTGCTGAAAAACATGAGGAGCCTGAAAAGGTGTGAAAAATATGAAGAGCTTCAAAAGTTGTGAAAAATATGAAGAGCTTCAAATGCTGTCAAAAATGAGATGAGCATGAAACGGTCTGAGAAATAGGAGAAGCATGAAGTGGTGTTGAAAAATATGAAGAGCCTGAAAAAGTGTGAAATATATGAAGAGCTTCAAAAGGCGTGAAAAATATGAAGAGCTTTAAAAGAGGTCAAAAATATGAGGAGCATGAAACGGTCTGAAAAATAGGAGGAGCATTGTAGCATTGTTCAAAAACTTGAAGAGCCTGAAAAGGTGTGAAAAATATGAAGAGCTTCAAAAGGTGTCAAAAATATGAGGAGCATGAAATGGTCTGAAAAATAGTAGGAGCATGAAACGGTGTTCAAAAACAGGAGGAGCCTGAAAAGGTGTGAAAAATATGAAGAGCTTCAAAAGGTGTCAAAAATATGAGGAGCATGAAACGGTCTGAAAAATAGGAGGAGCATGAAGTGGTGTTGAAAAACATGAAGAGCCTGAAAAGGTGTGAAAAATATGAAGAGCTTCAAATGCTGTGAAAAATATGAGGAGCACCAAATGGTCTGAAAAATTAGAGGAGCATGAAGCTGTGTTGAAAAACATGAAGAGCCTGAAAAGGTGTAGAAAATATGAAGAGCTTCAAAAGGTGTCAAAAATATGAGGAACATGAAACGGTCTGAAAAATAGGAGGAGCATGAAGTGGGGTTGAAAATCATGAAGAGCCTGAAAAGGTGTGAAAAATATGAAGAGCTTCAAAAGGAGTGAAATACATGAGGAGCATGAAACCGTCGCAAAAATAGGAGGAACTTGAAGTGGTGTTCGAAAACATGAAGAGTCTGAAAAGGTGTGAAATATAAGAGGAGCTTCAAAGGGTGTCAAAATTATGAGGAGCATGAAACGGTCTGAAAAATAGGAGGATCATGAAGCGTTGTTGAAAAACATGAACAGCCTGAAAAGGTGTGAATAATATGAAGAGATTCAAAGGTTTAAAATATATGAGGAGCATGAAACGGTCTGAAAAATAGAAGCAGCATAAAACGGTGTTCAAAGACATGAAGAGCCTGAAAAGGTGTGAAAAATACGAAGAGCTTCACAAGGTGTGAAATACATGAGGAGGAAGAAACGGTCAGAAAAATAGGAGGAGCATGAAGCGGTATTCTAAACATGAAAAGCCTGAAAAAGTGTGAAAAATATGAAGAGCTTCACTTGTTTGAAAAATAAGAAGAGCCTGAAAAGGTGTGAAAAATATGAAGAGCAACAAAAGGTGTCAAAAATATGAGGAGCATGAAATGGTCTGCAAAAAAGGAAGAGCATGAAGTGGTGTTGAAAAACTTGAAGAGCCTGAAAAGGTGTGAAAAATATGAAAAGCTTCAAAAGGTGTCAAAATATGAGGAGCATGAAACGGTCTGAAAAATAGGAGGAGCATGAAGCAGTGTTCAAAAACATGAAGAGCCTGAAAAGGTGTGAAAAATATGAAGAGCTTCAAATGGTGTGAAAAATACGAGGAGCATGAAGAGGTGTTCAAAAACATGAAAAGCCTGAAATGTTGTAAAAAATATGAAAAGCTTCAAAAGGTGTCAAAAATATGAGGAGCATGAAACGGTCTGAAAAACCGGAGGATCATGAAGCGGTGTTCAAAAACATGAAGAGCATGAAAAGGTGTGAAAAATTTGAAGAGCTTCAAAAATGTTAAAAATATGAAGAGTTTCAAAAGGTGTGAAATATATGAAGAGCTTCAAAAGGTGTCAAAAATTAGATGAGCAAGAAACGGTCTGAAAAATAGGAGGAGCATGAAGTGGTGTTGAAAAACATGAAGAGCCTGAAAATGTGTGAAATATATGAAGAGCTTCAAAAGGTGTGAAAAATATGAAGAGCTTCAAAAGGTGTCAAAAATATGAAGAGCATTAAACGGTCGCAAAAATAGGAGGAACTTGAAGTGGTGTTCGAACACATGAAGAGTCTGAAAAGGTGTGAAATATAAGAAGAGTTTCAAAAGGTGTCAAAATTATGAGGTGCATGAAACGGTCTGAAAAATAGGAGGATCATGAAACAGTGTTGAAAAACATGAAGAGCCTGAAAAGGTGTGAAAAATATGAAGAGCTTCAAAATGTGTCAAAAATATGAGGAGAATGAAACTGTCTGAAAAATAGGAGAAGCATGATGCGGTGTTGAAAAATATGAAGAGCCTGAAAACGTGTGAAAAATATGAAGATCTTCAAAAGGAATGAAAAATATGAGGAGCTTCAAAAGGTGTCAAAAATGAGATGACCATGAAACGGTCTGAGAAATAGAAGGAGCATGAAGTTCTTTTCAAAAAAATGAAGAATCTGAAAAGGTGTGAAGTATATGAAGATTTCAAAAGGTGTCAAAAATATGAGGAGCATGAAACGGTCTGAAAAATAGGAGGAGCATGAAGTCATGATGAAAAACATGAAGAGCGTGAAAATGTGTGAAAAATACGAAGAGCTTCAAAAGGTGTCACAAATATGAGGAGCATGAAACGGTCTGAAATATATGAGGAGCATGAAGCGGTGTTCAAAAACATGAAGAGCCTGAAAACGTGTGAAAAATCTGAAGAGCTTCAAAAATGTGAAAAATATGAAGAGCTTCAAAAGGTGTGAAATATATGAAGAGCTTCAAAAGGTGTCAAAAATTAGATGAGCATGAAACTGTCTGAAAAATAGGAGGAGCATGAAGTGTTGTTGAAAATCATGACGAGCCTGAAAAGGTGTGTAAAATATGATGAGCTTCAAAATGTGTGAAATAAATGAGGAGCATGAAACGGTCTGAAAAATAGGAGGAGCATGAAGCGGTGTTCAAAAATATGAAGAGCCTGAAAATTTGTGAAAACTATGAAGAGCTTCAGAAGGTGTCATAAATTAGATGAGCATGAAACGGTCTGAAAAATAGGAGGAGCATGAAGCCGTGTTGAAAAACATTAACAGCCTGAAAATGTGTGAAATATATGAAGAGCTTCAAAAGATTTCAGAAATGAGAGGAGCATGAAACGGTCTGAAAAATAGGAGGAGCATGAAGCGGTGCTGAAAAACATGAGGAGCCTGAAAAGGTGTGAAAAATATGAAGAGCTTCAAAAGTTGTGAAAAATATGAAGAGCTTCAAATGCTGTCCAAAATGAGATGAGCATGAAACGGTCTGAGAAATAGGAGAAGCATGAAGTGGTGTTGAAAAATATGAAGAGCCTGAAAAAGTGTGAAATATATGAAGAGCTTCAAAAGGCGTGAAAAATATGAAGAGCTTTAAAAGAGGTCAAAAATATGAGGAGCATGAAACGGTCTGAAAAATAGGAGGAGCATTGTAGCATTGTTCAAAAACTTGAAGAGCCTGAAAAGGTGTGAAAAATATGAAGAGCTTCAAAAGGTGTCAAAAATATGAGGAGCATGAAATGGTCTGAAAAATAGTAGGAGCATGAAACGGTGTTCAAAAACAGGAGGAGCCTGAAAAGGTGTGAAAAATATGAAGAGCTTCAAAAGGTGTCAAAAATATGAGGAGCATGAAACGGTCTGAAAAATAGGAGGAGCATGAAGTGGTGTTGAAAAACATGAAGAGCCTGAAAAGGTGTGAAAAATATGAATAGCTTCAAAAGGAGTGAAATACATGAGGAGCATGAAACCGTCGCAAAAATAGGAGGAACTTGAAGTGGTGTTCGAAAACATGAAGAGTCTGAAAAGGTGTGAAATATAAGAGGAGCTTCAAAGGGTGTCAAAATTATGAGGAGCATGAAACGGTCTGAAAAATAGGAGGATCATGAAGCGTTGTTGAAAAACATGAACAGCCTGAAAAGGTGTGAATAATATGAAGAGATTCAAAGGTTTAAAATATATGAGGAGCATGAAACGGTCTGAAAAATAGAAGCAGCATAAAACGGTGTTCAAAAACATGAAGAGCCTGAAAAGGTGTGAAAAATACGAAGAGCTTCACAAGGTGTGAAATACATGAGGAGGAAGAAACGGTCAGAAAAATAGGAGGAGCATGAAGCGGTATTCTAAACATGAAAAGCCTGAAAAAGTGTGAAAAATATGAAGAGCTTCACTTGTTTGAAAAATAAGAAGAGCCTGAAAAGGTGTGAAAAATATGAAGAGCAACAAAAGGTGTCAAAAATATGAGGAGCATGAAATGGTCTGCAAAAAAGGAAGAGCATGAAGTGGTGTTGAAAAACTTGAAGAGCCTGAAAAGGTGTGAAAAATATGAAAAGCTTCAAAAGGTGTCAAAATATGAGGAGCATGAAACGGTCTGAAAAATAGGAGGAGCATGAAGCAGTGTTCAAAAACATGAAGAGCCTGAAAAGGTGTGAAAAATATGAAGAGCTTCAAATGGTGTGAAAAATACGAGGAGCATGAAGAGGTGTTCAAAAACATGAAAAGCCTGAAATGTTGTAAAAAATATGAAAAGCTTCAAAAGGTGTCAAAAATATGAGGAGCATGAAACGGTCTGAAAAACCGGAGGATCATGAAGCGGTGTTCAAAAACATGAAGAGCATGAAAAGGTGTGAAAAATTTGAAGAGCTTCAAAAATGTGAAAAATATGAAGAGCTTCAAAAGGTGTGAAATATATGAAGAGCTTCAAAAGGTGTCAAAAATTAGATGAGCAAGAAACGGTCTGAAAAATAGGAGGAGCATGAAGTGGTGTTGAAAAACATGAAGAGCCTGAAAATGTGTGAAATATATGAAGAGCTTCAAAAGGTGTGAAAAATATGAAGAGCTTCAAAAGGTGTCAAAAATATGAAGAGCATTAAACGGTCGCAAAAATAGGAGGAACTTGAAGTGGTGTTCGAACACATGAAGAGTCTGAAAAGGTGTGAAATATAAGAAGAGTTTCAAAAGGTGTCAAAATTATGAGGTGCATGAAACGGTCTGAAAAATAGGAGGATCATGAAACAGTGTTGAAAAACATGAAGAGCCTGAAAAGGTGTGAAAAATATGAAGAGCTTCAAAATGTGTCAAAAATATGAGGAGAATGAAACTGTCTGAAAAATAGGAGAAGCATGATGCGGTGTTGAAAAATATGAAGAGCCTGAAAACGTGTGAAAAATATGAAGATCTTCAAAAGGAATGAAAAATATGAGGAGCTTCAAAAGGTGTCAAAAATGAGATGACCATGAAACGGTCTGAGAAATAGAAGGAGCATGAAGTTCTTTTCAAAAAAATGAAGAATCTGAAAAGGTGTGAAGTATATGAAGATTTCAAAAGGTGTCAAAAATATGAGGAGCATGAAACGGTCTGAAAAATAGGAGGAGCATGAAGTCATGATGAAAAACATGAAGAGCGTGAAAATGTGTGAAAAATACGAAGAGCTTCAAAAGGTGTCACAAATATGAGGAGCATGAAACGGTCTGAAATATATGAGGAGCATGAAGCGGTGTTCAAAAACATGAAGAGCCTGAAAACGTGTGAAAAATCTGAAGAGCTTCAAAAATGTGAAAAATATGAAGAGCTTCAAAAGGTGTGAAATATATGAAGAGCTTCAAAAGGTGTCAAAAATTAGATGAGCATGAAACTGTCTGAAAAATAGGAGGAGCATGAAGTGTTGTTGAAAATCATGACGAGCCTGAAAAGGTGTGTAAAATATGATGAGCTTCAAAATGTGTGAAATAAATGAGGAGCATGAAACGGTCTGAAAAATAGGAGGAGCATGAAGCGGTGTTCAAAAATATGAAGAGCCTGAAAATTTGTGAAAACTATGAAGAGCTTCAGAAGGTGTCATAAATTAGATGAGCATGAAACGGTCTGAAAAATAGGAGGAGCATGAAGCCGTGTTGAAAAACATTAACAGCCTGAAAATGTGTGAAATATATGAAGAGCTTCAAAAGATTTCAGAAATGAGAGGAGCATGAAACGGTCTGAAAAATAGGAGGAGCATGAAGCGGTGCTGAAAAACATGAGGAGCCTGAAAAGGTGTGAAAAATATGAAGAGCTTCAAAAGTTGTGAAAAATATGAAGAGCTTCAAATGCTGTCCAAAATGAGATGAGCATGAAACGGTCTGAGAAATAGGAGAAGCATGAAGTGGTGTTGAAAAATATGAAGAGCCTGAAAAAGTGTGAAATATATGAAGAGCTTCAAAAGGCGTGAAAAATATGAAGAGCTTTAAAAGAGGTCAAAAATATGAGGAGCATGAAACGGTCTGAAAAATAGGAGGAGCATTGTAGCATTGTTCAAAAACTTGAAGAGCCTGAAAAGGTGTGAAAAATATGAAGAGCTTCAAAAGGTGTCAAAAATATGAGGAGCATGAAATGGTCTGAAAAATAGTAGGAGCATGAAACGGTGTTCAAAAACAGGAGGAGCCTGAAAAGGTGTGAAAAATATGAAGAGCTTCAAAAGGTGTCAAAAATATGAGGAGCATGAAACGGTCTGAAAAATAGGAGGAGCATGAAGTGGTGTTGAAAAACATGAAGAGCCTGAAAAGGTGTGAAAAATATGAAGAGCTTCAAATGCTGTGAAAAATATGAGGAGCACCAAATGGTCTGAAAAATTAGAGGAGCATGAAGCTGTGTTGAAAAACATGAAGAGCCTGAAAAGGTGTAGAAAATATGAAGAGCTTCAAAAGGTGTCAAAAATATGAGGAACATGAAACGGTCTGAAAAATAGGAGGAGCATGAAGTGGGGTTGAAAATCATGAAGAGCCTGAAAAGGTGTGAAAAATATGAAGAGCTTCAAAAGGAGTGAAATACATGAGGAGCATGAAACCGTCGCAAAAATAGGAGGAACTTGAAGTGGTGTTCGAAAACATGAAGAGTCTGAAAAGGTGTGAAATATAAGAGGAGCTTCAAAGGGTGTCAAAATTATGAGAAGCATGAAACGGTCTGAAAAATAGGAGGATCATGAAGCGTTGTTGAAAAACATGAACAGCCTGAAAAGGTGTGAATAATATGAAGAGATTCAAAGGTTTAAAATATATGAGGAGCATGAAACGGTCTGAAAAATAGAAGCAGCATAAAACGGTGTTCAAAAACATGAAGAGCCTGAAAAGGTGTGAAAAATACGAAGAGCTTCACAAGGTGTGAAATACATGAGGAGGAAGAAACGGTCAGAAAAATAGGAGGAGCATGAAGCGGTATTCTAAACATGAAAAGCCTGAAAAAGTGTGAAAAATATGAAGAGCTTCACTTGTTTGAAAAATAAGAAGAGCCTGAAAAGGTGTGAAAAATATGAAGAGCAACAAAAGGTGTCAAAAATATGAGGAGCATGAAATGGTCTGCAAAAAAGGAAGAGCATGAAGTGGTGTTGAAAAACTTGAAGAGCCTGAAAAGGTGTGAAAAATATGAAAAGCTTCAAAAGGTGTCAAAATATGAGGAGCATGAAACGGTCTGAAAAATAGGAGGAGCATGAAGCAGTGTTCAAAAACATGAAGAGCCTGAAAAGGTTTGAAAAATATGAAGAGCTTCTAAAGGTGTCAAAAATATGAGGAGCATGAAACAGTCTGAAAAATAGCAGGAGCATGAAGCGGTGTTGAAAAACATGAAAAGTCTGAAAAGGTGTGAAAAATATGAAGAGCTTCAAAAGATGTGAAAAATATGAGGAGCATGAAACTGTCTGAAAAATAGAAACAGCATGAAACGGTGTTGAAAAACATGAAGAGCCTGAAAATGTGTGAAAAACATGAAGAGCCTGAAAAAGTGTGAAAAATATGAAGAGTTTCAAAAGGTTTGAAAAATATGAAGAGCTTCAAAAGGTGTCAAAAATGAAATCAACAAGAAACCGTCTGAAAAATAGGAGGAGCATGAAGCGGTGTTGAAAAATATGAAGAGCCTGAAAAGGTGTGAAAAATATGAAGAGCTTATAAATGTGTCAAATATATGAGGAGCATGAGTCGTTCTGAAAAATAGGAGGAGCATGAAGTGGTGTTGAAAAACATTAAGAGCCTGAAAAGGTGTGTAAAATATGAAGAGCTTCAAAAAGTGTCAAAAATATGAGGAGCATGAAACTGTCTGAAAAATAGGAGGAGCATGAAACGGTGATCAAAAACATGAAGAGCCTGAAAAGGTTTGAAAAATATGAAGAGCTTCAAAAGATGTGAAATACATGAGGAGCATGAAACGGGCTGAAAAATAGGAGAAGCATGAAGTGGTGTGGAAAAACATGAACAGCCTGAAAAGGTGTGAAAAATATGAAGAGCTTCAAAAGGTGTGAAATACATGAGGAGCATGAAGCTCTTTGAAAAATAGGAGGAGCAAGAAGCTGTTTTCAAAATCATGAAGAGCCTGAAAAGTTGTCAAAAATATGAAAAGCTTCAAAAGGTGTCAAATATGAGATGAGCATGAAACGGTCTGAAAAATAGGAAGATCATGAAAAGGTGTTGAAAAATATGATGTCACTAAAAGTTGTGAAAAATAGAAAGAGCTTCAAAAGGTGTCAAAAATATGAGGAGCATCAAACGGTCTGAAAAATAAGAGGAGCATTAAGCGGTCGTCAAAAACATGAAGAGCCTGAAAAGGTGTGAAAAATAGGAAGAGCTTCAAAAGGTGTGAAATATATGAGGAGCATGAAACGGTCTGAAAATTAGGAGAAGCATGAAGTGGTGTGGAAAAACATGAAGAGCCTGAAAAGGTGTGAAAAATATGAAGAGCTTCAAAATGGGTCAAAAATATGAAGAGCATGAAACGGTCTGAAAAATAGGAGAATCATGAAGCGGTGTTCAAAAACATGAACAGCCTGAAAAGGTGTGAAAAATATGAAGAGCTTCAAAAGTTGTTAAATACATGAGGAGCATGAAACTCTCTGAAAAATAGGAGGAGCATGAAGCGGTGATCAAAAACATGAAGAGCCTAAAAAGTAGTGAAAATTATGAAAAGCTTCAAAAGGTGTCAAAAATGAGATGAGCATGAAACGGTCTGAAAAATAGGAGGATCATGAAACGGTGTTCAAAAACATGAAGAGCCTGAAAAGGTGTGAAAAATATGAAGAGCTTCAAAAGGTGTGAAAAATATGAGGAGCATGAAACGGTCTGAAAAATAGAAGCAGCATGAAACTGTGTTGAAAAACATGAAGAGCATGAAAAGGTGTGAAAAATATGAAGAGCTTCAAAAGGTGTGAAATACATGAGGAGCATGAAACGTCTGAAAATAAAGTGAAGCATGAGGTGGTGTGGAAAAACATGAAGAGCCTGAACAGGTGTGAAAAATATGAAGAGTTTCAAAAGGTGTAAAAAATATGAAGAGCATGAAATGATCTGAAAAATAAGAGGATCATGAAGCGTTGTCCAAAAACATGAAGCACCTGAAAAGGTGTAAAAAATATGACGAGCTTCAAAATGTGTGAAATACATGAGGAGCATTAAACGGTCTGAAATATAGGAGGAACATGAACCGGTGTTCAAATACAAGAAGAGCCTGAAAAGTTGTGAAAAATATGAAGAGCTTCAAAAGGTGTGAAAATATGAAGAGCTTCAAAACGTTTCAAAACTGAGATGAGCATGAAACGGTCTGAAAAATAGGAGGAGCATGAAGTAGTGTTGAAAAATGAAGAGCCTGAAAAGGTGTGAAAAATATGAATACCTTCTAAATGTGTCAAAAATGTGAGGAGCATGAAACGGTCTGAGAAATTGGAGGAGCATGAAATGGTGTTGAAAAACTAGAAGAGCATGAAAAGGTGTGAAAAATATGAAGAGCTTCTAAAAGTATCAAAAATATGAGGTGCATGAAACACTCTGAAAAATAGGAGGAGCATTATGTTGTGTTGAAAAACATTAAGAGCCTGAAAAGTGTGAAAAATATGAAGAGCTTCAAAAGGTGTCAAAAATATGAGGGGCATGAAACGGTCTGAAAAATACGAGGAGCATGAAGTGGTGTTAAAAACATGAAGAGCCTGAAAAGGTGTGATAAATATGAAGAGCTTCAAAAGGTGTGAAAAATATGAGGAGCATGAAACGGTCTGAAAAACAGAAGCAGCATGAAACGGTGATGAAAAATATGAGAGCCTGAAAAGGTGTGAAAAATATGAAGAGCTTCAAAAGGTGTGAAAAACATGAAGAGCTTCAAAAGGTGTGAAAAACATGAGGAGCATGAAACGGTCTTAAAAACAGAAGCAGCATGAAGCAGTGTTGAAAAACATGAAGAGCCTGAAAACGTGTGAAAAATATGAAGAGCTTCAAAAGGTGTGAAAAATATGAAGAGCTTCAAAAGATGTGAAAAATATGAGGAGCATGAAACGGTCTGAAAAATAGAAGCAGCATGAAGCGGTGTTGAAAAACATGAAGAACCTGAAAAGGTGTGAGAAATATGAAGAGCTTCAATAGGTGTCAAAAATATGAGGAGCATGAAACGGTCTTAAAAATACTAGGAGAATGAAGTTGTGTTACAAAACATGAAGAGCCTGAAAAGGTGTGAAAAACATGAAGAGCCTGAAAAGGTGTGAAAAATATGAAGAGCTTCATAAGGTGTGAAATACATGAGGAGCATGAAACTCTCTGAAAAATAGGAGGAGCATGAAGTGGTGTTGTAAAACTTGAAGAGCCTGAAAAGGTGTGAAAAATATGAAGAGCTTCAAAAGGTGTCAAAAATATGAGGAGGATGAAACGGTCTGAAAAATAGGTGGAGCATGAAGCCGTGTTGAAAAACCTGAAGAGCCTGAAAAGGTGTGAAAAATATGAAGAGCTTCAAAAGGTGTCAAAAATATGAGGAGCATGAAACGGTCTGAAAAATAGGTGGAGCATGAAGCGGTGTTCAAAAACATGAAGAGCCTGAAAACGTGTGAAAAATATGAAGAGCTTCAAAAGGTGTCAAATACATGAGGATCTTAAACGGTCTGAAAAAAGGGGGAGCATGAAGCGGTGTTCAAAATAGGAAGAGCCTGAAAAGTTGTGAAAAATATGAAGAGCTTCAAAAGGTGTGAAAATTATGAGGAGCATGAAACGGTCTGAAAAATAGGAGGAGCATGAAGCTGTGTTCAAAATCACAAAGAGCCTGAAAAGGTGTGAAAAATATGAAGAGCTTTAAAAGGTGTCAAGAATATGAGGAGCATGAAACGGTCTGAAAAATAGGAGGAGAATGAATCGGTGTTGAAAAACATAAGGAGCATGAAAAGGTGTGAAAAATATGAAGAGCTTTAAAAGGTGTGAAAAATATGAGGTGCATGAAACGGTCTGAAAAATAGGAGGAGCATGATGCGGTGTTGAAAAATATGAAGAGCCTGAAAAGGTGTGAAAAATATGAAGATCTTCTAAAGGTGTCAAAAATATGAGGAGCATGAAACGGTCTTAAAAATTGGAAGAGCATGAACCGGTGTTGAAAATCATGAAGGGCCTGAAAAGGTGTGAAAAATATGAAGAGTTTCAAAAGGTGTGAAAATATGAAGAGCTTCAAAAGGTGTCAAAAATGAGATCAACATGAAACCGTCTGAATAATAGGAGGAGCATGCAGCGGTGTTGAAAAATATGAAGATCCTGAAAAGGTGTGAAAATATGAAGAGCTTCTAAATGTGTCAAATATATGAGGAGCATGAAACGGTCTGAAAAATAGGAGGATCATGAAACGGTGTTCAAAAACATGAAGAGCCTGAATAGGTGTGAAAAATAGGAAGAGCTTCAAAAGGTGTCAAAAATATGACGAGCATGAAACGGTCTGAAAAATAGGAGGAGCATGAAGCTGTGTTCAAAAACATGAAGAGCCTGAAAAGGTGTGAAAAATATGTAGAGCTTCAAAAGGTGTGAAAATATGAAGAGCTTCAAAAGCTGTCAAAATAAGATGATCATGAAACGGTCTGAAAATTAGGAGGAGCATGAAGTGGTGTTGAAAAAAAAGAAGAGCCTGAAAAGGTGTGAAATATATGAAGAGCTTCAAAAGGCGTGAAAATATGAAGAGCTTCAAAAGCTGTCAAAATGAGATGAGAATGAAACGGTCTGAAAATTAGGAGCAGCATGAAACGGTGTTCAAACAAATGAAGAGCCTCAAAATGTGTGAAAAATAAGAAGAGCTTCAAAAGGTGTGAAATACATTTGGAGCATGAAACTGTGTGTAAAATAGGAGGAGCATGAAGTGGTGTTCAAAAACATGAAGAGCCTGAAAAGGTGTGAAAAATATGAAGAGCTTCAAAAGGTGTGAAATACATGAGAGGAATGAAACTGTCTGAAAAATAGGAGGAGCATGAAGCGGTTATGAAAAACATGAAGAGCCTGAAAAGTTGTGAAAAATATAAAGAGCTTCTAAAGGTGTCAAAAATATGAGGACAATGAAACGCTCTGGAAAAGAGGAGGAGCATGAAGTGGTGTTGAAAAAGATGAAGAGCCTGAAAAGGTGTGAAAAATTTGAAGAGCTTCAAAACGTGTCTAAATTATGAGGAGCATGAAACGGTCTGAAAAATAGGAGGAGCATGAAGTGGTGTTGAAAAACATGAAGAGCCTGAAATGATGTGAAATATATGAAGAGGTTCAAAAGGTGCGAAAAATATGAGGAGGTTCAAAAAGGGTCAAAAATATGAGGAGCAGGAAACGGTCAGAAAAATACGAGGAGCATGAAAAGGTGTTCAAAAACATGAAGAGCCTGAAAAGGTGTGAAAAATAGGAAGAGCTTCAAAAGGTATTAAATACATGAATAGCATGAAACGGTCTGAAAAATAGGAGGAGAATGAAGCGGTGTTCAAAAACATGAAGAGCCTGAAAAGGTGTGAAAAATATGAAGAGATTCAAAATGTGTCAAAAATATGAGGAGCATGAAATGGTCTGAAAAATAGGAGGAGCATGAAACGGTGTTCAAAAACATGAAGAACCTGAAAAGGTGTGAAAAATATGAAGAGTTTCTAAAGGTGTCAAAAATATGAGGAGCATGAAACGGTCTGAAAAATAGGAATACCATGAAACGGTGTTCAAAAACATGAAGAGCCTGAAAGGTGGGAAAATTCTGAAGAGATTCAAAAGCTGTGAAATACATGTGGAGCATAAAACGGTCTCAAAAATAGGAGGAGCATGAAGCGGTGTTCGAAAACATGAAGAGCCTGAAAAGGTGAGAAAAATATGAAGAGCCTCAAAACGTGTCAAAAATAGGAAGAGCATTAAACGGTCTGAAAAAATAGGAGGAGCATGAAGCGGTGTTGAAAAACATGAAGAGCCTGAAATGGTGTGAAAAATATGAAGAGCTTCAACAGGTGTGTAAAAGATGAGGAGCATGAAACGGTCGGAAAAATAGGAGGAGCATGAAATGGTGTTCAAAACATGAAGAGCCTGAAAAGGTGTGAAAAATATGAAGAGCTTCAAAGGTATCAAAAATATGAGGAGCATGAAACGGTCTGAAAAATAGGAAGAGCATGAAGTTGTTGTGAAAAACATGAAGAGCCTGAAAAGGTGTGCGAAATACGAAGAGGTTCAAAAGGTGTGAAATACCTGAGGAGCATGAAACGGTCTGAAAAATAGGAGGAGCATGAAGCGGTGTTCAAAAACATGAAGAGCCTGAAAAAGTGTGAAAAATATGAAGAGCTTCAAAAAGTGTGAAAAATATGAGGAGCATAAGTGATCTGAAAAATAGGTGGAGCAGGAAGCGGTGTTCAAAAACATGAAGAGCCTGACAGGTGTGAAAAGTATGAAGAGCTTCAAAAAGTGTGAAAAATATGAAGAGCTTCAAAAAGTGTGAAAAATATGAGGAGCATGAAATGGTCTGAAAAACAGGAGAAGAATGAAGAGGTGTTTAAAAACATGAAGAGCCTGGAAAGGTGTGAAATATATGACGAACTTCAAAAGGTTTCAAAAATATGAGGAGCATGAAACGGTTTGAAACATAGGAGGAGCATGAAGCAGTGTTCAAAAACATGAAGAGCATGAAAAGGTGTGAAGAAAATGAAGAGTTTCAAAAGTAGACATAAATATGAGGAGAATGAAACAGTCTGAAAAATATGAGGAGCATGAAACGGTGTTGAAAAAGATGAAGAGCCTGAAAAGGTGTGAAAAATATGAAGAGCTTCAAAAAGTGTCAAAAATACGAAGAGAATGAAACAGTCCGAAAAATAGGAGGAGCATGAAAAGGTGTTGAAAAACATGAAGAGGGTGAAAATATGTGTAAAATATGAAGAGCTTCAAAAGGTGTGAAAAATATGAAGAGCTTCAAAAGGTGTGAAAAATATGAAGAGCTTCAAAAGGTGTCAAATATATGAGGAGCATGAAACGGTCAAAAAAATAGGAGGAGTATGAAGCGATGTTGAAAAACATGAAGAGTCTGAAAAGGTGTGAAATATATGAAGAGCTTCAAAAGGTGTGAAATATAGGAGGAGCATGAAGCGGTGTTCAAAAACATGAAGAGCCTGAAAAGGTGTGAAAACTATGAAAAGCTTCAAAAGGTGTCAAAAATGAGATGAGCATGAAACTGTCTGAAATATAGGAGGAGTATGAAGCGGTGTTCAAAACATGAAGAGCCCGAAAAGGTGTGAAAAATATGAAGAGCTTCAAAAGGTGTCAAAAACATGAGGAGCATGAAACGGTCCGAAAGAGAGGAGGAGCATGAAGCGGTGTTGAAAAACATGAAGAGCCTGAAAAGGTGTGAAAAATATGAAAAGATTCAAAAGGTGTGAAATACATGAGGAGCATGAAAGAGCTGAAAATTAGGAGAAGCATGAAGTGGTGTGAAAAAACATGAAGAGCCTGAAAAGGTGTGAAAAATATGAAGAGCTTCAAAAGGTGTGAAATACATGAGGAGCATGAAACTCTCTGAAAAATAGGAGGAGCATGAAGGTGTGTTCAAAAATATGAAGAGCCTGAAAAGGTGTGAACAATATGAAGAGCTTCAAAAATATGAAAAATATGAAGAGCTTCAAAAGGTGTGAAAAATATGAAGAGCTTCAAAAGGTGTGAAATATATGAGGAGCATGAAACGGTCTGAAAAATAGCAGGATCATGAAGCGGTGTTGAAAAACATGAAGAGTCTGAAAACGTGTGAAAATATGAAGAGCTTCAAAAATATGAAAAATATGAAGAGCTTCAAAAGGTGTGAAAAATATGAAGAGCTTCAGAAGGTGTCAAAAATATGAGGAGCAAGAAACGGTCTGCAAAATAGGAGGAGCATGAAATGGTGTTCAAAAACATGAAGAGCCTGAAATCGTGTGAAAAATATGAAGAGCTTCAAAAGGTGTGAAAAATATGAGGAGCATGAAAAGGTCTAAAAAAAAGGAGGAGCATGAAGCGGTGTTCAAAAATATGAAGAGCCTGAAGGGTGTGAAAAATATGAAGAGCTTCAAAAGCTGTCAAAAATATGAGGAGCATGAAACGGTCTGAAAAATAGGAGGAGCATGAAGCGGTGTTGAAAAACATGAAGAGCCTGAAAAGGTGTGAGAAATATGAAGAGCTTCAAAAGGTGTCAAAAATATGAGGAGCATGAAACGGTCTGAAAAAGAGGAGGAGCATGAAGCGGTGTTGAAAAACATGAAGAGCCTGAAAACGTGTGAAAAATATGAAAAGCTTCAAAAGGTGTGAAATACATGAGGAGCATGAAAGAGCTGAAAATTTGGAGAAGCATGAAGTGGTGTGGAAAAACATGAAGAGCCTGAAAAGGTGTGAAAAATATGAAGAGCTTCTGAAGGTGTGAAATACATGAGGAGCATGAAACTCTCTGAAAAATATAAGGAGCATGAAGTGGTGTTCAAAAACATGAAGAGCCTGAAAAGGTGTAAAAAATATGAAGAGCTTCAAAAGGTGTGAAAAATATGAGGAGCATGTTATGGCTTGAAAAATAGGATTAGCATGAAGAGGTGTTCAAAAACATGAAGAGCCTGAAAAGTTGTGAAAAATATGAAAAGCTTCAAAAGGTGTCAAAAATGAGATGAGCATGAAACTGTCTGAAATATAGGAGGAGTATGAAGCGGTGTTCAAAACATGAAGAGCCCGAAAAGGTGTGAAAAATATGAAGAGCTTCAAAAGGTGTCAAAAATATGAGGAGCATGAAACGGTCTGAAAAAGAGGAGGAGCATGAAGCGGCGTTGAAAAACATGAAGAGCCTGAAAAGGTGTGAAAAATATGAAAAGCTTCAAAAGGTGTGAAATACATGAGGAGCATGAAAGAGCTGAAAATTAGGAGAAGCATGAAGTGGTGTGGAAAAACATGGAGAGCCTGAAAAGGTGTGAAAAATATGAAGAGCTTCAAAAGGTGTGAAATACATGAGGAGCATGAAACTCTCTGAAAAATAGGAGGAGCATGAAGCGGTGTTCAAAAATATGAAGAGCCTGAAAAGGTGTGAAAAATATGAAGAGCTTCAAAAATATGAAAAATATGAAGAGCCTCGAAAGGTGTGAAAAATATGAAGAGCTTCAAAAGGTGTGAAATATATGAGGAGCATGAAACGGTCTGAAAAAGAGGAGGAGCATGAAACGGTGTTGAAAAACATGAAGAGCCTGAAAAGGTGTGAAAAATATGAAAAGCTTCAAAAGGTGTGAAATACATGAGGAGCATGAAAGAGCTGAAAATTAGGAGAAGCATGAAGTGGTGTGGAAAAACATGAAGAGCCTGAAAAGGTGTGAAAAATATGAAGAGCTTCAGAAGGTGTGAAATACATGAGGAGCATGAAACTCTCTGAAAAATATAAGGACCATGAAGTGGTGTTCAAAAACATGAAGAGCCTGAAAAGGTGTAAAAAATATGAAGAGCTTCAAAAGGTGTGAAAAATATGAGGAGCAAGTTATGGTTTGAAAAATAGGATTAGCATGAAGAGGTGTTCAAAAACATAAAGAGCCTGAAAAGTTGTGAAAAATATGGAAAGCTTCAAAAGGTGTCAAAAATGAGATGAGCATGAAACTGTCTGAAATATAGGAGGAGTATGAAGCGGTGTTCAAAACATGAAGAGCCCGAAAAGGTGTGAAAAATATGAAGAGCTTCAAAAGGTGTCAAAAATATGAGGAGCATGAAACGGACTGAAAAATTGGAGGAGCATGAAGCGGTGTTGAAAAACATGAAGAGCCTGAAAAGGTGTGAAAAATATGAAGAGTTTCAAAAGGTGTCAAAAATATGAATAGCATGAAAAGGTCTGCAAAAAAGGAGCATGAAGTGGTGTTGAAAAACATGAAGAGCCTGAAAAGGTGTGAAAAATATGAACAGTTTCAAAAGGTGTCAAAAATATGAGGAGCATGAAACGGTCTGAAAAATAGGAGGAACATGAAGAAGTGTTCAAAAACATGAAGAGCCTGAAAAGGTGTGAAAAATATGAAGAGCTTCAAAAGGTGTGAAATATATGAGGAGCATGAAACTCTCTGAAAAATAGAAGGAGCATGATGTGGTGTTCAAAAACATGAAGAGCCTGAAAACGTGTGAAAAATACGAAGAGCTTCAAAAGGTGTGAAAAATATGAGGAGAATGATACGGTTTGAAAAATAGGAGGAGCATGAAGCGGTGTTGAAAAACATGAAGAGTCTGAAAACGTGTGAAATTATGAAGAACTTCAAAAATATGAAAAATATGAAGAGCTTCAAAAGGTGTGAACAATATGAAGAGCTTCAAAAGGTGTCAAAATGAGATGAACATGAAACGGTCTGAAACATAGGAGGAGCATGAAGCGGTGTTGAAAATCATAAAGAGCCTGAAAATTTGTGAAAAAATATGAAGAGCTTCAGAATATGTGAAAAACATGAAGAGCTTCAAAAAGTGTCAAAATGAGATGAGCATGAAACGGTCTGAAAAATAAGAGGAGCATGAAGTGGTGTTGAAAATAATGAAAAGCCTGAAAAGGTGTGAAATATATGAAGAGCTTCAAAAGGTGTCAAAAATATGAGGAGAATGAAACGAACTGTAAAATAGGAGGAGCATGAAATGGTGTTCAAAAACATGAAGAGCCTGAAAAGGTGTGAAAAATAAGAAGAGCTTCAAAAGGTGTCAAAAATATGAGGAGCATGAAAAGTTCTGAAAAATAGGAGGAGCATGAAGCGGTGTTCAAAAACAGGAAGACCCTGAAAAGTAGTGAAAAATATGAAGAGCTTCAAAAGGTGTCAAAAATATGAGGAGCATGAAACGGTCTGAAAAATAGGAGGACTATGAAACGGTGTTCAAAAACATGAAGAGCCTGAAAAGGTGTGAAAAATATGAAGAGCTTCAAAACGTGTCAAAAATATGAGGAGCATGAAACGGTCTGAAAAATAGGAGGAGCAAGAAAGGGTGTTGAACAACATGAAGAGCCTGAAAACGTGTGAAAAATATGAAGAGCTTCAAAAGATGTGAAAAATATGAAGAGCTTCAAAAGGTGTCAAAAATGAGATGAGCATGAAACCGTCTGAAAAATAGGAGGAGCATGAAGTAGTGTTGAAAAACATGAAGAACCTGAAAAGCTGTGAGAAACATGAAGAGCTTCAAAATGTGTCAAATATATGAGGAGCATGAAACGGTCTGAAAAAGAGGAGGAGCAGGAAGCGGTGTTGAGAAACATGAAGAGCCTGAAAATGTGTGAAAAATATGAAGAGCTTCTAAAGGTGTCAAAAATATGAGGAGCATGAAACGGTCTTAAAAATACGAGGAGCATGAAGTGGTGTTGAAAAACATGAACAGCCTGAAAAGGTGTGAAATATATGAAGAGCTTCTAAAGGTGTCAAAAATATGAGGAGCATGAATCGGTCTAAAAAATAGGAGGATCATGAAAAGTTGTTGAAAAACATGAAGATCCTGAAAAGATGTGAAAATTATGAAGAGCTTCAAAAGGTGTGAAATATATGAAGAGCTTCAAAAGGTGTCAAAAATGAGATGAGCATGAAATGGTCTGAAAAATAGGAGGAGCATGAAGCAGTGTTGCAAAAAATGAAGAGACTGAAAAGATGTGAAAAATATGAACAGCTTCAAAAGGTGGAAAAATATGAGGAGCATGAAACGGTCTAAAAAATAGGAGTACCATGAACCGGTGTTGAAAAACATGAAGAGCCAGAAAAGGTGTGAAAAATATTAAGAGCTTCAAAATGTGTGAAAAATATGAAGAGCTTCAAAAGGTGTCAAAAAGAGATGAGCATGAAACGGTCTGAAAATTAGGAGGAGAATGAAGTGGTGTTGAAAAAAATGAGGAGCCTGAAAAGGTGTGAAAAATATGAAGAGCTTCAAAAGGTGTCAAAAATGAGATCATCATGAAACGGTCTGAAAAATAGGAGGTGCATGAGGTGGTGTTGAAAAAAAAGAAGAGACTGAAAAGGTGTGAAATATATGAAGAGCTTCAAAAGATGTCAAAATATGAGGAGCATGATACGGTCTGAAAAATAGGAGGAGCATGAAGCGGTGTTCAAAACATGAAGAGCCTGAAAAATTGTGAAAAATATGAAAAGCTTCCAAAGGTGTCAAAAATGAGATGAGCATGAAACGGTCTGAAAAATAGGAGGAGCATGAAGCGGTGTAGAAAAAATGAAGAGCCGGAAAAGGTGTGAAAAATATGAAGAGCATCAAAAGGTGTCAAAAATATGAGGAGTATGAAACGGTCTGAAAAATAGGAGGAGCATGAAGTGGTGTTGCAAAACATGAGGAGCCTGAAAAGGTGTGAAAAATATGAAGAGCTTCAAAAGGTGAGAAAAATAGGAGGTGCATGAAACGGTCTGAAAAAGAGGAGGAGCATGAAGCGGCGTTGAAAAACATGAAGAGCCTGAAAAGGTGTGAAAAATATGAAGAGCTTCAAAAGGTGTGAAATACATGAGGAGCATGAAACTCTCTGAAAAATAGGAGGAGCATGAAGCGGTGTTCAAAAATATGAAGAGCCTGAAAAGGTGTGAAAAATATGAAGAGCTTCAAAAATATGAAAAATATGAAGAGCCTCAAAAGGTGTGAAAAATATGAAGAGCCTCAAAAGGTGTGAAAAATATGAAGAGATTTAAAAGGTGTCAAAAATGAGATGAGCATGAAACGGTCTGAAAAATAGGAGGAGCAAGAAGCGGGGTTGAAAAACATAAAGAGCATGAAAACGTATGAAGAATATGAAGAGCTTCAAAAGGTGTGAAAAATATGGAGAGCTTTAAAAGGTGTCAAAAATGAGATGAGCATGAAACGGTCTGAAAAATATGTGGAGCATGAAGTGGTATTGAAAAACATGAAGAGCCTGAAAAGGTGTGAAAGATATGAAGAGCTTCAAAAGGTCTCAAAAATATGAGGAGCAAGAAACGGTCTGAAAAATAGGAACAGCATGAAGCGGTGTTGCAAAATATGAAGAGCCTGAAAAGGTGTCAAAAATATGAAGAGCTTCAAAAGGTGTGAAATACATGAGGAGCATTAAACGCCCTGAAAAATAGGAGGAGCATGCAGAGGTGTTCAAAAACATGAAGAGCCTGAAAAGGTGTCAAAAATATGAAGAGATTCAAAAGGTGTGAAAAATATGAAGAGCTTCAAAATGTTTCAAAAATGAAATGAGCATGAAACGGTCTGAAAAAGCTGAGGAGCATGAAGTGGTGTTGAAACACATGAAGAGCCTGAAAAGGTGTGAAAAATATGAAGAGGTTCAAAGATGTGAAATACATGAGGATCATGAAATGGTTTGAAAAATACGAGGAGCATGAAGCAGTGTTCAAAAACATGAAGAGCCTGAAAAGGATTGAAAAATATGAAGAGCTACAAAAGGTGTCAAAAATATGAGGAGCATGAAACCGTCTGAAAAATAGGAGGAGCATGAAGCGGTGTTGAAAAACATGAAGAGCGTGAAAACGAGTGAAAAATATGAAGAGCTTCAAAAGGTATGAAAAATATGAAGAGCTTCAAAAGGTGTCAAAAAAGAGATGAGCATGAAACCGTCTGAAAAATAGGTGGAGCATGAAGCGGTGTTGAAAAACATGAAGAGCCTGAAAAGATGTGAAAAATATGAAGAGCTTCAAAAGGTGTCAAAAATATGAGGAGCATGAAACGGTCTGAAAAATAGGAGGAGCATGAAACCGTGTTAAAAACATGAAGAGACTGAAAAGGGTGAAAAATATGAAGAGCTTCAAAAGGTGTGAAAAATAGGAGGAGCATGAAGCGGTGTGCAAAAACATGAAAAGCCTGAAAAGGTGTGAAAAATATGAAGAGCATCAAAAGGTGTCAAAAATATGAGGAGCATGAAACGGTCTGAAAAATAGGAGGAGCATGAAGCGGTGTTGAAAAACATGAAGAGCCTGAAAAGGTGTTAAAAATATGAAGAGTTTCAAAAGGTGTCAAATATATGAGCAGCAAGAATCGGTCTGAAATATAGGAGTAGCATGAAACGGTGTTCAAATACATGCAGAGCCTGAAAAGTTGTGAAAAATATGAAGAGCTTCAAATGGTGTCAAATATATGAAGAGCTTCAAAAGGTGTCAAAAATGAGATGAGCATGAAACGGTCTGAAAAATAGGAGGAGCAAGAAGTCGTGTTCCAAAAAATGAAGAGCCTGAGAAGGTGTGAAATATATCAAGAACTTCAAAATGTGTCAAAAATATGAGGAGCATGAAACGGTCTGAAAAATACGAGGAGCATGAAACGGTGTTGAAAAACATGCAGAGCCTGAAAAGGTGTGAAAAATATGAAGAACTTCAAAAGGTGTGAAATATATGAGGAGCATGAAACGGTCTTAAAAATAGGAGGAGCATGAAGCGGTTTTCAAAAATATGAAGAGCCTGAAAAGGTGTGAAAAATATGAGGAGCTTCAAAAGGTATGAAATACATGAGGAGTATGAAACTGTCTTGAAAATAGGAGGAGCATGAAGCGGTGTTAAAAAACATGAAGAGGCTTAAAAGGTGTGAAAAATATGAAGAGCTTCAAAAGGTGTGAAAAATATGAGGAGCATGAAACGGTCTGAAAAATAGGAGGAGCATGAAGCCGTGTTGAAAAACATGAAGAGCCTGAAAAAGTGTGAAATATATGAAGAGGTTCAAAAGGTGTAAAAAATATGAGGAGATTCAAAAGGTATCAAAAATATGAGGAGCATGAAACGGTCTGAAAAAGAGGAGGAGCATGAATCGGTGTTGAAAATCATGAAGAGCCTGAAAACGTGTGAGAAATATGAAGAGCTTCAAAAGGTGTCAAAAATATGAAGAGCTTCAAAGGGTGTCAAAAATGAGAGGAGTATGAAGCAGTCTGAAAAATAGGAGGAGCATGAAGCGGTGTTCAAAAACATGAAGAGCCTGAAAAGGTGTGAAAAATATGAACAGCTTCAAAAGGTGTCAAAAATGAGGTGAGCATGAAACGGTCTGGAAAATAGGAGGAGCATGAAGTGGTGTTGAAAAAAAAGAAGAGACGGAAAAGGTGTGAAATATATGAAGGGCTTCAAAAGGTGTCAAAAATATGAGGAGAATGAAACGGTCTGAAAATAGGAGGAGCATGAAGCGGTGTTCAAAAACATGAAGAGCCTGAAAAGGTGTGAAAAATATGAAGAGCTTCAAAAGGTGTCAAAAATATGAGGAGCATGAAAAGGTCAGAAAAATAGGAGGATCATGAAGCGGTGTTCAAAAACATGAAGAGCCTGAAAGGGTGTCAAAAATATGAGGAGCATGAAACGGTTTGAAAAATAGGAGGAGCATGAAGCGGTGTTCAAAAACAGGAAAAGCCTGAAAAGTTGTGAAAAATATGAAGAGCTTCAAAAGTTGTCAAAAATATGAGGAGCATGAAAAGGTCAGAAAAATAGGAGGATCATGAAGCGGTGTTCAAAAACATGAAGAGCCTGAAAAGGTGTGCAAAATATGAAGAGCTTCAAAAGGTGTCAAAAATATGAGGAGCATGAAACGGTCTGCAAAAAAGGAGGAGCATGAAGTGGTGTTGAAAAAATTCAAGAGCCTGACAAGGTGTGAAAAATATGAAAAGCTTCAAAAGTTGTCAAAAATATGAGGAGCATGAAACGGTCTGAAAAATAGGAGGAGCATGAAGCGGTGTTCAAAAACATGAAGAGCCTGAAAAGGTGTGAAAAATATGAAGAGCTTCAAAAGGTGTCAAAAATATGAGGAGCATGAAACGGTCTGAAAAATTGGAGGAGCATGAAGTGGTGTTGAAAAACATGAAGAGTCTGAAAACGTGTGAAATTATGAAGAACTTCAAAAATATGCAAAATATGAAGAGCTTCAAAAGGTGTGAAAAATATGAACAACTTCAAAAGGTGTCAAAATGAGATGAACATGAAACGGTCTGAAAAATAGGAGGAGCATGAAGCGGTGTTGAAAATCATAAAGAACCTGAAAATTTGTGAAAAATACGAAGAGCTTCAGAAGACGTGAAAAACATGAAGAGCTTCAAAAGGTGTCAAAATGAGATTAGCATGAAACGGTCTGAAAAATAAGAGGACCATGAAGAGGTGTTGAAAATAATGAAAAGCCTGAAAAGGTGTGAAATATATGAAGAGCTTCAAAAGGTGTCAAAAATATGAGGAGAATGAAACGGTCTGTAAAATAGGAGGAGCATGAAATGGTGTTCAAAAACATGAAGAGCCTGAAAAGGTGTGAAAAATATGAAGAGCTTCAAAAGGTGTCAAAAATATGAGGAGCATGAAACGGTGTGAAAAATAGGAGGAGCATGAAGCGGTGTTCAAAACAGGAAGACCCTGAAAAGTAGTGAAAAATATGAAGAGCTTCAAAAGGTGTCAAAAATATGAGGAGCATGAAACGGTCTGAAAAATAGGAGGACTATGAAACGGTGTTCAAAAACATGAAGAGCCTGAAAACGTGTGAAAAATATGAAGAGCTTCAAAACGTGTCAAAAATATGAGGAGCATGAAACGGTCTGAAAAATAGGAGGAGCAAGAAAGGGTGTTGAACAACATGAAGAGCCTGAAAACGTGTGAAAAATATGAAGAGCTTCAAAAGATGTGAAAAATATGAAGAGCTTCAAAAGGTGTCAAAAATGAGATGAGCATGAAACCGTCTGAAAAATAGGAGGAGCATGAAGTAGTGTTGAAAAACATGAAGAACCTGAAAAGCTGTGAGAAACATGAAGAGCTTCAAAATGTGTCAAAAATATGAGGAGCATGAAACGGTCTGAAAAAGAGGAGGAGCAGGAAGCGGTGTTGAGAAACATGAAGAGCCTGAAAATGTGTGAAAAATATGAATAGCTTCTAAAGGTGTGAAATATATGAGGTGCAAGAGACGGTCTGAAAAATAGGAGGAGCATGAAGCGGTGTTGAAAAACATGAAGAGCCTGAAAAGGTGTGAAAAATATGAAGAGCTTCAAAAGGTGTCAAAATTATAAGGAGCATGAAACGTTCTGAAAAATAGGAGGAGCATGAAGCAGTGTTGAAAAAAATGAAGAGCCTGAAAAGGTGTGAAAAATATGAACAGCTTCAAAAGTTGTCAAAAATATGAGGAGCATGAAACGGTCTAAAAAATAGGAGTACCATGAACCGGTGTTGAAAAACATGAAGAGCCAGAAAAGGTGTGAAAAATATTAAGAGCTTCAAAATGTGTGAAAAATATGAAGAGCTTCAAAAGGTGTCAAAAAAGAGATGAGCATGAAACGGTCTGAAAAATAGGAGGAGAATGAAGTGGTGTTGAAAAAAATGAGGAGCCTGAAAAGGTGTGAAAAATATGAAGCGCTTCAAAAGGTGTCAAAAATGAGATGATCATGAAACGGTCTGAAAAATAGGAGGTGCATGAGGTGGTGTTGAAGAAAAAGAAGAGACTGAAAAGGTGTGAAAAATATGAAGAGCTTCAAAAGGTGTCAAAATATGAGGAGCATGATACGGTTGAAAAATAGGAGGAGCATGAAGCGGTGTTCAAAACATGAAGAGCCTGAAAAATTGTGAAAAATATGAAAAGCTTCCAAAGGTGTCAAAAATGAGATGAGCATGAAACGGTCTGAAAAATAGGCGGAGCATGAAGCGGTGTTGAAAAAATGAAGAGCCTGAAAAGGTGTGAAAAATATGAAGAGCATCAAAAGTTGTCAAAAATATGAGGAGTATGAAACGGTCTGAAAAATAGGAGAACCATGAAGCGGTGTTGCAAAACATGAGGAGCCTGAAAAGGTGTGAAAAATATGAAGAGCTTCAAAAGGTGAGAAAAATATGAGGTGCATGAAACGGTCTGAAAAATAGGAGGAGCATGAAGCGGTGTTGAAAAACATGAAGAGCCTGAAAATGTGTGAAAAATATGAAGAGCTTCAAAAGGTGTGAAATACATGAGGAGCATGAAACGTGTTGAAAAATAGGAGAAGCATGAAGTGGTGTGGAAAAACATCAAGAGCCTGAAAAGGTGTGAAAAATATGAAGAGCTTCAAAAGGTGTGAAATACATGAGGAGCAAGAAACGGTCTGAAAAATAGGAGGAAGATGAAGAGGTGTTCAAAAATATGAAGAGCCTGAAAAGGTGTGAAAAATATGAAGAGCTTCAAAAGATGTGAAAAATATGAGGAGCATGATACGGTCTGAAAAATAGGAGGAGCATGAAGCGGTGTTCAAAACATGAAGAGCCTGAAAAGTTGTGAAAAATATGAAAAGCTTCCAAAGGTGTCAAAAATGAGATGAGCATGAAACGGTCTGAAAAATAGGAGGAGCATGAAGCGGTGTTGAAAAAATGAAGAGCATGAAAAGGTGTGAAAAATATGAAGAGCATCAAAAGGTGTCAAAAATATGACGAGTATGAAATGGTCTGAAAAATAGGAGGAGCATGAAGCGGTGTTGCAAAACATGAGGAGCCTGAAAAGGTGTGAAAAATATGAAGAGCTTCAAAAGGTGAAAAAAATATGAGGTGTATGAAACGGTCTGAAAAATAGGAGGATCATGAAGCGGTGTTCAAAAACATGAAGAGCCTGAAAAGGTGTGAAAAATATGAAAAGCTTCAAAAGGTGTGAAATACATGAGGAGCATGAAAGAGCTGAAAATTAGGAGAAGCATGAAGTGGTGTGGAAAAACATGAAGAGCCTGAAAAGGTGTGAAAAATATGAAGAGCTTCAGAAGGTGTGAAATACATGAGGAGCATGAAACTCTCTGAAAAATATAAGGACCATGAAGTGGTGTTCAAAAACATGAAGAGCCTGAAAAGGTGTAAAAAATATGAAGAGCTTCAAAAGGTGTGAAAAATATGAGGAGCATGTTATGGTTTGAAAAATAGGATTAGCATGAAGAGGTGTTCAAAAACATAAAGAGCCTGAAAAGTTGTGAAAAATATGGAAAGCTTCAAAAGGTGTCAAAATTGAGATGAGCATGAAACTGTCTGAAATATAGGAGGAGTATGAAGCGGTGTTCAAAACATGAAGAGCCCGAAAAGGTGTGAAAAATATGAAGAGCTTCAAAAGGTGTCAAAAATATGAGGAGCATGAAACGGACTGAAAAATTGGAGGAGCATGAAGCGGTGTTGAAAAACATGAAGAGCCTGAAAAGGTGTGAAAAATATGAAGAGTTTCAAAAGGTGTCAAAAATATGAATAGCATGAAAAGGTCTGCAAAAAAGGAGCATGAAGTGGTGTTGAAAAACATGAAGAGCCTGAAAAGGTGTGAAAAATATGAACAGTTTCAAAAGGTGTCAAAAATATGAGGAGCATGAAACGGTCTGAAAAATAGGAGGAACATGAAGAAGTGTTCAAAAACATGAAGAGCCTGAAAAGGTGTGAAAAATATGAAGAGCTTCAAAAGGTGTGAAATATATGAGGAGCATGAAACTCTCTGAAAAATAGAAGGAGCATGATGTGGTGTTCAAAAACATGAAGAGCCTGAAAACGTGTGAAAAATACGAAGAGCTTCAAAAGGTGTGAAAAATATGAGGAGAATGATACGGTTTGAAAAATAGGAGGAGCATGAAGCGGTGTTGAAAAACATGAAGAGTCTGAAAACGTGTGAAATTATGAAGAACTTCAAAAATATGAAAAATATGAAGAGCTTCAAAAGGTGTGAACAATATGAAGAGCTTCAAAAGGTGTCAAAATGAGATGAACATGAAACGGTCTGAAACATAGGAGGAGCATGAAGCGGTGTTGAAAATCATAAAGAGCCTGAAAATTTGTGAAAAAATATGAAGAGCTTCAGAATATGTGAAAAACATGAAGAGCTTCAAAAAGTGTCAAAATGAGATGAGCATGAAACGGTCTGAAAAATAAGAGGAGCATGAAGTGGTGTTGAAAATAATGAAAAGCCTGAAAAGGTGTGAAATATATGAAGAGCTTCAAAAGGTGTCAAAAATATGAGGAGAATGAAACGAACTGTAAAATAGGAGGAGCATGAAATGGTGTTCAAAAACATGAAGAGCCTGAAAAGGTGTGAAAAATAAGAAGAGCTTCAAAAGGTGTCAAAAATATGAGGAGCATGAAAAGTTCTGAAAAATAGGAGGAGCATGAAGCGGTGTTCAAAAACAGGAAGACCCTGAAAAGTAGTGAAAAATATGAAGAGCTTCAAAAGGTGTCAAAAATATGAGGAGCATGAAACGGTCTGAAAAATAGGAGGACTATGAAACGGTGTTCAAAAACATGAAGAGCCTGAAAAGGTGTGAAAAATATGAAGAGCTTCAAAACGTGTCAAAAATATGAGGAGCATGAAACGGTCTGAAAAATAGGAGGAGCAAGAAAGGGTGTTGAACAACATGAAGAGCCTGAAAACGTGTGAAAAATATGAAGAGCTTCAAAAGATGTGAAAAATATGAAGAGCTTCAAAAGGTGTCAAAAATGAGATGAGCATGAAACCGTCTGAAAAATAGGAGGAGCATGAAGTAGTGTTGAAAAACATGAAGAACCTGAAAAGCTGTGAGAAACATGAAGAGCTTCAAAATGTGTCAAATATATGAGGAGCATGAAACGGTCTGAAAAAGAGGAGGAGCAGGAAGCGGTGTTGAGAAACATGAAGAGCCTGAAAATGTGTGAAAAATATGAAGAGCTTCTAAAGGTGTCAAAAATATGAGGAGCATGAAACGGTCTTAAAAATACGAGGAGCATGAAGTGGTGTTGAAAAACATGAACAGCCTGAAAAGGTGTGAAATATATGAAGAGCTTCTAAAGGTGTCAAAAATATGAGGAGCATGAATCGGTCTAAAAAATAGGAGGATCATGAAAAGTTGTTGAAAAACATGAAGATCCTGAAAAGATGTGAAAATTATGAAGAGCTTCAAAAGGTGTGAAATATATGAAGAGCTTCAAAAGGTGTCAAAAATGAGATGAGCATGAAATGGTCTGAAAAATAGGAGGAGCATGAAGCAGTGTTGCAAAAAATGAAGAGACTGAAAAGATGTGAAAAATATGAACAGCTTCAAAAGGTGGAAAAATATGAGGAGCATGAAACGGTCTAAAAAATAGGAGTACCATGAACCGGTGTTGAAAAACATGAAGAGCCAGAAAAGGTGTGAAAAATATTAAGAGCTTCAAAATGTGTGAAAAATATGAAGAGCTTCAAAAGGTGTCAAAAAAGAGATGAGCATGAAACGGTCTGAAAATTAGGAGGAGAATGAAGTGGTGTTGAAAAAAATGAGGAGCCTGAAAAGGTGTGAAAAATATGAAGAGCTTCAAAAGGTGTCAAAAATGAGATCATCATGAAACGGTCTGAAAAATAGGAGGTGCATGAGGTGGTGTTGAAAAAAAAGAAGAGACTGAAAAGGTGTGAAATATATGAAGAGCTTCAAAAGATGTCAAAATATGAGGAGCATGATACGGTCTGAAAAATAGGAGGAGCATGAAGCGGTGTTCAAAACATGAAGAGCCTGAAAAATTGTGAAAAATATGAAAAGCTTCCAAAGGTGTCAAAAATGAGATGAGCATGAAACGGTCTGAAAAATAGGAGGAGCATGAAGCGGTGTTGAAAAAATGAAGAGCCGAAAAGGTGTGAAAAATATGAAGAGCATCAAAAGGTGTCAAAAATATGAGGAGTATGAAACGGTCTGAAAAATAGGAGGAGCATGAAGTGGTGTTGCAAAACATGAGGAGCCTGAAAAGGTGTGAAAAATATGAAGAGCTTCAAAAGGTGAGAAAAATAGGAGGTGCATGAAACGGTCTGAAAAAGAGGAGGAGCATGAAGCGGCGTTGAAAAACATGAAGAGCCTGAAAAGGTGTGAAAAATATGAAGAGCTTCAAAAGGTGTGAAATACATGAGGAGCATGAAACTCTCTGAAAAATAGGAGGAGCATGAAGCGGTGTTCAAAAATATGAAGAGCCTGAAAAGGTGTGAAAAATATGAAGAGCTTCAAAAATATGAAAAATATGAAGAGCCTCAAAAGGTGTGAAAAATATGAAGAGCCTCAAAAGGTGTGAAAAATATGAAGAGATTTAAAAGGTGTCAAAAATGAGATGAGCATGAAACGGTCTGAAAAATAGGAGGAGCAAGAAGCGGTGTTGAAAAATATAAAGAGCATGAAAACGTATGAAGAATATGAAGAGCTTCAAAAGGTGTGAAAAATATGGAGAGCTTTAAAAGGTGTCAAAAATGAGATGAGCATGAAACGGTCTGAAAAATATGTGGAGCATGAAGTGGTATTGAAAAACATGAAGAGCCTGAAAAGGTGTGAAAGATATGAAGAGCTTCAAAAGGTCTCAAAAATATGAGGAGCAAGAAACGGTCTGAAAAATAGGAACAGCATGAAGGGGTGTTGCAAAATATGAAGAGCCTGAAAAGGTGTCAAAAATATGAAGAGCTTCAAAAGGTGTGAAATACATGAGGAGCATTAAACGCCCTGAAAAATAGGAGGAGCATGCAGAGGTGTTCAAAAACATGAAGAGCCTGAAAAGGTGTCAAAAATATGAAGAGATTCAAAAGGTGTGAAAAATATGAAGAGCTTCAAAATGTTTCAAAAATGAAATGAGCATGAAACGGTCTGAAAAAGCTGAGGAGCATGAAGTGGTGTTGAAACACATGAAGAGCCTGAAAAGGTGTGAAAAATATGAAGAGGTTCAAAGATGTGAAATACATGAGGATCATGAAATGGTTTGAAAAATACGAGGAGCATGAAGCAGTGTTCAAAAACATGAAGAGCCTGAAAAGGTTTGAAAAATATGAAGAGCTTCAAAAGGTGTCAAAAATATGAGGAGCAGGAAACCGTCTGAAAAATAGGAGGAGCATGAAGCGGTGTTGAAAAACATGAAGAGCGTGAAAACGAGTGAAAAATATGAAGAGCTTCAAAAGGTATGAAAAATATGAAGAGCTTCAAAAGGTGTCAAAAAAGAGATGAGCATGAAACCGTCTGAAAAATAGGTGGAGCATGAAGCGGTGTTGAAAAACATGAAGAGCCTGAAAAGATGTGAAAAATATGAAGAGCTTCAAAAGGTGTCAAAAATATGAGGAGCATGAAACGGTCTGAAAAATAGGAGGAGCATGAAACCGTGTTAAAAACATGAAGAGACTGAAAAGGGTGAAAAATATGAAGAGCTTCAAAAGGTGTGAAAAATAGGAGGAGCATGAAGCGGTGTGCAAAAACATGAAAAGCCTGAAAAGGTGTGAAAAATATGAAGAGCATCAAAAGGTGTCAAAAATATGAGGAGCATGAAACGGTCTGAAAAATAGGAGGAGCATGAAGCGGTGTTGAAAAACATGAAGAGCCTGAAAAGGTGTTAAAAATATGAAGAGTTTCAAAAGGTGTCAAATATATGAGCAGCAAGAATCGGTCTGAAATATAGGAGTAGCATGAAACGGTGTTCAAATACATGCAGAGCCTGAAAAGTTGTGAAAAATATGAAGAGCTTCAAATGGTGTCAAATATATGAAGAGCTTCAAAAGGTGTCAAAAATGAGATGAGCATGAAACGGTTTGAAAAATAGGAGGAGCAAGAAGTCGTGTTCCAAAAAATGAAGAGCCTGAGAAGGTGTGAAATATATCAAGAACTTCAAAATGTGTCAAAAATATGAGGAGCATGAAACGGTCTGAAAAAGAGGAGGAGCATGAAACGGTGTTGAAAAACATGCAGAGCCTGAAAAGGTGTGAAAAATATGAAGAACTTCAAAAGGTGTGAAATATATGAGGAGCATGAAACGGTCTTAAAAATAGGAGGAGCATGAAGCGGTTTTCAAAAATATGAAGAGCCTGAAAAGGTGTGAAAAATATGAGGAGCTTCAAAAGGTATGAAATACATGAGGAGTATGAAACTGTCTTGAAAATAGGAGGAGCATGAAGCGGTGTTAAAAAACATGAAGAGGCTTAAAAGGTGTGAAAAATATGAAGAGCTTCAAAAGGTGTGAAAAATATGAGGAGCATGAAACGGTCTGAAATATAGGAGGAGCATGAAGCCGTGTTGAAAAACATGAAGAGCCTGAAAAAGTGTGAAATATATGAAGAGGTTCAAAAGGTGTAAAAAATATGAGGAGATTCAAAAGGTATCAAAAATATGAGGAGCATGAAACGGTCTGAAAAAGAGGAGGAGCATGAATCGGTGTTGAAAATCATGAAGAGCCTGAAAACGTGTGAGAAATATGAAGAGCTTCAAAAGGTGTCAAAAATATGAAGAGCTTCAAAGGGTGTCAAAAATGAGAGGAGTATGAAGCAGTCTGAAAAATAGGAGGAGCATGAAGCGGTGTTCAAAAACATGAAGAGCCTGAAAAGGTGTGAAAAATATGAACAGCTTCAAAAGGTGTCAAAAATGAGATGAGCATGAAACGGTCTGAAAAATAGGAGGAGCATGAAGTGGTGTTGAAAAAAAAGAAGAGACGGAAAAGGTGTGAAATATATGAAGGGCTTCAAAAGGTGTCAAAAATATGAGGAGAATGAAACGGTCTGAAAATAGGAGGAGCATGAAGCGGTGTTCAAAAACATGAAGAGCCTGAAAAGGTGTGAAAAATATGAAGAGCTTCAAAAGGTGTCAAAAATATGAGGAGCATGAAAAGGTCAGAAAAATAGGAGGATCATGAAGCGGTGTTCAAAAACATGAAGAGCCTGAAAAGGTGTCAAAAATATGAGGAGCATGAAACGGTTTGAAAAATAGGAGGAGCATGAAGCGGTGTTCAAAAACAGGAAAAGCCTGAAAAGTTGTGAAAAATATGAAGAGCTTCAAAAGTTGTCAAAAATATGAGGAGCATGAAAAGGTCAGAAAAATAGGAGGATCATGAAGCGGTGTTCAAAAACATGAAGAGCCTGAAAAGGTGTGCAAAATATGAAGAGCTTCAAAAGGTGTCAAAAATATGAGGAGCATGAAACGGTCTGCAAAAAAGGAGGAGCATGAAGTGGTGTTGAAAAAATTCAAGAGCCTGACAAGGTGTGAAAAATATGAAAAGCTTCAAAAGTTGTCAAAAATATGAGGAGCATGAAACGGTCTGAAAAATAGGAGGAGCATGAAGCGGTGTTCAAAAACATGAAGAGCCTGAAAAGGTGTGAAAAATATGAAGAGCTTCAAAAGGTGTCAAAAATATGAGGAGCATGAAACGGTCTGAAAAATTGGAGGAGCATGAAGTGGTGTTGAAAAACATGAAGAGTCTGAAAACGTGTGAAATTATGAAGAACTTCAAAAATATGCAAAATATGAAGAGCTTCAAAAGGTGTGAAAAATATGAAGAGCTTCAAAAGGTGTCAAAATGAGATGAACATGAAACGGTCTGAAAAACAGGAGGAGCATGAAGCGGTGTTGAAAATCATAAAGAGCCTGAAAATTTGTGAAAAATACGAAGAGCTTCAGAAGACGTGAAAAACATGAAGAGCTTCAAAAGGTGTCAAAATGAGATTAGCATGAAACGGTCTGAAAAATAAGAGGACCATGAAGTGGTGTTGAAAATAATGAAAAGCCTGAAAAGGTGTGAAATATATGAAGAGCTTCAAAAGGTGTCAAAAATATGAGGAGAATGAAACGGTCTGTAAAATAGGAGGAGCATGAAATGGTGTTCAAAAACATGAAGAGCCTGAAAAGGTGTGAAAAATATGAAGAGCTTCAAAAGGTGTCAAAAATATGAGGAGCATGAAACGGTGTGAAAAATAGGAGGAGCATGAAGCGGGGTTCAAAACAGGAAGACCCTGAAAAGTAGTGAAAAATATGAAGAGCTTCAAAAGGTGTCAAAAATATGAGGAGCATGAAACGGTCTGAAAAATAGGAGGACTATGAAACGGTGTTCAAAAACATGAAGAGCCTGAAAAGGTGTGAAAAATATGAAGAGCTTCAAAACGTGTCAAAAATATGAGGAGCATGAAACGGTCTGAAAAATAGGAGGAGCAAGAAAGGGTGTTGAACAACATGAAGAGCCTGAAAACGTGTGAAAAATATGAAGAGCTTCAAAAGATGTGAAAAATATGAAGAGCTTCAAAAGGTGTCAAAAATGAGATGAGCATGAAACCGTCTGAAAAATAGGAGGAGCATGAAGTAGTGTTGAAAAACATGAAGAACCTGAAAAGCTGTGAGAAACATGAAGAGCTTCAAAATGTGTCAAAAATATGAGGAGCATGAAACGGTCTGAAAAAGAGGAGGAGCAGGAAGCGGTGTTGAGAAACATGAAGAGCCTGAAAATGTGTGAAAAATATGAATAGCTTCTAAAGGTGTGAAATATGTGAGGTGCAAGAGACGGTCTGAAAAATAGGAGGAGCATGAAGCGGTGTTGAAAAACATGAAGAGCCTGAAAAGGTGTGAAAAATATGAAGAGCTTCAAAAGGTGTCAAAATTATAAGGAGCATGAAACGTTCTGAAAAATAGGAGGAGCATGAAGCAGTGTTGAAAAAAATGAAGAGCCTGAAAAGGTGTGAAAAATATGAACAGCTTCAAAAGTTGTCAAAAATATGAGGAGCATGAAACGGTCTGAAAAATTGGAGGAGCATGAAGTGGTGTTGAAAAACATGAAGAGTCTGAAAACGTGTGAAATTATGAAGAACTTCAAAAATATGCAAAATATGAAGAGCTTCAAAAGGTGTGAAAAATATGAAGAGCTTCAAAAGGTGTCAAAATGAGATGAACATGAAACGGTCTGAAAAACAGGAGGAGCATGAAGCGGTGTTGAAAATCATAAAGAGCCTGAAAATTTGTGAAAAATACGAAGAGCTTCAGAAGACGTGAAAAACATGAAGAGCTTCAAAAGGTGTCAAAATGAGATTAGCATGAAACGGTCTGAAAAATAAGAGGACCATGAAGTGGTGTTGAAAATAATGAAAAGCCTGAAAAGGTGTGAAATATATGAAGAGCTTCAAAAGGTGTCAAAAATATGAGGAGAATGAAACGGTCTGTAAAATAGGAGGAGCATGAAATGGTGTTCAAAAACATGAAGAGCCTGAAAAGGTGTGAAAAATATGAAGAGCTTCAAAAGGTGTCAAAAATATGAGGAGCATGAAACGGTGTGAAAAATAGGAGGAGCATGAAGCGGTGTTCAAAACAGGAAGACCCTGAAAAGTAGTGAAAAATATGAAGAGCTTCAAAAGGTGTCAAAAATATGAGGAGCATGAAACGGTCTGAAAAATAGGAGGACTATGAAACGGTGTTCAAAAACATGAAGAGCCTGAAAAGGTGTGAAAAATATGAAGAGCTTCAAAACGTGTCAAAAATATGAGGAGCATGAAACGGTCTGAAAAATAGGAGGAGCAAGAAAGGGTGTTGAACAACATGAAGAGCCTGAAAACGTGTGAAAAATATGAAGAGCTTCAAAAGATGTGAAAAATATGAAGAGCTTCAAAAGGTGTCAAAAATGAGATGAGCATGAAACCGTCTGAAAAATAGGAGGAGCATGAAGTAGTGTTGAAAAACATGAAGAACCTGAAAAGCTGTGAGAAACATGAAGAGCTTCAAAATGTGTCAAAAATATGAGGAGCATGAAACGGTCTGAAAAAGAGGAGGAGCAGGAAGCGGTGTTGAGAAACATGAAGAGCCTGAAAATGTGTGAAAAATATGAATAGCTTCTAAAGGTGTGAAATATGTGAGGTGCAAGAGACGGTCTGAAAAATAGGAGGAGCATGAAGCGGTGTTGAAAAACATGAAGAGCCTGAAAAGGTGTGAAAAATATGAAGAGCTTCAAAAGGTGTCAAAATTATAAGGAGCATGAAACGTTCTGAAAAATAGGAGGAGCATGAAGCAGTGTTGAAAAAAATGAAGAGCCTGAAAAGGTGTGAAAAATATGAACAGCTTCAAAAGTTGTCAAAAATATGAGGAGCATGAAACGGTCTAAAAAATAGGAGTACCATGAACCGGTGTTGAAAAACATGAAGAGCCAGAAAAGGTGTGAAAAATATTAAGAGCTTCAAAATGTGTGAAAAATATGAAGAGCTTCAAAAGGTGTCAAAAAAGAGATGAGCATGAAACGGTCTGAAAAATAGGAGGAGAATGAAGTGGTGTTGAAAAAAATGAGGAGCCTGAAAAGGTGTGAAAAATATGAAGCGCTTCAACAGGTGTCAAAAATGAGATGATCATGAAACGGTCTGAAAAATAGGAGGTGCATGAGGTGGTGTTGAAGAAAAAGAAGAGACTGAAAAGGTGTGAAAAATATGAAGAGCTTCAAAAGGTGTCAAAATATGAGGAGCATGATACGGTTGAAAAATAGGAGGAGCATGAAGCGGTGTTCAAAACATGAAGAGCCTGAAAAATTGTCAAAAATATGAAAAGCTTCCAAAGGTGTCAAAAATGAGATGAGCATGAAACGGTCTGAAAAATAGGCGGAGCATGAAGCGGTGTTGAAAAAATGAAGAGCCTGAAAAGGTGTGAAAAATATGAAGAGCATCAAAAGTTGTCAAAAATATGAGGAGTATGAAACGGTCTGAAAAATAGGAGAACCATGAAGCGGTGTTGCAAAACATGAGGAGCCTGAAAAGGTGTGAAAAATATGAAGAGCTTCAAAAGGTGAGAAAAATATGAGGTGCATGAAACGGTCTGAAAAATAGGAGGAGCATGAAGCGGTGTTGAAAAACATGAAGAGCCTGAAAAGGTGTGAAAAATATGAAGAGCTTCAAAAGGTGTGAAATACATGAGGAGCATGAAACGTGTTGAAAAATAGGAGAAGCATGAAGTGGTGTGGAAAAACATCAAGAGCCTGAAAAGGTGTGAAAAATATGAAGAGCTTCAAAAGGTGTGAAATACATGAGGAGCAAGAAACGGTCTGAAAAATAGGAGGAAGATGAAGAGGTGTTCAAAAATATGAAGAGCCTGAAAAGGTGTGAAAAATATGAAGAGCTTCAAAAGATGTGAAAAATATGAGGAGCATGATACGGTCTGAAAAATAGGAGGAGCATGAAGCGGTGTTCAAAACATGAAGAGCCTGAAAAGTTGTGAAAAATATGAAAAGCTTCCAAAGGTGTCAAAAATGAGATGAGCATGAAACGGTCTGAAAAATAGGAGGAGCATGAAGCGGTGTTGAAAAAATGAAGAGCATGAAAAGGTGTGAAAAATATGAAGAGCATCAAAAGGTGTCAAAAATATGACGAGTATGAAATGGTCTGAAAAATAGGAGGAGCATGAAGCGGTGTTGCAAAACATGAGGAGCCTGAAAAGGTGTGAAAAATATGAAGAGCTTCAAAAGGTGAAAAAAATATGAGGTGTATGAAACGGTCTGAAAAATAGGAGGATCATGAAGCGGTGTTCAAAAACATGAAGAGCCTGAAAAGGTGTGAAATATATGAAGAGATTCAAAAGGTGTCAAAAATATGAGGAGCATGAAACGGTCTGAAAAATAGGAGGAGCAAGAAGCGGTGTTGAAAAACATGAAGAGCTTGAAAAGGTTTGAAAAATATGAAGAGCTTCAAAAGGTGTCAAAATTTTGAAGAGCTTCAAAGGTGTCAAAAATATGAGGAGCATGGAACGGTGTTCAAAAACATGGGTAGCAAGAAAAGGTTGAAAAATATGAAGAGCTTCAAAAGGTGTCAAAAATATGTGGAGCATGAAACGGTCTGAAAAATAGGAGGAAAATGAAGCTCTGTTTAAAAACATGAAGAGCTTGAAAAGGTTTGAAAAATATGGACAGCTTCAAAAGGTGTCAAAAATATGAGGAGCATGAAACGGTATGAAAAATAGGAGGAGCATGAACCGGTGTTGAAAAACAAGAAGAGCCTGAAAAGGTGTGAAAAATATGAAGAGTTTGAAAATGTGTCAAAAATATGAGGAGCAGGAAACGGTCTAAAAAATAGGAGCATGAAGTGGTGTTGAAAAACATGAAGAGCCTGAAAAGCTGTGAAAAATATGAAGAGCATCAAAAACTGTCAAAATATGAGGAGCATGAAACGGTGTTCAAGACATGAAACGCCTGAAAAAGTGTGAAATATATGAACAGCTTCAAAAGTTATCAAAAATAGGAGGAGCATGAAACGGTCCGAAAAATTGGAGGAGCAAGAAGCAGTGTTGGAAAACATGAAGGGGTGGAAAAGGTGTGAAATATATGAAGAGCTTCAAAAGGTGTCAAAAATATGAGGAGCATGAAACGGTTTGAAAAATAGGAGGAGCATGAAGCGGTGTTGAAAAACATGAAGAGCCTGAAAAGGCTTGAAAAATATGAAGAGCTTCAAAATGTGTCAAAAATAGAGGGGGCATGAAACTATCTGAAAAATAGGAGGAGCATGAAGCGGTGTTGAAAAATATGAAGAACCTGAAGAGGTTTGAAAAATATGAAGAGCTTCAAAAGGTGTCAAAAATAAGAGGAGCATTAAACGGTCTGAAAATAGGAGGAGCATGAAGTGGTGTTGAAAAACATAAAGAGCCTCAAAAGGTGTGCAAAATATGAAGAGCTTCAAAAGGTGTCAAAAATATGAGGAGCATGGAACGGTCTGAAAAAAAGGAAGAGCAGGAAGCGGTGCGGAAAAACATGAAGAGCCTGAAAAAGTGTGAAAAATATGAAGACCTTCAAAAGGTGTTAAAAAGAGGAGGCACATGAAACTGTCTGAAAAATACGAGGAGCATGAAGCGGTGTTGAAAAACAAGAAGAGCCTGAAAAGGTGTGAAAAATATGAAGAGTTTGAAAATGTGTGAAAAATATGAGGAGCAGGAAACGGTCTGAAAAATAGGAGCATGAAGTGGTGTTGAAAAACATGAAGAGCCTGAAAAGCTGTGAAAAATATGAAGAGCATCAAAAACTGTCAAAATATGACGAGCATGAAACGGTTTTCAAAGACATGAAACGCCTGAAAAGGTGTGAAATATATGAACAGCTTCAAAAGGTATCAAAAATAGGAGGAGCATGAAACGGTTTGAAAAATTGGAGGAGCAAGAAGCAGTGTTGAAAAACATGAAGAGGTGGAAAAGGTGTGAAATATATGAAGAGCTTCAAAAGGTGTCAAAAATATGAGGAGCATGAAACGGTTTGAAAAATAGGAGGAGCATGAAGCGGTGTTGAAAAACATGAAGAGCATGAAACGGTTTGAAAAATATGAAGAGCTTCAAAAGGTGTCAAAAATAAAGGGGGCATGAAACTATCTGAAAAA
Source organism: Dama dama (assembly GCF_033118175.1). Taxonomy (NCBI): domain Eukaryota; kingdom Metazoa; phylum Chordata; class Mammalia; order Artiodactyla; family Cervidae; genus Dama; species Dama dama. Next base: position 8,896,552 of record NC_083706.1, on the reverse strand, counting down.
TAGGAGGAGCATGAAGCGGTGTGGAAAAACATGAAGAGCCTGAAAACGTTTGAAAAATATGAAGAGCTTCAAAAGGTGTGGAAAATATGAAGAGCTTCAAAATGTGTCAAAAGTGAGATGAGCATGAAACGGTCTGAAAAATAGGAGGAGCATGAAGTGGTGTTGAAAAACATGAAGAGCCTGAAAATGTGTGAAATATATGAAGAGCTTCAAAAGATGTCAGAAATGAGAGAAGCATGAAACGGTCTGAAAAATAGATGAGCAAGAAGGGGTGTTGAAAAACATGAAGCGCCTGAAAACGTTTGAGAAATATGAAGAGCTTCAAAAGGTGTGGAAAATATGAAGAGCTTCAAAACGGGTCAAATATATGTGGAGCATGAAACGGTGTGAAAAATAGGAGGAGCATGAAGCGGTGTTGAAAAATATGAAGTGCCTGAAAAGGTGTGAAAAATATGAAGAGCTTCAAAAGGTGTCAAAAATATGAGGAGCATGAAACGCTCTGAAATATAGGAGGAGCATGAAGTGGTGTTGAAAAACTTGAAGAGCTGAAAAGGTGGAAAAATATGAAGAACTTCAACAGGTGTCAAAAATATGAGGAGCATGAAATGGACTGAAAAATAGGAAGATCATGAAGCGGTGTTGAATAAAATGAAGAGCCTGAAAAGGTGTGAAAAATGTGAAAAGCTTCAAAAGGTGTGAAATACATGAGGAGCATGAAACGGTCTGAAAAATAGGAGTAGAATGAGACGGTGTTGAAAAATATGAAGAGCCTGAAAAGTTGTGAAAAATATGAAGAGCTTCAAAAGGTGTCAAAATTATGAGGAGTATAAAACGGTCTAAAAAATAGGAGGAGCATGAAACGGTGTTCAAAACAAGAAGAGCCTGAGAAGATGTGAAATATATGACGAGCTTCAAAAGGTTTGAAATACATGAGGAGCATTAAACTGTCTGAAAAATAGGAGGAGCATGAAGCTGTGTTCAAAAACATGAAGAGCCTGAAAAGGTGTGAAAATAATGAAGAGCTTCAAAAGATGTGAAATATAGGAGCAGCTTGAAGCGGTGTTCAGAAACATAAAAAGCCTGAAAAGGTGTGAAAAATATGAAGAGCTTCAAAACGTGTGAAAAATATGTGGAGCATGAAATAGTCTGAAAAATACGAGGAGCATGAAGCGGTGTTGAAAAACATGAAGAACCTGAAAACTTGTAAAAATATGAAGATCTTCAAAAGGTGTGAAAAATATGAACCGTTTCAAAAGTGTGAAAAATGAGATGAGCATGAAGCGGTCTTAAAAATAGGAGGAGCATGAAGTGTTGCTGAAAAACATAAAGATCCTGAAAATGTATGAAATATATGAAGAACTACAAAAGGTGTCAAAAATGTGAGGAGCATTAAAAGGTCTGAAAAATAGGAGGAGCATGAAACGGTGTTGAAAGACATGGAGAGCCTGAAAAGGTGTGAAAAACATGAAGAGCTTCAAAACGTGTCAAAAATATGTGGAGCATGAAAGGGTCTGAAAATTAGCAGGAGCATGAAGCGGTGTTGAAAAACATGAAGAACCTGAAAACGTGTGAAAAATATGAAAAGCTTCAAATGGTGTGAAAAATATGAACAGCTTCAAAAGGTGTGAAAAATATGAAGAGCTTCAAAAGGTGTCATAAATATGAGGAGCAAGAAATGGTCTGAAAAATAAGAGAAGCATGAAATGGTGTTCAAAATATGAAGAGCCTGAAAAGGTGTGAAAAATATGAAGAGCTTCAAAAGGTGTGAAATACATGAGGAGCATGAAACTCTCTAAAAAATAAGAGGAGCATGAAGCGGTGTTCAAAAACATGAAGAGCCTGAAAAGTTGTGAAAAATATGAAGAGCTTCAAAATGTGTGAAAAAAAAAAAGAAGAGCTTCAAAAGGTGTCAATAATATGAGGAGCATGAATCGGTCTGAAAAATAGGAGGAGCATGAAACGGTGTTGAAAACATGAAGAGATGAAAAGGTGTGAAAAATATGAAGAGGTTCTAAAGGTGTCAAAAAGATGAGGGGCATGAAACAGTCTTTAAAATAGGATGAGAATGAGACGGTTTTGAAAAAGATGAAGAGCATGAAAAGGTGTGAAAAACATGAAGAGCTTCAAAAGGTGTAAAAAATATGAGAGGCATGAAACGACTGAAAAATAGGAGGAGCATGATGCGGTGGTCAAAAACATGAAGAGCCTGAAAAGGTGTGAAAAATATAAAGAGCTTCAAAAGGTGTCAAAATATTAGGAGCGTGAAACAGTATGAAACATAGGATGAGCATGAAACTTTTTTGAAAAAGATGAAGAGCATGAAAAGGTGTGAAAAATATGAAGAGCTTCAAAAGATGTTAAAAATATGAGGAGCATGAAACTTTCTGAAAAATTGGAGGAGCATGAAGCGGTGTTGAAAAACATGAAAAGCCTGAAAAGGTGGAAAAATATGAAGAGCTTCAAAAGGTGTCAACAATATGAGGAGCATGAAACGGTCTGAAAATTAGGAAGAGCATGAAACTGTGTTGATAAACATGAAGAGCCTGAAAAGGTGTGAAAAATATGAAGAGCTTCAAAAGGTGTCAATTATATGAGGAGCAAGAAACAGTGTGAAAAATAGGATGAGCATGAAACGGTTTTAAAAAGACGAAGAGCCTAAAAGGTGTGACATATATGAAGAGCTTCAAAAGGTGTGAAATACATGAGGAGGTGGAAACGGTCTGAAAATAGTAGGAGCATGAAGCGGCGTTGAAAAACATGAATAGCCTGAAAACGTGTGAAAAATATGAAGAGCTTCAAAAGGTGTGAAATATATGAAGAGCTACAAAAGGTTTCAAAAATATGAGGAGCATGAACCGGTCTGAAATATAGGAGGAGCATGAAGTGATGTTGAAAAACATGAAGAGCCTGAAAAGGTGTGAAAAATATGAAGAGCTTCAAAAGGTGTCAAAAATATGAGGAGAATGAACCGGTCTGAAAAATAGGAGGAGCATGAAGTGGTGTTGAAAAACATGAAGTGCCTGAAAAGTTGTGAAATATATGAAGAGCTTCAAAAGGTGTGAAAAATATGAGGAGCTTCAAAAGGTGTCAAAAATATGAGGAGCATGAAACGATCTGAAAAATAGGAGGAGCATGAAGTGGTGTTCAAAAACATGAAGAGCTTGAAAAGGTGTGAAAAACATGAAGAGCCTCAAAACGTGTCAAAAATATGAGGAGCATGAAACGGTCTGAAAAATAGGAGGAGCATGAAGCGGTGTTGAAAAACATGAAGAGCCTGAAAACGTGTGAAAAATATGAAGAGCTTCAAAAGGTGTGAAATATATGAAGAGCTTCCAAAGGTGTCAAAAATGAGATGAGCATGAAACGGTCTGAAAAATAGGAGGAGCATGAAGTGGTCGTGGAAATCATGAAGTGCCTGAAAAGGTGTGAAATATATGAAGAGTTTCCAAAGTTGTGAAAAATGAGGAGATTCAAAAGGTGTCAAAAATATGAGGAGCATGAAACGGTCTGAAAAATAGGAGGAGCATGAAACGGTGTTGAAATACATGAAGAGCCTGAAAAGGTGTGAAAAATAGGAGGAGCTTGAAAAGGTGTGAAATACATGAGGAGACTGAAGCGGTCTGAAAAATAGGAGGAGCATGAAACGGTGTTGAAATACATGAAGAGCCTGAAAAGGTGTGAAAAATAGGAGGAGCTTCACAAGGTGTCAAATATATAAGGAGCATGAAACGGTCTGAAAAATAGGAGGAGCATGAAGCAGTCGTCAAAAACATGAAGAACCTGAAAAGTTTTGTAAAATATGAAGAGCCTCAAAGGTGTGAAAAATATGAGGAACATGAAACGGTCTGAAAAATAGGAGCAGCATGAAACAGTGTTGAAAAACATGAAGAGCCTGAAAAGGTGTGAAAAACATGAAGAGCCTCAAAACGTGTCAAAAATATGAAGAGCATGAAACGGTCTGAAAAATAGGATGAGCATGAAGCGGTGTTGAAAACTTTAAGAGCCTGAAAAGGTGGGAAATATATGAAGAGTTTCCAAAGTTGTGAAAAAATGAGAAGGTTCAAAAGGTGTCAAAAATATGAGGAGCATGAAACGGTGTGAAAAATAGGAGAAGCATGAAGTGATGTTGAGAAACCTGAAGAGACTGAAAAGGTGTGAAAAATATGAAGAGCTACAAAAGATGTGAAATATATGAGGAGCATGAAATGATCTGAAAAATAGGAGGAGCATGAAACGGTGTTGTAAAACATGAAGAGACTGAAAGGTGTGAAAATTATGAAGACGTTCAAAATGTGTCAAAAAAAAGGAGGAGCATGAAATGGTGTTCAAAAACATGAAGAGCCTGAAAAGGTGTGAAAAATATTAAGATCTTCAAAAGGTGTCAAAAATATGAGGAGCATGAAACGATGTGAAAATAGGAGGAACATGAAGCACGGTTGAAAAACATTAAGAGCCTGAAAAGGTGTGAAAAATATGAACAGCTTCAAAAGCTGTCAAAAATATGAGGAGCATGAAACAGTCTGAAAAATAGGAGGAGCATGAAGCGGTGTTGAAAAACATGAAAAGCCTGAAAAGGTGTGAAAAATATGAAGAGCATTAAAAGGTGTGAAAAATATGAGGAACATGAAACGGACTGAAAAAAAGGAGGAGTATGAAGAGGTGTTGAAAACATGAAAAGCCTGAAAATGTGTGAAAAATATGAAGAGCTTCCAAAGGTGTGAAAAATATGAATAGCTTCCAAATGTGTCAATAATGAGAGCAGCATGAAACGGTGTGAAAAATAGGAGGAGCATGAAGCGGTGTGCAAAAAGATGAAGAGCCTGAAAATCTGTGAAATATATGAAGAGCTTCAAAAGGTGTCAAAAATATGAGGAGAAAGAAACGGTCTGAAAAATAGGAGGAGCATGAAACTTTGTTCAAAACATGAAGAGCCTGAAATGGTGTGAAAAATATAAAGAGATTCAAAACATGTCAAACATTGAGGAGCATAAAACCATCTGAAAAATAGGAAGAGCATGATGCAGTGTTGAAAAACATGAAGAGGCTGAAAACGTGTGAAAAATATGAAGTGCTCCAAAGATGTCAAAAATATGAGGAGCATGAAGCGGTCCGAAAAATAGGATGAGCATGAAGCGGTGTTGACAACATTCAGAGCCTGAAAAGGTGTGAAATATATGAAGAGCTTGAAACGGTGTCAAAAATATGAGGAGCATGAAACGGTGTGAAAAATAGAAGAGGCATGAAGTGATGTTGAGAAACATGAAGAGCCTGAAAAGGTGTGAAAAAAATGAAGAGCTACAAAAGGTGTCAAATACATGTGGAGCATGAAACGATCTGAAAAATAGGAGAAGCATGAAGTGGTGTTGAAAAATATGAAGAGCCTGAAAAGGTGTGAAAATTATGAAGAGCTTCAAAATGTGTCAAAAAAAGGAGGATAATGAAACAGTGTTCAAATACATTAAGAGCCTGAATAGGTGTGAAAAATATGAAGAGCTTCAAAATGTGTCAAAAAAAAAGGAGGACCATGAAGCGGTGTTTAAAAACAAGTAGTGCCTGAAAAGGTGTGAAATATATGAAGAGCTTCAAAAGGTGTCAAAAATATGAGGAGCATGAAATGATCTGAAAAATAGGAGGAGCATGAAGTAGTGTTGAAAAACATGAAGAGCCTGAAAAAGTGTGAAAAATATGAAGAGCTTTAAAAGGTCTCAAATATATGAGGAGCATGTAACTTTCTGAAAAATAGGAGGAGCATGAAACGGTGTTCAAAACATGAAGAGCCTGAAAAGGTGTGAAAAATATGAAGAGCTTCAAAACTTGTCAAACATTGAGGAGCATGAAACTATCTGAAAAATAGGAAGAGCATGATGCCGTGTTGAAAAACCTGAAGAGCCTGAAAAGGTGTGAAATATATGATGAGCTTCAAAAGGTGTCAAAAATATGAGGAGCATGAAACGGTCTGAAAAATAGGAGGACCATGAAGCGGTGTTGAAAAACATGAAGAGCCTTAAAAGTTGTGAAAAATATGAAGAGCTTCAAAAGGTGTGAAAAATATGAAGAGCTTCAAAAGGTGTCAAAAATGAGAGGAGCATGAAACGGTCTGAAAAAACGGAGGAGCATGAAGCGGTGTTGAAAAACATGAAGAGTCTTAAAAGATGTGAAAAATATGAAGAGCTTCAAAATGTGTCAAAAATAGGAGGAGGATGAAACGGTCTGAAAAAACGGAGGAGCATGAAGCTGTGTTGAAAAACATGAAGAGTCTTAAAAGATGTGAAAAATATGAAGAGCTTCAAAATGTGTCAAAAATAGGAGGAGGATGAAACGGTCTGAAAAATCGGAGGAGCATGAAACGGTGTTCAAACAAATCAAGAGCCTGAAAAGGTGTGAAAAATATGAAGAGCATCAAAAGATGTGAAAAAAAAAAAAGAGCTTCAAAAGGTGTAAAAAATATGAGGAGCATGACACGGTCTGAAAAATAGGAAGAGCATGAAACGGTGTTCAAACAAATCAAGAGCCTGAAAAGGTGTGAAAAATATGAAGAGCCTGGAAAGGTTTTAGAAATATGAAGAGCTTCAAAAGGTGTCAAAAATGAGATGAGCATGAAACGGTCTGAAAAATAGGAGGTGCATGAAGCGGTGTTGAAAAACATGAAGAACCTGAAAAGGTGTGAGAAATATGAAGAGCTTCAAAAAGTGCCAAAAATTCGATTAGCATGAAAGGGTCTGAAAAACAGGAGGAGCCTGAAGAGTTGTTGAAAAACATGAAGAGCCTGAAACAGTGTGAAAAATATGAAGAGCTTCAAAAATATGAAAATTATGAAGAGCTTCAAAAGGTGTGAAAAATATGAAGAGCTTCAAAATATGTCAAAAATGAGATGAGCATGAAACGGTCTGAAAAATAGGAGGAGCATGAAGTGGTGTTGAAAATCATGAAGAGCCTGAAAATGTGTGAAATATATGTAGAGCTTCAAAAGGTGTCAAAAATATGAGGAGTATGTAACGGTCTGAAAAATACGAGTAGCATGAAGTGTTGTTGAAAACCATGAAGAGCCTGAAAAGGTGTGAAATATATGAAGAGCTTCAAAAGGTGTAAAAATATGAGGAGCATGAAACGGTCTGAAAAATAGGAGGATCATGAAGCGGTGTTGAAAAACCGGAAGAGCCTGAAAAGGTGTGAAAAATATGAATAGCTTCTAAAGGTGTCAAAAATGAGATGTGCATGAAACGGACTGAAAAATTGGAGGAGCATGAAGTGGTGTTCAAAAACATGAAGAGCCTGAAAAGGTGTGAAAAATATGAAAAGCTTAAAAAGGTGTCAAAAATATGAGGAGCATGAAACGGTCTGAAAAATAGGAGGAGCATGAAGTTGTGTTGAAAAACATGAAGACCCTGAAAAGGTGTGAAAAATATGAAGAGCTTCAAAAGGTGTGACAAACATGAGGAGCATGATATGGTTTGAAAAATAGGATTAGCATGAAGCGGTGTTCAAAATCATGAAGAGCCTGAAAATATGTGAAAAATATGAAAAGCTTCAAAAGGTGTCAAAAATGAGATGAGCATGAAACGGTCTGAAAAATAGGAGGTGCATTAAGCGGTGTTGAAAAACCTGAAGAGCCTGAAAAGTTTTGAGAAATATGAAGAGCTTCAAAAGGTGTCAAAATTATGAGGAGCATGAAACGGTCTGAAAAATCGGAGGTGCATGAAGCGGTGTTGAAAAACATGAAGAGCCTGAAAAGGTGTGAGAAATATGAAGAGCTTCAAAAGGTGTCAAAAATATGAGTAGCATGAAACGGTCTGCAAAAAAGGAGGAGCATGAAGTGGTGTTGAAAAACATGAAGAGCTTGAAAAGGTGTGAAAAATATGAAAGCTTCAAAAGGTGTCGAAAATATGAGGAGCATGAAACGGTCTCAAAAATAGGAGGAGCATGAAACGGTGTTCAAAAACATGAAGAGCCTGAAAAGGTGTGAAAAATATGAAGAGCTTCAAAATGTGTCAAAAATATGACGAGCATGAAACCCTCTTAAAAATAGGAGGAGGATGAAGCTGTGTTCAAAAACAAGAAGAACCTGAAAATTTGTGCAAAATATGAAGAGCTTCAAAAGGAGTGAAATACATGAGGAGCATGAAAAGGTGTTCAAAAACATGCAGAGACTTAAAAGGTGTGAAAAGTATGAAGAGCTTCACAAAGTGCCAAAAATTCGATTAGCATGAAAGGGTCTGAAAAATAGGAGGAGCCTGAAGAGTTGTTGAAAAACATGAAGAGCCTGAAAAAGTGTGAAAATTATGAAGAGCTTCAAAAATATGAAAATTATGAAGAGCTTCAAAAGGTGTGAAAAATATGAAGAGCTTCAAAATATGTCAAAAATGAGATGAGCATGAAACGGTTTGAAAAATAGGAGGAGCATAGAGTGGTGTTGAAAATCATGAAGAGCCTGAAAATGTGTGAAATATATGCAGAGCTTCAAAAGGTGTTAAAAATATGAGGAGCATGTAACGGTCTGAAAAATACGAGGAGCATGAAGTGGTGTTGAAAACCATGAAGAGCCTGAAAAGGTGTGAAATATATGAAGAGCTTCAAAAGGTGTAAAAATATGAGGAGCATGAAACGGTCTGAAAAATAGGAGGATCATGAAGCGGTGTTGAAAAACCGGAAGAGCCTGAAAAGGTGTGAAAAATATGAATAGCTTCAAAAGGTGTCAAAAATGAGATGTGCATGAATCGGACTGAAAAATTGGAGGAGCATGAAGTGGTGTTGAAAAATATTAAGAGAATGAAAAGGTGTGCAAAATATGAAGAGCTTCAAAATTTGTCAAATATATGAGGAGCATGAAAAGGTCTGAAAAATAGGAGGAGCATGAAACGGTGTTCAAAAACATGAAGAGCTTGAAAAGGTGTAAAAAATATGAAGAGTTTCAAAAGGTGTGAAATACATGAGGAGCATGAAACGTTCTGAAACATAGGAGGACCATGAAGCGGTGTTGAAAAACATGAAGAGCCTGAAAAGGTGTGAAAAATATGAAGAGTTTCAAAAGGTGTCAGAAATATGAGGAGCATGAAACGGTCTGAAAAATAGGAGGAGCATGAAGCGGTGTTCAAAAACATGAAGAGGCTGAAAAGGTGTGAAATATATGAAGAGCTTCAAAAGGTGTGAAAAATATGAGGAGCATGAAACGGTCTAAAAAATAGGAGGAGCCTGAACCGGGGTTCAAAAACATGAAGAGCCTGAAAAGGTGTGAAAAATATGAAGAGCTTCAAAAGGTGTGAAATACATGAGGAGCATGAAACGGTCTGAAAAATAGGAGGAGCATGAAGTGATGTTCAAAAACATGAAGAGCCTGAAAATGAGTGAGAAATATGAAAAGCTTCAAAAGGTGTCAAAAATATGAGGAGCATGAAACGGTCTGAAAAATAGGAGGAGCATCAAGCGGTGTTGAAAAACATGAAGAGCCTGAAAATGTGTTAAAAATATGAAGAGCTTCAAAAATATGAAAATTATGAAGAGCTTCAAAAGGTGTGAAAAATATGAAGAGCTTCAAAAGATGTCAAAAATGAGATGAGCATGAAACGGTCTGAAAAATAGGAGGAGCATGAAGGGGTGTTGAAAATCATGAAGAGCCTGAAAAGGTGTGAAAAATATGAAGAGCTTCAAAAGGTGTGAAATACATGTGGAGCATGAAACTCTCTGAAAAATAGAAGGAGCATGAAGTGGTGTTCAAAAACATGAAGAGCCTGAAAAGGTGTGAAAAATATGAAGAGCTTCAAAAGGTGTGAAAAACATGAGGAGCCCGAAACTCTCTGAAAAATAGAAGGAGCATGAAGTGGTGTTCAAAAACATGAAGAGCCTGAAAAGGTGTGAAAAATATGAAGAGCTTCAAAAGGTGTGAAAAACATGAGGAGCATGATATGGTTTTAAAAAGTAGGATTAGCATGAAGCGATGTTCAAAAACATGAAGAGCCTGAAAATATGTGAAAAATATGAAAAGCTTCAAAAGGTGTGAAAAATGAGATGAGCATGAAACGGTCTGAAAAATAGGAGGTGCATTAAGCGGTGTTGAAAAACATGAAGAGCCTGAAAAGGTTTGAGAAATATGAAGAGCTTCAAAAGGTGTCAAAAATATGAGGAGCATGTAACGGTCTGAAAAATAGGAGGTGCATTAAGCGGTGTTCAAAAACATGAAGAGCCTGAAAATATGTGAAAAATATGAAAAGCTTCAAAAGGTGTGAAAAATGAGATGAGCATGAAACGGTCTGAAAAATAGGAGGTGCATTAAGCGGTGTTGAAAAACATGAAGAGCCTGAAAAGGTTTGAGAAATATGAAGAGGTTCAAAAGGTGTCAAAAATATGAGGAGCATGAAACGGTCTGAAAAATCGGAGGTGCATGAAGCGGTGTTGAAAAACATGAAGAGCCTGAAAAGGTATGAGAAGTATGAAGAGCTTCAAAGGGTGTTAAAAATATGAGTAGCATGAAACGGTCTGCAAAAAAGGAGGAGCATGAAGTGGTGTTGAAAAACATGAAGAGCTTGAAAAGGTGTGAAAAATATGAAAGCTTCAAAAGGTGTCGAAAATATGACGAGCATGAAACGGTCTCAAAAATAGGAGGAGCATGAAACGGTGTTCAAAAACATGAAGAGCCTGAAAAGGTGTGAAAAATATGAAGAGCTTCAAAATGTGTCAAAAATATGACGAGCATGAAACCCTCTTAAAAATAGGAGGAGGATGAAGCTGTGTTCAAAAACAAGAAGAACCTGAAAATTTGCGCAAAATATGAAGAGCTTCAAAAGGAGTGAAATACATGAGGAGCATGAAAAGGTGTTCAAAAACATGCAGAGACTTAAAAGGTGTGAAAAGTATGAAGAGCTTCAAAAAGTGCCAAAAATTCGGTTAGCATGAAAGGGTCTGAAAAATAGGAGGAGCCTGAAGAGTTGTTGAAAAACATGAAGAGCCTGAAAAAGTGTGAAAAATATGAAGAGCTTCAAAAATATGAAAATTATGAAGAGCTTCAAAAGGTGTGAAAAATATGAAGAGCTTCAAAATATGTCAAAAATGAGATGAGCATGAAACGGTCTGAAAAATAGGAGGAGCATGAAGTGGTGTTGAAAATCATGAAGAGCCTGAAAATGTGTGAAATATATGCAGAGCTTCAAAAGGTGTTAAAAATATGAGGAACATGTAACGGTCAGAAAAATATGAGGAGCATGAAGTTGTGTTGAAAACCATGAAGAGCCTGAAAAGGTGTGAAATATATGAAGAGCTTCAAAAGGTGTAAAAATATGAGGAGCATGAAATGGTCTGAAAAATAGGAGGATCATGAAGCGGTGTTGAAAAACCGGAAGAGCCTGAAAAGGTGTGAAAAATATGAATAGCTTCAAAAGGTGTCAAAAATGAGATGTGCATGAATCGGACTGAAAAATTGGAGGAGCATGAAGCGGTGTTGAACAACATGAAGAGCCTGAAAACGTGTGAAAAATATGAAGAGCTTCAAAAGGTTTGAAAAATATGAAGAGCTTCAAAAGCTGTCAAAAAGGAGATCTGCATGAAACGGTCTGAAAAATAGGAGGAGCATGAAGTGGTGTTGAAAAAAATGAAGAGCCTGAAAAGGTGTGAAAAATATGAAGAGCTTCAAATGGTGTCAAAAATATGAGGAGCTTCAAAAGGTGTCAAAAATAAGAGGAGCATGAAACGGTCTGAAAAATAGGAGGACCATGAAGCGGTGTTGAAAAACATGAAGAGCCTTAAAAGTTGTGAAAAATATGAAGAGCTTCAAAAGGTGTGAAAAATATGAAGAGCTTCAAAAGGTGTCAAAAATGAGAGGAGCATGAAACGGTCTGAAAAAACGGAGGAGCATGAAGCGGTGTTGAAAAACATGAAGAGTCTTAAAAGATGTGAAAAATATGAAGAGCTTCAAAATGTGTCAAAAATAGGAGGAGGATGAAACGGTCTGAAAAAACGGAGGAGCATGAAGCTGTGTTGAAAAACATGAAGAGTCTTAAAAGATGTGAAAAATATGAAGAGCTTCAAAATGTGTCAAAAATAGGAGGAGGATGAAACGGTCTGAAAAATCGGAGGAGCATGAAACGGTGTTCAAACAAATCAAGAGCCTGAAAAGGTGTGAAAAATATGAAGAGCATCAAAAGATGTGAAAAAAAAAAAGAGCTTCAAAAGGTGTAAAAAATATGAGGAGCATGACACGGTCTGAAAAATAGGAAGAGCATGAAACGGTGTTCAAACAAATCAAGAGCCTGAAAAGGTGTGAAAAATATGAAGAGCCTGGAAAGGTTTTAGAAATATGAAGAGCTTCAAAAGGTGTCAAAAATGAGATGAGCATGAAACGGTCTGAAAAATAGGAGGTGCATGAAGCGGTGTTGAAAAACATGAAGAACCTGAAAAGGTGTGAGAAATATGAAGAGCTTCAAAAAGTGCCAAAAATTCGATTAGCATGAAAGGGTCTGAAAAACAGGAGGAGCCTGAAGAGTTGTTGAAAAACATGAAGAGCCTGAAACAGTGTGAAAAATATGAAGAGCTTCAAAAATATGAAAATTATGAAGAGCTTCAAAAGGTGTGAAAAATATGAAGAGCTTCAAAATATGTCAAAAATGAGATGAGCATGAAACGGTCTGAAAAATAGGAGGAGCATGAAGTGGTGTTGAAAATCATGAAGAGCCTGAAAATGTGTGAAATATATGTAGAGCTTCAAAAGGTGTCAAAAATATGAGGAGTATGTAACGGTCTGAAAAATACGAGTAGCATGAAGTGTTGTTGAAAACCATGAAGAGCCTGAAAAGGTGTGAAATATATGAAGAGCTTCAAAAGGTGTAAAAATATGAGGAGCATGAAACGGTCTGAAAAATAGGAGGATCATGAAGCGGTGTTGAAAAACCGGAAGAGCCTGAAAAGGTGTGAAAAATATGAATAGCTTCTAAAGGTGTCAAAAATGAGATGTGCATGAAACGGACTGAAAAATTGGAGGAGCATGAAGTGGTGTTCAAAAACATGAAGAGCCTGAAAAGGTGTGAAAAATATGAAAAGCTTAAAAAGGTGTCAAAAATATGAGGAGCATGAAACGGTCTGAAAAATAGGAGGAGCATGAAGTTGTGTTGAAAAACATGAAGACCCTGAAAAGGTGTGAAAAATATGAAGAGCTTCAAAAGGTGTGACAAACATGAGGAGCATGATATGGTTTGAAAAATAGGATTAGCATGAAGCGGTGTTCAAAATCATGAAGAGCCTGAAAATATGTGAAAAATATGAAAAGCTTCAAAAGGTGTCAAAAATGAGATGAGCATGAAACGGTCTGAAAAATAGGAGGTGCATTAAGCGGTGTTGAAAAACCTGAAGAGCCTGAAAAGTTTTGAGAAATATGAAGAGCTTCAAAAGGTGTCAAAAATATGAGGAGCATGAAACGGTCTGAAAAATCGGAGGTGCATGAAGCGGTGTTGAAAAACATGAAGAGCCTGAAAAGGTGTGAGAAATATGAAGAGCTTCAAAGGGTGTTAAAAATATGAGTAGCATGAAACGGTCTGCAAAAAAGGAGGAGCATGAAGTGGTGTTGAAAAACATGAAGAGCTTGAAAAGGTGTGAAAAATATGAAAGCTTCAAAAGGTGTCGAAAATATGACGAGCATGAAACGGTCTCAAAAATAGGAGGAGCATGAAACGGTGTTCAAAAACATGAAGAGCCTGAAAAGGTGTGAAAAATATGAAGAGCTTCAAAATGTGTCAAAAATATGACGAGCATGAAACCCTCTTAAAAATAGGAGGAGGATGAAGCTGTGTTCAAAAACAAGAAGAACCTGAAAATTTGCGCAAAATATGAAGAGCTTCAAAAGGAGTGAAATACATGAGGAGCATGAAAAGGTGTTCAAAAACATGCAGAGACTTAAAAGGTGTGAAAAGTATGAAGAGCTTCAAAAAGTGCCAAAAATTCGGTTAGCATGAAAGGGTCTGAAAAATAGGAGGAGCCTGAAGAGTTGTTGAAAAACATGAAGAGCCTGAAAAAGTGTGAAAAATATGAAGAGCTTCAAAAATATGAAAATTATGAAGAGCTTCAAAAGGTGTGAAAAATATGAAGAGCTTCAAAATATGTCAAAAAAGAGATGAGCATGAAACGGTCTGAAAAATAGGAGGAGCATGAAGTGGTGTTGAAAATCATGAAGAGCCTGAAAATGTGTGAAATATATGCAGAGCTTCAAAAGGTGTTAAAAATATGAGGAACATGTAACGGTCAGAAAAATATGAGGAGCATGAAGTTGTGTTGAAAACCATGAAGAGCCTGAAAAGGTGTGAAATATATGAAGAGCTTCAAAAGGTGTAAAAATATGAGGAGCATGAAATGGTCTGAAAAATAGGAGGATCATGAAGCGGTGTTGAAAAACCGGAAGAGCCTGAAAAGGTGTGAAAAATATGAATAGCTTCAAAAGGTGTCAAAAATGAGATGTGCATGAATCGGACTGAAAAATTGGAGGAGCATGAAGCGGTGTTGAACAACATGAAGAGCCTGAAAACGTGTGAAAAATATGAAGAGCTTCAAAAGGTTTGAAAAATATGAAGAGCTTCAAAAGCTGTCAAAAAGGAGATCTGCATGAAACGGTCTGAAAAATAGGAGGAGCATGAAGTGGTGTTGAAAAAAATGAAGAGCCTGAAAAGGTGTGAAAAATATGAAGAGCTTCAAATGGTGTCAAAAATATGAGGAGCATGAAACGGTTTGAAAAATAGGACGAGCATGAAGCGGTGTTCAAAAACATGAAGAGCCTGAAAAGGTGTGAAAATTATGAAGAGCTTCAAAATATGTCAAAAATATGACGAGCATGAAACCCTCTTAAAAATAGGAGGAGGATGAAGCGGTTTTCAAAAACATGAAGAGCCTGAAAAGGTGTGCAAAATATGAAGAGCTTCAAAAGGTGTGAAATATATGAGGAGCATGAAATGGTGTTCAAAAACATGCAGAGACTGAAAAGGTGTGAAAAATATGAAGAGCTTCAAAAGATGTCAAAAATGAAATGAGCATGAAACGGTCTGAAAAATAGGAGGAGCATGAAGTGGTGTGGAAAAACATGAAGAGCCTGAAAAGGTGTGAAAAATATGAAGAGCTTCAAAAGGTGTGAAATACATGAGGAGCATGAAACTCTCTGAAAAATAGAAGGAGCATGAAGTGGTGTTCAAAAACATGAAGAGCCTGAAAAGGTGTGAAAAATATGAAGAGCTTCAAAAGGTGTGAAAAACATGAGGAGCATGATATGGTTTGAAAAATAGGATTAGCATGAAGCGGTGTTCAAAAACATGACGAGCCTGAAAATATGTGAAAAATATGAAAAGCTTCAAAAGGTGTCAAAAATGAGATGAGCATGAAACGGTCTGAAAAATAGGAGGTGCATTAAGCGGTGTTGAAAAACATGAAGAGCCTGAAAAGGTTTGAGAAATATGAAGAGCTTCAAAAGGTGTCAAAAATATGAGGAGCATGAAACGGTCTGAAAAATCGGAGGTGCATGAAGCGGTGTTGAAAAACATGAAGAGCCTGAAAAGGTGTGAGAAATATGAAGAGCTTCAAAAGGTGTTAAAAATATGAGTAGCATGAAACGGTCTGCAAAAAAGGAGGAGCATGAAGTGGTGTTGAAAAACATGAAGAGCTTGAAAAGGTGTGAAAAATATGAAAGCTTCAAAAGGTGTCGAAAATATGAGGAGCATGAAACGGTCTCAAAAATAGGAGGAGCATGAAACGGTGTTCAAAAACATGAAGAGCCTGAAAAGGTGTGAAAAATATGAAGAGCTTCAAAATGTGTCAAAAATATGACGAGCATGAAACCCTCTTAAAAATAGGAGGAGGATGAAGATGTGTTCAAAAACAAGAAGAACCTGAAAATTTGTGCAAAATATGAAGAGCTTCAAAAGGAGTGAAATACATGAGGAGCATGAAAAGGTGTTCAAAAACATGCAGAGACTGAAAATGTGTGAAAAATAGGAAGAGCTTCAAAAGGAGTGAAATACATGAGGAGCATGAAAAGGTGTTCAAAAACAAGAAGAACCTGAAAATTTGTGCAAAATATGAAGAGCTTCAAAAGGAGTGAAATACATGAGGAGCATGAAAAGGTGTTCAAAAACATGCAGAGATTTAAAAGGTGTGAAAAGTATGAAGAGCTTCAAAAAGTGCCAAAAACTAGATTAGCATGAAATGGTCTGAAAAATAGGAGGAGCCTGAAGAGTTGTTGAAAAACATGAAGAGCCTGAAAAAGTGTGAAAAATATGAAGAGTTTCAAAAATATGAAAATTATGAAGAGCTTCAAAAAGTGTGAAAAATATGAAGAGCTTCAAAATATGTCAAAAATGAGATGAGCATGAAACGGTCTGAAAAATAGGAGGAGCATGAAGTGGTGTTGAAAATCATGAAGAGCCTGAAAATGTGTGAAATATATGCAGAGCTTCAAAAGGTGTCAAAAATATGGGGAGCATGTAACGGTCTGAAAAATACGAGGAGCATGAAGTTGTGTTGAAAACCATGAAGAGCCTGAAAAGGTGTGAAATATATGAAGAGCTTCAAAAGGTGTAAAAATATGAGGAGCATGAAACGGTCTGAAAAATAGGAGGATCATGAAGCGGTGTTGAAAACCCGGAAGAGCCTGAAAAGGTGTGAAAAATATGAATAGTTTCAAAAGGTGTCAAAAATGAGATGTGCATGAAACGGACTGAAAAATTGGAGGAGCATGAAGTGGTGTTGAAAAATATTAAGAGAATGAAAGGTGTGCAAAATATGAAGAGCTTCAAAATTTGTCAAAAATATGAGGAGCATGAAAAGGTCTGAAAAATAGGAGGAGCATGAAACGGTGTTCAAAAACATGAAGAGCTTGAAAAGGTGTAAAAAATATGAAGAGTTTCAAAAGGTGTGAAATATATGAGGAGCATGAAACGTTCTGAAACATAGGAGGACCATGAAGTGGTGTTGAAAAACATGAAGAGCCTGAAAAGGTGTGAAAAATATGAAGAGCTTCAAAAGGTGTCAAAAATATGAGGAGCATGAAACAGTCTGAAAAATAGGAGGAGCATGAAGTGGTGTTCAAAATCATGAAGAGCCTGAAAAGGTGTGAAATATATGAAGAGCTTCAAAAGGTGTGAAAAATATGAGGAGCATGAAACGTTCTGAAAAATAGGAGGAGCCTGAACCGGGGTTCAAAAACATGAAGAGCCTGAAAAGGTGTGAAAAATATGAAGAGCTTCAAAAGGTGTGAAATACATGAGGAGCATGAAACGGTCTGAAAAATAGGAGGAGCATGAAGTGATGTTCAAAAACATGAAGAGCCTGAAAATGAGTGAGAAATATGAAAAGCTTCAAAAGGTGTCAAAAATATGAGGAGCATGAACCGGTCTGAAAAATAGGAGGAGCATGAAGCGGTGTTGAAAAACATGAAGAGCCTGAAAATGTGTGAAAAATATATAGAGCTTCAAAAGGTGTCAAAAATATGAGGAGCATGAAACGGTCTGAAAAATAGGAGGAGCATGAAGCGGTGTTGAAAAACATGAAGAGCCTGAAAACGTGTGAAAAATATGAAGAGCTTCAAAGGGTTGAAAAATATGAAGAGCTTCAAAAAGTGTCAAAAAGGAGATCTGCATGAAACGGTCTGAAAAATAGGAGGAGCATGAAGTGGTGTTGAAAAAAATGAAGAGCCTGAAAAGGTGTGAAAAATATGAAGAGCTTCAAATGGTGTCAAAAATATGAGGAGCATGAAACGGTTTGAAAAATAGGACGAGCATGAAGCGGTGTTCAAAAACATGAAGAGCCTGAAAAGGTGTGAAAATTATGAAGAGCTTCAAAATATGTCAAAAATATGACGAGCATGAAACCCTCTTAAAAATAGGAGGAGGATGAAGCGGTGTTCAAAAACATGAAGAGCCTGAAAAGGTGTGCAAAATATGAAGAGCTTCAAAAGGTGTGAAATATATGAGGAGCATGAAACGGTGTTCAAAAACATGCAGAGACTGAAAAGGTGTGAAAAATATGAAGAGCTTCAAAAGATGTCAAAAATGAGATGAGCATGAAACGGTCTGAAAAATAGGAGGAGCATGAAGTGGTGTTGAAATCATGAAGAGCCTGAAAAGGTGTGAAATATATGCAGAGCTTCAAAAGGTGTAAAAATATGAGGAGCATGTAACGGTCTGAAAAATACGAGGATCATGAAGTTGTGTTGAAAACCATGAAGAGCCTGAAAAGGTGTGAAATATATGAAGAGCTTCAAAAGGTGTAAAAATATGAGGAGCATGAAACGGTCTGAAAAATAGGAGGATCATGAAGCGGTGTTGAAAAACCGGAAGAGCCTGAAAAGGTGTGAAAAATATGAATAGTTTCAAAAGGTGTCAAAAATGAGATGTGCATGAAACGGACTGAAAAATTGGAGGAGCATGACGTGGTGTTGAAAAATATTAAGAGAATGAAAAGGTGTGCAAAATATGAAGAGCTTCAAAATTTGTCAAAAATATGAGGAGCATGAAAAGGTCTGAAAAATAGGAGGAGCATGAAACGGTGTTCAAAAACTTGAAGAGCTTGAAAAGGTGTAAAAAATATGAAGAGTTTCAAAAGGTGTGAAATACATGAGGAGCATGAAACGTTCTGAAACATAGGAGGACCATGAAGCGGTGTTGAAAAACATGAAGAGCCTGAAAAGGTGTGAAAAATATGAAGAGCTTCAAAAGGTGTCAAAAATATGAGGAGCATGAAACGGTCTGAAATATAGGAGGAGCATGAAGCGGTGTTCAAAACCATGAAGAGCCTGAAAAGGTGTGAAATATATGAAGAGCTTCAAAAGGTGTGAAAAATATGAGGAGCATGAAACGGTCTGAAAAATAGGAGGAGCCTGAACCGGGGTTCAAAAACATGAAGAGCCTGAAAGTGTGAAAATTATGAAGAGCCTCAAAATATGTCAAAAATATGACGAGCATGAAACCCTCTTACAAATAGGAGGAGGATGAAGCGGTGTTCAAAAACATGAAGAGCCTGAAAAGGTGAGCAAAATATGAAGAGCTTCAAAGGGTGTGAAATATATGAGGAGCATGAAACGGTGTTCAAAAACATGCAGAGACTGAAAAGGTGTGAAAAATATGAAGAGCTTCAAAAAGTGTCAAAAATTAGATTAGCATGAAAGGGTCTGAAAAATAGGAGGAGCCTGAAGTGGTGTTGAAAAACATGAAGAGCCTGAAAAGGTGTGAAAAATATGCAGAGCTTCAAAAGGTGTCAAAAATATGAGGAGCATGTAACGGTCTGAAAAATACGAGAAGCATGAAGTTGTGTTGAAAACCATGAAGAGCCTGAAAAGGTGTGAAAAATATGAAGAGCTTCAAAATGTGTCAAAAATATGAGGTGCATGATATGGTTTGAAAAATAGGATTAGCATGAAGCGGTGTTCAAAACCATGAAGAGCCTGAAAATATGTGAAAAATATGAAAAGCTTCAAAAGGTGTCAAAAATGAGATGAGCATGAAACGGTCTGAAAAATAGGAGGTGCATTAAGCGGTGTTGAAAAACATGAAGAGCCTGAAAAGGTTTGAGAAATATGAAGAGCTTCAAAAGGTGTCAAAAATATGAGGAGCATGAAACGGTCTGAAAAATCGGAGGTGCATGAAGCGGTGTTGAAAAACATGAAGAGCCTGAAAAGGTGTGAGAAATATGAAGAGCTTCAAAAGGTGTCAAATATATGAGTAGCATGAAACTGTCTGCAAAAAAGGAGGAGCATGAAGTGTTGTTGAAAAACATGAAGAGCCTGAAAAGGTGTGAAAAATATGAAAGCTTCAAAAGGTGACAAAAATATGAGGAGCATGAAACGGTCTGAAAAATAGGAGGAGCATGAAGTGGTGTTGAAAAAGATGAAGAGCCTGAAAAGGTGTGAAAAATATGAAGAGCTTCAAAATGTGTCAAAAATATGACGAGCATGAAACCCTCTTAAAAATAGGAGGAGGATGAAGCGGTGTTCAAAAACATGAAGAGCCTGAAAAGGTGTGAAATATATGAAGAGCTTCAAAATGTGTCAAATATATGACGAGCATGAAACCCTCTAAAAAATAGGAGGAGGATGAAGCGGTGTTCAAAAACATGAAGAGCCTGAAAATGTGTGCAAAATATGAAGAGCTTCAAAAGGAGTGAAATACATGAGGAGCATGAAAAGGTGTTCAAAAACATGCAGAGACTTAAAATGTGCGAAAAGTATGAAGAGCTTCAAAAAGTGTCAAAAATTAGATTAGCATGAAAGGGTCTGAAAAATAGGAGGAGCCTGAAGAGGTGTTGAAAAACATGAAGAGGCTGAAAAAGTGTGAAAAATATGAAGAGCTTCAAAAATATGAAAATTATGAAGAGCTTCAAAAGGTGTGAAAAATATGAAGAGCTTCAAAAGATGTCAAAAATGAGATGAGCATGAAACGGTCTGAAAAATAGGAGGAGCATGAAGTGGTGTTGAAAATCGTGAAGAGCCTGAAAAGGTGTGAAATATATGCAGAGCTTCAAAAGGTGTCAAAAATATGAGGAGAATGAAACCGTCTGAAATATACGAGGAGCATGAAGTGTTGTTGAAAAACATGAAGAGCCTGAAAAGGTGTGAAAAATATGAAGAGCTTCAAAAGGTGTCAAAAATATGAGGAGCATGTAACGGTCCGAAAAATAGGAGGATCATGAAGCGGTGTTGAAAAACATGAAGAGCCTGAAAAGGTGTGAAAAATATGAAGAGCTTCAAAAGGTGTGAATTATATGAGGAGCATGAAAAGTTCTGAAAATTAGGAGGACCATGAAGCGGTGTTCAAAAACATAAAGAGCCTGAAAATGTGTGAAAAATATGAAGAGCTTCAAAATTTTGAAAAATAAGAAGAGCTTCAAAAGGTGTCAAAAATGAGATCTGCATGAAACGGTCCGAAAAATAGGAGGATCATGAAGCGGTGTTGAAAAACATGAAGAGCCTGAAAATGTGTGAAGAATATGAAGAGCTTCAAAAGGTGTCAAAAATATGAGGAGCATGAAACGGCCTGAAAAATAGGAGGATCGTGAAACGGTGATCAAAAACATGAAGAGCCTCAAAAGGTGTGAAAAATATGAGGAGCATGAAACGGTCTGAAAAAGATGAGGAACATGAAGCGGTGTTGAAAAACATGAAGAACCTGAAAAGCTGTTAAAAATATGAAGAGCTTCAAAAGGTGTCAAAAATATGAGGAACACGATACGGTCTGAAAAATAGGAGGAGCATGAAGTGGTGTGGAAAAGCATGAAGGGCCTGAAAAGGTGTGAAAAATATGAAGAGCTTCAAAATGTGTGAAATACATAAGGAGCATGAAACTCTCTGAAAAATAGGAGGAGCCTGAAATGGTGTTCAAAAACATGAATAGACTGAAAACGTGTGAAAAATATGAAGAGCTTCAAAAGGTTTGAAAAATATGAGGAGCATGATACGGTCTGAAAAATAGGAGGAGCATGAAGCTGTGTTCAAAAACATGAAGAGCCTGAAAAGTTGTGAAAAATATGAAAAGCTTCAAAAGGTGTCAAAAATGAGATGAGCATGAAACGGTCGGAAAATTGGAGGAGCATGAAGCGATGTTCAAAAACATGAAGAGCTTAAAAAGTTGTGAAAAATATGAAAGGCTTCAAAAGGTGTGAAAAATATTAGGAGCATGAAACGGTCTGAAAAATCGGAGGAGCAGGAAGCGGTGTTGAAAAACATGAAGAGCCTGAAAATGTGTGAAAAATATGAAGAGCTTCAAAAGGTGTCAAAAATATGAGGAGCATGAAACGGTCTGAAAAATTGGAGGAGCATGAAGCGGTGTTGAAAAACATGAAGAGCCTTAAAAGGTGTGAAAAATATGAAGAGCTTCAAAAGGTCTCAAAAATATGAGGAGCATGAAACGGTCTGAAAAATATGAGCAGCATGAAGCGGTGTTGAAAAACATGAAGAGCCTGAAAAGGTGTGAAAAATATGAAGAGTTTCAAAAGGTGTGAAATACATGAGGAGCATAAAACTCTCTGAAAAAGAGAAGGAGCATGAAGTGGTGTTCAAAAACATGAAGAGCCTGAAAAGGTGTGAAATATATGAAGAGCTTCAATAGGTGTGAAAAATATGAGGAGCATGATATGGTTTGAAAAATAGGATTAGCATGAAGCGGTGTTCAAAAACATGAAGAGCCTGAAAAGTTGTGAAAAATATGAAAAACTTCAAAAGGTGTCAAAAATGAGATGAGCATGAAACGGTCTGAAAAATAGGACGTCCATGAAGCGCTGTTGAAAAACATGAAGAGCCAGAAAAGTTGTGAAAAATATGAAGAGCTTCAAAAGGTGTCAAAAATATGAGGAGCATGAAACGGTCTGAAAAATAGGAGGAGCATGAAGCGGTGTTCAAAAACATGAAGAGCCTGAAAAGGTGTGAAAAATATGAAGAGCTTCAAAAGGTGTCAAAAATATGAGGAGCATGAAACGGTCTGAAAAATCGGAAGAGCATGAAGCGTTGTTGAAAAACATGAAGAGCCTGAAAAGGTGTGAGAAATATGAAGAGCTTCAAAAGGTGTTAAAAATATGAGTAGCATGAAACGGTCTGCAAAAAAGGAGGAGCATGCAGTGGTGTTGAAAAAGATGAAGAGCCTGAAAAGGTGTTAAAAATATGAAAGCTTCAAATGGTGTCAAAATTATGAGGAGCATGAAATGGTCTGAAAAATAGGAGGAGCATGAAGCGCTGTTGAAAATCATAAAGAGCCTGAAAAGTTGTGAAAAATATGAAGAGCTTCAAAAGATGTGAAAAACATGAAGAGCTTCAAAAGGTGTCAAAATGAGATGAGCAGGAAACGGTCTGAAAAATAGGAGGAGCATGAAGTCGTGTTGAAAAAAAGGAAAAGTCTGAAAAAGTGTGAAATATATGAAGAGCTTCAAAAGGTGTCAAAAATATGAGGAGAATGAAACGGTCTGAAAAATAGGAGGAGCATGAAGCGATGTTGAAAAACATGAATTGTCTGAAAACGTGTCGAAAATATGAAGAGATTCATAATGTGAAAAATATGAAGAGCTTCAAAAGGTGTGAAAAATCTGAAGAGCTTCAAAAGGTGTCAAAAAAGAGATGAGCATGAAAAGGTCTGAAAAATAGGAGGAGCATGAAGCGGTGTTGAAAATCATGAAGAGCCTGAAAACGTGTGAAAAATATGAAGACCTTCAAAATTTGTCAAAAATATGAAGACCTTCAAAAGGTGTTAAAATGAGATGAGCATGAAACGATCTGAAAAATAGGAGGAGCATGAAGTGGTGTTGAAAAAATGAAGAGCCTGGAAAGGTGTGAAATATCTGAAGAGCTTCAAAAGGTGTCAAAAATATGAGGAGCATGAAACGGTCGGCAAAATACGACGAGCATGAAGCGGTGTTGAAAAACATGAAGAGCCTGAAAAGGTGTGAAAAATATGAAGAGCTTCAAAAGGTGTCAAAAATATGAGGAGCATGAAACAATCTGAAAAATAGGAGGAGCATGAAGCGGTGTTCAAAAATATGAAGAGCCTGAAAAGGTGTGAAATATATGAAGAGCTTCAAAAGGTGTCAAAAATATGAGGAGCATGAAGCGTTCTGAAAAATAGGAGGAACATGAAGCGGTGTTCAAAAACATGAAAAGCCTGAAAAGGTGTGAAAAATATGAAGAGCTTCAAAAGGTGTCAAAAATATGAGGAGCATGAAACGTTCTGAAAAATAGGACGAGCATGAAGCAGTGATAAAAAACATGAAGAGCCTGAAAAGGTGTGAATAATATGAAGAGTTTCTAAAGGTGTCAAAAATATGAGGAGCATCAAAAGGTCTCAAAAATAGGAGGAGCATGAAGTGGTGTTGAAAAACATGAAGAGCCTGAAAATGAGTGAAAAATATGAAGAGCTTCAAAAAGTGTCAAAAATATGAGGAGCATGAAACGGTCTGAAAAAGAGGAAGAGCATGAAGAAGTGTTCAAAAACATGAAGAGCCTGAAAAGGTGTGAAAAATATGAAGAGCTTCAAAAGTTTTCAAAAATATGAGGAGCATGATTCGGTTTGAAAAATAGGAGGAGCATGAAGCGATGTTGAAAAACATGTAGAGTGTGAAAACGTGTGAAAATATGAAGAGCTTCAAAAATATTAAAAATATGAAGAGCTTCAAAAGTTGTGAAAAATATGAAGAGATTAAAAGGGTGTCAAAAATGAGATGAGCATGAAACGCTCTGAAAAATAGGAGCAGCATGAAGCGATGTTCAAAAACATGAAGAGCCTGAAAAATTGTGAAAATATGAAAGGCTTCAAAAGGTTTGAAAAATATGAGGAGCATGAAACGGTCTGAAAAATCGGAGGAGCATGAAGCGGTGTTGAAAAACATGAAGAGCCTGAAAATGTGTGAAAAATATGAAGAGCTTCAAAAGGTGTCAAAAATATGAGGAGCATGAAACGGTCTGAAAAATTGGAGGAGCATGAAGCGGTGTTGAAAAACATGAAGAGCCTGAAAAGGTGTGAAAAATATGAAGAGCTTCAAAAGGTGTCAAAAATATGAGGAGCATGAAACGGTCTGAAAAATATGAGCAGCATGAAGCGGTGTTGAAAAACATGAAGAGACTGAAAAGGTGTGAAAAATATGAAGAGCTTCAAAAGGTGTGAAATACATGAGGAGCATAAAACCCTCTGAAAAAGAGAAGGAGCATGAAGTGGTGTTCAAAAATATGAAGAGCCTGAAAAGCTGTGAAATATATGAAGAGCTTCAAAAGATGTGAAAAATATGAGGAGCATGATATGGTTTGAAAAATAGGATTAGCATGAAGCGGTGTTCAAAAACATGAAGAGCCTGAAAAGTTGTGAAAAATATGCAAAGCTTCAAAAGGTGTCAAAAATGAGATGAGCATGAAACGGTCTGAAAAATAGGACGTGCATGAAGCTGTGTTGAAAAACATGAAGAGCCTGAAAAGTTGTGAAATATATGAAGAGCTTGAAAAGGTGTCAAAAATATGAGGAGCATGAAACGGTCTGAAAAATAGGAGGAGCATGAAGCGGTGTTGAAAAACATGAAGAGCCTGAAAAGGTGTGAAAAATATGAAGAGCTTCAAAAGGTGTCAAAAATATGAGGAGGATGAAACGGTCTGCAAAATCGGAGGAGCATGAAGCGTTGTTGAAAAACATGAAGAGCCTAAAAAGCTGTGAGAAATATGAAGAGCTTCAAAAGGTGTTAAAAATATGAGTAGCATGAAACGGTCTGCAAAAAAGGAGGAGCATGAAGTTGTGTTGAAAAAGATGAAGAGCCTGAAAAGGTGTTAAAAATATGAAAGCTTCAAAAGGTGTCAAAATTATGAGGAGCATGAAACGGTCTGAAAAATAGGAGGAGCATGAAGCGCTGATGAAAATCATAAAGAGCCTGAAAACGTGTGAAAAATATGAAGACCTTCAAAATTTGTCAAAAATATGAAGAGCTTCAAAAGGTGTTAAAATGAGATGAGCATGAAACGATCTGAAAAATAGGAGGAGCATGAAGTGGTGTTGAAAAAATGAAGAGCCTGGAAAGGTGTGAAATATATGAAGAGCTTCAAAAGATGTGAAAAACATGAAGAGCTTCAAAAGGTGTCAAAATGAGATGACCATGAAACGGTCTGAAAAATAGGAGGAGCATGAAGTCGTGTTGAAAAAAAGGAAAAGTCTGAAAAAGTGTGAAATATATGAAGAGCTTCAAAAGGTTTCAAAAATATGAGGAGAATGAAACGGTCTGAAAAATAGGAGGAGCATGAAGCGATGTTGAAAAACATGAATTGTCTGAAAACGTGTGGAAAATATGAATAGATTCATAAATGTGAAAAATATGAAGAGCTTCAAAAGGTGTGAAACATATGAAGAGCTTCAAAAGGTGTCAAAAAAAAGATGAGCATGAAAAGGTCTGAAAAATAGGAGGAGCATGAAGCGGTGTTGAAAATCATGAAGAGCCTGAAAACGTGTGAAAAATATGAAGACCTTCAAAATTTGTCAAAAATATGAAGAGCTTCAAAAGGTGTTAAAATGAGATGAGCATGAAATGATCTGAAAAATAGGAGGAGCATGAAGTGGTGTTGAAAAAATGAAGAGCCTGGAAAGGTGTGAAATATCTGAAGAGCTTCAAAAGGTGTCAAAAATATGAGGAGCATGAAACGGTCGGCAAAATACGACGAGCATGAAGCGGTGTTGAAAAACATGAAGAGCCTGAAAAGGTGTGAAAAATATGAAGAGCTTCAAAAGGTGTCAAAAATATGAGGAGCATGAAACAATCTGAAAAATAGGAGGAGCATGAAGCGGTGTTCAAAAACATGAAGAGCCTGAAAAGGTGTGAAATATATGAAGAGCTTCAAAAGGTGTCAAAAATATGAGGAGCATGAAACGGTCTGAAAAATAGGAGGAACATGAAGCGGTGTTCAAAAACATGAAAAGCCTGAAAAGGTGTGAAAAATATGAAGAGCTTCAAAAGGTGTCAAAAATATGAGGAGCATGAAACGTTCTGAAAAATAGGATGAGCATGAAGCAGTGATAAAAAACATGAAGAGCCTGAAAAGGTGTGAAAAATATGAAGAGTTTCTAAAGGTGTCAAAAATATGAGGAGCATCAAACGGTCTCAAAAATTGGAGGAGCATGAAGTGGTGTTGAAAAACATGAAGAGCCTGAAAATGAGTGAAAAATATGAAGAGCTTCAAAAAGTGTCAAAAATATGAGGAGCATGAAACGGTCTGAAAAAGAGGAAGAGCATGAAGAAGTGTTCAAAAACATGAAGAGCCTGAAAAGGTGTGAAAAATATGAAGGGCTTCAAAAGATTTCAAAAATATGAGGAGCATGATACAGTTTGAAAAATAGGAGGAGCATGAAGCGGTGTTGAAAAACATGAAGAGTGTGAAAACGTGTGAAAATATGAAGAGCTTCAAAAATAGTAAAAATATGAAGATCTTCAAAAGTTGTGAAAAATATGAAGAGATTAAAAAGGTGTCAAAAATGAGATGAGAATGAAACGTTCTGAAAAATAGGAGGAGCATGAAGCGGTGTTGAAAATCATGAAGAGCCTGAACAGGTGTGAACAATATAAAAAGCTTCAAAAGGTGTCAAAATGAGATGAGCATGAAATGCTCTGAAAAATAGGAGCAGCATGAAGTAGTGTTGAAAAAAATGAAAAGCCTGAAAAGGTGTGAAACATATGAAGAGCTTCAAAAGGTGTCAAAAATATGAGGAGAATGAAACGGTCTGCAAAATAGGAGGAGCATGCAATAGTGTTCAAAAACATGAAGAGCCTGAAAAGGTGTGACAAATATGAAGAGCTTCAAAAGGTGTGAAATACATGAGGAGGATTAAACGGTCTGAAAAATAGGAGGAGCATGAAGCGGTGTTCAAAAACATGAAGAGCCTGCAAAGGTGTGAAAAATATGAAGAGCTTCAAAAGGTGTCAAATATATGAGTAGCATGAAACTGTCTGCAAAAAAGGAGGAGCATGAAGTGGTGTTGAAAAACATGAAGAGCCTGAAAAGGTGTGAAAAATATGAAAGCTTCAAAAGGTGACAAAAATATGAGGAGCATGAAACGGTCTGAAAAATAGGAGGAGCATGAAGTGGTGTTCAAAAACATGAAGAGCCTGAAAAGGTGTGAGAAATATGAAGAGCTTCAAAAGGTGTCAAATATATGAGTAGCATGAAACTGTCTGCAAAAAAGGAGGAGCATGAAGTGGTGTTGAAAAACATGAAGAGCCTGAAAAGGTGTGAAAAATATGAAAGCTTCAAAAGGTGACAAAAATATGAGGAGCATGAAACGGTCTGAAAAATAGGAGGAGCATGAAGTGGTGTTCAAAAACATGAAGAGCCTGAAAAGGTGTGAAAAATATGAAGAGCTTCAAAATGTGTCAAAAATATGACGAGCATGAAACCCTCTTAAAAATAGGAGGATGATGAAGCGGTGTTCAAAAACATGAAGAGCCTGAAAAGGTGTGAAATATATGAAGAGCTTCAAAATGTGTCAAAAATATGACGAGCATGAAACCCTCTAAAAAATAGGAGGAGGATGAAGCGGTGTTCAAAAACATGAGGAGCCTGAAAATGTGTGCAAAATATGAAGAGCTTCAAAAGGAGTGAAATACATGAGGAGCATGAAAAGGTGTTCAAAAACATGCAGAGACTTAAAATGTGCGAAAAGTATGAAGAGCTTCAAAAAGTGTCAAAAATTAGATTAGCATGAAAGGGTCTGAAAAATAGGAGGAGCCTGAAGAGGTGTTGAAAAACATGAAGAGGCTGAAAAAGTGTGAAAAATATGAAGAGCTTCAAAAATATGAAAATTATGAAGAGCTTCAAAAGGTGTGAAAAATATGAAGAGCTTCAAAAGATGTCAAAAATGAGATGAGCATGAAACGGTCTGAAAAATAGGAGGAGCATGAAGTGGTGTTGAAAATCGTGAAGAGCCTGAAAAGGTGTGAAATATATGCAGAGCTTCAAAAGGTGTCAAAAATATGAGGAGAATGAAACCGTCTGAAATATACGAGGAGCATGAAGTGTTGTTGAAAAACATGAAGAGCCTGAAAAGGTGTGAAAAATATGAAGAGCTTCAAAAGGTGTCAAAAATATGAGGAGCATGAAACGGTCCGAAAAATAGTAGGATCATGAAGCGGTGTTGAAAAACATGAAGAGCCTGAAAAGGTGTGAAAAATATGAAGAGCTTCAAAAGGTGTGAATTATATGAGGAGCATGAAAAGTTCTGAAAATTAGGAGGACCATGAAGCGGTGTTCAAAAACATAAAGAGCCTGAAAATGTGTGAAAAATATGAAGAGCTTCAAAATTTTGAAAAATAAGAAGAGCTTCAAAAGGTGTCAAAAATGAGATCTGCATGAAACGGTCCGAAAAATAGGAGGATCATGAAGCGGTGTTGAAAAACATGAAGAACCTGAAAAGCTGTTAAAAATATGAAGAGCTTCAAAAGGTGTCAAAAATATGAGGAACACGATACGGTCTGAAAAATAGGAGGAGCATGAAGTGGTGTGGAAAAGCATGAAGGGCCTGAAAAGGTGTGAAAAATATGAAGAGCTTCAAAATGTGTGAAATACATAAGGAGCATGAAACTCTCTGAAAAATAGGAGGAGCCTGAAATGGTGTTCAAAAACATGAATAGACTGAAAACGTGTGAAAAATATGAAGAGCTTCAAAAGGTTTGAAAAATATGAGGAGCATGATACGGTCTGAAAAATAGGAGGAGCATTAAGCTGTGTTCAAAAACATGAAGAGCCTGAAAAGTTGTGAAAAATATGAAAAGCTTCAAAAGGTGTCAAAAATGAGATGAGCATGAAACGGTCTGAAAAATAGGAGGAGCATGAAGCGATGTTCAAAAACATGAAGAGCTTAAAAAGTTGTGAAAAATATGAAAGGCTTCAAAAGGTGTGAAAAATATTAGGAGCATGAAACGGTCTGAAAAATCGGAGGAGCAGGAAGCGGTGTTGAAAAACATGAAGAGCCTTAAAAGGTGTGAAAAATATGAAGAGCTTCAAAAGGTGTCAAAAATATGAGGAGCATGAAACGGTCTGAAAAATTGGAGGAGCATGAAGCGGTGTTGAAAAACATGAAGAGCCTTAAAAGGTGTGAAAAATATGAAGAGCTTCAAAAGGTCTCAAAAATATGAGGAGCATGAAACGGTCTGAAAAATATGAGCAGCATGAAGCGGTGTTGAAAAACATGAAGAGCCTGAAAAGGTGTGAAAAATATGAAGAGTTTCAAAAGGTGGGAAATACATGAGGAGCATAAAACTCTCTGAAAAAGAGAAGGAGCATGAAGTGGTGTTCAAAAACATGAAGAGACTGAAAAGGTGTGAAACATATGAAGAGCTTCAATAGGTGTGAAAAATATGAGGAGCATGATATGGTTTGAAAAATAGGATTAGCATGAAGCGGTGTTCAAAAACATGAAGAGCCTGAAAAGTTGTGAAAAATATGAAAAACTTCAAAAGGTGTCAAAAATGAGATGAGCATGAAACGGTCTGAAAAATAGGACGTCCATGAAGCGCTGTTGAAAAACATGAAGAGCCAGAAAAGTTGTGAAAAATATGAAGAGCTTCAAAAGGTGTCAAAAATATGAGGAGCATGAAACGTTCTGAAAAATAGGACGAGCATGAAGCAGTGATAAAAAACATGAAGAGCCTGAAAAGGTGTGAATAATATGAAGAGTTTCTAAAGGTGTCAAAAATATGAGGAGCATCAAAAGGTCTCAAAAATAGGAGGAGCATGAAGTGGTGTTGAAAAACATGAAGAGCCTGAAAATGAGTGAAAAATATGAAGAGCTTCAAAAAGTGTCAAAAATATGAGGAGCATGAAACGGTCTGAAAAAGAGGAAGAGCATGAAGAAGTGTTCAAAAACATGAAGAGCCTGAAAAGGTGTGAAAAATATGAAGAGCTTCAAAAGTTTTCAAAAATATGAGGAGCATGATTCGGTTTGAAAAATAGGAGGAGCATGAAGCGATGTTGAAAAACATGTAGAGTGTGAAAACGTGTGAAAATATGAAGAGCTTCAAAAATATTAAAAATATGAAGAGCTTCAAAAGTTGTGAAAAATATGAAGAGATTAAAAGGGTGTCAAAAATGAGATGAGCATGAAACGCTCTGAAAAATAGGAGCAGCATGAAGCGATGTTCAAAAACATGAAGAGCCTGAAAAATTGTGAAAATATGAAAGGCTTCAAAAGGTGTGAAAAATATGAGGAGCATGAAACGGTCTGAAAAATCGGAGGAGCATGAAGCGGTGTTGAAAAACATGAAGAGCCTGAAAATGTGTGAAAAATATGAAGAGCTTCAAAAGGTGTCAAAAATATGAGGAGCATGAAACGGTCTGAAAAATTGGAGGAGCATGAAGCGGTGTTGAAAAACATGAAGAGCCTGAAAAGGTGTGAAAAATATGAAGAGCTTCAAAAGGTGTCAAAAATATGAGGAGCATGAAACGGTCTGAAAAATATGAGCAGCATGAAGCGGTGTTGAAAAACATGAAGAGCCTGAAAAGGTGTGAAAAATATGAAGAGCTTCAAAAGGTGTGAAATACATGAGGAGCATAAAACCCTCTGAAAAAGAGAAGGAGCATGAAGTGGTGTTCAAAAATATGAAGAGCCTGAAAAGCTGTGAAATATATGAAGAGCTTCAAAAGGTGTGAAAAATATGAGGAGCATGATATGGTTTGAAAAATAGGATTAGCATGAAGCGGTGTTCAAAAACATGAAGAGCCTGAAAAGTTGTGAAAAATATGCAAAGCTTCAAAAGGTGTCAAAAATGAGATGAGCATGAAACGGTCTGAAAAATAGGACGTGCATGAAGCTGTGTTGAAAAACATGAAGAGCCTGAAAAGTTGTGAAATATATGAAGAGCTTGAAAAGGTGTCAAAAATATGAGGAGCATGAAACGGTCTGAAAAATAGGAGGAGCATGAAGCGGTGTTGAAAAACATGAAGAGCCTGAAAAGGTGTGAAAAATATGAAGAGCTTCAAAAGGTGTCAAAAATATGAGGAGGATGAAACGGTCTGCAAAATCGGAGGAGCATGAAGCGTTGTTGAAAAACATGAAGAGCCTAAAAAGCTGTGAGAAATATGAAGAGCTTCAAAAGGTGTTAAAAATATGAGTAGCATGAAACGGTCTGCAAAAAAGGAGGAGCATGAAGTTGTGTTGAAAAAGATGAAGAGCCTGAAAAGGTGTTAAAAATATGAAAGCTTCAAAAGGTGTCAAAATTATGAGGACCATGAAACGGTCTGAAAAATAGGAGGAGCATGAAGCGCTGATGAAAATCATAAAGAGCCTGAAAACGTGTGAAAAATATGAAGACCTTCAAAATTTGTCAAAAATATGAAGAGCTTCAAAAGGTGTTAAAATGAGATGAGCATGAAACGATCTGAAAAATAGGAGGAGCATGAAGTGGTGTTGAAAAAATGAAGAGCCTGGAAAGGTGTGAAAAATATGAAGAGCTTCAAAAGATGCGAAAAACATGAAGAGCTTCAAAAGGTGTCAAAATGAGATGACCATGAAACGGTCTGAAAAATAGGAGGAGCATGAAGTCGTGTTGAAAAAAAGGAAAAGTCTGAAAAAGTGTGAAATATATGAAGAGCTTCAAAAGGTTTCAAAAATATGAGGAGAATGAAACGGTCTGAAAAATAGGAGGAGCATGAAGCGATGTTGAAAAACATGAATTGTCTGAAAACATGTGGAAAATATGAATAGATTCATAAATGTGAAAAATATGAAGAGCTTCAAAAGGTGTGAAACATATGAAGAGCTTCAAAAGGTGTCAAAAAAAAGATGAGCATGAAAAGGTCTGAAAAATAGGAGGAGCATGAAGCGGTGTTGAAAATCATGAAGAGCCTGAAAACGTGTGAAAAATATGAAGACCTTCAAAATTTGTCAAAAATATGAAGAGCTTCAAAAGGTGTTAAAATGAGATGAGCATGAAATGATCTGAAAAATAGGAGGAGCATGAAGTGGTGTTGAAAAAATGAAGAGCCTGGAAAGGTGTGAAATATCTGAAGAGCTTCAAAAGGTGTCAAAAATATGAGGAGCATGAAACGGTCGGCAAAATACGACGAGCATGAAGCGGTGTTGAAAAACATGAAGAGCCTGAAAAGGTGTGAAAAATATGAAGAGCTTCAAAAGGTGTCAAAAATATGAGGAGCATGAAACAATCTGAAAAATAGGAGGAGCATGAAGCGGTGTTCAAAAACATGAAGAGCCTGAAAAGGTGTGAAATATATGAAGAGCTTCAAAAGGTGTCAAAAATATGAGGAGCATGAAACGGTCTGAAAAATAGGAGGAACATGAAGCGGTGTTCAAAAACATGAAAAGCCTGAAAAGGTGTGAAAAATATGAAGAGCTTCAAAAGGTGTCAAAAATATGAGGAGCATGAAACGTTCTGAAAAATAGGATGAGCATGAAGCAGTGATAAAAAACATGAAGAGCCTGAAAAGGTGTGAAAAATATGAAGAGTTTCTAAAGGTGTCAAAAATATGAGGAGCATCAAACGGTCTCAAAAATTGGAGGAGCATGAAGTGGTGTTGAAAAACATGAAGAGCCTGAAAATGAGTGAAAAATATGAAGAGCTTCAAAAAGTGTCAAAAATATGAGGAGCATGAAACGGTCTGAAAAAGAGGAAGAGCATGAAGAAGTGTTCAAAAACATGAAGAGCCTGAAAAGGTGTGAAAAATATGAAGGGCTTCAAAAGATTTCAAAAATATGAGGAGCATGATACAGTTTGAAAAATAGGAGGAGCATGAAGCGGTGTTGAAAAACATGAAGAGTGTGAAAACGTGTGAAAATATGAAGAGCTTCAAAAATATTAAAAATATGAAGATCTTCAAAAGTTGTGAAAAATATGAAGAGATTAAAAAGGTGTCAAAAATGAGATGAGAATGAAACGTTCTGAAAAATAGGAGGAGCATGAAGCGGTGTTGAAAATCATGAAGAGCCTGAAAAGGTGTGAAAAATATGAAAGCTTCAAAAGGTGACAAAAATATGAGGAGCATGAAACGGTCTGAAAAATAGGAGGAGCATGAAGTGGTGTTCAAAAACATGAAGAGCCTGAAAAGGTGTGAAAAATATGAAGAGCTTCAAAATGTGTCAAAAATATGACGAGCATGAAACCCTCTTAAAAATAGGAGGATGATGAAGCGGTGTTCAAAAACATGAAGAGCCTGAAAAGGTGTGAAATATATGAAGAGCTTCAAAATGTGTCAAAAATATGACGAGCATGAAACCCTCTAAAAAATAGGAGGAGGATGAAGCGGTGTTCAAAAACATGAGGAGCCTGATAATGTGTGCAAAATATGAAGAGCTTCAAAAGGAGTGAAATACATGAGGAGCATGAAAAGGTGTTCAAAAACATGCAGAGACTTAAAATGTGCGAAAAGTATGAAGAGCTTCAAAAAGTGTCAAAAATTAGATTAGCATGAAAGGGTCTGAAAAATAGGAGGAGCCTGAAGAGGTGTTGAAAAACATGAAGAGGCTGAAAAAGTGTGAAAAATATGAAGAGCTTCAAAAATATGAAAATTATGAAGAGCTTCAAAAGGTGTGAAAAATATGAAGAGCTTCAAAAGATGTCAAAAATGAGATGAGCATGAAACGGTCTGAAAAATAGGAGGAGCATGAAGTGGTGTTGAAAATCGTGAAGAGCCTGAAAAGGTGTGAAATATATGCAGAGCTTCAAAAGGTGTCAAAAATATGAGGAGAATGAAACCGTCTGAAATATACGAGGAGCATGAAGTGTTGTTGAAAAACATGAAGAGCCTGAAAAGGTGTGAAAAATATGAAGAGCTTCAAAAGGTGTCAAAAATATGAGGAGCATGAAACGGTCCGAAAAATAGTAGGATCATGAAGCGGTGTTGAAAAACATGAAGAGCCTGAAAAGGTGTGAAAAATATGAAGAGCTTCAAAAGGTGTGAATTATATGAGGAGCATGAAAAGTTCTGAAAATTAGGAGGACCATGAAGCGGTGTTCAAAAACATAAAGAGCCTGAAAATGTGTGAAAAATATGAAGAGCTTCAAAATTTTGAAAAATAAGAAGAGCTTCAAAAGGTGTCAAAAATGAGATCTGCATGAAACGGTCCGAAAAATAGGAGGATCATGAAGCGGTGTTGAAAAACATGAAGAACCTGAAAAGCTGTTAAAAATATGAAGAGATTCAAAAGGTGTCAAAAATATGAGGAACACGATATGGTCTGAAAAATAGGAGGAGCATGAAGTGGTGTGGAAAAGCATGAAGGGCCTGAAAAGGTGTGAAAAATATGAAGAGCTTCAAAATGTGTGAAATACATAAGGAGCATGAAACTCTCTGAAAAATAGGAGGAGCCTGAAATGGTGTTCAAAAACATGAATAGACTGAAAACGTGTGAAAAATATGAAGAGCTTCAAAAGGTTTGAAAAATATGAGGAGCATGATACGGTCTGAAAAATAGGAGGAGCATTAAGCTGTGTTCAAAAACATGAAGAGCCTGAAAAGTTGTGAAAAATATGAAAAGCTTCAAAAGGTGTCAAAAATGAGATGAGCATGAAACGGTCTGAAAAATAGGAGGAGCATGAAGCGATGTTCAAAAACATGAAGAGCTTAAAAAGTTGTGAAAAATATGAAAGGCTTCAAAAGGTGTGAAAAATATTAGGAGCATGAAACGGTCTGAAAAATCGGAGGAGCAGGAAGCGGTGTTGAAAAACATGAAGAGCCTTAAAAGGTGTGAAAAATATGAAGAGCTTCAAAAGGTGTCAAAAATATGAGGAGCATGAAACGGTCTGAAAAATATGAGCAGCATGAAGCGGTGTTGAAAAACATGAAGAGCCTGAAAATGTGTGAAAAATATGAAGAGCTTCAAAAGGTGTCAAAAATATGAGGAGCATGAAACGGTCTGAAAAATTGGAGGAGCATGAAGCGGTGTTGAAAAACATGAAGAGCCTTAAAAGGTGTGAAAAATATGAAGAGCTTCAAAAGGTCTCAAAAATATGAGGAGCATGAAACGGTCTGAAAAATATGAGCACCATGAAGCGGTGTTGAAAAACATGAAGAGCCTGAAAAGGTGTGAAAAATATGAAGAGTTTCAAAAGGTGTGAAATACATGAGGAGCATAAAACTCTCTGAAAAAGAGAAGGAGCATGAAGTGGTGTTCAAAAACATGAAGAGCCTGAAAAGGTGTGAAATATATGAAGAGCTTCAATAGGTGTGAAAAATATGAGGAGCATGATATGGTTTGAAAAATAGGATTAGCATGAAGCGGTGTTCAAAAACATGAAGAGCCTGAAAAGTTGTGAAAAATATGAAAAACTTCAAAAGGTGTCAAAAATGAGATGAGCATGAAACGGTCTGAAAAATAGGACGTCCATGAAGCGCTGTTGAAAAACATGAAGAGCCAGAAAAGTTGTGAAAAATATGAAGAGCTTCAAAAGGTGTCAAAAATATGAGGAGCATGAAATGGTCTGAAAAATAGGAGGAGCATGAAGCGGTGTTCAAAAACATGAAGAGCCTGAAAAGGTGTGAAAAATATGAAGAGCTTCAAAAGGTGTCAAAAATATGAGGAGCATGAAACGGTCTGAAAAATCGGAAGAGCATGAAGCGTTGTTGAAAAACATGAAGAGCCTGAAAAGGTGTGAGAAATATGAAGAGCTTCAAAAGGTGTTAAAAATATGAGTAGCATGAAACGTTCTGCAAAAAAGGAGGAGCATGAAGTGGTGTTGAAAAAGATGAAGAGCCTGAAAAGGTGTTAAAAATATGAAAGCTTCAAATGGTGTCAAAATTATGAGG
Source organism: Dama dama (assembly GCF_033118175.1). Taxonomy (NCBI): domain Eukaryota; kingdom Metazoa; phylum Chordata; class Mammalia; order Artiodactyla; family Cervidae; genus Dama; species Dama dama. The sequence goes on along the minus strand of NC_083706.1, from coordinate 8,860,344 downwards.
AGCATGAAATGGTCTGAAAAATAGGAGGAGCATGAAGCGCTGTTGAAAATCATAAAGAGCCTGAAAAGTTGTGAAAAATATGAAGAGCTTCAAAAGATGTGAAAAACATGAAGAGCTTCAAAAGGTGTCAAAATGAGATGAGCAGGAAACGGTCTGAAAAATAGGAGGAGCATGAAGTCGTGTTGAAAAAAAGGAAAAGTCTGAAAAAGTGTGAAATATATGAAGAGCTTCAAAAGGTGTCAAAAATATGAGGAGAATGAAACGGTCTGAAAAATAGGAGGAGCATGAAGCGATGTTGAAAAACATGAATTGTCTGAAAACGTGTCGAAAATATGAAGAGATTCATAATGTGAAAAATATGAAGAGCTTCAAAAGGTGTGAAAAATCTGAAGAGCTTCAAAAGGTGTCAAAAAAGAGATGAGCATGAAAAGGTCTGAAAAAAAGGAGGAGCATGAAGCGGTGTAGAAAATCATGAAGAGCCTGAAAACGTGTGAAAAATATGAAGACCTTCAAAATTTGTCAAAAATATGAAGAGCTTCAAAAGGTGTTAAAATGAGATGAGCATGAAACGATCTGAAAAATAGGAGGAGCATGAAGTGGTGTTGAAAAAATGAAGAGCCTGGAAAGGTGTGAAATATCTGAAGAGCTTCAAAAGGTGTCAAAAATACGAGGAGCATGAAACGGTAGGCAAAATACGACGAGCACGAAGCGGTGTTGAAAAACATGAAGAGCCTGAAAAGGTGTGAAAAATATGAAGAGCTTCAAAAGGTGTCAAAAATATGAGGAGCATGAAACAATCTGAAAAATAGGAGGAGCATGAAGCGGTGTTCAAAAATATGAAGAGCCTGAAAAGGTGTGAAATATATGAAGAGCTTCAAAAGGTGTCAAAAATATGAGGAGCATGAAGCGTTCTGAAAAATAGGAGGAACATGAAGCGGTGTTCAAAAACATGAAAAGCCTGAAAAGGTGTGAAAAATATGAAGAGCTTCAAAAGGTGTCAAAAATATGAGGAGCATGAAACGTTCTGAAAAATAGGACGAGCATGAAGCAGTGATAAAAAACATGAAGAGCCTGAAAAGGTGTGAATAATATGAAGAGTTTCTAAAGGTGTCAAAAATATGAGGAGCATCAAAAGGTCTCAAAAATAGGAGGAGCATGAAGTGGTGTTGAAAAACATGAAGAGCCTGAAAATGAGTGAAAAATATGAAGAGCTTCAAAAAGTGTCAAAAATATGAGGAGCATGAAACGGTCTGAAAAAGAGGAAGAGCATGAAGAAGTGTTCAAAAACATGAAGAGCCTGAAAAGGTGTGAAAAATATGAAGAGCTTCAAAAGTTTTCAAAAATATGAGGAGCATGATTCGGTTTGAAAAATAGGAGGAGCATGAAGCGATGTTGAAAAACATGTAGAGTGTGAAAACGTGTGAAAATATGAAGAGCTTCAAAAATATTAAAAATATGAAGAGCTTCAAAAGTTGTGAAAAATATGAAGAGATTAAAAGGGTGTCAAAAATGAGATGAGCATGAAACGGTCTGAAAAATAGGAGGAGCATGAAGCGGTGTTGAAAATCATGAATAGCCTGAAAAGGTGTGAACAATATGAAAAGATTCAAAAGGTGTCAAAATGAGATGAGCATGAAACGCTCTGAAAAATAGGAGCAGCATGAAGCGATGTTCAAAAACATGAAGAGCCTGAAAAATTGTGAAAAATATGAAAGGCTACAAAAGGTGTGAAAAATATGAGGAGCATGAAACGGTCTGAAAAATCGGAGGAGCATGAAGCGGTGTTGAAAAACATGAAGAGCCTGAAAATGTGTGAAAAATATGAAGAGCTTCAAAAGGTGTCAAAAATATGAGGAGCATGAAACGGTCTGAAAAATATGAGCAGCATGAAGCGGTGTTGAAAAACATGAAGAGCCTGAAAAGGTGTGAAAAATATGAAGAGCTTCAAAAGGTGTCAAAAATATGAGGAGCATGAAACGGTCTGAAAAATATGAGCAGCATGAAGCGGTGTTGAAAAACATGAAGAGCCTGAAAAGGTGTGAAAAATATGAAGAGCTTCAAAAGGTGTGAAATACATGAGGAGCATAAAACCCTCTGAAAAAGAGAAGGAGCATGAAGTGGTGTTCAAAAACATGAAGAGCCTGAAAAGCTGTGAAATATATGAAGAGCTTCAAAAGGTCTGAAAAATATGAGGAGCATGATATGGTTTGAAAAATAGGATTAGCATGAAGCGGTGTTCAAAAACATGAAGAGCCTGAAAAGTTGTGAAAAATATGCAAAGCTTCAAAAGGTGTCAAAAATGAGATGAGCATGAAACGGTCTGAAAAATAGGACGTGCATGAAGCTGTGTTGAAAAACATGAAGAGCCTGAAAAGTTGTGAAAAATATGAAGAGCTTCAAAAGGTGTCAAAAATATGAGGAGCATGAAACGGTCTGAAAAATAGCAGGAGTATGAAGCGGTGTTGAAAAACATGAAGAGCCTGAAAAGGTGTGAAAAATATGAAGAGCTTCAAAAGGTGTCAAAAATATGAGCAGCATGAAGCGGTGTTGAAAAACATGAAGAGCCTGAAAAGTTGTGAAAAATATGAAGAGCTTCAAAAGGTGTGAAATACATGAGGAGCATAAAACTCTCTGAAAAAGAGAAGGAGCATGAAGTGGTGTTCAAAAACATGAAGAGCCTGAAAAGGTGTGAAATATATGAAGAGCTTCAAAAGGTGTGAAAAATATGAGGAGCATGATATGGTTTGACAAATAGGATTAGCATGAAGCGGTGTTGAAAAACATGAAGAGCCTGAAAATGTGTGAAAAATATAAAAAGCTTCAAAAGATGTGAAAAATATGAAGAGCTTCAAAAGGTGTCAAAAATGAGATGAGCATGAAACGGTCTGAAAAATAGGAGGAGCATGAAGCGGTGTTGAAAAACATGAAGAACCTGAAAAGGTGTGAGAAATATCAAGAGCTTCAAAAGGTGTCAAATATATGAGGAGCATGAAACGTTCTGAAAAAGAGGAGGAGCATGAAGCGGTGTTGAAAAACATGAAGAGCCTGAAAAGCTGTGTAAAATATGAAGAGGTTCTAAAGGTGTCAAAAATATGAGGAGCATGAAACGGTCTTAAAAATAGGCGGATTATGAAACGGTGTTCAAAAACATGAAGTGCCTGAAAAGGTGTGAAAAATATGAAGAGCCTCAAAACCTGTCAAAAATATGAGGAGCATGAAACGGTCTGAAAAATAGCAGGGGCATGAAGCGGTGTTGAAAACCATGAAGAATCTGAAAACGTGTGAAAATATGAAGAGCTTCAAACATATGAAAAATATTAAGAGCTTCAAAAGGTGTGAAAAATATGAAGAGCTTCCAAAGGTGTCAAAAATGAGATGAGCATGAAACGGTCCGAAAAATACGAGGAGCATGAAGCGGTGTTGAAAATCATGAAGAGCCTGAAAAGGCATGAAAAATATGAAGAGCTTCAATGATGTGAAAAATATGAAGAGCTTCAAAAGGTCAAGAATATGAGGAGCATGAAACTGTCTGAATAATAGAAGCAGCATGAAACGGTGTTGAAAAACATGAAGAGCCTGAAAAGCTGTGAAAAATATGAAGAGCTTCAAAATGTGTCAAAAATATGAAGAGCATGAAACGGTCTGAAAAACAGGGGGATCATGAAGCGGTGTTCATAAACATGAAGAGCCTGAAAAGGTGTGAAAAATATGAAGAGCTTCAAAAGATGTTAAAAATATGAGGAGCATGAAACTTTCTGAAAAATTGGAGGAGCATGAAGCGGTGTTGAAAAGCATGAAGAGCCTGAAAAGGTGTGAAATGTATGAAGAGCCTTAAAAGGTGTCAAAAATATGAGGAGCATGAAACGTTCTGAAAAATAGGAGGAGCATGAAGCGGTGTTGAAAAACATGAAGAGCCTGAAAAGGTTTGAAAAATATGAAGAGCTTCAAAAGGTGTCAAAAATATGAGGAGCATGAAACGGTCTGAAAAATATGAGCAGCATGAAGCGGTGTTGAAAAACATGAAGAGCCTGAAAAGGTGTGAAAAATATGAAGAGCTTCAAAATGTGTCAAAAATATGAGGAGCATGAAACGGTCTGAAAAATAGGAGGAGAATGAGGCGGTGTTGAAAAACATGAAGAGCCTGAAAACGTGTGAAAAATATGAAGAGCTTCAAAAGGTGTGAAAAATATGAAGAGCTTCAAAAGGTGGCAAAAATGAGATGAACATGAAACGGTCTGAAAAATAGGCGGAGCATGAAGCCGTGTTGGAAAACATGAAGAACCTTAAAAGGTGTGAAAAATATGAAAGGCTTCAAAAGGTGTGAAAAATATGAGGAGCATGAAACGGTCTGAAAAATCGGAGGAGCATGAAGCGGTGTTGAAAAACATGAAGAGCCTGAAAAGCTGTGAAAAATATGAAGAGCTTCAAAAGTGTCAAAAATATGAGGAGCATGAAACGGTCTGAAAAATAGGAGGAACATGAAGCATGGTTGAAAAACATGAAGAGCATGAAAAGGTGTGAAAAATATGAAGAGCTTCAAAAGATGTCAAAAATATGAGGAGCATGAAACGGTCTGCAAAAATGTAGGAGCATGAAGTGATGTTGAAAAACTTGAAGAGCATGAAAAGGTGTGAAAAATATGAAGAAGTTCAAAGTTGTGAAATACATGAGGATCATAAAACGGTTTGAAAAATTGGAGGAGCATGAAGCAGAGTTCGAAAACATGAAGAGCCTGAAAAGGTTTGAAAAATATGAAGAGCTCAAAAAGTGTCAAAAATATGAGGAGCATGAAACGATCTGAAAAATAGGAGGAGCATGAAGCGGTGTTGAAAAACATGAAGAGCCTGAAAACGTGTGAAAAATATGAAGAGCTTCAAAAGGTGTGAAAAATATGAAGAGCTTCCAAAGGTGTCAAAAATGAGATGAGCATGAAACGGTCTGAAAAATAGGAGGAGCATGAAGTGGTCGTGAAAATCATGAAGTGCCTGAAAAGGTGTGAAATATATGAAGAGCTTCAAAAGTTGTGAAAAAATGAGGAGGTTTAAAAGGTGTCAAAAATATGAAGAGCATGAAACGGTCTGAAAAATAGGAGGAGCATGTAACGGTGTTCAAAAACATGAAGAGCCTGAAAAGGTGTGAAAAATATGAAGAGCTTGAAAAGGTGTGAAATACATGAGGAGCCTGAAGCGGTCTGAAAAATAGGAGGAGCATGAAACGGTGTTGAAAAACATGAAGAGCCTGAAAAAGTGTGAAAAATAGGAAGAGCTTCACAAGGTGTCTAATATATGAGGAGCATGAAACGGTCTGAAAAATAGGAGGAGCATGAAGTGGTCGTGAAAATCATGAAGTGCCTGAGAAGGTGTGAAATATATGAAGAGCTTCAAAAGATGTGAAAAAATGAGGAGGTTCAAAAGGTGTGAAAAATATGAGGAACATGAAACGGTCTGAAAAATAGGAGGAGCATGAAGGGGTGTTGAAAACATGAAAAGCCTGAAAATGTGTGAAAAATATGAAGAGCTTCCAAAGGTGTGAAAAATATGAATAGCTTCGAAATGTGTCAATAATGAGAGGAGCATGAAACGGTGTGAAAAATAGGAGGAGCATGAAGCGGTGTGCAAAAACATGAAGAGCCTGAAAAGGTGTGAAAAATATGAAGAGCTTCAAAAGGTGTTAAAAATATGAGGAGCATGAAACGGTCTGAAAAATAGGAGGAGCATGAAACAGTGTTGAAAGACATGAAGAGCTTCAAAAGTGTCAAAAATATGAGGAGCATGAAATGGTCTGAAAAAAAGGAGGAGCATGAAGGGGTGTTGAAAACATGAAAAGCCTGAAAATGTGTGAAAAATATGAAGAGCTTCCAAAGGTGTGAAAAATATGAATAGTTTCGAAATGTGTCAATAATGAGAGGAGCATGAAACGGTGTGAAAAATAGGAGGAGCATGAAGCGGTGTGCAAAAACATGAAGAGCCTGAAAAGGTGTGAAAAATATGAAGAGCTTCAAAAGGTGTTAAAAATATGAGGAGCATGAAACGGTCTGAAAAATAGGAGGAGCATGAAACGGTGTTGAAAACGTGAAGAGCCTGAAAAGGTGTGAAAAATATGAAGAGCTTCAAAAGATGTCAAAAATATGAGGAGCATGAAGCGGTCCGACAAATAGGATGAGCAAGAAGCGGTGTTGAAAACATTAAGAGCCTGAAGAGGTGGGAAATATATAAAGAGCTTGAAAAGGTGTCAAAAATAGTGGGAGCATGAAACGGTGTGAAAAATAGGAGAAGCATGAAGTGATGTTGAGAAACCTGAAGAGAATGAAAAGGTGTGAAAAAAAAAGAAGAGCTATAAAAGATGTGAAATATATGAGGAGCATGAAACGGTGTTGAAAAACCTGAAGGGCCTGAAAAGGTGTGAAAAATATGAAGAGCTTCAAAAGGTGTCAAAAATATGAGGAGCATGATACGGTCTGAAAAATAGGAGGAGCATGAAGTGGTGCTGAAAAATATGAAGAGCCTGAAAAAGTGTGAAAAATAGGAAGAGCTTCAAAAGGCGTCAAAAATATGAGGAGAATGAAACGGTCTGAAAATTAGGAGGAGCATGAAGCGGTGTTGAATAACATAAAGAGCCTGAAACAGTGTGAAATATATGAAGAGCCTCAAAGGTGTCAAAAATATGAGGAGCAAGAAACGGTCTGAAAAATAGAAGGAGCTTGAAGTGGTGTTGAAAAACATGAAGAGCCTGAAAAAGTGTGAAATATATGAAGAGCCTCAAAGGTGTCAAAAATATGAGGAGCAAGAAACGGTCTGAAAAATAGAAGGAGCTTGAAGTGGTGTTGAAAAACATGAAGAGCCTGAAAAGATGTGAAAAATATGAAGAGCTTCAAAAAGGTGTCAAATACATAGAGGGTGAAACGGTCTGAAAAATATGAGGAGCAAGAAACTGTTTTCAAAAACATGAAGAGCCTCAAAAGGTGTGAAAAATATGAAGAGCTTCAAAAAGGTGTCAAATATATAGAGGGTGTAACGGTCTGAAAAATATGAGGAGCAAGAAACTGTTTTCAAAAACATGAAGAGCCTCAAAAGGTGTGAAAAATATGAAGAGCTTCAAAAAGGTGTCAAATATATAGAGGGTGTAACGGTCTGAAAAATATGAGGAGCAAGAAACTGTTTTCAAAACATGAAGAGCCTCAAAGGTGTCAAAAATATGAGGAGCAAGAAACGGTCTGAAAAATAGAAGGAGCTTGAAGTGGTGTTGAAAAACATGAAGAGCCTGAAAAGGTGTCAAAAATATGAAGAGCTTCAAAAAGTGTCAAAAATATGAGGAGCTTGAAACGGTCTGAAATATAGGAGGAGCATGAAAAGGTGTTAAAAAAAATATGAAGAGCTTGAAAATGTGTGAAACATATGAGGAGCATGAAATGGTCTGAAAAATAGGAGGAGCATGAAGCGTTGTTGAAAAACATGAAGAGCCTGAAAAGGTGTGAAAAATATGAAGAGCTTCAAAAGGTGTCAAAAACATGAGGAGCATGAAAAGGTCTGAAATATAGGAGGAGCATGAAGCAGTGTTCAAAAACATGAAGAGCCTGGAGAAGTGTGAAAAATATGAAGAGCTTCAAAAAGTGTCAAAAATATGAGGAGCATGAAATGGTCTGAAAAATAGGAGAAGCATGAAGTGCTGTTGAAAAACATGAAGAGCCTGAAAAGGTGTGAAAAATATGAAGAGCTTCAAAAAGGTGTCAAATATATAGAGGGTGAAACGGTCTGAAAAATATGAGGAGCAAGAAACTGTTTTCAAAAACATGAAGAGCCTCAAAAGGTGTGAAAAATGTGAAGAGCTTCAAACTATGTCAAAAATATGAGGAGCATGAAACGGTCTGAAACATAGGAGGAGCATGAAGTGTTGTTGAAAAACATGAAGAGCCTGAAAAAGGTGTGAAACATATGAGGAGCATGATACGGTCTTATAAATAGGAGGAGCATGAAGCGGTGTTAAAAAATATGAAGAGCATGAAAACGTGTGAAAAATATGAAGAGCTTCAAAAGGTGTCAAAAATATAAGGAGCATGAAACGGTCTGAAATATAGCAGGAGCATGAAAAGTTGTTAAAAAACATGAAGAGCCTGAAAAGGTGTGAAAAATATGAAAAGCTTCAAATGGTGTCAAAAATATGAGGAGAATGAAACGGTCTGATAATTAGGAGGAGCATGAAGTGGTGTTGAAAAACATGAAGATCTTGAAAAAGTTGTGAAACATATGAGTAGAATAAAACGGTCTGAAAAATAGGAGGAGCATGAAGTGGTGTAGAAAAACATGAAGACCCTGAAAAGGTGTGAAAAATATGAAGAGCTACAAAAAGTGTCAAAAATATGAGGAGCTTGAAACGGTCTGAAATATAGGAGGAGCGTGAAAAGGTGTTAAAAAAATATGAAGAGTTTCAAAAGGTGTGAAACATATGAGGAGCATGAAACGGTCTGAAAAATAGGAGGAGCATGAAGCGTTGTTGAAAAACATGAAGAGCCTGAAAAGGTGTGAAAAATATGAAGAGCTTCAAAAAGGTGTCAAATATATAGAGGGTGAAACGGTCTGAAAAATATGAGGAGCAAGAAACTGTTTTCAAAAACATGAAGAGCCTCAAAAGGTGTGAACAATGTGAAGAGCTTCAAACTGTGTCAAAAATATGAGGAGCATGAAACGGTCTGAAACATAGGAGGAGCATGAAGTGTTGTTGAAAAACATGAAGAGCTTTAAAAAGGTGTGAAACATATGAGGAGCATGATACGGTCTGAAAAATAGGAGGAGCATGAAGCGGTGTTGAAAAATATGAAGAGCCTGAAAACGTATGAAAAATATGAAGAGCTTCAAAAGGTGTCAAAAATATAAGGAGCATGAAACGGTCTGAAATATAGCAGGAGCATGAAAAGGTGTTAAAAAACATGAAGAGCCTGAAAAGGTGTGAAAAAGATGAACAGCTTCAAATGGTGTCAAAAATATGAGGAGAATGAAACGGTCTGATAATTAGGAGGAGCATGAAGTGGTGTTGAAAAACATGAAGATCTTGAAGAAGGTGTGAAACATATGAGTAGAATAAAACGGTCTGAAAAATAGGAGGAGAATGAAGTGGTGTAGAAAAACATGAAGAGCCTGAAAAGGTGTGAAAAATATGAAGAGCTACAAAAAGTGTCAAAAATATGAGGAGCTTGAAACGGTCTGAAATATAGGAGGAGCGTGAAAAGGTGTTAAAAAAATATGAAGAGCTTCAAAAGGTGTGAAACATATGAGGAGCATGAAACGGTCTGAAAAATAGGAGGAGCATGAAGCGTTTTTGAAAAACATGAAGAGCCTGAAAAGGTGTGAAAAATATGAAGAGCTTCAAAAAGGTGTCAAATATATAGAGGGTGAAACGGTCTGAAAAATATGAGGAGCAAGAAACTGTTTTCAAAAACATGAAGAGCCTCAAAAGGTGTGAAAAATATGAAGAGCTTCAAAAAGGTGTCAAATATATAGAGGGTGAAACGGTCTGAAAAATATGAGGAGCAAGAAACTGTTTTCAAAAACATGAAGAGCCTCAAAAGGTGTGAACAATGTGAAGAGCTTCAAACTGTGTCAAAAATATGAGGAGCATGAAACGGTCTGAAACATAGGAGGAGCATGAAGTGTTGTTGAAAAACATGAAGAGCCTTAAAAAGTTGTGAAACATATGAGGAGCATGATACGGTCTGAAAAATAGGAGGAGCATGAAGCGGTGTTGAAAAATATGAAGAGCCTGAAAACGTATGAAAAATATGAAGAGCTTCAAAAGGTGTCAAAAATATAAGGAGCATGAAACGGTCTGAAATATAGCAGGAGCATGAAAAGGTGTTAAAAAACATGAAGAGCCTGAAAAGGTGTGAAAAAGATGAACAGCTTCAAATGGTGTCAAAAATATGAGGAGAATGAAACGGTCTGATAATTAGGAGGAGCATGAAGTGGTGTTGAAAAACATGAAGAGCTTGAAAAAGGTGTGAAACATATGAGTAGAATAAAACGGTCTGAAAAATAGGAGGAGCATGAAGTGGTGTAGAAAAACATGAAGACCCTGAAAAGGTGTGAAAAATATGAAGAGCTGCAAAAAGTGTCAAAAATATGAGGAGCTTGAAACGGTCTGAAATATAGGAGGAGCGTGAAAAAGTGTTAAAAAAATTATGAAGAGCTTCAAAAGGTGTGAAACATATGAGGAGCATGAAACAGTCTGAAAAATAGGAGGAGCATGAAGCGTTGTTGAAAAACATGAAGAGCCTGAAAAGGTGTGAAAAATATGAAGTGCTTCAAAAGGTGTCAAAAACATGAGGAGCATGAAAAGGTCTGAAAAATAGGAGGAGCATGAATCGGTGTTCAAAAAAATGAAGAGCCTGGAGAAGTGTGAAAAATATGAAGAGCTTCAAAAAGTGTCAAAAATATGAGGAGCATTAAACGGTCTGAAAAATAGGAGAAGCATGAAGTGGTGTTGAAAAATATGAAGAGCCTGAAAAGGTGTGAAAAATATGAAGAGCTTCAAAGGTGTCAAAATTATGAGGAGCATGAAACGCTCTGAAAAAGAGGAGGAGCAGCAAGCGATGTTGAAAAACATGAAGAGCGTGAAAAGGTGTGAAAAATATGAAGAGCTTAAAAAGGTGTCAAAAATATGAGGAGCATGAAAGGGTCTGAAAAATAGTAGGAGCATGAAGCGGTGTTGAAAAACATGAAGAGCCTGAAAAGGTGTGAAAAATATGAAGAGCTTCAAAAGTGGTCAAAAATATGAGAAGCAAGAAACGGTCTGAAAAATAGGAGGAGCATGAAGTGGTGCTGAAAAACATGAAGAGCCTGAAAAGGTGTGAAAAATATGAAGAGCTTCAAAAGGCGTCAAAAATATGAGGAGCATGAAACGGTCTGAAAAATAGGAGAAGCATGAAGCGGTTTGAAAAACATGAAGAGCCTGAAAAAGTGTGAAAAATATGAAGAGCTTCAAAAGGTGTCAAAAATATGAGGAGAATGAAACGGTCTGAAAATTAGGAGGAGCATGAAGCGGTTTTGAAAACATAAAGAGCCTGAAACAGTGTGAAATATATGAAGAGCCTCAAAGGTGTCAAAAATATGAGGAGCAAGAAACGGTCTGAAAAATAGAAGGAGCTTGAAGTGGTGTTGAAAAACATGAAGAGACTGAAAACGTGTGAAAAATATGCAGAGCTTCAAAAAGGTGTCAAATATATAGAGGGTGAAACGGTCTGAAAAATATGAGGAGCAAGAAACTGTTTTCAAAAACATGAAGAGCCTGAAAATTTGTGAAAAATGTGAAGAGCTTCAAACTGTGTCAAAAATATGAGGAGCATGAAACGGTCTGAAACATAGGATGAGCATGAAGTATTGTTGAAAAAGATGAAGAGCCTGAAAAATGTGTGAAACATATGAGGAGCATGGTACTGTCTGAAAAATAGGAGCATGAAGTGGTGTTGAAAAATATGAAGAGCCTGAAAAGGTGTGAAAAATATGAAGAGCTTCAAAAGGTGTCAAAAATATAAGGAGCATGAAACGGTCTGAAATATAGCAGGAGCATGAAAAGGTGTTAAAAAACATGAAGAGCCTGAAAAGGTGTGAAAAAGATGAACAGCTTCAAATGGTGTCAAAAATATGAGGAGAATGAAACGGTCTGAAAATTAGGAGGAGCATGAAGCGGTGTTGAAAAACATGAAGAGCCTGAAAATGTGTGAAATATATGAAGAGCCTCAAAGGTGTCAAAAATATGAGGAGCAAGAAACGGTCTGAAAAATAGGAGGAGCTTGAAGCGGTGTTGAAAAATATGAAGAGCCTGAAAAGGTGTGAAATATATGCAGAGCTTCAAAAGGTGTCAAAAATATAAGGAGCATGAAATGGTATGAAATATAGGAGGAGCATGAAACGGTGTTCATACACTTGAAGAGCCTGGAAAGGTGTGAAAGAAATGAAGAGCTTCAAAAAGGTATCAAAAATATGAGGAGGGAGAAAGGGTCTGAAAAACAAGAGGAGCAAGAAACTGTTTTCAAAAACATGAAGAGCCTCAACAGTTGTGAAAAATATGAAGAGCTTCAAACTGTGTCAAATATATGAGAAACATGAAACGGTCTGAAAAATAGAAGGAGCTTGAAGTGGTGTTGAAAAAGATGAAGAGCCTGAAATAGTGTGAAATATAGGAAGAGCCTCAAAGGTGTCAAAAATATGAGGAGCAAGAAACGGTCTGAAAAATAGAAGGAGCTTGAAGTGGTGTTGAAAAACAAGAAGAGCCTGAAAAGGTGTGAAAAATATTAAGAGCTTCAAAGAGGGGTCAAATATATAGAGGGTGAAACGGTCTGAAAAATATGAGGAGCAAGAAACTGTTTTGAAAAACATGAAGAGCCTCAAAAGGTGTGAAAAATATGAAGAGCTTCAAAAAGGTGTCAAATATATAGAGGGTGAAACGGTCTGAAAAAAATGAGGAGCAAGAAACTGTTTTCAAAAACATGAAGAGCCTCAAAAGGTGTGAAAAATGTGAAGAGCTTCAAACTGTGTCAAAAATATGAGGAGCATGAAACGGTCTGAAACATAGGAGGAGCATGAAGTGTTGTTGAAAAACATGAAGAGCCTGAAAAAGGTGTGAAACATATGAGGAGCATGATACGGTCTGAAAAATAGGAGGAGCATGAAGCGGTGTTGAAAAATATGAAGAGCCTGAAAACGTGTGAAAAATATGAAGAGCTTCAAAAGGTGTCAAAAACATAAGGAGCATGAAACGGTCTGAAATACAGGAGGAGCATGAAAAGGTGTTAAAAAACATGAAGAACCTGAAAAGGTGTGAAAAATATGAAGAGCTTCAAATGGTGTCAAAAATATGAGGAGCATGAAACGGTCTGATAATTAGGAGGAGCATGAAGTGGTGTTGAAAAACATGAAGAGCTTGAAAAAGGTGTGAAACATATGAGTAGAATAAAACGGTCCGAAAAATAGGAGGAGCATGAAGTGGTGTAGAAAAACATGAAGACCCTGAAAAGGTGTGAAAAATATGAAGAGCTACAAAAAGTGTCAAAAATATGAGGAGCTTGAAATGGTCTGAAATATAGGAGGAGCGTGAAAAGGTGTTAAAAAAAATATGAAGAGCTTCAAAAGGTGTGAAAAATATGAAGAGCTTCCAAAGGTGTCAAAAATGAGATGAGCATGAAACGGTCTGAAAAATAGGAGGAGCATGAAGTGGTCGTGAAAATCATGAAGTGCCTGAAAAGGTGTGAAATATATGAAGAGCTTCAAAAGTTGTGAAAAAATGAGGAGGTTCAAAAGGTGTCAAAAATATGAAGAGCATGAAACGGTCTGAAAAATAGGAGGAGCATGAAACGGTGTTCAAAAACATGAAGAGCCTGAAAAGGTGTGAAAAATATGAAGAGCTTGAAAAGGTGTGAAATACATGAGGAGCCTGAAGAGGTCTGAAAAATAGGAGGAGCATGAAACGGTGTTGAAAAACATGAAGAGCCTGAAAAAGTGTGAAAAATAGGAAGAGCTTCACAAGGTGTCTAATATATGAGGAGCATGAAACGGTCTGAAAAATAGGAGGAGCATGAAGTGGTCGTGAAAATCATGAAGTGCCTGAGAAGGTGTGAAATATATGAAGAGCTTCAAAAGATGTGAAAAAATGAGGAGGTTCAAAAGGTGTGAAAAATATGAGGAACATGAAACGGTCTGAAAAATAGGAGGAGCATGAAGGGGTGTTGAAAACATGAAAAGCCTGAAAATGTGTGAAAAATATGAAGAGCTTCCAAAGGTGTGAAAAATATGAATAGCTTCGAAATGTGTCAATAATGAGAGGAGCATGAAACGGTGTGAAAAATAGGAGGAGCATGAAGCGGTGTGCAAAAACATGAAGAGCCTGAAAAGGTGTGAAAAATATGAAGAGCTTCAAAAGGTGTTAAAAATATGAGGAGCATGAAACGGTCTGAAAAATAGGAGGAGCATGAAACAGTGTTGAAAGACATGAAGAGCTTCAAAAGTGTCAAAAATATGAGGAGCATGAAATGGTCTGAAAAAAAGGAGGAGCATGAAGGGGTGTTGAAAACATGAAAAGCCTGAAAATGTGTGAAAAATATGAAGAGCTTCCAAAGGTGTGAAAAATATGAATAGCTTCGAAATGTGTCAATAATGAGAGGAGCATGAAACGGTGTGAAAAATAGGAGGAGCATGAAGCGGTGTGCAAAAACATGAAGAGCCTGAAAAGGTGTGAAAAATATGAAGAGCTTCAAAAGGTGTTAAAAATATGAGGAGCATGAAACGGTCTGAAAAATAGGAGGAGCATGAAATGGTGTTGAAAACGTGAAGAGCCTGAAAAGGTGTGAAAAATATGAAGAGCTTCAAAAGATGTCAAAAATATGAGGAGCATGAAGCGGTCCGACAAATAGGATGAGCAAGAAGCGGTGTTGAAAACATTAAAAGCCTGAAGAGGTGGGAAATATATAAAGAGCTTGAAAAGGTGTCAAAAATAGTGGGAGCATGAAACGGTGTGAAAAATAGGAGAAGCATGAAGTGATGTTGAGAAACCTGAAGAGAATGAAAAGGTGTGAAAAAAAAAAGAAGAGCTATAAAAGATGTGAAATATATGAGGAGCATGAAACGGTGTTGAAAAACCTGAAGGGCCTGAAAAGGTGTGAAAAATATGAAGAGCTTCAAAAGGTGTCAAAAATATGAGGAGCATGATACGGTCTGAAAAATAGGAGGAGCATGAAGTGGTGCTGAAAAATATGAAGAGCCTGAAAAAGTGTGAAAAATAGGAAGAGCTTCAAAAGGCGTCAAAAATATGAGGAGCATGAAACGGTCTGAAAAATAGGAGGAGCATGAAACGGTCTGAAAAATAGGAGGAGCATGAAGCGGTTTGAAAAACATGAAGAGCCTGAAAAAGTGTGAAAAATATGAAGAGCTTCAAAAGGTGTCAAAAATATGAGGAGAATGAAACGGTCTGAAACTTAGGAGGAGCATGAAGCGGTGTTGAATAACATAAAGAGCCTGAAACAGTGTGAAATATATGAAGAGCCTCAAAGGTGTCAAAAATATGAGGAGCAAGAAACGGTCTGAAAAATAGAAGGAGCTTGAAGTGGTGTTGAAAAACATGAAGAGCCTGAAAAAGTGTGAAATATATGAAGAGCCTCAAAGGTGTCAAAAATATGAGGAGCAAGAAACGGTCTGAAAAATAGAAGGAGCTTGAAGTGGTGTTGAAAAACATGAAGAGCCTGAAAAGGTGTGAAAAATATGAAGAGCTTCAAAAAGGTGTCAAATACATAGAGGGTGAAACAGTCTGAAAAATATGAGGAGCAAGAAACTGTTTTCAAAAACATGAAGAGCCTCAAAAGGTGTGAAAAATATGAAGAGCTTCAAAAAGGTGTCAAATATATAGAGGGTGTAACGGTCTGAAAAATATGAGGAGCAAGAAACTGTTTTCAAAAACATGAAGAGCCTCAAAAGGTGTGAAAAATATGAAGAGCTTCAAAAAGGTGTCAAATATATAGAGGGTGTAACGGTCTGAAAAATATGAGGAGCAAGAAACTGTTTTCAAAAACATGAAGAGCCTCAAAGGTGTCAAAAATATGAGGAGCAAGAAACGGTCTGAAAAATAGAAGGAGCTTGAAGTGGTGTTGAAAAACATGAAGAGCCTGAAAAGGTGTGAAAAATATGAAGAGCTTCAAAAAGGTGTCAAATACATAGAGGGTGAAACGGTCTGAAAAATATGAGGAGCAAGAAATGTTTTCAAAAACATGAAGAGCCTCAAAAGGTGTGAAAAATGTGAAGAGCTTCAAACTGTGTCAAAAATATGAGGAGCATGAAACGGTCTGAAACATAGGAGGAGCATGGAGTGTTGTTGAAAAACATGAAGAGCCTGAAAAAGGTGTGAAACATATGAGGAGCATGATACGGTCTGAAAAATAGGAGGAGCATGAAGCGGTGTTGAAAAATATGAAGAGCCTGAAAACGTGTGAAAAATATGAAGAGCTTCAAAAGGTGTCAAAAACATAAGGAGCATGAAACGGTCTGAAATACAGGAGGAGCATGAAAAGGTGTTAAAAAACATGAAGAGCCTGAAAAGGTGTGAAAAATATGAAGAGCTTCAAATGGTGTCAAAAATATGAGGAGCATGAAACGGTCTGATAATTAGGAGGAGCATGAAGTGGTGTTGAAAAACATGAAGAGCTTGAAAAAGGTGTGAAACATATGAGTAGAATAAAACGGTCCGAAAAATAGGAGGAGCATGAAGTGGTGTAGAAAAACATGAAGACCCTGAAAAGGTGTGAAAAATATGAAGAGCTACAAAAAGTGTCAAAAATATGAGGAGCTTGAAATGGTCTGAAATATAGGAGGAGCGTGAAAAGGTGTTAAAAAAATATGAAGAGCTTCAAAAGGTGTGAAAAATATGAAGAGCTTCCAAAGGTGTCAAAAATGAGATGAGCATGAAACGGTCTGAAAAATAGGAGGAGCATGAAGTGGTCGTGAAAATCATGAAGTGCCTGAAAAGGTGTGAAATATATGAAGAGCTTCAAAAGTTGTGAAAAAATGAGGAGGTTCAAAAGGTGTCAAAAATATGAAGAGCATGAAACGGTCTGAAAAATAGGAGGAGCATGAAACGGTGTTCAAAAACATGAAGAGCCTGAAAAGGTGTGAAAAATATGAAGAGCTTGAAAAGGTGTGAAATACATGAGGAGCCTGAAGCGGTCTGAAAAATAGGAGGAGCATGAAACGGTGTTGAAAAACATGAAGAGCCTGAAAAAGTGTGAAAAATAGGAAGAGCTTCACAAGGTGTCTAATATATGAGGAGCATGAAACGGTCTGAAAAATAGGAGGAGCATGAAGTGGTCGTGAAAATCATGAAGTGCCTGAGAAGGTGTGAAATATATGAAGAGCTTCAAAAGATGTGAAAAAATGAGGAGGTTCAAAAGGTGTGAAAAATATGAGGAACATGAAACGGTCTGAAAAATAGGAGGAGCATGAAGGGGTGTTGAAAACATGAAAAGCCTGAAAATGTGTGAAAAATATGAAGAGCTTCCAAAGGTGTGAAAAATATGAATAGCTTCGAAATGTGTCAATAATGAGAGGAGCATGAAACGGCGTGAAAAATAGGAGGAGCATGAAGCGGTGTGCAAAAACATGAAGAGCCTGAAAAGGTGTGAAAAATATGAAGAGCTTCAAAAGGTGTTAAAAATATGAGGAGCATGAAACGGTCTGAAAAATAGGAGGAGCATGAAACAGTGTTGAAAGACATGAAGAGCTTCAAAAGTGTCAAAAATATGAGGAGCATGAAATGGTCTGAAAAAAAGGAGGAGCATGAAGGGGTGTTGAAAACATGAAAAGCCTGAAAATGTGTGAAAAATATGAAGAGCTTCCAAAGGTGTGAAAAATATGAATAGCTTCGAAATGTGTCAATAATGAGAGGAGCATGAAACGGTGTGAAAAATAGGAGGAGCATGAAGCGGTGTGCAAAAACATGAAGAGCCTGAAAAGGTGTGAAAAATATGAAGAGCTTCAAAAGGTGTTAAAAATATGAGGAGCATGAAACGGTCTGAAAAATAGGAGGAGCATGAAACGGTGTTGAAAACGTGAAGAGCCTGAAAAGGTGTGAAAAATATGAAGAGCTTCAAAAGATGTCAAAAATATGAGGAGCATGAAGCGGTCCGACAAATAGGATGAGCAAGAAGCGGTGTTGAAAACATTAAGAGCCTGAAGAGGTGGGAAATATATAAAGAGCTTGAAAAGGTGTCAAAAATAGTGGGAGCATGAAACGGTGTGAAAAATAGGAGAAGCATGAAGTGATGTTGAGAAACCTGAAGAGAATGAAAAGGTGTGAAAAAAAAAGAAGAGCTATAAAAGATGTGAAATATATGAGGAGCATGAAACGGTGTTGAAAAACCTGAAGGGCCTGAAAAGGTGTGAAAAATATGAAGAGCTTCAAAAGGTGTCAAAAATATGAGGAGCATGATACGGTCTGAAAAATAGGAGGAGCATGAAGTGGTGCTGAAAAATATGAAGAGCCTGAAAAAGTGTGAAAAATAGGAAGAGCTTCAAAAGGCGTCAAAAATATGAGGAGCATGAAACGGTCTGAAAAATAGGAGGAGCATGAAACGGTCTGAAAAATAGGAGGAGCATGAAGCGGTTTGAAAAACATGAAGAGCCTGAAAAAGTGTGAAAAATATGAAGAGCTTCAAAAGGTGTCAAAAATATGAGGAGAATGAAACGGTCTGAAAATTAGGAGGAGCATGAAGCGGTGTTGAATAACATAAAGAGCCTGAAACAGTGTGAAATATATGAAGAGCCTCAAAGGTGTCAAAAATATGAGGAGCAAGAAACGGTCTGAAAAATAGAAGGAGCTTGAAGTGGTGTTGAAAAACATGAAGAGCCTGAAAAAGTGTGAAATATATGAAGAGCCTCAAAGGTGTCAAAAATATGAGGAGCAAGAAACGGTCTGAAAAATAGAAGGAGCTTGAAGTGGTGTTGAAAAACATGAAGAGCCTGAAAAGGTGTGAAAAATATGAAGAGCTTCAAAAAGGTGTCAAATACATAGAGGGTGAAACGGTCTGAAAAATATGAGGAGCAAGAAACTGTTTTCAAAAA
This sequence comes from Dama dama, assembly GCF_033118175.1. Lineage (NCBI taxonomy): Eukaryota > Metazoa > Chordata > Mammalia > Artiodactyla > Cervidae > Dama > Dama dama. The sequence continues at coordinate 8,841,754 of NC_083706.1, read as the reverse complement.
CATGAAGAGCCTCAAAAGGTGTGAAAAATATGAAGAGCTTCAAAAAGGTGTCAAATATATAGAGGGTGTAACGGTCTGAAAAATATGAGGAGCAAGAAACTGTTTTCAAAAACATGAAGAGCCTCAAAAGGTGTGAACAATGTGAAGAGCTTCAAACTGTGTCAAAAATATGAGGAGCATGAAACGGTCTGAAACATAGGAGGAGCATGAAGTGTTGTTGAAAAACATGAAGAGCCTTAAAAAGGTGTGAAACATATGAGGAGCATGATACGGTCTGAAAAATAGGAGGAGCATGAAGCGGTGTTGAAAAATATGAAGAGCCTGAAAACGTATGAAAAATATGAAGAGCTTCAAAAGGTGTCAAAAATATAAGGAGCATGAAACGGTCTGAAATATAGCAGGAGCATGAAAAGGTGTTAAAAAACATGAAGAGCCTGAAAAGGTGTGAAAAAGATGAACAGCTTCAAATGGTGTCAAAAATATGAGGAGAATGAAACGGTCTGATAATTAGGAGGAGCATGAAGTGGTGTTGAAAAACATGAAGATCTTGAAGAAGGTGTGAAACATATGAGTAGAATAAAACGGTCTGAAAAATAGGAGGAGCATGAAGTGGTGTAGAAAAACATGAAGTGCCTGAAAAGGTGTGAAAAATATGAAGAGCTACAAAAAGTGTCAAAAATATGAGGAGCTTGAAACGGTCTGAAATATAGGAGGAGCGTGAAAAGGTGTTAAAAAAATATGAAGAGCTTCAAAAGGTGTGAAACATATGAGGAGCATGAAACGGTCTGAAAAATAGGAGGAGCATGAAGCGTTGTTGAAAAACATGAAGAGCCTGAAAAGGTGTGAAAAATATGAAGAGCTTCAAAAAGGTGCCAAATATATAGAGGGTGAAACGGTCTGAAAAATATGAGGGGCAAGAAACTGTTTTCAAAAACATGAAGAGCCTCAAAAGGTGTCAAAAATATGAAGAGCTTCAAAAAGGTGTCAAATATATAGAGGGTGAAACGGTCTGAAAAATATGAGGAGCAAGAAACTGTTTTCAAAAACATGAAGAGCCTCAAAAGGTGTGAACAATGTGAAGAGCTTCAAACTGTGTCAAAAATATGAGGAGCATGAAACGGTCTGAAACATAGGAGGAGCATGAAGTGTTGTTGAAAAACATGAAGAGCCTTAAAAAGTTGTGAAACATATGAGGAGCATGATACGGTCTGAAAAATAGGAGGAGCATGAAGCGGTGTTGAAAAATATGAAGAGCCTGAAAACGTATGAAAAATATGAAGAGCTTCAAAAGGTGTCAAAAATATAAGGAGCATGAAACGGTCTGAAATATAGCAGGAGCATGAAAAGGTGTTAAAAAACATGAAGAGCCTGAAAAGGTGTGAAAAAGATGAACAGCTTCAAATGGTGTCAAAAATATGAGGAGAATGAAACGGTCTGATAATTAGGAGGAGCATGAAGTGGTGTTGAAAAACATGAAGAGCTTGAAAAAGGTGTGAAACATATGAGTAGAATAAAACGGTCTGAAAACTAGGAGGAGCATGAAGTGGTGTAGAAAAACATGAAGACCCTGAAAAGGTGTGAAAAATATGAAGAGCTGCAAAAAGTGTCAAAAATATGAGGAGCTTGAAACGGTCTGAAATATAGGAGGAGCGTGAAAAGGTGTTAAAAAAAATATGAAGAGCTTCAAAAGGTGTGAAACATATGAGGAGCATGAAACAGTCTGAAAAATAGGAGGAGCATGAAGCTTTGTTGAAAAACATGAAGAGCCTGAAAAGGTGTGAAAAATATGAAGTGCTTCAAAAGGTGTCAAAAACATGAGGAGCATGAAAAGGTCTGAAAAATAGGAGGAGCATGAATCGGTGTTCAAAAAAATGAAGAGCCTGGAGAAGTGTGAAAAATATGAAGAGCTTCAAAAAGTGTCAAAAATATGAGGAGCATTAAACGGTCTGAAAAATAGGAGAAGCATGAAGTGGTGTTGAAAAATATGAAGAGCCTGAAAAGGTGTGAAAAATATGAAGAGCTTCAAAGGTGTCAAAATTATGAGGAGCATGAAACGCTCTGAAAAAGAGGAGGAGCAGCAAGCGATGTTGAAAAACATGAAGAGCGTGAAAAGGTGTGAGAAATATGAAGAGCTTAAAAAGGTGTCAAAAATATGAGGAGCATGAAAGGGTCTGAAAAATAGTAGGAGCATGAAGCGGTGTTGAAAAACATGAAGAGCCTGAAAAGGTGTGAAAAATATGAAGAGCTTCAAAAGTGGTCAAAAATATGAGAAGCATGAAACGGTCTGAAAAATAGGAGGAGCATGAAGTGGTGCTGAAAAACATGAAGAGCCTGAAAAGGTGTGAAAAATATGAAGAGCTTCAAAAGGCGTCAAAAATATGAGGAGCATGAAACGGTCTGAAAAATAGGAGAAGCATGAAGCGGTTTGAAAAACATGAAGAGCCTGAAAAAGTGTGAAAAATATGAAGAGCTTCAAAAGGTGTCAAAAATATGAGGAGAATGAAACGGTCTGAAAATTAGGAGGAGCATGAAGCGGTGTTGAAAACATAAAGAGCCTGAAACAGTGTGAAATATATGAAGAGCCTCAAAGGTGTCAAAAATATGAGGAGCAAGAAACGGTCTGAAAAATAGAAGGAGCTTGAAGTGGTGTTGAAAAACATGAAGAGCCTGAAAAGGTGTGAAAAATATGAAGAGCTTCAAAAAGGTGTCAAATACATAGAGGGTGAAACGGTCTGAAAAATATGAGGAGCAAGAAACTGTTTTCAAAAACATGAAGAGCCTCAAAAGGTGTGAAAAATATGAAGAGCTTCAAAAAGGTGTCAAATATATAGAGGGTGTAACGGTCTGAAAAATATGAGGAGCAAGAAACTGTTTTCAAAAACATGAAGAGCCTCAAAAGGTGTGAACAATGTGAAGAGCTTCAAACTGTGTCAAAAATATGAGGAGCATGAAACGGTCTGAAACATAGGAGGAGCATGAAGTGTTGTTGAAAAACATGAAGAGCCTTAAAAAGGTGTGAAACATATGAGGAGCATGATACGGTCTGAAAAATAGGAGGAGCATGAAGCGGTGTTGAAAAATATGAAGAGCCTGAAAACGTATGAAAAATATGAAGAGCTTCAAAAGGTGTCAAAAATATAAGGAGCATGAAACGGTCTGAAATATAGCAGGAGCATGAAAAGGTGTTAAAAAACATGAAGAGCCTGAAAAGGTGTGAAAAAGATGAACAGCTTCAAATGGTGTCAAAAATATGAGGAGAATGAAACGGTCTGATAATTAGGAGGAGCATGAAGTGGTGTTGAAAAACATGAAGATCTTGAAGAAGGTGTGAAACATATGAGTAGAATAAAACGGTCTGAAAAATAGGAGGAGCATGAAGTGGTGTAGAAAAACATGAAGTGCCTGAAAAGGTGTGAAAAATATGAAGAGCTACAAAAAGTGTCAAAAATATGAGGAGCTTGAAACGGTCTGAAATATAGGAGGAGCGTGAAAAGGTGTTAAAAAAATATGAAGAGCTTCAAAAGGTGTGAAACATATGAGGAGCATGAAACGGTCTGAAAAATAGGAGGAGCATGAAGCGTTGTTGAAAAACATGAAGAGCCTGAAAAGGTGTGAAAAATATGAAGAGCTTCAAAAAGGTGCCAAATATATAGAGGGTGAAACGGTCTGAAAAATATGAGGGGCAAGAAACTGTTTTCAAAAACATGAAGAGCCTCAAAAGGTGTCAAAAATATGAAGAGCTTCAAAAAGGTGTCAAATATATAGAGGGTGAAACGGTCTGAAAAATATGAGGAGCAAGAAACTGTTTTCAAAAACATGAAGAGCCTCAAAAGGTGTGAACAATGTGAAGAGCTTCAAACTGTGTCAAAAATATGAGGAGCATGAAACGGTCTGAAACATAGGAGGAGCATGAAGTGTTGTTGAAAAACATGAAGAGCCTTAAAAAGTTGTGAAACATATGAGGAGCATGATACGGTCTGAAAAATAGGAGGAGCATGAAGCGGTGTTGAAAAATATGAAGAGCCTGAAAACGTATGAAAAATATGAAGAGCTTCAAAAGGTGTCAAAAATATAAGGAGCATGAAACGGTCTGAAATATAGCAGGAGCATGAAAAGGTGTTAAAAAACATGAAGAGCCTGAAAAGGTGTGAAAAAGATGAACAGCTTCAAATGGTGTCAAAAATATGAGGAGAATGAAACGGTCTGATAATTAGGAGGAGCATGAAGTGGTGTTGAAAAACATGAAGAGCTTGAAAAAGGTGTGAAACATATGAGTAGAATAAAACGGTCTGAAAACTAGGAGGAGCATGAAGTGGTGTAGAAAAACATGAAGACCCTGAAAAGGTGTGAAAAATATGAAGAGCTGCAAAAAGTGTCAAAAATATGAGGAGCTTGAAACGGTCTGAAATATAGGAGGAGCGTGAAAAGGTGTTAAAAAAAATATGAAGAGCTTCAAAAGGTGTGAAACATATGAGGAGCATGAAACAGTCTGAAAAATAGGAGGAGCATGAAGCTTTGTTGAAAAACATGAAGAGCCTGAAAAGCTGTGAAAAATATGAAGTGCTTCAAAAGGTGTCAAAAACATGAGGAGCATGAAAAGGTCTGAAAAATAGGAGGAGCATGAATCGGTGTTCAAAAAAATGAAGAGCCTGGAGAAGTGTGAAAAATATGAAGAGCTTCAAAAAGTGTCAAAAATATGAGGAGCATTAAACGGTCTGAAAAATAGGAGAAGCATGAAGTGGTGTTGAAAAATATGAAGAGCCTGAAAAGGTGTGAAAAATATGAAGAGCTTCAAAGGTGTCAAAATTATGAGGAGCATGAAACGCTCTGAAAAAGAGGAGGAGCAGCAAGCGATGTTGAAAAACATGAAGAGCGTGAAAAGGTGTGAGAAATATGAAGAGCTTAAAAAGGTGTCAAAAATATGAGGAGCATGAAAGGGTCTGAAAAATAGTAGGAGCATGAAGCGGTGTTGAAAAACATGAAGAGCCTGAAAAGGTGTGAAAAATATGAAGAGCTTCAAAAGTGGTCAAAAATATGAGAAGCATGAAACGGTCTGAAAAATAGGAGGAGCATGAAGTGGTGCTGAAAAACATGAAGAGCCTGAAAAGGTGTGAAAAATATGAAGAGCTTCAAAAGGCGTCAAAAATATGAGGAGCATGAAACGGTCTGAAAAATAGGAGAAGCATGAAGCGGTTTGAAAAACATGAAGAGCCTGAAAAAGTGTGAAAAATATGAAGAGCTTCAAAAGGTGTCAAAAATATGAGGAGAATGAAACGGTCTGAAAATTAGGAGGAGCATGAAGCGGTGTTGAAAACATAAAGAGCCTGAAACAGTGTGAAATATATGAAGAGCCTCAAAGGTGTCAAAAATATGAGGAGCAAGAAACGGTCTGAAAAATAGAAGGAGCTTGAAGTGGTGTTGAAAAACATGAAGAGACTGAAAACGTGTGAAAAATATGCAGAGCTTCAAAAAGGTGTCAAATATATAGAGGGTGAAACGGTTTGAAAAATATGAGGAGCAAGAAACTGTTTTCAAAAACATGAAGAGCCTGAAAATTTGTGAAAAATGTGAAGAGCTTCAAACTGTCAAAAATATGAGGAGCATGAAACGGTCTGAAACATAGGATGAGCATGAAGTATTGTTGAAAAAGATGAAGAGCCTGAAAAATGTGTGAAACATATGAGGAGCATGGTACGGTCTGAAAAATAGGAGCATGAAGTGGTGTTGAAAAATATGAAGAGCCTGAAAAGGTGTGAAAAATATGAAGAGCTTCAAAAGGTGTCAAAAATATAAGGAGCATGAAACGGTCTGAAATATAGTAGGAGCATGAAAAGGTGTTAAAAAACATGAAGAGCCTGAAAAGGTGTGAAAAAGATGAACAGCTTCAAATGGTGTCAAAAATATGAGGAGAATGAAACGGTCTGAAAATTAGGAGGAGCATGAAGCGGTGTTGAAAAACATGAAGAGCCTGAAAATGTGTGAAATATATGAAGAGCCTCAAAGGTGTCAAAAATATGACGAGCAAGAAACGGTCTGAAAAATAGGAGGAGCTTGAAGCGGTGTTGAAAAATATGAAGAGCCTGAAAAGGTGTGAAATATATGCAGAGCTTCAAAAGGTGTCAAAAATATAAGGAGCATGAAATGGTATGAAATATAGGAGGAGCATGAAACGGTGTTCATACACTTGAAGAGCCTGGAAAGGTGTGAAAAAAATGAAGAGCTTCAAAAAGGTATCAAAAATATGAGGAGGGAGAAAGGGTCTGAAAAACAAGAGGAGCAAGAAACTGTTTTCAAAAACATGAAGAGCCTCAACAGTTGTGAAAAATATGAAGAGCTTCAAACTGTGTCAAATATATGAGAAACATGAAACGGTCTGAAAAATAGAAGGAGCTTGAAGTGGTGTTGAAAAAGATGAAGAGCCTGAAATAGTGTGAAATATAGGAAGAGCCTCAAAGGTGTCAAAAATATGAGGAGCAAGAAACGGTCTGAAAAATAGAAGGAGCTTGAAGTGGTGTTGAAAAAAAAGAAGAGCCTGAAAAGGTGTGAAAAATATTAAGAGCTTCAAAGAGGGGTCAAATATATAGAGGGTGAAACGGTCTGAAAAATATGAGGAGCAAGAAACTGTTTTGAAAAACATGAAGAGCCTCAAAAGGTGTGAAAAATATGAAGAGCTTCAAAAAGGTGTCAAATATATAGAGGGTGAAACGGTCTGAAAAAAATGAGGAGCAAGAAACTGTTTTCAAAAACATGAAGAGCCTCAAAAGGTGTGAAAAATGTGAAGAGCTTCAAACTGTGTCAAAAATATGAGGAGCATGAAACGGTCTGAAACATAGGAGGAGCATGAAGTGTTGTTGAAAAACATGAAGAGCCTGAAAAAGGTGTGAAACATATGAGGAGCATGATACGGTCTGAAAAATAGGAGGAGCATGAAGCGGTGTTGAAAAATATGAAGAGCCTGAAAACGTGTGAAAAATATGAAGAGCTTCAAAAGGTGTCAAAAACATAAGGAGCATGAAACGGTCTGAAATACAGGAGGAGCATGAAAAGGTGTTAAAAAACATGAAGAGCCTGAAAAGGTGTGAAAAATATGAAGAGCTTCAAATGGTGTCAAAAATATGAGGAGCATGAAACGGTCTGATAATTAGGAGGAGCATGAAGTGGTGTTGAAAAACATGAAGAGCTTGAAAAAGGTGTGAAACATATGAGTAGAATAAAACGGTCCGAAAAATAGGAGGAGCATGAAGTGGTGTAGAAAAACATGAAGACCCTGAAAAGGTGTGAAAAATATGAAGAGCTACAAAAAGTGTCAAAAATATGAGGAGCTTGAAATGGTCTGAAATATAGGAGGAGCGTGAAAAGGTGTTAAAAAAAATATGAAGAGCTTCAAAAGGTGTGAAACATATGAGGAGCATGAAACGGGCTGAAAAATAGGAGAAGCCTGAAATGGTGTTCAAAAACATGAAGAGCCTGAAAAGGTGTGAAAAACATGAAGAGCCTGAAAAGGTGTGAAAAATATGAAGAGCTTCAAATGGTGTCAAAAATATGAGGAGCATGAAACGGTCTGATAATTAGGAGGAGCATGAAGTGGTGTTGAAAAACATGAAGAGCTTGAAAAAGGTGTGAAACATATGAGTAGAATAAAACGGTCCGAAAAATAGGAGGAGCATGAAGTGGTGTAGAAAAACATGAAGACCCTGAAAAGGTGTGAAAAATATGAAGAGCTACAAAAAGTGTCAAAAATATGAGGAGCTTGAAATGGTCTGAAATATAGGAGGAGCGTGAAAAGGTGTTAAAAAAAATATGAAGAGCTTCAAAAGGTGTGAAATACATGAGGAGCATGAAACGGGCTGAAAAATAGGAGAAGCATGAAGTGGTGTGGAAAAACATGAAGAGCCTGAAAAGGTGTGAAAAATATGAAGAGCTTCAAAAGGTGTGAAATACATGAGGAGCATGAAACTCTCTGAAAAATAGAAGGAGCATGAAGCGGTGTTCAAACATGAAAAGCCTGAAAAGGTGTGAAAAATATGAAGAGCTTCAAAAGGTGTCAAAAATATTAGGAGCATGAAACGGTCTGAAAAATAGGAGGAGCACGAAGCGGTGTTCAAAAACATGAAGAGCCTGAAAAGGTGTGAAAATATGAAGAGCTATAAAAGGTGTCAAAAATATGAGAAGCATGAAACGGTCTGAAAAATAGGAGGAGCATTAAGCGGTGTTCAAAAATATGAAGAGCGTGAAAAGGTGTGAAAAAAAGGAAGAGCTTCAAAAGGTGTCAAAAATATGAGAAGCATGAAACGGTCTGAAAAATATGAGGAGCATGAAGCCGTGTTGAAAAACATGCAGAGCCTGAGAACTTGTGAAAAATATGAAGAGCTTCAAAAGTTGTCAAAAATATGAGGAGAATGAAACGGTCTAAAAAATAGGAGGATCATGAAGCGGTGTTGAAAAACATGAAGAGTCTGAAAAGGTGTGAAAGATATGTAGAGTTTCTAAAGATGTCAAAAATATGAGGAGCATGAAACGGTCTGAAAAATAGGAGGAGCATGAAGTGGTGTTGAAAAACATGAAGAGCCTGAAAAGGTGTGTAAAATTTGAAGAGCTTCAAAAGGTGAGAAATACATGAGGAGCATGAAACTCTCTGAAAATTAGGAGAAGCATGAACCGGTGTTGAAAAACATGAAGAGCCTGAAAAGGTGTGAAAAATATGAAGAGCTTCAAAAGGTGTGAAAAGTATGAGGAGCATGAAGTGGTGTTCAAAAACATGAAGAGCCTGAAAATGTGTGAAAAATATGAAGAGACTGAAAACGTGTCAAAAATATGAGGAGCATGAAACGTTCTGAAAAATACGATGAGCCTGATAAGATGTTGAAAAACATGAAGAGCCTGAAAAGGTGTGAAATATATGAAGAGCTTCAAATCGTATGAAATATATGAGGAGCATTATACGGTCTGAAAAGTAGGAGGAGCATGAAACGTTGTTCAAAAACATGAAGAGCCTGAAAATGTGTGAAAAATAGGAAGAGCTTCAAAAGGTGTCAAAAATATGAGGGACATTAAAGGTCTTAAAAACAGGAGGAGGATGAAGTGGTGTTGAAAAACATGAAGAGCTTCAAAAGGTGTGAAAAATAGGAAGAGCTTCAAAAGGTGTCACAAATATGAGGAGCATGAAACGGTCGGAAAAATAGGAGGAGCATGAAGCGCTGTTGAAAAACATGAAGAGCCTGAAAAGGTGTGAAAAATATGAAGAGGTTCAAAACGTGTCAAAAATATGAGGAGCATGAAACGGTCTGAAAATAGGACGAGCATGAAGCGGTGTTCAAAAAGATGAAGAGCCTGAAATGGTGTGAAAAATATGAAGAGCTTCAAAATGGGTCAAAAATATGACGAGCATGAAACCCTCTTAAAAATAGGAGGAGGATGAAGCGGTGTTCAAAAACATGAAGAGCCTGAAAAGGTGTGAAAATTATGAAGAGCTTCAAAAGGTGTCAAAAATATGAAGAGCATGAAACTGTCTGAAAAATAGGAGGAGCATGAAATGGTCTGATAAATAGGAGGAGCATGAAACGGTGTTGAAAAACATGAAGAGCCTAAAAATGTGTGAAATATATGAAGAACTTAAAAGGAGTCAAAAATATGAGATGCATGAAACGGTCTGAAAAATAGAAGGAACTATGAAGCGGTGTTGAAAAACGTGAAGAGCCTGAAAAGGTGTGAAAAATATGAAGAGCCGCAAAAGGTGTCAAAATGAGATGAGCATGAAATGGTCTGAAAGATAGGAGGGGCATGAAGCGGTGTTGAAAAACATGAAGAGCCTGAAAAGGTGTGAAAAATATGAAGAGCTTCAAACGGTGTCAAAAATGAGATGAGCATGAAATGGCCTAAAAAATAGGAGGAGCATGAAGTGTTGGTGAAAAACATGAAGAGCCTGAAAAAGTGTGAAGTATATGAAGAGATTCAAAAGGTTTCAAAATATGAGGAGAATGAAACGGTCTGAAAAATAGAAGGAGAATGAAGAGGTGTTGAAAAACATGAAGAGCCTGAAAAGGTGTGCAAAATATGAAGAGCTTCAAAAGGTGTGAAAAATATGAGGAGCATGAGACGGTCTGAAAAATAGGAGGAGCATGAAGCGGTGTTGAAAAACATGAAGAGCCTGAAAAGGTGTGAGAAATATGGAGATCTTCAAAAGGTGTCAAAAATATGAGGAGCATGAAACGGTCTGAAAAATAGGAGGAGCATGAAGTGGTATTGAAAAACATGAAGACCTGAAAAGGTGTGAAATATATGAAGAGCTTCAAAAGGTGTCAAAAATATGAGGAGCATGAAACGGTCTGAAAAATAGGAGGAGCATGAAGCGGTGTTGATAAACATGAAGAGAATGAAAAGCTGTGAAGAATATGAAGAGCTTCAAAACGTGTCAAAAATATGAGGAGCATGAATCGGTTTGAAATATAGAAGGAGCATGAAGTGGTGTTGAAAAACATGAAGATCTGAAAAGGAGTGAAAAATATGAAGAGCTTCATAAGGTGTCAAAAATATGAGGAGCATGAAACGGTCTGAAAAATAGGAGGAGCAAGAAACGGTTTTAACAAACATGAAGAGCGGGAAAAGGTGTGAAAAATATGAAGAGCTTCAAAAGGTGTCAAAAATATGAGGAGCATGAAACAGGCTGTAAAATAAGAGGAGCATGAAGCGGTGTCGAAAAACATGAAGAGCATGAAGAGTTGTGAAAAATAGGAAGAACTTCAAAAGGTGTCAAAAATATGAGGAGCAGGAACGGTATGAAAAATAGGAGGATCATGAAGTCGTGTTGAAAAACATGAAGAGCCTGCAAACGTGTGAAAATTATGAAGAGCTTCAAAAGGTGTGAAATATATGAAGAGCTTCAAAAGGTGTCAAAAATGAGATAAGCATGAAATGGTCTGAAAGATAGGAGGAGCATGAAGCGGTGTTGAAATACATGGAGAGCCTGAAAACGTGTGAAAAATATGAAGAGCTTCAAAAGTTGTGAAAAATATGAAGAGCTTCAAAAGGTGTGAAATACATGAGGAGCATGAAACGGGTTGAAAAATAGGAGAAGCATGAAGTGGTGTGGAAAAATATGAAGAGCGTGAAAAAGTGTTAAAACTATGAAGAGCTTCAAAAGGTGTGAAATACATGAGGAGCATGAAACGGGCTGAAAAATAGGAGAAGCATGAAGTGGTGTGGAAATATATGAAGAGCGTGAAAAGGTGTGAAAAATATGAAGAGCCTCAAAAGGTGTGAAAAATATGAGAAACATGACATGATCTGAAATATTGGAGGAGCATGAAGCGGTGTTGAAGAACATGAAGAGCCTGAAAAGGTGTGAAAAATATGAAGAGCTTCAAAAGTTGTCAAAAATATGAGGAGCAAGAAACGGTCTGAAAAATAGGAGGAGCATGAAGTGGTGTTGAAAAATATGAAGAGCCTGAAAAGGTGTGAAATATGTAAAGAGCTTCAAAAGGTGTCAAAAATATGAGGAGCATGAAACGGTCTGAAAAATAGGAGGAGCATGAAGCTGTGTTGAATAACATGAAGAGCCTGAAAAGGTGTGAACAATATTAAGAGCTTCAAAAGGTGTCAAAAATATGTGGAGCAAGTAACGGTTTGAAAAATAGGAGGAGCATGAAGCGGTGTTCAAAAACATGAAGATCCTGAAAAGGTGTGAAAAATACGAAGAGCTTCAAAAGGTGTGAAATACATGAGGAGCTAGAAACCGTCTGAAAAATAGGAAGAGCATGAAGCGATGTTCAAAAACATGAAGAGCCTGAAATGGTGTGAAAAATATCAAGAGTTTCAAAAGGTGTGAAAAATATGATGAGCATGAAATGGTCTGAAAAATAGGAGGAGCAAGAAGCGGTGTTCAAAAACATGAAGAGCCTGAAAAGGTGTGAAAAAGATGAAGAGCTTCAAAAGCTGTCAAAAATTTGAGGAGCATGAAATGGTCTGAAAAATAGGAGGAGAATGAAGCGGTGTTTAAAAACATGAAGAGCCTGAAAAGGTGTTGAAAAATATGAAGAGACTCAAAACTTGTCAAAAATATGAGGAGCATGAAACGGTCTGAAAAATAGGAGGAGCATGAAAAGATGTTGAAAAACCTGAAGAGCCTGAAAACGTGTGAAAATATGAAGATCTTCAAAAGGTGTGAAAAATATGAAGAGCTTCAAAAGGTGTCAAAAATGAGATGAGCATGAAACTGTCTGAAAAATGGGAGGAGCATGAAGTGGTGTTCAAAAAAATGAAGAGCCTAAAAAGGTGTGAAAAATATGCAGACGTTCAAAAGAAATCAAAAATATGAGGAGCATGAAACGGTCTGAAAAATCGGAGGAGCATGAAACGGTGTTCAAAAACCTGAAGAGCCTGAAAAGGTGTGAAAAATATGACAAGCTTCAAAACGTGTCAAAAATATGAGGAGCATGATACGGTCTGAAAAATAGGAGGAGCAAGAAGCGGTGTTGAAAAACATGAAGAACCTGAAAACGTGTGAAAAATATGAAGAGCTTAAAAAATTGTGAAAATATGAAGAGCTTCAAAACGAGTCAAAAATATGAGGAGCATGAAACGGTCTGAAAAATAGGAGGAGCATGAAGTGGTGTTGAAAAACATGAACAGTATGAAAAGGTGTGAAATATATGAAGAGCTTCAAAAGATGTCAAAAATATGAAGAGCATGAAACGGTATGTAAAATATGAGGAGCATAAAACGGTGTTCAAAAACAAGAAGAGCCTGAAAAGGTGTGAAAAATAGGAAGAGCTTCAAAAGGTGAGAAGTATATGAGGAGCATGAAACGGTCTGAAAAATAGGAGGAGCATGAAGCGGTGTTGAAAAACCTGAAGAGCCTGAAAAGTTGTGAAATATGTAAAGAGCTTCAAAAGGTGTCAAAAATATGAGGAGCATGAAACGGTCTGAAAAATAGGAGGAGCATGAAGCTGTATTGAAAAACATGAAGAGCCTGAAAAGGTGTGAACAATATTAAGAGCTTCAAAAGGTGTCAAAAATATGTGGAGCAAGTAACGGTTTGAAAAATAGGAGGAGCATGAAGCGGTGTTCAAAAACATGAAGATCCTGAAAAGGTGTGAAAAATACGAAGAGCTTCAAAAGGTGTGAAATACATGAGGAGCATGAAACGGTCTGAAAAATAGGAGGAGCAAGAAACGGTGTAGAAAATCATGAAGAGCCTGAAAAGATGTGACAAATATAAAGAGCTTCAAAAGGTTTCAATATAAGAGGTGCATGAAACAGTCTGAAAAATATGATGAGCATGAAACGGTCTGAAAAATTGGAGGAGCATGAAGCGGTGTAGAAAAACATGAAAGCCTGAAAAGGTGTGACAAATATAAAGAGCTTCAAAAGGTGTGAAAAATATGAGGAGCATGAACGGTCTTAAAAATAGGGGAGCATGAAACGGTGTGAAAAACACGAAGAGCATGAAAAGGTGTGAAAAAAAGGAAGAGCTTCAAAAGGTGTTAAAAATATGAGGAACAAGAAACGGTCTGAAAAATAGAAGGAGCATGAAGTGGTGTTTAACAACATGAAGAGCCTGAAAAGGTGTGAAAAATATGAAGAGCTTCAAAAGGTGTGAAAAATACGAAGAGCTTCAAAAGGTGTCAAAAATATGAGAAACATGAAACGGTCTGAAAAATAGGAGGAGCATGAAGCGGTGTTGAAAAAAATGAAGAGCCTTAAAATGTGTGAAATATATGAAGAGCTTCAAAAGGTGTGAAATACATGAGGAGCATGAAACGGGCTGAAAAATAGGAGGAGCATGAAGCGGTGTGCAAAACATGAAGAGCCTGAAAAGGTGTGAAAGATATGAAGAATTTCTAAAGGTGTCAAAAATATGAGGAGCATGAAAACGTCTGAAAAATAGGAGGAGCATGAAGTTGTGTTGAAAAACATTAAGAGCCTGAAAGGGTGTGAAAAATATGAAGAGCTTCAAAAGGTGTCAAAAATATGAGGAGCATGAAACGGTCTGAAAAATAGGCGGAGCATGAAGCGGTGTTCAAAAACATGAAGAGCGTGAAAAGGTGTGAAAAATATGAAGAGCTTCAAAAGGTGTCAAACATAAGAGGAGCATGAAACGGTCTGAAAAATAGGAGGAGCATGAAACGGTGTTGAAAAACATGAAGAGCCTGAAAATGGTGTAAAAAATATGAAGAACTTCAAAAGGTGTGAAAAATATGAAGAGCTTCAAAAGGTGTCAAAAATATGAGGAACATGAAACGGTCTGAAAAATTGGAGGAGCATGAAGCCGTGTTCAAAAACATGAACAGCCTGGAAATGTGTGAAAAATATGAAGAGCCTGAAAAGGTGTGAAAAATATGAAGTACTTCAAAAGGTGTCAAATATATGAGGAGCATGAAACGGTCTGAAAAATAGGAGGGTCATAAAGCGGTGTTGAAAAACATGAAGAGCCTGAAAATGGTGTGAAAAATATCAAAGGCTTCAAAAAGTGTCAAAAATGAGATGTGCATGAAACGGTCAGAAAAATAGGAGGAGCATGAAACGGTGTTCAAAAACATGAAGAGCCTGAAAAGGTGTGAAAAATATGAAGAGCCTCAAAAAATGTCAAAAATATGAGGAATATGAAACGGTCTGAAAAATAGGAGGATCATAAAGCGGTGTTGAAATACATGAAGAGCCTGAAAATGTGTGAAAAACATGAAGAGCTTAAAAAGGTGTCAAAAATATGAGGAGCATGAAACGGTCTGAAAAAGAAGAGGAGCATGAAGCGGTGTTGAAAAACATGAAGAGCCTGAAAAGGTGTGAAAAATATGAAGAGCTTCTAAAGGTGTCAAAAATATGAGGAGCATGAAACGGTCTTAAAAATACGAGGAGCATGCAGTGGTGTTGAAAAACATGAAGAGCCTGAAAAGTTGTGAAAAATATGCATAGCTTCAAAAGGTGTCAAAAATTAGATGAGCATGAAACGGTCTGAAAAATTGGAGGAGCAAGAAGTACTGTTTAAAAAAATGAAGAGCCTGAAAGGGTGTGAAAAATATGAAAAGCTTCAAAAGGTGTCAAAAATATGAGGACCTTGAAACGGTCTGAAAAATAGGAGGAGCATGAAGCGGTGTTGAAAAATATGAAGAGCCTGAAAAGGTGTGAAAAATATGAAGAACTTCTAAAGGTGTCAAAAATATGAGGAGCAAGTAACGGTCTGAAAAATAGGAGAAGCATGAAGCGGTGTTGAAAAACATGAAGAGCCTGAAAAGGTGTGAAAAATATGAAGACCTTGAAAAGGTGTGAAATATATGAAGAGCTTCAAAAGGTGTCAAAATTGAGATGAGCATGAAACTGTCTGAAAAATAGGAGGAGCATGAACGGTGATCAAAAACATGAAGAGCCTGAAAAGGTGTGAAAAATATGAAGAGCTTCAAAAGGTGTGAAATACATGAGGAGTTTGAAACGGGCTGTAATAGAGGAGAAGCATGAAGTGGTGTGGAAAAATTTGAAGAGCCTGAAAAGGTGTGAAAAATTTGAAGAGCCTGAAAAGGTGTGAAAAATATGAAGAGCCTGAAAAGGTGTGAAAAATTTGAAGAGCCTGAAAAGGTGTGAAAAATTTGAAGAGCCTGAAAAGGTGTGAAAAATTTGAAGAGCCTGAAAAGGTATGAAAAATATGAAGAGCTTCAAATCGTGTGAAATACAAGAGGAGCATGAAACTCTCTGAAAAATAGGAGGAGCATGAAGCGGTTTTCAAAAACATGAAGAGCTTAAAAAGTTGTGAAAAATATGAAAAGCTTCAAGAGGTGTCAAAAATGAGATGAGCATGAAACGGTCTGAACAATAGGAGGATCATGAAACGGTGTTGAAAAACATGAAGAGCCTGAAAAGTTGTGAAAAATATAAAGAGCTTCAAAATGTGTCAAAATATGAGGAGCATGAAACGGTGTGAAAAATAGGAGGAGCATGAAGATGTGTTCAAAAACATGAAGAGCCTGAAAAGGTGTGAAAAATATGAAGAGCTTCAAAAGGTGTGAAAAATATGAGGACCATGAAACGGTCTGAAAAATAGAAGCAGCATGAAACGGTGTTGAAAAACATGAAGAGCCTGAAAGGTGTGAAAAATATGAAGAGCTTCAAAACGTGTGAAATACATGAGGAGCATGAAACGGTCTGAAAATTAGGGGAAGCATGAAGTGGTGTGGAAAAACATGAAGAGCCTGAAAAGGTGTGAAAAAAATGAAGAGCTTCAAAAGTTGTCAAAAATATGAAGAGCATGAAATGGTTTGAAAAATAGGAGGATCATGAAGCGGTGATCAAAAACATGAAGATCCTGAAAAGGTGTGAAAAGTATGAACAGCTTCAAAAGGTGTCAAAAAAGAGATGAGCATGAAACGGTCTGAAAAATAGGAGGAGCATGAATCAGTGTTGAAAAACATGAAGAGCCTGAAAAGGTGTGAGAAATATGAAGAGCTTCAAAAATGTGAAAAATATGAAGAGCTTCAAAAGTTGTCAAAAATTAGATGAGCATGAAACGGTCTGAAAAATAGGAGGAGCATGAAGTGGTGTTGAAAAACATGAAGAGTCTGAAATGGTGTGAAATATATGAAGACCTTCAAACGTGTGAAAAATATGAGGAGCTTCAAAAAGTGTCAAAATTATGAGGAGCATGAAACGGTCTGAAAAATAGGAGGAGCATGAAGCAGTGTTGAAAAATACGAGGAGAATGAAGAGGTGTTGAAAAAAATGAAGAGCCTGAAAAGGTGTGAAAAATATGAAGAGCTTCAAAAGTTGTCAAAAATTAGATGAGCATGAAACGGTCTGAAAAATAGGAGGAGCATGAAGTGGTGCTGAAAAACATGAAGAGCCTGAAATGGTGTGAAATATATGAACACCTTCAAAACGTGTGAAAAATATGAGGAGCTTCAAAAAGTGTCAAAATTATGACGAGCATGAAACGGTCTGAAAAATAGGAGGAGGATGAAGTGGTGTTGAAAAATACGAGGAGCATGAAGAGGTGTTGAAAAAAATGAAGAGCCTGAAAAGGTGTGAAAAATATGAAGAGCTTCTAAAGGTGTCAAAAATATGAGGAGCCTGAAACGGCCTGAAAAATTGGAGGAGCATGAAGTGGTGTTGAAAAACATGAAGAGCTTGAAAAGGTGTGAAAAATATAAAGAGCTTCAAAAGGTGTCAAAATTATGAGGAGCATGAAACGGTCTGAAAAATAGGAGGAGCATGAAGTGGTGTTGAAACACATGAAGATCCTGAAATGGTGTGAAATATATGAAGACCTTCAAAATGTGTGAAACTTATGAGGAGCTTCAAAACGTGTCAAAAATATGAGGAGCATGAAATGGTCTGAAAAATCAGAGGAGCATGAAGTGGTGTTCAAAAACATGAAGAGCCTGAAAAGGTGAGAAAAATACGAAGAGCTTCTAAAGGTGTGAAAAATATGAAGAGCTTCAAAAAGGATGAAAAATATGAGGAGCATGAAACTGTCAGAAAAATAGGAGGATCATGAAGCGGTGTTGAAAAACATGAAGAGCCTGAAAAGGTGAGAAAAATAAGAAGAGCTTCTAAAGGTGTGAAAAATATGAGGAGCATGAAACGGTCTCAAAATAGGAGGAGCATGAAACGGTCTGAAAAATAGGAGGAGCATGAAGCGGTGATGAAAAAAAAGAAAAGCATGAAATGGTTTGAAGAATATGAGGAGCTTCAAAAGGTATCAAAAATAGGAGTAGCATGAAGCCGTGTTGAAAAACATGAAGAGCCTGAAAAGGTGTGAAAAATATGAAGAGCTTCAAAAGGTATCAAAAATAGGAGTAGCATGAAGAGGTGTTCAAAAATATGAAGAGCCTGAAAAGGTGTGAAAAATATGAAGAGCATGAAACGGTCTGAAAAATAGGTGGAGCATGAAGCGGTGTTCAGAAGCATGAAGAGCCTGAAAACTGTGAAAAATATGAAGAGCTTCAAAAAGTGTGAAAAATATGAAGAGTTTCAAAAGGTGTGAAAAATATGAGGAGCATGAAACGGTCTGAAAAATAGGAGGAGCATGAAACTGTGTGTAAAAAATGAAGAGCATGAATAGGTGTGAAAATTATGAAGAGCTTCAAAAGGTGTGAAAAATATGAAGAGCTTAAAAATTTGTCAAAAATAAGAGGAGAAAGACACGGTCTGAAAAATAGGAGGAGCATGAAGCGGTGTTGAAATACATGAAGAGCCTGTAAAGGTTTGAAAAATATGAAGAGCTACAAAAGGCGTGAAAAATATGAAGAGCTTCAAAATGTGTCAAAAATAGGAGGAGCATGACACGGTCTGAAAAATAGGAGGAGCATGAAGCGGTGTTGAAAAACATGAAGAGCCTGAAAAGGTGTAAAAAACATGAAGAGCCTAAAAAGGTGTCAAAAATATGAGGAATATGAAACGGTCTTAAAAATAGGAGGATCATGAAGAGGTGTTGAAAAACATGAAGTTCCTGAAAAGGTGTGAAATATATGAAGAGCTTCAAAAGTTGTGAAATATATGAGGAGCATGAAACGGTCTGAAAAATAGGAGGAGCATGAAACGGTGTTCAACAACATGAAGAGCTTCAAAAGGTGTGAAAAATATGAACAGCTTCAAAAGGTGTCAAAAATGAGATGAGTAAAAAACGGTCTGAAAAATGGGAGGAGCATGAAGTTGTGTTGAAAATAATGAAGAGCCTGAAAAGGTGTGAAAAATATGAGGAGCATGATACGGTCTGAAAAATAGGAGGAGCATGAAGTGGTTGTGAAAAAACATGAAGAGCCGGAAAACGTGTGCAAAATATGACGAGCTTCAAAAGGTGTGAAATACATGAGAAGCTTGAAAAGGTCTGAAAAATTGGAGGAGCATGAAGCGATGTTGAAAAACATGAAGAGCCTTAAAATGTGTGAAAAATATGAAGAGCTTCAAAAAGTGTGAAAAATATGAGGATCATGAAACGGTCTGAAAAATAGGAGGAGCATGAAGCGGGGTTGAAAAACATGAAGAGCCTGAAAAGGTGTGACAAATATGAAGAGCTTCAAAAGGTGTGAAATACATGAGGAGCATGAAACGATCTGAAAAATAGGAGGAGCATGAAGCGGTGTTCAAAAACATGCAGAGTCTGAAAAGGTGTGAAATATATGAACAGCTTCAAAAGGTGTGAAAAATATGAGGAGCATGAAACGGTCTGAAAAATAGGAGGAGCATGAACCAGTGTTCAAAAACATGAAGAGCCTGAAAAGGTGTGAAATATATGAACAGCTTCAAAAGGTGTGAAAAATATGAGGAGCATGATACGGTCTGAAAAATAGGAGGAGCATGAACCAGTGTTCAAAAACATGAGAGCCTGAAAAGGTGTGAAATATATGAACAGCTTCAAAAGGTGTGAAAAATATGAGGAGCATGAAACGGTCTGAAAAATAGGAGGAGCATGAAGCGGTGTTGAAAAACATGAGGAGCCTGAAAAGGTGTGACAAATATGAATAGCTTCAAAAGGTGTGAAATACATGAGGAGCATGAAACGGTCTCAAAAATAGGAGGAGCATGAAGCGGTGTTCAAAAACATGCAGAGTCTGAAAAGGGGTGAAAAATATGAAGAGCTTCAAAAGGTGTGAAAAATATGAAAAGCTTCAAAAGGTGTCAAAAATATGAGGAGCATGAAACGGTCTGAAAAATAGGAGGAGCATGAAGCGGTGTTCAAAAACATGAAGAGCCTGAAAAGGTGGGAAAAATATGAAGAGCTTCAAAAGGTGTCAAAAATATGAGGAGCATGAAACGGTCTGCAAAATAGGAGGAGCATGAAGTGGTGTTGAAAAACATGAAGAGCCTGAAAACGTGTGAAAAAAATGAAGAGCTTCAAAAGGTGTGAAAAATATGAAGAGCTTCAAAAGGTGTCAAAAATGAGATGAGTGTGAAACGGTCTGAAATGTGGGAGGAGCATGAAGTGGTGTGGAAAAACATGAAGAGCCTGAAAAGGTGTGAAAAATATGAAGAGCTTCAAAAGGTGTGAAATACATGAGGAGCATGAAACTCTCTGAAAAATAGAAGGAGCATGAAGGGGTGTTCAAACATGAAGAGCCTGAAAAGGCGTGAAAAATATGAAGAGCTTCAAAAGGTGTCAAAAATATTAGGAGCATGAAACGGTCTGAAAAATAGGAGGAGCACGAAGCGGTGTTCAAAAACATGAAGAGCCTGAAAAAGTGTGAAAATATGAAGAGCTTCAAAAGGTGTCAAAAATAAGAGAAGCATGAAACGGTCTGAAAAATATGAGGAGCATGAAGCGGTGTTGAAAAACATGCAGAGCCTGAGAACTTGTGAAAAACATGAAGAGCTTCAAAAGGTGTCAAAAATATGAGGAGAATGAAACGGTCTGAAAAATAGGAGGATCATGAAGCGGTGTTGAAAAACATGAAGAGTCTGAAAAGGTGTGAAAGATATGTAGAGTTTCTAAAGATGTCAAAAATATGAGGAACATGAAACGGTCTGAAAAATAGGAGGAGCATGAAGTGATGTTGAAAAACATGAAGAGCCTGAAAAAGTGTGAAAAATTTGAAGAGCTTCAAAAGGTGAGAAATACATGAGGAGCATGAAACTCTCTGAAAAATAGGAGAAGCATGAACCGGTGTTGAAAAACATGAAGAGCATGAAAAGGTGTGAAAAATATGAGAGCTTCAAAAGGTGTCAATAATAAGAGGTGCATGAAACAGTCTGAAAAATAGGAGAAGCATGAATCTGTCTGAAAAATAGGAGAAGCATGAAGCGGTGTTGAAAAAAATGAAGAGCCTGAAAAGGTGTGAAAAATATGAAAAGCTTCAAAAGGTGTCAAAAATATGAGGAGCATGAAACGGTCTGAAAAATAGGTGGAGCAAAAGCGGTGTTGAAAAATATGAAGAGCCTGGAAAGGTGTGCAAAATATGAAGAGCTTCAAAAGGTGTGAAATATATGAAGAGCTTCCAAAGGTGTCAAAAATGAGATGAGCATGAAACGGTCTGAAAAATAGGAGGAGCATGAAGGGGTGTGGAAAAACATGAAGAGCCTGAAAAGGTTTGAAAAATATGAAGAGCTTCAAAAGGTGTGAAAAATTTGAAGAGCTTCAAAAGGTGTCAAAATGAGATGAGCATGAAACGGTCTGAAAAATAGGAGGAGCATGAAGTGGTGTTGAAAAAAATGAAGAGCCTGAAAAGG
This sequence comes from Dama dama, assembly GCF_033118175.1. Lineage (NCBI taxonomy): Eukaryota > Metazoa > Chordata > Mammalia > Artiodactyla > Cervidae > Dama > Dama dama. The sequence goes on along the minus strand of NC_083706.1, from coordinate 8,820,607 downwards.
TGTGAAATATATAAAGAGCTTCAAAAGGTGTCAAAAATATGAGGAGAATGAAACGGTCTGCAAATTAGGAGAAACCTGAAATCGTGTTCAAAAACATGAAGAGCCTGAAAAGGTGTGAAAAACATGAAGAGCCTGAAAAGGTGTGAAAAATATGAAGAGCTTCAAAAGGTGTAAAAAATGAGATGAGCATGAAACCGTCTGAAAAATAGGAGGAGCATGAAGTGGTGTTGAACAAAATGAAGAGCCTGAAAAGGTGTGAAACATATGAAGAGCTTCAAAAGGTGTCAAAATTATGAGGAACATGAAACGGCCTGAAAAATTGGAGGAGCATGAAGCGGTGTTCAAAAACATGAAGAGCCTGAAAAGGTGTGAGAAATATGAAGAGCTTCAAAAGGTGTCAGAAATATGAGGAGCATGAAACGGTCTGAAAAATAGGAGGAGCAAGAAGCCGTGTTCAAAAACATGAAGAGCCTGAAAAGGTCTGAAAAATATGAAGAGCTTGAAAAGGTGTGAAATATATGAAGAGCTTCAAAAGGTGTCAAAAATGAGATGAGCATGAAACGGTGTGAAAAATAGGAGGAGCATGAAGCGGTTTTGAAAAAAATGAAGAGGCTGAAAAGGTGTGAAATATATGAAGAGCTTCAACAGGTGTCAAAAATATGAAGAGCAGGAAATTGTCTGAAAAATAGGAGGAGCATGAAGCGGAGTTCAAAAATATGAAGAGCCTGAAAAGGTGTGAAAAATATGAAGAGCTTCAAAAGGTGTCAAAAATATGAGGTGCATGAAACGGTCTGAAAAAGACGAGGAGCATGAAGCCGTGTTCAAAAACATGAAGAGCCTTTAAAGGTGTGAAAAATATGAAGAGCTTCAAAAGGTGTCAAAAATGAGATGAGGATGAAACGATCTGAAAAATAGGAGGAGCATGAAGTGGTGTTGAAAAAAATGAAGAGCCTGAAAAGGTGTGAAAAATATGAAGAGCTTCAAAAGGTGTGAAATATATGAGGAGCATGAAACGGTCTGAAAAATAGGAGGAGTATGCAGCGGTTAAAAAACATGAAGAGCCTGAAAAGGTGTGAAAAATATGAAGAGCTCCAAAAGTTTTCAAAAATATGTGGAGCGTGAAACGGTCTCAAAAATAGGAGGAGCGGGAAGCGGTGATGAAAAACATGAAGAGCCTGAAAACGTGTGATAAAACATGAAGAGCTTCAAAGGTGTCAGAAATATGAGGAGCATGAAACGCTCGCAAAAATAGGAGGAGCATGAAGCGGTGTTGAAAAACATGAAGAGCCTGAAATGGTGTGAAAAATATGAGAGCTTCAAAAGGTGTCAATAATAAGAGGTGCATGAAACAGTCTGAAAAATTGGACGAGCATGAAACTGTCTGAAAAATAGGAGAAGCATGAAGCGGTGTTGAAAAACATGAAGAGCCTGAAAGGGTGTGAAAAATATGAGAGCTTCAAAAGGTATCAATAATAAGAGGTGCATGAAACAGTCTGAAAATTAGGAGGAGCATGAAACTGTATGAAAAATAGGAGAAGCATGAAGCGGTGTTGAAAAATATGAAGAGCCTGAAAAGGTGTGAAAAATATGAAGAGCTTCAAAAGGTGTGAAATACATGAGTAGTTTGAAACGGGCTGAAAAATAGGAGAAGCATGAAGTGGTGTGGAAAAATATGAAGAGCGTGAAAAGGTGTGGAAAATATGAAGAGCTTCAAAAGGTGTGAAATACATGAGGAGCATGAAACTCTCTGAAAAATAGAAGGAGCATGAAGCGGTGTTCAAACATGAAGAGCCTGAAAAGGTGTGAAAAATATGAAGAGCTTCAAACGGTGTCAAAAATATGAGGAGCATGAAACGGTCTGAAAAATAGGAGGAGCAAGAAGCCGTGTTCAAAAACATGAAGAGCCTGAAAAGGTCTGAAAAATATGAAGAGCTTGAAAAGGTGTGAAATATATGAAGAGCTTCAAAAGGTGTCAAAAATGAGATGAGCATGAAACGGTGTGAAAAATAGGAGGAGCATGAAGCGGTTTTGAAAAAAATGAAGAGGCTGAAAAGGTGTGAAATATATGAAGAACTTCAACAGGTGTCAAAAATATGAAGAGCAGGAAATTGTCTGAAAAATAGGAGGAGCATGAAGCGGAGTTCAAAAATATGAAGAGCCTGAAAAGGTGTGAAAAATATGAAGAGATTCAAAAGGTGTCAAAAATATGAGGTGCATGAAACGGTCTGAAAAAGACGAGGAGCATGAAGCCGTGTTCAAAAACATGAAGAGCCTTTAAAGGTGTGAAAAATATGAAGAGCTTCAAAAGGTGTCAAAAATGAGATGAGGATGAAACGATCTGAAAAATAGGAGGAGCATGAAGTGGTGTTGAAAAAAATGAAGAGCCTGAAAAGGTGTGAAAAATATGAAGAGCTTCAAAAGGTGTGAAATATATGAGGAGCATGAAACGGTCTGAAAAATAGGAGGAGTATGCAGCAGTTAAAAAACATGAAGAGCCTGAAAAGGTGTGAAAAATATGAAGAGCTCCAAAAGTTTTCAAAAATATGTGGAGCGTGAAACGGTCTCAAAAATAGGAGGAGCGGGAAGCGGTGATGAAAAACATGAAGAGCCTGAAAACGTGTGATAAAACATGAAGAGCTTCAAAGGTGTCAGAAATATGAGGAGCATGAAACGCTCGCAAAAATAGGAGGAGCATGAAGCGGTGTTGAAAAACATGAAGAGCCTGAAATGGTGTGAAAAATATGAGAGCTTCAAAAGGTGTCAATAATAAGAGGTGCATGAAACAGTCTGAAAATTAGGAGGAGCATGAAACTGTATGAAAAATAGGAGAAGCATGAAGCGGTGTTGAAAAACATGAAGAGCCTGAAAGGGTGTGAAAAATATGAGAGCTTCAAAAGGTATCAATAATAAGAGGTGCATGAAACAGTCTGAAAATTAGGAGGAGCATGAAACTGTATGAAAAATAGGAGAAGCATGAAGCGGTGTTGAAAAATATGAAGAGCCTGAAAAGGTGTGAAAATATGAAAAGCTTCAAAAGGTGTCAAAAATATGAGGAGCATGAAACGGTCTGAAAAATAGGAGGAGCATGAAACGGTGATAAAAAACATGAAGAGCCTGAAAAGATGTGAAAAATATGAAAAGCTTCAAAAGGTGTGAAATACATGAGGAGCATGGAACGGGCTGAAAAATATGAGAAGCATGAAGGGGTGTGGAAAAACATGAAGAGCCTGAAAAGGTTTGAAAAATATGAAGAGCTTCAAAAGGTGTGAAATACATGAGGAGCATGAAACTCTCTGAAAAATAGAAATAGCATGAAGCGGTGTTGAAAAACATGAAGAGCCTGAAAACGTGTGAAAATATGAAGAGCTTCAAAAATATGAAAAATATGAAGAGCTTCAAAAGGTGTGAAAAATTTGAAGAGCTTCAAAAGGTGTCAAAATGAGATGAGCATGAAACGGTCTGAAAAAAAGGAGGAGCATGAAGCGGTGTTGAAAATCATAAAGAGCCTGAAAAGTTGTGAAAAATATGAAGAGCTTCAAAAGACGTGAAAAATTTGAAGAGCTTCAAAAGGTGTGAAATACATGAGGAGCATGAAACTCTCTGAAAAATAGAAATAGCATGAAGCGGTGTTGAAAAACATGAAGAGCCTGAAAACGTGTGAAAAATATGAAGAGCATCAAAAGGTGTGAAAAATATGAAGAGCTTCAAAAGGTGTCAAAAATGAGATGAGCATGAAACCGTCTGAAAAATAGGAGGAGCATGAAGTGGTGTTGAAAAAAATGAAGAGCCTGAAAAGTTGTGAAACATATGAAGAGCTTCAAAAGGTGTCAAAATTATGAGGAGCATGAAACGGCCTGAAAAATTGGAGGAGCATGAAGCGGTGTTCAAAAATATGAAGAGCCTGAAAAGGTGTGAAAAATATGAAGAGTTTCAAAAGGTGTCAAAAATATGAGGAGCATGAAAGGGTCTGAAAAATAGGAGGAGCATGAAACGGTGTTCAAAAACATGAAGAGCGTGAAAAGGTGTGAAAAAAAGGAAGAGCTTCAAAATGTGTGAAAAATATGAGGAGCATGAAACGGTCTGAAAAATAGGAGGAGCATGAAGTGGATTTGAAAAAAATGAAGAGCCTGAAAAGGTGTGAAAAATATGAAGAGCTTCAAAAGGTGTGAAATATATGAGGAGCATGAAACGGTCTGAAAAATAGGAGGAGTATGCAGCGGTTAAAAAACATGAAGAGCCTGAAAAGGTGTGAAAAATATGAAGAGCTCCAAAAGTTGTCAAAAATATGTGGAGCGTGAAACGGTCTCAAAAATAGGAGGAGCGTGAAGCGGTGATGAAAAACATGAAAAGCCTGAAAAAGTGTGATAAAATATGAAGAGCTTCAAAGGTGTCAAATATATGAGGAGCAAGAAACGGTCGCAAAAATAGGAGGAGCATGAAGCGGTGTTGAAAAACATGAAGAGCCTGAAAAGGTGTGAAAAGTATGAGAGCTTCAAAAGGTGTCAATAATAAGAGGTGCATGAAACAGTCTGAAAAATAGGAGGAGCACGAAAGTGTCTGAAAAATAGGAGAAGCGTGAAGCGGTGTTGAAAAACATGAAGAGCATGAAAAGTTGTGAAAAATATGAAGAGCTTCAAAAGACGTGAAAAATTTGAAGAGCTTCAAAAGGTGTCAAAATGAGATGAGCATGAAACGGTCTGAAAAATAGGAGGAGCATGAAGTGGTGTTGAAAAAAATGAAGAGCCTGTAAAGGTGTGAAATATATAAAGAGCTTCAAAAGGTGTCAAAAATATGAGGAGAATGAAACGGTCTGCAAATTAGGAGAAGCCTGAAATGGTGTTCAAAAACATGAAGAGCCTGAAAAGGTGTGAAAAACATGAAGAGCCTGAAAAGGTGTGAAAAATATGAAGAGCTTCAAAAGGTGTGAAATACATGAGGAGCATGAAACGGGCTGAAAAATAGGAGAAGCATGAAGGGGTGTGGAAAAACATGAAGAGCCTGAAAAGTTTTGAAAAATATGAAGAGCTTCTAAAGGTGTGAAATACATGAGGAGCATGAAACTCTCTGAAAAATAGAAATAGCATGAAGCGGTGTTGGAAATCATGAAGAGCCTGAAAACGTGTGAAAAATATGAAGAGCTTCAAAAGGTGTGAAAAATATGAAGAGCTTCAAAAGGTGTAAAAAATGAGATGAGCATGAAACCGTCTGAAAAATAGGAGGAGCATGAAATGGTGATCAAAACGTGAAGAGCCTGAAAAGGTGTGAAAAATATGAAGAGCTTCAAAAGGTGTGAAATACATGAGGAGCATGAAACGGGCTGAAAAATAGGAGAAGCATGAAGTGGTGTGGAAAAACATGAAGAGCCTGAAAAGGTGTGAAAAATATGAAGAGCTTCAAAAGGTGTGAAATACATGAGGAGCATGAAACTCTCTGAAAAATAGAAGGAGCATGAAGCGGTGTTCAAACATGAAGAGCCTGAAAAGGCGTGAAAAATATGAAGAGCTTCAAAAGGTGTCAAAAATATTAGGAGCATGAAACGGTCTGAAAAATAGGAGGAGCACGAAGCGGTGTTCAAAAACATGAAGAGCCTGAAAAGGTGTGAAAATATGAAGAGCTTCAAAAGGTGTAAAAATATGAGAAGCATGAAACGGTCTGAAAAATAGGAGGAGCATTAAGCGGTGTTCAAAAACATGAAGAGCGTGAAAAGGTGTGAAAAAAAGGAAGAGCTTCAAAAGGTGTCAAAAATATGAGAAGCATGAAACGGTCTGAAAAATATGAGGAGCATGAAGCGGTGTTGAAAAACATGCAGAGCCTGAGAACTTGTGAAAAATATGAAGAGCTTCAAAAGGTGTCAAAAATATGAGGAGAATGAAACGGTCTGAAAAATAGGAGGAACATGAAGCGGTGTTGAAAAACATGAAGAGTTTGAAAAGGTGTGAAAGATATGTAGAGTTTCTAAAGATGTCAAAAATATGAGGAGCATGAAACGGTCTGAAAAATAGGAGGAGCATGAAGTGGTGTTGAAAAACATGAAGAGCCTGAAAAGGTGTGAAAAATTTGAAGAGCTTCAAAAGGTGAGAAATACATGAGGAGCATGAAACTCTCTGAAAAATAGGAAAGCAGAACCGGTGTTGAAAAACATGAAGAGCCTGAAAAGGTGTGAAAAATATGAGAGCTTCAAAAGGTGTCAATAATAAGAGGTGCATGAAACAGTCTGAAAAATAGGAGGAGCATGAATCTGTCTGAAAAATAGGAGAAGCATGAAGCGGTGTTGAAAAAAATGAAGAGCCTGAAAAGGTGTGAAAAATATGAAAAGCTTCAAAAGGTGTCAAAAATATGAGGAGCATGAAACGGTCTGAAAAATAGGTGGAGCATGAAGCGGTGTTGAATAATATGAAGAGCCTGGAAAGGTGTGCAAAATATGAAGAGCTTCAAAAGGTGTGAAATATATGAAGAGCTTCAAAAGGTGTCAAAAATGAGATGAGCATGAAACGGTCTGAAAAATAGGAGGAGCATGAAACGATGATCAAAACCATGAAGAGCCTGAAAAGGTGTGAAAAATATGAAGAGCTTCAAAAGGTGTGAAATACATGAGGAGCATGAAACGGGCTGAAAAAAAGGAGAAGCATGAAGGGGTGTGGCAAAACATGAAGAGCCTGAAAAGGTTTGAAAAATATGAAGAGCTTCAAAAGGTGTGAAATACATGAGGAGCATGAAACTCTCTGAAAAATAGAAATAGCATGAAGCGGTGTTGAAAAACATGAAGAGCCTGAAAACGTGTGAAAATATGAAGAGCTTCAAAAATATGAAAAATATGAAGAGCTTCAAAAGGTGTGAAAAATTTGAAGAGCTTCAAAAGGTGTCAAAATGAGATGAGCATGAAACGGTCTGAAAAATAGGAGGAGCATGAAGCGGTTTTGAAAATCATAAAGAGCCTGAAAAGTTGTGAAAAATATGAAGAGCATCAAAAGACGTGAAAAATTTGAAGAGCTTCAAAAGGTGTCAAAATGAGATGAGCATGAAACGGTCTGAAAAATAGGAGGAGCATGAAGTGGTGTTGAAAAAAATGAAGAGCCTGAAAAGGTGTGAAATATATAAAGAGCTTCAAAAGGTGTCAAATATATGAGGAGAATGAAACGGTCTGCAAATTAGGAGAAGCCTGAAATGGTGTTCAAAAACATGAAGAGACTGAAAAGGTGTGAAAAACATGAAGAACATGAAAAGGTGTGAAAAATATGAAGAGCTTCAAAAGGTGTAAAAAATGAGATGAGCATGAAACCGTCTGAATAATAGGAGGAGCATGAAGTGGTGTTGAAAAAAATGAAGAGCCTGAAAAGGTGTGAAACATATGAAGAGCTTCAAAAGGTGTCAAAATTATGAGGAACATGAAACGGCCTGAAAAATTGGAGGAGCATGAAGCGGTGTTCAAAAATATGAAGAGCCTGAAAAGGTGTGAAAAATATGAAGAGCTTCAAAAGGTGTGAAATACATGAGTAGTTTGAAACGGGCTGAAAAATAGGAGAAGTATGAAGTGGTGTGGAAAAATATGAAGAGCGTGAAAAGGTGTGGAAAATATGAAGAGCTTCAAATGGTGTGAAATACATGAGGAGCATGAAACTCTCTGAAAAATAGAAGGAGCATGAAGTGGTGTTCAAACATGAAGAGCCTGAAAAGGTGTGAAAAATATGAAGAGCTTCAAACGGTGTCAAAAATATGAGGAGCATGAAACGGTCTGAAAAATAGGAGGAGCAAGAAGCCGTGTTCAAAAACATGAAGAGCCTGAAAAGGTCTGAAAAATATGAAGAGCTTCAAAAGGTGTGAAATATATGAAGAGCTTCAAAAGGTGTCGAAAATAACATGAGCATGAAACGGTCTGAAAAACAGGAGGAGCAAGAAGTGGTGTTGAAAAACATGAAGAGCCTGAAAAAGTGTGAAAAATATAAAGAGCTTCAGAAGGTGTGAAAAATATTAAGAGCTTCAACAGGTGTCAAAAATTAGATGAGCATGAAACGGTCTGAAAAATTGGAGGAGCAAGAAGTAGTGTTGAAAAAAATGAAGAGCCTGAAAAGGTGTGAAAAATATGAAAAGCTTCAAAAAGTGTCAAAAATATGAGGAGCATGAAACGGTCTGAAAAGTAGGTGGAGCATGAAGCGGTGTTGAAAAATATGAAGAGCCTGGAAAGGTGTGCAAAATATGAAGAGCTTCAAAGGGTGTGAAATATATGAAGAGCTTCAAAAGGTGTCGAAAATGACATGAGCATGAAACGGTCTGAAAAATAGGAGGAGCATGAAACGGTGATAAAAAACATGAAGAGCCTGAAAAGGTGTGAAAAATATGAAGAGCTTCAAAAAGTGTGAAATACATGAGGAGCATGAAACGGGCTGAAAAATAGGAGAAGCATGAAGGGGTGTGGAAAAACATGAAGAGCCTGAAAAGTTGTGAAACATATGAAGAGCTTCAAAAGGTGTCAAAATTATGAGGAGCATGAAACGGCCTGAAAAATTGGAGGAGCATGAAGCGGTGTTCAAAAATATGAAGAGCCTGAAAAGGTGTGAAAAATATGAAGAGCTTCAAAAGGTGTCACAATTATGAGGAGCATGAAACGGCCTGAAAAATTGGAGGAGCATGAAGCGGTGTTCAAAAATATGAAGAGCCTGAAAATGTGTGAAAAATATGAAGAGCTTCAAAAGGTGTCAAAAATATGAGGAGCATGAAAGGGTCTGAAAAATAGGAGGAGCATGAAACGGTGATCAAAAACATGAAGAGCCGGAAAAGGTGTGAAAAATATGAAGAGCTTCAAAAGGTGTGAAATACATGAGGAGTTTGAAACGGGCTGAAAAATATGAGAAGCATGAAGTTATGTGGAAAAATATGAAGAGCCTGAAAAGGTGTGGAAAATATGAAGAGCTTCAAAAGGTGTGAAATACATGAGGAGCATGAAACTCTCTGAAAAATAGAAGGAGCATGAAGCGGTGTTCAAACATGAAGAGCCTGAAAAGGTGTGAAAAATATGAAGAGCTTCAAACGGTGTCAAAAATATGAGGAGCATGAAACGGTCTGAAAAATAGGAGGAGCAAGAAGCTGTGTTCAAAAACATGAAGAGCCTGAAAATGTCTGAAAAATATGAAGAGCTTGAAAAAGTGTGAAATATATGAAGAGCTTCAAAAGGTGTCAAAAATGAGATGAGCATGAAACGGTGTGAAAAATAGGAGGAGAATGAAGCGGTTTTGAAAAAAATGAAGAGGCTGAAAAGGTGTGAAATATATGAAGAGCTTCAAGAGGTGTCAAAAATATGAAGAGCAGGAAATGGTCTGAAAAATAGGAGGATCATGAAGTGGTGTTCAAAAACATGAAGAGCCTGAAAAGGTGTGAAAAATATGAAGAGCTTCAAAAGGTGTGAAAAATATGAGGAGCATGAAACGGTCTGAAAAATAGAAGCGGCATGAAATGGTGTTCAAAAACATGAAGAGCTTGAAAAGTTGTGAAAAATATGAAGAGCTTCAAAAGGTGTGAAATACATGAGGAGCATGAAACAGGCCGAAAAATAGGTGAAGCATGAAGTGGTGTTGAAAAACATGAAGAGCCTGAAAAGGAGTGAAAAATATGAAGAGCTTCAAAAGGTGTCAAACATATGAAGAACATGAAACGGTCTGAAAAATAGGAGGATCATGAAGCAGTGTTCAAAAACATGAAGAGCCTGAAAATGTGTGAAAAATATGAAGAGCTTCAAAATGTGTCAAATATATGAGGAGCATGAAACGGCCTGAAAAATAGGAGGAGCATGAAACGGTGATTAAAAACATGAAGAGCCTGAAAAGGTCTGAAAAATATGAAGAGCTTCAAAAGGTGTGAAATACATGAGGAGCATGAAACAGGCTGAAAAATAGGTGAAGCATGAAGTGGTGTGGAAAAACATGAAGAGCCTAAAATGTTGTGAGAAATATGAAGAGCTTCAAAAGTTGTGAAATACATGAGGAGCAAGAAACTCTCTGAAAAATAGGAGGAGCATGAAGCGATGTCAAAAACATGAAGAGCCTAAAAAGTTGTGAGAAATATGAAGAGCTTCAAAAGGTGTCAAGAATGAGATGAGCATGAAACGGTCTGAAAAATAGGGGGAGCAAGAAGCGGTGTTGAAAAACATGAAGAGCCTAAAAAGTTGTGAAAAATATGAAAAGCTTCAAAAGGGGTCAAAAATGAGATGAGCATGAAACGGTCCGAAAAATAGGATGATCATGTAACGGTGTTGAAAAACATGAAGAGCCAGAAAAGGTTGAAAAATATGAAAAGCTTCAAAAGGGGTCAAAAATGAGATGAGCATGAAACGGACTGAAAAATAGGAGGATCTTGAAACGATGTTGAAAAACATGAAGAGCCTGAAAAGGTCTGCAAAATATTAGGAGCTTCAAAAGGTGTGAAAAATATGAGGAGCATGAATCGGTCTGAAAAATAGGAGTAGCATGTAGGTGTGTTCAAAAACATGAAGAGCCTGAAAACGTGTGAAAAATATTAAGAGCTTCAAAAGGTGTCAAAAATATGAGGAGGATGAAACGGTCTGAAAAATAGGAGGAGCATGAAGCGTTGTTGAAAAACGTGAAGAGCCTGAAAACGTGTGAAAAATATTAAGAGCTTCAAAAGGTGTGAAAAATATTACGAGCATGAATCGGTCTGAAAAATAGGAGGAGCATGAAGTGTTGTTGAAAAAAGTGAAGAGCCTGAAAATGTGTGAAAAATATTAAGAGCTTCAAAAGGTGTGAAATATATGAAGAACTTCAAAAGGTATCAAAAATCGAAGAGCAGGAAATGGTCTAAAAAATAGGAGGAGCATGAAGTGCTGTTAAAAACATGAAGAGCCTGAAAAGGTGTGAAATATAGGAAGAGCTTCAAAAGGTGTCAAAAGTATGAGGAGAATGAAACGGTCTAAAAATAGGAGGAGAATGAAGTGGTGTTGAAAAACATGAAGAGCTTGAAAAGTGTGAAAAATATGAAGAGCTTCTAAAGGTGTCAAAAATATGAGGAGCATGAAAAGGTCTGAAAAATAGGAGAAGCATGAAGTGGTGTTGAAAAAAAAAAGAGCTTGAAAAGTGTGAAAAATATGAAGAGCATCAAAAGGTGTCAAAAATATGAGGAGCATGAAACGGTCTGAAAAATAGGAGGAGCATGAAGCGGTGTTGAAAAATATGAAGAGCCTGAAAACGTGTGAAAAAATATGAAGAGCTTCAAAAGGTATGAAAAATATGAAGAGCTTCAAAAGGTGTCAAAAATTTGAGGAGCAAGAGACCGTCTGAAAAACAGGAGGAGCATGAGGCGGTGTTGAAAAACATGAAGAGCATGAAAAGATGCCCAAAACATGAAGAGCTTCAAATGGTGTTAAAAATATGAGGAGCATAAAACGTTCTGAAGTATAGGAGGAGCATGAAGCGGTGTTGAAAAACATGAAGAGCATGAAAAGGTGCCAAAAATATGAAGAGCTTCAAAAGGTATCAAAAATGGGAGCAGCATGAAACGGTCGGAAACATAGGAGGAGCATGAAGCGATGTTGAAAAACATGAAGAGCCTGAAAAGGTGTGAAATACTTGAAGAGCTTCAAAAGGTGTCAAAAATAGGAGGAGTCTGAAACGGTCTGAAATCTAGGAGGAGCATGAAGTGGTACTGAAAAACATGAAGAGCCTGTAAAGATGTGAAAAATATGAAGAGCTTCAAAAGGTGTCAAAAATGTGAGGAGCATGAAACGGTCAGAAAAATAGGAGGAGCATGAAGCGGTGTCAAAAATACGAAGAGCCTCAAAAGTTGTGAAAAATATGAAGAGCTTCAAAAAGTGTCAAAAATACGAGGATCATGAAACGGTCTGAAAAATAGGAGAAGCATGAAGTGTTGTTGAAAAACATGAACAGCCTGAAAAGGTGTGAAATATATGAAGAGCTTCAAAAGGTGTCAAAAATATGAGGAGCATGAAACGGTGTGAAAATAGGAGGAGGATGAAACGGTCTGAAAAATAATAGGAGCATGAATCGATGTTGAAAACATGAAGAGCATGAAGAGGTGTGAAAAATATGAAGAGCTTCAAAAGGTGTCAAAAATATTAGCAGCAAGAAACGGTCTGAAAAATAGGAGGAGCATGAAGCGGTGTTGAAAAACATGAAGAGCCTGAAAATGTGTGAAAAATATGAATGGCTTTAAAAGGTGTCAAAAATATGAGGCGCCTGTAACTGTCTGAAAAATAGGAGGAGCATGAAGCGGTGTTGAAAAACATGAAGAGCTTGAAATGGGGTGAAATATATGAAGAGCTTCAAAAGGTGTCAAAAATAGGAGGAGTATGAAACGGTCTGAAATCTAGGAGGAGCATGAAGTGTTATTGAAAAACATGAAGATCATGAAAAGGTGTGAAATATGAAGAGCTTCAAAATGTGTCAAAAATGTGAGGAGCATGAAACGGTCTGAAAAATAGGAGGAGCATGAAGCCATGTTCAAAAACATGAAGAGCCTGAAAAGGTGTGAAAAATATGAAGAGCTTCAAAAGGTGTCAAATTATGAGGAGAATGAAACGGTGTGAAAAATAGGAGGAGCATGAAACGGGTTAAAAAATAGGAGGAGCATGAAGCGGAGTCCACAAAAATGAAGAGCCTGAAAAGGTGGAAAGTATATGAAGAGCTTCAAAAGCTGTCAAAAATTTGAGGAGCATGAAACGGTATGAAAAATAGGAGGAGTGTGAAGCGGTGTTCAAAAACATGAAGAGTTTAAAAGGTGTGAAAAATATGAAGAGCTTCAAAAGTTGTGAAAAATATGAAAAGCATAAAACGGTCTGAAAAATAGAAGGAGCATGAAACGGTCTGAAAAATAGGAGGAGCATGAAGCGGTGTTGAAAAACATGAAGAGTCTGAAAAGTTGTGAAAAATATGAAGAGCTTCAAAAGGTGTCAAAAATTTGAGGAGCATGAAAAGTTCTGAAGAATAGGAAGAGCATGATGCAGTGTTGAAAAACATGAAGAGCCTGAAAAGGTGTGAAAAATATGAAGCACTTCAAAAGATGTCAAAATTATGAGGAGCATGAAACAGTTGAAAAATAGGAGGAGCATGAAGCAGTGTTCAAAAACATGAAGAACCGGAAAAGGTGTGAAAAATATGAAGAGCTTCAAAAGGTGTGAAAATTATGAGGAGCATGAAACGGTCTGAAAAATAGGAGGAGCATGAAGGGGTGTTCAAAAACATGAAGAGCCTGAAAAAGTGTGAAATATATGAAGAGCTTCAAAAGGTGTCAAAAATATGAGGAGCATGAAACGGTCTGAAAAATAGGAGGAGCATGAAACGGTCTGAAAAATGGGAGGAGCATGAAGCGGTGTTGAAAAACATGAAGTTCCTGAAAAGCTGTGAAAATAAGACAAGCTTCAAAAGGTGTGAAAAATATAAGGAGCATGAAACGGTCTGAAAAATAGGAGGTGCATGAAGCGGTGTCGAAAAACATGAAGAGCCTGAGAACGTGTGAAAAATATGAAGAGCTTCTAAAGGTGTGAAAAATATGAAGAGCTTCAAAAGCTGTCAAAAATGAGATGAGCATGAAACGGTCTGAAAAATAGGAGGAGCATGAAGTGGTGTTGAAAAACATGATGAGCCTGAAAAAGTGTGAAATATATGAAGAGCTTCAAAAGGTGTCAAAAATATGAAGAGCATGAAACGGTCTGAAAAATAGGAGGAGCATGAAGCGGTGTTGAAAAACATGAAGAGTCTGAAAAAGTGTGAAAAATATGAAGAGCTTCTAAAGGTGTCAAAAATATGAGGAGCATGAAACGGTCTGAAAAATAGGAGAAGCATGAAGTGGTGTTGAAAAACATGAAGATCCTGAAAAGGTGTGAAAAATATGAAGAGCTTCAAAAGTGTGAAATACATGACGAGCATGAAATGGCCTGAAAAATACGAGGAACATGAAACGGTGTTCAAAAACATGAAGAGCCTGAAAAGGTGTGGACAATATGAAGAGCTTCAAAAGGTGTCAAAAATATGAGGAGCATGAAAACGTATGAAAAATAGGAGGAGCATGAAGTGGTGTTGAAAAACATTAAGAGCCTGAAAGGGTGTGAAAAATATGAAGAGCTTCAAAAGGTGTCAAAAATATGAGAAGCATGAAACTGTCTGAATAATAGGAGGAGCATGAAGCGGTGTTCAAAAACATGAAGAGTCTGAAAAGGTGTGAAAAATATGAACAGCTTCAAAAGGTGTCAAAAATATGAGGAGCATGAAACGGTCTGAAAAATGGGAGGAGCATGAAATGGTGATCAAAAACATGAAGAGCCTGAAAAGGTGTGAAAAATGTGAAGAGCTTCAAAAGGTGTGAAAGACATGAGGAGCATGAAACGGACTGAAAAATAGGAGAAGAGTGAAGTGGTGTTGAAAAACATGAAGAGCCTGAAAAAGTGTGAAAAATATGAAAAGCTTCAAAAGGTGTGAAATACATGAGGAGCATGAAACTCTCTGAAAAATAGAAGGAGCATGAAGTGGTGTTCAAAAACATGAAGAGCCTGAAAAGTTGTGAAAATATGAAGAGCTTCAAAAATATGAAAAATATGAAGAGCTTCAAAGGGTGAGAAAAATATGAAGAGCTTCAAAAGGTGTCCAAAATATGAGGAGCATGAAACGTTCTGAAAAATAGGAGGAGCATGAAGCGGTGTTGAAATACATGAAGAGCCTGAAAATGTGTGAAAAACATGAAGAGCTTAAAAAGGTGTCAAAAATATGAGGAGCCTGAAATGGTCTGAAAAAGAAGAGGAGCATGAAGCGGTGTTGAAAAACATGAAGAGCCTGAAAAGGTGTGAAAAATATGAAGAGCTTCTAAAGGTGTCAAAAATATGAGGAGCATGAAACGGTCTTAAAAATACGAGGAGCATGCAGTGGTGTTGAAAAACATGAAGAGCCTGAAAAGTTGTGAAAAATATGCATAGCTTCAAAAGGTGTCAAAAATTAGATGAGCATGAAACGGTCTGAAAAATTGGAGGAGCAAGAAGTACTGTTGAAAAAAATGAAGAGCCTGAAAAGGTGTGAAAAATATGAAAAGCTTCAAAAGGTGTCAAAAATATGAGGACCTTGAAACGGTCTGAAAAATAGGAGGAGCATGAAGCGGTGTTGAAAAATATGAAGAGCCGAAAAAGGTGTGAAAAATATGAAGAACTTCTAAAGGTGTCAAAAATATGAGGAGCATGTAACGGTCTGAAAAATAGGAGAAGCATAAAGCGGTGTTGAAAAACATGAAGAGCCTGAAAAGGTGTGAAAAATATGAAGAGCTTGAAAAGGTGTGAAATATATGAAGAGCTTCAAAAGGTGTCAAAATTGAGATGAGCATGAAATTGTCTGAAAAATAGGAGGAGCATGAAACGGTGATCAAAAACATGAAGAGCCTGAAAAGGTGTGAAAAATATGAAGAGCTTCAAAAGGTGTGAAATACATGAGGAGTTTGAAACGGGCTGAAATATAGGAGAAGCATGAAGTGGTGTGGAAAAATTTGAAGAGCCTGAAAAGGTGTGAAAAATTTGAAGAGCCTGAAAAGGTGTGAAAAATATGAAGAGCCTGAAAAGGTGTGAAAAATTTGAAGAGCCTGAAAAGGTGTGAAACATTTGAAGAGCCTGGAAAGGTGTGAAAAATTTGAAGAGCCTGAAAAGGTGTGAAAAATTTGAAGAGCCTGAAAAGGTGTGAAAAATATGAAGAGCTTCAAATCGTGTGAAATACAAGAGGAGCATGAAACTCTCTGAAAAATAGGAGGAGCATGAAGCGGTTTTCAAAAACATGAAGATCTTAAAAAGTTGTGAAAAATATGAAAAGCTTCAAGAGGTGTCAAAAATGAGATGAGCATGAAACGGTCTGAACAATAGGAGGATCATGAAACGGTGTTGAAAAACATGAAGAGCCTGAAAAGTTGTGAAAAATATAAAGAGCTTCAAAAGGTGTCAAAATATGAGGAGCATGAAACGGTGTGAAAAATAGGAGGAGCATGAAGATGTGTTCAAAAACATGAAGAGCCTGAAAAGGTGTGAAAAATATGAAGAGCTTCAAAAGGTGTGAAAAATATGAGGACCATGAAACGGTCTGAAAAATAGAAGCAGCATGAAACGGTGTTGAAAAACATGAAGAGCCTGAAAGGTGTGAAAAATATGAAGAGCTTCAAAACGTGTGAAATACATGAGGAGCATGAAACGGTCTGAAAATTAGGGGAAGCATGAAGTGGTGTGGAAAAAGATGAAGAGCCTGAAAAGTTGTGAAAAAAATGAAGAGCTTCAAAAGTTGTCAAAAATATGAAGAGCATGAAATGGTTTGAAAAATAGGAGGATCATGAAGCGGTGATCAAAACCCTGAAGATCCTGAAAAGGTGTGAAAAGTATGAACAGCTTCAAAAGGTGTCAAAAAAGAGATGAGCATGAAACGGTCTGAAAAATAGGAGGAGCATGAATCAGTGTTGAAAAACATGAAGAGCCTGAAAAGGTGTGAGAAATATGAAGAGCTTCAAAAATGTGAAAAATATGAAGAGCTTCAAAAGTTGTCAAAAATTAGATGAGCATGAAACGGTCTGAAAAATAGGAGGAGCATGAAGTGTTGTTGAAAAACATGAAGAGCCTGAAATGGTGTGAAATATATGAAGACCTTCAAAACGTGTGAAAAATATGAGGAGCTTCAAAAAGTGTCAAAATTATGAGGAGCATGAAACGGTCTGAAAAATAGGAGGAGCATGAAGCAGTGTTGAAAAATACGAGGAGCATGAAGAGGTGTTGAAAAAAATGAAGAGCCTGAAAAGGTGTGAAAAATATGAAGAGCTTCAAAAGTTGTCAAAAATTAGATGAGCATGAAACGGTCTGAAAAATAGGAGGTGCATTAAGTGGTGTTGAAAAACATGAAGAGCCTGAAATGGTGTGAAATATATGAACACCTTCAAAACGTGTGAAAAATATGAGGAGCTTCAAAAAGTGTCAAAATTATGAGGAGCATGAAACGGTCTGAAAAATAGGAGGAGCATGAATCAGTGTTGAAAAACATGAAGAGCCTGAAAAGGTGTGAGAAATATGAAGAGCTTCAAAAATGTGAAAAATATGAAGAGCTTCAAAAGTTGTCAAAAATTAGATGAGCATGAAACGGACTGAAAAATTGGAGGAGCATGAAGTGGTGTTGAAAAACATGAAGAGCCTGAAATGGTGTGAAATATATGAACACCTTCAAAACGTGTGAAAAATATGAGGAGCTTCAAAAAGTGTCAAAATTATGAGGAGCATGAAACGGTCTGAAAAATAGGAGGAGCATGAAGCGGTGTTGAAAAAAATGAAGAGCCTGAAAAGGTGTGAAAAATATGAAGAGCTTCTAAAGGTGTCAAAAATATGAGGAGCCTGAAACGGTCTAAAAAATAGGAGGGTCATGAAGCGATGTTGAAAAACATGCAGAGCCTGAAAATGTGTGAAAAATATGAAGATCTTCTAAAGGTGTCAAATATATGAGGACAATGAAACGGCCTGAAAAATTGGAGGAGCATGAAGTGGTGTTGAAAAACATGAAGAGCTTGAAAAGGTGTGAAAATTATAAAGAGCTTCAAAAGGTGTCAAAATTATGAGGAGCATGAAACGGTCTGAAAAATAGGAGGAGCATGAAGTGGTGTTGAAACACATGAAGATCCTGAAATGGTGTGAAATATATAAAGACCTTCAAAATGTGTGAAACATATGAGGAGCTTCAAAACGTGTCAAAAATATGAGGAGCATGAAACGGTCTGAAAAATAGGAGGAGCATGAAGCGGTGTTGAAAAACATGAAGAGCCTGAAAAAGTGTGAAAAATATGAAAAGCTTAAAAGGTGTGAAAAATATGAGGAGCCTGAAACGGTCTAAAAAATATGAGGGGCATGAAGCGATGTTGAAAAACATGCAGAGCCTGAAAATGTGTGAAAAATATGAAGATCTTCTAAAGGTGTCAAATATATGAGGACAATGAAACGGCCTGAAAAATTGGAGGAGCATGAAGTGGTGTTGAAAAACATGAAGAGCTTGAAAAGGTGTGAAAATTATAAAGAGCTTCAAAAGGTGTCAAAATTATGAGGAGCATGAAACGGTCTGAAAAATAGGAGGAGCATGAAGTGGTGTTGAAACACATGAAGATCCTGAAATGGTGTGAAATATATAAAGACCTTCAAAATGTGTGAAACATATGAGGAGCTTCAAAACGTGTCAAAAATATGAGGAGCATGAAATGGTCTGAAAATTGGAGGAGCATGAAGTGGTGTTCAAAAACATGAAGAGCCTGAAAAGGTGAGAAAAATACGAAGAGCTTCTAAAGGTGTGAAAAATATGAAGAGCTTCAAAAAGGATGAAAAATATGAGGAGCATGAAACTGTCAGAAAAATAGGAGGATCATGAAGCGGTGTTGAAAAACATGAAGAGCCTGAAAAGGTGAGAAAAATACGAAGAGCTTCTAAAGGTGTGAAAAATATGAGGAGCATGAAACGGTCTCAAAATAGGAAGAGCATGAAACGGTCTGAAAAATAGGAGGAGCATGAAGCGGTGATGAAAAAATAGAAGAGCATGAAATGGTTTGAAGAATATAAGGAGCTTCAAAAGGTATCAAAAATAGTAGTAGCATGAAACGGTGTTGAAAAACTTGAAGAGCCTGAAAATGTGTAAAATATGAACAGGTTAAAAGGTGTCAAAATATGAGGAGCATGAAACGGTCTGAAAAATAGGAGGAGCATGAAGCGGTGATGAAAAAAAAGAAGAGCATGAAATGGTTTGAAGAATATGAGGAGATTCAAAAGGTATCAAAAATAGGAGTAGCATGAAGCCGTGTTGAAAAACATGAAGAGCCTGAAAAGGTGTGAAAAATATGAAGAGCTTCAAAAGGTATCAAAAATAGGAGTAGCATGAAGAGGTGTTCAAAAATATGAAGAGCCTGAAAAGGTGTGAAAAATATGAAGAGCATGAAACGGTCTGAAAAATAGGTGGAGCATGAAGCGGTGTTCAGAAGCATGAAGAGCCTGAAAACTGTGAAAAATATGAAGAGCTTCAAAAAGTGTGAAAAATATGAAGAGTTTCAAAAGGTGTGAAAAATATGAGGAGCATGACACGGTCTGAAAAATAGGAGGAGCATGAAACAGTGTGTAAAAAATGAAGAGCATGAATAGGTGTGAAAATTATGAAGAGCTTTAAAAGGTTTGAAAAATATGACGAGCATGAAATTGTCTGAAAAATTGGAGGAGCATGAAGCGGTGTTGAAATACATGAAGAGCCTGTAAAGGTTTGAAAAATATGAAGAGCTTCAAAAGGTGTGAAAAATATGAAGAGCTTCAAAAGGTGTCAAAAATAAGAGGAGAAAGACACGGTCTGAAAAATAGGAGGAGCATGAAGCGGTGTTGAAATACATGAAGAGCCTGTAAAGGTTTGAAAAATATGAAGAGCTTCAAAAGGTGTGAAAAATATGAAGAGCTTCAAAATGTGTCAAAAATAGGAGGAGCATGACACGGTCTGAAAAATAGGAGGAGCATGAAGCGGTGTTCAAAAACATGCAGAGTCTGAAAAGGTGTGAAAAATATGAAGAGCTTCAAAAGGTTTGAAAAATATGAAGAGCTTCAAAAGGTGTCAAAAATGAGATGAGCATGAAACGGTCTGAAAAATAGGAGGAGCATGAAACGGTGTTCAAAAACATGAAGAGCCTGAAAAGGTGTGAAAAATATGAAGAGCCTCAAAAAATGTCAAAAATATGAGGAATATGAAACGGTCTGAAAAATAGGAGGATCATAAAGCGGTGTTGAAAAACATGAAGAGCCTGAAAATGGTGTGAAAAATATGAAGAGCTTCAAAAGGAGTCAAAAATGAAATGTGAATGAAAAGGTCTGAAAAATATGAGGAGCATGAAGTGGTTGTGAAAATCATGAAAAGCCTGAAAATGTGTGCAAAATACGAAGAGCTTCAAAAGGTGTGAAATACATGAGGAGCATGAAACGGTCTGAAAAATAGGAGGAGCATGAAAAGATGTTGAAAAACATGAAGAGCCTGAAAACGTGTGAAAATATGAAGATCTTCAAAAGGTGTGAAAAATATGAAGAGCTTCAAAAGGTGTCAAAAATGAGATAAGCATGAAACTGTCTGAAAAATGGGAGGAGCATGAAGTGGTGTTCAAAAAAATGAAGAGCCTGAAAAGGTGTGAAAAATATGAAGAGCTTCAAAAGGTGTCAAAAATATGAGAAACATGAAACGGTCTGAAAAATTGGAGGAGCATGAAGCGGTGTTCAAAAACATGAAGCGCCTGAAAAGGTGTGAAAAATATGAAGAGCTTCAAAAGGTGTCAAAAATATGAGGAGCATGAAATGGTCTAAAAAATCGGAGGAGCATGAAATGGTGTTCAAATACATGAAGAGACTGAAAAGGTGTGAAAAACATGAAGAGCTTCAAATGGTGTGAAATACATGAGGAGCATGAAACGGTCTGAAAAATAGGAGGAGCAAGAAGGTGTGCTCAAAAACATGAAGAGCCTGAGAAAGTGTGAAAAATATGAAGAGCTTCAAAAATATGAAAAATATGAAGAGCTTCAAAAGGTGTGAAAAATATGAGGAGCATGAAACGGTCTGAAAAATATGAGGAGCATGAAGCGCTGTTCAAAAACATGAAGAGCCTAAAAGGTGTGAAAAATATGAAGAGCTTCAAAAGGTGTCAAAAATATGAGGAGCATGAAACGGCCTCAAAATAGGAGGAGCATGAATCGGTGATGAAAAACATGGAGAGCCAGAAAAGGTGTGAAAAATATGAAGAGCTTCAAAAGGTTTCAAAATGTGTGGAGCATGAAACGGTCTGAAAAATAGGAGGAGCATGAAGCGGTGTTGAAAAACATGAAGAGCCTGAAAAGGTGTGAAAAATATGAAGAGCTTGAAAAGGTGGGAAAAATATGAAGAACTTCAAAAGGTGTGAAACATATGAAGAGCTTCAAAACGTGTGAAATACATGAGGAGCATGAAACTCTCTGAAAAATAGAAGGAGCATGAAGTGGTGTTCAAAAACATGAAGAGCTTCAAAAGGTGTGAAAAATATGAACAGCTTCAAAAGGTGTCAAAAATGAGATGTGTAAAAAACGGTCTGAAAAATGGGAGGAGCATGAAGTTGTGTTGAAAATAATGAAGAGCCTGAAAAGGTGTGAAAAATATGAGGAGCATGATACGGTCTGAAAAATAGGAGGAGCATGAAGTGGTTGTGAAAAAACATGAAGAGCCGGAAAACGTGTGCAAAATATGACGAGCTTCAAAAGGTGTGAAATACATGAGAAGCTTGAAACGGTCTGAAAAATAGGAGGAGCATGAAGCGATGTTGAAAAACATGAAGAGCCTTAAAATGTGTGAAAAATATGAAGAGCTTCAAAAAGTGTGAAAAATATGAGGATCATGAAACGGTCTGAAAAATAGGAGGAGCATGAAGCGGTGTTGAAAAACATGAAGAGCCTGAAAAGGTGTGACAAATATGAAGAGCTTCAAAAGGTGTGAAATACATGAGGAGCATGAAACGATCTGAAAAACAGGAGGAGCATGAAGCGGTGTTCAAAAACATGCAGAGTCTGAAAAGGTGTGAAAAATATGAAGAGCTTCAAAAGGTTTGAAAAATATGAAGAGCTTCAAAAGGTGTCAAAAATGAGATGAGCATGAAACGGTCTGAAAAATAGGAGGAGCATGAAGCGGTGTTCAAAAACATGAAGAGCCTGAAAAGGTGTGAGAAATATGAAGAGCTTCAAAAGATGTCAAAAATATGAGGAGCATGAAACGGTCTGAAAAATAGGAGGAGCATGAAATGGTGTTCAAACACATGAAGAGCCTGAAAAGGTGTGAAAAATATGAAGAGCTTCAAAAGGTGTGAAATACATGAGGAGCATGAAACGGTCTGAAAATAGGAGGAGCATGAAGCGGTGTTCAAAAACATGCTGAGACTGAAATCTTGTGAAAAATATGAAGAGCTTCAAAAGGTGTGAAAAATATGAGGAGCATGATACGGTCTGAAAAATAGGAGGAGCATGAACCGGTGTTCAAAAACATGAAGAGCCTGAAAAGGTGTGAAAAATATGAAGAGCTTGAAAAGGTGTCAAAAATATGAGGAGCATGAAACGGTCTGAAAAATAGGAGAAGTAAGAAGCGTTATTGAAATACATGAAGAGCCTGAAAACGTGTGAAGAATATGAAGAGCTCAAAAGGTGTGAAAAATATGAAGAGCTTCAAAAATATGAAAAATATGAAGAGCTTCAGAAGATGTCAAAAATGAGATGAGCATGAAACGGTCTGAAAAATAGGAGGAGCATGATGTAGTGTTGAAAAAAATAAAGAGCCTGAACAGGTGTGAAATATATGAAGAGCTTCAAAAGGTGTGAAAAATATGAGAAGCATGAAACGGTCTGAAAAATATGAGGAGCATGAACCGGTGTCGAAAAACCTGAAGAGCCTGAAAAGGTGTGAAAAATATGAAGAGCTCCAAAAGGTGTGAAAAATATGAGGAGCATGATACGGTATGAAAATAGGAGGAGCATGAACCGGTGTTCAAAAACATGAAGAGCCTGAAAAGGTGTGAAAAATATGAACAGCTTCAAAAGGTGTGAAAAATATGAGGAGCATGAAACGGTCTGAAAAATAGGAGGAGCATGAAGTGGTGTTGAAAAACATGAGGAGCCTGAAAAGGTGTGACAAATATGAAGAGCTTCAAAAGGTGGGAAATACATGAGGAGCATGAAACGGTCTCAAAAATAGGAGGAGCATGAAGCGGTGTTCAAAAACATGAAGAGCCTGAAAAGGGGTGAAAAATATGAAGAGCTTCAAAAGGTGTCAAAAATATGAGGACCATGAAACGGTCTGAAAAATAGGAGGAGCATGAAGCGGTGTTGAAAAACATGAAGAGTCTGAAAAGGTGTGAAATATATGAAGAGCTTCAAAAGGTGTAAAAAATATGAGGAGTTTGAAACGGTCTGAAAAATATGAGGATCTGGTTTCCTCATTGTGTATGCCCAGAAGTGGAATTGCTGGGTCATATGGCAGTTCTATTTCCAGTTTTTTAAGAAATCTCTTCACCGTTTTCCATAGCGGCTGTACTAGTGTGCATTCCCACCAACAGTATAAGAGGGTTCCCTTTTCTCCACTCCCTCTCCAGCATTTATTGCTTGTAGACTTTTGGATAGCAGCCATCCTGACTGGCATGTAATGGTACCTCATTGTGGTTTTCATTTGCATTTCTCTAATAATGAGTGATGTTGAGCATCTTTTCATGTGTTTGTTATCCATCTGTATGTCTTCTTTGGAGAAATGTCTGTTTAGTTCTTTGGCTCATTTTTTATTGGGTCATTTATTTTTCTGGAATTGAGCTGCAGGATTTGCTTGTATATTTTTGAGATTAATCCTTTGTCTGTTTCTTCATTTGCTATTATTTTCTCCCAATCTGAGGGCTGTCTTTTCACCTTACTTATAGTTTCCTTTGTAGTGCAAAAGCTTTTAAGTTTCATTAGGTCCCATTTGTTTAGTTTTGCTTTTATTTCCAATATTCTGGGAGGTGGGTCATAGAGGATCTTGCTTTGATTTATGTCGGAGAGTGTTTTGCCTATCTTCTCCTCTAGGAGTTTTATAGTTTCTGGTCTTACATTTAGATCTTTAATCCATTTTGAGTTTATTTTTGTGTATGGTGTTAGAAAGTGTTCTATTTTCATTCTTTTACAAGTGGTTGACCAGTTTTCCCAGCACCACTTGTTAAAGAGGTTGTCTTTTTTCCATTGCATATCCTTGCCTCCTTTGTCAAAGATAAGGTGTCCATAGGTTCGTCTGAAAGAGACACGTGCACCCCAATGTTCATCGCAGCACTGTTTATAATAGCCAGGACATGGAAGCAACCTAGATGCCCGTCAGCAGATGAATGGATAAGAAAGCTGTGGTACATATACACCATGGAATATTACTCAGCCATTAAAAAGAATTCATTTGAATCAGTCCTAATGAGATGGATGAAGCTGGAGCCCATTTTACAGAGTGAAGTAAGCCAGAAAGATAAAGAACATTACAGCATACTGACACATGTATATGGAATTTAGAAAGGTGACAACGATAACCCTATATGCAGAACAGAAAAAGAGACACAGAAATACAGAACAGACTTTTAAACTTTGTGGGAGAATGTGAGGGTGGGATATTTCAAAAGAACAGCATGTATGCTATCTATGGTGAAACAAATCACCAGCCCAGGTAGGATGCACGAGACAAGTGCTCCGGCTTGGTG
Source organism: Dama dama (assembly GCF_033118175.1). Classification (NCBI taxonomy): domain Eukaryota; kingdom Metazoa; phylum Chordata; class Mammalia; order Artiodactyla; family Cervidae; genus Dama; species Dama dama. Next base: position 8,796,374 of record NC_083706.1, on the reverse strand, counting down.
CACTGGGAAGACCCAGAGGAATCGGGAGGAGAGAGAGGTGGGAGGGGGAATCGGGACTGGGAATACATGTAAATCCATGGCTGATTCATATCAAAGTATGACAAAACCCACTGGAAAAAAAAATAAAAATAATAAAAAAAAATAAAAAAAAATAACAATAAAAAAAAAATAAGAGGAGCATGAAACGGTGTTCAAAAACATGAAGAGCCTGAAAAGGTGTGAAAAATATGAAGAGCTTCAAAACGTGTCAAAAATATGAGGAGCATGAAACAATCTGAAAAATAGGAGGAGCATTAAGCAGTGTTCAAAAACATGAAGAGCCTGAAAAGGTGTGAAAAATATGAAGAGCTTCAAAACGTGTCAAAAATATGAGGAGCATGAAACAATCTGAAAAATAGGAGGAGCATTAAGCGGTGTTCAAAAACATGAAGAGCCTGAAAAGGTGTGAAAAATATGAAGAGCTTCAAAACGTGTCAAAAATATGAGGAGCATGAATCGCTCTGAAAAATAGGAGGAGCATGAAGCAGTATTCAAAAACATGAAGAGACTGAAATGTGCGATAAATATGAAGAGCTTCAAAACGTGACAAAATATGAGGAGCATGAAACGGTCTGAAATATAGGAGGTGCATGAAGTGGTGTTGAAAAACATGAAGAGCCTGAAAAGGTTTGAAAAATATGAAGAGCTTCAAAGGTGTCAAAATTATGAGGAGCATGAAACGGTCTGAAAAATCGGAGGAGCATGAAGCGTTGTTGAAAAACATGAAGAGCCTGAAAAGATGTGAAATATATGAAGAGCTTCAGAAGCTGTCAAAAATATGAGGAGCATGAAACGGTCTGAAAAATAGGAGGAATATGAAACGGTGTTGAAAAATATGAAGAGCTTGAAAAGGTGTGAAAAAAATGAAGAGCTTCAAAAGGTGTGAAAAATATGAGTAGCATGAAACGGTCTGAAAAGTAGAAGGAGCATGAAATGGTGTTCAAAAACATGAAGAGCCTGAAAAGGTGTGAAATATAGGAAGAGCTTCAAAAGGTGTAAAAATATGAGGAGCATGAAACGGTCTGAAAAATATGAGGAGCATTAAGCGGTGTTGAAAAACATGAAGAGCCTGAAAAGGTGTGAAAAAATATGAAGTGCTTCCAAAGGTGTGAAAAATATGAGGAGCATGAAACGGTCTGAAAAATAGGAGGAGCATGAAGCGGTGTTGATAAAAGTGAAGAGCCTGAAAAGGTGTGAAAAAATATGAAGTGCTTCCAAAGGTGTGAAAAATATGAGGAGCATTAATTGGGCTGAAAAATAGGAGGAGTATGAAACTGTGTTCAAAAACATGAAGAGCCTGAAAAGGTGTGAAAAATATGAAAAGCTTCAAAAGGGATCAAAATTATGAGGGGCATGAAACTGTGTGAAAAAGAGGAGGAGCTTGAAACAGTGTTCAAAAACATGAAGATCATGAAAAGGTGTGAAAAATATGAAGAGCCTCAAAAGGTGTCAAAAATATGAGCATCAAGAAACGGTCTGAAAAATAGGAGGAGCATGAAGCGGTGTTGAAAAACATGAAGAGCCTGAAACGGTGTGAAATATATGAAGAGCTTCAAAAGGTGTCAAAAATATGAGGAGCAGGAAACGGTCTGAAAAATAGGAGGATCATGTAGCGGTGTTGAAAAACATGAAAAGCCTGAAAAGGTGTGAAAAATATGAAGAGCTTCAAAAGGTGTCAAAATATGAGGAGCATGAAACGGTCTTAAAAATAGGAGAAAGATGAAGCGGTGTTCAAAAACATGAAGAACCTGAAAAGTTGTGAAAAATAAGAAGAGATTTAAAAGGTGTGAAAATTATGAGGAACTTGAAACGGTCTGAAAAATAGGAGGAGCATGAACTGGTGTTGAAAAACATGAAGAGCCTGAAAAGGTGGGAAAAATATGAAGAGCTTCAAAAGGTGTGAAAAATATGAGGAGCATGAAACGATCTGAAAAATAGGAGGAGGATGAAACGGTAATCAAAAACATGAAGAGCCTGAAAGGGTGTGAAAAATTTGAAGAGCTTCAAAAGGTGTGAAATACATGAGGAGCATGAAACGGTCTGAAAAATAGGAGGAGCATGAAGCGGTGTTCAAAAAAATGCAGAGACTGAAAAGTTGTGAAAAATATGAAGAGCTTTAAAGGTGTGAAAAATATGAAGAAGTTCAAAATGTGTCAAAAATGAGATGAGCATGAAACGGTCTGAAAAATAGGAGGAGCATGAAGCGGTGTTCAAAAACATGAAGAGCCTGAAAAGTTGTGAAAAATATGAAGAGCTTCAAAAGGTGTCTAATATATGAGGAGCATGAAACGGTCTGAAATATAGGACGAGCATGAAGCGGTGTTCAAAAACATGAAGTGCCTGAAAAGGTTTGAAAAATCTGAAGAGCTTCAAAAGGTTTTAAAAATATGAGGAGCAAGAAATTGTCTGAAAAATAAAGGAGCATGAAGCGATGTTCAAAAACATGAAGAGCCTGAAAAGGTGTGAAAAATATGACGAGCTTCAAAAGTTGTCTAAAATATGAAGAGCATGAAACCGTCTGAAAAATAGGAGGAGCATGAAGCGGTGTTCAAAAACATGAAGAGCCTGAAAAGGTGTGAAAAATATGAAGAGCTTCAAAAGGTTTGAACTACATGAGGAGCATTAAACGGTCTGAAAAATAGCAGGAGCATTAAGTGGTGTTGAAAAACCTGAAGAGCCTGAAAAGATGTGAAAAATATGAAGAGCGTCAAAAGGTGTAAAAAAAATATGAAGAGCCTGAAACGGTCTGAAAAATAGGAGGAGCATGAAGCGGTGTTTAAAAACATGAAGAGCCTGAAAAGGTGTGAAATATATGAAGAGCTTCAAAAGGTGTGAAAAATATGGAGAGCTTCAAAAGGTGTCAAAAATATGAAGAGCATGAAACGGTCTGAAAAATAGGGGGAGCATGAAATGGTGTTCAAAAACATGAAGAGTTTGAAAAGGTGTGAAATATATGAAGAGCCTGAAAAGGTGTGAAAAATATGAAGAGCTTCAAAAGGTGTCAAAAATATGAAGAGCATGAAACTGTCTGAAAAATAGGAGGAGCATTAAATGGTGTTCAAAAACATGAAGAGCCTGAAAAGGTGTGAAAAATATGAAAAGCTTCAAAGGTGTGATATACATGAGGAGCATGAAACGGTCTGAAAAATAGGAGAAGCATGAAGTGATGTGGAAAAACATGAACAGCCTGAAAAGGTGTGAAAAATATGAAGAGCTTCAAAAGGTGTGAAATACATGAGGAGCATGAAACTCTCTGAAAAATAGGAGGAGCATGAAGTGGTGTTCAAAAACATGAAGAGCCTGAAAATGTGTGAAAAATATGAAGAGCTTCAAAAGGTGTGAAATATATGAGGAGCTTCAAAAGGTGTGAAAAATATGAAGAGCTTCAAAAGATGTCAAAAATATGAAAAGCATGAAACGGTCTGAAAAATAGGAGGAGCATGAAATGGTGTTCAAAAACATGAAGAGCCTGAAAATGTGTGAAAAATTTGAAAAGCTTCAAAGGTTTGAAATACATGAGGAGCATGAAACGGTCTGAAAAATAGGAGAAGCATGAAGTGGTGTGGAAAAAAATGAAGAGCCTGAAAAAGTGTGAAAAATATGAAGAGCTTCAAAAGGTGTGAAATATATGTGGAGCATGTATCTCTCTGAAAAATAGGAGGAGCATGAAGTGGTGTTGAAAAACATGAAGAGCCTGAAAAGGTGTGAAAAATATGAAGAGCTCCAAAAGGTGTGAAAAATATGAGAAGCATGATACGGTCTGAAAAATAGGAGGAGCATGAAGTGGTGTTCAGAAACATGGAGAGCCTAAAAAGGTGTGAAAAATATGAAGAGCTTCAACAAGTGTCAAAAATATGAGGAGCTTGAAACGGTCTGAAAAATAGGAGGAGCATGAAGCAGTGTTCACAAACATGAAGAGCCTGAAAAGGTGTGAAAAATATGAAGAGCTTCAAAACGTGTGAAATACATGAGGAGCATGAAAAGGTCTGAAAAATAGGAGGAGCATGAAATGGTGTTCAAAAACATGAAGAGCATGAAAAGGTGTGAAAATTATGAAGAGCTTCAAAAGGTGTCAAAAACATGAGGAGAATGAAACGGTCTGAAAAATAGGAGGAGCATGAAGCAGTGTTCAAAACATGAAGAGCCTGAAAAAGTGTGAAAAATATGAAGATCTTCAAAAGTTTGAAAAATATGAAGACCCTGAAAATGTGTCAAAAATGAGATGAGCATGAAACAGTCTGAAAAGGAGGAGGAGCATGAAGTTTTGTTCAAAAACGTGAAGAGCCTGAAAAGTTGTGAAAAATATGAATAGCTTGAAAAGGTGTGAAATACCTGAGGAGCATGAAACGGTCTGAAAAATAGGAGGAGCATGAAGCGGTGTTCAAAACATGAAGAGCCTGAAAAAGTGTGAAAAATATGAAGAGCTTCAAAAGGTTTAAAAAATAGGAGGAGGATGAAGCGGTGTTCAAAAACATGAAGAGCCTGAAAAAGTGTGATAAATATGAAGAGCTTATAAAATTGTCAAAAAAATGAGGAGCATGGAGAGATGTTCAAAAACATGAAGAGGCTGATAAGGTGTGAAAAACATTAAGAGCTTCAAAAGGTTTGAAAAATAGGAGGAGCATGAAGCTGTGTTCAAAAATATGAAGAGCCTGAAAATGTGTGAAAAATATGAAGAGCTTCAAAACGTGTGAAATACATGAGGAGCATGAAAAGGTCTGAAAAATAGGAGGAGCATGAAGCGGTGTTCAAAACATGAAGAGCCTGAAAAAGTGTGAAAAATATGAAGAGCTTATAAAATTGTCAAAAATATGAGGAGCATGAAACGGTCTGAAAAATACGAGCAGCCTGAAACGATCTGAAAAATAGGAGGAGCATGATGCGGTGTTCAGAAACATGAAGAGCCTGAAAAGGTGTGAAAAATATGAAGAGCTTCAAAAGGTGTCAAAATATGAGGAGCATGAACGGTCTGAAAAATAGGAGGAGCATGAAACGGTGTTCAAAAACATGAAGAGCCTGAAAAGGTGTGAAAACTATGAAGAGCTTCAAAACGTGTCAAAAATATGAGGAGCATGAAACGGTCTGAAAAATGGGAGGAGAATGAAACCTTGTTCAAAAACATGAAGAGCCTGAAAAGATGTGAAAAATATGAAGAGCTTCAAAATGTGTCAAAATATGAGGAGCATGAACGGTCTGAAAAATAGGAGGAGCATGAAACGGTGTTCAAAAACATGAAGAGCCTGAAAAATGGGAAAAATATGAAGAGCTTCAAAACGTGTCAAAAATATGAGGAGCATGAAACGGTCTGAAAAATGGGAGGAGCATGAAACCTTGTTCAAAAACATGAAGAGCCTGAAAAGATGTGAAAAATATGAAGAGTTTCAAAAGGTGTGAAATACATGAGAAGCATGAAAGGGTGTGAAAAATGGAGGAGCAAGAAGCTGTGTTGAAAAACATGAAGAGCCTGAAAAGGTGTGAAAAATATGAAGAGCTTCAAAAGGTGTGAAAAATATGAGGAGCATGAAGCGGTGTTCAAAACCCTGAAGAGCCTGAAAAGGTGTGAAAAATATTAAGATCTTCAAAAGGTGTGAAATACTTGAGGAGCATGAAACGGTCTGAATAATAGGAAGATCATGAAGCGTTGTTGAAAAACATGAACAGCCTGAAAAGGTGTGAAATATATGAAGAGATTCAAAAGGTTTAAAATATATGAGGAGCATGAAACGGTCTGAAAAATAGAGGCAGCATAAAACGGTGTTCAAAAACATGAAGAGCGTGAAAAGGTGTGAAAAATAGGAAGAGCTTAAAAAGGTGTGAAATGTATGAGGAGCATGAAACGGTCTGAAAATTAGGAGGAGCATGAAGCTGTGTTCAAAAACATGAAGAGCCTGAAAAGGTGTGAAAAACATGAAGAGCTTCAAAAGTTTGAAAAATAGGAGGAGCATGAAGCGGTGTTCAAAAACATGAAGAGCCTGAAAAAGTGTGAAAAATATGAAGAGCTGATAAAATTGTCAAAATTATGAGGAGCATGAAACGCTCTGAAATATAGGAGGATCATGAAGCGGTGTTGAAAAACATGAAGAGCCTGAAAAGGTGTGATAAATGTGAAGAGCTTCAAAAGGTGTCAAAAATATGAGGAGCATGAAACGGTGATCAAAAACATGAAGAATCTGAAAACGTGTGAATAATATGAAGAGCTTCAAACGGTGTGAAAAATATCAGGAGCATGAAACGGTCTGAAAAAGATGAGGAGCATGAAGTGGTCTTCAAAAACATGTACAGCCTGAAAAGGTGTGAAAAATATGAAGACCTTCAAAAGGTGTGAAATACATGAGTATCATGAAACGGTATAAAAAATAGGAGGAGCATGAAACTGTGTTCAAAAACATGAGAGCCTGAAAAGGTGTGAAAATATGAAGAGCTTTAAAAGGTGTGAAAAATACGAGGAGCATGAAACGGTGTTCAAAAACATGAAGAGCCTAAAATGGTGTGAAAATTATGAAGAGCCTCAAAACGTGTCAAAAATATGAGGAGTATGAAACGGTCTGAAAAATAGGAGGAGCATGAAGCGATGTTGAAAAACTTGAAGAGCCTGAAAACGTGTAAAATATGAAGAGCTTCAAAAGGTGTGAAAAATATGAAGAGCTTCAAAAGGTGTCAAAAATGAGATGAGCATGAAACGGTCTGAAAAATAGGAGGAGAATGAAACGATGTTGAAAAACTTGAAGACCCTGAAAAGCTGTGAAAAATATGAAGAGCTTCAAAAGGTGTGAAAAATATGAAGAGCTTCCAAAGGTGTCAAAAATATGAGGAGCATTAAAAGGTCAGAAAAAGAGGAGGAGCATGAGTGGAGTTGAAAAACATGAAGAGACTGAAAAGGTGTGAAAAATATGAAGAGCTTCAAAAGGTGTCAAAAATATGAGGAGCTTGAAACGGTCTGAAAAATAGGAGGAGCATGAAGCAGTGTTCACAAACATGAAGAGCCTGAAAAGGTGTGAAAAATATGAAGAGCTTCAAAACGTGTGAAATACATGAGGAGCATGAAAAGGTCTGAAAAATAGGAGGAGCATGAAATGGTGTTCAAAAACATGAAGAGCATGAAAAGGTGTGAAAATTATGAAGAGCTTCAAAAGGTGTCAAAAACATGAGGAGAATGAAACGGTCTGAAAAATAGGAGGAGCATGAAGCAGTGTTCAAAACATGAAGAGCCTGAAAAAGTGTGAAAAATATGAAGATCTTCAAAAGTTTGAAAAATATGAAGACCCTGAAAATGTGTCAAAAATGAGATGAGCATGAAACAGTCTGAAAAGGAGGAGGAGCATGAAGTTTTGTTCAAAAACGTGAAGAGCCTGAAAAGTTGTGAAAAATATGAATAGCTTGAAAAGGTGTGAAATACCTGAGGAGCATGAAACGGTCTGAAAAATAGGAGGAGCATGAAGCGGTGTTCAAAACATGAAGAGCCTGAAAAAGTGTGAAAAATATGAAGAGCTTCAAAAGGTTTAAAAAATAGGAGGAGGATGAAGCGGTGTTCAAAAACATGAAGAGCCTGAAAAAGTGTGATAAATATGAAGAGCTTATAAAATTGTCAAAAAAATGAGGAGCATGGAGAGATGTTCAAAAACATGAAGAGGCTGATAAGGTGTGAAAAACATTAAGAGCTTCAAAAGGTTTGAAAATTAGGAGGAGCATGAAGCTGTGTTCAAAAATATGAAGAGCCTGAAAATGTGTGAAAAATATGAAGAGCTTCAAAACGTGTGAAATACATGAGGAGCATGAAAAGGTCTGAAAAATAGGAGGAGCATGAAGCGGTGTTCAAAACATGAAGAGCCTGAAAAAGTGTGAAAAATATGAAGAGCTTATAAAATTGTCAAAAATATGAGGAGCATGAAACGGTCTGAAAAATACGAGCAGCCTGAAACGATCTGAAAAATAGGAGGAGCATGATGCGGTGTTCAGAAACATGAAGAGCCTGAAAAGGTGTGAAAAATATGAAGAGCTTCAAAAGGTGTCAAAATATGAGGAGCATGAACGGTCTGAAAAATAGGAGGAGCATGAAACGGTGTTCAAAAACATGAAGAGCCTGAAAAGGTGTGAAAACTATGAAGAGCTTCAAAACGTGTCAAAAATATGAGGAGCATGAAACGGTCTGAAAAATGGGAGGAGAATGAAACCTTGTTCAAAAACATGAAGAGCCTGAAAAGATGTGAAAAATATGAAGAGCTTCAAAATGTGTCAAAATATGAGGAGCATGAACGGTCTGAAAAATAGGAGGAGCATGAAACGGTGTTCAAAAACATGAAGAGCCTGAAAAATGGGAAAAATATGAAGAGCTTCAAAACGTGTCAAAAATATGAGGAGCATGAAACGGTCTGAAAAATGGGAGGAGCATGAAACCTTGTTCAAAAACATGAAGAGCCTGAAAAGATGTGAAAAATATGAAGAGTTTCAAAAGGTGTGAAATACATGAGAAGCATGAAAGGGTGTGAAAAATGGAGGAGCAAGAAGCTGTGTTGAAAAACATGAAGAGCCTGAAAAGGTGTGAAAAATATGAAGAGCTTCAAAAGGTGTGAAAAATATGAGGAGCATGAAGCGGTGTTCAAAACCCTGAAGAGCCTGAAAAGGTGTGAAAAATATTAAGATCTTCAAAAGGTGTGAAATACTTGAGGAGCATGAAACGGTCTGAATAATAGGAAGATCATGAAGCGTTGTTGAAAAACATGAACAGCCTGAAAAGGTGTGAAATATATGAAGAGATTCAAAAGGTTTAAAATATATGAGGAGCATGAAACGGTCTGAAAAATAGAGGCAGCATAAAACGGTGTTCAAAAACATGAAGAGCGTGAAAAGGTGTGAAAAATACGAAGAGCTTAAAAAGGTGTGAAATGTATGAGGAGCATGAAACGGTCTGAAAATTAGGAGGAGCATGAAGCTGTGTTCAAAAACATGAAGAGCCTGAAAAGGTGTGAAAAACATGAAGAGCTTCAAAAGTTTGAAAAATAGGAGGAGCATGAAGCGGTGTTCAAAAACATGAAGAGCCTGAAAAAGTGTGAAAAATATGAAGAGCTGATAAAATTGTCAAAATTATGAGGAGCATGAAACGCTCTGAAATATAGGAGGATCATGAAGCGGTGTTGAAAAACATGAAGAGCCTGAAAAGGTGTGATAAATGTGAAGAGCTTCAAAAGGTGTCAAAAATATGAGGAGCATGAAACGGTGATCAAAAACATGAAGAATCTGAAAACGTGTGAATAATATGAAGAGCTTCAAACGGTGTGAAAAATATCAGGAGCATGAAACGGTCTGAAAAAGATGAGGAGCATGAAGTGGTCTTCAAAAACATGTACAGCCTGAAAAGGTGTGAAAAATATGAAGACCTTCAAAAGGTGTGAAATACATGAGTATCATGAAACGGTATAAAAAATAGGAGGAGCATGAAACTGTGTTCAAAAACATGAGAGCCTGAAAAGGTGTGAAAATATGAAGAGCTTTAAAAGGTGTGAAAAATACGAGGAGCATGAAACGGTGTTCAAAAACATGAAGAGCCTAAAATGGTGTGAAAATTATGAAGAGCCTCAAAACGTGTCAAAAATATGAGGAGTATGAAACGGTCTGAAAAATAGGAGGAGCATGAAGCGATGTTGAAAAACTTGAAGAGCCTGAAAACGTGTAAAATATGAAGAGCTTCAAAAGGTGTGAAAAATATGAAGAGCTTCAAAAGGTGTCAAAAATGAGATGAGCATGAAACGGTCTGAAAAATAGGAGGAGCATGAAGCGATGTTGAAAAACTTGAAGAGCCTGAAAACGTGTGAAGAATATGAAGAGCTCAAAAGGTGTGAAATAAATGAAGAGCTTCAGAAGGTGTCAAAAATGAGATGAGCATGAAACGGCCTCAAAAATAGGAGGAGCAGGAAGTGGTGTTCAGAAACATGGAGAGCCTGAAAAGGTGTGAAAAATATGAACAGCTTCAAAAGGTGTGAAATACATGAGGAGCATGAAACGGTCTGAAAAATAGGAGGAGCATGAAGAGGTGTTCAAAAACCTGAAGAGCCTGAAAAGGTGTGAAAAATATGAAGAGCTTCAAAAGGTATGAAAAACAGGAGGAACATGAAGCGGTGTTCAAAAATATGAAGAGCCAGAAAAGGTGTGAAAAATATGAAGTGCTTCAAAAGGTGTCAACAATATGAGGAGCATGAAACGGTCTGAAAAATAGCAGGAGCAAGAAGCGGTGTTGAAAAACAAGAAGAGACGGAAAAGGTGTGAAAAATATGAAGAGCTTCAAAACGTGTCAAAAATATGAGGAGCATGAAACGTTCTGAAATATAGGAGGATCATCAAGCGGTGTTGAAAAACATGAAGAGCCTGAAAATGTGTGATAAACGTGAAGAGCTTCAAAAGATGTCAAAAATATGAGGAGCATGAAACGGTCTGAAAAATATGAGGAACATGAAGCGGTGTTAAAAAACATGAAGAGCCTGAAAAGAAGTGAAAAATATGAAGAGCTTCAAAAGGTGTGAAAAATATGAAGACCTTCAAAAGGTGTCAAAAATATGAAGAGCTTCAAAAGATGTCAAAAATATGAGGAGCATGAAACGGTCTGAAAAATATGAGGAGCATAAAGCGGTGTTGAAAAACATGAAGAGCCTGAAAAGCTGTGAAAAATAGGAAGAGCTTCAAAAGGTGTGAAAAATATGAAGAGCTTCAAAAAATGTCAAAAATATGAGGAGCATGAAATGGTCTCAAATATAGGAGAATCATGCAGCGGTGTTGAAAACTATAAACAGCCTGAAAAAGTGTGAAAAATATGAAGAGCTTCAAAAGGTGTCAAAAATATGAGTATCATGAAATGGTCTGAAAAACAGGAGCAGCATGAAACAGTGTTCAAAAACATGAAGAGTCTGAAAACGTGTGAATAATATGAAGAGCTTCAAACGGTGTGAAAAATATCAGGAGCATGAAACGGTCTGAAAAAGATGAGGAGCATGAAGTGGTCTTCAAAAACATGTACAGCCTGAAAAGGTGTGGAAAATATGAAGAGGTTCAAAAGGTGTGAAATACATGAGTATCATGAAACGGTATAAAAAATAGGAGGAGCATGAAGCTGTGTTCAAAAACATGAGAGCCGGAAAAGGTGTGAAAACATGAAGAGCTTTAAAAGGGTGTGAAAAATACGAGGAGTATGAAACGGTGTTCAAAAACATGAAGAGCCTAAAATGGTGTGAAAATTATGAAGAGCCTCAAAACGTGTCAAAAATAGGAGGAGCATGAAGCGATGTTGAAAAACTTGAAGAGCCTGAAAACGTGTAAAATATGAAGAGCTTCAAAAGGTGTGAAAAATATGAAGAGCTTCAAAAGGTGTCAAAAATGAGATGAGCATGAAACGGTCTGAAAAATAGGAGGAGAATGAAACAGTGTTGAAAAACTTGAAGACCCTGAAAAGCTGTAAAAAATATGAAGAGCATCAAAAGGTGTGAAAAATATGAAGAGCTTACAAAGGTGTCAAAATTATGAGGAGCATGAAAAGGTCACAAAAAGAGGAGGAGCATGAGTGGAGTTGAAAAACATGAAGAGACTGAAAAGGTGTGAAAAATATGAAGAGCTTCAAAAGGTGTCAAAAATATGAGGAGCTTGAAACGGTCTGAAAAATAGGAGGAGCATGAAGCAGTGTTCAAAAACATGAAGAGTCTGAAAAGGTGTGAAAAATATGAAGAGCTTCAAAACGTGTGAAATACATGAGGAGCATGAAAAGGTCTGAAAAATAGGAGTAGCATGAAGAGGTGTTCAAAAGCATGAAGAGTCTGATAAGGTGTGAAAAACATGAAGAGCTTCAAAAAGTTTGAAAAATAGGAGGAGCATGAAGCGGTGTTAAAAAACATGAAGAGCCTAAAAAAGTGTGAAAATTATGAAGAGCTTATAAAATGGTCAAAAATATGAGGAGCATGAAACGGTCTGAAAAATAGGAGGAGCATGAAACGGTGATCAAAAACATGAAGAGCCTGAAAACGTGTGAAAAATATGAAGAGCTTCAAACGGTGTGAAAAATATGAGGACCATGAAACAGACTGAAAAAGATGAGGAGCATGAAGTCGTGTTCAAAAACATGTGAAGCCTGAAAAGCTGTGAAAAATATGAAGAGCTTCAAAAGGTGTGAAAAATAGGAGGAGGATGAACCGGTGTTCAGAAACATGAAAAGCCTGAAAATGTGTGAAAAATGTGAAGAGCTTCAAAAGATGTCAAAAATATGAGGAGCATGAAACGGTCTGAAAAATAGGAGGAGTAAGAAGCGTTATTGAAATACATGAAGAGCCTGAAAACGTGTGAAGAATATGAAGAGCTCAAAAGGTGTGAAATAAATGAAGAGCTTCAGAAGGTGTCAAAAATGAGATGAGCATGAAACGGCCTCAAAAATAGGAGGAGCAGGAAGTGGTGTTCAGAAACATGGATAGCTTGAAAAGGTGTGAAAAATATGAACAGCATCAAAAGGTGTGAAATACATGAGGAGCATGAAACGGTCTGAAAAATAGGAGGAGCATGAAGAGGTGTTCAAAAACCTGAAGAGCCTGAAAAGGTGTGAAAAATATGAAGAGCTTCAAAAGGTGTGAAAAACAGGAGGAACATGAAGCGGTGTTCAAAAATATGAAGAGCTTGAAAAGGTGTGAAAAATATGAAGTGCTTCAAAAGGTGTCAAAAATATGAGGAGCATGAAACGGTCTGAAATATAGGAGGATCATCAAGCGGTGTTGAAAAACATGAAGAGTCTGAAAAGGTGTGAAAAATATGAAGAGCTTCAAAAGGTGTCAAAAATATGAGGAGCATGAAACGGTCTGAAATATAGGAGGATCATCAAGCGGTGTTGAAAAACATGAAGAGTCTGAAAAGGTGTGAAAAATATGAAGAGCTTCAAAAGGTGTCAAAAATATGAGGAGCATGAAACGGTCTGAAATATAGGAGGATCATCAAGGGGTGTTGAAAAACATGAAGAGCCTGAACATGTGTGAAAAATGTGAAGAGCTTCAAAAGATGTCAAAAATATGAGGAGCAGGAAACGGTCTGAAAAATATGAGGAGCATGAAGCGGCGTTAAAAAACATGAAGAGCCTGAAAAGAAGTGAAAAATATGAAGAGCTTCAAAAGGTGTCAAAAATATGAAGACCTTCAAAAGGTGTCAAAAATGAGATGAGCATGAAACGGTCGGAAAAATAGGAGGAGCATGAAGCGGTGTTGAAAAACATGAAGAGCCTGAAAACCTGTGAAAAATAGGAAGAGCTTCACAAGGTGTGAAAAATATGAAGAGCTTCAAAAAATGTCAAAAATATGAGAAGCATGAAATGGTCTCAAATATAGGAGAATCATGCAGCGGTGTTGAAAACTATAAACAGCCTGAAAAAGTGTGAAAAATATGAAGAGCTTCAAAAGGTGTCAAAAATATGAGTATCATGAAATGGTCTGAAAAACAGGAGCAGCATGAAACAGTGATCAAAAACATGAAGACATTGAAAAGGTGTGAAAAATATGAAGAGCTTCAAAATGTGTGAAATACATGAGGAGCAAGAAACGGTCTGAAAAATAGGAGGAGCATGAAGTGGTGTTCAAAAACATGTACAGCCTGAAAAGGTGTGAAAAATATGAAGAGCTTCAAAAGGAGTGAAAAATAGGAGGAGCATGATGCGGTGTTGTAAAACAAGAAGAGACTGAAAAGTTGTGCAAAATTGGAAGAGCTTCATTACGTGTGAAATACATGAGGAGAATGAAACGGTCTGTAAAATAGGAGGAGCATGAAGCGGTTTTCAAAATGATGAAGAGCTTGAAAAGGTGTGAAAAATAAGAAGAACTTCAAAATATGTGAAAAATATGAGGAGCATGAAAAGGTCTGAAAAACAGGAGCAGCATGAAGCGGTGTGGAAAAACATGAAGAGTCTGAAAAGGTGTGAGAAATATGAAGAGCTTCAAAAGGTGTGAAAAATATGAAGAGCTTCAAAAGGAGTGAAGAATATGAAGAGCTTCAAAAGGTGTCAAAAATGAGATGAGCATGAAACGGTCTGAAAAATAGGAGGAGCATGAAGCGGTGTTGAAAAACATGAAGAGCCTGAAAAGGTGTGAAAAATATGAAGAGCTTCAAAAGGTGTGAAAAATATGAGAAGCATGAAACGATATGAAAAATAGGAGGAGCATGACGCGGTGTTCAGAAACATGAAGAGCCTGAAAACGTGTGAAAAATATGAAGAGCTTCAAAAGGTGTCAAAATATGAGGAGCATGAACGGTCTGAAAAATAGGAGGAGCATGAAACGGTGTTCAAAAACATGAAGAGCCTGAAAAGGTGTGAAAACTATGAAGAGCTTCAAAACGTGTCAAAAATATGAGGAGCATGAAACGGTCTGAAAAATGGGAGGAGAATGAAACCTTGTTCAAAAACATGAAGAGCCTGAAAAGATGTGAAAAATATGAAGAGTTTCAAAAGGTGTGAAATACATGAGAAGCATGAAAGGGTGTGAAAAATGGAGGAGCAAGAAGCGGTGTTGAAAAACATGAAGAGCCTGAAAAGGTGTGAAAAATATGAAGAGCTTCAAAAGGTGTGAAAAATATGAGGAGCATGAAGCAGTGTTCAAAACCCTGAAGAGCCTGAAAAGGTGTGAAAAATAGGAAGAGCTTCAAAAGGTGTGAAATATATGAAGAGCTTCAAAAGGTGTAAAAATGAGATGAGCATGATACGGTCTGAAAAATAGGAGGGGCATTAAGTGGTGTTGAAAAATATGAAGAGCCTGAAAAGGTGTGAAAAATATGAAGACCTTCAAAAGGTGTGAAATACTTGAGGAGCATGAAACGGTCTGAATAATAGGAAGATCATGAAGCGTTGTTGAAAAACATGAACAGCCTGAAAAGGTGTGAAATATATGAAGAGATTCAAAAGGTTTAAAATATATGAGGAGCATGAAACGGTCTGAAAAATAGAGGCAGCATAAAACGGTGTTCAAAAACATGAAGAGCGTGAAAAGGTGTGAAAAATAGGAAGAGCTTAAAAAGGTGTGAAATGTATGAGGAGCATGAAACGGTCTGAAAATTAGGAGGAGCATGAAGCTGTGTTCAAAAACATGAAGAGCCTGAAAAGGTGTGAAAAACATGAAGAGCTTCAAAAGTTTGAAAAATAGGAGGAGCATGAAGCGGTGTTCAAAAACTTGAAGAGCCTGAAAAAGTGTGAAAAATATGAAGAGCTTATAAAATTGTCAAAATTATGAGGAGCATGAAACGGTCTGAAAAATACGAGCAGCATGAAACGGTCTGAAAAATAGGAGGAGCGTGAAGCGGTGTTCAAAAACACGAAGAGCCTGAAAAAGTGTGAAAAGTATGAAGAGCTTCAAAACGTATGAAAAATATGAAGAGCTTCAAAAGGTGTCAAAAAAGAGATGAGCATGAAACGGTCTGAAAAATAGGAGGAGCATGATGCGGTGTTGAAAAACATGAAGAGCCTGAAAAGGTGTGAAAAATATGAAGAGCTTCAAAATGTGTGAAATACATGAGGAGCAAGAAACGATCTGAAAAATAGGAGGAGCATGAAGTGGTGTTCAAAAACATGTACAGCCTGAAAAGGTGTGAAAATTATGAAGAGCTTCAAAAGGTGTGAAAAATAGGAGGAGCATGAAACGGTCTGAAAAATAGGAGGAGCATGAAGTGGTGTTGAAAAACATGAAGAGCCTGAAAATGTGTGAAAAATATGAAGAGCTTCAAAACGTGTCAAAAATATGAGAAGCATGCAACGTTCTGAAAAATAGGAGGAGTAAGAACCGTTATTGAAATACATGAAGAGCCTGAAAACGTGTGAAGAATGTGAAGAGCTCAAAAGTTTTGAAAAAAATGAAAAGCTTGAGAAGGTGTCAAAAATGCGATGAGCATGAAACCGTCGGAAAAATAGGAGGAGCATGAAGTGGTGTTGAAAAACATCAAGAGTCTGAAAAGGTGTGAAAAATACGAAGAGCTTCAAAAGGTGTGAAAAATATGAGGAGCATGAAACGGTCTGAAATATAGGGGGATCATGAAGCGGTTTTGAAAAACATGAAGAGCCTGAAAAGGTGTGAAAAATGTGAAGAGCTTAAAAAGGTGTCAAAATATGAGGAGCATGAAACGGTCTGAAAAATAGGAGGAGCATGAAGCGGCGTTGAAAAACATGAAGAGCCTGAACAGGTGTGAAAAATATGAAGAGCTTCAAAAGGTGTCAAAAATATGAGGAACATGAATCGGTCTGAAAAATAAGAGAAGCATGAAGTGATGTTGAAAAACATGTAGAGCCTGAAAAGGTGTGAAAATTATGAAGAGCTTCAAAAGGTGTGAAATACATGAGGAGCATGAAACGGTCTGAAAAATAGGAGGAGCATGAAACGTTGTTCAAAACGAAGAAGAGCCTGAAATGGTGTGAAAAATATGAAGAGCCTCAAAAAGTGTCAAAAATATGAGGAGCATGAAACGGTCTGAAAAAGAGGAGGAGCATGAGCGGAGTTGAAAAACATGAAGAGCCTGAAAAGGTGTGAAAAATATGAAGAGCTTCAAAAGGTGTGAAAAATAGGAGGAGCATGAATCGGTTTTCAAAAACATGAAGAGCCTGAAAAGGTGTGAAAAATACGAAGAGCTTCAAAAGGTGTCAAAAATATGACGAGCATGAAAGAGTCTGAAAAATAGGAGCAGCATGAAACGGTGTTCAAAAACATGAAGAGCCTGAAAAGGTGTGAAAAATATGAAGAGCTTCAAACAGTGTGAAAAATAGGAGGAGCATGAAACGGTCTGAAAAATAGGAGTAGCATGAAGCGGTGTTCAAAAACATGAAGATCCTGAAAAGGTGTGAAAAATATAGAGCTTCAAAAGGTGTCAAAGATATGAGGAGCATGAAACGGTCTGAAAAAAAGGAGGAGCATGAAACGGTGTTCCAAAACATGAACAGCCTGAAAAGTTGTGAAAAATATGAAGAGCTTCAAAAGGTGTCAAAAATATGAGGAGCATGAAAAGGTCTGAAAAATAGGAGGAGCATGAAACGGTGTTCCAAAACATGAAGAGCCTGAAAAGGTGTGAAAAATATGAAGAGCATCAAAAGGTGTGAAAAATATGAGGAGAATGAACCGATCTGAAAAATAGGAGGAGCATGAAGCCGTGTTGAAAAACATGAAGAGCCTGAAAACGTGTGAAAAATATGAAGAGCTTCTAAAGGTGTCAAAAATATGAGGACAATGAAACGGTCTGGAAAATAGGAGAAGCATGAAGCCGTGTTGAAAAACATGAAGAGCCTGAAAAGTTGTGAAAAATATGAAGAGCTTCAAAAGGTGTCAAAAATATGAGGAGCATGAAAGGTCTGAAAAATAGGAGGAGCATGAAACGGTGTTCCAAAACATGAAGAGCCTGAAAAGGTGTGAAAAATATGAAGAGTTTCAAAAGGTGTGAATTACATGAGGAGCATGAAACGGTCTGAAAAATAGGAGGAGCATGAAGCGGTGTTGAAAAACTTGAAGAGCCTGAAAAATTGTGAAAAAAAAGAAGAGCTTCAAAAGGTGTGAAAAATATGAGCAGCTTCAAAAGGTGTCAAAAATGAGATGAGCATGAAACGGTCTGATAAATTGGAGGATCATGAAGCGGTGTTGAAAATCATGAAGAGCCTGAAAACGTGTGAAAAATATGAAG
This sequence comes from Dama dama, assembly GCF_033118175.1. Classification (NCBI taxonomy): domain Eukaryota; kingdom Metazoa; phylum Chordata; class Mammalia; order Artiodactyla; family Cervidae; genus Dama; species Dama dama. The sequence goes on along the minus strand of NC_083706.1, from coordinate 8,778,680 downwards.
AGCTTCAAAAGATATGAAAAACATGAGGAGCTTGAAACGGTCTGAAAAACAGGAGGAGCATGAAGCGGTTTTGAAAAACATGAAGAGCCTGAAAAGGTGTGAAAAATATGAAGAGCTTCAAAAGGTGTGAAAAATATGAGGAGCCTGAAACAGTTTGAAAAATAGGAGGAGCAAGAAACAGTGATGAAGAACATGAAGAGCCTGGAAGGGTGTGACAAATATGAAGAGCTTCAAAGGTGTCAAAAATATGAGGAGGATGAAACAATCTGAAAAATAGGAGGAGCATTAAGCGGTGTTCAAAAACAGAAAGAGCCTGAAAAGGTGTGAAATATAGGAAGAGCTTCAAAAGGTGTGAAAAATACGAGGAGCTTGAAATGGTCTGAAAAATAGGAGGAGCATGAAGCGGTGTTCAAAAACATGAAAAACCTGAAAAGGTGTGAAATATATGAAGAGCTTAAAAAGCTGTCAAAAGTATGAGGAGCATGAAATGGTCTGAAAAATAGGAGAAGCATGAAACGGTGTTGAGAAACATGAAGAGCGTGAAAAGGTGTGAAAAATATGAAGAGCATGAAAAGGTGTGAAAAATATGCGGAGCATGAAACTGTGTTCAAAAACATGAAGAGCCTGAAAAGCTGTGAAAAATATGAAAAGCTTCAAAATGTGTCAAAAATATGATGAGCAAAAAACGGTCTGAAAATTAGGAGGAGCATGAAGCCGTTTTCAAAAACTTGAAGAGCCTGAAATGATGTGAAAAATATGAAGAGCTTCAAAAGGTGTCAAAGATATGAGGAGCATGAAATGGTCTGAAAAATAGGAGGAGCATGATACGGCGTTGAAAAACATAAAGAGCCTGAAAAGGTGTGAAAAATATGAAGAGCTTCAAAATGTGTCAAAAAAATGACGAGCATGATATGGTATGAAAAATAGGAGGAGCATGTAACGGTGTTTCAAAAGCATGAAGAGCCTGAAAGTTATGAAAAATATGCAGAGCTTCAAAACGTCTCAAAAACATGAGGAGCATGAAACGGTCTGAAAAATAGGAGGAGCATGAAACGGTGTTCAAAAACATGAAGAGCCTGAAAAGGTGTGAAAAATATGAAGAGCTTCAAAAGGTGTCAAAAATATGAGGACCATGAAACGGTCTGAAAAATAGTAGGAGCATGAAGCGGTGTTGAAAAACATGAAGAGCCTGGAAAGGTGTGATATATATGAAGAGCTTCAAAAGTTGTAAAAAATATGAGGAGTTTGAAACGGTCTGAAAAATAAGAGGATCTGGTTTCCTCAGTGTGTATGCCCAGAAGTGGAATTGCTGGGTCATATGGCAGTTCTATTTCCAGTTTTTTAAGAAATCTCTACACCGTTTTCCATATCGGCTGTACTATTGTGCATTCCCACCAACAGTATAAGAGGGTTCCCTTTTCTCCACTCCCTCTCCAGCATTTATTGCTTGTAGACTTTTGGATAGCAGCCATCCTGACTGGCATGTAATGGTACCTCTTTGTGGTTTTGATTTGCATTTCTCTAATAATGAGTGATGTTGAGCATCTTTTATGTGTTTGTTATCCATCTGTATGTCTTCTTTGGAGAAATGTCTGTTTAGTTCTTTGGCTCATTTTTTATTGGGTCATTTATTTTTCTGGAATTGAGCTGCAGGATTTGCTTGTATATTTTTGAGATTAATCCTTTGTCTGTTTCTTCATTTGCTATTATTTTCTCCCAATCTGAGGGCTGTCTTTTCACCTTACTTATAGTTTCCTTTGTAGTGCAAAAGCTTTTAAGTTTCATTAGGTCCCATTTGTTTAGTTTTGCTTTTATTTCCAATATTCTGGGAGGTGGGTCATAGAGGATCTTGCTTTGATTTATGTCGGAGAGTGTTTTGCCTATCTTCTCCTCTAGGAGTTTTATAGTTTCTGGTCTTACATTTAGATCTTTAATCCATTTTGAGTTTATTTTTGTGTATGGTGTTAGAAAGTGTTCTATTTTCATTCTTTTACAAGTGGTTGACCAGTTTTCCCAGCACCACTTGTTAAAGAGGTTGTCTTTTTTCCATTGCATATCCTTGCCTCCTTTGTCAAAGATAAGGTGTCCATAGGTTCGTCTGAAAGAGACACGTGCACCCCAATGTTCATCGCAGCACTGTTTATAATAGCCAGGACATGGAAGCAACCTAGATGCCCGTCAGCAGATGAATGGATAAGAAAGCTGTGGTACATATACACCATGGAATATTACTCAGCCATTAAAAAGAATTCATTTGAATCAGTCCTAATGAGATGGATGAAGCTGGAGCCCATTATACAGAGTGAAGTAAGCCAGAAAGATAAAGAACATTACAGCATACTGACACATGTATATGGAATTTAGAAAGGTGACAACGATAACCCTATATGCAGAACAGAAAAAGAGACACAGAAATACAGAACAGACTTTTAAACTTTGTGGGAGAATGTGAGGGTGGGATATTTCAAAAGAACAGCATGTATGCTATCTATGGTGAAACAGATCACCAGCCCAGGTAGGATGCACGAGACAAGTGCTCCGGCTTGGTGCACTGGGAAGACCCAGAGGAATCGGGTGGAGAGGGAGGTGGGAGGGGGAATCAGGACTGTGAATACATGTAAATCCATGGCTGATTCATATCAAGGTATGACAAAACCCACTGGAAAAAAAAAATAAAAATAATAAAAAAAAATAAAAAAAATAACAATAAAAAAAAAAAATAAGAGGAGCCTGAAATGGTCTGAAAAATAGGAGGAGCATGAAGTGGTGTTGAAAAACGTGAAGAGCCTGAAAAGGTGTGAAAAATATGAAGAACTTCAAAAGGTGTCAAAAATATGAGCAGCATGAAACAGTCTGAAAAAAAGGAGGAACATGAAACGGTGTTCAAAAACATGAAGAGCCTGGAGAAGTGTGAAAAATATGAAGAGCTTCAAAAGTTGTCAAAAATATGAGGAGCATGAAACGGTCTGAAAAAAAGGAGGAGCATGAAGCGGTGTTGAAAAACATGAAGAGCCTGAAAAGGTGTGAATAATATGAAGAGCTTCAAAAGGTGTCAAAAATATGAGGAGCATGAACCGTCTGAAAAATAGTAGGAGCATGAAGCGGTGTTGAAAACATGAAGAGCCTGAAAAGGTGTGAAAAATATGAAGAGGTTCAAAAGGTGTCAAAAATATGAGGAGCATGAAACGGTCTGAAAAAAGGGAGGAGCATGAAACGGTCTGAAAAATAGGAGGAGCATGAAGCGGTGTTCAAAAACATGAAGAGCCTGAAAAGGTGTGAAATATATTAAGAGCCTCAAAGGTGTCAAAAATATGAGGAGCAAGAAACGGTCTGAAAAATAGGAGGAGCTTAAGCGGGTTGAAAAATATGAAGAGCCTGAAAAGATGTGAAAAATATGAAGAGCTTCAAAAGGTGTCAAATATATGAGGAGCATGAAACGGTCTGAAAAATTGGAGAAGCATGAAGTGGTGTTCAAAAAAATGAAGAGCCTGAAAAGGTGCGAAAAATATGAAGAGCTTCAAAAGGTGTCAAAAATATGAGGACCATGAAACGGTCTGAAAAATATGAGGAGCAAGAAACTGTTTTCAAAAACATGAAGAGCCTCAAAAGGTGTGAAAAGTATGAAGAGCTTCAAACTGTGTCAAAAATATGATGAGCATGAAACGGTCTGATGAATAGGAGGAGCATGAGTGGTGTTGAAAAACATGAAGAGCCTGAAAAAGGTGTGAAACATATGAGGAGCATGAAACGGTCTGAAAAATAGGAGGCGCATGAGACGGTGTTGAAATACATGAAAAGCCTGAAAAGGTGTGAAAAATATGAGAGCTTCAAAGGATGTCAAAAATATGAGGAGCATGAAAATGTCTGAAAAATAGGAAGAGAATGAAGCGGTGTAGAAAAACATGAAAAGCCTGAAAAGGTGTGAAAAATATAAAGAGCTTCAAAAGGTGTGAAAAAGATGAGGAGCATGAAACGGTCTGAAATAAAGGAGGAGAATGAAGTGGTGTTGAAAAACATGAAAAGCCTGAAAAGGTGTGAAAAATATGAAGAGCTTCAAAAGGTGACAAAAATATGAGGAGCATGAAAAGCTCTTAAAAATAGGAGTAGCATGAAGTGGTGTAGAAAAACATGAAGACCCTGAAAAAATGTTAAAAATATGAAGAGCTTCAAAAGGTGTCAAAAATATGAGGAGCTTGAAACGGTCTGAAATATAGGAGGAGCGTGAAAAGGTGTTAAAACATGAAGAGCTTAAAAAGGTGTGAAACATATGAGGAGCATGAAAAGGTCTGAAAAAATAGGAGCATGAAGCGGTGTTGAAAAACATGAAAAGCCTGAAAAGGTGTGAAAAATATGAAGAGCTTCAAAAGGTGACAAAAATATGAGGATCATGAAAAGCTCTTAAAAATAGGAGGAGCATGAAGTGGTGTAGAAACACATGAAGAGCCTGAAAAGGTGTGAAATCTATGGAGAGCTTCAAAAGGAGTCAAAAATATGAGGAGCATGAAACGGTCTCAAATAAAGGAGGAGCATGAAGTTGTGTTGAAAAATTTGAAGAGCCTGAAAAGGTGTGAAAAATATGAAGAGCTTCAAAAGGTGTCAAAAATATGAGGAGCATGAAACGGTCTGAAAAATAGGAGGAGCATTAATCGGTGTTCAAAAATATGAAGAGCCTGGAAAGCTGTGAAAAATATGAAGAGCTTCAAAAGGTGTCAAAAATATGAGGAGCATGAAACGATCTGAAAAATAGGAGGAGCATGAAGTGGTGTTGAAATACATGAAGAGCCTGAAAAAGGTGTGAAACATATGAGGAGCCTGAAACGGTCTGAAAGAGAGGAGGAGCATGAATCGGTGTTGAAAATCATGAAGAGCCTGAAAAAGTGTGAAGAATAAGAAGAGCTTCAAAAGGTGTCAAAAATATGAGGAGCATGAAACGATCTGAAAATTAGGAGGAGCATGAAACCGTGTTGAAAAATATGAAGACCATGAAAGGGTGTGAAAAACATGAAGAGCTTCAAAAGGTGTCAAAAATATGAGGAGCATAAAACGGTCTGAAAAAAAGGAGGAGCATGAAATTGTGTTGAAAAACATGAAGAGCCTGAAAACGTGTGGAAATTATGAAGAGCTTCAAAAGGTGTCAAATATATGAGGAGCATAAAACGGTTTGAAAAAATGGAAGAGCATGAAATGGTGTTGAAAAACATGAAGAGCCTAAAAAGGTGTGAAAAATATGAAGAGCTTCAAAAGGTTTCAAAAATATGAGAGGCATGAACGGTCTGAAATGTAGGGGGAGCATGAAGCGGTGTAGAAAAACATGAAGAGCCTGAAAAGGTGTGGAAATTATGAAGAGCTTCAAAAGGTGTCAAATATATGAGGAGCATAAAACGGTCTGAAAAAAAGGAGGAGCATGAAGCGGTGTTGAAAAACATGAAGAGCCTGAAAAGGTGTGATAAATATGAAGAGTTTCAAAACGTGTCAAAAAGATGAGGAGCATGAAACGGTCTGAAAAATAGGAGGAGCATGAAGCGGTGTTGAAAAATATGAAGAGCCTGAAAAGGTGTGAAAAATCTGAAGAGCTTCAAAAGGTGTCAAATAAATGAGGAGCATGAAACGGTGTGAAAATTAGGAGGAGCATGAAGTGGTGTTGAAAATCATGAAGAGCCTGTAAGGTGTGAAAAATATGAAGAATTTCAAAAGGTGTCAAAAATATAAGGAGCATGAAACGGACTGAAAAATAGGAGGAGCATGAAGTGGTGTTGAAAAACGTGAAGAGCCTGAAAAGGTGTGAAAAATATGAAGAACTTCAAAAGGTGTCAAAAATATGAGGAGCATGAAACGGTCTGAAAAACAGGAGGAGCATGAAACGGTGTTCAAAAACATGAAGAGCCTGGAGAAGTGTGAAAAATATGAAGAGCTTCAAAAGGCGTCAAAAATATGAGGAGCATGAAACGGTCTGAAAAAAAGGAGGAGCATGAAGCGGTGTTGAAAAACATGAAGAGCCTGAAAAGGTGTGAATAATATGAAGAGCTTCAAAAGGTGTCAAAAATATGAGGAGCATGAAACCCTCTGAAAAATAGTAGGAGCATGAAGCAGTGTTGAAAACATGAAGAGCCTGAAAAGGTGTGAAAAATATGAAGAGGTTCAAAAGGTGTCAAAAATATGAGGAGCATGAAACGGTCTGAAAAATAGGAGGAGCATGAATCGGTGTTCAAAAACATGAAGAGCCAGAAAAGCTGTGAAATATATGAAGAGCCTCAAAGGTGTCAAAAATATGAGGAGCAAGAAACGCTCTGAAAAATAGGAGGAGCTTAAGCGGGTTGAAAAATATGAAGAGCCTGAAAAGATGTGAAAAATATGAAGAGCTTCAAAAGGTGTCATATATATGAGGAGAATGAAACGGTCTGAAAAATTGGAGAAGCATGAAGTGGTGTTGAAAAATATGAAGAGCCTGAAAATGTGCGAAAAATATGAAGAGCTTCAAAGGGTGTCAAAAATATAAGGAGCATTAAACGGTCTGAAATATAGAGGGAGCATGAAAAGGTGTTAAAAAACATGAAGAGCTTCAAAAGGTGTGAAACATATGAGGAGCATGAAACGGTCTGAAAAATAGGATGATCATGAAACGGTGTTCAAAAACATGAAGAGCCTGGAAAGGTGTGAAAAATATGAAGAGCTTCAAAAAGTGTCAAAAATATGAGGAGCATGAAACGGTCTGAAAAATAGGAGGAGCATGAAGTGGTGTTGAGAAACATGAAGAGCCTGAAAAAGTTGTGAAGCATATGAGGAGAATGAAACGGTCTGAAAAATAGAAGGAGCATGAAGTGGTGTAGAAATACATGAAGACCCTGAAAAAGTGTGAAAAATATGAAGAGCTTCAAAAGTTGTCAAAAATATGAGGACCATGAAACGGTCTGAAAAATATGAGGAGCAAGAAACTGTTTTCAAAAACATGAAGAGCCTCAAAAGGTGTGAAAAGTAGGAAGAGCTTCAAACTGTGTCAAAAATATGATGAGCATGATACGGTCTGAAAAATAGGAGGACCATGAAGTGGTGTTGAAAAACATGAAGAGCCTGAAAAAGGTGTGAAACATATGAGGAGCATGAAACGGTCTGAAAAATAGGAGGCGCATGAGACGGTGTTGAAATACCTGAAAAGCCTGAAAAGGTGTGAAAAATATGAAGAGCTTCAAAGGATGTCAAAAATATGAGGAGCATGAAAATGTCTGAAAAATAGGAAGAGAATGAAGCAGTGTAGAAAAACATGAAAAGCCTGAAAAGGTGTGAAAAATATGAAGAACTTCAAAAGGTGTCAAAAATATGAGGAGCATGAAACGGTCTGAAAAATAGGAGGAGCATGAAGTGGTGTTGAGAAACATGAAGAGCCTGAAAAAGTTGTGAAACATATGAGGAGAATGAAACGGTCTGAAAAATAGGAGGAGCATGAAGTGGTGTAGAAAAATATGAAGACCCTGAAAAAATGTGAAAAATATGAAGAGCTTCAAAAGGTGTCAAAAATATGAGGAGCTTGAAACGGTCTGAAATATAGGAGGAGCGTGAAAAGGTGTTAAAAAACATGAAGAGCTTCAAAAGGTGTCAAAAATATGAGGAGCAAGAAACGGTCTGAAAAATAGGAGGAACATGAAACGGTTTGACAAATAGGAGGAGCATGAAACGGTGTTGAAAAGCATGAAGAACCTGAAAGGTGTCGAAAATATGAAGAGCTTCAAAATGTGTCAAAAATATGAGGAGCATGAAACGGTTTGAAAAATAGGAGGAGCATGAAACGGTGTTGAAAAACATGAAGAACCTGAAAGGTGTCGAAAATATGAAGAGCTTCAAAATGTGTCAAAAATATGAGGAGCATGAAACGATCTGAATAATCGGAGGAGCATGAAAGCGTGTTGAAAAACATGAAGAGCACGGACAGGTGTGAAAAATATGAAGAGCTTCAAAAGGTGTCAAAAATATGAGGACCATGAAACGGTCTGAAAAATAGGAGGAGCATGAAGCGGTGTTGAAAAACATGAAGAGCCTGAAAAGGTGTGAAATATATGAAGAGCTTCAAAAGGTGTAAAAAATATGAGGAGTTTGAAACGGTCTGAAAAATAAGAGGATCTGGTTTCCTCAGTGTGTATGCCCAGAAGTGGAATTGCTGGGTCATATGGCAGTTCTATTTCCAGTTTTTTAAGAAATCTCTACACCGTTTTCCATAGCGGCCGTACTAGTGTGCATTCCCACCAACAGTATAAGAGGGTTCCCTTTTCTCCACTCCCTCTCCAGCATTTATTGCTTGTAGACTTTTGGATAGCAGCCATCCTGACTGGCATGTAATGGTACCTCATTGTGGTTTTGATTTGCATTTCTCTAATAATGAGTGATGTTGAGCATCTTTTCAAGTGTTTGTTATCCATCTGTATGTCTTCTTTGGAGAAATGTCTGTTTAGTTCTTTGGCTCATTTTTTATTGGGTCATTTATTTTTCTGGAATTGAGCTGCAGGATTTGCTTGTATATTTTTGAGATTAATCCTTTGTCTGTTTCTTCATTTGCTATTATTTTCTCCCAATCTGAGGGCTGTCTTTTCACCTTACTTATAGTTTCCTTTGTAGTGCAAAAGCTTTTAAGTTTCATTAGGTCCCATTTGTTTAGTTTTGCTTTTATTTCCAATATTCTGGGAGGTGGGTCATAGAGGATCTTGCTTTGATTTATGTCGGAGAGTGTTTTGCCTATGTTCTCCTCTAGGAGTTTTATAGTTTCTGGTCTTACATTTAGATCTTTAATCCATTTTGAGTTTATTTTTGTGTATGGTGTTAGAAAGTGTTCTATTTTCATTCTTTTACAAGTGGTTGACCAGTTTTCACAGCACCACTTGTTAAAGAGGTTGTCTTTTTTCCCTTGTATATCCTTGCCTCCTTTGTCAAAGATAAGGTGTCCATAGGTTCGTCTGAAAGAGACACGTGCACCCCAATGTTCATCGCAGCACTGTTTATAATAGCCAGGACATGGAAGCAACCTAGATGCCCGTCAGCAGATGAATGGATAAGAAAGCTGTGGTACATATACACCATGGAATATTACTCAGCCATTAAAAAGAATTCATTTGAATCAGGCCTAATGAGATGGATGAAGCTGGAGCCCATTATACAGAGTGAAGTAAGCCAGAAAGATAAAGAACATTACAGCATACTGACACATGTATATGGAATTTAGAAAGGTGACAACGATAACCCTATATGCAGAACAGAAAAAGAGACACAGAAATACAGAACAGACTTTTGAACTTTGTGGGAGAATGTGAGGGTGGGATATTTCAAAAGAACAGCATGTATGCTATCTATGGTGAAACAGATCACCAGCCCAGGTAGGATGCACGAGACAAGTGCTCCGGCTTGGTGCACTGGGAAGACCCAGAGGAATCGGGTGGAGAGGGAGGTGGGAGGAGGAATCGGGACTGGGAATACATGTAAATCCATGGCTGATTCATATCAATGTATGCCAAAACCGACTGGGAAAAAAAATAAAAATAATAAAAAAAAATAAAAAAAATAACAATAAAAAAAAATAAGAGGAGCATGAAACGGTGTTCAAAAACATGAAGAGCCTGAAAAGGTGTGTAAATTATGAAGAGCTTCAACAGGTGTCAAATATATGAGGAGCATAAAACTGTTTGAAAAAAAGGAGGAGCATGAAATGGTGTTGAAAAACATGAAGAGCCTAAAAAGGTGTGAAAAATATGAAGAGCTTCAAAAGGTTTCAAAAATATGAGAGGCATGAACGGTCTGAAATGTAGGGGGAGCATGAAGCGGTGTAGAAAAACATGAAGAGCCTGAAAAGGTGTGGAAATTATGAAGAGCTTCAAAAGGTGTCAAATATATGAGGAGCATGAAACGGTGTGAAAATTAGGAGGAGCATGAAGTGGTGTTGAAATTCATGAAGAGCCTGTAAGGTGTGAAAAATATGAAGAACTTCAAAAGGTGTCAAAAATATAAGGAGCATGAAACGGACTGAAAAATAGGAGGAGCATGAAGTGGTGTTGAAAAACGTGAAGAGCCTGAAAAGGTGTGAAAAATATGAAGAACTTCAAAAGGTGTCAAAAATATGAGCAGCATGAAACGGTCTGAAAAACAGGAGGAGCATGAAAGGGTGTTCAAAAACATGAAGAGCCTGGAGAAGTGTGAAAAATATGAAGAGCTTCAAAAGGCGTCAAAAATATGAGGAGCATGAAACGGTCTGAAAAATAGGAGGAGCATGATGTGGTGTTGAGAAACATGAAGAGTCTGAAAAAGTTGTGAAACATATGAGGAGAATGAAAAGGTCTGAAAAATAGGAGGAGCATGAAGTGGTGTAGAAAAACATGAAGACCCTGATAAATGTGAAAAATATGAAGAGCTTCAAAAGGTGTCAAAAATATGAGGAGCTTGAAACGGTCTGAAATATAGGAGGAGCGTGAAAGGTTTTAAAAAACATGAAGAGCTTAAAAAGGTGTGAAACATATGAGGAGCATGAAAAGGTCTGAAAAATAGTAGGAGCATGAAGCGGTGTTGAAAAACATGAAAAGCCTGAAAAGGTGTGAAATATATGAAGAGCTTCAAAAGGTGACAAAAATATGAGGAGCATGAATAGCTCTGAAAAATAGGAGGAGCAAGAAGCGGTGTAAAAAAACATGAAGAGCCTGAAAAGGTGTGAAATCTATGGAGAGCTTCAAAAGGTGTCAAAAATATGAGGAGCATGAAACGGTCTCAAATAAAGGAGGAGCATGAAGTTGTGTTGAAAAATATGTAGAGCCTGAAAAGGTGTGAAAAATATGAAGAGCTTCAAAAAGTGTCAAAAATATGAGGATCAAGAAACGGTCTGAAAAATAGGAGGAGCATTAATCGGTGTTCAAAAATATGAAGAGCCTGGAAAGGTGTGAAAAATATGAAGAGCTTCAAAAGGTGTCAAAAATATGAGGAGCAAGAAACGGTCTGAAAAATAGGAGGAGCATTAATCGGTGTTCAAAAATATGAAGAGCCTGGAAAGGTGTGAAAAATATGAAGAGCTTCAAAAGGTGTCAAACATATGAGGAGCATGAAACCGTCTGAAAAATAGGAGGAGCATGAAACCTTGTTGAAAAATATGAAGAGCCTGAAAAGGTGTGAAAAATATGAAGAGCTTCAAAAGGTGTCAAAATATGAGGAGCATGAAACGGTCTGAAAAAATGGAGGAGCATGAAACGGTGTTCAAAAACATGAGGAGCCTGAAAAATTGTGAAAAATATGAAGAGTTTCAAAAGGTGTCAAAAATATGAGGAGCATGAAACGGTCTGAAAAATATGAGGAGCATGAAACGGTGTTCAAAAACATGAAAACCCTGAAAAGGTGTGAAATATATGAAGAGCTTCAAAAGGTGTCAATAATATGAGGAGCATGAAACGGTCTGAAAAATATGAGGAGCATGAAACGGTGTTCAAAAACATGAAAACCCTGAAAAGGTGTGAAATATATGAAGAGCTTCAAAAGATGTCAAAAATAGGAGGAGCATGAAGCGGTGTAGAAAAACATGAAGAGCCTGAAAAGGTGTGAAAAATATGAAGAGCTTCAAAAGTTGTCAAAAATATGAGGAGCATGACACGGTCAGAAATATAGGAGGAGCATGAAGTGGTGTTGAAAACATGAAGAACCTGAAAAGTTGTGAAAAATATGAAGAGCTTCAAAAGGTGTCAAATATATGAGGAGCATGAAACGGTCTGAAAATTAGGAGGAGGATGAAACGGTGTTCAAAACATGAAGAGCCTGAAATGTTTTGAAAAATGTGAAGAGCTTGAAAAGGTGTCAAAAATATGAGGGGCATGAAACTGTCTGAAAAATAGGAGGAGCATGAAACGTTGTTCAAAAACATGAAGAGCCTGAAAAGGTTTGAAAAATGTGAAGAGCTTGAAAAGGTGTCAAAAATATGAGGGGCATGAAACGGTCTGAAAAAGAGGATGAGCAAGAAACGGTGTTGAAAAACATGAAGAGCCTGAAAATGTGTGAAAAATATGAAGAGCTTCAAAAGGAGTCAAAATATGAGGCGCATGAAACGGTCTGAAAAATAGGAGGAGCATGAAACTGTGTTGAAAACATGAAGATCCTGAAAAGTTGTTAGAAATATGACGAGCTTCAAAAGATATCCAAAATATGAGGCGCATGAAACGGTCTGAAAAATATGAGGAGAATAAAGCGGTGTTGAAAAACATGAAGAGCCTGAAAAGCTGTGAAAAATATGAAGAGCTTCAAAAGGTGTCAAAAATATGAGGAGCATGAAACGGTCTGAAAAATAGGAGGAGCAGAAGCAAATTTGAAAAACATGAAGAGCCTGAAAAGGTGTGATAATTATGAAGCGCTTCAAAAGGTGTCAAAATTATGGGGAGCATTAAACGGTCTGAAAAATAGGAGGAGCATGAAAACTTGTTGTAAAATATGAAGAGCCTGAAAAGGTGTGAAGAATATGAAGAGCTTCAAAATGTGTGAAAAATATGAGGAGCATGAAACGGTTTAAAAAATAGGAGGAGCATGAAATGGTGTTCAAAAACATGAAGAGCATGAAAAGGTGTGAAAAATGTGAAGAGCTTCAAAAGGTGACAAAAACATGAGGACCATGAAACGGTCTGAAAAATAGGAGGAGCATGAAGCGGTGTTGAAAAACATGAAGAGCCTGAAAAGGTGTGAAATATATGAAGAGCTTCAAAAGGTGTAAAAAATATGAGGAGCTTGAAACGGTCTGAAAAATAAGAGGATCTGGTTTCCTCAGTGTGTATGCCCAGAAGTGGGATTGCTGGGTCACATGGCAGTTCTATTTCCAGTTTTTTAAGAAATCTCCACACTGTTTTCCATAGCGGCTGTACTAGTGTGCATTCCCACCAACAGTGTAAGAGGGTTCCCTTTTCTCCACACCATCTCCAGCATTTATTGCTTGTAGACTTCTGGATAGCAGCCATCCTGACTGGCATATAATGGTACCTCATTGTGGTTTTGATTTGCATTTCTCTAATTATGAGTGATGTTGAGCATCTTTTCATGTGTTTGTTATCCATCTGTATGTCTTCTTTGGAGATATGTCTGTTTAGTTCTTTGGCTCATTTTTTATTGGGTCATTTATTTTTCTGGAATTGAGCTGCAGGATTTGCTTGTATATTTTTGAGATTAATCCTTTGTCTGTTTCTTCATTTGCTATTATTTTCTCCCAATCTGAGGGCTGTCTTTTCACCTTACTTATAGTTTCCTTTGTAGTGCAAAAGCTTTTAAGTTTCATTAGGTCCCATTTGTTTAGTTTTGCTTTTATTTCCAATATTCTGGGAGGTGGGTCATAGAGGATCTTGCTTTGATTTATGTCGGAGAGTGTTTTGCCTATCTTCTCCTCTAGGAGTTTTATAGTTTCTGGTCTTACATTTAGATCTTTAATCCATTTTGAGTTTATTTTTGTGTATGGTGTTAGAAAGTGTTCTATTTTCATTCTTTTACAAGTGGTTGACCAGTTTTCCCAGCACCACTTGTTAAAGAGGTTGTCTTTTTTCCATTGCATATCCTTGCCTCCTTTGTCAAAGATAAGGTGTCCATAGGTTCGTCTGAAAGAGACACGTGCACCCCAATGTTCATCGCAGCACTATTTATAATAGCCAGGACATGGAAGCAACCTAGATGCCCGTCAGCAGATGAATGGATAAGAAAGCTGTGGTACATATACACCATGGAATATTACTCAGCCATTAAAAAATTCACTTGAATCAGGCCTAATGAGATGGATGAAGCTGGAGCCCATTATACAGAGTGAAGTAAGCCAGAAAGATAAAGAACATTAGAGCATGCTGACACTTGTATATGGAATTTAGAAAGGTGATAACAATAACCCTATATGCAGAACAGAAAAATAGACACAGAAATACAGAACAGACTTTTGAACTTTGTGGGAGAATGTGAGGGTGGGATATTTCAAATGAACAGCATGTATGCTATCTATGGTGAAACAGATCACCAGCCCAGGTAGGATGCACGAGACAAGTGCTCCGGCTTGGTGCACTGGGAAGACGGAGAGGAATCGGGTGGAGAGGGAGGTGGGAGGGGGGATTGGAATTGGGAATACATGTAAATTCATGGCTGATTCATATCAATGTATGACAAAACCGACTGGGAAAGAAAAAATAAAAATAATTAAAAAAAATTTAAAAAAAAAACAATAAAAAAAAAATAAGAGGAGCATGAAATGGTGTTCAAAAACATGAAGAGCCTGAAGAGGTGTGGAAATTATGAAGAGCTTCAAAAGGTGTCAAATATATGAGGAGCATAAAACGGTTTGAAAAAAAGGAGGAGCATGAAATGGTGTTGAAAAACATGAAGAGCCTAAAAAGGTGTGAAAAATATGAAGAGCTTCAAAAGGTTTCAAAAATATGAGAGGCATGAACGGTCTGAAATGTAGGGGGAGCATGAAGCGGTGTAGAAAAACATGAAGAGCCTGAAAAGGTGTGGAAATAATGAAGAGCTTCAAAAGGTGTCAAATATATGAGGAGCATAAAACGGTCTGAAAAAAAGGAGGAGCATGAAATTGTGTTGAAAAACATGAAGAGCCTGAAAAGGTGTGATAAATATGAAGAGTTTCAAAACGTGTCAAAAAGATGAGGAGCATGAAACGGTCTGAAAAACAGGAGGAGCATGAAACGGTGTTCAAAAACATGAAGAGCCTGGAGAAGTGTGAAAAATCTGAAGAGCTTCAAAAGGCGTCAAAAATATGAGGAGCATGAAACGGCCTGAAAAAAAGGAGGAGCATGAAGCGGTGTTGAAAAACATGAAGAGCCTGAAAAGGTGTGAATAATATGAAGAGATTCAAAAGGTGTCAAAAATATGAGGAGCATGAAACCGTCTGAAAAATAGTAGGAGCATGAAGCGGTGTTGAAAACATGAAGAGCCTGAAAAGGTGTGAAAAATATGAAGAGGTTCAAAAGGTGTCAAAAATATGAGGACCATGAAACGGTCTGAAAAATAGGAGGAGCATGAAATGGTGTTCAAAAACATGAAGACCTGAAAAGGTGTGAAAAATATGAAGAGCTTCAAAAGGTGCCAAAAATATGAGGAGCATCAAACGGTCTGAAAAAAGGAGGAGCATGAAGCGGTGTTGAAAAACATGAAGAGACTGAAAAGTTGTGAAAAATATGAAGAGCTTCAAAAGGTTTCAAAATATGAGAAGCATGAAACGGTCTGAAAATTAGGAGGAGCATGAAAAGGTCTGAAAAATAGGAGGAGCATGAAGCGGTGTGGAAAAGCATGAAGGGCCTGAAAAGGTGTGAAAAATATGAAGAGCTTTAAAGGTGTCAAAAATATGAGGAGCATGAAACGGTCTGAAAAATAGGAGGAGCATGAAGCGGTGTTGAAAAACATGAAGAGCCTGAAAAGGTGTGTAAAATATGAAGAGCTTCATTATATGTGAAAAACATGAAGAGCTTCAAAAGTTGTCAAAAATGAGATGAGCATGAAACGGTCTGACAAATAGGAGGAGCAATAAGCGGTGTTGAAAAATATGAAGAGCCTGAAAATGTGTAAAAAATATGAAGAGCTTCTAAATGTGTCAAAAATATGAAGAGCTTCAAAAGGTGTCAAAAATGAGATGAGCATTAAACGGTGTGAAAAAAATGAGGAGCATGAAGCGGTGTTGAAAAACATGAAGAGCCTGAAAAGTTGTCAAAAACATGAAGAGCCTCTAAAGGGGTCAAAAGTAGAGGAGCTTCAAAAGGTGTCAAAAATGAGATGAGCATGAAATGGTGTGAAAATAGGAGGAGCATGAAGCCGTTTTGAAAATCATGAAGAGCCTGAAAAGGTGTGAAAAATAATAAGAGCTTTAAAATTTGTCAAAAATATGAGGAGCATGAAACGGTCTGAAAAAGAGGAGGAGCATGAAGCGGTGTTGAAAACCATGAAGAGCCTGAAAAGGTGTGAAAAATATGAAGAGCTTCTAAAGAAGTCAAATATATGAGGACCATGAAACGGTCTGAAAAATAGGAGGAGCATGAAGTGGTGTTCAAAAACATGAAGAGCCTCAAAGGTGTCAAAAATATGAAGAGCTTCAAAAGGTGTGAAAAATAGGAGGAGCATGAAACGGACTGAAATATAGGAGGAGCATGAAGTGGTGTTCAAAAACATGAAGAGCCTCAAAGGTGTCAAAAATATGAAGAGCTTCAAAAGGTGTGAAATTCATGAGGAGCATGAAACGGTCTGAAAAATAGGACGAGCATGAAGCGGTGTTCACAAACATGAAGAGCATGAAAAGGTGTGAAAAATATGAAGAGCTTCAAAATGTGTCAAATATATGAGGAGCATGAAATGGTCTGAAAAATAGGAGGAGCATGAAGCGGTGTGGAAAAACATGAAGAGCCTGAAAAGGTGTGAAAAATATGAAGAGCATCAAAAGGTGTCAAAATTATGAGGAGCATGAAACGGTCTGAAAAATAGGAGGAGCATGAAGCGATGTTGAAAAACATGAAGAACCTGAAAAGGTGTGAAAAATATGAAGAGCTTCAAAAGGTTTCAAAAATATGAGAGGCATGAACGGTCTGAAATGTAGGGGGAGCATGAAGCGGTGTAGAAAAACATGAAGAGCCTGAAAAGGTGTGGAAATTATGAAGAGCTTCAAAAGGTGTCAAATATATGAGGAGCATAAAACGGTCTGAAAAAAAGGAGGAGCATGAAATTGTGTTGAAAAACATGAAGAGCCTGAAAAGGTGTGATAAATATGAAGAGTTTCAAAACGTGTCAAAAAGATGAGGAGCATGAAACGGTCTGAAAAACAGGAGGAGCATGAAACGGTGTTCAAAAACATGAAGAGCCTGGAGAAGTGTGAAAAATATGAAGAGCTTCAAAAGGCGTCAAAAATATGAGGAGCATGAAACGGACTGAAAAAAAGGAGGAGCATGAAGCGGTGTTGAAAAACATGAAGAGCCTGAAAAGGTGTGAATAATATGAAGAGCTTCAAAAGGTGTCAAAAATATGAGGAGCATGAAACCGTCTGAAAAATAGTAGGAGCATGAAGCGGTGTTGAAAACATGAAGAGCCTGAAAAGGTGTGAAAAATATGAAGAGGTTCAAAAGGTGTCAAAAATATGAGGACCATGAAACGGTCTGAAAAATAGGAGGAGCATGAAATGGTGTTCAAAAACATGAAGACCTGAAAAGGTGTGAAAAATATGAAGAGCTTCAAAAGGTGCCAAAAATATGAGGAGCATCAAACGGTCTGAAAAAAGGAGGAGCATGAAGCGGTGTTGAAAAACATGAAGAGACTGAAAAGTTGTGAAAAATATGAAGAGCTTCAAAAGGTTTCAAAATATGAGAAGCATGAAACGGTCTGAAAAATAGGAGGAGCATGAAAAGGTCTGAAAAATAGGAGGAGCATGAAGTGGTGTGGAAAAGCATGAAGGGCCTGAAAAGGTGTGAAAAATATGAAGAGCTTTAAAGGTGTCAAAAATATGAGGAGCATGAAACGGTCTGAAAAATAGGAGGAGCATGAAGCGGTGTTGAAAAACATGAAGAGCCTGAAAAGGTGTGTAAAATATGAAGAGCTTCATTATATGTGAAAAACATGAAGAGCTTCAAAAGTTGTCAAAAATGAGATGAGCATGAAACAGTCTGACAAATAGGAGGAGCAATAAGCGGTGTTGAAAAATATGAAGAGCCTGAAAATGTGTAAAAAATATGAAGAGCTTCTAAATGTGTCAAAAATATGAAGAGCTTCAAAAGGTGTCAAAAATGAGATGAGCATTAAACGGTGTGAAAAAAATGAGGAGAATGAAGTGGTGTTGGAAATCATGAAGAGTCTGAAAAGGTGTGAAATATATGAGGAGCTTCAAAAGGTGTCAAAAATAGGAGGGTCATGAAACGGTCTGAAAATTAGGAGGAGCATGAAGCGGTGTTGAAAAACATGAAGAGCCTGAAAAGTTGTCAAAAATATGAAGAGCCTCTAAAGGGGTCAAAAGTAGAGGAGCTTCAAAAGGTGTCAAAAATGAGATGAGCATGAAATGGTGTGAAAATAGGAGGAGCATGAAGCCGTTTTGAAAATCATGAAGAGCCTGAAAAGGTGTGAAAAATAAGAAGAGCTTCAAAAGTTGTCAAAAATATGAGGAGCATGAAACGGTCTGAAAAAGAGGAGGAGCATGAAGCGGTGTTGAAAACCATGAAGAGCCTGAAAAGGTGTGAAAAATATGAAGAGCTTCTAAAGGAGTCAAATATATGAGGACCATGAAACGGTCTGAAAAATAGGAGGAGCATGAAGTGGTGTTCAAAAACATGAAGAGCCTCAAAGGTGTCAAAAATATGAAGAGCTTCAAAAGGTGTGAAAAATAGGAGGAGCATGAAATGGACTGAAATATAGGAGGAGCATGAAGTGGTGTTCAAAAACATGAAGAGCCTCAAAGGTGTCAAAAATATGAAGAGCTTCAAAAGTTGTCAAAAATATGAGGAGCATGAAACGGTCTGAAAAATAGGACGAGCATGAAGTGATTGTGAAAAACATGAAGAGCCTGAAAAGCTGTGCAAAATATGAAGAGCTTCAAAAGGTGTGAAATACATGAGGAGCATGAAACGGTCTGAAAAATAGGACGAGCATGAAGCGGTGTTCACAAACATGAAGAGCATGAAAAGGTGTGAAAAATATGAAGAGCTTCAAAATGTGTCAAATATATGAGGAGCATGAAATGGTCTGAAAAATAGGAGGAGCATGAAGCGGTGTGGAAAAACATGAAGAGCCTGAAAAGGTGTGAAAAATATGAAGAGCATCAAAAGGTGTCAAAATTATGAGGAGCATGAAAGGGTCTGAAAAATAGGAGGAGCATGAAGCGGTGTTGAAAAACATGAAGAGCCTGAAAAGGTGTGAAAAATATGAAGAGTTTCAAAATGGGTCAAAAATATGAGGATCATGAAACGGTCTGAAAAATAGGAGAAGCAAGAAGTGGTGTTGAAAAACATGAAGAGCCTGAAAACGTGTGAAAAATATGAAGAGCTTCAAAAGGTGTGAAAAATATGAAGTTTCAAAAGGTGATAAAAATGAGATGAGCATGAAACGGTCTGAAAAATATGAGGAGCATGAAGCGGTAATGGAAATCATGAAGAGTCTGAAAAGCTGTGAAATATATTAAGAGCTTCAAAAGGTGTCAAAAATATGAGGAGCATGAAACGGTCTGAAAAATAGGAGGAGCATGAAGCGATGTTGAAAAACATGAAGAACCTGAAAAGGTGTGAAAAATATGAAGAGCTTCAAAATGTGTCAAAACTATGAGGAGTATGAAACGGTCTGAAAAATAGGAGGAGCATGAAAAGTTGTTCAAATGCATGAAGAGCCTGAAAAGGTGTGAAAAATATGAAGAGCTTCAAAAGGTGTAAAATACATGAGGAACATGATACGGTCTGAAAAATAGGAGGAGCATGAAGCTCTGTTCAAAAACATGAAGAGCCTGAAAAGTTGTGAAAAATATGAAAAGCTTCAAAAGTTGTCAAAAATATGAGGAGCATGAAACATTCTGAAAAATAGGAGGATGATGAAGCGGTGTTCAAAATCATGAAGAGGCTGAAAAGGTGTGAAAAATATGAAGAGCTTCAAAACGTGTGAAATACATGAGGAGCATGAAACGGTCTGAAAAATAGGAGGAGCATCAAGCGGTGTTCAAAAACATGAAGAGCCTGAAAAGGTGTGAAAATTATGAAGAGCTTCAAAATGTGTCAAAAATACGACGAGCATGAAACCCCCTTAAAAATAGGAGGATGAAGCGGTGTTCAAAAACATGAAGAGCCTGAAAATTTGTGCAAAATATGAAGAGCTTCAAAAGGAGTGAAATACATGAGGAGCATGTAAAGGTGTTCAAAAACATGCAGAGACTTAAAAGGTGTGATAAATATGAAGAGCTTCAAAAAGTGCCAAAAATTAGATTAGCATGAAAGGGTCCGAAAAATAGGAGGAGCCTGAAGAGGTGTTGAAAAACATGAAGAGCCTGAAAAAGTGTGAAAAATATGAAGTGCTTCAAAAATATGAAAATTATGAAGAGCTTCAAAAGGTGTGAAAAATATGAAGAGCTTCAAAAGATGTCAAAAATGAGATGAGCATGAAACGGTCTGAAAAATAGGAGCAGCATGAAGTGTTGTTGAAAAACATGAAGAGCCTGAAAAGGTGTGAATAATATGAAGAGCTCCAAAAGGTGCAAAAATATGCGGAGCATGAAACGGTCTGAAAAATAGGAGGATCATGAAGCGGTGTTGAAAAACATGAAGAGCCTGAAAAGGTGTGAAAAATATGAAGAGCTTCAAAGGTGTCAAAAGTATGAGGAGCATGAAATGGTCTGAAAAATAGGACGAGCATAAGCGGTGTTCAAAAACATGAACAGCCTGAAAAGGTGTGAAAAATATGAAGACCTTCAAAAGGTGTGAACAATATGAAGAGCTTCAAAAGGTGTCAAAAATTAGATTAGCATGAAAGGGTGTGAAAAATAGAAGGAGCATGAAGTGGTGTTGAAAAACATCAAGAGCCTGAAAAGGTGTGAAAAATATGAAGAGCTTCAAAAGGTGTCAAAAATATGGGGAGCATGAAACGGTCTGAAAAATAGGAGGAGCATGAAGTGATGTTCAAAAACATGAAGAGCCTCAAAATGAGTGAGAAATATGAAAAGCTTCAAAAGGTGTCAAAAATATAGGAGCATGAAACGGTCTGCAAAATAGGAGGAGCATAAAGCGGTGTTGAAAAACATGAAGAGCCTGAAATGTGTGAAAAATATGAAGACCTTCAAAAGGTGTCAAAAATATGAGGAGCATGAAACATTCTGAAAAATAGGAGGAGCATGAAGCGGTGTTGAAAAACATGAAGAGCCTGAAAATGTGTGAAAAATATGAAGAGCTTCAAAATGTGTCAAAAATATGGGGAGCATGAAACGGTCTGAAAAATAGGAGGAGCATGAAACGGTGTTGAAAAACATGAAGAGCCTGAAAATGTGTGAAAAATATGAAGAGCTTCAAAAGGTGTGAAATACATGAGGAGCATGAAACTCTCTGAAAAATAGGAGGAGCATGAAGCGATGTTCAAAAACATGAAGAGCCTGAAAATGTGTGAAAAATATGAAGAGCTTCAAAAGGTGTCAAAAATATGAGGAGAATGAAACGGTCTGAAAAATAGGAGGAGCATGAAGCTGTGTCGAAAAACATGAAGAGCCTGAAAATGTGTGAAGAATATGAAGAGCTTCAAAAGGTGTCAAAAATATGAGGAGAATGAAACGGTCTGAAAAATAGGAGGAGCATGAAGCTGTGTCGAAAAACATGAAGAGCCTGAAAATGTGTGAAGAATATGAAGAGCTTCAAAAGATCTCAAAAATATGAGGAGCATGAAACGTTCTGAAAAATAGGACGAGCATGAAGCAGTGATAAAAAACATGAAGTGCCTGAAAAGGTGTGAAAAATATGAAGAGTTCCTAAAGGTGTCAAAAATATGCAGAGCACCAAACGGTCTCAAAAATAGGAGGAGCATGAAGTGGTGTTGAAAAATATGAAGAGCCTGAAAATGAGTGAAAAATATGAAGAGCTTCAAAAAGTGTCAAAAATATGAGGAGCATGAAACGGTTTGAAAAATAGGAGGAGCATGAAGCGGTGTTGAAAAACATGAAGAGTGTGAAAACGTGTGAAAATATGAAGAGCTTCAAAAATATCAAAAATATGAAGAGCTTCAAAAGTTTTGAAAAATATGAAGAGATTAAAAAGGTGTCAAAAATGAGATGAGCATGAAACGGTCTGAAAAATAGGAGGAGCATGAGCGGTGTTGAAAATCATGAAGAGCCTGAAAAGGTGTGAAAAATATGAAGAGCTTCAAAAGGTGTGTAATACATGAGGAGCATGAAACTCTCTGAAAAATAGGAGGAGCATGAAGCGATGTTCAAAAACATGAAGAGCCTGAAAATGTGTGAAAAATATGAAGAGCTTCAAAAGGTGTCAAAAATGAGACGAGCATGAAACGGTCTGAAAAATAGGAAGAGCCTGAAGCGGTGTTGAAAAACATTAAGAGCTGAAAACGTGTGAAAAATATGAAGAGCTTCAAAAGGTGTCAAAAATGAGATGAGCATGAAACGGTCTGAAAAATAGGAAGAGCATGAAGCGGTGTTGAAAAACATTAAGAGCTGAAAACGTGTGAAAAATATGAAGAGCTGCAAAAGGTGTCAAAAATATGAGGAGCATGAAACGGTCTGAAAAATAGGAGGAGCATGAAACGGTGACCAAAAAAATGAAGAGCCTGAAAAGGTGTGAAAAATATGAAGAGCTTCAAAAGCTGTGAAATACATGAGGAGCATGAAACGGGCTGAAAAATAGGAGAAGCATGAAGTGGTGTGGAAAAATATGAAGAGCCTGAAAATGTGTGAAAAATATGAAAAGCTTCAAAAGGTGTCAAAAATGAGATGAGCATGAAACGGTCTGAAAAATAGGAGGATCATGAAATGGTCTTGAAAAACAAGAAGAGCCTGAAAAGATGTGAAAAATATGAAAAGCTTCAAAAAGTGTCAAAAATATGAGGAGCATGAAACGGTCTGAAAAATAGAAGGAGCATGAAGCTGTGTTCAAAAATATGAAGAGCCTGAAAAGGTGTGAAAAATATGAAGAGCTTCAAAAGTTGTCAAAAATATGAGGAGCATGAAACGGTCTGAAAAATAGGACGAGCATGAAGCTGTGTTCAAAAACATGAAGATCTTAAAAGGGTGTGAAAAATATGAAGAGCTTCAAAAGGTGTGAAAAATATGAGGAGCATGAAACGGTCTGAAAAATAGAAGCAGCGTGAAACGGTTTTGAAAAACATGAAGAGCCTGAAAACTTGTGAAAAATATGAAGAGCTTTAAAAGGTGTGAAAAATATGAAGAGCTTCAAAGGTGACAAAAATGAGAAGAGCATGAAACGGTCTGAAAAATAGGAGGAGCATGAAGTGGTGGAGAAAAACATGAAGAGCCTGAAAACGTGTGAAAAATATGAAGAGCTTCAAAATGTTTCAAAAATATGAAGAGCATGAAACGGTCTGAAAATCAGGAGGATCATGAAGCGGTGTTCAAAAACATGAAGAGCCTGAAAAGGTGTGAAAAATATGAAGAGCTCAAAAAGTGTCAAAAATATGATGAGCATGAAACGATCTGAAAAATAGAAGGAGCATGAAACGGTGATCAAAAACATGAAGAGCCTGAAAAGGTATGGAAAATATAAAGAGCCTCAAAAGGTGTAAAAAATGAGATGTGCATGAAACGATCTGAAAAATAGGAGGAGCATGAAGTGGTTGTGAAAAACATGAAGAGCCTGAAAATGTGTGCAAAATATGAAGAGCTTCAAAAGGTGTGAAATACATGAGGAGCATGAAACGGTCTGAAAAATAGGAGGAGCATGAAGCGGTGTTCAAAAACATGAAGAGCCTGAAAAGGTGTGAAAAATATGAAGAGCCTCAAAACGTGTCAAAAATATGAGGAGTATGAAACGGTCTGAAAAATAGCAGGAGCAAGAAGCGGTGTTGAAAAACATGAAGAGGCTGAAAACGTGTGAAAAATATGAAGAGCTTCAAAAACGTGAAAAATAAGAAGATCTTCCAAAGGTGTGAAAAATATGAAGAGCTTCAAAAGGTGTCAAAAATGAGATGAGCATGAAACCGTCTGAAAAATAGGAGGAGCAAGAAAGGTTGTTGAAAAACATGCAGAGCCTGAAAAAGTGTGAAAAATATGAACAGCTTCAAAAGATGTGAAAAATATGAAGAGATTCAAAAGGTGTCAAAAATGAGATGAGTATGAAACCTTCTGAAAAATAGGAGGAACATGAAGCGGTGTTCAAACACATGAAGAGCCTGAAAATGTGTGAAAATTATGAAGATCTTCAAAAGGTGTCAAAATTATGAGGAACATGAAACGGTTTGAAAAATAGGAGGAGCATGAAACGGTGTTGAAAAACATGAAGAGCCTGAAAAGGTGTGAAAAATATGAAGAGCTTCAAAATCTTTGAAAAATATGTAGAGCTTTCAAAGGTGTGAAATACATGAGGAGCATGAAACTCTCTGAAAAATAGGAGGAGCCTGAAATGGTGTTCAAAAACATGAATAGACTGAAAACGTGTGAAAAATATGAAGAGCTTCAAAAGGTGTCAAAAATATGAGGAGCATCAAACGGTCTGAAAAATATGAGCAGCATGAAGCGGTGTTGAAAAACATGAAGAGCCTTAAAAGGTGTGAAAAAATTGAAGAGCTTCAAAAGGTGTCAAAAATATGAGGAGCATGAAACGGTCTGAAAAATAGGAGGAGCATGAAGCTGTGTCGAAAAACATGAAGAGCCTGAAAATGTGTGAAAAATATGAAGAGCTTCAAAAGGTGTGAAATACATGAGGAGCATGAAACTCTCTGAAAAATAGGAGGAGCATGAAGCGATGTTCAAAAACATGAAGAGCCTGAAAATGTGTGAAAAATATGAAGAGCTTCAAAAGGTGTCAAAAATATGAGGAGAATGAAACGGTCTGAAAAATAGGAGGAGCATGAAGCTGTGTCGAAAAACATGAAGAGCCTGAAAATGTGTGAAAAATATGAAGAGCTTCAAAAGGTGTCAAATATATGAGGAGAATGAAACGGTCTGAAAAATAGGAGGAGCATGAAGCTGTGTCGAAAAACATGAAGAGCCTGAAAAGGTGTGAAAAATATGAAGAGCTTCAAAAGGTGTCAAAATTATGAGGAGCATGAAACGTTCTGAAAAATAGGACGAGCATGAAGCAGTGATAAAAAACATGAAGTGCCTGAAAAGGTGTGAAAAATATGAAGAGTTCCTAAAGGTGTCAAAAATATGCGGAGCACCAAACGGTCTCAAAAATAGGAGGAGCATGAAGTGGTGTTGAAAAATATGAAGAGCCTGAAAATGAGTGAAAAATATGAAGAGCTCCAAAAAGTGTCAAAAATATGAGGAGCATGATACGGTTTGAAAAATAGGAGGAGCATGAAGCGGTGTTGAAAAACATGAAGAGTGTGAAAACGTGTGAAAATATGAAGAGCTTCAAAAATATTAAAAATATGAAGAGCTTCAAAAGTTTTGAAAAATATGAAGAGATTAAAAAGGTGTCAAAAATGAGATGAGAATGAAACGGTCTGAAAAATAGGAGGAGCATGAGCGGTGTTGAAAATCATGAAGAGCCTGAAAAGGTGTGAAAAATATGAAGAGCTTCAAAAGGTGTGAAATACATGAGGAGCATGAAACTCTCTGAAAAATAGGAGGAGCATGAAGCGATGTTCAAAAACATGAAGAGCCTGAAAATGTGTGAAAAATATGAAGAGCTTCAAAAGGTGTCAAAATTGAGATGAGCATGAAACGGTCGGAAAAATAGGAAGAGCATGAAGCGGTGTTGAAAAACATTAAGAGCTGAAAACGTGTGAAAAATATGAAGAGCTTCAAAAGGTGTCAAAAATGAGATGAGCATGAAACGGTCTGAAAAATAGGAAGAGCATGAAGCGGTGTTGAAAAACAATAAGAGCTGAAAACGTGTGAAAAATATGAAGAGCTTCAAAAGGTGTCAAAAATATGAGGAGCATGAAACGGTCTGAAAAATAGGAGGAGCATGAAACGGTGACCAAAAACATGAAGAGCTTGAAAAGGTGTGAAAAATATGAAGAGCTTCAAAAGCTGTGAAATACATGAGGAGCATGAAACGGGCTGAAAAATAGGAGAAGCATGAAGTGGTGTGGAAAAATATGAAGAGCCTGAAAATGTGTGAAAAATATGAAAAGCTTCAAAAGGTGTCAAAAATGAGATGAGCATGAAACGGGCTGAAAAATAGGAGGATCATGAAATGGTGTTGAAAAACATGAAGAGCCTGAAATGATGTGAAAAATATGAAAAGCTTCAAAAAGTGTCAAAAATATGAGGAGCATGAAACGGTCTGAAAAATAGGAGGAGCATGAAGCTGTGTTCAAAAATATGAAGAGCCTGAAAAGGTGTGAAAAATATGAAGAGCTTCAAAAGTTGTCAAAAATATGAGGAGCATGAAACGGTCTGAAAAATAGGAGGAGCATGAAGCTGTGTTCAAAAACATGAAGATCTTAAAAGGGTGTGAAAAATATGAAGAGCTTCAAAAGGTGTGAAAAATATGAGGAGCATCAAACGGTCTGAAAAATAGAAGCAGCATGAAACGGTTTTGAAAAACATGAAGAGCCTGAAAACTTGTGAAAAATATGAAGAGCTTTAAAAGTTGTGAAAAATATGAAGAGCTTCAAAGGTGACAAAAATGAGAAGAGCATGAAACGGTCTGAAAAATAGGAGGAGCATGAAGCGGTGTTGAAAAACATTAAGAGCTGAAAACGTGTGAAAAATATGAAGAGCTTCAAAAGGTGTCAAAAATGAGATGAGCATGAAACGGTCTGAAAAATAGGAAGAGCATGAAGCGGTGTTGAAAAACAATAAGAGCTGAAAACGTGTGAAAAATATGAAGAGCTTCAAAAGGTGTCAAAAATATGAGGAGCATGAAACGGTCTGAAAAATAGGAGGAGCATGAAGCTGTGTTCAAAAACATGAAGATCTTAAAAGGGTGTGAAAAATATGAAGAGCTTCAAAAGGTGTGAAAAATATGAGGAGCATCAAACGGTCTGAAATATAGAAGCAGCATGAAACGGTTTTGAAAAACATGAAGAGCCTGAAAACTTGTGAAAAATATGAAGAGCTTTAAAAGTTGTGAAAAATATGAAGAGCTTCAAAGGTGACAAAAATTAGAAGAGCATGAAACGGTCTGAAAAATAGGAGGAGCATGAAGTGGTGGATAAAAACATGAAGAGCCTGAAAAGGTGTGAAAAATATGAAGAGCTTCAAAATGTTTCAAAAATATGAAGAGCATGAAACGGTCTGAAAATCAGGAGGATCATTAAGCGGTGTTCAAAAACATGAAGAGCCTGAAAAGGTGTGAAAAATATGAAGAGCTCAAAAAGTGTCAAAAATATGATGAGCATGAAACGATCTGAAAAATAGAAGGAGCATGAAACGGTGATCAAAAACATGAAGAGCCTGAAAAGGTGTGGAAAATATGAAGAGCTTCAAAAGCTGTGAAAAACATGAGGAGCATGAAACTGTCTGACAAATAGGAGGAGCATGAAGCGGTGTTCAAAAACATGAAGAGTCTGAAAAGTTGTGAAAAATATGAAAAGCTTCAAAAGGTGTCAAAAATGAGATGAGCATTAAACGGTCTGAAAAATAGGAATAACATGAAACGGTGTTGAAAATCATGAAGAGCCTGAAAAACTGTGAAAAATATAAAGAGCTTCAAAAGGTGTCAAAAATATGAGGAGCATGAAACGGTCTGATATATAGGAGGAGCATGAAGCTGTGTTCCAAAACATGAAGATCCTGAAAAGGTGTGAAAAATATGAAGAGCTTCTAAAAGTGTCAAAAATATGAGGAGCATAAACGGTCTGAAAAATAGGAGTAGCATGAAGCGGTGTTCAAAAACATGAAGAGCCTGAAAAGGTGTGAAAAATATGAAGAGCTCAAAAAGTGTCAAAAATATGAGGATCATGAAACGGTGTGAAAAATTGGAGGAGCATGAAGCAGTGTTCAAAAACATGAAGAGCCTGAAAAGGTGTGAAAAATATGAAGAGCTTAAAAAGGTGTCAAAAATATGAGGAGCATGAAACGGTCTGAAAAATAGGAGTAGCATGAAGCGGTGTTCGAAAACATGAAGAGCCTGAAAAGGTTTGAAAAATATGAAGAGCTCAAAAAGTGTCAAAAATATGAGGAGCATGAAACGATCTGAAAAATACGAGGAGCATGAAGCAGTGTTCAAAAACATGAAGAGCTTCAAAAGGTATGAAAAATATGAGAGCTTCAAAAGGTGTCAAAAATATGAGGAGCATGAAACGGTCTGAAAAATAGGAGGAACATGAAGCGGTGTTCAAACACATGAAGAGCCTGAAAATGTGTGAAAATTATGAAGATCTTCAAAAGGTGTCAAAATTATGAGGAACATGAAACGGTTTGAAAAATAGGAGGAGCATGAAACGGTGTTGAAAAACATGAAGAGCCTGAAAAGGTGTGAAAAATATGAAGAGCTTCAAAATCTTTGAAAAATATGAAGAGCTTTCAAAGGTGTGAAATACATGAGGAGCATGAAACACTCTGAAAAATAGGAGGAGCCTGAAATGGTGTTCAAAAACATGAATAGACTGAAAACGTGTGAAAAATATGAAGAGCTTCAAAAGGTGTCAAAAATATGAGGAGCATGAAACGGTCTGAAAAATATGAGCAGCATGAAGCGGTGTTGAAAAACATGAAGAGCCTTAAAAGGTGTGAAAAAATTGAAGAGCTTCAAAAGGTGTCAAAAATATGAGGAGCATGAAACGGTCTGAAAAATATGAGCAGCATGAAGCGGTGTTGAAAAACATGAAGAGCCTGAAAAGGTGTGAAAAATATGAAGAGTTTCAAAAGGTGTGAAATACATGAGGAGCATAAAACTCTCTGAAAAAGAGAAGGAGCATGAAGTGGTGTTCAAAAACATGAAGAGCCTGAAAAGGTGTGAAATATATGAAGAGCTTCAAAAGGTGTGAAAAATATGAGGAGCATGATATGGTTTGAAAAATAGGATTAGCATGAAGCGGTGTTCAAAAACATGAAGAGCCTGAAAAGTTGTGAAAAATATGAAAAACTTCAAAAGGTGTCAAAAATGAGATGAGCATGAAACGGTCTGAAAAATAGGACGGGCATGAAGCGGTGTTTAAAAACATGAAGAGCCTGAAAAGTTGTGAAAAATATGAAGAGCTTCAAAAGGTGTCAAAAATATGAGGAGCATGAAACGGTCTGAAAAATAGGAGAAGCATGAAGCGGTGTTCAAAAACATGAAGAGCCTGAAAAGGTGTGAAAAATATGAAGAGCTTCAAAAGGTGTCAAATATATGAGGAGCATGAAACGGTCTGAAAAATCGGAGGAGCATGAAGCGTTGTTGAAAAACATGAAGAGCCTGAAAAGGTGTGAGAAATATGAAGAGCTTCAAAAGGTGTTAAAAATATGAGTAGCATGAAACGGTCTGCAAAAAAGGAGGAGCATGAAGTGGTGTTGAAAAAGATGAAGAGCCTGAAAAGGTGTTAAAAATATTAAAGCTTCAAAAGGTGTCAAAATTATGAGGAGCATGAAACGGTCTGAAAAATAGAAATAACATGAAGTGATGTTGAAAAACATGAATTGTCTGAAAACGTGTGGAAAATATGAAGAGATTCATAAATGTGAAAAATATGAAGAGCTTCAAAAGGTGTGAAAAATATGAAGAGCTTCAAAAGATGTCAAAATGAGATGAGCATGAAACGGTCTGAAAAATAGGAGGAGCATGAAGTCGTATTCAAAAAAAGGAAAAGTCTGAAAAAGTGTGAAATATATGAAGAGCTTCAAAAGGTGTCAAAAATATGAGGAGAATGAAACGGTCTGAAAAATAGGAGGAGCATGAAGCGATGTTGAAAAACATGAATTGTCTGAAAACGTGTGGAAAATATGAAGAGATTCATAAATGTGAAAAATATGAAGAGCTTCAAAAGGTGTTAAAATGAGATGAGCATGAAACGATCTGAAAAATAGGAGGAGCATGAAGTGGTGTTGAAAAACATGAAGTGCCTGAAAAGGTGTGAAAAATATGAAGAGCTTCAAAAGGTGTCAAAAATATGAGGAGCATGAAACGTTCTGAAAAATAGGACGAGCATGAAGCAGTGATAAAAAACATGAAGTGCCTGAAAAGGTGTGAAAAATATGAAGAGTTCCTAAAGGTGTCAAAAATATGCGGAGCACCAAAAGGTCTCAAAAATAGGAGGAGCATGAAGTGGTGTTGAAAAATATGAAGAGCCTGAAAATGAGTGAAAAATATGAAGAGCTTCAAAAAGTGTCAAAAATATGAGGAGCATGAAACGGTCTGAAAAAGAGGAAGAGCATGAAGAAGTGTTCAAAAACATGAAGAGCCTGAAAAGGTGTGAAAAATATGAAGAGCTTCAAAAGTTTTCAAAAATATGAGGAGCATGATACGGTTTGAAAAATAGGAGGAGCATGAAGCGGTGTTGAAAAACATGAAGAGTCTGAAAACGTGTGAAAATATGAAGAGCTTCAAAAATATTAAAAATATGAATAGCTTCAAAAGTTTTGAAAGATATGAAGAGATTAAAAAGGTGTCAAAAATGAGATGAGCATGAAACGGTCTGAAAAATAGGAGGAGCATAAGCGGTGTTGAAAAACATGAAGAGCCTGAAAAGGTGTGAAAAATATGAAGAGCTTCAAAAGGTGTGAAATACATGAGGAGCATGAAACTCTCTGAAAAAGAGGAGGAGCATGAAGCGATGTTCAAAAACATGAAGAGCCTGAAAATGTGTGAAAAATATGAAGAGCTTCAAAAGGTGTCAAACTTGAGATGAGCATGAAACCGTCTGAAAAATAGGAAGAGCATGAAGCGGTGTTGAAAAACATTAAGAGCTGAAAACGTGTGAAAAATATGAAGAGCTTCCAAAGGTGTCAAAAATGAGATGAGCATGAAACGGTCTGAAAAATAGGAAGAGCATGAAGCGGTGTTGAAAAACATTAAGAGCCTGAAAAGGTGTGAAAAACATGAACAGCTTCAAAAGGTGTCAAAAATATGAGGAGCATGAAACGGTCTGAAAAATCGGAGGAGCATGAAGCGTTGTTGAAAAACATGAAGAGCCTGAAAAGGTGTGAGAAATATGAAGAGCTTCAAAAGGTGTTAAAAATATGAGTAGCATGAAACGGTCTGCAAAAAAGGAGGAGCATGAAGTGGTGTTGAAAAAGATGAAGAGCCTGAAAAGGTGTTAAAAATATTAAAGCTTCAAAAGGTGTCAAAATTATGAGGAGCATGAAACGGTCTGAAAAATAGGAGGAGCATGAAGCGATGTTGAAAAACATGAATTGTCTGAAAACGTGTGGAAAATATGAAGAGAATCATAAATGTGAAAAATATGAAGAGCTTCAAAAGATGTCAAAATGAGATGAGCATGAAACGGTCAGAAAAATAGGAGGAGCATGAAGCAGTGTTGAAAAACATGAAGAGCCTGAAAACCTGTAAAAAATAGGAAGAGCTTCAAAAGGTGTCAAAAATGAGATGAGCATGAAACGGTCTGAAAAATAGGAGGAGCATGAAGCGGTGATGAAAATCATGAAGAGCCTGAAAAGGTGAGAAAAATATGAAGAGCTTCAAAGTGTGTGAAAAATATGAGGAGCTTCAAAAGGTGTAAAAAATATGAAGAGCTTCAAAAGTGTCAAAAATTAGATGAGCATGAAAAGGTCTAAAAAATAGGAGGAGCAACAAGTAGTGTTGAAAAAAATGAAGAGCCTGAAAAGGTGTGAAAAATATGAAGAGCTTCAAAAGGTGTGAAAAATATGAGGAGCATGATACTGTCGAAAAAATAGGAGGAGCATGAAGCGGAGTTCAAAAACATGAAGAGCTTGAAAAGGTGTGAAAAATATGAAGAGCCTCAAAACGTGTCAAAATATTAGGAGTATGAAACGGTATGATAAATAGAAGGAGCATGAAGCGGTGTTGAAAAACATGAAGAGTCTGAAATTGTGTGAAAAATATGAAGAGCTTCATAAAGGTGAAAAATATGAAGAGCTTCAAAAGTTGTCAAAAATTAGATGAGTATGAAACGGTCTAAAAAATAGGAGGAGTAACAAATAGTGTTGAAAAAAATGAAGAGCATGAAAAGGTGTGAGAAATATGAACGGCTTCAAAAGGTGTGAAAAATATGAGGAGCCTGAAACGGTCTGAAAAAAAGGAGGAGCATGAAGTGGTGTTGAAAAACATGAAGAGCCTGAAAAGGTGTGAAAAATATGAAGACCTTCAAAAGGTGTCAAAAATATGAGGAGCATGAAACGGTCTGAAAAATAGGAGGAGCATGAAATGCTGTTCAAAAACATGAAGAGCCTGAAAAGGTGTGGAAAATATGAAGAGCTTCAAAAGGTGTCAAAAATATGAGGAGCATGAAACGGTCTGAAAAATAGGAGGAGCATGAAGTGCTGTTCAAAAACATGAAGAGCCTGAAAAGGTGTGAAAAATATGAAGAGCTTCAAAAGGTGTGAAAAATATGAGGAGCATGATACGGTAGAAAAAATAGGAGGAGCATGAAGCTGTGTTCAAAAACATGAAGAGCCTGAAAAGGTGTGAAAAATATGAAGAGCCTCAAAACGTGTCAAAAATATGAGAAGTATGAAACGGTATGATAAATAGCAGGAGCATGAAGCGGTTTTGAAAAACATGAAGGGTCTGAAATCGTGTGAAAAATATGAAGAGCTTCAAAAATGTGAAAAATATGAAGAGCTTCAAAAGGTGTAAAAAATATGAAGTGCCTCAAAATGTGTCAAAGATTAGATGAGTATGAAAAGTTCTAAAAAATAGGAGGAGCAACAAGTAGTGTTGAAAAAAATGAAGAGCCTGAAAAGGTGTGAAAAATATGAAGACCTTCAAAAGGTGTCAAAAATATGAGGAGCATGAAACTTTCTGAAAAATAGGACGAGCATGAGGCAGTGATAAAAAACATGAAGAGCCTGAAAAGGTGTGAAAAATATGAAGAGTTTCTAAAGGTGTCAAAAATATGAGGAGCATGATACGGTTTGAAAAAAGGAGGAGCATGAAGCGGTGTTGAAAAACATGAAGAGTGTGAAAACGTGTGAAAATATGAAGAGCTTCAAAAATATTAAAAATATGAAGAGCTTCAACAGTTGTGAAAAATATGAAGAGATTAAAAAGGTGTCAAAAATGAGATGAGCTTGAAACGGTCTGAAAAATAGCAGGAGCATGAAGCGGTGTTGAAAATCATGAACAGACTGAAAAGGTGTGAACAATATGAAAAGCTTCAAAAGGTGTCAAAATGAGATGAGCATGAAACGGTCTGAAAAATAGGAGGAACATGAAGCGGTGTTGAAAATCATGAAGAGCCTGAAAAGGTGTGACAAATATGAAGAGCTTCAAAAGGTGTCAAAAATATGAGGAGCATGAAACGGTCTGAAAAATAGCAGGAGCATGAAGCGGTGTTCAAAAACATGAAGAGCCTGAAAATGTGTGAAAAATATAAAGAGCTTCAAAAGATGTGAAAAATATGAAGAGCTTCAAAAGGTGTCAAAAATGAGATGAGCATGAAACGGTCTGAAAAATAGGAGGAGCATGAAGCGGGTTGAAAAACATAAAGAACCTGAAAAGGTGTGAGAAATATCAAGAGCTTCAAAAGGTGTCAAGTATATGAGGAGCATGAAACGTTCTGAAAAAGAGGAGGAGCATGAAGCGGTGTTGAAAAACATGAAGAGCCTGAAAAGCTGTGTAAAATATGAAGAGGTTCTAAAGGTGTCAAAAATATGAGGAGCATGAAACGGTCTTAAAAATAGGCGGATTATGAAACGGTGTTCAAAAACATGAAGAGCCTGAAAAGGTGTGAAAAATATGAAAAGCCTCAAAACCTGTCAAAAATATGAGGAGCATGAAACGGTATGAAAAATCGCAGGGGCATGAAGCGTTGTTGAAAAACATGAAGAGTCTGAAAACGTGTGAAATTATGAAGAGCTTCAAACATATGAAAAATATGAAGAGCTTCAAAAGGTGTGAAAAATATGAAGAGCTTCAAAAGGTGTCAAAAATGAGATGAGCATGAAACGGTCCGAAAAATACGAGGATCATGAAGCGGTGTTGAAAATCATGAAGAGCCTGAAAAGGCGTGAAAAATATGAAGAGCTTCAATGATGTGAAAAATATGAAGAGCTTCAAAAGATGTCAAAAATATGAGGAGCATGAAACTGTCTGAAATAATAGAAGCAGCATGAAACGGTGTTGAAAAACATGAAGAGCCTGAAAAGGTGTGAAAAATATGAAGAGCTTCAAAACGTGTCAAAAATATGAAGAGCATGAAACGGTCTGACAAATAGCAGGAGCATGAAGCGGTGTTGAAAAACATGAAGAGTCTGAAAACGTGTGAAAAACATGAAGAGCCTAAAAAGGTGTGAAAAATATGAAGAGTTTTTAAAGGTGTCTAAAATATGAGGAGCATGAAACGGTCTGAAAAATAGCAGGAGCATGAAGCGTTGTTGAAAAACATGAAGAGTCTGAAAACGTGTGAAAAACATGAAGAGCCTGAAAAGGTGTGAAAAATATGAAGAGCTTCAAAATGTTTCAAAAATATGAAGAGCATGAAACGGTCTGAAAAACAGGAGGATCATGAAGCGGTGTTCATAAATATGAAGAGCCTGAAAAGGTGTGAAAAATATGAAGAGCTTCAAAAGGTGTCAAAAATATGAGGAGCATGAAACGGTCTGAAAAATAGGAGGAGCCTGAAACGGTGTTGAAAGACATGAAGAGTCTGAAAAGTTGTGAAAAATATGAAAAGCTTCAAAAGGTGTCAAAAATATGAGGAGCAAAAAACGGTCTGAAAAATAAGAGGAGCATGAAGCGGTGTTCAAAAACATGAAGAGCCTGAAAAGGTGTGAAAAATATGAAGAGCTTCAAAAGGTGTGAAAAATATGAGGAGCATGAAACGGTCTGAAAAATAGAAGCAGCATGAAACGGTGTTGAAAAATATGAAGAGCCTGAAAACATGTGAAAAATATGAAGAGCTTCAAAAGGTGAGAAAAATATAAAGAGCTTCAAAGGTGAAAAAAATGAGATGAGCATGAAACGGTCTGAAAAATAGGAGGAGCATGAAGCTGTGTTGAAAAACATGAAAGGCCTGAAAAGGTGTGCAAAATATGAAGAGCTTCAAAAATGTGAAAAATATGAGGAGCATGAAACGTTCTGAAAAATAGGAGGAGCATGAAGCGGTGTTCAAAAACATGAAGAGCCTGAAAAGGTGTGAAAAATATGAATAGCATCAAAATGTTTCAAAAATATGAAGAGCATGAAACGGTCTGAAAAATAGGAGGAGCATGAAGTCGTGTTGAAAAAAAAAGAAGAGACTGAAAAGGTGTGAAATATATGAAGAGCTTCAAAAGGTGTCAAAAATATGAGGAGAATGAAACGGTCTGAAAAATAGGAGAATCATGAAGCTGTGTCGAAAAACATGAAGAGCCTGAAAAGGTGTGAAAAAAATCAAGAGCTTCTAAATGTTTCAAAAATATGAGGAGCATGAAACGGTCTGAAAAATAGGAGGATCATGAAGCGGTGTTCAAAAACATGAAGAGCCTGAAAAGGTGTGAAAAATATGAAGAGCTCAAAAAGAGTCAAAAATATGATGAGCATGAAACGATCTGAAAAATAGAAGGAGCATGAAACGGTGATTAAAAACATGAAGAGCCTGAAAAGGTGTGAAAAATATGAAGAGCTCAAAAAGTGTCAAAAATATGAGGAGCATGAAACGCTCTGAAAAATAGGAGGAGCATGAAGCGATGTTCAAAAACATGAAGAGCCTGAAAAGTTGTGAAAAATATGAAAAGCTTCAAAAGGTGTCAAAAATGAGATTAGCATTAAATGGTCGGAAAAATAGGAATAACATGAAACGGTGTTGAAAATCATGAAGAGACTGAAAAGGTGTGACAAAAATGAAGAGCTTCAAAAGGTGTCAAAAATATGAGGAGCATGAAACGGTCTGAAAAATAGCAGGAGCATGAAGCGGTGTTCAAAAACATGAAGAGCCTGAAAATGTGTGAAAAATATAAAGAGCTTCAAAAGATGTGAAAAATATGAAGAGCTTCAAAAGGTGTCAAAAATGAGATGAGCATGAAACGGTCTGAAAAATAGGAGGAGCATGAAGCGGGTTGAAAAACATAAAGAACCTGAAAAGGTGTGAGAAATATCAAGAGCTTCAAAAGGTGTCAAGTATATGAGGAGCATGAAACGTTCTGAAAAAGAGGAGGAGCATGAAGCGGTGTTGAAAAACATGAAGAGCCTGAAAAGCTGTGTAAAATATGAAGAGGTTCTAAAGGTGTCAAAAATATGAGGAGCATGAAACGGTCTTAAAAATAGGCGGATTATGAAACGGTGTTCAAAAACATGAAGAGCCTGAAAAGGTGTGAAAAATATGAAAAGCCTCAAAACCTGTCAAAAATATGAGGAGCATGAAACGGTATGAAAAATCGCAGGGGCATGAAGCGTTGTTGAAAAACATGAAGAGTCTGAAAACGTGTGAAATTATGAAGAGTTTCAAACATATGAAAAATATGAAGAGCTTCAAAAGGTGTGAAAAATATGAAGAGTTTCAAAAGGTGTCAAAAATGAGATGAGCATGAAACGGTCCGAAAAATACGAGGATCATGAAGCGGTGTTGAAAATCATGAAGAGCCTGAAAAGGCGTGAAAAATATGAAGAGCTTCAATGATGTGAAAAATATGAAGAGCTTCAAAAGATGTCAAAAATATGAGGAGCATGAAACTGTCTGAAATAATAGAAGCAGCATGAAACGGTGTTGAAAAACATGAAGAGCCTGAAAAGGTGTGAAAAATATGAAGAGCTTCAAAAGGTGTGAAAAATATGAAGAGTTTCAAAAGGTGTCAAAAATGAGATGAGCATGAAACGGTCCGAAAAATACGAGGATCATGAAGCGGTGTTGAAAATCATGAAGAGCCTGAAAAGGCGTGAAAAATATGAAGAGCTTCAATGATGTGAAAAATATGAAGAGCTTCAAAAGATGTCAAAAATATGAGGAGCATGAAACTGTCTGAAATAATAGAAGAAGCATGAAACGGTGATCAAACACATGAAGAGCCTGAAAAGGTGTGGAAAATATGAAGAGCTTCAAAAGGTGTGAAATACATGAGGAGCATGAAACTCTCTGAAAAATAGGAGGAGCATGAAGCGGTGTTCAAAAACATGAAGAGCCTGAAAAGTTGTGAAAAATATGAAAAGCTTCAAAAGGTGTCAAAAATGAGATGTGCATTAAACGGGCTGAAAAATAGGAATAACATGAAACGGTGTTGAATATCATGAAGAGCCTGAAATAATGTGAAAAATATAAAGAGCTGCAAAAGGTGTCAAAAATATGAGGAGCATGAAACGGTCTGATAAATAGGTGGAGCATGAAGCTGTGTTCAAAAACATGAAGAGCCTGAAAAGGTGTGAAAAATATGAAGAGCTTCAAAAGGTGTGAAAAATATGAGGAGCATGAAACGGTCTGAAAAATAGAAGCAGCATGAAACGGTGTTGAAAAATATGAAGAGCCTGAAAACGTGTGAAAAATATGAAGAGCTTCAAAAGGTGTGAAAAATATAAAGAGCTTCAAAGGTGACAAAAGTGAGATGAGCATGAAACGGTCTGAAAAATAGGAGGAGAATGAAGTGGTGGTGAAAAACATGAAGAGCCTGAAAAGGTGTGAAAAATATGAAGAGCTTCAAAATGTTTCAAAAATATGAAGAGCATGAAACGGTCTGAAAATCAGGAGGATCATGAAGCGGTGTTCAAAAACATGAAGAGCCTGAAAAGGTGTGAAAAATATGAAGAGCTCAAAAAGTGTCAAAAATATGAGGAGCATGAAACGATCTGAACAATACGAGGAGCATGAAGCAGTGTTCAAAAACATGAAGAGCCTGAAAATGTGTGAAAATTATGAAGAGCTTCAAAAGGTGTCAAAATTGAGATGAGCATGAAACGGTCTGAAAAATAGGAGGAGCCTGAAACGGTGTTGAAAGACATGAAGAGCCTGAAAAGTTGTGAAAAATATGAAAAGCTTCAAAAGGTGTCAAAAATGACATGAGCATGAAACGGTCTGAAAAATAGGAGGAGCATGAATCGGTGTTGAAAAATGAAGAGCCTGAAAAGGTGTGAAAAATATGAAGAGGATCAAAAGGTGTCAAATATATGAGGAGCATGAAAAGGTCTGCAAAAAAGAAGGAGCATGAAGTGGTGTTGAAAATCTTGAAGAGCCTGAAAAGGTGTGAAAAATATGAAAAGCTTAAAAAAGTGTTAAAAATATGAGGAGCAAAAAACGGTCTGAAAAATAAGAGGAGCATGAAGCGGTGTTCAAAAACATGAAGAGCCTGAAAAGGTGTGAAATATATGAAGAGCTTCAAAAGGTGTCAAAATATTAGGAGCATGAAACGGTCTGAAAAATAGGAGGAGCATAAAGCTGTGTTGAAAAACATGAAGGGCTAGAAAAGGTGTGCAAAATATGAAGAGCTTCAAAAAGTGTGAAAAATATGAGGAGCATGAAACGTTCTGAAAAATAGGAGGAGCATGAAGCGGTGTTCAAAAACATGAAGAGCCTGAAAAGGAGTGAAAAATATGAAGAGCTTCAAAATGTTTCAAAAATATGAAGAGCATGAAACGGTCTGAAAAATAGGAGGAGCATGAAGTCCTGTTGAAAAAAAAAGAAGAGACTGAAAAAGTGTGAAATATATGAAGAGCTTCAAAAGGTGTCAAAAATATGAGGAGAATGAAATGGTCTGAAAAATAGGAGGATCATGAAGCTGTGTCGAAAAACATGAAGAGCCTGAAAAGGTGTGAAAAAAATGAAGAGCTTCTAAATGTGTCAAAAATATGAGGAGCATGAAACGGTCTGAAAAATAGGAGGATCATGAAGCGGTGTTCAAAAACATGAAGAGCCTGAAAAGGTGTGAAAAATATGAAGAGCTCAAAAAGTGTCAAAAATATGATGAGCATGAAACGATCTGAAAAATAGAAGGAGCATGAAACGGTGATCAAAAACATGAAGAGCCTGAAAAGGTGTGAAAAATATGAAGAGCTCAAAAAGTGTCAAAAATATGAGGAGCATGAAACGCTCTGAAAAATAGGAGGAGCATGAAGCGGTGTTCAAAAACATGAAGAGCCTGAAAAGTTGTGAAAAATATGAAAAGCTTCAAAAGGTGTCAAAAATGAGATTAGCATTAAACGTTCGGAAAAATAGGAATAACATGAAACGGTGTTGAAAATCATGAAGAGCCTGAAATAGTGTGAAAAATATAAAGAGCTGCAAAAGGTGTCAAAAATATGAGGAGCATGAAACGGTCTGATTAATAGGTGGAGCATGAAGCTGTGTTCAAAAACATGAAGAGCCTGAAAAGGTGTGAAAAATATGAAGAGCTTCAAAATGTTTCACAAATATGAAGAGCATGAAACGGTCTGAAAAACAGGAGGATTATGAAGCGGTGTTCAAAAACATGAAGAGCCTGAAAAGGTGTGAAAAATATGAAGAGCTTCAAAAGGTGTCAAAAATATGAGGAGCATGAAACGGTCTGAAAAATAGGAGGAGCATGAAACGGTGATCAAAAACATGAAGAGCCTGAAAAGGTTTGAAAAATATGAAGAGCTTCTAAAGGTGTCAAAAATATGAGGAGCATAAACGATCTGAAAAAAAGGAGTAGCATGAAGCGGTGTTCAAAAACATGAAGAGCCTGAAAAGGTGTGAAAAATATGAAGATCTCAAAAAGTGTCAAAAATATGAGGAGCATGAAACGATCTGAAAAATAGAAGAAGCATGAAAAGGTGATCAAACACATGAAGAGCCTGAAAAGGTGTGGAAAATATGAAGAGCTTCAAAAGGTGTGAAATACATGAGGAGCATGAAACTCTCTGAAAAATAGGAGGAGCTTGAAACGGTGATCAAAAACATGAAGAACCTGAAAAGGTTTGAAAAATATGAAGAGCTTCAAAAGGTGTCAAAAATGATAATGAGCATTAAACGGTCTGAAGAATAGGAATAACATGAAACGGTGTTGAAAATCATGAAGAGCCTGAAATAATGTGAAAAATATAAAGAGCTGCAAAAGGTGTCAAAAATATGAGGAGCATGAAACGGTCTGATAAATAGGTGGAGCATGAAGCTGTGTTCAAAAACATGAAGAGCCTGAAAAGGTGTGAAAAATATGAAGAGCTTCAAAAGGTGTGAAAAATATGAGGAGCATGAAACGGTCTGAAAAATAGAAGCAGCATGAAAAGGTGTTGAAAAATATGAAGAGCCTGAAAAGGTGTGAAAAATATGAAGAGCTTCAAAAGGTGTGAAAAATATAAAGAGCTTCAAAGGTGACAAAAATGAGATGAGCATGAAACGGTCTGAAAAATAGGAGGAGAATGAAGTGGTGGTGAAAAACATGAAGAGCCTGAAAAGGTGTGAAAAATATGAAGAGCTTCAAAATGTTTCAAAAATATGAAAAGCATGAAACGGTCTGAAAATCAGGAGGATCATGAAGCGGTGTTCAAGAACATGAAGAGCCTGAAAAGGTGTGAAAAATATGAAGAGCTTCAAAAGGTGTCAAAAATATGAGGAGCATGAAACGGTCTGAAAAATAGGAGGAGCATGAAACGGTGATCAAAAACATGAAGAGCCTGAAAAGGTGTGAAAAATATGAAGAGCTTCAAAAGGTGTGAAATACATGAGGAGCATGAAACCGGCTGAAAAATAAGAGAAGCATGAAGTGCTGTGGAAAAACATGAAGAGCCTGAAAAGCTGTGAAAAATATGGAGAGCTTCAAAAGGTGTGAAATACATGAGGAGCATGAAACGGGCTGAAAAATAGGAGAAGCATGAAGTGGTGTGGAAAAATATGAAGAGCCTGAAAATGTGTGAAAAATATGAAAAGCTTCAAAAGGTGTAAAAAATGAGATGAACATGAAACGGTCTGAAAAATAGGAGGATCATGAAGCTGTGTCAAAAAACATGAAGAGCCTGAAAAGGTGTGAAAAAAATGAAGAGCTTCTAAATGTGTCAAAAATATGAGAAGTATGAAACGGTCTGAAAAATAGGAGGATCATGAAGCGGTGTTCAAAAACATGAACATAAGGTGTCAAAATTATGAGGAGCATGAAACGGTCTGAAAAATAGGAGGAGCATGAAACGGTGATCAAAAACATGAAGAACCTGAAAAGGTTTGAAAAATATGAAGAGCTTCTAAAGGTGTCAAAAATATGAGGAGCATAAACGATCTGAAAAATAGGAGTAGCATGAAGCGGTGTTCAAAAACATGAAGAGCCTGAAAAGGTGTGAAAAATATGAAGAGCTCAAAAAGTGTCAAAAATATGAGGAGCATGAAACGGTCTGAAAAATAGGAGGATCATGAAGCGGTGTTCAAAAACATGAAGAGCCAGAAAAGGTGTGAAAAATATGAACAGCTTCAAAATGTGTCAAAAATATGAGGAGCACGAAACGGTCTGAAAAATAGGAGGAGCATGAAACGGTGATCAAAAACATGAAGAACCTGAAAAGGTTTGAAAAATATGAAGAGCTTCTAAAGGTGTCAAAAATATGAGGAGCATAAACGATCTGAAAAATAGAAGCAGCATGAAACGGTGTTGAAAACTATGAAGAGCCTGAAAACGTGTGAAAAATATGAAGAGCTTCAAAAGGTGTGAAAAATATAAAGAGCTTCAAAGGTGACAAAAATGAGATGAGCATGAAACGGTCTGAAAAATAGGAGGAGAATGAATTGGTGGTGAAAAACATGAAGAGCCTGAAAAGGTGTGAAAAATATGAAGAGCTTCAAAATGTTTCAAAAATATGAAGAGCATGAAACGGTCTGAAAATCAGGAGGATCATGAAGCGGTGTTCAAAAACATGAAGAGCCAGAAAAGGTGTGAAAAATATGAAGAGCTTCATAAGGTGTCAAAATTATGAGGAGCATGAAACGGTCTGAAAAATAGGAGGAGCATGAAACGGTGATCAAAAACATGAAGAGCCTGAAAAGGTGTGAAAAATATGAAGAGCTTCAAAAGGTGTGAAAAATATAAAGAGCTTCAAAGGTGACAAAAATGAGAAGAGCATGATACGGTCTGAAAAACAGGAGGATCATGAAGCGGTGTTCAAAAACATGAAGAGCCTGAAAAGGTGTGAAAAATATGAAGAGCTTCAAAAGATGTGAAAAATATGAGGAGCTTCAAAAGGTGTCAAAAATGAGATGAGCATGAAACGGTCTGAAAAATAGGAGGAGCATGAAGCGGTGTTGAAAAACATGAAGAACCTGAAAAGGTGTGAGAAATATCAAGAGCTTCAAAAGGTGTCAAATATATGAGGAGCATGAAACGTTCTGAAAAAGAGGAGGAGCATGAAGCGGTGTTGAAAAACATGAAGAGCCTGAAAAGCTGTGTAAAATATGAAGAGGTTCTAAAGGTGTCAAAAATATGAGGAGCATGAAACGGTCTTAAAAATAGGCGGATTATGAAACGGTGTTCAAAAACATGAAGAGCCTGAAAAGGTGTGAAAAATATGAAAAGCCTCAAAACCTGTCAAAAATATGAGGAGCATGAAACTGTCTGAAAAATAGCAGGGGCATGAAGCGGTGTTGAAAAACATGAAGAGTCTGAAAACGTGTGAAAATATGAAGAGCTTCAAACATATGAAAAATATGAAGAGCTTCAAAAGGTGTGAAAAATATGAAGAGCTTCAAAAGGTGTCAAAAATGAGATGAGCATAAAACGGTCCGAAAAATACGAGGAGCATGAAGCGGTGTTGAAAATCATGAAGAGCCTGAAAAGGAGTGAAAAATATGAAGAGCTTCAATGAAGTGAAAAATATGAAGAGCTTCAAAAGGTGTGAAATATATGAGGAGCATGAAACGTTCTGAAAAATAGGAGGATCATGAAGCGGTTTTCAGAAACATGAAGAGCATGAAAAGGTGTGAAAAATATGAAGAGCTTCAAAAGGTGTCATAAATATGAGGAGCATGAAACGGTCTGAAAAATAGGAGGAGCATGAAACGGTGTCCAAAATCATGAAGAGCCTGAAAAGGTGTGAAAAATATGAAGAGCTTCAAAAGGTGTCAAAAATGAGATGAGCATTAAACGGTCTGAAAAATAGGAATAACATGAAACGGTGTTGAAAATAATGAAGAGCCTGAAAAACTGTGA
This sequence comes from Dama dama, assembly GCF_033118175.1. Taxonomy (NCBI): domain Eukaryota; kingdom Metazoa; phylum Chordata; class Mammalia; order Artiodactyla; family Cervidae; genus Dama; species Dama dama. The sequence continues at coordinate 8,735,959 of NC_083706.1, read as the reverse complement.
AAAATATAAAGAGCTTCAAAAGGTGTCAAAAATATGAGGAGCATGAAACGGTCTGATAAATAGGAGGAGCATGAAGCTGTGTTCCAAAACATGAAGATCCTGAAAAGGTGTGAAAAATATGAAGAGCTTCAAAAGGTGTGAAATATATGAGGAGCATGAAACGGACTGAAAAATAGAAGCAGCATGAAACGGTGTTGAAAAATATGAAGAGCAAAAAACGTGTGAAAAATATGAAGAGCTTCAAAAGGTGTGAAAAAAATAAAGAGCTTCAAAGGTGACAAAAATGAGATGAGCATGATACGGTCTGAAATATAGGAGGAGCGTGAAGTGGTGGTGAAAAACATGAAGAGCCTGAAAAGGTGTGAAAAATATGAAGAGCTTCAAAATGTTTCAAAAATATGAGGAGCATGAAACGGTCTGAAAAATAGGAAGAGCATGAAGCGGTGACCAAAAACATGAAGAGCCTGAAAAGGTGTGAAAAATATGAAGAGCTTCAAAAGGTGTCAAAAATATGAGGAGCATGAAACGGTCTGAAAAATAGGAAGAGCATGAAGCGGTGACCAAAAACATGAAGAGCCTGAAAAGGTGTGAAAAATATGAAGAGCTTCAAAAGCTGTGAAATACATGAGGAGCATGAAACGGGCTGAAAAATAGGAGAAGCATGAAGTGGTGTGGAAAAATATGAAGAGCCTGAAAATGTGTGAGAAATATGAAAAGCTTCAAAAGGTGTCAAAAATGAGATGAGCATGAAACGGTCTGAAAAATTGGAGGATCATGAAATGGTGTTGAAAAACATGAAGAGCCTGAAAAGATGTGAAAAATATGAAAAGCTTCAAAAAGTGTCAAAAATATGAGGAGATGAAACGGTCTGAAAAATAGGAGGAGCATGAAGCTGTGTTCAAAAATATGAAGAGCCTGAAAAGGTGTGAAAAATATGAAGAGCTTCAAAAGTTGTCAAAAATATGAGGAGCATGAAACGGTCTGAAAAATAGGAGGAGCATGAAGCTGTGTTCAAAAACATGAAGATCTTAAAAGGGTGTGAAAAATATTAAGAGCTTCAAAAGGTGTGAAAAATATGAGGAGCATGAAACGGTCTGAAAAATAGAAGCAGCATGAAACGGTTTTGAAAAACATGAAGAGCCTGAAAACTTGTGAAAAATATGAAGAGCTTTAAAAGGTGTGAAAAATATGAAGAGCTTCAAAGGTGACAAAAATGAGATGAGCATGAAACGGTCTGAAAAATAGGAGGAGCATGAAGTGGTGGAGAAAAACATGAAGAGCCTGAAAAGGTGTGAAAAATATGAAGAGCTTCAAAATGTTTCAAAAATATGAAGAGCATGAAACGGTCTGAAAATCAGGAGGATCATGAAGCGGTGTTCAAAAACATGAAGAGCCTGAAAAGGTGTGAAAAATATGAAGAGCTCAAAAAGTGTCAAAAATATGATGAGCATGAAACGATCTGAAAAATAGAAGGAGCATGAAACGGTGATCAAAAACATGAAGAGCCTGAAAAGGTGTGGAAAATATGAAGAGCTTCAAAAGGTGTCAAAAATATGAGGAGAATGAAACGGTCTGAAAAATAGGAGGAGCATGAAGCTGTGTCGAAAAACATGAAGAGCCTGAAAAGGTTTGAAAAATATGAAGAGCTTCAAAAGGTGTCAAAAATATGAGGAGAATGAAACGGTCTGAAAAATAGGAGGAGCATGAAGCAGAGTTCGAAAACATGAAGAGCCTGAAAAGGTTTGAAAAATATGAAGAGCTCAAAAAGTGTCAAAAATATGAGGAGCATGAAACGATCTGAAAAATACGAGGAGCATGAAGCAGTGTTCAAAAACATGAAGAGCTTCAAAAGGTATGAAAAATATGAGAGCTTCAAAAGGTGTCAAAAATATGAGGAGCATGAAACGGTCTGAAAAATAGGAGGAACATGAAGCGGTGTTCAAACACATGAAGAGCCTGAAAATGTGTGAAAATTATGAAGATCTTCAAAAGCTGTCAAAATTATGAGGAACATGAAACGGTTTGAAAAATAGGAGGAGCATGAAACGGTGTTGAAAAACATGAAGAGCCTGAAAAGGTGTGAAAAATATGAAGAGCTTCAAAATCTTTGAAAAATATGAAGAGCTTTCAAAGGTGTGAAATACATGAGGAGCATGAAACTCTCTGAAAAACATGAAGAGCCTGAAATGGTGTTCAAAAACATGAATAGACTGAAAACGTGTGAAAAATATGAAGAGCTTCAAAAGGTGTCAAAAATATGAGGAGCATGAAACGGTCTGAAAAATATGAGCAGCATGAAGCGGTGTTGAAAAATATGAAGAGCCTTAAAAGGCGAGCAAAAAATGAAGAGCTTCAAAAGGTGTCAAAAATATGAGGAGCATGAAACGGTCTGAAAAATATGAGCAGCATGAAGCGGTGTTGAAAAACATGAAGAGCCTGAAAAGGTGTGAAAAATATGAAGAGCTTCAAAAGGTGTGAAATACATGAGGAGCATAAAACTCTCTGAAAAAGAGAAGGAGCATGAAGTGGTGTTCAAAAACAGGAAGAGCCTGAAAAGGTGTGAAATATATGAAGAGCTTCAAAAGGTGTGAAAAATATGAGGAGCATGATATGGTTTGAAAAATAGGATTAGCATGAAGCGGTGTTCAAAAACATGAAGAGCCTGAAAAGTTGTGAGAAATATGAAAAACTTCAAAAGGTGTCAAAAATGAGATGAGCATGAAACGGTCTGAAAAATAGGACGTGCATGAAGCGGTGTTGAAAAACATGAAGAGCCTGAAAAGTTGTGAAAAATATGAAGAGCTTCAAAAGGTGTCAAAAATATGAGGAGCATGAAACGGTCTGAAAAATAGGAGGAGCATGAAGCGATGGTCAAAAACATGAAGAGCCTGAAAATGTGTGAAAAATATGAAGAGCTTAAAAAGTGTGAAATACATGAGGAGCATGAAACTCTCTGAAAAATAGGAGGAGCATGAAGCGATGTTCAAAAACATGAAGAGCCTGAAAATGTGTGAAAAATATGAAGAGCTTCAAAAGGTGTCAATAATATGAGGAGAATGAAACGGTCTGAAAAATAGGAGGAGCATGAAGCTGTGTCGAAAAACATGAAGAGCCTGAAAATGTGTGAAAAATATGAAGAGCTTCAAAAGGTGTCAAAAATATGAGGAGAATGAAACGGTCTGAAAAATAGGAGGAGCATGAAGCTGTGTCGAAAAACATGAAGAGCCTGAAAAGGTGTGAAAAATATGAAGAGCTTCAAAAGGTGTCAAAAATATGAGGAGCTTGAAACGTTCTGAAAAATAGGACGAGCATGAAGCAGTGATAAAAAACATGAAGTGCCTGAAAAGGTGTGAAAAATATGAAGAGTTCCTAAAGATGTCAAAAATATGCGGAGCACCAAACGGTCTCAAAAATAGGAGGAGCATGAAGTGGTGTTGAAAAATATGAAGAGCCTGAAAATGAGTGAAAAATATGAAGAGCTTCAAAAAGTGTCAAAAATATGAGGAGCATGATACGGTTTGAAAAATAGGAGGAGCATGAAGCGGTGTTGAAAAACATGAAGAGTGTGAAAACGTGTGAAAATATGAAGAGCTTCAAAAATATTAAAAATATGAAGAGCTTCAAAAGTTTTGAAAAATATGAAGAGATTAAAAAGGTGTCAAAAATGAGATGAGCATGAAACGGTCTGAAAAATAGGAGGAGCATGAGCGGTGTTGAAAATCATGAAGAGCCTGAAAAGGTGTGAAAAATATGAAGAGCTTCAAAAGGTGTGAAATACATGAGGAGCATGAAACTCTCTGAAAAATAGGAGGAGCATGAAGCGATGTTCAAAAACATGAAGAGCCTGAAAATGTGTGAAAAATATGAAGAGCTTCAAAAGGTGTCAAAATTGAGATGAGCATGAAACGGTCTGAAAAATAGGAAGAGCATGAAGCGGTGTTGAAAAACATTAAGAGCTGAAAACGTGTGAAAAATATGAAGAGCTTCAAAAGGTGTCAAAAATGAAATGAGCATGAAACGGTCTGAAAAATAGGAAGAGCATGAAGCGGTGTTGAAAAACATTAAGAGCTGAAAACGTGTGAAAAATATGAAGAGCTTCAAAAGGTGTCAAAAATGAAATGAGCATGAAACGGTCTGAAAAATAGGAAGAGCATGAAGCGGTGTTGAAAAACATTAAGAGCTGAAAACGTGTGAAAAATATGAAGAGTTTCAAAAGGTGTCAAAAATATGAGGAGCATGAAACGGTCTGAAAAATAGGAGGAGCATGAAACGGTGACCAAAAACATGAAGAGCCTGAAAAGGTGTGAAAAATATGAAGAGCTTCAAAGGTGTGAAAAATATGAGGAGCATGAAACGGTCTGAAAAATAGAAGCAGCATGAAACGGTTTTGAAAAACATGAAGAGCCTGAAAAGGTGTGAAAAATATGAAGAGCTTCAAAAGGTGTGAAAAATATGAGGAGCATGAAACGGTCTGAAAAATAGAAGCAGCATGAAACGGTTTTGAAAAACATGAAGAGCCTGAAAACTTGTGAAAAATATGAAGAGCTTTAAAAGGTGTGAAAAATATGAAGAGCTTCAAAGGTGAAAAAAATGAGATGAGCATGAAACGGTCTGAAACATAGGAGGAGCATGAAGTGGTGGAGAAAAACATGAAGAGCCTGAAAAGGTGTGAAAAATATGAAGAGCTTCAAAATGTTTCAAAAATATGAAGAGCATGATACGGTCTGAAAAACAGGAGGATCATGAAGTGGTGTTCAAAAACATGAAGAGCCTGAAAAGGTGTGAAAAATATGAAGAGCTTCAAAAGGTGTCAAAAATATGAGGAGCATGAAACGGTCTGAAAAATAGGAGGAGCATGAAACGGTGATCAAAAACATGAAGAGCCTGAAAAGGTGTGAAAAATATGAAGAGCTTCAAAAGGTGTGAAATACATGAGGAGCATGAAACGGGCTGAAAAATAAGAGAAGCATGAAGTGCTGTGGAAAAACATGAAGAGCCTGAAAAGCTGTGAAAAATATGAAGAGCTTCAAAAGGTGTGAAATACATGAGGAGCATGAAATGGCCTGAAAAATAGGAGAAGCATGAAGTGGTGTGTAAATATATGAAGAGCTTGAAAAGGTGTGAAAAATATGAAGACCTTCAAAAGGTGTCAAAAATATGAGGAGCATGAAACGTTCTGAAAAATAGGAGGAGCATCAACCTGTGTTCAAAAACATGAACAGCCTGAAAAGGTGTGAGAAATATGAAGACCTTCAAAAGGTGTCAAAAATGAGATGAGCATGAACCCGTCTGAAAAATAGGAGGAGCATGAAGCGGTGTTGAAAGACATGAACAGCCTGAAAAGGTGTGAGAAATATGAAGAGCTTCAAAATGTGTCAAAAATATGAGGAGCATGAAACGGTCTGCAAAAATGTAGGAGCATGAAGTGATGTTGAAAAACTTGAAGAGCATGAAAAGGTGTGAAAAATATGAAGAGGTTCAAAGTTGTGAAATACAAGAGGATCATGAAACGGTGTGAAAAACTGGAGGAGCATGAAGCAGAGTTCGAAAACATGAAGAGCCTGAAAAGGTTTGAAAAATATGAAGAGCTCAAAAAGTGTCAAAAATATGAGGAGCATGAAACGATCTGAAAAATAAGAGGAGCATGAAGCAGTGTTCAAAAACATGAAGAGCTTCAAAAGGTATGAAAAATATGAGAGCTTCAAAAGGTGTCAAAAATATGAGGAGCATGAAACGGTCTGAAAAATAGGAGGAACATGAAGCGGTGTTCAAACACATGAAGAGCCTGAAAATGTGTGAAAATTATGAAGATCTTCAAAAGGTGTCAAAATTATGAGGAACATGAAACGGTTTGAAAAATAGGAGGAGCATGAAACGGTGTTGAAAAACATGAAGAGCCTGAAAAGGTGTGAAAAAAATGAAGAGCTTCAAAATCTTTGAAAAATATGAAGAGCTTTCAAAGGAGTGAAATACATGAGGAGCATGAAACTCTCTGAAAAATAGGAGGAGCCTGAAATGGTGTTCAAAAACATGAATAGACTGAAAAGGTGTGAAAAATAAGAAGCGCTTCAAAAGGTGTCAAAAATATGAGGAGCATGAAACGGTCTGAAAAATAGGATGAGCATGAAGTGGTGTGGAAAAATATGAAGAGCCTGAAAAGTTTTGAAAAATATGAAGAGCTTCAAAAGGTGTGAAATACATGAGGAGGATGAAACTCTCTGAAAAATAGGAGGAGCATGAAGCGGTGTTCAAAAACATGAAGAGCCTGAAAAGGTGTGAAAAATATGAAGAGCTTCAAAAGGTGTCAAAAATATGAGGAGCATGAAACGGTCTGAAAAATAGGAAGAACATGAAGCGGTCTTCAAAAACTTGAAGAGCCTGAAACGTTGTGAAAAATATGAAAAGCTTCAAGAAGTGTCAAAATGAGATGAGCATGAAACGGTCTGAAAAATAGGAGGAGTATGAAGCGGTGTTGAAAAAATGAAGAGCCTGAAAAGGTGTGAAAAATATGAAGAGCATCAAAAGGTGTCAAAAATATGAGGAGGATGAAACGGTCTGAAAAATAGGAAGAACATGAAGCGGTGTTCAAAAACTTGAAGACCCTGAAACGTTGTGAAAAATATGAAAAGCTTGAAGAGGTGTGAAAAATATGAGGAGCATGATATGGTTTGAAAAATGGGATTAGCATGAAACGGTGTATAAAAACATGAAGAGACCTGAAAAGGTGTGAAAAATACGAAGAGCTTCAAAAGGTGTCAAAAATATGAGGAGCATGAAATGGTCTGAAAAATAGGAGGAGCATGAAACGGTGATCAAAAACATGAAGAGCCTGTAAATGTGTGAAAAAAATGAAGAGCTTCAAAAGGTGTGTAATACATGAGGAGCATGAAACGGTCTGAAATATAGGAGGAGCATGAAGCGCTGTTCAAAAACAGGAAGAGCCTGAAAAGTTTTGAAAAATATGAAGAGCTTCAAAAGGTGTGAAATACATGAGGAGCATGAAACTTGCTGAAAATTAGGAGAAGCATGATGTGGTGTGGAAAAACATGAAGAGCCTGAAAAGGTGTGAAAAATATGAAAAGCTTCAAAAGGTGTCAAAAATGAGATGAGCATGAAACGGTCTGAAAAATAGGAGGTGCATGAAGCGTTGTTGAAAAACATGAATAGCCTGAGAAGGTGTGAAAAATATGAAGAGCTTCAAAAGGTGTGAAATAAATGAGGAGCATGAAACGGGCTGAAAAATAGGAGAAGCATGAAGTGGTGTAGAAAAACATGAAGAGCCTGAAAAGGTATGAGAAATATGAAGAGCTTAAAAAGGTGTCAAAAATATGAGGAGCATGAAACGGTCTTAAAAATACAAGGAGCATGAAGCAGTGTTGAAAAACATGAATAGTCTGAAAGGTGTGAAAAATATGAAGAGCTTCAAAAGGTGTGAAAAATATGAGGAGCATGAAACGGTCTGAAAAATAGAAGCAGCATGAAACGGTTTTGAAAAACATGAAGAGCCTGAAATGGTGTGAAAAATATGAAGAGCTTCAAAAGGTGTGAAAAATATGAAGAGCTTCAAAAGGTGTCAAAAATTTGATGAGCATGAAACGGTCTGAAAAATAGGAGGAGCATGAAGCGGTGCTGAAAAATATGAAGAGCCTGAAAAAGTGTGAAAAATATGAAGAGCTTAAAAGGTGTGAAAAATATGAGGAGCATGATATGGTTTGAAAAATAGGATTAGCATGAAGCAGTGTTCAAAAACATGAAGTGCCTGAGAAGGTGTGAAAAATATGAAAAGATTCAAAAGGTGTCAAAAATGAGATGAGCATGAAACGGTCTGACAAATAGGAGGTGCATGAAGCGTTGTTGAAAAACATGAAGAGCCTGAAAAGGTGTGAGAAATATGAAGAGCTTAAAAAGGTGTGAAAAATAGGAAGAGCTTAAAAAGGTGTCAAAAATATGAGGAGCATGAAACGGTCTTAAAAATACAAGGAGCATGAAGCGGTGTTGAAAAACATGAATAGCCTGAAAATGTGTGAAATATATGAAGAGCTTAAAAATGTGTCAAGTATATGAGGAGCATGAAACGGTCTGAAAAATAGGAGGAGCATGAAGCTGTGTTCAAAAACATGAAGAGCCTGAAAATGTGTGAAATATATAAAGAGCTTCAAAAAGTGTCAAAAATATGAGGAGCATGAAACGGTCTGAATAGTAGGAGGAGAATGTAACGGTGATCAAAAACATGAAGAGCCTGAAAAGGTGTGAAATATATAAAGAGCTTCAAAAAGTGTCAAAAATATGAGGAGCATGAAACGGTCTGAATAATAGGAGGAGAATGTAACGGTGATCAAAAACATGAAGAGCCTGAAAAGGTGTGAAAAATATGAAGAGCTTCAAAAGGTGTAAAATATGAGGAGCATGAAACGGTCTGAAAAATAGGAGGAGCATGAAGCGGTGTAGAAAAACATGAAGAGCCTGAAAAGGTGTGAAAAATATGAAGAGCTTCAAAAAGTGTGAAAAATATGAGGATCATGAAACGGTCTGAAAAATAGGAGGAGCATGAAGCGGTGTTCAAAAACTTGAAGAGCCTGAAACGTTGTGAAAAATATGAAAAGCTTCAAAAGGTTTAAAAAATGAGATGAGCATGAAATGGTCTGAAAAATAGGAGGAGCATGCAACGGAGTTCATAAACATGAAGAGCCTGAAAAGGTGTGAAAAATATGAAGAGCTTCAAAAGGTGTGAAAAATATGAGGAATATGAAATGGTCTGAAAAATAGGAGGAGCATGAAGTTGTGTTCAAAAACATGAAGTGCCAGAAAAGGTGTGAAAATAATGAAGACCTTTAAAAGGTGTCAAAAATTATGAGGAGCATGAAACGGTCTGAAAAATAGGAGGAGCATGAAACGGTGATCAAAACAGGAAGAGCCTGAAAAGGTGTGAAAAATATGAAGAGCTTCAAAAGGTGTGAAATTCATGAGCAGCATGAAACGAGCTGAAAAATCTGAGTAGCATGAAGTGGTGTGGAAACACATGAAGAGCCTGTAAAAGTGTGAAAAATATGAAGAGCTTCAAAAGGTGTGTAATACATGAGGAGCATGAAACTCTCTGAAAAATAGAAGGAGCATGAAGTAGTATTCAAAAACATGAAGAGCCTGAAAAGGTGTGAAAAATATGAAGAGCTTAAAAAGGTGTGAAAATTATGAGGAGCATGATATGGTTTGAAAAATGGGATTAGCATGAAGCGGTGTTCAAAAACATGAAGAGCCTGAAAAGGTGTGAAAAATATGAAGATCTTCAAAAGGTGTCAAAAATGAGATGAGCATGAAACGGTCTGAAAAATAGGAGGAGCATGAAGCTGTGTTGAAAAACATGAAGAGCCTGAAAAGGTGTGAAAAATAAGAAGAGCTTCAAAAGATGTCAAAAATATGAGGAGCATGAAACGGTCTGAAAAATAGGATGAGCATGAAGTGGTGTGGAAAAATATGAAGAGCCTGAAAAGTTTTGAAAAATATGAAGAGCTTCAAAAGGTGTGAAATACATGAGGAGAATGAAACTCTCTGAAAAATAGGAGGAGCATGAAGCGGTGTTCAAAAACATGAAGAGCATGAAAAGGTGTGAAAAATACGAAGAGCTTCAAAAGGTGTCAAAAATATGAGGAGCATGAAACGGTCTGAAAAATAGGAAGAACATGAAGCGGTGTTCAAAAACTTGAAGAGCCTGAAACGTTGTGAAAAATATGAAAAGCTTCAAGAGGTGTCAAAAATGAGATGAGCATGAAACGGTCTGAAAAATAGGAGGAGTATGAAGCGGTGTTGAAAAAATGAAGAGCCTGAAAAGGTGTGAAAAATATGAAGAGCATCAAAAGGTATCAAAAATATGAGGAGCATCAAACGGTCTGCAAAAAAGGAGGAGCATGAAGTGGTGTTGAAAAACTTGAAGAGCCTGAGAAGGTGTGAAAAATATGAAAAGCTTCAAAAGATGTCAAAAATACGAGGAGCAAGAAACGGTCTGAAAAATATGAGGAGCATGAAGCGGTGTTCAAAAACATGAAGATCCTGAAAAGGTGTGAAAAATATGAAGAGCTTAAAAAGGTGTGAAAAATATGAGGAGCATGATAAGGTTTGAAAAATGGGATTAGCATGAAACGGTGTATAAAAACATGAAGAGACCTGAAAAAGTGTGAAAAATATGAAGAGCTTCAAAAGATGTCAAAAATATGAGGAATATGAAATGGTCTGAAAAATATGAGGAGCATGAAACGGTCTGAAAAATAGGAGGAGCATGAAGCGGTGTTCAAAAACATGAAGAGCCTGAAAAGGTGTGAGAAATATGAAGAGCTTCAAAATGTGTCAAAAATATGAGGAGCATGAAACGGTCTGCAAAAATGTAGGAGCATGAAGTGATGTTGAAAAACTTGAAGAGCATGAAAAGGTGTGAAAAATATGAAGAGGTTCAAAGTTGTGAAATACAAGAGGATCATGAAACGGTGTGAAAAACTGGAGGAGCATGAAGTAGAGTTCGAAAACATGAAGAGCCGGAAAAGTTTTGAAAAATATGAAGAGCTCAAAAAGTGTCAAAAATATGAGGAGCATGAAACGATCTGAAAAATAAGAGGAGCATGAAGCAGTGTTCAAAAACATGAAGAGCTTCAAAAGGTATGAAAAATATGAGAGCTTCAAAAGGTGTCAAAAATATGAGGAGCATGAAACGGTCTGAAAAATAGGAGGAACATGAAGCGATGTTGAAAAACATGAATAGCCTGAAAATGTGTGAAATATATGAAGAGCTTAAAAATGTGTCAAGTATATGAGTAGCATGAAACGGTCTGAAAAAAAAGGATCATGCAACATTGTTGAAAAACATGAAGAGCCTGAAAATGTGTGAAAAATATGAAGAGCTTCCAAAGTTGTCAAAAATATGAGGAGCATGAAACGGTCTGAAAAATAGGAGGAGAATGTAACGGTGATCAAAAACATGAAGAGCCTGAAAAGGTGTGAAAAATATGAAGAGCTTCAAAAGGTGTAAAATATGAGGAGCATGAAACGGTCTGAAAAATAGGAGGAGCATGAAGCGGTGTTCAAAAACATGAAGAGCCTGAAAAGTTGTGAAAAATATGAAAAGCTTCAAAAGGTGTCAAAAATGAGATGAGCATGAAACGGTCTGAAAAATAGGAGGAGCATGAAGCGTTGTTGAAAACATGAAGAGCCTGAAAAGGAATGAAAATATGAAGAGCTTCAAAAGATGTCAAAAATATGAGGAGCATGAAACGGTCAGAAAAATAGGAGTAACATAAAACGGTGTTCAAAAACATGAAGAGCCTGAATAGGTGTGAAAAATATGAGGAGTTCCATAAGGTGTCAAAAATAGGAGGAGCATGAAATGGTGTTCAAAAACATGAAGAGCCTGAAAAGGTGTGAAAAATATGAATAGCTTCAAAGGTGTGAAAATATGAGGAGTATCAAACGGTCAGAAAAATAGCAGGAGCATGAAGCGGCGTTAAACAACATGAAGAGCCTGAAAAGGTGTGAAAAATATGAAGAGGTTCAAAAAGTTTGAAAAATATGAAGAGCTTCAAAATGTGTCAAAAATATGAGGAGTATGAAGTGGTGTTGAAAAACATGAAGAGCATGAAAAGGTGTGAAAAATATGAAGAGCCTGAAAAGGTGTGAAAGATATGAAGAGCTTCAAAAGGTGGCAAAAATATGAAGAGTTTCAAAATATGTCAAAAATATGAGGAGCATGAAACGGTGGTCAAAAACATGAAGAGCCTGAAAAGGTGTGAAAAATATGAAGAGCTTCAAAAGGCGTCAAAAATATGAGGAGCATGAAACGGTCTGAAACATAGGAGAAGCATGAAACCGTGTTCAACAACATGAAGAGCCTGAAAAGGCGTGAAAAATATGAAGAGCTTCAAAAGGTGTCAAAAATATGAGAAGCTTGAAACGGTTTGAAAAATAGGAGGAGCATGAAACTGTGTTGAAAAACATGAAGAGCCTGAAAAGCTGTGAAAAATATGAAGAGCTTCAAAAGGTGTGAAAAATATGAAGATCTTCAATAGGTGTCAAAAATATGAGGAGCATGAAACGTTCTGAAAAATAGGAGGAGCATGAAACGGTGTTGAAAATCATTAAGAGTCTGAAAAGGTGTGAAAAATACGAAGAGTTTCAAAAAGTGTCAACAATATGAGGAACATGAAACGGTCTGAAAAATAGGAGGAGCATGAAACTTTGTTCATAAACATGAAGAGCCTGAAAAGGTGTGAAAAATACGAAGAGCTTAAAAAGGCGTGGAAAATATGAAGATTATGAAAAGGTGTGAAGTATAGGAGAAGCATGAAGCGGTGTTCCAAAACAAGAAGAGCCTGAAAAAGTGTGAAATATATGAAGAGCTTCAAAAGTCGTGAAAAATATGAGGAGCATGAAAAGTGCTGAAAAATAGGCGGAGCATGAAACTGTGTTGAAAACATGAAAGGTCTGAAAAGTTGTGAAAAACATGAAGAGCTTCAAAAGGTATCAAAAATATGAGGAGCATGAAACGGTCTGAAAAATAGGAGGAGCATGAAGCGGTGTTGAAAACCTGAAGCGCCTGAAAAGATGTGAAAAATATGAAGAGATTCAAAACATGTCAAAATATGAGGAGCATGAAACGGTCTGAAAAATAGGAGGAGCATGAAACGGTGTTGAAAAACATGAAGAGCCTGAAAAGGTGTGAAAAATATGAAGAGCTTCAAAAGGTGTGAAAAATATGAAGAGCTTCAAAAGGTGTCAAAAATATGCGGAGCATGAAACAGTCTGAAAAATAGGAGAATCATGTAACGGTATTCAAAAACATGAAGAGCCTGAATAGGTGTGAAATACATGAAGAGCTTCAAAAGGTGTCAAAAATATGAGGAGCATGAAACGGTGTGAAAAATTGGAAAAGCATGAAGTGGTGTTCAAAAACATGAAGAGCCTGAAAAGGTGTGAAATACATGAAGAGCTTCAAAAGGTGTCAAAAATATGAGGAGCATGAAGTGGTGTTGAAAAAGATGAAGAGCATTAAAAGTTGTGGAAAATATGAAGAGCTTCAAAAAGTGTCAAAAATATGAGGAGCACGAAATGGACTGAAAAATAGGAGGAGCATGAAACGGTGTTGAAACCCTGAAGCGCCTGAGAAGGTGTGAAAAATATGAAGAGTTTCAAAACATGTCAAAAATAAGAGGAGGATGAATCTGTGAAAAACAGGAGAAGCATGAAACCGTGTTCAAAAACATGAAGAGCCTGGAAAGGTGTGAAAAAAATGAAGAGCATCAATAGGTGTCAAAAATATGAGGAGCATGAAATGGTCTGAAAAATAGGAGGAGCGTGAAGCGGTGTTCAAAAACATGAAGAGCCTGAAAAGGTGTGAAATATATGAAGAGCTTCAAAAGGTGTCAAAAATATGAACAGCTTCAAAATGTGTGAAAAATATGAGGAGAATGAAACTTCTAAAAAATAGGAGGAGCATGAAACGGTGTACAAAAACATGAAGAGCCTGAAAAGGTGTGAAAAATATGAAGAGTTTCAAAAGATGTCAAAAATGAGATGAGCATGAAACGGTCTGAAAAAAAGGGGGAGCATGAACTTGTGTTGAAAAACATGAATAGCCTGAAAATGTGTGAAATATTTGAAGAGCTCTAAACGCTGTCAAAAATATGAGGAGCATGAAATGATCTGAAATATAGGAGGAGCATGAAACGGTGTTCAAAAACATGAAGAGCCTGAAAAGTTGTGAAAAATATGAAGAGCTTCAAAAGGTGTGAAAAATATGAAGAGCTTCAAAAGGTGTGAAATTTATGAAGAGCTTCAAAAGGTGTCAAAAATATGAGGAGCATGGAACGGTCTGAAAATAGGAGGAGCATGATGCGCTGTTCAAAAACATGTGGAGCCTGAAAAGGAGTGAAAAATATGAAGAGCTTCAAAAGGTTTCAAAAATATGAGGAGCATGAAATGACCTGAAAAATAGGAGGAGCATGAAGCAGTGTTCAAAAACATGAAGAGCCTGAAAAGGTGTGAAAAATATGAAGAGCTTCAAAAGGTGTGAAAGATATGAGGAGCATGAAACGGTCTGAAAAATATAAGCAGCATGAAACGGTGTTGAAAAACATGAAGAGACTGAAAAGGTGTGAAAAATATGAAGAGCTTCAAAAGGTGTGAAATACATGAGGGGCCTGAAACTCTCTGTAAAATAGGAGGAGCATGAAGTGGTGTTCAAAAACATGAAGAGCCTGCAAAGTTGTGAAAAATATTAAGAGCTTCAATAGGTGTGAAAAATATGAGGAGCAGGGTACGGTCTGAAAAATAGGAGGAGCATGAAGCCGTGTTCAAAAACATGAAGAGCCTGAAAAGGTGTGAAATATATGAAGAGCTTCAAAAGGTGTCAAAAATATGAGGAGCATGAAACGGTCTAAAAAATAGGAGTAGCATGAAGCGGTGTTCAAAAACATGAAGAGCCTGAAAAGGTGTGAAAAATATGAAGAGCTTCAAAAGGTGTCAAAATGAGATGAGCATGAAACGGTCTGAAAAATAGGAGGAGCATGAAGTGATATTGAAATAAATGAAAAGGCTGAAAAGGTGTGAAAAATATGTAGAGCTTCAAAACCTGTCAAATATATGAGGAGCATGAAATGGTCTTAAAAATAGGAGAAGCAAGAAAGGGTGTTGAACAACATGAAGAGCCTGAAAACGTGTGAAAAATATGAAGAGCTTCGAAAGATGTGAAAAATATGAAGAGCTTCAAAAGGTGTCAAAATGAGAAGAGCATGAAACGATCTGAAAAATAGTAGGAGCATAAAGTGGTGTTGAAAAAAATGAAGAGCCTGAAAAGGTGTGAAATATCTGAAGAACTTCAAAAGGTGTCAAAAATATGAGGAGAATGAAATGGTCTGAAAAATAGGCGGAGCATGAAGCGTTGTTGAAAAACATGAACGGCCTGAAAATTGTGAAAAATATGAAGAGCTACAAAAGGTGTCAAAAATATGAGGAGTATGACGGTCTGAAAATAGAAGGATCATGAAACGGTGTTGAAAAACATGAAGAGCCTGAAAATGTGTGAAATATATAAAGAGCTTCAAAAAGTGTCAAAAATATGAGGAGCATGTAACGGTCTGAAAAATAGGAGGAGCATGAAGTGGTGTTGAAAAAAATGAAGAGCCTGAAAAGGTGTGAAATATCTGAAGAGCTTGAAAAGGTGTCAAAAATATGAGGAGAATGAAATGGTCTGAAAAATAGGCGGAGCATGAAGCATTGTTGAAAAACATGAAGAGCCTGAAAAGTGTGAAAAATATGAAGAGCTTCAAAAGGTGTCAAAAATATGAGGAGCATGAAACGGTCTGAAAATTAGGAGGAGCATGAACTGGTGTTGAAAAACATGAAGAGGCTAAAAAGGTGTGAAAAATATGAAGAGCTTCAAAAGGTGTGAAAAATATGAGGAGCATGATACGGTCTGAAAAATAGGAGGAGCATGAAGCGGTGTTCAAAAAAATGAAGAGCCTAAAAAGGTGTGAAAAATATGAAGAGCTTCAAAAGGTTTCAAAAATATGAGGAGCATGAAACGGTCTTAAAAATACGAGGAGGATGAAGCGGTGTTCAAAAACTTGAAGAGCCTGAAAAGGTGTGAAAAATATGAAGAGCTTCAAAAGGTTTCAAAAATATGAGGAGCATGAAACGGTCTTAAAAATACGAGGAGGATGAAGCGGTGTTCAAAAACTTGAAGAGCCTGAAAAGGTGTGAAAAATATGAAGAGCTTCAAAAGGTTTCAAAAATATGAGGAGCATGAAACGGTATGAAAAATGGGAGGATTATGAAACGGTGTTCAAAAACATGAAGAGCCTGAAAAGGTGTGAAAAATATGAAGAGCTTCAAAAGGTGTCAAAAATGAGATGAGCATGAAACGTTATGATAAATAGCAGGAGCATGAAGCGGTGTTGAGAAACATGAAGAGCCTGAAAAGGTGTGAAAAATATGAAGAGCTTCAAAAGGTGTGAAAAATATGAGGTGCATGAAACGGTCTGAAAAATAGGAGGAGCATGAAACGGTGATCAAAAACATGGAGAGCCGGAAAAGGTGGGAAAAATATGAAGAGCTTCAAAAGGTGTGAAATACATGAGGATAATGAAACGGTCTACAAAAATGGAGGAGCATGAAGTGGTGTGGAAAAACATGAAGAGCCTGAAAAGGTGTGAAAAATATGAAAAGCTTCAAAAGGTGTCAAAAATGAGATCAGCATGAAACGGTCTGAAAATTAGGAGCATGAAGCGTTGTTGAAAAATATGAAAAGCCTGAAATTGTGTGAGAAATATGAAGAGCTTCCAAAGGTGTCAAAAATATGAGGAGTATGAAACGGTCTGCAAAAAAGGAGGAGCATGAATTGGTGTTGAAAAGCATAAAGAGCCTGAAAAGGTGTGAAAAATATGAAGAGCTTCAAAAGGTGTGAAAAATATGAAGAGCTTCAAAAGGTGTGAAAAATATGAAGAGCTTCAAAAGGTGTCAAAAATATGAGGAGCATGAAACGGTCTGAAAAATAGGAGGAGCATGAAGCTGTGTTCAAAAACATGAAGAGCCTGAAAAGGTGAGAAAAATATGACGAGCTTCAAAAGGTGTCAAAAATATGAGGAGCATGAAACGGTCTGAAAAATAGGAGGATCATGAAGCGGTGTTGAGAAACATGAAGAGCCTGAAAATGTGTGAGAAATATGAAGAGCTTCAAAAGGTGTGAAAAATATGAGGTGCATGAAACGGTCTGAAAAATTGGAGGATCATGAAGCGATGTTGAAAAACATGAAGAGCCTGAAAACGTGTGAAAATTATGAAGAGCTTCAAAAGGTGTGAAAAATATGAAGAGCTTCAAAAGGTGTCAAAAATGAGATGAGAATGGAACGGTCTGAAAAATAGGAGGAGCATGAAGCGGTGTTGAAAATCATGAAGAGCCGGAAAAGTTGTGAAAAATATGAAGAGCTTCAAAAGGTGTCAAAAATATGAGGAGCATGAAACGGTCTGAAAAATAGGAGGAACATGAAACGGTGTTCAAAAACATGAAGAGCCTGAAAAGATGTGAAAAATATGATGAGCTTCAAAAGGTTTCAAAAATATGAGGAGCATGAAATGGTCTGAAAAATAGGAGGAGCATGAAGCGGTGTTCAAAAACATGAAAAAATATAACAATAAACAAAAAAAATATAAAAAAAAAACATGAAGAGCCTGAAAACGTGTGAAAAATATGAAGAGCTTCAAAAGGTGTCAAGAATGAGATGAGCATGAAACGGTTTTAAAGATATTAGGAGCATGAAGTGGTGTTCAACAACATGACGAGCCTGAAAAGGTGTGAAAAATATTAAGAGCTTCAAAAGGTGTCAAAAATATGAGGAGCATGAAACGGTCTGAAAAATATAAGGAGCATGAAGTGGTGTTCAAAAAAAAGAAGAGCCTGAAAAGGTGTGAAA
Source organism: Dama dama (assembly GCF_033118175.1). Taxonomy (NCBI): domain Eukaryota; kingdom Metazoa; phylum Chordata; class Mammalia; order Artiodactyla; family Cervidae; genus Dama; species Dama dama. Next base: position 8,718,512 of record NC_083706.1, on the reverse strand, counting down.
AATATGAAGTGCTTCTAAAGGTGTCAAAAATATGAGGAGCATGAAAAGGTCTGAAAAATACGAGGAGCATGAAACTGTGTTCAATAATATGAAGAGCTTGAAAAGGTGTGAAAAATATGAAGAGTTTCAAAAGGTGTCAAAAATATGAGGAGCATGAAACGGTCTGAAAAATAGGAGAAGCATGAAGTGGTTTTGAAAAACATGAAGAGCCTGAAAAGGTGTCCAAAATATGAAGAGCTTCAAATGGTGTCAAAAATATTAGGAGGCTGAAACGGTCTGAAAAATAGGAGGAGCATGAAGCGGTGTTCAAAAACATGAGACGCTGAAAAGGTGTGAAAAATATGAAGAGCTTCAAAAAGTGTGAAATACATGAGGAGCATGAAACGGTCTGAAAAATAGGAGGAGCATGAATCGGTGTTCAAAAACATGAAGAGCCTGAAAAGGTGTCCAAAATATGAAGAGCTTCAAATGGTGTCAAAAATATTAGGAGGCTGAAACGGTCTGAAAAATAGGAAGAGCATGAAGCGGTGTTCAAAAACATGAAGAGCCTGAAAAGGTGTCCAAAATATGAAGAGCTTCAAATGGTGTCAAAAATATTAGGAGGCTGAAACGGTCTGAAAAATAGGAGGAGCATGAAGCGGTGTTCAAAAACATGAAGAGCCTGAAAACTTGTGAAAAATATGAAGAGCTTCAAAAGGTGTGAAAAATATGAACAGCTTCAAAAGGTGTCAAAAATGAGATGAGCATGAAGCAATCTGAAAAATAGGAGGAGCATGAAGTGATGTTGAAAAACATGAAGAGCCTGAAAAAGTGTGAAATATATGAAGAGCTTCAAAATGTGTCAAAAATATGAGGAGTATGAAACGGTCTGAAAAGTAGGAGCAGCATGAAACGGTGTTTAATAACATCAAGAGCCTGAAAATGTGTGAAAAATATGAAGAGCTTCAAAAGGTGTGAAATACATGAGGAGCTTGAAATGGTCTGAAAATAGTAGGAGCATGAAGCAGTGTTCAAAATCATGAAGAGCCTGAAAAGGTGTGAAAAATATGAAGAGCTTCAAAAGGTGTCAAAAATATGAGGAGCATGAAACGGTCTGAAAAATAGGAGGAGCATGAAGTGGCATTGAAAAACATTAAGAGACTGAAAAAGTGTGAAAAATATGAAGTGCTTCAAAAGGTGTGAATAATGAGATGAGCATGAAAAGGAAAGAAAAATAGGTGGAGCACGAAGTCGTGTTGAAAAACATGAAGAGCCTCAAAAGAAGTGAAATATATGAAGAGATTCAAAAGGTTTCAAAAATATGAGGAGCATGAAATGGTCTGGAAAATAGGACGAGCATGAAGTGGTTTGAAAAACATGAAGAGCCTGAAAAGGTGTGAAAAATATGAAGAGCTTCAAAAGGTGTCAAAAATGAGATGAGCATGAAACGGTCTGAAAAATAGGAGGAGCATGAAGTGGTCTTCCAAAAAATGAAGAGCTTGAAAAGGTGTGAAATATATGAAGAGCTTCAAAAGGTGTGCAATAATGAGGAGCATGAAACAACCTTAAAAACAGGACGAGCATGAAGCTGTGTTCAAAAACATGAGATTTTGAAAAGGTGTGAAAAATATGAAGAACTTCAAAAGGTGTGAAAATATGAGGAGCATGAAACGGTCTGAAAATTAGGAGGAGCTAGAAGCGGGGTTGAAAAACCTGAAGAGCCTGAAATCGTGTGAGAAATATGAAGAACTTCAAAAGGTGTCAAAAATATGAAGAGCTTCAAAAGGTGTCAAAAATATGAGGAGCATGAAGCAGTCTGAAAAATAGGAGGAGCATGAAGCGGTCTGAAAAATAAAAGGAGCATGAAGCGGTCTGAAAAATAGGAGGAGCATGAAGCGGTGTTCAAAAACATGAAGAGCCTGAAAAGGTGTGAAATATATGAAGAGCTTCAAAAGGTGTGCAATAATGAGGAGCATGAAACAACCTTAAAAACAGGACGAGCATGAAGATGTGTTCAAAAACATGAGATTTTGAAAAGGTGTGAAAAATATGAAGAGCTTCAAAAGGTGTCAAAAATAGGAGGAGCATGAAGCGGTGTTCAAAAACATGAAGAGCCTGAAAAGGTGTGAAAAATATGAAGAGCTTCAAAAGGTGTGCAATAATGAGGAGCATGAAACAACCTTAAAAACAGGACGAGCATGAAGCTGTGTTCAAAAACATGAGATTTTGAAAAGGTGTGAAAAATATGAAGAACTTCAAAAGGTGTCAAAAATATGAGGAGCATGAAACGGTCTGAAAATTAGGAGGAGCTAGAAGCGGTGTTGAAAAACCTGAAGAGCCTGAAAATGTGTGAAAAATATGAAAAGCTTCAAAAGTTGTGAAATATATGAAGAGCTTCAAAAGGTGTCAAAAATGAGATGAGAATGAAACGGTCTGAAAAATAGGAGGAGCATGAAGGGTGTTGAAAATCATGAAGAGCCTGAAAATGTGTGAAATATTTGAAGAGCTTCAAAATGTGTCAAAAATGAGAGGAGCATGAAACGGTCTGAAAAATAGGAGGAGCATGAAGCGGTGTTGAAAAACATGAAGAGCCTGAAAAGATGTGAAAAATATGAAGAGCTTCAAAAGGTGTCAAAAATATGAGGAGCATGAAATGGTCTGAAATATAGGAGGAGCATGAAACGGTGTTCAAAAATATGAAGAGCCTGAAATGTTGTGAAAAATATGAAGAGCTTCAAAAGTTGTGAAAAATATGAAGAGCTTCAAAAGGTGTGAAAAATATGAGAAGCTTCAAAAGGTGTCAAAAATATGAGGAGCATGAAACGGTCTGAAAAAAGCGGAAGCATGAAACGGTGTTGAAAAACATGAAGAGCCTGAAAAGGTGTGAAAAATACGAAGAGCTTCAAATGATGAGAAATACAGGAGGAGACTGAAACGGTCGATAAATACTAGGAGCATGAAGCGGTATTCAAAAACATGAAGAGCCTGAAAAGTTGTGAAAAACATGAAGAGCTACAAAACGTGTCAAAAACTTCGAGGAGCATGAAATGGTCTGAAAAATAGGATGAGCATTGAAGCGGGGTTCAAAAACATGAAGAGCCTGAAAATGTGTGAAAAAAATGAAGAGCTTCAAAAGGTGTCGAAAATAAGAGGAGCATGAATCGGTCTGAAAAATAGGAGGAGCATGAAGCAGTGTTGAAAAACATGAAGAGCCTGAAAACGTGTGAAACATATGAAGAGCTTCAAAAGGTGTGAAAAATATGAAGAGCATCAAAAGGTGTCAAAAATATGAGGAGCAAGAAACTGTTTAAAAAATAGGAGGAGCATGAAGCGATGTTCAAAAACATGAAGAGCCTGAAAAGGTGTGAAAAATATGAAGAGCTTCAAAAGGTGTGAAATTATGAGGATCAGGAAGCTGTCTGAAAAATAGGAGGAGCATGAAGCGGTTTTCAAAAACATGAAGAACCTGAAAAGGTGTCAAAAATATGAAGAGCTTCAAAAGGTGTCAAAATATTAGGAGCATGAAACGACTGAAAAATAGGAGGAGCATGAAGCGGTGTTGAAAAACATGAAGAGCCTGAAAAGATGTGAAAAATATAAAGAGCTTCAAAAGGTGTCAAAAATATGTGGAGCATGAAACGGTCTAAAAAATAGCACGAGCATGAAGCACTGTTCAAAAACATGAAGAGCCTGAAAAGGTGTCAAAAATATGAAGAGCTTCAAAAGGAGTGAAAATTATGAGGATCAGGAAGCGGTCTGAAAAATAGGAGGAGCATGAAGCGGTTTTCAAAAACATGAAGAGCCTGAAAAGGTGTCAAAAATATGAAGAGCTTCAAAAGGTGTCAAAATATTAGGAGCATGAAACGACTGAAAAATAGGAGGAGCATGAAGCGGTGTTGAAAAACATGAAGAGCCTGAAAAGATGTGAAAAATATAAAGAGCTTCAAAATGTGTCAAAAATATGTGGAGCATGAAACGGTCTAAAAAATAGCAGGAGCATGAAGCGGTGTTCAAAAACATGAAGAGCCTGAAAAGGTGTGAAAAATATGAAGAGCTTCAAAAGGTGTGAAAAATATGAGGTGCATAAAACGGTCTGAACAATAGGAGGAACATGAAACTATCTGAAAAATGGAGGAGCAAAAAGCGGTGTTAAACAACATGAAGAGCCTGAAAAGGTGTGAAATATATGAAGAGCTTCAAAAGGTGTCAAATATATGAGGAGCAAGAAACAGTCTGAAAAATAGCAGGGGCATGATGCGGTGTTCAAAACATGAAACCCTGAAAAGGTGTGAAAAATATGAAAAGCTTCAAAAGGTTTCAAAAATATGAGGAACATGAATCGGTCTGAAAAATAGGAGCAGCATGAAACGGTGTTCAAAAACATGAAGAGCCTGAAAAGGTGTGAAAAATATGAAGAGCTTCATAATGTGTGAAAAATATGAGGATCATAAAACGATGTGAAAAATAGGAGGAGCATGAAGCGGTGTTGAAAAACATTAAGAGCCTGAAAAGGTGTGAAAAATATGAAGAGCTTCAAGGGTGTTAAAATTATGAGGAGCATAAAACGGTCTGAAAAATAGGAGGAGCATGAAGCGGTGTTGAAAAACATGAAGAGCCTGAAAAGGTGTGAAAAATATGAAGAGCTTCAAAAGGTGTCAAATATATGAGGAGCAAGAAACAGTCTGAAAAATAGCAGGGGCATGAAGCAGACGTCAAAAACATGAACATCCTGAAAAGGTGTGAAACATATGAAGAGCTTTAAAAGGTGTCAAAAATATGAGGAGCATGAAACTGTCTGAAAAATAGGAGGATCATGAAGCGGTGTTCAAAAACATTAAGAGCATGAAAAGGTGTGAAAAATATGAAGAGCTTCAAAAGGTTTCAAAAATATGAGGAGCATGAAACATTCTGAAAAATAGCAGGGGCATGAAGCAGAAGTCAAAAATATGAAGATCCTGAAAAGGTGTGAAAAATATGAAGAGCTTAAAAAGGTGTCAAAAATATGAAAAGCATGAAACGACTGAAAAATAGGTGGAGCAGGAAGCGGTGTTGAAAAACATGAAGAGCCTTAAAAGTTGTGAAATATATGAAGAACTTCAAAGGTGTCAAAAATATCAAGAACTTCAAAAGGTGTCAAAAATGAGATGAGCATGAAACGGTCTGAAAAATAGGAGGAACATGAAACGGTATGAAAAATAGGAGGAGCATGAAACGGTGTTCAAAAACATGAAGAGCCTGAAAAGGTGTGAAAAATATGAAGAGCTTCAAAAGCTGTGAAAAATATGAAGAGCTTCAAAAGGAGACAAACATATAAGGAGCAAGAAACGGTCTGAAAAATAGGAGGAGCATGAAACGGTTTTGAAAACATGAAGAGCCTGAAAACGTGTGAAAAATATGAAGAGTTTCAAAAGATGTGAAAAATAAGAAGAGCTTCAAAAGGTGTCAAAAGTGATGTGAGCATGAAACGGTCTGAAAAATAGGAGGAGCATGAAGTGGGGTTGAAAAAATTGAAGAGCCTGAAAAGGTGTGAAATATATGAAGAGCTTCAAAAGGTGTCAAAAATATGAGGAGCATGAAATGATCTGAAAAATAGGAGGAACATGAAACGGTATGAAAAATAGGAGGAGCATGAAACAGTGTTCAAAAACATGAAGAGCCTGAAAACGTGTCAAATCTATGAAGAGCTTCAAAGGTGTTAAAAATATGAAGAGCTTCAAAAAGGTGTCAAAAATGAGATGAGCATGAAACGGTCTGAAAAAAAGGAGGAGCATGAAACGGTGTTCAAAAACATGCAGAGCCTGAAAAGGTGTGAAGTATATGAAGAGCTTCAAAATGTGTGAAATACATGGAGAGCATGAAACGGTCTGAAAAATAGGAGAATTATGAGACGGTGTTGAAAAACATGAAGAGACTGAAAAGGTGTGAAAAATATGAACAGCTTCAAAAGGTGTGAAAAATATGAGGAGCATGAAACGATCTGCAAATTAGGAGGAGCATGAAGCGGTGTTGAAAAACATGAAGAGCCTGAAAAGGTGTGAAAAATATGAAGAGCTTCAAAAGATGTGAAATACATGAGGAGCATGAAACGGTCTGAAAAATAGCACGAGCATGAAGCGGTGTTGAAAAACATGAAGAATCTGAAAACGTGTGAAAAATTAAAAGAGCTTCAAAAGGTGTGAAAAATATGAACAGCATCAACAGGTGTCAAAATTAGGAGGAGCATGAAACGGTCTGAAAAATAGGAGGAGCATGAATGGTGTTGGAAAACATGAATAGCCTGAAAAGGTGTGAAAAATATGAAGAGCTTCAAAAGGTATCAAAAATATAGGAGCATGAATCGGTCTGAAAAATAGGAGGAGCATGAAGTGGTGCTGGAAAACATGAATAGCCTGAAAAGGTGTGAAAAATATGAAGAGCTTCAAAAGGTGTCAAAAATATGAGGAGCATAAAACGGTCTGAAAAATAGGAGGAGCATGAAACGGTCTGAAAAATAGGAGGAGCATGAAGCGGTGTTGAGAAACATGAAGAGCCTGAAAAGGTGTGAAAAATATGAAGTGCTTCAAATTGTGTGAAATACATGAGGAGCATGAAACGGTCTGAAAAATGGGAGGAGCATGAAGGTGTGCTCCAAAACATGAAGAGCCTGAAAAGGTGTGAAAAATATGAAGAGCTTCAAAAGGTGTCAAAAATATCAAGAACTTCAAAAGGTGTCAAAAATGAGATGAGCATGAAACGGTCTGAATAATAGGAGGAACATGAAGTGGTGTTGAAAAACATGAAGAGACTGAAAAGGTGTGAAAAATATGAAGTGCTTCAAATGGTGTGAAATACATGAGGAGCATGAAACGGTCTGAAAAATGGGAGGAGCATGAAGCTGTGCTCCAAAACATGAAGAGCCTGAAAAGGTGTGAAAAATATGAAGAGCTTCAAAAGGTGTGAAATATATGACGAGCATGAAACAGTCTGAAAATTAGTAGGAGCATATAGTGGTGTTGAAAAACATGAAGAGCCTGAAAAGGTGTGAAAAATATGAAGAGCTTCCAAAATTGTCAAAATTATTAGGAGCATGAAACGGTCTGAAAAATAGGAGGAGCATGAAACGGTTGGAAAAATAGGAGGAGCATGAAACGGTGTTGAAAAACATGAAGAGCCGGAAAACGTGTGTAAAATAGGAGCAGCTTCAAAAGGTGTCAAAAATATGAGGTGCATGAAACGGTCAGAAAAATAGGAGGAGCATGAAGCGGTGTTCAAAAACATGAAGAGCCTGAAAAGGTGTCAAAAATATGAAAAGCTTCAAAAGTTGTGAAAAATATGAAGAGCTTCAAAAGGTGTCAAAAATGAGATGAGCATGAAACGGTCTGAAAAATAGGAGGAGCATGAAGTGGTGTTCAAAACATGAAGAGCCTGAAAATGTTTGAAATATTTGAAGAGCTTCAAAATTTGTCAGAAATATGAGGAGCATGAAATGGTCTGAAATATAGGAGGAGCATGAAACGGTGTTCAAAAACATGAAGAGCCTGAAATGTTGTGAAAAATATGAAGAGCTTCAAAAGGTGTGAAAAATATGAAGAGCTTCAAAATGTGTCAAAAATATGAGGAGCATGAAACGGTCTGAAATATAGGAGGAGCATGAAAGGGTGTTCAAAAACATTAAGAGCCTGCAATGGTGTGAAAAATATGAAGAGCTTCAAAAGCTGTCAAAAATATGAGGAGCATGAAACGGTCTGAAAAATAGGAGGAGCATGAAGCTGTGCTCAAATACATGAAGAGCCTGGGAAGGTGGGAAAAATATGAAGAGTTTCTAAATGTGTGAAAAATATGAGGAGCATGAACCGGTCTCAAAAATAGGAGGAGCATGAAGTGGTGTTGAAAAACATGAAGAGCCTGAAAAGGTGTGAAAAATATGAAGACCTTCAAAAGGTGTCTATAATAAGAGGTGCGTGAAACAGTTTGAAATATAGGAGGAGCAAGAAACGATCTGAAAAATAGGAGGAGCATGAAGCGGTGTTGAAAAACATGAAGAGCCTGAAAAGGTGTGACAAATATAAAGAGATTCAAAAGGTGTGAAAAATATGAGGAGCATTAAACGGTCTGAAAAATAGGAGAAGCATGAAACGGTGTTAGAAACATGAAGAGCATGAAAAGGTGTGACAAATATAAAGAGATTCAAAAGGTGTGAAAAATATGAGGAGCATTAAACGGTCTGAAAAATAGGAGAAGCATGAAACGGTGTTAGAAACATGAAGAGCATGAAAAGGTGTGAAAAATATGAAGAGCTTCAAAAGGTGTGAAATATATGAAGAGCATGAAACGGTCTGAAAAATAGGAGGAGCATAAAGCGGTGTTCAAAACCATGAAGAGCCTGAAAAGGAGTGAATAATATGAAGAGCTTCAAAATGTGTCATAAATATGAGGAGCATGAAACCGTCTCAAAATTAGGAGGAGCAAGAAGCAGTGTTCAAAAATATGGAGAGCCTGAAAAGGTATGAGAAATATGAAGAGCCTCAAAAGGTGTCAAAAATATGAGGAGCATGAAACGTTCTGAAAAATAGGAGGAGCATGAAACGGTGTTCAAAAACATGAAGTGCCTGAAAAGGAGTGAAAAATATGAACAGCTTCAAAAGATGTCAAAAATATGAGGAGCATGAAACGGTCTGAAAATAGGAGGAGCATGAAGCGGTGTTGAAAAACATGAAGAGCCTGAAAAGGTGTGAAAAATATGAAGAGCTTCAAAAGTTGTCAAAAATATGAGGAGCATGAAACGTTCTGAAAATAGGAGGAGCATGAAGCGGTGTTGAAAAACATGAAGAGCCTGAAAAGGTGTTAAAAATATGAAGAGCTTCAAAAGATTTGAAAAATATGAGTAGCATGAACAGGTCTGAAAAATGGGAGGAGCATGAAGGTGTGCTCCAAAACATGAAGAGCCTGAAAAGGTGTGAAAAATATGAAGAGCTTCAAAAGGTGTGAAAAATATGAAGAGCTTCAAAAGGTGTGAAAAATGAGAGGAGCATGAAACGTTATGAAAAATAGAAGGAGCATGAAGCGGTGTTCTAAAACATCAAGAGGCTGAAAAGGTGTGGAAAATAGGAAGAGCTTCAAAAGGTGTCAAAAATATGAGGAGCATGAAACGGTCTGAAAAATACGAGGAGCATGAAACGGTGTTGAAAAACATGAAGAGCCTGGAATGGTGCGAAAAATATGAAGAGCTTCAAAAGGTGTGAAAAATATGAAGAGCTTCAAAAGGTGTCAAAAATATGAGGAGCATGACACGGTCTGAAAAATAGGAGAAGCATGAAGCGGTGTTCAAAAACATGAAGAGCCTGGAATGGTGTGAAAAATATGAAGAGCTTCAAAAGATTTGAAAAATATGAGGAGCATGAAAAGTTCTGAAAAATACGAGGAGCATGAAGGGGTGTTTAAAAACATGATGATCCTGAAAAGGTGTGAAAAATATGAAGAGATTCAAAAGGTGTGAAAAATATCAAGAGCTTCAAGAGGTGTCAAAAATAAGATGAGCATGAAACGGTCTGAAAAATAGGAGGAACATGAAGTGGTGTTGAAAAACATGAAGAGACTGAAAAGGTGTGAAAAATATGAAGTGCTTCAAATGGTGTGAAATACATGAGGAGCATGAAAAGTTCTGAAAAATGGGAGGAGCATGAAGCGGTGTTTAAAAACATGAAGATCCTGAAAAGGTGTGAAAAATATGAAGAGCTTCAAAAGGTTTGAAAAATACCAATAGCTTCAAAAGGTGTCAAAAATGAGATGAGCATGAAACGGTCTGAATAATAGGAGGAATATGAAGTGGTGTTGAAAAACATGAAGAGCCTGAAAAGGTGTGAAAAATATGAAGAGCTTCAAAAGGTGTGAAAAATATGAGGAACATGAAACAGTCTGAAATTTAGTAGGAGCATATAGCGGTGTTGAAAAATATGAAGAGCCTGAAAAGGTGTGAAAAATGTGAAGAGCTTCCAAAATTGTCAAAAATATGAGGAGCATGAAACGGTCTGAAAAATAGGAGGAGCATGAAACGGTAGGAAAAATAGGAGGAACATGAAACGGTGTTGAAAAACATGAAGAGCCTGAAAACGTGTGGAAAATAGGAGGAGCTTCAAATTGTTTCAAAATATGAGGAGCATGAACGGTCTGAAAAATAGGAGGAGCATGAAGAGGTGTTGAAAAACATGAAGAGCTTCAAAAGGTGTGAAATATATGAAGAGCTTCAAAAGGTGTGAAAAATATGAAGAGCTTCAAAAGGTGTGAAATACCTGAGGAGAATGAAACGGTCTGAAAAATAGGAGGAGCATGAAGCAGTGTTAAAAACATGAAGAGCCTGTAAAAGTGTGAAAAATATGAAAAGCTTCAAAAGGTGTCAAAAATATGAGGATCATGAAACGGTCTGAAAAATAGGAGGAGCATGAAGCGGTGTTCAAAATATGCAGAGACAGAAAAGGTGTGAAAAATATGAAGAGATTCAAAAGTTGTGAAAAATATGAAGAGCATACAAAGGTCTGTAAAATAGGAGGAGCATGAAGAGGTGTTCAAAAACATGAAGAGCCTGAAAACGTCTGAAAAATATGAAGAGCTTCAAAAGGTGTCAAAAATATGAGGAACATGAAACGGTCTGAAAAATAGGAGGAGCATGAAGCGGTGTTCAAAAACATGAAGAGTCTGGAAAGGTGTGAATAATAGGAAGAGCTTCAAAAGGTGTCAAAAATATGAGGAGCATGAAACGGTCTGAAAAATAAGAGGAGCATGAAGTGGTGTTGAAAAACAAGAAGAGCCTGAAAAGGTGTGAAAAATATGAAAGGCTTCAAAAGGTGTCAAAAATATTTGGAGCATGAAAAGGTCTGAAAAATAGTAGCAGCAAGAAACGGTGTTCAAAAACATGAAGAGCCTGAGAAGGTGTGAAAAATATGAAGAGCTTCAAAAGGTGACAAAAATATTAACAGCATGAAACGTTCTGAAAAAAGGAGGAGCATGAGGCGGTGTTGAAAAACATGAAGAGACTGAAAAGGTGTGAAGAATATGAAGAGCTTCACAAGGTGTCAAATATATGAGGAGCACGAAACGGTCTGAAAAATAGGAGGAGCATGAAACGGTGTTGAAAAACATGAAAAGCGTGAAAAGGTGTGAAAAATAAGAAGACCTTCAAAAGATGTCAAATATATGAGGAGCACGAAACGGTCTGAAAAATATGAGGAGCATGAAACGGTGTTCAAAAACATGAAGAGCCTGAAAAGGTGTGATACATGAAGAGCTTTAAAAGGTGTCAAATATATGAGGAGCATGAAACGGTCTGAAAATAGGAGGAGCATGAAACGGTGTTGAAAAACTTGAAAAGCATGAAAAGGTGTGAAAAATAAGAAGAGCTTCAAAAGATGTCAAATATATGAGGAGCAGGAAACGGTCTGAAAAATAGGAGAAGCATGAAATGGTGTTGAAAAACATGAAAAGCATGAAAAGGTGTGAAAAATAAGAAGAGCTTTAAAAGGTGTCAAATATGTGAGGAGCATGAAACGGTCGGAAAATAGGAGGAGCATGAAACGGTGTTGAAAAACATGAAAAGCATGAAAAGGTGTGAAAAATAAGAAGAGCTTCAAAAGATGTCAAATATATGAGGAGCAGGAAACGGTCTGAAAAATAGGAGGAGCATGAAACGGTGTTCAAAAACCTGAAGAGCCTGAAAAGGTGTGAAAAATATGAAGAGCATGAAAATGTGTGAAAAATATGAGGAGCATAAACTGTGTTCAAAAACATGAAGATCTACAAAAGTTGTGAAAAATATGAAGAGCGTCAAAATGTCTCAAAGAAATGAGGAGCATGAAACGGTCTGAAAATAGAAGGAGCATGAAGAGGTGTTGAAAAACATGAAGAACCTGAAAAGGTTTGAAAAATATGAAAAGCTTCAAAATGTGTCAAAAATATGAGGAGCATGAAACGGTCTGAAAAATAGGAGGAGCATTAAGCGGTGTTGAAAAACATGAAGAACCTGAAAAGCTGTGAAAAATATGAAAAGCTTCAAAAGGTGTGAAAAATATGAGGAGCAGGAAACGATCTTAAAAATAGGAGGAGCATGAAATGGTGTTGAAAAACATGAAAAGCGTGAAAAGGTGTGAAAAATAAGAAGACCTTCAAAAGATGTCAAATATATGAGGAGCACGAAACGGTCTGAAAAATATGAGGAGCATGAAACGGTGTTCAAAAACTTGAAGAGCCTGAAAAGGTGTGAAATACATGAAGAGCTTTAAAAGGTGTCAAATATATGAGGAGCATGAAACGGTCTGAAAATAGGAGGAGCATGAAACGGTGTTGAAAAACATGAAAAGCATGAAAAAGTGTGAAAAATAAGAAGAGCTTCAAAAGATGTCAAATATATGAGGAGCAGGAAACGGTCTGAAAAATAGGAGGAGCATGAAACGGTGTTCAAAAACCTGAAGAGCCTGAAAAGGTGTGAAAAATATGAAGAGCATGAAAAAGTGTGAAAAATATGAGGAGCATAAACTGTGTTCAAAAACATGAAGATCCACAAAAGGTGTGAAAAATATGAAGAGCTTCAAAATGTCTCAAAGAAATGAGGAGCATAAAACGGTTTGAAAATAGAAGGAGCATGAAGAGGTGTTCAAAAACATGAAGAGCCTGAAAAGGTGTGAAAAATATGAAGAGCTTCAAAATGTGTCAAAAATATGAGGAGCATGAAACGGTCTGAAAAATAGGAGGAGCATGAAGTGGTGTTGAAAAACATGAAGAGCCTGAAAAGGTGTGAAAAATATGAAGAGCTTCAAAAGGTGTCAAAAATATGAGGAGCATGACACGGTCTGAAAAATAGGAGAAGCATGAAGCGGTGTTCAAAAACATGAAGAGCCTGGAATGGTGCGAAAAATATGAAGAGCTTCAAAAGATTTGAAAAATATGAGGAGCATGAAAAGTTCTGAAAAATACGAGGAGCATGAAGGGGTGTTTAAAAACATGACGATCCTGAAAAGGTGTGAAAAATATGAAGAGATTCAAAAGGTGTGAAAAATATCAAGAGCTTCAAGAGGTGTCAAAAATGAGATGAGCATGAAACGGTCTGAAAAATAGGAGGAACATGAAGTGGTGTTGAAAAACATGAAGAGACTGAAAAGGTGTGAAAAATATGAAGTGCTTCAAATGGTGTGAAATACATGAGGAGCATGAAAAGTTCTGAAAAATGGGAGGAGCATGAAGCGGTGTTTAAAAACATGAAGATCCTGAAAAGGTGTGAAAAATATGAAGAGCTTCAAAAGGTTTGAAAAATACCAATAGCTTCAAAAGGTGTCAAAAATGAGATGAGCATGAAACGGTCTGAATAATAGGAGGAATATGAAGTGGTGTTGAAAAACATGAAGAGCCTGAAAAGGTGTGAAAAATATGAAGAGCTTCAAAAGGTGTGAAAAATATGAGGAACATGAAACAGTCTGAAATTTAGTAGGAGCATATAGCGGTGTTGAAAAATATGAAGAGCCTGAAAAGGTGTGAAAAATATGAAGAGCTTCCAAAATTGTCAAAAATATGAGGAGCATGAAACGGTCTGAAAAATAGGAGGAGCATGAAACGGTAGGAAAAATAGGAGGAACATGAAACGGTGTTGAAAAACATGAAGAGCCTGAAAACGTGTGGAAAATAGGAGGAGCTTCAAATTGTTTCAAAATATGAGGAGCATGAACGGTCTGAAAAATAGGAGGAGCATGAAGAGGTGTTGAAAAACATGAAGAGCTTCAAAAGGTGTGAAATATATGAAGAGCTTCAAAAGGTGTGAAAAATATGAAGAGCTTCAAAAGGTGTGAAATACCTGAGGAGAATGAAACGGTCTGAAAAATAGGAGGAGCATGAAGCAGTGTTAAAAACATGAAGAGCCTGTAAAAGTGTGAAAAATATGAAAAGCTTCAAAAGGTGTCAAAAATATGAGGATCATGAAACGGTCTGAAAAATAGGAGGAGCATGAAGCGGTGTTCAAAATATGCAGAGACAGAAAAGGTGTGAAAAATATGAAGAGATTCAAAAGTTGTGAAAAATATGAAGAGCATACAAAGGTCTGTAAAATAGGAGGAGCATGAAGAGGTGTTCAAAAACATGAAGAGCCTGAAAACGTCTGAAAAATATGAAGAGCTTCAAAAGGTGTCAAAAATATGAGGAACATGAAACGGTCTGAAAAATAGGAGGAGCATGAAGCGGTGTTCAAAAACATGAAGAGTCTGGAAAGGTGTGAATAATAGGAAGAGCTTCAAAAGGTGTCAAAAATATGAGGAGCATGAAACGGTCTGAAAAATAAGAGGAGCATGAAGTGGTGTTGAAAAACAAGAAGAGCCTGAAAAGGTGTGAAAAATATGAAAGGCTTCAAAAGGTGTCAAAAATATTTGGAGCATGAAAAGGTCTGAAAAATAGTAGCAGCAAGAAACGGTGTTCAAAAACATGAAGAGCCTGAGAAGGTGTGAAAAATATGAAGAGCTTCAAAAGGTGACAAAAATATTAACAGCATGAAACGTTCTGAAAAAAGGAGGAGCATGAGGCGGTGTTGAAAAACATGAAGAGACTGAAAAGGTGTGAAGAATATGAAGAGCTTCACAAGGTGTCAAATATATGAGGAGCACGAAACGGTCTGAAAAATAGGAGGAGCATGAAACGGTGTTGAAAAACATGAAAAGCGTGAAAAGGTGTGAAAAATAAGAAGACCTTCAAAAGATGTCAAATATATGAGGAGCACGAAACGGTCTGAAAAATATGAGGAGCATGAAACGGTGTTCAAAAACATGAAGAGCCTGAAAAGGTGTGATACATGAAGAGCTTTAAAAGGTGTCAAATATATGAGGAGCATGAAACGGTCTGAAAATAGGAGGAGCATGAAACGGTGTTGAAAAACTTGAAAAGCATGAAAAGGTGTGAAAAATAAGAAGAGCTTCAAAAGATGTCAAATATATGAGGAGCAGGAAACGGTCTGAAAAATAGGAGAAGCATGAAATGGTGTTGAAAAACATGAAAAGCATGAAAAGGTGTGAAAAATAAGAAGAGCTTTAAAAGGTGTCAAATATGTGAGGAGCATGAAACGGTCGGAAAATAGGAGGAGCATGAAACGGTGTTGAAAAACATGAAAAGCATGAAAAGGTGTGAAAAATAAGAAGAGCTTCAAAAGATGTCAAATATATGAGGAGCAGGAAACGGTCTGAAAAATAGGAGGAGCATGAAACGGTGTTCAAAAACCTGAAGAGCCTGAAAAGGTGTGAAAAATATGAAGAGCATGAAAATGTGTGAAAAATATGAGGAGCATAAACTGTGTTCAAAAACATGAAGATCTACAAAAGGTGTGAAAAATATGAAGAGCGTCAAAATGTCTCAAAGAAATGAGGAGCATGAAACGGTCTGAAAATAGAAGGAGCATGAAGAGGTGTTGAAAAACATGAAGAACCTGAAAAGGTTTGAAAAATATGAAAAGCTTCAAAATGTGTCAAAAATATGAGGAGCATGAAACGGTCTGAAAAATAGGAGGAGCATTAAGCGGTGTTGAAAAACATGAAGAACCTGAAAAGCTGTGAAAAATATGAAAAGCTTCAAAAGGTGTGAAAAATATGAGGAGCAGGAAACGATCTTAAAAATAGGAGGAGCATGAAATGGTGTTGAAAAACATGAAAAGCGTGAAAAGGTGTGAAAAATAAGAAGACCTTCAAAAGATGTCAAATATATGAGGAGCACGAAACGGTCTGAAAAATATGAGGAGCATGAAGCGGTGTTAAAAAACATGAAAAGCCTGAAAAGAAGTGAAAAATATGAAGAGCTTCAAAAGGTGTGAAAAATATGAAGACCTTCAAAAGGTGTCAAAAATGAGATGAGCATGAAACGGTCGGAAAAATAGGAGGAGCATGAAGCGGTGTTGAATAACATGAAGAGCCTGAAAACCTGTGAAAAATATTAAGATCTTCAAAAGGTGTGAAAAATATGAAGAGCTTCAATAAATGTCAAAAATATGAGGAGCATGAAATGGTCTCAAATATAGGAGAATCATGCAGCGGTATTGAAAACTATAAACACCTGAAAATTGTGAAAAATATGAAGAGCTTCAAAAGGTGTCAAAAATATGAGTATCATGAAATGGTCTGAAAAACAGGAGCAGCATGAAACAGTGTTCAAAAACATGAAGACACTGAAAAGGTGTGAAAAATATGAAGAGGTTCAAAAGGTGTGAAATACATGAGGATCATGAAACGGTCTGAAAAATATGAGGAGCATGAAGCGGTGTTCAAAAACATGAGGAGCCTGAAAAGGTGAGAAAAATATGAAGAGCTTCAAAAGGTTTCAAAAATATGAGGAGCTTGAAATGGTCTGAAAAATAGGACGAGCATGAAACGGTGTTCAAAAACATGAAGAGCCGGAAAAGGTGTGAAAAATGTGAAGAGCTTCAAAAGGTGTCAAAAATATGAGGAGCATGAAACGCTCTGAAATATAGGAGGATCATGAAGCGGTGTTGAAAAACATGAAGAGCCTGAAAAGGTGTGATAAATGTGAAGAGCTTCAAAAGGTGTCAAAAATATGAGGAGTATGAAACGGTCTGAAAAATAGGAGGAGCATGAAACGGTGATCAAAAACATGAAGAATCTGAAAACGTGTGAAAAATATGAAGAGCTTCAAACGGTGTGAAAATTATCAGGAGCATGAAACGGTCTGAGAAAGATGAGGAGCATGAAGTGGTCTTCAAAAACATGTACAGCCTGAAAAGGTGTGAAAAATATGAAGAGCTTCAATAGGTGTGAAAAACAGGAGGAACATGAACCGGCGTTCAAAAATATGAAGAGCCTGAAAAGGTGTGAAAAATATGAAGTGCTTCAAAAGGTGTCAACAATATGAGGAGCATGAAACGGTCTGAAAAATAGGAGGAGCAAGAAGCGGTGTTGAAAAACAAGAAGAGACGGAAAAGGTGTGAAAAATATGAAGAGCTTCAAAAGGTTTCAAAAATATGAGGAGCTTGAAATGGTCTGAAAAATAGGACGAGCATGAAACGGTGTTCAAAAACATGAAGAGCATGAAAAGGTGTGAAAATTATGAAGAGCTTCAAAAGGTGTGAAAAACATGAGGAGAATGAAACGGTCTGAAAAATAGGAGGAGCATGAAGCAGTGTTCAAAACATGAAGAGCCTGAAAAAGTGTGAAAAATATGAAGATCTTCAAAAGTTTGAAAAATATGAAGACCCTGAAAAGGTGTCAAAAATGAGATGAGCATGAAACAGTCTGAAAAGTAGGAGGAGCATGAAGTGTTGTTCAAAAAGGTGAAGAGCCTGAAAAGGTGTGAAAAATATGAAGAGCTTCAAAAGGTGTGAAATACCTGAGGAGCATGAAACGGTCTGAAAAATAGGAGGAGCATGAAGTGTTGTTCAAAACATGAAGAGCCTGAAAAAGTGTGAAAAATATGAAGAGCTTCAAAAAATGTCAAAAATATGAGGAGCATGAAATGGTCTCAAATATAGGAGAATCATGCAGCGGTGTTTAAAACTATAAACAGCCTGAAAAAGTGTGAAAAACATGAAGAGCTTCAAAAGGTTTGAAAAATAGGAGGAGCATGAAGCGGTGCTCAAAAACATGAAGAGCCTGAAAAAGTGTGAAAAATATGAAGAGCTTATAAAATTGTCAAAAATATGAGGAGCATGAAGAGATGTTCAAAAACATGAAGAGGCTGATAAGGTGTGAAAAACATGAAGAGCTTCAAAAGGTTTGAAAAATAGGAGGAGCATGAAGCGGTGCTCAAAAACATGAAGAGCCTGAAAAAGTGTGAAAAATATGAAGAGCTTATAAAATTGTCAAAAATATGAGGAGCATGAAGAGATGTTCAAAAACATGAAGAGGCTGATAAGGTGTGAAAAACATGAAGAGCTTCAAAAGGTTTGAAAAATAGGAGGAGCATGAAGCGGTGTTCAAAAACATGAAGGGCCTGAAAACGTGTGAAAAATATGAAGAGCTTCAAAAGGAGTCAAAAATATGCGGAGCCTGAAACGATCTGAAAAATAGGAGGAGCATGAAGCGGTGTTGAAAAACATGAAGAGCCGGAAAAGGTGTGAAAAATAAGAGGAGCATGAAACGCTCTGAAATATAGGTGGATCATGAAGCGGTGTTGAAAAACATGAAGAGCCTGAAAAGGAGTGATAAATGTGAAGAGCTTCAAAAGGTGTCAAAAATATGAGGAGCATGAAACGGTCTGAAAAATAGGAGGAGCATGAAACGGTGATCAAAATCATGAAGAATCTGAAAACGTGTGAAAAATATGAAGAGCTTCAAACGGTGTGAAAAATATCAGGAGCATGAAACGGTCTGAAAAAGATGAGGAGCATGAAGTGGTCTTCAAAAACATGTACAGCCTGAAAAGGTGTGAAAAATATGAAGAGCTTCAAAAGGTGTGAAAAACAGGAGGAACATGAAAAGGTCTGAAAAATAGGAGTAGCATGAAGAGGTGTTCAAAAACATGAAGAGGCTGATAAGGTGTGAAAAACATGAAGAGCTTCAAAAAGTTTGAAAAATAGGAGGAGCATGAAGCGGTGTTAAAAAACATGAAGAGCCTAAAAAAGTTTGAAAAATATGAAGAGCTTATAAAATTGTCAAAAATATGAGGAGCATGAAACGGTCTGAAAAATAGCAGGAGCATGAAACGGTGATCAAAAACATGAAGAGCCTGAAAACGTGTGAAATATATGAAGAGCTTCAAACGGTGTGAAAAATATGAGGAGCATGAAACAGACTGAAAAAGATGAGGAGCATGAATTCGTGTTCAAAAACATGTGCAGCCTGAAAAGCTGTGAAAAATATGAAGAGATTCAAAAGGTGTGAAAAATAGGAGGAGGATGAAGCGGTGTTCAGAAACATGAAAAGCCTGAAAATGTGTGAAAAATATGAAGAGTTTCAAAAGGAGGCAAAAATATGCGGAGCCTGAAATGATCTGAAAAATAGGAGGAGCATGAAGCGGAGTTGAAAAACATGAAGAGCCGGAAAAGGTGTGAAAAATGTGAAGAGCTTCAAAAGGTGTCAAAAATATGAGGAGCATGAAACGCTCTGAAATATAGGAGGATCATGAAGCGGTGTTGAAAAACATGAAGAGCCTGAAAAGGTGTGATAAATGTGAAGAGCTTCAAAAGGTGTCAAAAATATGAGGAGTATGAAACGGTCTGAAAAATAGGAGGAGCATGAAACGGTGATCAAAAACATGAAGAATCTGAAAACGTGTGAAAAATATGAAGAGCTTCAAACGGTGTGAAAATTATCAGGAGCATGAAACGGTCTGAGAAAGATGAGGAGCATGAAGTGGTCTTCAAAAACATGTACAGCCTGAAAAGGTGTGAAAAATATGAAGAGCTTCAATAGGTGTGAAAAACAGGAGGAACATGAACCGGCGTTCAAAAATATGAAGAGCCTGAAAAGGTGTGAAAAATATGAAGTGCTTCAAAAGGTGTCAACAATATGAGGAGCATGAAACGGTCTGAAAAATAGGAGGAGCAAGAAGCGGTGTTGAAAAACAAGAAGAGACGGAAAAGGTGTGAAAAATATGAAGAGCTTCAAAAGGTTTCAAAAATATGAGGAGCTTGAAATGGTCTGAAAAATAGGACGAGCATGAAACGGTGTTCAAAAACATGAAGAGCATGAAAAGGTGTGAAAATTATGAAGAGCTTCAAAAGGTGTGAAAAACATGAGGAGAATGAAACGGTCTGAAAAATAGGAGGAGCATGAAGCAGTGTTCAAAACATGAAGAGCCTGAAAAAGTGTGAAAAATATGAAGATCTTCAAAAGTTTGAAAAATATGAAGACCCTGAAAAGGTGTCAAAAATGAGATGAGCATGAAACCGTCTGAAAAGTAGGAGGAGCATGAAGTGTTGTTCAAAAAGGTGAAGAGCCTGAAAAGGTGTGAAAAATATGAAGAGCTTCAAAAGGTGTGAAATACCTGAGGAGCATGAAACGGTCTGAAAAATAGGAGGAGCATGAAGTGTTGTTCAAAACATGAAGAGCCTGAAAAAGTGTGAAAAATATGAAGAGCTTCAAAAAATGTCAAAAATATGAGGAGCATGAAATGGTCTCAAATATAGGAGAATCATGCAGCGGTGTTTAAAACTATAAACAGCCTGAAAAAGTGTGAAAAACATGAAGAGCTTCAAAAGGTTTGAAAAATAGGAGGAGCATGAAGCGGTGCTCAAAAACATGAAGAGCCTGAAAAGTGTGAAAAAAATGAAGAGCTTATAAAATTGTCAAAAATATGAGGAGCATGAAGAGATGTTCAAAAACATGAAGAGGCTGATAAGGTGTGAAAAACATGAAGAGCTTCAAAAGTTTTGAAAAATAGGAGGAGCATGAAGCGGTGCTCAAAAACATGAAGAGCCTGAAAAAGTGTGAAAAAAATGAAGAGCTTACAAAATTGTCAAAAATATGAGGAGCATGAAGAGATGTTCAAAAACATGAAGAGGCTGATAAGGTGTGAAAAACATGAAGAGCTTCAAAAGGTTTGAAAAATAGGAGGAGCATGAAGCGGTGTTCAAAAACATGAAGGGCCTGAAAACGTGTGAAAAATATGAAGAGCTTCAAAAGGAGTCAAAAATATGCGGAGCCTGAAACGATCTGAAAAATAGGAGGAGCATGAAGCGGTGTTCAAAAACATGAAGAGCCTGAAAAGGTGTGCAAAATATGAAGAGCTTCAAAAGGTGTGAAATACATGAGGAGCATGAAACGGTGTTCAAAAACATGCAGAGACTGAAAAGGTGTGAAAAATATGAAGAGCTTCAAAAAGTGTCAAAAATTAGATTAGCATGAAAGGGTCTGAAAAATAGGAGGAGCCTGAAGTGGTGTTGAAAAACATGAAGAACCTGAAAATGTGTGAAAAATATGAAGAGCTTCAAAAATATGAAAATTATGAAGAGCTTCAAAAGGTGTAAAAAATATGAAGAGCTTCAAAAGATGTCAAAAATGAGATGGGCATGAAACGGTCTGAAAAAAAGGAGCATGAAATGGTGTTGAAAATCATGAAGAGCCTGAAAAGGTGTGAAAAATATGTAGAGCTTCAAAAGGTGTCAAAAATATGAGGAGCATGAAACGGTCTGAAAAATACGAGGAGCATGAAGTGGTGTTGAAAACCATGAAGAGCCTGAAAAGGTGTGAAAAATATGAAGAGCTTCAAAATGTGTCAAAAATATGAGGTGCATGAATCGGTCCGAAAAATAGGAGGTTCATGAAGCGGTGTTGAAAAACATGAAGAGCCTGAAAAGGTGTGAAAAATATGAAGAGCTTCAAAAGGTGTCAAAAATGAGATGAGCATGAAACGGTGTGAAAAATAGGAGGAGCATGAAGTGGTGTTGAAAAAAAAGAAGAGACTGAAAAGGTGTGAAAAATATGAAGAGCATCAAAAGGTGTCAAAAATATGAGGAGCATGAAACGGTCTCAAAAATAGGAGGAGCATGAAGCGGTTTTCAAAAACATGAAGAGCCTGAAAAGTTGTGAAAAATATGAAAAGCTTCAAAAGGTGTCAAAAATGAGATGAGCATGAAACGGTTTGAAAAATAGGAGGACCATGAAGTGGTGTTGAAAAAAAAGAAGAGACTGAAAAGATGTGAAAAATATGAGGATCATGAAAATGTGTCAAAAATATGAGGAGCATGAAAAGGTCTGCAAAAAGGAGGAGCATGAAGTGGTGTTGAAAAACTTGAAGAGCCTGAAAAGGTGTGAAAAATATGAAAAGCTTCAAAATCTGTCAAAAATATGAGGAGCATGAAACGGTCTGAAAAATAGGAGGCGCATGAAGCGGTGTTCAAAAACATGACGAGCCTGAATAGGTGTGAAAAATATGAAGAGCTTCAAAAGGTGTCAAAAATATGAGGAGAATGAAACGTTCTGAAAAATAGGAGGAGCATGAAGCTGTGTTGAAAACATGAAGAGCCTGAAAACGTGTGAAAAATAAGAAGAGCTTCTAAAGGTGTCATAAATATGAGGAGCATGAAACGGTCTGAAAAATAGGAGCAGCATGAGGTGTTGTTGAAAAACATGAAGAGCCTGAAAAGGTGTGAAAAATACGAGGAGCTTTAAAAGGTGTCAAAAATATGAGGATCATGAAACGGTCTGAAAAATAGGAGAAGCATGAAATGGTGATCAAAAACATGAAGAGCCTGAAAAGGTGTGAAAAATATGAAGAGCTTCAAAAGGCGTGAAATACATGACGAGCATGTAACGGGCTGAAAAATAGGAGAACCATGAAGTGGTGTGCAAAAACATGAAGAGCCTGAAAAGGTGTGAAAAATATGAAGAGCTTCAAAAGGTGTCAAAAATATGAGGAGCATGAAACGGTCTGAAAATAGGACGAGCACAAGCGATGTTCAAAAACATGCACAGCATGAAAAGGTGTGAAAAATATGAAGAGCTTCAAAAGGTGTGAAAAATATGAAGAGCTTCAAAAGGTGTCAAAAATTAGATTAGCATGAGAGGGTCTGAAAAATAGGAGGAGCATGAAGTGGTGTTGAAAAACATGAAGAGCCTGAAAAGGTGTGAATTATATGAATAGCTTCAAAAGGTGTGAAAAGTATGAAGAGCTTCAAAATGTGTCAAAAATATGACGAGAATGAAACCCTCTTAAAAATAGGAGGAGGATGAAGCGGTGTTCAACAACATGAAGAGCCTGAAAAGGTGTG
Organism: Dama dama; assembly: GCF_033118175.1. Classification (NCBI taxonomy): domain Eukaryota; kingdom Metazoa; phylum Chordata; class Mammalia; order Artiodactyla; family Cervidae; genus Dama; species Dama dama. The sequence goes on along the minus strand of NC_083706.1, from coordinate 8,695,879 downwards.
CAAAATATGAAGAGCTTCAAAAGGTGTGAAATACATGAGGAGCATGAAACGGTGTTCAAAAACATGCAGAGTCTGAAAAGGTGTGAAAAATATGAAGAGCCTCAAAACGTGTCAAAAATATGAGAAGTATGAAACGGTATGATAAATAGCAGGAGCATGAAGCGGTGTTGAAAAACAGGAAGAGTCTGAAATCGTGTGAAAAATATGAAGATCTTCAAATTATGAAAAGTATGAAGAGCTTCAAAAGGTGTGAAAACTATGAGGAACTTGATACGGTCTGAAAAATAGGAGGAGCATGAAGCGGAGTTGAAAAACATGAAGAGCCTGAGAAGGTGTGAAAAATATGAAGAGCTTCAAAACGTGTCAAAAATATGAGGAGCATGAAACGGTCTGAAAAATAGGAGGATTATGAAACGGTGTTGAAAAACATGAAGAGCCTGAAAAGGTGTGATAAATGTGAAGAGCTTCAAAAGGTGTCAAAAATATGAGGAGCATGAAACGGTCTGAAAAATAGTAGGAGCATGAAACGGTGATCAAAAACATGAAGAGCCTGAAAAGGTGTGAAAATTATGAAGAGCTTCAAAATATGTCAAAAATATGACGAGCATGAAACCCTGTTAAAAATAGGAGGAGGATGAAGCGGTGTTCAAAAACATGAAGAGCCTGAAAAGGTGTGCAAAATATGAAGAGCTTCAAAAGGTGTGAAATACATGAGGAGCATGAAACGGTGTTCAAAAACATGCAGAGACTGAAAAGGTGTGAAAAATATGAAGAGCTTCAAAAAGTGTCAAAAATTAGATTAGCATGAAAGGATCTGAAAAATAGGAGGAGCCTGAAGTGGTGTTGAAAAACATGAAGAACCTGAAAATGTGTGAAAAATATGAAGAGCTTCAAAAATATGAAAATTATGAAGAGCTTCAAAAGGTGTAAAAAATATGAAGAGCTTCAAAAGATGTCAAAAATGAGATGAGCATGAAACGGTCTGAAAAAAAGGAGCATGAAATGGTGTTGAAAATCATGAAGAGCCTGTAAAGGTGTGAAAAATATGCAGAGCTTCAAAAGGTGTCAAAAATATGAGGAGCATGAAACGGTCTGCAAAATACGAGGAGCATGAAGTGGTGTTGAAAACCATGAAGAGCCTGAAAAGGTGTGAAAAATATGAAGAGCTTCAAAATGTGTCAAAAATATGAGGTGCATGAATCGGTCCGAAAAATAGGAGGTTCATGAAGCGGTGTTGAAAAACATGAAGAGCCTGAAAAGGTGTGAAAAATATGAAGAGCTTCAAAAGGTGTCAAAAATGAGATGAGCATGAAACGGTGTGAAAAATAGGAGGAGCATGAAGTGGTGTTGAAAAAAAAGAAGAGACTGAAAAGGTGTGAAAAATATGAAGAGCATCAAAAGGTGTCAAAAATATGAGGAGCATGAAACGGTCTCAAAAATAGGAGGAGCATGAAGCGGTTTTCAAAAACATGAAGAGCCTGAAAAGTTGTGAAAAATATGAAAAGCTTCAAAAGGTGTCAAAAATGAGATGAGCATGAAACGGTTTGAAAAATAGGAGGACCATGAAGTGGTGTTGAAAAAAAAGAAGAGACTGAAAAGGTGTGAAAAATATGAGGATCATGAAAATGTGTCAAAAATATGAGGAGCATGAAAAGGTCTGCAAAAAGGAGGAGCATGAAGTGGTGTCGAAAAACTTGAAGAGCCTGAAAAGGTGTGAAAAATATGAAAAGCTTCAAAATCTGTCAAAAATATGAGGAGCATGAAACGGTCTGAAAAATAGGAGGCGCATGAAGCAGTGTTCAAAAACATGACGAGCCTGAATAGGTGTGAAAAATATGAAGAGCTTCAAAAGGTGTCAAAAATATGAGGAGAATGAAACGTTCTGAAAAATAGGAGGAGCATGAAGCTGTGTTGAAAACATGAAGAGCCTGAAAACGTGTGAAAAATAAGAAGAGCTTCTAAAGGTGTCATAAATATGAGGAGCATGAAACGGTCTGAAAAATAGGAGCAGCATGAGGTGTTGTTGAAAAACATGAAGAGCCTGAAAAGGTGTGAAAAATATGAGGAGCTTTAAAAGGTGTCAAAAATATGAGGATCATGAAACGGTCTGAAAAATAGGAGAAGCATGAAATGGTGATCAAAAACATGAAGAGCCTGAAAAGGTGTGAAAAATATGAAGAGCTTCAAAAGGCGTGAAATACATGACGAGCATGTAACGGGCTGAAAAATAGGAGAACCATGAAGTGGTGTGCAAAAACATGAAGAGCCTGAAAAGGTGTGAAAAATATGAAGAGCTTCAAAAGGTGTCAAAAATATGAGGAGCATGAAACGGTCTGAAAATAGGACGAGCACAAGCGATGTTCAAAAACATGCACAGCATGAAAAGGTGTGAAAAATATGAAGAGCTTCAAAAGGTGTGAAAAATATGAAGAGCTTCAAAAGGTGTCAAAAATTAGATTAGCATGAGAGGGTCGGAAAAATAGGAGGAGCATGAAGTGGTGTTGAAAAACATGAAGAGCCTGAAAAGGTGTGAATTATATGAATAGCTTCAAAAGGTGTGAAAAGTAAGAAGAGCTTCAAAATGTGTCAAAAATATGACGAGAATGAAACCCTCTTAAAAATAGGAGGAGGATGAAGCGGTGTTCAACAACATGAAGAGCCTGAAAAGGTGTGCAAAATATGAAGAGCTTCAAAAGGTGTGAAATACATGAGGAGCATGAAACGGTGTTCAAAAACATGCAGAGTCTGAAAAGGTGTGAAAAATATGAAGAGCCTCAAAACGTGTCAAAAATATGAGAAGTATGAAACGGTATGATAAATAGCAGGAGCATGAAGCGGTGTTGAAAAACAGGAAGAGTCTGAAATCGTGTGAAAAATATGAAGATCTTCAAATTATGAAAAGTATGAAGAGCTTCAAAAGGTGTGAAAACTATGAGGAACTTGATACGGTCTGAAAAATAGGAGGAGCATGAAGCGGAGTTGAAAAACATGAAGAGCCTGAGAAGGTGTGAAAAATATGAAGAGCTTCAAAACGTGTCAAAAATATGAGGAGCATGAAACGGTCTGAAAAATAGGAGGAGCATGAAGCGGTGTTGAAAAACATGAAGAGCCTGAAAACTTGTGAAAAATATGAAGAGCTTCAAAAGGGGTCAAAAATATGAAGAACATGAAACCGTCTGAAAAATAGGAGGAGCATGAGGTGGTGTTGAAAAACATGAAGAGCCTGAAAACGTGTGAAAAATATGAAGAGCTTCAAAATGTGTCAAAAATATGAGGAGCATGAAACGGTCTGAAAAATAGGAGGAGCATGAAGCAGTGTTGAAAAAACATGAAGAGCCTGCAAAGGTGTGAAAAATATGAAGAGTTTCAGAAATGTGAAAATTATGAAGAGCTTCAAAAGGTGTGAAATATATGAAGAGCATGAAACGGTCTGAAAAATAGGAGGAGCATGAAACGGTTTTCAAATACATGAAGAGCCTGAAAAGGTGTGAAAATTATGAAGAGCTTCAAAATATGTCAAATATATGACGAGCATGAAACCCTCTTAAAAATAGGAGGAGGATGAAGCGCTGTTCAAAAACATGAAGAGCCTGAAAAGGTGTGCAAAATATGAAGAGCTTCAAAAGGTGTGAAATACATGAGGAGCATGAAACGGTGTTCAAAAACATGCAGAGACTGAAAAGGTTTGAAAAATATGAAGAGCTTCAAAAAGTGTCAAAAATTAGATTAGCATGAAAGGGTCTGAAAAATAGGAGGAGCCTGAAGTGGTGTTGAAAAACATGAAGAACCTGAAAACGTGTGAAAAATATGAAGAGCTTTAAAAGGTGTGAAAAATATGAACAGCTTCAAAAGGTGTGAAATATATGAAGAGCTTCAAAATGTGTCAAAAATATGAGGAGCATGAAACGGTCTGAAAAATAGGAGGAACATGAAGCGGTGTTGAAAAACATGAAGAGCCTGAAAATGTGTGAAAAATATGAAGAGCTTCAAAAGGTGTGAAACATATGAAGAGCTTCAAAAGGTGTAAAAAATATGAAGAGATTCAAAAGATGTCAAAAATGAGATGAGCATGAAACGGTCTGAAAAATAGGAGCATGAAGTGGTGTTGAAAATCATGAAGAGCATGAAAAGGTGTGAAAAATATGCAGAGCTTCAAAAGGTGTCAAAAATATGAGGAGCATGAAACGGTCTGAAAAATACGAGGAGCATGAAGTGGTGTTGAAAACCATGAAGAGCCTGAAAAGGTGTGAAAAATATGAAGAGCTTCAAAATGTGTGAAAAATATGAGGTGCATGAATCGGTCCGAAAAATAGGAGGTTCATGAAGCGGTGTTGAAAAACATGAAGAGCCTGAAAAGGTGTGAAAAATATGAAGAGCTTCAAAAGGTGTCAAAAATATGAGGAGCATGAAACGGTCTGAAAATAGGACGAGCACAAGCGATGTTAAAAAACATGCACAGCCGGAAAAGGTGTGAAAAATATGAAGAGCTTCAAAAGGGGTCAAAAATATGAAGAACATGAAACCGTCTGAAAAATAGGAGGAGCATGAGGTGGTGTTGAAAACATGAAGAGCCTGAAAACGTGGAAAAATATGAAGAGCTTTAAAAGGTGTGAAAAATATGAACAGCTTCAAAAGGTGTGAAATATATGAAGAGCTTCAAAATGTGTCAAAAATATGAGGAGCATGAAACAGTCTGAAAATTAGGAGGAGCATGAAGCGGTGTTGAAAAACATGAAGAGCCTGAAAAGGTGTGAAAAATATGAAGAGCTTCAGAAATGTGAAAATTATGAAGAGCTTCAAAAGATGTGAAATATATGAAGAGCATGAAACGGTCTGAAAAATAGGAGGAGCATGAAACGTTGTTCAAATACATGAAGAGCCTGAAAATGTGTGAATAAAATGAAGAGCTTCAAAACGTGTCAAAAATATGAGGAGCAGGAAACGGTCTGAAAAATAGGAGGAGCATGAAGCGATGTTCAAAAACATGAAGAGACTGAAAAGTTGTGAAAAATATGAAAAGCTTCAAAAGGTGTCAAAATTGAAATGAGCATGAAACGGTCTGAAAAATAGAGGTGCATGAAGCGGTGTTGAAAAACATGAAGAGCCTGAAAAGGTGTGAAAAATATGAAGAGCTTCAAAATGTGTGAAATACATGAGGAGCATGAAACGGATGAAAAATAGGAGAAGCATGAAGTGGTGTGGAAAAACATGAAGAGACTGCAAAGGTGTGAAAAATATGAAGAGCTTCAAAAGGTGTGAAATACATGAGGAGCATGAAACTCTCTAAAAAATAGGAGGAGCATGAAGTGCTGTTCAAAAACATGAAGAGCCTGAAAAGGTGAGAAAAATATGAAGAGCTTCAAAAGGTGTGAAAAATATGAGGAGCATGATACGGTCGAAAAAATAGGAGGAGCATGAAGCGGAGTTCAAAAACATGAAGAGTCTGAAATTGTGTGAAAAATATGAAGAGCTTCAAAAATGTGAAAAATATGAAGAGCTTCAAAAGGTGTGAAATACATGAGGAGCATGAAATGGGCTGAAAAATAGGAGAAGCATGAAGTGGTGTTTAAAAATATGAAGAGCTTGAAAAGGTGTGAAAAATATGAAGACCTTCAAAAGGTGTTAAAAATGAGATGAGCATGAAACGGTCTGAAAAATAGGAGGATCATGAAACGGTGTTGAAAAACATGAAGAGCCTGTAAAGATGTGAAAAATATGAAGAGCTTCAAAAGGTGTCAAAAATATGAGGAGCATGAAACGTTCTGAAATATAGGAGGAGCATCAACCTGTGTTCAAAAACATGAAGAGCCTGAAAAGGTGTGAAAAATATGAAAAGCTTCAAAAGGTGTCAAAAATGAGATGAGCATGAACCCGTCTGAAAAATAGGAGGAGCATGAAGCGGTGTTGAAAGACATGAAGAGCCTGAAAAGGTGTGAGAAATATGAAGAGCTTCAAAATGTGTCAAAAATATGAGGAGCATGAAACGGTCTGCAAAAATGTAGGAGCATGAAGTGATGTTGAAAAACTTGAAGAGCATGAAAAGGTGTGAAAAATATGAAGAGGTTCAAAGTTGTGAAATACATGAGGATCATGAAACGGTGTGAAAAATTGGAGGAGCATGAAGCAGAGTTCGAAAACATGAAGAGCCTGAAAAGGTTTGAAAAATATGAAGAGCTCAAACAGTGTCAAAAATATGAGGAGCATGAAACGATCTGAAAAATATGAGGAGCATGAAGCAGTGTTCAAAAACATGAAGAGCTTCAAAAGGTTTGAAAAATATGAGAGCTTCAAAAGGTGTCAAAAATATGACGAGCATGACACGGTCTGAAAAATAGGAGGAACATGAAGCGGTGTTCAAACACATGAAGAGCCTGAAAATGTGTGAAAATTATGAAGACCTTCAAAAGGTGTCAAAATTATGAGGAACATGAAACGGTTTGAAAAATAGGAGGAGCATGAAACGTTGTTGAAAAACATGAAGAGCCTGAAAAGGTGTGAAAAATATGAAGAGCTTCAAAATCTTTGAAAAATATGAAGAGCTTTCAAAGGTGTGAAATACATGAGGAGCATGAAACTCTCTGAAAAATAGGAGGAGCCTGAAATGGTGTTCAAAAACATGAATAGACTGAAAACGTGTGAAAAATATGAAGAGCTTCAAAAGGTGTGAAAAATATGAGGAGCATGATACGGTCTGAAAAATAGGAGGAGCATGAAGCTGTGTTCAAAAACATGAAGAGCCTGAAAAGTTGTGAAAAATATGAAAAGCTTCAAAAGGTGTCAAAAATGAGATGAGCATGAAACGGTCCGAAAAATAGGAGGAGCATGAAGCGATGTTCAAAAACATGAAGAGCCTGAAAAGTTGTGAAAAATATGAAAGGCTTCAAAAGGTGTGAAAAATATGAGGAGCATGAAACGGTCTGAAAAATCGGAGGAGCATGAAGCGGTGTTGAAAAACATGAAGAGCCTGAAAATGTGTGAAAAATATGAAGAGCTTCAAAAGGTGTCAAAAATATGAGGAGCATGAAACCGTCTGAAAAATATGAGCAGCATGAAGCGGTGTTGAAAAACATGAAGAGCCTTAAAAGGTGTGAAAAAAATGAAGAGCTTCAAAAGGTGTCAAAAATATGAGGAGCATGAAACGGTCTGAAAAATATGAGCAGCATGAAGCGGTGTTGAAAAACATGAAGAGCCTGAAAAGGTGTGAAAAATATGAAGAGCTTCAAAAGGTGTCAAATACATGAGGAGCATAAAACTCTCTGAAAAAGAGAAGGAGCATGAAGTGGTGTTCAAAAACATGAAGAGCCTGAAAAGGTGTGAAAAATATGAAGAGCTTCAAAAGGTGTCAAAAATATGAGGAGCATGAAACGGTCTGAAAAATCGGAGGAGCATGAAGCGTTGTTGAAAAACATGAAGAGCCTGAAAAGGTGTGAGAAATATGAAGAGCTACAAAAGGTGTTAAAAATATGAGTAGCTTGAAACGGTCTGCAAAAATGGAGGAGCATGAAGTGGTGTTGAAAAAGATGAAGAGCCTGAAAAGGTGTTAAAAATATTAAAGCTTCAAAATCTGTCAAAATTATGAGGAGCATGAAACGGTCTGAAAAATAGGAGGAGCATGAAGTGCTGTTGAAAATCATAAAGAGCCTGAAAAGCTGTGAAAAATATGAAGAGCTTCAAAAGATGTGAAAATCATGAAGAGCTTCAAAAGGTTTCAAAATGAGATGAGCATGAAACGGTCTGAAAAATAGGAGGAGCATGAAGTCGTGTTGAAAAAAAGGAAAAGTCTGAAAAAGTGTGAAATATATGAAGAGCTTCAAAAGGTGTCAAAAATATGAGGAGAATGAAACGGTCTGAAAAATAGGAGGAGCATGAAGCGATGTTGAAAAACATGAATTGTCTGAAAACGTGTGGAAAATATGAAGAGATTCATAAATGTGAAAAATATGAAGAGCTTCAAAAGGTGTGAAAAATATGAAGAGCTTCAAAAGGTGTCAAAAAAGAGATGAGCATGAAAAGGTCTGAAAAATAGGAGGAGCATGAAGCGGTGTTGAAAATCATGAAGAGCCTGAAAACGTATGAAAAATATGAAGACCTTCAAAATTTGTCAAAAATATGAAGAGCTTCAAAAGGTGTTAAAATGAGAAGAGCATGAAACGATCTGAAAAATAGGAGGAGCATGAAGTGGTGTTGAAAAAATGAAGAGCCTGGAAAGGTGTGAAATATCTGAAGAGCTTCAAAAGGTGTCAAAAATATGAGGAGCATGAAACGGTCTTAAAAATAGGCTGATTATGAAACTGTGTTCAAAAACATGAAGAGCCTGAAAAGCTGTGTAAAATATGAAAAGGTTCTAAAGGTGTCAAAAATATGAGGAGCATGAAACGGTCTTAAAAATAGGCTGATTATGAAACGGTGTTCAAAAACATGAAGAGCCTGAAAAGGTGTGAAAAATATGAAAAGCCTCAAACTCTGTCAAAAATATGAGGAGCATGAAACGGTCTGAAAAATAGGAGGAGCATGAAACGGTGATCAAAAACATGAAGAGCCTGAAAAGGTGTGAAAAATATGACGAGCTTCAAAATGTGTGAAATACATGAGGAGCATGAAACGGGCTGAAAAATAAGAGAAGCATGAAGTGCTGTGGAAAAACATGAAGAGCCTGAAAAGGTCTGAAAAATATGAAGAGCTTTAAAAGGTGTGAAATACATGAGGAGCATGAAATGGGCTGAAAAATAGGAGAAGCATGAAGTGGTGTTTAAAAATATGAAGAGCTTGAAAAGGTGTGAAAAATATGAAAAGCTGCAAAAGGTGTCAAAAATGAGATGAGCATGAAACAGTCTGAAAAATAGGAGGAGCATCAACCTGTGTTCAAAAACATGAAGAGCCTGAATAGGTGTGAAAAATATGAAGAGCTTCAAAAGGTGTCAAAAATATGAGGAGCATGAAACGTTCTGAAAAATAGGAGGAGCATCAACCTGTGTTCAAAAACATGAAGAGCCTGAATAGGTGTGAAAAATATGAAGAGCTTCAAAAGGTGTCAAAAATAAGAGGAGCATGAAACGGTCTGCAAAAAAGTAGGAGCATGAAGTGATGTTGAAAAACTTGAAGAGCATGAAAAGGTGTGAAAAATATGAAGAGCTTCAAAAGGTGTCAAAAATATGAGGAGCATGAAACGGTCTGAAAAATAGGAGGAGCATGAAGCGGTGTTGAAAAACATGAAGAGCCTGAAAAGGTGTGAGAAATATGAAGGGCTTCAAAAGGTGTCAAAAATATGAGGAGCATGAAACGGTCTGAAAAATAGGAGGAACATGAAGCGGTGTTCAAACACATGAAGAGCCTGAAAATGTGTGTAAATTATGAAGATCTTCAAAAGGTGTCAAAATTATGAGGAACATGAAACGGTTTGAAAAATAGGAGGAGCATGAAACGGTGTTGAAAAACATGAAGAGCCTGAAAAGGTGTGAAAAATATGAAGAGCTTGAAAAGCTTTGAAAAATGTGAAGAGCTTCCAAAAGTGTCAAAAATGAGATGAGCATGAAATGGTCTGAAAAATAGGAGGAGCATGAAACGGTGTTGAAAAACTTGAAGATCCTAAAAAGCTGTGAAAAATATGAAGAGCTTCAAAAGGTGTGAAATATAAGAGGAGAATGAAACGGTCTGAAAAAAGGAGGAGCATGAAGCGGTGTTCAAAAACATGAAGAGCCTGAATAGGTGTGAAAAATATGAAGAGCTTCAAAAGGTGGGAAATACATGAGGAGCATGAAACTCTCTGAAAAATAGGAGGAGCATGAAGTGGTGTTCAATAACATGAAGATCCTGAATAGGTGTGAAAAATATGAAGAGCTTCAAAAGGTGTCAAAAATATGAGGAGCATGAAACGGTCTGAAAAATAGGAGGAGCATGAGCCATGTTCAAAAACATGAAGAGCCTGAAAAGGTGTGAAAAATATGAAGAGCTTCAAAAGGTGTCAAAACTATGAGGAGCATGAAACGGTCTGAAAAATAGGAGGAGCATGAAATGCTGTTGAAAAACTTGAAGAGCCTGAAAAGGTCTGAAAAATAGGAAGAGCTTCAAAAGGTGTGAAATATATGAGGAGCATGAAACGGTCTGAAAAATAGGAGAAGCATGAAGCTGTGTTCAAAAACATGAGAACCAGAAAAGGTGTGAAAAATATGAAGAGCTTCAAATGGTGTGAAATATATGCGGAGCATGAAACAGTCTGAAAAATAGGAGGATCATGAAGCGGTGTTCAAAACATGAAGAGACTGAAAAGGTGTGAAAAATATGAAGAGCTTCAAAAGGTGTCAAAATTATGAGGAGCATTAAACGTTCTAAACATAGGAGGAGCATAAAGTGGTGTTGAAAAATATGAAGAGCCAGAAAAAGTGTGAAAAATATGAAGAGCTGCAAAAGGTGTCAAAATTATTAAGAGCATTAAACGTTCTAAACATAGGAGGAGCATTAAGTGGTGTTTAAAAATATGAAGAGCCAGAAAAGGTGTGAAAAATATGAAGAGATGCAAAAGGTGTGAAAAATATGAGGAGCATGGAACGTTCTGAAAAATAGGAGGAGCATGAAACGATGTTCAAAAACCTGAAGAGCCTGAAAATCTGTGAAATATATGAAGAGCTTCAAAAGGTGTCAAAACTATGAGGAGCATGAAACGGTCTGAAAAATAGGAGGAGCATGAAATGCTTTTGAAAAACTTGAAGAGCCTGAAAAGGTCTGAAAAATAGGAAGAGCTTCAAAAGGTGTGAAATATATGAGGACCATGAAACGGTCTGAAAAATAGGAGAAGCATGAAGCTGTGTTCAAAAACATGAGAACCAGAAAAGGTGTGAAAAATATGAAGAGCTTCAAATGGTGTGAAATATATGCGGAGCATGAAACAGTCTGAAAAATAGGAGGATCATGAAGCGGTATTCAAAACATGAAGAGACTGAAAAGGTGTGAAAAATATGAAGAGCTTCAAAAGGTGTCAAAATTATAAGGAGCATTAAACGTTCTAAACATAGGAGGAGCATAAAGTGGTGTTGAAAAATATGAAGAGCCAGAAAAAGTGTGAAAAATATGAAGAGCTGCAAAAGGTGTCAAAATTATTAAGAGCATTAAACGTTCTAAACATAGGAGGAGCATTAAGTGGTGTTTAAAAATATGAAGAGCCAGAAAAGGTGTGAAAAATATGAAGAGATGCAAAAGGAGTGAAAAATATGAGGAGCATGGAACGTTCTGAAAAATAGGAGGAGCAAGAAACGATGTTCAAAAACCTGAAGAGCCTGAAAATCTGTGAAATATATGAAGAGCTTCAAAAGGTGTCAAAATATGAGGAGCATGAAACGGTCTGAAAAATATGAAGAGTTTCAATAGTTGTCAAAATATGAGGAGCATGAAATGGTGTTCAAAAACATGAAGAGCCTGAAAAGGTGTTAAAAATATGAAGAGCTTCAAAAGGTGTCAAAAATATGAGGAGCATGAAACGGTCAGAAAAATAGGAGGAGCATGTAGTGGTGTTCAAAAACATGAAGAGCCTTAAAAGGTGTGAAAAATATGAAGAGCTTTAAAGTTGTGAAAATTATGAGGAGCATGAAACCATCTGAAAATTAGCAGGAGCATGACACGGTGTTGAAAAATATGAAGAGCCTTAAAATGTGTGAAAAATATGAAGAGCTTTAAAGGTGTGAAAAATATGAGGAGCATGAAACCGTCTGAAAAATAGGACGAGCATGACACGGTGTTGAAAAACATGAAGATCACGAAAAGGTGTGAAAAATATGAAGAGATTCAAAAGCTGTCAAAAATATGAGGAGCCTGAAATGGTCTGAGAAATAGGAGGAGCATGAAGTGATGTCGAAAAAGATGAAGAGCCTGAAAAGGTGTGAAAAATATGAAGAGCTTCAAAAGGTGTGAAATATATGAGGAGCATGAAACGGTTTGAAAAATAGCAGAAGCATGAAGCTGTGTTCAAAAACATGAGAACCAGAAAAGGTGTGAAAAATATGAAGAGCTTCAAAAAGTGTGAAATATATGCAGAGCATGAAACGGTCTGAAAAATAGGAGGATCATGAAGCGGTGTTCAAAACATGAAGAGACTGAAAAGGTGTGAAAAATATGAAGAGCTTCAAAAGGTGTCAAAATTATGAGGAGCATTAAACGTTCTAAACATAGGAGGAGCATAAAGTGGTGTTGAAAAATATGAAGAGCCAGAAAAAGTGTGAAAAATATGAAGAGCTGCAAAAGGTGTCAAAGTTATTAAGAGCATTAAACGTTCTAAACATAGGAGGAGCATTAAGTGGTGTTTAAAAATATGAAGAGCCAGAAAAGGTGTGAAAAATATGAAGAGATGCAAAAGGTGTGAAAAATATGAGGAGCATGGAACGTTCTGAAAAATAGGAGGAGCATGAAACGATGTTCAAAAACCTGAAGAGCCTGAAAATCTGTGAAATATATGAAGAGCTTCAAAAGGTGTCAAAACTATGAGGAGCATGAAACGGTCTGAAAAATAGGAGGAGCATGAAATGCTTTTGAAAAACTTGAAGAACCTGAAAAGGTCTGAAAAATAGGAAGAGCTTCAAAAGGTGTGAAATATATGAGGACCATGAAACGGTCTGAAAAATAGGAGAAGCATGAAGCTGTGTTCAAAAACATGAGAACCAGAAAAGGTGTGAAAAATATGAAGAGCTTCAAATGGTGTGAAATATATGCGGAGCATGAAACAGTCTGAAAAATAGGAGGATCATGAAGCGGTATTCAAAACATGAAGAGACTGAAAAGGTGTGAAAAATATGAAGAGCTTCAAAAGGTGTCAAAATTATAAGGAGCATTAAACGTTCTAAACATAGGAGGAGCATAAAGTGGTGTTGAAAAATATGAAGAGCCAGAAAAAGTGTGAAAAATATGAAGAGCTGCAAAAGGTGTCAAAATTATTAAGAGCATTAAACGTTCTAAACATAGGAGGAGCATTAAGTGGTGTTTAAAAATATGAAGAGCCAGAAAAGGTGTGAAAAATATGAAGAGATGCAAAAGGAGTGAAAAATATGAGGAGCATGGAACGTTCTGAAAAATAGGAGGAGCAAGAAACGATGTTCAAAAACCTGAAGAGCCTGAAAATCTGTGAAATATATGAAGAGCTTCAAAAGGTGTCAAAATATGAGGAGCATGAAACGGTCTGAAAAATATGAAGAGTTTCAATAGTTGTCAAAATATGAGGAGCATGAAATGGTGTTCAAAAACATGAAGAGCCTGAAAAGGTGTTAAAAATATGAAGAGCTTCAAAAGGTGTAAAAATATGAGGAGCATGAAACGGTCAGAAAAATAGGAGGAGCATGTAGTGGTGTTCAAAAACATGAAGAGCCTTAAAAGGTGTGAAAAATATGAAGAGCTTTAAAGTTGTGAAAATTATGAGGAGCATGAAACCATCTGAAAATTAGCAGGAGCATGACACGGTGTTGAAAAATATGAAGAGCCTTAAAATGTGTGAAAAATATGAAGAGCTTTAAAGGTGTGAAAAATATGAGGAGCATGAAACCGTCTGAAAAATAGGACGAGCATGACACGGTGTTGAAAAACATGAAGATCACGAAAAGGTGTGAAAAATATGAAGAGATTCAAAAGCTGTCAAAAATATGAGGAGCCTGAAATGGTCTGAGAAATAGGAGGAGCATGAAGTGATGTCGAAAAAGATGAAGAGCCTGAAAAGGTGTGAAAAATATGAAGAGCTTCAAAAGGTGTGAAATATATGAGGAGCATGAAACGGTTTGAAAAATAGCAGAAGCATGAAGCTGTGTTCAAAAACATGAGAACCAGAAAAGGTGTGAAAAATATGAAGAGCTTCAAAAAGTGTGAAATATATGCAGAGCATGAAACGGTCTGAAAAATAGGAGGATCATGAAGCGGTGTTCAAAACATGAAGAGACTGAAAAGGTGTGAAAATTATGAAGAGCTTCAAAAGGTGTCAAAATTATGAGGAGCATTATACGTTCTAAACATAGGAGGAGCATGAAGTGGTGTTGAAAAATATGAAGAGCCAGAAAAAGTGTGAAAAATATGAAGAGCTGCAAAAGGTGTCAAAATTATGAGGAGCATTAAAAGTTCTAAATATACGAGGAGCATGAAGCGGTGTTTAAAAATATGAAGAGCCTGAAAAGGTGTGAAAAATATGAAGAGGTTCAAAAGGAGTCAAAAATATGAGGAGCATGAAAATGTCTAAAAAATAGGAGGAGCATGAAACGGTGTTGAAAAACATGAAGAGCCTGAAAGGGTGTGAAAAATATGAAAAGCTTCAAAAGGTGTCAAACATATGAGGAGCATGAAAAGATCTGAAAAATAGGAGGAATATGAAAAGGTCTGAAAAATAGGAGGAGCATGAAGCGGTGTTCAAAAACATGAAGAACCTGAAAAGTTGTGAAAAATTTGACGAGGTTCAAAAGGTGTGAAATATATGAAGAGCTTCAAAAGGTGTGAAAAATATGAAGAGATTCAAAAGGTGTGAAAAATATGAAGAGCTTCAAATAATGTGAAACACATGAGGAGCATGAAATGGTATGAAATATAGGAGGAGTATGAAGCGGTGTTGAAAAACATGAAAACCTGAAAAGATATGAAAAATATGAACAGCTTCAAAAGGTGTCAAATATATGAGGAGCAAAAAACGGTCTGAAAAATAGTAGGAGCATGAAGCGGTGTTCAAAAAAATGAAGAGCCTGAAAAGGTGTTAAAAATATGAAGAGCTTCAAAAGGTGTGAAAAAAGTGGGAGCATGAAAGGGTCTGAAAAATAGGAGGACCATGAAGCGGTGTTGAAAAACATGAAGAGCCTGAAAAGGTGTGAAAAATATGAAGAGCTTCAAAAGGTGTCAAAAATATGAGAAGCATGAAACGATCTGAAAAATAGGAGTAGCATGAAACGGTGTTCAAAAACATGAAGAGCCTGAAAACGTGTGAAAAATATGAAGAGCCTCAAAAGGTGTGAAAAATATGAAGAGCTTCAAAAGCGGTCAAAAATGAGATGAGCATGAAGCGGTCTGAAAAATAGGAGGAGCATGAAGTAGTGTGAAAAACATGAAGAGCCTGAAAAGGTGTGAAAAAAATGAAGAGCTTCAAATGGTGTCAAAAATATGAGGAGCATGAAAAGGTCTGAACAAAAGGAGGAGCATGAAGCGTTGTTGAAGAACATGAAGAGCCTGCAAAGGTGTGAAAAATATGAAGAGCTTCAAAAGGTGTCAAATATATGAGGAGCATGAAACGGTCTGAAAAATAGGAGGAGCATGAAACGGTGTTGACAAACATGAAGAGCCTGAAAAGGTGTGAAAAATATGAAGAGCTTCAAAAGGTGTGAAATACATGAGGAGTATGAAACGGTCTGAAAAATAGGAGGAGCATGAAGCCGTGTTCAAAATTATGAAGAGCCTGCATAGGTGTGAAAAATATGAAGAGCTTCAAAGGTGTGAAAAATATGAGGAGCACAAAGCGGTCTGAAAAATAAGAGGAGCATGAAGCCTGTTGAAAAACATAAAGAGCCTGAAAAGGTGTAAAAAATATGAAGAGCTTCAAAAGTTGTGAAACATATGAGGAGCATGAAACGGTCTGAAAAATAGGAGGAGCAAGAAACTGTTTTCAAAAACATGAAGAGCCTCAAAAGGTGTGAAAAATGTGAAGAGCTTAAAACTGTGTCAAAAATATGAGGAGCATGAAACGGTCTGAAAAATAGGAGGAGCATGAAGCGGTGTTCAAAAACATGAAGAGCCTGAAAAGGTGTGAAAAATATGAAGAGCTTCAAAAGGTGTGAAACATATGAGGAGCATGAAACGGTCTGAAAAATCGGAGAAGCATGAAGTGGTGTTGAAAAATATGAACAGCCTGAAAAGGTGTGAAAAATATGAAGAGCTTCAAAGGTGTCAAAATTATGAGGAGCATGAAACGGTCTGAAATATAGGAGGAGCATGAAAAGTTGTTAAAAAATATGAAGAGCCTGAAAAGGTGTGAAAAATATGAAAAGCTTCAAATGGTGTCAAAAATATGAGGAGAATGAAACGGTCTGAAAATTAGAAGGAGCATGAAGCGGTGTTGAAAAACATGAAGAGCCTGAAAATGTGTGAAATATATGAAGAGCCTCAAAGGTGTCAAAAATATGAGGACCAAGAAACGGTCTGAAAAATAGGAGGAGCAAGAAACGGTGATCAAAAAAATGGAGAGCCTAAAAAGATGTGAAAAATATGACGAGCTTCAAAAGGTGTGAAAACTATGAGGAGCATGAAACGGTCTGAAAAATAGGAGGAGCAAGAAACGGTGATCAAAAACATGGAGAGCCTTAAAAGGTGTGAAAAATATGACGAGCTTCAAATGGTGTGAAAAACATGATGAGCATGAAACGGGCTGAAAAATAGGAGAAGCATGAAGTGGTGTTGAAAAACATGAAGAGCCTGAAAAAGTGTGAAAAATATAAAGAGCTTCAGAAGGTGTGAAAAATATGAAGAGCTTCAACAGGTGTCAAAAATTAGATGAGCATGAAATGGTCTGAAAAAGTGGAGGAGCAAGAAGTAGTGTTGAAAAAAATGAAGAGCATGAAAAGGTGTGAAAAATATGAAAAGCTTCAAAAGGTGTCAAAAATATGAGGAGCATGAAACGGTCTGAAAAATAGGAGGAGCATGAAACGGTGATCAAAAACATGAAGAGCCTGAAAAGGTGTGAAAAATATGAAGAGCTTCAGAAGGTGTCAAGAATATGAGGAGCACGAAACGGTCTGAAAAATATGAGGAGCATGAAGCGGTGTTCAAAAACATGAGGAGCCTGAAAACGTGTGGAAAATATGAAGAGCTTCAAAAGGTGTGAAAAATATGAAGAGCTTCAAAAGGTGTGAAAAATATGAGGAGCATGAAACGGTCTGACAAATAGGACGAGCATGAAATGGTGTTCGAAGACATGAAGAGCATGAAAATTTGTGAAAAACATGAAGACCTACAAAACGTGTCAAAAATGAGATGAGCATGAAACGGTCTGAAAAAAAGGAGGTGCATGAAGCGGTGTTGAAAAACATGAAGAGGCTGAGAACGTGTGAAAAATATGAAGAACTTCTAAAGGTGTGAAAAATATGAAGAGCTTCAAAAGGTGTCAAAAATGAGATGAGCATGAAACAGCCTGAAATATAGGAGGAGCATGAAGTGGTGTTGAAAACCATGATGAGCCTGAAAAAGTGGGAAATATATGAAGAGTTTCCAAAGGTGTCAAAAATATAAGGAGCATGAAACGGTCTGAAAAATAGGAGGAGCATGAAGCAATATTCAAAACCATGAAGAGCCTGAAAAGCTGTGCAATTATGTCAAGCTTCAAAAGGTGTGAAAATTATGAGGAGCATGAAACTGTCTGAAAAATAGGAGGAGCATGAAGCGGTGTTAAAGAAAATGAAGAGCCTGAAAAGGTGTGAAATATATGAAGAGCTTCAAAAGGTGTCAAAAATATGAGGAGCAGGAAACGGTCTGAAAAATAGGAGGAGTATGAAACGGTGTTCAAAAATATGAAGAGCCTGGAATGGTGTGAAAAATATGAAGAGCCCAAAACGTGTCAAAAATATGAGGAGCATGAAACGGTGTGAAAAATAGGAGGAGCATGAAGCGGTTTTTAAAAACATGAAGAGCCTGAAAGATATGGAAAATATGAAGAGCTTCAAAAGGTGTGAAATACATGAGGAGCATGAAATGGTCTGAAAAATAGGAGGAGCATGAAGCGGTGTTGAAAAACATGAAGAGCCTGAAAAGGTGTGAAAAAAATGAAAAGCTTCAAAAGGTGTAAATAATAAGATGTGCATGAAACAGTCTGAAAAATAGGAGGAGCATGAAACGGTCTGAAATATAGGAGGAGCATGAAACGGTGTGAAAAACATGAAGAGCATGAAAAGGTGTGAAAAATATGAAGAGCTTCAAAAGGTGTCAAAAATATGAGGAGCATGAAACGGTCTCAAAAATATGAGGAGCATGAAGCGGTGTTCAAAAACATGAAGAGCCTGAAAAGGTGTGAAAAAAATGAAGAGCTTCAAAACGTGTGAAAAATATGAGGAGCATGTAACGGTCTGAAAAATAGGAGGAGCATGAAACGGTGTGAAAAACATGAAGTGCATGAAAAGGTGTGAAAAATATGAAGAGCTTCAAAAGGTGTCAAAAATATGAGGAGCATGAAACGGTCTCAAAAATAGGAGGAGCATGAAGCGGTGTTCAAAAACATGAAGAGCCTGAAAAGGTGTGAAAAAAATGAAGAGCTTCAAAAGGTGTCAAAAAAATGAGGAGCATGAAACGGTCTGAAAAATAGGAGGAACATGAATCTGTGCTCAAATACATGAAGCGCCTGAGAAGGTGCGAAAAATATGAAGAGCTTCAAAAGGTGAGAAAAATATGAGGACCATGAAACGATCTCAAAAGTAAGAGGAGTATGAAGCGGTGTTAAAAAACATGAAGAGCCTGAAAAGGTGTGACAAATATAAAGAGCTTCAAGATGTGTGAAAAATATGAGGAGCATGAAACGGTCCGAAAAATAGGAGGAACATGAATCTGTGCTCAAATACATGAAGCGCCTGAGAAGGTGCGAAAAATATGCAGAGCTTCAAAAGGTGTGAAAAATATGAGGACCATGAAACGATCTCAAAAATAGGAGGAGCATGAAGCGGTGTTAAAAAACATGAAGAGCCTGAAAAGGTGTGACAAATATAAAGAGCTACAAGATGTGTGAAAAATAGGAGCAACATGAAACGGTCTGAAAAATAAGAGGAGCATGAAATGGTGTTGAAAAACAGGAAGAGCCTGAAAATGCGAGAAAAATATGAAGAGCTTCAAAAGGTTTCAAAAATATGAGGAACATGAAACTTTCTGAAAAAGAGGAGGAGCATGAACCGGTGTTGAAAAACATGAAGAGCCTGAAAAGGTGTGAAAAATATGAAGAGCGTCAAAAGGTGTGAAAAATATGAAGAGCTTCAAAAGGTGTCAAAAATATGAGGAGAATGAAACGGTCTGAAAAATAGGCGGAGCATGAAACAGTGTTCAAAAACATGAAGAGCCTAAAAAGGTGTGAAAAATATGAAGAGCGTCAAAACGTGTCAAAATATGAGGAGCATGAAACGGTCTGAAAAATAGGAGGAGCAAGAAGCGGTGTTGAAAAACATGAAGAGCCTGAAAATGTGTGAAAAATATGAAGAGCCTGAAAAGGTGTGAAAAATATGAAGAGCTTCAAAAGGTGTCAAAATTATGAGGAGCATTAAACGGTCTGAAAAATAGGAAGAGCATGAAGCTGTGTTCAACAACATGAAGAGACTGAAAAGGTGCGAAAAATATGAAGAGGCTGAAAAGGTGTGAAAAATATGAAGAGCTTCAAAAGGTGTCAAAAATTAGATGAGCATGATACGGTCTGAAAAATAGGAGGAGCATTAAACGGCGTGGAGAAACATGAAGAGCCAGAAAAGGTGTGGAAAAATAGGAGGAGCTTCAAAATGTGTCAAATATATGAGGAGAATGAAACGGTCTGAAAAATAGGAGGAGCATGAAACGGTCTGAAAAATAAGAAGAGCATGAAACGGTCTGAAAAATAGGAGGATCATGAAGCGGTGTTGAAAATCGTGAAGAGCCTGAAATGGTGTGAAAAATGTGAAGAGCTTCAACAGGTGTCAAAAACTTGAGGAGAATGAAACGGTCTGAAAAATAGGAGGAGCATGAAGCTGTGTTGAAAAACATGAAGAGCCTGAAAAGGTGCGTAAAATATGAAGAGCTGCAAAAGGTGTAAAAAATGAGATGAGCATGAAACGGTCTGAAAAATAGGAGGAGCATGAACTGGTGCTGAAAACATGAAGAGCCTGAAAAGGTGTGAAAAATATGAAGAGCTTTAAAAGGTGTCAAATATATGAGGAGAAAGAAACGGTCTGAAAAATAGGAGGAGCATGAAGTGATGTTCAAAAACTTGAAGAGCCTGAAAAGGTGTGAAAAATGTGAAGAGCTTCAAAAGGTGTGAAAAATATGAAGAGCTTCAAAAGCTGTCAAAAATGAGATGAGCATGAAACGGTCTGAAAAAAAGCAGGAGCATGAAGCGTTGTTGAAAATCTTGAAGAGCTTGAAAAGGTGTGAAAAATATGAAGAGCTTCAAAAGTTTTCAAAAATATGAGGATCATGAAACGGTCTGAAAAATAGGAGCAACATGAAACGGTCTTAAAAATAGGGGGATTATGAAGCAGTGTTGAAAAACATGAAGAGCCTGAAAAGGTGTGAAAAATATGAAGAGCTTCAAAAGGTGTGAAAAATATGAAGAGCTTCAAAAGGTGTCAAAAATATGAGGAGACTGAAACGGTCTGAAAAATAGGCGGAGCATGAAACGGTGTTCAAAAACATGAAGAGCCTGAAAAGGTGTGAAAAACATGAAGAGCTTCAAAACGTGTCAAAATATGAGGAACATGAAACGGTCTGAAAAATAGGAGGAGCAAGAAGCGGTGTTGAAAAACATGAAGAGCCTGAAAATGTGTGAAGAATATGAAGAGCTTCAAAAGGTGTGAAAAATATGAAGAGCTTCAAAAGCTGTCAAATGAGATGAGCATGAAACGGTCTGAAAAATAGGAGGAAGATAAGGCCGAGTTCAAAAACATGAAGAGCCTGAAAAGGTGTGACAAATATGAAGAGCTTCAAAAGGTGTCAAAAATATGAGGAGCAAGAAACGGTCTCAAAAATAGGAGGAGCATGAAGCGGTGTTCAAAAATATGGAGAGCCTGAAAAGGTATGAAAAATATGAAGAGCTTCAAAAGGTGTCAAAAATATGAGGAACATGAAACGGTCTGAAAAAAAGAAGGAGCATGAAGCGGTGTTTAAAAATATGAAGAGCCTGAAAAGGTGTGAAAAATATGAAGAGCTTCAAAAGGTTTGAAAAATATGAAGAGCAGGGAACGGTCTGAAAAATAGGAGGAGGATAAAGCGATGTTCAAAAACATGAAGAGCCTGAAAAGGTGTGACAAATATTAAGAGCTTCAAAAGGTGTCAAAAATATGAGGAGCATGAAACGGTCTCAAAAATAGGAGGAGCATGAAGCGGTGTTCAAAAATATGGAGAGCCTGAAAAGGTATGAAAAATATGAAGAGATTCAAAAGGTGTCAAAAATATGAGGAGCATGAAACGGTCTGAAAAATAGGAGGAGTATGAAACGGTGTTCAAAAATATGAAGAGCCTGGAATGGTGTGAAAAATATGAAGAGCCCAAAACGTGTCAAAAATATGAGGAGCATGAAACGTTCTGAAAAATAGGAGGAGCATGAAACGGTGTTCAAAAACATGAAGAGCCTGAAAAGTTGTGAAAAATATTAAGAGCTTCAAAAGGTGTCAATAATAAGACGTGCATGAAACAGTCTCAAAAATAGGAGGAGCATGAAACGGTCTGAAATATAGGAGGAGCATGAATCTGTGCTCAAATACATGAAGCGCCTGAGAAGGTGCGAAAAATATGAAGAGCTTCAAAAGGTGTGAAAAATATGAGGAGCATGAAACGTTCTGAAAAATAGGAGGAGCATGAAACGGTGTTCAAAAATATGAAGAGCCTGGAAATGGTGTGAAAAATATGAGAGCCCCAAAACGTGTCAAAAATATGAGGAGCATGAAACGGTCTGAAACATACGAGGAGCATGAAGTGGCGTTCAAAAACATAAAGAGCCTGAAAAGGTGTGAAATATATGAAGAGCTTCAAAAGGTGTAAAAAATTTGAGCAGCATGAAACGGTCTGAAAAATAGGAGGAGCATGAAGTGGAGCTGAAAAACATGAAGTGCCTGAAAAGGTGTGCAAAATATGAAGAGCTTCAAAAGGTGTAAAAAAAGAGATGAGCATGAAACGGTCTGAAAAATAGGAGGAGCATGAACTGGTGCTGAAAAACATGAAGAGCCTGAAAAGGTGTGAAAAATATGAAGAGCTTCAAAAGGTGTGAAAAATATGAGGAGCATGAAACATTCTGAAAAATAGGAGGAGCATGAACTGGTGCTGAAAAACATGAAGAGCCTGAATAGGTGTGAAAAATATGAAGAGCTTCAAAAAGTGTCAAATATATGAGGAGAAAGAAAAGGTCTGAAAAAAAGGAGGAGCATGAAGTGGTGTTCAAAAACATGAAGAGCCTGAAAAGGTGTGAAAAATATGAAGAGCTTCAAAAGCTGTCAAAAATGAGATGAGCATGAAACGGTCTGAAAAAAAGCAGGAGCATGAAGCGTTGTTGAAAATCTGGAAGAGCTTGAAAATTTATTAAAAATATGAAGAGCTTCAAAAGGTTTCAAAAATATGAGGATCATGAAACGGTCTGAAAAATAGGAGCAACATGAAATGGTCTTAAAAATAAGAGGAGCATGAAATGGTTTTGAAAAACATGAAGAACCTGAAAAGGTGTGAAAAATATGAAGACGTTTAAAAGGTGTCAAAAATATGAGGAGCATGAAACTTTCTGAAAAATAGGAGGATCATGAAGCGGTGTTGAAAAACATGAAGAGCCTGAAAAGGTGTGAAAAATATGAAGAGCTTCAAAAGTTGTGAAATATATTAGGAGCATGAAACGATTTGAAAAATAGGACGAGCATGAAACGGTGTTCAAAAACATGAAGAGCCTGAAAATGTGAGAAAAATATGAACAGCTTCAAAAGGTTTCAAAAATATGAGGAGCATGAAACTTTCTGAAAAAGAGGAGGAACATGAACCGGTGTTGAAAAACATGAAGAGCCTGAAAAGGTGTGAAAAATATGAAGAGGTTTAAAAGGTGTCAAAAATATGAGGAGCATGAAACTTTCTGAAAAATAGGAGGATCATGAAACGGTGTTCAAAAACATGAAGAGCCTGAAAAGGTGTGAAAAATATGAAGAGCTTCAAAAGGGGTAAAAAATGAGAGCAGCATGAAACGGTCTGAAAAATAGGAGGAGCATGAAGTGGAGCTGAGAAACATGAAGTGCCTGAAAAGGTGTGCAAAAAATGAAGAGCTTCAAAAGGTGTAAAAAATGAGATGAGCATGAAACGGTCTGAAAAATAGGAGGAGCATGAACTGGTGCTGAAAAACATGAAGAGCATGAAAAGGTGTGAAAAATATGAAGACTTTCAAAAGGTGTCAAAAATATGAGGAGCATGAAATGGTCTGTAAAATAGCAGGAGCATGAAGCGGTGTTGAAAAACGTGAAGAGCCTGAAAACGTGTGAAAAATATTAAGAGCTTCAAAAGGTGTGAAAAATATGAAGACCTTCAAAGTGTCAAAAATCGATGAGCAGGAAATGGTCTAAAAAATAGGAGAGCATGAAATGGTGTTAAAAACATGAAGAGCCTGAAAAGGTGTGAAATATATGAAGAGCTTCAAAAGGTATCAAAAATATGAGGAGAATGAAACGGTCGGAAAAATAGGAGGGGCATGAAGCGGTGTTCAAAAACATGAAGATCCTGAAAAGGTGTGAAAAATACGAAGAGCTTCAAAAGGTGTGAAATACATGAGGAGCATGAAACGGTCTGAAAAATAGGAGAAGCATGAAGCGGTTTTGAAAAAAAAAAAGCCTGAAAATGTGTGAAAAATATGAAGAATTTCAAAAGGTGTGAAAAATATGAGGACCATGAAACGGTATGAAAAATAGGAGGAGCATCAAGTGGTGTTGAAAACCATAAAGAGCTTGAAAACGTGGGAAAATATGAAGAGCTTCAAAATGTCTCAAAAATATGAGGAATATGAAACGGTCTGAAAAATAGGAGGATCATAAAGCGGTGTTGAAAAACATGAAGAGCCTGAAAATGGTGTGAAAAATATGAAGAGCTTCAAAAGGTGTCAAAAATGAGATGTGCATGAAACGGTCTGAAAAATAGGAGCAGCATGAAGTGGTTGTGAAAAACATGAAAAGCCTGAAAATGTGTGCAAAATATGAAGAGCTTCAAAAGGTGTGAAATACATGAGGAGCATGAAATGGTCTGAGAAATAGGAGGAGCATGAAGCGGTGTTCAAAAACATGAAGAGCCTGAAAAGGTGGGAAAATGTGAATAGCTTCAAAAGGTGTCAAAAATATGAGGAGTTTGAAACGGTCTGAAAAATAGGAGGAGCATGAAGCGTTGTTCAAAACCAAGAAGAGCTTGAAAAGGTGTGAAAATTATGAAGAGCTTCAAAAGTTGTCAAAAATATGAGGAGCATGATACGGTCTGAAAAATAAGGGGGAGCATGAAGTGGTGTTCAAAAACAGGAAGAGCCTGAAAAGGGGTGAAAAATATGAAGAGCTACAAAATGTGTAAAAATTATAAGGAGCATGAAACGGTCTGAAAAATAGGAGAAGCATGAAGCGGTTTTGAAAAACATGAAAAGCCTGAAAATGTGTGAAAAATATGAAGAATTTCAAAAGGTGTGAAAAATATGAGGACCATGAAACGGTATGAAAAATAGGAGGAGCATCAAGTGGTGTTGAAAACCATAAAGAGCTTGAAAACGTGGGAAAATATGAAGAGCTTCAAAATGTCTCAAAAATATGAGGAATATGAAACGGTCTGAAAAATAGGAGGATCATAAAGCGGTGTTGAAAAACATGAAGAGCCTGAAAATGGTGTGAAAAATATGAAGAGCTTCAAAAGGTGTCAAAAATGAGATGTGCATGAAACGGTCTGAAAAATAGGAGCAGCATGAAGTGGTTGTGAAAAACATGAAAAGCCTGAAAATGTGTGCAAAATATGAAGAGCTTCAAAAGGTGTGAAATACATGAGCAGCATGAAATGGTCTGAGAAATAGGAGGAGCATGAAGCG
Source organism: Dama dama (assembly GCF_033118175.1). Lineage (NCBI taxonomy): Eukaryota > Metazoa > Chordata > Mammalia > Artiodactyla > Cervidae > Dama > Dama dama. The sequence continues at coordinate 8,671,149 of NC_083706.1, read as the reverse complement.
GTGTTCAAAAATATGAAGAGCCTGAAAAGGTGTGAAATAAATGAAGAGCTTCAAAAGGTGTGAAAAATATGAATAGCATGATACTGTCTGAAAAATAGGAGAAGCATGCAGTGGTGTTCAAAAACATGAAGAGCCTGAAAAGTTGTGAAAAATACGCATAGCTACAAAAGGTGTCAAAAATTAGATGAGCATGAAACGGTCTGAAAAATTGGAGGAGCAAGAAGTAGTGTTGAAAAATATGAAGAGCCTGAAAAGGTGTGAAAAATATGAAGAGCTTCAAAAGGTGTGAAATACATGAGGAGCATGAAACTCTCTGAAAAATAGGAGGAGCATGAAGTGGTGTTGAAAAACATGAAGAGCCTGAAATGTTGTGAAATATATGAAGACCTTCATAACGTGTGAAAAATATGAGGAGCTTGAAAAAGTGTCAAAATTATGAGGACATGAAAGGGTCTGAAAAATAGGAGGAGCATGAAAATGTCTGAAAAATAGGAGGAGCATGAAGTGGTGTTGAAAAACATGAAGAGCCTGAAAAGTGTGAAAAATATGAAGAGCTTCATAAGGTGAGAAAAATATGAGGAGCATAAAACGGTCTGAAAAATAGGAGGAGCATGAAGCGGTGTTCAAAACATGAAGACCCTAAAAATGTGTGAAAAATATGAAGAGATTCAAAAGGTGTCAAAAATATGAGGAGCATGAAACGGTCTGAAAAATAGAAGGAGCATGAAATGCTGATCAAGAACATGAAGAGCCTGAAAAGGTGTGAAAAATATGAAGAGCTTCAAAAGGTGTGAAATACATGAGGAGCATGAAACAGTCTGAAAAATAGGAGGAGCATGAACTGGTGTTGAAAAACATGAAGAGCCTGAAAAGGTGTGAAAAATATGAAGACTTTCAAAAGGTGTCAAAAATATGAGGAGCATGAAACGGTCTGAAAAATACGAGGAGCATGAAACGGTGTTCAAAATATGAAGGGCCTGAAAAGGTGTGAATTATATGAAGAGCCTCAAAATGTGTCAAAAATATGAGGAGCATGAAACTGTCTGAAAAATAGGAGGAGCATGAAGCGGTGTTGAAAAATATGAAGAGACTGAAAACGTGTGAATAATATGAAGAGCTTCAAAAGGTTTGAAAAATATGAAGAGATTCAAAAGGTGTGAAAAATATGAAGAGCTTCAGAAGGTGTCAAAAATGAGATGAGCATGAAACGGTTTGAAAAATAGGAGGAGCATGAAACGATCTGAAAAATAGGAGGAGCATGAAACGGTGTTGAAAACATAAAGAGCATGAAAAGGTGTGAAATAAACGAAGAGCTTCAAAAGGTGTCAAAAATATGAGGCGCATGAAACGGTCTGAAAAATAGGAGGAGCAGGAAGCGGTGGTGAAAAACATGAAGAGCCTTAAAAGGTGTGAAAAATATGAAGAGCTTCAAAAGTGTGAAAAATATGAGGAGCATGAGACGGTCTGAAAAAAAGGAGGAGCATGAAGTGGTGTTGAAAAACATGAAGATGCTGAAATGGTGTGAAATATATGAAGAGCTTCAAAATGTGTGAAACATATGAGGAGCTTCAAAAAGTGTCAAAAATATGAGTGGCATGAAATGGTCTGAAAAATAGGAGGAGCATGAAGCGGTTTTGAAAAACATAAAGAGCATGAAAACGTATGAAGAATATGAAGAGCTTCAAAAGGTGTGAAAAATATGAAGAGCTTCAAAAGGTGTCCAAAATGAGATGACCATGAAACGGTCTGAAAAATAGGAGGAGCAGGAAGTGGTGTTGAAAAACATGAAGAGCCTGAAAAGGTGTGAAATATATGAAGAGCTTCAAAAGATGTCAAAAATATGAGGAGCATGAAACGGTCTGAAAAATAGGAGGAGCATGAAGCAGTGTTGCAATACATGAAAAGCCTGAAAAGATGTGAAAAATATGAAGAGCTTCAAAAGGTGTCAAAAATATGAGAAGCATGAAAAGGTCTGAAAAAGAGGAGGAGCATAAAGTGGTGTTGAAAAACATGAAGAGCCTGAAAAGGTGTGAAGAATATGAAGAGCTTCAAAAGGTGCCAAAAATATGAGGAGCATGAAACGGTCTGAAAAATAGGAGGAGCATGAAACGGTGTTGAAAAACATGAAGAGCCTGAAAAGGTGTGAAAAATATGAAGAGCTTCAAAATGTGTCAAAAATATGAAGAGCATGAAATGGTCTGAAAAATAGGAAGAGCTTGAAGCGGTGTTCAAAAACCTGAAGAGCCTGAAAAGGTGTCAAAAATATAACGAGCATGAAACGGTCTGAAAAATAGGAAGAACATAAAGCGGTGTTCAAAAACATGAAGAGCCTGAAAAGGTGTGAAAAATATGAAGACCTTCAAAAGGTGTCAAAATATGAGGAGCATGAAACGGTCTGAAAAATACGAGTAGCATGAAACGGTGTTCAAAATATGAAGGGCCTGAAAAGGTGTGAATTATATGAAGAGCCTCAAAATGTGTCAAAAATATGAGGAGCATGAAACTGTCTGAAAAATAGGAGGAGCATGAAGCGGTGTTGAAAAACATGAAGAGACTGAAAACGTGTGAATAATATGAAGAGCTTCAAAAGGTTTGAAAAATATGAAGAGATTCAAAAGGTGTGAAAAATATGAAGAGCTTCAGAAGGTGTCAAAAATGAGATGAGCATGAAACGGTTTGAAAAATAGGAGGAGCATGAAACGATCTGAAAAATAGGAGGAGCATGAAACGGTGTTGAAAACATAAAGAGCATGAAAAGGTGTGAAATAAACGAAGAGCTTCAAAAGGTGTCAAAAATATGAGGCGCATGAAACGGTCTGAAAAATAGGAGGAGCAGGAAGCGGTGGTGAAAAACATGAAGAGCCTGAAAAGGTGTGAAAAATATGAAGAGCTTCAAAAGGTGTAAAAAATGAGAGCAGCATGAAACGGTCTGAAAAATAGGAGGAGCATGAAGTGGAGCTGAAAAACATGAAGTGCCTGAAAAGGTGTGCAAAATATGAAGAGCTTCAAAAGGTGTAAAAAATGAGATGAGCATGAAACGGTCTGAAAAATAGGAGGAGCATGAACTGGTGCTGAAAAACATGAAGAGCATGAAAAGGTGAGAAAAATATGAAGAGCTTTAAAAGGTGTGAAAAATATGACGAGCATGAAACGGTGTGAAAAATTGGAGGAGCATGAAGCTGTGTTCAAAAACATGAAGAGCCAGAAAAGGTGTGAAAAATATGAAGAGCTTCAAAAAGTGTCAAAAGTATGAGGAGCAAGAAACGGTCGGAAAATAGGAGGAGCATGAAACGATCTGAAAAATAGGAGGAGCATGAAGCTGTGTTCAAAAACATGAAGAGCCTGAAAAGGTGTGAAAAATATGAAGAGCTTGAAAAGGTGTAGAAAATTTGAGCAGCATGAAACGGTCTGAAATATAGGAGGAGCATGAAGTGGAGCTGAAAAACCTGAAGAGCCTGAAAAGGTGTGAAAAATATGAAGAGCTTCAAAAGGTGTGAAAAATATGAGGAGCATGAAACGGTCTGAAAAATAGGAGGAGCTTGGATCGGTGTTGAAAAACATGAAGAGCCTGAAAAGGTGTGAAAAATATGAAGAGCTTCAAAAAGTGTCAAATATAAGAGGAGAAAGAAACGGTCTGAAAAAAAGGAGGAGCATGAAGCGGTGTTCAAAAACATGAAGAGCCTGAAAAGGTGTGAAAAATATGAAGAGCTTCAAAAGCTGTCAAAAATGAGATGAGCATGAAACGGTCTGAAAAAAAGGAGGAGCATGAAGCGATGTTGAAAATCTTGAAGAGCTTGAAAAGGTGTGAAAATATGAAGAGCTTCAAAAGGTTTCAAAAATATTAGGATCATGAAACGGTCTGAAAAATAGGAGCAACATGAAACGGTCTGAAAAATAAGAGGAGCATGAAATGGTGTTGAAAAACAGGAAGAGCCAGAAAATGTGAGAAAAATATGAACAGCGTCAAAAGGTTTCAAAAATATGAGGAGCATGAAACTTTCTGAAAAAGAGGAGGAGCATGAACCGGTGTTGAAAAACATGAAGAGCCTGAAAAGGTGTGAAAAATATGAAGAGGTTTAAAAGGTGTCAAAAATATGAGGAGCATGAAACTTTCTGAAAAATAGGAGGATCATGAAACCGTGTTCAAAAACATGAAGAGCCTGAAAAGGTGTGAAAAATATGAAGAGCCTTAAAAAATGTCAAAAATATGAGGAGTATGAAATGGTCTGTAAAATAGCAGGAGCATGAAGCGGTGTTGAAAAACATGAAGAGCCTGAAAAGGTGTGAAAAATATGAAGAGCTTCAAAAGGTGTGAAAAATATGAAGAGCTTCAAAAGTTGTCAAAAATATGAGGAGAATGAAACGGTCTGAAAAATAGGCGGAGCATGAAACGGTGTTCAAAAACATGAAGAGCCTGAAAAGGTGTGAAAAATATGAAGAGCTTCAAAACGTGTCAAAATATGAGGAGCATGAAACGGTCTGAAAAATAGGAGGAGCAAGAAGCGGTGTTGAAAAACATGAAGAGTCTGAAAATGTGTGAAAAATATGAAGAGCTTCAAAAGATGTGAAAAATATGAAGAGCTTCAAAAGCTGTCAAATGAGATGAGCATGAAACGGTCTGAAAAATAGCAGGAGCATGAAGAGGTGTTCAAAAACATGAAGATCCTGAAAAGGGGTGAAAAATATGAAGAGCTTCAAAAGGTGTCAAAATTATGAGGAGCATTAAAAGGTCTGAAAAATGGGAGGAGCATGAAGCTGTGTTCAACAACATGAAGAGCCTGAAAAGGTGCGAAAAATATGAAGAGCCTGAAAAGGTATGAAAAATATGAAGAGCTTCAAAAGGTGTCAAAAATGAAATGAGCATGAAACGGTCTGAAAAATAGGAGGAGCATTAAGCGGTGTTGAAAATCATGAAGAGCCTGAAAAGTTGTGGAAAAATAGGAAGAGCTTTAAAATGTGTCAAATATATGAGGAGAATGAAACGGTCTGAAAAATAGGAGGAGCATTAAACGGTGTGGAAAAACATGAAGAGCCTGAAAAGGTGTGGAAAAATAGGAAGAGCTTCAAAATGTGTCAAATATATGAGGAGAATGAAACGGTCTGAAAAATAGGAGGAGCAAGAAATGGTCTGAAAAATAGGAAGAGCATGAAACGGTCTGAAAAATAGGAGGATCATGAAGCGGTGTTGAAAATCGTGAAGAGCCTGAAAAGGTGTGAAAAATGTGAAGAGCTTCAACAGGTGTCAAAAACTTGAGGAGAATGAAACGGTCTGAAAAATAGGAGGAGCATGAAGCTGTGTTGAAAAACATGAAGAGCCTGAAAAGGTGTGAAAAATATGAAGAGCTTCAAAAGCTGTCAAATATATGAGGAGCACGAAACGGTCTGAAAAAAAGGAGGAGCATGAAGCGTTGTTGAAAATCTTGAAGAGCTTGAAAAGGTGTGAAAAATATGAAGAGCTTCAAAAGGTTTCAAAAATATGAGGATCATGAAACGGTCTGAAAAATAGGAGCAGCATGAAAAGGTCTGAAAAATAAGAGGAGCATGAAATGGTGTTGAAAAACAGGAAGAGCCTGAAAAGGTGTGAAAAATATGAAGAGTTTTAAAAGGTGTCAAAATTATGAGGAGCATGAAACTTTCTGAAAAATAGGAGGATCATGAAACCGTGTTCAAAAACATGAAGAGCCTGAAAAGGTGTGAAAAATATGAAGAGCCTTAAAAAATGTCAAAAATATGAGGAGTATGAAACGGTCTGAAAAATAGCAGGAGCATGAAGCGGTGTTGAAAAACATGAACAGCCTGAAAAGGTGTGAACAATATGAAGAGCTTCAAAAGGTGTGAAAAATATGAAGAGCTTCAAAAGGTGTCAAAAATATGAGGAGAATGAAACGGTCTGAAAAATAGGCGGAGCATGAAATGGTGTTCAAAAACATGAAGAGCCTGAAAAGGTGTGAAAAATATGAAGAGCTTCAAAACGTGTCAAAAATATGAGGAGCATGAAACGGTCTGAAAAATAGGAGGAGCAAGAAGCGGTGTTGAAAAACATGAAGAGCCTGAAAATGTGTGAAAAATATGAAGAGCTTCAAAAGATGTGAAAAATATGAAGAGCTTCAAAAGGTGTGAAATACATGAGGAGCATGAAACGGTCTGAAAAATAGGAGGAGCAAGAAACGGTCTGAAAAATAGGAGGAGCATGAAACAGTGTTGAAAAACATGAAGATCCTGAAAAGCTGTGAAAAATATGAAGAGCTTCAAAAGGTGTCAAATATATGAGGAGCTTGAAACGGTCTGAAAAATAAGAGTAACATGAAACGGTCTGATAAATAGGAGGAGCATGAAGCGGTGTTCAAAAACATGAAGAGCCTGAAAAGGTGTGAAAAATAAGAAGAGCTTCAAAAGGTATGAATAATGAGAGGAGCATGAAACGGTCTGTAAAATAGGAGGAGCATGAAGCGGTGTTGAAAAACATGAAGACCCTGAAAAGGTGTGAAAAATATGAAGAGCTTCAAACCTGTCAAAAATATGAGGAGCCTGAAACAGTCTCAAAAATAGGAAGAGCATGAAACGGTCTGAAAAATAGGAGGATCATGAAGCGGTGTTGAAAATCGTGAAGAGCCTGAAAAGGTGTGAAAAATGTGAAGAGCTTCAACAGGTTTCAAAAACATGAGAAGAATGAAACTGTCTGAAAAATAGGAGGAGTATGAAGCTATGTTCAAAAACATGAAGAGCCAGAAAAGGTGTGAAAAATATGAAGAGCTTCAAAAAGTGTAAAAAATGAGATGAGCATGAAACGGTCTGAAAAATAGGAGGAGCATGAAGCGGTGCTGAAAAACATGAAGAGCCTGAAAAGGTTTGAAAAATATGAAGAGCTTCACACGGTGTGAAAAATATGAGGAGCATGAAACGGTCTGAAAAATAGGAGGAGCATGAAGTGGAGCTGAAAAACATGAAGAGCCTGGAAAGGTGTGCAAAATATGAAGAGCTTCAAAAGGTGTAAAAAATGAGATGAGCCTGAAACGGTCTGAAAAATAGGAGGAGCATGAAGCGGTGTTCAAAAACATGAAGAGCATGAAAAGGTGTGAAATATATGAAGAGCTTGAAAAGGTGTAAAAATATGAGGAGCATGAAACCGTCTGCAAAATAGGAGGAGCATGAAATGGTGTTCAAAAACATGAAGAGCATGAAAAGATGTGAAAATTATGAAGAGCTTCAAAAGGTGTGAAATACATGAGGAGGATTAAACGGTCTGAAAAATAGGAGGAGCATGAAGTGGTGTTCAAAAACATGAAGACCATGAAAAGGTGTGAAAAATATGAAGAGCCTCAAAAGTGTGAAAAATATGATGAACATGATATGTTTTGAAAAATAGGATTAGCCTGAAGCGGTGTTCAAATACATGAAGAGCCTGAAAAGTTGTGAAAAATATGCAAAGCTTCAAAAGGTGTCAAAAAAGAGATGAGCATGAAACGGTCTGAAAAATAGGAGCAGCATGAATCGGTGCTGAAAAACATGAAGAGCCTGAAAAGGTGTGAGAAATATGAAGAGCTTCAAAAGGTGTCAAAAATATGAGGAGTATGAAAAGATCTGCAAAAAATAAGGAGCAAGAGGTGGTGTTCAAAAACATGAAGAGCCTGAAAAGATGTCAAAAATATGAAGAGCTTCAAAAGGTGTCAAAAATATGAGGAGCATGAAACGGTTTGACAAATTGGAAGAGCATGAAACGGTGTTCAAAAACATGAAGAGACTGAAAAGTGGTGAAAAATATGAAGAGCTTCAAAACGTGTCAAATATATGAGGAGCATGAAACGGTCTGAAAAATAGGAGGAGCATGAAGCGGTGTTGAAAAACGTGAAGAGCCTGAAAACGTGTGAAAAATATTAAGAGCTTCAAAAGGTGTGAAAAATATGAAGACCTTCAAAGTGTCAAAAATCGATGAGCAGGAAATGGTCTAAAAAATAGGAGAGCATGAAATGGTGTTAAAAACATGAAGAGCCTGAAAAGGTGTGAAATATATGAAGAGCTTCAAAAGGTATCAAAAATATGAGGAGAATGAAACGGTCGGAAAAATAGGAGGGGCATGAAGCGGTGTTCAAAAACATGAAGATCCTGAAAAGGTGTGAAAAATACGAAGAGCTTCAAAAGGTGTGAAATACATGAGGAGCATGAAACGGTCTGAAAAATAGGAGAAGCATGAAGCGGTTTTGAAAAAAAAAAAGCCTGAAAATGTGTGAAAAATATGAAGAATTTCAAAAGGTGTGAAAAATATGAGGACCATGAAACGGTATGAAAAATAGGAGGAGCATCAAGTGGTGTTGAAAACCATAAAGAGCTTGAAAACGTGGGAAAATATGAAGAGCTTCAAAATGTCTCAAAAATATGAGGAATATGAAACGGTCTGAAAAATAGGAGGATCATAAAGCGGTGTTGAAAAACATGAAGAGCCTGAAAATGGTGTGAAAAATATGAAGAGCTTCAAAAGGTGTCAAAAATGAGATGTGCATGAAACGGTCTGAAAAATAGGAGCAGCATGAAGTGGTTGTGAAAAACATGAAAAGCCTGAAAATGTGTGCAAAATATGAAGAGCTTCAAAAGGTGTGAAATACATGAGGAGCATGAAATGGTCTGAGAAATAGGAGGAGCATGAAGCGGTGTTCAAAAACATGAAGAGCCTGAAAAGGTGGGAAAATGTGAATAGCTTCAAAAGGTGTCAAAAATATGAGGAGTTTGAAACGGTCTGAAAAATAGGAGGAGCATGAAGCGTTGTTCAAAACCAAGAAGAGCTTGAAAAGGTGTGAAAATTATGAAGAGCTTCAAAAGTTGTCAAAAATATGAGGAGCATGATACGGTCTGAAAAATAAGTGGGAGCATGAAGTGGTGTTCAAAAACAGGAAGAGCCTGAAAAGGGGTGAAAAATATGAAGAGCTACAAAATGTGTAAAAATTATAAGGAGCATGAAACGGTCTGAAAAATAGGAGAAGCATGAAGCGGTTTTGAAAAACATGAAAAGCCTGAAAATGTGTGAAAAATATGAAGAATTTCAAAAGGTGTGAAAAATATGAGGACCATGAAACGGTATGAAAAATAGGAGGAGCATCAAGTGGTGTTGAAAACCATAAAGAGCTTGAAAACGTGGGAAAATATGAAGAGCTTCAAAATGTCTCAAAAATATGAGGAATATGAAACGGTCTGAAAAATAGGAGGATCATAAAGCGGTGTTGAAAAACATGAAGAGCCTGAAAATGGTGTGAAAAATATGAAGAGCTTCAAAAGGTGTCAAAAATGAGATGTGCATGAAACGGTCTGAAAAATAGGAGCAGCATGAAGTGGTTGTGAAAAACATGAAAAGCCTGAAAATGTGTGCAAAATATGAAGAGCTTCAAAAGGTGTGAAATACATGAGCAGCATGAAATGGTCTGAGAAATAGGAGGAGCATGAAGCGGTGTTCAAAAATATGAAGAGCCTGAAAAGGTGTGAAATAAATGAAGAGCTTCAAAAGGTGTGAAAAATATGAATAGCATGATACTGTCTGAAAAATAGGAGAAGCATGCATTGGTGTTCAAAAACATGAAGAGCCTGAAAAGTTGTGAAAAATACGCATAGCTACAAAAGGTGTCAAAAATTAGATGAGCATGAAACGGTCTGAAAAATTGGAGGAGCAAGAAGTAGTGTTGAAAAATATGAAGAGCCTGAAAAGGTGTGAAAAATATGAAGAGCTTCAAAAGGTGTGAAATACATGAGGAGCATGAAACTCTCTGAAAAATAGGAGGAGCATGAAGTGGTGTTGAAAAACATGAAGAGCCTGAAATGTTGTGAAATATATGAAGACCTTCATAACGTGTGAAAAATATGAGGAGCTTGAAAAAGTGTCAAAATTATGAGGACATGAAAGGGTCTGAAAAATAGGAGGAGCATGAAAATGTCTGAAAAATAGGAGGAGCATGAAGTGGTGTTGAAAAACATGAAGAGCCTGAAAAGTGTGAAAAATATGAAGAGCTTCATAAGGTGAGAAAAATATGAGGAGCATAAAACGGTCTGAAAAATAGGAGGAGCATGAAGCGGTGTTCAAAACATGAAGACCCTAAAAATGTGTGAAAAATATGAAGAGATTCAAAAGGTGTCAAAAATATGAGGAGCATGAAACGGTCTGAAAAATAGAAGGAGCATGAAATGCTGATCAAGAACATGAAGAGCCTGAAAAGGTGTGAAAAATATGAAGAGCTTCAAAAGGTGTGAAATACATGAGGAGCATGAAACAGTCTGAAAAATAGGAGGAGCATGAACTGGTGTTGAAAAACATGAAGAGCCTGAAAAGGTGTGAAAAATATGAAGACTTTCAAAAGGTGTCAAAAATATGAGGAGCATGAAACGGTCTGAAAAATACGAGGAGCATGAAACGGTGTTCAAAATATGAAGGGCCTGAAAAGGTGTGAATTATATGAAGAGCCTCAAAATGTGTCAAAAATATGAGGAGCATGAAACTGTCTGAAAAATAGGAGGAGCATGAAGCGGTGTTGAAAAATATGAAGAGACTGAAAACGTGTGAATAATATGAAGAGCTTCAAAAGGTTTGAAAAATATGAAGAGATTCAAAAGGTGTGAAAAATATGAAGAGCTTCAGAAGGTGTCAAAAATGAGATGAGCATGAAACGGTTTGAAAAATAGGAGGAGCATGAAACGATCTGAAAAATAGGAGGAGCATGAAACGGTGTTGAAAACATAAAGAGCATGAAAAGGTGTGAAATAAACGAAGAGCTTCAAAAGGTGTCAAAAATATGAGGCGCATGAAACGGTCTGAAAAATAGGAGGAGCAGGAAGCGGTGGTGAAAAACATGAAGAGCCTTAAAAGGTGTGAAAAATATGAAGAGCTTCAAAAGTGTGAAAAATATGAGGAGCATGAGACGGTCTGAAAAAAAGGAGGAGCATGAAGTGGTGTTGAAAAACATGAAGATGCTGAAATGGTGTGAAATATATGAAGAGCTTCAAAATGTGTGAAACATATGAGGAGCTTCAAAAAGTGTCAAAAATATGAGTGGCATGAAATGGTCTGAAAAATAGGAGGAGCATGAAGCGGTTTTGAAAAACATAAAGAGCATGAAAACGTATGAAGAATATGAAGAGCTTCAAAAGGTGTGAAAAATATGAAGAGCTTCAAAAGGTGTCCAAAATGAGATGACCATGAAACGGTCTGAAAAATAGGAGGAGCAGGAAGTGGTGTTGAAAAACATGAAGAGCCTGAAAAGGTGTGAAATATATGAAGAGCTTCAAAAGATGTCAAAAATATGAGGAGCATGAAACGGTCTGAAAAATAGGAGGAGCATGAAGCAGTGTTGCAATACATGAAAAGCCTGAAAAGATGTGAAAAATATGAAGAGCTTCAAAAGGTGTCAAAAATATGAGAAGCATGAAAAGGTCTGAAAAAGAGGAGGAGCATAAAGTGGTGTTGAAAAACATGAAGAGCCTGAAAAGGTGTGAAGAATATGAAGAGCTTCAAAAGGTGCCAAAAATATGAGGAGCATGAAACGGTCTGAAAAATAGGAGGAGCATGAAACGGTGTTGAAAAACATGAAGAGCCTGAAAAGGTGTGAAAAATATGAAGAGCTTCAAAATGTGTCAAAAATATGAAGAGCATGAAATGGTCTGAAAAATAGGAAGAGCTTGAAGCGGTGTTCAAAAACCTGAAGAGCCTGAAAAGGTGTCAAAAATATAACGAGCATGAAACGGTCTGAAAAATAGGAAGAACATAAAGCGGTGTTCAAAAACATGAAGAGCCTGAAAAGGTGTGAAAAATATGAAGACCTTCAAAAGGTGTCAAAATATGAGGAGCATGAAACGGTCTGAAAAATACGAGTAGCATGAAACGGTGTTCAAAATATGAAGGGCCTGAAAAGGTGTGAAAAATATGAAGAGCTTCAAAAGGTGTCAAAAATGAGATGAGCATGAAACGGTTTGAAAAATAGGAGGAGCAGGAAGCGGTGGTGAAAAACATGAAGAGCCTGAAAAGGTGTGAAAAATATGAAGAGCTTCAAAAGGTGTAAAAAATGAGAGCAGCATGAAACGGTCTGAAAAATAGGAGGAGCATGAAGTGGAGCTGAAAAACATGAAGTGCCTGAAAAGGTGTGCAAAATATGAAGAGCTTCAAAAGGTGTAAAAAATGAGATGAGCATGAAACGGTCTGAAAAATAGGAGGAGCATGAACTGGTGCTGAAAAACATGAAGAGCATGAAAAGGTGAGAAAAATATGAAGAGCTTTAAAAGGTGTGAAAAATATGACGAGCATGAAACGGTGTGAAAAATTGGAGGAGCATGAAGCTGTGTTCAAAAACATGAAGAGCCAGAAAAGGTGTGAAAAATATGAAGAGCTTCAAAAAGTGTCAAAAGTATGAGGAGCAAGAAACGGTCGGAAAATAGGAGGAGCATGAAACGATCTGAAAAATAGGAGGAGCATGAAGCTGTGTTCAAAAACATGAAGAGCCTGAAAAGGTGTGAAAAATATGAAGAGCTTGAAAAGGTGTAGAAAATTTGAGCAGCATGAAACGGTCTGAAATATAGGAGGAGCATGAAGTGGAGCTGAAAAACCTGAAGAGCCTGAAAAGGTGTGAAAAATATGAAGAGCTTCAAAAGGTGTGAAAAATATGAGGAGCATGAAACGGTCTGAAAAATAGGAGGAGCTTGGATCGGTGTTGAAAAACATGAAGAGCCTGAAAAGGTGTGAAAAATATGAAGAGCTTCAAAAAGTGTCAAATATAAGAGGAGAAAGAAACGGTCTGAAAAAAAGGAGGAGCATGAAGCGGTGTTCAAAAACATGAAGAGCCTGAAAAGGTGTGAAAAATATGAAGAGCTTCAAAAGCTGTCAAAAATGAGATGAGCATGAAACGGTCTGAAAAAAAGGAGGAGCATGAAGCGATGTTGAAAATCTTGAAGAGCTTGAAAAGGTGTGAAAATATGAAGAGCTTCAAAAGGTTTCAAAAATATTAGGATCATGAAACGGTCTGAAAAATAGGAGCAACATGAAACGGTCTGAAAAATAAGAGGAGCATGAAATGGTGTTGAAAAACAGGAAGAGCCAGAAAATGTGAGAAAAATATGAACAGCGTCAAAAGGTTTCAAAAATATGAGGAGCATGAAACTTTCTGAAAAAGAGGAGGAGCATGAACCGGTGTTGAAAAACATGAAGAGCCTGAAAAGGTGTGAAAAATATGAAGAGGTTTAAAAGGTGTCAAAAATATGAGGAGCATGAAACTTTCTGAAAAATAGGAGGATCATGAAACCGTGTTCAAAAACATGAAGAGCCTGAAAAGGTGTGAAAAATATGAAGAGCCTTAAAAAATGTCAAAAATATGAGGAGTATGAAATGGTCTGTAAAATAGCAGGAGCATGAAGCGGTGTTGAAAAACATGAAGAGCCTGAAAAGGTGTGAAAAATATGAAGAGCTTCAAAAGGTGTGAAAAATATGAAGAGCTTCAAAAGTTGTCAAAAATATGAGGAGAATGAAACGGTCTGAAAAATAGGCGGAGCATGAAACGGTGTTCAAAAACATGAAGAGCCTGAAAAGGTGTGAAAAATATGAAGAGCTTCAAAACGTGTCAAAATATGAGGAGCATGAAACGGTCTGAAAAATAGGAGGAGCAAGAAGCGGTGTTGAAAAACATGAAGAGTCTGAAAATGTGTGAAAAATATGAAGAGCTTCAAAAGATGTGAAAAATATGAAGAGCTTCAAAAGCTGTCAAATGAGATGAGCATGAAACGGTCTGAAAAATAGCAGGAGCATGAAGAGGTGTTCAAAAACATGAAGATCCTGAAAAGGGGTGGAAAAATATGAAGAGCTTCAAAAGGTGTCAAAATTATGAGGAGCATTAAAAGGTCTGAAAAATGGGAGGAGCATGAAGCTGTGTTCAATAACATGAAGAGCCTGAAAAGGTGCGAAAAATATGAAGAGCCTGAAAAGGTATGAAAAATATGAAGAGCTTCAAAAGGTGTCAAAAATGAAATGAGCATGAAACGGTCTGAAAAATAGGAGGAGCATTAAGCGGTGTTGAAAATCATGAAGAGCCTGAAAAGTTGTGGAAAAATAGGAAGAGCTTTAAAATGTGTCAAATATATGAGGAGAATGAAACGGTCTGAAAAATAGGAGGAGCATTAAACGGTGTGGAAAAACGTGAAGAGCCTGAAAAGGTGTGGAAAAATAGGAAGAGCTTCAAAATGTGTCAAATATATGAGGAGAATGAAACGGTCTGAAAAATAGGAGGAGCAAGAAATGGTCTGAAAAATAGGAAGAGCATGAAACGGTCTGAAAAATAGGAGGATCATGAAGCGGTGTTGAAAATCGTGAAGAGCCTGAAAAGGTGTGAAAAATGTGAAGAGCTTCAACAGGTGTCAAAAACTTGAGGAGAATGAAACGGTCTGAAAAATAGGAGGAGCATGAAGCTGTGTTGAAAAACATGAAGAGCCTGAAAAGGTGTGAAAAATATGAAGAGCTTCAAAAGCTGTCAAATATATGAGGAGCACGAAACGGTCTGAAAAAAAGGAGGAGCATGAAGAGTTGTTGAAAAACATGAAGAGCTTGAAAAGGTGTGAAAAATATGAAGAGCTTCAAAAGGTTTCAAAAATATGAGGATCATGAAACGGTCTGAAAAATAGGAGCAGCATGAAACGGTCTGAAAAATAAGAGGAGCATGAAATGGTGTTGAAAAACAGGAAGAGCCTGAAAAGGTGTGAAAAATATGAAGAGTTTTAAAAGGTGTCAAAATTGTGAGGAGCATGAAACTTTCTGAAAAATAGGAGGATCATGAAACCGTGTTCAAAAACATGAAGAGCCTGAAAAGGTGTGAAAAATATGAAGAGCCTTAAAAAATGTCAAAAATATGAGGAGTATGAAACGGTCTGAAAAATAGCAGGAGCATGAAGCGGTGTTGAAAAACATGAACAGCCTGAAAAGGTGTGAACAATATGAAGAGCTTCAAAAGGTGTGAAAAATATGAAGAGCTTCAAAAGGTGTCAAAAATATGAGGAGAATGAAACGGTCTGAAAAATAGGTGGAGCATGAAATGGTGTTCAAAAACATGAAGAGCCTGAAAAGGTGTGAAAAATATGAAGAGCTTCAAAACGTGTCAAAAATATGAGGAGCATGAAACGGTCTGAAAAATAGGAGGAGCAAGAAGCGGTGTTGAAAAACATGAAGAGCCTGAAAATGTGTGAAAAATATGAAGAGCCTGAAAAGGTGTGAAAAATATGAAGAGCTTCAAAAGGTGTGAAATACATGAGGAGCATGAAACGGTCTGAAAAATAGGAGGAGCATGAAACGGTCTGAAAAATAGGAGGAGCATGAAACAGTGTTGAAAAACATGAAGATCCTGAAAAGCTGTGAAAAATATGAAGAGCTTCAAAAGGTGTCAAATATATGAGGAGCTTGAAACGGTCTGAAAAATAAGAGTAACATGAAACGGTCTGATAAACAGGAGGAGCATGAAGCGGTGTTCAAAAACATGAAGAGCCTGAAAAGGTGTGAAAAATAAGAAGAGCTTCAAAAGGTATGAATAATGAGAGGAGCATGAAACGGTCTGTAAAATAGGAGGAGCATGAAGCGGTGTTGAAAAACATGAAGACCCTGAAAAGGTGTGAAAAATATGAAGAGCTTCAAAACCTGTCAAAAATATGAGGAGCCTGAAACAGTCTCAAAAATAGGAAGAGCATGAAACGGTCTGAAAAATAGGAGGATCATGAAGCGGTGTTGAAAATCGTGAAGAGCCTGAAAAGGTGTGAAAAATGTGAAGAGCTTCAACAGGTTTCAAAAACATGAGAAGAATGAAACGGTCTGAAAAATAGGAGGAGTATGAAGCTATGTTCAAAAACATGAAGAGCCAGAAAAGGTGTGAAAAATATGAAGAGCTTCAAAAAGTGTAAAAAATGAGATGAGCATGAAACGGTCTGAAAAATAGGAGGAGCATGAAGCGGTGCTGAAAAACATGAAGAGCCTGAAAAGGTTTGAAAAATATGAAGAGCTTCACACGGTGTGAAAAATATGAGGAGCATGAAACGGTCTGAAAAATAGGAGGAGCATGAAGTGGAGCTGAAAAACATGAAGAGCCTGGAAAGGTGTGCAAAATATGAAGAGCTTCAAAAGGTGTAAAAAATGAGATGAGCCTGAAACGGTCTGAAAAATAGGAGGAGCATGAAGCGGTGTTCAAAACATGAAGAGCCTGAAAAGGTGTGAAATATATGAAGAGCTTGAAAAGGTGTAAAAATATGAGGAGCATGAAACCGTCTGCAAAATAGGAGGAGCATGAAATGGTGTTCAAAAACATGAAGAGCATGAAAAGATGTGAAAATTATGAAGAGCTTCAAAAGGTGTGAAATACATGAGGAGGATTAAACGGTCTGAAAAATAGGAGGAGCATGAAGTGGTGTTCAAAAACATGAAGACCATGAAAAGGTGTGAAAAATATGAAGAGCCTCAAAAGTGTGAAAAATATGATGAACATGATATGTTTTGAAAAATAGGATTAGCCTGAAGCGGTGTTCAAATACATGAAGAGCCTGAAAAGTTGTGAAAAATATGCAAAGCTTCAAAAGGTGTCAAAAAAGAGATGAGCATGAAACGGTCTGAAAAATAGGAGCAGCATGAATCGGTGCTGAAAAACATGAAGAGCCTGAAAAGGTGTGAGAAATATGAAGAGCTTCAAAAGGTGTCAAAAATATGAGGAGCATGAAACGATCTGCAAAAAATAAGGAGCAAGAAGTGGTGTTCAAAAACATGAAGAGCCTGAAAAGATGTCAAAAATATGAAGAGCTTCAAAAGGTGTCAAAAATATGAGGAGCATGAAACGGTTTGACAAATTGGAAGAGCATGAAACGGTGTTCAAAAACATGAAGAGACTGAAAAGTGGTGAAAAATATGAAGAGCTTCAAAACGTGTCAAATATATGAGGAGCATGAAACGGTCTGAAAAATAGGAGGAGCATGAAGCGGTGTTGAAAAACGTGAAGAGCCTGAAAACGTGTGAAAAATATTAAGAGCTTCAAAAGGTGTGAAAAATATGAAGACCTTCAAAGTGTCAAAAATCGATGAGCAGGAAATGGTCTAAAAAATAGGAGAGCATGAAATGGTGTTAAAAACATGAAGAGCCTGAAAAGGTGTGAAATATATGAAGAGCTTCAAAAGGTATCAAAAATATGAGGAGAATGAAACGGTCGGAAAAATAGGAGGGGCATGAAGCGGTGTTCAAAAACATGAAGATCCTGAAAAGGTGTGAAAAATACGAAGAGCTTCAAAAGGTGTGAAATACATGAGGAGCATGAAACGGTCTGAAAAATAGGAGAAGCATGAAGCGGTTTTGAAAAAAAAAAAGCCTGAAAATGTGTGAAAAATATGAAGAATTTCAAAAGGTGTGAAAAATATGAGGACCATGAAATGGTATGAAAAATAGGAGGAGCATCAAGTGGTGTTGAAAACCATAAAGAGCTTGAAAACGTGGGAAAATATGAAGAGCTTCAAAATGTCTCAAAAATATGAGGAATATGAAACGGTCTGAAAAATAGGAGGATCATAAAGCGGTGTTGAAAAACATGAAGAGCCTGAAAATGGTGTGAAAAATATGAAGAGCTTCAAAAGGTGTCAAAAATGAGATGTGCATGAAACGGTCTGAAAAATAGGAGCAGCATGAAGTGGTTGTGAAAAACATGAAAAGCCTGAAAATGTGTGCAAAATATGAAGAGCTTCAAAAGGTGTGAAATACATGAGGAGCATGAAATGGTCTGAGAAATAGGAGGAGCATGAAGCGGTGTTCAAAAACATGAAGAGCCTGAAAAGGTGGGAAAATGTGAATAGCTTCAAAAGGTGTCAAAAATATGAGGAGTTTGAAACGGTCTGAAAAATAGGAGGAGCATGAAGCGTTGTTCAAAACCAAGAAGAGCTTGAAAAGGTGTGAAAATTATGAAGAGCTTCAAAAGTTGTCAAAAATATGAGGAGCATGATACGGTCTGAAAAATAAGGGGGAGCATGAAGTGGTGTTCAAAAACAGGAAGAGCCTGAAAAGGGGTGAAAAATATGAAGAGCTACAAAATGTGTAAAAATTATAAGGAGCATGAAACGGTCTGAAAAATAGGAGAAGCATGAAGCGGTTTTGAAAAACATGAAAAGCCTGAAAATGTGTGAAAAATATGAAGAATTTCAAAAGGTGTGAAAAATATGAGGACCATGAAACGGTATGAAAAATAGGAGGAGCATCAAGTGGTGTTGAAAACCATAAAGAGCTTGAAAACGTGGGAAAATATGAAGAGCTTCAAAATGTCTCAAAAATATGAGGAATATGAAACGGTCTGAAAAATAGGAGGATCATAAAGCGGTGTTGAAAAACATGAAGAGCCTGAAAATGGTGTGAAAAATATGAAGAGCTTCAAAAGGTGTCAAAAATGAGATGTGCATGAAACGGTCTGAAAAATAGGAGCAGCATGAAGTGGTTGTGAAAAACATGAAAAGCCTGAAAATGTGTGCAAAATATGAAGAGCTTCAAAAGGTGTGAAATACATGAGCAGCATGAAATGGTCTGAGAAATAGGAAGAGCATGAAGCGGTGTTCAAAAATATGAAGAGCCTGAAAAGGTGTGAAATAAATGAAGAGCTTCAAAAGGTGTGAAAAATATGAATAGCATGATACTGTCTGAAAAATAGGAGAAGCATGCAGTGGTGTTCAAAAACATGAAGAGCCTGAAAAGTTGTGAAAAATACGCATAGCTTCAAAAGGTGTCAAAAATTAGATGAGCATTAAACGGTCTGAAAAATTGGAGGAGCAAGAAGTAGTGTTGAAAAATATGAAGAGCCTGAAAAGGTGTGAAAAATATGAAGAGCTTCAAAAGGTGTGAAATACATGAGGAGCATGAAACTCTCTGAAAAATAGGAGGAGCATGAAGTGGTGTTGAAAAACATGAAGAGCCTGAAATGTTGTGAAATATATGAAGACCTTCATAACGTGTGAAAAATATGAGGAGCTTGAAAAAGTGTCAAAATTATGAGGACATGAAACGGTCTGAAAAATAGGAGGAGCATGAAAATGTCTGAAAAATAGGAGGAGCATGAAGTGGTGTTGAAAAACATGAAGAGCCTGAAAAGTGTGAAAAATATGAAGAGCTTCATAAGGTGACAAAAATATGAGGAGCATGAAACGGTCTGAAAAATAGGAGGAGCATGAAGCGGTGTTCAAAACATGAAGACCCTGAAAATGTGTGAAAAATATGAAGAGCTTCAAAAGGTGTCAAAAATATGAGGAGCATGAAACGGTCTGAAAAATAGAAGGAGCATGAAATGCTGATCAAGAACATGAAGAGCCTGAAAAGGTGTGAAAAATATGAAGAGCTTCAAAAGGTGTGAAATACATGAGGAGCATGAAACGGTCTGAAAAATAGGAGAAGCATGACTTGGTGTGGAAAAAGATGAAGAGCCTGAAAAAGTGTGAAAAATATGAAGAGCTTCAAAAGATGTGAAATACATGAGGAGCATGAAACGGTCTGAAAAATAGGAGGAGCATGAAGCGGTGTTCAAAAACATGAAGAGCCTGAAAAGTGTGAAAAATATGAAGAGCTTCAAAAGGTGTGAAAAATATGAAGAGCTTCAAAATGTGTCAAAAATCGATGAGCAGGAAATGGTCTGAAAAATAGGAGAGCATGAAGTGTTTTTAAAAACATGAAGAGCCTGAAAAGGTGTGAAATATATGAAGAGCTTCAAAAGGAATCAAAAATATGAGGAGAATGAAACGGTCTGAAAAATGGGAGGGGCATGAAGCGATGTTGAAAAACATGAAGAGCCTGAAAATGTGTGAAAAATATGAAGATCTTCTAAAGGTGTCAAATATATGAGGAAACGAAACGACGTGTAAAATTGGAAGAGCATGAAGTGGTGTTGAAAAACATGAAGAGCCTGAAAAGTGTGAAAAACATGAAGAGCTTCAAAAGGTGTGAAAAATATGAAGAGCTTCAAAATGTGTCAAAAATCGATGAGCAGGAAATGGTCTGAAAAATAGGAGAGCATGAAGTGGTTTTAAAAACATGAAGATCCTGAAATGGTGTGAAATATATGAAGAGCTTCAAAATGTGTGAAACATATGAGGAGCTTCAAAAAGTGTCAAAAATATGAGGAGCATGAAACGGTCTGAAAAATAGGAGGAGGATGAAACGGTGTTCAGAAACATGAAGAGCCTGAAAAGGTGTGAAAAATATGAAGAGCTTCAAAATGTGTCAAAAATATGAGGAGCATGAAACGGTCTGAAAAATAGGAGAAGCATGAAGTGGTGTTGAAAAACATGAAGAGCCTGAAAAGTGTGAAAAATATGAAGAGCTTCTAAAGGTATCAAAAATATGAGGAGAATGAAAGGTCTGAAATATAGGAGGAGCATGAAGTGGTGTTGAAAAACATGAAGAGCCTGAAAAGTTTGAAAAATATGAAGAGCTTCAAAAGGTGTCAAAAATATGAGGAGCATGAAACGGTCTGAAAAATAGGAGAAGCATGAAGTGGTGTGGGAAAAGATGAAGAGCCTGAAAAAGTGTGAAAAATATGAAGAGCTTCAAAAGGTGTGAAATACATTAGGAGCATGAAACTCTCTGAAAAATAGGAGGAGCATGAAGTGGTGTTCAAAAACATGAAGAGCCTGATAATTTGTGAAAAATATGAAGAGATTCAAAAGGTGTGAGAAATATGAGGAGGATGAAACGGTCTGAACAATAGGAGGAGTATGAAGCGGTGTTCAGAAACATGAAGGGACTGAAAAGTTGTGAAAAATATGAAAAGCTTCAAAAGGTGTCAAAAATATGAGGAGCATGAAACGGTCTGAAAAATAGGAGGAGCATGAAATGGTGTTGAAAAACATGAAGAGCCTGAAAAGGTGTGAGAAATATGAAGAGTTTCAAAAGGTGTGAAAAATATGGAGAGCTTCAAAAGGTGTCAAAAAGTAGATGAGCATGAAACGGTCTGAAAAATAGGAGGAGCATGAAGTGGTTTTGAAAAACATGAAGAGCCTGAAAAGGTGTGAAATATATGAAGAGCTTCAAAAGGTGTCAAAAATATGAGGAGCATGAAACGGTCTGAAAAATAGGAGGAGCATGAAGCAGTGTTGCAATACATGAAAGGCCTGAAAAGATGTGAAAAATATGAAGAGCTTCAAAAGGTGTCAAAAATATGAGGAGCATGAAACGGTCTGAAATATAAAGGAGCATGAAACGCTGATCAAATACATGAAGAGTCTGAAAAGGTGTGAAAAATATAAAGAGCTTCAAAAGCTGTCAAGTTTATGAGAAGCATGAAACGGTCTGAAAAATAGGAGGAGCATGAAGCGGTGTTCAAAAACATGAAGAGCCTTAAAAGGTGTGAAAAATATGAAGAATTTTAAAAGGTGTCAAATATATGAGGAGCATGAAACGTTCTGAAAAAGAGGAGGATCATGAAACGGTGTTCAAAAACCTGAAGAGCATGAGAAGTTGTGAAAAATATGAAGAGCTTCAAAAGGTGTCAAAAATATGAAGAGCTTCAAAAGGTGTCAAAAATGAGATGAGCATGAAACGGTTTGAAAAATCGGAGGAGCATGAAGCGGTGTTGAAAATCATGAAGAGCCTGAAACGGTGTGAAAAATATGAAGAGCTTCAAAAGGTGTGAAAAATATGAAGAGCATCAAAAGGTGTCAAAAATATGATGAGGATGAAACGGTCTGAGAAATAGGAGGAGCAAGAAGCGGTGTTGAAAAACATGAAGAGACAGAAATGATGTGAAAAATATGAAGAGCCTCAAAAGGTGTCAAAAATATGGGGACCATGAAACGGTCTGAAAAATAGGAGGAGCATGAACTGGTGTTGAAAAACATGAAGAGCCTGAAAAGGTGTGAAAAATATGAAGACCTTCAAAAGGTGTCAAAAATATGAGGAGCATGAAACAGTCTGAAAAATACGAGGAGCATGAAACGGTGTTCAAAATATGAAGGGCCTGAAAAGGTGTGAATTATATGAAGAGCCTCAAAATGTGTCAAAAATATGAGGAGCATGAAACTGTCTGAAAAATAGGAGGAGCATGAAGCGGTGTTGAAAAATATGAAGAGACTGAAAACGTGTGAATAATATGAAGAGCTTCAAAAGGTTTGAAAAATATGAAGAGATTCAAAAGGTGGGAAAAATATGAAGAGCTTCAGAAGGTGTCAAAAATGAGATGAGCATGAAACGGTTTGAAAAATAGGAGGAGCATGAAACGATCTGAAAAATAGGAGGAGCATGAAACGGTGTTGAAAACATAAAGAGCATGAAAAGGTGTGAAATAAACGAAGAGCTTCAAAAGGTGTCAAAAATATGAGGCGCATGAAACGGTCTGAAAAATAGGAGGAGCAGGAAGCGGTGGTGAAAAACATGAAGAGCCTTAAAAGGTGTGAAAAATATGAAGAGCTTCAAAAGTGTGAAAAATATGAGGAGCATGAGACGGTCTGAAAAAAAGGAGGACATGAAGTGGTGTTCAAAAAACATGAAGATGCTGAAATGGTGTGAAATATATGAAGAGCTTCAAAATGTGTGAAACATATGAGGAGCTTCAAAAAGTGTCAAAAATATGAGTGGCATGAAATGGTCTGAAAAATAGGAGGAGCATGAAGCGGTGTTGAAAAACATAAAGAGCATGAAAACGTATGAAGAATATGAAGAGCTTCAAAAGGTGTGAAAAATATGAAGAGCTTCAAAAGGTGTCCAAAATGAGATGACCATGAAACGGTCTGAAAAATAGGAGGAGCAGGAAGCGGTGTTCAAAAACATGAAGAGCCTGAAAAGGTGTGAAAAATATGAAGAGCTTCAAAAGGTGTGAAAAATATGAGGAGCATGAGACGGTCTGAAAAATAGGAGGAGCATGACGGGGTTCAAAAACATGAAGAGCCTGAAAAGGTGTGAAAAATATGAGAGCTTGAAAAGGTGTGAAATACATGAGAAGCATGAAACGGTCTGAAAAATAGGAGGAACATAAAACGGTGTTCAAAAACATGAAGGGCCTGAAAAGGTGTGAAATATATGAAGATCCTCAAAACGTGTCAAAAATATGAGGAGCATGAAACGGTCTGAAAAATAGGAGGAGCATGAAGCGGTGTTGAAAAACATTTAGAGACTGAAAACGTGTGAAAAATAAGAAGAGTTTCAAAAGGTGTGAAAAATATGAAGAGATTCAAAGGTGTCAAAAATATGAGGAGCATGAAACGGTCTGAAAAATAGGAGGAGCATGAAGCGGTGTTGAAAAACATTTAGAGACTGAAAACGTGTGAAAAATAAGAAGAGTTTCAAAAGGTGTGAAAAATATGAAGAGATTCAAAGGTGTCAAAAATATGAGGAGCATGAAACGGTCTGAAAAATAGGAGGAGCATGAAACGGTGTTCAAAAACATGAAGAGCCTTAAAAGGTGTGAAAAATATGAAGAGCTTCAATAGATGTGAAAAATATGAGGAGCATGAAACGGTCTGAAAAATAGGAGGAGCATGAAGCCGTGTTCAAAAATATGAAGAGCCTGAAAAGAGGTAAAAATATGAAGAGCTTCCAAAGTTGTCAAATATATGAGGAGCATGAAACGGTCTGAAAAATAGGAAGAGCAAGAAGCGGTGCTGAAAAACATGAAGAGCATGAAAAGGTGTGAAAAATATGAAGAGCTACAAAGGTGTCAAATATATGAGGAGCATGAAACGGTCTGAAAATATGAGGAGCATGAAGCGGTGCTCTAAAACATGAGGAGCCTGAAAACATGTGAAATATATGAAGAGCTTCAAAATGTGTGGAGAATATGAGGAGAATTAAAAGGTCTGAAAAATAGGAGGAGCATGAAGAGGTGTTGAATAATATGAAGAGCATGAAAAGGTGTGAAAAATATGAAGAGTTTTAAAAGGTGTCAAAAATACGAGGAGCATGAAACGGTGTGAAAAATAGGAGGAGCATGAATCATTGTCGAAAAACATGAAATGCCTGAAAAGGTGTGAAAAACATGAAGAGACTGAAAAGGTGTGAAATATATGAAGAGCTTCAAAAAGTGTGAAAAATATGAGGAGCATGAAATGTTCTGAAAAATTGGAGGAACATGAAGCGGTGTTGAAAAACATGAAGAGACAGAAATGATGTGAAAAATATGAAGAGCTTCAAAAGGTGTCAAAAATATGGGGACCATGAAACGGTCTGAAAAATAGGAGGAGCATGAACTGGTGTTGAAAAACATGAAGAGCCTGAAAAAGTGTGAAATATATGAAGAGCTTCAAAACGTGTCAAACAGATGAAGAGGATGAAAAGGTCTGAAAAATAGGAGGAGCATGAAGCGGTGTTGAAAAACATGAAGAACCTGAAAAGGTGTGAAAAATATGAAGAGCTTCAAAAGGTGTCAAAAATAAAAGGAGCATGAAATGGTCTGAAAAACAGGAGGAGCATGAAGCGGTGTTGAAAAACATGAAGAGCCTGAAAAGGTGTGAAAAATATAAAGAGCTTCAAAAGGTGTGAAATATATTAGGAGCATGAAACGGTCTGAAAAATAGGAGGAGCATGAAGCGGTGTTCAAAAACATGAAGAGCCTGAAAAGCTGTGAAAAATATGAAGAGCTTCAAAAGGTGTGAAAAATATGAAGAGCTTCAAAAGGTGTCAAAAATGAGATGAGCATCAAAAGGTCTGAAAAATAGGAGGAGTATGAAACGGTGTTCAAATACATGAAGAGCCTGAAAAGGTGTGAAAAATATGAAGAGCTTCAAAAGGTGTGAAAAATATGAGGAGCTTCAAAAGGTTTCAAAAATATGAGGAGCATGAAACGCTCAGAAAAGTAGGAGGATCATGAAGCGATGTTGAAAAACATGAAAAGCCTGAAAAGGTGTGAAAAATATGAAGAGCTTCAAAAGGTGTCAAAAATATGAGGAGCATGAAACGGTCTGAAAAATAGGAGGCGTAAGAAATCGTGTTCAAAAACATGCGGAGCCTGAAAACGTGTGAAAAATATAAAGAGCTTCAAAATGTGTGAAATACATGAGGAGCATGAAACGGTCTGAAAAATAGGAGGAGCATGAAGCGGTGTTGAAAAACATGAAGAGCCTGAAAAGGTGTGAAAAATGTGAAGAGCTTCAAAAGTTGTGAAATACAAGAGGAGCATGAAACGGTCTGAAAAAAAGGAGGAGCATAAAGCGGTGTTGAAAAACATGAAGAACCTGAAAAGTTGTGAAAAATATGAAGAACTTCAAAAGGTGCCAAAAATATGAGGAGCATGAAACGGCTGAAATAAAGGAGGAGCATGAAACGGTCTGAAAAATAGGAGGAGCATGAAACGTTGTTCAAAAACATGAAGAGCCTGAAAAGCTGTGAAATATATGAAGAGTTTCAAAAGGTGTGAAATATATGAAGAGCTTCAAAAGGTGTGAAATACATGAGGAGCAGGAAACAGTCTGAAAAATAGGAGGAGCATGAAGTGGTGTTCAAAAACATGAAGAGCCTGAAAAGGTGTGAAATATATGAAGAGATTCAAAAGGTGTCAAAAATATGAGGAGCATGAAACGCTCTGAAAAATAGGAGTATAATGAAGCGGTGTTGAAAAACATGAAGAGACTGAAAAGGTCTGAAAAATATGAAGAGCTTCAAAAGGTGTCCAAAATATGAGGAGCATGAAACGATCTGAAAAATAGGAGGAGCATGAAGTGGTGTTGAAAAACATGAAGAGCCTGAAAAGGTGTGAGTAATATGAAGAGCTTCAAAAGATGTCAAAAATATGAGGAGCAGGAAGCGGTGTGTAAAATAGGAGGAGCATGAAGCGGTGTTCAAAAACATGAAGAGCCTGAAAAGGTGTGAAAAATGTGAAGAGCTTCAAAAGTTGTGAAATACAAGAGGAGCATGAAACGGTCTGAAAAATAGGAGGAGCATGAAGCGGTTTTGAAAAACATGAAGAACCTGAAAAGGTGTGAAAAATATGGAGAACTTCAAAAGGTGCCAATAATATGAGGAGCATGAAACGGTCTGAAAAATAGGAGGGGCATGAAACGTTGTTCAAAAACATGAAGAGCCTGAAAAGGTGTGAAAAATATGAAGAGCTCAAAAGGTGTGAAATACATGAGGGGCATGAAACGGTCTGAAAAATAGGAGGAGCATGAAGCGGTGTTCAAAAACCTGAAGAGCCTGAAAAGGTGTGAAGAATATGAAGAGCTTCAAAAGGTGCCAAAAATATGAGGAGCATGAAACGGTCTGAAAAATAGAAGGAGCATGAAACGGTGTTGAAAAACATGAAGAGCCTGAAAAGGTGTCAAAAATATGACGAGCATGGAACGGTCTGAAAAATAGGAAGAACATGAAGCGGTGTTCAAAAACATGAAGAGCCTGAAAAGGTGTGAAAAATATGAAGACCTTCAAAAGGTGTCAAAAATATGAGGAGCATGAAATGGTCTGAAAAATACGAGGAGCATGAAACGGTGTTCAAAATATGAAGGGCCTGAAAAGGTGTGAATTATATGAAGAGCCTCAAAATGTGTCAAAAATATGAGGAGCATGAAACTGTCTGAAAAATAGGAGGAGCATGAATCGGTGTTGAAAAACATGAAGAGACTGAAAACGTGTGAATAATATGAAGAGCTTCAAAAGGTTTGAAAAATATGAAGAGATTCAAAAGGTGTGAAAAATATGAAGAGCTTCAGAAGGTGTCAAAAATGAGATGAGCATGAAACGGTTTGAAAAATAGGAGGAGCATGAAACGATCTGAAAAATAGGAGGAGCATGAAACGGTGTTGAAAACATAAAGAGCATGAAAAGGTGTGAAAAATACGAAGAGCTTCAAAAGGTGTCAAAAATATGAGGCGCATGAAACGGTCTGAAAAATAGGAGGAGCATGAAGCGTTGTTGAAAAACATGAAAGCCTTAAAAGGTGTGAAAAATATGAAGAGCTTCAAAAGGTCTCAAAAATATGAGGAGCATGAGACGGTCTGAAAAATAGGAGGAGCATGACAGGGTTCAAAAATATGAAGAGCCTGAAAAGGTGTGAAAAATATGAGAGCTTCAAAAGGTGTGAAATACATGAGAAGCATGAAACGGTCTGAAAAATAGGAGGAACATAAAACGGTGTTCAAAAACATGAAGGGCCTGAAAAGGTGTGAAAAATATGAAGAGCTTCAAAAGGTGTGAAAAAAATGAAGATCCTCAAAACGTGTCAAAAATATGAGGAGCATGAAACGGTCTGAAAAATAGGAGGAGCATGAAGCGGTGTTGAAAAACATGAAGAGCATGAAAAGGTGTGAAAAATATGAAGAGCTACAAAGGTGTCAAATGTATGAGGAGCATGAAACGGTCTGAAAATATGAGGAGCATGAAGCGGTACTCTAAAACATGAGGAGCCTGAAAAGATGTGAAATATATGAAGAGCTTCAAAATGTGTGAAGTATATGAGGAGAATTAAAAGGTCTGAAAAATAGGAGGAGCATGAAGAGGTGTTGAATAATATGAAGAGCCTGAAAAGGTGTGAAAAATATGAAGAGTTTCAAAAGGTGTCAAAAATATGAGGAGCATGAAACGGTGTGAAAAATAGGAGGAGCATGAATCATTGTTGAAAAACATGAAATGCCTGAAAATTTGTGAAAAACATGAAGAGACTGAAAAGGTGTGAAATATATGAAGAGCTTCAAAAAGTGTGAAAAATATGAGGAGCATGAAACGTTCTGAAATATTGGAGGAGCATGAAGCGGTGTTGAAAAACATGAAGAGACAGAAATGATGTGAAAAATATGAAGAGCTTCAAAAGGTGTCAAAAATATGGGGACCATGAAACGGTCCGAAAAATAGGAGGAGCATGAACTGGTGTTGAAAAACATGAAGAGCCTGAAAAAGTGTGAAATATATGAAGAGCTTCAAAATGTGTGAAATACATGAGGAGCATTAAACGGTCTGAAAAAATAGGAGGAGCATGATGCGGTGTTCTAAAACATGAAGAGCCTGAAAAGGTGTCAAAAATATGAAGAGATTCAAAAGGTGTGAAAAATATGAAGAGCTTCAAAATGTTTCAAAAATGAGATGAGCATGAAACGGTCTGAAAAAGATGAGGAGCATGAAGTGGTGTTGAAACACATGAAGAGCCTGAAAAGGTGTGAAAAAAATGAAGACGTTCAAAGGTGTCAAATACATGAGGATCATGAAATGGTTTGAAAAATAGGAGGCGCATGAAACGGTGTTCAAAAACATGAAGAGCCTGAAAAGGTTTGAAAAATATGAAGAGCTTCAAAAGGTGTCAAAAATATGAGGAGCATGAAACGGTCTAAAAAATAGGAGGAGCATGAAGTGTTGTTGCAAATCATGAAGAGCCTGAAAAAGTATGAAATATATGAAGAGTTTCAAAAGGTGTAAAAAATATGAGGAGCTTAAAAAGGTGTCAAAAATATGAGGAGCATGAAACGGTCTGAAAAAAGGAGGAGCATGAAGCGGTGTTGAAAAACATGAAGAGCCTGAAAATGTGTGAGAAATATGAAGAGTTTCAAAAGGTGTCAAAAATATGAAGAGTATCAAAAGGTGTCAAAAATGAGAGGAGCATGAAGGGGTCTGAAAAATAGGAGGAGGAGGAAGTGCTGTTGAAAAACATGAAGAGCCTGAAAAGTTGTGAAATATATGAAGAGCTTCAAAAGGTGTCAAAAATACGAGGAGCATGAAACGGTCTGAAAATTAGGAACAGTTTGAAACTGTGTTCAAAAACATGAAGAGCCTGAAAAGGTGTGAACAATGTGAAGGACTTCAAAAGGTGTGAAATACATAAGGAGCATGAAACGGTCTGAAAATAGGAGGAGCATGATGCGGTTTTCAAAACATGAGGAGTCTGAAATCGTGTGAAAAATATGAAGAGCTTCAAAAGGTGTCAAAAATATGAGGAGCATGAAACCATCTGAAAAATAGGAGGATCATGAAGCGGTGTTCAAAAACATGAAGAGTATGAAAAGGTGTGAAAAATATGAAGAGCTTCAAAAGGTGTCAAAAATATGAGGAGCATGAAACGGTCTGAAAAATAGGAGGAGCATGAAACCGTGTTATAAAACCTGAAGAGTCTGAAAAGTTGTGAAAAATATGAAGGGCTTCAAAATGTGTGAAGTACATGAGGAGCATGAAACGGTCTGTAAATTAGGAGGAGCAAGAAGCTGTGTTCAAAAACATGAGAGCCTGAGAAGTTGAGAAAAATATGAAGAGCTTCAAAAGGTGTGAAATACATGAGGAGCATGAAACGGTCTGAAAAATAGGAGGAGCATGAAGCGGTGTTCAAAAACATGAAGAGCCTGAAAAGGTGTGAAAAATATGAAGAGCTTCAAAAGGTGTGAAAAATATGAAGAGCTTCAAAACGTATCAAAAATATCAGGAGCATGAAACGGTCTGGAAAATAGGATGAGCATGAAGCGGTGTTTAAAAACATGAAGAGCATGAAAGGTGTGAAAAATATGAAGAGCTTCAAAAGGTGTGAAAAAAATGAGGAGCATGAAACGCTCTGGAAAATAGGAGGAGCATGAAGCGGTGTTGAAAAACATGAAGAGCCTGAAAAGGTGTGAAAAATATGAAGAGCTTCAAAAGATGTGAAAAATATGAGGAGCATGAAACGGTCTGAAAAATAGGAGGAGCATGAAGCGGTGTTCAAAAACAAGAAGAGCCTGAAAATGTGTGAAAAATATGAAGAGCTTCAAAAGATGTCAAAAATAGGAGGAGCATGAAGCGGTGTTCAAAAATATGAAGAGCCTGAAAATGTGTGAAAAATATGAAGAGCTTCAAAAGGTGTCAAAATAGGAGGAGCATGAAGCGGTGTTCAAAAATATGAAGAGCCTGAAAAGGTGTGAAAAATATGAAGAGCTTCAAAATGTGTCAAAAATATGAGGAGCATGAAACGGTCTGAAAATTAGGAGCAGCAAGAAGCGGTATTGAAAGACCTGAAGAGCCTGAAAAAGTGTGGAAAATATGAAGAGGTTCAAAAGCTGGGAAAAATATTAAGAGTTTGACAAGAACTTAAAAATGAGATGAGCATGAAACGGTCTGAAAAATAGGGGTAGCATGAAGTTGTGTTGAAAAATATGAAGAGCCTGAAAATGTGTGAAATATTTGAAAAGCTTCAAAATGTGTCAGAAATGAGAGGAGCATGAAACGATCTGAAAAATAGGAGGAGCATGAATCGGTGTTGAAAAACATGAAGAGCCTGAAAAGAAGTGAAAAATATGAAGAGCTTCAAAAGGTGTCAAAAATATGAGGAGCATCGAACGGTCTGAAAAATTGGGGGAGCATGAAACGGTGTTGAAAAATATGAAGAGCCTGAAAAGGTGTGAACATTATGAAGAGCTTCCAAAGGTGTGATACACATGAGGAGCATGAAACGGTCTGAAAAATAGGAGGAGCATGAAGCGGTGTTGAAAAACATGAAGAGCCTCAAATGGTGTGTAAAATATGAAGAGCTTCCAATGTGTCAAAACTATGAGGAGCAGGAAACGGTCTGAAAAAAAGGAGGAGCATGAAGTGGTGTTGAAAAACATGAAGAGCCTGAAAAGCTGTGAAAAATATGAAGAGCACCAAAACCTGTCAAATTATGAGGAGCATAAAACGGTGGTCAAAAACATGAAACGCCTGAAAAGGTGTGCAATATATGAACAGCTTCAAAAGGTGTCAAAAATAGGAGGAGCATGAAGCGGTGTAGAAAAACATGAAGACCCTGAAAAGGTGTGAAAAATATGAAGACCTTCAAATCGTGTCAAAAATATGAGGAGCATGAAACGGTCTGAAAATTGGAGGAGCATGAAGCAGTGTTGAAAAACATGAAGACCCTGAAAAGATGTGAAAAATATGAAGAGCTTCAAATCGTGTCAAAAATATGAGGAGCATGAAACGGTCTGAAAATAGGAGGAGCATGAAGTGGTGTTGAAAAACATGAAGAGCCTGAAAAGCTGTGAAAAATATGAAGAGCACCAAAACCTGTCAAATTATGAGGAGCATAAAACGGTGGTCAAAAACATGAAACGCCTGAAAAGGTGTGCAATATATGAACAGCTTCAAAAGGTGTCAAAAATAGGAGGAGCATGAAGCGGTGTAGAAAAACATGAAGACCCTGAAAAGGTGTGAAAAATATGAAGACCTTCAAATCGTGTCAAAAATATGAGGAGCATGAAACGGTCTGAAAATTGGAGGAGCATGAAGCGGTGTTGAAAAACATGAAGAGCCTGAAAAGGTGTGAAAAATATGAAGAGCTTCAAAAGGTGTCAAAAATATGAGGAGCATGAAACGGTCTGAAAAATAGGAGGAGAATGAAACGGTGTTCAAAAACATGAAGAGCCTGAAAAGCTGTGAGAAATATGAAGAGCTTCAAAAGGTGTCAAAAATATGAGGATCATGAAACGGTCTGAAAAACAGGAGGAGCATGAAGCGGTGTTTAAAAACATGAAGAGCCTGAAAAGCTGTGAGAAATATGAAGAGCTTCAAAAGGTGTCAAAAATATGAGGATCATGAAACGGTCTGAAAAATAGGAGGACCATGACTCCGTGTTCAAAAACATGAAGAGCCTGAAAAGGTGTGAAAAATATGAGGAACTTCAAACGGTGTGAAACACATGAAGAGCATTAAACGGTCTGAAAAATAGGAGGAGCATGAAGCGGTGTTGAAAAACATGAAGAGCCTGAAAACTTGTGAAAAATATGAAGAGCTTCAAAAGGTGTGAAAAATATGAAGAGCTTCAAAAGGTGTCAAAATGAGATGAGAATGAAATGGTCTGAAAAACAGGAGGAGCATGAAGTGATGTTGAAAAAAATGAAGAGCCTGAAAAGGTGTGAAATATATGAAGAGCTTCAAAAGGTGTGAAAAATATGAGGAGAACGAAACGGTGTGAAAAATAGGAGGAGCATGGAGTGGTGTTGAAAAATATGAAGAGCCTGAAAAGCTGTGAGAAATATGAAGAGCTTCAAAAGGTGTGAAAAATATGAAGAGCTTCAAAAGGTGTCAAAAATATGAGGGGAATGAAACGGTATGCAACATAGGAGGAGCATGAAATGGTGTTCAAAAACATGAAGAGCCTGAAAATGTGTAAAAAATATGAAGTGATTCAAAAGGTGTGAAATACATGAGGAGGATTAAACGGTCTGAAACATAGGAGGAGCATGAAGCGGTTTTGAAAAACATGAAGAGCCTGAAAACGTGTGAAAAATATGAAGAGCTTCAAAATATGTGAAAAATATGAAGAGCTTCAAAAAGTGTCAAAAATTAGATGAGCATGAAACGGTCTGAAAAATAGGAGTAGCATGAAGTGGTGTTGAAAAATATGAAGAGCCTGAAAACGTGTGAAAACTATGAAGAGCTTCAAAGTTGTGAATAATATGAAGAGGTTCAAAGGTGTCAAAAATGAGATGAGTATGAAACGGTCTGAAAAATAGCAGGAGCATGAAGCGGTATTGAAAAACATGAATCGCCGGAAAAGGTGTGAAAAATATGAAGAGCTTCAAAATGTGTCAAAAATATGAGGAGCATGAAACAGTCTGAAAAAAAATATGAGCATGAAGTGTTGCTGAAAACATGAAGAGATTGAAATGTTGTGAAAAATATGAAGAGCTTCAAAAGGTGTCAAATATATGAGGAGCATGAAACGGTCTGAAAAACAGGAGGAGCATGAAGTATTTTTGAAAACATGAAGAGATTGAAAAGTTGTGAATAATATGAAGAGCTTCAAAAGGTGTCAAGTATATGAGGAGGATGAAATGGTCTGAAAAATAGGAGGATCATGAAGCGGTGTTGACAAACATGAAGAGCCTGAAAAGGTGTGAAAAATGTGAAGAGATTCAAAAGGTGTCAAACATATGAGGAGCATGAAACAGTCTGAAAAATAGGAGGAGCATGGAACGGTTTTGAAAAAGATGAAAAGCATGAAAAGGTGTGAAAAATATTAAGAGCTTCAAAAGGTGTCAAAAATATGAGGAGCATGAAACACTCTGAAAAATAATATGAGCATGAAACGGTCTTGACAAACATGAAGAGCCTGAAAAGGTGTGAAAAATATGAAGAGCTTCTTAAGGTGTCAAACATATGAGGAGCATGAAACACTCTGAAAAACAGGATGAGCATGAAACGGTTTTGAAAAAGATGAAGAGCAGGAAAAGGTGTGAAAAATATGAAGAGCTTAAAAAGGTGTCAAATATATGAAGAGCATGAAACGGTGTGAAAAATAGGAGGAGCTTGAAGCGGTGTTCAAAAACATGAAGAGCCTGAAAAGGTGTGAAAAGTATGAAGAGCTTCAAAACGTGTCAAAAATATGAGGAGCATGAAACGGTCTGAAAAATAGAAGCAGCATGAAGCGGTGTTGAAAAACATGAAGAGCCTGAAAACGTGTGAAGAATATGAAGAGCTTCAAAAGGTGTGAAAAATATTAAGAGCTTCAAAAGGTGTCAAAAATTAGATGAGCATGAAACGGTCTGAAAAAAAGGAGGATCATGAAAAGCTGTTGAAAAAAATAAAGACCCTGAAAACGTGTGAAAAATATGAAAAGCTTCAAAAGGAGTAAAAAATATGAGGAGCATGAAACGGTCTGAAAAATAGGAGGAGCATGAAGCGGTGTTCAAAAACATAAAGAGCCTGAAAAGTTGTGAAGAATATGAAGAGCTTCAAAAGGTATAAAAAATATGAGGAGCATGAAACGTTCTGAAAAATATGAGGAGCATGAAGCTATGTTGAAAAACATGAAGAGCTGGAAAAGCTTTGAAATATATGAAGAGCTTCAAAAGGTGTGAAATACATGAGGAGCATGAAACGATCTGAAAAATAGGAGGAGCATGTAGTGGTGTTCAAAAACATGAAGAGTCTGAAAAGGTGTGAAAAATATGAAGAGCTTCAAAAAGTGTCAAAAATATGAGGAGCATGAAATGGTCTGAAAAATAGGAGGAGCATGAAGCGGTGTTGAAAAACATGAAGAGCCTGAAAACGTGTGAAAAATATGAAGAGCTTCAAAAGGTGTGAAAAATATGAAGAGCTTCAAATGTGTCAAAAATGAGATGAGCATAAAACGGTCTGAAAAATAGGAGGAGCATGAAGTGGTGTTGAAAAAAAAGAAGAGACTGAAAAGCTGTGAAAAATATGAAGAGCATCAAAAGGTGTCAAAAATATAAGGAGACTGAAACGGTCTCAAAAATAGGAGGAGCATGAAGCGGTGTTCAAAAACATGAAGAGCCTGAAAAGTTGTGAAAAACATGAAAAGCTTCAAAAGGTGTCAATAATGACATGAGCATGAAACGGTTTGAAAAAAAGGAGGAGCATGAAGTGGTGTTGAAAAAAAAGAAGAGACTGAAAAGGTGTGAAAAATATGAGGATCATCAAATGGTGTCAGAAATATGAGGAGCATGAAAAGGTCTGCAAAAAGGAGGAGCATGAAGTGGTCTTGAAAAACTTGAAGAGCCTGAAAAGGTGTGAAAAATATGAAAAGCTTCAAAATCTGTCAAAAATATGAGGAGCATGAAACGGTCTGAAAAATAGGAGGTGCATGAAGCGGTGTTGAAAAACATGACGAGCCTGAAAAGGTGTGAAAAATATGAAGAGCTTCAAAAGGTGTCAAATTAATGAGGAGAATGAAACAGTCTGAAAAATAGGAGGAGCATGAAGCTGTGTTGAAAACATGAAGAGCCTGAAAAGGTGTGAAAAATAAGAAGAGCTTCTAAAGGTGTCAAAAATATGAGGATCATGAAACGGTCTGAAAAATAGGAGCAGCATGAGGCTGTGTTGAAAACCATGAAGAGCCTGAAAACGTGTGAAAAATATGAGGAGCTTCAAAAGGCGTGATATACATGAGGAGCATGTAACGGGCTGAAAAATAGGAGAACCATGAAGTGGTGTGCAAAAACATGAAGAGCCTGAAAAGGTGTGAAAAATATGAAGAGCTTCAAAAGGCGTGAAATACATGAGGAGCATGTAACGGGCTGAAAAATAGGAGAACCATGAAGTGGTGTGCAAAAACATGAAGAGCCTGAAAAGGTGTGAAAAATATGAAGAACTTCAAAAGGTGTGAAATACACGAGGAACATGAAACTCTCTGAAAATTAGGAGGAGCAAGAAGCAGTGTTCAAAAACATGAAGAGCCTGAAAACTTGTGAAAAATATGAAGAGCTTCAAAAGGTGTGAAACAGATGAGGCGCATGAAACACTCTGATAATTAGGAGGAGCAAGAAGCAGTGTTGAAAAACATCAAGAGCCTGAAAAGGTGTGAAAAATATGAAGACCTTCAAAAGGTGTGAAATACATGAGGCGCATGAAACTCTCTGAAAATTAGGAGGAGCAAGAAGCAGTGTTCAAAAACATGTAGAGCCTGAAAACGTGTGAAAAATATGAAGAGCTTTAAAAGGTGTGAAAAATATGAAGAGCTTCAAAAGTTTTGAAATATATGAAGAGCTTCAGAATGTGTCAAAAATATGAGGAGCATGAAACGGTCTGAAAAATAGGGGGAGCATGAAGTGGTGTTCAAAAACATGAAGAGCCTGAAAACGTGTGAAAAATATGAAGAGCTTCAAAGTTGTGAATAATATGAAGAGCTTCAAAAGGTGTCAAAAATGAGATGAGTATGAAACGGTCTGAAAAATAGCAGGAGCATGAAGCGGTGTTGAAAAACATGAAGCGCCGGAAAAGGTGTGAAAAATATGAAGAGCTTCAAAATGTGTCAAAAATATGAGGAGCATGAAACAGTCTAAAAAATAATATGAGCATGAAGTGTTGTTGAAAACATGAAGAGATTGAAATGTTGTGAAAAATATGAAGAGCTTCAAAAGGTGTCAAATATATGAGGAGCATGAAACGGTCTGAAATACAGGAGGAGAATGAAGTATTTTTGAAAACATGAAGAGATTGAAAAGTTGTGAATAATATGAAGAGCTTCAAAAGGTGTCAAATATATGAGGAGGATGAAATGGTCTGAAAAATAGGAGGATCATGAAGCGGTGTTGACAAACATGAAGAGCCTGAAAAGGTGTGAAAAATATGAAGAGATTCAAAAGGTGTCAAACATATGAGGAGCATGAAACAGTCTGAAAAATAGGAGGAGCATGAAACGGTTTTGAAAAAGATGAAAAGCATGAAAAGGTGTGAAAAATATTAAGAGCTTCAAAAGGTGTCAAAAATATGAGGAGCATGAAACGGTCTGAAAAATAGGAAGAGCATGAAGCTGTCGTCAAAAACATGAAGAGCCTGAAAAGTTGTAAAAATATGAAGAGCTTCAAAAGATGTGAAAAATATGAGGAGCATGAAACGGTCTGAAAAATAGAAGCAGCATGAAACGGTGATGAACAACATGAAGAGCCTGAAAAGTTGTGAAAAATATGAAGAGCTTCAAAAGGTGTCAAATATATGAGGAGCATGAAACGGTCTGAAAAATAGGAGGATCATGAAGTGGTGTTGAAAAATAAGAAGAGCCTGAAAAGGTGTGAAAAATATGAAGAGCTTCAAAAGGTGTCAAAAATATGAGGAGCATGAAACGTTCTGAAAAATAATATGAGCATGAAACGATCTTGACAAACATGAAGAGCCTGAAAAGGTGTGAAAAATATGAAGAGCTTATTAAGGTGTCAAACATATGAGGAGCATGAAACACTCTGAAAAACAGGATGAGCATGAAACGGTTTTGAAAAAGATGAAGAGCAGGAAAAGGTGTGAAGGATATGAAGAGCTTCAAAAGGTGTGAAAAATATTAAGAGCTTCAAAAGGTGTCAAAAATATGAGGAGCATGAAACGGTCTGAAAAATAGAAGCAGCATGAAGCGGTGTTGAAAAACATGAAGAGCCTGAAAACGTGTGAAGAATATGAAGAGCTTCAAAAGGTGTGAAAAATATTAAGAGCTTCAAAAGGTGTCAAAAATTAGATGAACATGAAACGGTCTGAAAAAAAGGAGGATCATGAAAAGGTGTTGAAAAAAATAAAGACCCTGAAAAGGTGTGAAAAATATGAAAAGCTTCAAAAGGTGTCAAAAATATGAGGAGCATGAAACGGTATGAAAAATAGGAGGAGCATGAAGCGGTGTTCAAAAACATGAAGAGACTGAAAACGTGTGAAAAATATGAAGAGCTTCAAAAGTTGTCAAAAATATGAGGAGCATGAAACGGTCTGAAAAATAGGAGGAGCATGAAGCGGTGTTCAAAAACATAAAGAGCCTGAAAAGGTGTGAAAAATATGAAGAGCTTCAAAAGGTGTCAAATATATGAGAAGCATGAAACGGTCTTAAAAACAGGAGGAGAATGAAGTGATGTTGAAAATCATCAAGAGCCTGAAAAGGTGTGAGAAATATGAAGAGCTTCAAAAGGTGTCTAAAATATGAAGAACATGAAACCGTCTGAAAAATAGGAGGAGCATGAGGTGGTGTTGAAAAACATGAAGAGCATGAAAACGTGTGAAAAATATGAAGAGCTTTAAAAGGTGTGAAAAATATGAAGAGCTTCAAAAGTTTTGAAATATATGAAGAGCTTCAAAAGGTGTCAAAAATACGAGGAGCATGAAACGGTCTGAAAAATAGGAGGAGCATGAAGCGTTGTTCAAAAAGTGAAGAGCCTGAAAAGGTGTGAAAAATATGAAGAGCTTCAAAACGTGTCAAAAATATGAGGAGCATGAAACGGTCTGAAAAATAGAAGCAGCATGAAGCGGTGTTGAAAAACATG
The DNA here is from genome assembly GCF_033118175.1 of Dama dama. NCBI lineage: Eukaryota > Metazoa > Chordata > Mammalia > Artiodactyla > Cervidae > Dama > Dama dama. Next base: position 8,633,544 of record NC_083706.1, on the reverse strand, counting down.
AAGAGCCTGAAAACGTGTGAAAACTATGAAGAGCTTTAAAGTTGTGAATAATATGAAGAGCTTCAAAAGGTGTCAAAAATGAGATGAGTATGAAACGGTCTGAAAAATAGCAGGAGCATGAAGCGGTGTTGAAAAACATGAAGCGCCGGAAAAGGTGTGAAAAATATGAAGAGCTTCAAAATGTGTCAAAAATATGAGGAGCATGAAACAGTCTGAAAAATAAAATGAGCATGAAGTGTTGTTGAAAACATGAAGAGATTGAAATGTTGTGAAAAATATGAAGAGCTTCAAAAGGTGTCAAATATATGAGGAGCATGAAACGGTCTGAAAAACAGGAGGAGCATGAAGTATTTTTGAAAACATGAAGAGACTGAAAAGTTGTGAATAATATGAAGAGCTTCAAAAGGTGTCAAATATATGAGGAGGATGAAATGGTCTGAAAAATAGGAGGATCATGAAGCGGTGTTGACAAACATGAAGAGCCTGAAAAGGTGTGAAAAATATGAAGAGATTCAAAAGGTGTCAAACATATGAGGAGCATGAAACAGTCTGAAAAATAGGAGGAGCATGAAACGGTTTTGAAAAAGATGAAAAGCATAAAAAGGTGTGAAAAATATTAAGAGCTTCAAAAGGTGTCAAAAATATGAGGAGCATGAAACGGTCTGAAAAATAGGAGGAGCATGAAGCTGTCATCAAAAACATGAAGAGCCTGAAAAGGTGTGAAAAATATGAAGAGCTTCAAAAGATGTGAAAAATATGAGGAGCATGAAACGGTCTGAAAAATAGAAGCAGCATGAAACGGTGATGAAAAACATGAAGAGCCTGAAAAGTTGTGAAAAATATGAAGAGCTTCAAAAGGTGTCAAATATATGAGGAGCATGAAACGGTCTGAAAAATAGGAGGATCATGAAGTGGTGTTGAAAAATAAGAAGAGCCTGAAAAGGTGTGAAAAATATGAGGAGCTTCAAAAGGTGTCAAAAATATGAGGAGCATGAAACGTTCTGAAAAATAATATGAGCATGAAACGGTCTTGACAAACATGAAGAGCCTGAAAAGGTGTGAAAAATATGAAGAGCTTATTAAGGTGTCAAACATATGAGGAGCATGAAACACTCTGAAAAACAGGATGAGCATGAAACGGTTTTGAAAAAGATGAAGAGCAGGAAAAGGTGTGAAAAATATGAAGAGCTTAAAAAGGTGTCAAATATATGAGGAGCATGAAACGATGTGAAAAATAGGAGGAGCCTGAAGCAGTGTTCAAAAACATGAAGAGCCTGAAAAGATGTGAAAAATATGAAGAGCTTCAAAAGGTATAAAAAATATGAGGAGCATGAAACGGTCTGAAAAATATGAGGAGCATGAAGCTATGTTGAAAAACATGAAGAGCTTGAAAAGCTTTGAAATATATGAAGAGCTTCAAAAGGGGTCAAAAATATGAAGAACATGAAACCATCTGAAAAATAGGAGGAGCATGAAGCGGAGTTGAAAAACATGAAGAGTCGGAAAAGGTGTGAAAAATGTGAAGAGCTTCAAAAGGTGTCAAAAATATGCGGAGCCTGAAACGATCTGAAAAATAGGAGGAGCATGAAGCGGAGTTGAAAAACATGAAGAGCCGGAAAAGGTGTGAAAAATGTGAAGAGCTTCAAAAGGTGTCAAAAATATGAGGAGCATGAAACGCTCTGAAATATAGGAGGATCATGAAGCGGTGTTGAAAAACATGAAGAGCCTGAAAAGGTGTGATAAATGTGAAGAGCTTCAAAAGGTGTCAAAAATATGAGGAGCATGAAACGGTCTGAAAAATAGTAGGAGCATGAAACGGTGATCAAAAACATGAAGAATTTGAAAACGTGTGAAAAATATGAAGAGCTTCAAACGGTGTGAAAAATATCAGGAGCATGAAACGGTCTGAAAAAGATGAGGAGCATGAAGTGGTCTTCAAAAACATGTACAGCCTGAAAAGGTGTGAAAAATATGAAGAGCTTCAAAAGCTGTGAAAAACAGGAGGAACATGCAGCGGTGTTCAAAAATATGAAGAGCCTGAAAAGGTTTGAAAAATATGTAGTGCTTCAAAAGGTGTCAACAATATGAGGAGCATGAAACGGTCTGAAAAATAGGAGGAGCAAGAAGCGGTGTTGAAAAACAAGAAGAGACGGAAAAGGTGTGAAAAATATGAAGAGCTTCAAAAGGTTTCAAAAATATGAGGAGCTTGAAATGGTCTGAAAAATAGGACGAGCATGAAACGGTGTTCAAAAACATGAAGAGCATGAAAAGGTGTGAAAATTATGAAGAGCTTCAAAAGGTGTGAAAAACATGAGGAGAATGAAACGGTCTGAAAAATAGGAGGAGCATGAAGCAGTGTTCAAAACATGAAGAGCCTGAAAAAGTGTGAAAAATATGAAGATCTTCAAAAGTTTGAAAAATATGAAGACCCTGAAAAGGTGTCAAAAATGAGATGAGCATGAAACAGTCTGAAAAGTAGGAGGAGCATGAAGTGTTGTTCAAAAACGTGAAGAGCCTGAAAAGTTGTGAAAAATATGAAGAGCTTGAAAAGGTGTGAAATACCTGAGGAGCATGAAACGGTCTGAAAAATAGGAGGAGCATGAAGCGGTGTTCAAAATCATGAAGAGGCTGATAAGGTGTGAAAAAAATAAAGAGCTTCAAAAGGTTTGAAAAATAGGAGGAGCATGAAGCGGTGTTCAAAAACATGAAGAGCCTGAAAATGTGTGAAAAATATGAAGAGCTTATAAAATTGTCAAAAATATGAGGAGCATGAAACGGTCTGAAAAATACGAGCAGCCTGAAAACGTCTGAAAAATAGGAGGAGCATGAAGCGGTGTTCAAAAACATGAAGGGCCTGAAAACGTGTGAAAAATATGAAGAGCTTCAAAAGGAGTCAAAAATATGCGGAGCCTGAAACGATCTGAAAAATAGGAGGAGCATGAAGCGGTGTTGAAAAACATGAAGAGCCGGAAAAGGTGTGAAAAATGTGAAGAGCTTCAAAAGGTGTCAAAAATATGAGGAGCATGAAACGGTCTGAAATATAAGAGGATCATGAAGCGGTGTTGAAAAACATGAAGAGCCTGAAAAGGTGTGATAAATGTGAAGAGCTTCAAAAGGTGTCAAAAATATGAGGAGCATGAAACGGTCTGAAAAATACGAGGAGTAAGAAGCGTTATTGAAATACATGAAGAGCCTGAAAACGTGTGAAGAATATGAAGAGCTCAAAAGGTGTGAAAAAAATGAAGAGCTTCAGAAGGTGTCAAAAATGAGATGAGCATGAAACGGCCTCAAAAATAGGAGGAGCAGGAAGTGGTGTTCAGAAACATGAAGAGCCTGAAAAGGTGTGAAAAATATGAAGTGCTTCAAAAGGTGTCAACAATATGAGGAGCATGAAACGGTCTGAAAAATAGGAGGAGCAAGAAGCGGTGTTGAAAAACAAGAAGAGCCTGAAAAGGTGTGAAAAATATGAAGAGCTTCAAAACGTGTCAAAAATATGAGGAGCACGAAACGGTCTGAAAAATAGGAGGAGCATGAAGCGGTGTTGAAAAACATGAAGAGCCTGAAAACGTGTGAAAAATATGAAGAGCTTCAAAAGGTATGAAAATATGAAGAGCTTCAAAAGTTGTCAAAAAAGAGATGAGCATGAAACGGTCTGAAAAATAGGAGCAGCATGAAGCGGTGTTGAAAAACATGAAGAGCCTGAAAAGGTGTGAAAAATAAGAAGAGCTTTAAAAGGTGTGAAAATTATGAGGAGCTTGAAACGGTGAAAAATAGGAGGAGCATGAACTGGTGTTGAAAAACATGAAGAGCCTGAAAAGGTGGGAAAAATATGAAGAGCTTCAAAAGGTGTGAAAAATATGAGGAGCATGAAACGGTCTGAAAAATAGGAGGAGGATGAAACGGTAATCAAAAACATGAAGAGCCTGAAAAGGTGTGAAAAATTTGAAGAGCTTCAAAAGGTGTGAAATACATGAGGAGCATGAAACGGTCTGAAAAATAGGAGGAGCATGAAGCGGTGTTCAAAAAAATGCAGAGACTGAAAAGTTGTGAAAAATATGAAGAGCTTTAAAGGTGTGAAAAATATGAAGAAGTTCAAAATGTGTCAAAAATGAGATGAGCATGAAACGGTCTGAAAAATAGGAGGAGCATGAAGCGGTGTTCAAAAACATGAAGAGCCTGAAAAGTTGTGAAAAATATGAAGAGCTTGAAAAGGTGTCAAATATATGAGGAGCATGAAACGGTCTGAAATATAGGAGGAGCATGAAGCGGTGTTCAAAAACATGAAGTGCCTGAAAAGGTGTGAAAAATCTGAAGAGCTTAAAAAGGTTTTAAAAATATGAGGAGCAAGAAATTGTCTGAAAAATAAAGGAGCATGAAGCGATGTTCAAAAAAATGAAGAGCCTGAAAAGGTGTGAAAAATATGACGAGCTTCAAAAGTTGTCTAAAATATGAAGAGCATGAAACCGTCTGAAAAATAGGAGGAGCATGAAGCGGTGTTCAAAAACATGAAGAGCCTGAAAATGTGTGAAAAATATGAAGAGCTTCAAAAGGTGTGAAATATATGAGGAGCTTCAAAAGGTGTGAAAAATATGAAGAGCTTCAAAAGATGTCAAAAATATGAAAAGCATGAAACGGTCTGAAAAATAGGAGGAGCATGAAATGGTGTTCAAAAACATGAAGAGCCTGAAAATGTGTGAAAAATTTGAAAAGCTTCAAAGGTTTGAAATACATGAGGAGCATGAAACGGTCTGAAAAATAGGAGAAGCATGAAGTGGTGTGGAAAAAAATGAAGAGCCTGAAAAAGTGTGAAAAATATGAAGAGCTTCAAAAGGTGTGAAATATATGTGGAGCATGTATCTCTCTGAAAAATAGGAGGAGCATGAAGTGGTGTTGAAAAACATGAAGAGCCTGAAAAGATGTGAAAAATATGAAGAGCTCCAAAAGGTGTGAAAAATATGAGAAGCATGATACGGTCTGAAAAATAGGAGGAGCATGAAGTGGTGTTCAGAAACATGGAGAGCCTAAAAAGGTGTGAAAAATATGAAGAGCTTCAAAAAGTGTCAAAAATATGAGGAGCTTGAAACGGTCTGAAAAATAGGAGGAGCATGAAGCAGTGTTCACAAACATGAAGAGCCTGAAAAGGTGTGAAAAATATGAAGAGCTTCAAAACGTGTGAAATACATGAGGAGCATGAAAAGGTCTGAAAAATAGGAGGAGCATGAAATGGTGTTCAAAAACATGAAGAGCATGAAAAGGTGTGAAAATTATGAAGATCTTCAAAAGTTTGAAAAATATGAAGACCCTGAAAAGGTGTCAAAAATGAGATGAGCATGAAACAGTCTGAAAAGGAGGAGGAGCATGAAGTGTTGTTCAAAAACGTGAAGAGCCTGAAAAGTTGTGAAAAATATGAAGAGCTTGAAAAGGTGTGAAATACCTGAGGAGCATGAAACGGTCTGAAAAATAGGAGGAGCATGAAGCGGTGTTCAAAACATGAAGAGCCTGAAAAAGTGTGAAAAATATGAAGAGCTTCAAAAGGTTTAAAAAATAGGAGGAGGATGAAGCGGTGTTCAAAAACATGAAGAGCCTGAAAAAGTGTGATAAATATGAAGAGCTTATAAAATTGTCAAAAATATGAGGAGCATGGAGAGATGTTCAAAAACATGAAGAGGCTGATAAGGTGTGAAAAACATTAAGAGCTTCAAAAGGTTTGAAAAATAGGAGGAGCATGAAGCTGTGTTCAAAAACATGAAGAGCCTGAAAATGTGTGAAAAATATGAAGAGCTTCAAAACGTGTGAAATACATGAGGAGCATGAAAAGGTCTGAAAAATAGGAGGAGCATGAAGCGGTGTTCAAAACATGAAGAGCCTGAAAAAGTGTGAAAAATATGAAGAGCTTATAAAATTGTCAAAAATATGAGGAGCATGAAACGGTCTGAAAAATACGAGCAGCCTGAAACGATCTGAAAAATAGGAGGAGCATGAAGCGGTGTTCAAAAACATGAAGGGCCTGAAAACGTGTGAAAAATATGAAGAGCTTCAAAAGGAGTCAAAAATATGCGGAGCCTGAAACGATCTGAAAAATAGGAGGAGCATGAAGCGGTGTTGAAAAACATGAAGAGCCGGAAAAGGTGTGATAAATGTGAAGAGCTTCAAAAGGTGTCAAAAATATGAGGAGCATGAAACGGTCTGAAAAATAGGAGGAGTAAGAAGCGTTATTGAAATACATGAAGAGCCTGAAAACGTGTGAAGAATATGAAGAGCTCAAAAGGTGTGAAAAAAATGAAGAGCTTCAGAAGGTGTCAAAAATGAGATGAGCATGAAACGGCCTCAAAAATAGGAGGAGCAGGAAGTGGTGTTCAGAAATATGGAGAGCCTGAAAAGGTGTGAAAAATATGAAGAGCTTCAAAAGGTGTGAAATACATGAGGAGCATGAAACGGTCTGAAAAATAGGAGGAGCATGAAGAGGTGTTCAAAAACCTGAAGAGCCTGAAAAGGTGTGAAAAATATGAAGAGCTTCTAAAGGTGTGAAAAACAGGAGGAACATGAAGCGGTGTTCAAAAATATGAAGAGCCTGAAGAGGTGTGAAAAATATGAAGTGCTTCAAAAGGTGTCAACAATATGAGGAGCATGAAACGGTCTGAAAAATAGGAGGAGCAAGAAGCGGTGTTGAAAAACAAGAAGAGACGGAAAAGGTGTGAAAAATATGAAGAGCTTCAAAACGTGTCAAAAATATGAGGAGCACGAAACGGTCTGAAAAATAGGAGGAGCATGAAGCGGTGTTGAAAAACATGAAGAGCCTGAAAACGTGTGAAAAATATGAAGAGCTTCAAAAGGTATGAAAATATGAAGAGCTTCAAAAGTTGTCAAAAAAGAGATGAGCATGAAACGGTCTGAAAAATAGGAGCAGCATGAAGCGGTGTTGAAAAACATGAAGAGTATGAAAAGGTGTGAAAAATATGAAGAGCTTCAAAAGGTGTCAAAAATATGAGGAGCATGAAACGGTCTGAAATATAGGAGGATCATGAAGCGGTGTTGAAAACAGGAAGAGCCTGAAAATGTGTGAAAAACGTGAAGAGCTTCAAAAGATGTCAAAAATATGAGGAGCATGAAACGGTCTGAAAAATATGAGGAGCATGAAGCGGTGTTAAAAAACATGAAGAGCCTGAAAAGAAGTGAAAAATATGAAGAGCTTCAAAAGGTGTGAAAAACATGAAGACCTTCAAAAGGTGTCAAAAATGAGATGAGCATGAAACGGTCGGAAAAATAGGAGGAGCATGAAGCGGTGTTGAAAAACATGAAGAGCCTGAAAACCTGTGAAAAATAGGAAGAGCTTCAAAAGTTGTGAAAAATATGAAGAGCTTCAAAAAATGTCAAAAATATTAGGAGCATGAAATGGTCTCAAATATAGGAGAATCATGCAGCGGTGTTGAAAACTATAAACAGCCTGAAAAAGTGTGAAAAATATGAAGAGCTTCAAAAGGTGTCAAAAATATGAGTATCATGAAATGGTCTGAAAAACAGGAGCAGCATGAAACAGTGTTCAAAAACATGAAGACATTGAAAAGGTGTGAAAAATATGAAGAGGTTCAAAAGGTGTGAAATACATGAGGATCATGAAACGGTCTGAAAAATATGAGGAGCATGAAGCGGTGTTCAAAAACATGAGGAGCCTGAAAAGGTGAGAAAAATATGAAGAGCTTCAAAAGGTGTGAGAAATGTGAGGAGCATGAAGCGGTGTTCAAATACATGAAAAGCCTGAAAAGGTGTGAAAAATATGAAGAGCTTCAAAAGGTTTCAAAAATATGAGGAGCTTGAAATGGTCTGAAAAATAGGACGAGAATGAAACGGTGTTCAAAAACATGAAGAGCATGAAAAGGTGTGAAAATTATGAAGAGCTTCAAAAGGTGTGAAAAACATGAGGAGAATGAAACGGTCTGAAATATAAGAGGATCATGAAGCAGTGTTCAAAACATGAAGAGCCTGAAAAAGTGTGAAAAATATGAAGAGCTTATAAAATTGTCAAAAATATGAGGAGCATGAAACGGTCTGAAAAATACGAGCAGCCTGAAACCGTCTGAAAAATAGGAGGAGCATGAAGCGGTGTTCAAAAACGTGAAGAGCCTGAAAAGGTGTGAAAAATATGAAGAGTTTCAAAAGGTGTGAAATACCTGAGGAGCATGAAACGATCTGAAAAATAGGAGAAGCATGAAGCGGTGTTCAAAACATGAAGAGCCTGAAAAAGTGTGAAAAATATGAACAGCTTCAAAAGGTTTGAAAAATAAGAGGAGCATGAAGCGGTGTTCAAAAACATGAAGAGCCTGAAAAAGTGTGAAGAATATGAAGAGCTCAAAAGGTGTGAAAAAAATGAAGAGCTTCAGAAGGTGTCAAAAATGAGATGAGCATGAAACGGCCTCAAAAATAGGAGGAGCAGGAAGTGGTGTTCAGAAATATGGAGAGCCTGAAAAGGTGTGAAAAATATGAAGAGCTTCAAAAGGTGTGAAATACATGAGGAGCATGAAACGGTCTGAAAAATAGGAGGAGCATGAAGAGGTGTTCAAAAACCTGAAGAGCCTGAAAAGGTGTGAAAAATATGAAGAGCTTCTAAAGGTGTGAAAAACAGGAGGAACATGAAGCGGTGTTCAAAAATATGAAGAGCCTGAAGAGGTGTGAAAAATATGAAGTGCTTCAAAAGGTGTCAACAATATGAGGAGCATGAAACGGTCTGAAAAATAGGAGGAGCAAGAAGCGGTGTTGAAAAACAAGAAGAGACGGAAAAGGTGTGAAAAATATGAAGAGCTTCAAAACGTGTCAAAAATATGAGGAGCACGAAACGGTCTGAAAAATAGGAGGAGCATGAAGCGGTGTTGAAAAACATGAAGAGCCTGAAAACGTGTGAAAAATATGAAGAGCTTCAAAAGGTATGAAAATATGAAGAGCTTCAAAAGTTGTCAAAAAAGAGATGAGCATGAAACGGTCTGAAAAATAGGAGCAGCATGAAGCGGTGTTGAAAAACATGAAGAGTATGAAAAGGTGTGAAAAATATGAAGAGCTTCAAAAGGTGTCAAAAATATGAGGAGCATGAAACGGTCTGAAATATAGGAGGATCATGAAGCGGTGTTGAAAACAGGAAGAGCCTGAAAATATGTGAAAAACGTGAAGAGCTTCAAAAGATGTCAAAAATATGAGGAGCATGAAACGGTCTGAAAAATATGAGGAGCATGAAGCGGTGTTGAAAAACATGAAGAGCCTGAAAACCTGTGAAAAATAGGAAGAGCTTCAAAAGGTGTGAAAAACATGAAGACCTTCAAAAGGTGTCAAAAATGAGATGAGCATGAAACGGTCGGAAAAATAGGAGGAGCATGAAGCGGTGTTGAAAAACATGAAGAGCCTGAAAACCTGTGAAAAATAGGAAGAGCTTCAAAAGTTGTGAAAAATATGAAGAGCTTCAAAAAATGTCAAAAATATTAGGAGCATGAAATGGTCTCAAATATAGGAGAATCATGCAGCGGTGTTGAAAACTATAAACAGCCTGAAAAAGTGTGAAAAATATGAAGAGCTTCAAAAGGTGTCAAAAATATGAGTATCATGAAATGGTCTGAAAAACAGGAGCAGCATGAAACAGTGTTCAAAAACATGAAGACATTGAAAAGGTGTGAAAAATATGAAGAGGTTCAAAAGGTGTGAAATACATGAGGATCATGAAACGGTCTGAAAAATATGAGGAGCATGAAGCGGTGTTCAAAAACATGAGGAGCCTGAAAAGGTGAGAAAAATATGAAGAGCTTCAAAAGGTGTGAGAAATGTGAGGAGCATGAAGCGGTGTTCAAATACATGAAAAGCCTGAAAAGGTGTGAAAAATATGAAGAGCTTCAAAAGGTTTCAAAAATATGAGGAGCTTGAAATGGTCTGAAAAATAGGACGAGAATGAAACGGTGTTCAAAAACATGAAGAGCATGAAAAGGTGTGAAAATTATGAAGAGCTTCAAAAGGTGTGAAAAACATGAGGAGAATGAAACGGTCTGAAATATAAGAGGATCATGAAGCAGTGTTCAAAACATGAAGAGCCTGAAAAAGTGTGAAAAATATGAAGAGCTTATAAAATTGTCAAAAATATGAGGAGCATGAAACGGTCTGAAAAATACGAGCAGCCTGAAACCGTCTGAAAAATAGGAGGAGCATGAAGCGGTGTTCAAAAACGTGAAGAGCCTGAAAAGGTGTGAAAAATATGAAGAGTTTCAAAAGGTGTGAAATACCTGAGGAGCATGAAACGATCTGAAAAATAGGAGGAGCATGAAGCGGTGTTCAAAACATGAAGAGCCTGAAAAAGTGTGAAAAATATGAACAGCTTCAAAAGGTTTGAAAAATAAGAGGAGCATGAAGCGGTGTTCAAAAACATGAAGAGCCTGAAAAAGTGTGAAAAATATGAAGAGCTTATAAAATTGTCAAAAATATGAGGAGCATGAAACGGTCTGAAAAATACGAGCAGCCTGAAACCGTCTGAAAAATAGGAGGAGCATGAAGCGGTGTTCAAAAACATGAAGGGCCTGAAAACGGGTGAAAAATATGAAGAGCTTCAAAAGGAGTCAAAAATATGCGGAGCCTGAAACGATCTGAAAAATAGGAGGAGCATGAAGCGGAGTTGAAAAACATGAAGTGCCAGAAAAGGTGTGAAAAATGTGAAGAGCTTCAAAAGGTGTCAAAAATATGAGGAGCATGAAACGCTCTGAAATATAGGAGGATCATGAAGCGGTGTTGAGAAACATGAAGAGCCTGAAAAGGTGTGATAAATGTGAAGAGCTTCAAAAGGTGTCAAAAATATGAGGAGCATGAAACGGTCTGAAAAATAGTAGGAGCATGAAACGGTGATCAAAAACATGAAGAATTTGAAAACGTGTGAAAAATATGAAGAGCTTCAAACGGTGTGAAAAATATCAGGAGCATGAAACGGTCTGAAAAAGATGAGGAGCATGAAGTGGTCTTCAAAAACATGTACAGCCTGAAAAGGTGTGAAAAATATGAAGAGCTTCAAAAGGTGTGAAAAATATGAAGAGCTTCAAAAGGTGTCAAAAATGAGATGAGCATGAAACGGTCTGAAAAATAGGAGGAGAATGAAACGATGTTGAAAAACTTGAAGACCCTGAAAAGCTGTGAAAAATATGAAGAGCTTCAAAAGGTGTGAAAAATATGAAGAGCTTCCAAAGGTGTCAAAAAATGAGGAGCATTAAAAGGTCAGAAAAAGAGGAGGAGCATGAGTGGAGTTGAAAAACATGAAGAGACTGAAAAGGTGTGAAAAATATGAAGAGCTTCAAAAGGTGTCAAAAATATGAGGAGCTTGAAACGGTCTGAAAAATAGGAGGAGCATGAAGCAGTGTTCAAAAACATGAAGAGTCTGAAAAGGTGTGAAAAATATAAAGAGCTTCAAAACGTGTGAAATTCATGAGGAGCATGAAAAGGTCTGAAAAATAGGAGTAGCATGAAGAGGTGTTCAAAAACATGAAGTGGCTGATAAGGTGTGAAAAACATGAAGAGCTTCAAAAAGTTTGAAAAATAGGAGGAGCATGAAGCGGTGTTAAAAAACATGAAGAGCCTAAAAAAGTGTGAAAAATATGAAGAGCTTATAAAATGGTCAAAAATATGAGGAGCATGAAACGGTCTGAAAAATAGGAGGAGCATGAAACGGTGAACAAAAACATGAAGAGCCTGAAAACGTGTGAAAAGTATGAAGAGCTTCAAACGGTGTGAAAAATATGAGGAGCATGAAACAGACTGAAAAAGATGAGGAGCATGAAGTCGTGTTCAAAAACATGTGCAGCCTGAAAAGCTGTGAAAAATATGAAGAGCTTCAAAAGGTGTGAAAAATAGGAGGAGGATGAAGCGGTGTTCAGAAACATGAAAAGCCTGAAAATGTGTGAAATATGTGAAGAGCTTCAAAAGATGTCAAAAATATGAGGAGCATGAAACGGTCTGAAAAATAGGAGGAGTAAGAAGCGTTATTGAAATACATGAAGAGCCTGAAAAAGTGTGAAGAATATGAAGAGCTCAAAAGGTGTGAAATAAATGAAGAGCTTCAGAAGGTGTCAAAAATGAGATGAGCATGAAACGGCCTCAAAAATAGGAGGAGCAGGAAGTGGTGTTCAGAAACATGGAGAGCTTGAAAAGGTGTGAAAAATATGAACAGCTTCAAAAGGTGTGAAATACATGAGGAGCATGAAACGGTCTGAAAAATAGGAGGAGCATGAAGAGGTGTTCAAAAACCTGAAGAGCCTGAAAAGGAGTGAAAAATATGAAGAGCTTCAAAAGGTGGGAAAAACAGGAGGAAAATGAAGCGGTGTTCAAAAATATGAAGAGCCTGAAAAGGTGTGAAAAATATGAAGTGCTTCAAAAGGTGTCAACAATATGAGGAGCATGAAACGGTCTGAAAAATAGGAGGAGCAAGAAGCGGTGTTGAAAAACAAGAAGAGACGGAAAAGGTGTGAAAAATATGAAGAGCTTCAAAACGTGTCAAAAATATGAGGAGCATGAAACTGTCTGAAAAACAGGAGGAGCATGAAGCGGTGTTGAAAAACATGAAGAGCCTGAAAATGTGTGAAAAATATGAAGAGCTTCAAAAGGTATGAAAATATGAAGAGCTTCAAAAGTTGTCAAAAAAGAGATGAGCATGAAACGGTCTGAAAAATAGGAGCAGCATGAAGCGGTGTTGAAAAACATGAAGAGTCTGAAAAGGTGTGAAAAATATGAAGAGCTTCAAAAGGTGTCAAAAATATGAGGAGCATGAAACGGTCTGAAATATAGGAGGATCATCAAGCGGTGTTGAAAAACATGAAGAGCCTGAAAATGTGTGAAAAATGTGAAGAGCTTCAAAAGATGTCAAAAATATGAGGAGCATGAAACGGTCTGAAAAATATGAGGAGCATGAAGCGGTGTTAAAAAACATGAAGAGCCTGAAAAGAAGTGAAAAATATGAAGAGCTTCAAAAGGTGTGAAAAATATGAAGACCTTCAAAAGGTGTCAAAAATGAGATGAGCATGAAACGGTCGGAAAAATAGGAGGAGCATGAAGCGGTGTTGAAAAACATGAAGAGCCTGAAAACCTGTGAAAAATAGGAAGAGCTTCAAAAAGTGTGAAAAATATGAAGAGCTTCAAAAAATGTCAAAAATATGAGGAGCATGAAATGGTCTCAAATATAGGAGAATCATGCAGCGGTGTTGAAAACTATAAACAGCCTGAAAAAGTGTGAAAAACATGAAGAGCTTCAAAAGGTGTCAAAAATATGAGTATCATGAAATGGTCTGAAAAACAGGAGCAGCATGAAACAGTGATCAAAAACATGAAGACATTGAAAAGGTGTGAAAAATATGAAGAGCTTCAAAATGTGTGAAATACATGAGGAGCAAGAAACGGTCTGAAAAATAGGAGGAGCATGAAGTGGTGTTCAAAAACATGTACAGCCTGAAAAGGTGTGAAAAATAAGAAGAGCTTCAAAAGGAGTGAAAAATAGGAGGAGCATGAAGCGGTGTTCAAAAACATGAGAAGCCTGAAAAGGTGTGAAAAACATGAAGAGCTTCAAAAGGTGAGAAAAATATGAAGAGTTTCAAAAATGTGAAAAATATGAAGAGCTTTAAAAGGTGTGAAAAATATGAACAGCTTCTAAAGGTGTCAAAAAAGAGATGAGCATGAAACGGTCTGAAAAATAGCAGGAGCATGAAGCGGTGTTGAAAATCATGAAGAGCCTGAAAAGGTGTGAAAAACATGAAGAGCTTCAAAAGGTGTGAAAAATATGAAGAGCTTCCAAAGGTGTCAAAAAATGAGGAGCATTAAAAGGTCAGAAAAAGAGGAGGAGCATGAGTGGAGTTGAAAAACATGAAGAGACTGAAAAGGTGTGAAAAATATGAAGAGCTTCAAAAGGTGTCAAAAATATGAGGAGCTTGAAACGGTCTGAAAAATAGGAGGAGCATGAAGCAGTGTTCAAAAACATGAAGAGTCTGAAAAGGTGTGAAAAATATAAAGAGCTTCAAAACGTGTGAAATTCATGAGGAGCATGAAAAGGTCTGAAAAATAGGAGTAGCATGAAGAGGTGTTCAAAAACATGAAGAGGCTGATAAGGTGTGAAAAACATGAAGAGCTTCAAAAAGTTTGAAAAATAGGAGGAGCATGAAGCGGTGTTAAAAAACATGAAGAGCCTAAAAAAGTGTGAAAAATATGAAGAGCTTATAAAATGGTCAAAAATATGAGGAGCATGAAACGGTCTGAAAAATAGGAGGAGCATGAAACGGTGAACAAAAACATGAAGAGCCTGAAAACGTGTGAAAAGTATGAAGAGCTTCAAACGGTGTGAAAAATATGAGGAGCATGAAACAGACTGAAAAAGATGAGGAGCATGAAGTCGTGTTCAAAAACATGTGCAGCCTGAAAAGCTGTGAAAAATATGAAGAGCTTCAAAAGGTGTGAAAAATAGGAGGAGGATGAAGCGGTGTTCAGAAACATGAAAAGCCTGAAAATGTGTGAAATATGTGAAGAGCTTCAAAAGATGTCAAAAATATGAGGAGCATGAAACGGTCTGAAAAATAGGAGGAGTAAGAAGCGTTATTGAAATACATGAAGAGCCTGAAAAAGTGTGAAGAATATGAAGAGCTCAAAAGGTGTGAAATAAATGAAGAGCTTCAGAAGGTGTCAAAAATGAGATGAGCATGAAACGGCCTCAAAAATAGGAGGAGCAGGAAGTGGTGTTCAGAAACATGGAGAGCTTGAAAAGGTGTGAAAAATATGAACAGCTTCAAAAGGTGTGAAATACATGAGGAGCATGAAACGGTCTGAAAAATAGGAGGAGCATGAAGAGGTGTTCAAAAACCTGAAGAGCCTGAAAAGGAGTGAAAAATATGAAGAGCTTCAAAAGGTGGGAAAAACAGGAGGAAAATGAAGCGGTGTTCAAAAATATGAAGAGCCTGAAAAGGTGTGAAAAATATGAAGTGCTTCAAAAGGTGTCAACAATATGAGGAGCATGAAACGGTCTGAAAAATAGGAGGAGCAAGAAGCGGTGTTGAAAAACAAGAAGAGACGGAAAAGGTGTGAAAAATATGAAGAGCTTCAAAACGTGTCAAAAATATGAGGAGCATGAAACTGTCTGAAAAACAGGAGGAGCATGAAGCGGTGTTGAAAAACATGAAGAGCCTGAAAATGTGTGAAAAATATGAAGAGCTTCAAAAGGTATGAAAATATGAAGAGCTTCAAAAGTTGTCAAAAAAGAGATGAGCATGAAACGGTCTGAAAAATAGGAGCAGCATGAAGCGGTGTTGAAAAACATGAAGAGTCTGAAAAGGTGTGAAAAATATGAAGAGCTTCAAAAGGTGTCAAAAATATGAGGAGCATGAAACGGTCTGAAATATAGGAGGATCATCAAGCGGTGTTGAAAAACATGAAGAGCCTGAAAATGTGTGAAAAATGTGAAGAGCTTCAAAAGATGTCAAAAATATGAGGAGCATGAAACGGTCTGAAAAATATGAGGAGCATGAAGCGGTGTTAAAAAACATGAAGAGCCTGAAAAGAAGTGAAAAATATGAAGAGCTTCAAAAGGTGTGAAAAATATGAAGACCTTCAAAAGGTGTCAAAAATGAGATGAGCATGAAACGGTCGGAAAAATAGGAGGAGCATGAAGCGGTGTTGAAAAACATGAAGAGCCTGAAAACCTGTGAAAAATAGGAAGAGCTTCAAAAAGTGTGAAAAATATGAAGAGCTTCAAAAAATGTCAAAAATATGAGGAGCATGAAATGGTCTCAAATATAGGAGAATCATGCAGCGGTGTTGAAAACTATAAACAGCCTGAAAAAGTGTGAAAAACATGAAGAGCTTCAAAAGGTGTCAAAAATATGAGTATCATGAAATGGTCTGAAAAACAGGAGCAGCATGAAACAGTGATCAAAAACATGAAGACATTGAAAAGGTGTGAAAAATATGAAGAGCTTCAAAATGTGTGAAATACATGAGGAGCAAGAAACGGTCTGAAAAATAGGAGGAGCATGAAGTGGTGTTCAAAAACATGTACAGCCTGAAAAGGTGTGAAAAATAAGAAGAGCTTCAAAAGGAGTGAAAAATAGGAGGAGCATGAAGCGGTGTTCAAAAACATGAGAAGCCTGAAAAGGTGTGAAAAACATGAAGAGCTTCAAAAGGTGAGAAAAATATGAAGAGTTTCAAAAATGTGAAAAATATGAAGAGCTTTAAAAGGTGTGAAAAATATGAACAGCTTCTAAAGGTGTCAAAAAAGAGATGAGCATGAAACGGTCTGAAAAATAGCAGGAGCATGAAGCGGTGTTGAAAATCATGAAGAGCCTGAAAAGGTGTGAAAAACATGAAGAGCTTCAAAAGGTGTGAAAAATATGAAGAGCTTCAAAAGGTGTCAAAAATATGAGGAGCATGAAACAGTCTGAAAAATAGGAGGAGCATGATGCGGTGTTGTAAAACAAGAAGAGACTGAAAAGTTGTGCAAAATTGGAAGAGCTTCATTACGTGTGAAATACATGAGGAGAATGAAACGGTCTGTAAAATAGGAGGAGCATGAAGCGGTTTTGAAAATGATGAAGAGCTTGAAAAGGTGTGAAAAATAAGAAGAACTTCAAAAGATGTGAAAAATATGAGGAGCATGAAAAGGTCTGAAAAACAGGAGCAGCATGAAGCGGTGTTTAAAAACATGAAGAGCCTGAAAAGGTGTGAAAAATATGAAGAACTTCAAAACGTGTCAAAAATATGAGGAGCATGAAACGGTCTGAAAAATAGAAGGAGCAAAAAGCGGTGTTGAAAAACATGAAGAGTCTGAAAAGGTGTGAGAAATATGAAGAGCTTCAAAAGGTGTGAAAAATATGAAGAGCTTCAAAAGGAGTGAAGAATATGAAGAGCTTCAAAAGGTGTCAAAAATGAGATGAGCATGAAACGGTCTGAAAAATAGGAGGAGCATGAAGCGGTGTTGAAAAACATGAAGAGCCTGAAAAGGTGTGAAAAATATGAAGAGCTTCAAAAAGTGTGAAAAATATGAGAAGCATGAAACGATATGAAAAATAGGAGGAGCATGACGCGGTGTTCAGAAACATGAAGAGCCTGAAAAGGTGTGAAAAATATGAAGAGCTTCAAAAGGTGTCAAAATATGAGGAGCATGAACGGTCTGAAAAATAGGAGGAGCATGAAACGGTGTTCAAAAACATGAAGAGCCTGAAAAGGTGTGAAAAATATGAAGAGCTTCAAAACGTGTCAAAAATATGAGGAGCATGAAACGGTCTGAAAAATGGGAGGAGAATGAAACCTTGTTCAAAAACATGAAGAGCCTGAAAAGATGTGAAAAATATGAAGAGCTTCAAAATGTGTCAAAATATGAGGAGCATGAACGGTCTGAAAAATAGGAGGAGCATGAAACGGTGTTCAAAAACATGAAGAGCCTGAAAAATGGGAAAAATATGAAGAGCTTCAAAACGTGTCAAAAATATGAGGAGCATGAAACGGTCTGAAAAATGGGAGGAGCATGAAACCTTGTTCA
Source organism: Dama dama (assembly GCF_033118175.1). Classification (NCBI taxonomy): domain Eukaryota; kingdom Metazoa; phylum Chordata; class Mammalia; order Artiodactyla; family Cervidae; genus Dama; species Dama dama. The sequence continues at coordinate 8,616,026 of NC_083706.1, read as the reverse complement.
AAAACATGAAGAGCCTGAAAAGATGTGAAAAATATGAAGAGTTTCAAAAGGTGTGAAATACATGACAAGCATGAAAGGGTGTGAAAAATGGAGGAGCAAGAAGCGGTGTTGAAAAACATGAAGAGCCTGAAAAGGTGTGAAAGATATGAAGAGCTTCAAAAGGTGTGAAAAATATGAGGAGCATGAAGCGGTGTTCAAAACCCTGAAGAGCCTGAAAAGGTGTGAAAAATATGAAGATCTTCAAAAGGTGTGAAATACTTGAGGAGCATGAAACGGTCTGAATAATAGGAAGATCATGAAGCGTTGTTGAAAAACATGAACAGCCTGAAAAGGTGTGAAATATATGAAGAGATTCAAAAGGTTTAAAATATATGAGGAGCATGAAACGGTCTGAAAAATAGAGGCAGCATAAAACGGTGTTCAAAAACATGAAGAGCGTGAAAAGGTGTGAAAAATAGGAAGAGCTTAAAAAGGTGTGAAATGTATGAGGAGCATGAAACGGTCTGAAAATTAGGAGGAGCATGAAGCTGTGTTCAAAAACATGAAGAGGCTGAAAAGGTGTGAAAAACATGAAGAGCTTCAAAAGTTTGAAAAATAGGAGGAGCATAAAGCGGTGTTCAAAAACATGAAGAGCCTGAAAAAGTGTGAAAAATATGAAGAGCTGATAAAATTGTCAAAATTATGAGGAGCATGAAACGCTCTGAAACATAGGAGGATCATGAAGCGGTGTTGAAAAACATGAAGAGCCTGAAAAGGTGTGATAAATGTGAAGAGCTTCAAAAGGTGTCAAAAATATGAGGAGCATGAAACGGTGATCAAAAACATGAAGAATCTGAAAACGTGTGAATAATATGAAGAGCTTCAAACGGTGTGAAAAATATCAGGAACATGAAACGGTCTGAAAAAGATGAGGAGCATGAAGTGGTCTTCAAAAACATGTGAACCTGAAAAGGTGTGAAAAATATGAAGACCTTCAAAAGGTGTGAAATACATGAGTATCATGAAACGGTATAAAAAATAGGAGGAGCATGAAGCTGTGTTCAAAAACATGAGAGCCTGAAAAGGTGTGAAAATATGAAGAGCTTTAAAAGGTGTGAAAAATACGAGGAGCATGAAACGGTGTTCAAAAACATGAAGAGCCTAAAATGGTGTGAAAATTATGAAGAGCCTCAAAACGTGTCAAAAATATGAGGAGTATGAAACGGTCTGAAAAATAGGAGGAGCATGAAGCGATGTTGAAAAACTTGAAGAGCCTGAAAACGTGTAAAATATGAAGAGCTTCAAAAGGTGTGAAAAATATGAAGAGCTTCAAAAGGTGTCAAAAATGAGATGAGCATGAAACGGTCTGAAAAATAGGAGGAGAATGAAACGATGTTGAAAAACTTGAAGACCCTGAAAAGCTGTGAAAAATATGAAGAGCTTCAAAAGGTGTGAAAAATATGAAGAGCTTCCAAAGGTGTCAAAAATATGAGGAGCATTAAAAGGTCAGAAAAAGAGGAGGAGCATGAGTGGAGTTGAAAAACATGAAGAGACTGAAAAGGTGTGAAAAATATGAAGAGCTTCAAAAGGTGTCAAAAATATGAGGAGCTTGAAACGGTCTGAAAAATAGGAGGAGCATGAAGCAGTGTTCAAAAACATGAAGAGTCTGAAAAGGTGTGAAAAATATGAAGAGCTTCAAAACGTGTGAAATACATGAGGAGCATGAAAAGGTCTGAAAAATAGGAGTAGCATGAAGAGGTGTTCAAAAACATGAAGAGGCTGATAAGGTGTGAAAAACATGAAGAGCTTCAAAAAGTTTGAAAAATAGAAGGAGCATGAAGCGGTGTTAAAAAACATGAAGAGCCTAAAAAAGTGTGAAAAATATGAAGAGCTTATAAAATGGTCAAAAATATGAGGAGCAAGAAACGGTCTGAAAAATAGGAGGAGCATGAAACGGTGATCAAAAACATGAAGAGCCTGAAAACGTGTGAAAAGTATGAAGAGCTTCCAACGGTGTGAAAAATATGAGGAGCATGAAACAGACTGAAAAAGATGAGGAGCATGAAGTCGTGTTCAAAAACATGTGCAGCCTGAAAAGCTGTGAAAAATATGAAAAGCTTCAAAAGGTGTGAAAAATAGGAGAAGGATGAAGCGGTGTTCAGAAACATGAAAAGCCTGAAAATGTGTGAAATATGTGAAGAGCTTCAAAAGATGTCAAAAATATGAGGAGCATTAAAAGGTCAGAAAAAGAGGAGGAGCATGAGTGGAGTTGAAAAACATGAAGAGACTGAAAAGGTGTGAAAAATATGAAGAGCTTCAAAAGGTGTCAAAAATATGAGGAGCTTGAAACGGTCTGAAAAATAGGAGGAGCATGAAGCAGTGTTCAAAAACATGAAGAGTCTGAAAAGGTGTGAAAAATATGAAGAGCTTCAAAACGTGTGAAATACATGAGGAGCATGAAAAGGTCTGAAAAATAGGAGTAGCATGAAGAGGTGTTCAAAACATGAAGAGCCTGAAAAAGTGTGAAAAATATGAAGATCTTCAAAAGTTTGAAAAATATGAAGACCCTGAAAAGGTGTCAAAAAAGAGATGAGCATGAAAAAGTCTGAAAATTAGGAGGAGCATGAAGTGTTGTTCAAAAACATGAAGGGCCTGAAAACGTGTGAAAAATATGAAGAGCTTCAAAAGGTTTGAAAAATAGGAGGAGCATGAAGCAGTGTTCAAAACATGAAGAGCCTGAAAAAGTGTGAAAAATATGAAGATCTTCAAAAGTTTGAAAAATATGAAGACCCTGAAAAGGTGTCAAAAAAGAGATGAGCATGAAAAAGTCTGAAAAGTAGGAGGAGCATGAAGTTTGTTCAAAAACATGAAGAGCCTGAAAAAGTGTGAAAAATATGAAGAGCTTATAAAATTGTCAAAAATATGAGGAGCATGAAGAGATGTTCAAAAACATGAAGAGGCTGATAAGGTGTGAAAAACATGAAGAGCTTCAAAAGGTTTGAAAAATAGGAGGAGCATGAAGCGGTGCTCAAAAACATGAAGAGCCTGAAAATGTGTGAAAAATATGAAGAGCTTATAAAATTGTCAAAAATATGGGGAGCATGAAACGGTCTGAAAAATACGAGCAGCCTGAAACCGTCTGAAAAATAGGAGGAGCATGAAGCGGTGTTCAAAAACATGAAGGGCCTGAAAACGTGTGAAAAATATGAAGAGCTTCAAAAGGAGTCAAAAATATGCGGAGCCTGAAACGATCTGAAAAATAGGAGGAGCATGAAGCGGTGTTGAAAAACATGAAGAGCCAGAAAAGGTGTGAAAAATGTGAAGAGCTTCAAAAGGTGTCAAAAATATGAGGAGCATGAAACGCTCTGAAATATAGGAGGATCATGAAGCGGTGTTGAAAAACATGAAGAGCCTGAAAAGGTGTGATAAATGTGAAGAGCTTCAAAAGGTGGTCAAAAATATGAGGAGCATGAAAGGGTCTGAAAAATAGGAGGAGTATGAAATGGATATCAAAAACATGAAGAGTCTGAAAACGTGTGAATAATATGAAGAGCTTCAAACGGTGTGAAAAATATCAGGAGCATGAAACGGTCTGAAAAAGATGAGGAGCATGAAGTGGTCTTCAAAAACATGTACAGCCTGAAAAGGTGTGGAAAATATGAAGAGCTTCAAAAGGTGTGAAATACATGAGTATCATGAAACGGTATAAAACATAGGAGGAGCATGAAGCTGTGTTCAAAAATATGAGAGCCTGAAAAGGTGTGAAAACATGAAGAGCTTTAAAAGGGTGTGAAAAATACGAGGAGTATGAAACGGTGTTCAAAAACATGAAGAGCCTAAAAAGGTGTGAAAATTATGAAGAGCCTCAAAACGTGTCAAAAATAGGAGGAGCATGAAGCGATGTTGAAAAACTTGAAGAGCCTGAAAACGTGTAAAATATGAAGAGCTTCAAAAGGTGTGAAAAATATGAAGAGCTTCAAATGGTGTCAAAAATGAGATGAGCATGAAACGGTCTGAAAAATAGGAGGAGAATGAAACGGTGTTGAAAAACTTGAAGACCCTGAAAAGCTGTAAAAAATATGAAGAGCATCAAAAGGTGTGAAAAATATGAAGAGCTTACAAAGGTGTCAAAATTATGAGGAGCATGAAAAGGTCACAAAAAGAGGAGGAGCATGAGTGGAGTTTAAAAACATGAAGAGACTGAAAAGGTGTGAAAAATATGAAGAGCTTCAAAAGGTGTCAAAAATATGAGGAGCTTGAAACGGTCTGAAAAATAGGAGGAGCATGAAGCAGTGTTCAAAAACATGAAGAGTCTGAAAAGGTGTGAAAAATATGAAGAGCTTCAAAACGTGTGAAATACATGAGGAGCATGAAAAGGTCTGAAAAATAGGAGTAGCATGAAGAGGTGTTCAAAAGCATGAAGAGTCTGATAAGGTGTGAAAAACATGAAGAGCTTCAAAAAGTTTGAAAAATAGGAGGAGCATGAAGCGGTGTTAAAAAACATGAAGAGCCTAAAAAAGTGTGAAAATTATGAAGAGCTTATAAAATGGTCAAAAATATGAGGAGCATGAAACGGTCTGAAAAATAGGAGGAGCATGAAACGGTGATCAAAAACATGAAGAGCCTGAAAACGTGTGAAAAATATGAAGAGCTTCAAACGGTGTGAAAAATATGAGGAGCATGAAACAGACTGAAAAAGATGAGGAGCATGAAGTCGTGTTCAAAAACATGTGCAGCCTGAAAAGCTGTGAAAAATATGAAGAGCTTCAAAAGGTGTGAAAAATAGGAGGAGGATGAACCGGTGTTCAGAAACATGAAAAGCCTGAAAATGTGTGAAAAATGTGAAGAGCTTCAAAAGATGTCAAAAATATGAGGAGCATGAAACGGTCTGAAAAATAGGAGGAGTAAGAAGCGTTATTGAAATACATGAAGAGCCTGAAAACGTGTGAATAATATGAAGAGCTCAAAAGGTGTGAAATAAATGAAGAGCTTCAGAAGGTGTCAAAAATGAGATGAGCATGAAACGGCCTCAAAAATAGGAGGAGCAGGAAGTGGTGTTCAGAAACATGGATAGCTTGAAAAGGTGTGAAAAATATGAAGAGCTTCAAACGGTGTGAAAAATATGAGGAGCTTGAAACGGTCTGAAAAAGATGAGGAGCATGAAGTGGTCTTCAAAAACATGTACAGCCTGAAAAGGTGTGAAAAATATGAAGACCTTCAAAAGGTGTGAAATACATGAGTATCATGAAACGGTATAAAAAATAGGAGGAGCATGAAGCTGTGTTCAAAAACATGAGAGCCTGAAAAGGTGTGAAAATATGAAGAGCTTTAAAAGGTGTGAAAAATACGAGGAGCATGAAACGGTGTTCAAAAACATGAAGAGCCTAAAATGGTGTGAAAATTATGAAGAGCCTCAAAACGTGTCAAAAATATGAGGAGTATGAAACGGTCTGAAAAATAGGAGGAGCATGAAGCGATGTTGAAAAACTTGAAGAGCCTGAAAACGTGTAAAATATGAAGAGCTTCAAAAGGTGTGAAAAATATGAAGAGCTTCAAAAGGTGTCAAAAATGAGATGAGCATGAAACGGTCTGAAAAATAGGAGGAGAATGAAACGATGTTGAAAAACTTGAAGACCCTGAAAAGCTGTGAAAAATATGAAGAGCTTCAAAAGGTGTGAAAAATATGAAGAGCTTCCAAAGGTGTCAAAAATATGAGGAGCATTAAAAGGTCAGAAAAAGAGGAGGAGCATGAGTGGAGTTGAAAAACATGAAGAGACTGAAAAGGTGTGAAAAATATGAAGAGCTTCAAAAGGTGTCAAAAATATGAGGAGCTTGAAACGGTCTGAAAAATAGGAGGAGCATGAAGCAGTGTTCAAAAACATGAAGAGTCTGAAAAGGTGTGAAAAATATGAAGAGCTTCAAAACGTGTGAAATACATGAGGAGCATGAAAAGGTCTGAAAAATAGGAGTAGCATGAAGAGGTGTTCAAAAACATGAAGAGGCTGATAAGGTGTGAAAAACATGAAGAGCTTCAAAAAGTTTGATAAATAGAAGGAGCATGAAGCGGTGTTAAAAAACATGAAGAGCCTAAAAAAGTGTGAAAAATATGAAGAGCTTATAAAATGGTCAAAAATATGAGGAGCAAGAAACGGTCTGAAAAATAGGAGGAGCATGAAACGGTGATCAAAAACATGAAGAGCCTGAAAACGTGTGAAAAGTATGAAGAGCTTCCAACGGTGTGAAAAATATGAGGAGCATGAAACAGACTGAAAAAGATGAGGAGCATGAAGTCGTGTTCAAAAACATGTGCAGCCTGAAAAGCTGTGAAAAATATGAAAAGCTTCAAAAGGTGTGAAAAATAGGAGGAGGATGAAGCGGTGTTCAGAAACATGAAAAGCCTGAAAATGTGTGAAATATGTGAAGAGCTTCAAAAGATGTCAAAAATATGAGGAGCATTAAAAGGTCAGAAAAAGAGGAGGAGCATGAGTGGAGTTGAAAAACATGAAGAGACTGAAAAGGTGTGAAAAATATGAAGAGCTTCAAAAGGTGTCAAAAATATGAGGAGCTTGAAACGGTCTGAAAAATAGGAGGAGCATGAAGCAGTGTTCAAAAACATGAAGAGTCTGAAAAGGTGTGAAAAATATGAAGAGCTTCAAAACGTGTGAAATACATGAGGAGCATGAAAAGGTCTGAAAAATAGGAGTAGCATGAAGAGGTGTTCAAAACATGAAGAGCCTGAAAAAGTGTGAAAAATATGAAGATCTTCAAAAGTTTGAAAAATATGAAGACCCTGAAAAGGTGTCAAAAAAGAGATGAGCATGAAAAAGTCTGAAAATTAGGAGGAGCATGAAGTGTTGTTCAAAAACATGAAGGGCCTGAAAACGTGTGAAAAATATGAAGAGCTTCAAAAGGTTTGAAAAATAGGAGGAGCATGAAGCAGTGTTCAAAACATGAAGAGCCTGAAAAAGTGTGAAAAATATGAAGATCTTCAAAAGTTTGAAAAATATGAAGACCCTGAAAAGGTGTCAAAAAAGAGATGAGCATGAAAAAGTCTGAAAAGTAGGAGGAGCATGAAGTTTGTTCAAAAACATGAAGAGCCTGAAAAAGTGTGAAAAATATGAAGAGCTTATAAAATTGTCAAAAATATGAGGAGCATGAAGAGATGTTCAAAAACATGAAGAGGCTGATAAGGTGTGAAAAACATGAAGAGCTTCAAAAGGTTTGAAAAATAGGAGGAGCATGAAGCGGTGCTCAAAAACATGAAGAGCCTGAAAATGTGTGAAAAATATGAAGAGCTTATAAAATTGTCAAAAATATGGGGAGCATGAAACGGTCTGAAAAATACGAGCAGCCTGAAACCGTCTGAAAAATAGGAGGAGCATGAAGCGGTGTTCAAAAACATGAAGGGCCTGAAAACGTGTGAAAAATATGAAGAGCTTCAAAAGGAGTCAAAAATATGCGGAGCCTGAAACGATCTGAAAAATAGGAGGAGCATGAAGCGGTGTTGAAAAACATGAAGAGCCAGAAAAGGTGTGAAAAATGTGAAGAGCTTCAAAAGGTGTCAAAAATATGAGGAGCATGAAACGCTCTGAAATATAGGAGGATCATGAAGCGGTGTTGAAAAACATGAAGAGCCTGAAAAGGTGTGATAAATGTGAAGAGCTTCAAAAGGTGGTCAAAAATATGAGGAGCATGAAACGGTCTGAAAAATAGGAGGAGTATGAAATGGATATCAAAAACATGAAGAGTCTGAAAACGTGTGAATAATATGAAGAGCTTCAAACGGTGTGAAAAATATCAGGAGCATGAAACGGTCTGAAAAAGATGAGGAGCATGAAGTGGTCTTCAAAAACATGTACAGCCTGAAAAGGTGTGGAAAATATGAAGAGCTTCAAAAGGTGTGAAATACATGAGTATCATGAAACGGTATAAAAAATAGGAGGAGCATGAAGCTGTGTTCAAAAATATGAGAGCCTGAAAAGGTGTGAAAACATGAAGAGCTTTAAAAGGGTGTGAAAAATACGAGGAGTATGAAACGGTGTTCAAAAACATGAAGAGCCTAAAAAGGTGTGAAAATTATGAAGAGCCTCAAAACGTGTCAAAAATAGGAGGAGCATGAAGCGATGTTGAAAAACTTGAAGAGCCTGAAAACGTGTAAAATATGAAGAGCTTCAAAAGGTGTGAAAAATATGAAGAGCTTCAAAAGGTGTCAAAAATGAGATGAGCATGAAACGGTCTGAAAAATAGGAGGAGAATGAAACGGTGTTGAAAAACTTGAAGACCCTGAAAAGCTGTAAAAAATATGAAGAGCATCAAAAGGTGTGAAAAATATGAAGAGCTTACAAAGGTGTCAAAATTATGAGGAGCATGAAAAGGTCACAAAAAGAGGAGGAGCATGAGTGGAGTTTAAAAACATGAAGAGACTGAAAAGGTGTGAAAAATATGAAGAGCTTCAAAAGGTGTCAAAAATATGAGGAGCTTGAAACGGTCTGAAAAATAGGAGGAGCATGAAGCAGTGTTCAAAAACATGAAGAGTCTGAAAAGGTGTGAAAAATATGAAGAGCTTCAAAACGTGTGAAATACATGAGGAGCATGAAAAGGTCTGAAAAATAGGAGTAGCATGAAGAGGTGTTCAAAAGCATGAAGAGTCTGATAAGGTGTGAAAAACATGAAGAGCTTCAAAAAGTTTGAAAAATAGGAGGAGCATGAAGCGGTGTTAAAAAACATGAAGAGCCTAAAAAAGTGTGAAAATTATGAAGAGCTTATAAAATGGTCAAAAATATGAGGAGCATGAAACGGTCTGAAAAATAGGAGGAGCATGAAACGGTGATCAAAAACATGAAGAGCCTGAAAACGTGTGAAAAATATGAAGAGCTTCAAACGGTGTGAAAAATATGAGGAGCATGAAACAGACTGAAAAAGATGAGGAGCATGAAGTCGTGTTCAAAAACATGTGCAGCCTGAAAAGCTGTGAAAAATATGAAGAGCTTCAAAAGGTGTGAAAAATAGGAGGAGGATGAACCGGTGTTCAGAAACATGAAAAGCCTGAAAATGTGTGAAAAATGTGAAGAGCTTCAAAAGATGTCAAAAATATGAGGAGCATGAAACGGTCTGAAAAATAGGAGGAGTAAGAAGCGTTATTGAAATACATGAAGAGCCTGAAAACGTGTGAAGAATATGAAGAGCTCAAAAGGTGTGAAATAAATGAAGAGCTTCAGAAGGTGTCAAAAATGAGATGAGCATGAAACGGCCTCAAAAATAGGAGGAGCAGGAAGTGGTGTTCAGAAACATGGATAGCTTGAAAAGGTGTGAAAAATATGAACAGCTTCAAAAGGTGTGAAATACATGAGGAGCATGAAGCGGTGTTCAAAAATATGAAGAGCCTGAAAAGGTGTGAAAAATATGAAGAGCTTCAAAAGGTGTGAAAAACAGGAGGAACATGAAGCGGTGTTCAAAAATATGAAGAGCCTGAAAAGGTGTGAAAAATATGAAGAGCTTCAAAAGGTGTGAAAAACAGGAGGAACATGAAGCGGTGTTCAAAAATATGAAGAGCCTGAAAAGGTGTGAAAAATATGAAGTGCTTCAAAAGGTGTCAACAATATGAGGAGCATGAAACGGTCTGAAAAATAGGAGGAGCAAGAAGCGGTGTTGAAAAACAAGAAGAGACGGAAAAGGTGTGAAAAATATGAAGAGCTTCAAAACGTGTCAAAAATATGAGGAGCATGAAACTGTCTGAAAAACAGGAGGAGCATGAAGCGGTGTTGAAAAACATGAAGAGCCTGAAAATGTGTGAAAAATATGAAGAGCTTCAAAAGGTATGAAAATATGAAGAGCTTCAAAAGTTGTCAAAAAAGAGATGAGCATGAAACGGTCTGAAAAGTAGGAGCAGCATGAAGCGGTGTTGAAAAACATGAAGAGTCTGAAAAGGTGTGAAAAATATGAAGAGCTTCAAAAGGTGTGAAAAACAGGAGGAACATGAAGCGGTGTTCAAAAATATGAAGAGCCTGAACATGTGTGAAAAATGTGAAGAGCTTCAAAAGATGTCAAAAATATGAGGAGCATGAAACGGTCTGAAAAATATGAGGAGCATGAAGCGGCGTTAAAAAACATGAAGAGCCTGAAAAGAAGGGAAAAATATGAAGAGCTTCAAAAGGTGTGAAAAATATGAAGACCTTCAAAAGGTGTCAAAAATGAGATGAGCATGAAACGGTCGGAAAAATAGGAGGAGCATGAAGCGGTGTTGAAAAACATGAAGAGCCTGAAAACCTGTGAAAAATAGGAAGAGTTTCACAAGGTGTGAAAAATATGAAGAGCTTCAAAAAATGTCAAAAATATGAGGAGCATGAAATGGTCTCAAATATAGGAGAATCATGCAGCGGTGTTGAAAACTATAAACAGCCTGAAAAAGTGAGAAAAATATGAAGAGCTTCAAAAGGTGTCAAAAATATGAGTATCATGAAATGGTCTGAAAAACAGGAGCAGCATGAAACAGTGATCAAAAACATGAAGACATTGAAAAGGTGTGAAAAATATGAAGAGCTTCAAAATGTGTGAAATACATGAGGAGCAAGAAACGGTCTGAAAAATAGGAGAAGCATGAAGTGGTGTTCAAAAACATGTACAGCCTGAAAAGGTGTGAAAAATATGAAGAGCTTCAAAAGGAGTGAAAAATAGGAGGAGCATGAAGCGGTGTTCAAAAACATGAGAAGACTGAAAAGGTGTGAAAAATATGAAGAGCTTCAAAAGGTGAGAAAAATATGAAGAGTTTCAAAAATGTGAAAAACATGAAGAGCTTTAAAAGGTGTGAAAAATATGAACAGCTTCTAAAGGTGTCAAAAAAGAGATGAGCATGAAACGGTCTGAAAAATAGCAGGAGCATGAAGTGGTGTTGAAAATCATGAAGAGCCTGAAAAGGTGTGAAAAACATGAAGAGCTTCAAAAGGTGTGAAAAATATGAAGAGCTTCAAAAGGTGTCAAAATTATGAGGTGCATGAAACAGTCTGAAAAATAGGAGGAGCATGATGCGGTGTTGTAAAACAAGAAGAGACTGAAAAGTTGTGCAAAATTGGAAGAGCTTCATTACGTGTGAAATACATGAGGAGAATGAAACGGTCTGTAAAATAGGAGGAGCATGAAGCGGTTTTGAAAATGATGAAGAGCTTGAAAAGGTGTGAAAAATAAGAAGAACTTCAAAAGATGTGAAAAATATGAGGAGCATGAAAAGGTCTGAAAAACAGGAGCAGCATGAAGCGGTGTTGAAAAACATGAAGAGTCTGAAAAGGTGTGAGAAATATGAAGAGCTTCAAAAGGTGTGAAAAATATGAAGAGCTTCAAAAGGAGTGAAGAATATGAAGAGCTTCAAAAGGTGTCAAAAATGAGATGAGCATGAAACGGTCTGAAAAATAGGAGGAGCATGAAGCGGTGTTGAAAAACATGAAGAGCCTGAAAAGGTGTGAAAAATATGAAGAGCTTCAAAAGGTGTGAAAAATATGAGAAGCATGAAACGATATGAAAAATAGGAGGAGCATGACGCGGTGTTCAGAAACATGAAGAGCCTGAAAAGATGTGAAAAATATGAAGAGCTTCAAAATGTGTCAAAATATGAGGAGCATGAACGGTCTGAAAAATAGGAGGAGCATGAAACGGTGTTCAAAAACATGAAGAGCCTGAAAAATGGGAAAAATATGAAGAGCTTCAAAACGTGTCAAAAATATGAGTAGCATGAAACGGTCTGAAAAATGGGAGGAGCATGAAACCTTGTTCAAAAACATGAAGAGCCTGAAAAGATGTGAAAAATATGAAGAGTTTCAAAAGGTGTGAAATACATGAGAAGCATGAAAGGGTGTGAAAAATGGAGGAGCAAGAAGCGGTGTTGAAAAACATGAAGAGCCTGAAAAGGTGTGAAAAATATGAAGAGCTTCAAAAGGTGTGAAAAATATGAGGAGCATGAAGCGGTGTTCAAAACCCTGAAGAGCCTGAAAAGGTGTGAAAAATAGGAAGAGCTTTAAAAGGTGTGAAAAATATGAAGAGCTTCAAAAGGTGTAAAAATGAGATGAGCATGATACGGTCTGAAAAATAGGAGGGGCATTAAGTGGTGTTGAAAAACATGAAGAGCCTGAAAAGGTGTGAAAAATATGAAGAGCTTCAAAAGGTGTGAAATACTTGAGGAGCATGAAACGGTCTGAATAATAGGAAGATCATGAAGCGTTGTTGAAAAACATGAACAGCCTGAAAATGTGTGAAATATATGAAGAGATTCAAAAGGTTTAAAATATATGAGGAGCATGAAACGGTCTGAAAAATAGAGGCAGCATAAAACGGTGTTCAAAAACATGAAGAGCGTGAAAAGGTGTGAAAAATAGGAAGAGCTTAAAAAGGTGTGAAATGTATGAGGAGCATGAAACGGTCTGAAAATTAGGAGGAGCATGAAGCTGTGTTCAAAAACATGAAGAGCCTGAAAAGGTGTGAAAAACATGAAGAGCTTCAAAAGTTTGAAAAATAGGAGGAGCATGAAGTGGTGTTCAAAAACATGAAGAGCCTGAAAAAGTGTGAAAAATATGAAGAGCTTATAAAATTGTCAAAATTATGAGGAGCATGAAACGGTCTGAAAAATACGAGCAGCATGAACGGTCTGAAAAATAGGAGGAGCGTGAAGCGGTGTTCAAAAACACGAAGAGCCTGAAAAAGTGTGAAAAGTATGAAGAGCTTCAAAACGTATGAAAAATATGAAGAGCTTCAAAAGGTGTCAAAAAAGAGATGAGCATGAAACGGTCTGAAAAATAGGAGGAGCATGATGCGGTGTTGAAAAACATGAAGAGCCTGAAAAGGTGTGAAAAATATGAAGAGCTTCAAAATGTGTGAAATACATGAGGAGCAAGAAACGATCTGAAAAATAGGAGGAGCATGAAGTGGTGTTCAAAAACATGTACAGCCTGAAAAGGTGTGAAAAATATGAAGAGCTTCAAAAGGTGTGAAAAATAGGAGGAGCATGAAACGGTCTGAAAAATAGGAGGAGCATGAAGTGGTGTTGAAAAACATGAAGAGCCTGAAAAGGTGTGAAAAATATGAAGAGCTTCAAAACGTGTCAAAAATATGAGAAGCATGCAACGTTCTGAAAAATAGGAGGAGTAAGAACCGTTATTGAAATACATGAAGAGCCTGAAAACGTGTGAAGAATGTGAAGAGCTCAAAAGTTTTGAAAAAAATGAAGAGCTTCAGAAGGTGTCAAAAATGCGATGAGCATGAAACCTTCGGAAAAATAGGAGGAGCATGAAGTGGTGTTGAAAAACATGAAGAGTCTGAAAAGGTGTGAAAAATATGAAGAGCTTCAAAAGGTGTGAAAAATATGAGGAGCATGAAACGGTCTGAAATATAGGGGGATCATGAAGCGGTTTTGAAAAACATGAAGAGCCTGAAAAGGTGTGAAAAATGTGAAGAGCTTAAAAAGGTGTCAAAATATGAGGAGCATGAAACGGTCTGAAAAATAGGAGGAGCATGAAACGGTGATCAAAAATATGAAGAGCCTGAAAAGTTGTGAAAAATATGAAGAGCTTCAAAAGGTGTGAAAAATATGAGGAGCACGAAACGGTCTGAAAAAGATGAGGAGCATGAAGCGGCATTGAAAAACATGAAGAGCCTGAACAGGTGTGAAAAATATGAAGAGCTTCAAAAGGTGTCAAAAATATGAGGAACATGAATCGGTCTGAAAAATAAGAGAAGCATGAAGTGATGTTGAAAAACATGTAGAGCCTTGAAAGGTGTGAAAATTATGAAGAGCTTCAAAAGGTGTGAAATACATGAGGAGCATGAAACGGTCTGAAAAATAGGAGGAGCATGAAACGTTGTTCAAAACGAAGAAGAGCCTGAAATGGTGTGAAAAATATGAAGAGCCTCAAAAAGTGTCAAAAATATGAGGAGCATGAAACGGTCTGAAAAAGAGGAGGAGCATGAGCGGAGTTGAAAAACATGAAGAGCCTGAAAAGGTGTGAAAAATACGAAGAGCTTCAAAAGGTGTCAAAAATATGACGAGCATGAAAGAGTCTGAAAAATAGGAGCAGCATGAAACGGTGTTCAAAAACATGAAGAGCCTGAAAAGCTGTGAAAAATATGAAGAGCTTCAAAAAGTGTGAAAAATAGGAGGAGCATGAAACGGTCTGAAAAATAGGAGTAGCATGAAGCGGTGTTCAAAAACATGAAGATCCTGAAAAGGTGTGAAAAATATAGAGCTTCAAAAGGTGTCAAAGATATGAGGAGCATGAAACGGTCTGAAAAAAAGGAGGAGCATGAAACGGTGTTCCAAAACATGAACAGCCTGAAAAGTTGTGAAAAATATGAAGAGCTTCAAAAGGTGTCAAAAATATGAGGAGCATGAAAAGGTCTGAAAAATAGGAGGAGCATGAAACGGTGTTCCAAAACATGAAGAGCCTGAAAAGGTGTGAAAAATATGAAGAGCATCAAAAGGTGTGAAAAATATGAGGAGAATGAACCGATCTGAAAAATAGGAGGAGCATGAAGCCGTGTTGAAAAACATGAAGAGCCTGAAAACGTGTGAAAAATATGAAGAGCTTCTAAAGGTGTCAAAAATATTAGGACAATGAAACGGTCTGGAAAATAGGAGAAGCATGAAGCCGTGTTGAAAAACATGAAGAGCCTGAAAAGTTGTGAAAAATATGAAGAGCTTCAAAAGGTGTCAAAAATATGAGGAGCATGAAAGGTCTGAAAAATAGGAGGAGCATGAAACGGTGTTCCAAAACATGAAGAGCCTGAAAAGGTGTGAAAAATATGAAGAGTTTCAAAAGGTGTGAATTACATGAGGAGCATGAAACGGTCTGAAAAATAGGAGGAGCATGAAGCGGTGTTGAAAAACTTGAAGAGCCTGAAAAGTTGTGAAAAAAATGAAGAGCTTCAAAAGGTGTGAAAAATATGAGCAGCTTCAAAAGGTGTCAAAAATGAGATGAGCATGAAACGGTCTGATAAGTAGGAGGATCATGAAGCGGTGTTGAAAATCATGAAGAGCCTGAAAACGTGTGAAAAATATGAAGAGCTTCAAAAGATATGAAAAACATGAGGAGCTTGAAACGGTCTGAAAAACAGGAGGAGCATGAAGCGGTTTTGAAAAACATGAAGAGCCTGAAAAGGTGTGAAAAATATGAAGAGCTTCAAAAGGTGTGAAAAATATGAGGAGCCTGAAACAGTTTGAAAAATAGGAGGAGCATGAAACAGTGATGAAGAACATGAAGAGCCTGGAAGGGTGTGACAAATATGAAGAGCTTCAAAGGTGTCAAAAATATGAGGAGGATGAAACAATCTGAAAAATAGGAGGAGCATTAAGCGGTGTTCAAAAACATGAAGAGCCTGAAAAGGTGTGAAATATAGGAAGAGCTTCAAAAGGTGTGAAAAATACGAGGAGCATGAAATGGTCTGAAAAATAGGAGGAGCATGAAGCGGTGTTCAAAAACATGAAAAGCCTGAAAAGGTGTGAAATATATGAAGAGCTTAAAAAGCTGTCAAAAGTATGAGGAGCATGAAATGGTCTGAAAAATAGGAGAAGCATGAAACGGTGTTGAGAAACATGAAGAGCCTGAAAAGGTGTGAAAAATATGAAGAGCATGAAAAGGTGTGAAAAATATGCGGAGCATGAAACTGTGTTCAAAAACATGAAGAGCCTGAAAAGCTGTGAAAAATATGAAAAGCTTCAAAATGTGTCAAAAATATGATGAGCAAAAAACGGTCTGAAAATTAGGAGGAGCATGAAGCCGTTTTCAAAAACTTGAAGAGCCTGAAATGATGTGAAAAATATGAAGAGCTTCAAAAGGTGTCAAAGATATGAGGAGCATGAAACGGTCTGAAAAATAGGAGGAGCATGATACGGCGTTGAAAAACATAAAGAGCCTGAAAAGGTGTGAAAAATATGAAGAGCTTCAAAATGTGTCAAAAAAATGACGAGCATGATATGTATGAAAAATAGGAGGAGCATGTAACGGTGTTTCAAAAGCATGAAGAGCCTGAAAGTTATGAAAAATATGCAGAGCTTCAAAACGTCTCAAAAACATGAGGAGCATGAAACGGTCTGAAAAATAGGAGGAGCATGAAACGGTGTTCAAAAACATGAAGAGCCTGAAAAGGTGTGAAAAATATGAAGAGCTTCAAAAGGTGTCAAAAATATGAGGACCATGAAACGGTCTGAAAAATAGTAGGAGCATGAAGCGGTGTTGAAAAACATGAAGAGCCTGAAAAGGTGTGAAATATATGAAGAGCTTCAAAAGTTGTAAAAAATATGAGGAGTTTGAAACGGTCTGAAAAATAAGAGGATCTGGTTTCCTCAGTGTGTATGCCCAGAAGTGGAATTGCTGGGTCATATGGCAGTTCTATTTCCAGTTTTTTAAGAAATCTCTACACCGTTTTCCATATCGGCTGTACTAGTGTGCATTCCCACCAACAGTATAAGAGGGTTCCCTTTTCTCCACTCCCTCTCCAGCATTTATTGCTTGTAGACTTTTGGATAGCAGCCATCCTGACTGGCATGTAATGGTACCTCATTGTGGTTTTGATTTGCATTTCTCTAATAATGAGTGATGTTGAGCATCTTTTATGTGTTTGTTATCCATCTGTATGTCTTCTTTGGAGAAATGTCTGTTTAGTTCTTTGGCTCATTTTTTATTGGGTCATTTATTTTTCTGGAATTGAGCTGCAGGATTTGCTTGTGTATTTTTGAGATTAATCCTTTGTCTGTTTCTTCATTTGCTATTATTTTCTCCCAATCTGAGGGCTGTCTTTTCACCTTACTTATAGTTTCCTTTGTAGTGCAAAAGCTTTTAAGTTTCATTAGGTCCCATTTGTTTAGTTTTGCTTTTATTTCCAATATTCTGGGAGGTGGGTCATAGAGGATCTTGCTTTGATTTATGTCGGAGAGTGTATTGCCTATCTTCTCCTCTAGGAGTTTTATAGTTTCTGGTCTTACATTTAGATCTTTAATCCATTTTGAGTTTATTTTTGTGTATGGTGTTAGAAAGTGTTCTATTTTCATTCTTTTACAAGTGGTTGACCAGTTTTCCCAGCACCACTTGTTAAAGAGGTTGTCTTTTTTCCATTGCATATCCTTGCCTCCTTTGTCAAAGATAAGGTGTCCATAGGTTCGTCTGAAAGAGACACGTGCACCCCAATGTTCATCGCAGCACTGTTTATAATAGCCAGGACATGGAAGCAACCTAGATGCCCGTCAGCAGATGAATGGATAAGAAAGCTGTGGTCATATACACCATGGAATATTACTCAGCCATTAAAAAGAATTCATTTGAATCAGTCCTAATGAGATGGATGAAGCTGGAGCCCATTATACAGAGTGAAGTAAGCCAGAAAGATAAAGAACATTACAGCATACTGACACATGTATATGGAATTTAGAAAGGTGACAACGATAACCCTATATGCAGAACAGAAAAAGAGACACAGAAATACAGAACAGACTTTTAAACTTTGTGGGAGAATGTGAGGGTGGGATATTTCAAAAGAACAGCATGTATGCTATCTATGGTGAAACAGATCACCAGCCCAGGTAGGATGCACGAGACAAGTGCTCCGGCTTGGTGCACTGGGAAGACCCAGAGGAATCGGGTGGAGAGGGAGGTTTGAGGGGGAATCGGGACTGTGAATACATGTAAATCCATGGCTGATTCATATCAAGGTATGACAAAACCCACTGGAAAAAAAAATAAAAATAATAAAAAAAAAATAACAATAAAAAAAAAAAATAAGAGGAGCCTGAAATGGTCTGAAAAATAGGAGGAGCATGAAGTGGTGTTGAAAAACGTGAAGAGCCTGAAAAGGTGTGAAAAATATGAAGAACTTCAAAAGGTGTCAAAAATATTAGCAGCATGAAACAGTCTGAAAAAAAGGAGGAACATGAAACGGTGTTCAAAAACATGAAGAGCCTGGAGAAGTGTGAAAAATATGAAGAGCTTCAAAATTTGTCAAAAATATGAGGAGCATGAAACGGTCTGAAAAAAAGGAGGAGCATGAAGCGGTGTTGAAAAACATGAAGAGCCTGAAAAGGTGTGAATAATATGAAGAGCTTCAAAAGGTGTCAAAAATATGAGGAGCATGAAACCGTCTGAAAAATAGTAGGAGCATGAAGCGGTGTTGAAAACATGAAGAGCCTGAAAAGGTGTGAAAAATATGAAGAGGTTCAAAAGGTGTCAAAAATATGAGGAGCATGAAACGGTCTGAAAAATAGGAGGAGCATGAAACGGTCTGAAAAATAGGAGGAGCATGAAGCGGTGTTCAAAAACATGAAGAGCCTGAAAAGGTGTGAAATATATTAAGAGCCTCAAAGGTGTCAAAAATATGAGGAGCAAGAAACGGTCTGAAAAATAGGAGGAGCTTAAGCGGGTTGAAAAATATGAAGAGCCTGAAAAGATGTGAAAAATATGAAGAGCTTCAAAAGGTGTCAAATATATGAGGAGCATGAAACGGTCTGAAAAATTGGAGAAGCATGAAGTGGTGTTCAAAAAAATGAAGAGCCTGAAAAGGTGCGAAAAATATGAAGAGCTTCAAAAGGTGTCAAAAATATGAGGACCATGAAACGGTCTGAAAAATATGAGGAGCAAGAAACTGTTTTCAAAAACATGAAGAGCCTCAAAAGGTGTGAAAAGTATGAAGAGCTTCAAACTGTGTCAAAAATATGATGAGCATGAAACGGTCTGATAAATAGGAGGAGCATGAAGTGGTGTTGAAAAACATGAAGAGCCTGAAAAAGGTGTGAAACATATGAGGAGCATGAAACGGTCTGAAAAATAGGAGGCGCATGAGACGGTGTTGAAATACATGAAAAGCCTGAAAAGGTGTGAAAAATATGAAGAGCTTCAAAGAATGTCAAAAATATGAGGAGCATGAACATGTCTGAAAAATAGGAAGAGAATGAAGCGGTGTAGAAAAACATGAAAAGCCTGAAAAGGTGTGAAAAATATAAAGAGCTTCAAAAGGTGTGAAAAAGATGAGGAGCATGAAACGGTCTGAAATAAAGGAGGAGAATGAAGTGGTGTTGAAAAACATGAAAAGCCTGAAAAGGTGTGAAAAATATGAAGAGCTTCAAAAGGTGACAAAAATATGAGGAGCATGAAAAGCTCTTAAAAATAGGAGTAGCATGAAGTGGTGTAGAAAAACATGAAGACCCTGAAAAAATGTGAAAAATATGAAGAGCTTCAAAAGGTGTCAAAAATATGAGGAGCTTGAAACGGTCTGAAATATAGGAGGAGCGTGAAAAGGTGTTAAAACATGAAGAGCTTAAAATGGTGTGAAACATATGAGGAGCATGAAAAGGTCTGAAAATACTAGGAGCATGAAGCGGTGTTGAAAAACATGAAAAGCCTGAAAAGGTGTGAAAAATATGAAGAGCTTCAAAAGGTGACAAAAATATGAAGATCATGAAAAGCTCTTAAAAATAGGAGGAGCATGAAGTGGTGTAGAAACACATGAAGAGCCTGAAAAGGTGTGAAATCTATGGAGAGCTTCAAAAGGAGTCAAAAATATGAGGAGCATGAAACGGTCTCAAATAAAGGAGGAGCATGAAGTTGTGTTGAAAAATTTGAAGAGCCTGAAAAGGTGTGAAAAATATGAAGAGCTTCAAAAGGTGTCAAAATATGAGGAGCATGAAACGGTCTGAAAAATAGGAGGAGCATTAATCGGTGTTCAAAAATATGAAGAGCCTGGAAAGCTGTGAAAAATATGAAGAGCTTCAAAAGGTATCAAAAATATGAGGAGCATGAAACGATCTGAAAAATAGGAGGAGCATGAAGTGGTGTTGAAATACATGAAGAGCCTGAAAAAGGTGTGAAACATATGAGGAGCCTGAAACGGTCTGAAAGAGAGGAGGAGCATGAATCGGTGTTGAAAATCATGAAGAGCCTGAAAAAGTGTGAAGAATAAGAAGAGCTTCAAAAGGTGTCAAAAATATGAGGAGCATGAAACGATCTGAAAATTAGGAGGAGCATGAAACCGTGTTGAAAAATATGAAGACCATGAAAGGGTGTGAAAAACATGAAGAGCTTCAAAAGGTGTCAAAAATATGAGGAGCATGAAACGGTCTGAAAAATAGGAGGAACATGAAACGGTTTGACAAATAGGAGGAGCATGAAACGGTGTTGAAAAACATGAAGAACCTGAAAGGTGTCGAAAATATGAAGAGCTTCAAAATGTGTCAAAAATATGAGGAGCATGAAACGGTTTGAAAAATAGGAGGAGAATGAAACGGTGTTGAAAAACATGAAGAACCTGAAAGGTGTCGAAAATATGAAGAGCTTCAAAATGTGTCAAAAATATGAGGAGCATGAAACGATCTGAATAATCGGAGGAGCATGAAAGCGTGTTGAAAAACATGAAGAGCACGGAAAGGTGTGAAAAATATGAAGAGCTTCAAAAGGTGTCAAAAATATGAGGACCATGAAACGGTTTGAAAAATAGGAGGAGCATGAAGTTGTGTTGAAAAACATGAAGAGCCTGAAATGGTGTGAAATATATGAAGAGCTTCAAAAGGTGTAAAAAATATGAGGAGTTTGAAACGGTCTGAAAAATAAAAGGATCTGGTTTCCTCAGTGTGTATGCCCAGAAGTGGAATTGCTGGGTCATATGGCAGTTCTATTTCCAGTTTTTTAAGAAATCTCTACACCGTTTTCCATAGCGGCTGTACTAGTGTGCATTCCCACCAACAGTATAAGAGGGTTCCCTTTTCTCCACTCCCTCTCCAGCATTTATTGCTTGTAGACTTTTGGATAGCAGCCATCCTGACTGGCATGTAATGGTACCTCATTGTGGTTTTGATTTGCATTTCTCTAACAATGAGTGATGTTGAGCATCTTTTCATGTGTTTGTTATCCATCTGTATGTCTTCTTTGGAGAAATGTCTGTTTAGTTCTTTGGCTCATTTTGTATTGGGTCATTTATTTTTCTGGAATTGAGCTGCAGGATTTGCTTGTATATTTTTGAGATTAATCCTTTGTCTGTTTCTTCATTTGCTATTATTTTCTCCCAATCTGAGGGCTGTCTTTTCACCTTACTTATAGTTTCCTTTGTAGTGCAAAAGCTTTTAAGTTTCATTAGGTCCCATTTGTTTAGTTTTGCTTTTATTTCCAATATTCTGGGAGGTGGGTCATAGAGGATCTTGCTTTGATTTATGTCGGAGAGTGTTTTGCCTATCTTCTCCTCTAGGAGTTTTATAGTTTCTGGTCTTACATTTAGATCTTTAATCCATTTTGAGTTTATTTTTGTGTATGGTGTTAGAAAGTGTTCTATTTTCATTCTTTTACAAGTGGTTGACCAGTTTTCCCAGCACCACTTGTTAAAGAGGTTGTCTTTTTTCCATTGTATATCCTTGCCTCCTTTGTCAAAGATAAGGTGTCCATAGGTTCGTCTGAAAGAGACACGTGCACCCCAATGTTCATCGCAGCACTGTTTATAATAGCCAGGACATGGAAGCAACCTAGATGCCCGTCAGCAGATGAATGGATAAGAAAGCTGTGGTACATATACACCATGGAATATTACTCAGCCATTAAAAAGAATTCATTTGAATCAGGCCTAATGAGATGGATGAAGCTGGAGCCCATTATACAGAGTGAAGTAAGCCAGAAAGATAAAGAACATTACAGCATACTGACACATGTATATGGAATTTAGAAAGGTGACAACGATAACCCTATATGCAGAACAGAAAAAGAGACACAGAAATACAGAACAGACTTTTGAACTTTGTGGGAGAATGTGAGGGTGGGATATTTCAAAAGAACAGCATGTATGCTATCTATGGTGAAACAGATCACCAGCCCAGGTAGGATGCACGAGACAAGTGCTCCGGCTTGGTGCACTGGGAAGACCCAGAGGAATCGGGTGGAGAGGGAGGTGGGAGGGGGAATCGGGACTGGGAATACATGTAAATCCATGGCTGATTCATATCAATGTATGACAAAACCGACTGGGAAAAAAAATGAAAATAATAAAAAAAAAATAAAAAAAATAACAATAAAAAAAAATAAGAGGAGCATGAAACGGTGTTCAAAAACATGAAGAGCCTGAAAAGGTGTGTAAATTATGAAGAGCTTCAACAGGTGTCAAATATATGAGGAGCATAAAACGGTTTGAAAAAAAGGAGGAGCATGAAATGGTGTTGAAAAACATGAAGAGCCTAAAAAGGTGTGAAAAATATGAAGAGCTTCAAAAGGTTTCAAAAATATGAGAGGCATGAACGGTCTGAAATGTAGGGGGAGCATGAAGCGGTGTAGAAAAACATGAAGAGCCTGAAAAGGTGTGGAAATTATGAAGAGCTTCAAAAGGTGTCAAATATATGAGGAGCATAAAACGGTCTGAAAAAAAGGAGGAGCATGAAATGGTGTTGAAAAACATGAAGAGCCTGAAAAGGTATGATAAATATGAAGAGTTTCAAAACGTGTCAAAAAGATGAGGAGCATGAAACGGTCTGAAAAATAGGAGGAGCATGAAGCGGTGTTGAAAAATATGAAGAGCCTGAAAAGGTGTGAAAAATCTGAAGAGCTTCAAAAGGTGTCAAATATATGAGGAGCATGAAACGGTGTGAAAATTAGGAGGAGCATGAAGTGGTGTTGAAAATCATGAAGAGCCTGTAAGGTGTGAAAAATATGAAGAATTTCAAAAGGTGTCAAAGATATAAGGAGCATGAAACGGACTGAAAAATAGGAGGAGCATGAAGTGGTGTTGAAAAACGTGAAGAGCCTGAAAAGGTGTGAAAAATATGAAGAACTTCAAAAGGTGTCAAAAATATGAGCAGCATGAAACGGTCTGAAAAACAGGAGGAGCATGAAACGGTGTTCAAAAACATGAAGAGCCTGGAGAAGTGTGAAAAATATGAAGAGCTTCAAAAGGCGTCAAAAATATGAGGAGCATGAAACGGTCTGAAAAAAAGGAGGAGCATGAAGCGGTGTTGAAAAACATGAAGAGCCTGAAAAGGTGTGAATAATATGAAGAGCTTCAAAAGGTGTCAAAAATATGAGGAGCATGAAACCGTCTGAAAAATAGTAGGAGCATGAAGCAGTGTTGAAAACATGAAGAGCCTGAAAAGGTGTGAAAAATATGAAGAGGTTCAAAAGGTGTCAAAAATATGAGGAGCATGAAACGGTCTGAAAAATAGGAGGAGCATGAATCGGTGTTCAAAAACATGAAGAGCCAGAAAAGCTGTGAAATATATGAAGAGCCTCAAAGGTGTCAAAAATATGAGGAGCCAGAAACGCTCTGAAAAATAGGAGGAGCTTAAGCGGGTTGAAAAATATGAAGAGCCTGAAAAGATGTGAAAAATATGAAGAGCTTCAAAAGGTGTCATATATATGAGGAGCATGAAACGGTCTGAAAAATTGGAGAAGCATGAAGTGGTGTTGAAAAATATGAAGAGCCTGAAAAGGTGCGAAAAATATGAAGAGCTTCAAATGGTGTCAAAAATATAAAGAGCATTAAACGGTCTGAAATATAGGAGGAGCATGAAAAGGTGTTAAAAAACATGAAGAGCTTCAAAAGGTGTGAAACATATGAGGAGCATGAAACGGTCTGAAAAATAGGATGATCATGAAACGGTGTTCAAAAACATGAAGAGCCTGGAAAGGTGTGAAAAATATGAAGAGCTTCAAAAAGTGTCAAAAATATGAGGAGCATGAAACGGTCTGAAAAATAGGAGGAGCATGAAGTGGAGTTGAGAAACATGAAGAGCCTGAAAAAGTTGTGAAGCATATGAGGAGAATGAAACGGTCTGAAAAATAGGAGGAGCATGAAGTGGTGTAGAAAAACATGAAGACCCTGAAAAAGTGTGAAAAATATGAAGAGCTTCAAAAGGTGTCAAAAATATGAGGACCATGAAACGGTCTGAAAAATATGAGGAGCAAGAAACTGTTTTCAAAAACATGAAGAGCCTCAAAAGGTGTGAAAAGTAGGAAGAGCTTCAAACTGTGTCAAAAATATGATGAGCATGATACGGTCTGAAAAATAGGAGGACCATGAAGTGGTGTTGAAAAACATGAAGAGCCTGAAAAAGGTGTGAAACATATGAGGAGCATGAAACGGTCTGAAAAATAGGAGGCGCATGAGACGGTGTTGAAATACCTGAAAAGCCTGAAAAGGTGTGAAAAATATGAAGAGCTTCAAAGGATGTCAAAAATATGAGGAGCATGAAAATGTCTGAAAAATAGGAAGAGAATGAAGCAGTGTAGAAAAACATGAAAAGCCTGAAAAGGTGTGAAAAATATGAAGAACTTCAAAAGGTGTCAAAAATATGAGGAGCATGAAACGGTCTGAAAAATAGGAGGAGCATGAAGTGGTGTTGAGAAACATGAAGAGCCTGAAAAAGTTGTGAAACTTATGAGGAGAATGAAACGGTCTGAAAAATAGGAGGAGCATGAAGTGGTGTAGAAAAATATGAAGACCCTGAAAAAATGTGAAAAATATGAAGAGCTTCATAAGGTGTCAAAAATATGAGGAGCTTGAAACGGTCTGAAATATAGGAGGAGCGTGAAAAGGTGTTAAAAAACATGAAGAGCTTCAAAAGGTGTCAAAAATATGAGGAGCAAGAAACGGTCTGAAAAATAGGAGGAACATGAAACGGTTTGACAAATAGGAGGAGCATGAAACGGTGTTGAAAAACATGAAGAACCTGAAAGGTGTCGAAAATATGAAGAGCTTCAAAATGTGTCAAAAATATGAGGAGCATGAAACGGTTTGAAAAATAGGAGGAGCATGAAACGGTGTTGAAAAACATGAAGAACCTGAAAGGTGTCGAAAATATGAAGAGCTTCAAAATGTGTCAAAAATATGAGGAGCATGAAACGATCTGAATAATCGGAGGAGCATGAAAGCGTGTTGAAAAACATGAAGAGCACGGAAAGGTGTGAAAAATATGAAGAGCTTCAAAAGGTGTCAAAAATATGAGGACCATGAAACGGTCTGAAAAATAGGAGGAGCATGAAGCGGTGTTGAAAAACATGAAGAGCCTGAAAAGGTGTGAAATATATGAAGAGCTTCAAAAGGTGTAAAAAATATGAGGAGTTTGAAACGGTCTGAAAAATAAGAGGATCTGGTTTCCTCAGTGTGTATGCCCAGAAGTGGAATTGCTGGGTCATATGGCAGTTCTATTTCCAGTTTTTTAAGAAATCTCTACACCGTTTTCCATAGCGGCCGTACTAGTGTGCATTCCCACCAACAGTATAAGAGGGTTCCCTTTTCTCCACTCCCTCTCCAGCATTTATTGCTTGTAGACTTTTGGATAGCAGCCATCCTGACTGGCATGTAATGGTACCTCATTGTGGTTTTGATTTGCATTTCTCTAATAATGAGTGATGTTGAGAATCTTTTCAATTGTTTGTTATCCATCTGTATGTCTTCTTTGGAGAAATGTCTGTTTAGTTCTTTGGCTCATTTTTTATTGGGTCATTTATTTTTCTGGAATTGAGCTGCAGGATTTGCTTGTATATTTTTGAGATTAATCCTTTGTCTGTTTCTTCATTTGCTATTATTTTCTCCCAATCTGAGGGCTGTCTTTTCACCTTACTTATAGTTTCCTTTGTAGTGCAAAAGCTTTTAAGTTTCATTAGGTCCCATTTGTTTAGTTTTGCTTTTATTTCCAATATTCTGGGAGGTGGGTCATAGAGGATCTTGCTTTGATTTATGTCGGAGAGTGTTTTGCCTATCTTCTCCTCTAGGAGTTTTATAGTTTCTGGTCTTACATTTAGATCTTTAATCCATTTTGAGTTTATTTTTGTGTATGGTGTTAGAAAGTGTTCTATTTTCATTCTTTTACAAGTGGTTGACCAGTTTTCCCAGCACCACTTGTTAAAGAGGTTGTCTTTTTTCCATTGTATATCCTTGCCTCCTTTGTCAAAGATAAGGTGTCCATAGGTTCGTCTGAAAGAGACACGTGCACCCCAATGTTCATCGCAGCACTGTTTATAATAGCCAGGACATGGAAGCAACCTAGATGCCCGTCAGCAGATGAATGGATAAGAAAGCTGTGGTACATATACACCATGGAATATTACTCAGCCATTAAAAAGAATTCATTTGAATCAGGCCTAATGAGATGGATGAAGCTGGAGCCCATTATACAGAGTGAAGTAAGCCAGAAAGATAAAGAACATTACAGCATACTGACACATGTATATGGAATTTAGAAAGGTGACAACGATAACCCTATATGCAGAACAGAAAAAGAGACACAGAAATACAGAACAGACTTTTGAACTTTGTGGGAGAATGTGAGGGTGGGATATTTCAAAAGAACAGCATGTATGCTATCTATGGTGAAACAGATCACCAGCCCAGGTAGGATGCACGAGACAAGTGCTCCGGCTTGGTGCACTGGGAAGACCCAGAGGAATCGGGTGGAGAGGGAGGTGGGAGGGGGAATCGGGACTGGGAATACATGTAAATCCATGGCTGATTCATATCAATGTATGCCAAAACCGACTGGGAAAAAAAATAAAAATAATAAAAAAAATAAAAAAAATAACAATAAAAAAAAATAAGAGGAGCATGAAACGGTGTTCAAAAACATGAAGAGCCTGAAAAGGTGTGTAAATTATGAAGAGCTTCAACAGGTGTCAAATATATGAGGAGCATAAAACGGTTTGAAAAAAAGGAGGAGCATGAAATGGTGTTGAAAAACATGAAGAGCCTAAAAAGGTGTGAAAAATATGAAGAGCTTCAAAAGGTTTCAAAAATATGAGAGGCATGAACGGTCTGAAATGTAGGGGGAGCATGAAGCGGTGTAGAAAAACATGAAGAGCCTGAAAAGGTGTGGAAATTATGAAGAGCTTCAAAAGGTGTCAAATATATGAGGAGCATAAAACGGTCTGAAAAAAAGGAGGAGCATGAAATGGTGTTGAAAAACATGAAGAGCCTGAAAAGGTGTGATAAATATGAAGAGTTTCAAAACGTGTCAAAAAGATGAGGAGCATGAAACGGTCTGAAAAATAGGAGGAGCATGAAGCGGTGTTGAAAAATATGAAGAGCCTGAAAAGGTGTGAAAAATCTGAAGAGCTTCAAAAGGTGTCAAATATATGAGGAGCATGAAACGGTGTGAAAATTAGGAGGAGCATGAAGTGGTGTTGAAAATCATGAAGAGCCTGTAAGGTGTGAAAAATATGAAGAACTTCAAAAGGTGTCAAAAATATAAGGAGCATGAAACGGACTGAAAAATAGGAGGAGCATGAAGTGGTGTTGAAAAACGTGAAGAGCCTGAAAAGGTGTGAAAAATATGAAGAACTTCAAAAGGTGTCAAAAATATGAGCAGCATGAAACGGTCTGAAAAACAGGAGGAGCATGAAAGGGTGTTCAAAAACATGAAGAGCCTGGAGAAGTGTGAAAAATATGAAGAGCTTCAAAAGGCGTCAAAAATATGAGGAGCATGAAACGGTCTGAAAAATAGGAGGAGCATGAAGTGGTGTTGAGAAACATGAAGAGTCTGAAAAAGTTGTGAAACATATGAGGAGAATGAAAAGGTCTGAAAAATAGGAGGAGCATGAAGTGGTGTAGAAAAACATGAAGACCCTGATAAATGTGAAAAATATGAAGAGCTTCAAAAGGTGTCAAAAATATGAGGAGCTTGAAACGGTCTGAAATATAGGAGGAGCGTGAAATGTGTTAAAAAACATGAAGAGCTTAAAAAGGTGTGAAACATATGAGGAGCATGAAAAGGTCTGAAAAATAGTAGGAGCATGAAGCGGTGTTGAAAAACATGAAAAGCCTGAAAAGGTGTGAAATATATGAAGAGCTTCAAAAGGTGACAAAAATATGAGGAGCATGAATAGCTCTGAAAAATAGGAGGAGCAAGAAGCGGTGTAGAAAAACATGAAGAGCCTGAAAAGGTGTGAAATCTATGAAGAGCTTCAAAAGGTGTCAAAAATATGAGGAGCATGAAACGGTCTCAAATAAAGGAGGAGCATGAAGTTGTGTTGAAAAATATGTAGAGCCTGAAAAGGTGTGAAAAATATGAAGAGCTTCAAAAGGTGTCAAAAATATGAGGAGCAAGAAACGGTCTGAAAAATAGGAGGAGCATTAATCGGTGTTCAAAAATATGAAGAGCCTGGAAAGCTGTGAAAAATATGAAGAGCTTCAAAAGGTGTCAAAAATATGAGGAGCAAGAAACGGTCTGAAAAATAGGAGGAGCATTAATCGGTGTTCAAAAATATGAAGAGCCTGGAAAGGTGTGAAAAATATGAAGAGCTTCAAAAGTTGTCAAAAATATGAGGAGCATGACACGGTCAGAAATATAGGAGGAGCATGAAGTGGTGTTGAAAACATGAAGAACCTGAAAAGTTGTGAAAAATATGAAGAGCTTCAAAAGGTGTCAAAAATATGAGGAGCATGAAACGGTCTGAAAAATAGGAGGAGCAGAAGCAAATTTGAAAAACATGAAGAGCCTGAAAAGGTGTGATAATTATGAAGCGCTTCAAAAGGTGTCAAAATTATGGGGAGCATTAAACGGTCTGAAAAATAGGAGGAGCATGAAAACGTGTTGTAAAATATGAAGAGCCTGAAAAGGTGTGAAAAATATGAAGAGCTTCAAAATGTGTGAAAAATATGAGGAGCATGAAACGGTCTGAAAATTAGGAGGAGGATGAAACGGTGTTCAAAACATGAAGAGCCTGAAATGTTTTGAAAAATGTGAAGAGCTTGAAAAGGTGTCAAAAATATGAGGGGCATGAAACGGTCTGAAAAAGAGGATGAGCAAGAAACGGTGTTGAAAAACATGAAGAGCCTGAAAATGTGTGAAAAATATGAAGAGCTTCAAAAGGTGTCAAAAATATGAGGAGCATGAAACGGTCTGAAAATTAGGAGGAGCATGAAACTGTGTTGAAAACATGAAGAGCCTGAAAAGTTGTTAGAAATATGACGAGCTTCAAAAGATATCCAAAATATGAGGCGCATGAAACGGTCTGAAAAATATGAGGAGAATAAAGCGGTGTTGAAAAACATGAAGAGCCTGAAAAGCTGTGAAAAATATGAAGAGCTTCAAAAGGTGTCAAAAATATGAGGAGCATGAAACGGTCTGAAAAATAGGAGGAGCAGAAGCAAATTTGAAAAACATGAAGAGCCTGAAAAGGTGTGATAATTATGAAGCGCTTCAAAAGGTGTCAAAATTATGGGGAGCATTAAACGGTCTGAAAAATAGGAGGAGCATGAAAACGTGTTGTAAAATATGAAGAGCCTGAAAAGGTGTGAAAAATATGAAGAGCTTCAAAATGTGTGAAAAATATGAGGAGCATGAAACGGTTTAAAAAATAGGAGGAGCATGAAATGGTGTTCAAAAACATGAAGAGCATGAAAAGGTGTGAAAAATGTGAAGAGCTTCAAAAGGTGACAAAAACATGAGGACCATGAAACGGTCTGAAAAATAGGAGGAGCATGAAGCGGTGTTGAAAAACATGAAGAGCCTGAAAAGGTGTGAAATATATGAAGAGCTTCAAAAGGTGTAAAAAATATGAGGAGCTTGAAACGGTCTGAAAAATAAGAGGATCTGGTTTCCTCAGTGTGTATGCCCAGAAGTGGGATTGCTGGGTCATATGGCAGTTCTATTTCCAGTTTTTTAAGAAATCTCCACACTGTTTTCCATAGCGGCTGTACTAGTGTGCATTCCCACCAACAGTGTAAGAGGGTTCCCTTTTCTCCACACCATCTCCAGCATTTATTGCTTGTAGACTTCTGGATAGCAGCCATCCTGACTGGCATATAATGGTACCTCATTGTGGTTTTGATTTGCATTTCTCTAATTATGAGTGATGTTGAGCATCTTTTCATGTGTTTGTTATCCATCTGTATGTCTTCTTTGGAGAAATGTCTGTTTAGTTCTTTGGCTCATTTTGTATTGGGTCATTTATTTTTCTGGAATTGAGCTGCAGGATTTGCTTGTATATTTTTGAGATTAATCCTTTGTCTGTTTCTTCATTTGCTATTATTTTCTCCCAATCTGAGGGCTGTCTTTTCACCTTACTTATAGTTTCCTTTGTAGTGCAAAAGCTTTTAAGTTTCATTAGGTCCCATTTGTTTAGTTTTGCTTTTATTTCCAATATTCTGGGAGGTGGGTCATAGAGGATCTTGCTTTGATTTATGTCGGAGAGTGTTTTGCCTATCTTCTCCTCTAGGAGTTTTATAGTTTCTGGTCTTACATTTAGATCTTTAATCCATTTTGAGTTTATTTTTGTGTATGGTGTTAGAAAGTGTTCTATTTTCATTCTTTTACAAGTGGTTGACCAGTTTTCCCAGCACCACTTGTTAAAGAGGTTGTCTTTTTTCCATTGTATATCCTTGCCTCCTTTGTCAAAGATAAGGTGTCCATAGGTTCGTCTGAAAGAGACACGTGCACCCCAATGTTCATCGCAGCACTATTTATAATAGCCAGGACATGGAAGCAACCTAGATGCCCGTCAGCAGATGAATGGATAAGAAAGCTGTGGTACATATACACCATGGAATATTACTCAGCCATTAAAAAATTCACTTGAATCAGGCCTAATGAGATGGATGAAGCTGGAGCCCATTATACAGAGTGAAGTAAGCCAGAAAGATAAAGAACATTAGAGCATGCTGACACATGTATATGGAATTTAGAAAGGTGATAACGATAACCCTATATGCAGAACAGAAAAATAGACACAGAAATACAGAACAGACTTTTGAACTTTGTGGGAGAATGTGAGGGTGGGATATTTCAAATGAACAGCATGTATGCTATCTATGGTGAAACAGATCACCAGCCCAGGTAGGATGCACGAGACAAGTGCTCCGGCTTGGTGCACTGGGAAGACGGAGAGGAATCGGGTGGACAGGGAGGTGGGAGGGGGGATTGGAATTGGGAATACATGTAAATCCATGGCTGATTCATATCAATGTATGACAAAACCGACTGGGAAAGAAAAAATAAAAATAATTAAAAAAAATTTAAAAAAAAAAACAAAAAAAAAAATAAGAGGAGCATGAAATGGTGTTCAAAAACATGAAGAGCCTGAAGAGGTGTGGAAATTATGAACAGCTTCAACAGGTGTCAAATATATGAGGAGCATAAAACGGTTTGAAAAAAAGGAGGAGCATGAAATGGTGTTGAAAAACATGAAGAGCCTAAAACGGTGTGAAAAATATGAAGAGCTTCAAAAGGTTTCAAAAATATGAGAGGCATGAACGGTCTGAAATGTAGGGGGAGCATGAAGCGGTGTAGAAAAACATGAAGAGCCTGAAAAGGTGTGGAAATAATGAAGAGCTTCAAAAGGTGTCAAATATATGAGGAGCATAAAATGGTCTGAAAAAAAGGAGGAGCATGAAATTGTGTTGAAAAACATGAAGAGCCTGAAAAGGTGTGATAAATATGAAGAGTTTCAAAACGTGTCAAAAAGATGAGGAGCATGAAACGGTCTGAAAAACAGGAGGAGCATGAAACGGTGTTCAAAAACATGAAGAGCCTGGAGAAGTGTGAAAAATATGAAGAGCTTCAAAAGGCGTCAAAAATATGAGGAGCATGAAACGGCCTGAAAAAAAGAAGGAGCATGAAGCGGTGTTGAAAAACATGAAGAGCCTGAAAAGGTGTGAATAATATGAAGAGCTTCAAAAGGTGTCAAAAATATGAGGAGCATGAAACCGTCTGAAAAATAGTAGGAGCATGAAGCGGTGTTGAAAACATGAAGAGCCTGAAAAGGTGTGAAAAATATGAAGAGGTTCAAAAGGTGTCAAAAATATGAGGACCATGAAACGGTCTGAAAAATAGGAGGAGCATGAAATGGTGTTCAAAAACATGAAGACCTGAAAAGGTGTGAAAAATATGAAGAGCTTCAAAAGGTGCCAAAAATATGAGGAGCATCAAACGGTCTGAAAAAAGGAGGAGCATGAAGCGGTGTTGAAAAACATGAAGAGACTGAAAAGTTGTGAAAAATATGAAGAGCTTCAAAAGGTTTCAAAATATGAGAAGCATGAAACGGTCTGAAAAATAGGAGGAGCATGAAAAGGTCTGAAAAATAGGAGGAGCATGAAGCGGTGTTGAAAACATGAAGAGTCTGAAAAGGTGTGAAAAATATGAAGAGCTTTAAAGGTGTCAAAAATATGAGGAGCATGAAACGGTCTGAAAAATAGGAGGAGCATGAAGCGGTGTTGAAAAACATGAAGAGCCTGAAAAGGTGTGTAAAATATGAAGAGCTTCATTATATGTGAAAAACATGAAGAGCTTCAAAAGTTGTCAAAAATGAGATGAGCATGAAACGGTCTGACAAATAGGAGGAGCAATAAGCGGTGTTGAAAAATATGAAGAGCCTGAAAATGTGTAAAAAATATGAAGAGCTTCTAAATGTGTCAAAAATATGAAGAGCTTCAAAAGGTGTCAAAAATGAGATGAGCATTAAACGGTGTGAAAAAAATGAGGAGAATGAAGTGGTGTTGGAAATCATGAAGAGTCTGAAAAGGTGTGAAATATATGAGGAGCTTCAAAAGGTGTCAAAAATATGAGGGTCATGAAACGGTCTGAAAATTAGGAGGAGCATGAAGCGGTGTTGAAAAACATGAAGAGCCTGAAAAGTTGTCAAAAATATGAAGAGCCTCTAAAGGGGTCAAAAGTAGAGGAGCTTCAAAAGGTGTCAAAAATGAGATGAGCATGAAATGGTGTGAAAATAGGAGGAGCATGAAGCCGTTTTGAAAATCATGAAGAGCCTGAAAAGGTGTGAAAAATAAGAAGAGCTTCAAAAGTTGTCAAAAATATGAGGAGCATGAAACGGTCTGAAAAAGAGGAGGAGCATGAAGCGGTGTTGAAAACCATGAAGAGCCTGAAAAGGTGTGAAAAATATGAAGAGCTTCTAAAGGAGTCAAATATATGAGGACCATGAAACGGTCTGAAAAATAGGAGGAGCATGAAGTGGTGTTCAAAAACATGAAGAGCCTCAAAGGTGTCAAAAATATGAAGAGCTTCAAAAGGTGTGAAAAATAGGAGGAGCATGAAACGGACTGAAATATAGGAGGAGCATGAAGTGGTGTTCAAAAACATGAAGAGCCTCAAAGGTGTCAAAAATATGAAGAGCTTCAAAAGTTGTCAAAAATATGAGGAGCATGAAACGGTCTGAAAAATAGGACGAGCATGAAGTGATTGTGAAAAACATGAAGAGCCTGAAAAGCTGTGCAAAATATGAAGAGCTTCAAAAGGTGTGAAATACATGAGGAGCATGAAACGGTCTGAAAAATAGGACGAGCATGAAGCGGTGTTCACAAACATGAAGAGCATGAAAAGGTGTGAAAAATATGAAGAGCTTCAAAATGTGTCAAATATATGAGGAGCATGAAATGGTCTGAAAAATAGGAGGAGCATGAAGCGGTGTGGAAAAACATGAAGAGCCTGAAAAGGTGTGAAAAATATGAAGAGCATCAAAAGGTGTCAAAATTATGAGGAGCATGAAAGGGTCTGAAAAATAGGAGGAGCATGAAGCGGTGTTGAAAAACATGAAGAGCCTGAAAAGGTGTGAAAAATATGAAGAGTTTCAAAATGGGTCAAAAATATGAGGATCATGAAACGGTCTGAAAAATAGGAGAAGCAAGAAGTGGTGTTGAAAAACATGAAGAGCCTGAAAACGTGTGAAAAATATGAAGAGCTTCAAAAGGTGTGAAAAATATGAAGAGTTTCAAAAGGTGATAAAAATGAGATGAGCATGAAACGGTCTGAAAAATATGAGGAGCATGAAGCGGTAATGGAAATCATGAAGAGTCTGAAAAGCTGTGAAATATATTAAGAGCTTCAAAAGGTGTCAAAAATATGAGGAGCATGAAACGGTCTGAAAAATAGGAGGAGCATGAAGCGATGTTGAAAAACATGAAGAAGCTGAAAAGGTGTGAAAAATATGAAGAGCTTCAAAAGGTGTCAAAACTATGAGGAGTATGAAACGGTCTGAAAAATAGGAGGAGCATGAAAAGTTGTTCAAATGCATGAAGAGCCTGAAAAGGTGTGAAAAATATGAAGAGCTTCAAAAGGTGTAAAATACATGAGGAACATGATACGGTCTGAAAAATAGGAGGAGCATGAAGCTCTGTTCAAAAACATGAAGAGCCTGAAAAGTTGTGAAAAATATGAAAAGCTTCAAAAGTTGTCAAAAATATGAGGAGCATGAAACATTCTGAAAAATAGTAGGATGATGAAGCGGTGTTCAAAATCATGAAGAGGCTGAAAAGGTGTGAAAAATATGAAGAGCTTCAAAACGTGTGAAATACATGAGGAGCATGAAACGGTCTGAAAAATAGGAGGAGCATCAAGCGGTGTTCAAAAACATGAAGAGCCTGAAAAGGTGTGAAAAATATGAAGAGCTTCAAAAGGTGTGAAAAATAGGAGGAGCATGGAACGGACTGAAATATAGGAGGAGCATGAAGCGGTGTTCAAAAACATGAAGAGCCTGAAAAGGTGTGAAAAATATGAAGAGCTTCAAAATGTGTCAAAAAAACGACGAGCATGAAACCCCCTTAAAAATAGGAGGATGAAGCGGTGTTCAAAAACATGAAGAGCCTGAAAATTTGTGCAAAATATGAAGAGCTTCAAAAGGAGTGAAATACATGAGGAGCATGTAAAGGTGTTCAAAAACATGCAGAGACTTAAAAGGTGTGATAAATATGAAGAGCTTCAAAAAGTGCCAAAAATTAGATTAGCATGAAAGGGTCCGAAAAATAGGAGGAGCCTGAAGAGGTGTTGAAAAACAGGAAGAGCCTGAAAAAGTGTGAAAAATATGAAGTGCTTCAAAAATATGAAAATTATGAAGAGCTTCAAAAGGTGTGAAAAAAATGAAGAGCTTCAAAAGATGTCAAAAATGAGATGAGCATGAAACGGTCTGAAAAATAGGAGGAGCATGAAGTGTTGTTGAAAAACATGAAGAGCCTGAAAAGGTGTGAATAATATGAAGAGCTTCAAAAGGTGTCAAAAATATGCGGAGCTTGAAACGGTCTGAAAAATAGGAGGATCATGAAGCGGTGTTGAAAAACATGAAGAGCCTGAAAAGGTGTGAAAAATATGAAGAGCTTCAAAAGGTGTCAAAAGTATGAGGAGCATGAAATGGTCTGAAAAATAGGACGAGCATAAGCGGTGTTCAAAAACATGAACATCCTGAAAAGGTGTGAAAAATATGAAGACCTTCAAAAGGTGTGAAAAATATGAAGAGCTTCAAAAGGTGTCAAAAATTAGATTAGCATGAAAGGGTGTGAAAAATAGAAGGAGCATGAAGTGGTGTTGAAAAACATCAAGAGCCTGAAAAGGTGTGAAATATATGAACAGCTTCAAAAGGGGTGAAAAATATGAAGAGCTTCAAAAGGTGTCAAAAATATGGGGAGCATGAAACGGTCTGAAAAATAGGAGGAGC
The DNA here is from genome assembly GCF_033118175.1 of Dama dama. Taxonomy (NCBI): domain Eukaryota; kingdom Metazoa; phylum Chordata; class Mammalia; order Artiodactyla; family Cervidae; genus Dama; species Dama dama. The sequence goes on along the minus strand of NC_083706.1, from coordinate 8,580,684 downwards.
ATGAAGTGATGTTCAAAAACATGAAGAGCCTCAAAATGAGTGAGAAATATGAAAAGCTTCAAAAGGTGTCAAAAATATAGGAGCATGAAACGGTCTGCAAAATAGGAGGAGCATAAAGCGGTGTTGAAAAACATGAAGAGCCTGAAAATGTGTGAAAAATATGAAGACCTTCAAAAGGTGTCAAAAATATGAGGAGCATGAAACATTCTGAAAAATAGGAGGAGCATGAAGCGGTGTTGAAAAACATGAAGAGCCTGAAAATGTGTGAAAAATATGAAGAGCTTCAAAATGTGTCAAAAATATGGGGAGCATGAAACGGTCTGAAAAATAGGAGGAGCATGAAACGGTGTTGAAAAACATGAAGAGCCTGAAAAGGTGTGAAAAATATGAAGAGCTTCAAAAGGTCTGAATTATATGAGGAGCATGAAAAGTTCTGAAAAATAGGAGGACCATGAAGCGGTGTTCAAAAACATGAAGAACCTGAAAAGGTGTGAAAAATATGAAGAGCTTCAAAAGGTGTCAAAAATGAGATGAGCATGAAATGGTCTGAATAATAGGAGGAGCATGAAGCTGTGTTGAAAAATATGAAGAGCTTCAAAAGGTGTGAAAAATATGAAGAGCTTCAAAAGGTGTCAAACATTCGAGGAGCATGAAACGGTCTGAAAAATACGAGGAGCATGAAGCGTTGTTCAAAAAAGTGAAGAGCCTGAAAAGGTTAGAAAAATATGAAGAGCTTCAAAGGTGTGAAAAATATGAAGAGCTTCAAAAGGTGTCAAAAATGAGATGAGCATCAAACGGTCTGAAAAATAGGAGGAGCATGAAGTGGTGTTGAAAAAAAAGAAGAGCCTGTTAAGGTGTGAAATATATGAAGAGCTTCAAAAATGTGAAAAATATGAAGAGCTTCAAAAGGTTTGAAAAATATGAAGAGCTTGAAAAGGTGTCAAAAATGAGATGAGCATGAAACGGTCTGAAAAATAGGAGGAGCATGAAATGCTGTTGAAAATCATGAAGAGAATGAAAAGGTGTCAAAAATATGAAGAGCTTCAAAAGGTGTCAAAAATATGAGGAGCATGAAACGGCCTGAAAAATAGGAGGAGCATAAAGCGGTGTTCAAAAACATGAAGTGCCTGAAAAGGTGTGAAAAATTAGAAGAGCTTCAAAAGGTGTCAAAAATATAAGGATCATGAAATGGTCTGAAAAATAGAAGGAGGATGAAGCGGTGTTCAAAAACATGAAGAGCTGAAAAGGTGTGAAAAATAGAAAAGCCTCAAAACGTGTCAAAAATATGAGGAGCATGAAACGGTCTGAACAATAGCAGGAGCATGAAGCGGTGTTGAAACAAATGAAGAGTCTGAAAACGTGTGAAAATATGAAGAGCTTCAAGAATATAAAAAATATGAAGCGCTTCAAAAGGTGTGACAAATATGAAGAGCTTCACAAGGTGTCAAAAATGAGATGAGCATGAAACGGTCTGAAAAATAGGAGGAGCATGAAGCGGTGTTGAAAACGATGAAGAGCCTGAAAACGTGTGAAAAATATGAAGAGATTCAAAAGGTGTGAAATACATGAGGAGGATTAAACGGTCTGAAAAATATGAGGAGCATGAAGCTGTGTTGAAAAACATGAAGAGCCTGAAAACGTGTGAAAAATATGAAGAGCTTCAAAATGTGTCAAAAAAACGACGAGCATGAAACCCCCTTAAAAATAGGAGGATGAAGCGGTGTTCAAAAACATGAAGAGCCTGAAAATTTGTGCAAAATATGAAGAGCTTCAAAAGGAGTGAAATACATGAGGAGCATGTAAAGGTGTTCAAAAACATGCAGAGACTTAAAAGGTGTGATAAATATGAAGAGCTTCAAAAAGTGCCAAAAATTAGATTAGCATGAAAGGGTCCGAAAAATAGGAGGAGCCTGAAGAGGTGTTGAAAAACAGGAAGAGCCTGAAAAAGTGTGAAAAATATGAAGTGCTTCAAAAATATGAAAATTATGAAGAGCTTCAAAAGATGTGAAAAAAATGAAGAGCTTCAAAAGATGTCAAAAATGAGATGAGCATGAAACGGTCTGAAAAATAGGAGGAGCATGAAGTGTTGTTGAAAAACATGAAGAGCCTGAAAAGGTGTGAATAATATGAAGAGCTTCAAAAGGTGTCAAAAATATGCGGAGCTTGAAACGGTCTGAAAAATAGGAGGATCATGAAGCGGTGTTGAAAAACATGAAGAGCCTGAAAAGGTGTGAAAAATATGAAGAGTTTCAAAACGTGTCAAAAAGATGAGGAGCATGAAACGGTCTGAAAAACAGGAGGAGCATGAAACGGTGTTCAAAAACATGAAGAGCCTGGAGAAGTGTGAAAAATATGAAGAGCTTCAAAAGGCGTCAAAAATATGAGGAGCATGAAACGGCCAGAAAAAAAGAAGGAGCATGAAGCGGTGTTGAAAAACATGAAGAGCCTGAAAAGGTGTGAATAATATGAAGAGCTTCAAAAGGTGTCAAAAATATGAGGAGCATGAAACCGTCTGAAAAATAGTAGGAGCATGAAGCGGTGTTGAAAACATGAAGAGCCTGAAAAGGTGTGGAAATAATGAAGAGCTTCAAAAGGTGTCAAATATATGAGGAGCATAAAATGGTCTGAAAAAAAGGAGGAGCATGAAATTGTGTTGAAAAACATGAAGAGCCTGAAAAGGTGTGATAAATATGAAGAGTTTCAAAACGTGTCAAAAAGATGAGGAGCATGAAACGGTCTGAAAAACAGGAGGAGCATGAAACGGTGTTCAAAAACATGAAGAGCCTGGAGAAGTGTGAAAAATATGAAGAGCTTCAAAAGGCGTCAAAAATATGAGGAGCATGAAACGGCCTGAAAAAAAGAAGGAGCATGAAGCGGTGTTGAAAAACATGAAGAGCCTGAAAAGGTGTGAATAATATGAAGAGCTTCAAAAGGTGTCAAAAATATGAGGAGCATGAAACCGTCTGAAAAATAGTAGGAGCATGAAGCGGTGTTGAAAACATGAAGAGCCTGAAAAGGTGTGAAAAATATGAAGAGCTTTAAAGGTGTCAAAAATATGAGGACCATGAAACGGTCTGAAAAATAGGAGGAGCATGAAATGGTGTTCAAAAACATGAAGACCTGAAAAGGTGTGAAAAATATGAAGAGCTTCAAAAGGTGCCAAAAATATGAGGAGCATCAAACGGTCTGAAAAAAGGAGGAGCATGAAGCGGTGTTGAAAAACATGAAGAGACTGAAAAGTTGTGAAAAATATGAAGAGCTTCAAAAGGTTTCAAAATATGAGAAGCATGAAACGGTCTGAAAAATAGGAGGAGCATGAAAAGGTCTGAAAAATAGGAGGAGCATGAAGCGGTGTTGAAAACATGAAGAGTCTGAAAAGGTGTGAAAAATATGAAGAGCTTTAAAGGTGTCAAAAATATGAGGAGCATGAAACGGTCTGAAAAATAGGAGGAGCATGAAGCGGTGTTGAAAAACATGAAGAGCCTGAAAAGGTGTGTAAAATATGAAGAGCTTCATTATATGCGAAAAACATGAAGAGCTTCAAAAGTTGTCAAAAATGAGATGAGCATGAAACGGTCTGACAAATAGGAGGAGCAATAAGCGGTGTTGAAAAATATGAAGAGCCTGAAAATGTGTAAAAAATATGAAGAGCTTCTAAATGTGTCAAAAATATGAAGAGCTTCAAAAGGTGTCAAAAATGAGATGAGCATTAAACGGTGTGAAAAAAATGAGGAGAATGAAGTGGTGTTGGAAATCATGAAGAGTCTGAAAAGGTGTGAAATATATGAGGAGCTTCAAAAGGTGTCAAAAATATGAGGGTCATGAAACGGTCTGAAAATTAGGAGGAGCATGAAGCGGTGTTGAAAAACATGAAGAGCCTGAAAAGTTGTCAAAAATATGAAGAGCCTCTAAAGGGGTCAAAAGTAGAGGAGCTTCAAAAGGTGTCAAAAATGAGATGAGCATGAAATGGTGTGAAAATAGGAGGAGCATGAAGCCGTTTTGAAAATCATGAAGAGCCTGAAAAGGTGTGAAAAATAAGAAGAGCTTCAAAAGTTGTCAAAAATATGAGGAGCATGAAACGGTCTGAAAAAGAGGAGGAGCATGAAGCGGTGTTGAAAACCATGAAGAGCCTGAAAAGGTGTGAAAAATATGAAGAGCTTCTAAAGGAGTCAAATATATGAGGACCATGAAACGGTCTGAAAAATAGGAGGAGCATGAAGTGGTGTTCAAAAACATGAAGAGCCTCAAAGGTGTCAAAAATATGAAGAGCTTCAAAAGGTGTGAAAAATAGGAGGAGCATGAAACGGACTGAAATATAGGAGGAGCATGAAGTGGTGTTCAAAAACATGAAGAGCCTCAAAGGTGTCAAAAATATGAAGAGCTTCAAAAGTTGTCAAAAATATGAGGAGCATGAAACGGTCTGAAAAATAGGACGAGCATGAAGTGATTGTGAAAAACATGAAGAGCCTGAAAAGCTGTGCAAAATATGAAGAGCTTCAAAAGGTGTGAAATACATGAGGAGCATGAAACGGTCTGAAAAATAGGACGAGCATGAAGCGGTGTTCACAAACATGAAGAGCATGAAAAGGTGTGAAAAATATGAAGAGCTTCAAAATGTGTCAAATATATGAGGAGCATGAAATGGTCTGAAAAATAGGAGGAGCATGAAGCGGTGTGGAAAAACATGAAGAGCCTGAAAAGGTGTGAAAAATATGAAGAGCATCAAAAGGTGTCAAAATTATGAGGAGCATGAAAGGGTCTGAAAAATAGGAGGAGCATGAAGCGGTGTTGAAAAACATGAAGAGCCTGAAAAGGTGTGAAAAATATGAAGAGTTTCAAAATGGGTCAAAAATATGAGGATCATGAAACGGTCTGAAAAATAGGAGAAGCAAGAAGTGGTGTTGAAAAACATGAAGAGCCTGAAAACGTGTGAAAAATATGAAGAGCTTCAAAAGGTGTGAAAAATATGAAGAGTTTCAAAAGGTGATAAAAATGAGATGAGCATGAAACGGTCTGAAAAATATGAGGAGCATGAAGCGGTAATGGAAATCATGAAGAGTCTGAAAAGCTGTGAAATATATTAAGAGCTTCAAAAGGTGTCAAAAATATGAGGAGCATGAAACGGTCTGAAAAATAGGAGGAGCATGAAGCGATGTTGAAAAACATGAAGAAGCTGAAAAGGTGTGAAAAATATGAAGAGCTTCAAAAGGTGTCAAAACTATGAGGAGTATGAAACGGTCTGAAAAATAGGAGGAGCATGAAAAGTTGTTCAAATGCATGAAGAGCCTGAAAAGGTGTGAAAAATATGAAGAGCTTCAAAAGGTGTAAAATACATGAGGAACATGATACGGTCTGAAAAATAGGAGGAGCATGAAGCTCTGTTCAAAAACATGAAGAGCCTGAAAAGTTGTGAAAAATATGAAAAGCTTCAAAAGTTGTCAAAAATATGAGGAGCATGAAACATTCTGAAAAATAGTAGGATGATGAAGCGGTGTTCAAAATCATGAAGAGGCTGAAAAGGTGTGAAAAATATGAAGAGCTTCAAAACGTGTGAAATACATGAGGAGCATGAAACGGTCTGAAAAATAGGAGGAGCATCAAGCGGTGTTCAAAAACATGAAGAGCCTGAAAAGGTGTGAAAAATATGAAGAGCTTCAAAAGGTGTGAAAAATAGGAGGAGCATGGAACGGACTGAAATATAGGAGGAGCATGAAGCGGTGTTCAAAAACATGAAGAGCCTGAAAAGGTGTGAAAAATATGAAGAGCTTCAAAATGTGTCAAAAAAACGACGAGCATGAAACCCCCTTAAAAATAGGAGGATGAAGCGGTGTTCAAAAACATGAAGAGCCTGAAAATTTGTGCAAAATATGAAGAGCTTCAAAAGGAGTGAAATACATGAGGAGCATGTAAAGGTGTTCAAAAACATGCAGAGACTTAAAAGGTGTGATAAATATGAAGAGCTTCAAAAAGTGCCAAAAATTAGATTAGCATGAAAGGGTCCGAAAAATAGGAGGAGCCTGAAGAGGTGTTGAAAAACAGGAAGAGCCTGAAAAAGTGTGAAAAATATGAAGTGCTTCAAAAATATGAAAATTATGAAGAGCTTCAAAAGGTGTGAAAAAAATGAAGAGCTTCAAAAGATGTCAAAAATGAGATGAGCATGAAACGGTCTGAAAAATAGGAGGAGCATGAAGTGTTGTTGAAAAACATGAAGAGCCTGAAAAGGTGTGAATAATATGAAGAGCTTCAAAAGGTGTCAAAAATATGCGGAGCTTGAAACGGTCTGAAAAATAGGAGGATCATGAAGCGGTGTTGAAAAACATGAAGAGCCTGAAAAGGTGTGAAAAATATGAAGAGCTTCAAAAGGTGTCAAAAGTATGAGGAGCATGAAATGGTCTGAAAAATAGGACGAGCATAAGCGGTGTTCAAAAACATGAACATCCTGAAAAGGTGTGAAAAATATGAAGACCTTCAAAAGGTGTGAAAAATATGAAGAGCTTCAAAAGGTGTCAAAAATTAGATTAGCATGAAAGGGTGTGAAAAATAGAAGGAGCATGAAGTGGTGTTGAAAAACATCAAGAGCCTGAAAAGGTGTGAAATATATGAACAGCTTCAAAAGGGGTGAAAAATATGAAGAGCTTCAAAAGGTGTCAAAAATATGGGGAGCATGAAACGGTCTGAAAAATAGGAGGAGCATGAAGTGATGTTCAAAAACATGAAGAGCCTCAAAATGAGTGAGAAATATGAAAAGCTTCAAAAGGTGTCAAAAATATAGGAGCATGAAACGGTCTGCAAAATAGGAGGAGCATAAAGCGGTGTTGAAAAACATGAAGAGCCTGAAAATGTGTGAAAAATATGAAGACCTTCAAAAGGTGTCAAAAATATGAGGAGCATGAAACATTCTGAAAAATAGGAGGAGCATGAAGCGGTGTTGAAAAACATGAAGAGCCTGAAAATGTGTGAAAAATATGAAGAGCTTCAAAATGTGTCAAAAATATGGGGAGCATGAAACGGTCTGAAAAATAGGAGGAGCATGAAACGGTGTTGAAAAACATGAAGAGCCTGAAAAGGTGTGAAAAATATGAAGAGCTTCAAAAGGTCTGAATTATATGAGGAGCATGAAAAGTTCTGAAAAATAGGAGGACCATGAAGCGGTGTTCAAAAACATGAAGAACCTGAAAAGGTGTGAAAAATATGAAGAGCTTCAAAAGGTGTCAAAAATGAGATGAGCATGAAATGGTCTGAATAATAGGAGGAGCATGAAGCGGTGTTGAAAAATATGAAGAGCTTCAAAAGGTGTGAAAAATATGAAGAGCTTCAAAAGGTGTCAAACATTCGAGGAGCATGAAACGGTCTGAAAAATACGAGGAGCATGAAGCGTTGTTCAAAAAAGTGAAGAGCCTGAAAAGGTTAGAAAAATATGAAGAGCTTCAAAGGTGTGAAAAATATGAAGAGCTTCAAAAGGTGTCAAAAATGAGATGAGCATCAAACGGTCTGAAAAATAGGAGGAGCATGAAGTGGTGTTGAAAAAAAAGAAGAGCCTGTTAAGGTGTGAAATATATGAAGAGCTTCAAAAATGTGAAAAATATGAAGAGCTTCAAAAGGTTTGAAAAATATGAAGAGCTTGAAAAGGTGTCAAAAATGAGATGAGCATGAAACGGTCTGAAAAATAGGAGGAGCATGAAATGCTGTTGAAAATCATGAAGAGAATGAAAAGGTGTCAAAAATATGAAGAGCTTCAAAAGGTGTCAAAAATATGAGGAGCATGAAACGGCCTGAAAAATAGGAGGAGCATAAAGCGGTGTTCAAAAACATGAAGTGCCTGAAAAGGTGTGAAAAATTAGAAGAGCTTCAAAAGGTGTCAAAAATATAAGGATCATGAAATGGTCTGAAAAATAGAAGGAGGATGAAGCGGTGTTCAAAAACATGAAGAGCTGAAAAGGTGTGAAAAATAGAAAAGCCTCAAAACGTGTCAAAAATATGAGGAGCATGAAACGGTCTGAACAATAGCAGGAGCATGAAGCGGTGTTGAAACAAATGAAGAGTCTGAAAACGTGTGAAAATATGAAGAGCTTCAAGAATATAAAAAATATGAAGCGCTTCAAAAGGTGTGACAAATATGAAGAGCTTCACAAGGTGTCAAAAATGAGATGAGCATGAAACGGTCTGAAAAATAGGAGGAGCATGAAGCGGTGTTGAAAACGATGAAGAGCCTGAAAACGTGTGAAAAATATGAAGAGATTCAAAAGGTGTGAAATACATGAGGAGGATTAAACGGTCTGAAAAATATGAGGAGCATGAAGCTGTGTTGAAAAACATGAAGAGCCTGAAAACGTGTGAAAAATATGAAGAGCTTCAAAATGTGTCAAAAAAACGACGAGCATGAAACCCCCATAAAAATAGGAGGATGAAGCGGTGTTCAAAAACATGAAGAGCCTGAAAATTTGTGCAAAATATGAAGAGCTTCAAAAGGAGTGAAATACATGAGGAGCATGTAAAGGTGTTCAAAAACATGCAGAGACTTAAAAGGTGTGATAAATATGAAGAGCTTCAAAAAGTGCCAAAAATTAGATTAGCATGAAAGGGTCCGAAAAATAGGAGGAGCCTGAAGAGGTGTTGAAAAACAGGAAGAGCCTGAAAAAGTGTGAAAAATATGAAGTGCTTCAAAAATATGAAAATTATGAAGAGCTTCAAAAGATGTGAAAAAAATGAAGAGCTTCAAAAGATGTCAAAAATGAGATGAGCATGAAACGGTCTGAAAAATAGGAGGAGCATGAAGTGTTGTTGAAAAACATGAAGAGCCTGAAAAGGTGTGAATAATATGAAGAGCTTCAAAAGGTGTCAAAAATATGCGGAGCTTGAAACGGTCTGAAAAATAGGAGGATCATGAAGCGGTGTTGAAAAACATGAAGAGCCTGAAAAGGTGTGAAAAATATGAAGAGCTTCAAAAGGTGTCAAAAGTATGAGGAGCATGAAATGGTCTGAAAAATAGGACGAGCATAAGCGGTGTTCAAAAACATGAACATCCTGAAAAGGTGTGAAAAATATGAAGACCTTCAAAAGGTGTGAAAAATATGAAGAGCTTCAAAAGGTGTCAAAAATTAGATTAGCATGAAAGGGTGTGAAAAATAGAAGGAACATGAAGTGGTGTTGAAAAACATCAAGAGCCTGAAAAGGTGTGAAATATATGAACAGCTTCAAAAGGGGTGAAAAATATGAAGAGCTTCAAAAGGTGTCAAAAATATGGGGAGCATGAAACGGTCTGAAAAATAGGAGGAGCATGAAGTGATGTTCAAAAACATGAAGAGCCTCAAAATGAGTGAGAAATATGAAAAGCTTCAAAAGGTGTCAAAAATATAGGAGCATGAAACGGTCTGCAAAATAGGAGGAGCATAAAGCGGTGTTGAAAAACATGAAGAGCCTGAAAATGTGTGAAAAATATGAAGACCTTCAAAAGGTGTCAAAAATATGAGGAGCATGAAACATTCTGAAAAATAGGAGGAGCATGAAGCGGTGTTGAAAAACATGAAGAGCCTGAAAATGTGTGAAAAATATGAAGAGCTTCAAAATGTGTCAAAAATATGGGGAGCATGAAACGGTCTGAAAAATAGGAGGAGCATGAAACGGTGTTGAAAAACATGAAGAGCCTGAAAAGGTGTGAAAAATATGAAGAGCTTCAAAAGGTCTGAATTATATGAGGAGCATGAAAAGTTCTGAAAAATAGGAGGACCATGAAGCGGTGTTCAAAAACATGAAGAACCTGAAAAGGTGTGAAAAATATGAAGAGCTTCAAAAGGTGTCAAAAATGATATGAGCATGAAATGGTCTGAATAATAGGAGGAGCATGAAGCGGTGTTGAAAAATATGAAGAGCTTCAAAAGGTGTGAAAAATATGAAGAGCTTCAAAAGGTGTCAAACATTCGAGGAGCATGAAACGGTCTGAAAAATACGAGGAGCATGAAGCGTTGTTCAAAAAAGTGAAGAGCCTGAAAAGGTTAGAAAAATATGAAGAGCTTCAAAGGTGTGAAAAATATGAAGAGCTTCAAAAGGTGTCAAAAATGAGATGAGCATCAAACGGTCTGAAAAATAGGAGGAGAATGAAGTGGTGTTGAAAAAAAAGAAGAGCCTGTTAAGGTGTGAAATATATGAAGAGCTTCAAAAATGTGAAAAATATGAAGAGCTTCAAAAGGTTTGAAAAATATGAAGAGCTTGAAAAGGTGTCAAAAATGAGATGAGCATGAAACGGTCTGAAAAATAGGAGGAGCATGAAATGCTGTTGAAAATCATGAAGAGAATGAAAAGGTGTCAAAAATATGAAGAGCTTCAAAAGGTGTCAAAAATATGAGGAGCATGAAACGGCCTGAAAAATAGGAGGAGCATAAAGCGGTGTTCAAAAACATGAAGTGCCTGAAAAGGTGTGAAAAATTAGAAGAGCTTCAAAAGGTGTCAAAAATATAAGGATCATGAAATGGTCTGAAAAATAGAAGGAGGATGAAGCGGTGTTCAAAAACATGAAGAGCTGAAAAGGTGTGAAAAATAGAAAAGCCTCAAAACGTGTCAAAAATATGAGGAGCATGAAACGGTCTGAACAATAGCAGGAGCATGAAGCGGTGTTGAAACACATGAAGAGTCTGAAAACGTGTGAAAATATGAAGAGCTTCAAGAATATAAAAAATATGAAGCGCTTCAAAAGGTGTGACAAATATGAAGAGCTTCACAAGGTGTCAAAAATGAGATGAGCATGAAACGGTCTGAAAAATAGGAGGAGCATGAAGCGGTGTTGAAAACGATGAAGAGCCTGAAAACGTGTGAAAAATATGAAGAGATTCAAAAGGTGTGAAATACATGAGGAGGATTAAACGGTCTGAAAAATATGAGGAGCATGAAGCTGTGTTGAAAAACATGAAGAGCCTGAAAACGTGTGAAAAATATGAAGAGCTTCAAAAGGTGTGAAAAATTGACGAGCTTCAAAAGGTGTCAAAAATTACATGAGCATGATACGGTCTGAAAAATAGGAGGAGCATGAAGCGGTGTTCAAAAACATGAAGAGCTTGAAAAGTTGTGAAAAATATGCAAAGCTTCAAAAGGTGTCAAAAATGAGAGGAGCATGAAACGGTCTGAAAAATGGAGGAGCATGAAGTCGTGTTCAAAAATATGAAGAGCCTGAAAAGGTGTGAAAAATATGAAGAGCGTCAAAAGGTGTGAAAAATATGAGGAACATGATACGGTCTGAAAATTAGGAGGAGCGTGAAGTGGTGTTCAAAAACATGAAGAGCCTGAAAAGGTGTGAAAAATATGAAGAGCTTCAAAAGGTGTCAAAAATGAGATGAGCATGAAACGGTCTGAAAAATAGAGGTGCATGAAGCGGTGTTGAAAAACATGAAGAGCCGGAAAAGGTGTGAAAAATATGAAGAGTTTCTAAAGGTTTCAAAAATATGAGGAGCATGAATGGTCTGAAAAATAGGAGGAGCATGAACTGGTGTTGAAAAACATGAAGAGCCTGAAAAGGTGGGAAAAATATGAAGAGCTTCAAAAGGTGTGAAAAATATGAGGAGCATGAAACGGTCTGAAAAATAGGAGGAGGATGAAACGGTAATCAAAAACATGAAGAGCCTGAAAAGGTGTGAAAAATATGAAGAGCTTCAAACGGTGTGAAATACATGAGGAGCATGAAACGGTCTGAAAAATAGGAGGAGCATGAAGCGGTGTTCGAAAACATGAAGAGCCTGAAAAGGTGTGAAAAATATGAAGAGCTTCAAAAGGTTTCAAATATATGAGAAGCATGAAACGGTCTGAAAAATAGGCGGAGCATGAAGTGGTTTTCAAAAACATGAAGAGCCTGAATAGGTGTGAAAAATATGAAGAGCTTCAAAGGTGTAAAAATATGAGGAGCATGAAACGATCTGAAAAATAGGAGGAGCATGAAGCGGTGTTCAAAAACATGAAGAGCCTGAAAAGGTGTGAAAAATATGAAGAGCTTCAAAAGGTGTCAAAAATGAGATGAGCATGAAACGGTCTGAAAAATAGGAGGAGCATGAAGCGGTGATGAAAATCATGAAGAGCCTGAAAAGGTGAGAAAAATATGAAGAGCTTCAAAATGTGTGAAAAATATGAGGAGCTACAAAAGGTGTAAAAAATATGAAGAGCTTCAAAAGTGTCAAAAATTAGATGAGCATGAAAAGGTCTAAAAAATAGGAGGAGCAACAAGTAGTGTTGAAAAAAATGAAGAGCCTGAAAAGGTGTGAAAAATATGAAGAGCTTCAAAATGTGTGAAAAATATGAGGAGCATGATACGGTCTGAAAAATAGGAGGAGCATGAAGCAGTGTTCAAAAACATGAATAGCCTGAATAGGTGTGTAAAGAAATGCAAAGCTTCAAAAGGTGTCAAAAATGAGAGGAGCATGAAACGGTCTGAAAATAGGAGGAGCATGAAGCGGTGTTCAAAAATATGAAGAGCCTGAAAAGTTGTGAAATATATGAAGAGCTTCAAAAGGTGTCAAAAAAATGAGGAGCATGAAACGGTCTGAAAAATAGGAGGAACATGAAGCGGTGTTCAAAAAAACATGAAAAGCCTGAAAAGGTGTGAGAAATATGAAGAGCTTCAAAAGGTGTCAAAAATTTGAGGAGCATGAAACGTTCTGAAAAATAGGACGAGCATGAAGCAGTGTTGAAAAACATGAAGAGCCTGAAAATGTGTGAAATATATGAAGAGCTTCAAAAGCTGTCAAAAAGATGAGGAGCATGAAACGCTCTGAAAAATAGGAGGAGCATGAAATGGTGTTGAAAAAAATGAAGAACCTGAAAGGGTGTGAAATATATGAAGAGCTTGAAAAGGTGTCAAAAATATGAGGAGAATGAAACGGTCTGAAAAATAGGAGGAGTATGAAGAGGTGTTAAAAAACATGAAGAGCCTGAAAAGGTGTGAAAAATATGAAGAGCTTGAAAAGGTGTCAAAAATATGAGGAGAATGAAACGGTCTGAAAAATAGGAGGAGGATGAAACGGTAATCAAAAACATGAAGAGCCTGAAAAGGTGTGAAAAATATGAAGAGCTTCAAACGGTGTGAAATACATCAGGAGCATGAAACGGTCTGAAAAATAGGAGGAGCATGAAGCGGTGTTCAAAACATGAAGAGCCTGAAAAGGTGTGAAAAATATGAAGAGCTTCAAAAGGTGTGAAATACATGAGGAGCATGAAACGGTCTGAAAAAAAGGAGGAGCATGAAGAGCTGTTGAAAAACATGAAGAGTCTGAAAAGGTGTGAAAAATATGAAGAGCTTCAAAAGGTGTCAAAAATATGAGGAGCAGGAAACGGTCTGAAAAATAGGAGGAGCATGAAGCGGTGTTCAAAAACATGAAGAGCCTGAAAAGTTGGGAATAATATGAAAAGCTTCAAATGGTGTCAAAATTGAGATGAGCATGAAACGGATGAAAAATAGGAGAAGCATGAATTGGTGTGGAAAAACATGAAGAGCCTGAAAAGGTGTGAAAAATATGAAGAGCTTCAAAAGGTGTGAAATACATGAGGAGCATGAAACTCTCTGAAAAATAGGAGGAGCATGAAGTGCTGTTCAAAAACATGAAGAGCCTGAAAAGGTGAGAAAAATATGAAGAGCTTCAAAAGGTGTGAAAAATATGAGGAGCATGATACGGTCGAAAAAATAGGAGGAGCATGAAGCAGAGTTCAAAAACATGAAGAGCCTGAAAAGGTGTGAAAAATATGAAGAGCCTCAAAACGTGTCAAAATATTAGGAGTATGAAACGGTATGATAAATAGAAGGAGCATGAAGCGGTGTTGAAAAACATGAAGAGTCTGAAATTGTGTGAAAAATATGAAGAGCTTCAAAAAGGTGAAAAATATGAAGAGCTTCAAAAGTTGTCAAAAATTAGATGAGTATGAAACGGTCTAAAAAATAGGAGGATCATGAAGCGGTTTTCAGAAACATGAAGAGCATGAAAAGGTGTGAAAAACAGGAAGAGTTTCAAAAGGTGTCATAAATATGAGGAGCATGAAACGGTCTGAAAAATAGGAGGAGCATGAAACGGTGATCAAAAACATGAAGAGCCTGAAAAGGTGTGAAAAATATGAAGAGCTTCAAAAGGTGTGAAATACATGAGGAGCATGAAACTCTCTGAAAAATAGGAGGAGCATGAAGCGGTTTTCAAAAACATGAAGAGCCTGAAAATGTGTGAAAAATATGAAGAGCTTCAAAAATGTGAGAAGTATGAAACGGTATGATAAATAGCAGGAGCATGAAGCGGTTTTGAAAAACATGAAGGGTCTGAAATCGTGTGAAAAATATGAAGAGCTTCAAAAATGTGAAAAATATGAAGAGCTTCAAAAGGTGTAAAAAATATGAAGTGCCTCAAAATGTGTCAAAAATTAGATGAGTATGAAAAGTTCTAAAAAATAGGAGGAGCAACAAGTAGTGTTGAAAAAAATGAAGAGCCTGAAAAGGTGTGAAAAATATGAAGACCTTCAAAAGGTGTCAAAAATATGAGGAGCATGAAACGGTCTGAAAAATAGGAGGAGCATGAAACTTTCTAAAAAATAGGACGAGCATGAAGCAGTGATAAAAAACATGAAGAGCCTGAAAAGGTGTGAAAAATATGAAGAGCTTCAAAAGGTGTCAAAATATTAGGAGCATGAAACGGTCTGAAAAATAGGAGGAGCATGAAGTCGTGTTGAAAAAACAAGAAGAGACTGAAAAGGTGTGAAATATATGAAGAGTTTCAAAAGGTGTCAAAAATATGAGGAGAATGAAATGGTCGGAAAAATAGGAGGATCATGAAGCTGTGTCGAAAAACATGAAGAGCCTGAAAAGGTGTGAAAAAAGTGAAGAGCTTCTAAATGTGTCAAAAATATGAGGAGCATGAAACGGTCTGAAAAATAGGAGGATCATGAAGCGGTGTTCAAAAACATGAAGAGCCTGAAAAGGTGTGAAAAATATGAAGAGCTCAAAAAGTGTCAAAAATATGAGGAGCATGAAACGGTCTGAAAAATAGGAGGATCATGAAGCGGTGTTCAAAAACATGAACAGCCTGAAAAGGTGTGAAAAATATGAAGAGCTTCAAAATGTGTCAAAAATATGAGGAGCATGAAACGGTCTGAAAAATATGAGCAGCATGAAGCGGTGTTGAAAAACATGAAGAGCCTTAAAAGGTGTGAAAAAATTGAAGAGCTTCAAAAGGTGTCAAAAATATGAGGAGCATGAAACGGTCTGAAAAATATGAGCAGCATGAAGCGGTGTTGAAAAACATGAAGAGCCTGAAAAGGTGTGAAAAATATGAAGAGCTTCAAAAGGTGTGAAATACATGAGGAGCATAAAACTCTCTGAAAAAGAGAAGGAGCATGAAGTGGTGTCCAAAAAAATGAAGAGCCTGAAAAGGTGTGAAATATATGAAGAGCTTCAAAAGGTGTGAAAAATATGAGGAGCATGATATGGTTTGAAAAATAGGATTAGCATGAAGCGGTGTTCAAAAACATGAAGAGCCTGAAAAGATGTGAAAAATATTAAAAACTTCAAAAGGTGTCAAAAATGAGATGAGCATGAAACGGTCTGAAAAATAGGACGTGCATGAAGCGGTGTTGAAAAACATGAAGAGCCTGAAAAGTTGTGAAAAATATGAAGAGCTTCAAAAGGTGTCAATAATATGAGGAGCATGAAAAGGTCTGAAAAATAGGAGAAGCATGAAGCGGTGTTCAAAAACATGAAGAGCCTGAAAAGGTGTGAAAAATATGAAGAGCTTCAAAAGGTGTCAAAAATATGAGGAGCATGAAACGGTCTGAAAAATCGGAGGAGCATGAAGCGTTGTTGAAAAACATGAAGAGCCTGAAAAGGTGTGAGAAATATGAAGAGCTTCAAAAGGTGTTAAAAATATGAGTAGCATGAAACGGTCTGAAAAATAGGAATAACATGAAGTGATGTTGAAAAACATGAATTGTCTGAAAACGTGTGGAAAATATGAAGAGATTCATAAATGTGAAAAATATGAAGAGCTTCAAAAGGTGTGAAAAATATGAAGAGTTTCAAAAGATGTCAAAATGAGATGAGCATGAAACGGTCTGAAAAATAGGAGGAGCATGAAGTCGTGTTCAAAAAAAGGAAAAGTCTGAAAAAGTGTGAAATATATGAAGAGCTTCAAAAGGTGTCAAAAATATGAGGAGAATGAAACGGTCTGAAAAATAGGAGGAGCATGAAGCGATGTTGAAAAACATGAATTGTCTGAAAACGTGTGGAAAATATGAAGAGATTCATAAATGTGAAAAATATGAAGAGCTTCAAAAGGTGTGAAAAATCTGAAGAGCTTCAAAAGGTGTCAAAAAAGAGATGAGCATGAAAAGGTCTGAAAAATAGGAGGAGCATGAAGCGGTGTTGAAAATCATTAAGAGCCTGAAAAGGTGTGAAAAATATGAAGAGCTTCAAAAGGTGTCAAAAATATGAAGAGCTTCAAAAGGTGTTAAAATGAGATGAGCATGAAAAGGTCTGAAAAATAGGAGGAGCATGAAGCGGTTTTGAAAATCATGAAGAGCCTGAAAACGTGTGAAAAATATGAAGACCTTCAAAATTTGTCAAAAATATGAAGAGCTTCAAAAGGTGTTAAAATGAGATGAGCATGAAACGATCTGAAAAATAGGAGGAGCATGAAGTGGTGTTGAAAAAATGAAGAGCCTGGAAAGGTGCGAAATATCTGAAGAGCTTCAAAAGGTGTCAAAAATATGAGGAGCATGAAACGGTCAGCAAAATACGACGAGCATGAAGCGGTGTTGAAAAACATGAAGAGCCTGAAAAGGTGTGAAAAATATGAAGAGCTTCAAAAGGTGTCAAAAATATGAGGAGCATGAAACAATCTGAAAAATAGGAGGAGCATGAAGCGGTGTTCAAAAACATGAAAAGCCTGAAAAGGTGTGAAAAATATGAAGAGCTTCAAAAGGTGTCAAAAATATGAGGAGCATGAAACGTTCTGAAAAATAGGACGAGCATGAAGCAGTGATAAAAAACATGAAGTGCCTGAAAAGGTGTGAAAAATATGAAGTGTTCCTAAAGGTGTCAAAAATATGCGGAGCACCAAACGGTCTCAAAAATAGGAGGAGCATGAAGTGGTGTTGAAAAATATGAAGAGCCTGAAAATGAGTGAAAAATATGAAGAGCTTCAAAAAGTGTCAAAAATATGAGGAGCATGAAACGGTCTGAAAAAGAGGAAGAGCATGAAGAAGTGTTCAAAAACATGAAGAGCCTGAAAAGGTGTGAAAAATATGAAGAGCTTCAAAAGTTTTCAAAAATATGAGGAACATGATACGGTTTGAAAAATAGGAGGAGCATGAAGCGGTGTTGAAAAACATGAAGAGTCTGAAAACGTGTGAAAATATGAAGAGCTTCAAAAATATTAAAAATATGAACAGCTTCAAAAGTTTTGAAAGATATGAAGAGATTAAAAAGGTGTCAAAAATGAGATGAGCATGAAACGGTCTGAAAAATAGGAGGAGCATAAGCGGTGTTGAAAAACATGAAGAGCCTGAAAAGGTGTGAAAAATATGAAGAGCTTCAAAAGGTGTGAAATACATGAGGAGCATGAAACTCTCTGAAAAATAGGAGGAGCATGAAGCGATGTTCAAAAACATGAAGAGCCTGAAAATGTGTGAAAAATATGAAGAGCTTCAAAAGGTGTCAAACTTGAGATGAGCATGAAACCGTCTGAAAAATAGGAAGAGCATGAAGCGGTGTTGAAAAACATTAAGAGCTGAAAACGTGTGAAAAATATGAAGAGCTTCCAAAGGTGTCAAAAATGAGATGAGCATGAAACGGTCTGAAAAATAGGAAGAGCATGAAGCGGTGTTGAAAAACATTAAGAGCTGAAAACGTGTGAAAAATATGAAGAGCTTCAAAAGATGTCAAAAACATGAGGAGCATGAAACGGGCTGAAAAATAGGAGAAGCATGAAGTGGTGTGGAAAAATATGAAGAGCCTGAAAATGTGTGAAAAATATGAAAAGCTTCAAAAGGTGTCAAAAATGAGATGAGCATGAAACGGTCTGAAAAATAGGAGGATCATGAAATGGTGTTGAAAGACATGAAGAGCCTGAAAAGATGTGAAAAATATGAAAAGCTTCAAAAGGTGTCAAAAATATGAGGAGCATGAAACGGTCTGAAAAATAGGAGGAGCATGAAGCAGAGTTCGAAAACATGAAGAGCTTGAAAAGGTTTGAAAAATACGAAGAGCTCAAAAAGTGTCAAAAAATGAGGAGCATGAAACGATCTGAAAAATACGAGGAGCATGAAGCAGTGTTCAAAAACATGAAGAGCTTCAAAAGGTATGAAAAATATGAGAGCTTCAAAAGGTGTCAAAAATATGAGGAGCATGAAACGGTCTGAAAAATAGGAGGAACATGAAGCGGTGTTCAAACACATGAAGAGCCTGAAAATGTGTGAAAATTATGAAGATCTTCAAAAGGTTTCAAAATTATGAGGAACATGAAACGGTTTGAAAAATAGGGGGAGCATGAAACGGTGTTGAAAAACATAAAGAGCCTGAAAAGGTGTGAAAAATATGAAGAGCTTCAAAATCTTTGAAAAATATGAAGAGCTTTCAAAGGTGTGAAATACATGAGGAGCATGAAACACTCTGAAAAATAGGAGGAGCCTGAAATGGTGTTCAAAAACATGAATAGACTGAAAACGTGTGAAAAATATGAAGAGCTTCAAAAGGTGTCAAAAATATGAGGAGCATGAAACGGTCTGAAAAATATGAGCAGCATGAAGCGGTGTTGAAAAACATGAAGAGCCTTAAAAGGTGTGAAAAAAATGAAGAGCTTCAAAAGGTGTAAAAAATATGAGGAGCATGAAACGGTCTGAAAAATATGAGCAGCATGAAGTGGTGTTGAAAAACATGAAGAGCCTGAAAAGGTGTGAAAAATATGAAGAGCTTCAAAAGGTGTGAAATACATGAGGAGCATAAAACTCTCTGAAAAAGAGAAGGAGCATGAAGTGGTGTTCAGAAACATGAAGAGCCTGAAAAGGTGTGAAATATATGAAGAGCTTCAAAAGGTGTGAAAAATATGAGGAGCATTATATGGTTTGAAAAACAGGATTAGCGTGAAGCGGTGTTCAAAAACATGAAGAGCCTGAAAAGTTGTGAAAAATATGAAAAACTTCAAAAGGTGTCAAAAATGAGATGAGCATGAAATGGTCTGAAAAATAGGACGTGCATGAAGCGGTGTTGAAAAACATGAAGAGCCTGAAAAGTTGTGAAAAATATGAAGAGCTTCAAAAGGTGTCAAAAATATGAGGAGCATGAAACGGTCTGAAAAATAGGAGAAGCATGAAGCGGTGTTCAAAAACATGAAGAGCCTGAAAAGGTGTGAAAAACATGAAGAGCTTCAAAAGGTGTCAAAAATATGAGGAGCATGAAACGGTCTGAAAAATCGGAGGAGCATGAAGCGTTGTTGAAAAACATGAAGAGCCTGAAAAGGTGTGAGAAATATGAAGAGCTTCAAAAGGTGTTAAAAATATGAGTAGCATGAAACGGTCTGCAAAAAAGGAGGAGCATGAAGTGGTGTTGAAAAAGATGAAGAGCCTGAAAAGGTGTTAAAAATATTAAAGCTTCAAAAGGTGTCAAAATTATGAGGAGCATGAAACGGTCTGAAAAATAGGAGGAGCATGAAGCGATGTTGAAAAACATGAATTGTCTGAAAACGTGTGGAAAATATGAAGAGATTCATAAATGTGAAAAATATGAAGAGCTTCAAAAGGTGTGAAAAATATGAAGAGCTTCAAAAGATGTCAAAATGAGATGAGCATGAAACGGTCGGAAAAATAGGAGGAGCATGAAGCAGTGTTGAAAAACATGAAGAGCCTGAAAACCTGTAAAAAATAGGAAGAGCTTCAAAAGGTGTCAAAAATGAGATGAGCATGAAACGGTCTGAAAAATAGGAGGAGCATGAAGCGGTGATGAAAATCATGAAGAGCCTGAAAAGGTGAGAAAAATATGAAGAGCTTCAAAATGTGTGAAAAATATGAGGAGCTTCAAAAGGTGTAAAAAATATGAAGATCTTCAAAAGTGTCAAAAATTAGATGAGCATGAAAAGGTCTAAAAAATAGGAGGAGCAACAAGTAGTGTTGAAAAAAATGAAGAGCCTGAAAAGGTGTGAAAAATATGAAGAGCTTCAAAATGTGTGAAAAATATGAGGAGCATGATACGGTCTGAAAAATAGGAGGAGCATGAAGCAGTGTTCAAAAACATGAAAGGCCTGAATAGGTGTGTAAAGAAATGCAAATCTTCAAAAGGTGTCAAAAATGAGAGGAGCATGAAACGTTCTGAAAATAGGAGGAGCATGAAGCGGTGTTCAAAAATATGAAGAGCCTGAAAAGTTGTGAAATATATGAAGAGCTTCAAAAGGTGTCAAAAATATGAGGAGCATGAAACGGTCTGAAAAATAGGAGGAACATGAAGCGGTGTTCAAAAAAACATGAAAAGCCTGAAAAGGTGTGAAAAATATGAAGAGCTTCAAAAGGTGTCAAAAATTTGAGGAGCATGAAACGTTCTGAAAAATAGGACGAGCATGAAGCAGTGTTGAAAAACATGAAGAGCCTGAAAATGTGTGAAATATATGAAGAGCTTCAAAAGCTATCAAAAAGATGAGGAGCATGAAACGCTCTGAAAAATAGGAGGAGCATGAAGTGGTGTTGAAAAAAATGAAGAACCTGAAAGGGTGTGAAATATATGAAGAGCTTGAAAAGGTGTCAAAAATATGAGGAGAATGAAACGGTCTGAAAAATAGGAGGAGTATGAAGAGGTGTTAAAAAACATGAAGAGCCTGAAAAGGTGTGAAAAATATGAAGAGTTTCTAAAGGTGTCAGGATATGAGGAGCATGAAACGGTCTCAAAAATAGGAGGAGCATGAAGTGGTGTTGAAAAACATGAAGAGCCTGAAAAGGTGTGAAAAATATGAAGAGCTTTAAAAGATGTCAAAAATATGAGAAGCATGAAAGGGTTTGAAAAAGAGGAGGAGCAAGAAGAAGTGTTCAAAAACATGAAGAGCCTGAAAAGGTGTGAAAAATATGAAGAGCTTCAAAAGGTGTCAAATATGA
The DNA here is from genome assembly GCF_033118175.1 of Dama dama. Taxonomy (NCBI): domain Eukaryota; kingdom Metazoa; phylum Chordata; class Mammalia; order Artiodactyla; family Cervidae; genus Dama; species Dama dama. The sequence goes on along the minus strand of NC_083706.1, from coordinate 8,559,600 downwards.
GGAGCATGAAACGATCTGAAAAATAGGAGGAGCATGAAGCGGTGTTGAAAAACATGAAGAGCCGGAAAAGGTGTGAAAAATATGAAGAGTTTCTAAAGGATTCAAAAATATGAGGAGCATGAATGGTCTGAAAAATAGGAGGAGCATGAAATGCTGTTCAAAAACATGAAGAGCCTGAAAAGGTGAGAAAAATATGAAGAGCTTCAAAAGGTGTGAAAAATATGAGGAGCATGATACTGTCGAAAAAATAGGAGGAGCATGAAGCGGAGTTCAAAAACATGAAGAGCTTGAAAAGGTGTGAAAAATATGAAGAGCCTCAAAACGTGTCAAAATATTAGGAGTATGAAACGGTATGATAAATATAAGGAGCATGAAGCGGTGTTGAAAAACATGAAGAGTCTGAAATTGTGTGAAAAATATGAAGAGCTTCAAAAAGGTGAAAAATATGAAGAGCTTCAAAAGTTGTCAAAAATTAGATGAGTATGAAACGGTCTAAAAAATAGGAGGAGTAACAAATAGTGTTGAAAAAAATGAAGAGCATGAAAAGGTGTGAGAAATATGAACGGCTTCAAAAGGTGTGAAAAATATGAGGAGCCTGAAACGGTCTGAAAAAAAGGAGGAGCATGAAGTGGTGTTGAAAAACATGAAGAGCCTGAAAAGGTGTGAAAAATATGAAGAGCTTCAAAAGGTGTGAAATACATGAGGAGCATGAAACTCTCTGAAAAATAGGAGGAGCATGAAATGCTGTTCAAAAACATGAAGAGCCTGAAAAGGTGAGAAAAATATGAAGAGCTTCAAAAGGTGTGAAAAATATGAGGAGCATGATACTGTCGAAAAAATAGGAGGAGCATGAAGCGGAGTTCAAAAACATGAAGAGCTTGAAAAGGTGTGAAAAATATGAAGACCCTCAAAACGTGTCAAAATATTAGGAGTATGAAACGGTATGATAAATATAAGGAGCATGAAGCGGTGTTGAAAAACATGAAGAGTCTGAAATTGTGTGAAAAATATGAAGAGCTTCAAAAAGGTGAAAAATATGAAGAGCTTCAAAAGTTGTCAAAAATTAGATGAGTATGAAACGGTCTAAAAAATAGGAGGAGTAACAAATAGTGTTGAAAAAAATGAAGAGCATGAAAAGGTGTGAGAAATATGAACGGCTTCAAAAGGTGTGAAAAATATGAGGAGCCTGAAACGGTCTGAAAAAAAGGAGGAGCATGAAGTGGTGTTGAAAAACATGAAGAGCCTGAAAAGGTGTGAAAAATATGAAGACCTTCAAAAGGTGTCAAAAATATGAGGAGCATGAAACGGTCTGAAAAATAGGAGGAGCATGAAATGCTGTTCAAAAACATGAAGAGCCTGAAAAGGTGTGGAAAATATGAAGAGCTTCAAAAGGTGTCAAAAATATGAGGAGCATGAAACGGTCTGAAAAATAGGAGGAGCATGAAGTGCTGTTCAAAAACATGAAGAGCCTGAAAAGGTGTGAAAAATATGAAGAGCTTCAAAAGGTGTGAAAAATATGAGGAGCATGATACGGTAGAAAAAATAGGAGGAGCATGAAGCTGTGTTCAAAAACATGAAGAGCCTGAAAAGGTGTGAAAAATATGAAGAGCCTCAAAACGTGTCAAAAATATGAGAAGTATGAAACGGTATGATAAATAGCAGGAGCATGAAGCGGTTTTGAAAAACATGAAGGGTCTGAAATCGTGTGAAAAATATGAAGAGCTTCAAAAATGTGAAAAATATGAAGAGCTTCAAAAGGTGTAAAAAATATGAAGTGCCTCAAAATGTGTCAAAGATTAGATGAGTATGAAAAGTTCTAAAAAATAGGAGGAGCAACAAGTAGTGTTGAAAAAAATGGAGAGCCTGAAAAGGTGTGAAAAATATGAAGACCTTCAAAAGGTGTCAAAAATATGAGGAGCATGAAACTTTCTGAAAAATAGGACGAGCATGAAGCAGTGATAAAAAACATGAAGAGCCTGAAAAGGTGTGAAAAATATGAAGAGTTTCTAAAGGTGTCAAAAACATGAGGAGCATGATACGGTTTGAAAAAAGGAGGAGCATGAAGCGGTGTTGAAAAACATGAAGAGTGTGAAAACGTGTGAAAATATGAAGAGCTTCAAAAATATTAAAAATATGAAGAGCTTCAACAGTTGTGAAAAATATGAAGAGATTAAAAAGGTGTCAAAAATGAGATGAGCTTGAAACGGTCTGAAAAATAGAAGGAGCATGAAGCGGTGTTGAAAATCATGAACAGACTGAAAAGGTGTGAACAATATGAAAAGCTTCAAAAGGTGTCAAAATGAGATGAGCATGAAACGGTCTGAAAAATAGGAGGAGCATGAAGCGGTGTTGAAAATCATGAAGAGCCTGAAAAGGTGTGACAAATATGAAGAGCTTCAAAAGGTGTCAAAAATATGAGGAGCATGAAACGGTCTGAAAAATAGCAGGAGCATGAAGCGGTGTTCAAAAACATGAAGAGCCTGAAAATGTGTGAAAAATATAAAGAGCTTCAAAAGATGTGAAAAATATGAAGAGCTTCAAAAGGTGTCAAAAATGAGATGAGCATGAAACGGTCTGAAAAATAGGAGGAGCATGAAGCGGGTTGAAAAACATAAAGAACCTGAAAAGGTGTGAGAAATATCAAGAGCTTCAAAAGGTGTCAAGTATATGAGGAGCATGAAACTTTCTGAAAAATAGGACGAGCATGAAGCAGTGATAAAAAACATGAAGAGCCTGAAAAGCTGTGTAAAATATGAAGAGGTTCTAAAGGTGTCAAAAATATGAGGAGCATGAAACGGTCTTAAAAATAGGCGGATTATGAAACGGTGTTCCAAAACATGAAGAGCCTGAAAAGGTGTGAAAAATATGAAAAGCCTCAAAACCTGTCAAAAATATGAGGAGCATGAAACGGTATGAAAAATCGCAGGGGCATGAAGCGTTGTTGAAAAACATGAAGAGTCTGAAAACGTGTGAAATTATGAAGAGCTTCAAACATATGAAAAATATGAAGAGCTTCAAAAGGTGTGAAAAATATGAAGAGCTTCAAAAGGTGTCAAAAATGAGATGAGCATGAAACGGTACGAAAAATACGAGGATCATGAAGCGGTGTTGAAAATCATGAAGAGCCTGAAAAGGCGTGAAAAATATGAAGAGCTTCAATGATGTGAAAAATATGAAGAGCTTCAAAAGATGTCAAAAATATGAGGAGCATGAAACTGTCTGAAATAATAGAAGCAGCATGAAACGGTGTTGAAAAACATGAAGAGCCTGAAAAGGTGTGAAAAATATGAAGAGCTTCAAAACGTGTCAAAAATATGAAGAGCATGAAACGGTCTGACAAATAGCAGGAGCATGAAGCGGTGTTGAAAAACATGAAGAGTCTGAAAACGTGTGAAAAACATGAAGAGCCTAAAAAGGTGTGAAAAATATGAAGAGTTTTTAAAGGTGTCTAAAATATGAGGAGCATGAAACGGTCTGAAAAATAGCAGGAGCATGAAGCGTTGTTGAAAAACATGAAGAGTCTGAAAACGTGTGAAAAACATGAAGAGCCTGAAAAGGTGTGAAAAATATGAAGAGCTTCAAAATGTTTCAAAAATATGAAGAGCATGAAACGGTCTGAAAAACAGGAGGATCATGAAGCGGTGTTCATAAATATGAAGAGCCTGAAAAGGTGTGAAAAATATGAAGAGCTTCAAAAGGTGTCAAAAATATGAGGAGCATGAAACGGTCTGAAAAATAAGAGGAGCATGAAGCGGTGTTCAAAAACATGAAGAGCCTGAAAAGGTGTGAAATATATGAAGAGCTTCAAAAGGTGTGAAAAATATGAGGAGCATGAAACGGTCTGAAAAATAGAAGCAGCATGAAACGGTGTTGAAAAATATGAAGAGCCTGAAAACATGTGAAAAATATGAAGAGCTTCAAAAGGTGAGAAAAATATAAAGAGCTTGAAAGGTGAAAAAAATGAGATGAGCATGAAACGGTCTGAAAAATAGGAGGAGCATGAAGCTGTGTTGAAAAACATGAAAGGCCTGAAAAGGTTTGCAAAATATGAAGAGCTTCAAAAATGTGAAAAATATGAGGAGCATGAAACGTTCTGAAAAATAGGAGGAGCATGAAGCGGTGTTCAAAAACATGAAGAGCCTGAAAAGGTGTGAAAAATATGAATAGCATCAAAATGTTTCAAAAATATGAAGAGCATGAAACGGTCTGAAAAATAGGAGGAGCATGAAGTCGTGTTGAAAAAAAAAGAAGAGACTGAAAAGGTGTGAAATATATGAAGAGCTTCAAAAGGTGTCAAAAATATGAGGAGAATGAAACGGTCTGAAAAATAGGAGAATCATGAAGCTGTGTCGAAAAACATGAAGAGCCTGAAAAGGTGTGAAAAAAATCAAGAGCTTCTAAATGTGTCAAAAATATGAGGAGCATGAAACGGTCTGAAAAATAGGAGGATCATGAAGCGGTGTTCAAAAACATGAAGAGCCTGAAAAGGTGTGAAAAATATGAAGAGCTCAAAAAGAGTCAAAAATATGATGAGCATGAAACGATCTGAAAAATAGAAGGAGCATGAAACGGTGATCAAAAACATGAAGAGCCTGAAAAGGTGTGAAAAATATGAAGAGCTCAAAAAGTGTCAAAAATATGAGGAGCATGAAACGCTCTGAAAAATAGGAGGAGCATGAAGCGATGATCAAAAACATGAAGAGCCTGAAAAGTTGTGAAAAATATGAAGAGCTTCAAAATGTTTCACAAATATGAAGAGCATGAAACGGTCTGAAAAACAGGAGGATGATGAAGCGGTGTTCAAAAACATAAAGAGCCTGAAAAGGTGTGAAAAATATGAAGAGCTTCAAAAGGTGTCAAAAATATGAGGAGCATGAAACGGTCTGAAAAATAGGAGGAGCATGAAACGGTGACCAAAAACATGAAGAGCCTGAAAAGGTTTGAAAAATATGAAGAGCTTTTAAGGTGTCAAAAATATGAGGAGCATAAACGATTTGAAAAATAGGAGTAGCATGAAGCGGTGTTCAAAAACATGAAGAGCTTGAAAAGGTGTGAAATATATGAAGAGCTTCAAAAGGTGTCAAAATATTAGGAGCATGAAACGGTCTGAAAAATAGGAGGAGCATAAAGCTGTGTTGAAAAACATGAAGGGCTTGAAAAGGTGTGCAAAATATGAAGAGCTTCAAAAAGTGTGAAAAATATGAGGAGCATGAAACGTTCTGAAAAATAGGAGGAGCATGAAGCGGTGTTCAAAAACATGAAGAGCCTGAAAAGGAGTGAAAAATATGAAGAGCTTCAAAATGTTTCAAAAATATGAAGAGCATGAAACGGTCTGAAAAATAGGAGGAGCATGAAGTCCTGTTGAAAAAAAAAGAAGAGACTGAAAAAGTGTGAAATATATGAAGAGCTTCAAAAGGTGTCAAAAATATGAGGAGAATGAAATGGTCTGAAAAATAGGAGGATCATGAAGCTGTGTCGAAAAACATGAAGAGCCTGAAAAGGTGTGAAAAAAATGAAGAGCTTCTAAATGTGTCAAAAATATGAGGAGCATGAAACGGTCTGAAAAATAGGAGGATCATGAAGCGGTGTTCAAAAACATGAAGAGCCTGAAAAGGTGTGAAAAATATGAAGAGCTCAAAAAGTGTCAAAAATATGATGAGCATGAAACGATCTGAAAAATAGGAGGAGCATGAAACGGTGATCAAAAACATGAAGAGCCTGAAAAGGTGTGAAAAATATGAAGAGCTCAAAAAGTGTCAAAAATATGAGGAGCATGAAACGCTCTGAAAAATAGGAGGAGCATGAAGCGGTGTTCAAAAACATGAAGAGCCTGAAAAGTTGTGAAAAATATGAAAAGCTTCAAAAGGTGTCAAAAATGAGATTAGCATTAAACGGTCGGAAAAATAGGAATAACATGAAACGGTGTTGAAAATCATGAAGAGCCTGAAATAGTGTGAAAAATATAAAGAGCTGCAAAAGGTGTCAAAAATATGAGGAGCATGAAACGGTCTGATTAATAGGTGGAGCATGAAGCTGTGTTCAAAAACATGAAGAGCCTGAAAAGGTGTGAAAAATATGAAGAGCTTCAAAATGTTTCACAAATATGAAGAGCATGAAACGGTCTGAAAAACAGGAGGATTATGAAGCGGTGTTCAAAAACATGAAGAGCCTGAAAAGGTGTGAAAAATATGAAGAGCTTCAAAAGGTGTCAAAAATATGAGGAGCATGAAACGGTCTGAAAAATAGGAGGAGCATGAAACGGTGATCAAAAACATGAAGAGCCTGAAAAGGTTTGAAAAATATGAAGAGCTTCTAAAGGTGTCAAAAATATGAGGAGCATAAACGATCTGAAAAATAGGAGTAGCATGAAGCGGTGTTCAAAAACATGAAGAGCCTGAAAAGGTGTGAAAAATATGAAGAGCTCAAAAAGTGTCAAAAATATGAGGAGCATGAAACGATCTGAAAAATAGAAGAAGCATGAAAAGGTGATCAAACACATGAAGAGCCTGAAAAGGTGTGGAAAATATGAAGAGCTTCAAAAGGTGTCAAAAATGATAATGAGCATTAAACGGTCTGAAGAATAGGAATAACATGAAACGGTGTTGAAAATCATGAAGAGCCTGAAATAATGTGAAAAATATAAAGAGCTGCAAAAGGTGTCAAAAATATGAGGAGCATGAAACGGTCTGATAAATAGGTGGAGCATGAAGCTGTGTTCAAAAACATGAAGAGCCTGAAAAGGTGTGAAAAATATGAAGAGCTTCAAAAGGTGTGAAAAATATGAGGAGCATGAAACGGTCTGAAAAATAGAAGCAGCATGAAAAGGTGTTGAAAAATATGAAGAGCCTGAAAAGGTGTGAAAAATATGAAGAGCTTCAAAAGGTGTGAAAAATATAAAGAGCTTCAAAGGTGACAAAAATGAGATGAGCATGAAACGGTCTGAAAATTAGGAGGAGAATGAAGTGCTGGTGAAAAACATGAAGAGCCTGAAAAGGTGTGAAAAATATGAAGAGCTTCAAAATGTTTCAAAAATATGAAGAGCATGAAACGGTCTGAAAATCAGGAGGATCATGAAGCGGTGTTCAAGAACATGAAGAGCCTGAAAAGGTGTGAAAAATATGAAGAGCTTCAAAAGGTGTCAAAAATATGAGGAGCATGAAACGGTCTGAAAAATAGGAGGAGCATGAAACGGTGATCAAAAACATGAAGAGCCTGAAAAGGTGTGAAAAATATGAAGAGCTTCAAAAGGTGTGAAATACATGAGGAGCATGAAACCGGCTGAAAAATAAGAGAAGCATGAAGTGCTGTGGAAAAACATGAAGAGCCTGAAAAGCTGTGAAAAATATGGAGAGCTTCAAAAGGTGTGAAATACATGAGGAGCATGAAACGGGCTGAAAAATAGGAGAAGCATGAAGTTGTGTGGAAAAATATGAAGAGCCTGAAAATGTGTGAAAAATATGAAAAGCTTCAAAAGGTGTAAAAAATGAGATGAACATGAAACGGTCTGAAAAATAGGAGGATCATGAAGCTGTGTCAAAAAACATGAAGAGCCTGAAAAGGTGTGAAAAAAATGAAGAGCTTCTAAATGTGTCAAAAATATGAGAAGTATGAAACGGTCTGAAAAATAGGAGGATCATGAAGCGGTGTTCAAAAACATGAAGAGCCTGAAAAGGTGTGAAAAATATGAACAGCTTCAAAATGTGTCAAAAATATGAGGAGCATGAAACGGTCTGAAAAATAGGAGGAGCATGAAACGGTGATCAAAAACATGAAGAACCTGAAAAGGTTTGAAAAATATGAAGATCTTCTAAAGGTGTCAAAAATATGAGGAGCATAAACGATCTGAAAAATAGGAGTAGCATGAAGCGGTGTTCAAAAACATGAAGAGCCTGAAAAGGTGTGAAAAATATGAAGAGCTCAAAAACTGTCAAAAATATGAGGAGCATGAAACGGTCTGAAAAATAGGAGGATCATGAAGCGGTGTTCAAAAACATGAAGAGCCTGAAAAGGTGTGAAAAATATGAACAGCTTCAAAATGTGTCAAAAATATGAGGAGCACGAAACGGTCTGAAAAATAGGAGGAGCATCAAACGGTGATCAAAAACATGAAGAACCTGAAAAGGTTTGAAAAATATGAAGAGCTTCTAAAGGTGTCAAAAATATGAGGAGCATAAACGATCTGAAAAATAGAAGCAGCATGAAACGGTGTTGAAAACTATGAAGAGCCTGAAAAAGTGTGAAAAATATGAAGAGCTTCAAAAGGTGTGAAAAATATAAAGAGTTTCAAAGGTGACAAAAATGAGATGAGCATGAAACGGTCTGAAAAATAGGAGGAGAATGAAGTGGTGGTGAAAAACATGAAGAGCCTGAAAAGCTGTGAAAAATATGAAGAGCTTCAAAATGTTTCAAAAATATGAAGAGCATGAAACGGTCTGAAAATCAGGAGGATCATGAAGCGGTGTTCAAAAACATGAAGAGCCAGAAAAGGTGTGAAAAATATGAAGAGCTTCATAAGGTGTCAAAATTATGAGGAGCATGAAACGGTCTGAAAAATAGGAGGAGCATGAAACGGTGATCAAAAACATGAAGAGCCTGAAAAGGTGTGAAAAATATAAAGAGCTTCAAAAGGTGTGAAAAATATAAAGAGCTTCAAAGGTGACAAAAATGAGATGAGCATGATACGGTCTGAAAAACAGGAGGATCATGAAGCGGTGTTCAAAAACATGAAGAGCCTGAAAAGGTGTGAAAAATATGAAGAGCTTCAAAAGATGTGAAAAATATGAGGAGCTTCAAAAGGTGTCAAAAATGAGATGAGCATGAAACGGTCTGAAAAATAGGAGGAGCATGAAGCGGTGTTGAAAAACATGAAGAACCTGAAAAGGTGTGAGAAATATCAAGAGCTTCAAAAGGTGTCAAATATATGAGGAGCATGAAACGTTCTGAAAAAGAGGAGGAACATGAAGCGGTGTTGAAAAACATGAAGAGCCTGAAAAGCTGTGTAAAATATGAAGAGGTTCTAAAGGTGTCAAAAATATGAGGAGCATGAAACGGTCTTAAAAATAGGCGGATTATGAAACGGTGTTCAAAAACATTAAGAGCCTGAAAAGGTGTGAAAAATATGAAAAGCCTCAAAACCTGTCAAAAATATGAGGAGCATGAAACTGTCTGAAAAATAGCAGGGGCATGAAGCGGTGTTGAAAAACATGAAGAGCCTGAAAAGCTGTGTAAAATATGAAGAGGTTCTAAAGGTGTCAAAAATATGAGGAGCATGAAACGGTCTTAAAAATAGGCGGATTATGAAACGGTGTTCAAAAACATTAAGAGCCTGAAAAGGTGTGAAAAATATGAAAAGCCTCAAAACCTGTCAAAAATATGAGGAGCATGAAACTGTCTGAAAAATAGCAGGGGCATGAAGCGGTGTTGAAAAACATGAAGAGTCTGAAAACGAGTGAAAATATGAAGAGCTTCAAACATATGAAAAATATGAAGAGCTTCAAAAGGTTTGAAAAATATGAAGAGCTTCAAAAGGTGTCAAAAATGAGATGAGCATAAAACGGTCCGAAAAATACGAGGAGCATGAAGCGGTGTTGAAAATCATGAAGAGCCTGAAAAGGCGTGAAAAATATGAAGAGCTTCAATGATGTGAAAAATATGAAGAGCTTCAAAAGGTGTGAAATATATGAGGAGCATGAAACGTTCTGAAAAATAGGAGGATCATGAAGCGGTTTTCAGAAACATGAAGAGCATGAAAAGGTGTGAAAAATATGAAGAGCTTCAAAAGGTGTCATAAATATGAGGAGCATGAAACGGTCTGAAAAATAGGAGGAGCATGAAACGGTGTCCAAAATCATGAAGAGCCTGAAAAGGTGTGAAAAATATGAAGAGCTTCAAAAGGTGTCAAAAATGAGATGAGCATTAAACGGTCTGAAAAATAGGAATAACATGAAACGGTGTTGAAAATAATGAAGAGCCTGAAAAACTTTGAAAAATATAAAGAGCTTCAAAAGGTGTCAAAAATATGAGGAGCATGAAACGGTCTGATAAATAGGAGGAGCATGAAGCTGTGTTCCAAAACATGAAGATCCTGAAAAGGTGTGAAAAATATGAAGAGCTTCAAAAGGTGTGAAATATATGAGGAGCATGAAACGGACTGAAAAATAGAAGCAGCATGAAACGGTGTTGAAAAATATGAAGAGCAAAAAACGTGTGAAAAATATGAAGAGCTTCAAAAGGTGTGAAAAAAATAAAGAGCTTCAAAGGTGACAAAAATGAGATGAGCATGATACGGTCTGAAATATAGGAGGAGCGTGAAGTGGTGGTGAAAAACATGAAGAGCCTGAAAAGGTGTGAAAAATATGAAGAGCTTCAAAATGTTTCACAAATATGAAGAGCATGAAACGGTCTGAAAAACAGGAGGATCATGAAGTGGTGTTCAAAAACATGAAGAGCCTGAAAAGGTGTGAAAAATATGAAGAGCTTCAAAAGGTGTCAAAAATATGAGGAGCATGAAACGGTCTGAAAAATAGGAAGAACATGAAGCGGTCTTTAAAAACTTGAAGAGCCTGAAACGTTGTGAAAAATATGAAAAGCTTCAAGAAGTGTCAAAAATGAGATGAGCATGAAACGGTCTGAAAAATAGGAGGAGTATGAAGCGGTGTTGAAAAAATGAAGAGCCTGAAAAGGTGTGAAAAATATGAAGAGCATCAAAAGGTGTCAAAAATATGAGGAGGATGAAACGGTCTGAAAAATAGGAAGAACATGAAGCGGTGTTCAAAAACTTGAAGAGCCTGAAACGTTGTGAAAAATATGAAAAGCTTGAAGAGGTGTGAAAAATATGAGGAGCATGATAGGGTTTGAAAAATGGGATTAGCATGAAACGGTGTATAAAAACATGAAGAGACCTGAAAAGGTGTGAAAAATACGAAGAGCTTCAAAAGGTGTCAAAAATATGAGGAGCATGAAATGGTCTGAAAAATAGGAGGAGCATGAAACGGTGATCAAAAACATGAAGAGCCTGTAAATGTGTGAAAAAAATGAAGAGCTTCAAAAGGTGTGTAATACATGAGGAGCATGAAACGGTCTGAAATATAGGAGGAGCATGAAGCGCTGTTCAAAAACAGGAAGAGCCTGAAAAGTTTTGAAAAATATGAAGAGCTTCAAAAGGTGTGAAATACATGAGGAGCATGAAACTTGCTGAAAATTAGGAGAAGCATGATGTGGTGTGGAAAAACATGAAGAGCCTGAAAAGGTGTGAAAAATATGAAAAGCTTCAAAAGGTGTCAAAAATGAGATGAGCATGAAACGGTCTGAAAAATAGGAGGTGCATGAAGCGTTGTTGAAAAACATGAATAGCCTGAGAAGGTGTGAAAAATATGAAGAGCTTCAAAAGGTGTGAAATAAATGAGGAGCATGAAACGGGCTGAAAAATAGGAGAATCATGAAGTGGTGTAGAAAAACATGAAAAGCCTGAAAAGGTATGAGAAATATGAAGAGCTTAAAAAGGTGTCAAAAATATGAGGAGCATGAAACGGTCTGAAAAATAGGAGGAGCATGAAGCGGTGTTGAAAAACATGAAGAGCCTGAAAAAGTGTGAAAAATATGAAGAGCTTAAAAGGTGTGAAAAATATGAGGAGCATGATATGGTTTGAAAAAAAGGATTAGCATGAAGCAGTGTTCAAAAACATGAAGAGCCTGAGAAGGTGTGAAAAATATGAAAAGATTCAAAAGGTGTCAAAAATGAGATGAGCATGAAACGGTCTGACAAATAGGAGGTGCATGAAGCGTTGTTGAAAAACATGAAGAGCCTGAAAAGGTGTGAGAAATATGAAGAGCTTAAAAAGGTGTGAAAAATAGGAAAAGCTTAAAAAGGTGTCAAAAATATGAGGAGCATGAAACGGTCTTAAAAATACAAGGAGCATGAAGCGGTGTTGAAAAACATGAATAGCCTGAAAATGTGTGAAATATATGAAGAGCTTAAAAATGTGTCAAGTATATGAGGAGCATGAAACGGTCTGAAAAATAGGAGGAGCATGAAGCTGTGTTCAAAAACATGAAGAGCCTGAAAATGTGTGAAATATATAAAGAGCTTCAAAAAGTGTCAAAAATATGAGGAGCATGAAACGGTCTGAATAGTAGGAGGAGAATGTAACGGTGATCAAAACATGAAGAGCCTGAAAAGGTGTGAAATATATAAAGAGCTTCAAAAAGTGTCAAAAATATGAGGAGCATGAAACGGTCTGAATAATAGGAGGAGAATGTAACGGTGATCAAAAACATGAAGAGCCTGAAAAGGTGTGAAAAATATGAAGAGCTTCAAAAGGTGTAAAATATGAGGAGCATGAAACGGTCTGAAAAATAGGAGGAGCATGAAGCGGTGTTCAAAAACTTGAAGAGCCTGAAACGTTGTGAAAAATATGAAAAGCTTCAAAAGGTTTAAAAAATGAGATGAGCATGAAATGGTCTGAAAAATAGGAGGAGCATGCAACGGTGTTCAAAAACATGAAGAGCCTGAAAAGGTGTGAAAAATATGAAGAGCTTCAAAAAGTGTGAAAAATATGAGGAGCATGAAACGGTCTGAAAAATAGGAGGAGCATGAAGCGGTGTTCAAAAACTTGAAGAGCCTGAAACGTTGTGAAAAATATGAAAAGCTTCAAAAGGTTTAAAAAATGAGATGAGCATGAAATGGTCTGAAAAATAGGAGGAGCATGCAACGGTGTTCAAAAACATGAAGAGCCTGAAAAGGTGTGAAAAATATGAAGAGCTTCAAAAGGTGTGAAAAATATGAGGAATATGAAATGGTCTGAAAAATAGGAGGAGCATGAAGTTGTGTTCAAAAACATGAAGTGCCAGAAAAGGTGTGAAAATAATGAAGACCTTTAAAAGGTGTCAAAAATTATGAGGAGCATGAAACGGTCTGAAAAATAGGAGGAGCATGAAACGGTGATCAAAACAGGAAGAGCCTGAAAAGGTGTGAAAAATATGAAGAGCTTCAAAAGGTGTGAAATTCATGAGCAGCATGAAACGAGCTGAAAAATCTGAGTAGCATGAAGTGGTGTGGAAACACATGAAGAGCCTGTAAAAGTGTGAAAAATATGAAGAGCTTCAAAAGGTGTGTAATACATGAGGAGCATGAAACTCTCTGAAAAATAGAAGGAGCATGAAGTAGTATTCAAAAACATGAAGAGCCTGAAAAGGTGTGAAACATATGAAGAGCTTAAAAAGGTGTGAAAATTATGAGGAGCATGATATGGTTTGAAAAATGGGATTAGCATGAAGCGGTGTTCAAAAACATGAAGAGCCTGAAAAGGTGTGAAAAATATGAAGATCTTCAAAAGGTGTCAAAAATGAGATGAGCATGAAACGGTCTGAAAAATAGGAGGAGCATGAAGCTGTGTTGAAAAACATGAAGAGCCTGAAAAGTTGTGAAAAATAAGAAGAGCTTCAAAAGATGTCAAAAATATGAGGAGCATGAAACGGTCTGAAAAATAGGATGAGCATGAAGTGGTGTGGAAAAATATGAAGAGCCTGAAAAGTTTTGAAAAATATGAAGAGCTTCAAAAGGTGTGAAATATATGAGGAGCATGAAACGGTCTGCAAACCTGGAGGAGCTTGAAGTGGTGTTGAAAAACATGAAGAGCCTGAAAAGGTGTGAAAAATATGAAGAGCTTCAAAAGGTGTGAAATACATGAGGAGCATGAAACGTGCTGAAAAATAGGAGAAGCATGAAGTGGTGTAGAAAAACATGAAGAGCCTGAAAAGGTGTGAAAAATATGAAGAGCTTCAAAAGGTGTGAAAAATATGAGGAGCATGAAACGGTCTGAAAAATAGAAGTAGCATGAAACGGTGTTTAAAAACATGAAGAGCCTGAAAAGATGTGAAAAATATGAAGAGCTTCAAATGGTGTGAAATAAATGAGGAGCATGAAATAGTCTGAAAAATAGGAGAAGCATGAAGTGGTGTAGAAAAACATGAAGAGCCTGAAAAGGTGTGAGAAATATGAAGAGCTTCAAAAGGTGTGAAAAATATGAGGAGCATGAAACGGTCTGAAAAATAGAAGCAGCATGAAACGGTGTTGAAAAACATGAAGAGCCTGAAATGGTGTGAAAAATATGAAGAGCTTCAAAAGGTGTGAAAAATATGAAGAGCTTCAAAAGGTGTCAAAAATTTGATGAGCATGAAACGGTCTGAAAAATAGGAGGAGCATGAAGCGGTGTTGAAAAACATGAAGAGCCTGAAAAAGTGTGAAAAATATGAAGAGCTTAAAAGGTGTGAAAAATATGAGGAGCATGATATGGTTTGAAAAATAGGATTAGCATGAAGCGGTGTTCAAAAACATGAAGAGCCTGAGAAGGTGTGAAAAATATGAAAAGATTCAAAAGGTGTCAAAAATGAGATGAGCATGAAACGGTCTGACGAATAGGAGGTGCATGAAGCGTTGTTGAAAAACATGAAGAGCCTGAAAATGTGTGAGAAATATGAAGAGCTTAAAAAGGTGTGAAAAATATGAAGAGCTTAAAAAGGTGTCTAAAATATGAGGAGCATGAAACGGTCTTAAAAATACAAGGAGCATGAGCGGTGTTGAAAAACATGAATAGCCTGAAAATGTGTGAAATATATGAAGAGCTTAAAAATGTGTCAAGTATATGAGGAGCATGAAACGGTCTGAAAAATAGGAGGATCATGCAACAGTGTTGAAAAACATGAAGAGCCTGAAAATGTGTGAAAAATATGAAGAGCTTCCAAAGTTGTCAAAAATATGAGGAGCATGAAATTGTCTGAAAAATAGGAGGAGCATGAAGCTGTGTTCAAAAACATGAAGAGCCTGCAAATGTGTGAAATATATAAAGAGCTTCAAAAAGTGTCAAAAATATGAGGAGCATGAAACGGTCTGAATAATAGGAGGAGAATGTAACGGTGATCAAAAACATGAAGAGCCTGAAACGGTGTGAAATATATAAAGAGCTTCAAAAAGTGTCAAAAATATGAGGAGCATGAAACGGTGTGAATAATAGGAGGAGAATGTAACGGTGATCAAAAACATGAAGAGCCTGAAAAGGTGTGAAAAATATGAAGAGCTTCAAAAGGTGTGAAATATGAGGAGCATGAAACGGTCTGAAAAATAGGAGGAGCATGAAGCGGTGTTCAAAATCATGAAGAGCCTGAAAAGTTGTGAAATATATGAAAAGCTTCAAAAGGTTTCAAAAATGAGATGAGCATGAAACGGTCTGAAAAATAGGAGGAGCATGAAGCGGTGTTGAAAAAATGAAGAGCCTGAAAAGGTGTGAAAAATATGAAGAGCATCAAAAGGTATCAAAAATATGAGGAGCATGAAACGGTCTGCAAAAAAGGAGGAGCATGAAGTGGTGTTGAAAAACTTGAAGAGCCTGAAAAGGTGTGAAAAATATGAAGAGCTTCAAAAGGTGTGAAATACATGAGGAGCATGAAACGGGCTGAAAAATAGGAGAAGCATGAAGTGGTGTAGAAAAACATGAAGAGCCTGAAAAGGTGTGAGAAATATGAAGAGCTTCAAAAGGTGTGAAAAATACGAGGAGCATGAAACGGTCTGAAAAATAGGAGGAGCATGAAACGCTGTTCAAAACCATGAAGAGACTGAAAAGCTGTGAAATACATGAAGAGCTTCAAAAGGTGTCAAAAATATGAGGAGCATGAAACGGTCAGACAAATAGGAGGAGCATGAAACGGTGTTCAAAAACATAAAGAGCCTGAAAAGGTGTGAAATATATGAAGAGCTTAAAAAGTTGTCAAAAATATGAGGAAAATGAAACTGTCTGAAAAATAGGAGGAGCATGAAGTTTTGTTCAAAACATGAAGAGCCTGAAAAGGTGTGAAAAATATGAAGAGTTTCAAAAAGTGTCAAAAATATGAGGAGCATGAAACGGTCTGAAAAATAGGAGGAGCATGAAGCGGAGTTGAAAAACATGAAGAGCCTGACAAGGTGTGAAATATATGAGGAGCTTCAAAAGGTGTCAAAAATATGAGGAGCAGGAAAAGTTCTGAAAAATAGGAGGAGCATGACCTGGTGTTGAAATACATGAAGAGTCTGAAAAGATGTGAAAAATATGAAGAGCTTCAAAAGGTGTAAAAAATATGAAGAGCTTCAAAAAGTGTCAAACATATGAGGAGCATGAAACTTTCTGAAAAATAGGAGGAGCATGAAGCGTTGTTGAACACATGAAGAGCCTGAAAAGGAATGAAAGTATGAAGAGCTTCAAAAGGTGTCAAAAATATGAGGAGCATGAAATGGTCGGAAAAATAGGAGTAACATAAAACGATGTTCAAAAACATGAAGAGCCTGAATAGGTGTGAAAAATATGAGGAGTTCCATAAGGTGGCATAAATAGGAGGAGCATGAAATGGTGTTCAACAACATGAAGAGCCTGAAAAGGTGTGAAAAATATGAAGAGGTTCAAAAAGTTTGAAAAATATGAAGAGCTTCAAAATGTGTCAAAAATATGAGGAGTATGAAGTGGTGTTGAAAAACATGAAGAGCATGAAAAGGTGTGAAAAATATGAAGAGCCTGAAAAGGTGTGAAAGATATGAAGAGCTTCAAAAGGTGGCAAAAATATGAAGAGTTTCAAAATATGTCAAAAATATGAGGAGCATGAAACGGTGTTCAAAAACATGAAGAGCCTGAAAAGGTGTGAAAAATATGAAGAGCTTCAAAAGGCGTCAAAAATATGAGGAGCATGAAACGGTCTGAAACATAGGAGAAGCATGAAACCGTGTTCAACAACATGAAGAGCCTGAAAAGGTGTGAAAAATATGAATAGCTTCAAAAGGTGTCAAAAATATGAGAAGCTTGAAACGGTTTGAAAAATAGGAGGAGCATGAAACTGTGTTGAAAAACATGAAGAGCCTGAAAAGCTGTGAAAAATATGAAGAGCTTCAAAAGGTGTGAAAAATATGAAGATCTTCAAAAGGTGTCAAAAATATGAGGAGCATGAAACGTTCTGAAAAATAGGAGGAGCATGAAACGGTGTTGAAAATCATTAAGAGTCTGAAAAGGTGTGAAAAATATGAAGAGTTTCAAAAAGTGTCAACACTATGAGGATTATGAAAAGGTGTGAAATATAGGAGAAGCATGAAGCGGTGTTCCAAAACAAGAAGAGCCTGAAAAAGTGTGAAATATATGAAGAGCTTCAAAAGTCGTGAAAAATATGAGGAGCATGAAAAGTGCTGAAAAATAGGCGGAGCATGAAACTGTGCTGAAAAGATGAAAGGTCTGAAAAGTTGTGAAAAATATGAAGAGCTTCAAAAGGTATCAAAAATATGAGGAGCATGAAACGGTCTGAAAAATAGGAGGAGCATGAAACGGTGTTGAAAACCTGAAGCGCCTGAAAAGATGTGAAAAATATGAAGAGATTCAAAACATGTCAAAATATGAGGAGCAAGAAACGGCCTGAAAAATAGGAGGAGCATGAAACGGTGTTGAAAAACATGAAGAGCCTGAAAAGGTGTGAAAAATATGAAGAGCTTCAAAAGATGTGAAAAATATGAAGAGCTTCAAAAGGTGTCAAAAATATGCGGAGCATGAAACAGTCTGAAAAATAGGAGAATCATGTAACGGTATTCAAAAACATGAAGAGCCTGAATAGGTGTGAAATACATGAAGAGCTTCAAAAAGTGTCAAAAATATGAGGAGCATGAAACTTCTAAAAAATAGGAGGAACATGAAACGGTGTACAAAAACATGAAGAGCCTGAAAAGGTGTGAAAAATATGAAGAGCTTCAAAAGGTGTCAAATATATGAGGAGCATGAAATAGTCAGAAAAATAGGAAGAGCATGAAACGGTGTTGAAAATCTTGAAGAGCCTGAAAAAGTGTGAATTATATGAAGAGCTTCAAACGTGTCAAAAATACGAGGAGCATGATACAGTCTGAAAAATAGGAGGAGCATGAAGCGGTGTTGAAAGACATGAAGAGCCTGAAAAGGTTTGAAAAATATGAAGAGCTTCAAAAGGTGTGAAATACATGAGGAGCATGAAACTCTCTGAAAAATAGAAGGAGCATGAAGCGGTGTTCAAAAACATGAAGAGCCTGAAAAAGTGTGAAAAATATGAAGAGCTTCAAAAGGTGTGAAAAATATGAAGTGCTTCAAAAAGTGTCAAAAATATGAGGAGCATGAAACGTTCTGAAAATAAGAGGAGCACGAAACGATGTTCAAAAATATTAAGAGCCTGAAAAGGTGAGAAAAATATGAAGAGCTTCAGAAGCTGTGAAAAATATGAGGAGCATGAAGCGGTGTTCAAAAACTTGAATACTGAAAAGGTGTGAAAAATATGAAGACCTTCAAAAGGTGTCAAAAGATGAGAAGCATGAAACGGTCTGAAAAATAGGAGGAGCATGAAGCGGCGTTGAAAACATGAAGAGCGTGAAAAGGTGTGAAATATATGAGGAGCTTCAAAAGGTGTCAAAAATATGAGGAGCAGGAAAAGTTCTGAAAAATAGGAGGAGCATGACCTGGTGTTGAAATACATGAAGAGTCTGAAAAGATGTGAAAAATATGAAGAGCTTCAAAAGGTGTAAAAAATATGAAGAGCTTCAAAAAGTGTCAAACATATGAGGAGCATGAAACTTTCTGAAAAATAGGAGGAGCATGAAGCGTTGTTGAACACATGAAGAGCCTGAAAAGGAATGAAAATATGAAGAGCTTCAAAAGGTGTCAAAAATATGAGGAGCATGAAACGGTCAGAAAAATAGGAGTAACATAAAACGGTGTTCAAAAACATGAAGAGCCTGAATAGGTGTGAAAAATATGAGGAGTTCCATAAGGTGTCAAAAATAGGAGGAGCATGAAATGGTGTTCAAAAACATGAAGAGCCTGAAAAGGTGTGAAAAATATGAATAGCTTCAAAGGTGTGAAAATATGAGGAGTATCAAACGGTCAGAAAAATAGCAGGAGCATGAAGCGGCGTTAAACAACATGAAGAGCCTGAAAAGGTGTGAAAAATATGAAGAGGTTCAAAAAGTTTGAAAAATATGAAGAGCTTCAAAATGTGTCAAAAATATGAGGAGTATGAAGTGGTGTTGAAAAACATGAAGAGCATGAAAAGGTGTGAAAAATATGAAGAGCCTGAAAAGGTGTGAAAGATATGAAGAGCTTCAAAAGGTGGCAAAAATATGAAGAGTTTCAAAATATGTCAAAAATATGAGGAGCATGAAACGGTGTTCAAAAACATGAAGAGCCTGAAAAGGTGTGAAAAATATGAAGAGCTTCAAAAGGCGTCAAAAATATGAGGAGCATGAAACGGTCTGAAACATAGGAGAAGCATGAAACCGTGTTCAACAACATGAAGAGCCTGAAAAGGCGTGAAAAATATGAAGAGCTTCAAAAGGTGTCAAAAATATGAGAAGCTTGAAACGGTTTGAAAAATAGGAGGAGCATGAAACTGTGTTGAAAAACATGAAGAGCCTGAAAAGCTGTGAAAAATATGAAGAGCTTCAAAAGGTGTGAAAAATATGAAGATCTTCAAAAGGTGTCAAAAATATGAGGAGCATGAAACGTTCTGAAAAATAGGAGGAGCATGAAACGGTGTTGAAAATCATTAAGAGTCTGAAAAGGTGTGAAAAATATGAAGAGTTTCAAAAAGTGTCAAGAATATGAGGAACATGAAACGGTCTGAAAAATAGGAGGAGCATGAAACTTTGTTCATAAACATGAAGAGCCTGAAAAGGTGTGAAAAATACGAAGAGCTTAAAAAGGCGTGGAAAATATGAAGATTATGAAAAGGTGTGAAATATAGGAGAAGCATGAAGCGGTGTTCCAAAACAAGAAGAGCCTGAAAAAGTGTGAAATATACGAAGAGCTTCAAAAGTCGTGAAAAATATGAGGAGCATGAAAAGTGCTGAAAATAGGCGGAGCATGAAACTGTGTTGAAAACATGAAAGGTCTGAAAAGTTGTGAAAAACATGAAGAGCTTCAAAAGGTATCAAAAATATGAGGAGCATGAAACGGTCTGAAAAATAGGAGGAGCATGAAGCGGTGTTGAAAACCTGAAGCGCTTGAAAAGATGTGAAAAATATGAAGAGATTCAAAACATGTCAAAATATGAGGAGCATGAAACGGTCTGAAAAATAGGAGGAGCATGAAACGGTGTTGAAAAACATGAAGAGCCTGAAAAGGTGTGAAAAATATGAAGAGCTTCAAAAGGTGTGAAAAATATGAAGAGCTTCAAAAGGTGTCAAAAATATGCGGAGCATGAAACAGTCTGAAAAATAGGAGAATCATGTAACGGTATTCAAAAACATGAAGAGCCTGAATAGGTGTGAAATACATGAAGAGCTTCAAAAGGTGTCAAAAATATGAGGAGCATGAAACGGTGTGAAAAATTGGAAAAGCATGAAGTGGTGTTCAAAAACATGAAGAGCCTGAAAAGGTGTGAAATACATGAAGAGCTTCAAAAGGTGTCAAAAATATGAGAAGCATGAAGTGGTGTTGAAAAAGATGAAGAGCATTACAAGTTGTGGAAAATATGAAGAGCTTCAAAAAGTGTCAAAAATATGAGGAGCACGAAATGGACTGAAAAATAGGAGGAGCATGAAACGGGGTTGAAACCCTGAAGCGCCTGAGAAGGTGTGAAAAATATGAAGAGATTCAAAACATGTCAAAAATAAGAGGAGGATGAATCTGTGAAAAACAGGAGAAGCATGAAACCGTGTTCGAAAACATGAAGAGCCTGAAAAGGTGTGAAAAAATTGAAGAGCATCAATAGGTGTCAAAAATATGAGGAGCATGAAATGGTCTGAAAAATAGGAGGAGCATGAAGCGGTGTTCAAAAACATGAAGAGCCTGAAAAGGTGTGAAATATATGAAGAGCTTCAAAAGGTGTCAAAAATATGAACAGCTTCAAAATGTGTGAAAAATATGAGGAGAATGAAACTTCTAAAAAATAGGAGGAGCATGAAACGGTGTACAAAAACATGAAGAGCCTGAAAAGGTGTGAAAAATATGAAGAGCTTCAAAAGGTGTCAAATATATGAGGAGCATGAAATAGTCTGAAAAATAGGAAGAGCATGAAACGGTGTTGAAAATCTTGAAGAGCCTGAAAAAGTGTGAATTATATGAAGAGCTTCAAAACGTGTCAAAAATACGAGGAGCATGATACGGTCTGAAAAATAGGAGGAGCATGAAGCGGTGTTGAAAGACATGAAGAGCCTCAAAAGGTTTGAAAAATATGAAGAGCTTCAAAAGGTGTGAAATACATGAGGAGCATGAAACTCTCTGAAAAATAGAAGGAGCATGAAGCGGTGTTCAAAAACATGAAGAGCCTGAAAAAGTGTGAAAAATATGAAGAGCTTCAAAAGGTGTGAAAAATATGAAGAGCTTCAAAAAGTGTCAAAAATATGAGGAGCATGAAACGTTCTGAAAATAAGAGGAGCACGAAACGATGTTCAAAAATATTAAGAGCCTGAAAAGGTGAGAAAAATATGAAGAGCTTCAGAAGCTGTGAAAAATATGAGGAGCATGAAGCGGTGTTCAAAAACTTGATACTGAAAAGGTGTGAAAAATATGAAGACCTTCAAAAGGTGTCAAAAGATGAGGAGCATGAAACGATCTGAAAATTAGGAGGAGCATGAAGAGGTGTTGAAAAACATGATGAGGCTGAAAAGGTGTTAAAAATATGAAGAGTTTCAAAAGGTGTGAAAAATATGAAGGGCATGAAACCGTCTGATAAATAGGAGGAGCATGAAGCGGCGTTGAAAACATGAAGAGCGTGAAAAGGTGTCAAAAATATGAAGAGCTTCAAAATGTGTCAAAAATATGAGGAGCATGAAACGGTCTGAAAATTACGAGGAGCATGAGGCACTGTTGAAAAACATGAAGAGCCTGAAAAGGTGTGAAAAATATAAAGAGTTTCAAAACGAGTCAAAAATATGAGGAGCATGAAACGGTCTGAAAAATAGGAGGAGCATGAAGTGGTGTTGGAAAACATGAAGAGCCTGAAAAGGTGTGAAAAATATGAAGAGCTTCAAAAGGTGTGAAAACTATGAAGAGCTTCAAAAGGTGTCAAAAATATGAGGAGCATGAAATGGTCTGAAAAATAGGAGAAGCATGAAACCATGTTCAAAAACATGAAGAGCCTGAAAATGTGTGAAAAATATGAAGAGCTTCAAAAAGTGTCAGAAATATGAAGAGCAGGGAACGGTCTGAAAAATAGGGGGAGTATGAAGCAATGTTCAAAAACATGAACAGCCCGAAAAGGTGTGTAAAATATGAAGAGCCCTAAAGGTGTCAAAATTATGAGGAGCATGACACGGTCTGAAAAATAGGAGGATCATGAAATGGTGTTCAAAAACATGAAGAACCTGAAAATTTGTGAAAAATATGAAGAGCTTCAAAAGGTCTGAAAAATATCAGGAGCATGAAACGGTGTTCAAAAAATTGAAGATACTGAAAATTTGTGAAAAATATGAAGAGCTTCAAAAGGTGTCAAAAATATGAGGTGCATGAAACGGTCTGAAAAATAGGAGAAGCATGAAACCATGTTCAAAAACATGAAGAGCTTGAAAATGTGTGAAAAATATGAAAAGCATCAAAAGGTTTGAAAAAAATGAGGAGCATGAAACGGTGTTCAAAACCATGAAGAGACTGAAAATGTGAGAAATGTATGAAGAGCTTCAAAAGGTGTCAAAAATATGAGGAGCTTGAAACGGTCTCAAATATAGGAGGAGAATGAAACGGTGTTGACAAACATGTAGATCCTGAAAAGGTGTGAACAATATGCAGAGCCTAAAAAGGAGTGAAAAATATGAGGAGCATGAAACGGTCTGAAAAATAGGAGGAGCATGAAACGCTGTTCAAAACCATGAAGAGACTGAAAAGCTGTGAAATACATGAAGAGCTTCAAAAGGTGTCAAAAATATGAGGAGCATGAAACGGTCAGACAAATAGGAGGAGCATGAAACGGTGTTCAAAAACATAAAGAGCCTGAAAAGGTGTGAAATATATGAAGAGCTTAAAAAGTTGTCAAAAATATGAGGAAAATGAAACTGTCTGAAAAATAGGAGGAGCATGAAGTTTTGTTCAAAACATGAAGAGCCTGAAAAGGTGTGAAAAATATGAAGAGTTTCAAAAAGTGTCAAAAATATGAGGAGCATGAAACGGTCTGAAAAATAGGAGGAGCATGAAGCGGAGTTGAAAAACATGAAGAGCCTGACAAGGTGTGAAATATATGAGGAGCTTCAAAAGGTGTCAAAAATATGAGGAGCAGGAAAAGTTCTGAAAAATAGGAGGAGCATGACCTGGTGTTGAAATACATGAAGAGTCTGAAAAGATGTGAAAAATATGAAGAGCTTCAAAAGGTGTAAAAAATATGAAGAGCTTCAAAAAGTGTCAAACATATGAGGAGCATGAAACTTTCTGAGAAATAGGAGGAGCATGAAGCGTTGTTGAACACATGAAGAGCCTGAAAATGAATGAAAATATGAAGAGCTTCAAAAGGTGTCAAAAATATGAGGAGCATGAAACAGTCGGAAAAATAGGAGTAACATAAAACGGTATTCAAAAACATGAAGAGCCTGAATAGGTGTGAAAAATATGAGGAGTTCCATAAGGTGTCAAAAATAGGAGGAGCATGAAATGGTGTTCAAAAACATGAAGAGCCTGAAAAGGTGTGAAAAATATGAATAGCTTCAAAGGTGTGAAAATATGAGGAGTATCAAACGGTCAGAAAAATAGCAGGAGCATGAAGCGGCGTTAAACAACATGAAGAGGCTGAAAAGGTGTGAAAAATATGAAGAGGTTCAAAAAGTTTGAAAAATATGAAGAGCTTCAAAATGTGTCAAAAATATGAGGAGTATGAAGTGGTGTTGAAAAACATGAAGAGCATGAAAAGGTGTGAAAAATATGAAGAGCCTGAAAAGGTGTGAAAGATATGAAGAGCTTCAAAAGATGTGGAAAAATATGAAGAGCTTCAAAAGGTTTCAAATATTAGATGAAAATGATACGGTCTGAAAAATAGGAGGAGCATGAAGCGGTGTTGAAATACATGAAGAACCAGAAAAGTTGTGAGAAATATGAAGAGCTTCATATGGTGTCAAAATTATGAGGAGCAAAAATGGTCTGAAAAAGAGGAGGAGCATGAAGCGGTGTTGAAAAAATATGAAGAGCATGAAAAGCTGTGAAAAATATGAAGACCTTCACAAGGTGTCAAAAATATGAGGAGCATGAAACGGTTTGAAAAATAGGAGGAGCATGAAGCGGTGTTGAAAAAATGGAAGAGCCTGAAAAGGTGTGAAAAATATGAAGAGCTTCACAAGGTGTCAAATATATCAGGAGCATGAAACGGTCTGAAAAATAGGAGGAGCATGAAGCGGTGTTCCAAAACATGAAGAGCCTGAAAAGGTGTGAAAAATATGAAGAGCTTAAAAAGGTGTGAAAAATATGAAGAGCTTCAAAAGGTGTCAAATGTATGAGGCACATGAAACGGTCTGAAAAATAGGAGGAGCATGAAATGGTGTTCAAAAGCATGAAGAGCCTGAAAATGTGTGAAAAATATGAAGAGCTTCAAAAGGTGTGAAATACATGGGGAGGATTAAACTGTCTGAAAAAGAGGAGGAGCATGAAGCGGTGTTGAAAAACATGAAGAGCCTGAAAAGGTGTGAAAAATATGAAGAGCTTCAAAACGTGTCAAAATTATGAGGAGCATGAAACGGTCTGAAATAGGAGGAGCATGAAGCGGTGTTGAAAAACATGAAGAGCATGAAAAGTGTGAAAAATATGAAGAGCTTCTAAGGGTGTCAAAAATATGAGGAGCATGAAACGGTCTGAAAAATAGGAGGACCAAGAAGGCGTGTTGAAAAACATGAAGAGCCTGAAAACGATGAAAAATACGAAGAGCTTCAAAAGATGTGGAAAAATATGAAGAGCTTCAAAAGGTCTCAAAAATTAGATGAGCATGATACGGTCTGAAAAATAGGAGGAGCATGAAGCGGTGTTGAAATACATGAAGAACCAGAAAAGTTGTGAGAAATATGAAGAGCTTCATATGGTGTCAAAATTATGAGGAGCAAAAATGGTCTGAAAAAGAGGAGGAGCATGAAGCGGTGTTGAAAAAACATGAAGAGCATGAAAAGCTGTGAAAAATATGAAGACCTTCACAAGGTGTCAAAAATATGAGGAGCATGAAACGGTCTGAAAAATAGGAGGAGCATGAAGCGGTGTTGAAAAAATGGAAGAGCCAGAAAAGGTGTGAAAAATATGAAGAGATTCACAAGGTGTCAAATATATGAGGAGCATGAAACGGTCTGAAAAATTGGAGGAGCATGAAACGGTGTTCCAAAACATGAAGAGCCTGAAAATGTGTGAAAAATATGAAGAGCTTCAAAAGGTGTGAAATACATGAGGAGCATTAAACGGTCTGAAAAATAGGAGGAGCATGAAGCGGTGTTCTAAAACATGAAGAGCCTGAAAAGTTGTGAAAAATATGAAGAGCTTCAACAGGTGCGAAAAATATGAGGAGCATGAAACGTTCTGAAAAATAGGAGGAGCATGAAGCGGTGTTCAAAAACATGAAGAGCTTGAAAAGGTGTGAAAAATATGAAAACCTTCAAAAGGTGTCAAAAATGAGATGAGCATGAAACGGTCTGAAAAATAGGAGGAGCATGAAGCGGTGTTGAAAAACATGAAGAGCCTGAAAAGGTGTGAGAAATATGAAGAGCTTCAAAAGGTGTCAAAAATATGAGGAGCATGAAACGGTCTGAAAAATTTCAGGAGCATGAAGCGGTTTTGAAAAACATGAAGAGTCTGAAAACGTGTGAAAATATGAAGAGCTTCAAAAATGTGAAAAATATGAAGAGCTTCAATAGGTGTGAAAAATATGAAGAGCTTCAAAAGGTGTCAAAATGAGATGAGCATGAAACGGTCTGAAAAATAGGAGGAGCATGAAGCGGTGCTGAAAAACATGAACAGCCTGAAAAGGTGTGAGAAATATGAAGAGCTTCAAAAGGTGTCAAAAATATGAGGAGCATGAAACGGTCTGAAAAATTTCAGGAGCATGAAGCGGTGTTGAAAATCATGAAGAGTCTGAAATGGTGTGAAAATATGAAGAGCTTCAAAAATATGAAAAATATGAAGAACTTCAAATTGTGAAAAATATGAAGAGCTTCAAAGGGTGTCAAAAAAGAAATGAGCATGAAACGGTCTGAAAATTAGGAGGAGCATGAAGCGGTGTTGAAAATCATGAAGAGCCTGAAAAGGTGTGAAAAATATGAAAAGCTTCAAAAGATGTGAAAAATATGAAGAGCTTCAAAATGTGTCAAAATGAGATAAGCATGAAACGGTCTGAAAAATAGGAGGAGAATGAAGTGGTGTTGAAAAAAATGAAAAGCCTGAAAAGGTGTGAAATACATGAAGAGCTTCAAAAGGTGTCAAAAATATGAGGAGAATGAAACGGTCTGCACAATAGGAGGAGCATGAAATGGTGTTCAAAAACATGAAGAGCCTGAAAATGTGTGAAAAATATGAAGAGCTTCAAAAGGTGTGAAATACATGGGGAGGATTAAATGGTCTGAAAAATAGGAGGAGCATGAAGCGGTGTTCAAAAACATGAAGAGCCTGAAAACGTGTGAAAAATATGAAGAGCTTCAAAAGGTGTGAAAAATATGAAGAGCTTCAAAAGGTGTCAAAAATTAGATGAGAATGAAACGGTCTGAAAAAAAAGAGGGGCATGAAGTGTTGTTGAAAAAAATGAAGAGCCTGAAAAATTGTGAAAAATATGAAAAGCTTCAAAAGGTGTCAAAAATATGAGGAGCATGAAACGGTCTGAAAAATAGGAGGAGCATGAAGCTGTGTTCAAAAACATGAAGAGCCTGAAAAGGCGTGAAAAATATGAGGAGCTTCAAAAGGTGTGAAATACATGAGGAGCATTAAACGGTCTGAAAAATAGGAGGAGCATGGAGCGGTGTTCAAAAACATGAAGAGCCTGAAAAGGTGTGAAAAATATGAAGAGCTTCAAAAGGTGTCAAAAATATGAGGAGTATGAAACGGTTGAAAAATAGGAGGAGCATGAAGCGGTGTTCAAAAACATGAAGAGCCTGAAAAGGTGAGAAAAATATGACGAGCTTCAAAAGGTGTCAAAAATATGAGGAGCATGAAACGGTCTGAAAAATAGGAGGATCATGAAGCGGTGTTGAGAAACATGAAGAGCCTGAAAATGTGTGAGAAATATGAAGAGCTTCAAAAGGTGTGAAAAATATGAGGTGCATGAAACGGTCTGAAAAATTGGAGGATCATGAAGCGATGTTGAAAAACATGAAGAGCCTGAAAACGTGTGAAAATTATGAAGAGCTTCAAAAGGTGTGAAAAATATGAAGAGCTTCAAAAGGTGTCAAAAATGAGATGAGAATGGAACGGTCTGAAAAATAGGAGGAGCATGAAGCGGTGTTGAAAATCATGAAGAGCCGGAAAAGTTGTGAAAAATATGAAGAGCTTCAAAAGGTGTCAAAAATATGAGGAGCATGAAACGGTCTGAAAAATAGGAGGAATATGAAACGGTGTTCAAAAACATGAAGAGCCTGAAAAGATGTGAAAAATATGATGAGCTTCAAAAGGTTTCAAAAATATGAGGAGCATGAAACGGTCTGAAAAATAGGAGGAGCATGAAACAGTGATGAAAAACATGACGAGCCTGAAAAGGTGTGAAAAATATGAAGAGCTTCAAAAGGTGTGAAATACATGAGGAGCATGAAACTCTCTGAAAAATAGAAGGAGCATGAAGTGGTGTTGAAAAATATGAAGAGCCTGAAAAGGTGTGAAAAATATGAAGAGCTTCAAAAAGTGTCAAAAATGAGATGAGCATGAAACGGTCTGAAAAATAGGAGGAGCATGAAGCGGTGTTCAAAAATATGAAGAGCCTGAAAAGGTGTGAGAAATATGAAGAGCTTCAAGGTGTCAAAAATATGAGGAGCATGAAACGGTCTGCAGAAAAGGAGGAGCATGAAGCGGTGTTCAAAAACCTGAAGAGCCTGAATAGGTGTGGAAAATATGAAGAGCTTCAAAAGGTGTGAAATACATGAGGAGCATGAAACGGTCTGAAAAATGGGAGGAGCATGAAGGTGTGCTCCAAAACATGAAGAGCCTGAAAAGGTGTGAAAAATATGAAGAGCTTCAAAAGGTGTCAAAAATATCAAGAACTTCAAAAGGTGTCAAAAATGAGATGAGCATGAAACGGTCTGAATAATAGGAGGAACATGAAGTGGTGTTGAAAAACATGAAGAGACTGAAAAGGTGTGAAAAATATGAAGTGCTTCAAATGGTGTGAAATACATGAGGAGCATGAAACGGTCTGAAAAATGGGAGGAGCATGAAGGTGTGCTCCAAAACATGAAGAGCCTGAAAAGGTGTGAAAAATATGAAGAGCTTCAAATGGTGTCAAAAATATGAGGAGCATGAAACGGTCTGAAAAATATAAGGAGCATGAAGTGGTGTTCAAAAACATGAAGAGCCTGAAAAGGTGTGAAAAATATGAAGTGCTTCTAAAGGTGTCAAAAATATGAGGAGCATGAAAAGGTCTGAAAAATACGAGAGCATGAAACTGTGTTCAATAATATGAAGAGCTTGAAAAGGTGTGAAAAGTATGAAGAGTTTCAAAAGGTGTCAAAAATATGAGGAGCATGAAACGGTCTGAAAAAGAGGAGGAGCAGGAAGCGGTGTTGAGAAACATGAAGAGCCTGAAAAGGTGTCCAAAATATGAAGAGCATCAAATGGTGTCAAAAATATTAGGAGGCTGAAACGGTCTGAAAAATAGGAGGAGCATGAAGCGGTGTTCAAAAACATGAGACGCTGAAAAGGTGTGAAAAATATGAAGAGCTTCAAAAAGTGTGAAATACATGAGGAGCATGAAACGGTCTGAAAAATAGGAGGAGCATGAAGCGGTGTTCAAAAACATGAAGAGCCTGAAAAGGTGTCCAAAATATGAAGAGCTTCAAATGGTGTGAAAAATATTAGGAGGCTGAAACGGTCTGAAAAATAGGAGGAGCATGAAGCGGTGTTCAAAAACATGAAGAGCCTGAAAAGGTGTCCAAAATATGAAGAGCTTCAAATGGTGTCAAAAATATTAGGAGGCTGAAACGGTCTGAAAAATAGGAGGAGCATGAAGCGGTGTTCAAAAACATGAAGAGCCTGAAAACTTGTGAAAAATATGAAGAGCTTCAAAAGGTGTGAAAAATATGAACAGCTTCAAAAGGTGTCAAAAATGAGATGAGCATGAAGAAATCTGAAAAATAGGAGGAGCATGAAGTGGTGTTGAAAAACATGAAGAGCCTGAAAAGGTGTGAAATATATGAAGAGCTTCAAAATGTGTCAAAAATATGAGGAGTATGAAACGGTCTGAAAAGTAGGAGCAGCATGAAACGGTGTTTAATAACATCAAGAGCCTGAAAATGTGTGAAAAATATGAAGAGCTTCAAAAGGTGTGAAATACATGAGGAGCTTGAAATGGTCTGAAAATAGTAGGAGCATGAAGCAGTGTTCAAAATCATGAAGAGCCTGAAAAGGTGTGAAAAATATGAAGAGCTTCAAAAGGTGTCAAAAATATGAAGAGTATGAAACGATCTGAAAAATAGGAGGAGCGTGAAGTGGCATT
Organism: Dama dama; assembly: GCF_033118175.1. NCBI lineage: Eukaryota > Metazoa > Chordata > Mammalia > Artiodactyla > Cervidae > Dama > Dama dama. Next base: position 8,529,996 of record NC_083706.1, on the reverse strand, counting down.
GAAAAACATTAAGAGACTGAAAAAGTGTGAAAAATATGAAGTGCTTCAAAAGGTGTGAATAATGAGATGAGCATGAAAAGGAACGAAAAATAGGTGGAGCACGAAGTCGTGTTGAAAAACATGAAGAGCCTCAAAAGAAGTGAAATATATGAAGAGATTCAAAAGGTTTCAAAAATATGAGGAGCATGAAATGGTCTGGAAAATAGGACGAGCATGAAGTGGTTTGAAAAACATGAAGAGCCTGAAAAGGTGTGAAAAATATGAAGAGCTTCAAAAGTTGTCAAAAATGAGATGAGCATGAAACGGTCTGAAAAATAGGAGGAGCATGAAGTGGTCTTCCAAAAAATGAAGAGCTTGAAAAGGTGTGAAATATATGAAGAGCTTCAAAAGGTGTGCAATAATGAGGAGCATGAAACAACCTTAAAAACAGGACGAGCATGAAGCTGTGTTCAAAAACATGAGATTTTGAAAAGGTGTGAAAAATATGAAGAACTTCAAAAGGTGTGAAAATATGAGGAGCATGAAACGGTCTGAAAATTAGGAGGAGCTAGAAGCGGTGTTGAAAAACCTGAAGAGCCTGAAATCGTGTGAGAAATATGAAGAACTTCAAAAGGTGTCAAAAATATGAAGAGTTTCAAAAGGTGTCAAAAATATGAGGAGCATGAAGCAGTCTGAAAAATAGGAGGAGCATGAAGCGGTCTGAACAATAAAAGGAGCATGAAGCGGTCTGAAAAATAGGAGGAGCATGAAGCGGTGTTCAAAAACATGAAGAGCCTGAAAAGGTGTGAAATATATGAAGAGCTTCAAAAGGTGTGCAATAATGAGGAGCATGAAACAACCTTAAAAACAGGACGAGCATGAAGCTGTGTTCAAAAACATGAGATTTTGAAAAGGTGTGAAAAATATGAAGAGCTTCAAAAGGTGTCAAAAATAGGAGGAGCATGAAGCGGTGTTCAAAAACATGAAGAGCCTGAAAAGGTGTGAAAAATATGAAGAGCTTCAAAAGGTGTGCAATAATGAGGAGCATGAAACAACCTTAAAAACAGGACGAGCATGAAGCTGTGTTCAAAAACATGAGATTTTGAAAAGGTGTGAAAAATATGAAGAACTTCAAAAGGTGTCAAAAATATGAGGAGCATGAAACGGTCTGAAAATTAGGAGGAGCTAGAAGCGGTGTTGAAAAACCTGAAGAGCCTGAAAATGTGTGAAAAATATGAAAAGCTTCAAAAGTTGTGAAAAATATGAAGAGCTTCAAAAGGTGTCAAAAATGAGATGAGAATGAAACGGTCTGAAAAATAGGAGGAGCATGAAGCGTGTTGAAAATCATGAAGAGCCTGAAAATGTGTGAAATATTTGAAGAGCTTCAAAATGTGTCAAAAATGAGAGGAGCATGAAACGGTCTGAAAAATAGGAGGAGCATGAAGCGGTGTTGAAAAACATGAAGAGCCTGAAAAGATGTGAAAAATATGAAGAGCTTCAAAAGGTGTCAAAAATATGAGGAATATGAAATGGTCTGAAATATAGGAGGAGCATGAAACGGTGTTCAAAAATATGAAGAGCCTGAAATGTTGTGAAAAATATGAAGAGCTTCAAAAGTTGTGAAAAATATGAAGAGCTTCAAAAGGTGTGAAAAATATGAGAAGCTTCAAATGGTGTCAAAAATATGAGGAGCAAGAAACGGTCTGAAAAAAGCGGAAGCATGAAACGGTGTTGAAAAACATGAAGAGCCTGAAAAGGTGTGAAAATTATGAAGAGCTTCCAAAGGTGTGAAATAAATGAGGTGCATGAAACGGTCTGATAAATAGGAGGAGCATGAAGCGGTGTTGAAAAACATGAAGAGCCTGAAAATGTGTGAAAAATATGAAGAGCTTCAAATCGTGTCAAAAATATGAGGAGCATGAAACGGTCTGAAAAATAGGAGGAGCATGAAGCGGTGTTCAAAACCATGAAGAGCCTGAAAAGGTGTGAAAAATACGAAGAGCTTCAAATGATGTGAAATACAGGAGGAGACTGAAACGGTCGATAAATACTAGGAGCATGAAGCGGTATTCAAAAACATGAAGAGCCTGAAAAGTTGTGAAAAACATGAAGAGCTACAAAACGTGTCAAAAACTTCGAGGAGCATGAAATGGTCTGAAAAATAGGATGAGCATTGAAGCGGGGTTCAAAAACATGAAGAGCCTGAAAATGTGTGAAAAAAATGAAGAGCTTCAAAAGGTGTCGAAAATAAGAGGAGCATGAAACGGTCTGAAAAATAGGAGGAGCATGAAGCAGTGTTGAAAAACATGAAGAGCCTGAAAACGTGTGAAACATATGAAGAGCTTCAAAAGGTGTGAAAAATATGAAGAGCATCAAAAGGTGTCAAAAATATGAGGAGCAAGAAACTGTTTAAAAAATAGGAGGAGCATGAAGCGATGTTCAAAAACATGAAGAGCCTGAAAAGGTGTGAAAAATATGAAGAGCTTCAAAAGGTGTGAAATTATGAGGATCAGGAAGCGGTCTGAAAAATAGGAGGAGCATGAAGCGGTTTTCAAAAACATGAAGAGCCTGAAAAGGTGTCAAAAATATGAAGAGCTTCAAAAGGTGTCAAAATATTAGGAGCATGAAACGACTGAAAAATAGGAGGAGCATGAAGCGGTGTTGAAAAACATGAAGAGCCTGAAAAGATGTGAAAAATATAAAGAGCTTCAAAAGGTGTCAAAAATATGTGGAGCATGAAACGGTCTAAAAAATAGCACGAGCATGAAGCGCTGTTCAAAAACATGAAGAGCCTGAAAAGGTGTCAAAAATATGAAGAGCTTCAAAAGGTGTGAAAATTATGAGGATCAGGAAGCGGTCTGAAAAATAGGAGGAGCATGAAGCGGTTTTCAAAAACATGAAGAGCCTGAAAAGGTGTCAAAAATATGAAGAGCTTCAAAAGGTGTCAAAATATTAGGAGCATGAAATGACTGAAAAATAGGAGGAGCATGAAGCGGTGTTGAAAAACATGAAGAGCCTGAAAAGATGTGAAAAATATAAAGAGCTTCAAAATGTGTCAAAAATATGTGGAGCATGAAACGGTCTAAAAAATAGCAGGAGCATGAAGCGGTGTTCAAAAACATGAAGAGCCTGAAAAGGTGTGAAAAATATGAAGAGCTTCAAAAGGTGTGAAAAATATGAGGTGCATAAAACGGTCTGAACAATAGGAGGAACATGAAACTATCTGAAAAATAGAGGAGCAAAAAGCGGTGTTAAACAACATGAAGAGCCTGAAAAGGTGTGAAATATATGAAGAGCTTCAAAAGGTGTCAAATATATGAGGAGCAAGAAACAGTCTGAAAAATAGCAGGGGCATGAAGCGGTGTTCAAAACATGAAACCCTGAAAAGGTGTGAAAAATATGAAAAGCTTCAAAAGGTTTCAAAAATATGAGGAACATGAATCGGTCTGAAAAATAGGAGGAGCATGAAGCGGTGTTCAAAAACATGAAGAGCCTGAAAAGGTGTGAAAAATATGAAGAGCTTCATAATGTGTCAAAAATATGAGGATCATAAAACGATGTGAAAAATAGGAGGAGCATGAAGCGGTGTTGAAAAACATTAAGAGCCTGAAAAGGTGTGAAAAATATGAAGAGCTTCAAGGGTGTTAAAATTATGAGGAGCATAAAACGGTCTGAAAAATAGGAGGAGCATGAAGCGGTGTTGAAAAACATGAAGAGGCTGAAAAGGTGTGAAAAATATGAAGAGCTTCAAAAGGTGTCAAATATATGAGGAGCAAGAAACAGTCTGAAAAATAGCAGGGGCATGAAGCAGACGTCAAAAACATGAAGATCCTGAAAAGGTGTGAAACATATGAAGAGCTTTAAAAGGTGTCAAAAATATGAGGAGCATGAAACTGTCTGAAAAATAGGAGGATCATGAAGCGGTGTTCAAAAACATTAAGAGCATGAAAAGGTGTGAAAAATATGAAGAGCTTCAAAATGTTTCAAAAATATGAGGAGCATGAAACATTCTGAAAAATAGCAGGGGCATGAAGCAGAAGTCAAAAATATGAAGATCCTGAAAAGGTGTGAAAAATACGAAGAGCTTAAAAAGGTGTCAAAAATATGAAAAGCATGAAACGACTGAAAAATAGGTGGAGCATGAAGCGGTGTTGAAAAACATGAAGAGCCTTAAAAGTTGTGAAATATATGAAGAACTTCAAAGGTGTCAAAAATATCAAGAACTTCAAAAGGTGTCAAAAATGAGATGAGCATGAAACGGTCTGAAAAATAGGAGGAACATGAAACGGTATGAAAAATAGGAGGAGCATGAAACGGTGTTCAAAAACATGAAGAGCCTGAAAAGGTGTGAAAAATATGAAGAGCTTCAAAAGCTGTGAAAAATATGAAGAGCTTCAAAAGGAGACAAACATATAAGGAACAAGAAACGGTCTGAAAAATAGGAGGAGCATGAAACGGTTTTGAAAACATGAAGAGCCTGAAAACGTGTGAAAAATATGAAGAGTTTCAAAAGATGTGAAAAATAAGAAGAGCTTCAAAAGGTGTCAAAAGTGATGTGAGCATGAAACGGTCTGAAAAATAGGAGGAGCATGAAGTGGGGTTGAAAAAATTGAAGAGCCTGAAAAGGTGTGAAATATATGAAGAGCTTCAAAAGGTGTCAAAAATATGAGGAGCATGAAATGATCTGAAAAATAGGAGGAACATGAAACGGTATGAAAAATAGGAGGAGCATGAAACAGTGTTCAAAAACATGAAGAGCCTGAAAACGTGTCAAATCTATGAAGAGCTTCAAAGGTGTTAAAAATATGAAGAGCTTCAAAAAGGTGTCAAAAATGAGATGAGCATGAAACGGTCTGAAAAATAGGAGGAGCATGAAACGGTGTTCAAAAACATGCAGAGCCTGAAAAGGTGTGAAGTATATGAAGAGCTTCAAAATGTGTGAAATACATGGAGAGCATGAAACGGTCTGAAAAATAGGAGAATTATGAGACGGTGTTGAAAAACATGAAGAGACTGAAAAGGTGTGAAAAATATGAACAGCTTCAAAAGGTGTGAAAAATATGAGGAGCATGAAACGATCTGCAAATTAGGAGGAGCATGAAGCGGTGTTGAAAAACATGAAGAGCCTGAAAAGGTGTGAAAAATATGAAGAGCTTCAAAAGATGTGAAATACATGAGGAGCATGAAACGGTCTGAAAAATAGCACGAGCATGAAGCGGTGTTGAAAAACATGAAGAATCTGAAAACGTGTGAAAAATTAAAAGAGCTTCAAAAGGTGTGAAAAATATGAACAGCATCAACAGGTGTCAAAATTAGGAGGAGCATGAAACGGTCTGAAAAATAGGAGGAGCATGAATGGTGTTGGAAAACATGAATAGCCTGAAAAGGTGTGAAAAATATGAAGAGCTTCAAAAGGTATCAAAAATATGAGGAGCATGAATCGGTCTGAAAAATAGGAGGAGCATGAAGTGGTGCTGGAAAACATGAATAGCCTGAAAAGGTGTGAAAAATATGAAGAGCTTCAAAAGGTGTCAAAAATATGAGGAGCATAAAACGGTCTGAAAAATAGGAGGAGCATGAAACGGTCTGAAAAATAGGAGGAGCATGAAGCGGTGTTGAGAAACATGAAGAGCCTGAAAAGGTGTGAAAAATATGAAGTGCTTCAAATGGTGTGAAATACATGAGGAGCATGAAACGGTCTGAAAAATGGGAGGAGCATGAAGGTGTGCTCCAAAACATGAAGAGCCTGAAAAGGTGTGAAAAATATGAAGAGCTTCAAAAGGTGTCAAAAATATCAAGAACTTCAAAAGGTGTCAAAAATGAGATGAGCATGAAACGGTCTGAATAATAGGAGGAACATGAAGTGGTGTTGAAAAACATGAAGAGACTGAAAAGGTGTGAAAAATATGAAGTGCTTCAAATGGTGTGAAATACATGAGGAGCATGAAACGGTCTGAAAAATGGGAGGAGCATGAAGGTGTGCTCCAAAACATGAAGAGCCTGAAAAGGTGTGAAAAATATGAAGAGCTTCAAATGGTGTCAAAAATATGAGGAGCATGAAACGGTCTGAAAAATATAAGGAGCATGAAGTGGTGTTCAAAAACATGAAGAGCCTGAAAAGGTGTGAAAAATATGAAGTGCTTCTAAAGGTGTCAAAAATATGAGGAGCATGAAAAGGTCTGAAAAATACGAGAGCATGAAACTGTGTTCAATAATATGAAGAGCTTGAAAAGGTGTGAAAAGTATGAAGAGTTTCAAAAGGTGTCAAAAATATGAGGAGCATGAAACGGTCTGAAAAAGAGGAGGAGCAGGAAGCGGTGTTGAGAAACATGAAGAGCCTGAAAAGGTGTCCAAAATATGAAGAGCATCAAATGGTGTCAAAAATATTAGGAGGCTGAAACGGTCTGAAAAATAGGAGGAGCATGAAGCGGTGTTCAAAAACATGAGACGCTGAAAAGGTGTGAAAAATATGAAGAGCTTCAAAAAGTGTGAAATACATGAGGAGCATGAAACGGTCTGAAAAATAGGAGGAGCATGAAGCGGTGTTCAAAAACATGAAGAGCCTGAAAAGGTGTCCAAAATATGAAGAGCTTCAAATGGTGTGAAAAATATTAGGAGGCTGAAACGGTCTGAAAAATAGGAGGAGCATGAAGCGGTGTTCAAAAACATGAAGAGCCTGAAAAGGTGTCCAAAATATGAAGAGCTTCAAATGGTGTCAAAAATATTAGGAGGCTGAAACGGTCTGAAAAATAGGAGGAGCATGAAGCGGTGTTCAAAAACATGAAGAGCCTGAAAACTTGTGAAAAATATGAAGAGCTTCAAAAGGTGTGAAAAATATGAACAGCTTCAAAAGGTGTCAAAAATGAGATGAGCATGAAGAAATCTGAAAAATAGGAGGAGCATGAAGTGGTGTTGAAAAACATGAAGAGCCTGAAAAGGTGTGAAATATATGAAGAGCTTCAAAATGTGTCAAAAATATGAGGAGTATGAAACGGTCTGAAAAGTAGGAGCAGCATGAAACGGTGTTTAATAACATCAAGAGCCTGAAAATGTGTGAAAAATATGAAGAGCTTCAAAAGGTGTGAAATACATGAGGAGCTTGAAATGGTCTGAAAATAGTAGGAGCATGAAGCAGTGTTCAAAATCATGAAGAGCCTGAAAAGGTGTGAAAAATATGAAGAGCTTCAAAAGGTGTCAAAAATATGAAGAGTATGAAACGATCTGAAAAATAGGAGGAGCGTGAAGTGGCATTGAAAAACATTAAGAGACTGAAAAAGTGTGAAAAATATGAAGTGCTTCAAAAGGTGTGAATAATGAGATGAGCATGAAAAGGAACGAAAAATAGGTGGAGCACGAAGTCGTGTTGAAAAACATGAAGAGCCTCAAAAGAAGTGAAATATATGAAGAGATTCAAAAGGTTTCAAAAATATGAGGAGCATGAAATGGTCTGGAAAATAGGACGAGCATGAAGTGGTTTGAAAAACATGAAGAGCCTGAAAAGGTGTGAAAAATATGAAGAGCTTCAAAAGTTGTCAAAAATGAGATGAGCATGAAACGGTCTGAAAAATAGGAGGAGCATGAAGTGGTCTTCCAAAAAATGAAGAGCTTGAAAAGGTGTGAAATATATGAAGAGCTTCAAAAGGTGTGCAATAATGAGGAGCATGAAACAACCTTAAAAACAGGACGAGCATGAAGCTGTGTTCAAAAACATGAGATTTTGAAAAGGTGTGAAAAATATGAAGAACTTCAAAAGGTGTGAAAATATGAGGAGCATGAAACGGTCTGAAAATTAGGAGGAGCTAGAAGCGGTGTTGAAAAACCTGAAGAGCCTGAAATCGTGTGAGAAATATGAAGAACTTCAAAAGGTGTCAAAAATATGAAGAGTTTCAAAAGGTGTCAAAAATATGAGGAGCATGAAGCAGTCTGAAAAATAGGAGGAGCATGAAGCGGTCTGAACAATAAAAGGAGCATGAAGCGGTCTGAAAAATAGGAGGAGCATGAAGCGGTGTTCAAAAACATGAAGAGCCTGAAAAGGTGTGAAATATATGAAGAGCTTCAAAAGGTGTGCAATAATGAGGAGCATGAAACAACCTTAAAAACAGGACGAGCATGAAGCTGTGTTCAAAAACATGAGATTTTGAAAAGGTGTGAAAAATATGAAGAGCTTCAAAAGGTGTCAAAAATAGGAGGAGCATGAAGCGGTGTTCAAAAACATGAAGAGCCTGAAAAGGTGTGAAAAATATGAAGAGCTTCAAAAGGTGTGCAATAATGAGGAGCATGAAACAACCTTAAAAACAGGACGAGCATGAAGCTGTGTTCAAAAACATGAGATTTTGAAAAGGTGTGAAAAATATGAAGAACTTCAAAAGGTGTCAAAAATATGAGGAGCATGAAACGGTCTGAAAATTAGGAGGAGCTAGAAGCGGTGTTGAAAAACCTGAAGAGCCTGAAAATGTGTGAAAAATATGAAAAGCTTCAAAAGTTGTGAAAAATATGAAGAGCTTCAAAAGGTGTCAAAAATGAGATGAGAATGAAACGGTCTGAAAAATAGGAGGAGCATGAAGCGTGTTGAAAATCATGAAGAGCCTGAAAATGTGTGAAATATTTGAAGAGCTTCAAAATGTGTCAAAAATGAGAGGAGCATGAAACGGTCTGAAAAATAGGAGGAGCATGAAGCGGTGTTGAAAAACATGAAGAGCCTGAAAAGATGTGAAAAATATGAAGAGCTTCAAAAGGTGTCAAAAATATGAGGAATATGAAATGGTCTGAAATATAGGAGGAGCATGAAACGGTGTTCAAAAATATGAAGAGCCTGAAATGTTGTGAAAAATATGAAGAGCTTCAAAAGTTGTGAAAAATATGAAGAGCTTCAAAAGGTGTGAAAAATATGAGAAGCTTCAAATGGTGTCAAAAATATGAGGAGCAAGAAACGGTCTGAAAAAAGCGGAAGCATGAAACGGTGTTGAAAAACATGAAGAGCCTGAAAAGGTGTGAAAATTATGAAGAGCTTCCAAAGGTGTGAAATAAATGAGGTGCATGAAACGGTCTGATAAATAGGAGGAGCATGAAGCGGTGTTGAAAAACATGAAGAGCCTGAAAATGTGTGAAAAATATGAAGAGCTTCAAATCGTGTCAAAAATATGAGGAGCATGAAACGGTCTGAAAAATAGGAGGAGCATGAAGCGGTGTTCAAAACCATGAAGAGCCTGAAAAGGTGTGAAAAATACGAAGAGCTTCAAATGATGTGAAATACAGGAGGAGACTGAAACGGTCGATAAATACTAGGAGCATGAAGCGGTATTCAAAAACATGAAGAGCCTGAAAAGTTGTGAAAAACATGAAGAGCTACAAAACGTGTCAAAAACTTCGAGGAGCATGAAATGGTCTGAAAAATAGGATGAGCATTGAAGCGGGGTTCAAAAACATGAAGAGCCTGAAAATGTGTGAAAAAAATGAAGAGCTTCAAAAGGTGTCGAAAATAAGAGGAGCATGAAACGGTCTGAAAAATAGGAGGAGCATGAAGCAGTGTTGAAAAACATGAAGAGCCTGAAAACGTGTGAAACATATGAAGAGCTTCAAAAGGTGTGAAAAATATGAAGAGCATCAAAAGGTGTCAAAAATATGAGGAGCAAGAAACTGTTTAAAAAATAGGAGGAGCATGAAGCGATGTTCAAAAACATGAAGAGCCTGAAAAGGTGTGAAAAATATGAAGAGCTTCAAAAGGTGTGAAATTATGAGGATCAGGAAGCGGTCTGAAAAATAGGAGGAGCATGAAGCGGTTTTCAAAAACATGAAGAGCCTGAAAAGGTGTCAAAAATATGAAGAGCTTCAAAAGGTGTCAAAATATTAGGAGCATGAAACGACTGAAAAATAGGAGGAGCATGAAGCGGTGTTGAAAAACATGAAGAGCCTGAAAAGATGTGAAAAATATAAAGAGCTTCAAAAGGTGTCAAAAATATGTGGAGCATGAAACGGTCTAAAAAATAGCACGAGCATGAAGCGCTGTTCAAAAACATGAAGAGCCTGAAAAGGTGTCAAAAATATGAAGAGCTTCAAAAGGTGTGAAAATTATGAGGATCAGGAAGCGGTCTGAAAAATAGGAGGAGCATGAAGCGGTTTTCAAAAACATGAAGAGCCTGAAAAGGTGTCAAAAATATGAAGAGCTTCAAAAGGTGTCAAAATATTAGGAGCATGAAATGACTGAAAAATAGGAGGAGCATGAAGCGGTGTTGAAAAACATGAAGAGCCTGAAAAGATGTGAAAAATATAAAGAGCTTCAAAATGTGTCAAAAATATGTGGAGCATGAAACGGTCTAAAAAATAGCAGGAGCATGAAGCGGTGTTCAAAAACATGAAGAGCCTGAAAAGGTGTGAAAAATATGAAGAGCTTCAAAAGGTGTGAAAAATATGAGGTGCATAAAACGGTCTGAACAATAGGAGGAACATGAAACTATCTGAAAAATAGAGGAGCAAAAAGCGGTGTTAAACAACATGAAGAGCCTGAAAAGGTGTGAAATATATGAAGAGCTTCAAAAGGTGTCAAATATATGAGGAGCAAGAAACAGTCTGAAAAATAGCAGGGGCATGAAGCGGTGTTCAAAACATGAAACCCTGAAAAGGTGTGAAAAATATGAAAAGCTTCAAAAGGTTTCAAAAATATGAGGAACATGAATCGGTCTGAAAAATAGGAGGAGCATGAAGCGGTGTTCAAAAACATGAAGAGCCTGAAAAGGTGTGAAAAATATGAAGAGCTTCATAATGTGTCAAAAATATGAGGATCATAAAACGATGTGAAAAATAGGAGGAGCATGAAGCGGTGTTGAAAAACATTAAGAGCCTGAAAAGGTGTGAAAAATATGAAGAGCTTCAAGGGTGTTAAAATTATGAGGAGCATAAAACGGTCTGAAAAATAGGAGGAGCATGAAGCGGTGTTGAAAAACATGAAGAGGCTGAAAAGGTGTGAAAAATATGAAGAGCTTCAAAAGGTGTCAAATATATGAGGAGCAAGAAACAGTCTGAAAAATAGCAGGGGCATGAAGCAGACGTCAAAAACATGAAGATCCTGAAAAGGTGTGAAACATATGAAGAGCTTTAAAAGGTGTCAAAAATATGAGGAGCATGAAACTGTCTGAAAAATAGGAGGATCATGAAGCGGTGTTCAAAAACATTAAGAGCATGAAAAGGTGTGAAAAATATGAAGAGCTTCAAAATGTTTCAAAAATATGAGGAGCATGAAACATTCTGAAAAATAGCAGGGGCATGAAGCAGAAGTCAAAAATATGAAGATCCTGAAAAGGTGTGAAAAATACGAAGAGCTTAAAAAGGTGTCAAAAATATGAAAAGCATGAAACGACTGAAAAATAGGTGGAGCATGAAGCGGTGTTGAAAAACATGAAGAGCCTTAAAAGTTGTGAAATATATGAAGAACTTCAAAGGTGTCAAAAATATCAAGAACTTCAAAAGGTGTCAAAAATGAGATGAGCATGAAACGGTCTGAAAAATAGGAGGAACATGAAACGGTATGAAAAATAGGAGGAGCATGAAACGGTGTTCAAAAACATGAAGAGCCTGAAAAGGTGTGAAAAATATGAAGAGCTTCAAAAGCTGTGAAAAATATGAAGAGCTTCAAAAGGAGACAAACATATAAGGAACAAGAAACGGTCTGAAAAATAGGAGGAGCATGAAACGGTTTTGAAAACATGAAGAGCCTGAAAACGTGTGAAAAATATGAAGAGTTTCAAAAGATGTGAAAAATAAGAAGAGCTTCAAAAGGTGTCAAAAGTGATGTGAGCATGAAACGGTCTGAAAAATAGGAGGAGCATGAAGTGGGGTTGAAAAAATTGAAGAGCCTGAAAAGGTGTGAAATATATGAAGAGCTTCAAAAGGTGTCAAAAATATGAGGAGCATGAAATGATCTGAAAAATAGGAGGAACATGAAACGGTATGAAAAATAGGAGGAGCATGAAACAGTGTTCAAAAACATGAAGAGCCTGAAAACGTGTCAAATCTATGAAGAGCTTCAAAGGTGTTAAAAATATGAAGAGCTTCAAAAAGGTGTCAAAAATGAGATGAGCATGAAACGGTCTGAAAAATAGGAGGAGCATGAAACGGTGTTCAAAAACATGCAGAGCCTGAAAAGGTGTGAAGTATATGAAGAGCTTCAAAATGTGTGAAATACATGGAGAGCATGAAACGGTCTGAAAAATAGGAGAATTATGAGACGGTGTTGAAAAACATGAAGAGACTGAAAAGGTGTGAAAAATATGAACAGCTTCAAAAGGTGTGAAAAATATGAGGAGCATGAAACGATCTGCAAATTAGGAGGAGCATGAAGCGGTGTTGAAAAACATGAAGAGCCTGAAAAGGTGTGAAAAATATGAAGAGCTTCAAAAGATGTGAAATACATGAGGAGCATGAAACGGTCTGAAAAATAGCACGAGCATGAAGCGGTGTTGAAAAACATGAAGAATCTGAAAACGTGTGAAAAATTAAAAGAGCTTCAAAAGGTGTGAAAAATATGAACAGCATCAACAGGTGTCAAAATTAGGAGGAGCATGAAACGGTCTGAAAAATAGGAGGAGCATGAATGGTGTTGGAAAACATGAATAGCCTGAAAAGGTGTGAAAAATATGAAGAGCTTCAAAAGGTATCAAAAATATGAGGAGCATGAATCGGTCTGAAAAATAGGAGGAGCATGAAGTGGTGCTGGAAAACATGAATAGCCTGAAAAGGTGTGAAAAATATGAAGAGCTTCAAAAGGTGTCAAAAATATGAGGAGCATAAAACGGTCTGAAAAATAGGAGGAGCATGAAACGGTCTGAAAAATAGGAGGAGCATGAAGCGGTGTTGAGAAACATGAAGAGCCTGAAAAGGTGTGAAAAATATGAAGTGCTTCAAATGGTGTGAAATACATGAGGAGCATGAAACGGTCTGAAAAATGGGAGGAGCATGAAGGTGTGCTCCAAAACATGAAGAGCCTGAAAAGGTGTGAAAAATATGAAGAGCTTCAAAAGGTGTCAAAAATATCAAGAACTTCAAAAGGTGTCAAAAATGAGATGAGCATGAAACGGTCTGAATAATAGGAGGAACATGAAGTGGTGTTGAAAAACATGAAGAGACTGAAAAGGTGTGAAAAATATGAAGTGCTTCAAATGGTGTGAAATACATGAGGAGCATGAAACGGTCTGAAAAATGGGAGGAGCATGAAGGTGTGCTCCAAAACATGAAGAGCCTGAAAAGGTGTGAAAAATATGAAGAGCTTCAAAAGGTGTAAAATATATGACGAGCATGAAACAGTCTGAAAATTAGTAGGAGCATATAGTGGTGTTGAAAAACATGAAGAGCCTGAAAAGGTGTGAAAAATATGAAGAGCTTCCAAAATTGTCAAAATTATTAGGAGCATGAAACGGTCTGAAAAATAGGAGGAACATGAAACGGTTGGAAAAATAGGAGGAGCATGAAACGGTGTTGAAAAACATGAAGAGCCTGAAAACGTGTGTAAAATAGGAGCAGCTTCAAAAGGTGTCAAAAATATGAGGAGCATGAAACGGTCTGAAAAATAGGAGGAGCATGAAGCGGTCTGAAAATTAGGAGGAGCAAGAAGCGGTCTGAAAATTAGGAGGAGCAAGAAGCGGTGTTGAAAAACCTGAAGAGCCTGAAAATGTGTCAAAAATATGAAAAGCTTCAAAAGTTGTGAAAAATATGAAGAGCTTCAAAAGGTGTCAAAAATGAGATGAGCATGAAACGGTCTGAAAAATAGGAGGAGCATGAAGTGGTGTTCAAAACATGAAGAGCCTGAAAATGTTTGAAATATTTGAAGAGCTTCAAAATTTGTCAGAAATATGAGGAGCATGAAATGGTCTGAAATATAGGAGGAGCATGAAACGGTGTTCAAAAACATGAAGAGCCTGAAATGTTGTGAAAAATATGAAGAGCTTCAAAAGGTGTGAAAAATATGAAGAGCTTCAAAATGTGTCAAAAATATGAGGAGCATGAAACGGTGTGAAATATAGGAGGAGCATGAAACGGTGTTCAAAAACATTAAGAGCCTGCAATGGTGTGAAAAATATGAAGAGCTTCAAAAGCTGTCAAAAATATGAGGAGCATGAAACGGTCTGAAAAATAGGAGGAGCATGAAGCTGTGCTCAAATACATGAAGAGCCTGGGAAGGTGGGAAAAATATGAAGAGTTTCTAAATGTGTGAAAAATATGAGGAGCATGAACCGGTCTCAAAAATAGGAGGAGCATGAAGTGGTGTTGAAAAACATGAAGAGCCTGAAAAGGTGTGAAAAATATGAAGAGCTTCAAAAGGTGTCAATAATAAGAGGTGCGTGAAACAGTTTGAAATATAGGAGGAGCAAGAAACGATCTGAAAAATAGGAGGAGCATGAAGCGGTGTTGAAAAACATGAAGAGCCTGAAAAGGTGTGACAAATATAAAGAGATTCAAAAGGTGTGAAAAATATGAGGAGCATTAAACGGTCTGAAAAATAGGAGAAGCATGAAACGGTGTTAGAAACATGAAGAGCATGAAAAGGTGTGAAAAAAAGGAAGAGCTTCAAAAGGTGTCAAAAATATGAGGAACATGAAACGTTTTGAAAAATAGAAGGAGCATGAATCGGTGTGGAAAAACATGATGAGCCTGAAAAGGTGTGAAAAATATGAAGAGCTTCAAAAGGTGTGAAATATATGAAGAGCATGAAACGGTCTGAAAAATAGGAGGAGCATAAAGCGGTGTTCAAAACCATGAAGAGCCTGAAAAGGAGTGAATAATATGAAGAGCTTCAAAATGTGTCATAAATATGAGGAGCATGAAACCGTCTCAAAATTAGGAGGAGCAAGAAGCAGTGTTCAAAAATATGGAGAGCCTGAAAAGGTATGAGAAATATGAAGAGCCTCAAAAGGTGTCTAAAATATGAAGAGCATGAAACGTTCTGAAAAATAGGAGGAGCATGAAACGGTGTTCAAAAACATGAAGTGCCTGAAAAGGAGTGAAAAATATGAACAGCTTCAAAAGATGTCAAAAATATGAGGAGCATGAAACGGTCTGAAAATAGGAGGAGCATGAAGCGGTGTTGAAAAACATGAAGAGCCTGAAAAGGTGTGAAAAATATGAAGAGCTTCAAAAGTTGTCAAAAATATGAGGAGCATGAAACGTTCTGAAAATAGGAGGAGCATGAAGCGGTGTTGAAAAACATGAAGAGCCTGAAAAGGTGTTAAAAACATGAAGAGCTTCAAAAGATTTGAAAAATATGAGTAGCATGAACAGGTCTGAAAAATGGGAGGAGCATGAAGGTGTGCTCCAAAACATGAAGAGCCTGAAAAGGTGTGAAAAATATGAAGAGCTTCAAAAGGTGTGAAAAATATGAAGAGCTTCAAAAGGTGTGAAAAATGAGAGGAGCATGAAACGTTATGAAAAATAGAAGGAGCATGAAGCGGTGTTCTAAAACATCAAGAGGCTGAAAAGGTGTGGAAAATAGGAAGAGCTTCAAAAGGTGTCAAAAATATGAGGAGCATGAAACGGTCTGAAAAATACGAGGAGCATGAAACGGTGTTGAAAAACATGAAGAGCCTGGAATGGTGCGAAAAATATGAAGAGCTTCAAAAGGTGTGAAAAATATGAAGAGCTTCAAAAGGTGTCAAAAATATGAGGAGCATGACACGGTCTGAAAAATAGGAGAAGCATGAAGCGCTGTTCAAAAACATGAAGAGCCTGGAATGGTGCGAAAAATATGAAGAGCTTCAAAAGGTGTGAAAAATATGAAGAGCTTCAAAAGATTTGAAAAATGTGAGGAGCATGAAAAGTTCTGAAAAATAGGAGGAGCATGAAGGGGTGTTTAAAAACATGACGATCCTGAAAAGGTGTGAAAAATATGAAGAGATTCAAAAGGTGTGAAAAATATCAAGAGCTTCAAGAGGTGTCAAAAATGAGATGAGCATGAAACGGTCTGAAAAATAGGAGGAACATGAAGTGGTGTTGAAAAACATGAAGAGACTGAAAAGGTGTGAAAAATATGAAGTGCTTCAAATGGTGTGAAATACATGAGGAGCATGAAAAGTTCTGAAAAATGGGAGGAGCATGAAGCGGTGTTTAAAAACATGAAGATCCTGAAAAGGTGTGAAAAATATGAAGAGCTTCAAAAGGTTTGAAAAATACCAATAGCTTCAAAAGGTGTCAAAAATGAGATGAGCATGAAACGGTCTGAATAATAGGAGGAATATGAAGTGGTGTTGAAAAACATGAAGAGCCTGAAAAGGTGTGAAAAATATGAAGAGCTTCAAAAGGTGTGAAAAATATGAGGAACATGAAACAGTCTGAAATTTAGTAGGAGCATATAGCGGTGTTGAAAAATATGAAGAGCCTGAAAAGGTGTGAAAAATATGAAGAGCTTCCAAAATTGTCAAAAATATGAGGAGCATGAAACGGTCTGAAAAATAGGAGGAGCATGAAACGGTAGGAAAAATAGGAGGAACATGAAACGGTGTTGAAAAACATGAAGAGCCTGAAAACGTGTGGAAAATAGGAGGAGCTTCAAATTGTTTCAAAATATGAGGAGCATGAACGGTCTGAAAAAGAGGAGGAGCATGAAGAGGTGTTGAAAAACATGAAGAGCTTCAAAAGGTGTGAAATATATGAAGAGCTTCAAAAGGTGTGAAAAATATGAAGAGCTTCAAAAGGTGTGAAATACCTGATGAGAATGAAACGGTCTGAAAAATAGGAGGAGCATGAAGCAGTGTTAAAAACATGAAGAGCCTGTAAAAGTGTGAAAAATATGAAAAGCTTCAAAAGGTGTTAAAAATATGAGGATCATGAAACGGTCTGAAAAATAGGAGGAGCATGAAGCGGTGTTCAAAATATGCAGAGACAGAAAAGGTGTGAAAAATATGAAGAGATTCAAAAGTTGTCAAAAATATGAGGAGCATGAAACGGTCTGAAAAATAAGAGGAGCATGAAGTGGTGTTGAAAAACAAGAAGAGCCTGAAAACGTCTGAAAAATATGAAGAGCTTCAAAAGGAGTCAAAAATATGAGGAACATGAAACGGTCTGAAAAATAGGAGGAGCATGAAGCGGTGTTCAAAAACATGAAGAGTCTGGAAAGGTGTGAATAATAGGAAGAGCTTCAAAAGGTGTCAAAAATATGAGGAGCATGAAACGGTCTGAAAAATAAGAGGAGCATGAAGTGGTGTTGAAAAACAAGAAGAGCCTGAAAAGGTGTGAAAAATATGAAAGGCTTCAAAAGGTGTCAAAAGTATTTGGAGCATGAAAAGGTCTGAAAAATAGTAGCAGCAAGAAACGGTGTTCAAAAACATGAAGAGCCTGAGAAGGTGTGAAAAATATGAAGAGCTTCAAAAGGTGACAAAAATATTAACAGCATGAAACGTTCTGAAAAAAGGAGGAGCATGAGGCGGTGTTGAAAAACATGAAGAGACTGAAAAGGTGTGAAGAATATGAAGAGCTTCACAAGGTGTCAAATATATGAGGAGCATGAAACGGTCTGAAAAATAGGAGAAGCATGAAACGGTGTTGAAAAACATGAAGAGACTGAAAAGGTGTGAAAAATAAGAAGAGCTTCAAAAGATGTCAAATATATGAGGAGCAGGAAACGGTCTGAAAAATAGGAGAAGCATGAAATGGTGTTGAAAAACATGAAAAGCATGAAAAGGTGTGAAAAATAAGAAGATCTTTAAAAGGTGTCAAATATGTGAGGAGCATGAAACGGTCGGAAAATAGGAGGAGCATGAAACGGTGTTGAAAAACATGAAAAGCATGAAAAGGTGTGAAAAATAAGAAGAGCTTCAAAAGATGTCAAATATATGAGGAGCAGGAAACGGTCTGAAAAATAGGAGGAGCATGAAACGGTGTTCAAAAACCTGAAGAGCCTGAAAAGGTGTGAAAAATATGAAGAGCATGAAAATGTGTGAAAAATATGAGGAGCATAAACTGTGTTCAAAAACATGAAGATCTACAAAAGGTGTGAAAAATATGAAGAGCGTCAAAATGTCTCAAAGAAATGAGGAGCATGAAACGGTCTGAAAATAGAAGGAGCATGAAGAGGTGTTGAAAAACATGAAGAACCTGAAAAGGTGTGAAAAATATGAAAAGCTTCAAAATGTGTCAAAAATATGAGGAGCATGAAACGGTCTGAAAAATAGGAGGAGCATTAAGCGGTGTTGAAAAACATGAAGAACCTGAAAAGCTGTGAAAAATATGAAAAGCTTCAAAAGGTGTGAAAAATATGAGGAGCAGGAAACGATCTTAAAAATAGGAGGAGCATGAAATGGTGTTGAAAAATATGAAAAGCGTGAAAAGGTGTGAAAAATAAGAAGACCTTCAAAAGATGTCAAATATATGAGGAGCACGAAACGGTCTGAAAAATATGAGGAGCATGAAACGGTGTTCAAAAACTTGAAGAGCCTGAAAAGGTGTGAAATATATGAAGAGCTTTAAAAGGTGTCAAATATATGAGGAGCATGAAACGGTCTGAAAATAGGAGGAGCATGAAACGGTGTTGAAAAACATGAAAAGCATGAAAAAGTGTGAAAAATAAGAAGAGCTTCAAAAGATGTCAAATATATGAGGAGCAGGAAACGGTCTGAAAAATATGAGGAGCATGAAACGGTGTTCAAAAACCTGAAGAGCCTGAAAAGGTGTGAAAAATATGAAGAGCATGAAAATGTGTGAAAAATATGAGGAGCATAAACTGTGTTCAAAAACATGAAGATCCACAAAAGGTGTGAAAAATATGAAGAGCTTCAAAATGTCTCAAAGAAATGAGGAGCATGAAACGGTTTGAAAATAGAAGGAGCATGAAGAGGTGTTCAAAAACATGAAGAGCCTGAAAAGGTGTGAAAAATATGAAGAGCTTCAAAATGTGTCAAAAATATGAGGAGCATGAAACGGTCTGAAAAATAGGAGGAGCATGAAGTGGTGTTGAAAAACATGAAGAGCCTGAAAAGGTGTGAAAAATATGAAGAGCTTCAAACGGTGTGAAAATTATCAGGAGCATGAAACGGTCTGAGAAAGATGAGGAGCATGAAGTGGTCTTCAAAAACATGTACAGCCTGAAAAGGTGTGAAAAATATGAAGAGCTTCAATAGGTGTGAAAAACAGGAGGAACATGAACCGGCGTTCAAAAATATGAAGAGCCTGAAAAGGTGTGAAAAATATGAAGAGCTTCAAAAGGTGTGAAATACCTGAGGAGCATGAAACGGTCTGAAAAATAGGAGGAGCATGAAGTGTTGTTCAAAACATGAAGAGCCTGAAAAAGTGTGAAAAATATGAAGAGCTTCAAAAAATGTCAAAAATATGAGGAGCATGAAATGGTCTCAAATATAGGAGAATCATGCAGCGGTGTTTAAAACTATAAACAGCCTGAAAAAGTGTGAAAAACATGAAGAGCTTCAAAAGGTTTGAAAAATAGGAGGAGCATGAAGCGGTGCTCAAAAACATGAAGAGCCTGAAAAAGTGTGAAAAATATGAAGAGCTTATAAAATTGTCAAAAATATGAGGAGCATGAAGAGATGTTCAAAAACATGAAGAGGCTGATAAGGTGTGAAAAACATGAAGAGCTTCAAAAGGTTTGAAAAATAGGAGGAGCATGAAGCGGTGCTCAAAAACATGAAGAGCCTGAAAAAGTGTGAAAAATATGAAGAGCTTATAAAATTGTCAAAAATATGAGGAGCATGAAGAGATGTTCAAAAACATGAAGAGGCTGATAAGGTGTGAAAAACATGAAGAGCTTCAAAAGGTTTGAAAAATAGGAGGAGCATGAAGCGGTGTTCAAAAACATGAAGGGCCTGAAAACGTGTGAAAAATATGAAGAGCTTCAAAAGGAGTCAAAAATATGCGGAGCCTGAAACGATCTGAAAAATAGGAGGAGCATGAAGCGGTGTTGAAAAACATGAAGAGCCGGAAAAGGTGTGAAAAATAAGAGGAGCATGAAACGCTCTGAAATATAGGTGGATCATGAAGCGGTGTTGAAAAACATGAAGAGCCTGAAAAGGAGTGATAAATGTGAAGAGCTTCAAAAGGTGTCAAAAATATGAGGAGCATGAAACGGTCTGAAAAATAGGAGGAGCATGAAACGGTGATCAAAATCATGAAGAATCTGAAAACGTGTGAAAAATATGAAGAGCTTCAAACGGTGTGAAAAATATCAGGAGCATGAAACGGTCTGAAAAAGATGAGGAGCATGAAGTGGTCTTCAAAAACATGTACAGCCTGAAAAGGTGTGAAAAATATGAAGAGCTTCAAAAGGTGTGAAAAACAGGAGGAACATGAAAAGGTCTGAAAAATAGGAGTAGCATGAAGAGGTGTTCAAAAACATGAAGAGGCTGATAAGGTGTGAAAAACATGAAGAGCTTCAAAAAGTTTGAAAAATAGGAGGAGCATGAAGCGGTGTTAAAAAACATGAAGAGCCTAAAAAAGTGTGAAAAATATGAAGAGCTTATAAAATTGTCAAAAATATGAGGAGCATGAAACGGTCTGAAAAATAGCAGGAGCATGAAATGGTGATCAAAAACATGAAGAGCCTGAAAACGTGTGAAAAATATGAAGAGCTTATAAAATTGTCAAAAATATGAGGAGCATGAAGAGATGTTCAAAAACATGAAGAGGCTGATAAGGTGTGAAAAACATGAAGAGCTTCAAAAGGTTTGAAAAATAGGAGGAGCATGAAGCGGTCCTAAAAAACATGAAGAGCCTGAAAAAGTGTGAAAAATATGAAGAGCTTATAAAATTGTCAAAAATATGAGGAGCATGAAACGGTCTGAAAAATACGAGCAGCCTGAAACCGTCTGACAAATAGGAGGAGCATGAAGCGGTGTTCAAAAACATGAAGGGCCTGAAAACGTGTGAAAAATATGAAGAGCTTCAAAAGGAGTCAAAAATATGCGGAGCCTGAAATGATCTGAAAAATAGGAGGAGCATGAAGCGGAGTTGAAAAACATGAAGAGCCGGAAAAGGTGTGAAAAATGTGAAGAGTTTCAGAAGGTGTCAAAAATATGAGGAGCATGAAACGCTCTGAAATATAGGAGGATCATGAAGCGGTGTTGAAAAACATGAAGAGCCTGAAAAGGTGTGATAAATGTGAAGAGCTTCAAAAGGTGTCAAAAATATGAGGAGTATGAAACGGTCTGAAAAATAGGAGGAGCATGAAACGGTGATCAAAAACATGAAGAATCTGAACGTGTGAAAAATATGAAGAGCTTCAAACGGTGTGAAAATTATCAGGAGCATGAAACGGTCTGAGAAAGCTGAGGAGCATGAAGTGGTCTTCAAAAACATGTACAGCCTGAAAAGGTGTGAAAAATATGAAGAGCTTCAATAGGTGTGAAAAACAGGAGGAACATGAACCGGCGTTCAAAAATATGAAGAGCCTGAAAAGGTGTGAAAAATATGAAGTGCTTCAAAAGGTGTCAACAATATGAGGAGCATGAAACGGTCTGAAAAATAGGAGGAGCAAGAAGCGGTGTTGAAAAACAAGAAGAGACGGAAAAGGTGTGAAAAATATGAAGAGCTTCAAAAGGTTTCCAAAATATGAGGAGCTTGAAATGGTCTGAAAAATAGGACGAGCATGAAACGGTGTTCAAAAACATGAAGAGCATGAAAAGGTGTGAAAATTATGAAGAGCTTCAAAAGGTGTGAAAAACATGAGGAGAATGAAACGGTCTGAAAAATAGGAGGAGCATGAAGCAGTGTTCAAAACATGAAGAGCCGGAAAAAGTGTGAAAAATATGAAGATCTTCAAAAGTTTGAAAAATATGAAGACCCTGAAAAGGTGTCAAAAATGAGATGAGCATGAAACAGTCTGAAAAGTAGGAGGAGCATGAAGTGTTGTTCAAAAAGGTGAAGAGCCTGAAAAGGTGTCAAAAATATGAAGAGCTTCAAAAGGTGTGAAATACCTGAGGAGCATGAAACGGTCTGAAAAATAGGAGGAGCATGAAGTGTTGTTCAAAACATGAAGAGCCTGAAAAAGTGTGAAAAATATGAAGAGCTTCAAAAAATGTCAAAAATATGAGGAGCATGAAATGGTCTCAAATATAGGAGAATCATGCAGCGGTGTTTAAAACTATAAACAGCCTGAAAAAGTGTGAAAAACATGAAGAGCTTCAAAAGGTTTGAAAAATAGGAGGAGCATGAAGCGGTGCTCAAAAACATGAAGAGCCTGAAAAAGTGTGAAAAATATGAAGAGCTTATAAAATTGTCAAAAATATGAGGAGCATGAAGAGATGTTCAAAAACATGAAGAGGCTGATAAGGTGTAAAAAACATGAAGAGCTTCAAAAGGTTTGAAAAATAGGAGGAGCATGAAGCGGTGCTCAAAAACATGAAGAGCCTGAAAAAGTGTGAAAAATATGAAGAGCTTATAAAATTGTCAAAAATATGAGGAGCATGAAGAGATGTTCAAAAACATGAAGAGGCTGATAAGGTGTGAAAAACATGAAGAGCTTCAAAAGGTTTGAAAAATAGGAGGAGCATGAAGCGGTGTTCAAAAACATGAAGGGCCTGAAAACGTGTGAAAAATATGAAGAGCTTCAAAAGGAGTCAAAAATATGCGGAGCCTGAAACGATCTGAAAAATAGGAGGAGCATGAAGCGGTGTTGAAAAACATGAAGAGCCTGAAAAGGTGTGATAAATGTGAAGAGCTTCAAAAGGTGTCAAAAATATGAGGAGCATGAAACGCTCTGAAATATAGGTGGATCATGAAGCGGTGTTGAAAAACATGAAGAGCCTGAAAAGGTGTGATAAATGTGAAGAGCTTCAAAAGGTGTCAAAAATATGAGGAGCATGAAACGGTCTGAAAAATAGGAGGAGCATGAAACGGTGATCAAAATCATGAAGAATCTGAAAACGTGTGAAAAATATGAACAGCTTCAAACGGTGTGAAAAATATCAGGAGCATGAAACGGTCTGAAAAAGATGAGGAGCATGAAGTGGTCTTCAAAAACATGTACAGCCTGAAAAGGTGTGAAAAATATGAAGAGCTTCAAAAGGTGTGAAAAAAAGGAGGAACATGAAGCGGTGTTCAAAAATATGAAGAGCCTGAAAAGGTGTGAAAAATATGAAGTGCTTCAAAAGGTGTCAACAATATGAGGAGCATGAAACGGTCTGAAAAATAGGAGGAGCAAGAAGCGGTGTTGAAAAACAAGAAGAGACGGAAAAGGTGTGAAAAATATGAAGAGCTTCAAAAGGTTTCCAAAATATGAGGAGCTTGAAATGGTCTGAAAAATAGGACGAGCATGAAACGGTGTTCTAAAACATGAAGAGCATGAAAAGGTGTGAAAATTATGAAGAGCTTCAAAAGGTGTGAAAAACATGAGGAGAATGAAACGGTCTGAAAAATAGGAGGAGCATGAAGCAGTGTTCAAAACATGAAGAGCCGGAAAACGTGTGAAAAATATGAAGATCTTCAAAAGTTTGAAAAATATGAAGACCCTGAAAAGGTGTCAAAAATGAGATGAGCATGAAACAGTCTGAAAAGTAGGAGGAGCATGAAGTGTTGTTCAAAAACGTGAAGAGCCTGAAAAGGTGTGAAAAATATGAAGAGCTTCAAAAGGTGTGAAATATCTGAGGAGCATGAAACGGTCTGAAAAATAGGAGGAGCATGAAGCGGTGTTCAAAAACATGAAGAGCCTGAAAAAGTGTGAAAAATATGAAGAGCTTATAAAATTGTCAAAATTATGAGGAGCATGAAGAGATGTTCAAAAACATGAAGAGGCTGATAAGGTGTGAAAAACATGAAGAGCTTCAAAAGGTTTGAAAAATAGGAGGAGCATGAAGCAGTGCTCAAAAACATGAAGAGCCTGTAAAAGTGTGAAAAATATGAAGAGTTTATAAAATTGTCAAAAATATGAGGAGCATGAAACGGTCTGAAAAATACGAGCAGCCTGAAACCGTCTGAAAAATAGGAGGAGCATGAAGCGGTGTTCAAAAACATGAAGGGCCTGAAAACGTGTGAAAAATATGAAGAGCTTCAAAAGGAGTCAAAAATATGCGGAGCCTGAAACGATCTGAAAAATAGGAGGAGCATGAAGCGGAGTTGAAAAACATGAAGAGCCGGAAAAGGTGTGAAAAATGTGAAGAGCTTCAAAAGGTGTCAAAAATATGAGGAGCATGAAACGCTCTGAAATATAGGAGGATCATGAAGCGGTGTTGAAAAACATGAAGAGGCTGAAAAGGTGTGATAAATGTGAAGAGCTTCAAAAGGTGTCAAAAATATGAGGAGTATGAAACGGTCTGAAAAATAGGAGGAGCATGAAACGGTGATCAAAATCATGAAGAATCTGAAAACGTGTGAAAAATATGAAGAGCTTCAAATGGTGTGAAAATTATCAGGAGCATGAAACGGTCTGAGAAAGATGAGGAGCATGAAGTGGTCTTCAAAAACATGTACAGCCTGAAAAGGTGTGAAAAATATGAAGAGCTTCAATAGGTGTGAAAAACAGGAGGAACATGAAGCGGCGTTCAAAAATATGAAGAGCCTGAAAAGGTGTGAAAAATATGAAGTGCTTC
This sequence comes from Dama dama, assembly GCF_033118175.1. NCBI lineage: Eukaryota > Metazoa > Chordata > Mammalia > Artiodactyla > Cervidae > Dama > Dama dama. The sequence goes on along the minus strand of NC_083706.1, from coordinate 8,505,505 downwards.
AAAAGGTGTCAACAATATGAGGAGCATGAAACGGTCTGAAAAATAGGAGGAGCAAGAAGCGGTGTTGAAAAACAAGAAGAGACGGAAAAGGTGTGAAAAATATGAAGAGCTTCAAAAGGTTTCCAAAATATGAGGAGCTTGAAATGGTCTGAAAAATAGGACGAGCATGAAACGGTGTTCAAAAACATGAAGAGCATGAAAAGGTGTGAAAATTATGAAGAGCTTCAAAAGGTGTGAAAAACATGAGGAGAATGAAACGTTCTGAAAAATAGGAGGAGCATGAAGCAGTGTTCAAAACATGAAGAGCCGGAAAAAGTGTGAAAAATATGAAGATCTTCAAAAGTTTGAAAAATATGAAGACCCTGAAAAGGTGTCAAAAATGAGATGAGCATGAAACAGTCTGAAAAGTAGGAGGAGCATGAAGTGTTGTTCAAAAAGGTGAAGAGCCTGAAAAGGTGTGAAAAATATGAAGAGCTTCAAAAGGTGTGAAATACCTGAGGAGCATGAAACGGTCTGAAAAATAGGAGGAGCATGAAGTGTTGTTCAAAACATGAAGAGCCTGAAAAAGTGTGAAAAATATGAAGAGCTTCAAAAAATGTCAAAAATATGAGGAGCATGAAATGGGCTCAAATATAGGAGAATCATGCAGCGGTGTTTAAAACTATAAACAGCATGAAAAAGTGTGAAAAACATGAAGAGCTTCAAAAGGTTTGAAAAATAGGAGGAGCATGAAGCGGTGCTCAAAAACATGAAGAGCCTGAAAAAGTGTGAAAAATATGAAGAGCTTATAAAATTGTCAAAAATATGAGGAGCATGAAGAGATGTTCAAAAACATGAAGAGGTTGATAAAGTGTGAAAAACATGAAGAGCTTCAAAAGGTTTGAAAAATAGGAGGAGCATGAAGCGGTGCTCAAAAACATGAAGAGCCTGAAAAAGTGTGAAAAATATGAAGAGCTTATAAAATTGTCAAAAATATGAGGAGCATGAAGAGATGTTCAAAAACATGAAGAGGCTGATAAGGTGTGAAAAACATGAAGAGCTTCAAAAGGTTTGAAAAATAGGAGGAGCATGAAGCGGTGTTCAAAAACATGAAGGGCCTGAAAACGTGTGAAAAATATGAAGAGCTTCAAAAGGAGTCAAAAATATGCGGAGCCTGAAACGATCTGAAAAATAGGAGGAGCATGAAGCGGTGTTGAAAAACATGAAGAGCCGGAAAATGTGTGAAAAATAAGAGGAGCATGAAACGCTCTGAAATATAGGTGGATCATGAAGCGGTGTTGAAAAACATGAAGAGCCTGAAAAGGTCTGATAAATGTGAAGAGCTTCAAAAGGTGTCAAAAATATGAGGAGCATGAAACGGTCTGAAAAATAGGAGGAGCATGAAACGGTGATCAAAATCATGAAGAATCTGAAAACGTGTGAAAAATATGAAGAGCTTCAAACGGTGTGAAAAATATCAGGAGCATGAAACGGTCTGAAAAAGATGAGGAGCATGAAGTGGTCTTCAAAAACATGTACAGCCTGAAAAGGTGTGAAAAATATGAAGAGCTTCAAAAGGTGTGAAAAAAAGGAAGAACATGAAAAGGTCTGAAAAATAGGAGTAGCATGAAGAGGTGTTCAAAAACATGAAGAGGCTGATAATGTGTGAAAAACATGAAGAGCTTCAAAAAGTTTGAAAAATAGGAGGAGCATGAAGCGGTGTTAAAAAACATGAAGAGCCTAAAAAAGTGTGAAAAATATGAAGAGCTTATAAAATTGTCAAAAATATGAGGAGCATGAAACGGTCTGAAAAATAGCAGGAGCATGAAACGGTGATCAAAAACATGAAGAGCCTGAAAACGTGTGAAATATATGAAGAGCTTCAAACGGTGTGAAAAATATGAGGAGCATGAAACAGACTGAAAAAGATGAGGAGCATGAATTCGTGTTCAAAAACATGTGTAGCCTGAAAAGCTGTGAAAAATATGAAGAGATTCAAAAGGTGTGAAAAATAGGAGGAGGATGAAGCGGTGTTCAGAAACATGAAAAGCCTGAAAATGTGTGAAAAATATGAAGAGCTTCAAAAGGAGTCAAAAATATCCGGAGCATGAAATGATCTGAAAAATAGGAGGAGCATGAAGCGGAGTTGAAAAACATGAAGAGCCGGAAAAGATGTGAAAAATGTGAAGAGCTTCAAAAGGTGTCAAAAATATGAGGAGCATGAAACGCTCTGAAATATAGGAGGATCATGAAGCGGTGTTGAAAAACATGAAGAGCCGGAAAAGGTGTGATAAATGTGAAGAGCTTCAAAAGGTGTCAAAAATATGAGGAGTATGAAACGGTCTGAAAAATAGGAGGAGCATGAAACGGTGATCAAAAACATGAAGAATCTGAAAACGTGTGAAAAATATGAAGAGCTTCAAACGGTGTGAAAATTATCAGGAGCATGAAACGGTCTGAGAAAGATGAGGAGCATGAAGTGGTCTTCAAAAACATGTACAGCCTGAAAAGGTGTGAAAAATATGAAGAGCTTCAATAGGTGTGAAAAACAGGAGGAACATGAAGCGGCGTTCAAAAATATGAAGAGCCTGAAAAGGTGTGAAAAATATGAAGTGCTTCAAAAGGTGTCAACAATATGAGGAGCATGAAACGGTCTGAAAAATAGGAGGAGCAAGAAGCGGTGTTGAAAAACAAGAAGAGACGGAAAAGGTGTGAAAAATATGAAGAGCTTCAAAAGGTTTCAAAAATATGAGGAGCTTGAAATGGTCTGAAAAATAGGACGAGCATGAAACGGTGTTCAAAAACATGAAGAGCATGAAAAGGTGTGAAAATTATGAAGAGCTTCAAAAGGTGTGAAAAACATGAGGAGAATGAAACGGTCTGAAAAATAGGAGGAGCATGAAGCAGTGTTCAAAACATGAAGAGCCGGAAAAAGTGTGAAAAATATGAAGATCTTCAAAAGTTTGAAAAATATGAAGACCCTGAAAAGGTGTCAAAAATGAGATGAGCATGAAACAGTCTGAAAAGTAGGAGGAGCATGAAGTGTTGTTCAAAAAGGTGAAGAGCCTGAAAAGGTGTCAAAAATATGAAGAGCTTCAAAAGGTGTGAAATACCTGAGGAGCATGAAACGGTCTGAAAAATAGGAGGAGCATGAAGTGTTGTTCAAAACATGAAGAGCCTGAAAAAGTGTGAAAAATATGAAGAGCTTCAAAAAATGTCAAAAATATGAGGAGCATGAAATGGTCTCAAATATAGGAGAATCATGCAGCCTTGTTTAAAACTATAAACAGCCTGAAAAAGTGTGAAAAACATGAAGAGCTTCAAAAGGTTTGAAAAATAGGAGGAGCATGAAGCGGTGCTCAAAAACATGAAGAGCCTGAAAAGTGTGAAAAAAATGAAGAGCTTATAAAATTGTCAAAAATATGAGGAGCATGAAGAGATGTTCAAAAACATGAAGAGGCTGATAAGGTGTGAAAAACATGAAGAGCTTCAAAAGGTTTGAAAAATAGGAGGAGCATGAAGCGGTGCTCAAAAACATGAAGAGCCTGAAAAAGTGTGAAAAAAATGAAGAGCTTACAAAATTGTCAAAAATATGAGGAGCATGAAGAGATGTTCAAAAACATGAAGAGGCTGATAAGGTGTGAAAAACATGAAGAGCTTCAAAAGGTTTGAAAAATAGGAGGAGCATGAAGCGGTGTTCAAAAACATGAAGGGCCTGAAAACGTGTGAAAAATATGAAGAGCTTCAAAAGGAGTCAAAAATATGCGGAGCCTGAAACGATCTGAAAAATAGGAGGAGCATGAAGCGGTGTTGAAAAACATGAAGAGCCTGAAAAGGTGTGATAAATGTGAAGAGCTTCAAAAGGTGTCAAAAATATGAGGAGCATGAAACGCTCTGAAATATAGGTGGATCATGAAGCGGTGTTGAAAAACATGAAGAGCCTGAAAAGGTGTGATAAATGTGAAGAGCTTCAAAAGGTGTCAAAAATATGAGGAGCATGAAACGGTCTGAAAAATAGGAGGAGCATGAAACGGTGATCAAAATCATGAAGAATCTGAAAACGTGTGAAAAATATGAACAGCTTCAAACGGTCTGAAAAATAGGAGGAGCATGAAGTGGTGTTGAAAAACATGAAGAGCCTGAAAACGTGTGAAAAATATGAAGAGCTTCAAAAGGTGTCAAAAATATGAGGAGCATGAAACGGTTTGAAAAATAGGACGAGCATGAAGCGATGTGCAAAAACATGAAGAGCCTGAAAAGGTGTGAAAATTATGAAGAGCTTCAAAATATGTCAAAAATATGACGAGCATGAAACCCTGTTAAAAATAGGAGGAGGATGAAGCGGTGTTCAAAAACATGAAGAGCCTGAAAAGGTGTGCAAAATATGAAGAGCTTCAAAAGGTGTGAAATACATGAGGAGCATGAAACGGTGTTCAAAAACATGCAGAGACTGAAAAGGTGTGAAAAATATGAAGAGCTTCAAAAAGTGTCAAAAATTAGATTAGCATGAAAGGGTCTGAAAAATAGGAGGAGCCTGAAGTGGTGTTGAAAAACATGAAGAACCTGAAAATGTGTGAAAAATATGAAGAGCTTCAAAAATATGAAAATTATGAAGAGCTTCAAAAGGTGTAAAAAATATGAAGAGCTTCAAAAGATGTCAAAAATGAGATGAGCATGAAACGGTCTGAAAAAAAGGAGCATGAAATGGTGTTGAAAATCATGAAGAGCCTGAAAAGGTGTGAAAAATATGCACAGCTTCAAAAGGTGTCAAAAATATGAGGAGCATGAAACGGTCTGAAAAATACGAGGAGCATGAAGTGGTGTTGAAAACCATGAAGTGCCTGAAAAGGTGTGAAAAATATGAAGAGCTTCAAAATGTGTCAAAAATATGAGGTGCATGAATCGATCCGAAAAATAGGAGGTTCATGAAGCGGTGTTGAAAAACATGAAGAGCCTGAAAAGGTGTGAAAAATATGAAGAGCTTCAAAAGGTGTCAAAAATGAGATGAGCATGAAACGGTGTGAAAAATAGGAGGAGCATGAAGTGGTGTTGAAAAAAAAGAAGAGACTGAAAAGGTGTGAAAAATATGAAGAGCATCAAAAGGTGTCAAAAATATGAGGAGCATGAAACGGTCTCAAAAATAGGAGGAGCATGAAGCGGTTTTCAAAAACATGAAGAGCCTGAAAAGTTGTGAAAAATATGAAAAGCTTCAAAAGGTGTCAAAAATGAGATGAGCATGAAACGGTTTGAAAAATAGGAGGACCATGAAGTGGTGTTGAAAAAAAAGAAGAGACTGAAAAGATGTGAAAAATCTGAGGATCATGAAAATGTGTCAAAAATATGAGGAGCAAGAAAAGGTCTGCAAAAAGGAGGAGCATGAAGTGGTGTTGAAAACTTGAAGAGCCTGAAAAGGTGTGAAAAATATGAAAAGCTTCAAAATCTGTCAAAAATATGAGGAGCATGAAACGGTCTGAAAAATAGGAGGCGCATGAAGCGGTGTTCAAAAACATGACGAGCCTGAATAGGTGTGAAAAATATGAATAGCTTCAAAAGGTGTCAAAAATATGAGGAGAATGAAACGTTCTGAAAAATAGGAGGAGCATGAAGCTGTGTTGAAAACATGAAGAGCCTGAAAACGTGTGAAAAATAAGAAGAGCTTCTAAAGGTGTCATAAATATGAGGAGCATGAAACGGTCTGAAAAATAGGAGCAGCATGAGGTGTTGTTGAAAAACATGAAGAGCCTGAAAAGGTGTGAAAAATATGAGGAGCTTTAAAAGGTGTCAAAAATATGAGGATCATGAAACGGTCTGAAAAATAGGAGAAGCATGAAATGGTGATCAAAAACATGAAGAGCCTGAAAAGGTGTGAAAAATATGAAGAGCTTCAAAAGGCGTGAAATACATGACGAGCATGTAACGGGCTGAAAAATAGGAGAACCATGAAGTGGTGTGCAAAAACATGAAGAGCCTGAAAAGGTGTGAAAAATATGAAGAGCTTCAAAAGGTGTCAAAAATATGAGGAGCATGAAACGGTCTGAAAATAGGACGAGCACAAGCGATGTTCAAAAACATGCACAGCCTGAAAAGGTGTGAAAAATATGAAGAGCTTCAAAAGGTGTGAAATACATGAGGTGCATGAAACTCTCTGTAAATTAGGAGGAGCAAGAAGCAGTGTTCAAAAACATGATGAGCCTGAAAAGGTGTGAAAAATATGAAGAGCTTCAAAAGGTGTGAAATAGATGAGGCGCATGAAACTCTCTGAAAATTAGGAGGAGCAAGAAGCAGTGTTGAAAAACATGAAGAGCCTGAAAAGGTGTGAAAAATATGAAGACCTTCAAAAGGTGTGAAATACATGAGGCGCATGAAACTCTCTGAAAATTAGGAGGAGCAAGAAGCAGTGTTCAAAAACATGAAGAGCCTGAAAACTTGTGAAAAATATGAAGAGCTTCAAAAGGGGTCAAAAATATGAAGAACATGAAACCGTCTGAAAAATAGGAGGAGCATGAGGTGGTGTTGAAAAACATGAAGAGCCTGAAAACGTGTGAAAAATATGAAGAGCTTTAAAAGGTGTGAAAAATATGAACAGCTTCAAAAGGTGTGAAATATATGAAGAGCTTCAAAATGTGTCAAAAATATGAGGAGCATGAAACGGTTTGAAAAATAGGAGGAGCATGAAGCGGTGTTGAAAAACATGAAGAGCCTGAAAACTTGTGAAAAATATGAAGAGCTTCAAAAGGGGTCAAAAATATGAAGAACATGAAACCGTCTGAAAAATAGGAGGAGCATGAGGTGGTGTTGAAAAACATGAAGAGCCTGAAAACGTGTGAAAAATATGAAGAGCTTCAAAGTGTGTCAAAAATATGAGGAGCATGAAACGGTCTGAAAAATAGGAGGAGCATGAAGCAGTGTTGAAAAAACATGAAGAGCCTGCAAAGGTGTGAAAAATATGAAGAGTTTCAGAAATGTGAAAATTATGAAGAGCTTCAAAATATGTCAAATATATGACGAGCATGAAACCCTCTTAAAAATAGGAGGAGGATGAAGCGCTGTTAAAAAACATGAAGAGCCTGAAAAGGTGTGCAAAATATGAATAGCTTCAAAAGGTCTGAAATACATGAGGAGCATGAAACGGTGTTCAAAAACATGCAGAGACTGAAAAGGTTTGAAAATATGAAGAGCTTCAAAAAGTGTCAAAAATATGAGGAGCATGAAACGGTCTGAAAAATAGGAGGAGCCTGAAGTGGTGTTGAAAAACATGAAGAACCTGAAAATGTGTGAAAAATATGAAGAGCTTCAAAAATATGAAAATTATGAAGAGCTTCAAAAGGTGTAAAAAATATGAAGAGCTTCAAAATATGTCAAAAATGAGATGAGCATGAAACGGTCTGAAAAATAGGAGCATGAAGTGGTGTTGAAAATCATGAAGAGCATGAAAAGGTGTGAAAAATATGCAGAGCTTCAAAAGGTGTCAAAAATATGAGGAGCATGAAACGGTCTGAAAAATACAAGGAGCATGAAGTGGTGTTGAAAACCATGAAGAGCCTGAAAAGGTGTGAAAAATATGAAGAGCTTCAAAATGTGTCAAAAATATGAGGTGCATGAATCGGTCCAAAAAATAGGAGGTTCATGAAGCGGTGTTGAAAAACATGAAGAGCCTGAAAAGGTGTGAAAAATATGAAGAGCTTCAAAAGGTGTCAAAAATATGAGGAGCATGAAACGGTCTGAAAATAGGACGAGCACAAGCGATGTTCAAAAACATGCACAGCCTGAAAAGGTGTGAAAAATATGAAGAGCTTCAAAAGGTGTGAAAAATATGAAGAGCTTCAAAAGGTGTCAAAAATTAGATTAGCATGAAAGGGTCTGAAAAATAGGAGGAGCATGAAGTGGTGTTGAAAAACATGAAGAGCCTGAAAAGGTGTGAAATATATGAACAGCTTCAAAAGGTGTGAAAAATATGAAGAGCTTCAAAATGTGTCAAAAATATGATGAGCATGAAACCCTCTTAAAAATAGGAGGAGGATGAAGCGGTGTTCAAAAACATGAAGAGCCTGAAAAGGTGTGCAAAATATGAAGAGCTTTAAAAGGTGTGAAATACATGAGGAGCATGAAACAGTGTTCAAAAACATGCTGAGACTGAAAAGGTGTGAAAAATATGAAGAGCCTCAAAACGTGTCAAAAATATGAGAAGTATGAAACGGTATGATAAATAGCAGGAGCATGAAGCGGTGTTGAAAAACAGGAAGAATCTGAAATCGTGTGAAAAATATGAAGATCTTCAAATTATGAAAAGTATGAAGAGCTTCAAAAGGTGTGAAAACTATGAGAAACTTGATACGGTCTGAAAAATAGGAGGAGCATGAAGCGGAGTTGAAAACCATGAAGAGCCTGAGAAGGTGTGAAAAATATGAAGAGCTTCAAAAGGTGTCAAAAATATGAGGAGTATGAAATGGTCTGAAAAATAGGAGAAGCATGAAGCTGTGTTGAAAAACATGAAGAGCCTGAGAAGGTGTGAAAAATGTGAAGAGCTTCAAAAGGTGTGAAATACATGAGGAGCATGAAACGGTCTTAAAAATAGGAGGAGCATGAAGCGGTGTTGAAAAACATGAAGAGCCTGAAAAGGTGTGAAAAATATGAACAGCTTCAAAATGTGTGAAAAATATGAGGAGCATGAAACGGTCTGAAAAATAGGAGGAGGATGAAGCGGTGTTCAAAATCATGAAGAGCCTGAAAAGGTGTGAAAAATGTGAAGAGCCTCAAAAAGTGTCAAAAATATGAGAAGTATGAAACGATATGATAAATAGCAGGAGCATGAAGCGGTGTTGAAAAACAGGAAGAGTCTGAAATCGTGTGAAAAATATGAAGATCTTCAAAAATGTGAAAAGTATGAAGAGCTTCAAAAGGTGTCAAAAATATGAGGAGCATGAAACGGTCTCAAAAATAGGAGGAGCATGAAGCAGTGTTCAAAAACATGAAGAGCCTGAAAAGTTGTGAAAAATATGAAAAGCTTCAAAAGGTGTCAAAAATGAGATGAGCATGAAACGGTTTGAAAAATAGGAGGACCATGAAGTGGTGTTGAAAAAAAAGAAGAGACTGAAAAGGTGTGAAAAATATGAGGATCATCAAAAGGTGTCAAAAATATGAGGAGCATGAAAAGGTCTGCAAAAAGGAGGAGCATGAACTGGTGTTGAAAAACTTGAAGAGCCTGAAAAGGTGTGAAAAATATGAAAAGCTTCAAAATCTGTCAAAAATATGAGGAGCATGAAACGGTCTGAAAAATAGGAGGCGCATGAAGCGGTGTTCAAAAACATGACGAGCCTGAATAGGTGTGAAAAATATGAAGAGCTTCAAAAGGTGTCAAAAATATGAGGAGAATGAAACGTTGTGAAAAATAGGAGGAGCATGAAGCTGTGTTGAAAACATGAAGAGCCTGAAAACGTGTGAAAAATAAGAAGAGCTTCTAAAGGTGTCATAAATATGAGGAGCATGAAACGGTCTGAAAAATAGGAGCAGCATGAGGCGGTGTTGAAAAACATGAAGAGCCTGAAAAGGTGTGAAAAATATGAGGAGCTTTAAAAGGTGTCAAAAATATGAGGAGCATGAAACGGTCTGAAAAATAGGAGAAGCATGAAATGGTGATCAAAAACATGAAGAGCCTGAAAAGGTGTGAAAAATATGAAGAGCTTCAAAAGGCGTCAAATACATGAGGCGCCTGAAACTGTCTGAAAATTAGGAGGAGCAATGTTCAAAAACATGAAGAGCCTGAAAAGGTGTGAAAAATATGAAGAGCTTCAAAAGGTGTGAAATAGATGAGGCGCATGAAACTCTCTGAAAATTAGGAGGAGCAAGAAGCAGTGTTGAAAAACATGAAGAGCCTGAAAAGGTGTGAAAAATATGAAGACCTTCAAAAGGTGTGAAATACATGAGGCGCATGAAACTCTCTGAAAATTAGGAGGAGCAAGAAGCAGTGTTCAAAAACATGAAGAGCCTGAAAACTTGTGAAAAATATGAAGAGCTTCAAAAGGGGTCAAAAATATGAAGAACATGAAACCGTCTGAAAAATAGGAGGAGCATGAGGTGGTGTTGAAAACATGAAGAGCCTGAAAACGTGTGAAAAATATGAAGAGCTTTAAAAGGTGTGAAAAATATGAACAGCTTCAAAAAGTGTGAAATATATGAAGAGCTTCAAAATGTGTCAAAAATATGAGGAGCATGAAACGGTCTGAAAAATAGGAGGAACATGAAGCGGTGTTGAAAAACATGAAGAGCCTGAAAATGTGTGAAAAATATGAAGAGCTTCAAAAGGTGTGAAACATATGAAGAGCTTCAAAAGGTGTAAAAAATATGAAGAGCTTCAAAAGATGTCAAAAATGAGATGAGCATGAAACGGTCTGAAAAATAGGAGCATGAAGTGGTGTTGAAAATCATGAAGAGCATGAAAAGGTGTGAAAAATATGCAGAGCTTCAAAAGGTGTCAAAAATATGAGGAGCATGAAACGGTCTGAAAAATACGAGGAGCATGAATTGGTGTTGAAAACCATGAAGAGCCTGAAAAGGTGTGAAAAATATGAACAGCTTCAAAATGTGTGAAAAATATGAGGAGCATGAAACGGTCTGAAAAATAGGAGGAGGATGAAGCGGTGTTCAAAATCATGAAGAGCCTGAAAAGGTGTGAAAAATTTGAAGAGCCTCAAAAAGTGTCAAAAATATGAGAAGTATGAAACGATATGATAAATAGCAGGAGCATGAAGCGGTGTTGAAAAACAGGAAGAGTCTGAAATCGTGTGAAAAATATGAAGATCTTCAAAAATGTGAAAAGTATGAAGAGCTTCAAAAGGTGTCAAAAATATGAGGAGCATGAAACGGTCTCAAAAATAGGAGGAGCATGAAGCAGTGTTCAAAAACATGAAGAGCCTGAAAAGTTGTGAAAAATATGAAAAGCTTCAAAAGGTGTCAAAAATGAGATGAGCATGAAACGGTTTGAAAAATAGGAGGACCATGAAGTGGTGTTGAAAAAAAAGAAGAGACTGAAAAGGTGTGAAAAATATGAGGATCATCAAAAGGTGTCAAAAATATGAGGAGCATGAAAAGGTCTGCAAAAAGGAGGAGCATGAACTGGTGTTGAAAAACTTGAAGAGCCTGAAAAGGTGTGAAAAATATGAAAAGCTTCAAAATCTGTCAAAAATATGAGGAGCATGAAACGGTCTGAAAAATAGGAGGCGCATGAAGCGGTGTTCAAAAACATGACGAGCCTAAATAGGTGTGAAAAATATGAAGAGCTTCAAAAGGTGTCAAAAATATGAGGAGAATGAAACGTTGTGAAAAATAGGAGGAGCATGAAGCTGTGTTGAAAACATGAAGAGCCTGAAAACGTGTGAAAAATAAGAAGAGCTTCTAAAGGTGTCATAAATATGAGGAGCATGAAACGGTCTGAAAAATAGGAGCAGCATGAGGCGGTGTTGAAAAACATGAAGAGCCTGAAAAGGTGTGAAAAATATGAGGAGCTTTAAAAGGTGTCAAAAATATGAGGAGCATGAAACGGTCTGAAAAATAGGAGAAGCATGAAATGGTGATCAAAAACATGAAGAGCCTGAAAAGGTGTGAAAAATATGAAGAGCTTCAAAAGGCGTGAAATACATGAGGCGCCTGAAACTGTCTGAAAATTAGGAGGAGCAATGTTCAAAAACATGAAGAGCCTGAAAAGGTGTGAAAAATATGAAGAGCTTCAAAAGGTGTGAAATAGATGAGGCGCATGAAACTCTCTGAAAATTAGGAGGAGCAAGAAGCAGTGTTCAAAAACATGAAGAGCCTGAAAAGGTGTGAAAAATATGAAGAGCCTCAAAACGTGTCAAATATGAGGAGTATGAAACGGTATGATAAATAGAAGGAGCATGAAGCGGTGTTGAAAAACATGAAGAGTCTGAAACTGTGTGAAAAATATGAAGAGCTTCAAAAATGTGAAAAATATGAAGAGCTTCAGAAGGTGTGAAATACATGAGGAGCATGAAATGGGCTGAAAAATAGGAGAAGCATGAAGTGGTGTTTAAAAATATGAAGAGCTTGAAAAGGTGTGAAAAATATGAAGACCTTCAAAAGGTGTTAAAAATGAGATGAGCATGAAACGGTCTGAAAAATAGGAGGGTCATGAAACGGTGTTGAAAAACATGAAGAGCCTGTAAAGATGTGAAAAATATGAAGAGCTTCAAAAGGTGTCAAAAATATGAGGAGCATGAAACGTTCTGAAATATAGGAGGAGCATCAACCTGTGTTCAAAAACATGAAGAGCCTGAAAAGGTGTGAAAAATATGAAAAGCTTCAAAAGGTGTCAAAAATGAGATGAGCATGAACCCGTCTGAAAAATAGGAGGAGCATGAAGCGGTGTTGAAAGACATGAAGAGCCTGAAAAGGTGTGAGAAATATGAAGAGCTTCAAAATGTTTCAAAAATATGAGGAGCATGAAACGGTCTGCAAAAATGTAGGAGCATGAAGTGATGTTGAAAAACTTGAGGAGCATGAAAAGGTGTGAAAAATATGAAGAGGTTCAAAGTTGTGAAATACATGAGGATCATGAAACGGTGTGAAAAATTGGAGGAGCATGAAGCAGAGTTCGAAAACATGAAGAGCCTGAAAACGTTTGAAAAATATGAAGAGCTCAAACAGTGTCAAAAATATGAGGAGCATGAAACGATCTGAAAAATATGAGGAGCATGAAGCAGTGTTCAAAAACATGAAGAGCTTCAAAAGGTATGAAAAATATGAGAGCTTCAAAAGGTGTCAAAAATATGACGAGCATGACACGGTCTGAAAAATAGGAGGAACATGAAGCGGTGTTCAAACACATGAAGAGCCTGAAAATGTGTGAAAATTATGAAGACCTTCAAAAGGTGTCAAAATTATGAGGAACATGAAACGGTTTGAAAAATAGGAGGAGCATGAAACGTTGTTGAAAAACATGAAGAGCCTGAAAAGGTGTGAAAAATATGAAGAGCTTCAAAATCTTTGAAAAATATGAAGAGCTTTCAAAGGTGTGAAATACATGAGGAGCATGAAACTCTCTGAAAAATAGGAGGAGCCTGAAATGGTGTTCAAAAACATGAATAGACTGAAAACGTGTGAAAAATATGAAGAGCTTCAAAAGGTGTGAAAAATATGAGGAGCATGATACGGTCTGAAAAATAGGAGGAGCATGAAGCTGTGTTCAAAAACATGAAGAGCCTGAAAAGTTGTGAAAAATATGAAAAGCTTCAAAAGGTGTCAAAAATGAGATGAGCATGAAACGGTCCAAAAAATAGGAGGAGCATGAAGCGATGTTCAAAAACATGAAGAGCCTGAAAAGTTGTGAAAAATATGAAAGGCTTCAAAAGGTGTGAAAAATATGAGGAGCATGAAACGGTCTGAAAAATCGGAGGAGCATGAAGCGGTGTTGAAAAACATGAAGAGCCTGAAAATGTGTGAAAAATATGAAGAGCTTCAAAAGGTGTCAAAAATATGAGGAGCATGAAACCGTCTGAAAAATATGAGCAGCATGAAGCGGTGTTGAAAAACATGAAGAGCCTTAAAAGGTGTGAAAAAAATGAAGAGCTTCAAAAGGTGTCAAAAATATGAGGAGCATGAAACGGTCTGAAAAATATGAGCAGCATGAAGCGGTGTTGAAAAACATGAAGAGCCTGAAAAGGTGTGAAAAATATGAAGAGCTTCAAAAGGTGTCAAATACATGAGGAGCATAAAACTCTCTGAAAAAGAGAAGGAGCATGAAGTGGTGTTCAAAAACATGAAGAGCCTGAAAAGTTGTGAAATATATGAAGAGCTACAAAAGGTGTGAAAAATATGAGGAGCATGATATGTTTTGAAAAATAGGATTAGCATGAAGCGGTGTTCAAAAACATGAAGAGCCTGAAAAGTTGTGAAAAATATGAAAAACTTCAAAAGGTGTCAAAAATGAGATGAGCATGAAACGGTCTGAAAAATAGGACGTGAATGAAGCGGTGTTGAAAAACATGAAGAGCATGAAAAGTTGTGAAAAATATGAAGAGCTTCAAAAGGTGTCAAAAATATGAGGAGCATGAAACGGTCTGAAAAAAAGGAGAAGCATGAAGCGGTGTTCAAAAACATGAAGAGCCTGAAAAGGTGTGAAAAATATGAAGAGCTTCAAAAGGTGTCAAAAATGTGAGGAGCATGAAACGGTCTGAAAAATCGGAGGAGCATGAAGCGTTGTTGAAAAACATGAAGAGCCTGAAAAGGTGTGAGAAATATGAAGAGCTACAAAAGGTGTTAAAAATATGAGTAGCTTGAAACGGTCTGCAAAAATGGAGGAGCATGAAGTGGTGTTGAAAAAGATGAAGAGCCTGAAAAGGTGTTAAAAATATTAAAGCTTCAAAAGGTGTCAAAATTATGAGGAGCATGAAACGGTCTGAAAAATAGGAGGAGCATGAAGCGCTGTTGAAAATCATAAAGAGCCTGAAAAGCTGTGAAAAATATGAAGAGCTTCAAAAGATGTGAAAATCATGAAGAGCTTCAAAAGGTTTCAAAATGAGATGAGCATGAAACGGTCTGAAAAATAGGAGGAGCATGAAGTCGTGTTGAAAAAAAGGAAAAGTCTGAAAAAGTGTGAAATATATGAAGAGCTTCAAAAGGTGTCAAAAATATGAGGAGAATGAAACGGTCTGAAAAATAGGAGGAGCATGAAGCGATGTTGAAAAATATGAATTGTCTGAAAACGTGTGGAAAATATGAAGAGATTCATAAATGTGAAAAATATGAAGAGCTTCAAAAGGTGTGAAAAATATGAAGAGCTTCAAAAGGTGTCAAAAAAGAGATGAGCATGAAAAGGTCTGAAAAATAGGAGGAGCATGAAGCGGTGTTGAAAATCATGAAGAGCCTGAAAACGTATGAAAAATATGAAGACCTTCAAAATTTGTCAAAAATATGAAGAGCTTCAAAAGGTATTAAAATGAGAAGAGCATGAAACGATCTGAAAAATAGGAGGAGCATGAAGTGGTGTTGAAAAAATGAAGAGCCTGGAAAGGTGTGAAATATCTGAAGAGCTTCAAAAGGTGTCAAAAATATGAGGAGCATGAAACGGTCTTAAAAATAGGCTGATTATGAAACTGTGTCCAAAAACATGAAGAGCCTGAAAAGCTGTGTAAAATATGAAGAGGTTCTAAAGGTGTCAAAAATATGAGGAGCATGAAACGGTCTTAAAAATAGGCTGATTATGAAACGGTGTTCAAAAACATGAAGAGCCTGAAAAGGTGTGAAAAATATGAAAAGCCTCAAACTCTGTCAAAAATATGAGGAGCATGAAACGGTCTGAAAAATAGGAGGAGCATGAAACGGTGATCAAAAACATGAAGAGCCTGAAAAGGTGTGAAAAATATGACGAGCTTCAAAATGTGTGAAATACATGAGGAGCATGAAACGGGCTGAAAAATAAGAGAAGCATGAAGTGCTGTGGAAAAACATGAAGAGCCTGAAAAGGTCTGAAAAATATGAAGAGCTTCAAAAGGTGTGAAATACATGAGGAGCATGAAATGGGCTGAAAAATAGGAGAAGCATGAAGTGGTGTTTAAAAATATGAAGAGCTTGAAAAGGTGTGAAAAATATGAAAAGCTGCAAAAGGTGTCAAAAATGAGATGAGCATGAAACAGTCTGAAAAATAGGAGGAGCATCAACCTGTGTTCAAAAACATGAAGAGCCTGAATAGGTGTGAAAAATATGAAGAGCTTCAAAAGGTGTCAAAAATATGAGGAGCATGAAACGTTCTGAAAAATAGGAGGAGCATCAACCTGTGTTCAAAAACATGAAGAGCCTGAATAGGTGTGAAAAATATGAAGAGCTTCAAAAGGTGTCAAAAATAAGAGGAGCATGAAACGGTCTGCAAAAAAGTAGGAGCATGAAGTGATGTTGAAAAACTTGAAGAGCATGAAAAGGTGTGAAAAATATGAAGAGCTTCAAAAGGTGTCAAAAATATGAGGAGCATGAAACGGTCTGAAAAATAGGAGGAGCATGAAGCGGTGTTGAAAAACATGAAGAGCCTGAAAAGGTGTGAGAAATATGAAGGGCTTCAAAAGGTGTCAAAAATATGAGGAGCATGAAACGGTCTGAAAAATAGGAGGAACATGAAGCGGTGTTCAAACACATGAAGAGCCTGAAAATGTGTGTAAATTATGAAGATCTTCAAAAGGTGTCAAAATTATGAGGAACATGAAACGGTTTGAAAAATAGGAGGAGCATGAAACGGTGTTGAAAAACATGAAGAGCCTGAAAAGGTGTGAAAAATATGAAGAGCTTGAAAAGCTTTGAAAAATATGAAGAGCTTCCAAAAGTGTCAAAAATGAGATGAGCATGAAATGGTCTGAAAAATAGGAGGAGCATGAAACGGTGTTGAAAAACTTGAAGATCCTAAAAAGCTGTGAAAAATATGAAGAGCTTCAAAAGGTGTGAAATATAAGAGGAGAATGAAACGGTCTGAAAAAAGGAGGAGCATGAAACGGTGTTCAAAAACATGAAGAGCCTGAATAGGTGTGAAAAATATGAAGAGCTTCAAAAGGTGGGAAATACATGAGGAGCATGAAACTGTCTGAAAAATAGGAGGAGCATGAAGTGGTGTTCAATAACATGAAGAACCTGAATAGGTGTGAAAAATATGAAGAGCTTCAAAAGGTGTCAAAAATATGAGGAGCATGAAACGGTCTGAAAAATAGGAGGAGCATGAGCCATGTTCAAAAACATGAAGAGCCTGAAAAGGTGTGAAAAATATGAAGAGCTTCAAAAGGTGTCAAAACTATGAGGAGCATGAAACGGTCTGAAAAATAGGAGGAGCATGAAATGCTGTTGAAAAACTTGAAGAGCCTGAAAAGGTCTGAAAAATAGGAAGAGCTTCAAAAGGTGTGAAATATATGAGGAGCATGAAACGGTCTGAAAAATAGGAGAAGCATGAAGCTGTGTTCAAAAACATGAGAACCAGAAAAGGTGTGAAAAATATGAAGAGCTTCAAATGGTGTGAAATATATGCGGAGCATGAAACAGTCTGAAAAATAGGAGGATCATGAAGCGGTGTTCAAAACATGAAGAGACTGAAAAGGTGTGAAAAATATGAAGAGCTTCAAAAGGTGTCAAAATTATGAGGAGCATTAAACGTTCTAAACATAGGAGGAGCATAAAGTGGTGTTGAAAAATATGAAGAGCCAGAAAAAGTGTGAAAAATATGAAGAGCTGCAAAAGGTGTCAAAATTATTAAGAGCATTAAACGTTCTAAACATAGGAGGAGCACTAAGTGGTGTTTAAAAATATGAAGAGCCAGAAAAGGTGTGAAAAATATGAAGAGATGCAAAAGGTGTGAAAAATATGAGGAGCATGGAACGTTCTGAAAAATAGGAGGAGCATGAAACGATGTTCAAAAACCTGAAGAGCCTGAAAATCTGTGAAATATATGAAGAGCTTCAAAAGGTGTCAAAATTATGAGGAGCATGAAACGGTCTGAAAAATAGGAGGAGCATGAAATGCTTTTGAAAAACGTGAAGAGCCTGAAAAGGTCTGAAAAATAGGAAGAGCTTCAAAAGGTGTGAAATATATGAGGACCATGAAACGGTCTGAAAAATAGGAGAAGCATGAAGCTGTGTTCAAAAACATGAGAACCAGAAAAGGTGTGAAAAATATGAAGAGCTTCAAATGGTGTGAAATATATGCGGAGCATGAAACAGTCTGAAAAATAGGAGGATCATGAAGCGGTATTCAAAACATGTAGAGACTGAAAAGGTGTGAAAAATATGAAGAGCTTCAAATGGTGTGAAATACCTGAGGAGTTTGAAACGGTCTGAAAATTGTAGGAGCATGAAGCGTTGTTCAAAAACATGAAGAGCCTGAAAAGGTGTGAAAAATATGAAGAGCTTCAAAAGGTGTGAAAAATAGGAGGAGCATGAAGCGTTGTTGAAAAACATGAAGAGCCTGAAAATGTGTGAAATATATGAAGACCTTCAAAAGGTGTGAAAAATAGGAGGAGCATGAAACGGTGCTCAAAAACATGAAGAGCCTGAAAAGGTGTGAAAAATATGAAGAGCTTCAAAAGGTGTGAAATACATGAGGAGCATGAAACTGTCCGAAAAATAAGAGGAGCATGAAGCTGTGTTGAAAAACATGTAAAGACTGAAAAGGTGCAAAAAATATGAAGAGCTTCAAAAGGTGTCAAAAATATGAGGAGCATGAAACTGTCTGAAAAATAGGAGGAGCATAGTAGCGTTGTTCAAAAACGTGAAGAGCCTGAAATGGTGTGAAAAATATGAAGAGCTTCAAAAGGTGTCAAAAATATGAGGAGCATGAAACGGTCTGAAAAATAGGAGGAACATGAAACGGTGTTCAAAAACATGAAGAGCCTGAAAAGGTGTGAAAAATATGAAGAGCTTCAAAAGGTGTGAAATACATGAGGAGTATGAAACGGTCTGAAAAATAGGAGGATCATGAGCTGTATTGAAAAACATAAATAGCCTGAAAAGGTGTGAAAAATATGAAGAGCTTCAAAGGTGTCAAAAATATGAGGAGCATGAAACGGTCTGAAAAATAGGAGGAGCATGAAACGGTGTTGACAAACATGAAGAGCCTGAAAAGGTGTGAAAAATATGAAGAGCTTCAAAAGGTGTGAAATACATGAGGAGTATGAAACGGTCTGAAAAATAGGAGGAGCATGAAGCCGTGTTCAAAATTATGAAGAGCCTGAATTGGTGTGTAAAATATGAAGAGCTTCAAAGGTGTGAAAAATATGAGGAGCACAAAACGGTCTGAAAAATAAGAGGAGCATGAAGCCTGTTGAAAAACATAAAGAGCCTGAAAAGGTGTAAAAAATATGAAGAGCTTCAAAAGTTGTGAAACATATGAGGAGCATGAAACGGTCTGAAAAATAGGAGGAGCAAGAAACGGTTTTCAAAAACATGAAGAGCCTCAAAAGGTGTGAAAAATGTGAAGAGCTTCAAACTGTGTCAAAAATATGAGGAGCATGAAACGGTCTGAAATATATGAGGAGCATGAAACGGTCTGAAAAATCGGAGAAGCATGAAGTGGTGTTGAAAAATATGAACAGCCTGAAAAGGTGTGAAAAATATGAAGAGCTTCAAAGGTGTCAAAATTATGAGGAGCATGAAACGGTCTGAAATATAGGAGGAGCATGAAAAGTTGTTAAAAAATATGAAGAGCCTGAAAAGGTGTGAAAAATATGAAAAGCTTCAAATGGTGTCAAAAATATGAGGAGAATGAAACGGTCTGAAAATTAGAAGGAGCATGAAGCGGTGTTGAAAAACATGAAGAGCCTGAAAATGTGTGAAATATATGAAGAGCCTCAAAGGTGTCAAAAATATGAGGACCAAGAAACGGTCTGGAAAATAGGAGGAGCTTGAAGCGGTGTTGAAAAACATGAAGCCTGAAAAGGTGTGAAAAATATGAAGAGCTTCAAGAGGTATCAAAAATATGAGGAGCATGAAACGGTCGGAAATATAGGAGAAGTATGTAGTAGTGTTGAAAAATATGAAGAGCCTGAAAAGGTGAAAAATATGAAGAGCTTCAAAAGGTGTCAAAATATGAGGAGCATGAAACGGTCTGAAAAATAGGAGGAGCATGAAATGGTCTGAAAAATAGGAGGAGCATGAAGTGTTGTTGAAAATCATGAAGAGCCTGAAAAAGGAGTGAAAAATATGAGGAGCATGAAACGGTCTGAAAAATAGGAGAAGCATGAAGTGGTGTTCAAAAACATGAAGAGCATGAAAAGGTGTGAAAAATATGAAGAGCTTCAAAACTTGTCAAAAATATGAGGAGCATGAAACAGTCTGAAAAATAGGAGGAGCATGAAGCAGAGTTGAAAAAAATGAAGAGTCTGAAAAGGTGTGAAAAAAAGGAAGAGATTCAAAAAGTGTCAAAAATATGAGGAGCATGAAACGGTCTGAAAAATAGGAGGAGTATGCAGCGGTTAAAAAACATGAAGAGCCTGAAAAAGTTTGAAAAATATGAAGACGTCCAAAAGTTGTCAAAAATATGTGGAGCGTGAAACAGTCTCAAAAATAGGAGGAGCGTGAAGCGGTGATGAAAAACTTGAAGAGCCTGAAAACGTGTGATAAAATATGAAGAGCTTCAAAGCTGTCAAAAATATGAGGAGCATGAAACGGTCGCAAAAATAGGAGGAGCATGAAGCGGTGTTGAAAAACATGAAGAGCCTGAAAAGGTGTGAAAAATATGAGAGCTTCAAAAGGTGTCAATAATAAGAGTTGCATGAAACAGTCTGAAAAATAGGAGGAGCATGAAACGGTCTGAAAAATAGGAGAAGCATGAAGCGGTGTTGAAAAAGATGAACAGCATGAAAAGGTGTGAAAAAAAGGAAGAGCTTGTAAAAGTGTCAAAAATATGAGGAGCATGAAACGGTCTGAAAAATAGGAGGAGCTTGAAGCGGTGTTGAAAAATATGAAGAGCCTGAAAATGTGTGAAAAATATGAAGAGCTTCAAAAGGTGTCAAATATATGAGGAGCATGAAACGGTCTGAAAAATTGGAGAAGCATGAAGTGGTGTTGACAAATATGAAGAGCCTGAAAAAGTGTGAAAAATATGAAGAGTTTCAAAAGGTGTCAAAAATATAAGGAGCATGAAACGGTCTGAAATATAAGAGGAGTATGAAAAGGTGTTAAAAAACATGAAGAGCTTCAAAAGGTGTGAAATATATGAGGAGCATGAAACGGTCTGAAAAATAGGAAGAGCCTGAAGTGGTGTTGAAAACGATGAAGAGCCTGTAAAGTTTGAAAAATATGAAGAACTTCAAAAGGTGTCAAAAATATAAGGAGCATGAAACGGTCTGAAAAATAGGAGGAGTATGAAGAAGTGCTGAAAAACATGAAGAGCGTGAAAAGGTGTGAAAAATATGAAGAACTTCAAAACGTGTCAAATATATGAGGAGCATGAAACGGTCTGAAAAATGGGAGGATCATGAAACGGTGTTCAAAAACTTGAAGAGCCTGGAAAGGTGTGAAAAATATGAAGAACTTCAAAATGTGTCAAAAATATAAGGAGCATGAAACGGTCTGAAAAATAGGAGGAGCATGAAGCTGTGCTCAAATACATGAAGAGCCTGAGAAGGTGTGAAAAATATGAAGAGCTTGAAAAGGTGTGAAAGATATGAAGAGTTTCTAAAGATGTCAAAAATATGAGGAGCATGAAACGGTCTGAAAAATAGGAGGAGCATGAAGTGGTGTTGAAAAACATGAAGAGCCTGAAAGGGTGTGACAATTATGAAGAGCTTCAAAAGGTGTCAAAAATATGAGGAGCATGAAACGGTCTGAAAAATAGGAGGAGCATGAAGTGGTGTTCAAAAACATGAAGAGACTGAAAAGGTGTGAAAAATATGAAGAGCTTCAAAAGGTGTCAAAAATATGAGGAGCATGAAACGGTCTGAAAAATAGGAGGAGCATGAAGTGGTGTTGAAAAACATGAAGAGCCTGAAAGTGTGTGACAATTATGAAGAGCTTCAAAAGGTGTCAAAATTATGAGGAGCATGAAACGGTCTGAAAAATAGGAGGAGCATGAAGTGGTGTTGAAAAACATGAAGAGCCTGAAAAGGTGTGAAAAATATGAAGAGCTTCAAAAGGTGTCAAAAATATGAGGAGCATGAAACGGTCTGAAAAATAGGAGGAGCATGAAGTGGTGTTGAAAAACATGAAGAGCCTGAAAAGGTGTGAAAAATATGAAGAGCTTCAAAAGGTGTCAATAATATGAGGATCATGAAACGGTCTGAAAAATAGGAGGAGCATGAAGTGGTGTTGAAAAACATAAATAGCCTGAAAGGGTGTGAAAATTATGAAGAGCTTCAAAAGGTGTCAAAAATATGAGGAGAATGAAACGGTCTAACAAATAGGAGGAGCATGAAGTGGTGTTAAAAAACATGAAGAGCCTGAAAAGGTGTGAAAAATATGAAGAGCTTCAAAAGGTGTCAAAAATATGAGGAGCATGAAACGGTCTGAAAAATAGGAGGAGAAAGAAATGGTGATCAAATACATGAAGAGCCTGAAAAGGTGTGAAAAATATGAAGAGCTTCAAAAGGTGTCAAAAATATGAGGAGCATGAAACGGTCTGAAAAATAGGAGGGGCATGAAGCGGTGTTCAAAACATGAAGAGCCTGAAAAGGTGTGAAAAATATGAGGAGCTTGAAAATGTGTGAAATATATGAAGAGCTTCAAAAGGTGTCAAAAATGAGATGAGCATGAAACGGTCTGAAAAATAAAGGAGCATGAAATGGTGATAAAAACGTGAAGAGCCTGAAAAGGTGTGAAATATTTGAAGAGCTTCAAAAGGTGTGAAATACATGAGGAGCATGAAACGGGCTGAAAAATAGGAGAAGCATGAAGTGGTGTGGAAAAACATGAAGAGCCTGAAAAGGTGTGAAAAATATGAAGAGCTTCAAAAGGTGAGAAATACATGAGGAGCATGAAACTCTCTGAAAAATAGAAGGAGCATGAAGCGGTGTTCAAAAACATGAAGAGCCTGAAAAGGTGTGAAAATATGAAGAGCTTGAAAAGGTGTGAAAAATATGAAGAGCTTCAAAAGGTGTGAAATATATGAGGAGCATGAAACGGTCTGAAAAATAGGAGGAGTATGCAGCAGTTAAAAAACATGAAGAGCCTGAAAAGGTGTGAAAAATACGAAGAGCTTCAAAAGGTGTCAAAATTACAAGGAGCATGAAACGGTCTGAAAAATAGGAGGAGCATGAAGCGGTGTTCAAAAATATGAAGAGCCTGAACAGGTGTGAAAATTATGAAGAGCTTCAAAAGGTGTCAAAAATATGAGGTGCATGAAATGGTCTGAAAAAGAGGAGGACCATGAAGCGGTGTTCAAAAACATGAAGAGCCTTTAAAGGTGTGAAAAATATGAAGAGCTTCAAAAGGTGTCAAAAATATGAGAAGCATGAAACGGTCTGAAAAATAGGAGGAGCATGAAGCGGTATTGAAAAACATGAGGAGGCTGAGAACTTGTGAAAAATATGAAGAGCTTCAAAAGGTGTCAAAAATATGAGGAGCATGAAAGGGTCTGAAAAATAGGAGGAGCAAGAAACTGTAATCAAAAAAATCGAGAGCCTAAAAAGGTGTGAAAAATATGACGAGCTTCAAAAGGTGTGAAAACTATGAGGAGCATGAAACGGTCTGAAAAATAGGAGGAGCAAGAAACGGTGATCAAAAACATGGAGAGCCTGAAAAGGTGTGAAAAATATGACGAGCTTCAAATGGTGTGAAAAACATGATGAGCATGAAACGGGCTGAAAAATAGGAGAAGCATGAAGTGGTGTTGAAAAACATGAAGAGCCTGAAAAAGTGTGAAAAATATAAAGAGCTTCAGAAGGTGTGAAAAATATGAAGAGCTTCAACAGGTGTCAAAAATTAGATGAGCATGAAATGGTCTGAAAAAGTGGAGGAGCAAGAAGTAGTGTTGAAAAAAATGAAGAGCATGAAAAGGTGTGAAAAATATGAAAAGCTTCAAAAGGTGTCAAAAATATGAGGAGCATGAAACGGTCTGAAAAATAGGTGGAGCAGGAAGCGGTGTTGAAAAATATGAAGAGCCTGGAAAGGTGTGCAAAATATGAAGAGCTTCAAAAGGTGTGAAATATATGAAGAGCTTGAAAAGATGTCGACAATGACATGAGCATGAAACGGTCTGATAAATAGGAGGAGCATGAAACGGTGATCAAAAACATGAAGAGCCTGAAAAGGTGTGAAAAATATCAAGAGCTTCAGAAGGTGTCAAGAATATGAGGAGCACGAAACGGTCTGAAAAATATGAGGAGCATGAAGCGGTGTTCAAAAACATGAGGAGCCTGAAAACGTGTGGAAAATATGAAGAGCTTCAAAAGGTGTGAAAAATATGAAGAGCTTCAAAAGGTGTGAAAAATATGAGGAGCATGAAACGGTCTGACAAATAGGACGAGCATGAAATGGTGTTCGAAGACATGAAGAGCATGAAAATTTGTGAAAAATATGAAGACCTACAAAACGTGTCAAAAATGAGATGAGCATGAAACGGTCTGAAAAAAAGGAGGTGCATGAAGCGGTGTTGAAAAACATGAAGAGGCTGAGAACGTGTGAAAAATATGAAGAGCTTCTAAGGTGTGAAAAATATGAAGAGCTTCAAAAGGTGTCAAAAATGAGATGAGCATGAAACGGCCTGAAAAATAGGAGGAGCATGAAGTGGTGTTGAAAAACATGATGAGCCTGAAAAAGTGGGAAATATATGAAGAGCTTCCAAAGGTGTCAAAAATATAAGGAGCATGAAACGGTCTGAAAAATAGGAGGAGCATGAAGCGATATTCAAAACCATGAAGAGCCTGAAAAGCTGTGCAATTATGTCAAGCTTCAAAAGGTGTGAAAATTATGAGGAGCATGAAACTGTCTGAAAAATAGGAGGAGCATGAAGCGGTGTTAAAGAAAATGAAGAGCCTGAAAAGGTGTGAAATATATGAAGAGCTTCAAAAGGTGTCAAAAATATGAGGAGCAGGAAACGGTCTGAAAAATAGGAGGAGTATGAAACGGTGTTCAAAAATATGAAGAGCCTGGAATGGTGTGAAAAATATGAAGAGCCCAAAACGTGTCAAAAATATGAGGAGCATGAAACGGTGTGAAAAATAGGAGGAGCATGAAGCGGTTTTTAAAGACATGAAGAGCCTGAAAGATATGGAAAATATGAAGAGCTTCAAAAGGTGTGAAATACATGAGGAGCATGAAATGGTCTGAAAAATAGGAGGAGCATGAAGCGGTGTTGAAAAACATGAAGAGCCTAAAAAGGTGTGAAAAAAATGAAAAGCTTCAAAAGGTGTCAATAATAAGATGTGCATGAAACAGTCTGAAAAATAGGAGGAGCATGAAACGGTCTGAAATATAGGAGGAGCATGAAACGGTGTGAAAAACATGAAGAGCATGAAAAGGTGTGAAAAATATGAAGAGCTTCAAAAGGTGTCAAAAATATGAGGAGCATGAAACGGTCTCAAAAATATGAGGAGCATGAAGCGGTGTTCAAAAACATGAAGAGCCTGAAAAGGTGTGAAAAAAATGAAGAGCTTCAAAACGTGTGAAAAATATGAGGAGCATGTAACGGTCTGAAAAATAGGAGGAGCATGAAACGGTGTGAAAAACATGAAGAGCATGAAAAGGTGTGAAAAATATGAAGAGCTTCAAAAGGTGTCAAAAATATGAGGAGCATGAAACGGTCTCAAAAATAGGAGGAGCATGAAGCGGTGTTCAAAAACATGAAGAGCCTGAAAAGGTGTGAAAAAAATGAAGAGCTTCAAAAGGTGTCAAAAATATGAGGAGCATGAAACGGTCTGAAAAATAGGAGGAACATGAATCTGTGCTCAAATACATGAAGCGCCTGAGAAGGTGCGAAAAATATGAAGAGCTTCAAAAGGTGAGAAAAATATGAGGACCATGAAACGATCTCAAAAGTAGGAGGAGCATGAAGCGGTGTTAAAAAACATGAAGAGCCTGAAAAGGTGTGACAAATATAAAGAGCTTCAAGATGTGTGAAAAATATGAGGAGCATGAAACGGTCCGAAAAATAGGAAGAACATGAATCTGTGCTCAAATACATGAAGCGCCTGAGAAGGTGCGAAAAATATGCAGAGCTTCAAAAGGTGTGAAAAATATGAGGACCATGAAACGATCTCAAAAATAGGAGGAGCATGAAGCGGTGTTAAAAAACATGAAGAGCCTGAAAAGGTGTGACAAATATAAAGAGCTTCAAGATGTGTGAAAAATATGAGGAGCATGAAACGGTCTGAAAAATAGGAGGAACATGATCTGTGCTCAAATACATGAAGCGCCTGAGAAGGTGCGAAAAATATGAAGAGCTTCAAAACGTGTGAAAAATATGAGGACCATGAAACGATCTCAAAAATAGGAGGAGCATGAAGCGGTGTTAAAAAACATGAAGAGCCTGAAAAGGTGTGACAAATATAAAGAGCTTCAAGATGTGTGAAAAATAGGAGCAACATGAAACGGTCTGAAAAATAAGAGGAGCATGAAATGGTGTTGAAAAACAGGAAGAGCCTGAAAATGCGAGAAAAATATGAAGAGCTTCAAAAGGTTTCAAAAATATGAGGAGCATGAAACTTTCTGAAAAAGAGGAGGAGCATGAACCGGTGTTGAAAAACATGAAGAGCCTGAAAAGGTGTGAAAAATATGAAGAGGTTTAAAAGGTGTCAAAAATATGAGGAGCATGAAACATTCTGAAAAATAGGAGGATCATGAAACCGTGTTCAAAAACATGAAGAGCCTGAAAAGGTGTGAAAAATATGAAGAGCCTTAAAAAATGTCAAAAATATGAGGAGTATGAAACGGTCTGAAAAATAGCAGGAGCATGAAGCGGTGTTGAAAAACATGAAGAGCCTGAAAAGGTGTGAAAAATATGAAGAGCGTCAAAAGGTGTGAAAAATATGAAGAGCTTCAAAAGGTGTCAAAAATATGAGGAGAATGAAACGGTCTGAAAAATAGGCGGAGCATGAAACGGTGTTCAAAAACATGAAGAGCCTAAAAAGGTGTGAAAAATATGAAGAGCGTCAAAACGTGTCAAAATATGAGGAGCATGAAACGGTCTGAAAAATAGGAGGAGCAAGAAGCGGTGTTGAAAAACATGAAGAGCCTGAAAATGTGTGAAAAATATGAAGAGCCTGAAAAGGTGTGAAAAATATGAAGAGCTTCAATAGGTGTCAAAATTATGAGGAGCATTAAACGGTCTGAAAAATAGGAAGAGCATGAAGCTGTGTTCAACAACATGAAGAGACTGAAAAGGTGCGAAAAATATGAAGAGGCTGAAAAGGTGTGAAAAATATGAAGAGCTTCAAAAGGTTTCAAAAATTAGATGAGCATGAAACGGTCTGAAAAATAGGAGGAGCATTAAACGGCGTGGAGAAACATGAAGAGCCAGAAAAGGTGTGGAAAAATAGGAGGAGCTTCAAAATGTGTCAAATATATGAGGAGAATGAAACGGTCGGAAAAATAGGAGGAGCATGAAACGGTCTGAAAAATAAGAAGAGCATGAAACGGTCTGAAAAATAGGAGGATCATGAAGCGGTGTTGAAAATCGTGAAGAGCCTGAAATGGTGTGAAAAATGTGAAGAGCTTCAACAGGTGTCAAAAACTTGAGGAGAATGAAACGGTCTGAAAAATAGGAGGAGCATGAAGCTGTGTTGAAAAACATGAAGAGCCTGAAAAGGTGCGTAAAATATGAAGAGCTGCAAAAGGTGTAAAAAATGAGATGAGCATGAAACGGTCTGAAAAATAGGAGGAGCATGAACTGGTGCTGAAAACATGAAGAGCCTGAAAAGGTGTGAAAAATATGAAGAGCTTTAAAAGGTGTCAAATATATGAGGAGAAAGAAACGGTCTGAAAAATAGGAGGAGCATGAAGTGATGTTCAAAAACTTGAAGAGCCTGAAAAGGTGTGAAAAATATGAAGAGCTTCAAAAAGTGTCAAATATATGAGGAGAAAGAAACGGTCTGAAAAATAGGAGGAGCATGAAGTGATGTTCAAAAACTTGAAGAGCCTGAAAAGGTGTGAAAAATGTGAAGAGCTTCAAAAGGTGTGAAAAATATGAAGAGCTTCAAAAGCTGTCAAAAATGAGATGAGCATGAAACGGTCTGAAAAAAAGCAGGAGCATGAAGCGTTGTTGAAAATCTTGAAGAGCTTGAAAAGGTGTGAAAAATATGAAGAGCTTCAAAAGTTTTCAAAAATATGAGGATCATGAAACGGTCTGAAAAATAGGAGCAACATGAAACGGTCTTAAAAATAGGGGGATTATGAAGCAGTGTTGAAAAACATGAAGAGCCTGAAAAGGTGTGAAAAATATGAAGAGCTTCAAAAGGTTGAAAAATATGAAGAGCTTCAAAAGGTGTCAAAAATATGAGGAGACTGAAACGGTCTGAAAAATAGGCGGAGCATGAAACAGTGTTCAAAAACATGAAGAGCCTAAAAAGGTGTGAAAAACATGAAGAGCTTCAAAACGTGTCAAAATATGAGGAACATGAAACGGTCTGAAAAATAGGAGGAGCAAGAAGCGGTGTTGAAAAACATGAAGAGCCTGAAAATGTGTGAATAATATGAAGAGCTTCAAAGATGTGAAAAATATGAAGAGCTTCAAAAGCTGTCAAATGAGATGAGCATGAAACGGTCTGAAAAATAGCAGGAGCATGAAGCGGTGTTCAAAAACATGAAGAGCCTGAAAAGGGGTGAAAAATATGAAGAGCTTCAAAAGGTGTCAATAATAAGACGTGCATGAAACAGTCTGAAAAATAGGAGGAGCATGAAACGGTCTGAAATATAGGAGGAGCATGAATCTGTGCTCAAATACATGAAGCGCCTGAGAAGGTGCGAAACATATGAAGAGCTTCAAAAGGTGTGAAAAATATGAGGAGCATGAAACGTTCTGAAAAATAGGAGGAGCATGAAACGGTGTTCAAAAATATGAAGAGCCTGGAAATGGTGTGAAAAATATGAGAGCCCCAAAACGTGTCAAAAATATGAGGAGAATGAAACGGTCTGAAACATACAAGGAGCATGAAGTGGCGTTCAAAAACATAAAGAGCCTGAAAAGGTGTGAAATATATGAAGAGCTTCAAAAGGTGTAAAAAATTTGAGCAGCATGAAACGGTCTGAAAAATAGGAGGAACATGAAGTGGAGCTGAAAAACATGAAGTGCCTGAAAAGGTGTGCAAAATATGAAGAGCTTCAAAAGGTGTAAAAAACGAGATGAGCATGAAACGGTCTGAAAAATAGGAGGAGCATGAACTGGTGCTGAAAAACATGAAGAGCCTGAAAAGGTGTGAAAAATATGAAGAGCTTCAAAAGGGGTTAAAATATGAGGAGCATGAAACATTCTGAAAAATAGGAGGAGCATGAACTGGTGCTGAAAAACATGAAGAGCCTGAATAGGTGTGAAAAATATGAAGAGCTTCAAAAAGTGTCAAATATATGAGGAGAAAGAAAAGGTCTGAAAAAAAGGAGGAGCATGAAGTGGTGTTCAAAAACATGAAGAGCCTGAAAAGGTGTGAAAAATATGAAGAGCTTCAAAAGCTGTCAAAAATGAGATGAGCATGAAACGGTCTGAAAAAAAGCAGGAGCATGAAGCGTTGTTGAAAATCTGGACGAGCTTGAAAAGTTATTAAAAATATGAAGAGCTTCAAAAGGTTTCAAAAATATGAGGATCATGAAACGGTCTGAAAAATAGGAGCAACATGAAATGGTCTTAAAAATAAGAGGAGCATGAAATGGTTTTGAAAAACATGAAGAGCCTGAAAAGGTGTGAAAAATATGAAGACGTTTAAAAGGTGTCAAAAATATGAGGAGCATGAAACTTTCTGAAAAATAGGAGGATCATGAAGCGGTGTTGAAAAACATGAAGAGCCTGAAAAGGTGTGAAAAATATGAAGAGCTTCAAAAGTTGTGAAATATATTAGGAGCATGAAACGATTTGAAAAAAAGGACGAGCATGAAACGGTGTTCAAAAACATGAAGAGCCTGAAAATGTGAGAAAAATATGAACAGCTTCAAAAGGTTTCAAAAATATGAGGAGCATGAAACTTTCTGAAAAAGAGGAGGAGCATGAACCGGTGTTGAAAAACATGAAGAGCCTGAAAAGTTGTGAAAAATATGAAGAGGTTTAAAAGGTGTCAAAAATATGAGGAGCATGAAACTTTCTGAAAAATAGGAGGATCATGAAACAGTGTTCAAAAACATGAAGAGCCTGAAAAGGTGTGAAAAATATGAAGAGCCTTAAAAAATGTCAAAAATATGAGGAGTATGAAATGGTCTGTAAAATAGCAGGAGCATGAAGCGGTGTTGAAAAACATGAAGAGCCTGAAAAGGTGTGAAAAATATGAAGAGCTTCAAAAGGTGTGAAAAATATGAAGAGCTTCAAAAGTTGTCAAAAATATGAGGAGAATGAAACGGTCTGAAAAATAGGCGGAGCATGAAACGGTGTTCAAAAACATGAAGAGCCTGAAAAGGTGTGAAAAATATGAAGAGCTTCAAAACGTGTCAAAATATGAGGAGCATGAAACGGTCTGAAAAATAGGAGGATCAAGAAGCGGTGTTGAAAAACATGAAGAGCCTGAAAATGTGTGAACAATATGAAGAGCTTCAAAAGGTGTGAAAAATATGAAGAACTTCAAAAGGTGTCAAAAATATGAGGAGCATGAAACGGTCTGAAAAATAGGAGGAACATGAAACGGTGTTCAAAAACATGAAGAGCCTGAAAAGGTGTGAAAAATATGAAGAGCTTCAAAAGGTGTGAAATACATGAGGAGTATGAAACGGTCTGAAAAATAGGAGGATCATGAGCTGTATTGAAAAACATAAATAGCCTGAAAAGGTGTGAAAAATATGAAGAGCTTCAAAGGTGTCAAAAATATGAGGAGCATGAAACGGTCTGAAAAATAGGAGGAGCATGAAACGGTGTTGACAAACATGAAGAGCCTGAAAAGGTGTGAAAAATATGAAGAGCTTCAAAAGGTGTGAAATACATGAGGAGTATGAAACGGTCTGAAAAATAGGAGGAGCATGAAGCCGTGTTCAAAATTATGAAGAGCCTGAATTGGTGTGTAAAATATGAAGAGCTTCAAAGGTGTGAAAAATATGAGGAGCACAAAACGGTCTGAAAAATAAGAGGAGCATGAAGCCTGTTGAAAAACATAAAGAGCCTGAAAAGGTGTAAAAAATATGAAGAGCTTCAAAAGTTGTGAAACATATGAGGAGCATGAAACGGTCTGAAAAATAGGAGGAGCAAGAAACTGTTTTCAAAAACATGAAGAGCCTCAAAAGGTGTGAAAAATGTGAAGAGCTTCAAACTGTGTCAAAAATATGAGGAGCATGAAACGGTCTGAAATATAGGAGGAGCGTGAAAAGGTGTTAAAAAAAATATGAAGAGCTTCAAAAGGTGTGAAACATATGAGGAGCATGAAACGGTCTGAAAAATCGGAGAAGCATGAAGTGGTGTTGAAAAATATGAACAGCCTGAAAAGGTGTGAAAAATATGAAGAGCTTCAAAGGTGTCAAAATTATGAGGAGCATGAAACGGTCTGAAATATAGGAGGAGCATGAAAAGTTGTTAAAAAATATGAAGAGCCTGAAAAGGTGTGAAAAATATGAAAAGCTTCAAATGGTGTCAAAAATATGAGGAGAATGAAACGGTCTGAAAATTAGAAGGAGCATGAAGCGGTGTTGAAAAACATGAAGAGCCTGAAAATGTGTGAAATATATGAAGAGCCTCAAAGGTGTCAAAAATATGAGGACCAAGAAACGGTCTGGAAAATAGGAGGAGCTTGAAGCGGTGTTGAAAAACATGAAGCCTGAAAAGGTGTGAAAAATATGAAGAGCTTCAAGAGGTATCAAAAATATGAGGAGCATGAAACGGTCGGAAATATAGGAGAAGTATGTAGCAGTGTTGAAAAATATGAAGAGCCTGAAAAGGTGAAAAATATGAAGAGCTTCAAAAGGTGTCAAAATATGAGGAGCATGAAACGGTCTGAAAAATAGGAGGAGCATGAAATGGTCTGAAAAATAGGAGGAGCATGAAGTGTTGTTGAAAATCATGAAGAGCCTGAAAAAGGAGTGAAACATATGAGGAGCATGAAACGGTCTGAAAAATAGGAGAAGCATGAAGTGGTGTTCAAAAACATGAAGAGCATGAAAAGGTGTGAAAAATATGAAGAGCTTCAAAACTTGTCAAAAATATGAGGAGCATGAAACAGTCTGAAAAATAGGAGGAGCATGAAGCAGAGTTGAAAAAAATGAAGAGTCTGAAAAGGTGTGAAAAAAAGGAAGAGATTCAAAAAGTGTCAAAAATATGAGGAGGATGAAACGGTCTGAAAAATAGGAGGAGTATGCAGCGGTTAAAAAACATGAAGAGCCTGAAAAAGTTTGAAAAATATGAAGACGTCCAAAAGTTGTCAAAAATATGTGGAGCGTGAAACAGTCTCAAAAATAGGAGGAGCGTGAAGCGGTGATGAAAAACTTGAAGAGCCTGAAAACGTGTGATAAAATATGAAGAGCTTCAAAGCTGTCAAAAATATGAGGAGCATGAAACGGTCGCAAAAATAGGAGGAGCATGAAGCGGTGTTGAAAAACATGAAGAGCCTGAAAAGGTGTGAAAAATATGAGAGCTTCAAAAGGTGTCAATAATAAGAGTTGCATGAAACAGTCTGAAAAATAGGAGGAGCATGAAACGGTCTGAAAAATAGGAGAAGCATGAAGCGGTGTTGAAAAAGATGAACAGCATGAAAAGGTGTGAAAAAAAGGAAGAGCTTGAAAAAGTGTCAAAAATATGAGGAGCATGAAACGGTGTGAAAAATAGGAGGAGCTTGAAGCGGTGTTGAAAAATATGAAGAGCCTGAAAATGTGTGAAAAATATGAAGAGCTTCAAAAGGTGTCAAATATATGAGGAGCATGAAACGGTCTGAAAAATTGGAGAAGCATGAAGTGGTGTTGACAAATATGAAGAGCCTGAAAAAGTGTGAAAAATATGAAGAGTTTCAAAAGGTGTCAAAAATATAAGGAGCATGAAACGGTCTGAAATATAAGAGGAGTATGAAAAGGTGTTAAAAAACATGAAGAGCTTCAAAAGGTGTGAAATATATGAGGAGCATGAAACGGTCTGAAAAATATGAGGAGCATGAAGCGGTGTTGAAAAACATGAAGAGCCTGAAAAAGTGTGAAAAATATGAAGAGCATCAAAAGGTGTGAAAAATATGAGGAGCATGAAACGGTCTGAAAAATAAGAGGAGCATGAAGCCGTGTTGAAAAACATGTAGAGCCTGAAAAGGTGTAAAAAATATGAAGAGCTTCAAAAGGTGTCAAAAATAAGAGGAGCATGAAACGGTCTGAAAAAGAGGAGGAGCAAGAAGTGGTGCTGAAAAACATGAAGAGCCTAAAAGGTGTGAAAAATATGAAAAGCTTCAAAAGATGTCACAAATACGAGGAGCATGAAACGGTCTGAAAAATAGGAGGAGCATGAAACGGTGTTCAAAAACATGAAGAGCCTGAAAAGGTGTGAAAAATATGAAGAGCTTCAAAAGGTGTGAAATACATGAGGAGCATGAAACGGTCTGAAAAATAGGAGGAGCATGAAGCTGTGTTGAAAAACATTAAGAGCCTGAAAAGATGTGAAAATTATGAAGAGCTTCAAAAGGTGTCAAAAATATGAGGAGCATGAAACGGTCTGAAAAATAGGAGGAGCATGAAGTGGTGTTGAAAAATATGAAGAGCCTTAAAAGGTGTGAAATATATGAAGAGCTTCAAAATGTGACAAAATTATGAGGAGTATGAAACCGTCTGAAAAATAGGAGCAGCATGAAACGCTGTTCAAAAACATGAAGAGACTGAAAAGGTGTGAAAAATATGAAGAGCTTCAAATGGTGTGAAATACCTGAGGAGTTTGAAACGGTCTGAAAATTGTAGGAGCATGAAGCGTTGTTCAAAAACATGAAGAGCCTGAAAAGGTGTGAAAAATATGAAGAGCTTCAAAAGGTGTGAAAAATAGGAGGAGCATGAAGCGTTGTTGAAAAACATGAAGAGCCTGAAAATGTGTGAAATATATGAAGACCTTCAAAAGGTGTGAAAAATAGGAGGAGCATGAAACGGTGCTCAAAAACATGAAGAGCCTGAAAAGGTGTGAAAAATATGAAGAGCTTCAAAAGGTGTGAAATACATGAGGAGCATGAAACTGTCCGAAAAATAAGAGGAGCATGAAGCTGTGTTGAAAAACATGTAAAGACTGAAAAGGTGCAAAAAATATGAAGAGCTTCAAAAGGTGTCAAAAATATGAGGAGCATGAAACTGTCTGAAAAATAGGAGGAGCATAGTAGCGTTGTTCAAAAACGTGAAGAGCCTGAAATGGTGTGAAAAATATGAAGAGCTTCAAAAGGTGTCAAAAATATGAGGAGCATGAAACGGTCTGAAAAATAGGAGGAACATGAAACGGTGTTCAAAAACATGAAGAGCCTGAAAAGGTGTGAAAAATATGAAGAGCTTCAAAAGGTGTGAAATACATGAGGAGTATGAAACGGTCTGAAAAATAGGAGGATCATGAGCTGTATTGAAAAACATAAATAGCCTGAAAAGGTGTGAAAAATATGAAGAGCTTCAAAGGTGTCAAAAATATGAGGAGCATGAAACGGTCTGAAAAATAGGAGGAGCATGAAACGGTGTTGACAAACATGAAGAGCCTGAAAAGGTGTGAAAAATATGAAGAGCTTCAAAAGGTGTGAAATACATGAGGAGTATGAAACGGTCTGAAAAATAGGAGGAGCATGAAGCCGTGTTCAAAATTATGAAGAGCCTGAATTGGTGTGTAAAATATGAAGAGCTTCAAAGGTGTGAAAAATATGAGGAGCACAAAACGGTCTGAAAAATAAGAGGAGCATGAAGCCTGTTGAAAAACATAAAGAGCCTGAAAAGGTGTAAAAAATATGAAGAGCTTCAAAAGTTGTGAAACATATGAGGAGCATGAAACGGTCTGAAAAATAGGAGGAGCAAGAAACTGTTTTCAAAAACATGAAGAGCCTCAAAAGGTGTGAAAAATGTGAAGAGCTTCAAACTGTGTCAAAAATATGAGGAGCATGAAACGGTCTGAAATATAGGAGGAGCGTGAAAAGGTGTTAAAAAAAATATGAAGAGCTTCAAAAGGTGTGAAACATATGAGGAGCATGAAACGGTCTGAAAAATCGGAGAAGCATGAAGTGGTGTTGAAAAATATGAACAGCCTGAAAAGGTGTGAAAAATATGAAGAGCTTCAAAGGTGTCAAAATTATGAGGAGCATGAAACGGTCTGAAATATAGGAGGAGCATGAAAAGTTGTTAAAAAATATGAAGAGCCTGAAAAGGTGTGAAAAATATGAAAAGCTTCAAATGGTGTCAAAAATATGAGGAGAATGAAACGGTCTGAAAATTAGAAGGAGCATGAAGCGGTGTTGAAAAACATGAAGAGCCTGAAAATGTGTGAAATATATGAAGAGCCTCAAAGGTGTCAAAAATATGAGGACCAAGAAACGGTCTGGAAAATAGGAGGAGCTTGAAGCGGTGTTGAAAAACATGAAGCCTGAAAAGGTGTGAAAAATATGAAGAGCTTCAAGAGGTATCAAAAATATGAGGAGCATGAAACGGTCGGAAATATAGGAGAAGTATGTAGCAGTGTTGAAAAATATGAAGAGCCTGAAAAGGTGAAAAATATGAAGAGCTTCAAAAGGTGTCAAAATATGAGGAGCATGAAACGGTCTGAAAAATAGGAGGAGCATGAAATGGTCTGAAAAATAGGAGGAGCATGAAGTGTTGTTGAAAATCATGAAGAGCCTGAAAAAGGAGTGAAACATATGAGGAGCATGAAACGGTCTGAAAAATAGGAGAAGCATGAAGTGGTGTTCAAAAACATGAAGAGCATGAAAAGGTGTGAAAAATATGAAGAGCTTCAAAACTTGTCAAAAATATGAGGAGCATGAAACAGTCTGAAAAATAGGAGGAGCATGAAGCAGAGTTGAAAAAAATGAAGAGTCTGAAAAGGTGTGAAAAAAAGGAAGAGATTCAAAAAGTGTCAAAAATATGAGGAGCATGAAACGGTCTGAAAAATAGGAGGAGTATGCAGCGGTTAAAAAACATGAAGAGCCTGAAAAAGTTTGAAAAATATGAAGACGTCCAAAAGTTGTCAAAAATATGTGGAGCGTGAAACAGTCTCAAAAATAGGAGGAGCGTGAAGCGGTGATGAAAAACTTGAAGAGCCTGAAAACGTGTGATAAAATATGAAGAGCTTCAAAGCTGTCAAAAATATGAGGAGCATGAAACGGTCGCAAAAATAGGAGGAGCATGAAGCGGTGTTGAAAAACATGAAGAGCCTGAAAAGGTGTGAAAAATATGAGAGCTTCAAAAGGTGTCAATAATAAGAGTTGCATGAAACAGTCTGAAAAATAGGAGGAGCATGAAACGGTCTGAAAAATAGGAGAAGCATGAAGCGGTGTTGAAAAAGATGAACAGCATGAAAAGGTGTGAAAAAAAGGAAGAGCTTGAAAAAGTGTCAAAAATATGAGGAGCATGAAACGGTCTGAAAAATAGGAGGAGCTTGAAGCGGTGTTGAAAAATATGAAGAGCCTGAAAATGTGTGAAAAATATGAAGAGCTTCAAAAGGTGTCAAATATATGAGGAGCATGAAACGGTCTGAAAAATTGGAGAAGCATGAAGTGGTGTTGACAAATATGAAGAGCCTGAAAAAGTGTGAAAAATATGAAGAGTTTCAAAAGGTGTCAAAAATATAAGGAGCATGAAACGGTCTGAAATATAAGAGGAGTATGAAAAGGTGTTAAAAAACATGAAGAGCTTCAAAAGGTGTGAAATATATGAGGAGCATGAAACGGTCTGAAAAATAGGAGGAGCATGAAGCTGTGTTGAAAAACATTAAGAGCCTGAAAAGATGTGAAAATTATGAAGAGCTTCAAAAGGTGTCAAAAATATGAGGAGCATGAAACGGTCTGAAAAATAGGAGGAGCATGAAGTGGTGTTGAAAAATATGAAGAGCCTTAAAAGGTGTGAAATATATGAAGAGCTTCAAAATGTGACAAAATTATGAGGAGTATGAAACCGTCTGAAAAATAGGAGCAGCATGAAACGCTGTTCAAAAACATGAAGAGACTGAAAAGGTGTGAAAAATATGAAGAGCTTCAAATGGTGTGAAATACCTGAGGAGTTTGAAACGGTCTGAAAATTGTAGGAGCATGAAGCGTTGTTCAAAAACATGAAGAGCCTGAAAAGGTGTGAAAAATATGAAGAGCTTCAAAAGGTGTGAAAAATAGGAGGAGCATGAAGCGTTGTTGAAAAACATGAAGAGCCTGAAAATGTGTGAAATATATGAAGACCTTCAAAAGGTGTGAAAAATAGGAGGAGCATGAAACGGTGCTCAAAAACATGAAGAGCCTGAAAAGGTGTGAAAAATATGAAGAGCTTCAAAAGGTGTGAAATACATGAGGAGCATGAAACTGTCCGAAAAATAAGAGGAGCATGAAGCTGTGTTGAAAAACATGTAAAGACTGAAAAGGTGCAAAAAATATGAAGAGCTTCAAAAGGTGTCAAAAATATGAGGAGCATGAAACTGTCTGAAAAATAGGAGGAGCATAGTAGCGTTGTTCAAAAACGTGAAGAGCCTGAAATGGTGTGAAAAATATGAAGAGCTTCAAAAGGTGTCAAAAATATGAGGAGCATGAAACGGTCTGAAAAATAGGAGGAACATGAAACGGTGTTCAAAAACATGAAGAGCCTGAAAAGGTGTGAAAAATATGAAGAGCTTCAAAAGGTGTGAAATACATGAGGAGTATGAAACGGTCTGAAAAATAGGAGGATCATGAGCTGTATTGAAAAACATAAATAGCCTGAAAAGGTGTGAAAAATATGAAGAGCTTCAAAGGTGTCAAAAATATGAGGAGCATGAAACGGTCTGAAAAATAGGAGGAGCATGAAACGGTGTTGACAAACATGAAGAGCCTGAAAAGGTGTGAAAAATATGAAGAGCTTCAAAAGGTGTGAAATACATGAGGAGTATGAAACGGTCTGAAAAATAGGAGGAGCATGAAGCCGTGTTCAAAATTATGAAGAGCCTGAATTGGTGTCAAAAATATGAAGAGCTTCAAAGGTGTGAAAAATATGAGGAGCACAAAACGGTCTGAAAAATAAGAGGAGCATGAAGCCTGTTGAAAAACATAAAGAGCCTGAAAAGGTGTAAAAAATATGAAGAACTTCAAAAGTTGTGAAACATATGAGGAGCATGAAACGGTCTGAAAAATAGGAGGAGCAAGAAACTGTTTTCAAAAACATGAAGAGCCTCAAAAGGTGTGAAAAATGTGAAGAGCTTCAAACTGTGTCAAAAATATGAGGAGCATGAAACGGTCTGAAATATAGGAGGAGCGTGAAAAGGTGTTAAAAAAAATATGAAGAGCTTCAAAAGGTGTGAAACATATGAGGAGCATGAAACGGTCTGAAAAATCGGAGAAGCATGAAGTGGTGTTGAAAAATATGAACAGCCTGAAAAGGTGTGAAAAATATAAAGAGCTTCAAAGGTGTCAAAATTATGAGGAGCATGAAACGGTCTGAAATATAGGAGGAGCATGAAAAGTTGTTAAAAAATATGAAGAGCCTGAAAAGGTGTGAAAAATATGAAAAGCTTCAAATGGTGTCAAAAATATGAGGAGAATGAAACGGTCTGAAAATTAGAAGGAGCATGAAGCGGTGTTGAAAAACATGAAGAGCCTGAAAATGTGTGAAATATATGAAGAGCCTCAAAGGTGTCAAAAATATGAGGACCAAGAAACGGTCTGGAAAATAGGAGGAGCTTGAAGCGGTGTTGAAAAACATGAAGCCTGAAAAGGTGTGAAAAATATGAAGAGCTTCAAGAGGTATCAAAAATATGAGGAGCATGAAACGGTCGGAAATATAGGAGAAGTATGTAGCAGTGTTGAAAAATATGAAGAGCCTGAAAAGGTGAAAAATATGAAGAGCTTCAAAAGGTGTCAAAATATGAGGAGCATGAAACGGTCTGAAAAATAGGAGGAGCATGAAATGGTCTGAAAAATAGGAGGAGCATGAAGTGTTGTTGAAAATCATGAAGAGCCTGAAAAAGGAGTGAAACATATGAGGAGCATGAAACGGTCTGAAAAATAGGAGAAGCATGAAGTGGTGTTCAAAAACATGAAGAGCATGAAAAGGTGTGAAAAATATGAAGAGCTTCAAAACTTGTCAAAAATATGAGGAGCATGAAACAGTCTGAAAAATAGGAGGAGCATGAAGCAGAGTTGAAAAAAATGAAGAGTCTGAAAAGGTGTGAAAAAAAGGAAGAGATTCAAAAAGTGTCAAAAATATGAGGAGCATGAAACGGTCTGAAAAATAGGAGGAGTATGCAGCGGTTAAAAAACATGAAGAGCCTGAAAAAGTTTGAAAAATATGAAGACGTCCAAAAGTTGTCAAAAATATGTGGAGCGTGAAACAGTCTCAAAAATAGGAGGAGCGTGAAGCGGTGATGAAAAACTTGAAGAGCCTGAAAACGTGTGATAAAATATGAAGAGCTTCAAAGCTGTCAAAAATATGAGGAGCATGAAACGGTCGCAAAAATAGGAGGAGCATGAAGCGGTGTTGAAAAACATGAAGAGCCTGAAAAGGTGTGAAAAATATGAGAGCTTCAAAAGGTGTCAATAATAAGAGTTGCATGAAACAGTCTGAAAAATAGGAGGAGCATGAAACGGTCTGAAAAATAGGAGAAGCATGAAGCGGTGTTGAAAAAGATGAACAGCATGAAAAGGTGTGAAAAAAAGGAAGAGCTTGAAAAAGTGTCAAAAATATGAGGAGCATGAAACGGTCTGAAAAATAGGAGGAGCTTGAAGCGGTGTTGAAAAATATGAAGAGCCTGAAAATGTGTGAAAAATATGAAGAGCTTCAAAAGGTGTCAAATATATGAGGAGCATGAAACGGTCTGAAAAATTGGAGAAGCATGAAGTGGTGTTGACAAATATGAAGAGCCTGAAAAAGTGTGAAAAATATGAAGAGTTTCAAAAGGTGTCAAAAATATAAGGAGCATGAAACGGTCTGAAATATAAGAGGAGTATGAAAAGGTGTTAAAAAACATGAAGAGCTTCAAAAGGTGTGAAATATATGAGGAGCATGAAACGGTCTGAAAAATAGGAAGAGCCTGAAGTGGTGTTGAAAACGATGAAGAGCCTGTAAAGTTTGAAAAATATGAAGAACTTCAAAAGGTGTAAAAAATATAAGGAGCATGAAACGGTCTGAAAAATAGGAGGAGTTTGAAGAAGTGCTGAAAAACATGAAGAGCGTGAAAAGGTGTGAAAAATATGAAGAACTTCAAAACGTGTCAAATATATGAGGAGCATGAAACGGTCTGAAAAATGGGAGGATCATGAAACGGTGTTCAAAAACTTGAAGAGCCTGGAAAGGTGTGAAAAATATGAAGAACTTCAAAATGTGTCAAAAATATAAGGAGCATGAAACGGTCTGAAAAATAGGAGGAGCATGAAGCTGTGCTCAAATACATGAAGAGCCTGAGAAGGTGTGAAAAATATGAAGAGCTTGAAAAGGTGTGAAAGATATGAAGAGTTTCTAAAGATGTCAAAAATATGAGGAGCATGAAACGGTCTGAAAAATAGGAGGAGCATGAAGTGGTGTTGAAAAACATGAAGAGCCTGAAAGGGTGTGACAATTATGAAGAGCTTCAAAAGGTGTCAAAAATATGAGGAGCATGAAACGGTCTGAAAAATAGGAGGAGCATGAAGTGGTGTTCAAAAACATGAAGAGACTGAAAAGGTGTGAAAAATATGAAGAGCTTCAAAAGGTGTCAAAAATATGAGGAGCATGAAACGGTCTGAAATAGGAGGAGCATGAAGTGGTGTTGAAAAACATGAAGAGCCTGAAAGTGTGTGACAATTATGAAGAGCTTCAAAAGGTGTCAAAATTATGAGGAGCATGAAACGGTCTGAAAAATAGGAGGAGCATGAAGTGGTGTTGAAAAACATGAAGAGCCTGAAAAGGTGTGAAAAATATGAAGAGCTTCAAAAGGTGTCAAAAATATGAGGAGCATGAAACGGTCTGAAAAATAGGAGGAGCATGAAGTGGTGTTGAAAAACATGAAGAGCCTGAAAAGGTGTGAAAAATATGAAGAGCTTCAAAAGGTGTCAATAATATGAGGATCATGAAACGGTCTGAAAAATAGGAGGAGCATGAAGTGGTGTTGAAAAACATAAATAGCCTGAAAGGGTGTGAAAATTATGAAGAGCTTCAAAAGGTGTCAAAAATATGAGGAGAATGAAACGGTCTAACAAATAGGAGGAGCATGAAGTGGTGTTAAAAAACATGAAGAGCCTGAAAAGGTGTGAAAAATATGAAGAGCTTCAAAAGGTGTCAAAAATATGAGGAGCATGAAACGGTCTGAAAAATAGGAGGAGAAAGAAATGGTGATCAAATACATGAAGAGCCTGAAAAGGTGTGAAAAATATGAAGAGCTTCAAAAGGTGTCAAAAATATGAGGAGCATGAAACGGTCTGAAAAATAGGAGGGGCATGAAGCGGTGTTCAAAACATGAAGAGCCTGAAAAGGTGTGAAAAATATGAGGAGCTTGAAAATGTGTGAAATATATGAAGAGCTTCAAAAGGTGTCAAAAATGAGATGAGCATGAAACGGTCTGAAAAATAAAGGAGCATGAAATGGTGATAAAAACGTGAAGAGCCTGAAAAGGTGTGAAATATTTGAAGAGCTTCAAAAGGTGTGAAATACATGAGGAGCATGAAACGGGCTGAAAAATAGGAGAAGCATGAAGTGGTGTGGAAAAACATGAAGAGCCTGAAAAGGTGTGAAAAATATGAAGAGCTTCAAAAGGTGAGAAATACATGAGGAGCATGAAACTCTCTGAAAAATAGAAGGAGCATGAAGCGGTGTTCAAAAACATGAAGAGCCTGAAAAGGTGTGAAAATATGAAGAGCTTGAAAAGGTGTGAAAAATATGAAGAGCTTCAAAAGGTGTGAAATATATGAGGAGCATGAAACGGTCTGAAAAATAGGAGGAGTATGCAGCGGTTAAAAAACATGAAGAGCCTGAAAAGGTGTGAAAAATACGAAGAGCTTCAAAAGGTGTCAAAATTACAAGGAGCATGAAACGGTCTGAAAAATAGGAGGAGCATGAAGCGGTGTTCAAAAATATGAAGAGCCTGAACAGGTGTGAAAATTATGAAGAGCTTCAAAAGGTGTCAAAAATATGAGGTGCATGAAATGGTCTGAAAAAGAGGAGGACCATGAAGCGGTGTTCAAAAACATGAAGAGCCTTTAAAGGTGTGAAAAATATGAAGAGCTTCAAAAGGTGTCAAAAATATGAGAAGCATGAAACGGTCTGAAAAATAGGAGGAGCATGAAGCGGTATTGAAAAACATGAGGAGGCTGAGAACTTGTGAAAAATATGAAGAGCTTCAAAAGG
The DNA here is from genome assembly GCF_033118175.1 of Dama dama. Lineage (NCBI taxonomy): Eukaryota > Metazoa > Chordata > Mammalia > Artiodactyla > Cervidae > Dama > Dama dama. Next base: position 8,463,530 of record NC_083706.1, on the reverse strand, counting down.
TGTCAAAAATATGAGGAGCATGAAAGGGTCTGAAAAATAGGAGGAGCAAGAAACTGTGATCAAAAAAATCGAGAGCCTAAAAAGGTGTGAAAAATATGACGAGCTTCAAAAGGTGTGAAAACTATGAGGAGCATGAAACGGTCTGAAAAATAGGAGGAGCAAGAAACGGTGATCAAAAACATGGAGAGCCTGAAAAGGTGTGAAAAATATGACGAGCTTCAAATGGTGTGAAAAACATGATGAGCATGAAACGGGCTGAAAAATAGGAGAAGCATGAAGTGGTGTTGAAAAACATGAAGAGCCTGAAAAAGTGTGAAAAATATAAAGAGCTTCAGAAGGTGTGAAAAATATGAAGAGCTTCAACAGGTGTCAAAAATTAGATGAGCATGAAATGGTCTGAAAAAGTGGAGGAGCAAGAAGTAGTGTTGAAAAAAATGAAGAGCATGAAAAGGTGTGAAAAATATGAAAAGCTTCAAAAGGTGTCAAAAATATGAGGAGCATGAAACGGTCTGAAAAATAGGTGGAGCAGGAAGCGGTGTTGAAAAATATGAAGAGCCTGGAAAGGTGTGCAAAATATGAAGAGCTTCAAAAGGTGTGAAATATATGAAGAGCTTGAAAAGGTGTCGACAATGACATGAGCATGAAACGGTCTGATAAATAGGAGGAGCATGAAACGGTGATCAAAAACATGAAGAGCCTGAAAAGGTGTGAAAAATATCAAGAGCTTCAGAAGGTGTCAAGAATATGAGGAGCACGAAACGGTCTGAAAAATATGAGGAGCATGAAGCGGTGTTCAAAAACATGAGGAGCCTGAAAACGTGTGGAAAATATGAAGAGCTTCAAAAGGTGTGAAAAATATGAAGAGCTTCAAAAGGTGTGAAAAATATGAGGAGCATGAAACGGTCTGACAAATAGGACGAGCATGAAATGGTGTTCGAAGACATGAAGAGCATGAAAATTTGTGAAAAATATGAAGACCTACAAAACGTGTCAAAAATGAGATGAGCATGAAACGGTCTGAAAAAAAGGAGGTGCATGAAGCGGTGTTGAAAAACATGAAGAGGCTGAGAACGTGTGAAAAATATGAAGAGCTTCTAAGGTGTGAAAAATATGAAGAGCTTCAAAAGGTGTCAAAAATGAGATGAGCATGAAACGGCCTGAAAAATAGGAGGAGCATGAAGTGGTGTTGAAAAACATGATGAGCCTGAAAAAGTGGGAAATATATGAAGAGCTTCCAAAGGTGTCAAAAATATAAGGAGCATGAAACGGTCTGAAAAATAGGAGGAGCATGAAGCGATATTCAAAACCATGAAGAGCCTGAAAAGCTGTGCAATTATGTCAAGCTTCAAAAGGTGTGAAAATTATGAGGAGCATGAAACTGTCTGAAAAATAGGAGGAGCATGAAGCGGTGTTAAAGAAAATGAAGAGCCTGAAAAGGTGTGAAATATATGAAGAGCTTCAAAAGGTGTCAAAAATATGAGGAGCAGGAAACGGTCTGAAAAATAGGAGGAGTATGAAACGGTGTTCAAAAATATGAAGAGCCTGGAATGGTGTGAAAAATATGAAGAGCCCAAAACGTGTCAAAAATATGAGGAGCATGAAACGGTGTGAAAAATAGGAGGAGCATGAAGCGGTTTTTAAAGACATGAAGAGCCTGAAAGATATGGAAAATATGAAGAGCTTCAAAAGGTGTGAAATACATGAGGAGCATGAAATGGTCTGAAAAATAGGAGGAGCATGAAGCGGTGTTGAAAAACATGAAGAGCCTGAAAAGGTGTGAAAAAAATGAAAAGCTTCAAAAGGTGTCAATAATAAGATGTGCATGAAACAGTCTGAAAAATAGGAGGAGCATGAAACGGTCTGAAATATAGGAGGAGCATGAAACGGTGTGAAAAACATGAAGAGCATGAAAAGGTGTGAAAAATATGAAGAGCTTCAAAAGGTGTCAAAAATATGAGGAGCATGAAACGGTCTCAAAAATATGAGGAGCATGAAGCGGTGTTCAAAAACATGAAGAGCCTGAAAAGGTGTGAAAAAAATGAAGAGCTTCAAAACGTGTGAAAAATATGAGGAGCATGTAACGGTCTGAAAAATAGGAGGAGCATGAAACGGTGTGAAAAACATGAAGAGCATGAAAAGGTGTGAAAAATATGAAGAGCTTCAAAAGGTGTCAAAAATATGAGGAGCATGAAACGGTCTCAAAAATAGGAGGAGCATGAAGCGGTGTTCAAAAACATGAAGAGCCTGAAAAGGTGTGAAAAAAATGAAGAGCTTCAAAAGGTGTCAAAAATATGAGGAGCATGAAACGGTCTGAAAAATAGGAGGAACATGAATCTGTGCTCAAATACATGAAGCGCCTGAGAAGGTGCGAAAAATATGAAGAGCTTCAAAAGGTGAGAAAAATATGAGGACCATGAAACGATCTCAAAAGTAGGAGGAGCATGAAGCGGTGTTAAAAAACATGAAGAGCCTGAAAAGGTGTGACAAATATAAAGAGCTTCAAGATGTGTGAAAAATATGAGGAGCATGAAACGGTCCGAAAAATAGGAAGAACATGAATCTGTGCTCAAATACATGAAGCGCCTGAGAAGGTGCGAAAAATATGCAGAGCTTCAAAAGGTGTGAAAAATATGAGGACCATGAAACGATCTCAAAAATAGGAGGAGCATGAAGCGGTGTTAAAAAACATGAAGAGCCTGAAAAGGTGTGACAAATATAAAGAGCTTCAAGATGTGTGAAAAATATGAGGAGCATGAAACGGTCTGAAAAATAGGAGGAACATGATCTGTGCTCAAATACATGAAGCGCCTGAGAAGGTGCGAAAAATATGAAGAGCTTCAAAACGTGTGAAAAATATGAGGACCATGAAACGATCTCAAAAATAGGAGGAGCATGAAGCGGTGTTAAAAAACATGAAGAGCCTGAAAAGGTGTGACAAATATAAAGAGCTTCAAGATGTGTGAAAAATAGGAGCAACATGAAACGGTCTGAAAAATAAGAGGAGCATGAAATGGTGTTGAAAAACAGGAAGAGCCTGAAAATGCGAGAAAAATATGAAGAGCTTCAAAAGGTTTCAAAAATATGAGGAGCATGAAACTTTCTGAAAAAGAGGAGGAGCATGAACCGGTGTTGAAAAACATGAAGAGCCTGAAAAGGTGTGAAAAATATGAAGAGGTTTAAAAGGTGTCAAAAATATGAGGAGCATGAAACATTCTGAAAAATAGGAGGATCATGAAACCGTGTTCAAAAACATGAAGAGCCTGAAAAGGTGTGAAAAATATGAAGAGCCTTAAAAAATGTCAAAAATATGAGGAGTATGAAACGGTCTGAAAAATAGCAGGAGCATGAAGCGGTGTTGAAAAACATGAAGAGCCTGAAAAGGTGTGAAAAATATGAAGAGCGTCAAAAGGTGTGAAAAATATGAAGAGCTTCAAAAGGTGTCAAAAATATGAGGAGAATGAAACGGTCTGAAAAATAGGCGGAGCATGAAACGGTGTTCAAAAACATGAAGAGCCTAAAAAGGTGTGAAAAATATGAAGAGCGTCAAAACGTGTCAAAATATGAGGAGCATGAAACGGTCTGAAAAATAGGAGGAGCAAGAAGCGGTGTTGAAAAACATGAAGAGCCTGAAAATGTGTGAAAAATATGAAGAGCCTGAAAAGGTGTGAAAAATATGAAGAGCTTCAATAGGTGTCAAAATTATGAGGAGCATTAAACGGTCTGAAAAATAGGAAGAGCATGAAGCTGTGTTCAACAACATGAAGAGACTGAAAAGGTGCGAAAAATATGAAGAGGCTGAAAAGGTGTGAAAAATATGAAGAGCTTCAAAAGGTTTCAAAAATTAGATGAGCATGAAACGGTCTGAAAAATAGGAGGAGCATTAAACGGCGTGGAGAAACATGAAGAGCCAGAAAAGGTGTGGAAAAATAGGAGGAGCTTCAAAATGTGTCAAATATATGAGGAGAATGAAACGGTCGGAAAAATAGGAGGAGCATGAAACGGTCTGAAAAATAAGAAGAGCATGAAACGGTCTGAAAAATAGGAGGATCATGAAGCGGTGTTGAAAATCGTGAAGAGCCTGAAATGGTGTGAAAAATGTGAAGAGCTTCAACAGGTGTCAAAAACTTGAGGAGAATGAAACGGTCTGAAAAATAGGAGGAGCATGAAGCTGTGTTGAAAAACATGAAGAGCCTGAAAAGGTGCGTAAAATATGAAGAGCTGCAAAAGGTGTAAAAAATGAGATGAGCATGAAACGGTCTGAAAAATAGGAGGAGCATGAACTGGTGCTGAAAACATGAAGAGCCTGAAAAGGTGTGAAAAATATGAAGAGCTTTAAAAGGTGTCAAATATATGAGGAGAAAGAAACGGTCTGAAAAATAGGAGGAGCATGAAGTGATGTTCAAAAACTTGAAGAGCCTGAAAAGGTGTGAAAAATATGAAGAGCTTCAAAAAGTGTCAAATATATGAGGAGAAAGAAACGGTCTGAAAAATAGGAGGAGCATGAAGTGATGTTCAAAAACTTGAAGAGCCTGAAAAGGTGTGAAAAATGTGAAGAGCTTCAAAAGGTGTGAAAAATATGAAGAGCTTCAAAAGCTGTCAAAAATGAGATGAGCATGAAACGGTCTGAAAAAAAGCAGGAGCATGAAGCGTTGTTGAAAATCTTGAAGAGCTTGAAAAGGTGTGAAAAATATGAAGAGCTTCAAAAGTTTTCAAAAATATGAGGATCATGAAACGGTCTGAAAAATAGGAGCAACATGAAACGGTCTTAAAAATAGGGGGATTATGAAGCAGTGTTGAAAAACATGAAGAGCCTGAAAAGGTGTGAAAAATATGAAGAGCTTCAAAAGGTTGAAAAATATGAAGAGCTTCAAAAGGTGTCAAAAATATGAGGAGACTGAAACGGTCTGAAAAATAGGCGGAGCATGAAACAGTGTTCAAAAACATGAAGAGCCTAAAAAGGTGTGAAAAACATGAAGAGCTTCAAAACGTGTCAAAATATGAGGAACATGAAACGGTCTGAAAAATAGGAGGAGCAAGAAGCGGTGTTGAAAAACATGAAGAGCCTGAAAATGTGTGAATAATATGAAGAGCTTCAAAGATGTGAAAAATATGAAGAGCTTCAAAAGCTGTCAAATGAGATGAGCATGAAACGGTCTGAAAAATAGCAGGAGCATGAAGCGGTGTTCAAAAACATGAAGAGCCTGAAAAGGGGTGAAAAATATGAAGAGCTTCAAAAGGTGTCAATAATAAGACGTGCATGAAACAGTCTGAAAAATAGGAGGAGCATGAAACGGTCTGAAATATAGGAGGAGCATGAATCTGTGCTCAAATACATGAAGCGCCTGAGAAGGTGCGAAACATATGAAGAGCTTCAAAAGGTGTGAAAAATATGAGGAGCATGAAACGTTCTGAAAAATAGGAGGAGCATGAAACGGTGTTCAAAAATATGAAGAGCCTGGAAATGGTGTGAAAAATATGAGAGCCCCAAAACGTGTCAAAAATATGAGGAGAATGAAACGGTCTGAAACATACAAGGAGCATGAAGTGGCGTTCAAAAACATAAAGAGCCTGAAAAGGTGTGAAATATATGAAGAGCTTCAAAAGGTGTAAAAAATTTGAGCAGCATGAAACGGTCTGAAAAATAGGAGGAGCATGAAGTGGAGCTGAAAAACATGAAGTGCCTGAAAAGGTGTGCAAAATATGAAGAGCTTCAAAAGGTGTAAAAAACGAGATGAGCATGAAACGGTCTGAAAAATAGGAGGAGCATGAACTGGTGCTGAAAAACATGAAGAGCCTGAAAAGGTGTGAAAAATATGAAGAGCTTCAAAAGGGGTTAAAATATGAGGAGCATGAAACATTCTGAAAAATAGGAGGAGCATGAACTGGTGCTGAAAAACATGAAGAGCCTGAATAGGTGTGAAAAATATGAAGAGCTTCAAAAAGTGTCAAATATATGAGGAGAAAGAAAAGGTCTGAAAAAAAGGAGGAGCATGAAGTGGTGTTCAAAAACATGAAGAGCCTGAAAAGGTGTGAAAAATATGAAGAGCTTCAAAAGCTGTCAAAAATGAGATGAGCATGAAACGGTCTGAAAAAAAGCAGGAGCATGAAGCGTTGTTGAAAATCTGGACGAGCTTGAAAAGTTATTAAAAATATGAAGAGCTTCAAAAGGTTTCAAAAATATGAGGATCATGAAACGGTCTGAAAAATAGGAGCAACATGAAATGGTCTTAAAAATAAGAGGAGCATGAAATGGTTTTGAAAAACATGAAGAGCCTGAAAAGGTGTGAAAAATATGAAGACGTTTAAAAGGTGTCAAAAATATGAGGAGCATGAAACTTTCTGAAAAATAGGAGGATCATGAAGCGGTGTTGAAAAACATGAAGAGCCTGAAAAGGTGTGAAAAATATGAAGAGCTTCAAAAGTTGTGAAATATATTAGGAGCATGAAACGATTTGAAAAAAAGGACGAGCATGAAACGGTGTTCAAAAACATGAAGAGCCTGAAAATGTGAGAAAAATATGAACAGCTTCAAAAGGTTTCAAAAATATGAGGAGCATGAAACTTTCTGAAAAAGAGGAGGAGCATGAACCGGTGTTGAAAAACATGAAGAGCCTGAAAAGTTGTGAAAAATATGAAGAGGTTTAAAAGGTGTCAAAAATATGAGGAGCATGAAACTTTCTGAAAAATAGGAGGATCATGAAACCGTGTTCAAAAACATGAAGAGCCTGAAAAGGTGTGAAAAATATGAAGAGCCTTAAAAAATGTCAAAAATATGAGGAGTATGAAATGGTCTGTAAAATAGCAGGAGCATGAAGCGGTGTTGAAAAACATGAAGAGCCTGAAAAGGTGTGAAAAATATGAAGAGCTTCAAAAGGTGTGAAAAATATGAAGAGCTTCAAAAGTTGTCAAAAATATGAGGAGAATGAAACGGTCTGAAAAATAGGCGGAGCATGAAACGGTGTTCAAAAATATGAAGAGCCTGAAAAGGTGTGAAAAATATGAAGAGCTTCAAAACGTGTCAAAATATGAGGAGCATGAAACGGTCTGAAAAATAGGAGGATCAAGAAGCGGTGTTGAAAAACATGAAGAGCCTGAAAATGTGTGAACAATATGAGGAGCTTCAAAAGGTGTGAAAAATATGAAGAGCTTCAAAAGGTGTCAAAAATATGAGGAGCATGAAACGGTCTGAAAAATAGGAGGAACATGAAACGGTGTTCAAAAACATGAAGAGCCTGAAAAGGTGTGAAAAATATGAAGAGCTTCAAAAGGTGTGAAATACATGAGGAGTATGAAACGGTCTGAAAAATAGGAGGATCATGAGCTGTATTGAAAAACATAAATAGCCTGAAAAGGTGTGAAAAATATGAAGAGCTTCAAAGGTGTCAAAAATATGAGGAGCATGAAACGGTCTGAAAAATAGGAGGAGCATGAAACGGTGTTGACAAACATGAAGAGCCTGAAAAGGTGTGAAAAATATGAAGAGCTTCAAAAGGTGTGAAATACATGAGGAGTATGAAACGGTCTGAAAAATAGGAGGAGCATGAAGCCGTGTTCAAAATTATGAAGAGCCTGAATTGGTGTGTAAAATATGAAGAGCTTCAAAGGTGTGAAAAATATGAGGAGCACAAAACGGTCTGAAAAATAAGAGGAGCATGAAGCCTGTTGAAAAACATAAAGAGCCTGAAAAGGTGTAAAAAATATGAAGAGCTTCAAAAGTTGTGAAACATATGAGGAGCATGAAACGGTCTGAAAAATAGGAGGAGCAAGAAACTGTTTTCAAAAACATGAAGAGCCTCAAAAGGTGTGAAAAATGTGAAGAGCTTCAAACTGTGTCAAAAATATGAGGAGCATGAAACGGTCTGAAAAATCGGAGAAGCATGAAGTGGTGTTGAAAAATATGAACAGCCTGAAAAGGTGTGAAAAATATGAAGAGCTTCAAAGGTGTCAAAATTATGAGGAGCATGAAACGGTCTGAAATATAGGAGGAGCATGAAAAGTTGTTAAAAAATATGAAGAGCCTGAAAAGGTGTGAAAAATATGAAAAGCTTCAAATGGTGTCAAAAATATGAGGAGAATGAAACGGTCTGAAAATTAGAAGGAGCATGAAGCGGTGTTGAAAAACATGAAGAGCCTGAAAATGTGTGAAATATATGAAGAGCCTCAAAGGTGTCAAAAATATGAGGACCAAGAAACGGTCTGGAAAATAGGAGGAGCTTGAAGCGGTGTTGAAAAACATGAAGCCTGAAAAGGTGTGAAAAATATGAAGAGCTTCAAGAGGTATCAAAAATATGAGGAGCATGAAACGGTCGGAAATATAGGAGAAGTATGTAGCAGTGTTGAAAAATATGAAGAGCCTGAAAAGGTGAAAAATATGAAGAGCTTCAAAAGGTGTCAAAATATGAGGAGCATGAAACGGTCTGAAAAATAGGAGGAGCATGAAATGGTCTGAAAAATAGGAGGAGCATGAAGTGTTGTTGAAAATCATGAAGAGCCTGAAAAAGGAGTGAAACATATGAGGAGCATGAAACGGTCTGAAAAATAGGAGAAGCATGAAGTGGTGTTCAAAAACATGAAGAGCATGAAAAGGTGTGAAAAATATGAAGAGCTTCAAAACTTGTCAAAAATATGAGGAGCATGAAACAGTCTGAAAAATAGGAGGAGCATGAAGCAGAGTTGAAAAAAATGAAGAGTCTGAAAAGGTGTGAAAAAAAGGAAGAGATTCAAAAAGTGTCAAAAATATGAGGAGCATGAAACGGTCTGAAAAATAGGAGGAGTATGCAGCGGTTAAAAAACATGAAGAGCCTGAAAAAGTTTGAAAAATATGAAGACGTCCAAAAGTTGTCAAAAATATGTGGAGCGTGAAACAGTCTCAAAAATAGGAGGAGCGTGAAGCGGTGATGAAAAACTTGAAGAGCCTGAAAACGTGTGATAAAATATGAAGAGCTTCAAAGCTGTCAAAAATATGAGGAGCATGAAACGGTCGCAAAAATAGGAGGAGCATGAAGCGGTGTTGAAAAACATGAAGAGCCTGAAAAGGTGTGAAAAATATGAGAGCTTCAAAAGGTGTCAATAATAAGAGTTGCATGAAACAGTCTGAAAAATAGGAGGAGCATGAAACGGTCTGAAAAATAGGAGAAGCATGAAGCGGTGTTGAAAAAGATGAACAGCATGAAAAGGTGTGAAAAAAAGGAAGAGCTTGAAAAAGTGTCAAAAATATGAGGAGCATGAAACGGTGTGAAAAATAGGAGGAGCTTGAAGCGGTGTTGAAAAATATGAAGAGCCTGAAAATGTGTGAAAAATATGAAGAGCTTCAAAAGGTGTCAAATATATGAGGAGCATGAAACGGTCTGAAAAATTGGAGAAGCATGAAGTGGTGTTGACAAATATGAAGAGCCTGAAAAAGTGTGAAAAATATGAAGAGTTTCAAAAGGTGTCAAAAATATAAGGAGCATGAAACGGTCTGAAATATAAGAGGAGTATGAAAAGGTGTTAAAAAACATGAAGAGCTTCAAAAGGTGTGAAATATATGAGGAGCATGAAACGGTCTGAAAAATAGGAAGAGCCTGAAGTGGTGTTGAAAACGATGAAGAGCCTGTAAAGTTTGAAAAATATGAAGAACTTCAAAAGGTGTCAAAAATATAAGGAGCATGAAACGGTCTGAAAAATAGGAGGAGTTTGAAGAAGTGCTGAAAAACATGAAGAGCGTGAAAAGGTGTGAAAAATATGAAGAACTTCAAAACGTGTCAAATATATGAGGAGCATGAAACGGTCTGAAAAATGGGAGGATCATGAAACGGTGTTCAAAAACTTGAAGAGCCTGGAAAGGTGTGAAAAATATGAAGAACTTCAAAATGTGTCAAAAATATAAGGAGCATGAAACGGTCTGAAAAATAGGAGGAGCATGAAGCTGTGCTCAAATACATGAAGAGCCTGAGAAGGTGTGAAAAATATGAAGAGCTTGAAAAGGTGTGAAAGATATGAAGAGTTTCTAAAGATGTCAAAAATATGAGGAGCATGAAACGGTCTGAAAAATAGGAGGAGCATGAAGTGGTGTTGAAAAACATGAAGAGCCTGAAAGGGTGTGACAATTATGAAGAGCTTCAAAAGGTGTCAAAAATATGAGGAGCATGAAACGGTCTGAAAAATAGGAGGAGCATGAAGTGGTGTTCAAAAACATGAAGAGACTGAAAAGGTGTGAAAAATATGAAGAGCTTCAAAAGGTGTCAAAAATATGAGGAGCATGAAACGGTCTGAAAAATAGGAGGAGCATGAAGTGGTGTTGAAAAACATGAAGAGCCTGAAAGTGTGTGACAATTATGAAGAGCTTCAAAAGGTGTCAAAATTATGAGGAGCATGAAACGGTCTGAAAAATAGGAGGAGCATGAAGTGGTGTTGAAAAACATGAAGAGCCTGAAAAGGTGTGAAAAATATGAAGAGCTTCAAAAGGTGTCAAAAATATGAGGAGCATGAAACGGTCTGAAAAATAGGAGGAGCATGAAGTGGTGTTGAAAAACATGAAGAGCCTGAAAAGGTGTGAAAAATATGAAGAGCTTCAAAAGGTGTCAATAATATGAGGATCATGAAACGGTCTGAAAAATAGGAGGAGCATGAAGTGGTGTTGAAAAACATAAATAGCCTGAAAGGGTGTGAAAATTATGAAGAGCTTCAAAAGGTGTCAAATATATGAGGAGAATGAAACGGTCTAACAAATAGGAGGAGCATGAAGTGGTGTTAAAAAACATGAAGAGCCTGAAAAGGTGTGAAAAATATGAAGAGCTTCAAAAGGTGTCAAAAATATGAGGAGCATGAAACGGTCTGAAAAATAGGAGGAGAAAGAAATGGTGATCAAATACATGAAGAGCCTGAAAAGGTGTGAAAAATATGAAGAGCTTCAAAAGGTGTCAAAAATATGAGGAGCATGAAACGGTCTGAAAAATAGGAGGGGCATGAAGCGGTGTTCAAAACATGAAGAGCCTGAAAAGGTGTGAAAAATATGAGGAGCTTGAAAATGTGTGAAATATATGAAGAGCTTCAAAAGGTGTCAAAAATGAGATGAGCATGAAACGGTCTGAAAAATAAAGGAGCATGAAATGGTGATAAAAACGTGAAGAGCCTGAAAAGGTGTGAAATATTTGAAGAGCTTCAAAAGGTGTGAAATACATGAGGAGCATGAAACGGGCTGAAAAATAGGAGAAGCATGAAGTGGTGTGGAAAAACATGAAGAGCCTGAAAAGGTGTGAAAAATATGAAGAGCTTCAAAAGGTGAGAAATACATGAGGAGCATGAAACTCTCTGAAAAATAGAAGGAGCATGAAGCGGTGTTCAAAAACATGAAGAGCCTGAAAAGGTGTGAAAATATGAAGAGCTTGAAAAGGTGTGAAAAATATGAAGAGCTTCAAAAGGTGTGAAATATATGAGGAGCATGAAACGGTCTGAAAAATAGGAGGAGTATGCAGCGGTTAAAAAACATGAAGAGCCTGAAAAGGTGTGAAAAATACGAAGAGCTTCAAAAGGTGTCAAAATTACAAGGAGCATGAAACGGTCTGAAAAATAGGAGGAGCATGAAGCGGTGTTCAAAAATATGAAGAGCCTGAACAGGTGTGAAAATTATGAAGAGCTTCAAAAGGTGTCAAAAATATGAGGTGCATGAAATGGTCTGAAAAAGAGGAGGACCATGAAGCGGTGTTCAAAAACATGAAGAGCCTTTAAAGGTGTGAAAAATATGAAGAGCTTCAAAAGGTGTCAAAAATATGAGAAGCATGAAACGGTCTGAAAAATAGGAGGAGCATGAAGCGGTATTGAAAAACATGAGGAGGCTGAGAACTTGTGAAAAATATGAAGAGCTTCAAAAGGTGTCAAAAATATGAGGAGCATGAAAGGGTCTGAAAAATAGGAGGAGCAAGAAACTGTGATCAAAAAAATCGAGAGCCTAAAAAGGTGTGAAAAATATGACGAGCTTCAAAAGGTGTGAAAACTATGAGGAGCATGAAACGGTCTGAAAAATAGGAGGAGCAAGAAACGGTGATCAAAAACATGGAGAGCCTGAAAAGGTGTGAAAAATATGACGAGCTTCAAATGGTGTGAAAAACATGATGAGCATGAAACGGGCTGAAAAATAGGAGAAGCATGAAGTGGTGTTGAAAAACATGAAGAGCCTGAAAAAGTGTGAAAAATATAAAGAGCTTCAGAAGGTGTGAAAAATATGAAGAGCTTCAACAGGTGTCAAAAATTAGATGAGCATGAAATGGTCTGAAAAAGTGGAGGAGCAAGAAGTAGTGTTGAAAAAAATGAAGAGCATGAAAAGGTGTGAAAAATATGAAAAGCTTCAAAAGGTGTCAAAAATATGAGGAGCATGAAACGGTCTGAAAAATAGGTGGAGCAGGAAGCGGTGTTGAAAAATATGAAGAGCCTGGAAAGGTGTGCAAAATATGAAGAGCTTCAAAAGGTGTGAAATATATGAAGAGCTTGAAAAGGTGTCGACAATGACATGAGCATGAAACGGTCTGATAAATAGGAGGAGCATGAAACGGTGATCAAAAACATGAAGAGCCTGAAAAGGTGTGAAAAATATCAAGAGCTTCAGAAGGTGTCAAGAATATGAGGAGCACGAAACGGTCTGAAAAATATGAGGAGCATGAAGCGGTGTTCAAAAACATGAGGAGCCTGAAAACGTGTGGAAAATATGAAGAGCTTCAAAAGGTGTGAAAAATATGAAGAGCTTCAAAAGGTGTGAAAAATATGAGGAGCATGAAACGGTCTGACAAATAGGACGAGCATGAAATGGTGTTCGAAGACATGAAGAGCATGAAAATTTGTGAAAAATATGAAGACCTACAAAACGTGTCAAAAATGAGATGAGCATGAAACGGTCTGAAAAAAAGGAGGTGCATGAAGCGGTGTTGAAAAACATGAAGAGGCTGAGAACGTGTGAAAAATATGAAGAGCTTCTAAGGTGTGAAAAATATGAAGAGCTTCAAAAGGTGTCAAAAATGAGATGAGCATGAAACGGCCTGAAAAATAGGAGGAGCATGAAGTGGTGTTGAAAAACATGATGAGCCTGAAAAAGTGGGAAATATATGAAGAGCTTCCAAAGGTGTCAAAAATATAAGGAGCATGAAACGGTCTGAAAAATAGGAGGAGCATGAAGCGATATTCAAAACCATGAAGAGCCTGAAAAGCTGTGCAATTATGTCAAGCTTCAAAAGGTGTGAAAATTATGAGGAGCATGAAACTGTCTGAAAAATAGGAGGAGCATGAAGCGGTGTTAAAGAAAATGAAGAGCCTGAAAAGGTGTGAAATATATGAAGAGCTTCAAAAGGTGTCAAAAATATGAGGAGCAGGAAACGGTCTGAAAAATAGGAGGAGTATGAAACGGTGTTCAAAAATATGAAGAGCCTGGAATGGTGTGAAAAATATGAAGAGCCCAAAACGTGTCAAAAATATGAGGAGCATGAAACGGTGTGAAAAATAGGAGGAGCATGAAGCGGTTTTTAAAGACATGAAGAGCCTGAAAGATATGGAAAATATGAAGAGCTTCAAAAGGTGTGAAATACATGAGGAGCATGAAATGGTCTGAAAAATAGGAGGAGCATGAAGCGGTGTTGAAAAACATGAAGAGCCTGAAAAGGTGTGAAAAAAATGAAAAGCTTCAAAAGGTGTCAATAATAAGATGTGCATGAAACAGTCTGAAAAATAGGAGGAGCATGAAACGGTCTGAAATATAGGAGGAGCATGAAACGGTGTGAAAAACATGAAGAGCATGAAAAGGTGTGAAAAATATGAAGAGCTTCAAAAGGTGTCAAAAATATGAGGAGCATGAAACGGTCTCAAAAATATGAGGAGCATGAAGCGGTGTTCAAAAACATGAAGAGCCTGAAAAGGTGTGAAAAAAATGAAGAGCTTCAAAACGTGTGAAAAATATGAGGAGCATGTAACGGTCTGAAAAATAGGAGGAGCATGAAACGGTGTGAAAAACATGAAGAGCATGAAAAGGTGTGAAAAATATGAAGAGCTTCAAAAGGTGTCAAAAATATGAGGAGCATGAAACGGTCTCAAAAATAGGAGGAGCATGAAGCGGTGTTCAAAAACATGAAGAGCCTGAAAAGGTGTGAAAAAAATGAAGAGCTTCAAAAGGTGTCAAAAATATGAGGAGCATGAAACGGTCTGAAAAATAGGAGGAACATGAATCTGTGCTCAAATACATGAAGCGACTGAGAAGGTGCGAAAAATATGAAGAGCTTCAAAAGGTGAGAAAAATATGAGGACCATGAAACGATCTCAAAAGTAGGAGGAGCATGAAGCGGTGTTAAAAAACATGAAGAGCCTGAAAAGGTGTGACAAATATAAAGAGCTTCAAGATGTGTGAAAAATATGAGGAGCATGAAACGGTCCGAAAAATAGGAAGAACATGAATCTGTGCTCAAATACATGAAGCGCCTGAGAAGGTGCGAAAAATATGCAGAGCTTCAAAAGGTGTGAAAAATATGAGGACCATGAAACGATCTCAAAAATAGGAGGAGCATGAAGCGGTGTTAAAAAACATGAAGAGCCTGAAAAGGTGTGACAAATATAAAGAGCTTCAAGATGTGTGAAAAATATGAGGAGCATGAAACGGTCTGAAAAATAGGAGGAACATGATCTGTGCTCAAATACATGAAGCGCCTGAGAAGGTGCGAAAAATATGAAGAGCTTCAAAACGTGTGAAAAATATGAGGACCATGAAACGATCTCAAAAATAGGAGGAGCATGAAGCGGTGTTAAAAAACATGAAGAGCCTGAAAAGGTGTGACAAATATAAAGAGCTTCAAGATGTGTGAAAAATAGGAGCAACATGAAACGGTCTGAAAAATAAGAGGAGCATGAAATGGTGTTGAAAACAGGAAGAGCCTGAAAATGCGAGAAAAATATGAAGAGCTTCAAAAGGTTTCAAAAATATGAGGAGCATGAAACTTTCTGAAAAAGAGGAGGAGCATGAACCGGTGTTGAAAAACATGAAGAGCCTGAAAAGGTGTGAAAAATATGAAGAGGTTTAAAAGGTGTCAAAAATATGAGGAGCATGAAACATTCTGAAAAATAGGAGGATCATGAAACCGTGTTCAAAAACATGAAGAGCCTGAAAAGGTGTGAAAAATATGAAGAGCCTTAAAAAATGTCAAAAATATGAGGAGTATGAAACGGTCTGAAAAATAGCAGGAGCATGAAGCGGTGTTGAAAAACATGAAGAGCCTGAAAAGGTGTGAAAAATATGAAGAGCGTCAAAAGGTGTGAAAAATATGAAGAGCTTCAAAAGGTGTCAAAAATATGAGGAGAATGAAACGGTCTGAAAAATAGGCGGAGCATGAAACGGTGTTCAAAAACATGAAGAGCCTAAAAAGGTGTGAAAAATATGAAGAGCGTCAAAACGTGTCAAAATATGAGGAGCATGAAACGGTCTGAAAAATAGGAGGAGCAAGAAGCGGTGTTGAAAAACATGAAGAGCCTGAAAATGTGTGAAAAATATGAAGAGCCTGAAAAGGTGTGAAAAATATGAAGAGCTTCAATAGGTGTCAAAAGTATGAGGAGCATTAAACGGTCTGAAAAATAGGAAGAGCATGAAGCTGTGTTCAACAACATGAAGAGACTGAAAAGGTGCGAAAAATATGAAGAGGCTGAAAAGGTGTGAAAAATATGAAGAGCTTCAAAAGGTTTCAAAAATTAGATGAGCATGAAACGGTCTGAAAAATAGGAGGAGCATTAAACGGCGTGGAGAAACATGAAGAGCCAGAAAAGGTGTGGAAAAATAGGAGGAGCTTCAAAATGTGTCAAATATATGAGGAGAATGAAACGGTCGGAAAAATAGGAGGAGCATGAAACGGTCTGAAAAATAAGAAGAGCATGAAACGGTCTGAAAAATAGGAGGATCATGAAGCGGTGTTGATAATCGTGAAGAGCCTGAAATGGTGTGAAAAATGTGAAGAGCTTCAACAGGTGTCAAAAACTTGAGGAGAATGAAACGGTCTGAAAAATAGGAGGAGCATGAAGCTGTGTTGAAAAACATGAAGAGCCTGAAAAGGTGCGTAAAATATGAAGAGCTGCAAAAGTGTAAAAAATGAGATGAGCATGAAACGGTCTGAAAAATAGGAGGAGCATGAACTGGTGCTGAAAACATGAAGAGCCTGAAAAGGTGTGAAAAATATGAAGAGCTTTAAAAGGTGTCAAATATATGAGGAGAAAGAAACGGTCTGAAAAATAGGAGGAGCATGAAGTGATGTTCAAAAACTTGAAGAGCCTGAAAAGGTGTGAAAAATATGAAGAGCTTCAAAAAGTGTCAAATATATGAGGAGAAAGAAACGGTCTGAAAAATAGGAGGAGCATGAAGTGATGTTCAAAAACTTGAAGAGCCTGAAAAGGTGTGAAAAATGTGAAGAGCTTCAAAAGGTGTGAAAAATATGAAGAGCTTCAAAAGCTGTCAAAAATGAGATGAGCATGAAACGGTCTGAAAAAAAGCAGGAGCATGAAGCGTTGTTGAAAATCTTGAAGAGCTTGAAAAGGTGTGAAAAATATGAAGAGCTTCAAAAGTTTTCAAAAATATGAGGATCATGAAACGGTCTGAAAAATAGGAGCAACATGAAACGGTCTTAAAAATAGGGGGATTATGAAGCAGTGTTGAAAAACATGAAGAGCCTGAAAAGGTGTGAAAAATATGAAGAGCTTCAAAAGGTTGAAAAATATGAAGAGCTTCAAAAGGTGTCAAAAATATGAGGAGACTGAAACGGTCTGAAAAATAGGCGGAGCATGAAACAGTGTTCAAAAACATGAAGAGCCTAAAAAGGTGTGAAAAACATGAAGAGCTTCAAAACGTGTCAAAATATGAGGAACATGAAACGGTCTGAAAAATAGGAGGAGCAAGAAGCGGTGTTGAAAAACATGAAGAGCCTGAAAATGTGTGAATAATATGAAGAGCTTCAAAGATGTGAAAAATATGAAGAGCTTCAAAAGCTGTCAAATGAGATGAGCATGAAACGGTCTGAAAAATAGCAGGAGCATGAAGCGGTGTTCAAAAACATGAAGAGCCTGAAAAGGGGTGAAAAATATGAAGAGCTTCAAAAGGTGTCAATAATAAGACGTGCATGAAACAGTCTGAAAAATAGGAGGAGCATGAAACGGTCTGAAATATAGGAGGAGCATGAATCTGTGCTCAAATACATGAAGCGCCTGAGAAGGTGCGAAACATATGAAGAGCTTCAAAAGGTGTGAAAAATATGAGGAGCATGAAACGTTCTGAAAAATAGGAGGAGCATGAAACGGTGTTCAAAAATATGAAGAGCCTGGAAATGGTGTGAAAAATATGAGAGCCCCAAAACGTGTCAAAAATATGAGGAGAATGAAACGGTCTGAAACATACAAGGAGCATGAAGTGGCGTTCAAAAACATAAAGAGCCTGAAAAGGTGTGAAATATATGAAGAGCTTCAAAAGGTGTAAAAAATTTGAGCAGCATGAAACGGTCTGAAAAATAGGAGGAGCATGAAGTGGAGCTGAAAAACATGAAGTGCCTGAAAAGGTGTGCAAAATATGAAGAGCTTCAAAAGGTGTAAAAAACGAGATGAGCATGAAACGGTCTGAAAAATAGGAGGAGCATGAACTGGTGCTGAAAAACATGAAGAGCCTGAAAAGGTGTGAAAAATATGAAGAGCTTCAAAAGGGGTTAAAATATGAGGAGCATGAAACATTCTGAAAAATAGGAGGAGCATGAACTGGTGCTGAAAAACATGAAGAGCCTGAATAGGTGTGAAAAATATGAAGAGCTTCAAAAAGTGTCAAATATATGAGGAGAAAGAAAAGGTCTGAAAAAAAGGAGGAGCATGAAGTGGTGTTCAAAAACATGAAGAGCCTGAAAAGGTGTGAAAAATATGAAGAGCTTCAAAAGCTGTCAAAAATGAGATGAGCATGAAACGGTCTGAAAAAAAGCAGGAGCATGAAGCGTTGTTGAAAATCTGGACGAGCTTGAAAAGTTATTAAAAATATGAAGAGCTTCAAAAGGTTTCAAAAATATGAGGATCATGAAACGGTCTGAAAAATAGGAGCAACATGAAATGGTCTTAAAAATAAGAGGAGCATGAAATGGTTTTGAAAAACATGAAGAGCCTGAAAAGGTGTGAAAAATATGAAGACGTTTAAAAGGTGTCAAAAATATGAGGAGCATGAAACTTTCTGAAAAATAGGAGGATCATGAAGCGGTGTTGAAAAACATGAAGAGCCTGAAAAGGTGTGAAAAATATGAAGAGCTTCAAAAGTTGTGAAATATATTAGGAGCATGAAACGATTTGAAAAAAAGGACGAGCATGAAACGGTGTTCAAAAACATGAAGAGCCTGAAAATGTGAGAAAAATATGAACAGCTTCAAAAGGTTTCAAAAATATGAGGAGCATGAAACTTTCTGAAAAAGAGGAGGAGCATGAACCGGTGTTGAAAAACATGAAGAGCCTGAAAAGTTGTGAAAAATATGAAGAGGTTTAAAAGGTGTCAAAAATATGAGGAGCATGAAACTTTCTGAAAAATAGGAGGATCATGAAACCGTGTTCAAAAACATGAAGAGCCTGAAAAGGTGTGAAAAATATGAAGAGCCTTAAAAAATGTCAAAAATATGAGGAGTATGAAATGGTCTGTAAAATAGCAGGAGCATGAAGCGGTGTTGAAAAACATGAAGAGCCTGAAAAGGTGTGAAAAATATGAAGAGCTTCAAAAGGTGTGAAAAATATGAAGAGCTTCAAAAGTTGTCAAAAATATGAGGAGAATGAAACGGTCTGAAAAATAGGCGGAGCATGAAACGGTGTTCAAAAACATGAAGAGCCTGAAAAGGTGTGAAAAATATGAAGAGCTTCAAAACGTGTCAAAATATGAGGAGCATGAAACGGTCTGAAAAATAGGAGGATCAAGAAGCGGTGTTGAAAAACATGAAGAGCCTGAAAATGTGTGAACAATATGAAGAGCTTCAAAAGGTGTGAAAAATATGAAGAGCTTCAAAAGCTGTCAAATTAGATGAGCATGAAACGGTCTGAAAAATAGAAGGAGCATGAAGCGGTGTTCAAAAACATGAAGAGCCTGAAAAGGGGTGAAAAATGTGAAGAGCTTAAAAAGGTGTCAAAATTATGAGGAGCATTAAACGGTCTGAAAAATAGGAGCATGAAGCTGTGTTCAACAACATGAAGAGACTGAAAAGGTGCGAAAAATATGAAGAGCCTGAAAAGGTGTGAAAATTATGAAGAGCTTCAAAAGGTGTCAAAAATGAGATGAGCATGAAACGGTCTGAAAAATAGGAGGAGCATTAAGCGGTGTTGAAAATCATGAAGAGCCTGAAAAGGTGTGAAAAATATGAAGAGCTTCAAAAATGTGAAAAATATGAAGAGCTTCAAAATGTGTCAAATATATGAGGAGAATGAAACGGTCTGAAAAATAGGAGGAGCATGAAACGGTCTGAAAAATAGGAAGAGCATGAAACGGTCTGAAAAATAGGAGGATCATGAAGCGGTGTTGAAAATCGTGAAGAGCCTGAAATGGTGTGAAAAATGTGAAGAGCTTCAACAGGTGTCAAAAACTTGAGGAGAATGAAACGGTCAGAAAAATAGGAGGAGCATGAAGCTGTGTTCAAAAACATGATGAGCCAGACAAGGTGTGAAAAATATGAAGAGCTTCAAAAAGTGTCAAATATATGAGGAGAAAGAAACGGTCTGAAAAAAAGGAGGAGCCTGAAGCGGTGTTCAAAAACATGAAGAGCCTGAAAAGGTGTGAAAAATATGAAGAGCTTCAAAAAGTGTCAAATATATGAGGAGAAAGAAACGGTCTGAAAAAAAGGAGGAGCCTGAAGCGGTGTTCAAAAACATGAAGAGCCTGAAAAGGTGTGAAAAATATGAAGAGCTTCAAAAGCTGTCAAAAATGAGATGAGCATGAAATGGTCTGAAAAAAAGGAGGAGCATGATGCGTTGTTGAAAATCTTGAAGAGATTGAAAAGGTGTGAAAAATATGAAGAGCTTCAAAAGGTTTCAAAAATATGAGGATCATGAAACGGTCTGAAAAATAGGAGCAACATGAAACGGTCTGAAAAATAAGAGGAGCATGAAATGGTGTTGAAAAACAGGAAGAGACTGAAAATGTGAGAAATATATGAAGAGCTTCAAAAGGTTTCAAAAATATGAGGAGCATGAAACATTCTGAAAAAGAGGAGGAGCATGAACCGGTGTTGAAAAACATGAAGAGCCTGAAAAGGTGTGAAAAATATGAAGAGGTTTAAAAGGTGTCAAAAATATGAGGAGCATGAAACTTTCTGAAAAATAGGAGGATCATGAAACCGTGTTCAAAAACATGAAGAGCCTGAAAAGGTGTGAAAAATATGAAGAGCTTCAAAATGTGTCAAAAATATGAAGAGCATGAAATGGTCTGAAAAATAGGAGGAGCTTGAAGCGGTGTTGAAAAACATGAAGAGCCTGAAAAGGTGTGAAAAATATGAAGAGCTTCAAAAGGTGTGAAAAATATGAAGAGCTTCAAAAGGTGTAAAAAATATGAGGAGAATGAAACGGTCTGAAAAATAGGCGGAGCATGAAACGGTGTTCAAAAACATGAAGAGCCTGAAAAGGTGTGAAAAATATGAAGAGCTTCAAAAGGGGTAAAAAATGAGAGCAGCATGAAACGGTCTGAAAAATAGGAGGAGCATGAAGTGGAGCTGAGAAACATGAAGTGCCTGAAAAGGTGTGCATAAAATGAAGAGCTTCAAAAGGTTAAAAAATGAGATGAGCATGAAACGGTCTGAAAAATAGGAGGAGCATGAACTGGTGCTGAAAAACATGAAGAGCCTGAAAAGGTGTGAAAAATATGAAGAGCTTTAAAAGGTGTGAAAAATATGACGAACATGAAACGGTCTGAAAAATAGGAGGAGCATGAAGCTGTGTTCAAAAACATGAAGAGCCAGAAAAGGTGTGAAAAATATGAAGACCTTCAAAAAGTGTCAAAAATATGAGGAGCAAGAAACGGTCAGAAAATAGGAGGAGCATGAAACGATCTGAAAAATAGGAGGAGCATGAAGCTGTGTTCAAAAACATGAAGAGCGTGAAAAGGTGTGAAAAATATGAAGAGCTTCAAAATTTGTAAAAAATTTGAGCAGCATGAAACGGTCTGAAAAATAGGAGGAGCATGAAGTGGAGCTGAAAAACCTGAAGAGCCTGAAAAGGTGTGAAAAATATGAAGAGCTTCAAAAGGTGTGAAAAATATGAGGAGAATGAAAAGGTCTGAAAAATAGTAGGAGCATGGATCGGTGTTCAAAAACATGAAGAGCCTGAAAAGGTGTGAAAAATATGAAGAGCTTCAAAAAGTGTCAAATACATGAGGAGAAAGAAACGGTCTGAAAAAAAGGAGGAGAATGAAGCGGTGTTCAAAAACAAGAAGAGCCTGAAAAGGTGTGAAAAATATGAAGAGCTTCAAAAGCTGTCAAAAATGAGATGAGCATGAAACGGTCTGAAAAAAAGGAGGAGATTGAAGCGTAGTTGAAAATCTTGAAGAGCTTGAAAAGGTGTGCAAAATATGAAGAGGTTTAAAAGGTGTCAAAAATATGAGGAGCATGAAACTTTCTGAAAAATAGGAGGATCATGAAACCGTGTTCAAAAACATGAAGAGCCTGAAAAGGTGTGAAAAATATGAAGAGCTTCAAAAGGTGTGAAAAATATGAAGAGCTCAAAAGCTGTCAAATGAGATGAGCATGAAACGGGCTGAAAAATAGCAGGAGTATGAAGCGGTGTTCAAAAACATGAAGAGCCTGAAAAGGGGTGAAAAATATGAAGAGCTTAAAAAGGTGTCAAAATTATGAGGAGCATTAAACGGTCTGAAAAATAGGAGGAGCATGAAGCTCTGTTCAACAACATGAAGAGCCTGAAAAGGTGCGAAAAATATGAAGAGCCTGAAAAGGTGTGAAAATTATGAAGAGCTTCAAAAGTTGTAAAAAATGAGATGAGCATGAAACGGTCTGAAAAATAGGAGGAGCATTAAGCGGTGTTGAAAATCATGAAGAGGCTGAAAAGTTGTGAAAAATATGAAGAGCTTCAAAAATGTGAAAAATATGAAGAGCTTCAAAAGGTCTCAAAAATTAGATGAGCATGAAACGGTATGAAAAATAGGAGGAGCATTAAACGGTGTGGACAAACATGAAGAGCCTGAAAAGGTGTGGAAAAATAGGAAGAGCTTCAAAATGTGTCAAATATATGAGGAGAAGGAAACGGTCTGAAAAATATGAGGAGCATGAAACGGTCTGAAAAATAGGAGTAGCATGAAACGATCTGAAAAATAGGAGGAGCATGAAGCTGTGTTGAAAAACATGAAGAGCCTGAAAAGGTGTGAAAAATATGAAGAGCTTCAAAAGGTGTAAAAAATGAGAGCAGCATGAAACGGTCTGAAAAATAGGAGGAGCATGAAGTGGAGCTGAAAAACATGAAGTGCCTGAAAAGGTGTGCAAAATATGAAGAGCTTCAAAAGGTGTAGAAAATGAGATGAGCATGAAACGGTCTGAAAAATAGGAGGAGCATGAACTGGTGCTGAAAAACATGAAGAGCATGAAAAGGTGAGAAAAATATGAAGAGCTTTAAAAGGTGTGAAAAATATGACGAGCATGAAACGGTCTGAAAAATTGGAGGAGCATGAAGCTGTGTTCAAAAACATGAAGAGCCAGAAAAGGTGTGAAAAATATGAAGAGCTTCAAAAAGTGTCAAAAGTATGAGGAGCAAGAAACGGTCGGAAAATAGGAGGAGCATGAAACGATCTGAAAAATAGGAGGAGCATGAAGCTGTGTTCAAAAACATGAAGAGCCTGAAAAGGTGTGAAAAATATGAAGAGCTTGAAAAGGTGTAGAAAATTTGAGCAGCATGAAACGGTCTGAAATATAGGAGGAGCATGAAGTGGAGCTGAAAAACCTGAAGAGCCTGAAAAGGTGTGAAAAATATGAAGAGCTTCAAAAGGTGTGAAAAATATGAGGAGCATGAAACGGTCTGAAAAATAGGAGGAGCATGGATCGGTGTTGAAAAACATGAAGAGCCTGAAAAGGTGTGAAAAATATGAAGAGCTTCAAAAAGTGTCAAATATAAGAGGAGAAAGAAACGGTCTGAAAAAAAGGAGGAGCATGAAGCGGTGTTCAAAAACATGAAGAGCCTGAAAAGGTGTGAAAAATATGAAGAGCTTCAAAAGCTGTCAAAAATGAGATGAGCATGAAACGGTCTGAAAAAAAGGAGGAGCATGAAGCGATGTTGAAAATCTTGAAGAGCTTGAAAAGGTGTGAAAATATGAAGAGCTTCAAAAGGTTTCAAAAATATTAGGATCATGAAACGGTCTGAAAAATAGGAGCAACATGAAACGGTCTGAAAAATAAGAGGAGCATGAAATGGTGTTGAAAAACAGGAAGAGCCAGAAAATGTGAGAAAAATATGAACAGCGTCAAAAGGTTTCAAAAATATGAGGAGCATGAAACTTTCTGAAAAAGAGGAGGAGCATGAACCGGTGTTGAAAAACATGAAGAGCCTGAAAAGGTGTGAACAATATGAAGAGGTTTAAAAGGTGTCAAAAATATGAGGAGCATGAAACTTTCTGAAAAATAGGAGGATCATGAAACCGTGTTCAAAAACATGAAGAGCCTGAAAAGGTGTGAAAAATATGAAGAGCCTTAAAAAATGTCAAAAATATGAGGAATATGAAATGGTCTGTAAAATAGCAGGAGCATGAAGCGGTGTTGAAAAACATGAAGAGCCTGAAAAGGTGTGAAAAATATGAAGAGCTTCAAAAGGTGTGAAAAATATGAAGAGCTTCAAAAGTTGTCAAAAATATGAGGAGAATGAAACGGTCTGAAAAATAGGCGGAGCATGAAACGGTGTTCAAAAACATGAAGAGCCTGAAAAGGTGTGAAAAATATGAAGAGCTTCAAAACATGTCAAAATATGAGGAGCATGAAACGGTCTGAAAAATAGGAGGAGCAAGAAGCGGTGTTGAAAAACATGAAGAGTCTGAAAATGTGTGAAAAATATGAAGAGCTTCAAAAGATGTGAAAAATATGAAGAGCTTCAAAAGCTGTCAAATGAGATGAGCATGAAACGGTCTGAAAAATAGCAGGAGCATGAAGAGGTGTTCAAAAACATGAAGATCCTGAAAAGGGGTGAAAAATATGAAGAGCTTCAAAAGGTGTCAAAATTATGAGGAGCATTAAAAGGTCTGAAAAATGGGAGGAGCATGAAGCTGTGTTCAACAACATGAAGAGCCTGAAAAGGTGCGAAAAATATGAAGAGCCTGAAAAGGTATGAAAAATATGAAGAGCTTCAAAAGGTGTCAAAAATGAAATGAGCATGAAACGGTCTGAAAAATAGGAGGAGCATTAAGCGGTGTTGAAAATCTTGAAGAGCCTGAAAAGGTGTGAAAAATAAGAAGAGCTTCAAAAGGTATGAATAATGAGAGGAGCATGAAACGGTCTGTAAAATAGGAGGAGCATGAAGCGGTGTTGAAAAACATGAAGACCCTGAAAAGGTGTGAAAAATATGAAGAGCTTCAAAACCTGTCAAAAATATGAGGAGCCTGAAACAGTCTCAAAAATAGGAAGAGCATGAAACGGTCTGAAAAATAGGAGGATCATGAAGCGGTGTTGAAAATCGTGAAGAGCCTGAAAAGGTGTGAAAAATGTGAAGAGCTTCAACAGGTTTCAAAAACATGAGAAGAATGAAACGGTCTGAAAAATAGGAGGAGTATGAAGCTATGTTCAAAAACATGAAGAGCCAGAAAAGGTGTGAAAAATATGAAGAGCTTCAAAAAGTGTAAAAAATGAGATGAGCATGAAACGGTCTGAAAAATAGGAGGAGCATGAAGCGGTGCTGAAAAACATGAAGAGCCTGAAAAGGTTTGAAAAATATGAAGAGCTTCACACGGTGTGAAAAATATGAGGAGCATGAAACGGTCTGAAAAATAGGAGGAGCATGAAGTGGAGCTGAAAAACATGAAGAGCCTGGAAAGGTGTGCAAAATATGAAGAGCTTCAAAAGGTGTAAAAAATGAGATGAGCCTGAAACGGTCTGAAAAATAGGAGGAGCATGAAGCGGTGTTCAAAACATGAAGAGCCTGAAAAGGTGTGAAATATATGAAGAGCTTGAAAAGGTGTAAAAATATGAGGAGCATGAAACCGTCTGCAAAATAGGAGGAGCATGAAATGGTGTTCAAAAACATGAAGAGCATGAAAAGATGTGAAAATTATGAAGAGCTTCAAAAGGTGTGAAATACATGAGGAGGATTAAACGGTCTGAAAAATAGGAGGAGCATGAAGTGGTGTTCAAAAACATGAAGACCATGAAAAGGTGTGAAAAATATGAAGAGCCTCAAAAGTGTGAAAAATATGATGAACATGATATGTTTTGAAAAATAGGATTAGCCTGAAGCGGTGTTCAAATACATGAAGAGCCTGAAAAGTTGTGAAAAATATGCAAAGCTTCAAAAGGTGTCAAAAAAGAGATGAGCATGAAACGGTCTGAAAAATAGGAGCAGCATGAATCGGTGCTGAAAAACATGAAGAGCCTGAAAAGGTGTGAGAAATATGAAGAGCTTCAAAAGGTGTCAAAAATATGAGGAGTATGAAACGATCTGCAAAAAATAAGGAGCAAGAAGTGGTGTTCAAAAACATGAAGAGCCTGAAAAGATGTCAAAAATATGAAGAGCTTCAAAAGGTGTCAAAAATATGAGGAGCATGAAACGGTTTGACAAATTGGAAGAGCATGAAACGGTGTTCAAAAACATGAAGAGACTGAAAAGTGGTGAAAATATGAAAAGCTTCAAAACGTGTCAAATATATGAGGAGCATGAAACGGTCTGAAAAATAGGAGGAGCATGAAGCGGTGTTGAAAAACGTGAAGAGCCTGAAAACGTGTGAAAAATATGAAGAGCTTCAAAAGGTGTAAAAAATGAGATGAGCCTGAAACGGTCTGAAAAATAGGAGGAGCATGAAGCCGTGTTCAAAAACATGAAGAGCCTGAAAAGGTGTGAAATATATGAAGAGCTTGAAAAGGTGTAAAAATATGAGGAGCATGAAACCGTCTGCAAAATAGAAGGAGCATGAAATGGTGTTCAAAAACATGAGGAGCATGAAAAGATGTGAAAATTATGAAGAGCTTCAAAAGGTGTGAAATACATGAGGAGGATTAAACGGTCTGAAAAATAGGAGGAGCATGAAGTGGTGTTCAAAAACATGAAGACCATGAAAAGGTGTGAAAAATATGAAGAGCCTCAAAAGTGTGAAAAATATGATGAACATGATATGTTTTGAAAAATAGGATTAGCCTGAAGCGGTGTTCAAATACATGAAGAGCCTGAAAAGTTGTGAAAAATATGCAAAGCTTCAAAAGGTGTCAAAAAAGAGATGAGCATGAAACGGTCTGAAAAATAGGAGCAGCATGAATCGGTGCTGAAAAACATGAAGAGCCTGAAAAGGTGTGAGAAATATGAAGAGCTTCAAAAGGTGTCAAAAATATGAGGAGTATGAAACGATCTGCAAAAAATAAGGAGCAAGAAGTGGTGTTCAAAAACATGAAGAGCCTGAAAAGATGTCAAAAATATGAAGAGCTTCAAAAGGTGTCAAAAATATGAGGAGCATGAAACGGTTTGACAAATTGGAAGAGCATGAAACGGTGTTCAAAAACATGAAGAGACTGAAAAGTGGTGAAAAATATGAAGAGCTTCAAAACGTGTCAAATATATGAGGAGCATGAAACGGTCTGAAAAATAGGAGGAGCATGAAGCGGTGTTGAAAAACGTGAAGAGCCTGAAAACGTGTGAAAAATATTAAGAGCTTCAAAAGGTGTGAAAAATATGAAGACCTTCAAAGTGTCAAAAATCGATGAGCAGGAAATGGTCTAAAAAATAGGAGAGCATGAAATGGTGTTAAAAACATGAAGAGCCTGAAAAGGTGTGAAATATATGAAGAGCTTCAAAAGGTATCAAAAATATGAGGAGAATGAAACGGTCGGAAAAATAGGAGGGGCATGAAGCGGTGTTCAAAAACATGAAGATCCTGAAAAGGTGTGAAAAATACGAAGAGCTTCAAAAGGTGTGAAATACATGAGGAGCATGAAACGGTCTGAAAAATAGGAGAAGCATGAAGCGGTTTTGAAAAAAAAAAAGCCTGAAAATGTGTGAAAAATATGAAGAATTTCAAAAGGTGTGAAAAATATGAGGACCATGAAACGGTATGAAAAATAGGAGGAGCATCAAGTGGTGTTGAAAACCATAAAGAGCTTGAAAACGCGGGAAAATATGAAGAGCTTCAAAATGTCTCAAAAATATGAGGAATATGAAACGGTCTGAAAAATAGGAGGATCATAAAGCGGTGTTGAAAAACATGAAGAGCCTGAAAATGGTGTGAAAAATATGAAGAGCTTCAAAAGGTGTCAAAAATGAGATGTGCATGAAACGGTCTGAAAAATAGGAGCAGCATGAAGTGGTTGTGAAAAACATGAAAAGCCTGAAAATGTGTGCAAAATATGAAGAGCTTCAAAAGGTGTGAAATACATGAGGAGCATGAAATGGTCTGAGAAATAGGAGGAGCATGAAGCGGTGTTCAAAAACAATAAGAGCCTGAAAAGGTGGGAAAATGTGAATAGCTTCAAAAGGTGTCAAAAATATGAGGAGTTTGAAACGGTCTGAAAAATAGGAGGAGCATGAAGCGTTGTTCAAAACCAAGAAGATCTTGAAAAGGTGTGAAAATTATGAAGAGCTTCAAAAGTTGTCAAAAATATGAGGAGCATGATACGGTCTGAAAAATAAGGGGGAGCATGAAGTGGTGTTCAAAAACAGGAAGAGCCTGAAAAGGGGTGAAAAATATGAAGAGCTACAAAATGTGTAAAAATTATAAGGAGCATGAAACGGTCTGAAAAATAGGAGAAGCATGAAGCGGTTTTGAAAAACATGAAAAGCCTGAAAATGTGTGAAAAATATGAAGAATTTCAAAAGGTGTGAAAAATATGAGGACCATGAAACGGTATGAAAAATAGGAGGAGCATCAAGTGGTGTTGAAAACCATAAAGAGCTTGAAAACGTGGGAAAATATGAAGAGCTTCAAAATGTCTCAAAAATATGAGGAATATGAAACGGTCTGAAAAATAGGAGGATCATAAAGCGGTGTTGAAAAACATGAAGAGCCTGAAAATGGTGTGAAAAATATGAAGAGCTTCAAAAGGTGTCAAAAATGAGATGTGCATGAAACGGTCTGAAAAATAGGAGCAGCATGAAGTGGTTGTGAAAAACATGAAAAGCCTGAAAATGTGTGCAAAATATGAAGAGCTTCAAAAGGTGTGAAATACATGAGGAGCATGAAATGGTCTGAGAAATAGGAGGAGCATGAAGCGGTGTTCAAAAATATGAAGAGCCTGAAAAGGTGTGAAATAAATGAAGAGCTTCAAAAGGTGTGAAAAATATGAATAGCATGATACAGTCTGTAAAATAGGAGAAGCATGCAGTGGTGTTCAAAAACATGAAGAGCCTGAAAAGTTGTGAAAAATACGCATAGCTACAAAAGGTGTCAAAAATTAGATGAGCATGAAACGGTCTGAAAAATTGGAGGAGCAAGAAGTAGTGTTGAAAAATATGAAGAGCCTGAAAAGGTGTGAAAAATATGAAGAGCTTCAAAAGGTGTGAAATACATGAGGAGCATGAAACTCTCTGAAAAATAGGAGGAGCATGAAGTGGTGTTGAAAAACATGAAGAGCCTGAAATGTTGTGAAATATATGAAGACCTTCATAACGTGTGAAAAATATGAGGAGCTTGAAAAAGTGTCAAAATTATGAGGACATGAAACGGTCTGAAAAATAGGAGGAGCATGAAAATGTCTGAAAAATAGGAGGAGCATGAAGTGGTGTTGAAAAACATGAAGAGCCTGAAAAGTGTGAAAAATATGAAGAGCTTCATAAGGTGACAAAAATATGAGGAGCATGAAACGGTCTGAAAAATAGGAGGAGCATGAAATGCTGATCAAGAACATGAAGAGCCTGAAAAGGTGTGAAAAATATGAAGAGCTTCAAAAGGTGTGAAATACATGAGGAGCATGAAACAGTCTGAAAAATAGGAGAAGCATGACGTGGTGTGGAAAAAGATGAAGAGCCTGAAAAAGTGTGAAAAATATGAAGAGCGTCAAAAGATGTGAAATACATGAGGAGCATGAAACGGTCTGAAAAATAGGAGGAGCATGAAGCGGTGTTCAAAAACATGAAGAGCCTGAAAAGTGTGAAAAATATGAAGAGCTTCAAAAGTTGTGAAAAATATGAAGAGCTTCAAAATGTGTCAAAAATCGAAGAGCAGGAAATGGTCTGAAAAATAGGAGAGCATGAAGTGGTTTTAAAAACATGAAGAGCCTGAAAAGGTGTGAAATATATGAAGAGCTTCAAAGGAATCAAAAATATGAGGAGAATGAAATGGTCTGAAAAATGGGAGGGGCATGAAGCGATGTTGAAAAACATGAAGAGGCTGAAAATGTGTGAAAAATATGAAGATCTTCTAAAGGTGTCAAATATATGAGGAAACGAAACGACGTGTAAAATTGGAAGAGCATGAAGTGGTGTTGAAAAACATGAAGAGCCTGAAAAGTGTGAAAAACATGAAGAGCTTCAAAAGGTGTGAAAAAAATGAAGAGCTTCAAAATGTGTCAAAAATCGATGAGCAGGAAATGGTCTGAAAAATAGGAGAGCATGAAGTGGTTTTAAAAACATGAAGATCCTGAAATGGTGTGAAATATATGAAGAGCTTCAAAATGTGTGAAACATATGAGGAGCTTCAAAAAGTGTCAAAAATATGAGGAGCATGAAACGGTCTGAAAAATAGGAGGAGGATGAAGCGGTGTTCAGAAACATGAAGAGCCTGAAAAGGTGTGAAAAATATGAAGAGCTTCAAAATGTGTCAAAAATATGAGGAGCATGAAACGGTCTGAAAAATAGGAGAAGCATGAAGTGGTGTTGAAAAACATGAAGAGCCTGAAAAGTGTGAAAAATATGAAGAGCTTCTAAAGGTATCAAAAATATGAGGAGCATGAAAAGGTCTGAAAAATAGGAGGAGCATGAATTGGTGTTGAAAAACATGAAGAGCCTGAAAAGTGAGAAAAATATGAAGAGCTTCAAAAGGTGTCAAAAATATGAGGAGCATGAAACGGTCTGAAAAATAGGAGAAGCATGAAGTGGTGTGGGAAAAGATGAAGAGCCTGAAAAAGTGTGAAAAATATGAAGAGCTTCAAAAGGTGTGAAATACATTAGGAGCATGAAACTCTCTGAAAAATAGGAGGAGCATGAAGTGGTGTTCAAAAACATGAAGAGCCTGATAATTTGTGAAAAATATGAAGAGATTCAAAAGGTGTGAGAAATATGAGGAGGATGATACGGTCTGAACAATAGGAGGAGTATGAAGCGGTGTTCAGAAACATGAAGGGCCTGAAAAGTTGTGAAAAATATGAAAAGCTTCAAAAGGTGTCAAAAATATGAGGAGCATGAAACGGTCTGAAAAATAGGAGGAGCATGAAATGGTGTTGAAAAACATGAAGAGCCTGAAAAGGTGTGAGAAATATGAAGAGTTTCAAAAGGTGTGAAAAATATGAAGAGCCTCAAAAGGTGTCAAAAAGTAGATGAGCATGAAACGGTCTGAAAAATAGGAGGAGCATGAAGTGGTTTTGAAAAACATGAAGAGCCTGAAAAGGTGTGAAATATATGAAGAGCTTCAAAAGGTGTCAAAAATATGAGGAGCATGAAACGGTCTGAAAAATAGGAGGAGCATGAAGCAGTGTTGCAATACATGAAAGGCCTGAAAAGATGTGAAAAATATGAAGAGCTTCAAAAGGTGTCAAAAATATGAGGAGCATGAAACGGTCTGAAATATAAAGGAGCATGAAACGCTGATCAAATACATGAAGAGTCTGAAAAGGTGTGAAAAATATAAAGAGCTTCAAAAGCTGTCAAGTATATGAGTAGCATGAAACGGTCTGAAAAATAGGAGGAGCATGAAGCGGTGTTCAAAAACATGAAGAGCCTTAAAAGGTGTGAAAAATATGAAGAATTTTAAAAGGTGTCAAATATATGAGGAGCATGAAACGTTCTGAAAAAGAGGAGGATCATGAAACGGTGTTCAAAAACATGAAGAGCATGAGAAGTTGTGAAAAATATGAAGAGCTTCAAAAGGTGTCAAAAATATGAAGAGCTTCAAAAGGTGTCAAAAATGAGATGAGCATGAAACGGTTTGAAAAATCGGAGGAGCATGAAGCGGTGTTGAAAATCATGAAGAGCCTGAAACGGTGTGAAAAATATGAAGAGCTTCAAAAGGTGTGAAAAATATGAAGAGCATCAAAAGGTGTCAAAAATATGATGAGGTTGAAACGGTCTGAGAAATAGGAGGAGCAAGAAGCGGTGTTGAAAAACATGAAGAGACAGAAATGATGTGAAAAATATGAAGAGCCTCAAAAGGTGTCAAAAATATGGGGACCATGAAACGGTCTGAAAAATAGGAGGAGTATGAAGCTATGTTCAAAAACATGAAGAGCCAGAAAAGGTGTGAAAAATATGAAGAGCTTCAAAAAGTGTAAAAAATGAGATGAGCATGAAACGGTCTGAAAAATAGGAGGAGCATGAAGCGATGCTGAAAAACATGAAGAGCCTGAAAAGGTTTGAAAAATATGAAGAGCTTCACACGGTGTGAAAAATATGAGGAGCATGAAACGGTCTGAAAAATAGGAGGAGCATGAAGTGGAGCTGAAAAACATGAAGAGCCTGGAAAGGTGTGCAAAATATGAAGAGCTTCAAAAGGTGTAAAAAATGAGATGAGCCTGAAACGGTCTGAAAAATAGGAGGAGCATGAAGCGGTGTTCAAAACATGAAGAGCCTGAAAAGGTGTGAAATATATGAAGAGCTTGAAAAGGTGTAAAAATATGAGGAGCATGAAACCGTCTGCAAAATAGGAGGAGCATGAAATGGTGTTCAAAAACATGAAGAGCATGAAAAGATGTGAAAATTATGAAGAGCTTCAAAAGGTGTGAAATACATGAGGAGGATTAAACGGTCTGAAAAATAGGAGGAGCATGAAGTGGTGTTCAAAAACATGAAGACCATGAAAAGGTGTGAAAAATATGAAGAGCCTCAAAAGTGTGAAAAATATGATGAACATGATATGTTTTGAAAAATAGGATTAGCCTGAAGCGGTGTTCAAATACATGAAGAGCCTGAAAAGTTGTGAAAAATATGCAAAGCTTCAAAAGGTGTCAAAAAAGAGATGAGCATGAAACGGTCTGAAAAATAGGAGCAGCATGAATCGGTGCTGAAAAACATGAAGAGCCTGAAAAGTTGTGAGAAATATGAAGAGCTTCAAAAGGTGTCAAAAATATGAGGAGTATGAAACGATCTGCAAAAAATAAGGAGCAAGAAGTGGTGTTCAAAAACATGAAGAGCCTGAAAAGATGTCAAAAATATGAAGAGCTTCAAAAGGTGTCAAAAATATGAGGAGCATGAAACGGTTTGACAAATTGGAAGAGCATGAAACGGTGTTCAAAAACATGAAGAGACTGAAAAGTGGTGAAAAATATGAAGAGCTTCAAAACGTGTCAAATATATGAGGGGCATGAAACGGTCTGAAAAATAGGAGGAGCATGAAGCGGTGTTGAAAAACGTGAAGAGCCTGAAAACGTGTGAAAAATATTAAGAGCTTCAAAAGGTGTGAAAAATATGAAGACCTTCAAAGTGTCAAAAATCGATGAGCAGGAAATGGTCTAAAAAATAGGAGAGCATGAAATGGTGTTAAAAACATGAAGAGCCTGAAAAGGTGTGAAATATATGAAGAGCTTCAAAAGGTATCAAAAATATGAGGAGAATGAAACGGTCGGAAAAATAGGAGGGGCATGAAGCGGTGTTCAAAAACATGAAGATCCTGAAAAGGTGTGAAAAATACGAAGAGCTTCAAAAGGTGTGAAATACATGAGGAGCATGAAACGGTCTGAAAAATAGGAGAAGTATGAAGCGGTTTTGAAAAAAAAAAAAGCCTGAAAATGTGTGAAAAATATGAAGAATTTCAAAAGGTGTGAAAAATATGAGGACCATGAAAAGGTATGAAAAATAGGAGGAGCATCAAGTGGTGTTGAAAACCATAAAGAGCTTGAAAACGTGGGAAAATATGAAGAGCTTCAAAATGTCTCAAAAATATGAGGAATATGAAACGGTCTGAAAAATAGGAGGATCATAAAGCGGTGTTGAAAAACATGAAGAGCCTGAAAATGGTGTGAAAAATATGAAGAGCTTCAAAAGGTGTCAAAAATGAGATGTGCATGAAACGGTCTGAAAAATAGGAGCAGCATGAAGTGGTTGTGAAAAACATGAAAAGCCTGAAAATGTGTGCAAAGTATGAAGAGCTTCAAAAGGTGTGAAATACATGAGGAGCATGAAATGGTCTGAGAAATAGGAGGAGCATGAAGCGGTGTTCAAAAATATGAAGAGCCTGAAAAGGTGTGAAATAAATGAAGAGCTTCAAAAGGTGTGAAAAATATGAATAGCATGATACTGTCTAAAAAATAGGAGAAGCATGCAGTGGTGTTCAAAAACATGAAGAGCCTGAAAAGTTGTGAAAAATACGCATAGCTACAAAAGGTGTCAAAAATTAGATGAGCATGAAACGGTCTGAAAAATTGGAGGAGCAAGAAGTAGTGTTGAAAAATATGAAGAGCCTGAAAAGGTGTGAAAAATATGAAGAGCTTCAAAAGGTGTGAAATACATGAGGAGCATGAAACTCTCTGAAAAATAGGAGGAGCATGAAGTGGTGTTGAAAAACATGAAGAGCCTGAAATGTTGTGAAATATATGAAGACCTTCATAACGTGTGAAAAATATGAGGAGCTTGAAAAAGTGTCAAAATTATGAGGACATGAAAAGGTCTGAAAAATAGGAGGAGCATGAAAATGTCTGAAAAATAGGAGGAGCATGAAGTGGTGTTGAAAAACATGAAGAGCCTGAAAAGTGTGAAAAATATGAAGAGCTTCATAAGGTGACAAAAATATGAGGAGCATGAAACGGTCTGAAAAATAGGAGGAGCATGAAGCGGTGTTCAAAACATGAAGACCCTGAAAATGTGTGAAAAATAAGAAGAGCTTCAAAAGGTGTCAAAAATATGAGAAGCATGAAACGGTCTGAAAAATAGAAGGAGCATGAAATGCTGATCAAGAACATGAAGAGCCTGAAAAGGTGTGAAAAATATGAAGAGCTTCAAAAGGTGTGAAATACATGAGGAGCATGAAACAGTCTGAAAAATAGGAGAAGCATGACGTGGTGTGGAAAAAGATGAAGAGCCTGAAAAAGTGTGAAAAATATGAAGAGCTTCAAAAGATGTGAAATACATGAGGAGCATGAAACGGTCTGAAAAATAGGAGGAGCATGAAGCGGTGTTCAAAAACATGAAGAGCCTGAAAAGTGTGAAAAACATGAAGAGCTTCAAAAGGTGTGAGAAATATGAAGAGCTTCAAAATGTGTCAAAAATCGATGAGCAGGAAATGGTCTGAAAAATAGGAGAGCATGAAGTGGTTTTAAAAACTTGAAGATCCTTAAATGGTGTGAAATATATGAAGAGCTTCAAAATGTGTGAAACATATGAGGAGCTTCAAAAAGTGTCAAAAATATGAGGAGCATGAAACGGTCTGAAAAATAGGAGGAGGATGAAGCGGTGTTCAGAAACATGAAGAGCCTGAAACGGTGTGAAAAATATGAAGAGCTTCAAAATGTGTCAAAAATATGAGGAGCATGAAACGGTCTGAAAAATAGGAGAAGCATGAAGTGGTGTTGAAAAACATGAAGAGCCTGAAAAGTGTGAAAAATATGAAGAGCTTCTAAAGGTATCAAAAATATGAGGAGCATGAAAAGGTCTGAAAAATAGGAGGAGCATGAAGTGGTGTTGAAAAACATGAAGAGCCTGAAAAGTGTGAAAAATATGAAGAGCTTCAAAAGGTGTCAAAAATATGAAGAGCATGAAACGGTCTGAAAAATAGGAGAAGCATGAAGTGGTGTGGGAAAAGATGAAGAGCCTGAAAAAGTGTGAAAATATGAAGAGCTTCAAAAGGTGTGAAATACATTAGGAGCATGAAACTCTCTGAAAAATAGGTGGAGCATGAAGTGGTGTTCAAAAACATGAAGAGCCTGATAATTTGTGAAAAATATGAAGAGATTCAAAAGGTGTGAGAAATATGAGGAGGATGAAACGGTCTGAACAATAGGAGGAGTATGAAGCGGTGTTCAGAAACATGAAGGGCCTGAAAAGTTGTGAAAAATATGAAAAGCTTCAAAAGGTGTCAAAAATATGAGGAGCATGAAACGGTCTGAAAAATAGGAGGAGCATGAAATGGTGTTGAAAAACATGAAGAGGCTGAAAAGGTGTGAGAAATATGAAGAGTTTCAAAAGGTGTGAAAAATATGAAGAGCTTCAAAAGGTGTCAAAATGTAGATGAGCATGAAACGGTCTGAAAAATAGGAGGAGCATGAAGTGGTTTTGAAAAACATGAAGAGCCTGAAAAGGTGTGAAATATATGAAGAGCTTCAAAAGGTGTCAAAAATATGAGGAGCATGAAACGGTCTGAAAAATAGGAGGAGCATGAAGCAGTGTTGCAATACATGAAAGGCCTGAAAAGATGTGAAAAATATGAAGAGCTTCAAAAGGTGTCAAAAATATGAGGAGCATGAAACGGTCTGAAATATAAAGGAGCATGAAACGCTGATCAAATACATGAAGAGTCTGAAAAGGTGTGAAAAATATAAAGAGCTTCAAAAGCTGTCAAGTGTATGAGTAGCATGAAACGGTCTGAAAAATAGGAGGAGTATGAAGCGGTGTTCAAAAACATGAAGAGCCTTAAAAGGTGTGAACAATGTGAAGGACTTCAAAAGGTGTGAAATACATAAGGAGCATGAAACGGTCTGAAAATAGGAGGAGCATGATGCGGTTTTCAAAACATGAGGAGTCTGAAATCGTGTGAAAAATATGAAGAGCTTCAAAAGGTGTCAAAAATATGAGGAGCATGAAACCATCTCAAAAATAGGAGGATCATGAAGCGGTGTTCAAAAACATGAAGAGTATGAAAAGGTGTGAAAAATATGAAGAGCTTCAAAAGGTGTCAAAAATATGAGGAGCATGAAACGGTCTGAAAAATAGGAGGAGCATGAAACCGTGTTATAAAACCTGAAGAGTCTGAAAAGTTGTGAAAAATATGAAGGGCTTCAAAATGTGTGAAATACATGAGGAGCATGAAACGGTCTGTAAATTAGGAGGAGCAAGAAGCTGTGTTCAAAAACATGAGAGCCTGAGAAGTTGAGAAAAATATGAAGAGCTTCAAAAGGTGTGAAATACATGAGGAGCATGAAACGGTCTGAAAAATAGGAGGAGCATGAAGCGGTGTTCAAAAACATGAAGAGCCTGAAAAGGTGTGAAAAATATGAAGAGCTTCAAAAGGTGTGAAAAATATGAAGAGCTTCAAAACGTATCAAAAATATCAGGAGCATGAAACGGTCTGGAAAATAGGATGAGCATGAAGCGGTGTTGAAAAACATGAAGAGTCTGAAAACCTGTGAAAATATGAAGAACTTCAAAAATATGAAAGATATGAAGAGCTTCAAAAGGTGTCAAAAATGAGATGTGCATGAAACGGTCTGAAAAATAGGAGGAGCATGAAGTGGTGTTGAAAAACGTGAAGAACCTGAAAAGGTGTGAGAAATATGAAGAGCTTCAATAGATGTCAAAAATATGAGGAGCATGAAACGGTCTGAAAAAGAGGAGGAGCACGAAGCGGTGTTGAAAAACATGAAGAGCCTGAAAAGGTGTGAAAAATATGAAGAGCTTCAAAATGTGTCAAAATTATGAGGAGCATGAAACGGTCAGAAAAATAGAAGGAGCATGAAGCGGTGTTGAAAAACATGAAGAGCCTGAAAAGGTGTGAAAACCATGAAGAGCTTCAAAAGGTGTAAAAAATATGAAGAGCTTCAAATGGTGTCAAAAATGAGAAGAGCATAAAAGGGTCTGAAAAATAGGAGGAGCATGACGTGGTGTTGAAAAAAATGAAGAGCCTGAAAAGGTGTGAAATATATGAGAGCTTCAAAAGATGTCAAAAATATGAGGAGAATGAAACGGTATGAAAAATAGGAGGAGCATGAAGCGGTGTGGAAAACCATGAAGTGCTTGAAAAGGTGTGAAAAATATGAAGAGTTTCTAAACGTGTCAAAAATATGAGGAGCATTAAACAGTCTGAAAAATAGGAGAAGCATGAATTGGTGTTGAAAAACATGAAGAGCCTGAAAAGGTGTGAAAAATATGAAGAGCTTCAAAAGGTGTCAAAAATATGAGGAGCATGAAACGGTCTGAAAAATAGGAAGAGCATGAAGCAGTGTGCAAAAACATGAAGAGCTTGAAAAGGTGTGAAAAATATGAAGAGCTTCAAAAGGTGTCAAAAATATGAGGAGCATGAAACGGTCTGAAAAATAGGAGGAGGATGAAACGGTGTTCAAAAACATGAAGAGCCTGTAAAGGTGTGAAAAATATGAAGAGCTTTAAAAGGTGTGAAATACATGAGGAGCATGAAACTCTCTGAAAAATAAAAGGAGCAAGAAGGGGTGTTCAAAAACATGAAGAGGCTGAAAATGTGTGAAAAACATGAAGAGGCTGAAAAGGTGTGAAAAATATGAAGAGTCTAAAGGTGTCAAAAATATGAGGAGCATGAAACGGTCTGAAAAATAGAAGCAGAATTAAACGGTGTTGAAAAACATGAAGAGCCTGAAAACGTGTGAAAAATATGAAGAGCTTCAAAAGGTGTGAAAAATATGAGGAGCATGAAACGGTCTGAAAAATAGAAGCAGCATGAAACGGTGTTGAAAAATATGAAGAACCTGAAAACGTGTGAAATATATGAAGAGCTTCAAAAGGTGGGAAAAATATGAAGAACTTCAAAAGGTGTCAAAAATGAGATGAGCATGAAACGGTCTGAAAAATAGGAGGAGCATGAAGTGGTCTTGAAAAACATGAAGAGCCTGAAAAGGTGTGAAAAATATGAAGAGCTTCAAAAGTTATCAAAAATATGAATAGCATGAAACCGTCTGAAAAATAGGAGGAGCATGAAGAGGTGTGGAAAACCATGAAGTGCTTGAAAAGGTGTGAAAAATATGAAGAGTTTCTAAAGGTGTCAAAAATATGAGGAGCATTAAACGGTCAGAAAAATAGGAGGATCATGAAATGGTGTTCAAAAACATGAAGAGCCTGAAAAGGTGTGAAAAATATGAAGAGCCTGAAAACGTGTGAAAAATATGAAGAGCTTCAAAACGTGTCAAAAATATGAGGAGCATGAAACGGTCTGAAAAATAGGAGGAAGATGAAGCGGTGTTGAAAAACATGAAGAGCCTGAAAAGGTGTGGAAAATATGAAGTGCTTCAAAAGGTGAGAAAAATATGAGGTGCAAGAAACGGTCTGAAAAATAGGAGGAGCATGAAGCGGTGTTGAAAAACAAGAAGAGCCTGAAAACGTGTGAAAAATATGAAGAGCATCAAAAGGAGTGAAAAATATGAGGAGCAGGAAACGGTCTAAAAAATAGAAGCTGCATGAAATGGTGTTCAAAAACATGAAGAGACTGAAAAGATGTGAAAATTATGAAGAGCTTCAAAAGGTGTGAAAAATATGAGGAGCATGAAACGGTCTGAAAAATAGGAGAAGCATGAAACGGTGATAAAAAACATGAAGAGCCTGAAAAGGTGTGAAAAATATGAAGAGCTTCAAAAGGTGTGAAATTCATGAGGAGCATGAAATGGTCTGAAAAATAGGAGAAGAATGAAGTGGTGGGGAAAAACATGAAGAGCCTGAAAAGGTGTGAAAAATATGAAGAGCTTCAAGAGGTGTCAAATATATGATGAGCATGAAACGGTCTGAAAAATAGGAGGATCATGAAGCGGTGATCAAAAACATGAAGAGCCTAAAAATGTGTGAAAAATAAAAGAGCTTCAAAATGTGTGAAATTCATGAGGATCATGAAACGGTCTGAAAAATAGGAGAAGCATGAAGTGGTGTGGAAAAACATGAAGAGCCTGAAAAGGTGTGAAAAATATGAAGAGCTTCAAAAGGTGTCAAAAATATGAAGAGCATGAAACGGTCTGAAAAATAGGAGGATCATGAAGCAGTGTTCAAAAATATGAAGAGCCTGAAAAGGTGTGAAAAATATGAAGACCTGCAAAAGGTGTCAAAAATATGAGGAGCATGAAACGGTCTGGAAAATAGGAGGAGCATGAAGCCGTGTTCAAAAACATGAGGAGCCTGAAAAGTTGTGAAAAATATGAAGAGCTTCAAAAGGTGTGAAATACATGAGGAGCATGAAACGGTCTGAAATTGGAGGAGCATGAAGCGGTGTTCAAAAACATGAAGAGCCTGAAAAGGTGTGAAAAATATGAGGAGCTTCAAAAGGTGTGAAAAATATGAGGAGCATGAAACGGTCTGAAAAAGAGAAGCAGCATGAAGCGGTTTTGAAAAACATGAAGAGCCTGAAAAGGTGTGAAAAATATGAAGAGCTGCAAAAGGTGTCAAAAATATGAAGAGCATGAAACGGTCTTAAAAATAGGAGGATCATGAAGCGGTGTTCAAAATCATGAAGAGACTGAAAACTTGTGAAAAATATGAAGAGCTGCAAAAGGTGTCAAAAATATGAGGAGCATGAAACGGTCTGAAAAATAGGAGCATGAAACGGTGATAAAAAACATGAAGAGCCTGAAAAGGTGTGAAAAATATGAAGAGCTTCAAAAGGTGTGAAATTCATGAGGAGCATGAAATGGTCTGAAAAATAGGAGAAGAATGAAGTGGTGGGGAAAAACATGAAGAGCCTGAAAAGGTGTGAAAAATATGAAGAGCTTCAAGAGGTGTCAAATATATGAAGAGCATGAAACGGTCTGAAAAATAGGAGGATCATGAAGCGGTGATCAAAAACATGAAGAGCCTGAAAATATGTGAAAAATATAAAGACCTTCAAAATGTGTGAAATTCATGAGGATCATGAAACGTTCTGAAAAACAGGAGAAGCATGAAGTGGTGTGGAAAAACATGAAGAGCCTGAAAAGATGTGAAAAATATGAAGAGCTTCAAAATGTGTCAAAACTATGAGGAGTATGAAATGGTCTGAAAAATAGGAGCAGCATGAAACGGTGTTCAAAAACATGAAGAGCCTGAAAAGGTGTGAAAAATATGAAGAGCTTCAAAAGGTGTCAAAAATATGAGGAGCATGAAACGGTCTGAAAAATAGGTGGAGCATGAAGCGGTGTTCAAAAACATGAAGAGCCTGAAAACGTGTGAAAAATATGAAGAGCTTCAAAAGGTGTCAAATACATGAGGATCTTAAACGCTCTGAAAAAAGGGGGAGCATGAAGCGGTGTTCAAAATAGGAAGAGCCTGAAAAGTTGTGAAAAATATGAAGAGCTTCAAAAGGTGTGAAAATTATGAGGAGCATGAAACGGTCTGAAAAATAGGAGGAGCATGAAGCTGTGTTCAAAATCACGAAGAGCCTGAAAAGGTGTGAAAAATATGAAGAGCTTTAAAAGGTGTCAATTTTATGAGGAGCATGAAACGGTCTGAAAAATAGGAGGAGAATGAATCGGTGTTGAAAAACATAAAGAGCATGAAAAGGTGTGAAAAATATGAAGAGCTTTAAAAGGTGTGAAAAATATGAGGTGCATGAAACGGTCTGAAAAATAGGAGGAGCATGATGCGGTGTTGAAAAATATGAAGAGCCTGAAAAGGTGTGAAAAATATGAAGAGCTTCAAAAGGTGTCAAAAATATGAGGAGCATGAAACGGTCTGAAAATTAGGAGGAGCATGAAGCGTTGTTGAAAAACATGAAGAGCATGAAAAGGTGTGAAAATATGAAGATCTTCTAAAGGTGTCAAAAATATGAGGAGCATGAAACGGTCTTAAAAATTGGAGGAGCATGAAGCGGTGTTGAAAATCATGAAGGGCCTGAAAAGGTGTGAAAAATATGAAGAGTTTCAAAAGGTGTGAAAATATGAAGAGCTTCAAAAGGTGTCAAAAATGAGATCAACATGAAACCGTCTGAATAATAGGAGGAGCATGCAGCGGTGTTGAAAAATATGAAGATCCTGAAAAGGTGTGAAAATATGAAGAGCTTCTAAATGTGTCAAATATATGAGGAGCATGAAACGGTCTGAAAAATAGGAGGATCATGAAACGGTGATGAAAAATATGAGAGCCTGAAAAGGTTTGAAAAATATGAAGAGCTTCAAAAGGTGTGAAAAACATGAAGAGCTTCAAAAGGTGTGAAAAACATGAGGAGCATGAAACGGTCTTAAAAACAGAAGCAGCATGAAGCAGTGTTGAAAAACATGAAGAGCCTGAAAACGTGTGAAAAATATGAAGAGCTTCAAAAGGTGTGAAAAATATGAAGAGCTTCAAAAGATATGAAAAATATGAGGAGCATGAAACGGTCTGAAAAATAGAAGCAGCATGAAGCGGTGTTGAAAAACATGAAGATCCTGAAAAGGTGTGAGAAATATGAAGAGCTTCAATAGGTGTCAAAAATATGAGGAGCATGAAACGGTCTTAAAAATACTAGGAGAATGAAGATGTGTTGCAAAACATGAAGAGCCTGAAAAGGTGTGAAAAACATGAAGAGCCTGAAAAGGTGTGAAAAATATGAAGAGCTTCATAAGGTGTGAAATATATGAGGAGCATGAAACTCTCTGAAAAATAGGAGGAGCATGAAGTGGTGTTGTAAAACTTGAAGAGCCTGAAAAGGTGTGAAAAATATGAAGAGCTTCAAAAGGTGTCAAAAATATGAGGAGGATGAAACGGTCTGAAAAATAGGTGGAGCATGAAGCCGTGTTGAAAAACCTGAAGAGCCTGAAAAGGTGTGAAAAATATGAAGAGCTTCAAAAGGTGTCAAAAATATGAGGAGCATGAAACGGTCTGAAAAATAGGTGGAGCATGAAGTGGTGTTCAAAAACATGAAGAGCCTGAAAACGTGTGAAAAATATGAAGAGCTTCAAAAGGTGTCAAATACATGAGGATCTTAAACGCTCTGAAAAAAGGGGGAGCATGAAGCGGTGTTCAAAATAGGAAGAGCCTGAAAAGTTGTGAAAAATATGAAGAGCTTCAAAAGGTGTGAAAATTATGAGGAGCATGAAACGGTCTGAAAAATAGGAGGAGCATGAAGCTGTGTTCAAAATCACGAAGAGCCTGAAAAGGTGTGAAAAATATGAAGAGCTTTAAAAGGTGTCAATTTTATGAGGAGCATGAAACGGTCTGAAAAATAGGAGGAGAATGAATCGGTGTTGAAAAACATAAGGAGCATGAAAAGGTGTGAAAAATATGAAGAGCTTTAAAAGGTGTGAAAAATATGAGGTGCATGAAACGGTCTGAAAAATAGGAGGAGCATGATGCGGTGTTGAAAAATATGAAGAGCCTGAAAAGGTGTGAAAAATATGAAGAGCTTCAAAAGGTGTCAAAAATATGAGGAGCATGAAACGGTCTGAAAATTAGGAGGAGCATGAAGCGTTGTTGAAAAACATGAAGAGCATGAAAAGGTGTGAAAATATGAAGATCTTCTAAAGGTGTCAAAAATATGAGGAGCATGAAACGGTCTTAAAAATTGGAGGAGCATGAAGCGGTGTTGAAAATCATGAAGGGCCTGAAAAGGTGTGAAAAATATGAAGAGTTTCAAAAGGTGTGAAAATATGAAGAGCTTCAAAAGGTGTCAAAAATGAGATCAACATGAAACCGTCTGAATAATAGGAGGAGCATGCAGCGGTGTTGAAAAATATGAAGATCCTGAAAAGGTGTGAAAATATGAAGAGCTTCTAAATGTGTCAAATATATGAGGAGCATGAAACGGTCTGAAAATTAGGAGGATCATGAAACGGTGATGAAAAATATGAGAGCCTGAAAAGGTTTGAAAAATATGAAGAGCTTCAAAAGGTGTGAAAAACATGAAGAGCTTCAAAAGGTGTGAAAAACATGAGGAGCATGAAACGGTCTTAAAAACAGAAGCAGCATGAAGCAGTGTTGAAAAACATGAAGAGCCTGAAAACGTGTGAAAAATATGAAGAGCTTCAAAAGGTGTCAAAAATATGAAGAGCTTCAAAAGATATGAAAAATATGAGGAGCATGAAACGGTCTGAAAAATAGAAGCAGCATGAAGCGGTGTTGAAAAACATGAAGATCCTGAAAAGGTGTGAGAAATATGAAGAGCTTCAATAGGTGTCAAAAATATGAGGAGCATGAAACGGTCTTAAAAATACTAGGAGAATGAAGATGTGTTGCAAAACATGAAGAGCCTGAAAAGGTGTGAAAAACATGAAGAGCCTGAAAAGGTGTGAAAAATATGAAGAGCTTCATAAGGTGTGAAATACATGAGGAGCATGAAACTCTCTGAAAAATAGGAGGAGCATGAAGTGGTGTTGTAAAACTTGAAGAGCCTGAAAAGGTGTGAAAAATATGAAGAGCTTCAAAAGGTGTCAAAAATATGAGGAGGATGAAACGGTCTGAAAAATAGGTGGAGCATGAAGCCATGTTGAAAAACCTGAAGAGCCTGAAAAGGTGTGAAAAATATGAAGAGCTTCAAAAGGTGTCAAAAATATGAGGAGCATGAAACGGTCTGAAAAATAGGTGGAGCATGAAGCGGTGTTCAAAAACATGAAGAGCCTGAAAACGTGTGAAAAATATGAAGAGCTTCAAAAGGTGTCAAATACATGAGGATCTTAAACGCTCTGAAAAAAGGGGGAGCATGAAGCGGTGTTCAAAATAGGAAGAGCCTGAAAAGTTGTGAAAAATATGAAGAGCTTCAAAAGGTGTGAAAATTATGAGGAGCATGAAACGGTCTGAAAAATAGGAGGAGCATGAAGCTGTGTTCAAAATCACGAAGAGCCTGAAAAGGTGTGAAAAATATGAAGAGCTTTAAAAGGTGTCAATTTTATGAGGAGCATGAAACGGTCTGAAAAATAGGAGGAGAATGAATCGGTGTTGAAAAACATAAGGAGCATGAAAAGGTGTGAAAAATATGAAGAGCTTTAAAAGGTGTGAAAAATATGAGGTGCATGAAACGGTCTGAAAAATAGGAGGAGCATGATGCGGTGTTGAAAAATATGAAGAGCCTGAAAAGGTGTGAAAAATATGAAGAGCTTCAAAAGGTGTCACAAATATGAGGAGCATGAAACGGTCTGAAAATTAGGAGGAGCATGAAGCGTTGTTGAAAAACATGAAGAGCATGAAAAGGTGTGAAAATATGAAGATCTTCTAAAGGTGTCAAAAATATGAGGAGCATGAAACGGTCTTAAAAATTGGAGGAGCATGAAGCGGTGTTGAAAATCATGAAGGGCCTGAAAAGGTGTGAAAAATATGAAGAGTTTCAAAAGGTGTGAAAATATGAAGAGCTTCAAAAGGTGTCAAAAATGAGATCAACATGAAACCGTCTGAATAATAGGAGGAGCATGCAGCGGTGTTGAAAAATATGAAGATCCTGAAAAGGTGTGAAAATATGAGGAGCTTCTAAATGTGTCAAATATATGAGGAGCATGAAA
This sequence comes from Dama dama, assembly GCF_033118175.1. NCBI lineage: Eukaryota > Metazoa > Chordata > Mammalia > Artiodactyla > Cervidae > Dama > Dama dama. The sequence goes on along the minus strand of NC_083706.1, from coordinate 8,418,957 downwards.
CGGTCTGAAAAATAGGAGGATCATGAAACGGTGATGAAAAATATGAGAGCCTGAAAAGGTTTGAAAAATATGAAGAGCTTCAAAAGGTGTGAAAAACATGAAGAGCTTCAAAAGGTGTGAAAAACATGAGGAGCATGAAACGGTCTTAAAAACAGAAGCAGCATGAAGCAGTGTTGAAAAACATGAAGAGCCTGAAAACGTGTGAAAAATATGAAGAGCTTCAAAAGGTGTGAAAAATATGAAGAGCTTCAAAAGATATGAAAAATATGAGGAGCATGAAACGGTCTGAAAAATAGAAGCAGCATGAAGCGGTGTTGAAAAACATGAAGATCCTGAAAAGGTGTGAGAAATATGAAGAGCTTCAATAGGTGTCAAAAATATGAGGAGCATGAAACGGTCTTAAAAATACTAGGAGAATGAAGATGTGTTGCAAAACATGAAGAGCCTGAAAAGGTGTGAAAAACATGAAGAGCCTGAAAAGGTGTGAAAAATATGAAGAGCTTCATAAGGTGTGAAATACATGAGGAGCATGAAACTCTCTGAAAAATAGGAGGAGCATGAAGTGGTGTTGTAAAACTTGAAGAGCCTGAAAAGGTGTGAAAAATATGAAGAGCTTCAAAAGGTGTCAAAAATATGAGGAGGATGAAACGGTCTGAAAAATAGGTGGAGCATGAAGCCATGTTGAAAAACCTGAAGAGCCTGAAAAGGTGTGAAAAATATGAAGAGCTTCAAAAGGTGTCAAAAATATGAGGAGCATGAAACGGTCTGAAAAATAGGTGGAGCATGAAGCGGTGTTCAAAAACATGAAGAGCCTGAAAACGTGTGAAAAATATGAAGAGCTTCAAAAGGTGTCAAATACATGAGGATCTAAAACGGTCTGAAAAAAGGGGGAGCATGAAGCGGTGTTCAAAATAGGAAGAGCCTGAAAAGTTGTGAAAAATATGAAGAGCTTCAAAAGGTGTGAAAATTATGAGGAGCATGAAACGGTCTGAAAAATAGGAGGAGCATGAAGCTGTGTTCAAAATCACGAAGAGCCTGAAAAGGTGTGAAAAATATGAAGAGCTTTAAAAGGTGTCAAGAATATGAAGAGCATGAAACGGTCTGAAAAATAGGAGGAGAATGAATCGGTGTTGAAAAACATAAGGAGCATGAAAAGGTGTGAAAAATATGAAGAGCTTTAAAAGGTGTGAAAAATATGAGGTGCATGAAACGCTCTGAAAAATAGGAGGAGCATGATGCGGTGTTGAAAAATATGAAGAGCCTGAAAAGGTGTGAAAAATATGAAGAGCTTCAAAAGGTGTCAAAAATATGAGGAGCATGAAACCGTCTGAAAATTAGGAGGAGCATGAAGCGTTGTTGAAAAACATGAAGAGCATGAAAAGGTGTGAAAATATGAAGATCTTCTAAAGGTGTCAAAAATATGAGGAGCATGAAACGGTCTTAAAAATTGGAGGAGCATGAAGCGGTGTTGAAAATCATGAAGGGCCTGAAAAGGTGTGAAAAATATGAAGAGTTTCAAAAGGTGTGAAAATATGAAGAGCTTCAAAAGGTGTCAAAAATGAGATCAACATGAAACCGTCTGAATAATAGGAGGAGCATGCAGCGGTGTTGAAAAATATGAAGATCCTGAAAAGGTGTGAAAATATGAAGAGCTTCTAAATGTGTCAAATATATGAGGAGCATGAAACGGTCTGAAAAATAGGAGGATCATGAAACGGTGTTCAAAAACATGAAGAGCCTGAATAGGTGTGAAAAATATGAAGAGCTTCAAAAGGTGTCAAAAATATGACGAGCATGAAACGGTCTGAAAAATAGGAGGAGCATGAAGCTGTGTTCAAAAACATGAAGAGCCTGAAAAGGTGTGAAAAATATGAAGAGCTTTAAAAGGTGTCAAGAATATGAGGAGCATGAAACGGTCTGAAAAATAGGAGGAGAATGAATCGGTGTTGAAAAACATAAGGAGCATGAAAAGGTGTGAAAAATATGAAGAGCTTTAAAAGGTGTGAAAAATATGAGGTGCATGAAACGGTCTGAAAAATAGGGGGAGCATGATGCGGTGTTGAAAAATATGAAGAGCCTGAAAAGGTGTGAAAAATATGAAGAGCTTCAAAAGGTGTCAAAAATATGAGGAGCATGAAACGGTCTGAAAATTAGGAGGAGCATGAAGCGTTGTTGAAAAACATGAAGAGCATGAAAAGGTGTGAAAATATGAAGATCTTCTAAAGGTGTCAAAAATATGAGGAGCATGAAACGGTCTTAAAAATTGGAGGAGCATGAAGCGGTGTTGAAAATCATGAAGGGCCTGAAAAGGTGTGAAAAATATGAAGAGTTTCAAAAGGTGTGAAAATATGAAGAGCTTCAAAAGGTGTCAAAAATGAGATCAACATGAAACCGTCTGAATAATAGGAGGAGCATGCAGCGGTATTGAAAAATATGAAGATCCTGAAAAGGTGTGAAAATATGAAGAGCTTCTAAATGTGTCAAATATATGAGGAGCATGAAACGGTCTGAAAAATAGGAGGATCATGAAACGGTGTTCATAAACATGAAGAGCCTGAATAGGTGTGAAAAATATGAAGAGCTTCAAAAGGTGTCAAAAATATGACGAGCATGAAACGGTCTGAAAAATAGGAGGAGCATGAAGCTGTGTTCAAAAACATGAAGAGCCTGAAAAGGTGTGAAGAATATGAAGAGCTTCAAAATGTATCATAAATGAGAAGAACATGAAACGGTCTGAAAATTAGGAGGAGCATGAAGTGGTTTTGAAAAACATGAAGAGCCTGAAAAGGTGTGAAATATATGAAGAGCTTCAAAATGGGTCAAAATTATGAAGAGCATGAAATGGTCTGAAAAATAGGAGGATCATGAAGTGGTGTTCAAAAACATGAAGACCCTGAAAAGTTGTGAAAGATATGAAGAGCTTCAAAAGGTGTGAAAAATATGAGGAGCATGAAACGGTCTGAAAAATAGGAGGAGCATGAAACGGTGATCAAAAACATGAAGAGCCTGAAAAGGTGTGAAAAATATGAAGAGCTTCAACGGTGTGAAATACATGAGGAGCATGAAACGGTCTGAAAAATAGGAGAAGCATGAAGTTGTCTGGAAAAACATGAACATCCTGAAAAGGTGTGAAAAATATGAAGAGCTTCAAAAGGTGTCAAAAATGAGATGAGAATGTAACGGTCTGAAAAATAGGAAGATCATGAAACGGTGTTGAAAAACATGAAGAGCCTAAAAGGTGTGAAAAATATGAAGAGCTTCAAAAGGTGTCAAAAAATATGAGGAGCATCAAATGGTCTGAAAAATAGGAGGAGCATGAAGCGGTCGTCAAAAACATGAAGAGCCTAAAAAGGTGTGAAAAATATGAAGAGCTTCAAAATGTGTGAAATACAAGAGGAGCATGAAACGGTCTGAAAATTAGGCGAAGCATGAAGTGGTGTGGAAAAACATGAAGAGCCTGAAAAGGTGTGAAAAATATGAAGAGCTTCAAAATGTGTCAAAAATATGAAGAGCATGAAAGGGTCTGAAAAATAGGAGAATCATGAAGCGGTGTTCAAAAACATGAAGAGCCTGAAAAGGTGTGAAAAATATGAAGAGCTTCATAAGGTGTGAAATACATGTGGAGCATGAAACTCTCTGAAAAATACGAGGAGCATGAAGTGGTGTTCAAAAACATTAAGAGCCTGAAAAGGTGTGAAAAATATGAAGAAATTCAAAAGGTGTCAAAAATATGTGGAGCATGAAACGGTCTGCAAAAAAGGAGGAGCATGAAGCGGTGTTGAAAAACCTGAAGAGCCTGAAAAGGTGTGAAAAATATGAAGAGCTTCAAAAGGTGTCAAAAATATGAGGAGGATGAAACGGTCTGAAAAATAGGTGGAGCATGAAGCAGTGTTGAAAAACCTGAAGAGCCTGAAAAGGTGTGAAAAATATGAAGAGCTTCAAAAGGTGTCAAAAATATGACGAGCATGAAACGGTCTGAAAAATAGGAGGAGCATGAAGCGGTGTTCAAAAACATGCACAGCCTGAAAACGTGTGAAAAATATGAGGAGCTTCAAAAGGTGTCAAATACATGAGGAGCATTTAACGGTCTGAAAAATAGGAGGAGCATGAAGCGGTGTTCAAAATATGAAGAGCCTGAATAGGTGTGAAAAATATGAAGAGCTTCAAAAGGTGTGAAAAATATGAGGAGCATGAAACGGTCTGAAAAATAGGAGGAGCATGAAGCGGTGTTCAAAATCATGAAGAGCCTGAAAAGGTGTGAAAAATATGAAGAGCTTTAAAACTTGTCAAGAATATGAGGAGCATGATACGGTCTGAAAAATAGGAGGAGAATGAATCGGTGTTGAAAAACACAAGGAGCCTGAAAAGGTGTGAAAAATATGAAGAGCTTTAAAAGGTGTGAAAAATATGAGGTGCATGAAACGGTCTGAAAAATAGGAAGAGCATGATGCGGTGTTGAAAAATATGAAGAGCCTGAAAAGGTGTGAAAAATATGAAGAGCTTCAAAAGGTGTCAAAAATATGAGGAGCATGAAACGGTCTGAAAAATAGGAGGAGCATGAAGCGTTGTTGAAAAACATGAAGAGCCTGATAAGGTGTGAAAAATATGAAGATCTTCTAAAGGTGTCAAAAATATGAGGAGCATGAAACGGTCTTAAAAATAGGAGGAGCATGAAGTGGTGATGAAAATCATGAAGGGCCTGAAAAGCTGTGAAAAATATGAAGAGTTTCAAAAGGTGTGAAAAATATGAAGAGCTTCAAAAGGTGTCAAAAATGAGATCAACATGAAACCGTCTGAAAAATAGGAGGAGCATGAAGCGGTGATGAAAAATATGAAGAGCCTGAAAAGGTGTGCAAATATGAAGAGCTTCTAAATGTGTCAAATATATGAGGAGCATGAAACGGTCTGAAAAATAGGAGGAGCATGAAGTGGTGTTTAAAAAAATGAAGAGCCTGAAAATGTGTGAAAAATATGAAGATCTTCAAAGAGTGTCAATAATATGAGGAGCATGAAACCGTCTGAAAAATAGGAGGAGCATGAAACGGTTTTCAAAAACATGAAGAGCCTGAAAAGGTTTGAAAAATATGAAGAGCTTCAAAAGGTGTGAAATATATGAGGAGCATGAAACGGGCTGAAAAATAAGAGAAGCATGAAGTGTTGTGGAAAACATGAAGAGCCTGAAAAGGTGTGAAAAATATGAAGAGCTTCAAAAGGTGTGAAATACATGAGGAGCATGAAACGGTCTGAAAATTAGGAGAAGCATGAAGTGGTGTGGAAAAACATGAAGAGCCTGAAAAGCTGTGAAAAATATGAAGAGCTTCAAAATGTGTCAAAAATATGAAGAGCATGAAACGGTCTGAAAAATAGGAGAATCATGAAGCGCTGTTAAAAAACATGAACAGCCTGAAAAGGTGTGAAAAACATGAAGAGCTTCAAAAGTTGTGAAATACATGAGGAGCATGAAACTCTCTGAAAAATAGGAGGAGCATGAAGCAGTGTTCAAATATATGAAGAGCCTGAAAAGGTGTGAAAAATATAAAGAGCTTCAAAATGTGTGAAATACATGAGGACCATGAAACAGTCTGAAAAATATGAGAAGCATGAAGTGGTGTTCAAAAACATGAAGAGCCTGAAAAGGTGTGAAATATATGAAGAGCTTCAAAATGTTTCAAAAATATGAGGAGCATGATACGGTCTGAAAAATAGGAGGAGCATGAAGCACTGTTCAGAAACATGAAGAGCCTGACAAGGTGTGAAAAATATAAAGAGCTTCAAAAGGTGTGAAATACATTACGACCATGAAACAGTCTGAAAAATAGGAGGAGCATGAAATGTTGTTGAAAAACTTGAAGAGCCTGAAAACGTGTGAAAAAATATGAAGAGTTTCCAAAGGTGTCAAAAATGAGATGAGCATGAAACAGTCTGAAAAATAGGATGAGCATGAAGCGGTGTTGAAAATCATGAAGAGCCTGAAAAGATGTGAATAATATGTAGAGCTTCAAAAAGTGTGAAAAATATGAGGAGCATAAGCGATCTGAAAAATAGGTGGAGCAGGAAGCGGTGTTCAAAAACATGAAGAGCCTGACAGGTGTGAAAAGTATGAAGAGCTTCAAAAAGTGTGAAAAATATGAAGAGCTTCAAAATGTGTGAAAAATATGAGGAGCATGAAATGGTCTGAAAAACAGGAGAAGAATGAAGAGGTGTTTAAAAACATGAAGAGCCTGAAAAGGTGTGAAATATATGACGAACTTCAAAAGGTTTCAAAAATATGAGGAGCATGAAACGGTCTGAAACATAGGAGGAGCATGAAGCAGTGTTCAAAAACATGAAGAGCATGAAAAGGTGTGAAGAAAATGAAGAGTTTCAAAAGTTGACATAAATATGAGGAGAATGAAACAGTCTGAAAAATATGAGGAGCATGAAACGGTGTTGAAAAAGATGAAGAGCCTGAAAAGTTGTGAAAAATATGAAGAGCTTCAAAAAGTGTCAAAAATATGAAGAGAATGAAACAGTCCGAAAAATAGGAGGAGCATGAAAAGGTGTTGAAAAACATGAAGAGGGTGAAAATATGTGTAAAATATGAAGAGCTTCAAAAGGTGTGAAAAATATGAAGAGCTTCAAAAGGTGTGAAAAATATGAAGAGCTTCAAAAGGTGTCAAATATATGAGGAGCATGAAACGGTCAAAAAAATAGGAGGAGTATGAAGCGATGTTGAAAAACATGAAGAGTCTGAAAAGGTATGAAATATATGAAGAGCTTCAAAAGGTGTGAAATATAGGAGGAGCATGAAGCGGTGTTCAAAAACATGAAGAGCCTGAAAAGGTGTGAAATATATGAAGAGCTTCAAAAGGTGTCAAAAATAAGAGGAGCATGAAGCGGTGTTCAGAAACATGAAGAGCTTGAAAAGGTGTGAAATATATGAAGAGCTTCAAAAAGTGTGAAATATAGGAGGAGCATGAAGCGGTGTTCAGAAACATGAAGAGCCTTAAAAGGTGTGAAATATATGAAGAGCTGCAAAAGTTGTCAAATATGAGTAGCATAAAACGGTCTCAAAATATGACGAGCATGAAGCGGTGTTGAAAAACATGTAGAGCCTGAAAAGGTGTGAAATACATGAAGAGCTTCAAAAGGTGTCAAAATATGAGTAGCATAAAACGGTCTCAAAAATATGGGGAGCATGAAGCGGTGTTGAAAATCATGAAGAGCGTGAAAAAGTGTGAATAATATGAAGAGATTCAAAAGGTGTCAAACATATGAGGAGCATGAAAGTGTGTTGAAAAACATGAAGAGCCTGAAAAGGTGTGAAAAATATGAGGAGCTTCAAAAGTTGTCAAAAATATGAGGAGCATGAAACGGTCTGAAAAATAGGAGGAGCATGAAATGGTGTTCAAAACATGAAGAGCTTGAAAAGGTGTGAAAAATATTAAGAGCTTCAAAAGTATCAAAAATATGAGGAGCATGAAACGGCCTGAAAAATAGGAAGAGCATGAAGCGGTGTTGAATAACATGAAGATCTTGAAAAGGTGTGAACAATATTAGGAGCATGAAACGGTCTCAAAAATATGAGGAGCATGAAGCAGTGTTGAAAATCATGAAGAGCCTGAAAAGGTGTGAAAAATATGAAGAGATTCAAAAGGTGTCAAACATATGAGGACCATGAAACTGTGTTGAAAAACAAGAAGAGCATGAAAAGGTGTGAAAAATATGAGGAGCATGAAAAGGTCTGAAAAATAGGAGGAGCATGAAATGTTGTTGAAAAACATGAAGAGCAAGAAAAGGTGTGAAAAATATGAAGAGTTTCAAAGGTTTGAAATACATGAGGATCATGAAAAGGTTTGAAAAATAGGAGGAGCATGAAGCGGTGTTCAAAAACATGAAGAGCCTGAAAAGGCTTGAAAAATATGAAGAGCTTCAAAAGGTGTGAAATAAATGAGGAGTATGAAACGGTCTGAAAAATAGGAGGAGCATGAAGCGGTGTTCAAAAACATGAAGAGCCTGAAAAGGCTTGAAAAATATGAAGAGCTTCAAAAGGTGTGAAATAAATGAGGAGCATGAAACGGTCTCCAAAATAGTAGGAGCATGAAGCGGTGTTCAAAAACATGGAGAGCCTGAAAAGTTTTGAAAAATATGAAGAACTTCAAAAGGTGTCAAAAATATGAGGAGCATGAAACGGTCTGAAAAATAGGAGCAGCATGAAATGGTGTTGAAAAACATGAAGATCCTGAAAACCTGTGAAAAATATGAAGAGCTTCAAAAGGTGTGAAATATATGAGGAGCATGAAACGGTCTGAAAAATCGGAGGAGCATGAAGCTGTGCTCAAAAACATGAAGATCCAGAAAAGGTGTGAAAAATATGAAGAGCTTCGAAAGGTGTGACAAATATGAGGAGCATGAAACGGTCTGAAAATTTGAAGGAGTATGAAACGTGCTGAAAATTAGGAGGAGCATGAAACTGTCAGAAAAATAGGAGGATCATGAAGCCGTGTTAAAAAACATGAAGAGCGTGAAAGGTTGTGAAAAATAGGAGGAGCTTCAAAATGTGTGAAAAATATGAGGAGCATGAAACGGTCTGAAAATAGGAGGAGCATGAAGCGGTGATCAAAAACATGAAGAGCATGAAAAGGTGTGAAAAATATGAAGAGCTTCAAAAGGTGTGAAAAATATGAAAAGCTTCAAAAGGTGTCAAAAATGAGAAGAGCATAAAGGGGTCTGAAAAATAGGAGGAGCATGACGTGGTGTTGAAAAAAATGAAGAGCCTGAAAAGGTGTGAAATATATGAGGGCTTCAAAAGGTCTCAAAAATATGGGGAGCATGAAACGGTCTGAAAAATAGGAGGAGCATGAAACGGTGTTCAAAAACATGAAGAGCCTGTAAAGGTGTGAAAAATATGAAGAGCTTCAAAAGGTGTGAAATACATGAGAAGCATGAAACTCTCTGAAAAATAAAAGGAGCAAGAAGGGGTGTTCAAAAACATGAAGAGGCTGAAAAGGTGTGAAAAACATGAAGAGCTTAAAAAGGTGTGAAAAATATGAGGAGCATGAAACGGTCTGAAAAAAAAGGAGGAGCATGAAACGGTGATCAAAAACATGAAGAGCATGAAAAGGTGTGAAAAATATGAAGAGCTTCAAAAGGTGTGCAATACATGAGGAACATGAAACGGTCTGAAATTTAGGAGAAGCATTAAGTGGTGTGGAAAAACATGAAGAGCCTGAAAAGGTGTGAAAAATATGAAGAGCTTCAAAAGTTGTGAAAAATATGAGGAGCATGAAACGGTCTGAAAAATAGAAGCGGCATGAAATGGTGTTGAAAAATATGAAGAGCCTAAAAAGGTGTGAAAAATATGAAGAGCTTCAAAAGATGTGAAAAATATGAGGAGCATGATACTGCCTGAAAAATATGAGGAGCATGAAGTGGTGTGGAAGAAATGAAGAGCCTGAAAAGGTGTGAAATATATTAAGAGCATCAATAGGTGTCAAAAATATGAGGAGCATGAAACGGTCTGCAAAAAGGAGGAGCATGAAGTGGTGTTGATAAACGTGAAGAGCCTGAAAAGGTGTTAAAAATATGAAAAGCTACAAAAGGTGGGAAAAATATGAGGAGCATGAAACGGTTTGAAAAATAGGAGGAGCATGAAGCGGTGTTCAAAAACATGAAGAGCCTGAAAAGGTGTGAGAAATATGAAGAGCTTCAAAAGGTGTCAAAAATATGAGGAGCATGAAACGATCTGAAAAATAGAAGGAGCATAAAGCGGTGTTGAAAAACATGAAGAGCCTGAAAAGGTGTGAGAAATATGAAAAGCTTCAAAAGGTGTGAAATACATGAGGAGCATGAAAGAGCTGAAAATTAGGAGAAGCATGAAGTGGTGTGGAAAAACATGAAGAGCCTGAAAAGGTGTGAAAAATATGAAGAGCTTCAAAAGGTGTGAAATACATGAGGAGCATGAAACTCTCTGAAAAATATAAGGAGCATGAAGTGGTGTTCAAAAACATGAAGAGCCTGAAAAGGTGTAAAAAATATGAAGAGCTTCAAAAGGTGTGAAAAATATGAGGAGCATGTTATGGTTTGAAAAATAGGATTAGCATGAAGAGGTGTTCAAAAACATGAAGAGCCTGAAAAGTTGTGAAAACTATGAAAAGCTTCAAAAGGTGTCAAAAATGAGATGAGCATGAAACTGTCTGAAATATAGGAGGAGTATGAAGCGGTGTTCAAATCATGAAGAGCCCGAAAAGGTGTGAAAAATATGAAGAGCTTCAAAAGGTGTCAAATATATGAGGAGCATGAAACGGTCTGAAAAAGAGGAGGAGCATGAAGCGGTGTTGAAAAACATGAAGAGCCTGAAAAGGTGTGAAAAATATGAAAAGATTCAAAAGGTGTGAAATACATGAGGAGCATGAAAGAGCTGAAAATTAGGAGAAGCATGAAGTGGTGTGGAAAAACATGAAGAGCCTGAAAAGGTGTGAAAAATATGAAGAGCTTCAAAAGGTGTGAAATACATGAGGAGCATGAAACTCTCTGAAAAATAGGAGGAGCATGAAGCGGTGTTCAAAAATATGAAGAGCCTGAAAAGGTGTGAACAATATGAAGAGCTTCAAAAATATGAAAAATATGAAGAGCTTCAAAAGGTGTGAAAAATATGAAGAGCTTCAAAAGGTGTGAAATTTATGAGGAGCATGAAACGGTCTGAAAAATAGCTGGATCATGTAGCGGTGTTGAAAAACATGAAGAGTCTGAAAACGTGTGAAAATATGAAGAGCTTCAAAAATATGAAAAATATGAAGAGCTTTAAAAGGTGTGAAATATATGAAGAGCTTCAGAAGGTGTCAAAAATATGAGGAGCAAGAAACGGTCTGCAAAATAGGAGGAGCATGAAATGGTGTTCAAAAACATCAAGAGCCTGAAATCGTGTGAAAAATATGAAGAGCTTCAAAAGGTGTGAAAAATATGAGCAGCATGAAACGGTCTAAAAAAAAGGAGGAGCATGAAGCGGTGTTCAAAAATATGAAGAGCCTGAAAAGGTGTGAAAAATATGAAGAGCTTCAAAAGGTGTCAAAAATATGAGGAGCATGAAACGGTCTGAAAAATAGGAGGAGCATGAAGCGGTGTTGAAAAACAGGAAGAGCCTGAAAAGGTGTGAGAAATATGAAGAGCTTCAAAAGGTGTCAAAAATATGAGGAGCATGAAACGGTCTGAAAAAGAGGAGGAGCATGAAGCGGTGTTGAAAAACATGAAGAGCCTGAAAACGTGTGAAAAATATGAAAAGCTTCAAAAGGTGTGAAATACATGAGGAGCATGAAAGAGCTGAAAATTTGGAGAAGCATGAAGTGGTGTGGAAAAACATGAAGAGCCTGAAAAGGTGTGATAAATATGAAGAGCTTCTGAAGGTGTGAAATACATGAGGAGCATGAAACTCTCTGAAAAATATAAGGAGCATGAAGTGGTGTTCAAAAACATGAAGAGCCTGAAAAGGTGTAAAAAATATGAAGAGCTTCAAAAGGTGTGAAAAATATGAGGAGCATGTTATGGCTTGAAAAATAGGATTAGCATGAAGAGGTGTTCAAAAACATGAAGAGCCTGAAAAGTTGTGAAAAATATGAAAAGCTTCAAAAGGTGTCAAAAATGAGATGAGCATGAAACTGTCTGAAATATAGGAGGAGTATGAAGCGGTGTTCAAAACATGAAGAGCCCGAAAAGTTGTGAAAAATATGAAGAGCTTCAAAAGGTGTCAAAAATATGAGGAGCATGAAACGGGCTGAAAAAGAGGAGGAGCATGAAGCGGCGTTGAAAAACATGAAGAGCCTGAAAAGGTGTGAAAAATATGAAAAGCTTCAAAGGTGTGAAATACATGAGGAGCATGAAAGAGCTGAAAATTAGGAGAAGCATGAAGTGGTGTGGAAAAACATGAAGAGCCTGAAAAGGTGTGAAAAATATGAAGAGCTTCAGAAGGTGTGAAATAAATGAGGAGCATGAAACACTCTGAAAAATAGGAGGAGCATGAAGCGGTGTTCAAAAATATGAAGAGCCTGAAAAGGTGTGAAATATATGAAGAGCTTCAAAAATATGAAAAATATGAAGAGCCTCAAAAGGTGTGAAAAATATGAAGAGCTTCAAAAGGTGTGAAATATATGAGGAGCATGAAACGGTCTGAAAATAGCAGGATCATGAAGCGGTGTTGAAAAACATGAAGAGTCTGAAAACGTGTGAAAATATGAAGAGCTTCAAAAGGTGTGAAAAATATGAGGAGCATGAAACGGTCTAAAAAATAGGAGGAGCATGAAGCGGTGTTCAAAAATATGAAGAGCCTGAAAAGGTGTGAAAAATATGAAGAGCTTCAAAAGGTGTCAAAAATATGAGGAGCATGAAACGGTCTGAAAAATAGGAGGAGCATGAAGCGGTGTTGAAAAACATGAAGAGCCTGAAAAGGTGTGAGAAATATGAAGAGCTTCAAAAGGTGTCAAAAATATGAGGAGCATGAAACGGTCTGAAAAAGAGGAGGAGCATGAAACGGTGTTGAAAAACATGAAGAGCCTGAAAAGGTGTGAAAAATATGAAAAGCTTCAAAAGGTGTGAAATACATGAGGAGCATGAAAGAGCTGAAAATTAGGAGAAGCATGAAGTGGTGTGGAAAAACATGAAGAGCCTGAAAAGGTGTGAAAAATATGAAGAGCTTCAGAAGGTGTGAAATACATGAGGAGCATGAAACGGACTGAAAAATCGGAGGAGCATGAAGCGGTGTTGAAAAACATGAAGAGCCTGAAAAGGTGTGAAAAATATGAAGAGTTTCAAAAGGTGTCAAAAATATGAATAGCATGAAAAGGTCTGCAAAAAAGGATCATGAAGTGGTGTTCAAAAACATGAAGAGCCTGAAAAGGTGTGAAAAATATGAACAGTTTCAAAAGGTGTCAAAAATATGAGGAGCATGAAACGGTCTGAAAAATAGGAGGAACATGAAGAAGTGTTCAAAAACATGAAGAGCCTGAAAAGGTGTGAAAAATATGAAGAGCTTCAAAAGGTGTGAAATATATGAGGAGCATGAAACTCTCTGAAAAATAGAAGGAGCATGATGTGGTGTTCAAAAACATGAAGAGCCTGAAAACGTGTGAAAAATACGAAGAGCTTCAAAAGGTGTGAAAAATATGAGGAGAATGATACGGTTTGAAAAATAGGAGGAGCATGAAGCGGTGTTGAAAAACATGAAGAGTCTGAAATCGTGTGAAATTATGAAGAACTTCAAAAATATGAAAAATATGAAGAGCTTCAAAAGGTGTGAACAATATGAAGAGCTTCAAAAGGTGTCAAAATGAGATGAACATGAAACGGTCTGAAACATAGGAGGAGCATGAAGCGGTGTTGAAAATCATAAAGAGCCTGAAAATTTGTGAAAAATATGAAGAGCTTCAGAATATGTGAAAAACATGAAGAGCTTCAAAAAGTGTCAAAATGAGATGAGCATGAAACGGTCTGAAAAATAAGAGGAGCATGAAGTGGTGTTGAAAATAATGAAAAGCCTGAAAAGGTGTGAAATATATGAAGAGCTTCAAAAGGTGTCAAAAATATGAGGAGAATGAAACGGTCTGTAAAATAGGAGGAGCATGAAATGGTGTTCAAAAACATGAAGAGCCTGAAAAGGTGTGAAAAATATGAAGAGCTTCAAAAGGTGTCAAAAATATGAGGAGCATGAAAAGTTCTGAAAAATAGGAGGAGCATGAAGCGGTGTTCAAAACAGGAAGACCCTGAAAAGTAGTGAAAAATATGAAGAGCTTCAAAAGGTGTCAAAAATATGAGGAGCATGAAACGGTCTGAAAAATAGGAGGACTATGAAACGGTGTTCAAAAACATGAAGAGCCTGAAAAGGTGTGAAAAATATGAAGAGCTTCAAAAGGTGTCAAAAATATGAGGAGCATGAAATGGTCTGAAAAATAGGAGGAGCAAGAAAGGGTGTTGAACAACATGAAGAGCCTGAAAACGTGTGAAAAATATGAAGAGCTTCAAAAGATGTGAAAAATATGAAGAGCTTCAAAAGGTGTCAAAAATGAGATGAGCATGAAACCGTCTGAAAAATAGGAGGAGCATGAAGTAGTGTTGAAAAACATGAAGAACCTGAAAAGCTGTGAGAAACATGAAGAGCTTCAAAATGTGTCAAAAATATGAGGAGCATGAAACGGTCTGAAAAAGAGGAGGAGCAGGAAGCGGTGTTGAGAAACATGAAGAGCCTGAAAATGTGTGAAAAATATGAAGAGCTTCTAAAGGTGTGAAATATATGAGGTGCAAGAAACGGTCTGAAAAATAGGAGGAGCATGAAGCAGTGTTGAAAAACATGAAGAGCCTGAAAAGGTGTGAAAAATATGAAGAGCTTCAAAAGGTGTCAAAATTATAAGGAGCATGAAACGTTCTGAAAAATAGGAGGAGCATGAAGCAGTGTTGAAAAAAATGAAGAACCTGAAAAGGTGTGAAAAATATGAACAGCTTCAAAAGTTGCCAAAAATATGAGGAGCATGAAACGGTCTAAAAAATAGGAGTACCATGAACCGGTGTTGAAAAACATGAAGAGCCAGAAAAGGTGTGAAAAATATTAAGAGCTTCAAAATGTGTGAAAAATATGAAGAGCTTCAAAAGGTGTCAAAAAAGAGATGAGCATGAAACGGTCTGAAAAATAGGAGGAGAATGAAGTGGTGTTGAAAAAAATGAGGAGCCTGAAAAGGTGTGAAAAATATGAAGAGCTTCAAAAGGTGTCAAAAATGAGATGATCATGAAACGGTCTGAAAAATAGGAGGTGCATGAGGTGGTGTTGAAGAAAAAGAAGAGACTGAAAAGGTGTGAAATATATGAAGAGCTTCAAAAGGTGTCAAAATATGAGGAGCATGATACGGTCTGAAAAATAGGAGGAGCATGAAGCGGTGTTCAAAACATGAAGAGCCTGAAAAATTGTGAAAAATATGAAAAGCTTCCAAAGGTGTTAAAAATGAGATGAGCATGAAACGGTCTGAAAAATAGGAGGAGCATGAAGCGGTGTTGAAAAAATGAAGAGCCTGAAAAGGTGTGAAAAATATGAAGAGCATCAAAAGTTGTCAAAAATATGAGGAGTATGAAACGGTCTGAAAAATAGGAGGACCATGAAGCGGTGTTGCAAAACATGAGGAGCCTGAAAAGGTGTGAAAAATATGAAGAGCTTCAAAAGGTGAGAAAAATATGAGGTGCATGAAACGGTCTGAAAAATAGGAGGAGCATGAAGCGGTGTTGAAAAACATGAAGAGCCTGAAAAGGTGTGAAAAATATGAAGAGCTTCAAAAGGTGTGAAATACATGAGGAGCATGAAACGTGTTGAAAAATAGGAGAAGCATGAAGTGGTGTGGAAAAACATCAAGAGCCTGAAAAGGTGTGAAAAATATGAAGGGCTTCCAAAGGTGTGAAATACATGAGGAGCAAGAAACGGTCTGAAAAAAAGGAGGAAGAGGAAGAGGTGTTCAAAAATATGAAGAGCCTGAAAAGGTGTGAAAAATATGAAGAGCTTCAAAAGGTGTCAAAAATATGAGGAGCATGAAACGTTGTGAAAAATAGGAGCAGCATGAAACGGTGTTCAAAAATATGAAGACATTGAAAAGGTGTGAAAAATATGAAGAGGTGCAAAAGGTTTGAAATATATGAGGAGCATGAAACGGTCTGAAAAATATGAGGAGCATGAAGCGGTGTTCAAAAACATGAAGAGCCTGAAAAGGTGAGAAAAATATGAAGAGCTTGAAAAGGTGTGAAATACATGAGGAGCATTAAACGCCCTGAAAAATAGGAGGAGCATGCAGAGGTGTTCAAAAACATGAAGAGCCTGAAAAGGTGTCAAAAATATGAAGAGATTCAAAAGGTGTGAAAAATATGAAGAGCTTCAAAATGTTTCAAAAATGAAATGAGCATGAAACGGTCTGAAAAAGCTGAGGAGCATGAAGTGGTGTTGAAACACATGAAGAGCCTGAAAAGGTGTGAAAAATATGAAGAGGTTCAAAGGTGTGAAATACATGAGGATCATGAAATGGTTTGAAAAATACGAGGAGCATGAAGCAGTGTTCAAAAACATGAAGAGCCTGAAAATGTTTGAAAAATATGAAGAGCTTCAAAAGGTGTCAAAAATATGAGGAGCATGAAACCGTCTGAAAAATAGGAGGAGCATGAAGCGGTGTTGAAAAACATGAAGAGCGTGAAAACGAGTGAAAAATATGAAGAGCTTCAAAAGGTATGAAAAATATGAAGAGCTTCAAAAGGTGTCAAAAAAGAGATGAGCATGAAACGGTCTGAAAAATAGGAGGACTATGAAACGGTGTTCAAAAACATGAAGAGCCTGAAAAGGTGTGAAAAATATGAAGAGCTTCAAAACGTGTCAAAAATATGAGGAGCATGAAATGGTCTGAAAAATAGGAGGAGCAAGAAAGGGTGTTGAACAACATGAAGAGCCTGAAAACGTGTGAAAAATATGAAGAGCTTCAAAAGATGTGAAAAATATGAAGAGCTTCAAAAGGTGTCAAAAATGAGATGAGCATGAAACCGTCTGAAAAATAGGAGGAGCATGAAGTAGTGTTGAAAAACATGAAGAACCTGAAAAGCTGTGAGAAACATGAAGAGCTTCAAAAGGTGTCAAAAATATGAGGAGCATGAAACGTTCTGAAAAAGAGGAGGAGCAGGAAGCGGTGTTGAGAAACATGAAGAGCCTGAAAAAGTGTGAAAAATATGAAGAGCTTCTAAAGGTGTGAAATATATGAGGTGCAAGAAACAGTCTGAAAAATAGGAGTACCATGAACCAGTGTTGAAAAACATGAAGAGCCAGAAAAGGTGTGAAAAATATTAAGAGCTTAAAAATGTGTGAAAAATATGAAGAGCTTCAAAAGGTGTCAAAAAAGAGATGAGCATGAAACGGTCTGAAAAATAGGAGGAGCATGAAGCGGTGTTCAAAACATGAAGAGCCTGAAAAATTGTGAAAAATATGAAAAGCTTCCAAAGGTGTCAAAAATGAGATGAGCATGAAACGGTCTGAAAAATAGGAGGAGCATGAAGCGGTGTTGAAAAAATGAAGAGCCTGAAAAGGTGTGAAAAATATGAAGAGCATCAAAAGTTGTCAAAAGTATGAGGAGTATGAAACGGTCTGAAAAATAGGAGGACCATGAAGCGGTGTTGCAAAACATGAGGAGCCTGAAAAGGTGTGAAAAATATGAAGAGCTTCAAAAGGTGAGAAAAATATGAGGTGCATGAAACGGTCTGAAAAATAGGAGGAGCATGAAGCGGTGTTGAAAAACATGAAGAGCCTGAAAAGGTGTGAAAAATATGAAGAGCTTCAAAAGGTGTGAAATACATGAGGAGCATGAAACGTGTTGAAAAATAGGAGAAGCATGAAGTGGTGTGGAAAAACATCAAGAGCCTGAAAAGGTGTGAAAAATATGAAGGGCTTCAAAAGGTGTGAAATACATGAGGAGCAAGAAACGGTCTGAAAAATAGGAGGAAGAGGAAGAGGTGTTCAAAAATATGAAGAGCCTGAAAAGGTGTGAAAAATATGAAGAGCTACAAAAGATGTGAAATATATGAGGAGCATGAAATGATCTGAAAAATAGGAGGAGCATGAAACAGTGTTGTAAAACATGAAGAGCCTGAAAGGTGTGAAAATTATGAAGACGTTCAAAATGTGTCAAAAAAAAGGAGGAGCATGAAATGGTGTTCAAAAACATGAAGAGCCTGAAAAGGTGTGAAAAATATTAAGATCTTCAAAAGGTGTCAAAAATATGAGGAGCATGAAACGGTGTGAAAAATAGGAGGAACATGAAGCACGGTTGAAAAACATGAAGAGCCTGAAAAGGTGTGAAAAATATGAACAGCTTCAAAAGCTGTCAAAAATATGAGGAGCATGAAACAGTCTGAAAAATAGGAGGAGCATGAAGCGGTGTTGAAAAACATGAAAAGCCTGAAAAGGTGTGAAAAATATGAAGAGCATTAAAAGGTGTGAAAAATATGAGGAACATGAAACGGACTGAAAAAAAGGAGGAGTATGAAGAGGTGTTGAAAACATGAAAAGCCTGAAAATGTGTGAAAAATATGAAGAGCTTCCAAAGGTGTGAAAAATATGAATAGCTTCGAAATGTGTCAATAATGAGAGCAGCATGAAACGGTGTGAAAAATAGGAGGAGCATGAAGCGGTGTGCAAAAAGATGAAGAGCCTGAAAATCTGTGAAATATATGAAGAGCTTCAAAAGGTGTCAAAAATATGAGGAGAAAGAAACGGTCTGAAAAATAGGAGGAGCATGAAGTGGTGTTGACAAACATGAAGAGCTGAAAAGCTGTGAAAAATATGAAGAGCGTTAAAAGGTCTCAAATATATGAGGATCATGAAATTTTCTGAAAAATAGGAGGAGCATGAAACGTTGTTCAAAACATGAAGAGCCTGAAATGGTGTGAAAAATATAAAGAGATTCAAAACATGTCAAACATTGAGGAGCATGAAACGATCTGAAAAATAGGAAGAGCATGATGCAGTGTTGAAAAACATGAAGAGGCTGAAAACGTGTGAAAAATATGAAGTGCTCCGAAGATGTCAAAAATCTGAGGATCATGAAGCGGTCCGAAAAATAGGATGAGCATGAAGCGGTGTTGACAACATTCAGAGCCTGAAAAGGTGTGAAATATATGAAGAGCTTGAAACGGTGTCAAAAATATGAGGAGCATGAAACGTTCTGAAAAATAGGAGGACCATGAAACGGTGTTGAAAAACATGAAGAGCCTTAAAAGTTGTGAAAAATATGAAGAGCTTCAAAAGGTGTGAAAAATATGAAGAGCTTCAAAAGGTGTCAAAAATGAGAGGAGCATGAAACGGTCTGAAAAAACGGAGGAGCATGAAGCGGTGTTGAAAAACATGAAGAGTCTTAAAAGATGTGAAAAATATGAAGAGCTTCAAAATGTGTCAAAAATAGGAGGAGGATGAAACGGTCTGAAAAAACGGAGGAGCATGAAGCTGTGTTGAAAAACATGAAGAGTCTTAAAAGATGTGAAAAATATGAAGAGCTTCAAAATGTGTCAAAAATAGGAGGAGGATGAAACGTTGTTAAATAAACATGAAGAGCCTGAAAAGATGTGAAATATATGAAGAGCTTCAAAAGGTGTGAAAAATATGAAGAGCTTCAAAAGGTGTGAAATACATGAGGAGCATGAAACTCTCTGAATAATAGGAGGAGCATGAAGTGGTGTTCAAAACATGAAGAGCCTGAAAAGGTGTGAAAAATATGAAGAGTTTCAAAAGGTTTGAAAAATATGAGGAGCATGAAATGGTCCGAAAAATAGGAGATGCATGAAGTTGTGTTGAAAAATATGAAGAGCCTGAAAAGGTGTGAAAAATATGAAGAGCTTCAAAAGGTGTCAAAAATTAGATGAGCATGAAACGGTCTGAAAAATCGGAGGAGCATGAAGCGGTGTTGAAAATCTTGAAGAGCCTGAAAAGGTGTGAAAAATATGAAGAGCTTCTAGAGGTGTCAAATATATCAGGATAATGAAACGGTCTGAATAATAAGAGGAGCAAGAAACGGTGTTCAAAACATGAAGAGCCTGAAAAGGTGTGAAAAATGTGAAGAGCTTAAAAGGTGTAAAAATATGAAGAGCTTCAAAAGGTGTCAAAATAGATGAGCATGAAACGGTCTGAAAAATAGGAGGAGCATGAAGTGGTGTTGAAAAAATGAAGAGCCTGAAAAGGTGTGAAATATATGAAGAGCTTTAAAATGTGTCAAATTTATGAGGAGAATGAAACGGTCTGAAAAATAGGAGGAGCTGAAGCGGTGTGGAAAAACATGAAGAGCCTGAAAAAGTGTGAAAAATATGAAAAGTTTCTAAAGGTGTCAAAAATATGAGGAACATGAAACGTCTGAAAAATAGGAGGAGCATGAAGTGGTGTTGAAAAACATGAAGAGCTTGAAAAAGTGTGAAAAATATGAAGAGCTTCAAAAGGTGTCAAAATATGAGGAGCATGAAACCGTCTGAAAAATAGGAGGAGCATGAAACGGTGTTCAAAAACATGAAGAGCCTGAAAAGGTGTGCAAAATATGAAGAGCTTCAAAAGGTGTGAAATACATGAGGAGAATGAAACTCTCTGAAAAATAGAAGGAGCATGAAGTGGTGTTCAAAAACATGAAGAGTCTGAAAAGGTTTGAAAAATATGAAGAGCTTCAATATGTGTGAAAAATATGAGGAGCATGATATGGTTTCAAAAATAGGATTACCATGAAGCGGTGTTCAAAACATGAAAAGCCTGAAAAGTTTTGAAAAATATGAAAAGCTTCAAAAGGTGTCAAAAATGAGATGAGCATGAAACGTTCTGAAAAATAGGAGGTGCATGAAGCGGTGTTGAAAAACATGAAGAGCCTGAAAAGGTGTGAAAAATATGAAGAGCTTCAAAAGGTGTCAAAAGTATGAGGAGCATGAAACCGTCTGAAAAATCGGAGGAGCATGAAGCGTTGTTGAAAAACATGAAGAGCCTGAAAAGGTGTGAGAAATATGAAGAGCTTCAAAAGGTGTCAAAAATATGACTAGCATGAAATGGTCTGAAAAACAGGAGGAGCATGAAGCGGTGTTCAAAAACATGACGAGCCTGAAAAGGTGTGAAAAATATGAAGAGCCTCAAAAAATGTCAAATATATGAGGAGCATGAAACGGTCTGAAAAATAGGAGGATCATGAAGTGGTGTTCAAAAACATGAAGAGCCTGAAAAGGTGTGAAAAATATGAAGAGCCTCAAAAGGTGTAAAAAATGAGATGTGCATGAAACGATCGGAAAAATAGGAGGAGCATGAAGTGGTTGTGAAAAACATGAAGAGCCTGAAAAGGTGTGCAAAATATGAAGAGCTTCAAAAGGTGTGAAATACATGAGGAGCATGAAACGGTCTGAAAAATAGGAGGAGCATGAAGCGGTGTTCAAAAACATGAAGAGCCTGAAAAGGTGTGAAAAATATGAAGAGCCTCAAAACGTGTCAAAAATATGAGGAGTATGAAACGGTCTGAAAAATAGCAGGAGCAAGAAGCGGTGTTGAAAAACATGAAGAGCCTGAAAAGGTGTGAAATATATGAATAGCTTCAAATCGTATGAAATATATGAGGAGCATTATACGGTCTGAAAAGTAGGAGGAGCATGAAACGTTGTTCAAAAACATGAAGAGCCTGAAAATGTGTGAAAAATAGGAAGAGCTTCAAAAGGTGTCAAAAAAGAGATGAGCATGAAATGGTCTGAAAAATAGGAGGAGCATGAAGCGGTGTTGAAAAACATGAAGAGCCTGAAAAGGTGTGAAATATATGAATAGCTTCAAATCGTATGAAATATATGAGGAGCATTATACGGTCTGAAAAGTAGGAGGAGCATGAAACGTTGTTCAAAAACATGAAGAGCCTGAAAATGTGTGAAAAATAGGAAGAGCTTCAAAAGGTGTCAAAAATATGAGGGACATTAAAGGTCTTAAAAACAGGAGGAGGATGAAGTGGTGTTGAAAAACATGAAGAGCTTCAAAAGGTGTGAAAAATAGGAAGAGCTTCAAAAGGTGTCACAAATATGAGGAGCATGAAACGGTCGGAAAAATAGGAGGAGCATGAAGCGCTGTTGAAAAACATGAAGAGCCTGAAAAGGTGTGAAAAATATGAAGAGGTTCAAAACGTGTCAAAAATATGAGGAGCATGAAACGGTCTGAAAATAGGACGAGCATGAAGCGGTGTTCAAAAAGATGAAGAGCCTGAAATGGTGTGAAAAATATGAAGAGCTTCAAAATGTGTCAAAAATATGACGAGCATGAAACCCTCTTAAAAATAGGAGGAGGATGAAGCGGTGTTCAAAAACATGAAGAGCCTGAAAAGGTGTGAAAATTATGAAGAGCTTCAAAAGGTGTAAAAAATATGAAGAGCTTCAAAAGGTGTCAAAAATGAGATGAGCATGAAACGGTCTAAAAAATAGGAGGAGCATGAAGCGGTGTTCAAAAAAATGCAGAGACTGAAAAATTGTGAAAAATATGAAGAGCTTCAAAAGGTGTAAAAAATAGGAGGAGCATGAAACGGGTTGAAAAATAGGAGGAGCATGAACCGGTGTTCAAAAACATAAAGAGCATGAAAAGGTGTGAAAAACATGAAGAGCTTCATAAGGTGTCAAATTTAGTTTAGCATGAAAGGGTCTGAAAAGTAGGAGGAGCATGAAGTGGTGTTGAAAACATGAAGAGCCTGAAAAGGTGTGAAATATACGAAGAGCTTCAAAAGGTGTGAAAAATATGAAGTGCATCAAAAGGTGTCAAAAATGAGATGAGCATGAAACGGTCTGAAAAATAGGAGGAGCATGAAGTGGTATTGAAAAACATGAAGAGCCTAAAAACGTGTGAAAAATATGAAGAGCTTCAAAAATATGAAAAATATGAAGAGATTCAAAAGGTGTGAAAAATATGAAGAGCTTCAAAAGATGTCAAAAATGAGATGAGCATGAACGGTCTGAATAAAAGGAGGAGCATGAAGCGGAGTCCACAAAAATGAAGAGCCTGAAAAGGTGGAAAGTATATGAAGAGCTTCAAAAGCTGTCAAAAATTTGAGGAGCATGAAACGGTATGAAAAATAGGAGGAGTGTGAAGCGGTGTTCAAAAACATGAAGAGTTTAAAAGGTGTGAAAAATATGAAGAGCTTCAAAAGTTGTGAAAAATATGAAAAGCATAAAACGGTCTGAAAAATAGGAGGAGCATGAAACGGTCTGAAAAATAGGAGGAGCATGAAGCGGTGTTGAAAAACATGAGGAGTCTGAAAAGGTGTGAAAAATATGAAGAGCTTCAGAAGGTGTCAAAAATTTGAGGAGCATGAAAAGTTCTGAAGAATAGGAAGAGCATGATGCAGTGTTGAAAAACATGAAGAGCCTGAAAAGGTGTGAAAAATATGAAGCACTTCAAAAGATGTCAAAATTATGAGGAGCATGAAACAGTTGAAAAATAGGAGGAGCATGAAGCTGTGTTCAAAAACATGAAGAACCAGAAAAGGTGTGAAAAATATGAAGAGCTTCAAAAGGTGTGAAAATTATGAGGAGCATGAAACGGTCTGAAAAATAGGAGGAGCATGAAGCGGTGTTCAAAAACATGAAGAGCCTGAAAAGGTGTGAAAAATATGAAGAGCTTCAAAAGGTTGGAAATACATGAGGAGCATGAAACGGTCTGAAAAATAGGAGGAGCATGAATCGGTCTGAAAAATGGGAGGAGCATGAAGCGGTGTTGAAAAACATGAAGTTCCTGAAAAGCTGTGAAAATAAGACAAGCTTCAAAAGGTGTCAAAAATATGAGGAGCATGAAACGGTCTGAAAAATAGGAGGAGCATGAAACGGTCTGAAAAATGGGAGGAGCATGAAGCAGTGTTGAAAAACATGAAGTTCCTGAAAAGCTGTGAAAATAAGACAAGCTTCAAAAGGTGTCAAAAATATGAGGAGCATGAAACGGTATGAAAAATACGAGGAGCATGAAGCGGTGTTGAAAGACATGAAGACCCTGAAAAGGTGTGAAAAATATGAAGAGCTTCTAAATGTGTCAAAATATGAGGAGCATGAAACTGTCTGAAATATATCAGGAGCATGAAAAGGTGTTGAAAAACATGAAGAGCATCAAAAGCTGTGAAGAATATGAAGAGCTTCAAAACGTGTCAAAAATATGAGGAGCATGAATCGGTCTGAAAAATAGAAGGAGCATGAGGTGGTGTTGAAAAACATGAAGATCTGAAAAGGAGTGAAAAATATGAAGAGCTTCATAAGGTGTCAAAAATATGAGGAGCATGAAACGGTCTGAAAAATAGGAGGAGCAAGAAACGGGTTTAACAAACATGAAGAGCGGGAAAAGGTGTGAAAAATATGAAGAGCTTCAAAAGGTTTCAAAAATATGAGGAGCATGAAACAGGCTGTAAAATAGGAGGAGCATGAAGCGGTGTCGAAAAACATGAAGAGCATGAAGAGTTGTGAAAAATAGGAAGAACTTCAAAAGGTGTCAAAAATATGAGGAGCATGAACGGTATGAAAAATAGGAGGATCATGAAGCCGTGTTGAAAAACATGAAGAGCCTGAAAACGTGTGAAAATTATGAAGAGCTTCAAAAGGTGTGAAATATATGAAGAGCTTCAAAAGGTGTCAAAAATGAGATGAGCATGAAATGGTCTGAAAGATAGGAGGAGCATGAAGCGGTGTTGAAAAACATGAAGAGCCTGAAAAGGTGTGAAAAATATGAAGAGCTTCAAATGGTGTGAAATACATGAGGAGCTTGAAACGGTCTGAAAAACAGGAGGAGCATGAAATCTTGTTGAAAAACATGAAGAGCCTGAAAACGTGTGAAAATTATGAAGAGCTTCAAAAGGTGTGAAATAAATGAAGAGCTTCAAAAGGTGTCAAAAATGAGATGAGCATGAAATGGTCTGAAAGATAGGAGGAGCATGAAGTGGTGTTGAAAAACATGAAGAGCCTGAAAAGGTGTGAAAAATATGAAGAGCTTTAAAAGGTGTGAAAAATATGACGAGCATGAAACGGTCTGAAAAATAGGAGGAGCATGAAGCGGTGTTCAAAAACATGAAGAGCCTGACAAGTTGTGAAAAGTATGAACAGCTTCAAAATGTGTCAAATATATGAGGGGAAAGAAATGGTCTGAAAAAAAGGAAGAGCATGAAGTGATGTTCAAAAACATGAAGAGCCTGAAAAGGTGTGAAAAATATGAAGAGCTTCAAAAGCTGTCAAATATATGAGGAGCACGAAACGGTCTGAAAAAAAGCAGGAGCATGAAGCGTTGTTGAAAATCTTGAAGAGCTTGAAAAGGTGTGAAAAATATGAAGAGCTTCAAAAGGTTTCAAATATATGAGGATCATGAAACGGTCTGAAAAATAGGAGGAGCATGAAACGGTCTGAAAAATAAGAGGAGCATGAAATGGTGTTGAAAAACAGGAAGAACCTGAAAATGTGAGAAAAATTTGAAGAGCTTCAAAAGGTTTCAAAAATATGAGGAGCAAGAAACTTTCTGAAAAATAGAAGGAGCATGAACCGGTGTTGAAAAACATGAAGAGCCTGAAAAGGTGTGAAAAATATGAAGAGCTTCAAAACGTGTCAAAAATATGAGAAGCAAGAAACGGTCGGAAAAATAGGAGGAGCAAGAAGCGGTGTTGAAAAACATGAAGAGCCTGAAAATGTGTGAAAAATATGAAGAGCTTCAAAAGGTGTGAAAAATATGAAGAGCTTCAAAAGGTGTCAAATTGAGATGAGCATGAAACGGTCTGAAAAATAGGAGGAGCATTAAGCTGTGTTGAAAATCATAACGAGCCTGAAAAGGTGTGAAAAATATGAAGAGCTTCAAAAATGTGAAAAATATGAAGAGCTTCAAAAGGTGTCAAAAATGAGATGAGCATGAAACGGTCTGAAAAATAGGAGGAGCATTAAGCTGTGTTGAAAATCATAACGAGCCTGAAAAGGTGTGAAAAATATGAAGAGCTTCAAAAGGTGTGCAAAATATGAAGAGATTCAAAACCTGTCAAAAATATGAGGAGCCTGAAACAGTCTCAAAAATAGGAAGAGTATGAAACGGTCTGAAAAATAGGAGGATCATGAAGCGATGTTGAAAATCGTGAAGAGCCTGAAAAGGTGTGAAAAATGTGAAGAGCTTCAACAGGTGTCAAAAACATGAGGAGAATGAAACGGTCTGAAAAATAGGAGGAGCATGAAGCTGTGTTCAAAAACATGAAGAGCCAGAAAAGGTGTGAAAAATGAGAAGAGCTTCAAAAAGTGTCAAAAATATGAGGAGCAAGAAACGGTCTGAAAAATAGGAGGAACATGAAGTGGAGCTGAAAAACATGAAGAGCCTGAAAAGGTGTGCAAAATATGAAGAGCTTCAAAAGGTGTAAAAAATGAGATGAGCATGAAACGGTCTGAAAAATAGGAGGAGCATGAACTGGTGCTGAAAAACATGAAGAGCCTGAAAAGGTGTGAAATATATGAAGAGCTTCAAAAGGTGTCAAAAATATGAGGAGCATGAAACGGTCTGAAAAATAGGAGGAGCATGAAGCGGTGTTGAAAAACATGAAGAGCATGAAAAGCTGTGAAGAATATGAAGAGCTTCAAAACCTGTCAAAAATATGAGGAGCATGAATCGGTCTGAAAAATAGGAGGAGCAAGAAACGGTTTTAACAAACATGAAGAGCGGGAAAAGGTGTGAAAAATATGAAGAGCTTCAAAAGGTTTGAAAAATATGAAGAACATGGAACGGTCTGAAAAATAGGAGGAGGATAAAGCGGTGTTCAAAAACATGAAGAGCCTGAAAAGGTGTGACAAATATGAAGAGCTTCAAAAGGTGTCAAAAATATGAGGAGCATGAAACAGTCTCAAAAATAGGAGGAGCATGAAGCGGTGTTCAAAAACATGAAGAGCCTGAAAAGGTGTGACAAATATGAAGAGCTTCAAAAGGTGTCAAAAATGAGATGAGCATGAAATGGTCTGAAAGATAGGAGGTGCATGAAGCGGTGTTGAAAAACATGAAGAGTCTGAAAAGGTGTGAAAAATATGAAGAGCTTCAAATGGTGTGAAATACATGAGGACCTTGAAATGGTCTGAGAAACCGGAGGAGCATGAAATCTTGTTGAAAAACATGAAGAGCCTGAAAACGTGTGAAAATTATGAAGAGCTTCAAAAGGTGTGAAATATATGAAGAGCTTCAAAAGGTGTCAAAAATGAGATGAGCATGAAATGGTCTGAAAGATAGGAGGGGCATGAAGCGGTGTTCAAAAATATGAAGAGCCTGGAATGGTGTGAAAAATATGAGAGCCCCAAAACGTGTCAAAAGTATGAGGAGCATGAAACGGTGTGAAAAACATGAAGAGCCTGAAAAGGTGTGAGAAATAGAACGGCTTCAAAAGGTGTGAAAAATATGAGGAGCCTGAAACGGTCTGAAAAATAGGAGGAGCATGAAGTGGTGTTGAAAAACATGAAGAGCCTGAAAAGGTGTAAGAAATAGAACGGCTTCAAAAGGTGTGAAAAATATGAGGAGCATGAAACGGTCTGAAAAATAGGAAGAGCATGAAGCGGTGTTTAAAAACATGAAGAGCCTGAAAAGGTGTGAAAAATATGAAGAGCTTCAAAAGGTTTGAAAAATATGAAGAGCATGGAACGGTCTGAAAAATAGGAGGAGGATAAAGAGGTGTTCAAAAAAATGAAGAGCCTGAAAAGGGGTGACAAATATGAAGAGCTTCAAAAGGTGTCAAAAATATGAGGAGCATGAAACGGTATGAAAAATTGGAGGATCATGAAACGGTGTGAAAAACATAAAGAGCCTGAAAAGGTGTGAGAAATAGAACGGCTTCAAAAGGTGTGAAAAATATGAGGAGCCTGAAACGGTCTGAAAAATAGGAGGAGCATGAAGTGGTGTTGAAAAACATGAAGAGCCTGAAAAGGTGTGAGAAATAGAACGGCATCAAAAGGTGGGAAAAATATGAGGAGCATGAAACGGTCTGAAAAATAGGAAGAGCATGAAGCGGTGTTCAAAAACATGAAGAGCCTGAAAAGGTGTGAAAAATATGAAGAGCTTCAAAAGGTGTCAATAATAAGACGTGCATGACACAGTCTGAAAAATAGGAGGAGCATGAAACGGTCTGAAATATAGGAGGAGCATGAAGTGGTGTTCAAAAACATGAAGAGCCTGAAAAGGTGTGCAAAATATGAAGAGCTTCAAAAGGTGTCAAGAATATGTGGAGCATGAAACGGTCTGAAAAATAGGAGGAGCATGAACTGGTGCTGAAAAACATGAAAGCCTGAAAAGGTTTGAAAAATATGAAGAGCTTCAAAAGGTGTGAAAAATATGAGGAGCATGAAACGGGCTGAAAAATAAGAGGAGCATGAAGCGGTGTAGAAAACCATGAAGAGCCTGAAAAAGTGTGAAAAATATGAAGAGCTTCAAAAGTAGGCAAAATTATGAAGAGTAAGAAACGGTCAAAAAAATAGGAGGAGCATGAAACTGTGTTCAAAAACATGAAGAGTCTGAAAAGGTGTGAAATATATGAAGAGTTTCAAAAGGTGTCAAAAATATGAAGAGCATTTAACGGTCTGAAAAATAGGAGGAGCATGAAGCGGCGTTGAAAAACATGAAGAGCCTGAAAAGGTGTGAAAAATATGAAGAGCTTCAAAAGGTGTCAAAAATATGAAGAGCGTGAAACTGTCTGAAAAATAGGAGGAGCATGAAATGGTCTGATAAATAGGAGGAGCATGAAACGGTGTTGAAAAACATGAAGAGCCTGAAAATGTGTGAAATATATGAAGAACTTAAAAGGAGTCAAAAATATGAGATGCATGAAACGGTCTGAAAAATAGAAGGAACATGAAGCGGTGTTGAAAAACGTGAAGAGCCTGAAAAGGTGTGAAAAATATGAAGAGCTTTAAAAGGTGTGAAAAATATGAGGAGCATGAAACGGTCTGAAAAATAGGAGGAGCATGAAGCGGTGTTGAAAAACATGAAGAGCCTGAAAAGGTGTGGAAAATATGAAGAGCTTTAAAAGGTGCCAAAATTATGAAGAGCATGAAACAGTCTTAAAATTAGGAGGAGAATGAAGCGGTATAGAAAAACATGAAGAGCCAGAAACGGTGTGAAATATATGAAGCTTCAAAAGGTGTCAAATATGAAGTGCATGAAACGGTCTTAAAAATACGAGGAGCAAGAAGCGGCGTTGAAAAACATGAAGAGCCTGAAAACGTGTGAAAAATATGAAGAGCTTCAAAAGGTGTCAAAATATGAGGAGCAGTAAACGGTTTGAAAAATAGGAGGAGCATGAAACAGTGTTGAAAAACATGAAGATCATGGAAAGGTGTGTATAATATAAAGAGCGTCAAAAGGTGTAAAAAATATGAGGAGCACGAAACGGTCTGAAAAATAGGAGGAGCCTGCAAAGGTGTTGAAAATCATGAAGAGCCTGAAAAGGTGTGAAGAATAAGAAGAGCTGCAAAAGGCGTCAAAATTATGAGGAGCATGAAACGGTCTGAAAATTAGAAGAAGCATGAAACGGTGTTGAAAAATATGAAGACCATGAAAGGGTGTGAAAAACATGAAGAGCTTAAAAAGGTGTCAAAAATATGAGGAGCATGAAACGGTCAAAAAATAGGAGGAGCACGAGAGGTTGATGATAAACCTGAAGAGCATGAAAAGGTGTTAAAAATATGAAGAGCTTAAAAAGGTGTCAAAAATATGAGGAGCAAGAAACGGTGTTGAAACACATGAAGAGCCTGAAAAGGTGTGAAAAATATGCAAAGCTTCAAAAAGTGTCAAAAATTAGATGAGCATGAAACGGTCTGAAAAATTGGAGGATCACGAAGTAGCGTTGAAAAAAATGAAGAGCCTGAAAAGGTGTGAAAAATATGAAGAGCTTCAAAAGGTGTCAAAAATATGAGGACCATAAAACGATCTGAAAAATAGGAGGAGTATGAAGCGGTGATGAAAAACATGAAGGCCATGAAAACGTGTGAAAAATATGAAGAGCTTCAAAAGGTGTCAAAAATATGAGGACAATAAAACGATCTGAAAAATATGAGGAGCCTGAAACGGTCTGAAAAATAGGAGGAGCATGAAACGGTGTTCAAAAACATGAAGAGCCTGAAAAGTTTTGAAAAATATGCAAAGCTTCAAAAGGTGTCAAAAATTAGATGAGCAGGAAACGGTCTGAAAAATTGGAGGATCAAGAAGTAGCGTTGAAAAAAATGAAGAGCCTGAAAAGGTGTGAAAAATATGAAGAGCTTCAAAAGGTGTCAAAAATATGAGGAGCATGAAACGGTCTGAAAAATAGGAGGAGTATGAAGCGGTGATGAAAAACATGAAGGGCATGAAAACGTGTGAAAAATATGAAGAGCTTCAAAAGGTGTGAAAAATATGAAGAGCTTCAAAAGGTGTCAAAAATATGAGGAGCATGAAACGGTCTGAAAAATAGGAGGAGCATGAAGCGGTGATGAAAAACATGAAGGGCATGAAAACGTGTGAAAAATATTAAGAGCCTGAAAAGGTGTGAAAAATATGAAGAGCTTCAAAAGGTGTCAAAAATATGTTGAGCATGAAACGGTCTGAAAAATAGGAGGAGCATGAAGCGGTGTTCAAAAACATGAAGAGCCTTAAAAGGTGTGAAAAATATGAAGAACTTCAAAAGGTGTCAAAAATATGAGGAGCATGAAACGGTCTGAAAAATAGGAGGAGCATCAAGCGGTGTTGAAAAACATGAAGAGCCTGAGAAAGTGTGAGAAATAGGAAGAGCTTCAAAAGGTGTGAAAAATATGAAGAGCTTCAAAAGGTGTCAAATGAGATGAGCATGAAACTGTCTGAAAAATAGGAGGAGCATGAAGTGGTGTTGAAAAAATAGAAGAGCCTGAAAAGGTGTGAAATATATGAAGAGCTTCAAACGTTGTCAAGAATATGAGGAGAATGAAACGGTCTGAAAAATTGGAGGAGCATGAAGCGGTGTTGAAAAACATGAAGCGCCTGAAAAGGTGTGAAAGATATGAAGAGTTTCTAAAGGTGTCAAAAATATGAGGAGTAAGAAAGGGTCTGAAAAATAGGAGGAGCATGAAGCGGTGTTCAAAAACATGAAGAGCCTGAAAAGGTGTGAAAAATATGAAGAGCCGCAAAAGGTGTCAAAATGAGATGAGCATGAACCGTTCTGAAAAATAGGAGGAGCATGAAGTGATGTTGAAAAAAATGAAAAGCCTGAAATGGTGTGAAATATATGAAGAGCTTCAAAAGGTGTAAAAATATGAGGAGAATGAAACGGTCTGCATAATAGGAAGAGCATGAAATGGTGTTCAAAAACATTAAGAGCATGAAAAGGTGTGAAAAATATGAAGAGTTTCAAAAGGTGTGAAATACATGAGGAGGATAAAACGGTCTGAAAAATAGGAGGAGCATGAAGCGGTGTTCAAAAACATGAAGAGCCTGAAAAGGTGTGAAAAATATGAAGAGTTTCTAAAGGTGTCAAAAATATGAGGAGGATGAAACGGTCTGAGAAATAGGAGGAGCATGAAGTGGTGTTCAAAAACATGAAGAGCCTGAAAAGGTGTGAAATAAATGAAGAGCTTCAAAACGTGTCAAAAATATGAGGAGCATTAAACGGTCTGAAAAATAGGAGGAGCATGAAACTGTTTTCAAAAACATGAACAGCCTGAAAAGGTGTGAAATAAATGAAGAGCTTCAAAACGTGTCAAAAATATGAGGAGCATGAAACGGTCAGAAAAATAGGAGGAGCATGAATCGGTCTGAAAAATGGGAGGAGCATGAAGCGGTGTTGAAAAACATGAAGTTCCTGAAAAGCTGTGAAAATAAGAAAAGCTTCAAAAGGTGTCAAAAATATGAGGAGCATGAAACGGTCTGAAAAATAGGAGGAGCATGAAACGGTCTGAAAAATGGGAGGAGCATGAAGCAGTGTTGAAAAACATGAAGTTCCTGAAAAGCTGTGAAAATAAGACAAGCTTCAAAAGGTGTCAAAAATATGAGGAGCATGAAACGGTATGAAAAATACGAGGAGCATGAAGCGGTGTTGAAAGATATGAAGACCCTGAAAAGGTGTGAAAAATATGAAGAGCTTCTAAATGTGTCAAAATATGAGGAGCATGAAACTGTCTGAAATATATCAGGAGCATGAAAAGGTGTTGAAAAACATGAAGAGCATCAAAAGCTGTGAAGAATATGAAGAGCTTCAAAACGTGTCAAAAATATGAGGAGCATGAATCGGTCTGAAAAATAGAAGGAGCATGAAGTGGTGTTGAAAAACATGAAGATCTGAAAAGGAGTGAAAAATATGAAGAGCTTCAAAAGGTTTCAAAAATATGAGGAGCATGAAACAGGCTGTAAAATAGGAGGAGCATGAAGCGGTGTCGAAAAACATGAAGAGCATGAAGAGTTGTGAAAAATAGGAAGAACTTCAAAAGGTGTCAAAAATATGAGGAGCATGAACGGTATGAAAAATAGGAGGGTCATGAAGACGTGTTGAAAAACATGAAGAGCCTGAAAACGTGTGAAAATTATGAAGAGCTTCAAAAGCTGTGAAATATATGAAGAGCTTCAAAAGGTGTCAAAAATGAGATGAGCATGAAATGGTCTGAAAGATAGGAGGAGCATGAAGCGGTGTTGAAAAACATGAAGAGCCTGAAAAGGTGTGAAAAATATGAAGAGCTTCAAATGGTGTGAAATACATGAGGAGCTTGAAACGGTCTGAAAAACAGGAGGAGCATGAAATCTTGTTGAAAAACATGAAGAGCCTGAAAACGTGTGAAAATTATGAAGAGCTTCAAAAGGTGTGAAATATATGAAGAGCTTCAAAAGGTGTCAAAAATGAGATGAGCATGAAATGGTCTGAAAGATAGGAGGAGCATGAAGTGGTGTTGAAAAACATGAAGAGCCTGAAAAGGTGTGAAAAATATGAAGAGCTTTAAAAGGTGTGAAAAATATGACGAGCATGAAACGGTCTGAAAAATAGGAGGAGCATGAAGCGGTGTTCAAAAACATGAAGAGCCTGACAAGTTGTGAAAAGTATGAACAGCTTCAAAATGTGTCAAATATATGAGGAGAAAGAAATGGTCTGAAAAAAAGGAAGAGCATGAAGTGATGTTCAAAAACATGAAGAGCCTGAAAAGGTGTGAAAAATATGAAGAGCTTCAAAAGCTGTCAAATATATGAGGAGCACGAAACGGTCTGAAAAAAAGCAGGAGCATGAAGCGTTGTTGAAAATCTTGAAGAGCTTGAAAAGGTGTGAAAAATATGAAGAGCTTCAAAAGGTTTCAAATATATGAGGATCATGAAACGGTCTGAAAAATAGGAGGAGCATGAAACGTTCTGAAAAATAAGAGGAGCATGAAATGGTGTTGAAAAACAGGAAGAACCTGAAAATGTGAGAAAAATATGAAGAGCTTCAAAAGGTTTCAAAAATATGAGGAGCAAGAAACTTTCTGAAAAATAGAAGGAGCATGAACCGGTGTTGAAAAACATGAAGAGCCTGAAAAGGTGTGAAAAATATGAAGAGCTTCAAAACGTGTCAAAAATATGAGGAGCATGAAACGGTCGGAAAAATAGGAGGAGCAAGAAGCGGTGTTGAAAAACATGAAGAGCCTGAAAATGTGTGAAAAATATGAAGAGCTTCAAAAAGGTGTGAAAAATATGAAGAGCTTCAAAAGGTGTCAAATTGAGATGAGCATGAAATGGTCTGAAAAATAGGAGGAGCATTAAGCTGTGTTGAAAATCATAACGAGCCTGAAAAGGTGTGAAAAATATGAAGAGCTTCAAAAATGTGAAAAATATGAAGAGCTTCAAAAGGTGTCAAAAATGAGATGAGCATGAAACGGTCTGAAAAATAGGAGGAGCATTAAGCTGTGTTGAAAATCATAACGAGCCTGAAAAGGTGTGAAAAATATGAAGAGCTTCAAAAGGTGTGCAAAATATGAAGAGATTCAAAACCTGTCAAAAATATGAGGAGCCTGAAACAGTCTCAAAAATAGGAAGAGTATGAAACGGTCTTAAAAATAGGAGGATCATGAAGCGATTTTGAAAATCGTGAAGAGCCTGAAAAGGTGTGAAAAATGTGAAGAGCTTCAACAGGTGTCAAAAACATGAGGAGAATGAAACGGTCTGAAAAATAGGAGGAGCATGAAGCTGTGTTCAAAAACATGAAGAGCCAGAAAAGGTGTGAAAAATAAGAAGAGCTTCAAAAAGTGTCAAAAATATGAGGAGCAAGAAACGGTCTGAAAAATAGGAGGAACATGAAGTGGAGCTGAAAAACATGAAGAGCCTGAAAAGGTGTGCAAAATATGAAGAGCTTCAAAAGGTGTAAAAAATGAGATGAGCATGAAACGGTCTGAAAAATAGGAGGAGCATGAACTGGTGCTGAAAAACATGAAGAGCCTGAAAAGGTGTGAAATATATGAAGAGCTTCAAAAGGTGTCAAAAATATGAGGAGCATGAAACGGTCTGAAAAATAGGAGGAGCATGAAGCGGTGTTGAAAAACATGAAGAGCATGAAAAGCTGTGAAGAATATGAAGAGCTTCAAAACCTGTCAAAAATATGAGGAGCATGAATCGGTCTGAAAAATAGGAGGAGCAAGAAACGGTTTTAACAAACATGAAGAGCGGGAAAAGGTGTGAAAAATATGAAGAGCTTCAAAAGGTTTGAAAAATATGAAGAACATGGAACGGTCTGAAAAATAGGAGGAGGATAAAGCGGTGTTCAAAAACATGAAGAGCCTGAAAAGGTGTGACAAATATGAAGAGCTTCAAAAGGTGTCAAAAATATGAGGAGCATGAAACAGTCTCAAAAATAGGAGGAGCATGAAGCGGTGTTCAAAAACATGAAGAGCCTGAAAAGGTGTGACAAATATGAAGAGCTTCAAAAGGTGTCAAAAATATGAGGAGCATGAAACGGTCTCAAAAATAGGAGGAGCATGAAGTGGTGTTCAAAAATATGGAGAGCCTGAAAAGGTATGAAAAATATGAAGAGCTTCAAAAGGTGTGAAATATATGAAGAGCTTCAAAAGGTGTCAAAAATATGAGGAGCCTGAAACAGGCTGTAAAATAGGAGGAGCATGAAGCGGTGTCGAAAAACATGAAGAGCATGAAGAGTTGTGAAAAATAGGAAGAACTTCAAAAGGTGTCAAAAATATGAGGAGCATGAACGGTATGAAAAATAGGAGGATCATGAAGCCGTGTTGAAAAACATGAAGAGCCTGAAAACGTGTGAAAATTATGAAGAGCTTCAAAAGCTGTGAAATATATGAAGAGCTTCAAAAGGTGTCAAAAATGAGATGAGCATGAAATGGTCTGAAAGATAGGAGGGGCATGAAGCGGTGTTGAAAAACATGAAGAGTCTGAAAAGGTGTGAAAAATATGAAGAGCTTCAAATGGTGTGAAATACATGAGGACCTTGAAATGGTCTGAGAAACCGGAGGAGCATGAAATCTTGTTGAAAAACATGAAGAGCCTGAAAACGTGTGAAAATTATGAAGAGCTTCAAAAGGTGTGAAATATATGAAGAGCTTCAAAAGGTGTCAAAAATGAGATGAGCATGAAATGGTCTGAAAGATAGGAGGGGCATGAAGCGGTGTTCAAAAATATGAAGAGCCTGGAATGGTGTGAAAAATATGAGAGCCCCAAAACGTGTCAAAAGTATGAGGAGCATGAAACGGTGTGAAAAACATGAAGAGCCTGAAAAGGTGTGAGAAATAGAACGGCTTCAAAAGGTGTGAAAAATATGAGGAGCCTGAAACGGTCTGAAAAATAGGAGGAGCATGAAGTGGTGTTGAAAAACATGAAGAGCCTGAAAAGGTGTAAGAAATAGAACGGCTTCAAAAGGTGTGAAAAATATGAGGAGCATGAAACGGTCTGAAAAATAGGAAGAGCATGAAGCGGTGTTTAAAAACATGAAGAGCCTGAAAAGGTGTGAAAAATATGAAGAGCTTCAAAAGGTTTGAAATATATGAAGAGCATGGAACGGTCTGAAAAATAGGAGGAGGATAAAGAGGTGTTCAAAAAAATGAAG
Source organism: Dama dama (assembly GCF_033118175.1). Taxonomy (NCBI): domain Eukaryota; kingdom Metazoa; phylum Chordata; class Mammalia; order Artiodactyla; family Cervidae; genus Dama; species Dama dama. The sequence continues at coordinate 8,383,441 of NC_083706.1, read as the reverse complement.
AGCCTGAAAAGGGGTGACAAATATGAAGAGCTTCAAAAGGTGTCAAAAATATGAGGAGCATGAAACGGTATGAAAAATAGGATGATCATGAAACGGTGTGAAAAACATGAAGAGCCTGAAAAGGTGTGAGAAATAGAACGGCTTCAAAAGGTGTGAAAAATATGAGGAGCCTGAAACGGTCTGAAAAATATGAGGAGCATGAAGTGGTGTTGAAAAACTTGAAGAGCCTGAAAAGGTGTGAGAAATAGAACGGCATCAAAAGGTGGGAAAAATATGAGGAGCATGAAACGGTCTGAAAAATAGGAAGAGCATGAAGCGGTGTTCAAAAACATGAAGAGCCTGAAAAGGTGTGAAAAATATGAAGAGCTTCAAAAGGTGTCAATAATAAGACGTGCATGACACAGTCTGAAAAATAGGAGGAGCATGAAACGGTCTGAAATATAGGAGGAGCATGAAGCGGTGTTCAAAAACATGAAGAGCCTGAAAAGGTGTGCAAAATATGAAGAGCTTCAAAAGGTGTCAAGAATATGTGGAGCATGAAACGGTCTGAAAAATAGGAGGAGCATGAACTGGTGCTGAAAAACATGAAAGCCTGAAAAGGTTTGAAAAATATGAAGAGCTTCAAAAGGTGTGAAAAATATGAGGAGCATGAAACGGGCTGAAAAATAAGAGGAGCATGAAGCGGTGTAGAAAACCATGAAGAGCCTGAAAAAGTGTGAAAAATATGAAGAGCTTCAAAAGTAGGCAAAATTATGAAGAGTAAGAAACGCTCAAAAAAATAGGAGGAGCATGAAACTGTGTTCAAAAACATGAAGAGTCTGAAAAGGTGTGAAATATATGAAGAGTTTCAAAAGGTGTCAAAAATATGAAGAGCATGAAACGGTCTGAAAAATAGGAGGAGCATGAAGCGGCGTTGAAAAACATGAAGAGCCTGAAAAGGTGTGAAAAATATGAAGAGCTTCAAAAGGTGTCAAAAATATGAAGAGCATGATATGGTCTGAAAAATATGAGGAGCATGAAACGGTGTTCAAAAACATGAACAGCCTGAAAAGGTGTGAAATATATGAAGAGCTTCAAAAGGTGTCAAAAATATGAAGAGCCTGGAATGGTGTGAAAAATATGAGAGCCCCAAAACGTGTCAAAAGTATGAGGAGCATGAAACGGTGTGAAAAACATGAAGAGCCTGAAAAGGTGTGAGAAATAGAACGGCTTCAAAAGGTGTGAAAAATATGAGGAGCCTGAAACGGTCTGAAAAATAGGAGGAGCATGAAGTGGTGTTGAAAAACATGAAGAGCCTGAAAAGGTGTAAGAAATAGAATGGCTTCAAAAGGTGTGAAAAATATGAGGAGCATGAAACGGTCTGAAAAATAGGAAGAGCATGAAGCGGTGTTTAAAAACATGAAGAGCCTGAAAAGGTGTGAAAAATATGAAGAGCTTCAAAAGGTTTGAAAAATATGAAGAGCATGGAACGGTCTGAAAAATAGGAGGAGGATAAAGAGGTGTTCAAAAAAAATGAAGAGCCTGAAAAGGGGTGACAAATATGAAGAGCTTCAAAAGGTGTCAAAAATATGAGGAGCATGAAACGGTATGAAAAATAGGAGGATCATGAAACGGTGTGAAAAACATGAAGAGCCTGAAAAGGTGTGAGAAATAGAACGGCTTCAAAAGGTGTGAAAAATATGAGGAGCCTGAAACGGTCTGAAAAATAGGAGGAGCATGAAGTGGTGTTGAAAAACATGAAGAGCCTGAAAAGGTGTGAGAAATAGAACGGCATCAAAAGGTGGGAAAAATATGAGGAGCATGAAACGGTCTGAAAAATAGGAAGAGCATGAAGCGGTGTTCAAAAACATGAAGAGCCTGAAAAGGTGTGAAAAATATGAAGAGCTTCAAAAGGTGTCAATAATAAGACGTGCATGACACAGTCTGAAAAATAGGAGGAGCATGAAACGGTCTGAAATATAGGAGGAGCATGAAGCGGTGTTCAAAAACATGAAGAGCCTGAAAAGGTGTGCAAAATATGAAGAGCTTCAAAAGGTGTCAAGAATATGTGGAGCATGAAACGGTCTGAAAAATAGGAGGAGCATGAACTGGTGCTGAAAAACATGAAAGCCTGAAAAGGTTTGAAAAATATGAAGAGCTTCAAAAGGTGTGAAAAATATGAGGAGCATGAAACGGGCTGAAAAATAAGAGGAGCATGAAGCGGTGTAGAAAACCATGAAGAGCCTGAAAAAGTGTGAAAAATATGAAGAGCTTCAAAAGTAGGCAAAATTATGAAGAGTAAGAAACGGTCAAAAAAATAGGAGGAGCATGAAACTGTGTTCAAAAACATGAAGAGTCTGAAAAGGTGTGAAATATATGAAGAGTTTCAAAAGGTGTCAAAAATATGAAGAGCATGAAACGGTCTGAAAAATAGGAGGAGCATGAAGCGGCGTTGAAAAACATGAAGAGCCTGAAAAGGTGTGAAAAATATGAAGAGCTTCAAAAAGTGTCAAAAATATGAAGAGCATGATATGGTCTGAAAAATATGAGGAGCATGAAACGGTGTTCAAAAACATGAACAGCCTGAAAAGGTGTGAAATATATGAAGAGCTTCAAAAGGTGTCAAAAATATGAAGAGCATGAAACTGTCTGAAAAATAGGAGGAGCATGAAATGGTCTGATAAATAGGAGGAGCATGAAACGGTGTTGAAAAACATGAAGAGCCTGAAAATGTGTGAAATATATGAAGAACTTAAAAGGAGTCAAAAATATGAGATGCATGAAACGGTCTGAAAAATAGAAGGAACATGAAGCGGTGTTGAAAAACGTGAAGAGCCTGAAAAGGTGTGAAAAATATGAAGAGCTTTAAAAGGTGTGAAAAATATGAGGAGCATGAAACGGTCTGAAAAATAGGAGGAGCATGAAGCGGTGTTGAAAAACATGAAGAGCCTGAAAAGGTGTGGAAAATATGAAGAGCTTTAAAAGGTGCCAAAATTATGAAGAGCATGAAACCGTCTTAAAATTAGGAGGAGAATGAAGCGGTATAGAAAAACATGAAGAGCCAGAAACGGTGTGAAATATATGAAGCTTCAAAAGGTGTCAAATATGAAGTGCATGAAACGGTCTTAAAAATACGAGGAGCAAGAAGCGGCGTTGAAAAACATGAAGAGCCTGAAAACGTGTGAAAAATATGAAGAGCTTCAAAAGGTGTCAAAATATGAGGAGCAGTAAACGGTTTGAAAAATAGGAGGAGCATGAAACAGTGTTGAAAAACATGAAGATCATGGAAAGGTGTGTATAATATAAAGAGCGTCAAAAGGTGTAAAAAATATGAGGAGCACGAAACGGTCTGAAAAATAGGAGGAGCCCGCAAAGGTGTTGAAAATCATGAAGAGCCTGAAAAGGTGTGAAGAATAAGAAGAGCTGCAAAAGGCGTCAAAATTATGAGGAGCATGAAACGGTCTGAAAATTAGAAGAAGCATGAAACGGTGTTGAAAAATATGAAGACCATGAAAGGGTGTGAAAAACATGAAGAGCTTAAAAAGGTGTCAAAAATATGAGGAGCTTGAAACGGTCAAAAAATAGGAGGAGCATGAGACGTTGATGATAAACCTGAAGAGCATGAAAAGGTGTTAAAAATATGAAGAGCTTAAAAAGGTGTCAAAAATATGAGGAGCAAGAAACGGTGTTGAAACACATGAAGAGCCTGAAAAGGTGTGAAAAATATGAAGAGCTTCAAAAGGTGTCAAAAATATGAGGACCATAAAACGATCTGAAAAATATGAGGAGCCTGAAACGGTCTGAAAAATAGGAGGAGCATGAAACGGTGTTCAAAAACATGAAGAGCCTGAAAAGGTGTGAAAAATATGAAGAGCTTCAAAAGGTGTCAAAATATGAGGAGCAGTAAACGGTTTGAAAAATAGGAGGAGCATGAAGCAGTGTTGAAAAACATGAAGATCATGGAAAGGTGTGAATAATATAAAGAGCGTCAAAAGGTGTAAAAAATATGAGGAGCACGAAACGGTCTGAAAAATAGGAGGAGCCTGCAAAGGTGTTGAAAATCATGAAGAGCCTGAAAAGGTGTGAAGAATAAGAAGAGCTGCAAAAGGCGTCAAAATTATGAGGAGCATGAAACGGTCTGAAAATTAGAAGAAGCATGAAACGGTGTTGAAAAATATGAAGACCATGAAAGGGTGTGAAAAACATGAAGAGCTTAAAAAGTTGTCAAAAATATGAGGAGCATGAAAGGGTCAAAAAATAGGAGGAGCATGAGACGTTGATGATAAACCTGAAGAGCATGGAAAGGTGTGAAAAATATGAAGAGCTTCAAAAGGTGTCAAAATATGAGGAGCCAGAAACGGTCTGAAAAATAGGAGGAGCATGAAACGGTGTTGAAAAACATGAAGAGCTTGAAAAGGTGTGAAACATATGAGGAGCATGAAAAGGTCTGAAAAATAGGAGGAGCATGAAGTGGTGTTGAAAAACATGAAGAGCCTGAAGGTGTGAAATATATGAAGAGCTTCAAAAGGTGTCAAAAAATGAGGAGCATGAAACGATCTGAAAAAAAAGGAGGAGCATGAAGCGGTGTTCAAAAACATGAAGAGCATGGAAAGGTCTGAATAATATATAGAGCGTCAAAAGGTGTAAAAAATATGAGGTGCACGAAACGGTATGAAAATTAGGAGGAGCCTGAAAAGGTGTTGAAAATCATGAAGAGCCTGAAAAGTTGTGAAGAATAAGAAGAGCTGCAAAAGGCGTCAAAATTATGAGGAGCATGAAACGGTATGAAAATTAGAAGAAGCATGAAACGGTTTTGAAATATATGAAGACCATGAAAGGGTATGAAAAACATGAAGAGCTTAAAAAGGTGTCAAAAATATGAGGAGCATGAAACGGTCAAAAAAATAGGAGGAGCATGAGATGTTGTTGATAATCATGAAGAGCATGAAAAGGTGTGAAAAATATGAAGAGCTTCAAAAGGTGTCAAAAATATGAGGAGCATGAAACAGGCTGAAAAACAGGAGGAGCATGAAGCGGTGTCGAAAAACATGAAGAGCATGAAGAGTTGTGAAAAATAGGAAGACCTTCAAAACGTGTCAAAAATGAGATGAGCATGAAACGGTCTGAAAAAAAGGAGGTGCATGAAGTGGTGTTGAAAAACATGAAGAGCCTGAAAACGTGTGAAAAATATGAAGAGCTTCTAAAGGTGTGAAAAATACGAAGAGCTTCAAAAGGTGTCAAATATGAGATGAGCATGAAGCGGCCTGAAAAATAGGAGGAGCATGAAGTGGTGTTGAAAAACATGATGAGCCTGAAAAAGTGTGAAATATATGAAGAGCTTCAAAAGGTGTCAAAAATATGAGGAGCATGAAACGGTATGAAAAATAGGAGGAGCATGAAGCGTGGTTGAAAAACATGAAGAGCCTGAAAAGTTGTGAAAAATATGAAGAGCTTCAAAAGGTATCAAAAATATGAGGAGCATGAACGGTCTAGAAAATAGCAGGAGCATGAAGCGGTCTTGAAAACCATGAAGAGCCTGAAAAGGTGTGAAAAATAAGAAGAGCTTCAAAATGTTTCAAAATTATGAGGAGAATGAATGGTCCAAAAAAGAGGAGGAGCATGAAGCGGTGTTGAAAAACATGAAGAGCCTGAAAAGGTGTGAAATATATGAAGACCTTCAAAATGTGTGAAGTACATGAGGAGCATTAAACCCTCTGAAAAATAGGAGAAGATTGAAGTTTTGTTCAAAAACATGAAGAGCCTGAAAAGGTGTGAAATATATGAAGATCTTCAAAAGGTGTGAAAAATATGAGGGGCATGAAACGGTCTGAAAAATAGGAGGTGCATGAAGCGGTGTTGAAAACATGAAGAGACTGAAAACGTGTGAAAAATATGAACAGCTTCAAAAGGTGTGAAAAATATGAAGAGATTCAAAAGGTGTGATAAATATGAAGAGCTTCAAACGGTGTCAAAAATGAGATGAGCAAGAAATGGCCTAAAAAATAGGTGGAGCATGAAGTGTTAGTGAAAAACATGAAGAGCCTGAAGAAGTGTGAAGTATATGAAGAGATTCAAAACGTGTCAAAAATATGAGGAGCATGAAACGGTCTGAAAAATAGGAGGAGCATGAAGCGGTGTTGAAAAACAAGAAGAGTCTGAAAAGGTGTGAAAAATATGAAGAGCTTCAAAAGGTGTGAAAAATATGAAGAGCTTCAAAATGTGTCAAAAATGAGATGAGCATGAAACGGTCAGAATATTAGGAGGAACATGAATTGGTGTTGAAAAACATGAAGAGACTGAAAAGCTGTGAAAAATATGAAGAGCTTCAAAAGGTGAGGATTATATGAAGAGCTTCAAAAGAAGTCAAAAATGAGATGAGCATGATATTGTCTGAAAGATAGGAGGAGCATGAAGCGGTGTTGAAAAACATGAAGAGCCTGAAAAGGTGTGAGAAATATGGAGATCTTCAAAAGGTGTCAAAAATATGAGGAGCATGAAACGGTCTGAAAATAAGGAGGATCATGAAGTGATGTTGAAAAATATGAAGAGCCAAAAAAGGTGTGAAAAATATGAAGAGCTTCAAAAGGTGTCAAAAATATGAGGAGCATGAAAAGTTCTGAAAAATAGGAGGAGAATGAAGCGCTGTTGAAAAACATGAAGAGCCTGAAAATGTGTGAAAAATTTGAAGAGCTTCAAAAGGTGTCAAAAATATGAGGAGCATGAAACGGTCTGAAAAATAGGAGAAGCAAGAAACGGTTTTAACAAACATGAAGAGCGTGAAAAGGTGTGAAATATATGAAGAGCATCAAAAGGTGTCAAAAATATGAGGAGCATGAAACGGTCTGAAAAATAGGAGGAGCATGAAACGGTGTTCAAAAACACGAAGAGCCTGAAATGGTGTGAAAAATATGAGGAACTTCAAAAGGTGTCAAAAATATGAGGAGCATGAAACGCTCTGAAAAATAGGAGGAGCATGAAGTGGTGTTGAAAAACATGAAGAGCCTGAAAAGGTGTGAAATATATGAAGAGCTTCAAAAGGTGTCAAAAATATGAGGGGCATGAAACGGTCTGAAAAATAGGAGGTGCATGAAGCGGTGTTGAAAACATGAAGAGACTGAAAACGTGTGAAAAATATGAACAGCTTCAAAAGGTGTGAAAAATATGAAGAGATTAAAAAGGTGTGATAAATATGAAGAGCTTCAAACGGTGTCAAAAATGAGATGAGCAAGAAATGGCCTAAAAAATAGGAGGAGCATGAAGTGTTGGTGAAAAACATGAAGAGCCTGAAGAAGTGTGAAGTATATGAAGAGATTCAAAACGTGTCAAAAATATGAGGAGCATGAAACGGTCTGAAAAATAGGAGGAGCATGAAGCGGTGTTGAAAAACAAGAAGAGTCTGAAAAGGTGTGAAAAATATGAAGAGCTTCAAAAGGTGTGAAAAATATGAAGAGCTTCAAAATGTGTCAAAAATGAGATGAGCATGAAACGGTCTGAATATTAGGAGGAACATGAATTGGTGTTGAAAAACATGAAGAGACTGAAAAGCTGTGAAAAATATGAAGAGCTTCAAAAGGTGAGGATTATATGAAGAGCTTCAAAAGAAGTCAAAAATGAGATGAGCATGATATTGTCTGAAAGATAGGAGGAGCATGAAGCGGTGTTGAAAAACATGAAGAGCCTGAAAAGGTGTGAGAAATATGGAGATCTTCAAAAGGTGTCAAAAATATGAGGAGCATGAAACGGTCTGAAAATAAGGAGGATCATGAAGTGATGTTGAAAAATATGAAGAGCCAAAAAAGGTGTGAAAAATATGAAGAGCTTCAAAAGGTGTCAAAAATATGAGGAGCATGAAAAGTTCTGAAAAATAGGAGGAGAATGAAGCGGTGTTGAAAAACATGAAGAGCCTGAAAATGTGTGAAAAATTTGAAGAGCTTCAAAAGGTGTCAAAAATATGAGGAGCATGAAACGGTCTGAAAAATAGGAGAAGCAAGAAACGGTTTTAACAAACATGAAGAGCGTGAAAAGGTGTGAAATATATGAAGAGCTTCAAAAGGTGTCAAAAATATGAGGAGCATGAAACGGTCTGAAAAATAGGAGGAGCATGAAACGGTGTTCAAAAACACGAAGAGCCTGAAATGGTGTGAAAAATATGAGGAACTTCAAAAGGTGTCGAAAATATGAAGAGCATGAAACGCTCTGAAAAATATGAGGAGCATGAAGTGGTGTTGAAAAACATGAAGAGCCTGAAAAGGTGTGAAATATATGAAGAGCTTCAAAAGGTGTCAAAAATATGAGGAGCATGAAACGGTCTGAAAAATAGGAGGAGCATGAAACGGTGTTGAAAAACATGAAGATCTGAAAAGGAGTGAAAAATTTGAAGAGCTTCATAAGGTGTCAAAAATATGAGGAGCATGAAACGGTCTGAAAAATAGGAGGAGCATGAAACGGTGTTGAAAAACATGAAGATCTGAAAAGGAGTGAAAAATTTGAAGAGCTTCATAAGGTGTCAAAAATATGAGGAGCATGAAACGGTCTGAAAAATAGGAGGAACAAGAAACGGTTTTTACAAACATGAAGAGCCTGAAAAGTTGTGAAAATTATGAAGAGCTTCAAATGGTGTGAAATACATGAGGACCATGAAACGGTATGAAAAACAGGAGGAGCATGAAATCTTGTTGAAAAACATGAAGAGCCTGAAAAAGTGTGAAAATTATGAAGAGCTTCAAAAGGTGTTAAATATATGAAGAGCTTCAAGAGGTGTCAAAAATGAGATGAGCATGAAATGTTCTGAAAGATAGGAGGGCCATGAAGCGGTGTTGAAAAACATGAAGAGCCTGAAAATGTGTGAGAAATATGAAGATCTTCAAAATGTGTCAAAAACATGAGGAGCATGAAACGATCTGAAAAATAGAAGGAGCAAGAAGTGATGTTTAAAAACATGAAGAGCCAGAAAAGGTGTGAAAAATATGAAGAGCATCAAAAGATGTGAAATATATGAGGAGCATGAACCGGTCTGAAAAATAGGAGGAGCATGAAGCTGTTTTGAAAAGCATGAAGAGTCTGAAAAGGTGTGAAAAATATGAAGAGCTTCATAAGGTGTCAAAAATATTAGGAGCATGAAACTGTCTGAAAAATCGGAGGAGCATGAAGTGGTGTTGAAAAACGTGAAGAGCCTAAAAACGTGTGAAAAATATGAAGAGCTTCAAAAGGTGTCAAAAAAGAGATGAGCATGAAATGGCCTAAAAAATAGGAGGAGCATGAAGGGTGGGTGAAAAACATGAAGAGCCTGAAAAAGTGTGAAGTATATGAAGAGATTCAAAAGGTGTCAAAAATATGAGGAGCAAGAAAAGGTTTGGAAAATAGAAGAAGCAAGAAACGGTTTAAACAAACATGAAGAGCGTGAAAAGGTGTGAAATATATGAAGAGCTTCAAAAGGTGTCAAAAATATGAGGAGCATGAAACAGGCTGAAAAATAGGAGAAGCATGAAACGGTCTGAAAAATAGGAGGAGCATGAAGTGGTGTTGAAAAACGTGAAGAGCCTAAAAAGGTGTGAAAAATATGACGAGCTTCAAAAGGTGTGAAAAATATGAGGAGCATGAAACGGTCTGAAAAATAGGAGGTGCATGAAGCGGTGTCGAAAAACATGAAGAGCCTGAGAACGTGTGAAAAATATGAAGAGCTTCTAAAGGTGTGAAAAATATGAATAGCTTCAAAAGGTGTCAAAAATGAGATGAGCATGAAACGGCCTGAAAAATAGGAGGAGCATGAAGTGGTGTTGAAAAACATGATGAGCCTGAAAAAGTGTGAAATATATGAAGAGCTTCAAAAGGTGTCAAAAATATGAGGAGCATGAAACGGTCTGAAAAAGAGGAGGAGCATGAAGCGGTGTTGAAAAACATGAAGAGCCTGAAAAGGTGTGAAAAATATGAAGAGCTTCAAAAGGTGTCAAAAATATGATGAGCATGAACGGTCCGGAAAATAGCTGGAGCATGAAGCCGTCTTGAAAACCATGAAGAGCCTGAAAAGGTGTGAAAAATAAGAAGAGCTTCAAAATGTTTCAAAATTATGAGGAGAATGAACGGTCTGAAAAATAGGAGGAGCATGAAGCGGTGTTGAAAAACATGAAGAGCCTGAAAAGGTGTGAAATATATGAAGAACTTCAAAAGGTGTGAAGTACATGAGGAGCATTAAACGCTCTGAAAAATAGAAGCATGAAGTTTTGTTCAAAAACATGAAGAGCCTGAAAAGGTGTGAAACATATGAAGATCTTCAAAAGGTGTGAAAAATATGAGGGGCATGAAACGGTCTGAAAAATAGGAGGTGCATGAAATGGTGTTGAAAACATGAAGAGCCTGAAAACCTGTGAAAAATATGAACAGCTTCAAAAGGTGTGAAAAATATGAAGAGCTTCAAAAGGTGTGAAAAATATGAAGAGCTTCAAACGGTGTCAAAAATGAGATGAGCATGAAATGGCCTAAAAAATAGGAGGAGCATGAAGTGTTGGTGAAAAACATGAAAAGCCTGAAAAAGTGTGAAGTATATGAAGAGATTCAAAAGGTTTCAAAATATGAGGAGAATGAAACGGTCTGAAAAATAGAAGGAGAATGAAGCGGTGTTGAAAAACATGAAGAGCCTGAAAAGGTGTGCAAAATATGAAGAGCTTCAAAAGGTGTGAAAAATATGAGGAGCATGAGACGGTCTGAAAAATAGGAGGAGCATGAAGCGGTGTTGAAAAACATGAAGAGACTGAAAAGGTGTGAGAAATATGGAGATCTTCAAAAGGTGTCAAAAATAAGAGGAGCATGAAACGGTCTGAAAAATAGGAGGAGCATGAAGTGGTATTGAAAAACAAGAAGACCTGAAAAGGTGTGAAATATATGAAGAGCTTCAAAAGGTGTCAAAAATATGAGGAGCATGAAACGGTCTGAAAAATAGGAGGAGCATGAAGCGGTGTTGAAAAACATGAAGAGCATGAAAAGCTGTGAAGAATATGAAGAGCTTCAAAACGTGTCAAAAATATGAGGAGCAAGAATCGGTTTGAAATATAGAAGGAGCATGAAGTGGTGTTGAAAAACATGAAGATCTGAAAAGGAGTGAAAAATATGAAGAGTATCAAAAGATGTCAAAAATATGAGGAGCATGAAACGGTCTGAAAAATAGGAGGAGCAAGAAACGGTTTTAACAAACATGAAGAGCGGGAAAAGGTGTGAAAAATATGAAGAGCTTCAAAAGGTGTCAAAAATATGAAGAGCATGAAACAGGCTGTAAAATAGGAGGAGCATGAAGTGGTGTCGAAAAACATGAAGAGCATGAAGAGTTGTGAAAAATAGGAAGAACTTCAAAAGGTGTCAAAAATATGAGGAGCAGGAACGGTATGAAAAATAGGAGGATCATGAAGTCGTGTTGAAAAACATGAAGAGCCTGAAAACGTGTGAAAATTATGAAGAGCTTCAAAAGGTGTGAAATATATGAAGAGCTTCAAAAGGTGTCAAAAATGAGATAAGCATGAAATGGTCTGAAAGATAGGAGGAGCATGAAGCGGTGTTGAAATACATGGAGAGCCTGAAAACGTGTGAAAAATATGAAGAGCTTCAAAAGTTGTGAAAAATATGAAGAGCTTCAAAAGGTGTGAAATACATGAGGAGCATGAAACGGGTTGAAAAATAGGAGAAGCATGAAGTGGTGTGGAAAAATATGAAGAGCGTGAAAAGGTGTGAAAAATATGAAGAGCTTCAAAAGGTGTGAAATACATGAGGAGCATGAAACGGGCTGAAAAATAGGAGAAGCATGAAGTGGTGTTCAAAAACATGAAGAGCCTGAAAATGTGTGAAAAATATTAGGGGCATGAAACGGTCTGAAAAATATGAGGAGCCTGAAAAGGTGTGAAATATGTAAAGAGCTTCAAAAGGTGTCAAAAATATGAGGAGCATGAAACGGTCTGAAAAATAGGAGGAGCATGAAGCTGTGTTGAAAAACATGAAGAGCCTGAAAAGGTGTGAACAATATTAAGAGCTTCAAAAGGTGTCAAAAATATGTGGAGCAAGTAACGGTTTGAAAAATAGGAGGAGCATGAAGCGGTGTTCAAAACATGAAGATCCTGAAAGAGTGTGAAAAATACGAAGAGCTTCAAAAGGTGTGAAATACATGAGGAGCTAGAAACCGTCTGAAAAATAGGAAGAGCATGAAGCGATGTTCAAAAACATGAAGAGCCTGAAATGGTGTGAAAAATATCAAGAGTTTCAAAAGGTGTCAAAAAAATGAGTAGCATGAAACGGTCTGAAAAATCGGAGGAGCATGAAACGGTGTTCAAAAACCTGAAGAGCCTGAAAAGGTGTGAAAAATATGACGAGCTTCAAAACGTGTCAAAAATATGAGGAGCATGAAACGGTCTGAAAAATAGGAGGAGCAAGAAACGGTTTTAACAAACATGAAGAGCGGGAAAAGGTGTGAAAAATATGAAGAGCTTCAAAAGGTGTCAAAAATATGAAGAGCATGAAACAGGCTGTAAAATAGGAGGAGCATGAAGCGGTGTAGAAAAACATGAAAGCCTGAAAAGGTGTGACAAATATAAAGAGCTTCAAAAGGTGTGAAAAATATGAGGAGCATGAACGGTCTTAAAAATAGGGGAGCATGAAACGGTGTGAAAAACACGAAGAGCATGAAAAGGTGTGAAAAAAAGGAAGAGCTTCAAAAGGTGTCAAAAATATGAGGAACAAGAAACGGTCTGAAAAATAGAAGGAGCATGAAGTGGTGTTTAATAACATGAAGAGCCTGAAAAGGTGTGAAAAATATGAAGAGCTTCAAAAGGTGTGAAAAATATTAAGAGCATGAAACGATCTGAAAAATAGGAAGAGCATAAAGCGGTGTTCAAAAACATGAAGAGCCTGAAAAGGTGTGAAAAATATGAAGAGCTACAAAAGGTGTCAAAAATATGAGCAGCATGAAACGGTCTCAAAAACAGGAGGAGCATGAAGAGGTGTTCAAAAATATGGAGAGCCTGAAAAGGTATGAAAAATATGAAGAGCTTCAAAAGATGTCAAAAATATGAGGAGCATGAAACGGTCTGAAAAATAGGAGGAGCATGAAACGGAGTTCAAAAACACGAAGAGCCTGAGAAGGTGTGAAAAATATGAAGAGTTTCAAAAGGTGTCAAAAATAGGAGGAGCATGAAACAGTCTGAAACATAGTAGGAGCATGAAGCGGTGGTGAAAAACATGAAGAGCCAGAAAAGGTGTGAAAAATATGAAGAGCCTGAAAAGGTGTGAAAAATATGTAGAGCTTCAAAAGGTGTCAAAAATATGAGGAGCATGAAACAGTTTGAAAAATAGTAGGAGCATGAAGCGGTGATGAAAACATGAAGAGCCGGAAAAGGTCTGAAAAATATGAAGAGCTTCAAAAGGTGTCAAAAATATGAGGAGCATGTAACGGTCTGAATAATAGGAGGAGCATGAAGCGGTGTTCATTAACATGGAGACCCTGAAAAGGTGTGAAAAATATGAAGAACTTCAAAAGGTGTGAAAAATATGAAGAGCTTCAAAATGTGTCAAAAAGAGATGAGCATGAAACGGTCTGAAAATTAGGAGGATCATAAAGCGGTGTTGAAAAACATGAAGAGCCTGAAAATGGTGTGAAAAATATCAAGAGCTTCAAAAGGTGTCAAAAATGAGATGTGCATGAAACGGTCTGAAAAATAGGAGGAGCATGAAACGGTGTTCAAAAACATGAAGAGCCTGAAAAGGTGTGAAAAATATGAAGAGCCTCAAAAAATGTCAAAAATATGAGGAATATGAAACGGTCTGAAAAATAGGAGGATCATAAAGTGGTGTTGAAAAACATGAAGAGCCTGAAAATGGTGTGAAAAATATGAAGAGCTTCAAAAGGAGTAAAAAATGAAATGTGCATGAAACTGTCTGAAAAATATGAGGAGCATGAAGTGGTTGTGAAAAACATGAAAAGCCTGAAAATGTGTGCAAAATATGAAGAGCTTCAAAAGGTGTGAAATACATGAGGAGCATGAAATGATCTGAGAAATAGGAGGAGCATGAAGCGGTGTTCAAAAACATGTAGAGACTGAAAAGGTGTGAAAATTATGAAGAGCTTCAAAAGGAGTGAAAAATAGGAGGAGCATGAAACGGTCGGAAAAATAGGAGGAGCATGAACCGGTGTTCAAATACATGAAAAGCCTGAAAAGGTGTGAAAAATATGAAGAGCTTCAAAAATATGAAAAATATGAAGAGCTTCAAAAGGTGTGAAAAATATGAAGAGCTTCAAAAGGTGTCAAAAATATGAGAAACATGAAACGGTCTGACAAATAGGAGGAGCATGAAGCGGTGTTGAAAAAAATGAAGAGCCTTAAAATGTGTGAAATATATGAAGAGCTTCAAAAGGTGTGAAATACATGAGGAGCATGAAACGGGCTGAAAAATAGGAGGAGCATGAAGCGGTGTGGCAAAACATGAAGAGCCTGAAAAGGTGTGAAAGAAATGAAGAATTTCTAAAGGTGTCAAAAATATGAGGAGCATGAAAACGTCTGAAAAATAGGAGGAGCATGAAGTTGTGTTGAAAAACATTAAGAGCCTGAAAGGGTGTGAAAAATATGAAGAGCTTCAAAAGGTGTCAAAAATATGAGGAGCATGAAACGGTCTGAAAAATAGGCGGAGCATGAAGCGGTGTTCAAAAACATGAAGAGCCTGAAAATGGTGTAAAAAATATGAAGAACTTCAAAAGGTGTGAAAAATATGAAGAGCTTCAAAAGGTGTCAAAAATATGAGGAACATGAAACGGTCTGAAAAATTGGAGGAGCATGAAGCCGTGTTCAAAAACATGAACAGCCTGAAAATGTGTGAAAAATATGAAGAGCCTGAAAAGGTGTGAAAAATATGAAGTACTTCAAAAGGTGTCAAATATATGAGGAGCATGAAACGGTCTGAAAAATAGGAGGGTCATAAAGCGGTGTTGAAAAATATGAAGAGCCTGAAAATGGTGTGAAATTTATCAAAGGCTTCAAAAAGTGTCAAAAATGAGATGTGCATGAAACGGTCAGAAAAATAGGAGGAGCATGAAACGGTGTTCAAAAACATGAAGAGCCTGAAAAGGTGTGAAAAATATGAAGAGCCTCAAAAAATGTCAAAAATATGAGGAATATGAAACGGTCTGAAAAATAGGAGGATCATAAAGCGGTGTTGAAAAACATGAAGAGCCTAAAAATGGTGTGAAAAATATGAAGAGCTTCAAAAGGAGTCAAAAATGAAATGTGCATGAAACGGTCTGAAAAATATGAGGAGCATGAAGTGGTTGTGAAAAACATGAAAAGCCTGAAAATGTGTGCAAATTACTAAGAGCTTCAAAAGGTGTGAAATACATGAGGAGCATGAAATGGTCTGAGAAATAGGAGGAGCATGAAGCGGTGTTCAAAAACATGTAGAGACTGAAAAGGTGTGAAAAATGTGAAGAGCTTCAAAAGGAGTCAAAAATGAAATGTGCATGAAACGGTCTGAAAAATATGAGGAGCATGAAGTGGTTGTGAAAAACATGAAATGCCTGAAAATGTGTGCAAAATACTAAGAGCTTCAAAAGGTGTGAAATACATGAGGAGCACGAAACGGTCTGAAAAATAGGAGGAGCATGAACCGGTGTTCAAATACATGAAAAGCCTGAAATGGTGGGAAAATATGAAGAGCTTCAAAAATATGAAAAATATGAAGAGCTTCAAAAGGTGTGAAAAATATGAAGAGCTTCAAAAGGTGTCAAAAATATGAGAAACATGAAACGGTCTGAAAAATTGGAGGAGCATGAAGCGGTGTTCAAAAACATGAAGAGCCTGAAAAGGTGTGAAAAATATGAAGAGCTTCAAAAGGTGTCAAAAATATGAGGAGCATGAAATGGTCTAAAAAATCGGAGGAGCATGAAATGGTGTTCAAATACATGAAGAGACTGAAAAGGTGTGAAAAACATGAAGAGCTTCAAATGGTGTGAAAAATATGAGGAGCATGAAACGGTCTGAAAAATAGGAGGAGCAAGAAGGTGTGCTCAAAAACATGAAGAGCCTGAAAAAGTGTGAAAAATATGAAGAGCTTCAAAATTATGAAAAATATGAAGAGCTTCAAAAGGTGTGAAAAATATGAGGAGCATGAAACGGTCTGAAAAATATGAGGAGCATGAAGCGCTGTTCAAAAACATGAAGAGCCTAAAAGGTGTGAAAAATATGAAGAGATTCAAAAGGTGTCAAAAATATGAGGAGCATGAAACGGCCGCAAAAATAGGAGGAGCATGAATCGGTGATGAAAAACATGGAGAGCCTGAAAAGGT
The DNA here is from genome assembly GCF_033118175.1 of Dama dama. Lineage (NCBI taxonomy): Eukaryota > Metazoa > Chordata > Mammalia > Artiodactyla > Cervidae > Dama > Dama dama. The sequence continues at coordinate 8,367,153 of NC_083706.1, read as the reverse complement.
GTGAAAAATATGAAGAGCTTCAAAAGGTTTCAAAATGTGTGGAGCATGAAACGGTCTGAAAAATAGGAGGAGCATGAAGCGGTGTTGAAAAACATGAAGAGCCTGAAAAGGTGTGAAAAATATGAAGAGCTTGAAAAGGTGTGAAAAATATGAAGAACTTCAAAAGGTGTGAAACATATGAAGAGCTTCAAAACGTGTGAAATACATGAGGAGCATGAAACTCTCTGAAAAATAGAAGGAGCATGAAGTGGTGTTCAAAAACATGAAGAGCCTGAAAAGGTGTGAAAAATATGAAAAGCTTCAAAAGGTGTCAAAAATATGAGGAGCATGAAACGGGCTGAAAAATAGGAGAAGCATGAAGTGGTGTTGAAAAACATGAAGATCCTGAAAAGGTGTGAAAAATATGAAGAGCTTCAAAAGTGTGAAATACATGACGAGCATGAAATGGCCTGAAAAATACGAGGAACATGAAACGGTGTTCAAAAACATGAAGAGCCTGAACAGGTGTGAACAATATGAAGAGCTTCAAAAGGTGTCAAAAATATGAGGAGCATGAAAACGTATGAAAAATAGGAGGATCATGAAACGTTGTTGAAAAACATTAAGAGCCTGAAAGGGTGTGAAAAATATGAAGAGCTTCAAAAGGTGTCAAAAATATGAGAAGCATGAAACTGTCTGAATAATAGGAGGAGCATGAAGCGGTGTTCAAAAACATGAAGAGTCTGAAAAGTTGTGAAAATATGAAGAGCTTCAAAAGGTATGAAAATATGAGGAGCAGGATACAGTTTTAAAAATAGGAGGAGCATGAAGCGGTGTTGAAAAACATGAAGAGCCTGAAAACGTGTGAAAATATGAAGAGCTTCAAAAATATGAAAAATATGAAGAGCTTCAAAGGGTGAGAAAAATATGAAGAGCTTCAAAAGGTGTCAAAAATATGAGGAGCATGAAACGGTCTGAAAAATAGGCGGAGCATGAAGCGATGTTGAAAAACATGAAGAGCCTGAAAAGGTGTGAAAAATATGAAGAGCTTCAAAAGGTATGAAAAATATGAGGAGCATGATACAGTTTTAAAAATAGGAGGAGCATGAAGCGGTGTTGAAAAACATGAAGAGCCTGAAAACGTGTGAAAATATGAAGAGCTTCAAAAATATGAAAAATATGAAGAGCTTCAAAGGGTGAGAAAAATATGAAGAGCTTCAAAATGTGTCAAAAATATGAGGAGCATGAAACGTTCTGAAAAATAGGAGGAGCATGAAGCGGTGTTGAAATACATGAAGAGCCTGAAAATGTGTGAAAAACATGAAGAGCTTAAAAAGGTGTCAAAAATATGACTAGCATGAAACGGTCTGAAAAAGAAGAGGAGCATGAAGCGGTGTTGAAAAACATGAAGAGCCTGAAAAGGTGTTAAAAATATGAAGAGCTTATAAAGGTGTCAAAAATATGAGGAGCATGAAACGGTCTTAAAAATACGAGGAGCATGCAGTGGTGTTGAAAAACATGAAGAGCCTGAAAAGTTGTGAAAAATATGCATAGCTTCAAAAGGTGTCAAAAATTAGATGAGCATGAAACGGTCTGAAAAATTGGAGGAGCAAGAAGTACTGTTTAAAAAAATGAAGAGCCTGAAAGGGTGTGAAAAATATGAAAAGCTTCAAAAGGTGTCAAAAATATGAGGACCTTGAAACGGTCTGAAAAATAGGAGGAGCATGAAGCGGTGTTGAAAAATATGAAGAGCCTGAAAAGGTGTGAAAAATATGAAGAACTTCTAAAGGTGTCAAAAATATGAGGAGCAAGTAACGGTCTGAAAAATAGGAGAAGCATGAAGCGGTGTTGAAAAACATGAAGAGCCTGAAAAGGTGTGAAAAATATGAAGAGCTTGAAAAGGTGTGAAATATATGAAGAGCTTCAAAAGGTGTCAAAATTGAGATGAGCATGAAACTGTCTGAAAAATAGGAGGAGCATGAAACGGTGATCAAAAACATGAAGAGCCTGAAAAGGTGTGAAAAATATGAAGAGCTTCAAAACGTGTGAAATACATGAGGAGTTTGAAACGGGCTGTAATATAGGAGAAGCATGAAGTGGTGTGGAAAAATTTGAAGAGCCTGAAAAGGTGTGAAAAATTTGAAGAGCCTGAAAAGGTGTGAAAAATATGAAGAGCCTGAAAAGGTGTGAAAATTTTGAAGAGCCTGAAAAGGTGTGAAAAATTTGAAGAGCCTGAAAAGGTGTGAAAAATTTGAAGAGCCTGAAATTGTGTGAAAAATTTGAAGAGCCTGAAAAGGTGTGAAAAACATGAAGAGCTTCAAATGGTGTGAAATACATGAGGAGCATGAAACGGTCTGAAAAATAGGAGGAGCAAGAAGGTGTGCTCAAAAACATGCAGAGCCTGAAAAAGTGTGAAAAATATGAAGAGCTTCAAAAATATGAAAAATATGAAGAGCTTCAAAAGGTGTGAAAAATATGAGGAGCATGAAACTGTCTGAAAAATATGAGGAGCATGAAGCGCTGTTCAAAAACTTGAAGAGCCTAAAAGGTGTGAAAAATATGAAGAGATTCAAAAGGTGTCAAAAATATGAGGAGCATGAAACGGCCTCAAAAATAGGAGGAGCATGAATCGGTGATGAAAAACATGGAGAGCCTGAAAAGGTGTGAAAAATATGAAGAGCTTCAAAAGGTTTCAAAATGTGTGGAGCATGAAACGGTCTGAAAAATAGGAGGAGCATGAAGCGGTGTTGAAAAACATGAAGAGACTGAAAAGGTGTGAAAAATATGAAGAGCTTGAAAAGGTGTGAAAAATATGAAGAATTCAAAAGGAGTGAAACATATGAAGAGCTTCAAAACGTGTGAAATACATGAGGAGCATGAAACTCTCTGAAAAATAGAAGGAGCATGAAGTGGTGTTCAAAAACATGAAGAGCCTGAAAAGTTGTGAAAATATGAAGAGCTTCAAAAATATGAAAAATATGAAGAGCTTCAAAGGGTGAGAAAAATATGAAGAGCTTCAAAAGGTGTCAAAAATATGAGGAGCATGAAACGTTCTGAAAAATAGGCGGAGCATGAAGCGATGTTGAAAAACATGAAGAGCCTGAAAAGGTGTGAAAAATATGAAGAGCTTCAAAAGGTATGAAAAATATGAGGAGCATGATACAGTTTTAAAAATAGGAGGAGCATGAAGCGGTGTTGAAAAACATGAAGAGCCTGAAAACGTGTGAAAATATGAAGAGCTTCAAAAATATGAAAAATATGAAGAGCTTCAAAGGGTGAGAAAAATATGAAGAGCTTCAAAAGGTGTCAAAAATATGAGGAGCATGAAACGGTCTGAAAAATAGGAGGAGCATGAAATGGTGTTCAAACACATGAAGAGCCTGAAAAGGTGTGAAAAATATGAAGAGCTTCAAAAGGTGTGAAATACATGAGGAGCATTAAACGGTTTAAAAATTAGGAGGAGCATGAAGCGGTGTTCAAAAACATGAAGAGCCTGAAAAGGTGTTAAAAATATGAATAGCTTCAAAAGGTGTGAAAAATATGAGGAGCATGAAACGGTCTGAAGAATAGGAGGAGCATGAAGCGGTGTTGAAAAACATGAGGAGCCTGAAAAGGTGAGACAAATATGAAGAGTTCCAAAAGGTGTGAAAAATATGAGGAGCATGATACGGTCTGAAAAATAGGAGGAGCATGAACCAGTGTTCAAAAACATGAAGAGCCTGAAAAGGTGTGAAAAATATGAACAGCTTCAAAAGGTGTGAAAAATATGAGGAGCATGAAACGGTCTGAAAAATAGGAGGAGCATGAAGCGGTGTTGAAAAACATGAGGAGCCTGAAAAGGTGTGACAAATATGAAGAGCTTCAAAAGGTTTGAAATACATGAGGAGCATGAAACGGTCTCAAAAATAGGAGGAGCATGAAGCGGTGTTCAAAAACATGCAGAGTCTGAAAAGGGGTGAAAAATATGAAGAGCTTCAAAAGGTTTGATAAATATGAAGAGCTTCAAAAGGTGTGAAAAATATGAAAAGCTTCAAAAGGTGTCAGAAATATGAGGAGCATGAAACGGTCTGAAAAATAGGAGGAGCATGAAGCGGAGTTCAAAAACATGAAGAGCCTGAAAAGGTGGGAAAAATATGAAGAGCTTCAAAAGGTGTCAAAAATATGAGGAGCATGAAACGGTCTGCAAAATAGGAGGAGCATGAAGTGGTGTTGAAAAACATGAAGAGCCTGAAAACGTGTGAAAAAAATGAAGAGCTTCAAAAGGTGTGAAAAATATGAAGAGCTTCAAAAGGTGTCAAAAATGAGATGAGTGTAAAACGGTCTGAAATGTGGGAGGAGCATGAAGTGGTGTTGAAAATAATGAAGAGCCTGAAAAGGTGTGAAATATATGAAGAGCTTCAAAAGGTGTGAAAATAAAGAGGAGCATGATACGGTCTGAAAAATAGGAGGAGCATGAATTGGTTGTGAAAAAACATGAAGAGCCTGAGAACGCGTGCAAAATATGAAGAGCTTCAAAAGGTGTGAAATACATGAGGAGCATGAAACGGTCTGAAAAATAGGAGGAGCAAGAAACGGTGTTGAAAAACATGAAGAGACTGACGAGGTGTCAGAAATATGAAGAACTTCAAAAGGTGTCAAAGATATGAGGAGCATGAAACGGTCTGAAAAATCGGAGGAGCAACAAGGGGTGTTGAAATACATGAAGAGCCTGAAAATGTGTGAAAAATATAAAGAGCTTCAAAAGATGTGAAAAATATGAAGAGCTTCAAAAGGTGTCAAAAATATGAGGAGCATGAAACTGTCTGAAAAATAGGAGGAGCATGAAGCGGTGTTGAAAAACATGAATAGCCTGAAAATGTGTGAGAAATATGAAGAGCTTCAACAGGTGTCAAAAATATGATTAGCATGAAACGGTCTGAAAAATAGGAGGAGCATGAAGCGGTGTTGAAAAACATGAATAGCCTGAAAATGTGTGAAATATATGAAGAGCTTAAAAATGTGTCAAATATATGAGGAGCATGAAACGGTCTGAAAAATAGGAGGATGATGAAACGGTGTTGAAAAACAATAAGAGCCTGAAAAGGTGTGAAAAATATGAAGAGCTTCAAAAGGTGTCAAAATTTGAGGAGCATGAAAAGGTCTGAAAAATAGGAGGAGAATGAAGCTGTTTTCAAAATCATGAAGAGCCTATAAATGTGTGAAAAATATGAAGAGCTTCAAAAGGTGTAAAAATTTGAAGAGCAGGAAACGGTCTGAAAAACAGGAGGAGAATGAAGTGGTGTCCAAAAACATGAAGAGCACTGAAAAGGTGTGAAAAATATGAAGAGCTTCAAAATGTGTCAAAAATATGAGGAGCATGAAATGGTCTGAAAAATAGGAGGAGCATGAGGCGGTGTTCAAAAACATGAAGAGCCTGAAAAGGTGTGAAAAATATGAAGAGCTTCAAAAGGTGTCAAAAATATGAGGAGCATGAAACGGTCTGAAAAATAGGAGGAGCATGAAACGGTGATCAAATACATGAAGAGCCTGAAAAAGTGTGAAAAATATGAAGAGCTTCAAAAGGTGTGAAATTCATGAGGAGCATGAAATGAGCTGAAAAATAGGAGAAGCATGAAGTGGTGTGGAAAAACATGAAGAGCCTGTAAAGGTGTGAAAAATATGAAGAGCTTCAAAAGGTGTGTAATACATGAGGAGCATGAAACTCTCTGAAAAATAGAAGGAGCATGAAGTAGTGTTCAAAAACATGAAGAGCCTGAAAAGGTGTGAAAAATATGAAGAGCTTAAAAAGGTGTGAAAAATATGAGGAACATGATATGGTTTGAAAAATAGGATTAGCATGAAGCGGTGTTCAAAAACATGAAGAGCCTGAAAAGGTGTGAAAAATATGAAAAGCTTCAAAAGGTGTCAAAAATGAGATGAGCATGAAACGTTCTGAAAAATAGGAGGTGCATGAAGCGTTGTTGAAAACCATGAAGAGCCTGAAAAGGTGTGAGAAATATGAAGAGCTTCAAAATGTGTCAAAAATATGAGGAGCATGAAACGGTCTTAAAAATAGGAGGAGCATGAAGCGGTGTTCAAAAACATGAAGAGCCTGAAAAGGTGTGAAAAATATGAAGAACTTCAAAAAGTGTCAAAAATGAGATGAGCATGAAACGGTCTGAAAAATTGGAGGTGCATGAAGAGTTGTTGAAAAACATGAAGAGCCAGAAAATGTGTGAAAAATATGAAGAGCTTCAAAAGGTGTCAAAAATATGAGGAGCATGAAACGGTCTTAAAAATACAAGGAGCATGAAGCGGTGTTGAAAAACATGAATAGCCTGAAAATGTGTGAAATATATGAAGAGCTTAAAAATGTGTCAAGTATATGAGGAGCATGAAACGGTCTGAAAAATAGGAGGATCATGCAACGGTGTTGAAAAACATGAAGAGTCTGAAAAGGTGTGAAAAATATGAAGAGCTTCCAAAGCTGTCAAAAATATGAGGAGCATGAAACGGTCTGAAAAATAGGAGGAGCATGAAGCTGTGTTCAAAAACATGAAGAGCCTGAAAATGTGTGAAAAATATGAAGAGCTTCAAAAGGTGTGAAAAATATGAGGAGCATGAAACGGTCTGAAAAATAGGAGGAGCATGCAGCGGTTAAAAAACATGAAGAGCCTGAAAAGGTGTGAAAAATATGAAGAGCTCCAAAAGTTGTCAAAAATATGTGGAGCGTGAGACGGTCTCAAAAACAGGAGGAGCGGGAAGCGGTGATGAAAAACATGAAGAGCCTGAAAACGTGTGATAAAACATGAAGAGCTTCAAAGGTGTCAGAAATATGAGGAGCATGAAACGCTCGCAAAAATAGGAGGAGCATGAAGCGGTGTTGAAAAACATGAAGAGCCTGAAATGGTGTGAAAAATATGAGAGCTTCAAAAGGTGTCAATAATAAGAGGTGCATGAAACAGTCTGAAAAATTGGAGGAGCATTAAACTGTCAGAAAAATAGGAGAAGCATGAAGCGGTGTTGAAAAACATGAAGAGCCTGAAAGGGTGTGAAAAATATGAGAGCTTCAAAAGGTATCAATAATAAGAGGTGCATGAAACAGTCTGAAAATTAGGAGGAGCATGAAACTGTATGAAAAATAGGAGAAGCATGAAGCGGTGTTGAAAAATATGAAGAGCCTGAAAAGGTGTGAAAATATGAAAAGCTTCAAAAGGTGTCAAAAATATGAGGAGCATGAAACGGTCTGAAAAATAGGAGGAGCATGAAACGGTGATAAAAAACATGAAGAGCCTGAAAAGATGTGAAAAATATGAAGAGCTTCAAAAGGTGTGAAATACATGAGGAGCATGGAACGGGCTGAAAAATAGGAGAAGCATGAAGGGGTGTGGAAAAACATGAAGAGCCTGAAAAGGTTTGAAAAATATGAAGAGCTTCAAAAGGTGTCAAAAATATTAGGAGCATGAAACGGTCTGAAAAATATGAGGATCATGAAACGGTGTTGAAAAACATGAAGAGCCTGAAAAGGTGTGAAAAATATGAAGAGCTTCAAAAGGTGTCAAAAATATTAGGAGCATGAAACGGTCTTAAAAATAGGAGGAGGATGAAGTGGTGTTGAAAAAAATGAAGAGCCTGAAAAGTTGTGAAATATATGAAGAGCTTCAAAAGGTGTGAAAAATATGAGAAGAATGAAACGGTCTGCAAAATAGGAGGAGCATGAAATGATGTTCAAACACATGAAGTGCATGAAAAGGTGTGAAAAATATGAAGAGCTTCAAAAGGTGTGAAATACATGAGGAGGTTTAAACGGTCTGAGAAATAGGAGGAGCATGAAGCGGTGTTCAAAAACATGAAGAGCCTGAAAAGGTGTGAAAAATATGAAGAGCTTCAAAAGGTGTGAAAAATATGAGGAGCATGAAACGGTCTGAAAAATAGGAGGAGCAAAAAAGGTTGTTGAAAAACATGCAGAGCCTGAAAAAGTGTGAAAAATATGAACAGCTTCAAAAGATGTGAAAAATATGAAGAGCTTCAAAAGGTGTTGAAAATGAGATGAGCATGAAACGGTCTGAAAAATCGGAGGTGCATGAAGCGGTGTTGAAAAACATGAAGAGCCTGAAAAGGTGTGAGAAGTATGAAGAGCTTCAAAAGGTGTCAAAAATATGAGTAGCATGAAACGGTCTGCAAAAAAGGAGCAGCATGAAGTGGTGTTGAAAAACATGAAGAGCTTGAAAAGGTGTGAAAAATATGAAAGCTTCAAAAGGTGTCGAAAATATGAGGAGCATGAAACGGTCTCAAAAATAGGAGGAGCATGAAGCGGTGTTCAAAAACATGAAGAGCCTGAAAAGGTGTGAAAAATATGAAGAGCTTCAAAATGTGTCAAAAATACGACGAGCATGAAACCCTCTTAAAAATAGGAGGATGAAGCGGTGTTCAAAAACATGAAGAGCCTGAAAATTTGTGCAAAATATGAAGAGCTTCAAAAGGAGTGAAATACATGAGGAGCATGTAAAGGTGTTCAAAAACATGCAGAGACTTAAAAGGTGTGATAAATATGAAGAGCTTCAAAAAGTGCCAAAAATTAGATTAGCATGAAAGGGTCCGAAAAATAGGAGGAGCCTGAAGAGGTGTTGAAAAACATGAAGAGCCTGAAAAAGTGTGAAAAATATGAAGTGCTTCAAAAATATGAAAATTATGAAGAGCTTCAAAAGGTGTGAAAAATATGAAGAGCTTCAAAAGATGTCAAAAATGAGATGAGCATGAACCGGTCTGAAAAATAGAAGGAGCATGAAGTGTTGTTGAAAAACATGAAGAGCCTGAAAAGGTGTGAATAATATGAAGAGCTTCAAAAGGTGTCAAAAATATGCGGAGCATGAAACGGTCTGAAAAATAGGAGGAGCAAGAAGCGGTGTTCAAAAACATGAAGAGCTTGAAAAGGTGTGAAAAATATGAAGAGCTTCAAAACGTGTCAAATATATGAGGAACATGAAATGGTCTGAAAAATAGGAGGAGTAAGAAGGGGTGTTGAAAAACATGAAGAGCTTGAAAAGGTGTGAAAAATATGAAGAGCTTCAAAAGGTGTGAAAAATATGAAGAGCTTCAAAGGTGTCAAAAATGAGATGAGCATGAAACGGACTGAAAAATAGGAGTACCATGAAGCTGTGTTCAAAAACATGTAGAGCCTGAAACCGTGTGAAAAATATGAACATCTTCAAAAGGTGTGAAAATTATGAGGCTCATGAAACGGTCTGAAAAATAGAAGCAGCATGAAACAGTGTCGAAAAACATGAAGAGCCTGAAAGGTGTGAAAAATATGAAGAGCTTCAAAAGGTATGAAAAATATGAGGAGCATGAAATGGTCTGAAAAATAGAATCAGCATGAAACGGTGTTGAAAAACATAAAGAGCATGAAAAAGTGTGAAAAATATGAAGAGCTTCAAAAGGTGTCAAAAATATGAAGAGCAGGAAACGGTCTGAAAAATAGGAGGATCATGAAGCGGTGTTCAAAAACATGAAGAGCCTGAAAAGTTGTGAAAAATATGAAGAGCTTCAAAAGGTGTGAAATACTTGAGGAGAATGAAACTGTGAAAAAGAGGAGGAGCATGAAGCCGTGTTCAAAAACATGAAGAGCCTAAAAAGTTGTGAAAAATATGAAAAGCTTCAAAAGTTGTCAAAAATGAGATGAGCATGAAACGGTCTGAAAAATAGGAGGAGCATGAAGTGGTGTTGAAAAAAAAGAAGAGACTGAAAAGGTGTGAAAAATATGAAGAGCTTCAAAAGGTGTGAAATTCATGAGGAGCATGAAATGGTCTGAAAAATAGGAGAAGCATGATGTGGTGTAGAAAAATATGAAGAGCCTGAAAAGGTGTGAAAAATATGAAGAGCTTCAAAAGGTGTGAAATACATGAGGAGCATGAAACTCTCTGAAAAATAGGAGGAGCATGAATTGGTGTTCAAAAACATGAAGAGCCTGAAAAGTTGTGAAAAATATGAAGAGCTTCAAAAGGTGTGAAAAATATGAGGAGCATGAAACGGTCTGAAAAATAGATGCGGCATGAAATGGTGTTGAAAAACATGAAGAGCCTGAAATGTGTGAAAAATATGAAGACCTTCAAAAGGTGTCAAAAATATGAGGAGCATGAAATGGTCTGAAAAATCGGAGGAGCATGAAGCGGTGTTGAAAAACATGAAGAGCCTGAAAAGGTGTGGAAAATATGAAGAGCTTCAAAAGGTGTCAAAAATATGAGGAGCATGAAACGGTCTGAAAAATAGGAGGAGCATGAAGTGCTGTTCAAAAACATGAAGAGCCTGAAAAGGTGTGAAAAATATGAAGAGCTACAAAAGGTGTGAAAAATATGAGGAGCATGATACGGTAGAAAAAATAGGAGGAGCATGAAGCAGTGTTCAAAAACATGAAGAGCCTGAAAAGGTGTGAAAAATATGAAGAGCCTCAAAACGTGTCAAAAATATGAGAAGTATGAAACGGTATGATAAATAGCAGGAGCATGAAGCGGTTTTGAAAAACATGAAGGGTCTGAAATCGTGTGAAAAATATGAAGAGCTTCAAAAATGTGAAAAATATGAAGAGCTTCAAAAGGTGTAAAAAATATGAAGTGCCTCAAAATGTGTCAAAAATTAGATGAGTATGAAAAGTTCTAAAAAATAGGAGGAGCAACAAGTAGTGTTGAAAAAAATGAAGAGCCTGAAAAGGTGTGAAAAATATGAAGACCTTCAAAAGGTGTCAAAAATATGAGGAGCATGAAACTTTCTAAAAAATAGGACGAGCATGAAGCAGTGATAAAAAACATGAAGAGCCTGAAAAGGTGTGAAAAATATGAAGAGTTTCTAAAGGTGTCAAAAATATGAGGAGCATGATACGGTTTGAAAAAAGGAGGAGCATGAAGCGGTGTTGAAAAACATGAAGAGTGTGAAAACGTGTGAAAATATGAAGAGCTTCAAAAATATTAAAATTATGAAGAGCTTCAACAGTTGTGAAAAATATGAAGAGATTAAAAAGGTGTCAAAAATGAGATGAGCTTGAAACGGTCTGAAAAATAGAAGGAGCATGAAGCGGTGTTGAAAATCATGAACAGACTGAAAAGGTGTGAACAATATGAAAAGCTTCAAAAGGTGTCAAAAATGAGATGAGCATTAAACGGTCTGAAAAATAGGAATAACATGAAACGGTGTTGAATATCATGAAGAGCCTGAAATAATGTGAAAAATATAAAGAGCTGCAAAAGGTGTCAGAAATATGAGGAGCATGAAACGGTCTGATAAATAGGTGGAGCATGAAGCTGTGTTCAAAAACATGAAGAGCCTGAAAAGGTGTGAAAAATATGAAGAGCTTCAAAAGGTGTGAAAAATATGAGGAGCATGAAACGGTCTGAAAAATAGAAGCAGCATGAAACGGTGTTGAAAAATATGAAGAGCCTGAAAACGTGTGAAAAATATAAGGAGCTTCAAAAGGTGTGAAAAATATAAAGAGCTTCAAAGGTGACAAAAATGAGATGAGCATGAAACGGTCTGAAAAATAGGAGGAGAATGAAGTGGTGGTGAAAAACATGAAGAGCCTGAAAAGGTGTGAAAAATATGAAGAGCTTCAAAATGTTTCAAAAATATGAAGAGCATGAAACGGTCTGAAAATCAGGAGGATCATGAAGCGGTGTTCAAAAACATGAAGAGCCTGAAAAGGTGTGAAAAATATGAAGAGCTCAAAAAGTGTCAAAAATATGAGGAGCATGAAACGATCTGAAAAATACGAGGAGCATGAAGCAGTGTTCAAAAACATGAAGAGCCTAAAAAGGTGGGAAAAATATGAAGAGCTTCAAAGGTGTGAAATATATGAGGAGAATGAAACGGTCTGAAAAATAGGAGGATCTTGAAGCGGTTTTCAGAAACATGAAGAGCATGAAAAGGTGTGAAAAATATGAAGAGCTTCAAAAGGTGTGAAATATATGAGGAGAATGAAACGGTCTGAAAAATAGGAGGATCATGAAGCGGTTTTCAGAAACATGAAGAGCATGAAAAGGTGTGAAAAATAGGAAGAGTTTCAAAAGGTGTCATAAATATGAGGAGCATGAAACGGTCTGAAAAACAGGAGGAGCATGAAACGGTGATCAAAAACATGAAGAGCCTGAAAAGGTGTGAAAAATATGAAGAGCTTCAAAAGGTGTGAAATACATGTGGAGCATGAAACTCTCTAAAAAATAGGAGGAGCATGAAGCGGTTTTCAAAAATATGAAGAGCCTGAAAATGTGTGAAAAATATGAAGAGCTTCAAAAGGTGTCAAAAATGAGATGAGCATGAAACGGTCTGAAAAATATGAGGAGCCTGAAACGGTGTTGAAAGACATGAAGAGCATGAAAAGTTGTGAAAAATATGAAAAGCTTCAAAAGGTGTCAAAAATGAGATGAGCATGAAACGGTCTGAAAAATAGGAGGAGCATGAAGCGGTGTTGAAAAATGAAGAGCCTGAAAAGGTGTGAAAAATATGAAGAGGATCAAAAGGTGTCAAATATATGAGGAGAATGAAATGGTCTGAAAAATAGGAGGATCATGAAGCTGTGTCGAAAAACATGAAGAGCCTGAAAAGGTGTGAAAAAAATGAAGAGCTTCTAAATGTGTCAAAAATATGAGGAGCATGAAACGGTCTGAAAAATAGGAGGATCATGAAGCGGTGTTCAAAAACATGAAGAGCCTGAAAAGGTGTGAAAAATATGAAGAGCTCAAAAAGTGTCAAAAATATGATGAGCATGAAACGATCTGAAAAATAGAAGGAGCATGAAACGGTGATCAAAAACATGAAGAGCCTGAAAAGGTGTGAAAAATATGAAGAGCTCAAAAAGTGTCAAAAATATGAGGAGCATGAAACGCTCTGAAAAATAGGAGGAGCATGAAGCGGTGTTCAAAAACATGAAGAGCCTGAAAAGTTGTGAAAAATATGAAAAGCTTCAAAAGGTGTCAAAAATGATATTAGCATTAAACGGTCGGAAAAATAGGAATAACATGAAACGGTGTTGAAAATCATGAAGAGCCTGAAATAGTGTGAAAAATATAAAGAGCTGCAAAAGGTGTCAAAAATATGATCGGGATTGGGAATACATGTAAATCAATGGCTGATTCATAGCAATGTATGACAAAACCCACTGGAAAAAAAAATAATAAAAATTAAAAAAAATAAAAAGCTTATCAAGAATAAAAAAACAAAAAAAAATATGAGGAGCATGAAACGGTCTGATAAATAGGTGGAGCATGAAGCTGTGTTCAAAAACATGAAGAGCCTGAAAAGGTGTGAAAAATATGAACAGCTTGAAAATGTTTCACAAATATGAAGAGCATGAAACGGTCTGAAAAACAGGAGGATCATGAAGCTGTGTCGAAAAACATGAAGAGCCTGAAAAGGTGTGAAAAAAATGAAGATCTTCTAAATGTGTCAAAAATATGAGGAGCATGAAACGGTCTGAAAAATAGGAGGATCATGAAGCGGTGTTCAAAAACATGAAGAGCCTGAAAAGGTGTGAAAAATATGAAGAGCTCAAAAAGTGTCAAAAATATGATGAGCATGAAACGATCTGAAAAATAGAAGGAGCATGAAACGGTGATCAAAAACATGAAGAGCCTGAAAAGGTGTGAAAAATATGAAGAGCTCAAAAAGTGTCAAAAATATGAGGAGCATGAAACGCTCTGAAAAATAGGAGGAGCATGAAGCAGTGTTCAAAAACATGAAGAGCCTGAAAAGTTGTGAAAAATATGAAAAGCTTCAAAAGGTGTCAAAAATGATATTAGCATTAAACGGTCGGAAAAATAGGAATAACATGAAACGGTGTTGAAAATCATGAAGAGCCTGAAATAGTGTGAAAAATATAAAGAGCTGCAAAAGGTGTCAAAAATATGATCGGGATTGGGAATACATGTAAATCAATGGCTGATTCATAGCAATGTATGACAAAACCCACTGGAAAAAAAAAATAATAAAAATTAAAAAAAAAAAAAGCTTATCAAGAATAAAAAAACAAAAAAAAAATATGAGGAGCATGAAACGGTCTGATAAATAGGTGGAGCATGAAGCTGTGTTCAAAAACATGAAGATCCTGAAAAGGTGTGAAAAATATGAAGAGCTTCAAAATGTTTCACAAATATGAAGAGCATGAAACGGTCTGAAAAACAGGAGGATCATGAAGCGGTGTTCAAAAACATGAAGAGCCAAAAAAGGTGTGAAAAATATGAAGAGCTCAAAAAGTGTCAAACATATGAGGAGCATGAAACGATCTGAAAAATAGAAGAAGCATGAAACGGTAATCAAACACATTAAGAGCCTGAAAAGGTGTGGAAAATATGAAGAGCTTCAAAAGGTGTGAAATACATGAGGAGCATGAAACTCTCTGAAAAATAGGAGGAGCATGAAGCTGTGTTCAAAAACATGAAGAGCCTGAAAAGGTGGGAAAAATATGAAGAGCTTCAAAAGGTGTGAAAAATATGAGGAGCATGAAACGGTCTGAAAAATAGAAGCAGCATGAAACGGAGTTGAAAAATATGAAGAGCCTGAAAACGTGTGAAAAATATGAAGAGCTTCAAAAGGTGTGAAAAATATAAAGAGCTTCAAAGGTGACAAAAATGAGATGAGCATGAAATGGTCTGAAAAATAGGAGGAGAATGAAGTGGTGGTGAAAAACATGAAGAGCATGAAAAGGTGTGAAAAATATGAAGAGCTTCAAAATGTTTCAAAAATATGAAGAGCATGAAACGGTCTGAAAATCAGGAGGAGCATGAAGCTGTGTTCAAAAACATGAAGAGCCTGAAAAGGTGTGAAAAATATGAAGAGCTTCAAAAGGTGTCAAAAATATGAGCAGCATGAAACGGTCTGAAAAATAGGAGGAGCATGAAACGGTGATCAAAAACATGAAGAGCCTGAAAAGGTGTGAAAAATATGAAGAGCTTCAAAAGTTGTGAAATACATGAGGAGCATGAAACGGGCTGAAAATAAGAGAAGCATGAAGTGCTGTGGAAAAACATGAAGAGCCTGAAAAGCTGTGAAAAATATGAAAAGCTTCAAAAGGTGTCAAAAATGAGATGAGCATGAAACGGTCTGAAAAATAGGAGGATCATGAAATGGTGTTGAAAAACATGAAGAGCCTGAAAAGATGTGAAAAATATGAAAAGCTTCAAAAAGTGTCAAAAATATGAGGAGCATGAAACGGTCTGAAAAATAGGAGGAGCATGAAGCTGTGTTCAAAACATGAAGATCTTAAAAGGGTGTGAAAAATATGAAGAGCTTCAAAAGGTGTGAAAAATATGAGGAGCATGAAACGGTCTGAAAAATAGAAGCAGCATGAAACGGTTTTGAAAAACCTGAAGAGCCTGAAAACGTGTGAAAAATATGAAGAGCTTCAAAAGGTGTGAAAAATATGAAGAGCTTCAAATGTGACAAAAATGAGATAAGCATGAAACGGTCTGAAAAATAGGAGGAGCATGAAGTGGTGGTGAAAAACATGAAGAGCCTGAAAAGGTGTGAAAAATATGAAGAGCTCAAAAAGTGTCAAAAATATGAGGAGCATGAAACGATCTGAAAAATACGAGGAGCATGAAGCAGTGTTCAAAAACATGAAGAGCCTGAAAAGGTGGGAAAAATATGAAGAGCTTCAAAATGTTTCAAAAATATGAGAAGCATGAAACGGTCTGAAAATCAGGAGGATCATGAAGCGGTGTTCAAAAACATGAAGAGCCTGAAAAGGTGTGAAAAATATGAAGAGCTCAAAAAGTGTCAAAAATATGAGGAGCATGAAACGATCTGAAAAATACGAGGAGCATGAAGCACTGTTCAAAAACATGAAGAGCCTGAAAAGGTGGGAAAAATATGAAGAGATTCAAAAGGTGTGAAATATATGAGGAGAATGAAACGGTCTGAAAAATAGGAGG
The DNA here is from genome assembly GCF_033118175.1 of Dama dama. Classification (NCBI taxonomy): domain Eukaryota; kingdom Metazoa; phylum Chordata; class Mammalia; order Artiodactyla; family Cervidae; genus Dama; species Dama dama. The sequence continues at coordinate 8,351,281 of NC_083706.1, read as the reverse complement.
ATCATGAAGCGGTTTTCAGAAACATGAAGAGCATGAAAAGGTGTGAAAAATATGAAGAGCTTCAAAAGGTGTGAAATATATGAGGAGAATGAAACGGTCTGAAAAATAGGAGGATCATGAAGCGGTTTTCAGAAACATGAAGAGCATGAAAAGGTGTGAAAAACAGGAAGAGTTTCAAAAGGTGTCATAAATATGAGGAGCATGAAACGGTCTGAAAAATAGGAGGAGCATGAAACGGTGATCAAAAACATGAAGAGCCTGAAAAGGTGTGAAAAATATGAAGAGCTTCAAAAGGTGTGAAATACATGAGGAGCATGAAACTCTCTGAAAAATAGGAGGAGCATGAAGCGGTTTTCAAAAACATGAAGAGCCTGAAAATGTGTGAAAAATATGAAGAGCTTCAAAAGGTGTCAAAAATGAGATGAGCATGAAACGGTCTGAAAAATATGAGGAGCCTGAAACGGTGTTGAAAGACATGAAGAGCCTGAAAAGTTGTGAAAAATATGAAAAGCTTCAAAAGGTGTCAAAAATGAGATGAGCATGAAACGGTCTGAAAAATAGGAGGAGCATGAAGCGGTGTTGAAAAATGAAGAGCCTGAAAAGGTGTGAAAAATATGAAGAGCCTCAAAACGTGTCAAAATATTAGGAGTATGAAATGGTATGATAAATAGAAGGAGCATGAAGCGGTGTTGAAAAACATGAAGATTCTGAAATTGTGTGAAAAATATGAAGAGCTTCAAAAAGGTGAAAAATATGAAGAGCTTCAAAAGTTGTCAAAAATTAGATGAGTATGAAACGGTCTAAAAAATAGGAGGAGTAACAAATAGTGTTGAAAAAAATGAAGAGCATGAAAAGGTGTGAGAAATATGAACGGCTTCAAAAAGTGTGAAAAATATGAGGAGCCTGAAACGGTCTGAAAAAAAGGAGGAGCATGAAGTGGTGTTGAAAAACATGAAGAGCCTGAAAAGGTGTGAAAAATATGAAGACCTTCAAAAGGTGTCAAAAATATGAGGAGCATGAAATGGTCTGAAAAATCGGAGGAGCATGAAGCGGTGTTGAAAAACATGAAGAGCCTGAAAAGGTGTGGAAAATATGAAGAGCTTCAAAAGGTGTCAAAAATATGAGGAGCATGAAACGGTCTGAAAAATAGGAGGAGCATGAAGTGCTGTTCAAAAACATGAAGAGCCTGAAAAGGTGTGAAAAATATGAAGAGCTACAAAAGGTGTGAAAAATATGAGGAGCATGATACGGTAGAAAAAATAGGAGGAGCATGAAGCAGTGTTCAAAAACATGAAGAGCCTGAAAAGGTGTGAAAAATATGAAGAGCCTCAAAACGTGTCAAAAATATGAGAAGTATGAAACGGTATGATAAATAGCAGGAGCATGAAGCGGTTTTGAAAAACATGAAGGGTCTGAAATCGTGTGAAAAATATGAAGAGCTTCAAAAATGTGAAAAATATGAAGAGCTTCAAAAGGTGTAAAAAATATGAAGTGCCTCAAAATGTGTCAAAAATTAGATGAGTATGAAAAGTTCTAAAAAATAGGAGGAGCAACAAGTAGTGTTGAAAAAAATGAAGAGCCTGAAAAGGTGTGAAAAATATGAAGACTTTCAAAAGGTGTCAAAAATATGAGGAGCATGAAACTTTCTAAAAAATAGGACGAGCATGAAGCAGTGATAAAAAACATGAAGAGCCTGAAAAGGTGTGAAAAATATGAAGAGTTTCTAAAGGTGTCAAAAATATGAGGAGCATGATACGGTTTGAAAAAAGGAGGAGCATGAAGCGGTGTTGAAAAACATGAAGAGTGTGAAAACGTGTGAAAATATGAAGAGCTTCAAAAATATTAAAATTATGAAGAGCTTCAACAGTTGTGAAAAATATGAAGAGATTAAAAAGGTGTCAAAAATGAGATGAGCTTGAAACGGTCTGAAAAATAGAAGGAGCATGAAGCGGTGTTGAAAATCATGAACAGACTGAAAAGGTGTGAACAATATGAAAAGCTTCAAAAGGTGTCAAAAATGAGATGAGCATTAAACGGTCTGAAAAATAGGAATAACATGAAACGGTGTTGAATATCATGAAGAGCCTGAAATAATGTGAAAAATATAAAGAGCTGCAAAAGGTGTCAAAAATATGAGGAGCATGAAACGGTCTGATAAATAGGTGGAGCATGAAGCTGTGTTCAAAAACATGAAGAGCCTGAAAAGGTGTGAAAAATATGAAGAGCTTCAAAAGGTGTGAAAAATATGAGGAGCATGAAACGGTCTGAAAAATAGAAGCAGCATGAAACGGTGTTGAAAAATATGAAGAGCCTGAAAACGTGTGAAAAATATAAGGAGCTTCAAAAGGTGTGAAAAATATAAAGAGCTTCAAAGGTGACAAAAATGAGATGAGCATGAAACGGTCTGAAAAATAGGAGGAGAATGAAGTGGTGGTGAAAAACATGAAGAGCCTGAAAAGGTGTGAAAAATATGAAGAGCTTCAAAATGTTTCAAAAATATGAAGAGCATGAAACGGTCTGAAAATCAGGAGGATCATGAAGCGGTGTTCAAAAACATGAAGAGCCTGAAAAGGTGTGAAAAATATGAAGAGCTCAAAAAGTGTCAAAAATATGAGGAGCATGAAACGATCTGAAAAATACGAGGAGCATGAAGCAGTGTTCAAAAACATGAAGAGCCTAAAAAGGTGGGAAAAATATGAAGAGCTTCAAAGGTGTGAAATATATGAGGAGAATGAAACGGTCTGAAAAATAGGAGGATCTTGAAGCGGTTTTCAGAAACATGAAGAGCATGAAAAGGTGTGAAAAATATGAAGAGCTTCAAAAGGTGTGAAATATATGAGGAGAATGAAACGGTCTGAAAAATAGGAGGATCATGAAGCGGTTTTCAGAAACATGAAGAGCATGAAAAGGTGTGAAAAATAGGAAGAGTTTCAAAAGGTGTCATAAATATGAGGAGCATGAAACGGTCTGAAAAACAGGAGGAGCATGAAACGGTGATCAAAAACATGAAGAGCCTGAAAAGGTGTGAAAAATATGAAGAGCTTCAAAAGGTGTGAAATACATGTGGAGCATGAAACTCTCTAAAAAATAGGAGGAGCATGAAGCGGTTTTCAAAAACATGAAGAGCCTGAAAATGTGTGAAAAATATGAAGAGCTTCAAAAGGTGTCAAAAATGAGATGAGCATGAAACGGTCTGAAAAATATGAGGAGCCTGAAACGGTGTTGAAAGACATGAAGAGCATGAAAAGTTGTGAAAAATATGAAAAGCTTCAAAAGGTGTCAAAAATGAGATGAGCATGAAACGGTCTGAAAAATAGGAGGAGCATGAAGCGGTGTTGAAAAATGAAGAGCCTGAAAAGGTGTGAAAAATATGAAGAGGATCAAAAGGTGTCAAATATATGAGGAGAATGAAATGGTCTGAAAAATAGGAGGATCATGAAGCTGTGTCGAAAAACATGAAGAGCCTGAAAAGGTGTGAAAAAAATGAAGAGCTTCTAAATGTGTCAAAAATATGAGGAGCATGAAACGGTCTGAAAAATAGGAGGATCATGAAGCGGTGTTCAAAAACATGAAGAGCCTGAAAAGGTGTGAAAAATATGAAGAGCTCAAAAAGTGTCAAAAATATGATGAGCATGAAACGATCTGAAAAGTAGAAGGAGCATGAAACGGTGATCAAAAACATGAAGAGCCTGAAAAGGTGTGAAAAATATGAAGAGCTCAAAAAGTGTCAAAAATATGTGGAGCATGAAACGCTCTGAAAAATAGGAGGAGCATGAAGCGGTGTTCAAAAACATGAAGAGCCTGAAAAGTTGTGAAAAATATGAAAAGCTTCAAAAGGTGTCAAAAATGATATTAGCATTAAACGGTCGGAAAAATAGGAATAACATGAAACGGTGTTGAAAATCATGAAGAGCCTGAAATAGTGTGAAAAATATAAAGAGCTGCAAAAGGTGTCAAAAATATGATCGGGATTGGGAATACATGTAAATCAATGGCTGATTCATAGCAATGTATGACAAAACCCACTGGAAAAAAAAATAATAAAAATTAAAAAAAATAAAAAGCTTATCAAGAATAAAAAAACAAAAAAAAAATATGAGGAGCATGAAACGGTCTGATAAAGAGGTGGAGCATGAAGCTGTGTTCAAAAACATGAAGAGCCTGAAAAGGTGTGAAAAATATGAAGAGCTTCAAAATGTTTCACAAATATGAAGAGCATGAAACGGTCTGAAAAACAGGAGGATCATGAAGCGGTGTTCAAAAACATGAAGAGCCTGAAAAGGTGTGAAAAATATGAAGTGCTCAAAAAGTGTCAAAAATATGAGGAGCATGAAACGCTCTGAAAAATAGGAGGAGCATGAAGCGGTGTTCAAAAACATGAAGAGCCTGAAAAGTTGTGAAAAATATGAAAAGCTTCAAAAGGTGTCAAAAATGATATTAGCATTAAATGGTCGGAAAAATAGGAATAACATGAAACGGTGTTGAAAATCATGAAGAGCCTGAAATAGTGTGAAAAATATAAAGAGCTGCAAAAGGTGTCAAAAATATGATCGGGATTGGGAATACATGTAAATCAATGGCTGATTCATAGCAATGTATGACAAAACCCACTGGAAAAAAAAATAATAAAAATTAAAAAAAAAAAAAGCTTATCAAGAATAAAAAAACAAAAAAAAAATATGAGGAGCATGAAACGGTCTGATAAATAGGTGGAGCATGAAGCTGTGTTCAAAAACATGAAGATCCTGAAAAGGTGTGAAAAATATGAAGAGCTTCAAAATGTTTCACAAATATGAAGAGCATGAAACGGTCTGAAAAACAGGAGGATCATGAAGCGGTGTTCAAAAACATGAAGAGCCAAAAAAGGTGTGAAAAATATGAAGAGCTCAAAAAGTGTCAAAAATATGAGGAGCATGAAACGATCTGAAAAATAGAAGAAGCATGAAACGGTGATCAAACACATTAAGAGCCTGAAAAGGTGTGGAAAATATGAAGAGCTTCAAAAGGTGTGAAATACATGAGGAGCATGAAACTCTCTGAAAAATAGGAGGAGCATGAAGCTGTGTTCAAAAACATGAAGAGCCTGAAAAGGTGGGAAAAATATGAAGAGCTTCAAAAGGTGTGAAAAATATGAGGAGCATGAAACGGTCTGAAAAATAGAAGCAGCATGAAACGGAGTTGAAAAATATGAAGAGCCTGAAAACGTGTGAAAAATATAAAGAGCTTCAAAAGGTGTGAAAAATATAAAGAGCTTCAAAGGTGACAAAAATGAGATGAGCATGAAATGGTCTGAAAAATAGGAGGAGAATGAAGTGGTGGTGAAAAATATGAAGAGCATGAAAAGGTGTGAAAAATATGAAGAGCTTCAAAATGTTTCAAAAATATGAAGAGCATGAAACGGTCTGAAAATCAGGAGGAGCATGAAGCTGTGTTCAAAAACATGAAGAGCCTGAAAAGGTGTGAAAAATAAGAAGAGCTCAAAAAGTGTCAAAAATATGAGGAGCATGAAACGATCTGAAAAATAGAAGAAGCATGAAACGGTGATCAAACACATGAAGAGCCTGAAAAGGTGTGGAAAATATGAAGAGCTTCAAAAGGTGTGAAATACATGAGGAGCATGAAACTCTCTGAAAAATAGGAGGAGCATGAAGCTGTGTTCAAAAACATGAAGAGCCTGAAAAGGTGGGAAAAATATGAAGAGCTTCAAAAGGTGTGAAAAATATGAGGAGCATGAAACGGTCTGAAAAATAGAAGCAGCATGAAACGGTGTTGAAAAATATGAAGAGCCTGAAAACGTGTGAAAAATATGAAGAGCTTCAAAAGGGGTGAAAAATATAAAGAGCTTCAAAGGTGACAAAAATGAGATGAGCATGAAATGGTCTGAAAAATAGGAGGAGAATGAAGTGGTGGTGAAAAACATGAAGAGCATGAAAAGGTGTGAAAAATATGAAGAGCTTCAAAATGTTTCAAAAATATGAAGAGCATGAAACGGTCTGAAAATCAGGAGGAGCATGAAGCTGTGTTCAAAAACATGAAGAGCCTGAAAAGGTGTGAAAAATATGAAGAGCTTCTAAAGGTGTCAAAAATATGAGCAGCATGAAACGGTCTGAAAAATAGGAGGAGCATGAAACGGTGATCAAAAACATGAAGAGCCTGAAAAGGTGTGAAAAATATGAAGAGCTTCAAAAGTTGTGAAATACATGAGGAGCATGAAACGGGCTGAAAAATAAGAGAAGCATGAAGTGCTGTGGAAAAACATGAAGAGCCTGAAAAGCTGTGAAAAATATGAAAAGCTTCAAAAGGTGTCAAAAATGAGATGAGCATGAAACGGTCTGAAAAATAGGAGGATCATGAAATGGTGTTGAAAAACATGAAGAGCTTCAAAAGGTGTGAAAAATATGAAAAGCTTCAAAAAGTGTCAAAAATATGAGGAGCATGAAACGGTTTGAAAAATAGGAGGAGCATGAAGCTGTGTTCAAAACATGAAGATCTTAAAAGGGTGTGAAAAATATGAAGAGCTTCAAAAGGTGTGAAAAATATGAGGAGCATGAAACGGTCTGAAAAATAGAAGCAGCATGAAACGGTTTTGAAAAACCTGAAGAGCCTGAAAACGTGTGAAAAATATGAAGAGCTTCAAAAGGTGTGAAAAATATGAAGAGCTTCAAATGTGACAAAAATGAGATAAGCATGAAACGGTCTGAAAAATAGGAGGAGCATGAAGTGGTGGTGAAAAACATGAAGAGCCTGAAAAGGTGTGAAAAATATGAAGAGCTCAAAAAGTGTCAAAAATATGAGGAGCATGAAACGGTCTGAAAATCAGGAGGATCATGAAGCGGTGTTCAAAAACATGAAGAGCCTGAAAAGGTGGGAAAAATATGAAGAGCTTCAAAAGGTGTGAAATATATGAGGAGAATGAAACGGTCTGAAAAATAGGAGGATCATGAAGCGGTTTTCAGAAACATGAAGAGCATGAAAAGGTGTGAAAAATAGGAAGAGTTTCAAAAGGTGTCATAAATATGAGGAGCATGAAACGGTCTGAAAAATAGGAGGAGCATGAAACGGTGATCAAAAACATGAAGAGCCTGAAAAGGTGTGAAAAATATGAAGAGCTTCAAAAGGTGTGAAATACATGAGGAGCATGAAACTCTCTGAAAAATAGGAGGAGCATGAAGCGGTGTTCAAAAACATGAAGAGCCTGAAAATGTGTGAAAATTATGAAGAGCTTCAAAAGGTGTCAAAATTGAGATGAGCATGAAACGGTCTGAAAAATAGGAGGAGCCTGAAACGGTGTTGAAAGACATGAAGAGCCTGAAAAGTTGTGAAAAATATGAAAAGCTTCAAAAGGTGTCAAAAATGAGATGAGCATGAAACGGTCTGAAAAATAGGAGGAGCATGAAGCGGTGTTGAAAAATGAAGAGCCTGAAAAGGTGTGAAAAATATGAAGAGGATCAAAAGGTGTCAAATATATGAGGAGCATGAAACGGTCTGCAAAAAAGAAGGAGCATGAAGTGGTGTTGAAAAACTTGAAGAGCCTGAAAAGGTGTGAAAAATATGAAAAGCTTAAAAAGGTGTTAAAAATATGAGGAGCAAAAAACGGTCTGAAAAATAAGTGGAGCATGAAGCGGTGTTCAAAAACATGAAGAGCCTGAAAAGGTGTGAAAAATATGAAGAGCTTCAAAAGGTGTCAAAAATGAGATTAGCATTAAACGGTCGGAAAAATAGGAATAACATGAAACGGTGTTGAAAATCATGAAGAGCCTGAAATAGTGTGAAAAATATAAAGAGCTGCAAAAGGTGTCAAAAATATGAGGAGCATGAAACGGTCTAATAAATAGGTGGAGAATGAAGCTGTGTTCAAAAACATGAAGAGCCTGAAAAGGTGTGAAAAATAAGAAGAGCTCAAAAAGTGTCAAAAATATGAGGAGCATGAAACGATCTGAAAAATAGAAGAAGCATGAAACGGTGATCAAACACATGAAGAGCCTGAAAAGGTGTGGAAAATATGAAGAGCTTCAAAAGGTGTGAAATACATGAGGAGCATGAAACTCTCTGAAAAATAGGAGGAGCATGAAGCTGTGTTCAAAAACATGAAGAGCCTGAAAAGGTGGGAAAAATATGAAGAGCTTCAAAAGGTGTGAAAAATATGAGGAGCATGAAACGGTCTGAAAAATAGAAGCAGCATGAAACGGTGTTGAAAAATATGAAGAGCCTGAAAACGTGTGAAAAATATGAAGAGCTTCAAAAGGTGTGAAAAATATAAAGAGCTTCAAAGGTGACAAAAATGAGATGAGCATGAAATGGTCTGAAAAATAGGAGGAGCATGAAGTGGTGGTGAAAAACATGAAGAGCATGAAAAGGTGTGAAAAATATGAAGAGCTTCAAAATGTTTCAAAAATATGAAGAGCATGAAACGGTCTGAAAATCAGGAGGAGCATGAAGCTGTGTTCAAAAACATGAAGAGCCTGAAAAGGTGTGAAAAATATGAAGAGCTTCAAAAAGTGTCAAAAATATGAGCAGCATGAAACGGTCTGAAAAATAGGAGGAGCATGAAACGGTGATCAAAAACATGAAGAGCCTGAAAAGGTGTGAAAAATATGAAGAGCTTCAAAAGGTGTGAAAAATATAAAGAGCTTCAAAGGTGACAAAAATGAGATGAGCATGATACGGTCTGAAAAACAGGAGGATCATGAAGCGGTGTTCAAAAACATGAAGAGCCTGAAAAGGTGTGAAAAATATGAAGAGCTTCAAAAGATGTGAAAAATATGAGGAGCTTCAAAAGGTGTCAAAAATGAGACGAGCATGAAACGGTCTGAAAAATAGGAGGAGCATGAAGCGGTGTTGAAAAACATGAAGAACCTGAAAAGGTGTGAGAAATATCAAGAGCTTCAAAAGGTGTCAAATATATGAGGAGCATGAAACGTTCTGAAAAAGACGAGGAGCATGAAGCGGTGTTGAAAAACATGAAGAGCCTGAAAAGCTGTGTAAAATATGAAGAGGTTCTAAAGGTGTCAAAAATATGAGGAGCATGAAACGGTCTTAAAAATAGGCGGATTATGAAATGGTGTTCAAAAACATGAAGAGCCTGAAAAGGTGTGAAAAATATGAAAAGCCTCAAAACCTGTCAAAAATATGAGGAGCATGAAACTGTCAGAAAAATAGCAGGGGCATGAAGCGGTGTTGAATAACATGAAGAGTCTGAAAACGTGTGAAAATATGAAGAGCTTCAAACATATGAAAAATATGAAGAGCTTCAAAAGGTTTGAAAAATATGAAGAGCTTCAAAAGGTGTCAAAAATGAGATGAGCATAAAACGGTCCGAAAAATACGAGGAGCATGAAGCGGTGTTGAAAATCATGAAGAGCCTGAAAAGGCGTGAAAAATATGAAGAGCTTCAATGATGTGAAAAATATGAAGAGCTTCAAAAGGTGTGAAATATATGAGAGCATGAAACGCTCTGAAAAATAGGAGGATCATGAAGAGGTTTTCAGAAACATGAAGAGCATGAAAAGGTGTGAAAAATATGAAGAGCTTTAAAAGGTGTCATAAATATGAGGAGCATGAAACGGTCTGAAAAATAGGAGGAGCATGAAACGGTGTCCAAAATCATGAAGAGCCTGAAAAGGTGTGAAAAATATGAAGAGCTTCAAAAGGTGTCAAAAATGAGATGAGCATTAAACGGTCTGAAAAATAGGAATAACATGAAACGGTGTTGAAAATAATGAAGAGCCTGAAAAACTGTGAAAAATATAAAGAGCTTCAAAAGGTGTCAAAAATATGAGGAGCATGAAACGGTCTGATAAATAGGAGGAGCATGAAGCTGTGTTCCAAAACATGAAGATCCTGAAAAGGTGTGAAAAATATGAAGAGCTTCAAAAGGTGTGAAATATATGAGGAGCATGAAACGGACTGAAAAATAGAAGCAGCATGAAACGGTGTTGAAAAATATGAAGAGCAAAAAACGTGTGAAAAATATGAAGAGCTTCAAAAGGTGTGAAAAAAATAAAGAGCTTCAAAGGTGACAAAAATGAGATGAGCATGATACGTTCTGAAATATAGGAGGAGCGTGAAGTGGTGGTGAAAAACATGAAGAGCCTGAAAAGGTGTGAAAAATATGAAGAGCTTCAAAATGTTTCACAAATATGAAGAGCATGAAACGGTCTGAAAAACAGGAGGATCATGAAGCGGTGTTCAAAAACATGAAGAGCCTGAAAAGGTGTGAAAAATATGAAGAGCTTCAAAAGGTGTCAAAAATATGAGGAGCATGAAACGGTCTGAAAAATAGGAGGAGCATGAAACGGTGGTCAAAAACATGAAGAGCCTGAAAAGGTGTGAAAAATATGAAGAGCTTCTAAAGGTGTCAAAAATATGAGGAGCATAAACGGTCTGAAAAATAGGAGTAGCATGAAGCGGTGTTCAAAAACATGAAGAGCCTGAAAAGGTGTGAAAAATATGAAGAGCTCAAAAAGTGTCAAAAATATGAGGAGCATGAAACGATGTGAAAAATAGACGGAGCATGAAACGGTGATCAAACACATGAAGAGCCTGAAAAGGTGTGGAAAATATGAAGAGCTTCAAAAGGTGTGAAATACTTGAGGAGCATGAAACTCTCTGAAAAATAGGAGGAGCATGAAGCGGTGTTCAAAAACATGAAGAGCCTGAAAAGTTGTGAAAAATATGAAAAGCTTCAAATGGTGTCAAAAATGAGATGAGCATTAAACGGTCTGAAAAATAAGAATAACATGAAACGGTGTTGAAAATCATGAAGAGCCTGAAATAGTGTGAAAAATATAAAGAGCTGCAAAAGGTGTCAAAAATATGAGGAGCATGAAACGGTCTGAAAAATAGAAGCAGCATGAAACGGTGTTGAAACACATGAAGAGCCTGAAAACGTGTGAAAAATATGAAGAGCTTCAAAAGGTGTGAAAAATATAAAGAGTTTCAAAGGTGACAAAAATGAGATGAGCATGAAACGGTCTGAAAAATAGGAGGAGCATGAAGTGGTGGTGAAAAACATGAAGAGCCTGAAAAGGTGTGAAAAATATGAAGAGCTTCAAAAGGTGTGAAATACATGAGGAGCATAAAACTCTCTGAAAAAGAGAGGGAGCATGAAGTGGTGTTCAAAAACATGAAGAGCCTGAAAGGTGTGAAATATATGAAGAGCTTCAAAAGGTGTGAAAAATATGAGGAGCATGATATGGTTTGAAAAATAGGATTAGCATGAAGCGGTGTTCAAAAACATGAAGACCCTGAAAAGTTGTGAAAAATATGAAAACCTTCAAAAGGTGTCAAAAATGAGATGAGCATGAAACGGTCTGAAAAATAGGACGTGCATGAAGCGGTGTTGAAAAACATGAAGAGCCTGAAAAGTAGTGAAAAATATGAAGAGCTTCAAAAGGTGTCAAAAATATGAGGAGCATGAAACGGTCTGAACAATAGGAGAAGCATGAAGCGGTGTTCAAAAACATGAAGAGCCTGAAAAGGGGTGAAAAATATGAAGAGCTTCAAAAGGTGTCAAAAATATGAGGAGCATGAAACGGTCTGAAAAATCGGAGGAGCATGAAGCGTTGTTGAAAAACATGAAGAGCCTGAAAAGGTGTGAGAAATATGAAGAGCTTCAAAAAGTGTTAAAAGTATGAGTAGCATGAAACGGTCTGCAAAAAAGGAGGAGCATGAAGTGGTGTTGAAAAAGATGAAGAGCCTGAAAAGGTGTTAAAAATATGAAAGCATCAAAAGGTGTCAAAATTATGAGGAGCATGAAACGGTCTGAAAAATAGGAGGAGCATGAAGCGCTGTTGAATATCATAAAGAGCCTGAAAAGTTGTGAAAAATATGAAGAGCTTCAAAAGATGAGAAAAACATGAAGAGCTTCAAAAGGTGTCAAAATGAGATGAGCATGAAACGGTCTGAAAAATAGGAGGAGCATGAAGTCGTGTTGAATAAAAGGAAAAGTCTGAAAAAGTGTGAAATATATGAAGAGCTTCAAAAGGTGTCAAAAATATGAGGAGAATGAAACGGTCTGAAAAATAGGAGGAGCATGAAGCGATGTTGAAAAACATGAATTGTCTGAAAACGTGTGGAAAATATGAAGAGATTCATAAATGTGAAAAATATGAAGAGCTTCAAAAGGTGTGAAAAATCTGAAGAGCTTCAAAAGGTGTCAAAAAAGAGATGAGCATGAAAAGGTCTGAAAAATAGGAGGAGCATGAAGCGGTGTTGAAAATCATGAAGAGCCTGAAAAGGTGTGAAAAATATGAAGAGCTTCAAAAGGTGTGAAATACATGAGGAGCATGAAACTCTCTGAAAAATAGGAGGAGCATGAAGCGATGTTCAAAAACATGAAGAGCCTGAAAATGTGTGAAAAATATGAAGAGCTTCAAAAGGTGTCAAAAATATGAGGAGAATGAAACGGTCTGAAAAATAGGAGGCGCATGAAGCTGTGTCGAAAAACATGAAGAGCCTGAAAAGGTTTGAAAAATATGAAGAGATTCAAAAGGTGTCAAAAATATGAGGAGAATGAAACGGTCTGAAAAATAGGAGGAGCATGAAGCAGAGTTCGAAAACATGAAGAGCCTGAATAGGTTTGAAAAATATGAAGAGCTCAAAAAGTGTCAAAAATATGAGTAGCATGAAACGATCTGAAAAATACGAGGAGCATGAAGCAGTGTTTAAAAACATGAAGAGCTTCAAAAGGTATGAAAAATATGAGAGCTTCAAAAGGTGTCAAAAATATGAGGAGCATGAAACGTTCTGAAAAATAGGACGAGCATGAAGCAGTGATAAAAAACATGAAGTGCCTGAAAAGGTGTGAAAAATATGAAGAGTTCCTAAAGGTGTCAAAAATATGCGGAGCACCAAACGGTCTCAAAAATAGGAGGAGCATGAAGTGGTGTTGAAAAATATGAAGAGCCTGAAAATGAGTGAAAAATATGAAGAGCTTCAAAAAGTGTCAAAAATATGAGGAGCATGATACGGTTTGAAAAATAGGAGGAGCATGAGCGGTGTTGAAAATCATGAAGAGCCTGAAAAGGTGTGAAAAATATGAAGAGCTTCAAAAGGTGTGAAATACATGAGGAGCATGAAACTCTCTGAAAAATAGGAGGAGCATGAAGCGATGTTCAAAAACATGAAGAGCCTGAAAATGTGTGAAAAATATGAAGAGCTTCAAAAGGTGTCAAAATTGAGATGAGCATGAAACGGTCTGAAAAATAGGAAGAGCATGAAGCGGTGTTGAAAAACATTAAGAGCTGAAAACGTGTGAAAAATATGAAGAGCTTCAAAAGGTGTCAAAAATATGAGGAGCATGAAACGGTCTGAAAAATAGGAGGAGCATGAAACGGTGACCAAAAACATGAAGAGCCTGAAAAGGTGTGACAAATATGAAGAGCTTCAAAAGCTGTGAAATACATGAGGAGCATGAAACGGGCTGAAAAATAGGAGAAGCATGAAGTGGTGTGGAAAAATATGAAGAGCCTGAAAATGTGTGAAAAATATGAAAAGCTTCAAAAGGTGTCAAAAATGAGATGAGCATGAAACGGTCTGAAAAATAGGAGGATCATGAAATGGTGTTGAAAAACATGAAGAGCCTGAAAAGATGTGAAAAATATGAAAAGCTTCAAAAAGTGTCAAAAATATGAGGAGCATGAAACGGTCTGAAAAATAGGAGGAGCATGAAGCTGTGTTCAAAAATATGAAGAGCCTGAAAAGGTGTGAAAAATATGAAGAGCTTCAAAAGTTGTCAAAAATATGAGGAGCATGAAACGGTCTGAAAAATAGGAGGAGCATGAAGCTGTGTTCAAAAACATGAAGATCTTAAAAGGGTGTGAAAAATATGAAGAGCTTCAAAAGGTGTGAAAAATATGAGGAGCATGAAACGGTCTGAAAAATAGAAGCAGCATGAAACGGTTTTGAAAAACATGAAGAGCCTGAAAACTTGTGAAAAATATGAAGAGCTTTAAAAGGTGTGAAAAATATGAAGAGCTTCAAAGGTGACAAAAATGAGATGAGCATGAAACGGTCTGAAAAATAGGAGGAGCATGAAGTGGTGTTCAAAAACATGAAGAGCCTGAAAAGGTGTGAAAAATATGAAGAGCTCAAAGTGTCAAAAATATGATGAGCATGAAACGATCTGAAAAATAGAAGGAGCATGAAACGGTGATCAAAAACATGAAGAGCCTGAAAAGGTGTGGAAAATATGAAGAGCTTCAAAAGGTGTCAAAAATATGAGGAGAAAGAAACGGTCTGAAAAATAGGAGGAGCATGAAGCTGTGTCGAAAAACATGAAGAGCCTGAAAAGGTTTGAAAAATATGAAGAGCTTCAAAAGGTGTCAAAAATATGAGGAGAATGAAACGGTCTGAAAAATAGGAGGAGCATGAAGCAGAGTTCGAAAACATGAAGAGCCTGAAAACGTTTGAAAAATATGAAGAGCTCAAAAAGTGTCAAAAATATGAGGAGCATGAAACGATCTGAAAAATACGAGGAGCATGAAGCAGTGTTCAAAAACATGAAGAGGTTCAAAAGGTATGAAAAATATGAGAGCTTCAAAAGTTGTCAAAAATATGAGGAGCATGAAACGGTCTGAAAAATAGGAGGAACATGAAGCGGTGTTCAAACACATGAAGAGCCTGAAAATGTGTGAAAATTATGAAGATCTTCAAAAGGTGTCAAAATTATGAGGAACATGAAACGGTTTGAAAAATAGGAGGAGCATGAAACGGTGTTGAAAAACATGAAGAGCCTGAAAAGGTGTGAAAAATATGAAGAGCTTCAAAATCTTTGAAAAATATGAAGAGCTTTCAAAGGTGTGAAATACATGAGGAGCATGAAACTCTCTGAAAAATAGGAGGAGCCTGAAATGGTGTTCAAAAACATGAATAGACTGAAAACGTGTGAAAAATATGAAGAGCTTCAAAAGGTGTCAAAAATATGAGGAGCATGAAACGGTCTGAAAAATATGAGCAGCATGAAGCGGTGTTGAAAAATATGAAGAGCCTTAAAAGGCATGAAAAAAATGAAGAGCTTCAAAAGGTGTCAAAAATATGAGGAGCATGAAACGGTCTGAAAAATAGGAGCAGCATGAAGCGGTGTTGAAAAACATGAAGAGCCTGAAAAGGTGTGAAAAATATGAAGAGCTTCAAAAGGTGTGAAATACATGAGGAGCATAAAACTCTCTGAAAAAGAGAAGGAGCATGAAGTGGTGTGGAAAAACATGAAGAGCCTGAAAAGGTGTGAAATATATGAAGAGCTTCAAAAGGTGTGAAAAATATGAGGAGCATGATATGGTTTGAAAAATAGGATTAGCATGAAGCGGTGTTCAAAAACATGAAGAGCCTGAAAAGTTGTGAAAAATATGAAAAACTTCAAAAGGTGTCAAAAATGAGATGAGCATGAAACGGTCTGAAAAATAGGACGTGCATGAAGCGGTGTTGAAAAACATGAAGAGCCTGAAAAGTTGTGAAAAATATGAAGAGCTTCAAAAAGTGTCAAAAATATGAGGAGCATGAAACGGTCTGAAAAATAGGAGGAGCATGAAGCGATGGTCAAAAACATGAAGAGCCTGAAAATGTGTGAAAAATATGAAGAGCTTCAAAAGGTGTGAAATACATGAGGAGCATGAAACTCTCTGAAAAATAGGAGGAGCATGAAGCGATGTTCAAAAACATGAAGAGCCTGAAAATGTGTGAAAAATATGAAGAGCTTCAAAAGGTGTCAAAAATATGAGGAGAATGAAATGGTCTGAAAAATAGGAGGAGCATGGAGCTGTGTCGAAAAACATGAAGAGCCTGAAAATGTGTGAAAAATATGAAGAGCTTCAAAAGGTGTCAAAAATATGAGGAGAATGAAACGGTCTGAAAAATAGGAGGAGCATGAAGCTGTGTCGAAAAACATGAAGAGCCTGAAAAGGTGTGAAAAATATGAAGAGCTTCAAAAGGTGTCAAAAATATGAGGAGCATGAAACGTTCTGAAAAATAGGACGAGCATGAAGCAGTGATAAAAAACATGAAGTGCCTGAAAAGGTGTGAAAAATATGAAGAGTTCCTAAAGGTGTCAAAAATATGCGAAGCACCAAACGGTCTCAAAAATAGGAGGAGCATGAAGTGGTGTTGAAAAATATGAAGAGCCTGAAAATGAGTGAAAAATATGAAGAGCTTCAAAAAGTGTCAAAAATATGAGGAGCATGATACGGTTTGAAAAATAGGAGGAGCATGAAGCGGTGTTGAAAAACATGAAGAGTGTGAAAACGTGTGAAAATATGAAGAGCTTCAAAAATATTAAAAATATGAAGAGATTCAAAAGTTTTGAAAAATATGAAGAGATTAAAAAGGTGTCAAAAATGAGATGAGCATGAAAAGGTCTGAAAAATAGGAGGAGCATGAGCGGTGTTGAAAATCATGAAGAGCCTGAAAAGGTGTGAAAAATATGAAGAGCTTCAAAAGGTGTGAAATACATGAGGAGCATGAAACTCTCTGAAAAATAGGAGGAGCATGAAGCGATGTTCAAAAACATGAAGAGCCTGAAAATGTGTGAAAAATATGAAGAGCTTCAAAAGGTGTCAAAATTGAGATGAGCATGAAACGGTCTGAAAAATAGGAAGAGCATGAAGCGGTGTTGAAAAACATTAAGAGCTGAAAACGTGTGAAAAATATGAAGAGCTTCAAAAGGTGTCAAAAATGAGATGAGCATGAAACGGTCTGAAAAATAGGAAGAGCATGAAGCGGTGTTGAAAAACATTAAGAGCTGAAAACGTGTGAAAAATATGAAGAGTTTCAAAAGGTGTCAAAAATATGAGGAGCATGAAACGGTCTGAAAAATAGGAGGAACATGAAGCGGTGTTCAAACACATGAAGAGCCTGAAAATGTGTGAAAATTATGAAGATCTTCAAAAGGTGTCAAAATTATGAGGAACATGAAACGGTTTGAAAAATAGGAGGAGCATGAAACGGTGTTGAAAAACATGAAGAGCCTGAAAAGGTGTGAAAAATATGAAGAGCTTCAAAATCTTTGAAAAATATGAAGAGCTTTCAAAGGTGTGAAATACATGAGGAGCATGAAACTCTCTGAAAAATAGGAGGAGCCTGAAATGGTGTTCAAAAACATGAATAGACTGAAAACGTGTGAAAAATATGAAGAGCTTCAAAAGGTGTCAAAAATATGAGGAGCATGAAACGGTCTGAAAAATATGAGCAGCATGAAGCGGTGTTGAAAAATATGAAGAGCCTTAAACGGCATGAAAAAAATGAAGAGCTTCAAAAGGTGTCAAAAATATGAGGAGCATGAAACGGTCTGAAAAATATGAGCAGCATGAAGCGGTGTTGAAAAACATGAAGAGCCTGAAAAGGTGTGAAAAATATGAAGAGCTTCAAAAGGTGTGAAATACATGAGGAGCATAAAACTCTCTGAAAAAGAGAAGGAGCATGAAGTGGTGTGGAAAAACATGAAGAGCCTGAAAAGGTGTGAAATATATGAAGAGCTTCAAAAGGTGTGAAAAATATGAGGAGCATGATATGGTTTGACAAATAGGATTAGCATGAAGCGGTGTTCAAAAACATGAAGAGCCTGAAAAGTTGTGAAAAATATGAAAAACTTCAAAAGGTGTCAAAAATGAGATGAGCATGAAACGGTCTGAAAAATAGGACGTGCATGAAGCGGTGTTGAAAAACATGAAGAGCCTGAAAAGTTGTGAAAAATATGAAGAGCTTCAAAAGGTGTCAAAAATATGAGGAGCATGAAACGGTCTGAAAAATAGGAGGAGCATGAAGCGATGGTCAAAAACATGAAGAGCCTGAAAATGTGTGAAAAATATGAAGAGCTTCAAAAGGTGTGAAATACATGAGGAGCATGAAACTCTCTGAAAAATAGGAGGAGCATGAAGCGATGTTCAAAAACATGAAGAGCCTGAAAATGTGTGAAAAATATGAAGAGCTTCAAAAGGTGTCAAAAATATGAGGAGAATGAAACGGTCTGAAAAATAGGAGGAGCATGAAGCTGTGTCGAAAAACATGAAGAGCCTGAAAATGTGTGAAAAATATGAAGAGCTTCAAAAGGTGTCAAAAATATGAGGAGAATGAAACGGTCTGAAAAATAGGAGGAGCATGAAGCTGTGTCGAAAAACATGAAGAGCCTGAAAAGGTGTGAAAAATATGAAGAGCTTCAAAAGGTGTCAAAAATATGAGGAGCATGAAACGTTCTGAAAAATAGGACGAGCATGAAGCAGTGATAAAAAACATGAAGTGCCTGAAAAGGTGTGAAAAATATGAAGAGTTCCTAAAGGTGTCAAAAATATGCGAAGCACCAAACGGTATCAAAAATAGGAGGAGCATGAAGTGGTGTTGAAAAATATGAAGAGCCTGAAAATGAGTGAAATATATGAAGAGCTTCAAAAAGTGTCAAAAATATAAGGAGCATGATACGGTTTGAAAAATAGGAGGAGCATGAAGCGGTGTTGAAAAACATGAAGAGTGTGAAAACGTGTGAAAATATGAAGAGCTTCAAAAATATTAAAAATATGAAGAGCTTCAAAAGTTTTGAAAAATATGAAGAGATTAAAAAGGTGTCAAAAATGAGATGAGTATGAAACGGTCTGAAAAATAGGAGGAGCATGAGCGGTGTTGAAAATCATGAAGAGCCTGAAAAGGTGTGAAAAATATGAAGAGCTTCAAAAGGTGTGAAATACATGAGGAGCATGAAACTCTCTGAAAAATAGGAGGAGCATGAAGCGATGTTCAAAAACATGAAGAGCCTGAAAATGTGTGAAAAATATGAAGAGCTTCAAAAGGTGTCAAAATTGAGATGAGCATGAAACGGTCTGAAAAATAGGAAGAGCATGAAGCGGTGTTGAAAAACATTAAGAGCTGAAAACGTGTGAAAAATATGAAGAGCTTCAAAAGGTGTCAAAAATGAGATGAGCATGAAACGGTCTGAAAAATAGGAAGAGCATGAAGCGGTGTTGAAAAACATTAAGAGCTGAAAACGTGTGAAAAATATGAAGAGTTTCAAAAGGTGTCAAAAATATGAGGAGCATGAAACGGTCTGAAAAATAGGAGGAGCATGAAACGGTGACCAAAAACATGAAGAGCCTGAAAAGGTGTGAAAAATATGAAGAGCTTCAAAGGTGTGAAATACATGAGGAGCATGAAACGGGCTGAAAAATAGGAGAAGCATGAAGTGGTGTGGAAAAATATGAAGAGCCTGAAAATGTGTGAAAAATATGAAAAGCTTCAAAAGGTGTCAAAAATGAGATGAGCATGAAACGGTCTGAAAAATAGGAGGATCATGAAATGGTGTTGAAAAACATGAAGAGCCTGAAAAGATGTGAAAAATATGAAAAGCTTCAAAAAGTGTCAAAAATATGAGGAGCATGAAACGGTCTGAAAAATAGGAGGAGCATGAAGCTGTGTTCAAAAATATGAAGATCTTAAAAGGGTGTGAAAAATATGAAGAGCTTCAAAAGGTGTGAAAAATATGAGGAGCATGAAACGGTCTGAAAAATAGAAGCAGCATGAAACGGTTTTGAAAAATATGAAGAGCCTGAAAAGGTGTGAAAAATATGAAGAGCTTCAAAAGGTGTCAAAAATATGAGGAGCATGAAACGGTCTGAAAAATAGGATGAGCATGAAGTGGTGTGGAAAAATATGAAGAGCCTGAAAAGTTTTGAAAAATATGAAGAGCTTCAAAAGGTGTGAAATACATGAGGAGCATGAAACTCTCTGAAAAATAGGAGAGGCATGAAGCGGTGTTCAAAAACATGAAGAGCCTGAAAAGGTGTGAAAAATATGAAGAGCTTCAAAAGGTGTCAAAAATATGAGGAGCATGAAACGGTCTGAAAAATAGGAAGAACATGAAGCGGTGTTCAAAAACTTGAAGAGCCTGATACGTTGTGAAAAATATGAAAAGCTTCAAGAGGTGTCAAAAATGAGATGAGCATGAAACGGTCTGAAAAAGAGGAGGAGTATGAAGCGGTGTTGAAAAAATGAAGAGCCTGAAAAGGTGTGAAAAATATGAAGAGCATCAAAAGGTGTCAAAAATATGAGGAGGATGAAACGGTCTGAAAAATAGGAAGAACATGAAGCGGTGTTCAAAAACTTGAAGAGCCTGAAACGTTGTGAAAAATATGAAAAGCTTGAAGAGGTGTGAAAAATATGAGGAGCATGATATGGTTTGAAAAATGGGATTAGCATGAAACGGTGTATAAAAACATGAAGAGACCTG
Source organism: Dama dama (assembly GCF_033118175.1). Lineage (NCBI taxonomy): Eukaryota > Metazoa > Chordata > Mammalia > Artiodactyla > Cervidae > Dama > Dama dama. The sequence goes on along the minus strand of NC_083706.1, from coordinate 8,331,075 downwards.
AAAAGGTGTGAAAAATACGAAGAGCTTCAAAAGGTGTCAAAAATATGAGGAGCATGAAATGGTCTGAAAAATAGGAGGAGCATGAAACGGTGATCAAAAACATGAAGAGCCTGTAAATGTGTGAAAAAAATGAAGAGCTTCAAAAGGTGTGTAATACATGAGGAGCATGAAACGGTCTGAAATATAGGAGGAGCATGAAGCGCTGTTCAAAAACAGGAAGAGCCTGAAAAGTTTTGAAAAATATGAAGAGCTTCAAAAGGTGTGAAATATATGAGGAGCATGAAACTTGCTGAAAATTAGGAGAAGCATGATGTGGTGTGGAAAAACATGAAGAGCCTGAAAAGGTGTGAAAAATATGAAAGGCTTCAAAAGGTGTCAAAAATGAGATGAGCATGAAACGGTCTGAAAAATAGGAGGTGCATGAAGCGTTGTTGAAAAACATGAAGAGCCTGAAAAGGTATGAGAAATATGAAGAGCTTAAAAAGGTGTCAAAAATATGAGGAGCATGAAACGGTCTTAAAAATACAAGGAGCATGAAGCAGTGTTGAAAAACATGAATAGTCTGAAAAGGTGTGAAAAATATGAAGAGCTTCAAAAGGTGTGAAAAATATGAGGAGCATGAAACGGTCTGAAAAATAGAAGCAGCATGAAACGGTTTTGAAAAACATGAAGAGCCTGAAATGGTGTGAAAAATATGAAGAGCTTCAAAAGGTGTGAAAAATATGAAGAGCTTCAAAAGGTGTCAAAAATTTGATGAGCATGAAACGGTCTGAAAAATAGGAGGAGCATGAAGCGGTGTTGAAAAACATGAAGAGCCTGAAAAAGTGTGAAAAATATGAAGAGCTTAAAAGGTGTGAAAAATATGAGGAGCATGATATGGTTTGAAAAATAGGATTAGCATGAAGCAGTGTTCAAAAACAAGAAGAGCCTGAGAAGGTGTGAAAAATATGAAAAGATTCAAAAGGTGTCAAAAATGAGATGAGCATGAAACGGTCTGACAAATAGGAGGTGCATGAAGCGTTGTTGAAAAACATGAAGAGCCTGAAAAGGTGTGAGAAATATGAAGAGCTTAAAAAGGTGTGAAAAATAGGAAGAGCTTAAAAAGGTGTCAAAAATATGAGGAGCATGAAACGGTCTTAAAAATACAAGGAGCATGAAGCGGTGTTGAAAAACATGAATAGCCTGAAAATGTGTGAAATATATGAAGAGCTTAAAAATGTGTCAAGTATATGAGGAGCATGAAACGATCTGAAAAATAGGAGGAGCATGAAGCTGTGTTCAAAAACATGAAGAGCCTGAAAATGTGTGAAATATATAAAGAGCTTCAAAAAGTGTCAAAAATATGAGGAGCATGAAACGGTCTGAATAGTAGGAGGAGAATGTAACGGTGATCAAAAACATGAAGAGCCTGAAAAGGTGTGAAATATATAAAGAGCTTCAAAAAGTGTCAAAAATATGAGGAGCATGAAACGGTCTGAATAATAGGAGGAGAATGTAACGGTGATCAAAAACATGAAGAGCCTGAAAAGGTGTGAAAAATATGAAGAGCTTCAAAAGGTGTAAAATATGAGGAGCATGAAACGGTCTGAAAAATAGGAGGAGCATGAAGCGGTGTAGAAAAACATGAAGAGCCTGAAAAGGTGTGAAAAATATGAAGAGCTTCAAAAAGTGTGAAAAATATGAGGAGCATGAAACGGTCTGAAAAATAGGAGGAGCATGAAGCGGTGTTCAAAAACTTGAAGAGCCTGAAACGTTGTGAAAAATATGAAAAGCTTCAAAAGGTTTAAAAAATGAGATGACCATGAAATGGTCTGAAAAATAGGAGGAGCATGAAGTGGTGTTGAAAAAATGAAGAGCCTGAAAAGGTGTGAAAAATATGAAGATCATCAAAAGGTATCAAAAATATGAGGAGCATGAAACGGTCTGCAACAAAGGAGGAGCATGAAGCGGTGTTGAAAAACTTGAAGAGCCTGAAAAGGTGTGAAAAATATGAAAAGCTTCAAAAGATGTCAAAAATATGAGGAGCATGAAACGGTTTGAAATATAGGAGGAGCATGAAGTGGTGTTAAAAAACTTGAAGAGACTGTAAAGGTGTGAAAAATATGAAGAGCTTCAAAAGGTGTGTAATACATGAGGAGCATGAAACTCTCTGAAAAATAGAAGGAGCATGAAGTAGTGTTCAAGAACATGAAGAGCCTGAAAAGGTGTGAAAAATATGAAGAGCTTAAAAAGGTGTGAAATATATGAGGAGCATGATATGGTTTGAAAAATGGGATTAGCATGAAGCGGTGTTCAAAAACATGAAGAGACTGAAAAGGTGTGAAAAATATGAAGAGCTTCAAAAGGTGTGAAATATGAGGAGCATGAAACGGTCTGAAAAATAGGAGGAGCATGAAGCGGTGTTCAAAAACATGAAGAGCCTGTAAAGGTGTGAAAAATATGAAGAGTTTAAAATGGTGTGAAAAATATGAGGAGCATGATATGGTTTGAAAAATAGGATTAGCATGAAGCGGTGTTCAAAATCATGAAGAGCCTGAAAAGGTGTGAAAAATATGAAAAGCTTCAAAAGGTGTGAAAAATGAGATGAGAATGAAACGGTCTGAAAAATAGGAGGAGCATGAAGCGGTGTTGAAAAACATGAAGAGCCTGAAAAGGTGTGAGAAATATGAAGAGCTTCAAAAGGTGTCAACAATATGAGGAGCATGAAACGGTCTTAAAAATACAAGGAGCATGAAGCGGTGTTGAAAAACATGAACAGCCTGAAAATGTGTGAAATATATGAAGAGCTTAAAAATGTGTCAAGTATATGAGGAGCATGAAACGGTCTGAAAAATAGGAGGATCATGCAACAGTGTTCAAAAACATGAAGAGCCTGAAAAGGTGTGAAAAATATGAAGAGCTTCAAAAGGTGTGAAAAATATGAGGAATATGAAATGGTCTGAAAAATAGGAGGAGCATGAAGTTGTGTTCAAAAACATGAAGTGCCAGAAAAGGTGTGAAAATAATGAAGACCTTTAAAAGGTGTCAAAAATTATGAGGAGCATGAAACGGTCTGAAAAATAGGAGGAGCATGAAACGGTGATCAAAACAGGAAGAGCCTGAAAAGGTGTGAAAAATATGAAGAGCTTCAAAAAGTGTGAAATTCATGAGCAGCATGAAACGAGCTGAAAAATCTGAGTAGCATGAAGTGGTGTGGAAACACATGAAGAGCCTGTAAAAGTGTGAAAAATATGAAGAGCTTCAAAAGGTGTGTAATACATGAGGAGCATGAAACTCTCTGAAAAATAGAAGGAGCATGAAGTAGTATTCAAAAACATGAAGAGACTGAAAAGGTGTGAAAAATATGAAGAGCTTAAAAAGGTGTGAAAATTATGAGGAGCATGATATGGTATGAAAAATGGGATTAGCATGAAGCGGTGTTCAAAAACATGAAGAGCCTGAAAAGGTGTGAAAAATATGAAGATCTTCCAAAGGTGTCAAAAATGAGATGAGCATGAAACGGTCTGAAAAATAGGAGGAGCATGAAGCTGTGTTGAAAAACATGAAGAGCCTGAAAAGGTGTGAAAAATAAGAAGAGCTTCAAAAGATGTCAAAAATATGAGGAGCATGAAACGGTTTGAAAAATAGGATGAGCATGAAGTGGTGTGGAAAAATATGAAGAGCCTGAAAAGTTTTGAAAAATATGAAGAGCTTCAAAAGGTGTGAAATACATGAGGAGAATGAAACTCTCTGAAAAATAGGAGGAGCATGAAGCGGTGTTGAAAAACATGAAGAGCCTGAAAAGGTGTGAAAAATATGAAGAGCTCCAAATGGTGTCAAAAATATGAGGAGCATGAAACGGTCTGAAAAATAGGAAGAACATGAAGCGGTGTTCAAAAACTTGAAGAGCCTGAAACGTTGTGAAAAATATGAAAAGCTTCAAGAGGTGTCAAAAATGAGATGAGCATGAAACGGTCTGAAAAATAGGAGGAGTATGAAGCAGTGTTGAAAAAATGAAGAGCCTGAAAAGGTGTGAAAAATATGAAGAGCATCAAAAGGTATCAAAAATATGAGGAGCATCAAACGGTCTGCAAAAAAGGAGGAGCATGAAGTGGTGTTGAAAAACTTGAAGAGCCTGAGAAGGTGTGAAAAATATGAAAAGCTTCAAAAGATGTCAAAAATACGAGGAGCAAGAAACGGTCTGAAAAATATGAGGAGCATGAAGCGGTGTTCAAAAACATGAAGATGCTGAAAAGGTGTGAAAAATATGAAGAGCTTAAAAAGGTGTGAAAAATATGAGGAGCATGATAAGGTTTGAAAAATGGGATTAGCATGAAACGGTGTATAAAAACATGAAGAGACCTGAAAAAGTGTGAAAAATACGACGAGCTTCAAAAGGTGTCAAAAATATGAGGAGCATGAAATGGTCTGAAAAATAGGAGGAGCATGAAACGATGATCAAAAACATGAAGAGCATGTAAATGTGTGAAAAAAATGAAGAGCTTCAAAAGGTGTGAAAGAAATGAGGAGCATGAAACAGGCTGAAAAATAGGAGAAGCATGAAGTGGTGTAGAAAAACATGAAGAGCCTGAAAAGGTGTGAAAAATATGAAGAGCTTCAAAAGGTGTGAAAAATATGAGGAGCATGAAACGGTCTGAAAAATAGGAGAAGCATGAAGTGGTGTAGAAAAACATGAAGAGCCTGAAAAGGTGTGAAAAATATGAAGACCTTCAAAAGGTGTGAAAAATATGAGGAGCATGAAACGGTCTGAAAAATAGAAGCAGCATGAAACGGTGTTGAAAAACATGAAGAGCCTGAAATGGTGTGAAAAATATGAAGAGCTTCAAAAGGTGTGAAAAATATGAAGAGCTTCAAAAGGTGTCAAAAATTTGATGAGCATGAAACGGTCTGAAAAATAGGAGGTGCATGAAGCGTTGTTGAAAAACATGAAGAGCCTGAGAAGGTGTGAAAAATATGAAAAGATTCAAAAGGTGTCAAAAATGAGATGAGCATGAAACGGTCTGACAAATAGGAGGTGCATGAAGCGTTGTTGAAAAACATGAAGAGCCTGAAAAGGTGTGAGAAATATGAAGAGCTTAAAAAGGTGTGAAAAATATGGAGAGCTTAAAAAGGTGTCAAAAATATGAGGAGCATGAAACGGACTTAAAAATACAAGGAGCATGAAGCGGTGTTGAAAAACATGAATAGCCTGAAAATGTGTGAAATATATGAAGAGCTTAAAAATGTGTCAAGTATATGAGGAGCATGAAACGGTCTGAAAAATAAGAGGATCATGCAACAGTGTTGAAAAACATTAAGAGCCTGAAAATGTGTGAAAAAATATGACGAGCTTCCAAAGTTGTCAAAAATATGAGGAGCATGAAACGGTCTGAAAAATAGGAGGAGAATGTAACGGTGATCAAAAACATGAAGAGCCTGAAAATGTGTGAAATATATAAAGAGCTTCAAAAAGTGTCAAAAATATGAGGAGCATGAAACGGTCTGAATAATAGGAGGAGAATGTAACGGTGATCAAAAAAATGAAGAGCCTGAAAAGGTGTGAAAAATATGAAGAGCTTCAAAAGGTGTAAAATATGAGGAGCATGAAACGGTCTGAAAAATAGGAGGAGCATGAAGCGGTGTTCAAAAACATGAAGAGCCTGAAAAGGTGTGAAAAATATGAAGAGCTTCAAAAGGTGTGAAAAATATGAGGAATATGAAATGGTCTGAAAAATATGAGGAGCATGAAACGGTCTGCAAACCTGGAGGAGCTTGAAGTGGTGTTGAAAAACATGAAGAGCCTGAAAAGGTGTGAAAAATCTGAAAAGCTTCAAAAGGAGTCAAAAATGAGATGAGCATGAAACGGTCTGAAAAATAGGAGGAGCATGAAGTGGTGTTGAAAAAATGAAGAGCCTGAAAAGGTGTGAAAAATATGAAGATCATCAAAAGGTATCAAAAATATGAGGAGCATGAAACGGTCTGAATAATAGGAGGAGAATGTAACGGTGATCAAAAACATGAAGAGCCTGAAAAGGTGTGAAAAATATGAAGAGCTTCAAAAAGTGTCAAAAATATGAGGAGCATGAAACGGTCTGAATAGTAGGAGGAGAATGTAACGGTGATCAAAAACATGAAGAGCCAGAAAAGGTGTGAAATATATAAAGACTTCAAAAAGTATCAAAAATATGAGGAGCATGAAACGGTCTGAATAATAGGAGGAGAATGTAACGGTGATCAAAAACATGAAGAGCCTGAAAAGGTGTGAAAAATATGAAGAGCTTCAAAAGGTGTAAAATATGAGGAGCATGAAACGGTCTGAAAAATAGGAGGAGCATGAAGCGGTGTTCAAAAACATGAAGAGCCTGAAAAGGTGTGAAAAATATGAAGAGCTTCAAAAGGTGTGAAATATATGAGGAGCATGAAACGGTCTGCAAACCTGGAGGAGCTTGAAGTGGTGTTGAAAAACATGAAGAGCCTGAAAAGGTGTGAAAAATGTGAAGAGCTTCAAAAGGTGTGAAATATATGAGGAGCACGAAACATGCTGAAAAATAGGAGAAGCATGAAGTGGTGTAGAAAAACATGAAGAGCCTGAAAAGGTGTGAAAAATAAGAAGAGCTTCAAAAGGTGTCAAAAATTTGATGAGCATGAAACGGTCTGAAAAATAGGAGGAGCATGAAGCGGTGTTGAAAAACTTGAAGAGCCTGAAAAAGTGTGAAAAATATGAAGAGCTTAAAAGGTGTGAAAAATATGAGGAGCATGATATGGTTTGAAAAATAGGATTAGCATGAAGCGGTGTTCAAAAACATGAAGAGCCTGAGAAGGTGTGAAAAATATGAAAAGATTCAAAAGGTGTCAAAAATGAGATGAGCATGAAACGGTCTGACGAATAGGAGGTGCATGAAGCGTTGTTGAAAAACATGAAGAGCCTGAAAAGGTGTGAGAAATATGAAGAGCTTAAAAAGGTGTGAAAAATATGAAGAGCTTAAAAAGGTGTCTAAAATATGAGGAGCATGAAACGGTCTTAAAAATACAAGGAGCATGAGCGGTGTTGAAAAACATGAATAGCCTGAAAATGTGTGAAATATATGAAGAGCTTAAAAATGTGTCAAGTATATGAGGAGAATGAAACGGTCTGAAAAATAGGAGGATCATGCAACAGTGTTGAAAAACATGAAGAGCCTGAAAATGTGTGAAAAATATGAAGAGCTTCCAAAGTTGTCAAAAATATGAGGAGCATGAAATTGTCTGAAAAATAGGAGGAGCATGAAGCTGTGTTCAAAAACATGAAGAGCCTGCAAATGTGTGAAATATATAAAGAGCTTCAAAAAGTGTCAAAAATATGAGGAGCATGAAACGGTCTGAATAATAGGAGGAGAATGTAACAGTGATCAAAAACATGAAGAGCCTGAAAAGGTGTGAAATATATAAAGAGCTTCAAAAAGTGTCAAAAATATGAGGAGCATGAAACGGTGTGAATAATAGGAGGAGAATGTAACGGTGATCAAAAACATGAAGAGCCTGAAAAGGTGTGAAAAATATGAAGAGCTTCAAAAGGTGTGAAATATGAGGAGCATGAAACGGTCTGAAAAATAGGAGGAGCATGAAGCGGTGTTCAAAAACATGAAGAGCCTGAAAAGTTGTGAAATATATGAAAAGCTTCAAAAGGTTTCAAAAATGAGATGAGCATGAAACGGTCTGAAAAATAGGAGGAGCATGAAGCGGTGTTGAAAAAATGAAGAGCGTGAAAAGGTGTGAAAAATATGAAGAGCATCAAAAGGTATCAAAAATATGAGGAGCATGAAACGGTCTGCAAAAAAGGAGGAGCATGAAGTGGTGTTGAAAAACTTGAAGAGCCTGAAAAGGTGTGAAAAATATGAAGAGCTTCAAAAGGTGTGAAAAATATGAGGAGCATGAAACGGTCTGAAAAATAGAAGCAGCATTAAATGGTGTTGAAAAACATGAAGAGCCTGAAAAGGTGTGAAAAATATGAAGAGCTTCAAAAGGTGTGAAATACATGAGGAGCATGAAACGGGCTGAAAAATAGGAGAAGCATGAAGTGGTGTAGAAAAACATGAAGAGCCTGAAAAGGTGTGAGAAATATGAAGGGCTTCAAAAGGTGTGAAAAATACGAGGAGCATGAAACGGTCTGAAAAATAGGAGGAGCATGAAACGCTGTTCAAAACCATGAAGAGACTGAAAAGCTGTGAAATCCATGAAGAGCTTCAAAAGTTGTCAAAAATATGAGGAGCATGAAACGGTCAGACAAATAGGAGGAGCATGAAACGGTGTTCAAAAACATAAAGAGCCTGAAAAGGTGTGAAATATATGAAGAGCTTAAAAAGTTATCAAAAATATGAGGAAAATGAAACTGTCTGAAAAATAGGAGGAGCATGAAGTTTTGTTCAAAACATGAAGAGCCTGAAAAGGTGTGAAAAATATGAAGAGTTTCAAAAAGTGTCAAAAATATGAGGAGCATGAAACGGTCTGAAAAATAGGAGGAGCATGAAGCGGAGTTGAAAAACATGAAGAGCCTGACAAGGTGTGAAATATATGAGGAGCTTCAAAAGGTGTCAAAAATATGAGGAGCAGGAAAAGTTCTGAAAAATAGGAGGAGCATGACCTGGTGTTGAAATACATGAAGAGTCTGAAAAGATGTGAAAAATATGAAGAGCTTCAAAAGGTGTAAAAAATATGAAGAGCTTCAAAAAGTGTCAAACATATGAGGAGCATGAAACTTTCTGAAAAATAGGAGGAGCATGAAGCGTTGTTGAACACATGAAGAGCCTGAAAAGGAATGAAAATATGAAGAGCTTCAAAAGGTGTCAAAAATATGAGGAGCATGAAACGGTCGGAAAAATAGGAGTAACATAAAACGGTGTTCAAAAACATGAAGAGCCTGAATAAGTGTGAAAAATATGAGGAGTACCATAAGGTGTCAAAAATAGGAGGAGCATGAAATGGTGTTCAAAAACATGAAGAGCCTGAAAAGGTGTGAAAAATATGAATAGCTTCAAAGGTGTGAAAATATGAGGAGTATCAAACGGTCAGAAAAATAGCAGGAGCATGAAGCGGCGTTAAACAACATGAAGAGCCTGAAAAGGTGTGAAAAATATGAAGAGGTTCAAAAAGTTTGAAAAATATGAAGAGCTTCAAAATGTGTCAAAAGTATGAGGAGTATGAAGTGGTGTTGAAAAACATGAAGAGCATGAAAAGGTGTGAAAAATATGAAGAGCCTGAAAAGGTGTGAAAGATATGAAGAGCTTCAAAAGGTGGCAAAAATATGAAGAGTTTCAAAATATGTCAAAAATATGAGGAGCATGAAACGGTGTTCAAAAACATGAAGAGCCTGAAAAGGTGTGAAAAATATGAAGAGCTTCAAAAGGTGTCAAAAATATGAGGAGCATGAAACGGTCTGAAACATAGGAGAAGCATGAAACCGTGTTCAACAACATGAAGAGCATGAAAAGGTGTGAAAAATATGAATAGCTTCAAAAGGTGTCAAAAATATGAGAAGCTTGAAACGGTTTGAAAAATAGGAGGAGCATGAAACTGTGTTGAAAAACATGAAGAGCCTGAAAAGCTGTGAAAAATATGAAGAGCTTCAAAAGGTGTGAAAAATATGAAGAGCTTCAAAATGTGTCAAAAATATGAGGAGCATGAAACGTTCTGAAAAATAGGAGGAGCATGAAACGGTGTTGAAAATCATTAAGAGTCTGAAAAGGTGTGAAAAATATGAAGAGTTTCAAAAAGTGTCAACAATATGAGGAACATGAAACGGTCTGAAAAATAGGAGGAGCATGAAACTTTGTTCATAAACATGAAGAGCCTGAAAAGGTGTGAAAAATACGAAGAGCTTAAAAAGGCGTGGAAAATATGAAGATTATGAAAAGGTGTGAAATATAGGAGAAGCATGAAGCGGTGTTCCAAAACAAGAAGAGCCTGAAAAAGTGTGAAATATATGAAGAGCTTCAAAAGTCGTGAAAAATATTAGGAGCATGAAAAGTGCTGAAAAATAGGCGGAGCATGAAACTGTGCTGAAAACATGAAAGGTCTGAAAAGTTGTGAAAAATATGAAGAGCTTCAAAAGGTATCAAAAATATGAGGAGCATGAAACGGTCTGAAAAATAGGAGGAGCATGAAACGGTGTTGAAAACCTGAAGCGCCTGAAAAGATGTGAAAAATATGAAGAGATTCAAAACATGTCAAAATATGAGGAGCATGAAACGGTCTGAAAAATAGGAGGAGCATGAAACGGTGTTGAAAAACATGAAGAGCCTGAAAAGGTGTGAAAAATATGAAGAGCTTCAAAAGGTGTGAAAAATATGAAGAGCTTCAAAAGGTGTCAAAAATATGCGGAGCATGAAACAGTCTGAAAAATAGGAGAATCATGTAACGGTATTCAAAAACATGAAGAGACTGAATAGGTGTGAAATACATGAAGAGCTTCAAAAGGTGTCAAAAATATGAGGAGCATGAAACTTCTAAAAAATAGGAGGAGCATGAAACGGTGTACAAAAATATGAAGAGCCTGAAAAGCTGTGAAAAATATGAAGAGCTTCAAAAGGTGTCAAATATATGAGGAGCATGAAATAGTCTGAAAAATAGGAAGAGCATGAAACGGTGTTGAAAATCTTGAAGAGCCTGAAAAAGTGTGAATTATATGAAGAGCTTCAAAACGTGTCAAAAATACGAGGAGCATGATACGGTCTGAAAAATAGGAGGAGCATGAAGCGGTGTTGAAAGACATGAAGAGCCTGAAAAGGTTTGAAAAATATGAAGAGCTTCAAAAGGTGTGAAATACATGAGGAGCATGAAACTCTCTGAAAAATAGAAGGAGCATGAAGCGGTGTTCAAAAACATGAAGAGCCTGAAAAAGTGTGAAAAATATGAAGAGCTTCAAAAGGTGTGAAAAATATGAAGAGCTTCAAAAAGTGTCAAAAATATGAGGAGCATGAAACGTTCTGAAAATAAGAGGAGCACGAAACGATGTTCAAAAATATTAAGAGCCTGAAAAGGTGAGAAAAATATGAAGAGCTTCAGAAGCTGTGAAAAATATGAGGAGCATGAAGCGGTGTTCAAAAACTTGAACACTGAAAAGGTGTGAAAAATATGAAGACCTTCAAAAGGTGTCAAAAGATGAGGAGCATGAAACGGTCTGAAAAATAGGAGGAGCATGAAGCGGCGTTGAAAACATGAAGAGCGTGAAAAGGTGTCAAAAATATGAAGAGCTTCAAAATGTGTCAAAAATATGAGGAGCATGAAACGGTCTGAAAATTACGAGGAGCATGAGGCACTGTTGAAAAACATGAAGAGCCTGAAAAGGTGTGAAAAATATAAAGAGTTTCAAAACGAGTCAAAAATATGAGGAGCATGAAACGGTCTGAAAAAGAGGAGGAGCATGAAGTGGTGTTGGAAAACATGAAGAGCCTGAAAAGGTGTGAAAAATATGAAGAGCTTCAAAAGGTGTGAAAACTATGAAGAGCTTCAAAAGGTGTCAAAAATATGAGGAGCATGAAACGGTCTGAAAAATAGGAGAAGCATGAAACCATGTTCAAAAACATGAAGAGCCTGAAAATGTGTGAAAAATATGAAGAGCTTCAAAAAGTGTCAGAAATATGAAGAGCAGGGAACGGTCTGAAAAATAGGGGGAGTATGAAGCAGTGTTCAAAAACATGAACCGCCCGAAAAGGTGTGTAAAATATGAAGAGCCCTAAAGGTGTCAAAATTATGAGGAGCATGACACGGTCTGAAAAATAGGAGGATCATGAAATGGTGTTCAAAAACATGAAGAACCTGAAAATTTGTGAAAAATATGAAGAGCTTCAAAAGGTCTGAAAAATATCAGGAGCATGAAACGGTGTTCAAAAAATTGAAGATACTGAAAATTTGTGAAAAATATGAAGAGCTTCAAAAGGTGTCAAAAATATGATGTGCATGAAACGGTCTGAAAAATAGGAGAAGCATGAAACCATGTTCAAAAACATGAAGAGACTGAAAATGTGTGAAAAATATGAAAAGCATCAAAAGGTTTGAAAAAAATGAGGAGCATGAAACGGTGTTCAAAACCATGAAGAGACTGAAAATGTGAGAAATGTATGAAGAGCTTCAAAAGGTGTCAAAAATATGAGGAGCTTGAAACGGTCTCAAATATAGGAGGAGAATGAAACGGTGTTGACAAACATGTAGATCCTGAAAAGGTGTGAACAATATGCAGAGCCTAAAAAGGAGTGAAAAATATGAGGAGCATGAAACGGTCTGAAAAATAGGAGGAGCATGAAACGCTGTTCAAAACCATGAAGAGACTGAAAAGCTGTGAAATACATGAAGAGCTTCAAAAGGTGTCAAAAATATGAGGAGCATGAAACGGTCAGACAAATAGGAGGAGCATGAAACGGTGTTCAAAAACATAAAGAGCCTGAAAAGGTGTGAAATATATGAAGAGCTTAAAAAGGTGTCAAAAATATGAGGAAAATGAAACTGTCTGAAAAATAGGAGGAGCATGAAGTTTTGTTCAAAACATGAAGAGCCTGAAAAGGTGTGAAAAATAATGAGAGTTTCAAAAAGTGTCAAAAATATGAGGAGCATGAAACGGTCTGAAAAATAGGAGGAGCATGAAGCGGAGTTGAAAAACATGAAGAGCCTGACAAGGTGTGAAATATATGAGGAGCTTCAAAAGGTGTCAAAAATATGAGGAGCAGGAAAAGTTCTGAAAAATAGGAGGAGCATGACCTGGTGTTGAAATACATGAAGAGTCTGAAAAGATGTGAAAAATATGAAGAGCTTCAAAAGGTGTAAAAAATATGAAGAGCTTCAAAAAGTGTCAAACATATGAGGAGCATGAAACTTTCTGAAAAATAGGAGGAGCATGAAGCGTTGTTGAACACATGAAGAGCCTGAAAAGGAATGAAAATATGAAGAGCTTCAAAAGGTGTCAAAAATATGAGGAGCATGAAACGGTCAGAAAAATAGGAGTAACATAAAACGGTGTTCAAAAACATGAAGAGCCTGAATAGGTGTGAAAAATATGAGGAGTTCCATAAGGTGTCAAAAATAGGAGGAGCATGAAATGGTGTTCAAAAACATGAAGAGCCTGAAAAGGTGTGAAAAATATGAATAGCTTCAAAGGTGTGAAAATATGAGGAGTATCAAACGGTCAGAAAAATAGCAGGAGCATGAAGCGGCGTTAAACAACATGAAGAGCCTGAAAAGGTGTGAAAAATATGAAGAGGTTCAAAAAGTTTGAAAAATATGAAGAGCTTCAAAATGTGTCAAAAATATGAGGAGTATGAAGTGGTGTTGAAAAACATGAAGAGCATGAAAAGGTGTGAAAAATATGAAGAGCCTGAAAAGGTGTGAAAGATATGAAGAGCTTCAAAAGGTGGCAAAAATATGAAGAGTTTCAAAATATGTCAAAAATATGAGGAGCATGAAACGGTCAGAAAAATAGGAGTAACATAAAACGGTGTTCAAAAACATGAAGAGCCTGAATAGGTGTGAAAAATATGAGGAGTTCCATAAGGTGTCAAAAATAGGAGGAGCATGAAATGGTGTTCAAAAACATGAAGAGCCTGAAAAGGTGTGAAAAATATGAATAGCTTCAAAGGTGTGAAAATATGAGGAGTATCAAACGGTCAGAAAAATAGCAGGAGCATGAAGCGGCGTTAAACAACATGAAGAGCCTGAAAAGGTGTGAAAAATATGAAGAGGTTCAAAAAGTTTGAAAAATATGAAGAGCTTCAAAATGTGTCAAAAATATGAGGAGTATGAAGTGGTGTTGAAAAACATGAAGAGCATGAAAAGGTGTGAAAAATATGAAGAGCCTGAAAAGGTGTGAAAGATATGAAGAGCTTCAAAAGGTGGCAAAAATATGAAGAGTTTCAAAATATGTCAAAAATATGAGGAGCATGAAACGGTGTTCAAAAACATGAAGAGCCTGAAAAGGTGTGAAAAATATGAAGAGCTTCAAAAGGTGTCAAAAATATGAGGAGCATGAAACGGTCTGACACATAGGAGAAGCATGAAACCGTGTTCAACAACATGAAGAGCCTGAAAAGGTGTGAAAAATATGAAGAGCTTCAAAAGGTGTCAAAAATATGAGAAGCTTGAAACGGTTTGAAAAATAGGAGGAGCATGAAACGGTGTTGAAAATCTTGAAGAGCCTGAAAAAGTGTGAATTATATGAAGAGCTTCAAATCGTGTCAAAAATACGAGGAGCATGATACAGTCTGAAAAATAGGAGGAGCATGAAGCGGTGTTGAAAGACATGAAGAGACTGAAAAGGTGTGAAAAATATGAAGAGCTTCAAAAGGTGTCAAAAATATGTGGAGCATGAAACGGTCTGAAAAATAGGAGGAGTATGAAGCGGTGTTGAAAATCATGAAGATCCTAAATGGTGTGAAAAACATGAAGAGCTTCAAAAAGTGTCAAAAATATGAGGAGCATGAAACAGTCTGAAAAATAGGAGAATCATGTAACGGTGTTGAAAAACATGAAGAGCATGAAAAGGTGTGAAAAATATGATGAGCTTCAAAAGGTGTCAAAAATATGAGAAGCTTGAAACGGTTGGAACAATAGGAGGAGCATGAAACTGTGTTGAAATACATGAAGAGCCTGAAAAGGTGGCAAAAATATGAAGAGCTTCAAAAGGTGTGAAAAAAAAGAGGAGCATGAAACATTCTGAAAAATAGGAGGAGCATGAAACGATGTTCAAAAACATGAAGAGCCTGAAAAGGTGTGAATAATATGAAGACCTTCAAAAGGTGTCAAAAATATGAGGAGCATGAAACGGTCTGAAAAATAGGCGGAGCCTGAAACTGTGTTGAAAACATGAAAGGCCTGAAAAGTTGTGAAAAATATGAAGAGCTTCAAAAGGTGTGAAAAATATGAAGAGTTTCAAACGTCTGAAATACATGAGGATCATGAAAAGGTTTGAAAAATAGGAGGAGCATGAAGCGGTGTTCAAAAACATGAAGAGCCTGAAAAAGCTTGAAAAATATGAAGAGCTTCAAAAGGTGTGAAATAAATGAGGAGCATGAAACGGTCTGAAAAATAGGAGGAACATGAAACCATGTTCAAAAACATGAACAGCCTGAAAAGGTGTGAAAAATATGAAGAGCTTCAAAAGGTGTAAAAAATAGGAGGAGCATGAAGCGGTGTTGAAAAACATGAAGAGCCTGAAAAGGTGTGAAAAATATGAAGAGCTTCAAAACAGGTCAAACATTTGAGCAGCAAGAATCGGTCTGAAATATGCAGGAGCATGAAACGGTGTTCAAAAACATGAAAAGCCTGAAAAGTTGTGAAAATATGAAGAGCTTCAAAAGGTGTGAAAAATATGAAGACCTTCAAAATGTATCAAAAATGAGATGAGCATTAAACGGTCTGAAAAAGGGGAGGAGCATGAAGCGGTGTTGAAAAACATGAACAATCTGAAAACGTGTGAGAAATATGAAGAGCCTCAAAAGTTGTCAAAAATATGAAGAGCTTCAAAAGGTGTCAAAAATGAGAGGAGCATGAAGCGGTCTGAAAATTAGGAACAGCTTGAAACGGTGTTCAGAAACATGAAGAGCCTGAAAAGGTGTGAACAATGTGAAGAGCTTCCAAAGGTGTAAAATACATCAGGAGCATGAAACGGTCTGAAAATAGGAGGAGCATGATGCGGTGTTTAAAAATATGAGGTGCCTGAAAATGTGTGAAAAATATGAAGAGCTTCAAAAGGTGTCAAAAATATGAGGAGCATGAAACGGTCTGAAAAATAGGAGGAGCATGAAGCGGTGTTCAAAAACATGAAGAGCCTGAAAAGGTGTGAAATATATGAAGAGCTTCAAAAGGTGTCAAAAATATGAGGAGCATGAAACGGTCTGAAAAATAGGAGGAGCATGAAACGGTGTTGACAACATGAAGAGCCTGAAAAGGTGTGAAAAATTTGAAGAGCTTCAAAAGGTGTGAAAAATAGGCGGAGCATGTACCAGTGTTCAAAAACTTGAAGAGACTGAAAAGGTGTGAAAAATATGAAGACCTTAAAAAGGTGTCAAAAATATGAGGAGCATGACACGGTCTGAAATATAGGAGGAGCATGAAGCCTTGTTCAAAAACATGAGGAGCCTGAAAAGGTGTGAAAATATGAAGGGATTCAAAAGGTGTGAAAACGTGAAGAGATTCAAAAGGTGTGAAATATATGAGGAGCATGAAACGGTCTGAAAAATATGAGGAGAACGAAACATTCAGAAAAATTGGAGGAGTATGAAGCGGTGTTCAAAACATGAAATCCTGAAAAGGTGTGAAAAATATGAGGAGCTTCAAAAGCTGTGAAAAATATGAAGAGCTTCAAAAGGTATGAAAAATATGAAGAGTTTCAAAAGATGTCAAAAATGAGATGAGCATGAAACGGTCTGAAAAAAAGGGGGAGCATGAATTTGTGTTGAAAAACATGAATAGCCTGAAAATGTGTGAAATATTTGAAGAGCTCTAAACGCTGTCAAAAATATGAGGAGCATGAAATGGTCTGAAATATAGGAGGAGCATGAAACGGTGTTCAAAAACATGAAGAGCCTGAAAAGTTGTGAAAAATATGAAGAGCTTCAAAAGGTGTGAAAAATATGAAGAGCTTCAAAAGGTGTGAAAAATATGAGGAGCTTCAAAAGGTGTCAAAAATATGAGGAGCATGAAACGGTCTGAAAAATAGGAGGAGCATGAAGTGGTGTTCAAAAAAATGACGAGCCTGAAAAGGTGTGAAATATATGAAGAGCTTTAAAAGGTGTCAAAAATTTGAGGAGCATGAAACGGTCTGAAAAATAGGAGGAGCATGAAGCGGTGATGAAAAACATGAAGAGCCTGAAAAAGTGTGAGAAATATGAAGAGCTTCAAAAGATGTCAAAAATATGAAGAGCTTCAAAAGTTGTCAAAAATGAGATGAGCATGAAGCCATCTGAAAAATATTTGGAGGATGAAGTGGTGTTGAAAAACATGAAGAGCCTGAAAAGGTGTGAAATTTATGAAGAGCTTCAAAAGGTGTCAAAAATATGAGGAGCATGGAACGGTCTGAAAATAGGAGGAGCATGATGCGCTGTTCAAAAACATGTGGAGCCTGAAAAGGAGTGAAAAATATGAAGAGCTTCAAAAGGTTTCAAAAATATGAGGAGCATGAAATGACCTGAAAAATAGGAGGAGCATGAAGCAGTGTTCAAAAATATGAAGAGCCTGAAAAGGTGTGAAAAATATGAAGAGCTTCAAAAGGTGTGAAAGATATGAGGAGCATGAAACGGTCTGAAAAATATAAGCAGCATGAAACGGTGTTGAAAAACATGAAGAGACTGAAAAGGTGTGAAAAATATGAAGAGCTTCAAAAGGTGTGAAATACATGAGGGGCCTGAAACTCTCTGTAAAATGGGAGGAGCATGAAGTGGTGTTCAAAAACATGAAGAGCCTGCAAAGTTGTGAAAAATATTAAGAGTTTCAATAGGTGTGAAAAATATGAAGAGCAGGGTACGGTCTGAAAAATAGGAGGAGCATGAAGCGGTGTTCAAAAACATAAAGAGCCTGAAAAGGTGTGAAAAATATGAAGAGCTTCAAAAGGTGTCAAAAATATGAGGAGGATGAAACGGTTTGAAAAATAGGAGGAGCATGAAGAGATGTTGCAAAACATGAAGAGCCTGAAAAGGTGTGAAAAATATGAAGAGCTTCAAAAGGTGTCAAAAATGAGATGAGCATGAAATGGTCTGAAAAATGGAGGAGCATGAAGTGGTGTAGCAAAACATGAAGAGCATGAAAAGGTGTGAAAAATAAGAAGAGCTTCTAAAGGTGTCAAATATGAGATGAGCATGAAACAGTCTGAAAAATAGGAGGAGCATGAAGTGTTGTTAAAAATCATGAAGAGCCTGAAAAGGTGTGAAATATATGAAGAGCTTCAAAATGTGTGAAAAATATGAAGAGCTTCAAAACGTGTCAAAAATATCAGGAGCATGAAACGGTCTGGAAAATAGGATGAGCATGAAGCGGTGGTGAAAAACATGAAGAGCCTGAAAACGTGTGAAAAATATGAAGAGCTTCAAAAGGTGTGAAAAATATGAAGAGCTTCAAAAGATATCAAAAACGAGATGACCATGAAACGGTCTGAAAAATAGGAGAAGCAAGAAGTGGTGTTGAAAAACATTAAGAGCCTGAAAAGGTGCGAAAAATATGAAGAGCTTCAAAACGTGTGAAAAATATGAAGAGCTTCAAAAGGTGTCAAAAATATGAGGAGCATTAATCGGTCTGAAAAATAGGAGAAGCAAGAAGTGGTATGAAAAACATGAAGAGCCTGAAAAGGTGTGAAAAATATGAAGAGCTTCAAAACGTGTGAAAAATATGCGGAACATGAAACTGTCTGAAAAAGAGGAGGAGCATGAAGCGGTGTTCAAACACATGAAGAGCCTGAAAAGGTGTGAAAAATATGAAGAGCTTGAAAAGGTGTCAAAAAAATGAGGAGCATGAAACGGTCTGAAAAAGAAGAGGAGCATGAAGCGGAGTTCAAACACATGAAGAGCCTGAAAAGGTGTGAAAAATATGAAGAGCTTCAAAAGGTGTCAAAAATATGAGGAGCATGAAACGGTCTGAAAAATAGAAGCAGCATGAAATGGTGTTGAAAAACATGAAGAGCCTGAAAAGGTGTGAAAAATATGAAGAGCCTTAAAAGGTGTGAAATACATGAGGAGCATGAAACTCTCTGTAAAATAGGAGGAGCATAAAGTGGTGTTCAAAAATATGAAGAGCCTGAAAAGGTGTGAAAAATATGAAGAGCTTCAATAGGTGTGAAAAATATGAGGAGCAGGATACGGTCTGAAAAATAGGAGGAGCATGAAGCCGTGTTCAAAAACATGAAGAGCCTGAAAAGGTGTGAAAAATATGAAGAGCATCAAAAGGTGTCAAAAATATGAGGAGCATGAAACGGTCTAAAAAAGAGGAGGAGCATGAAGCGGTGTTCAAAAACATGAAGAGCCTGAAAAGGTGTGAAAAATATGAAGAGCTTCAAAAGGTGTCAAAAATATGAGGAGCATGAAACGGTCTAAAAAATAGGAGGAGCATGAAGCGTTGTTGAAAAACATGAAGAGCCTGAAAAGGAGTGAAAAATATGAAGAGCTTCAAAAGGTGTCAAAAATATGAGGAGCATGAAACGGTCTGAAAAATAGGAGGTGCATGAAGCAGTGTTGAAAAACATGAAGAGCCTGAAAAGTTGTGAAAAATATGAAGAGCTTCAAAAGGTGTCAAAAATATGAGGAGCATGAGACGGTCTGAAAAACAGGAGGAGCATGAAGCGGTGTTCAAAAACATGAAGAGCCTGAAAAGGTGTGAAAAATATGAAGAGCTTCAAAAGGTGTCAAAATGAGATGAGCATGAAACGGTCTGAAAAATAGGAGGAGCATGAAGTGATATTGAAATAAATGAAAAGGCTGAAAAGGTGTGAAAAATATGTAGAGCTTCAAAACCTGTCAAATATATGAGGAGCATGAAATGGTCTTAAAAATAGGAGAAGCAAGAAAGGGTGTTGAAAAACATGAAGAGCCTGAAAACGTGTGAAAAATATGAAGAGCTTTGAAAGATGTGAAAAATATGAAGAGCTTTAATAGGTGTCAAAATTAGAAGAGCATGAAACGATCTGAAAAATAGTAGGAGCATAAAGTGGTGTTGAAAAAAATGAAGAGCCTGAAAAGGTGTGAAATATCTGAGGAACTTCTAAAGGTGTCAAAAATATGAGGAGAATGAAATGGTCTGAAAAATAGACGGAGCATGAAGCGTTGTTGAAAAACATGAACAGCCTGAAAAGTGTGAAAAATATGAAGAGCTACAAAAGGTGTCAAAAATATGAGGAGTATGAAACGGTCTGAAAATAGGAGGATCATGAAACGGTGTTGAAAAACATGAAGAGCCTGAAAATGTGTGAAATATATAAAGAGCTTCAAAAAGTGTCAAAAATATGAGGAGCATGAAACGGTCTGAAAAATAGGAGGAGCATGAAGTGGTGTTGAAAAAAATGAAGAGCCTGAAAAGGTGTGAAATATCTGAAGAGCTTGAAAAGGTGTCAAAAATATGAGGAGAATGAAATGGTCTGAAAAATAGGCGAGGCATGAAGCGTTGTTGAAAAACATGAAGAGCCTGAAAAGTGTGAAAAATATGAAGAGCTTCAAAACGTGTCAAAAATATGAGGAGCATGAAACGGTCTGAAAAATAGGAGGATCATGAAACGGTGTTGACAAACATGAAGAGCCTGAAAATGTGTGAAAAATATGAAGAGTTTCTAAAGGTGTTAAAAATATGAGGAGCATGAAACGGTCTGAAAATTAGGAGGAGCATGAACTGGTGTTGAAAAACATGAAGAGGCTAAAAAGGTGTGAAAAATATGAAGAGCTTCAAAAGGTGTGAAAAATATGAGGAGCATGATACGGTCTGAAAAATAGGAGGAGCATGAAGCGGTGTTCGAAAAAATGAAGAGCCTAAAAAGGTGTGAAAAATATGAAGAGCTTCAAAAGGTTTCAAAAATATGAGGAGCATGAAACGGTCTTAAAAATACGAGGAGGATGAAGCGGTGTTCAAAAACTTGAAGAGCCTGAAAAGGTGTGAAAAATATGAAGAGCTTCAAAAGGTTTCAAAAATATGAGGAGAATGAAACGGTATCAAAAATGGGAGGATTATGAAACGGTGTTCAAAAACATGAAGAGCCTGAAAAGGTGTGAAAAATATGAAGAGACTCAAAAAGAGTCAAAAATATGAGGAGTATGAAACGTTATGATAAATAGCAGGAGCATGAAGCGGTGTTGAGAAACATGAAGAGCCTGAAAAGGTGTGAAAAATATGAAGAGCTTCAAAAGGTGTGAAAAATATGAGGTGCATGAAACGGTCTGAAAAATAGGAGGAGCATGAAACGGTGATCAAAAACATGGAGAGCCGGAAAAGGTGGGAAAAATATGAAGAGCTTCAAAAGGTGTGAAATACATGAGGAGAATGAAACGGTCTACAAAAAAGGAGGAGCATGAAGTGGTGTGGAAAAACATGAAGAGCCTGAAAAGGTGTGAAAAATATGAAAAGCTTCAAAAGGTGTCAAAAATGAGATCAGCATGAAACGGTCTGAAAATTAGGAGCATGAAGCGTTGTTGAAAAACATGAAAAGCCTGAAATTGTGTGAGAAATATGAAGAGCTTCAAAAGGTGTCAAAAATATGAGGAGTATGAAACGGTCTGCAAAAAAGGAGGAGCATGAATTGGTGTTGAAAAGCATAAAGAGCCTGAAAAGGTGTGAAAAATATGAAGAGCTTCAAAAGGTATCAAAAATATGAGGAGTATGAAACGGTCTGAAAAATAGCAGGAGCATGAAGTGGCGTTCAAAAACATTAAGAACCTGAAAAGGTGTGAAAAATACGAAGTGCTTCTAAAGTTGTCAAATATATGAGGAGCATGAAACGGTCTGAAAAATAGCAGGAGCATGAGACGGTGTTCAAAAACATGAAGAGCCTGAAAATGTGTGAAAATTATGAAGAGCTTCAAAATGTGTCAAAATTATGAGGAGCATGAAACGGTATGAAAAATAGGAGGAGCATGAATCGGTGTTCGAAAACAAGAAGAGCCTGAAAAGGTGTGAAAAATATGAAGAGCTTCAAAAGGTGTCAAAAATATGAGGAGCATGAAACGGTCTGAAAAATAGGAGGACCAAGAAGGCGTGTTGAAAAACATGAAGAGTCTGAAAACGCGTGAAAAATATGAAGAGCTTCAAAAGATGTGGAAAAATATGAAGAGCTTCAAAAGGTTTCAAATAATAGATGAACATGATACGGTCTGAAAAATAGGAGGAGCATGAAGCGGTGTTGAAATACATGAAGAACCAGAAAAGTTGTGAGAAATATGAAGAGCTTCATATGGTGTCAAAATTATGAGGAGCAAAAATGGTCTGAAAAAGAGGAGGAGCATGAAGCGGTGTTGAAAAAATATGAAGAGCATGAAAAGCTGTGAAAAATATGAAGACCTTCACAAGGTGTCAAAAATATGAGGAGCATGAAACGGTCTGAAAAATAGGAGGAGCATGAAGCGGTGTTGAAAAAATGGAAGAGCCTGAAAAGGTGTGAAAAATATGAAGAGCTTCACAAGGTGTCAAATATATCAGGAGCATGAAACGGTCTGAAAAATAGGAGGAGCATGAAGCGGTGTTCCAAAACATGAAGAGCCTGAAAAGGTGTGAAAAATATGAAGAGCTTAAAAAGGTGTGAAAAATATGAAGAGCTTCAAAAGGTGTCAAATGTATGAGGCACATGAAACGGTCTGAAAAATAGGAGGAGCATGAAATGGTGTTCAAAAACATGAAGAGCCTGAAAATGTGTGAAAAATATGAAGAGCTTCAAAAGGTGTGAAATACATGGGGAGGATTAAACTGTCTGAAAAAGAGGAGGAGCATGAAGCGGTGTTGAAAAACATGAAGAGCCTGAAAAGGTGTGAAAAATATGAAGAGCTTCAAAACGTGTCAAAATTATGAGGAGCATGAAACGGTCTGAAACAGGAGGAGCATGAAGCGGTGTTGAAAAACATGAAGAGCATGAAAAGTGTGAAAAATATGAAGAGCTTCTAAGGGTGTCAAAAATATGAGGAGCATGAAACGGTCTGAAAAATAGGAGGACCAAGAAGGCGTGTTGAAAAACATGAAGAGCCTGAAAATGCGTGAAAAATATGAAGAGCTTCAAAAGATGTGGAAAAATATGAAGAGCTTCAAAAGGTCTCAAAAATTAGATGAGCATGATACGGTCTGAAAAATAGGAGGAGCATGAAGCGGTGTTGAAATACATGAAGAACCAGAAAAGTTGTGAGAAATATGAAGAGCTTCATATGGTGTCAAAATTATGAGGAGCAAAAAGGGTCTGAAAAAGAGGAGGAGCATGAAGCGGTGTTGAAAAAACATGAAGAGCATGAAAAGCTGTGAAAAATATGAAGACCTTCACAAGGTGTCAAAAATATGAGGAGCATGAAACGGTCTGAAAAATAGGAGGAGCATGAAGCGGTGTTCGAAAAAATGAAGAGCCTAAAAAGGTGTGAAAAATATGAAGAGCTTCAAAAGGTTTCAAAAATATGAGGAGCATGAAACGGTCTTAAAAATACGAGGAGGATGAAGCGGTGTTCAAAAACTTGAAGAGCCTGAAAAGGTGTGAAAAATATGAAGAGCTTCAAAAGGTTTCAAAAATATGAGGAGCATGAAACGGTATCAAAAATGGGAGGATTATGAAACGGTGTTCAAAAACATGAAGAGCCTGAAAAGGTGTGAAAAATATGAAGAGACTCAAAAAGAGTCAAAAATATGAGGAGTATGAAACGTTATGATAAATAGCAGGAGCATGAAGCGGTGTTGAGAAACATGAAGAGCCTGAAAAGGTGTGAAAAATATGAAGAGCTTCAAAAGGTGTGAAAAATATGAGGTGCATGAAACGGTCTGAAAAATAGGAGGAGCATGAAACGGTGATCAAAAACATGGAGAGCCGGAAAAGGTGGGAAAAATATGAAGAGCTTCAAAAGGTGTGAAATACATGAGGAGAATGAAACGGTCTACAAAAAAGGAGGAGCATGAAGTGGTGTGGAAAAACATGAAGAGCCTGAAAAGGTGTGAAAAATATGAAAAGCTTCAAAAGGTGTCAAAAATGAGATCAGCATGAAACGGTCTGAAAATTAGGAGCATGAAGCGTTGTTGAAAAACATGAAAAGCCTGAAATTGTGTGAGAAATATGAAGAGCTTCAAAAGGTGTCAAAAATATGAGGAGTATGAAACGGTCTGCAAAAAAGGAGGAGCATGAATTGGTGTTGAAAAGCATAAAGAGCCTGAAAAGGTGTGAAAAATATGAAGAGCTTCAAAAGGTATCAAAAATATGAGGAGTATGAAACGGTCTGAAAAATAGCAGGAGCATGAAGTGGCGTTCAAAAACATTAAGAACCTGAAAAGGTGTGAAAAATACGAAGTGCTTCTAAAGTTGTCAAATATATGAGGAGCATGAAACGGTCTGAAAAATAGCAGGAGCATGAGACGGTGTTCAAAAACATGAAGAGCCTGAAAATGTGTGAAAATTATGAAGAGCTTCAAAATGTGTCAAAATTATGAGGAGCATGAAACGGTATGAAAAATAGGAGGAGCATGAATCGGTGTTCGAAAACAAGAAGAGCCTGAAAAGGTGTGAAAAATATGAAGAGCTTCAAAAGGTGTCAAAAATATGAGGAGCATGAAACGGTCTGAAAAATAGGAGGACCAAGAAGGCGTGTTGAAAAACATGAAGAGTCTGAAAACGCGTGAAAAATATGAAGAGCTTCAAAAGATGTGGAAAAATATGAAGAGCTTCAAAAGGTTTCAAATAATAGATGAACATGATACGGTCTGAAAAATAGGAGGAGCATGAAGCGGTGTTGAAATACATGAAGAACCAGAAAAGTTGTGAGAAATATGAAGAGCTTCATATGGTGTCAAAATTATGAGGAGCAAAAATGGTCTGAAAAAGAGGAGGAGCATGAAGCGGTGTTGAAAAAATATGAAGAGCATGAAAAGCTGTGAAAAATATGAAGACCTTCACAAGGTGTCAAAAATATGAGGAGCATGAAACGGTCTGAAAAATAGGAGGAGCATGAAGCGGTGTTGAAAAAATGGAAGAGCCTGAAAAGGTGTGAAAAATATGAAGAGCTTCACAAGGTGTCAAATATATCAGGAGCATGAAACGGTCTGAAAAATAGGAGGAGCATGAAGCGGTGTTCCAAAACATGAAGAGCCTGAAAAGGTGTGAAAAATATGAAGAGCTTAAAAAGGTGTGAAAAATATGAAGAGCTTCAAAAGGTGTCAAATGTATGAGGCACATGAAACGGTCTGAAAAATAGGAGGAGCATGAAATGGTGTTCAAAAACATGAAGAGCCTGAAAATGTGTGAAAAATATGAAGAGCTTCAAAAGGTGTGAAATACATGGGGAGGATTAAACTGTCTGAAAAAGAGGAGGAGCATGAAGCGGTGTTGAAAAACATGAAGAGCCTGAAAAGGTGTGAAAAATATGAAGAGCTTCAAAACGTGTCAAAATTATGAGGAGCATGAAACGGTCTGAAACAGGAGGAGCATGAAGCGGTGTTGAAAAACATGAAGAGCATGAAAAGTGTGAAAAATATGAAGAGCTTCTAAGGGTGTCAAAAATATGAGGAGCATGAAACGGTCTGAAAAATAGGAGGACCAAGAAGGCGTGTTGAAAAACATGAAGAGCCTGAAAATGCGTGAAAAATATGAAGAGCTTCAAAAGATGTGGAAAAATATGAAGAGCTTCAAAAGGTCTCAAAAATTAGATGAGCATGATACGGTCTGAAAAATAGGAGGAGCATGAAGCGGTGTTGAAATACATGAAGAACCAGAAAAGTTGTGAGAAATATGAAGAGCTTCATATGGTGTCAAAATTATGAGGAGCAAAAAGGGTCTGAAAAAGAGGAGGAGCATGAAGCGGTGTTGAAAAAACATGAAGAGCATGAAAAGCTGTGAAAAATATGAAGACCTTCACAAGGTGTCAAAAATATGAGGAGCATGAAACGGTCTGAAAAATAGGAGGAGCATGAAGCGGTGTTGAAAAAATGGAAGAGCCTGAAAAGGTGTGAAAAATATGAAGAGCTTCACAAGGTGTCAAATATATGAGGAGCATGAAACGGTCTGAAAAATCGGAGGAGCATGAAACGTTGTTCCAAAACATGAAGAGCCTGAAAAGGTGTGAAAAATATGAGGAGCTTCAAAAGGTGTGAAATACATGAGGAGCATTAAACGGTCTGAAAAATAGGAGGAGCATGAAGTGGTGTTCTAAAACATGAAGAGCCTGAAAAGTTGTGAAAAATATGAAGAGCTTCAGCAGGTGCGAAAAATATGAGGAGCATGAAATGTTCTGAAAAATAGGAGGAGCATGAAGCAGTGTTCAAAAACATGAAGAGCCTGAAAAGGTGTGAAAAATATGAAAACCTTCAAAAGGTGTCAAAAATGAGATGAGCATGAAACGGTCTGAAAAATAGGAGGAGCATGAAGCGGTGTTGAAAAACATGAAGAGCCTGAAAAGGTGTGAGAAATATGAAGAGCTTCAAAAGGTGTCAAAAATATGAGGAGCATGAAACGGTCTGAAAAATTTCAGGAGCATGAAGCGGTTTTGAAAAACATGAAGAGTCTGAAAACGTGTGAAAATATGAAGAGCTTCAAAAATGTGAAAAATATGAAGAGCTTCAATAGGTGTGAAAAATATGAAGAACTTCAAAAGGTGTCAAAATGAGATGAGCATGAAACGGTCTGAAAAATAGGAGAAGCATGAAGCGGTGCTGAAAAACATGAACAGCCTGAAAAGGTGTGAGAAATATGAAGAGCTTCAAAAGGTGTCAAAAATATGAGGAGCATGAAACGGTCTAAAAAATTTCAGGAGCATGAAGCGGTGTTGAAAATCATGAAGAGTCTGAAAACGTGTGAAAATATGAAGAGCTTCAAAAATATGAAAAATATGAAGAACTTCAAATTGTGAAAAATATGAAGAGCTTCAAAGGGTGTCAAAAAAGAAATGAGCATGAAACGGTCTGAAAATTAGGAGGAGCATGAAGCGGTGTTGAAAATCATGAAGAGCCTGAAAAGGTGTGAAAAATATGAAAAGCTTCAAAAGATGTGAAAAATATGAAGAGCTTCAAAATGTGTCAAAATGAGATAAGCATGAAACGGTCTGAAAAATAGGAGGAGAATGAAGTGGTGTTGAAAAAAATGAAAAGCCGGAAAAGGTGTGAAATACATGAAGAGCTTCAAAAGGTGTCAAAAATATGAGGAGAATGAAACGGTCTGCAAAATAGGAGGAGCATGAAATGGTGTTCAAAAACATGAAGAGCCTGAAAACGTGTGAAAAATATGAAGAGCTTCAAAAGGTGTGAAAAATATGAAGAGCTTCAAAAGGTGTCAAAAATTAGATGAGAATGAAACGGTCTGAAAAAAAAGAGGGGCATGAAGTGTTGTTGAAAAAAATGAAGAGCCTGAAAAGTTGTGAAAAATATGAAAAGCTACAAAAGGTGTCAAAAATATGAGGAGCATGAAACGGTCTGAAAAATAGGAGGAGCATGAAGCTGTGTTCAAAAACATGAAGAGCCTGAAAAGGCGTGAAAAATATGAGGAGCTTCAAAAGGTGTGAAATACATGAGGAGCATTAAACGGTCTGAAAAATAGGAGGAGCATGGAGCGGTGTTCAAAAACATGAAGAGCCTGAAAAGGTGTGAAAAATATGAAGAGCTTCAAAAGGTGTCAAAAATATGAGGAGTATGAAACGGTTGAAAAACAGGAGGAGCATGAAGCGGTGTTCAAAAACATGAAGAGCCTGAAAAGGTGAGAAAAATATGAAGAGCTTCAAAAGGTGTCAAAAATATGAGGAGCATGAAACGGTCTGAAAAATAGGAGGAACATGAAGCGGTGTTCAAAAACCTGAAGAGCCTGAATAGGTGTGGAAAATATGAAGAGCTTCAAAAGGTGTTCAAAAATATGAGGAGCATGAAACGGTCTGAAAAATAGGAGGAGCAAGAAGGGGTGTTGCAAAATATGAAGAGCCTGAAAATGTGTGAAAAGTACGAAGAGCTTCAAAATATGTGGAGAAATATGAAGAGCTTCAAAAGGTCTCAAAAATTAGATGAGCATGATACGGTCTGAAGAATAGGAGGAGCATGAAGCGGTGTTGAAATACATGAAGAACCAGAAAAGTTGTGAGAAATATGAAGAGCTTCAAATGGTGTCAAAATTATGAGGAGCAAAAATTGTCTGAAAAAGAGGAGGAGCATGAAGCGGTGTTGAAATACATGAAGAGCCTGAAATGGTGCGAAAAATATGAAGAACTTCAAAAGGTTGGAAAAATATGAAGAGCTTCAATAGGTGTCAAAAATGAGATTAGCATGAAACGGTCTGAAAAATAGGAGGAGCATGAATTGGTGTTGATAAACATGAAGAGCAGGAAAAGGTGTGAAATATACGAAGAGCTTCAAAAGGTGTCAAAAATATGAGGAGCATGAAACGGTCTGAAAAATAGGAGGAGCATTAAGTGGTGTTGAAAAACATGAAGAGCCTGAAAATGTGTGAAAAATATGAAGAGCTTCAAAAGGTGTGAAAAATATGAGGAGCATGAAATGGTCTGAAAAATAGGAGGAGCATGAAGCGGTGTTCAAAAACATGAAAAAATATAACAATAAACAAAAAAAATATAAAAAAAAAACATGAAGAGCCTGAAAACGTGTGAAAAATATGAAGAGCTTCAAAAGGTGTCAAGAATGAGATGAGCATGAAACGGTTTTAAAGATATTAGGAGCATGAAGTGGTGTTCAACAACATGACGAGCCTGAAAAGGTGTGAAAAATATTAAGAGCTTCAAATGGTGTCAAAAATATGAGGAGCATGAAACGGTCTGAAAAATATAAGGAGCATGAAGTTGTGTTCAAAAAAAAGAAGAGCCTGAAAAGGTGTGAAAAATATGAAGTGCTTCTAAAGGTGTCAAAAATATGAGGAGCATGAAAAGGTCTGAAAAATACGAGGAGCATGAAACTGTGTTCAATAATATGAAGAGCTTGAAAAGGTGTGAAAAATATGAAGAGTTTCAAAAGGTGTCAAAAATATGAGGAGCATAAAACGGTCTGAAAAATAGGAGAAGCATGAAGTGGTGTTGAAAAACATGAAGAGCCTGAAAAGGTGTCCAAAATATGAAGAGCTTCAAATGGTGTCAAAAATATTAGGAGGCTGAAACGGTCTGAGAAATAGGAGGAGCATGAAGCGGTGTTCAAAAACATGAGACGCTGAAAAGGTGTGAAAAATATGAAGAGCTTCAAAAAGTGTGAAATACATGAGGAGCATGAAACGATCTGAAAAATAGGAGGAGCATGAAGCGGTGTTCAAAAACATGAAGAGCCTGAAAAGGTGTCCAAAATATGAAGAGCTTCAAATGGTGTCAAAAATATTAGGAGGCTGAAACGGTCTGAAAAATAGGAGGAGCATGAAGCGGTGTTCAAAAACATGAAGAGCCTGAAAAGGTGTCCAAAATATGAAGAGCTTCAAATGGTGTCAAAAATATTAGGAGGCTGAAACGGTCTGAAAAATAGGAGGAGCATGAAGCGGTGTTCAAAAACATGAAGAGCCTGAAAACTTGTGAAAAATATGAAGAGCTTCAAAAGGTGTGAAAAATATGAACAGCTTCAAAAGGTGTCAAAAATGAGATGAGCATGAAGCAATCTGAAAAATAGGAGGAGCACGAAGTCGTGTTGAAAAACATGAAGAGCCTCAAAAGACGTGAAATATATGAAGAGATTCAAAAGGTTTCAAAAATATGAGGAGCATGAAATGGTCTGGAAAATAGGACGAGCATGAAGCGGTTTGAAAAACATGAAGAGCCTGAAAAGGTGTGAAAAATATGAAGAGCTTCAAAAGGTGTCAAAAATGAGATGAGCATGAAACGGTCTGAAAAATAGGAGGAGCATGAAGTGGTCTTCCAAAAAATGAAGAGCCTGAAAATGTGTGAAATATATGAAGAGCTTCAAAAGGTGTGCAACAATGAGGAGCATGAAACAACCTTAAAAACAGGACGAGCATGAAGCTGTGTTCAAAAACATGAGATTTTGAAAAGGTGTGAAAAATATGAAGAACTTCAAAAGGTGTGAAAATATGAGGAGCATGAAACGGTCTGAAAATTAGGAGGAGCTAGAAGCGGTGTTGAAAAACCTGAAGAGCCTGAAAACGTGTGAGAAATATGAAGAACTTCAAAAGGTGTCAAAAATATGAAGAGCTTCAAAAGGTGTCAAAAATATGAGGAGCATGAAGCAGTCTGAAAAATAGGAGGAGCATGAAGCGGTGTTCAAAAACATGAAGAGCCTGAAAAGGTGTGAAATATATGAAGAGCTTCAAAAGGTGTGCAATAATGAGGAGCATGAAACAACCTTAAAAACAGGACGAGCATGAAGCTGTGTTCAAAAACATGAGATTTTGAAAAGGTGTGAAAAATATGAAGAGCTTCAAAAGGTGTCAAAAATAGGAGGAGCATGAAGCGGTGTTCAAAAACATGAAGAGCCTGAAAAGGTGTGAAAAATATGAAGAGCTTCAAAAGGTGTGCAATAATGAGGAGCATGAAACAACCTTAAAAACAGGACGAGCATGAAGCTGTGTTCAAAAACATGAGATTTTGAAAAGGTGTGAAAAATATGAAGAACTTCAAAAGGTGTCAAAAATATGAGGAGCATGAAACGGTCTGAAAATTAGGAGGAGCTAGAAGCGGTGTTGAAAAACCTGAAGAGCCTGAAAATGTGTGAAAAATATGAAAAGCTTCAAAAGTTGTGAAAGTATGAAGAGCTTCAAAAGGTGTCAAAAATGAGATGAGAATGAAACGGTCTGAAAAATAGGAGGAGCATGAAGGGTGTTGAAAATCATGAAGAGCCTGAAAATGTGTGAAATATTTGAAGAGCTTCAAAATGTGTCAAAAATGAGAGGAGCATGAAACGGTCTGAAAAATAGGAGGAGCATGAAGCGGTGTTGAAAAACATGAAGAGCCTGAAAAGATGTGAAAAATATGAAGAGCTTCAAAAGGTGTCAAAAATATGAGGAGCATGAAATGGTCTGAAATATAGGAGGAGCATGAAACGGTGTTCAAAAATATGAAGAGCCTGAAGTGTTGTGAAAAATATGAAGAGCTTCAAAAGTTGTGAAAAATATGGAGAGCTTCAAAAGGTGTGAAAAATATGAGAAGCTTCAAAAGGTGTCAAAAATATGAGGAGCATGAAACGGTCTGAAAAAAGGGGAAGCATGAAACGGTGTTGAAAAACATGAAGAGCCTGAAAAGGTGTGAAAATTATGAAGAGCTTCCAAAGGTGTGAATAAATGAGGGGCATGAAACGGTCTGATAAATAGGAGGAGCATGAAGCGGTGTTGAAAAACATGAAGAGCCTGAAAATGTGTAAAAAATATGAAGAGCTTCAATTCGTGTCAAAAATATGAGGAGCATGAAACGGTCTGAAAAATAGGAGGAGCATGAAGCGGTGTTCAAAACCATGAAGAGCCTGAAAAGGTGTGAAAAATACGAAGAGCTTCAAATGATGTGAAATACAGGAGGAGACTGAAACGGTCGATAAATACTAGGAGCATGAAGCGGTATTCAAAAACATGAAGAGCCTGAAAAGTTGTGAAAAATATGAAGAGCTACAAAACGTGTCAAAAACTTCGAGGAGCATGAAATGGTCTGAAAAATAGGATGAGCATTGAAGCGGGGTTCAAAAACATGAAGAGCCTGAAAATGTGTGAAAAAAATGAAGAGCTTCAAAAGGTGTCGAAAATAAGAGGAGCATGAAACGGTCTGAAAAATAGGAGGAGCATGAAGCAGTGTTGAAAAACATGAAGAGCCTGAAAACGTGTGAAACATATGAAGAGCTTCAAAAGGTGTGAAAAATATGAACAGCATCAACAGGTGTCAAAATTAGGAGGAGCATGAAACGGTCTGAAAAATAGGAGGAGCATGAATGGTGTTGGAAAACATGAATAGCCTGAAAAGGTGTGAAAAATATGAAGAGCTTCAAAAGGTATCAAAAATGTGAGGAGCATGAATCGGTCTGAAAAATAGGAGGAGCATGAAGTGGTGCTGGAAAACATGAATAGCCTGAAAAGGTGTGAAAAATATGAAGAGCTTCAAAAGGTGTCAAAAATATGAGGAGCATAAAACGGTCTGAAAAATAGGAGGAGCATGAAACGGTCTGAAAAATAGGAGGAGCATGAAGCGGTGTTGAGAAATATGAAGAGCCTGAAAAGGTGTGAAAAATATGAAGTGCTTCAAATGGTGTGAAATACATGAGGAGCATGAAACGGTCTGAAAAATGGGAGGAGCATGAAGGTGTGCTCCAAAACATGAAGAGCCTGAAAAGGTGTGAAAAATATGAAGAGCTTCAAAAGGTGTCAAAAATATCAAGAACTTCAAAAGGTGTCAAAAATGAGATGAGCATGAAACGGTCTGAATAATAGGAGGAACATGAAGTGGTGTTGAAAAACATGAAGAGACTGAAAAGTTGTGAAAAATATGAAGTGCTTCAAATGGTGTGAAATACATGAGGAACATGAAACGGTCTGAAAAATGGGAGGAGCATGAAGGTGTGCTCCAAAACATGAAGAGCCTGAAAAGGTGTGAAAAATATGAAGAGCTTCAAAAGGTGTAAAATATATGACGAGCATGAAACAGTCTGAAAATTAGTAGGAGCATATAGTGGTGTTGAAAAACATGAAGAGCCTGAAAAGGTGTGAAAAATATGAAGAGCTTCCAAAATTGTCAAAATTATTAGGAGCATGAAACGGTCTGAAAAATAGGAGGAGCATGAAACGGTTGGAAAAATAGGAGGAGAATGAAACGGTGTTGAAAAACATGAAGAGCCTGAAAACGTGTGAAAAATAGGAGCAGCTTCAAAAGGTGTCAAAAATATGAGGTGCATGAAACGGTCAGAAAAATAGGAGGAGCATGAAGCGGTGTTCAAAAACATGAAGAGCCTGAAAAGGTGTGAAAAATATGAAGAGCTTCAAAGGGTGTGAAAATTGAGAGGAGCATGAAACGGTCTGAAAAATAGGAGGAGCATGAAGCGGTCTGAAAATTAGGAGGAGCAAGAAGCGGTCTGAAAATTAGGAAGAGCAAGAAGCGGTGTTGAAAAACCTGAAGAGCCTGAAAATGTGTCAAAAATTTGAAAAGCTTCAAAAGTTGTGAAAAATATGAAGAGCTTCAAAAGGTGTCAAAAATGAGATGAGCATGAAACGGTCTGAAAAATAGGAGGAGCATGAAGTGGTGTTCAAAACATGAAGAGCCTGAAAATGTTTGAAATATTTGAAGAGCTTCAAAATTTGTCAGAAATATGAGGAGCATGAAATGGTCTGAAATATAGGAGGAGCATGAAACGGTGTTCAAAAACATGAAGAGCCTGAAATGTTGTGAAAAATATGAAGAGCTTCAAAAGGTGTGAAAAATATGAAGAGCTTCAAAATGTGTCAAAAATATGAGGAGCATGAAACGGTCTGAAATATAGGAGGAGCATGAAACGGTGTTCAAAAACATTAAGAGCCTGCAATGGTGTGAAAAATATGAAGAGCTTCAAAAGCTGTCAAAAATATGAGGAGCATGAAACGGTCTGAAAAATAGGAGGAGCATGAAGCTGTGCTCAAATACATGAAGAGCCTGGGAAGGTGGGAAAAATATGAAGAGTTTCTAAATGTGTGAAAAATATGAGGAGCATGAACCGGTCTCAAAAATAGGAGGAGCATGAAGTGGTGTTGAAAAACATGAAGAGCCTGAAAAGGTGTGAAAAATATGAAGAGCTTCAAAAGGTGTCAATAATAAGAGGTGCGTGAAACAGTTTGAAATATAGGAGGAGCAAGAAACGATCTGAAAAATAGGAGGAGCATGAAGCGGTGTTGAAAAACATGAAGAGCCTGAAAAGGTGTGACAAATATAGAGAGATTCAAAAGGTGTGAAAAATATGAGGAGCATTAAACGGTCTGAAAAATAGGAGAAGCATGAAACGGAGTTAGAAACATGAAGAGCATGAAAAGGTGTGAAAAAAAGGAAGAGCTTCAAAAGGTGTCAAAAATATTAGGAACATGAAACGTTTTGAAAAATAGAAGGAGCATGAATCGGTGTGGAAAAACATGAAGAGCCTGAAAAGGTGTGAAAAATATGAAGAGCTTCAAAAGGTGTGAAATATATGAAGAGCATGAAACGGTCTGAAAAATAGGAGGAGCATAAAGCGGTGTTCAAAACCATGAAGAGCCTGAAAAGGAGTGAATAATATGAAGAGCTTCAAAATGTGTCATAAATATGAGGAGCATGAAACCGTCTCAAAATTAGGAGGAGCAAGAAGCGGTGTTCAAAAATATGGAGAGCCTGAAAAGGTATGAGAAATATGAAGAGCCTCAAAAGATGTCTAAAATATGAAGAGCATGAAACGTTCTGAAAAATAGGAGGAGCATGAAACGGTGTTCAAAAACATGAAGTGCCTGAAAAGGAGTGAAAAATATGAACAGCTTCAAAAGATGTCAAAAATATGAGGAGCATGAAACGGTCTGAAATTAGGAGGAGCATGAAGCGGTGTTGAAAACATGAAGAGCCTGAAAAGGTGTGAAAAATATGAAGAGCTTCAAAAGTTGTCAAAAATATGAGGAGCATGAAACGTTCTGAAAATAGAGGAGCATGAAGCGGTGTTGAAAAACATGAAGAGCCTGAAAAGGTGTGAAAAATATGAAGAGCTTCAAAAGATTTGAAAAATATGAGTAGCATGAACAGGTCTGAAAAATGGGAGGAGCATGAAGGTGTGCTCCAAAACATGAAGAGCCTGAAAAGGTGTGAAAAATATGAAGAGCTTCAAAAGGTGTGAAAAATATGAAGAGCTTCAAAAGGTGTGAAAAATGAGAGGAGCATGAAACGTTATGAAAAATAGAAGGAGCATGAAGCGGTGTTCTAAAACATCAAGAGGCTGAAAAGGTGTGGAAAATAGGAAGAGCTTCAAAAGGTGTCAAAAATATGAGGAGCATGAAACGGTCTGAAAAATACGAGGAGCATGAAACGGTGTTGAAAAACTTGAAGAACCTGAAAAGGTTTGAAAAATATGAAGAGCTTCAAAAGGTGTCAAAAATATGAGGAGCATGACACGGTCTGAAAAATAGGAGAAGCATGAAGCGGTGCTCAAAAACATGAAGAGCCTGGAATGGTGCGAAAAATATGAAGAGCTTCAAAAGATTTGAAAAATATGAGGAGCATGAAAAGTTCTGAAAAATAGGAGGAGCATGAAGGGGTGTTTAAAAACATGAAGATCCTGAAAAGGTGTGAAAAATATGAAGAGATTCAAAAGGTGTGAAAAATATCAAGAGCTTCAAGAGGTGTCAAAAATGAGATGAGCATGAAACGGTCTGAAAAATAGGAGGAACATGAAGTGGTGTTGAAAAACATGAAGAGACTGAAAAGGTGTGAAAAATATGAAGTGCTTCAAATGGTGTGAAATACATGAGGAGCATGAAAAGTTCTGAAAAATGGGAGGAGCATGAAGCGGTGTTGAAAAACATGAAGAGCCTGAAACGGTGTGAAATATATGAAGAGCTTCAAAAGGTGTCAAAAATATGAGGAGCAGGAAACGGTTTGAAAAATAGGAGGATCATGTAGCGGTGTTGAAAAACATGAAGAGCTTCAAAATGTGTCAAATGTGAGATGAGCATGAAACCTTCTGAAAATTAGGAGGAGCATGAAGCGCTGTTCAAAAACATGAAAAGCCTGAAAAGGTGTGAAAAATATGAAGAGCTTCAAAAGGTGTGAAATACATGAGGAGGATTAAACGGTCTGACAAATAGGAGAAGCATGAAGTTTTGTTCAAAAACATGAAGAGCCTGAAAAGTTGTGAAATATAAGAAGAGCTTCAAAAGGTGTGAAAAATATGAAGAGCTTCAAAAGGTGTCAAAAATATGAGGAGCATGATACGTTCTGAAAAATAGGAGGAGCGTGAAGTGCTTGTGAAAAACATGAAGAGCCTGAAAAGGTGTGCAAAATATGAAGAGCTTCAAAAGGTGTCAAAAATATGAGGAGCATGAAACGGTCTTAAAAATAGGAGAAAGATGAAGCGGTGTTCAAAAACATGAAGAACATGATAAGGTGTGAAAAATAAGAAGAGCTTTAAAAGGTGTGAAAATTATGAGGAGCATGAAACGGTCTGAAAAATAGGAGGAGCATGAAGCGGTGTTCAAAAACATGAAGAGCCAGAAAAGGTGTGAAAAATATGAAGAGCTTCAAAAGGTGTGAAATACATGAGGAGCATGAAACGGTTTGAAAAATAGGAGGAGCATGAAGCGGTGTTCAAAAACATGAAGAGCCTGAAAAGGTGTGCAAAATATGAAGAGCTTCAAAAGGTGTGAAATACAAGAGGAGCATGAAACGGTCTGAAAAATAGGAGGAGCAAGAAGCAGTGTTCAACAACATGAAGAGCCTGAAAAAGTCTGAAAAATATGAGGAGCTTCAAAAGGTTTCAAAAATATTAAGAGCATGAAACGGTCTGAAAAAAAGGAGGAGCATGAAGCGGTGTTCAAAAACATGAAGAGCCTGAAAAGGTGTGAAAAATATGAAGAGCTTCAAAAGGTGTGAAATACATGAGGAGTATGAAAAGGTCTGAAAAATAGGAGGAGCATGAAGCGGTGTTCAAAAACTTGAAGAGCCTGAAAACGTGTTAAAAATATGAAGAGCTTCAAAAGGTTTGAAAAATATGAAGAGCTTGAAAAGGTGTGAAGAATATGAAGAGCTTCAAAAGCTGTGAAAACTATAAGGAGCATGAAACGATCTGAAAAATAGGAGGAGTAAGAAGCATTGTTGAAATACATGAAGAGCCTGAAAACGTGTGAAGAATATGAAGAGCTCCAAAGGTGTGAAAAAATGAAGAGTTTCAGAAGGTGTCAAAAATGAGATGAGCATGAAACGGTCTCAAAAATAGGAGCATGAAGTGCTGTTCAGAAACATGGAGAGCCTAAAAAGGTGTGAAAAATATGAAGAGCTTCAAAAGGTGTGAAATACATGAGGAGCATGTAACGTTCTGAAAAATAGGAGGAGCATGAGGCGGTGTTGAAAAACATGAAGAGCTTGAAAAGGTGTGAAAAATATGAAGAGCTTCAAAGGTGTCAAAAATATGAGGAGCTTGAAACGGTCTGAAAAATAGAAAGAGCATGAAGCTGTGTTCAAACACATGAAGAGCCTGAAAAGGTGTGAAAAACATGAAGAGCTTCAAAAGGAGTCAAAAATATGCGGAGCCTGAAACGATCTGAAAAATAGGAGGAGCATGAAGCGGTGTTGAAAAACATGAAGAGCCGGAAAAGGTGTGAAAAATAAGAGGAGCATGAAACGCTCTGAAATATAGGTGGATCATGAAGCGGTGTTGAAAAACATGAAGAGCCTGAAAAGGTGTGATAAATGTGAAGAGCTTCAAAAGGTGTCAAAAATATGAGGAGCATGAAACGGTCTGAAAAATAGGAGGAGCATGAAACGGTGATCAAAATCATGAAGAATCTGCAAACATGTGAAAAATATGAAGAGCTTCAAACGGTGTGAAAAATATCAGGAGCAGGAAACGGTCTGAAAAAGATGAGGAGCATGAAGTGGTCTTCAAAAACATGTACAGCCTGAAAAGGTGTGAAAAATATGAAGAGCTTCAAAAGGTGTGAAAAACAGGAGGAACATGAAAAGGTCTGAAAAATAGGAGTAGCATGAAGAGGTGTTCAAAAACATGAAGAGGCTGATAAGGTGTGAAAAACATGAAGAGCTTCAAAAAGTTTGAAAAATAGGAGGAGCATGAAGCGGTGTTAAAAAACATGAAGAGCCTAAAAAAGTGTGAAAAATATGAAGAGCTTATAAAATTGTCAAAAATATGAGGAGCATGAAACGGTCTGAAAAATAGCAGGAGAATGAAACGGTGATCAAAAACATGAAGAGCCTGAAAACGTGTGAAAAATATGAAGAGCTTATAAAATTGTCAAAAATATGAGGAGCATGAAGAGATGTTCAAAAACATGAAGAGGCTGATAAGGTGTGAAAAAAATGAAGAGCTTCAAAAGGTTTGAAAAATAGGAGGAGCATGAAGCGGTGCTAAAAAACATGAAGAGCCTGAAAAAGTGTGAAAAATATGAAGAGCTTAGAAAATTGTCAAAAATATGAGGAGCATGAAACGGTCTGAAAAATACGAGCAGCCTGAAACCGTCTGACAAATAGGAGGAGCATGAAGCGGTGTTCAAAAACATGAAGGGCCTGAAAAGGTGTGAAAATTATGAAGAGCTTCAAAAGGTGTGAAAAACATGAGGAGAATGAAACGGTCTGAAAAATAGGAGGAGCATGAAGCAGTGTTCAAAACATGAAGAGCCTGAAAAAGTGTGAAAAATATGAAGATCTTCAAAAGTTTGAAAAATATGAAGACCCTGAAAAGGTGTCAAAAATGAGATGAGCATGAAACAGTCTGAAAAGTAGGAGGAGCATGAAGTGTTGTTCAAAAAGGTGAAGAGCCTGAAAAGGTGTGAAAAATATGAAGAGCTTCAAAAGGTGTGAAATACCTGAGGAGCATGAAACGGTCTGAAAAATAGGAGGAGCATGAAGTGTTGTTCAAAACATGTAGAGCCTGAAAAATTGTGAAAAATATGAAGAGCTTCAAAAAATGTCAAAAATATGAGGAGCATGAAATGGTCTCAAATATAGGAGAATCATGCAGCGGTGTTTAAAACTATAAACAGCCTGAAAAAGTGTGAAAAACATGAAGAGCTTCAAAAGGTTTGAAAAATAGGAGGAGCATGAAGCGGTGCTCAAAAACATGAAGAGCCTGAAAAAGTGTGAAAAATATGAAGAGCTTATAAAATTGTCAAAAATATGAGGAGCATGAAGAGATGTTCAAAAACATGAAGAGGCTGATAAGGTGTGAAAAACATGAAGAGCTTCAAAAGGTTTGAAAAATAGGAGGAGCATGAAGCGGTGTTCAAAAACATGAAGAGCCTGAAAAAGTGTGAAAAATATGAAGAGCTTATAAAATTGTCAAAAATATGAGGAGCATGAAGAGATGTTCAAAAACATGAAGAGGCTGATAAGGTGTGAAAAACATGAAGAGCTTCAAAAGGTTTGAAAAATAGGAGGAGCATGAAGCGGTGTTCAAAAACATGAAGGGCCTGAAAACGTGTGAAAAATATGAAGAGCTTCAAAAGGAGTCAAAAATATGCGGAGCCTGAAACGATCTGAAAAATAGGAGGAGCATGAAGCGGTGTTGAAAAACATGAAGAGCCTGAAATGGTGTGATAAATGTGAAGAGCTTCAAAAGGTGTCAAAAATATGAGGAGCATGAAACGCTCTGAAATATAGGTGGATCATGAAGCGGTGTTGAAAAACATGAAGAGCCTGAAAAGGTGTGATAAATGTGAAGAGCTTCAAAAGGTGTCAAAAATATGAGGAGCATGAAACTGTCTGAAAAATAGGAGGAGCATGAAACGGTGATCAAAATCATGAAGAATCTGAAAACGTGTGAAAAATATGAACAGCTTCAAACGGTGTGAAAAATATCAGGAGCATGAAACGGTCTGAAGAAGATGAGGAGCATGAAGTGGTCTTCAAAAACATGTACAGCCTGAAAAGGTGTGAAAAATATGAAGAGCTTCAAAAGGTGTGAAAAACAGGAGGAACATGAAGCGGTGTTCAAAAATATGAAGAGCCTGAAAAGGTGTGAAAAATATGAAGTGCTTCAAAAGGTGTCAAAAATATGAGGAGCATGAAACGGTCTGAAAAATAGGAGGAGCAAGAAGCGGTGTTGAAAAACAAGAAGAGACGGAAAAGGTGTGAAAAATATGAAGAGCTTCAAAAGGTTTCCAAAATATGAGGAGCTTGAAATGGTCTGAAAAATAGGACGAGCATGATACGGTGTTCAAAAACATGAAGAGCATGAAAAGGTGTGAAAATTATGAAGAGCTTCAAAAGGTGTGAAAAACATGAGGAGAATGAAACGGTCTGAAAAATAGGAGCAGCATGAAGCAGTGTTCAAAACATGAAGAGCAGGAAAAAGTGTGAAAAATATGAAGATCTTCAAAAGTTTGAAAAATATGAAGACCCTGAAAAGGTGTCAAAAATGAGATGAGCATGAAACAGTCTGAAAAGTAGGAGGAGCATGAAGTGTTGTTCAAAAACGTGAAGAGCCTGAAAAGGTGTGAAAAATATGAAGAGCTTCAAAGGTGTGAAATATCTGAGGAGCATGAAACGGTCTGAAAAATAGGAGGAGCATGAAGCGGTGTTCAAAACATGAAGAGCCTGAAAAAGTGTGAAAAATATGAAGAGCTTCAAAAGGTTTGAAAAATAGGAGGAGCATGAAGCGGTGTTCAAAAACATGAAGAGCCTGAAAAAGTGTGAAAAATATGAAGAGCTTATAAAATTGTCAAAAATATGAGGAGCATGAAGAGATGTTCAAAAACATGAAGAGGCTGATAAGGTGTGAAAAACATGAAGAGCTTCAAAAGGTTTGAAAAATAGGAGGAGCATGAAGCAGTGCTCAAAAACATGAAGAGCCTGTAAAAGTGTGAAAAATATGAAGAGTTTATAAAATTGTCAAAAATATGAGGAGCATGAAACGGTCTGAAAAATACGAGCAGCCTGAAACCGTCTGAAAAATAGGAGGAGCATGAAGCGGTGTTCAAAAACATGAAGGGCCTGAAAACGTGTGAAAAATATGAAGAGCTTCAAAAGGAGTCAAAAATATGAGGAGCATGAAACGCTCTGAAAAATAGGAGGAGCATGAAGCGGAGTTGAAAAACATGAAGAGCCGGAAAAGGTGTGAAAAATGTGAAGAGCTTCAAAAGGTGTCAAAAATATGAGGAGCATGAAACGCTCTGAAATATAGGAGGATCATGAAGCGGTGTTGAAAAACATGAAGAGCCTGAAAAGGTGTGATAAATGTGAAGAGCTTCAAAAGGTGTCAAAAATATGAGGAGTATGAAACGGTCTGAAAAATAGGAGAAGCATGAAACGGTGATCAAAAACATGAAGAATCTGAAAACGTGTGAAAAATATGAAGAGCTTCAAACGGTGTGAAAATTATCAGGAGCATGAAACGGTCTGAGAAAGGTGAGGAGCATGAAGTGGTCTTCAAAAACATGTACAGCCTGAAAAGGTGTGAAAAATATGAAGAGCTTCAATAGGTGTGAAAAACAGGAGGAACATGAAGCGGCGTTCAAAAATATGAAGAGCCTGAAAAGGTGTGAAAAATATGAAGTGCTTCAAAAGGTGTCAACAATATGAGGAGCATGAAACGGTCTGAAAAATAGGAGGAGCAAGAAGCGGTGTTGAACAACAAGAAGAGACGGAAAAGGTGTGAAAAATATGAAGAGCTTCAAAAGGTTTCAAAAATATGAGGAGCTTGAAATGGTCTGAAAAATAGGACGAGCATGAAACGGTGTTCAAAAACATGAAGAGCATGAAAAGGTGTGAAAATTATGAAGAGCTTCAAAAGGTGTGAAAAACATGAGGAGAATGAAACGGTCTGAAAAATAGGAGGAGCATGAAGCAGTGTTCAAAACATGAAGAGCCTGAAAAAGTGTGAAAAATATGAAGATCTTCAAAAGTTTGAAAAATATGAAGTCCCTGAAAAGGTGTCAAAAATGAGATGAGCATGAAACAGTCTGAAAAGTAGGAGGAGCATGAAGTGTTGTTCAAAAAGGTGAAGAGCCTGAAAAGGTGTGAAAAATATGAAGAGCTTCAAAAGGTGTGAAATATCTGAGGAGAATGAAACGGTCTGAAAAATAGGAGGAGCATGAAGGAGTGTTCAAAACATGAAGAGCCTGAAAAAGTGTGAAAAATATGAAGATCTTCAAAAGTTTGAAAAATATGAAGACCCTGAAAAGGTGTCAAAAATGAGATGAGCATGAAACAGTCTGAAAAGTAGGAGGAGCATGAAGTGTTGTTCAAAAACGTGAAGAGCCTGAAAAGGTGTGAAAAATATGAAGAGCTTCAAAAGGTGTGAAATATCTGAGGAGCATGAAACGGTCTGAAAAATAGGAGGAGCATGAAGCGGTGTTCAAAACATGCAGAGCCTGAAAAAGTGTGAAAAATATGAAGAGCTTCAAAAGGTTTGAAAAATAGGAGGAGCATGAAGCAGTGTTCAAAAACATGAAGAGGCTGAAAAAGTGTGAAAAATATGAAGAGCTTATAAAATTGTCAAAAATATGAGGAGCATGAAGAGATGTTCAAAAACATGAAGAGGCTGATAAGGTGTGAAAAACATGAAGAGCTTCAAAAGGTTTGAAAAATAGGAGGAGCATGAAGCAGTGCTCAAAAACATGAAGAGCCTGTAAAAGTGTGAAAAATATGAAGAGTTTATAAAATTGTCAAAAATATGAGGAGCATGAAACGGTCTGAAAAATACGAGCAGCCTGAAACCGTCTGAAAAATAGGAGGAGCATGAAGCGGTGTTCAAAAACATGAAGGGCCTGAAAACGTGTGAAAAATATGAAGAGCTTCAAAAGGAGTCAAAAATATGAGGAGCATGAAACGCTCTGAAAAATAGGAGGAGCATGAAGCGGAGTTGAAAAACATGAAGAGCCGGAAAAGGTGTGAAAAATGTGAAGAGCTTCAAAAGGTGTCAAAAATATGAGGAGCATGAAACGCTCTGAAATATAGGAGGATCATGAAGCGGTGTTGAAAAACATGAAGAGCCTGAAAAGGTGTGATAAATGTGAAGAGCTTCAAAAGGTGTCAAAAATATGAGGAGTATGAAACGGTCTGAAAAATAGGCGAAGCATGAAACGGTGATCAAAAACATGAAGAATCTGAAAACGTGTGAAAAATATGAAGAGCTTCAAACGGTGTGAAAATTATCAGGAGCATGAAACGGTCTGAGAAAGGTGAGGAGCATGAAGTGGTCTTCAAAAACATGTACAGCCTGAAAAGGTGTGAAAAATATGAAGAGCTTCAATAGGTGTGAAAAACAGGAGGAACATGAAGCGGCGTTCAAAAATATGAAGAGCCTGAAAAGGTGTGAAAAATATGAAGTGCTTCAAAAGGTGTCAACAATATGAGGAGCATGAAACGGTCTGAAAAATAGGAGGAGCAAGAAGCGGTGTTGAACAACAAGAAGAGACGGAAAAGGTGTGAAAAATATGAAGAGCTTCAAAAGGTTTCAAAAATATGAGGAGCTTGAAATGGTCTGAAAAATAGGACGAGCATGAAACGGTGTTCAAAAACATGAAGAGCATGAAAAGGTGTGAAAATTATGAAGAGCTTCAAAAGGTGTGAAAAACATGAGGAGAATGAAACGGTCTGAAAAATAGGAGGAGCATGAAGCAGTGTTCAAAACATGAAGAGCCTGAAAAAGTGTGAAAAATATGAAGATCTTCAAAAGTTTGAAAAATATGAAGTCCCTGAAAAGGTGTCAAAAATGAGATGAGCATGAAACAGTCTGAAAAGTAGGAGGAGCATGAAGTGTTGTTCAAAAAGGTGAAGAGCCTGAAAAGGTGTGAAAAATATGAAGAGCTTCAAAAGGTGTGAAATATCTGAGGAGAATGAAACGGTCTGAAAAATAGGAGGAGCATGAAGGAGTGTTCAAAACATGAAGAGCCTGAAAAAGTGTGAAAAATATGAAGATCTTCAAAAGTTTGAAAAATATGAAGACCCTGAAAAGGTGTCAAAAATGAGATGAGCATGAAACAGTCTGAAAAGTAGGAGGAGCATGAAGTGTTGTTCAAAAACGTGAAGAGCCTGAAAAGGTGTGAAAAATATGAAGAGCTTCAAAAGGTGTGAAATATCTGAGGAGCATGAAACGGTCTGAAAAATAGGAGGAGCATGAAGCGGTGTTCAAAACATGCAGAGCCTGAAAAAGTGTGAAAAATATGAAGAGCTTCAAAAGGTTTGAAAAATAGGAGGAGCATGAAGCAGTGTTCAAAAACATGAAGAGGCTGAAAAAGTGTGAAAAATATGAAGAGCTTATAAAATTGTCAAAAATATGAGGAGCATGAAGAGATGTTCAAAAACATGAAGAGGCTGATAAGGTGTGAAAAACATGAAGAGCTTCAAAAGGTTTGAAAAATAGGAGGAGCATGAAGCAGTGCTCAAAAACATGAAGAGCCTGTAAAAGTGTGAAAAATATGAAGAGTTTATAAAATTGTCAAAAATATGAGGAGCATGAAACGGTCTGAAAAATACGAGCAGCCTGAAACCGTCTGAAAAATAGGAGGAGCATGAAGCGGTGTTCAAAAACATGAAGGGCCTGAAAACGTGTGAAAAATATGAAGAGCTTCAAAAGGAGTCAAAAATATGAGGAGCATGAAACGCTCTGAAAAATAGGAGGAGCATGAAGCGGAGTTGAAAAACATGAAGAGCCGGAAAAGGTGTGAAAAATGTGAAGAGCTTCAAAAGGTGTCAAAAATATGAGGAGCATGAAACGCTCTGAAATATAGGAGGATCATGAAGCGGTGTTGAAAAACATGAAGAGCCTGAAAAGGTGTGATAAATGTGAAGAGCTTCAAAAGGTGTCAAAAATATGAGGAGTATGAAACGGTCTGAAAAATAGGCGAAGCATGAAACGGTGATCAAAAACA
The DNA here is from genome assembly GCF_033118175.1 of Dama dama. Lineage (NCBI taxonomy): Eukaryota > Metazoa > Chordata > Mammalia > Artiodactyla > Cervidae > Dama > Dama dama. The sequence continues at coordinate 8,287,013 of NC_083706.1, read as the reverse complement.
TGAAGAATCTGAAAACGTGTGAAAAATATGAAGAGCTTCAAACAGTGTGAAAATTATCAGGAGCATGAAACGGTCTGAGAAAGGTGAGGAGCATGAAGTGGTCTTCAAAAACATGTATAGCCTGAAAAGGTGTGAAAAATATGAAGAGCTTCAATAGGTGTGAAAAACAGGAGGAACATGAAGCGGCGTTCAAAAATATGAAGAGCCTGAAAAGGTGTGAAAAATATGAAGTGCTTCAAAAGGTGTCAACAATATGAGGAGCATGAAACGGTCTGAAAAATAGGAGGAGCAAGAAGCGGTGTTGAACAACAAGAAGAGACGGAAAAGGTGTGAAAAATATGAAGAGCTTCAAAAGGTTTCAAAAATATGAGGAGCTTGAAATGGTCTGAAAAATAGGACGAGCATGAAACGGTGTTCAAAAACATGAAGAGCATGAAAAGGTGTGAAAATTATGAAGAGCTTCAAAAGGTGTGAAAACATGAGGAGAATGAAACGGTCTGAAAAATAGGAGGAGCATGAAGCAGTGTTCAAAACATGAAGAGCCTGAAAAAGTGTGAAAAATATGAAGATCTTCAAAAGTTTGAAAAATATGAAGACCCTGAAAAGGTGTCAAAAATGAGATGAGCATGAAACAGTCTGAAAAGTAGGAGGAGCATGAAGTGTTGTTCAAAAAGGTGAAGAGCCTGAAAAGGTGTGAAAAATATGAAGAGCTTCAAAAGGTGTGAAATACCTGAGGAGCATGAAACGGTCTGAAAAATAGGAGGAGCATGAAGTGTTGTTCAAAATATGAAGAGCCTGAAAAAGGGTGAAAAATATGAAGAGCTTCAAAAAATGTCAAAAATATGAGGAGCATGAAATGGTCTCAAATATAGGAGAATCATGCAGCGGTGTTTAAAACTATAAACAGCATGAAAAAGTGTGAAAAACATGAAGAGCTTCAAAAGGTTTGAAAAATAGGAGGAGCATGAAGCGGTGCTCAAAAATATGAAGAGCCTGAAAAAGTGTGAAAAATATGAAGAGCTTATAAAATTGTCAAAAATATGAGGAGCATGAAGAGATGTTCAAAAACATGAAGAGGCTGATAAGGTGTGAAAAACATGAAGAGCTTCAAAAGGTTTGAAAAATAGGAGGAGCATGAAACGGTGCTCAAAAACATGAAGAGCCTGAAAAAGTGTGAAAAATATGAAGAGCTTATAAAATTGTCAAAAATATGAGGAGCATGAAGAGATGTTCAAAAACATGAAGAGGCTTATAAGGTGTGAAAAACATGAAGAGCTTCAAAAGGTTTGAAAAATAGGAGGAGCATGAAGCGGTGTTCAAAAACATGAAGGGCCTGAAAACGTGTGAAAAATATGAAGAGCTTCAAAAGGAGTCAAAAATATGCGGAGCCTGAAACGATCTGAAAAATAGGAGGAGCATGAAGCGGTGTTGAAAAACATGAAGAGCCTGAAAAGGTGTGATAAATGTGAAGAGCTTCAAAAGGTGTCAAAAATATGAGGAGCATGAAACGCTCTGAAATATAGGTGGATCATGAAGCGGTGTTGAAAAATATGAAGAGCCTGAAAAGGTGTGATAAATGTGAAGAGCTTCAAAAGGTGTCAAAAATATGAGGAGCATGAAACGGTCTGAAAAATAGGAGGAGCATGAAACGGTGATCAAAATCATGAAGAATCTGAAAACGTGTGAAAAATATGAACAGCTTCAAACGGTGTGAAAAATATCAGGAGCATGAAACGGTCTGAAAAAGATGAGGAGTATGAAGTGGTCTTCAAAAACATGTACAGCCTGAAAAGGTGTGAAAAATATGAAGAGCTTCAAAAGGAGTCAAAAATATGAGGAGCATGAAACGCTCTGAAAAATAGGAGGAGCATGAAGCGGAGTTGAAAAACATGAAGACCCGGAAAAGGTGTGAAAAATGTGAAGAGCTTCAAAAGGTGTCAAAAATATGAGGAGCATGAAACGCTCTGAAATATAGGAGGATCATGAAGCGGTGTTGAAAAACATGAAGAGCCTGAAAAGGTGTGATAAATGTGAAGAGCTTCAAAAGGTGTCAAAAATATGAGGAGTATGAAACGGTCTGAAAAATAGGAGAAGCATGAAACGGTCTGAAAAATAGGAGGAGCATGAAGCGGTTTGAAAGACAAGAAGAGCCTGAAAAAGTGTGAAAAATATGAAGAGCCTCAAAAGGTGTCAAAAATATGAGGAGAATGAAACGGTCTGAAAATTAGGAGGAGCATGAAGCGGTGTTGAAAAACATACAGAGCCTGAAACAGTGTGAAATATATGAAGAGCCTCAAAGGTGTCAAAAATATGAGGAGCAAGAAACGGTCTGAAAAATAGAAGGAGCTTGAAGTGGTGTTGAAAAACATGAAGAGCCTGAAACAGTGTGAAGTATATGAAGAGCCTCAAAGGTGTCAAAATTATGAGGAGCAAGAAACGGTCTGAAAAATAGAAGGAACTTGAAGTGGTGTTGAAAAACATGAAGAGCCTGAAAAGGTGTGAAAAATATGAAGAGCTTCAAAAAGGTGTCAAATATACAGAGGGTGAAATGGTCTGAAAAATCTGCGGAGCAAGAAACTGTTTTCAAAAACATGAAGAGCCTCAAAAGGTGTGAAAAATATGAAGAGCTTCAAAAAGGTGTCAAATATATAGAGGGTGAAACGGTCTGAAAAATATGAGGAGCAAGAAACTGTTTTCAAAAACATGAAGAGACTCAAAAGGTGTGAACAATGTGAAGAGCTTCAAACTGTGTCAAAAATATGAGGAGCATGAAACGGTCTGAAACATATGAGGAGCATGAAGTGTTGTTGAAAACCATGAAGAGCCTGAAAAAGTGTGAAACATATGAGGAGCATGATACGGTCTGAAAAATAGGAGGAGCATGAAGCGGTGTTGAAAAATATGTAGAGCCTGAAAACGTATGAAAAATAGGAAGAGCTTCAAAAGGTGTCAAAAATATAAGGAGCATGAAACGGTCTGAAATATAGCAGGAGCATGAAAAGGTGTTAAAAAACATGAAGAGCCTGAAAAGGTGTGAAAAATATGAAGAGCTTCAAATGGTGTCAAAAATATGAGGAGAATGAAACGGTCTGAAAATTAGGAGGAGCATGAAGCGGGGTTGAAAACATGAAGAGCCTGAAAATGTGTGAAATATATGAAGAGCCTCAAAGGTGTCAACAATATGAGGAGCAATAATCGGTCTGAAAAATAGGAGGAGCTTGAAGCGGTGTTGAAAAATATGAAGAGCCTGAAAAGGTGTGAAATATATGAAGAGCTTCAAAAGGTGTCAAAAATATAAGGAGCATGAAATGGTAGGAAATATAGGAGCAGCATGAAAAGGTGTTAAAAAACTTGAAGAGCTTCAAAAGGTGTGAAACATATGAGGAAGAGCATGTAGTGGTGTTGAAAACCATGAAGAGCCTGAAAGTTGTGAAAAATATGAAGAGCTTTAAAAGGTGTCAAAAATATGAGGAGCATGAAACGGTCTGAAAAATAGAAGGAGCATGAAGCTGTGTAGAAAAACATGAAGAGCCTGAAAAGGTGTGAAATATATGAAGAGCTTCAAAATGTGTAAAATATGAGGAGTATGAAACGGTCTGAAAAATAGGAGTAACATGAAACACTGTTCAAAATCATGAAGAGCCTGAAAAGGTGTGAAAAACATGAAGAGCCTGAAAAGGTGTGAAAAATATGAAGAGCTTCAAAAGGTGTCAAAAATGAGATGAGCATGAAACGGTCTGAAAAATCGGAGGAGCATGAGGTGGGGTTGAAAATCATGAAGAGCCTGAAAAGGTGTGAAAAATATGAGGAGCTTCAAAAGGTGTGAAATTCATGAGGAGCATGAAATGGTCTGAAATATAGGAGAAGAATGAAGTGGTGGGGAAAAATATGAAGAGCCTGAAAAGGTGTGAAAAATATGAAGAGCTTCAAAAGGTGTCAAAAATTAGATGAGTATGAAACGGTCTGAAAATTTGGAGGAGCAAGAAGTAGTGTTGAACAAAATGAAGAGCCTGAAAATGTGTGAAAAATATAAAGAGCTTCAAAATGTGTGAAATTCATGAGGATCATGAAATGGTCTGAAAAATAGGAGAAGCATGAAGTGGTGTGAAAAAAACATGAAGTGCCTGAAAAGGTGTGAAATATATGAAGAGCTTCAAAAGGTGTCAAAAATATGAGGAGCATGAAACGGTGTGAAAATAGTAGGAGGATGAAACGGTCTGAAAAATAATAGGAGCATGAATCGATGTTGAAAACATGAAGAGCATGAAGAGGTGTGAAAAATATGAAGAGCTTCAAAAGGTGTCAAAAATATTAGGAGCAAGAAACGGTCTGAAAAATAGGAGGAGCATGAAGCGGTGTTGAAAAACATGAAGAGCCTGAAAATGTGTGAAAAATATGAAGAGCTTCAAAAGCTGTCAAAAATATGAGGCGCCTGTAACGGTCTGAAAAATAGGAGGAGCATGAAGCGGTGTTGAAAAACATGAAGAGCTTGAAATGGGGTGAAATATATTAAGAGCTTCAAAAGGTGTCAAAAATAGGAGGAGTATGAAACGGTCTGAAATCTTGGAGGAGCATGAAGTGTTATTGAAAAACATGAAGATCATGAAAAGGTGTGAAATATGAAGAGCTTCAAAAGGTGTCAAAAATGTGAGGAGCATGAAACGGTCTGAAAAATAGGAGGAGCATGAAGCCATGTTCAAAAACATGAAGAGCCTGAAAAGGTGTGAAAAATATGAAGAGCTTCAAAAGGTGTCAAATTATGAGGATAATGAAACGGTGTGAAAAACAGGAGGAGCATGAAACGGACTGAAAAATAGGAGGAGCATGAATCGGTGTTGAAAACATGAAGAGCATGAAAAGGTGTGAAAAATATGAGGAGCTTCAAAAGTGTAAAAAATATGAGGAGCATGATACGGTTTGAAAAATAGGAGGAGCATGAAGCGGTGTTGAAAACATGAAGTGCCTGAAAAGGTGTGAAATATATGAAGAGCTTCAAAAGGTGTCAAAAATATGAGGAGCATGAAACGGTCTGAAAAATAGGAGGAGCATGAAGCCGTGTTCAAAAACATGAAGAGCCTGAAAAGGTGTGAAAAATATGAAGAGCTTCAAAAGGTGTCAAAAATATGAGGAGCATGAAACGGTGTGAAAATAGGACGAGGATGAAACGGTCGGAAAATAATAGGAGCATGAATCGATGTTGAAAACATGAAGAGCATGAAAAGGTGTGAAAAATATGAAGAGCTTCAAAAAGTGTCAAAAATATTAGGAGCAAGAAACGGTCTGAAAAATAGGAGGAGCATGAAGCGGTGTTGATAAACCTGAAGAGCCTGAAAATGTGTGAAAAATATGAAGAGCTTCAAAAGGTGTCAAAAATATGAGGCGCATGTAACGGTCTGAAAAATAGGAGGAGCAGGAAGCGGTGTTGAAAAACGTGAAGAGCCGGAAAATGTGTGAAAAATATGAAGAGCTTCAAAAGGTGTCAAGAATATGAGGTGCATGAAACGGTCTGAAAAATAGGAGGCGCAGGAAGCGGTGTTGAAATACATGAGGAGCCTGAAAAGCTGTGAAAAATATGAAGAGCTTCAAAAGTTGTCAAAAATAGGAGGAGCATGAAACGTTCTGAAAATTAGGAGAAGCATGAAACGGTGTTGAAAAACATGAAGATCATGAAAAGGTGTGAAAAATATGAAGAGCTTCAAAAGGTGTCAAAAATATGAGGAGCATGAATCGGTCTGAAAATTGGAGGAGCATGAAGAGGTTTTGAAAAACATGAAGAGCCTGAAAGGTGTGAAATATATGAACAGCTTCAAAAGGTGTCAAAAATAGGAGGAGTATGAAACGGTATGAAAACTAGGAGGAGCATGAAGCGGTGTTGAAACACATGAAGAGCATGAAAAGGTGTGAAAAAATATGAAGAGCTTCAAAAAGTGTCAAAATATGAGGAGCATGAAACGGTCTGAAAAATACGAGGAGCATGAAACGGTCTGAAAAATAGTAGGAGCATGAAGCAGTGTAGAAAAACATGAGGAGCCTGAAAAGGTGTGAAATATATGAAGAGCTTTAAAAGGTGTCAAAAATATGAGGAGCATGAAACGGTCTGAAAAATAGGAGGAGCATGAAGCAGTGTAGAAAAACATGAAGAGCCTGAAAAGGTGTGAAATATATGAAGAGCTTCAAAATGTGTCAAAATAAGAGGAGTATGAAAAGGTCTGAAAAATACGAGCAGCATGAAACGCTGTTCAAAATCATGAAGAGCCTGAAAAGGTGTGAAAAACATGAAGAGCCTGAAAAGGTGTGTAAAATATGAAGAGCTTCAAAAGGAGTGAAATACATGAGGAGCATGAAACCGTCTGAATTATAGGAGGAGCATGAAACGGTGTTCAAAAACATGAATAGCCTGAAAAGGTGGGAAAAATATGAAGTGCTTCAAAAGGTGTGAAAAATATGAAGAGCTTCAAAAGGTGTGAAAAATATGAAGAGCTTCAAAATGTGTGAAATACATGAGGAGCATGAAACGGTCAGAAAAATAGGAGGAGCATGAAGCGGTGTTGAAAAACATGAAGAACCTGAAAAGTAGTGAAAAATATGAAGAGCTTCAAAGGGTATGAAATACATGAGGAACATGAAACGGTGTGAAAAATAGGAGGAGCATGAAGCGGTGTTGAAAAACATGAAGAGACTTAAAACGTGTGAAATATATGAAGAGGCTGAAAAGGTGTGAAAAATATGAAGAGATTCAAAGGTGTCAAAAATATGAGGAGCAAGAAACGGTCTGAAAATAGGAGGAGCATGAAACGGTGTTCAAAAACATGTAGAGCCTGAAAAGGTGTGAAAAATATGAAGAGCTTCAAAAGGTGTCAAAAATATGAGGAGCAAGAAACGGTCTGAAAATAGGAGGAGCATGAAGCGGTGTTCAAAAACATGAAGAGCCTGAAAAAGTGTGAAAAATTTGATGAGCTTCAAAAATGTGAAAAATATGAAGAGCTTCAAATGCTGTCAAAAATGAGATGAGCATGAAACGGTCTGAGAAATAGGAGAAGCATGAAGTGGTGTTGAAAAACATGAAGAGCCTGAAAAAGTGTGAAATATATGAAGAGCTTCAAAAGGCGTGAAAAATATGAAGAGCTTCAAAAGAGATCAAAAATATGAGGAGCATGAAACGGTCTGAAAAATAGGAGGAGAATTGTAGCATTGTTCAAAAACTTGAAGAGCCTGAAAATGTGTGAAAAATATGAAGAGCTTCAAAAGGTGTCAAAAATATGAGGAGCATGAAACGGTCTGAAAAATAGGAGGAGCATTAAGCCGTGTTCAAAAACATGAAGAGCATGAAAAGGTGTGAAATATATGAAGAGCTTCAAAAGGTGTCAAAAATATGAGGAGCATGAAACGGTGTGAAAATAGGACGAGGATGAAACGGTCTGAAAAATAATAGGAGCATGAATCAATGTTGAAAACATGAAGAGCATGAAAAGGTGTGAAAAATATGAAGAGCTTCAAAAAGTGTCAAAAATATTAGGAGCAAGAAACGGTCTGAAAAATAGGAGGAGCATGAAGCGGTGTTGATAAACATGAAGAGCCTGAAAATGTGTGAAAAATATGAAGAGCTTCAAAAGGTGTCAAAAATATGAGGCACATGTAACGGTCTGAAAAATAGGAGGAGCATGAAGCTGTGTTGATAAACATGAAGAGCTTCAAAAGGTGTGAAAAATACGAAGAGCTTCAAAAGGTGTGAAATACATGAGGAGCATGAAACTGTCTGAAAAATAGGAGGAGCATGAAGCGCTGTTCAAAAACATGAAGAGTTTGAAAAGGTTTAAAAAATATGAAGAGCTACAAAAGGTGTGAAATACATGAGGAGCATGAAACGGTGTATAAAATAGGAGGAGCATGAAGCGGTGTTCAGAAACATGAAGAGCCTGAAAAGGTGTGAAAAATATGAAGAGCTACAAACGGTGTTAAAAATATGAGGAGAATGAAACGGTCTGAAAAATAGAAGGAGCATGAAGCGGTGTTCAAAAACATGAAGAGCTTGAAAAGGTGTGAAAAATATGAAGAGTTTCAAAAGATGTGAAATACATGAGGAGCATGAAACTGTCTGAAAAATAGGAGGAGCATGAGACGGTGTTGAAAAACGTGAAGAGCCTGAAAAGGTGTGAAAAATATGAAGAGCTTCAAAAAGTGTGAAAAATATGAGGAGCATGAAACGGTCTGAAAAAGAGAAGGAGCATGAAGCATTGATGAAAAACATGAAGAGCCTGAAAACGTGTGAAAAATATGATCAGCTTCAAAAGGTGTGAAATACATGAGGAGCATGAAACGGTCTGAAAAATAGGAGGATCATGAAGCGGTGTTGAAAAACATGAAGAGCCTGAAAAGGTGTGAAAAATTTGAAGAGCTTCAAAACCTTTCAAAAATATGAGGAGCATGAAACGGTCTGAAAAATAGGAGCAGCATGAAGCGGTGTTCAAAAATATGAAGAGCCTGAAAAGGTGTGAAAAATATGACGAGCGTCAACAGTTGTGAAAAATAGGAGGAGCATGAAGCGGTGTTGAAAAACATGAAGAGCCTGAAAACGTGTGAAAAATATGATGAGTTTCAAAAGATGTGAAAAATAAGAAGAGCTTCCAAAGGTGTCAAAAATGAGATGAGCATGAAACGGTCTGAAAAATAGGAGGAGCATGAAACGGTTTTGAAAATCACGAAGAGCCTGAAAAGGTGTGAATAATATGAAGAGCTACAAAAGGTGTCAAAAATATGAGGAGCATGAAACGATCTGATAATTAGGAGGAGCATGAAGTGGTGTTTAAAAACATGAAGAGCCTGAAAAGGTGTGAAAAATATGAAGAGCTTCAAAAAGTGTGAAAAATATGAGGAGCATTATACGGTCTGAAAAGTAGGAGGAGCATGAAACGGTGTTCAAAAACATGAAGAGACTGAAAAGGTGTGAAAAATATGAAGAGCTTCAAAATCTGTCAAAAATGAGATGAGCATGAAACGGTCTGAAAAATAGGAGGAACATGAAGTGGTGTTGAAAAACATGAAGAGCCTGAAAAAGTGTGAAATATATGAAGAGCTTCAAAAGATGTGAAAAATATTAGGAGCTTCAAAAGAGGTCAAAAATATGAGGAGCATGAAACGGTCTGAAAGAAGAGGAGCATGATGCGGTGCTCAAAAACATGAAGAGCCTGAAAAGGTGTGAAAAATACGAAGAGCTTCAAAAGGTGTGAAATACATGAGGAGCATGAAACTGTCTGAAAAATAGGAGGAGCATGAAGCGCTGTTCAAAAACATGAAGAGCTTGAAAAGGTGTGAAAAATATGAAGAGTTTCAAAAGATGTGAAATACATGAGGAGCATGAAACTGTCTGAAAAATAGGAGGAGCATGAGACGGTGTTGAAAAACGTGAAGAGCCTGAAAAGGTGTGAAAAATATGAAGAGCTTCAAAAAGTGTGAAAAATATGAGGAGCATGAAACGGTCTGAAAAAGAGAAGGAGCATGAAGCATTGATGAAAAACATGAAGAGCCTGAAAACGTGTGAAAAATATGATCAGCTTCAAAAGGTGTGAAATACATGAGGAGCATGAAACGGTCTGAAAAATAGGAGGATCATGAAGCGGTGTTGAAAAACATGAAGAGCCTGAAAAGGTGTGAAAAATTTGAAGAGCTTCAAAACCTTTCAAAAATATGAGGAGCATGAAACGGTCTGAAAAATAGGAGCAGCATGAAGCGGTGTTCAAAAATATGAAGAGCCTGAAAAGGTGTGAAAAATATGACGAGCGTCAACAGTTGTGAAAAATAGGAGGAGCATGAAGCGGTGTTGAAAAACATGAAGAGCCTGAAAACGTGTGAAAAATATGATGAGTTTCAAAAGATGTGAAAAATAAGAAGAGCTTCCAAAGGTGTCAAAAATGAGATGAGCATGAAACGGTCTGAAAAATAGGAGGAGCATGAAACGGTTTTGAAAATCACGAAGAGCCTGAAAAGGTGTGAATAATATGAAGAGCTACAAAAGGTGTCAAAAATATGAGGAGCATGAAACGATCTGATAATTAGGAGGAGCATGAAGTGGTGTTTAAAAACATGAAGAGCCTGAAAAGGTGTGAAAAATATGAAGAGCTTCAAAAAGTGTGAAAAATATGAGGAGCATTATACGGTCTGAAAATTAGGAGGAGCATGAAACGGTGTTCAAAAACATGAAGAGACTGAAAAGGTGTGAAAAATATGAAGAGCTTCAAAATCTGTCAAAAATGAGATGAGCATGAAACGGTCTGAAAAATAGGAGGAACATGAAGTGGTGTTGAAAAACATGAAGAGCCTGAAAAAGTGTGAAATATATGAAGAGCTTCAAAAGATGTGAAAAATATTAGGAGCTTCAAAAGAGGTCAAAAATATGAGGAGCATGAAACGGTCTGAAAGAAGAGGAGCATGATGCGGTGCTCAAAAACATGAAGAGCCTGAAAAGGTGTGAAAAATACGAAGAGCTTCAAAAGGTGTGAAATACATGAGGAGCATGAAACTGTCTGAAAAATAGGAGGAGCATGAAGCGCTGTTCAAAAACATGAAGAGCTTGAAAAGGTGTAAAAAATATGAAGAGCTACAAAAGGTGTGAAGTACAGGAGGAGCATTAAACGGTCTGAAAATAGGAGGAGAATGAAGCAGTGTTGAAAAACATGAAGAGCCTGAAAAGGTGTGAAAAATATGAAGAGCTTCAAAAGGTGTGAAGTACAGGAGGAGCATTAAACTGTCTGAAAAATAGGAGGAGCAGGAAGCGGTGTTGAAAAACATGAAGAGCCTGAAATGGTGTGAAAAATGTGAAGAGATTCAAAAGGTGTGAAAAATAGGAGGAGCATGAAGAGGTGTTCAAATACATGAAATGCCTGAAAAGTTGTAAAAAATATGAAGAGCTTCAAAAGGTGTCAAAAATATGAGGAGCCTGAAACGGTCTGAAAAACAGGAGGAGCATGAATCGGTCTTCAAAATCATGAAGAGCCTGAAAAGGTGTGAAAAATATGAAGAGCTTCAAAAGTTGTGAAATACTTGAGGAGCATGAAACGGTCTGAAAAATAGGAGGATCATGAAGCATTGTTGAAAAACATGAACAGCTTGAAAAGGTGTGAAAAATATGAAGAGTTTCAAAAGGTTTAAAATATATGAGGAGCATGAAACGGTCTGAAAAATAGAAGCAGCAAAAAACGGTGTTCAAAAACATGAAGAGCCTGAAAAGGTGTGAAAAATACGAAGAGCTTCAAAAGGTGTGAAAAATATGAAGAGCTTCAAAAGGTGTCAAAAATATGAGGAGCATGAAAAGGTCTGAAAAATACGAGGAGCATGAAGTGGTGTTGAAAATCATGAAGAGCCTGAAAAGATGTGAAATATATGAAGAGTTTCAAAAGGTGTCAAAAATATGAGGAGCATGAAACGGTCTGAAAAGCTGGAGAAGAATGAAGCGGTGTTGAAATACATGAAGAGCCTGAAAAGTTATAAAAATATGAAGAGCTTCAAAAGGTGTAAAAAATACGAAGAGCTTCAAAAGGTGTCAAAAATGAGATGAGCATGAAACGGTCTCAAAAATAGGAGGAGCATGAAGCGGTGGTGAGAAACATAAAGGGCCTGAAAATGTGTGAAAAATATGAAGAGCTTCAAAAGGTGTCAAAAAAATGAAGAGCATGAAACGGTCTGAAAATAAGAGGAGCATGAAACGGTGTTCAAAACATGAAGAGATTTAAAAGGTGTGAAAAATATGAAGAACTTTAAAAAGTGTCAAGAATATGAGGAGCATGAAACGTTCTGAAAAATAGGAGGATCATGAAACGGTGTTCAAAAACATGAAGAGCCTGAAAAGGTGTGAAAAATATGAGTAGCCTCAAAATGTGTCAAAAACATGAGGAGTGTGAAACGTTGTGAAAAATAGCAGGAACATGAAGCGGTGTTCAAAAACATGAAGAGCCTGAAAAAGTGTGAAAAATTTGAATAGCTTCATAAATGTGAAAAATATGAAGAGCTTCAAAAGGTGTGAAATATATGAAGAGCTTCAAAAAGTGTCAAAAATTAGATGAGCATGAAACGGTCTGAAAAATAGGAGGAGCATGAAGTGGTGTTTTGAAAAACATGAACAGCCTGAAAAGGTGTGAAATATATGAAGAGCTTCAAAAGGTGTGAAAAATATGAAGAGCTTCAAAAGGTGTCAAAAAAATGAAGAGCATGAAATGGCCTGAAAAATAGGAGGAGCATGAAGCGGTGTTCAAAAACATGAAGAGCCTGAAAAGGTGTGAAATATATGAAGAGCTTCAAAACGTGTGAAAAATATGAAGAGCTTCAAAAGATGTCAAAAAAATGAAGAGCATGAAACGGTCTGAAAATAGGAGGAGCATGAAACGGTGTTCAAAACATGAAGAGCCTTAAAAGGTGTGAAAAATATGAAGAACTTTAAAAGGTGTCAAGAATATGAGGAGCATGAAACGTTCTGAAAAATAGGAGGATCATGAAACGGTGTTCAAAAACATGAAGAGCCTGAAAACGTGTGAAAAATTTGAATAGCTTCATAAATGTGAAAAATATGAAGAGCTTCAAAAGGTGTGAAATATATGAAGAGCTTCAAAAGGTGTCAAAAATTAGATGAGCATGAAACGGTCTAAAAAATAGGAGGAACATGAAGTGGTGTTGAGAAACATGAAGAGCCTGAAAATGTGTGAAATATATGAAGATCTTCAAAAGGTGTGAAAAATATGAAGTGCTTCTAAAGGTGTCAAAAATATGAAGAGCATGAAACGATCGCAAAAATAGGAGGAACTTGAATTGGTGTTCGAAAACATGAAGAGTCTGAAAAGGTGTGAAATATAAGAAGAGCTTCAAAGGGTGTCCAAATTATGAGGAGCATGAAACGGTCTGAAAAATAGGAGGATCATGAAACAGTGTTGAAAACCATGAAGAGCCTGAAAAGGTGTGAAAAATATGAAGAGCTTCAAAACGTGTCAAAAATATGAGGAGCATGAAACTGTCTGAAAAATAGGAGGAGCATGATGCGGTGTTGAAAAATATGAAGAGCCTGAAAACGTGTGAAAAATATGAAAATCTTCAAAAGGTATGAAAAATATGAAGAGCTTCAAAAGGTGTGAAAAATAGGAGGAGCATGAAGAGGTGTTCAAAAACATGAAATGCCTGAAAAGTTGTAAAAAATATGAAGAGCTTCAAAAGGTGTCAAAAATATGAGGAGCCTGAAACGGTCTGAAAAACAGGAGGAGCATGAATCGGTCTTCAAAAACATGAAGAGCCTGAAAAGGTGTGAAAAATATGAAGAGCTTCAAAAGTTTTAAAAATTTGAGGAGCATGAAACGGTCTGAAAAATAGAAGGAACATGAAGCAGTGTTCAAAAACATGAAGAGCCTGAAAAGATGTGGAAAATATGAAGAGCTTCAAAAGGTGTTAAAATTAAGAGGAGCATGAAATGGTCTGAAAAACAGGAGAAGCATGAGCGGTGTTGAAAAACATGAAGAGCCAGAAAAGGTGTGAAAAATATGAAGAGCTTTAAAAGGTGTGAAATACTTGAGGAGCATGAAACGGTCTGAAAAATAGGAGGATCAGGAAGCATTGTTGAAAAACATGAACAGCATGAAAAGGTGTGAAAAATATGAAAAGATTCAAAAGGTTTAAAATATATGAGGAGCATGAAAAGGTCTGAAAAATAGAAGCAGCATAAAACGGTGTTCAAAAATATGAAGAGCCTGAAAAGGTGTGAAAAATACGAAGAGCTTCAAAAGGTGTGAAAAATATGAAGAGCTTCAAAAGGTGTCAAAAATACGAGGAGCATGAAAAGGTCTGAAAAATACTAGGAGCATGAAGTGGTGTTGAAAATCATGAAGAGCCTGAAAAGATGTGAAAAGTATGAAGAGCTTCAAAAGGTGTCAAAAATATGAGGAGCATGAAACGGTCTGAAAAACAGGAGAAGCATGAAGCGGTGTTGAAAAACATGAAGAGCCTGAAAAGGTATAAAAATATGAAGAGCTTCAAAAGGTGTAAAAAATACGAAGAGCTTCACAAGGTGTCAAAAATGAGATGAGCATGAAAAGTTCTGAAAAATAGGAGGAGCATGAAGCGGTGGTGAAAAACATAAAGAGCCTGAAAATGTGTGAAAAATATGAAGAGCTTCAAAAGGTGTGAAAAATATGAGGAGCATGAAGCAGTGTTCAAAAACATGAAGAGCCTGAAAATGTGTGAAAAATATGAAGAGACTGAAAACGTGTCAAAAATATGAGGAGCATGAAACGGTCTGAAAAATACGATGAGCATGATAAAGTGTTGAAAAACATGAAGAGCCTGAAAACGTGTGAAAATATGAAGAGCTTCAAAAGGTGTCAAAAATATGAGGGACATGAACGGTCTTAAAAACAGGAGGAGGATGAAGTGGTGTTGAAAAACATGAAAAGCCTGAAAAGGTGTAAAAAATATGAAGAGCTTCAAAATGTTTCAAAATTATGAGGGGCATGAATGGTCTGAAAAATAGGAGGAGCATAAAGCAGTCTTGAAAAATATGAAGAGCTCAAAAGGTGTGAAAAATATGAAGAGCTTCAAAAGGTGTCAAAAAAGAGATGAGCATGAAATGGTCTGAAAAATAGGAGGAGCATGAAGCGGTGTTGAAAAACATGAAGCGCCTGAAAAGGTGTGAAATATATGAAGAGCTTCAAAAGGTGTCAAATATATGAGGAACAAGAAACGGTCTGAAAAATAGGAGGAGCATGAAGCGGTGTTGAAAATCATGAAGAGCCTGAAAAGGTGTGAAAAATATAAGAGATTCAAAAGTTGTGAAAAATATGAAGAGCTTCAAAAGGTGTCAAAAATATGAGGAGCATGAAACGGTCTGAAAAATAGGAGGAGCATGAAACGTTGTTGAAAAACATGAAGAGCTTGAAAACGTGTGAAAAATATGAAGGGTTTCAAAAGATGTGGAAAATAAGAAGAGCTTCAAAAGGTGTCAAAAATGAGATGAGCATGAAACGGTCTGAAAAATAGGAGGCGCACGAAGCGGTGTTGAAAAACATGAAGCGCCTGAAAAGGTGTTAGAAATATGAAGAGCTTCAAATGTTGTCAAAAATATGAGGAGTATGAAACTGTCTGCAAAATGGGAGGAACATGAAGTGGTGTTGAAAAACATGGGGAGTCTGAAAAGGTGTGAATAATATGAAGAGCTACAAAAGGTGTCAAATATATGAGGAGCATGAAAAGGTCTGATAATTAGGAGGAGCATGAAGTGGTGTTTAAAAACATGAAGAGCCTGAAAAGGTGTGAAAAATATGAAGAGCTTCAAAACGTGTGAAATATATGACGAGCATTATATGGTCTCAAAAGTAGGAGGAGCATGAAACGGTGTTCAAAAACATGAAGAGACTGAAAAGGTGTGAAAAATATGAAGAGCTTCAAAAGATGTGAAATACATGAGGAGCATGAAACGGGTTGAAAAATAGGAGGAGCATGAACCGGTGTTCAAAAACATAAAGAGCATGAAAAGGTATGAAAAACATGAAAAGCTTCATAAGGTGTCAAATTTAGTTTAACATGAAAGGGTCTGAAAAATAGGAGGGGCATGAAGTGGTGTTGAAAACATGAAGAGCCTGAAAAGTTGTGAAATATACGAAGAGCTTCAAAAGGTGTTAAAAATATGAAGTGCATCAAAAGGTGTCAAAAATGAGATGAGCATGAAACGGTCTGAAAAATAGTAGGAGCATGAAGTGGTGTTGAAAAAAAAGAAGAGCCTGAAAAGGTGTGAAATATATGAAGAGCTTCAAAAGGTGTCAAAAATATGAGGAGCATGAAACGGTCTGAAAAATAGGAGGAGCATGAAGCGGTGATGAAAAACATGAAGGGCATGAAAACGTGTGAAAAATATGAAGAGCTTCAAAAGGTGTGAAAAATACAAACAGCTTCGAAAGGTGTCAAAAATGAGATGAGCATGAAACGGTCTGAAAAATAGTAGGAGCATGAATTGGTGTTGAAATACATGAAGAGCCTGAAAAGGTATGAAAAATATGAAGAGCTTCAAAACGTGTGAAATATATGAGGAGCATGATACGGTCTGAAAAATAGGAGGAACATGAAAAGGTGTTCAAAACCGTGAAGAGCCTGAAAAGTTGTGAAAAATATGAAAAGCTTCCAAAGGTGTCAAAAATGAGATCAGCATGAAACGGTCTGAAAAACAGGAGGATCATGAATCGGTGTTGAAAAACATGAAGAGCCTGAAAAGGTGTGAGAAATATGAAGAGCTTCAAAAGGTGTCAAAAATATGAGGAGCATGAAACGGAATGAAAAATAGGAGGAGCATGAAGCGGTGTTGAAAAACTTGAAGAGCCTGAAAATGTGTGAAAAATATGAAAAGCGTGAAAAGGTGTCAAGAATATGAGGAGCATGAAACGGAATGAAAAATAGGAGGAGCATGAAGCGGTGTTGAAAAACATGAAGAACCTGAAAACGTGTGAAAAATATGAAGAGCTTAAAAAATTGTGAAAATATGAAGAGCTTAAAAACGAGTCAAAAATATCAGGAGCATGAAACAATCTTAAAAATAGGAGGAGCATGAAGTGGTGTTGAAAAACATGAAGAGTATGTAAGGGTGTGAAATATATGAAGAGCTTCAAAAGGTGTGAAATACATGAGGAGCATGAAACGGGCTCAAAAATAGGAGGAGCATGAAGCGGTGTGGCAAAACATGAAGAGCCTGAAAAGGTGTGAATGATATGAAGAGTTTCTAAAGGTGTCAAAAATATGACGAGCATGAAAACGTCTGAAAAATAGGAGGAGCATGAAGTGGTGTGGCAAAACATGAAGAGCCTGAAAATGTGTGAAAAATATGAAAAGCGTCAAAAGGTGTCAAGAATATGAGGAGCATGAAACGGAATGAAAAATAGGAGGAGCATGAAGCGGTGTTGAAAAACATGAAGAACCTGAAAACGTGTGAAACATATGAAGAGCTTAAAAAATTTTGAAAATATGAAGAGCTTCAAAAGGTGTCAAATATATGAGGAGCATGAAACGGTCTGAAAAATAGGAGGATCAGAAAGCGGTGTTGAAAAACCGGAAGAGCCTGCACATGGTGTGAAAAACATCAAAGGCTTCAAAAGGTGTCAAAAATGAGATGTGCATGAAACGGTCTGAAAAATATGCGGAGCATGAAGCGGTGTTCAAAAACATGAAGAGCGTGAAAAGGTGTGAAAAATATGAAGAGCTTCAAAAGGTGTCAAACATAAGAGGAGCATGAAACAGTCTGAAAAATAGGAGGAGCATGAAACGGTGTTAAAAAACATGAAGAGCCTGAAAATGGTGTGAAAAATATGAAGAGCTTCAAAAGGTGTGAAAAATATGAAGAGCTTCAAAAGGTGTCAAAAATATGAGGAACATGAAACGGTCTGAAAAATTGGAGGAGCATGAAGCCGTGTTCAAAAACATGAACAGCCTGAAATTATGTGAAAAATATGAAGAGCCTGAAAAGGTGTGAAAAATATGAGGAGCTTTAAAAGGTGTCAAATACATGAGGAGCATGAAACGGTCTGGAAAATAGGAGAATCAGAAAGCGGTGTTGAAAAACATGAAGAGCCTGAAAATGGTGTGAAAAATATCAAAGGCTTCAAAAGGTGTCAAAAATGAGATGTGCATGAAACGGTCAGAAAAATAGGAGGAGCATGAAACGGTGTTCAAAGACATGAAGAGCCTGAAAAGGTGTGAAAAATATGAAGAGCCTGAAAAAATGTCAAAAATATGAGGAATATGAAACGGTCTGAAAAATAGGCGGAGCATGAAGCGGTTTTGAAAAACATAAAGAGCCTGAAAAGGTGTGAAAAATATGAAGAGCTTCAAAAGGTTTCAAAATGTGTGGAGCATGAAACGGTCTGAAAAATAGGAGGAGCATGAAGCGGTTTTGAAAAACATAAAGAGCCTGAAAAGGTGTGAAAAATATGAAGAGCTTCTAAAGGCGTCAAAAATATGAGGAGCATGAAATTGTCTGAAAAATAGGAGGAGCATGAAACCGTGATCAAAAACATGAATACCTGAAAAGTTGTGAAAAATATGAAGAGCTTCAAAAGGTGTGAAATACATGAGGAGCATAAAACGGTCTGAAAAATAGGAGAAGCATGAAGTGGTGTAAAAAAACATGAAGAGCCTGAAAAGGTGTGAAAAATATGAAAAGCTTCTAAAGGCGTCAAAAATATGAGGAGCATGAAATGGTCTGAAAAATAGGAGGAGCATGAAGGGGTGTTGAAAAACATTAAGAGCCTGAAAGGGTGTGAAAAATATGAAGAGCTTCAAAAGATGACAAAAATATGAGGAGCATGAAACGGTCTGAAAAATAGGCGGAGCATGAAGCGATGTTAAAAAACATGAAGAGCGTGAAAAGGTGTGAAAAATATGAAGAGCTTCAAAAGGTATCAAACATAAGAGGAGCATGAAACGGTCTGAAAAATAGGAGGAGCATGAAACGGTATTGAAAAACTTGAAGAGCCTTAAAAGGTGTGAAAATATGAAAAGCTTCAAAAGGTGTCAAGAATATGAGGAGCATGAAACGGTCTGAAAAATAGGAGGAAAATGAAGCGGTGTTCAATTACATGAAGAGCATGAAAGGGTGTGAAAAATATGAAGAGCTACAAAAGGTGTCAAAAATGAAATGAGCATGAAACGGTCTGAAAAATAGGAGGAGCATGAAGTGGTGTTGAAAAAAAAGAAGAGCCTGAAAAGGTGTGAAATATATGAAGAGCTTCAAAAGGTGTCAAAAATATGAGGAGCATGAAACGGTCTGAAAGATAGGAGGAGCATGAAGCGTTGATGAAAAACATGTAGGGCATGAAAACGTGTGAAAAATATGAAGAGCTTCAAAAGGTGTGAAAAATATAAACAGCTTCGAAAGGTGTCAAAAATGAGATGAGCATGAAACGGTCTGAAAAATAGTAGGAGCATGAATTGGTGTTGAAATACATGAAGAGCCTGAAAAGGTATGAAAAATATGAAGAGCTTCAAAACGTGTGAAATATATGAGGAGCATGATGCGGTCTGAAAAATAGGAGGAACATGAAGCGGTGTTCAAAAACGTGAAGAGCCTGAAAAGTTGTGAAAAATATGAAAAGCTTCCAAAGGTGTCAAAATGAGATCAGCATGAAACGGTCTGAAAAACAGGAGGATCATGAAGCGGTGTTGAAAAACATGAAGAGCCTGAAAAGGTGTGAGAAATATGAAGAGCTTAAAAAGGTGTCAAAAATATGAGGAGCATGAAACGGAATGAAAAATAGGAGGAGCATGAAGCGGTGTTGAAAAACTAGAAGAGCCTGAAAATGTGTGAAAAATATGAAAAGCGTCAAAAGGTGTCAAGAATATGAGGAGCATGAAACGGAATGAAAAATAGGGGGAGCATGAAGCGGTGTTGAAAAACATGAAGAACCTGAAAACGTGTGAAACATATGAAGAGCTTAAAAAATTGTGAAAATATGAAGAGCTTCAAAAGGTGTCAAATATATGAGGAGCATGAAATGGTCTGAAAAATAGGAGGATCAGAAAGTGGTGTTGAAAAACCTGAAGAGCCTGAAAATGGTGTGAAAAATATCAAAGGCTTCAAAAGGTGTCAAAAATGAGATGTGCATGAAACGGTCTGAAATATATGCGGAGTATGAAGCGGTGTTCAAAAACATGAAGAGCGTGAAAAGGTGTGAAAAATATGAAGAGCTTCAAAAGGTGTCAAACATAAGAGGAGCATGAAACGGTCTGAAAAATAGGAGGAGCATGAAGCGGTGTTGAAAAATAAGAGGAGCATGAAGCGATGTTGAAAAACATGCAGAGCCTGAAAATGTGTGAAAAATATGAAGATCTTCTAAAGGTGTCAAATATATGAGGACAATGAAACGGCCTGAAAAATTGGAGGAGCATGAAGTGGTGTTGAAAAACATGAAGAGCCTGAAAAGGTGAGAAAAATATAAAGAGCTTCAAAAGGTGTCAAAATTATGAGGAGCATGAAACGGTCTGAAAAATAGGAGGAGCATGAAGTGGTGTTGAAAAACATGAAGATCCTGAAATGGTGTGAAATATATGAAGACCTTCAAAATGTGTGAAACATATGAGGAGCTTCAAAAAGTGTCAAAAATAAATGAGCAGGAAAGGGTCTGAATATTAGGAGAGCATGAAGTGGTGTTAAAACATGAAGAGCCTGAAAAGGTGTGAAATATATGAAGAGTGTCAAAAGGTATCAAAAATATGAGGAGAATGAAACGGTCTGAAAAATAGGAGGAGCAGGAAACGGTGATCAAAAACATGAATACCTGAAAAGTTGTGAAAAATATGAAGAGCTTCAAAAGGTGTGAAATACATGAGGAGCATAAAACGGTCTGAAAAATAGGAGAAGCATGAAGTGGTGTGAAAAAACATGAAGAGCCTGAAAATGTGTGAAAAATATGAAGAGCTTCAAAAGGTGTGAAATACATGAGGAGCATGAAACTCTCTGAAAAATAGGAGGAACATGAAGTGGTGTTCAAAAACATGATGAGCCTGAAAAAGTGTGGAAAATATGAAGAGCTTCAAAAGTTGTCAAAATTAAGAGGAGCATGAAATGGTCTGAAAAATAGGAGGAGCATGAAGTGATGTTGAAAAACATGAAGAGCCTGAAATGGTGTGAAAAATATGAAGAGATTCAAAAGCTGTGAAATACATGTGGAGCAGAAAACGGTCTCAAAATAGGAGGAGCATGAAGCGGTGTTGAAAAACATGAAGAGCCTGAAAAGGTGTGAAAAATTTGAAGAGCTTCAAAAGGTGTGAAAAATATGAGGAGTATGAAACGCTCTGAAAAATAGGAGGAGCATGAAACCGTGTTCAAAAACATGAAGAGCCTGAAAAGGTGTGAAAAATATGAAGAGCTTCAAAAGGTGTCAAAAATATGAGGAGCATGAAACGCTCGAAAAAAAGGAGGACCTTGAAGCGGTGTTCAAAAACATGACGAGTCTGAAAAGGTGTGAAATATAAGAAGAGCTTCAAAGGGTGTCAAAATTATGAGGAGCATGAAACGGTCTGAAAAATAGGAGGAGCATGAAACAGTGTTGAAAAACATGAAGAGCCTGAAACGGTGTGAAAAATATGAAGAGCTTCAAAACATGTCAAAAATATGAGGAGCATAAAACTGTCTGAAAAATAGGAGGAGCATGATGCGGTGTTGAAAAATATGAAGAGCCTGAAAACGTGTGAAAAATATGAAGATCTTTAAAAGGTATGAAAAATATGAAGAGCTTCAAAAGGTGTCAAAAAAGAGATGAGCATGAAACGGCCTGAAAAATAGGAGGAGCATGAAGTGATGTTGAAAAACATGAAGAGCCTGAAAAGGTGTGAAAAATATGAAGAGCTTCAAAAGGTGTCAAAAATAAGAGGAGCATGAAACGGTCTGAAATATATGAGGTCCATGAACCGGTGTTCAAAAACATGAAGGCCTGAAAAGATGTGAAAAATTTGAGGAGCTTCAAAAGGTGTGAAAATATGAAGAGCTTCAAAAGGTGTCAAAAATGAGATGAGCATGAAACGCTCTGAAAAATAGGAGGAGCATGAAGTTGTGTTGAAAAACATGAAGAGCCTGAAAACGTGAGAAATATATGAGGAGCTTGAAAATGTGTCAAAAATAAGAGGAGCATGAAACGATCTGAAAAATAGGACGTGCATGAAGTGGTGGTGAAAAACATGAAGAGCCTGAAAAGGTGTGAAAAATACGAAGAGCTTCAAAAGGTGTCAAAAATATGAGGAGCATGAAACGGTCGGAAAAATAGGAGGAGAATGAAGCGGTGTTGAAAAACATGAAGAGCCTGAAAACGTGTAAAAAATATGAAGAGCTTCAAAAGGTGTGAAAACTATGAAGAGCTTCAAAAGATGTCAAAAATGAGATGAGCATGAAACTGTCTGTAAAATAGGAGGAGCATGAAGTGGTATTGAAAAACATGAAGAGCCTGAAAAGGTGTGAAAAATATGAAGAGCTTCAAAACGTGTGAAAAATATGAAGAGCTTCAAAAGGTGTCAAAATTGAGATGAGCCTGAAACGGTCTGAAAAACAGGAGGATCCTGAGGCGGTGTTGAAAAACATGAAGAGCCTGAAAACGTGTGAAAAATATGAAGAGCTTCAAAAGGTGTCAAAAATGAGATGAGCATGAAACTGTCTGGAAAATAGGAGGAGCATGAAACGGTGTTCAAAAACATGAAGAGCCTGAAAAGGTGTGAAAAATATGAAGAGCTTCAAAAAATGTCAAAAATATGAGGAGCATGAAACGGTCTGAAAAATAGGGGAATCATGCAGCGGTGTTGAAAACTATAAACAGCCTTAAAAAGTGTGAAAAATATGAAGAGCTTCAAAACGTGTCAAAAATATGAGGAGCATGAAACGGTCTGAAAAATAGGAGCAACATGAAACGAGGTTCAAAAACATGAAGACATTTAAAATGTGTGAAAAATATGAAGAGGTTCAAAAGGTGTGAAATACATGAGGATCATGAAACGGTCTGAAATATATGAGGAGCATGAAGCAGTGTTCAAAAACATGAAGAGTTGAAAACGTGTGAAAAATAGGAGGAGCTTCAAAAGGTGTCAAAATTATGAGGAGCATGAAATGGTCTGAAAAATAGGAGGAGCATGAAGCGGTGTTCAAAAACATGAAGAGCCTGAAAAGGTGTGAAAAATATGAAGAGCTTCAAAAGCTGTCAAGTATATGAGTAGCATGAAACGGTATGAAATCTAGCAGGAGCATGAAACGGTGTTGAAAAACTTGAAGAGCCTGAAAAGGTGTGGAAAATAAGAGGAGCTTCCAAAGGTGTCAAAAATATGTGCTGCGTGAAACGGTCTGAAAAATGGGAGGAGCATGAAGCGGTGTTCTAAAACATGAAGAGCCTGAAAAGGTGTGAAAAATATGAACAGCTTCAAAAGGTGTGAAAAATATAAGGAGCATGAAACGGTCTGAAAAATAGGAGGAGCATGAAGCGGTTTTCAAAAACATGAAGAGCCTGAAAAGGTGTGAAAAATATGAAGAGCTTCAAAAGTTGTCAAAAATATGAGAAGCATGAAACAGTCTCAAAATTAGGAGGAAAATGAATCGGTGATCAAGAACATGGAGAGCCTGAAAAGGTGTGAAATATATGAAGAGCTTCAAAAGGTTTCAAAATATGAGGAGCATGAAACGGTCTGAAAAATAGGAGGAGCATGAAGCGGTGTTGAAAAACATGAGAAGCCTGAAAAGGTGTGAAAAATATGAAGAGCTTCAAAAGGTGTCAAAAATATGAGGAGCAAGAAACGGTCTGAAAAATAGGAGGAGCATGAAGTGGTGTTGAAAAACCTGAAGAGCCTGGAATGGTGTAAAAATATGAAGAGCCTCAAAAGGTGTCAAAAATATGAGGAGCATGAAACGGTCTGAAATATAGGAGGATCATGAAGCCGTGTTGAAATACATGAAGAGCCTGAAAATGTGTGAAAAATATGAAGAGCTTCAAAAGGTGTGAAAAATATGAAGAGCTTCAAAAGGAGTCAAAAATGAGATGAGCATGAAACGGTCTGAAAAATAGGAGGAGCATGAAGTGGTGTTGAAAAACCTGAAGAGCCTAAAAGCTGTGAAATATATGAAGAGCTTCAAAAGGTGTGAAAAATATGAGGAGCATGAAACGGTCTGAAAAAGTGGAGGAGCATGAAGCGGTGTTCAAAAAATTGAAGAGCCTGGATAGGTGTGAAAAATATGAAGAGCATCGAAACGTGTCAAAAATATGAGGAGCATGAAACGGTCTGAAAAATAGGAGGAGCATGAAGTAGTGTTAAAAACATGAAGAGCCTGAAAACCTGTGAAAAATATTAAGAGCTTCAAAAGGTGTGAAAAATATGAAGAGCTGCAAAAGGTGTAATAGTGAGATGAGCATTAAAGGGTCTGAAAAACAGGAGGAGCATGAAGAGGTGTTGAAAAACATGAAGAGCCTGAAAAGGTGTGAAAAATATGAAGAGCTTCAAAAGGTGTCAAAAATATGAGGAGCATGAAACGGTCTGAAAAATAGGAGGAGCATGAAGAGTTGTTGAAAAACATGAAGAGCCTGAAAAGGTGTGAAAAATATGAAGAGCTTCAAAAGGTGTGAAAAATATGAAGAGCTTGAAAAGGTGTCAAAAATGAGATGAGCATGAATCGGTCTGAAAAATAGGAGGAGCATGAAGTGGTGTTGTAAAACATGAAGAGCCTGAAAAGGTGTGAAATATATGAAGAGCTTCAAAATGTGTCAAAAATATGAGGAGCATGAAAGGGTCTGAAATATAGGAGGATCATGAAGCGGTGTTCAAAAACATGAAGAGCCTGAAAAGGTGTGAAAAATATGAAGAGCTTCAAAAGGTGTCAAAAATCTGAGGAGCATGAAACGGTCTGAAAAATAGGAGGAGCATGAAGTGATGTTGAAAAACATGAAGAGCCTGAAAAGGTGTGAAAAATATGAAGAGCTTCAAAAGGTGTCAAAAATAAGAGGAGCATGAAACGGTCTGAAATATATGAGGTCCATGAACCGGTGTTCAAAAACATGAAGGCCTGAAAAGATGTGAAAAATTTGAGGAGCTTCAAAAGGTGTGAAAAATATGAAGAGCTTCAAAAGGTGTCAAAAATGAGATGAGCATGAAACGCTCTGAAAAATAGGAGGAGCATGAAGTTGTGTTGAAAAACATGAAGAGCCTGAAAACGTGAGAAATATATGAGGAGCTTGAAAATGTGTCAAAAAATAGAGGAGCATGAAACGATCTGAAAAATAGGACGTGCATAAAGTGGTGGTGAAAAACATGAAGAGCCTGAAAAGGTGTGAAAAATATGAAGAGCTTCAAAAGGTGTGAAATATATGAAGAGCTTCAAAAGGTGTCAAAGATAGGAGGAACATGAAACGGTCTGAAAAATAGTAGGAGCATGAAACGGTGATCAAAAACATGAAGAGCCGGAAAAGGTGGGAAAAATATGAAGAGCTTCAAAAAGTGTGACATACATGAGGAGTTTGAAACGGGCTGAAAAGTAGGAGAAGCATGAAGTGGTGTGGAAAAATATGAAGAGCCTGAAAAGGTGTGGAAAATATGAAGAGCTTCAAAAGGTGTGAAATACATGAGGAGCATGAAACTCTCTGAAAAATAGAAGGAGCATGAAGCGGTGTTCAAACATGAAGAGCCTGAAAAGGTGTGAAAAATATGAAGAGCTTCAAACGGTGTCAAAAATATGAGGAGCATGAAACGGTCTGAAAAATAGGAGGAGCAAGAAGCCATGTTCAAAAACATGAAGAGCCTGAAAAGGTCTGAAAAATATGAAGAGCTTGAAAAGGTGTAAAATATATGAAGAGCTTCAAAAGGTGTCAAAAATGAGATGAGCATGAAACGGTGTGAAAAACAGGAGGAGCATGAAGCGGTTTTGAAAAAAATGAAGAGGCTGAAATGGTGTGAAATATATGAAGAGCTTCAAGATGTGTCAAAAATACAAAGAGCAGGAAATGGTCTGAAAAATAGAAGGATCATGAAGCGATGTTCAAAAATATGAAGAGCCTGAAAAGGTGTGAAAAATATGAAGAGCTTCAAAAGGTGTGAAAAATATGAGGAGCATGAAACGGTCTGAAAAATAGAAGGGGCATGAAATGGTGTTCAAAAACATGAAAGCCTGAAAAGGTGTGAAAAATATGAAGAGCTTCAAAAGGTGTGAAATACATGAGGAGCATGAAATGGTCTGAAAAATAGGAGAAGTATGAAGTGGTGTTGAAAAACATGAAGAGCCTGAAAAGGAGTGAAAAATATGAAGAGCTTCAAAAGGTGTCAAACATATGAAGAACATGAAACGGTCTGAAAAATAGGAGGATCATGAAGCAGTGTTCAAAAACATGAAGAGCCTGAAAATGTGTGAAAAATATTCAGAGCTTCAAAATGTGTCAAATATATGAGGAGCATGAAACGGCTTGAAAAATAGGAGGAGCATGAAACGGTGATTAAAAACATGAAGAGCCTGAAAAGGTGTGAAAAATATGAAGAGCTTCAAAAGGTGTGAAATACATGAGGAGCATGAAACAGTCCGAAAAATAGGTGAAGCATGAAGTGGTGTGGAAAAACATGAAGAGCCTAAAAAGTTGTGAGAAATATGAAGAGCTTCAAATGATGTGAAATACATGAGGAGCAAGAAACTCTCTGAGAAATAGGAGGAGCATGAAGCGATGTCAAAAACATGAAGAACCTAAAAAGTTGTGAGAAATATGAAGAGCTTCAAAAGGTGTCAAAAATGAGATGAGCATGAAACGGTCTGAAAAATAGGAGGAGCAAGAAGCGGTGTTGAAAAACATGAAGAGCCTAAAAAGTTGTGAAAAATATGAAAAGCTTCAAAAGGGGTCAAAAATGAGATGAGCATGAAACGGTCTGAAAAATAGGAGGATCATGTAACGGTGTTGAAAAACATGAAAAGCCTGAAAAGGTGTGAAAAATATGAGGAGGTTCAAAAGGTGTCAAAAATATGAGGAGCATGAAACGGTCTTAAATATATGAGGAGCATTTAGCGGTGTTCAAAAACTTGGAGAGCCGGAAAAAGTGTGAAAAATATGAAGAGCTTCAAAAGGTGTCAAAAATATGAGGAGCATGAAACGTTCTCAAAAATAGGAGGATCATGAAGCGGTGTTGAAAAACATGAAGAGCCTGAATAAGTGTGAAAAAGATGAAGAGCTTCAAAAGGTGTGAAAAATATGAAGAGCTTCAAATGGTGTCAAAAATGAGATGAACATGAAACCGTCTGAAAAATAAGAAGAGCATGAAGTGGTGTTGAAAAACATGAAGACCCTGAAAAGGTGTGAAAAACATGAAGAGCTTCAAATGGTGTGAAAAATATGAAGAGCTTCAAAGGTGTCAAAAATGAGATGAAAATGAAACCGTCTGAAAAATAGGAAGAGCATGAAGCGGTGTTCAAAAACATGAAGAGCCTGAAAAGGTGTGAAAAATATGAAGAGCTTCAAAAGGTGTCAAATATATGAGGAGCATGAAACGGTCTGAAAAATAGGAAGAGCATGAAGCGGTGTTCAAAAACATGAAGAGCCTGAAAAGGTGTGAAAAATATGAAGAGCTTCAAAAGGTGTCAAAAATATGAAGAGCCTGAAGCGGTCTGAAAAATAGGAGGAGCATGAAGCAATGTTCAAAAACATGAAGTGCCTGAAAAGGTGTGAAAAATATGAAAAGCCTCAAAAACTGTCAAAAATATGAGGAGCATGAAACGGTCTGAAAAATAGCAGGAGCATGAAGCGGTGTTGAAAAACATGAAGAGTCTGAAAACGTCTGAAAACATGAAGAGCTTCAAAAATATGAAAAATATGAAGAGCTTCAAAAGGTGTCAAAAATGAGATGTGCATGAAACGGTCTGAAAAATAGGAGGAGCATGAAGTGGTGTTGAAAAACGTGAAGAACCTGAAAAGGTGTGAGAAATATGAAGAGCTTCAATAGATGTCAAAAATATGAGGAGCATGAAACGGTCTGAAAAATAGAAGCAGAATTAAACGGTGTTGAAAAACATGAAGAGCCTGAAAACGTGTGAAAAATATGAAGAGCTTCAAAAGGTGTGAAAAATATGAGGAGCATGAAACGGTCTGAAAAATAGAAGCAGCATGAAACGGTGTTGAAAAACATGAAGAACCTGAAAACGTGTGAAATATATGAAGAGCTTCAAAAGGTGGGAAAAATATGAAGAACTTCAAAAGGTGTCAATAATGAGATGAGCATGAAACGGTCTGAAAAATAGGAGGAGCATGAAGTGGTCTTGAAAAACATGAAGAGCCTGAAAAGGTGTGAAAAATATGAAGAGCTTCAAAAGTTATCAAAAATATGAAGAGTATGAAACCGTCTGAAAAATAGGAGGAGCATGAAGCGGTGTGGAAAACCATGAAGTGCTTGAAAAGATGTGAAAAATATGAAGAGTTACTAAAGGTGTCAAAAATATGAGGAGCATTAAACGGTCAGAAAAATAGGAGGATCATGAAATGGTGTTCAAAAACATGAAGAGCCTGAAAAGGTGTGAAAAACATGAAGAGCCTAAAAACGTGTGAAAAATATGAAGAGCTTCAAAACGTGTCAAAAATATGAGGAGCAGGAAACGGTCTGAAAAATAGGAGGAGCATGAAGCGGTGTTGAAAAACATGAAGAGCCTGAAAAGGTGTGGAAAATATGAAGCGCTTCAAAAGGTGAGAAAAATATGAGGTGCAAGTAACGGTCTGAAAAATAGGAGGAGCATGAAGCGGTGTTGAAAAACAAGAAGAGCCTGAAAACGTGTGAAAAATATGAAGAGCATCAAAAGGTGTGAAAAATATGAGGAGCAGGAAACGGTCTAAAAAATAGAAGCGGCATGAAATGGTGTTCAAAAACATGAAGAGACTGAAAAGATGTGAAAATTATGAAGAGCTTCAAAAGGTGTGAAATACATGAGGCGCATGAAACGGTCTGAAAAATAGGAGAAGCATGAAGTGGTGTTGAAACACATGAAGAGCCTGAAAAGGTGTGAAAAATATGAAGAGCTTCAAAATGTGTCAAACATATGAAGAACATGAAAAGGTCTGAAAAATAGGAGGATCATGAAGCAGTGTTCAAAAACATGAAGAGCCTGAAAATGTGTGAAAAATATAAAGAGCTTCAAAATGTGTCAAATATATGAGGAGCATGAAACGGTCTGAAAAATAGGAGGAGCATGAAACGGTGATTAAAAACATGAAGAGCCTGAAAATGTGTGAAAAATATGAAGAGCTTCAAAAGCTGTGAAATACATGAGGAGCATGAAACAGGCCGAAAAATACGAGAAGCATGAAGTGATGTGGAAAAACATGAAGAGCCTAAAAAGTTGTGAGAAATATGAAGAGCTTCAAAAGATGTGAAATACATGAGGAGCATGAAACTCTCTGAAAAATAGGAGGAGCATGAAGCGGTATTCAAAAATATGAAAAGCCTAAAAAGTTGTGAGAAATATGAAGAGCTTCAAAAGATGTCAAAAATGAGATGAGCATGAAGCGGTCTGAAAAATATGTGGAGCATGAAGCCGTGTTGAGAAACATGAAGAGCCTAAAAAGTTGAGAAAAATCTGAAAAGCTTCAAAAGGTGTCAAAAATGAGATGAGCATGAAACAGTCTGAAAAATAGGAGGATCATGTAACGGTGTTGAAAAACATGAAGAGCCTGAAAAGGTGTGAAAAATATGAGGAGCTTCAAAAGGTGTGAAAAATATGAGGAGCATGAAACAGTCTGAAAAATAGGAGTAGCATGAAGCTGTGTTCAAAAACATGAAGAGCCTGAAAAGGTGTGAAAAATATGAGGAGCTTCAAAAGGTGTGAAAAATATGAGGAGCATGAAACGGTCTGAAAAAGAGAAGCAGCATGAAACGGTGTTGAAAAAAATGAAGAGCCTGAAAAGGTGTGAAAAATATGAAGAGCTGCAAAAGGTGTCAAAAATATGAAGAGCATGAAACGGTCTTAAAAATAGGAGGATCTTGAAGCGGTGTTCAAAATCATAAAGAGACTGAAAACTTGTGAAAAATATGAAGAGCTGCAAAAGGTGTCAAAAATATGAGGAGCATGAAACGGTCTGATAAATAGGAGCATGAAACGGTGATAAAAAACATGAAGAGCCTGAAAAGGTGTGAAAAATATGAAGAGCTTCAAAAGGTGTGAAATTCATGAGGAGCATGAAATGATCTGAAAAATAGGAGAAGAATGAAGTGGTGGGGAAAAACATGAAAAGCCTGAAAAGGTGTGAAAAATATGAAGAGCTTCAAGAGGTGTCAAATATATGAAGAGCATGAAACGGTCTCAAAAATAGCAGGAGCATGAAGCGGTGTTGAAAAACATGAAGAGTCTGAAAACCTGTGAAAATATGAAGAATTTCAAAAATATGAAAGATATGAAGAGCTTCAAAAGGTGTCAAAAATGAGATGTGCATGAAACGGTCTGAAAAATAGGAGGAGCATGAAGTGGTGTTGAAAAACGTGAAGAACCTGAAAAGGTGTGAGAAATATGAAGAGCTTCAATAGATGTCAAAAATATGAGGAGCATGAAACGGTCTGAAAAAGAGGAGGAGCACGAAGCGGTGTTGAAAAACATGAAGAGCCTGAAAAGGTGTGAAAAATATGAAGAGCTTCAAAATGTGTCAAAATTATGAGGAGCATGAAACGGTCAGAAAAATAGAAGGAGCATGAAGCGGTGTTGAAAAACATGAAGAGCCTGAAAAGGTGTGAAAACCATGAAGAGCTTCAAAAGGTGTGAAAAATATGAAGAGCTTCAAATGGTGTCAAAAATGAGAAGAGCATAAAAGGGTCTGAAAAATAGGAGGAGCATGACGTGGTGTTGAAAAAAATGAAGAGCCTGAAAAGGTGTGAAATATATGAGAGCTTCAAAACATGTCAAAAATATGAGGAGAATGAAACGGTATGAAAAATAGGAGGAGCATGAAGCGGTGTGGAAAACCATGAAGTGCTTGAAAAGGTGTGAAAAATATGAAGAGTTTCTAAAGGTGTCAAAAATATGAGGAGCATTAAACAGTCTGAAAAATAGGAGAAGCATGAATTGGTGTTGAAAAACATGAAGAGCCTGAAAAGGTGTGAAAAATATGAAGAGCTTCAAAAGGTGTCAAAAATATGAGGAGCATGAAACGGTCTGAAAAATAGGAAGAGCATGAAGCAGTGTGCAAAAACATGAAGAGCTTGAAAAGGTGTGAAAAATATGAAGAGCTTCAAAAGGTGTCAAAAATATGAGGAGCATGAAACTCTCTGAAAAATAGGAGGAGGATGAAACGGTGTTCAAAAACATGAAGAGCCTGTAAAGGTGTGAAAAATATGAAGAGCTTTAAAAGGTGTGAAATACATGAGGAGCATGAAACTCTCTGAAAAATAAAAGGAGCAAGAAGGGGTGTTCAAAAACATGAAGAGGCTGAAAATGTGTGAAAAACATGAAGAGGCTGAAAAGGTGTGAAAAATATGAAGAGTCTAAAGGTGTCAAAAATATGAGGAGCATGAAACGGTCTGAAAAATAGAAGCAGAATTAAACGGTGTTGAAAAACATGAAGAGCCTGAAAACGTGTGAAAAATATGAAGAGCTTCAAAAGGTGTGAAAAATATGAGGAGCATGAAACGGTCTGAAAAATAGAAGCAGCATGAAACGGTGTTGAAAAATATGAAGAACCTGAAAACGTGTGAAATATATGAAGAGCTTCAAAAGGTGGGAAAAATATGAAGAACTTCAAAAGGTGTCAAAAATGAGATGAGCATGAAACGGTCTGAAAAATAGGAGGAGCATGAAGTGGTCTTGAAAAACATGAAGAGCCTGAAAAGGTGTGAAAAATATGAAGAGCTTCAAAAGTTATCAAAAATATGAATAGCATGAAACCGTCTGAAAAATAGGAGGAGCATGAAGAGGTGTGGAAAACCATGAAGTGCTTGAAAAGGTGTGGAAAATATGAAGAGTTTCTAAAGGTGTCAAAAATATGAGGAGCATTAAACGGTCAGAAAAATAGGAGGATCATGAAATGGTGTTCAAAAACATGAAGAGCATGAAAAGGTGTGAAAAATATGAAGAGCCTGAAAACGTGTGAAAAATATGAAGAGCTTCAAAACGTGTCAAAAATATGAGGAGCATGAAACGGTCTGAAAAATAGGAGGAGCATGAAGCGGTGTTGAAAAACATGAAGAGCCTGAAAAGGTGTGGAAAATATGAAGCGCTTCAAAAGGTGAGAAAAATATGAGGTGCAAGAAACGGTCTGAAAAATAGGAGGAGCATGAAGCGGTGTTGAAAAACAAGAAGAGCCTGAAAACGTGTGAAAAATATGAAGAGCATCAAAAGGAGTGAAAAATATGAGGAGCAGGAAACGGTCTAAAAAATAGAAGCGGCATGAAATGGTGTTCAAAAACATGAAGAGACTGAAAAGATGTGAAAATTATGAAGAGCTTCAAAAGGTGTGAAAAATATGAGGAGCATGAAACGGTCTGAAAAATAGGAGAAGCATGAAACGGTGATAAAAAACATGAAGAGCCTGAAAAGGTGTGAAAAATATGAAGAGCTTCAAAAGGTGTGAAATTCATGAGGAGCATGAAATGGTCTGAAAAATAGGAGAAGAATGAAGTGGTGGGGAAAAACATGAAGAGCCTGAAAAGGTGTGAAAAATATGAAGAGCTTCAAGAGGTGTCAAATATATGATGAGCATGAAACGGTCTGAAAAATAGGAGGATCATGAAGCGGTGATCAAAAACATGAAGAGCCTAAAAATGTGTGAAAAATATAAAGAGCTTCAAAATGTGTGAAATTCATGAGGATCATGAAACGGTCTGAAAAATAGGAGAAGCATGAAGTGGTGTGGAAAAACATGAAGAGCCTGAAAAGGTGTGAAAAATATGAAGAGCTTCAAAAGGTGTCAAAAATATGAAGAGCATGAAACGGTCTGAAAAATAGGAGGATCATGAAGCAGTGTTCAAAAATTTGAAGAGCCTGAAAAGGTGTGAAAAATATGAAGACCTGCAAAAGGTGTCAAAAATATGAGGAGCATGAAACGGTCTGGAAAATAGGAGGAGCATGAAGCGGTGTTCAAAAACATGAGGAGCCTGAAAAGTTGTGAAAAATATGAAGAGCTTCAAAAGGTGTGAAATACATGAGGAGCATGAAACGGTCTGAAATTGGAGGAGCATGAAGCGGTGTTCAAAAACATGAAGAGCCTGAAAACGTGTGAAAAATATGAAGAGCTTCAAAAGGTGTGAAATACATGAGGAGCATTAAACGGACTGAAAAATAGGAGGAGCATGAAACGGTGTTCAAAAACAGGAAGATACTGAAAAGTTGTGAAAAATATGAAGAGCTTCAAAAGGTGTCAAAAATATGAGGAGCATGAAACGGTCTGAAAAATAGGAGGAGCATGAAGCGGTGTTGAAAAACAAAAAGAGCCTGAAAACGTGTGAAAAATATGAAGAGCCTGAAAAGGTGTGAAAAATATGAAGAGCTTCAAAAGGTGTAAAAAATGAGATGAGCATGAAACCGTCTGAAAAATAGGAGGAGCATGAAGTGTTGTTGAAAAAAATGAAGAGCCTGAAAAGGTGTGAAACATATGAAGAGCTTCAAAAGGTGTCAAAATTATGAGGAGCATGAAACGGCCTGAAAAATTGGAGGAGCATGAAGCGGTGTTTAAAAACATGAAGAGCCTGAAAAGGTGTGAAAAATATGAGGAGCTTCAAAAGGTGTGAAAAATATGAGGAGCATGAAACGGTCTGAAAAAGAGAAGCAGCATGAAGCGGTGTTGAAAAACATGAAGAGCCTGAAAAGGTGTGAAAAATATGAAGAGCTGCAAAAGGTGTCAAAAATATGAAGAGCATGAAACGGTCTTAAAAATAGGAGGATCATGAAGCGGTGTTCAAAATCATGAAGAGACTGAAAACTTGTGAAAAATATGAAGAGCTGCAAAAGGTGTCAAAAATATGAGGAGCATGAAACGGTCTGAAAAATAGGAGCATGAAACGGTGATAAAAAACATGAAGAGCCTGAAAAGGTGTGAAAAATATGAAGAGCTTCAAAAGGTGTGAAATTCATGAGGAGCATGAAATGGTCTGAAAAATAGGAGAAGAATGAAGTGGTGGGGAAAAACATGAAGAGCCTGAAAAGGTGTGAAAAATATGAAGAGCTTCAAGAGGTGTCAAATATATGAAGAGCATGAAACGGTCTGAAAAATAGGAGGATCATGAAGCGGTGATCAAAAACATGAAGAGCCTGAAAAAGTGTGAAAAATATTAAGAGCTTCAAAAGGTGTGAAAAATATGAGGAGCATGAAACGGTCTGAACAATAGGAGGAGCATGAAGCAGTGTTCAAAACATGAAGAGCCTGAAAAAGTGTGAAAAATATTAAGAGCTTCAAAAGGTGTGAAAAATATGAGGAGCATGAAACGGTCTGAAAAATAGGAGGAGCATGAAGCCGTGTGAAAAACATGAAGAGCCTGAAAGGGTGTAACAAATATGAAGAGTTTCAGAAGGTGTCAAAAATGAGAAGAGCATGAAACGGTCTGAACAATAGGAGGAGCATGAAGTGGTGTTGAAAAACATGAAGAGCCTGAAAAAGTGTGAAATATATGAAGAGCTTCAAAAGGTGTGAAGTACATGAGGAGAATGAAACCGTCCGAAAAATAGGAGGAGCATGAAGCGGTGTTCCAATACATGAAGAGCCTGAAAAGGTGTGAAATATATGAAGAGATTCAAAAGCTGTCAAAAATATGAGGAGCATGAAACGGTCTGAAAAAAAGGAGGAGCAGGAAACCGTGTTCAAGAATATGAAGAGCCTGAAAAGGTGTGAAAAATTTGAGGTGCTTCAAAAGGTGTGAAAATTCGGAGGAGCATGTAGCGATGTTCAAATACATGAAGAGCCTGAAAATGTGTGTAAAATACGAAGAGCTTCAAAACGTGACAAAAATATGAGGAGCATGAAACGATCGGAAAAATAGGAGGATCAAGAAGCGGTGTTGAAAAACATGAAGATCTGAAAACTTGTGAAAAACATGAAGAGCCTGAAAATGTGTGAAAAATATGAAGAGCTTCAAAATGTGTCAAAAATATGAGGAGCATGAAACGGTCTGAAATATAGGAGGAGCATGAAGCGCTGTTGAAAAACCTGAAGAGACTGAAAACGTGTGAAATACATGAAGAGCTTCAAAAGGTGTGAAAAATATGAAGAGCTTCAAAAGGTGTCAAAAATATGAGGAGCATGAAACGGTCTGAAAAATAGGAGGAGCATGAAACGGTGTTCAAAAACATGAAGCGGCTGAAAAGGTGTGAAAGATATCAAGAGCCTCAAAATGTGTGAAATACATGAGGACCATGAAACGGTCTGAAAAAAAGGAGGAGCATGAAGCGGTGTTGAAAAACATGAAGAGCCTGAAAATGTGTGAAATATATGAAGAGCTTCAAAAAGTGTGAAAAATATGAAGAGCTTCAAAAGGTGTGAAATACATGAGGAGCATGAAACGGTCTGAAAAATAGGAGGAGCATGAAGTGGTGTTGAAAAACATGAAGAGCCTGAAAATGTGTGAAAAATATGAAGAGCTTCAAAAGGTGTGAAAAATATGAGGAGCATGAAACGGTCTGAAAAATAGGAGTGGCATGAAGCCGTGTTGAAAAACATGAAGAGCCTGAAAGGGTGTAACAAATATGAAGAGCTTCAGAAGGTGTCAAAAATGAGATGAGCATGAAACGGTTTGAAAAATAAGAGGAGCATGAAGTGGTGTTGAAAAACATGAAGAGCCTGAAAAAGTGTGAAATATATGAAGAGCTTCAAAAGGTGTGAAGTACATGAGGAGAATGAAACCGTCCGAAAAATAGGAGGAGCATGAAGTGGTGTTCCAATATATGAAGAGCCTGAAAAGGTGTGAAATATATGAAGAGATTCAAAAGGTGTCAAAAATATGAGGAGCATGAAACGGTCTGAAAAAAAGGAGGAGCAGGAAACCGTGTTCAAGAACAAGAAGAGCCTGAAAAGGTGTGAAAAATTTGAGGTGCTTCAAAAGGTGTGAAAATTAGGAGGAGCATGAAACGGTCTGAAAAATAGGAGGATCAAGAAGCGGTGTTGAAAAACATGAACATCTGAAAACTTGTGAAAAATATAAAGAGCTTCAAAAGGTGTGAAAAATATGAAGAGCTTCAAAAGGTGTCAAAAATGAGATGAGCATGAAACGGTCTGAAAAATAGGAGGAGCATGAAGCGCTGTTGAAAATCATGAAGAGCCAGAAAAGGTGTGAAAAATATGAAGAGCTTCAAAAGGTGTCAAAAATATGAGGAGCATGAAACGGTCTGAAAAATATGTGGAGCATAAAGTGGTGTTGAAAAACATGAAGCCTCAAAAGGTGTGAAATACTTGAGGAGCATGAATCGGTCTGAAAAATTGGAGGAGCATGAAGCGGTGTTGAAAAACATGAAGAGCCTGAAAATGTGAGAAAAATATGAAGAGCTACAAAAGGTGTGAAGTACAGGAGGAGCATTCATCGGTCTGAAAAATAGGAGTAGCATGAAGCGGTGTTGAAAAACATGAAGAGCCTCAAAATGTGTGAAAAATATGAAGAGCTTCAAATGGTGTGAAAAATACGAGGAGCATGAAGAGGTGTTCAAAAACATGAAAAGCCTGAAATGTTGTAAAAAATATGAAAAGCTTCAAAAGGTGTCAAAAATATGAGGAGCATGAAACGGTCTGAAAAACCGGAGGAGCATGAAGCGGTGTTCAAAAACATGAAGAGCCTGAAAAGGTGTGAATAATTTGAAGTGCTTCAAAAATGTGAAATATATGAAGAGCTTCAAAAGGTGTGAAATATATGAAGAGCTTCAAAAGGTGTCAAAAATTAGATGAGCAAGAAACGGTCTGAAAAATAGGAGGAGCATGAAGTGGTGTTGAAAAACATGAAGAGCCTGAAAATGTGTGAAATATATGAAGAGCTTCAAAAGGTGTGAAAAATATGAAGAGCTTCAAAAGGTGTCAAAAATATGAAGAGCATTAAACGGTCGCAAAAATAGGAGGAACTTGAAGTGGTGTTCGAACACATGAAGAGTCTGAAAAGGTGTGAAATATAAGAAGAGTTTCAAAAGGTGTCAAAATTATGAGGTGCATGAAACGGTCTGAAAAATAGGAGGATCATGAAACAGTGTTGAAAAACATGAAGAGCCTGAAAAGGTGTGAAAAATATGAAGAGCTTCAAAACGTGTCAAAAATATGAGGAGAATGAAACTGTCTGAAAAATAGGAGAAGCATGATGCGGTGTTGAAAAATATGAAGAGCCTGAAAACGTGTGAAAAATATGAAGATCTTCAAAAGGAATGAAAAATATGAGGAGCTTCAAAAGGTGTCAAAAATGAGATGAACATGAAACGGTCTGAGAAATAGAAGGAGCATGAAGTTCTTTTCAAAAAAATGAAGAATCTGAAAAGGTGTGAAGTATATGAAGATTTCAAAAGGTGTCAAAAATATGAGGAGCATGAAACGGTCTGAAAAATAGGAGGAGCATGAAGTCATGATGAAAAACATGAAGAGCGTGAAAATGTGTGAAAAATACAAAGAGCTTCAAAAGGTGTCACAAATATGAGGAGCATGAAACGGTCTGAAATATATGAGGAGCATGAAGCGGTGTTCAAAAACATGAAGAGCCTGAAAACGTGTGAAAAA
Source organism: Dama dama (assembly GCF_033118175.1). Lineage (NCBI taxonomy): Eukaryota > Metazoa > Chordata > Mammalia > Artiodactyla > Cervidae > Dama > Dama dama. The sequence goes on along the minus strand of NC_083706.1, from coordinate 8,249,862 downwards.
TCTGAAGAGCTTCAAAAATGTGAAAAATATGAAGAGCTTCAAAAGGTGTGAAATATATGAAGAGCTTCAAAAGGTGTCAAAAATTAGATGAGCATGAAACTGTCTGAAAAATAGGAGGAGCATGAAGTGTTATTGAAAATCATGACTAGCCTGAAAAGGTGTGTAAAATATGAAGAGCTTCAAAATGTGTGAAATAAATGAGGAGCATGAAACGGTCTGAAAAATAGGAGGAGCATGAAGCGGTGTTCAAAAATATGAAGAGCCTGAAAATTTGTGAAAACTATGAAGAGCTTCAGAAGGTGTCATAAATTAGATGAGCATGAAACGGTCTGAAAAATAGGAGGAGCATGAAGCCGTGTTGAAAAACATTAACAGCCTGAAAATGTGTGAAATATATGAAGAGCTTCAAAAGATTTCAGAAATGAGAGGAGCATGAAATGGTCTGAAAAATAGGAGGAGCATGAAGCGGTGTTGAAAAACATGAGGAGCCTGAAAAGGTGTGAAAAATATGAAGAGCTTCAAAAGTTGTGAAAAATATGAAGAGCTTCAAATGCTGTCAAAAATGAGATGAGCATGAAACGGTCTGAGAAATAGGAGAAGCATGAAGTGGTGTTGAAAAATATGAAGAGCCTGAAAAAGTGTGAAATATATGAAGAGCTTCAAAAGGCGTGAAAAATATGAAGAGCTTTAAAAGAGGTCAAAAATATGAGGAGCATGAAACGGTCTGAAAAATAGGAGGAGCATTGTAGCATTGTTCAAAAACTTGAAGAGCCTGAAAAGGTGTGAAAAATATGAAGAGCTTCAAAAGGTGTCAAAAATATGAGGAGCATGAAATGGTCTGAAAAATACTAGGAGCATGAAACGGTGTTCAAAAACAGGAGGAGCCTGAAAAGGTGTGAAAAATATGAAGAGCTTCAAAAGGTGTCAAAAATATGAGGAGCATGAAACGGTCTGAAAAATAGGAGGAGCATGAAGTGGTGTTGAAAAACATGAAGAGCCTGAAAAGGTGTGAAAAATATGAAGAGCTTCAAAAGCTGTGAAAAATATGAGGAGCACCAAATGGTCTGAAAAATTAGAGGAGCATGAAGCTGTGTTGAAAAACATGAAGAGCCTGAAAAGGTGTAGAAAATATGAAGAGCTTCAAAAGGTGTCAAAAATATGAGGAACATGAAACGGTCTGAAAAATAGGAGGAGCATGAGGTGGGGTTGAAAATCATGAAGAGCCTGAAAAGGTGTGAAAAATATGAAGAGCTTCAAAAGGAGTGAAATCCATGAGGAGCATGAAACCGTCGCAAAAATAGGAGGAACTTGAAGTGGTGTTCGAAAACATGAAGAGTCTGAAAAGGTGTGAAATATAAGAAGAGCTTCAAAGGGTGTCAAAATTATGAGGAGCATGAAACGGTCTGAAAAATAGGAGGATCATGAAGCGTTGTTGAAAAACATGAACAGCCTGAAAAGGTGTGAATAATATGAAGAGATTCAAAGGTTTAAAATATATGAGGAGCATGAAACGGTCTGAAAAATAGAAGCAGCATAAAACGGTGTTCAAAGACATGAAGAGCCTGAAAAGGTGTGAAAAATACGAAGAGCTTCAAAAGGTGTGAAATACATGAGGAGGAAGAAACGGTCAGAAAAATAGGAGGAGCATGAAGCGGTATTCTAAACATGAAAAGCCTGAAAAAGTGTGAAAAATATGATGAGCTTCACTTGTTTGAAAAATAAGAAGAGCCTGAAAAGGTGTGAAAAATATGAAGAGCAACAAAAGGTGTCAAAAATATGAGGAGCATGAAATGGTCTGCAAAAAAGGAAAAGCATGAAGTGGTGTTGAAAAACTTGAAGAGCCTGAAAAGGTGTGAAAAATATGAAAAGCTTCAAAAGGTGTCAAAATATGAGGAGCATGAAACGGTCTGAAAAATAGGAGGAGCATGAAGCAGTGTTCAAAAACATGAAGAGCCTGAAAAGGTTTGAAAAATATGAAGAGCTTCTAAAGGTGTCAAAAATATGAGGAGCATGAAACAGTCTGAAAAATAGCAGGAGCATGAAGCGGTGTTGAAAAACATGAAGAGCCTGAAAAGGTGTGAAAAATATGAAGAGCTTCAAAAGATGTGAAAAATATGAGGAGCATGAAACTGTCTGAAAAATAGAAACAGCATGAAACGGTGTTGAAAAACATGAAGAGCCTGAAAATGTGTGAAAAACATGAAGAGCCTGAAAAGGTGTGAAAAATATGAAGAGTTTCAAAAGGTGTGAAAAATATGAAGAGCTTCAAAAGGTGTCATAAATGAGATCAACAAGAAACCGTCTGAAAAATAGGAGGAGCATGAAGCGGTGTTGAAAAATATGAAGAGCTTGAAAAGGTGTGAAAAATATGAAGAGCTTATAAATGTGTCAAATATATGAGGAGCATGAATCGGTCTGAAAAATAGGAGGAGCATGAAGTGGTGTTGAAAAACATTAAGAGCCTGAAAAGGTGTGTAAAATATGAAGAGCTTCAAAAAGTGTCAAAAATATGAGGAGCATGAAACTGTCTGAAAAATAGGAGGAGCATGAAACGGTGATCAAAAACATGAAGAGCCTGAAAAGGTTTGAAAAATATGAAGAGCTTCAAAAGATGTGAAATACATGAGGAGCATGAAACGGGCTGAAAAATAGGAGAAGCATGAAGTGGTGTGGAAAAACATGAACAGCCTGAAAAGGTGTGAAAAATATGAAGAGCTTCAAAAGGTGTGAAATACATGAGGAGCATGAAACTCTTTGAAAAATAGGAGGAGCATGAAGCTGTTTTCAAAATCATGAAGAGCCTGAAAAGTTGTCAAAAATATGAAAAGCTTCAAAAGGTGTCAAATATGAGATGAGCATGAAACGGTCTGAAAAATAGGAAAATCATGAAAAGGTGTTGAAAAATATGAAGTCACTAAAAGTTGTGAAAAATAGAAAGAGCTTCAAAAGGTGTCAAAAATATGAGGAGCATCAAACGGTCTGAAAAATAAGAGGAGCATTAAGCGGTCGTCAAAAACATGAAGAGCCTGAAAAGGTGTGAAAAATAGGAAGAGCTTCAAAAGGTGTGAAATATATGAGGAGCATGAAACGGTCTGAAAATTAGGAGAAGCATGAAGTGGTGTGGAAAAATATGAAGAGCCTGAAAAGGTGTGAAAAATATGAAGAGCTTCAAAATGGGTCAAAAATATGAAGAGCATGAAACGGTCTGAAAAATAGGAGAATCATGAAGCGGTGTTCAAAAACATGAACAGCCTGAAAAGGTGTGAAAAATATGAAGAGCTTCAAAAGTTGTGAAATACATGAGGAGCATGAAACTCTCTGAAAAATAGGAGGAGCATGAAGCGGTGATCAAAAACATGAAGAGCCTAAAGAGTAGTGAAAAATATGAAAAGCTTCAAAAGGTGTCAAAAATGAGATGAGCATGAAACGGTCTGAAAAATAGGAGGATCATGAAACGGTGTTCAAAAACATGAAGAGCCTGAAAAGGTGTGAAAAATATGAAGAGCTTCAAAAGGTGTGAAAAATATGAGGAGCATGAAACAGTCTGAAAAATAGGAGGAGCATGAAGCAGTGTTGAAAAACCTGAAGAGCCTGAAAAGGTGTCAAAAATATGAAGAGCTTCAAAAGGTGTCAAAAATATGAGGAGGATGAAACGGTCTGAAAAATAGGTGGAGCATGAAGCAGTGTTGAAAAACCTGAAGAGCCTGAAAAGGTGTCAAAAATATGAAGAGCTTCAAAAGGTGTCAAAAATATGACGAGCATGAAACGGTCTGAAAAATAGGAGGAGCATGAAGCGGTGTTCAAAAACATGCACAGCCTGAAAACGTGTGAAAAATATGAGGAGCTTCAAAAGGTGTCAAATACATGAGGAGCATTTAACGGTCTGAAAAATAGGAGGAGCATGAAGCGGTGTTCAAAATATGAAGAGCCTGAAAAGTTGTGAAAAATATGAAGAGCTTCAAAAGGTGTGAAAAATATGAGGAGCATGAAACGGTCTGAAAAATAGGAGGAGCATGAAGCGGTGTTCAAAATCATGAAGAGCCTGAAAAGGTGTGAAAAATATGAAGAGCTTTAAAACTTGTCAAGAATATGAGGAGCATGAAACGGTCTGAAAAATAGGAGGAGAATGAATCGGTGTTGAAAAACATAAGGAGCCTGAAAAGGTGTGAAAAATATGAAGAGCTTTAATAGGTGTGAAAAATATGAGGTGCATGAAACGGTCTGAAAAATAGGAAGAGCATGATGCGGTGTTGAAAAATATGAAGAGCCTGAAAAGGTGTGAAAAATATGAAGAGCTTCAAAAGGTGTCAAAAATATGAGGAGCATGAAACGGTCTGAAAAATAGGAGGAGCATGAAGCGTTGTTGAAAAACATGAAGAGCCTGATAAGGTGTGAAAAATATGAAGATCTTCTAAAGGTGTCAAAAATATGAGGAGCATGATACGGTCTTAAAAATAGGTGGAGCATGAAGTGGTGATGAAAATCATGAAGGGCCTGAAAAGCTGTGAAAAATATGAAGAGTTTCAAAAGGTGTGAAAAATATGAAGAGCTTCAAAAGGTGTCAAAAATGAGATCAACATGAAACCGTCTAAAAATAGGAGGAGCATGAAGCGCTGATGAAAAATATGAAGAGCCTGAAAAGGTGTGCAAATATGAAGAGCTTCTAAATGTGTCAAATATATGAGGAGCATGAAACGGTCTGAAAAATAGGAGGAGCATGAAGTGGTGTTGAAAAACATGAAGAGCCTGAAAAGGTGTGAAAAATATGAAGATCTTCAAAAAGTGTCAAAAATATGAGGAGCATGAAACCGTCTGAAAAATAGGAGGAGCATGAAACGGTGATCAAAAACATGAAGAGCCTGAAAATGTTTGAAAAATATGAAGAGCTTCAAAAGGTGTGAAATATATGAGGAGCATGAAACGGTCTGAAAATTAGGAGAAGCATGAAGTGGTGTGGAAAAACATGAAGAGCCTGAAAAGCTGTGAAAAATATGAAGAGCTTCAAAAGGTGTGAAATACATGAGGAGCATGAAACGGTCTGAAAATTAGGAGAAGCATGAAGTGGTGTGGAAAAACATGAAGAGCCTGAAAAGCTGTGAAAAATATGAAGAGCTTCAAAAGGTGTGAAATACATGAGGAGCATGAAACGGTCTGAAAATTAGGAGAAGCATGAAGTGGTGTGGAAAAACATGAAGAGCCTGAAAAGCTGTGAAAAATATGAAGAGCTTCAAAATGTGTCAAAAATATGAAGAGCATGAAACGGTCTGAAAAATAGGAGAATCATGAAGCGCTGTTAAAAAACATGAACAGCCTGAAAAGGTGTGAAAAACATGAAGAGCTTCAAAAGTTGTGAAATACATGAGGAGCATGAAACTCTCTGAAAAATAGGAGGAGCATGAAGCAGTGTTCAAATATATGAAGAGCCTGAAAAGGTGTGAAAAATATAAAGAGCTTCAAAATGTGTGAAATACATGAGGACCATGAAACAGTCTGAAAAATATGAGAAGCATGAAGTGGTGTTCAAAAACATGAAGAGCCTGAAAAGGTGTGAAATATATGAAGAGCTTCAAAATGTTTCAAAAATATGAGGAGCATGATACGGTCTGAAAAATAGGAGGAGCATGAAGCACTGTTCAGAAACAGGAAGAGCCTGACAAGGTGTGAAAAATATAAAGAGCTTCAAAAGGTGTGAAATACATTACGACCATGAAACAGTCTGAAAAATAGGAGGAGCATGAAATGTTGTTGAAAAACTGGAAGAGCCTGAAAACGAGTGAAAAAATATGAAGAGTTTCCAAAGGTGTCAAAAATGAGATGAGCATGAAACAGTCTGAAAAATAGGATGAGCATGAAGCGGTGTTGAAAATCATGAAGAGCCTGAAAAGATGTGAATAATATGTAGAGCTTCAAAAGGTGTGAAAATATGAAGAGCTTCAAAAGCTGTCAAAATAAGATGATCATGAAACGGTCTGAAAATTAGGAGGAGCATGAAGTGGTGTTGAAAAAAAAGAAGAGCCTGAAAAGGTGTGAAATATATGAAGAGCTTCAAAAGGCGTGAAAATATGAAGAGCTTCAAAAGCTGTCAAAATGAGATGAGAATGAAACGGTCTGAAAATTAGGAGCAGCATGAAACGGTGTTCAAACAAATGAAGAGCCTCAAAATGTGTGAAAAATAAGAAGAGCTTCAAAAGGTGTGAAATACATTTGGAGCATGAAACTGTGTGTAAAATAGGAGGAGCATGAAGTGGTGTTCAAAATCATGAAGAGTCTGAAAAGGTGTGAAAAATATGAAGAGCTTCAAAAGGTGTGAAATACATGAGAGGAATGAAACTGTCTGAAAAATAGGAGGAGCATGAAGCGGTTGTGAAAAACATGAAGAGCCTGAAAAGTTGTGAAAAATATAAAGAGCTTCTAAAGGTGTCAAAAATATGAGGACAATGAAACGCTCTGGAAAAGAGGAGGAGCATGAAGTGGTGTTGAAAAAGATGAAGAGCCTGAAAAGGTGTGAAAAATTTGAAGAGCTTCAAAACGTGTCAAAATTATGAGGAGCATGAAACGGTCTGAAAAATAGGAGGAGCATGAAGTGGTGTTGAAAAACATGAAGAGCCTGAAATGATGTGAAATATATGAAGAGGTTCAAAAGGTGCGAAAAATATGAGGAGGTTCAAAAAGGGTAAAAAATATGAGGAGCAGGAAACGGTCAGAAAAATACGAGCAGCATGAAAAGGTGTTCAAAAACATGAAGAGCCTGAAAAGGTGTGAAAAATATGAAGAGCTTCAAAAGGTATTAAATACATGAATAGCATGAAACGGTCTGAAAAATAGGAGAAGCATGAAGCGGTGTTCAAAAACATGAAGAGCCTGAAAAGGTGTGAAAAATATGAAGAGATTCAAAATGTGTCAAAAATATGAGGAGCATGAAATGGTCTGAAAAATAGGAGGAGCATGAAACGGTGTTCAAAAACATGAAGAACCTGAAAAGGTGTGAAAAATATGAAGAGTTTCTAAAGGTGTCACAAATATGAGGAGCATGAAATGGTCTGAAAAATAGGAAGACCATGAAACGGTGTTCAAAAACATGAAGAGCCTGAAAGGTGGGAAAATTCTGAAGAGATTCAAAAGCTGTGAAATACATGTGGAGCATAAAACGGTCTCAAAAATAGGAGGAGCATGAAGCGGTGTTCGAAAACATGAAGAGCCTGAAAAGGTGAGAAAAATATGAAGAGCCTCAAAACGTGTCAAAAATAGGAAGAGCATTAAACGGTCTGAAAAAATAGGAGGAGCATGAAGCGGTGTTGAAAAACATGAAGAGCCTGAAATGGTGTGAAAAATATGAAGAGCTTCAACAGGTGTGTAAAAGATGAGGAGCATGAAACGGTCGGAAAAATAGGAGGAGCATGAAATGGTGTTCAAAACATGAAGAGCCTGAAAAGGTGTGAAAAATATGAAGAGCTTCAAAGGTATCAAAAATATGAGGAGCATGAAACGGTCTGAAAAATACGAAGAGCATGAAGTGGTTGTGAAAAACATGAAGAGCCTGAAAAGGTGTGCGAAATACGAAGAGGTTCAAAAGGTGTGAAATACATGAGGAGCATGAAACGGTCTGAAAAATAGGAGGAGCATGAAGTGGTGTTCAAAAACATGAAGAGCCTGAAAAAGTGTGAAAAATATGAAGAGCTTCAAAAAGTGTGAAAAATATGAGGAGCATAAGCGATCTGAAAAATAGGTGGAGCAGGAAGCGGTGTTCAAAAACATGAAGAGCCTGACAGGTGTGAAAAGTATGAAGAGCTTCAAAAAGTGTGAAAAATATGAAGAGCTTCAAAAAGTGTGAAAAATATGAGGAGCATGAAATGGTCTGAAAAACAGGAGAAGAATGAAGAGGTGTTTAAAAACATGAAGAGCCTGAAAAGGTGTGAAATATATGACGAACTTCAAAAGGTTTCAAAAATATGAGGAGCATGAAACGGTCTGAAACATAGGAGGAGCATGAAGCAGTGTTCAAAAACATGAAGAGCATGAAAAGGTGTGAAGAAAATGAAGAGTTTCAAAAGTTGACATAAATATGAGGAGAATGAAACAGTCTGAAAAATATGAGGAGCATGAAACGGTGTTGAAAAAGATGAAGAGCCTGAAAAGGTGTGAAAAATATGAAGAGCTTCAAAAAGTGTCAAAAATATGAAGAGAATGAAACAGTCCGAAAAATAGGAGGAGCATGAAAAGGTGTTGAAAAACATGAAGAGGGTGAAAATATGTGTAAAATATGAAGAGCTTCAAAAGGTGTGAAAAATATGAAGAGCTTCAAAAGGTGTGAAAAATATGAAGAGCTTCAAAAGGTGTCAAATATATGAGGAGCATGAAACGGTCAAAAAAATAGGAGGAGTATGAAGCGATGTTGAAAAACATGAAGAGTCTGAAAAGGTGTGAAATATATGAAGAGCTTCAAAAGGTGTGAAATATAGGAGGAGCATGAAGCGGTGTTCAAAAACATGAAGAGCCTGAAAAGGTGTGAAATATATGAAGAGCTTCAAAAGGTGTCAAAAATAAGAGGAGCATGAAGCGGTGTTCAGAAACATGAAGAGCTTGAAAAGGTGTGAAATATATGAAGAGCTTCAAAAAGTGTGAAATATAGGAGGAGCATGAAGCGGTGTCCAGAAACATGAAGAGCCTTAAAAGGTGTGAAATATATGAAGAGCTTCAAAAGTTGTCAAATATGAGTAGCATAAAACGGTCTCAAAATATGATGAGGATGAAGCGGTGTTGAAAAACATGTAGAGCCTGAAAAGGTGTGAAATACATGAAGAGCTTCAAAAGGTGTCAAAATATGAGTAGCATAAAACGGTCTCAAAAATATGGGGAGCATGAAGCGGTGTTGAAAATCATGAAGAGCCTGAAAAGGTGTGAATAATATGAAGAGATTCAAAAGGTGTCAAACATATGAGGAGCATGAAAGTGTGTTGAAAAACATGAAGAGCATGAAAAGGTGTGAAAAATATGAGGAGCTTCAAAAGTTGTCAAAAATATGAGGAGCATGAAACGGTCTGAAAAATAGGAGGAGCATGAAATGGTGTTCAAAACATGAAGAGCTTGAAAAGGTGTGAAAAATATTAAGAGCTTCAAAAGTATCAAAAATATGAGGAGCATGAAACGGCCTGAAAAATAGGAGGAGCATGAAGCGGTGTTGAATAACATGAAGATCTTGAAAAGGTGTGAACAATATTAGGAGCATGAAACGGTCTCAAAAATATGAGGAGCATGAAGCAGTGTTGAAAATCATGAAGAGCCTGAAAAGGTGTGAAAAATATGAAGAGATTCAAAAGGTGTCAAACATATGAGGACCATGAAACTGTGTTGAAAAACAAGAAGAGCATGAAAAGGTGTGAAAAATATGAAGAGCTTCAAAAGGTGTGCAATACATGAGGAACATGAAACGGTCTGAAATTTAGGAGAAGCATTAAGTGGTGTGGAAAAACATGAAGAGCCTGAAAAGGTGTGAAAAATATGAAGAGCTTCAAAAGTTGTCAAAAATATGAGGAGCATGAAAAGGTCAGAAAAATAGGAGGATCATGAAGCGGTGTTCAAAAACATGAAGAGCCTGAAAAGGTGTGCAAAATATGAAGAGCTTCAAAAGGTGTCAAAAATATGAGGAGCATGAAACGGTCTGCAAAAATGGAGGAGCATGAAGTGGTGTTGAAAAAATTCAAGAGCCTGACAAGGTGTGAAAAATATGAAAAGCTTCAAAAGTTGTCAAAAATATGAGGAGCATGAAACGGTCTGAAAAATAGGAGGAGCATGAAGCGGTGTTCAAAAACATGAAGAGCCTGAAAAGGTGTGAAAAATATGAAGAGCTTAAAAAGGTGTCAAAAATATGAGGAGCATGAAACGGTCTGAAAAATAGGAGGAGCATGAAGTGGTGTTGAAAAACATGAAGAGTCTGAAAACGTGTGAAATTATGAAGAACTTCAAAAATATGCAAAATATGAAGAGCTTCAAAAGGTGTGAAAAATATGAAGAGCTTCAAAAGGTGTCAAAATGAGATGAACATGAAACGGTCTGAAAAATAGTAGGAGCATGAAGCGGTGTTGAAAATCATAAAGAGCCTGAAAATTTGTGAAAAATATGAAGAGCTTCAGAAGATGTGAAAAACATGAAGAACTTCAAAAGTTGTCAAAATGAGATGAGCATGAAACGGTCTGAAAAATAAGAGGAGCATGAAGTGTTGTTGAAAATAATGAAAAGCCTGAAAAGGTGTGAAATATATGAAGAGCTTCAAAAGGTGTCAAAAATATGAGGAGAATGAAACGGTCTGTAAAATAGGAGGAGCATGAAATGGTGTTCAAAAACATGAAGAGCCTGAAAAGGTGTGAAAAATATGAAGAGCTTCAAAAGGTGTCAAAAATATGAGGAGCATGAAAAGTTCTGAAAAATAGGAGGAGCATGAAGCGGTGTTCAAAACAGGAAGACCCTGAAAAGTAGTGAAAAATATGAAGAGCTTCAAAGGTTTCAAAAATATGAGGAGCATGAAACGGTCTGAAAAATAGGAGGACTATGAAACGGTGTTCAAAAACATGAAGAGCCTGAAAAGGTGTGAAAAATATGAAGAGCTTCAAAACGTGTCAAATATATGAGGAGCATGAAATTGTCTGAAAAATAGGAGGAGCAAGAAAGGGTGTTGAACAACATGAAGAGCCTGAAAACGTGTGAAAAATATGAAGAGCTTCAAAAGATGTGAAAAATATGAAGAGCTTCAAAAGGTGTCAAAAATGAGATGAGCATGAAACCGTCTGAAAAATAGGAGGAGCATGAAGTAGTGTTGAAAAACATGAAGAACCTGAAAAGCTGTGAGAAACACGAAGAGCTTCAAAAGGTGTCAAAAATATGAGGAGCATGAAACGTTCTGAAAAAGAGGAGGAGCAGGAAGCGGTGTTGAGAAACATGAAGAGCCTGAAAATATGTGAAAAATATGAAGAGCTTCTAAAGGTGTGAAATATATGAGGTGCAAGAAACGGTCTGAAAAATAGGACTACCATGAACCGGTGTTGAAAAACATGAAGAGCCAGTAAAGGTGTGAAAAATATTAAGAGCTTCAAAATGTGTGAAAAATATGAAGAGCTTCAAAAGGTGTCAAAAAAGAGATGAGCATGAAACGGTCTGAAAAATAGGAGGAGAATGAAGTGGTGTTGAAAAAAATGAGGAGCCTGAAAAGGTGTGAAAAATATGAAGAGCTTCAAAAGGTGTCAAAAATGAGATGATCATGAAACGGTCTGAAAAATAGGAGGTGCATGAGGTGGTGTTGAAGAAAAAGAAGAGACTGAAAAGGTGTGAAATATATGAAGAGCTTCAAAAGGTGTCAAAATATGAGGAGCATGATACGGTCTGAAAAATAGGAGGAGCATGAAGCGGTGTTCAAAACATGAAGAGCCTGAAAAATTGTGAAAAATATGAAAAGCTTCCAAAGGTGTCAAAAATGAGATGAGCATGAAACGGTCTGAAAAATAGGAGGAGCATGAAGCGGTGTTGAAAAAATGAAGAGCCTGAAAAGGTGTGAAAAATATGAAGAGCATCAAAAGTTGTAAAAAATATGAGGAGTATGAAACGGTCTGAAAAATAGGAGGACCATGAAGCGGTGTTGCAAAACATGAGGAGCCTGAAAAGGTGTGAAAAATATGAAGAGCTTCAAAAGGTGAGAAAAATATGAGGTGCATGAAACGGTCTGAAAAATAGGAGGAGCATGAAGCGGTGTTGAAAAACATGAAGAGCCTGAAAAGGTGTGAAAAATATGAAGAGCTTCCAAAGGTGTGAAATACATGAGGAGCATGAAACGTGTTGAAAAATAGGAGAAGCATGAAGTGGTGTGGAAAAACATCAAGAGCCTGAAAAGGTGTGAAAAATATGAAGGGCTTCAAAAGGTGTGAAATACATGAGGAGCCAGAAACGGTCTGAAAAATAGGAGGAAGAGGAAGAGGTGTTCAAAAATATGAAGAGCCTGAAAAGGTGTGAAAAATATGAAGAGCTTCAAAAGGTGTCAAAAATATGAGGAGCATGAAACGTTGTGAAAAATAGGAGCAGCATGAAACGGTGTTCAAAAACATGAAGACATTGAAAAGGTGTGAAAAATATGAAGAGGTGCAAAAGGTTTGAAATATATGAGGAGCATGAAACGGTCTGAAAAATAGGAGGAGCATGAAACCGTGTTCAAAAACATGAAGAGACTGAAGAGGGTGAAAAATATGAAGAGCTTCAAAAGGTGTGAAAAATAGGAGGAGCATGAAGCGGTGTGCAAAAACATGAAAAGCCTGAAAAGGTGTGAAAAATATGAAGAGCATCAAAAGGTGTCAAAAATATGAGGAGCATGAAACGGTCTGAAAAATAGGAGGAGCATGAAGCGGTGTTGAAAAACATGAAGAGCCTGAAAAGGTGTTAAAAATATGAAGAGTTTCAAAAGGTGTCAAATATATGAGCAGCAAGAATCGGTCTGAAATATAGGAGTAGCATGAAACGGTGTTCAAATACATGCAGACCCTGAAAAGTTGTGAAAAATATGAAGAGCTTCAAATGGTGTCAAATATATGAAGAGCTTCAAAAGGTGTCAAAAATGAGATGAGCATGAAACGGTCTGAAAAATAGGAGGAGCAAGAAGTCGTGTTCCAAAAAATGAAGAGCCTGAGAAGGTGTGAAATATATCAAGAACTTCAAAATGTGTCAAAAATATGAGGAGCATGAAACGGTCTGAAAAATAGGAGGAGCATGAAACGGTCTTGAAAAACATGCAGAGCCTGAAAAGGTGTGAAAAATATGAAGAACTTCAAAAGGTGTGAAATATATGAGGAGCATGAAACGGTCTTAAAAATAGGAGGAGCATGAAGCGGTTTTCAAAAATATGAAGAGCCTGAAAAGGTGTGAAAAATATGAGGAGCTTCAAAAGGTATGAAATACATGAGGAGTATGGAACTGTCTTGAAAATAGGAGGAGCATGAAGCGGTGCTAAAAAACATGAAGAGGCTTAAAAGGTGTGAAAAATATGAAGAGCTTCAAAAGGTGTGAAAAATATGAGGAGCATGAAACGGTCTGAAAAATAGGAGGAGCATGAAGCCGTGTTGAAAAACATGAAGAGCCTGAAAAAGTGTGAAATATATGAAGAGGTTCAAAAGGTGTAAAAAATATGAGGAGATTCAAAAGGTATCAAAAATATGAGGAGCATGAAACGGTCTGAAAAAGAGGAGGAGCATGAATCGGTGTTGAAAATCATGAAGAGCCTGAAAACGTGTGAGAAATATGAAGAGCTTCAAAAGGTGTCAAAAATATGAAGAGCTTCAAAAGGTTTCAAAAATGAGAGGAGTATGAAGCAGTCTGAAAAATAAGAGGAGCATGAAGCGGTGTTCAAAAACATGAAGAGCCTGAAAAGGTGTGAAAAATATGAAGAGCTTCAAAAGGTGTCAAAAATGAGATGAGCATGAAACGGTCTGAAAAATAGGAGGAGCATGAAGTGGTGTTGAAAAAAAAGAAGAGACGGAAAAGGTGTGAAATATATGAAGGGCTTCAAAAGGTGTCAAAAATATGAGGAGAATGAAACGGTCTGAAAATAGGAGGAGCATGAAGCGGTGTTCAAAAACATGAAGAGCCTGAAAAGGTGTGAAAAATATGAAGAGCTTCAAAAGGTGTCAAAAATATGAGGAGCATGAAACGGTTTGAAAAATAGGAGGAGCATGAAGCGGTGTTCAAAAACAGGAAAAGCCTGAAAAGTTGTGAAAAATATGAAGAGCTTCAAAAGTTGTCAAAAATATGAGGAGCATGAAAAGGTCAGAAAAATAGGAGGATCATGAAGCGGTGTTCAAAAACATGAAGAGCCTGAAAAGGTGTGCAAAATATGAAGAGCTTCAAAAGGTGTCAAAAATATGAGGAGCATGAAACGGTCTGCAAAAAAGGAGGAGCATGAAGTGGTGTTGAAAAAATTCAAGAGCCTGACAAGGTGTGAAAAATATGAAAAGCTTCAAAAGTTGTCAAAAATATGAGGAGCATGAAACGGTCTGAAAAATAGGAGGAGCATGAAGCGGTGTTCAAAAACATGAAGAGCCTGAAAAGGTGTGAAAAATATGAAGAGCTTCAAAAGGTGTCAAAAATATGAGGAGCATGAAACGGTCTGAAAAATAGGAGGAGCATGAAGTGGTGTTGAAAAACATGAAGAGTCTGAAAACGTGTGAAATTATGAAGAACTTCAAAAATATGCAAAATATGAAGAGCTTCAAAAGGTGTGAAAAATATGAAGAGCTTCAAAACGTGTCAAAAATATGAGGAGCATGAAATGGTCTGAAAAATAGGAGGAGCAAGAAAGGGTGTTGAACAACATGAAGAGCCTGAAAACGTGTGAAAAATATGAAGAGCTTCAAAAGATGTGAAAAATATGAAGAGCTTCAAAAGGTGTCAAAAATGAGATGAGCATGAAACCGTCTGAAAAATAGGAGGAGCATGAAGTAGTGTTGAAAAACATGAAGAACCTGAAAAGCTGTGAGAAACACGAAGAGCTTCAAAAGGTGTCAAAAATATGAGGAGCATGAAACGTTCTGAAAAAGAGGAGGAGCAGGAAGCGGTGTTGAGAAACATGAAGAGCCTGAAAATGTGTGAAAAATATGAAGAGCTTCTAAAGGTGTGAAATATATGAGGTGCAAGAAACGGTCTGAAAAATAGGACTACCATGAACCGGTGTTGAAAAACATGAAGAGCCAGAAAAGGTGTGAAAAATATTAAGAGCTTCAAAATGTGTGAAAAATATGAAGAGCTTCAAAAGGTGTCAAAAAAGAGATGAGCATGAAACGGTCTGAAAAATAGGAGGAGAATGAAGTGGTGTTGAAAAAAATGAGGAGCCTGAAAAGGTGTGAAAAATATGAAGAGCTTCAAAAGGTGTCAAAAATGAGATGATCATGAAACGGTCTGAAAAATAGGAGGTGCATGAGGTGGTGTTGAAGAAAAAGAAGAGACTGAAAAGGTGTGAAATATATGAAGAGCTTCAAAAGGTGTCAAAATATGAGGAGCATGATACGGTCTGAAAAATAGGAGGAGCATGAAGCGGTGTTCAAAACATGAAGAGCCTGAAAAATTGTGAAAAATATGAAAAGCTTCCAAAGGTGTCAAAAATGAGATGAGCATGAAACGGTCTGAAAAATAGGAGGAGCATGAAGCGGTGTTGAAAAAATGAAGAGCCTGAAAAGGTGTGAAAAATATGAAGAGCATCAAAAGTTGTAAAAAATATGAGGAGTATGAAACGGTCTGAAAAATAGGAGGACCATGAAGCGGTGTTGCAAAACATGAGGAGCCTGAAAAGGTGTGAAAAATATGAAGAGCTTCAAAAGGTGAGAAAAATATGAGGTGCATGAAACGGTCTGAAAAATAGGAGGAGCATGAAGCGGTGTTGAAAAACATGAAGAGCCTGAAAAGGTGTGAAAAATATGAAGAGCTTCAAAAGGTGTGAAATACATGAGGAGCATGAAACGTGTTGAAAAATAGGAGAAGCATGAAGTGGTGTGGAAAAACATCAAGAGCCTGAAAAGGTGTGAAAAATATGAAGGGCTTCAAAAGGTGTGAAATACATGAGGAGCCAGAAACGGTCTGAAAAATAGGAGGAAGAGGAAGAGGTGTTCAAAAATATGAAGAGCCTGAAAAGGTGTGAAAAATATGAAGAGCTTCAAAAGGTGTCAAAAATATGAGGAGCATGAAACGTTGTGAAAAATAGGAGCAGCATGAAACGGTGTTCAAAAACATGAAGACATTGAAAAGGTGTGAAAAATATGAAGAGGTGCAAAAGGTTTGAAATATATGAGGAGCATGAAACGGTCTGAAAAATAGGAGGAGCATGAAACCGTGTTCAAAAACATGAAGAGACTGAAGAGGGTGAAAAATATGAAGAGCTTCAAAAGGTGTGAAAAATAGGAGGAGCATGAAGCGGTGTGCAAAAACATGAAAAGCCTGAAAAGGTGTGAAAAATATGAAGAGCATCAAAAGGTGTCAAAAATATGAGGAGCATGAAACGGTCTGAAAAATAGGAGGAGCATGAAGCGGTGTTGAAAAACATGAAGAGCCTGAAAAGGTGTTAAAAATATGAAGAGTTTCAAAAGGTGTCAAATATATGAGCAGCAAGAATCGGTCTGAAATATAGGAGTAGCATGAAACGGTGTTCAAATACATGCAGAGCCTGAAAAGTTGTGAAAAATATGAAGAGCTTCAAATGGTGTCAAATATATGAAGAGCTTCAAAAGGTGTCAAAAATGAGATGAGCATGAAACGGTCTGAAAAATAGGAGGAGCAAGAAGTCGTGTTCCAAAAAATGAAGAGCCTGAGAAGGTGTGAAATATATCAAGAACTTCAAAATGTGTCAAAAATATGAGGAGCATGAAACGGTCTGAAAAATAGGAGGAGCATGAAACGGTCTTGAAAAACATGCAGAGCCTGAAAAGGTGTGAAAAATATGAAGAACTTCAAAAGGTGTGAAATATATGAGGAGCATGAAACGGTCTTAAAAATAGGAGGAGCATGAAGCGGTTTTCAAAAATATGAAGAGCCTGAAAAGGTGTGAAAAATATGAGGAGCTTCAAAAGGTATGAAATACATGAGGAGTATGGAACTGTCTTGAAAATAGGAGGAGCATGAAGCGGTGCTAAAAAACATGAAGAGGCTTAAAAGGTGTGAAAAATATGAAGAGCTTCAAAAGGTGTGAAAAATATGAGGAGCATGAAACGGTCTGAAAAATAGGAGGAGCATGAAGCTGTGTTGAAAAACATGAAGAGCCTGAAAAAGTGTGAAATATATGAAGAGGTTCAAAAGGTGTAAAAAATATGAGGAGATTCAAAAGGTATCAAAAATATGAGGAGCATGAAACGGTCTGAAAAAGAGGAGGAGCATGAATCGGTGTTGAAAATCATGAAGAGCCTGAAAACGTGTGAGAAATATGAAGAGCTTCAAAAGGTGTCAAAAATATGAAGAGCTTCAAAAGGTTTCAAAAATGAGAGGAGTATGAAGCAGTCTGAAAAATAAGAGGAGCATGAAGCGGTGTTCAAAAACATGAAGAGCCTGAAAAGGTGTGAAAAATATGAAGAGCTTCAAAAGGTGTCAAAAATGAGATGAGCATGAAACGGTCTGAAAAATAGGAGGAGCATGAAGTGGTGTTGAAAAAAAAGAAGAGACGGAAAAGGTGTGAAATATATGAAGGGCTTCAAAAGGTGTCAAAAATATGAGGAGAATGAAACGGTCTGAAAATAGGAGGAGCATGAAGCGGTGTTCAAAAACATGAAGAGCCTGAAAAGGTGTGAAAAATATGAAGAGCTTCAAAAGGTGTCAAAAATATGAGGAGCATGAAACGGTTTGAAAAATAGGAGGAGCATGAAGCGGTGTTCAAAAACAGGAAAAGCCTGAAAAGTTGTGAAAAATATGAAGAGCTTCAAAAGTTGTCAAAAATATGAGGAGCATGAAAAGGTCAGAAAAATAGGAGGATCATGAAGCGGTGTTCAAAAACATGAAGAGCCTGAAAAGGTGTGCAAAATATGAAGAGCTTCAAAAGGTGTCAAAAATATGAGGAGCATGAAACGGTCTGCAAAAAAGGAGGAGCATGAAGTGGTGTTGAAAAAATTCAAGAGCCTGACAAGGTGTGAAAAATATGAAAAGCTTCAAAAGTTGTCAAAAATATGAGGAGCATGAAACGGTCTGAAAAATAGGAGGAGCATGAAGCGGTGTTCAAAAACATGAAGAGCCTGAAAAGGTGTGAAAAATATGAAGAGCTTCAAAAGGTGTCAAAAATATGAGGAGCATGAAACGGTCTGAAAAATAGGAGGAGCATGAAGTGGTGTTGAAAAACATGAAGAGTCTGAAAACGTGTGAAATTATGAAGAACTTCAAAAATATGCAAAATATGAAGAGCTTCAAAAGGTGTGAAAAATATGAAGAGCTTCAAAAGGTGTCAAAATGAGATGAACATGAAACGGTCTGAAAAATAGGAGGAGCATGAAGCGGTGTTGTAAATCATAAAGAGCCTGAAAATTTGTGAAAAATATGAAGAGCTTCAGAAGATGTGAAAAACATGAAGAACTTCAAAAGTTGTCAAAATGAGATGAGCAAGAAACGGTCTGAAAAATAAGAAGAGCATGAAGTGGTGTTGAAAATAATGAAAAGCCTGAAAAGGTGTGAAATATATGAAGAGCTTCAAAAGGTGTCAAAAATATGAGGAGAATGAAACGGTCTGTAAAATAGGAGGAGCATGAAATGGTGTTCAAAAACATGAAGAGCCTGAAAAGGTGTGAAAAATATGAAGAGCTTCAAAAGGTGTCAAAAATATGAGGAGCATGAAAAGTTCTGAAAAATAGGAGGAGCATGAAGCGGTGTTCAAAACAGGAAGACCCTGAAAAGTAGTGAAAAATATGAAGAGCTTCAAAGGTGTCAAAAATATGAGGAGCATGAAACGGTCTGAAAAATAGGAGGACTATGAAACGGTGTTCAAAAACATGAAGAGCCTGAAAAGGTGTGAAAAATATGAAGAGCTTCAAAACGTGTCAAAAATATGAGGAGCATGAAATGGTCTGAAAAATAGGAGGAGCAAGAAAGGGTGTTGAACAACATGAAGAGCCTGAAAACGTGTGAAAAATATGAAGAGCTTCAAAAGATGTGAAAAATATGAAGAGCTTCAAAAGGTGTCAAAAATGAGATGAGCATGAAACCGTCTGAAAAATAGGAGGAGCATGAAGTAGTGTTGAAAAACATGAAGAACCTGAAAAGCTGTGAGAAACACGAAGAGCTTCAAAAGGTGTCAAAAATATGAGGAGCATGAAACGTTCTGAAAAAGAGGAGGAGCAGGAAGCGGTGTTGAGAAACATGAAGAGCATGAAAATGTGTGAAAAATATGAAGAGCTTCTAAAGGTGTGAAATATATGACGTGCAAGAAACGGTCTGAAAAATAGGAGTACCATGAACCGGTGTTGAAAAACATGAAGAGCCAGAAAAGGTGTGAAAAATATTAAGAGCTTCAAAATGTGTGAAAAATATGAAGAGCTTCAAAAGGTGTCAAAAAAGAGATGAGCATGAAACGGTCTGAAAAATAGGAGGAGAATGAAGTGGTGTTGAAAAAAATGAGGAGCCTGAAAAGGTGTGAAAAATATGAAGAGCTTCAAAAGGTGTCAAAAATGAGATGATCATGAAACGGTCTGAAAAATAGGAGGTGCATGAGGTGGTGTTGAAGAAAAAGAAGAGACTGAAAAGGTGTGAAATATATGAAGAGCTTCAAAAGGTGTCAAAATATGAGGAGCATGATACGGTCTGAAAAATAGGAGGAGCATGAAGCGGTGTTCAAAACATGAAGAGCCTGAAAAATTGTGAAAAATATGAAAAGCTTCCAAAGGTGTCAAAAATGAGATGAGCATGAAACGGTCTGAAAAATAGGAGGAGCATGAAGCGGTGTTGAAAAAATGAAGAGCCTGAAAAGGTGTGAAAAATATGAAGAGCATCAAAAGTTGTAAAAAATATGAGGAGTATGAAACGGTCTGAAAAATAGGAGGACCATGAAGCGGTGTTGCAAAACATGAGGAGCCTGAAAAGGTGTGAAAAATATGAAGAGCTTCAAAAGGTGAGAAAAATATGAGGTGCATGAAACGGTCTGAAAAATAGGAGGAGCATGAAGCGGTGTTGAAAAACATGAAGAGCCTGAAAAGGTGTGAAAAATATGAAGAGCTTCAAAAGGTGTGAAATACATGAGGAGCATGAAACGTGTTGAAAAATACGAGAAGCATGAAGTGGTGTGGAAAAACATCAAGAGCCTGAAAAGGTGTGAAAAATATGAAGGGCTTCAAAAGGTGTGAAATACATGAGGAGAAAGAAACGGTCTGAAAAATAGGAGGAAGAGGAAGAGGTGTTCAAAAATATGAAGAGCCTGAAAAGGTGTGAAAAATATGAAGAGCTTCAAAAGGTGTCAAAAATATGAGGAGCATGAAACGGTCTGAAAAATAGGAGGAGCATGAAACCGTGTTAAAAACATGAAGAGACTGAAAAGGGTGAAAAATATGAAGAGCTTCAAAAGGTGTGAAAAATAGGAGGAGCATGAAGCGGTGTGCAAAAACATGAAAAGCCTGAAAAGGTGTGAAAAATATGAAGAGCATCAAAAGGTGTCAAAAATATGAGGAGCATGAAACGGTCTGAAAAATAGGAGGAGCATGAAGCGGTGTTGAAAAACATGAAGAGCCTGAAAAGGTGTTAAAAATATGAAGAGTTTCAAAAGATGTCAAATATATGAGCAGCAAGAATCGGTCTGAAATATAGGAGTAGCATGAAACGGTGTTCAAATACATGCAGAGCCTGAAAAGTTGTGAAAAATATGAAGAGCTTCAAATGGTGTCAAATATATGAAGAGCTTCAAAAGGTGTCAAAAATGAGATGAGCATGAAACGGTCTGAAAAATAGGAGGAGCAAGAAGTCGTGTTCCAAAAAATGAAGAGCCTGAGAAGGTGTGAAATATATCAAGAACTTCAAAATGTGTCAAAAATATGAGGAGCATGAAACGGTCTGAAAAATAGGAGGAGCATGAAACGGTGTTGAAAAACATGCAGAGCCTGAAAAGGTGTGAAAAATATGAAGAACTTCAAAAGGTGTGAAATATATGAGGAGCATGAAATGGTCTTAAAAATAGGAGGAGCATGAAGCGGTTTTCAAAAATATGAAGAGCCTGAAAAGGTGTGAAAAATATGAGGAGCTTCAAAAGGTATGAAATACATGAGGAGTATGAAACTGTCTTGAAAATAGGAGGAGCATGAAGCGGTGTTAAAAAACATGAAGAGGCTTAAAAGGTGTGAAAAATATGAAGAGCTTCAAAAGGTGTGAAAAATATGAGGAGCATGAAACGGTCTGAAAAATAGGACGAGCATGAAGCCGTGTTGAAAAACATGAAGAGCCTGAAAAAGTGTGAAATATATGAAGAGGTTCAAAAGGTGTAAAAAATATGAGGAGATTCAAAAGGTATCAAAAATATGAGGAGCATGAAACGGTCTGAAAAAGAGGAGGAGCATGAATCGGTGTTGAAAATCATGAAGAGCCTGAAAACGTGTGAGAAATATGAAGAGCTTCAAAAGGTGTCAAAAATATGAAGAGCTTCAAAAGGTGTCAAAAATGAGAGGAGTATGAAGCAGTCTGAAAAATAGGAGGAGCATGAAGCGGTGTTCAAAAACATGAAGAGCTTGAAAAGGTGTGAAAAATATGAAGAGCTTCAAAAGGTGTCAAAAATGAGATGAGCATGAAACGGTCTGAAAAATAGGAGGAGCATGAAGTGGTGTTGAAAAAAAAGAAGAGACGGAAAAGGTGTGAAATATATGAAGGGCTTCAAAAGGTGTCAAAAATATGAGGAGAATGAAACGGTCTGAAAATAGGAGGAGCATGAAGCGGTGTTCAAAAACATGAAGAGCCTGAAAAGGTGTGAAAAATATGAAGAGCTTCAAAAGGTGTCAAAAATATGAGGAGCATGAAACGGTTTGAAAAATAGGAGGAGCATGAAGCGGTGTTCAAAAACAGGAAAAGCCTGAAAAGTTGTGAAAAATATGAAGAGCTTCAAAAGTTGTCAAAAATATGAGGAGCATGAAAAGGTCAGAAAAATAGGAGGATCATGAAGCGGTGTTCAAAAACATGAAGAGCCTGAAAAGGTGTGCAAAATATGAAGAGCTTCAAAAGGTGTCAAAAATATGAGGAGCATGAAACGGTCTGCAAAAAAGGAGGAGCATGAAGTGGTGTTGAAAAAATTCAAGAGCCTGACAAGGTGTGAAAAATATGAAAAGCTTCAAAAGTTGTCAAAAATATGAGGAGCATGAAACGGTCTGAAAAATAGGAGGAGCATGAAGCGGTGTTCAAAAACATGAAGAGCCTGAAAAGGTGTGAAAAATATGAAGAGCTTCAAAAGGTGTCAAAAATATGAGGAGCATGAAACGGTCTGAAAAATAGGAGGAGCATGAAGTGGTGTTGAAAAACATGAAGAGTCTGAAAACGTGTGAAATTATGAAGAACTTCAAAAATATGCAAAATATGAAGAGCTTCAAAAGGTGTGAAAAATATGAAGAGCTTCAAAAGGTGTCAAAATGAGATGAACATGAAACGGTCTGAAAAATAGGAGGAGCATGAAGCGGTGTTGAAAATCATAAAGAGCCTGAAAATTTGTGAAAAATATGAAGAGCTTCAGAAGATGTGAAAAACATGAAGAGCTTCAAAAGGTGTCAAAATGAGATGAGCATGAAACGGTCTGAAAAATAAGAGGAGCATGAAGTGGTGTTGAAAATAATGAAAAGCCTGAAAAGGTGTGAAATATATGAAGAGCTTCAAAAGGTGTCAAAAATATGAGGAGAATGAAACGGTCTGTAAAATAGGAGGAGCATGAAATGGTGTTCAAAAACATGAAGAGCCTGAAAAGGTGTGAAAAATATGAAGAGCTTCAAAAGGTGTCAAAAATATGAGGAGCATGAAAAGTTCTGAAAAATAGGAGGAGCATGAAGCGGTGTTCAAAACAGGAAGACCCTGAAAACTAGTGAAAAATATGAAGAGCTTCAAAAGGTGTCAAAAATATGAGGAGCATGAAACCGTCTGAAAAATAGGAGGAGCATGAAGCGGTGTTGAAAAACATGAAGAGCGTGAAAACGAGTGAAAAATATGAAGAGCTTCAAAAGGTATGAAAAATATGAAGAGCTTCAAAAGGTGTCAAAAAAGAGATGAGCATGAAACCGTCTGAAAAATAGGTGGAGCATGAAGCGGTGTTGAAAAACATGAAGAGCCTGAAAAGATGTGAAAAATATGAAGAGCTTCAAAAGGTGTCAAAAATATGAGGAGCATGAAACGGTCTGAAAAATAGGAGGAGCATGAAACCGTGTTAAAAACATGAAGAGACTGAAAAGGGTGAAAAATATGAAGAGCTTCAAAAGGTGTGAAAAATAGGAGGAGCATGAAGCGGTGTGCAAAAACATGAAAAGCCTGAAAAGGTGTGAAAAATATGAAGAGCATCAAAAGGTGTCAAAAATATGAGGAGCATGAAACGGTCTGAAAAATAGGAGGAGCATGAAGCGGTGTTGAAAAACATGAAGAGCCTGAAAAGGTGTTAAAAATATGAAGAGTTTCAAAAGGTGTCAAATATATGAGCAGCAAGAATCGGTCTGAAATATAGGAGTAGCATGAAACGGTGTTCAAATACATGCAGAGCCTGAAAAGTTGTGAAAAATATGAAGAGCTTCAAATGGTGTCAAATATATGAAGAGCTTCAAAAGGTGTCAAAAATGAGATGAGCATGAAACGGTCTGAAAAATAGGAGGAGTAAGAAGTCGTGTTCCAAAAAATGAAGAGCCTGAGAAGGTGTGAAATATATCAAGAACTTCAAAATGTGTCAAAAATATGAGGAGCATGAAACGGTCTGAAAAATAGGAGGAGCATGAAACGGTGTTGAAAAACATGCAGAGCCTGAAAAGGTGTGAAAAATATGAAGAACTTCAAAAGGTGTGAAATATATGAGGAGCATGAAATGGTCTTAAAAATAGGAGGAGCATGAAGCGGTTTTCAAAAATATGAAGAGCCTGAAAAGGTGTGAAAAATATGAGGAGCTTCAAAAGGTATGAAATACATGAGGAGTATGAAACTGTCTTGAAAATAGGAGGAGCATGAAGCGGTGTTAAAAAACATGAAGAGGCTTAAAAGGTGTGAAAAATATGAAGAGCTTCAAAAGGTGTGAAAAATATGAGGAGCATGAAACGGTCTGAAAAATAGGAGGAGCATGAAGCCGTGTTGAAAAACATGAAGAGCCTGAAAAAGTGTGAAATATATGAAGAGGTTCAAAAGGTGTAAAAAATATGAGGAGATTCAAAAGGTATCAAAAATATGAGGAGCATGAAACGGTCTGAAAAAGAGGAGGAGCATGAATCGGTGTTGAAAATCATGAAGAGCCTGAAAACGTGTGAGAAATATGAAGAGCTTCAAAAGGTGTCAAAAATATGAAGAGCTTCAAAAGGTGTCAAAAATGAGAGGAGTATGAAGCAGTCTGAAAAATAGGAGGAGCATGAAGCGGTGTTCAAAAACATGAAGAGCTTGAAAAGGTGTGAAAAATATGAAGAGCTTCAAAAGGTGTCAAAAATGAGATGAGCATGAAACGGTCTGAAAAATAGGAGGAGCATGAAGTGGTGTTGAAAAAAAAGAAGAGACGGAAAACGTGTGAAATATATGAAGGGCTTCAAAAGGTGTCAAAAATATGAGGAGAATGAAACGGTCTGTAAAATAGGAGGAGCATGAAATGGTGTTCAAAAACATGAAGAGCCTGAAAAGGTGTGAAAAATATGAAGAGCTTCAAAAGGTGTCAAAAATATGAGGAGCATGAAAAGTTCTGAAAAATAGGAGGAGCATGAAGCGGTGTTCAAAACAGGAAGACCCTGAAAAGTAGTGAAAAATATGAAGAGCTTCAAAAGGTGTCAAAAATATGAGGAGCATGAAACGGTCTGAAAAATAGGAGGACTATGAAACGGTGTTCAAAAACATGAAGAGCCTGAAAAGGTGTGAAAAATATGAAGAGCTTCAAAACGTGTCAAAAATATGAGGAGCATGAAATGGTCTGAAAAATAGGAGGAGCAAGAAAGGGTGTTGAACAACATGAAGAGCCTGAAAACGTGTGAAAAATATGAAGAGCTTCAAAAGATGTGAAAAATATGAAGAGCTTCAAAAGGTGTCAAAAATGACATGAGCATGAAACCGTCTGAAAAATAGGAGGAGCATGAAGTAGTGTTGAAAAACATGAAGAACCTGAAAAGCTGTGAGAAACATGAAGAGCTTCAAAATGTGTCAAAAATATGAGGAGCATGAAACGGTCTGAAAAAGAGGAGGAGCAGGAAGTGGTGTTGAGAAACATGAAGAGCCTGAAAATGTGTGAAAAATATGAAGAGCTTCTAAAGGTGTGAAATATATGAGGTGCAAGAAACGGTCTGAAAAATAGGAGGAGCATGAAGCAGTGTTGAAAAACATGAAGAGCCTGAAAAGGTGTGAAAAATATGAAGAGCTTCAAAAGGTGTCAAAATTATAAGGAGCATGAAACGTTCTGAAAAATAGGAGGAGCATGAAGCAGTGTTGAAAAAAATGAAGAGCCTGAAAAGGTGTGAAAAATATGAACAGCTTCAAAAGTTGTCAAAAATATGAGGAGCATGAAACGGTCTAAAAAATAGGAGTGCCATGAACCGGTGTTGAAAAACATGAAGAGCCAGAAAAGGTGTGAAAAATATTAAGAGCTTCAAAATGTGTGAAAAATATGAAGAGCTTCAAAAGGTGTCAAAAAAGAGATGAGCATGAAACGGTCTGAAAAATAGGAGGAGAATGAAGTGGTGTTGAAAAAAATGAGGAGCCTGAAAAGGTGTGAAAAATATGAAGAGCTTCAAAAGGTGTCAAAAATGAGATGATCATGAAACGGTCTGAAAAATAGGAGGTGCATGAGGTGGTGTTGAAGAAAAAGAAGAGACTGAAAAGGTGTGAAAGATATGAAGAGCTTCAAAAGGTGTCAAAATATGAGGAGCATGATACGGTCTGAAAAATAGGAGGAGCATGAAGCGGTGTTCAAAACATGAAGAGCCTGAAAAATTGTGAAAAATATGAAAAGCTTCCAAAGGTGTTAAAAATGAGATGAGCATGAAACGCTCTGAAAAATAGGAGGAGCATGAAGCGGTGTTGAAAAAATGAAGAGCCTGAAAAGGTGTGAAAAATATGAAGAGCATCAAAAGTTGTAAAAAATATGAGGAGTATGAAACGGTCTGAAAAATAGGAGGACCATGAAGCGGTGTTGCAAAACATGAGGAGCCTGAAAAGGTGTGAAAAATATGAAGAGCTTCAAAAGGTGAGAAAAATATGAGGTGCATGAAACGGTCTGAAAAATAGGAGGAGCATGAAGCGGTGTTGAAAAACATGAAGAGCCTGAAAAGGTGTGAAAAATATGAAGAGCTTCAAAAGGTGTGAAATACATGAGGAGCATGAAACGTGTTGAAAAATAGGAGAAGCATGAAGTGGTGTGGAAAATCATCAAGAGCCTGAAAAGGTGTGAAAAATATGAAGGGCTTCAAAAGGTGTGAAATACATGAGGAGCAAGAAACGGTCTGAAAAATAGGAGGAAGAGGAAGAGGTGTTCAAAAATATGAAGAGCCTGAAAAGGTGTGAAAAATATGAAGAGCTTCAAAAGGTGTCAAAAATATGAGGAGCATGAAACATTGTGAAAAATAGGAGCAGCATGAAACGGTGTTCAAAAACATGAAGAGGTGGAAAAGGTGTGAAATATATGAAGAGCTTCAAAAGGTGTCAAAAATATGAGGAGCATGAAACGGTTTGAAAAATAGGAGGAGCATGAAGCGGTGTTGAAAAACATGAAGAGCCTGAAACGGTTTGAAAAATATGAAGAGCTTCAAAAGGTGTCAAAAATAAAGGGGGCATGAAACTATCTGAAAAAAAGGAGGAGCATGAAGCGGTGTGGAAAAACATGAAGAGCCTGAAAACGTTTGAAAAATATGAAGAGCTTCAAAAGGTGTGGAAAATATGAAGAGCTTCAAAATGTGTCAAAAGTGAGATGAGCATGAAATGGTCTGAAAAATAGGAGGAGCATGAAGTGGTGTTGAAAAACATGAAGAGCCTGAAAATGTGTGAAATATATGAAGAGCTTCAAAAGATGTCAGAAATGAGAGAAGCATGAAACGGTCTGAAAAATAGATGAGCAAGAAGGGGTGTTGAAAAACATGAAGAGCCTGAAACGGTTTGAAAAATATGAAGAGCTTCAAAAGGTGTCAAAAATAAAGGGGGCATGAAACTATCTGAAAAAAAGGAGGAGCATGAAGCGGTGTGGAAAAACATGAAGAGCCTGAAAACGTTTGAAAAATATGAAGAGCTTCAAAAGGTGTGGAAAATATGAAGAGCTTCAAAATGTGTCAAAAGTGAGATGAGCATGAAACGGTCTGAAAAATAGGAGGAGCATGAAGTGGTGTTGAAAAACATGAAGAGCCTGAAAATGTGTGAAATATATGAAGAGCTTCAAAAGGTGTCAAAATTATGAGGAGTATAAAACGGTCTAAAAAATAGGAGGAGCATGAAACGGTGTTCAAAACATGAAGAGCCTGAGAAGATGTGAAATATGTGACGAGCTTCAAAAGGTTTGAAATACATGAGGAGCATTAAACTGTCTGAAAAATAGGAGGAGCATGAAGCTGTGTTCAAAAACATGAAGAGCCTGAAACGGTGTGAAAATAATGAAGAGCTTCAAAAGATGTGAAATATAGGAGCAGCTTGAAGCGGTGTTCAGAAACATAAAAAGCCTGAAAAGGTGTGAAAAATATGAAGAGCTTCAAAACGTGTCAAAAATATGTGGAGCATGAAATAGTCTGAAAAATAGGAGGAGCATGAAGCGGTGTTGAAAAACATGAAGAACCTGAAAACTTGTAAAAATATGAAGATCTTCAAAAGGTGTGAAAAATATGAACCGTTTCAAAAGTGTGAAAAATGAGATGAGCATGAAGCGGTCTTAAAAATAGGAGGAGCATGAAGTGTTGTTGAAAAACATAAACATCCTGAAAATGTATGAAATATATGAAGAACTACAAAAGGTGTCAAAAATGTGAGGAGCATTAAAAGTTCTGAAAAATAGGAGGAGCATGAAACGGTGTTGAAAGACATGAAGAGCCTGAAAAGGTGTGAAAAACATGAAGAGCTTCAAAACGTGTAAAAAATATGTGGAGCATGAAAGGGTCTGAAAATTAGCAGGAGCATGAAGCGGTGTTGAAAAACATGAAGAACCTGAAAACGTGTGAAAAATATGAAAAGCTTCAAATGGTGTGAAAAATATGAACAGCTTCAAAAGGTGTGAAAAATATGAAGAGCTTCAAAAGGTGTCATAAATATGAGGAGCAAGAAATGGTCTGAAAAATAAGAGAAGCATGAAATGGTGTTCAAAATATGAAGAGCCTGAAAAGGTGTGAAAAATATGAAGAGCTTCAAAAGGTGTGAAATACATGAGGAGCATGAAACTCTCTAAAAAATAAGAGGAGCATGAAGCGGTGTTCAAAAACATGAAGAGCCTGAAAAGTTGTGAAAAATATGAAGAGCTTCAAAATGTGTGAAAAAAAAAGAAGAGCTTCAAAAGGTGTCAAAAATATGAGGAGCATGAATCGGTCTGAAAAATAGGAGGAGCATGAAACGGTGTTGAAAACATGAAGAGATGAAAAGGTGTGAAAAATATGAAGAGGTTCTAAAGGTGTCAAAAATATGAGGAGCATGAAACAGTCTTTAAAATAGGATGAGAATGAGACGGTTTTGAAAAAGATGAAGAGCATGAAAAGGTGTGAAATACATGAAGAGCTTCAAAAGGTGTAAAAAATATGAGAGGCATGAAACGACTGAAAAATAGGAGGAGCATGATGCGGTGGTCAAAAACATGAAGAGCCTGAAAAGGTGTGAAAAATATAAAGAGCTTCAAAAGGTGTCAAAAATATTAGGAGCGTGAAACAGTATGAAACATAGGATGAGCATGAAACTTTTTTGAAAAAGATGAAGAGCATGAAAAGGTGTGAAAAAAATGAAGAGCTTCAAAAGATGTTAAAAATATGAGGAGCATGAAACTTTCTGAAAAATTGGAGGAGCATGAAGCGGTGTTGAAAAACATGAAAAGCCTGAAAAGGTGGAAAAATATGAAGAGCTTCAAAAGGTGTCAACAATATGAGGAGCATGAAACGGTCTGAAATTTAGGAAGAGCATGAAAATGTGTTGATAAACATGAAGAGCCTGAAAAGGTGTGAAAAATATGAAGAGCTTCAAAAGGTGTCAAATATATGAGGAGCATGAAACTGTGTGAAAAATAGGATGAGCATGAAACGGTTTTAAAAAGACGAAGAGCCTAAAAGGTGTGACATATATGAAGAGCTTCAAAAGGTGTGAAATACATGAGGAGGTGGAAACGGTCTGAAAATAGTAGGAGCATGAAGCGGCGTTGAAAAACATGAATAGCCTGAAAACGTGTGAAAAATATGAAGAGCTTCAAAAGGTGTGAAATATATGAAGAGCTACAAAAGGTGTCAAAAATATGAGGAGCATGAACCGGTCTGAAATATAGGAGGAGCATGAAGTGATGTTGAAAAACATGAAGTGCCTGAAAAGTTGTGAAATATATGAAGAGCTTCAAAAGGTGTGAAAAATATGAGGAGCTTCAAAAGGTGTCAAAAATATGAGGAGCCTGAAACGGTCTGAAAAATAGGAGGAGCATGATACGGTGTTCAAAAATATGAAGAGCCTGAAAAGGTGTGAAAAACATGAAGATCTTCAAAAGGGGTCAAAAATATGAGGAGCATGAAACGATCTGAAAAATAGGAGGAGCATGAAGTGGTGTTCAAAAACATGAAGAGCTTGAAAAGGTGTGAAAAACATGAAGAGCCTCAAAACGTGTCAAAAATATGAGGAGCATGAAACGGTCTGAAAAATAGGAGGAGCATGAAGCGGTGTTGAAAAACATGAAGAGCCTGAAAACGTGTGAAAAATATGAAGAGCTTCATAAGGTGTGAAATATATGAAGAGCTTCCAAAGGTGTCAAAAATGAGATGAGCATGAAACGGTCTGAAAAATAGGAGGAGCATGAAGTGGTCGTGGAAATCATGAAGTGCATGAAAAGGTGTGAAATATATGAAGAGTTTCCAAAGTTGTGAAAAAATGAGGAGGTTCAAAAGGTGTCAAAAATATGAGGAGCATGAAACGGTCTGAAAAATAGGAGGAGCATGAAACGGTGTTCAAAAACATGAAGAGCCTGAAAAGGTGTGAAAAATATGAAGAGCTTGAAAAGGTGTGAAATACATGAGGAGACTGAAGCGGTCTGAAAAATAGGAGGAGCATGAAACGGTGTTGAAATACATGAAGAGCCTGAAAAGGTGTGAAAAATAGGAGGAGCTTCACAAGGTGTCAAATATATAAGGAGCATGAAACGGTCTGAAAAATAGGAGGAGCATGAAGCAGTCGTCAAAAACATGAAGAACCTGAAAAGTTTTGTAAAATATGAAGAGCTTCAAAAGGTGTGAAAAATATGAGGAACATGAAACGGTCTGAAAAATAGGAGCAGCATGAAACAGTGTTGAAAAACATGAAGAGCCTGAAAAGGTGTGAAAAACATGAAGAGCCTCAAAACGTGTCAAAAATATGAGGAGCATGAAACGGTCTGAAAAATAGGATGAGCATGAAGCGGTGTTGAAAACTTTAAGAGCCTGAAAAGGTGGGAAATATATGAAGAGTTTCCAAAGTTGTGAAAAAATGAGGAGGTTCAAAAGGTGTCAAAAATATGAGGAGCATGAAACGGTGTGAAAAATAGGAGAAGCATGAAGTGATGTTGAGAAACCTGAAGAGACTGAAAAGGTGTGAAAAATATGAAGAGCTACAAAAGATGTGAAATATATGAGGAGCATGAAATGATCTGAAAAATAGGAGGAGCATGAAACAGTGTTGTAAAACATGAAGAGCCTGAAAGGTGTGAAAATTATGAAGACGTTCAAAATGTGTCAAAAAAAAGGAGGAGCATGAAATGGTGTTCAAAAACATGAAGAGCCTGAAAAGGTGTGAAAAATATTAAGATCTTCAAAAGGTGTCAAAAATATGAGGAGCATGAAACGGTGTGAAAAATAGGAGGAACATGAAGCACGGTTGAAAAACATGAAGAGCCTGAAAAGGTGTGAAAAATATGAACAGCTTCAAAAGCTGTCAAAAATATGAGGAGCATGAAACAGTCTGAAAAATAGGAGGAGCATGAAGCGGTGTTGAAAAACATGAAAAGCCTGAAAAGGTGTGAAAAATATGAAGAGCATTAAAAGGTGTGAAAAATATGAGGAACATGAAACGGACTGAAAAAAAGGAGGAGTATGAAGAGGTGTTGAAAACAAGAAAAGCCTGAAAATGTGTGAAAAATATGAAGAGCTTCCAAAGGTGTGAAAAATATGAATAGCTTCGAAATGTGTCAATAATGAGAGCAGCATGAAACGGTGTGAAAAATAGGAGGAGCATGAAGCGGTGTGCAAAAAGATGAAGAGCCTGAAAATCTGTGAAATATATGAAGAGCTTCAAAAGGTGTCAAAAATATGAGGAGAAAGAAACGGTCTGAAAAATAGGAGGAGCATGAAGTGGTGTTGACAAACATGAAGAGCTGAAAAGCTTTGAAAAATATGAAGAGCTTTAAAAGGTCTCAAATATATGAGGATCATGAAATTTTCTGAAAAATAGGAGGAGCATGAAACGTTGTTCAAAACATGAAGAGCCTGAAATGGTGTGAAAAATATAAAGAGATTCAAAACATGTCAAACATTGAGGAGCATGAAACGATCTGAAAAATAGGAAGAGCATGATGCAGTGTTGAAAAACATGAAGAGGCTGAAAACGTGTGAAAAATATGAAGTGCTCCAAAGATGTCAAAAATCTGAGGATCATGAAGCGGTCCGAAAAATAGGATGAGCATGAAGCGGTGTTGACAACATTCAGAGCCTGAAAAGGTGTGAAATATATGAAGAGCTTGAAACGGTGTCAAAAATATGAGGAGCATGAAACGTTCTGAAAAATAGGAGGACCATGAAGCGGTGTTGAAAAACATGAAGAGCCTTAAAAGTTGTGAAAAATATGAAGAGCTTCAAAAGGTGTGAAAAATATGAAGAGCTTCAAAAGGTGTCAAAAATGAGAGGAGCATGAAACGGTCTGAAAAAACGGAGGAGCATGAAGCGGTGTTGAAAAACATGAAGAGTCTTAAAAGATGTGAAAAATATGAAGAGCTTCAAAATGTGTCAAAAATAGGAGGAGGATGAAACGGTCTGAAAAAACGGAGGAGCATGAAGCTGTGTTGAAAAACATGAAGAGTCTTAAAAGATGTGAAAAATATGAAGAGCTTCAAAATGTGTCAAAAATAGGAGGAGGATGAAACGTTGTTAAATAAACATGAAGAGCCTGAAAAGATGTGAAATATATGAAGAGCTTCAAAAGGTGTGAAAAATATGAAGAGCTTCAAAAGGTGTGAAATACATGAGGAGCATGAAACTCTCTGAATAATAGGAGGAGCAAGAAGTGGTGTTCAAAACATGAAGAGCCTGAAAAGGTGTGAAAAATATGAAGAGCTTCAAAACGTGTCAAAAATATGAGGAACATGAAACGGTCTGAAAAATAGGAGGAGCACGACGTGTTGTTGAAAAACGTGAATAGCCTGACAAGGTAAGAATATATGAAGAGCTTTAAAAGGTGTGAAAACTATGAGGAGCATGAAACGGTCTGAATAATAGAAGGAGCATGAAACGGTGTTTAAACAAATGAAGAGCCTGAAAAGGTGTGAAAAATATGAAGAGTTTCAAAAGGTTTGAAAAATATGAGGAGCATGAAATGGTCCGAAAAATAGGAGATGCATGAAGTTGTGTTGAAAAATATGAAGAGACTGAAAAGGTGTGAGAAATATGAAGAGGTTCAAAAGGTGTCAAAAATATGACTAGCATGAAATGGTCTGAAAAACAGGAGGAGCATGAAGCGGTGTTCAAAAACATGACGAGCCTGAAAAGGTGTGAAAAATATGAAGAGCCTCAAAAAATGTCAAATATATGAGGAGCATGAAACGGTCTGAAAAATAGGAGGATCATGAAGTGGTGTTCAAAAACATGAAGAGCCTGAAAAGGTGTGAAAAATATGAAGAGCCTCAAAAGGTGTAAAAAATGAGATGTGCATGAAACGATCGGAAAAATAGGAGGAGCATGAAGTGGTTGTGAAAAACATGAAGAGCCTGAAAAGGTGTGCAAAATATGAAGAGCTTCAAAAGGTGTGAAATACATGAGGAGCATGAAACGGTCTGAAAAATAGGAGGAGCATGAAGCGGTGTTCAAAAACATGAAGAGCCTGAAAAGGTGTGAAAAATATGAAGAGCCTCAAAACGTGTCAAAAATATGAGGAGTATGAAACGGTCTGAAAAATAGCAGGAGCAAGAAGCGGTGTTGAAAAACATGAAGAGGCTGAAAACGTGTGAAAAATATGAAGAGCTTCAAAAACGTGAAAAATAAGAAGATCTTCAAAAGGTGTGAAAAATATGAAGAGCTTCAAAAGGTGTCAAAAATGAGATGAGCATGAAACCGTCTGAAAAATAGGAGGAGCAAGAAAGGTTGTTGAAAAACATGCAGAGCCTGAAAAAGTGTGAAAAATATGAACAGCTTCAAAAGATGTGAAAAATATGAAGAGATTCAAAAGGTGTCAAAAATGAGATGAGTATGAAACCGTCTGAAAAATAGGAGGAGCATGAAGCGGTGTTGAAAAACATGAAGAGCCTGAAAACGTGTGAAAAATATGAAGAGCTTCAAAAGTTTTGAAAAATAAGAAGAGCTTCAAAAGGTGTCAAAAATGAGATCTGCATGAAATGGTCTGAAAAATAGGAGGAGCATGAAGTGGTGTTGAAAAAAATGAAGAGCCTGAAAAGGTGTGAATTATACGAAGAGCTTCAAAAGGTGTCAAAAATATGTGGAGCATGAAACGGTCCGAAAAATCGGAGGAGCATGAAGCGGTGTTGAAAAACATGAAGAGCCTGAAAAGGTGTGAAAAATATGAAGAGCTTCAAAAGGTGTCAAATATATGAGGAGCATGAAACGGCCTGAAAAATAGGAGGAGCATGAAACGGTGTTCAAAAATATGAAAAGCCTGAAAAGGTGTGAAAAATATGAAGAGCTTCAAAAGGTGTGAAATACATGAGGAGCATGAAACTCTCTGAAAAATAGAAGAAGCATGAAGTGGTGTTCAAAAACAAGAAGAGCCTGAAAAGGTGTGAAAAATATGAAGAGCTTCAAAAGGTGTGAAAAACATGAGGAGCATGATATGGTTTGAAAAATAGGATTAGCATGAAGCGGTGTTCAAAAACATGAAGAGCCTGAAAATATGTGAAAAATATGAAAAGCTTCAAAAGGTGTCAAAAATGAGATGAGCATGAAATGCTCTGAAAAATAGGAGGTGCATGAAGCGGTGTTGAAAAACATGAAGAGCCTGAAAAGGTGTGAAAAATATGAAGAGCTTCAAAAGGTGTCAAAAATATGAGGAGCATGAAACCGTCTGAAAAATTGGAGGAGCATGAAGCGTTGTTGAAAAACATGAAGAGCCTGAAAAGGTGTGAGAAATATGAAGAGCTTCAAAAGGTGTCAAAAATATGACTAGCATGAAACGGTCTGAAAAACAGGAGGAGCATGAAGCGGTGTTGAAAAACATGAAGAGCCTGAAAAGGTGTGAAAAATATGAAGAGCTTCAAAAGGTGTCAAAAATATGAGGAGCATGAAACGGTCTGAAAAATAGGAGGAGCATGAAACGGTATTCAAAAACATGACGAGCCTGAAAAGGTGTGAAAAATATGAAGAGCCTCAAAGAATGTCAAATATATGAGGAGCATGAAACGGTCTGAATATAGGAAGATCATGAAGTGGTGTTCAAAAACATGAAGAGCCTGAAAAGGTGTGAAAAATATGAAGAGCCTCAAAAGGTGTAAAAAATGAGATGTGCATGAAACAATCTGAAAAATAGGAGGAGGATGAAGCGGTGTTCAAAAACATGAAGAGCCTGAAAATGTGTGCAAAATATGAAGAGCTTCAAAAGGAGTGAAATACATGAGGAGCATGAAAAGGTGTTCAAAAACATGCAGAGACTTAAAAGGTGCAAAAAGTATGAAGAGCTTCAAAAAGTGTCAAAAATTAGATTAGCATGAAAAGGTCTGAAAAATAGGAGGAGCCTGAAGAGGTGTTGAAAAACATGAAGAGGCTGAAAAAGTGTGAAAAATATGAAGAGCTTCAAAAATATGAAAATTATGAAGAGCTTCAAAAAGTGTGAAAAATATGAAGAGCTTCAAAAGATGTCAAAAATGAGATGAGCATGAAACGGTCTGAAAAATGGAGGAGCATGAAGTGGTGTTGAAAATCATGAAGAGCCTGAAAAGGTGTGAAATATATGCAGAGCTTCAAAAGGTGTCAAAAATATGAGGAGAATGAAACCGTCTGAAAAATACGAGGAGCATGAAGTGTTGTTGAGAAACATGAAGAGCCTGAAAAGGTGTGAAAAATATGAAGAGCTTCAAAAGGTGTCAAAAATATGAGGAGCATGAAACGGTCCGAAAAATAGGAGGATCATGAAGCGGTGTTGAAAAACATGAAGAGCCTGAAAAGGTGTGAAAAATATGAAGAGCTTCAAAAGGTGTCAAAAATATGAGGAGCATGAAACGGTCTGAAAAATAGGACGAGCATAAGCGGTGTTCAAAAACATGAACAGCCTGAAAAGGTGTGAAAAATATGAAGACCTTCAAAAGGTGTGAAAAAGATGAAGAGCTTCAAAAGGTGTCAAAAATTAGATTAGCATGAAAGGGTGTGAAAATTAGGAGGAGCATGAAGTGGTGTTGAAAAACATCAAGAGCCTGAAAAGGTGTGAAATATATGAACAGCTTCAAAAGGTGTGAAAATGATGAAGAGCTTCAAAAGGTGTCAAAATTATGAGGAGCATGAAACGGTCTGAAAAATAGGAGGAGCATGAAACGATGTTGAAAAACATGAAGAGCCTGAAAAGGTGTGAAAAATATGAAGAGCTTCAAAAGGTGTGAAAAATATGAAGAGCCTCAAAGAATGTAAAATATATGAGGAGCATGAAACGGTCTGAAAAATAGAAAGATCATGAAGTGGTGTTCAAAAACATGAAGAGCAGAAAAGGTGTGAAAAATATGAAGAGCTTCAAAAGGTGTCAAAACTATGAGGAGCATGAAACGGGCTGAAAAATAGGAGGAGCATGAAGCGGTGTTGAAAAGAATGAAGAGCTTGAAAAGGTGAGAAAAATATGAAGACCTTCAAAAGCTGTCAAAAATATAGGAGAATGAAACGGTCTGAAAAATAGGAGGAGCATGAAACGGTGTTCAAAACATGAAGAGCTGAAAAGGTGTGAAAAATATGAAGAGCTTCAAAAGGTGTCAAAAATATGAGGAGCTGAAACTCTCTGAAAAATAGGAGGAGCATGAAGCGGTGTTGAAAAACATGAGAGCCTGAAAAGATGTGAAAAATATGAAGAGCTTCAAAAGTTGTCAAATATATGAGGAGCATGAAACGGTCTGCAAAATAAGAGGAGCATGAAGCTGTGTTCAAAAAAATGAAGAGCCTGAAAAGGTGTGAAATATATGAAGAGCTTCAAAAGGTGTGAAAAATATGAAGAGCTTCAAAAGGTGTCAAAAATATGAGGAGAATGAAAGTCTATGAAAAATAGGAGGAGCATGAAGTGGTGTTCAAAACATGAAGAGCCTGAAAAGGTGTGAAAAATATGAAAGCTGAAAAAGGTGTCAAAAATATGAGGAGCATGAAACGATCTGAAAAATATGAGGAGCATGAAGGGCTGTTGAAAATCATAAAGAGCCTGAAAAGTTGTGAAAAATATGAAGAGCTTCAAAAGATGTGAAAAACATGAAGCGCTTCAAAAGGTGTCAAACTGAGATGAGCATGAAACGGTCTGAAAAACAGGAGAAGCATGAAGTCGTGTTGAAAAAAATGAAAAATCTGAAAAGGTGTGAAATATATTAAGAGCTTCAAAAGGTGTCATAAATATGAGGAGAATGAAACGGTCTGCAAAATAGGAGGAGCATGAAATGGTGTTCAAAAACATGAAGAGCCTAAAAAGTTGTGAAAAATATGAAGAGCTTCAAAAGGTGTCGAAAATATGAGGAGCATGAAACGGTCTGAAAAATCGGAGGTGCATGAAGCGGTGTTGTAAAACACGAAGAGCCTGAAAAGGTGTGAGAAATATGAAGAGCTTCAAAAGGTGTCAAATATATGAGTAGCATGAAACGGTCTGCAAAAAAGGAGGAGCATGAAGTGGTGTTGAAAAACATGAAGCTTGAAAAGGTGTGAAAAATATGAAAGCTTCAAAAGGTGACAAAAATATGAGGAGCATGAAACGGTCTGAAAAATAGGAGGAACATAAAGTGGTGTTCAAAAACATGAAGAGCCTGAAAAGGTGTGAAAAATATGAAGAGCTTCAAAATGTCCAAAATATGACGAGCATGAAACCCTCTAAAAAATAGGAGGAGGATGAAGCGGTGTTCAAAAACATGAAGAGCCTGAAAATGTCTGCAAAATATGAAGAGCTTCAAAAGGAGTGAAATACATGAGGAGCATGAAAAGGTGTTCAAAAACATACAGAGACTTAAAAGGTGCGAAAAGTATGAAGAGCTTCAAAAAGTGTCAAAAATTAGATTAGCATGAAAGGGTCTGAAAAATAGGAGGAGCCTGAACAGGTGTTGAAAAACATGAAGAGGCTGAAAAAGTGTGAAAAATATGAAGAGCTTCAAAAATATGAAAATTATGAAGAGCTTCAAAAGGTGTGAAAAATATGAAGAGCTTCAAAAGATGTCAAAAATGAGATGAGCAAGAAACGGTCTGAAAAATGGAGGAGCATGAAGTGGTGTTGAAAATCATGAAGAGCCTGAAAAGGTGTGAAATATATGCAGAGCTTAAAGGTGTCAAAAATATGAGGAGAATGAAACCGTCTGAAAAATACGAGGAGCATGAAGTGTTGTTGAAAAACATGAAGAGCCTGAAAAGGTGTGAAAAATATGAGGAGCTTCAAAAGGTGTCAAAAATATGAGGAGCATGAAACGGTCCGAAAAATAGGAGGATCATGAAGCGGTGTTGAAAAACATGAAGAGCCTGAAAAGGTGTGAAAAATATGAAGAGCTTCAAAAGGTGTCAAAAATATGAGGAGCATGAAACGGTCTGAAAAATAGGACGAGCATAAGCGGTGTTCAAAAACATGAACAGCCTGAAAAGGTGTGAAAAATATGAAGACCTTCAAAAGGTGTGAAAAATATGAAGAGCTTCAAAAGGTGTCAAAAATTAGATTAGCATGAAAGGGTGTGAAAATTAGGAGGAGCATGAAGTGTTGTTGAAAATCATCAAGAGCCTGAAAAGGTGTGAAATATATGAACAGCTTCAAAAGGTGTGAAAATTATGGAGAGCTTCAAAAGGTGTCAAAATTATGAGGAGCATGAAACGGTCTGAAAAATAGGAGGAGCATGAAACGGTGTTGAAAAACATGAAGAGCCTGAAAAGGTGTGAAAAATATGAAGAGCTTCAAAAGGTGTGAATTATATCAGGAGCATGAAAAGTTCTGAAAATTATGAGCACCATGAAGCGGTGTTCAAAAACATAAAGAGCCTGAAAATGTGTGAAAAATATGAAGAGCTTCAAAAGATGTCAAAAATATGAGGAGCATGAAACATTCTGAAAAATAGGAGGAGCATGAAGCGGTGTTGAAACACATGAAGAGCCTGAAAAGGTGTGAAAAATATATAGAGCTTCAAAAGATGTCAAAAATATGAGGAGCATGAAACTCTCTGAAAAATAGGAGGAGCATGAAGCAGTGTTCAAAAACATGAAGAGCCTGAAAACGTGTGAAAAATATGAAGAGCTTCAAAAGTTTTGAAAAATAAGAAGAGCTTCAAAAGGTGTCAAAAATGAGATCTGCATGAAATGGTCTGAAAAATAGGAGGAGCATGAAGCGGTGTTCAAAAACATGAAGAGCCTGAAAAGGTGTGAAAAATATGAAGAGCTTCAATAGGTGTCAAAAATATGACGAGTATGAAACCCTCTTAAAAATAGGAGGAGGATGAAGCGGTGTTCAAAAACATGAAGAGCCTGAAAAGGTGTGAAAAATATGAAGAGCTTCAAAATGTGTCCAAAATATGACGAGCATGAAACCCTCTAAAAAATAGGAGGAGGATGAAGCGGTGTTCAAAAACATGAAGAGCCTGAAAATGTCTGCAAAATATGAAGAGCTTCAAAAGAAGTGAAATACATGAGGAGCATGAAAAGGTGTTCAAAAACATACAGAGACTTAAAAGGTGCGAAAAGTATGAAGAGCTTCAAAAAGTGTCAAAAATTAGATTAGCATGAAAGGGTCTGAAAAATAGGAGGAGCCTGAACAGGTGTTGAAAAACATGAAGAGGCTGAAAAAGTGTGAAAAATATGAAGAGCTTCAAAAATATGAAAATTATGAAGAGCTTCAAAAGGTGTGAAAAATATGAAGAGCTTCAAAAGATGTCAAAAATGAGATGAGCATGAAACGGTCTGAAAAATGGAGGAGCATGAAGTGGTGTTGAAAATCATGAAGAGCCTGAAAAGGTGTGAAATATATGCAGAGCTTCAAAAGGTGTCAAAAATATGAGGAGAATGAAACCGTCTGAAAAATACGAGGAGCATGAAGTGTTGTTGAAAAACATGAAGAGCCTGAAAAGGTGTGAAAAATATGAAGAGCTTCAAAAGGTGTCAAAAATATGAGGAGCATGAAACGGTCTGAAAAATAGGACGAGCATAAGCGGTGTTCAAAAACATGAACAGCCTGAAAAGGTGTGAAAAATATGAAGACCTTCAAAAGGTGTGAAAAATATGAAGAGCTTCAAAAGGTGTCAAAAATTAGATTAGCATGAAAGGGTGTGAAAATTAGGAGGAGCATGAAGTGGTGTTGAAAATCATCAAGAGCCTGAAAAGGTGTGAAATATATGAACAGCTTCAAAAGGTGTGAAAATATGACGAGCATGAAACCCTCTTAAAAATAGGAGGAGGATGAAGCGGTGTTGAAAACCCG
The DNA here is from genome assembly GCF_033118175.1 of Dama dama. Lineage (NCBI taxonomy): Eukaryota > Metazoa > Chordata > Mammalia > Artiodactyla > Cervidae > Dama > Dama dama. Next base: position 8,210,238 of record NC_083706.1, on the reverse strand, counting down.
GAAGAGCCTGAAAAGGTGTGAAATATATGAAGAGCTTCAAAAGGTGTAAAAATAGGAGGATCATGAAGCGGTGTTGAAAACCCGGAAGAGCCTGAAAAGGTGTGAAAAATATGAATAGTTTCAAAAGGTGTCAAAAATGAGATGTGCATGAAGCGGACTGAAAAATTGGAGGAGCATGAAGTGGTGTTGAAAAATATTAAGAGAATGAAAGGTGTACAAAATATGAAGAGCTTCAAAAGGTGTCAAAAATATGAGGAGCATGAAACGGTCTGAAAAATAGGAGGAGCATGAAGCGGTGTTCAAAACCATGAAGACCCTGAAAAGGTGTGAAATATATGAAGAGCTTCAAAAGGTGTGAAAAATATGAGGAGCATGAAACGGTCTGAAAAATAGGAGGAGCCTGAACCGGGGTTCAAAAACATGAAGAGCCTGAAAAGGTGTGAAAATTATGAAGAGCTTCAAAATATGTCAAAAATATGACGAGCATGAAACCCTCTTACAAATAGGAGGAGGATGAAGCGGTGTTCAAAAACATGAAGAGCCAGAAAAGGTGAGCAAAATATGAAGAGCTTCAAAGGGTGTGAAATATATGAGGAGCATGAAACGGTGTTCAAAAACATGCAGAGACTGAAAAGGTGTGAAAAATATGAAGAGCTTCAAAAAGTGTCAAAAATTAGATTAGCATGAAAGTGTCTGAAAAATAGGAGGAGCCTGAAGTGGTGTTGAAAAACATGAAGAGCCTGAAAAGGTGTGAAAAATATGCAGAGCTTCAAAAAGTGTCAAAAATATGAGGAGCATGTAACGGTCTGAAAAATACGAGAAGCATGAAGTTGTGTTGAAAACCATGAAGAGCCTGAAAAGGTGTGAAAAATATGAAGAGCTTCAAAATGTGTCAAAAATATGAGGTGCATGATATGGTTTGAAAAATAGGATTAGCATGAAGCGGTGTTCAAAACCATGAAGAGCCTGAAAATATGTGAAAAATATGAAAAGCTTCAAAAGGTGTCAAAAATGAGATGAGCATGAAACGGTCTGAAAAATAGGAGGTGCATTAAGCGGTGTTGAAAAACATGAAGAGCCTGAAAAGGTTTGAGAAATATGAAGAGCTTCAAAAGGTGTCAAAAATATGAGGAGCATGAAACGGTCTGAAAAATCGGAGGTGCATGAAGCGGTGTTGAAAAACATGAAGAGCCTGAAAAGGTGTGAGAAATATGAAGAGCTTCAAAAGGTGACAAAAATATGAGTAGCATGAAACTGTCTGCAAAAAAGGAGGAGCATGAAGTGGTGTTGAAAAACATGAAGAGCCTGAAAAGGTGTGAAAAATATGAAAGCTTCAAAAGGTGACAAAAATATGAGGAGCATGAAACGGTCTGAAAAATAGGAGGAGCATGAAGTGGTGTTCAAAAACATGAAGAGCCTGAAAAGGTGTGAAATATATGAAGAGCTTCAAAATGTGTCAAAAATATGACGAGCATGAAACCCTCTAAAAAATAGGAGGAGGATGAAGCGGTGTTCAAAAACATGAAGAGCCTGAAAATGTGTGCAAAATATGAAGAGCTTCAAAAGGAGTGAAATACATGAGGAGCATGAAAAGGTGTTCAAAAACATGCAGAGACTTAAAATGTGCGAAAAGTATGAAGAGCTTCAAAAAGTGTCAAAAATTAGATTAGCATGAAAGGGTCTGAAAAATAGGAGGAGCCTGAAGAGGTGTAGAAAAACATGAAGAGGCTGAAAAAGTGTGAAAAATATGAAGAGCTTCAAAAGATGTCAAAAATGAGATGAGCATGAAACGGTCTGAAAAATAGGAGGAGCATGAAGTGGTGTTGAAAATCATGAAGAGCCTGAAAAGGTGTGAAATATATGCAGAGCTTCAAAAGGTGTCAAAAATATGAGGAGAATGAAACCGTCTGAAATATACGAGGAGCATGAAGTGTTGTTGAAAAACATGAAGAGCCTGAAAAGGTGTGAAAAATATGAAGAGCTTCAAAAGGTGTCAAAAATATGAGGAGCATGAAACGGTCCGAAAAATAGGAGGATCATGAAGCGGTGTTGAAAAACATGAAGAGCCTGAAAAGGTGTGAAAAATATGAAGAGCTTCAAAAGGTGTGAATTATATGAGGAGCATGAAAAGTTCTGAAAATTAGGAGGACCATGAAGCGGTGTTCAAAAACATAAAGAGCCTGAAAATGTGTGAAAAATATGAAGAGCTTCAAAATTTTGAAAAATAAGAAGAGCTTCAAAAGGTGTCAAAAATGAGATCTGCATGAAACGGTCCGAAAAATAGGACGATCATGAAGCGGTGTTGAAAAACATGAAGAGCCTGAAAATGTGTGAAAAATATGAAGAGCTTCAAAAGGTGTCAAAAATATGAGGAGCATGAAACGGCCTGAAAAATAGGAGGATCGTGAAACGGTGATCAAAAACATGAAGAGCCTCAAAATGTGTGAAAAATATGAGGAGCATGAAACGGTCTGAAAAAGATGAGGAACATGAAGCGGTGTTGAAAAACATGAAGAACCTGAAAAGCTGTTAAAAATATGAAGAGCTTCAAAATGTGTCAAAAATATGAGGAACACGATACGGTCTGAAAAATAGGAGGAGCATGAAGTGGTGTGGAAAAGCATGAAGGGCCTGAAAAGGTGTGAAAAATATGAAGACCTTCAAAATGTGTGAAATACATAAGGAGCATGAAACTCTCTGAAAAATAGGAGGAGCCTGAAATGGTGTTCAAAAACATGAATAGACTGAAAACGTCTGAAAAATATGAAGAGCTTCAAAAGGTTTGAAAAATATGAGGAGCATGATACGGTCTGAAAAATAGGAGGAGCATGAAGCTGTGTTCAAAAACATGAAGAGCCTGAAAAGTTGTGAAAAATATGAAAAGCTTCAAAAGGTGTCAAAAATGAGATGAGCATGAAACGGTCTGAAAAATAGGAGGAGCATGAAGCGATGTTCAAAAACATGAAGAGCTTAAAAAGTTGTGAAAAATATGAAAGGCTTCAAAAGGTGTTAAAAATATTAGGAGCATGAAACGGTCTGAAAAATCGGAGGAGCAGGAAGCGGTGTTGAAAAACATGAAGAGCCTTAAAAGGTGTGAAAAATATGAAGAGCTTCAAAAGGTGTCAAAAATATGAGGAGCATGAAACGGTCTGAAAAATATGAGCAGCATGAAGCGGTGTTGAAAAACATGAAGAGCCTGAAAATGTGTGAAAAATATGAAGAGCTTCAAAAGGTGTCAAAAATATGAGGAGCATGAAACGGTCTGAAAAATTGGAGGAGCATGAAGCGGTGTTGAAAAACATGAAGAGCCTTAAAAGGTGTGAAAAATATGAAGAGCTTCAAAAGGTGTCAAAAATATGAGGAGCATGAAACGGTCAGAAAAATATGAGCAGCATGAAGCGGTGTTGAAAAACATGAAGAGCCTGAAAAGGTGTGAAAAATATGAAGAGCTTCAAAAGGTGTCAAATACATGAGGAGCATAAAACTCTCTGAAAAAGAGAAGGAGCATGAAGTGGTGTTCAAAAACATGAAGAGCCTGAAAAGGTGTGAAATATATGAAGAGCTTCAATAGGTGTGAAAAATATGAGGAGCATGATATGGTTTGAAAAAAAGGATTAGCATGAAGCGGTGTTCAAAAACATGAAGAGCCTGAAAAGTTGTGAAAAATATGCAAAGCTTCAAAAGGTGTCAAAAATGAGATGAGCATGAAACGGTCTGAAAAATAGGACGTGCATGAAGCTGTGTTGAAAAACATGAAGAGCCTGAAAAGTTGTGAAAAATATGAAGAGCTTCAAAAGGTGTCAAAAATATGAGGAGCATGAAACGGTCTGAAAAATAGGAGGAGCATGAAGCGGTGTTGAAAAACATGAAGAGCCTGAAAATGTGTGAAATATATGAAGAGCCTCAAAAGTGTCAAAAATATGAGGAGCAAGAAACGGTCTGAAAAATAGGAGGAGCTTGAAGCGGTGTTGAAAAATACGAAGAGCCTGAAAAGGTGTGAAATATATGCAGAGCTTCAAAAGGTGTCAAAAATATAAGGAGCATGAAATGGTATGAAATATAGGAGGAGCATGAAACGGTGTTCATACACTTGAAGAGCCTGGAAAGGTGTGAAAAAAATGAAGAGCTTCAAAAAGGTATCAAAAATATGAGGAGGGAGAAAGGGTCTGAAAAACAAGAGGAGCAAGAAACTGTTTTCAAAAACATGAAGAGCCTCAACAGTTGTGAAAAATATGAAGAGCTTCAAACAGTGTCAAATATATGAGAAACATGAAACGGTCTGAAAAATAGAAGGAGCTTGAAGTGGTGTTGAAAAAGATGAAGAGCCTGAAATAGTGTGAAATATAGGAAGAGCCTCAAAGGTGTCAAAAATATGAGGAGCAAGAAACGGTCTGAAAAATAGAAGGAGCTTGAAGTGGTGTTGAAAAACAAGAAGAGCCTGAAAAGGTGTGAAAAATATTAAGAGCTTCAAAGAGGGGTCAAATATATAGAGGGTGAAACGGTCTGAAAAATATGAGGAGCAAGAAACTGTTTTGAAAAACATGAAGAGCCTCAAAAGGTGTGAAAAATATGAAGAGCTTCAAAAAGGTGTCAAATATATAGAGGGTGAAACGGTCTGAAAAAAATGAGGAGCAAGAAACTGTTTTCAAAAACATGAAGAGCCTCAAAAGATGTGAAAAATGTGAAGAGCTTCAAACTGTGTCAAAAATATGAGGAGCATGAAACGGGCTGAAAAATAGGAGAAGCATGAAGTGGTGTGGAAAAACATGAAGAGCCTGAAAAGGTGTGAAAAATATGAAGAGCTTCAAAAGGTGTGAAATACATGAGGAGCATGAAACGGGCTGAAAAATAGGAGAAGCATGAAGTGGTGTGGAAAAACATGAAGAGCCTGAAAAGGTGTGAAAAATATGAAGAGCTTCAAAAGGTGTGAAATACATGAGGAGCATGAAACTCTCTGAAAAATAGAAGGAGCATGAAGCGGTGTTCAAACATGAAGAGCCTGAAAAGGTGTGAAAAATATGAAGAGCTTCAAAAGGTGTCAAAAATATTAGGAGCATGAAACGGTCTGAAAAATAGGAGGAGCACGAAGCGGTGTTCAAAGACATGAAGAGCGTGAAAAGGTGTGAAAAAAAGGAAGAGCTTCAAAAGGGGTCAAAAATATGAGAAGCATGAAACGGTCTGAAAAATATGAGGAGCATGAAGCGGTGTTGAAAAACATGCAGAGCCTGAGAACTTGTGAAAAATAAGAAGAGCTTCAAAAGGTGTCAAAAATATGAGGAGAATGAAACGGTCTGAAAAATAGGAGGATCATGAAGCGGTGTTGAAAAACATGAAGAGTCTGAAAAGGTGTGAAAGATATGTAGAGTTTCTAAAGATGTCAAAAATATGAGGAGCATGAAACGGTCTGAAAAATAGGAGGAGCATGAAGTGGTGTTGAAAAACATGAAGAGCCTGAAAAGGTGTGTAAAATTTGAAGAGCTTCAAAAGGTGAGAAATACATGAGGAGCATGAAACTCTCTGAAAAATAGGAGAAGCATGAACCGGTGTTGAAAAACATGAAGAGCCTGAAAAGGTGTGAAAAATATGAAGAGCTTCAAAAGGTGTGAAAGTATGAGGAGCATGAAGTGGTGTTCAAAAACATGAAGAGCCTGAAAATGTGTGAAAAATATGAAGAGACTGAAAAAGTGTCAAAAATATGAGGAGCATGAAACGTTCTGAAAAATACGATGAGCCTGATAAGGTGTTGAAAAACATGAAGAGCCTGAAAAAGTGTGAAAATATGAAGAGCTTCAAAAGGTGTCAAAAAAGAGATGAGCATGAAATGGTCTGAAAAATAGGAGGAGCATGAAGCGGTGTTGAAAAACATGAAGAGCCTGAAAAGGTGTGAAATATATGAATAGCTTCAAATCGTATGAAATATATGAGGAGCATTATACGGTCTGAAAAGTAGGAGGAGCATGAAACGTTGTTCAAAAACATGAAGAGCCTGAAAATGTGTGAAAAATAGGAAGAGCTTCAAAAGGTGTCAAAAATATGAGGGACATTAAAGGTCTTAAAAACAGGAGGAGGATGAAGTGGTGTTGAAAAACATGAAGAGCTTCAAAAGGTGTGAAAAATAGGAAGAGCTTCAAAAGGTGTCACAAATATGAGGAGCATGAAACGGTCGGAAAAATAGGAGGAGCATGAAGCGCTGTTGAAAAACATGAAGAGCCTGAAAAGGTGTGAAAAATATGAAGAGGTTCAAAACGTGTCAAAAATATGAGGAGCATGAAACGGTCTGAAAATAGGACGAGCATGAAGCGGTGTTCAAAAAGATGAAGAGCCTGAAATGGTGTGAAAAATATGAAGAGCTTCAAAATGTGTCAAAAATATGACGAGCATGACACCCTCTTAAAAAATAGGAGGAGGATGAAGCGGTGTTCAAAAACATGAAGAGCCTGAAAAGGTGTGAAAATTATGAAGAGCTTCAAAAGGTGTAAAAAATATGAAGAGCTTCAAAAGGTGTCAAAAATGAGATGAGCATGAAACGGTCTAAAAAATAGGAGGAGCATGAAGCGGTGTTCAAAAAAATGCAGAGACTGAAAAATTGTGAAAAATATGAAGAGCTTCAAAAGGTGTAAAAAATAGGAGGAGCATGAAACGGGTTGAAAAATAGGAGGAGCATGAACCGGTGTTCAAAAACATAAAGAGCATGAAAAGGTGTGAAAAACATGAAGAGCTTCATAAGGTGTCAAATTTAGTTTAGCATGAAAGGGTCTGAAAAGTAGGAGGAGCATGAAGTGGTGTTGAAAACATGAAGAGCCTGAAAAGGTGTGAAATATACGAAGAGCTTCAAAAGGTGTGAAAAATATGAAGTGCATCAAAAGGTGTCAAAAATGAGATGAGCATGAAACGGTCTGAAAAATAGGAGGAGCATGAAGTGGTATTGAAAAACATGAAGAGCCTAAAAACGTGTGAAAAATATGAAGAGCTTCAAAAATATGAAAAATATGAAGAGATTCAAAAGGTGTGAAAAATATGAAGAGCTTAAAAAGATGTCAAAAATGAGATGAGCATGAAACGGTCTGAAGAAAAGGAGGAGCATGAAGCGGAGTCCACAAAAATGAAGAGCCTGAAAAGGTGGAAAGTATATGAAGAGCTTCAAAAGCTGTCAAAAATTTGAGGAGCATGAAACGGTATGAAAAATAGGAGGAGTGTGAAGCGGTGTTCAAAAACATGAAGAGTTTAAAAGGTGTGAAAAATATGAAGAGCTTCAAAAGTTGTGAAAAATATGAAAAGCATAAAACGGTCTGAAAAATAGGAGGAGCATGAAACGGTCTGAAAAATAGGAGGAGCATGAAGCGGTGTTGAAAAACATGAAGAGTCTGAAAAGGTGTGAAAAATATGAAGAGCTTCAGAAGGTGTCAAAAATTTGAGGAGCATGAAAAGTTCTGAAGAATAGGAAGAGCATGATGCAGTGTTGAAAAACATGAAGAGCCTGAAAAGGTGTGAAAAATATGAAGCACTTCAAAAGATGTCAAAATTATGAGGAGCATGAAACAGTAGAAAAATAGGAGGAGCATGAAGCAGTGTTCAAAAACATGAAGAACCAGAAAAGGTGTGAAAATATGAAGAGCTTCAAAAGGTGTGAAAATTATGAGGAGCATGAAACGGTCTGAAAAATAGGAGGAGCATGAAGCGGTGTTCAAAAACATGAAGAGCCTGAAAAGGTGTGAAAAATATGAAGAGCTTCAAAAGGTTGGAAATGCATGAGGAGCATGAAACGGTCTGAAAAATAGGAGGAGCATGAATCGGTCTGAAAAATGGGAGGAGCATGAAGCGGTGTTGAAAAACATGAAGTTCCTGAAAAGCTGTGAAAATAAGACAAGCTTCAAAAGGTGTCAAAAATATGAGGAGCATGAAACGGTCTGAAAAATAGGAGGAGCATGAAACGGTCTGAAAAATGGGAGGAGCATGAAGCAGTGTTGAAAAACATGAAGTTCCTGAAAAGCTGTGAAAATAAGACAAGCTTCAAAAGGTGTCAAAAATATGAGCAGCATGAAACGGTATGAAAAATACGAGGAGCATGAAGCGGTGTTGAAAGACATGAAGACCCTGAAAAGGTGTGAAAAATATGAAGAGCTTCTAAATGTGTCAAAATATGAGGAGCATGAAACTGTCTGAAATATATCAGGAGCATGAAAAGGTGTTGAAAAACATGAAGAGCATCAAAAGCTGTGAAGAATATGAAGAGCTTCAAAACGTGTCAAAAATATGAGGAGCATGAATCGGTCTGAAAAATAGAAGGAGCATGAAGTGGTGTTGAAAAACATGAAGATCTGAAAAGGAGTGAAAAATATGAAGAGCTTCATAAGGTGTCAAAAATATGAGGAGCATGAAACGGTCTGAAAAATAGGAGGAGCAAGAAACGGGTTTAACAAACATGAAGAGCGGGAAAAGGTGTGAAAAATATGAAGAGCTTCAAAAGGTTTCAAAAATATGAGGAGCATGAAACAGGCTGTAAAATAGGAGGAGCATGAAGCGGTGTCGAAAAACATGAAGAGCATGAAGAGTTGTGAAAAATAGGAAGAACTTCAAAAGGTGTCAAATATATGAGGAGCATGAACGGTATGAAAAATAGGAGGATCATGAAGCCGTGTTGAAAAACATGAAGAGCCTGAAAACGTGTGAAAATTATGAAGAGCTTCAAAAGGTGTGAAATATATGAAGAGCTTCAAAAGGTGTCAAAAATGAGATGAGCATGAAATGGTCTGAAAGATAGGAGGAGCATGAAGCGGTGTTGAAAAACATGAAGAGCCTGAAAAGGTGTGAAAAATATGAAAGCTTCAAATGGTGTGAAATACATGAGGAGCTTGAAACGGTCTGAAAAACAGGAGGAGCATGAAATCTTGTTGAAAAACATGAAGAGCCTGAAAACGTGTGAAAATTATGAAGAGCTTCAAAAGGTGTGAAATATATGAAGAGCTTCAAAAGGTGTCAAAAATGAGATGAGCATGAAATGGTCTGAAAGATAGGAGGAGCATGAAGTGGTGTTGAAAAACATGAAGAGCCTGAAAAGGTGTGAAAAATATGAAGAGCTTTAAAAGGTGTGAAAAATATGACGAGCATGAAACGGTCTGAAAAATAGGAGGAGCATGAAGCGGTGTTCAAAAACATGAAGAGCCTGACAAGTTGTGAAAAGTATGAACAGCTTCAAAATGTGTCAAATATATGAGGGGAAAGAAATGGTCTGAAAAAAAGGAAGAGCATGAAGTGATGTTCAAAAACATGAAGAGCCTGAAAAGGTGTGAAAAATATGAAGAGCTTCAAAAGCTGTCAAATATATGAGGAGCACGAAACGGTCTGAAAAAAAGCAGGAGCATGAAGCGTTGTTGAAAATCTTGAAGAGCTTGAAAAGGTGTGAAAAATATGAAGAGCTTCAAAAGGTTTCAAATATATGAGGATCATGAAACGGTCTGAAAAATAGGAGGAGCATGAAACGGTCTGAAAAATAAGAGGAGCATGAAATGGTGTTGAAAAACAGGAAGAACCTGAAAATGTGAGAAAAATATGAAGAGCTTCAAAAGGTTTCAAAAATATGAGGAGCAAGAAACTTTCTGAAAAATAGAAGGAGCATGAACCGGTGTTGAAAAACATGAAGAGCCTGAAAAGGTGTGAAAAATATGAAGAGCTTCAAAACGTGTCAAAAATATGAGGAGCATGAAACGGTCGGAAAAATAGGAGGAGCAAGAAGCGGTGTTGAAAAACATGAAGAGCCTGAAAATGTGTGAAAAATCTGAAGAGCTTCAAAAGGTGTGAAAAATATGAAGAGCTTCAAAAGGTGTCAAATTGAGATGAGCATGAAATGGTCTGAAAAATAGGAGGAGCATTAAGCTGTGTTGAAAATCATAACGAGCCTGAAAAGGTGTGAAAAATATGAAGAGCTTCAAAAATGTGAAAAATATGAAGAGCTTCAAAAGGTGTCAAAAATGAGATGAGCATGAAACGGTCTGAAAAATAGGAGGAGCATTAAGCTGTGTTGAAAATCATAACGAGCCTGAAAAGGTGTGAAAAATATGAAGAGCTTCAAAAGGTGTGCAAAATATGAAGAGATTCAAAACCTGTCAAAAATATGAGGAGCCTGAAACAGTCTCAAAAATAGGAAGAGTATGAAACGGTCTGAAAAATAGGAGGATCATGAAGCGATGTTGAAAATCGTGAAGAGCCTGAAAAGGTGTGAAAAATGTGAAGAGCTTCAACAGGTGTCAAAAACATGAGGAGAATGAAACGGTCTGAAAAATAGGAGGAGCATGAAGCTGTGTTCAAAAACATGAAGAGCCAGAAAAGGTGTGAAAAATAAGAAGAGCTTCAAAAAGTGTCAAAAATATGAGGAGCAAGAAACGGTCTGAAAAATAGGAGGAACATGAAGTGGAGATGAAAAACATGAAGAGCCTGAAAAGGTGTGCAAAATATGAAGAGCTTCAAAAGGTGTAAAAAATGAGATGAGCATGAAACGGTCTGAAAAATAGGAGGAGCATGAACTGGTGCTGAAAAACATGAAGAGCCTGAAAAGGTGTGAAATATATGAAGAGCTTCAAAAGGTGTCAAAAATATGAGGAGCATGAAACGGTCTGAAAAATAGGAGGAGCATGAAGCGGTGTTGAAAAACATGAAGAGCATGAAAAGCTGTGAAGAATATGAAGAGCTTCAAAACCTGTCAAAAATATGAGGAGCATGAATCGGTCTGAAAAATAGGAGGAGCAAGAAACGGTTTTAACAAACATGAAGAGCGGGAAAAGGTGTGAAAAATATGAAGAGCTTCAAAAGGTTTGAAAAATATGAAGAACATGGAACGGTCTGAAAAATAGGAGGAGGATAAAGCGGTGTTCAAAAACATGAAGAGCCTGAAAAGGTGTGACAAATATGAAGAGCTTCAAAAGGTGTCAAAAATATGAGGAGCATGAAACAGTCTCAAAAATAGGAGGAGCATGAAGCGGTGTTCAAAAACATGAAGAGCCTGAAAAGGTGTGACAAATATGAAGAGCTTCAAAAGGTGTCAAAAATATGAGGAGCATGAAACGGTCTCAAAAATAGGAGGAGCATGAAGCGGTGTTCAAAAATATGGAGAGCCTGAAAAGGTATGAAAAATATGAAGAGCTTCAAAAGGTGTGAAATATATGAAGAGCTTCAAAAGGTGTCAAAAATATGAGGAGCCTGAAACAGGCTGTAAAATAGGAGGAGCATGAAGCGGTGTCGAAAAACATGAAGAGCATGAAGAGTTGTGAAAAATAGGAAGAACTTCAAAAGGTGTCAAAAATATGAGGAGCATGAACGGTATTAAAAATAGGAGGATCATGAAGCCGTGTTGAAAAACATGAAGAGCCTGAAAACGTGTGAAAATTATGAAGAGCTTCAAAAGCTGTGAAATATATGAAGAGCTTCAAAAGGTGTCAAAAATGAGATGAGCATGAAATGGTCTGAAAGATAGGAGGGGCATGAAGTGGTGTTGAAAAACATGAAGAGTCTGAAAAGGTGTGAAAAATATGAAGAGCTTCAAATGGTGTGAAATACATGAGGACCTTGAAATGGTCTGAGAAACCGGAGGAGCATGAAATCTTGTTGAAAAACATGAAGAGCCTGAAAACGTGTGAAAATTATGAAGAGCTTCAAAAGGTGTGAAATATATGAAGAGCTTCAAAAGGTGTCAAAAATGAGATTAGCATGAAATGGTCTGAAAGATAGGAGGGGCATGAAGCGGTGTTCAAAAATATGAAGAGCCTGGAATGGTGTGAAAAATATGAGAGCCCCAAAACGTGTCAAAAGTATGAAGAGCATGAAACGGTGTGAAAAACATGAAGAGCCTGAAAAGGTGTGAGAAATAGAACGGCTTCAAAAGGTGTGAAAAATATGAGGAGCCTGAAACGGTCTGAAAAATAGGAGGAGCATGAAGTGGTGTTGAAAAACATGAAGAGCCTGAAAAGGTGTAAGAAATTGAACGGCTTCAAAAGGTGTGAAAAATATGAGGAGCATGAAACGGTCTGAAAAATAGGAAGAGCATGAAGCGGTGTTTAAAAACATGAAGAGCCTGAAAAGGTGTGAAAAATATGAAGAGCTTCAAAAGGTTTGAAAAATATGAAGAGCATGGAACGGTCTGAAAAATAGGAGGAGGATAAAGAGGTGTTCAAAAAAATGAAGAGCCTGAAAAGGGGTGACAAATATGAAGAGCTTCAAAAGGTGTCAAAAATATGAGGAGCATGAAACGGTATGAAAAATAGGAGGATCATGAAACGGTGTGAAAAACATGAAGAGCCTGAAAAGGTGTGAGAAATAGAACGGCATCAAAAGGTGGGAAAAATATGAGGAGCATGAAACGGTCTGAAAAATAGGAAGAGCATGAAGCGGTGTTCAAAAACATGAAGAGCCTGAAAAGGTGTGAAAAATATGAAGAGCTTCAAAAGGTGTCAATAATAAGATGTGCATGACACAGTCTGAAAAATAGGAGGAGCATGAAACGGTCTGAAATATAGGAGGAGCATGAAGCGGTGTTCAAAAACATGAAGAGCCTGAAAAGGTGTGCAAAATATGAAGAGCTTCAAAAGGTGTCAAGAATATGTGGAGCATGAAACGGTCTGAAAAATAGGAGGAGCATGAACTGGTGCTGAAAAACATGAAAGCCTGAAAAGGTTTGAAAAATATGAAGAGCTTCAAAAGGTGTGAAAAATATGAGGAGCATGAAACGGGCTGAAAAATAAGAGGAGCATGAAGCGGTGTAGAAAACCATGAAGAGCCTGAAAAAGTGTGAAAAATATGAAGAGCTTCAAAATTAGGCAAAATTATGAAGAGTAAGAGACGGTCAAAAAAATAGGAGGAGCATGAAACTGTGTTCAAAAACATGAAGAGTCTGAAAAGGTGTGAAATATATGAAGAGTTTCAAAAGGTGTCAAAAATATGAAGAGCATGAAACGGTCTGAAAAATAGGAGGAGCATGAAGCGGCGTTGAAAAACATGAAGAGCCTGAAAAGGTGTGAAAAATATGAAGAGCTTCAAAAGGTGTCAAAAATATGAAGAGCATGATATGGTCTGAAAAATATGAGGAGCATGAAACGGTGTTCAAAAACATGAACAGCCTGAAAAGGTGTGAAATATATGAAGAGCTTCAAAAGGTGTCAAAAATATGAAGAGCATGAAACTGTCTGAAAAATAGGAGGAGCATGAAATGGTCTGATAAATAGGAGGAGCATGAAACGGTGTTGAAAAACATGAGGAGCCTGAAAATGTGTGAAATATATGAAGAACTTAAAAGGAGTCAAAAATATGAGATGCATGAAACGGTCTGAAAAAAAGAAGGAACATGAAGCGGTGTTGAAAAACGTGAAGAGCCTGAAAAGGTGTGAAATATATGAAGAGCTTTAAAAGGTGTGAAAAATATGAGGAGCATGAAACGGTCTGAAAAATAGGAGGAGCATGAAGCGGTGTTGAAAAACATGAAGAGCCTGAAAAGGTGTGGAAAATATGAAGAGCTTTAAAAGGTGCCAAAATTATGAAGAGCATGAAACAGTCTTAAAATTAGGAGGAGAATGAAGCGGTATAGAAAAACATGAAGAGCCAGAAACGGTGTGAAATATATGAAGCTTCAAAAGGTGTCAAATATGAAGTGCATGAAACGGTCTTAAAAATACGAGGAGCAAGAAGCGGCGTTGAAAAACATGAAGAGCCTGAAAACGTGTGAAAAATATGAAGAGCTTCAAAAGGTGTCAAAATATGAGGAGCAGTAAACGGTTTGAAAAATAGGAGGAGCATGAAAGAGTGTTGAAAAACATGAAGATCATGGAAAGGTGTGTATAATATAAAGAGCGTCAAAAGGTGTAAAAATTATGAGGAGCACGAAACGGTCTGAAAAATAGGAGGAGCCTGCAAAGGTGTTGAAAATCCTGAAGAGCCTGAAAAGGTGTGAAGAATAAGAAGAGCTGCAAAAGGCGTCAAAATTATGAGGAGCATGAAACGGTCTGAAAATTAGAAGAAGCATGAAACGGTGTTGAAAAATATGAAGACCATGAAAGGGTGTGAAAAACATGAAGAGCTTAAAAAGGTGTCAAAAATATGAGGAGCATGAAACGGTCAAAAAATAGGAGGAGCACGAGACGTTGATGATAAACCTGAAGAGCATGAAAAGGTGTTAAAAATATGAAGAGCTTAAAAAGGTGTCAAAAATATGAGGAGCAAGAAACGGTGTTGAAACACATGAAGAGCCTGAAAAATTGTGAAAAATATGCAAAGCTTCAAAAGGTGTCAAAAATTAGATGAGCATGAAACGGTCTGAAAAATTGGAGGATCAAGAAGTAGCGTTGAAAAAAATGAAGAGCCTGAAAAGGTGTGAAAAATATGAAGAGCTTCAAAAGGTGTCAAAAATATGAGGACCATAAAACGATCTGAAAAATAGGAGGAGTATGAAGTGGTGATGAAAAACATGAAGGGCATGAAAACGTGTGAAAAATATGAAGAGCTTCAAAAGGTGTCAAAAATATGAGGACAATAAAACGATCTGAAAATTATGAGGAGCCTGAAACGGTCTGAAAAATAGGAGGAGCATGAAACGGTGTTCAAAAACATGAAGAGCCTGAAAAGTTTTGAAAAATATGCAAAGCTTCAAAAGGTGTCAAAAATTAGATGAGCATGAAACGGTCTGAAAAATTGGAGGATCAAGAAGTAGCGTTGAAAAAAATGAAGAGCCTGAAAAGGTGTGAAAAATATGAAGAGCTTCAAAAGGTGTCAAAAATATGAGGAGCATGAAACGGTCTGAAAAATAGGAGGAGTATGAAGCGGTGATGAAAAACATGAAGGGCATGAAAACGTGTGAAAAATATGAAGAGCTTCAAAAGGTGTGAAAAATATGAAGAGCTTCAAAAGGTGTCAAAAATATGAGGAGCATGAAACGGTCTGAAAAATAGGAGGAGCATGAAGCGGTGATGAAAAACATGAAGGGCATGAAAACGTGTGAAAAATATTAAGAGCCTGAAAAGGTGTGAAAAATATGAAGAGCTTCAAAAGGTGTCAAAAATATGTTGAGCATGAAACGGTCTGAAAAATAGGAGGAGCATGAAGCGGTGTTCAAAAACATGAAGAGCCTTAAAAGGTGTGAAAAATATGAAGAACTTCAAAAGATGTCAAAAATATGAGGAGCATGAAACGGTCTGAAAAATAGGAGGAGCATCAAGCGGTGTTGAAAAACATGAAGAGCCTGAGAAAGTGTGAGAAATAGGAAGAGCTTCAAAAGGTGTGAAAAATATGAAGAGCTTCAAAAGGTGTCAAATGAGATGAGCATGAAACTGTCTGAAAAATAGGAGGAGCATGAAGTGGTGTTGAAAAAAAAGAAGAGCCTGAAAAGGTGTGAAATATATGAAGAGCTTCAAACGTTGTCAAGAATATGAGGAGAATGAAACGGTCTGAAAAATTGGAGGAGCATGAAGCGGTGTTGAAAAACATGAAGCGCCTGAAAAGGTGTGAAAGATATGAAGAGTTTCTAAAGGTGTCAAAAATATGAGGAGTAAGAAAGGGTCTGAAAAATAGGAGGAGCATGAAGCGGTGTTCAAAAACATGAAGAGCCTGAAAAGGTGTGAAAAATATGAAGAGCCGCAAAAGGTGTCAAAATGAGATGAGCATGAACCGTTCTGAAAAATAGGAGGAGCATGAAGTGATGTTGAAAAAAATGAAAAGCCTGAAATGGTGTGAAATATATGAAGAGCTTCAAAAGGTGTAAAAATATGAGGAGAATGAAACGGTCTGCATAATAGGAAGAGCATGAAATGGTGTTCAAAAACATAAAGAGCATGAAAAGGTGTGAAAAATATGAAGAGTTTCAAAAGGTGTGAAATACATGAGGAGGATTAAACGGTCTGAAAAATAGGAGGAGCATGAAGCGGTGTTCAAAAACATGAAGAGCCTGAAAAGGTGTGAAAAATATGAAGAGTTTCTAAAGGTGTCAAAAATATGAGGAGCATGAAACGGTCTGAGAAATAGGAGGAGCATGAAGTGGTGTTCAAAAACATGAAGAGCCTGAAAAGGTGTGAAATAAATGAAGAGCTTCAAAACGTGTCAAAAATATGAGGAGCATTAAACGGTCTGAAAAATAGGAGGAGCATGAAACTGTTTTCAAAAACATGAAGAGCCTGAAAAGGTGTGAAATAAATGAAGAGCTTCAAAACGTGTCAAAAATATGAGGAGCATGAAACGGTCAGAAAAATAGGAGGAGCATGAAACTGTTTTCAAAAACATGAAGAGTCTGAAAAGGTGTCAAATATATGAAGAGTTTCAAAAGGTGTCAAAAATATGAAGAGCATGAAACGGTCTGAAAAATAGGAGGAGCATGAAGCGGCGTTGAAAAACATGAAGAGCCTGAAAAGGTGTGAAAAATATGAAGAGCTTCAAAAGGTGTCAAAAATATGAAGAGCATGATATGGTCTGAAAAATATGAGGAGCATGAAACGGTGTTCAAAAACATGAAGAGCCTGAAAAGGTGTGAAATATATGAAGAGCTTCAAAAGGTGTCAAAAATATGAAGAGCATGAAACTGAAAAATAGGAGGAGCATGAAATCGTCTGATAAATAGGAGGAGCATGAGCGGTGCGAAAAACATGAAGAGCCTGAAAAGGTGTGAAATATATGAAGAACTTAAAAGGAGTCAAAAATATGAGATGCATGAAATGGTCTGAAAAATAGAAGGAACATGAAGTGGTGTTGAAAAATGTGAAGTGCCTGAAAAGTTGTGAAAAATATGAAGAGGTTTAAAAGGTGTCAAAAATATGAGGAGCATGATACGGTCTGAAAAATAGGAGGAGCATGAAGCGGTGTTGAAAAACATGAAGAGCCTGAAAAGGTGTGAAAAATATGAAGAGCTTCAAAAGGTGCCAAAATTATGAAGAGCATGAAACAGTCTTAAAATTAGGAGGAGAATGAAGCGTTGTAGAAAAACATGAAGAGCCAGAAAAGGTGTGAAATATATGAAGCTTCAAAAGGTGTCAAAAATATGAAGTGCATGAAACGGTCTGAAAAATAGGAGGAGCATGAAATGGTGTTGAAAAACATACAGTCCTGGAAAGGTGTGAAAATTATGAAGAGCTTCAAAAGGTTTCAAAAATATGAGGAGCATGAAAAGGTCTGAAAATTAGGAGGAGCATGAAACGGTGTTCAAAAACATGAAGAGCCTGAAAACGTGTGAAAAATATGAAGAGCTTCAAAAGGTGTCAAAATATGAGGAGCAGTAAACGGTTTGAAAAATAGGAGGAGCATGAAGCAGTGTTGAAAAACATGAAGATCATGGAAAGGTGTGAATAATATAAAGAGCGTCAAAAGGTGTAAAAAATATGAGGAGCACGAAACGGTCTGAAAAATAGGAGGAGCCTGCAAAGGTGTTGAAAATCATGAAGAGCCTGAAAAGGTGTGAAGAATAAGAAGAGCTGCAAAAGGCGTCAAAATTATGAGGAGCATGAAACTGTCTGAAAATTAGTAGAAGCATGAAACGGTGTTGAAAAATATGAAGACCATGAAAGGGTGTGAAAAACATGAAGAGCTTAAAAAGTTGTCAAAAATATGAGGAGCATGAAAGGGTCAAAAAATAGGAGGAGCATGAGACGTTGATGATAAACCTGAAGAGCATGAAAAGGTGTTAAAAATATGAAGAGCTTAAAAAGGTGTCAAAAATATGAGGAGCAAGAAACGGTGTTGAAACACATGAAGAGCCTGAAAAAGAGTGAAAAATATGAAGAGTTTCAAAAGGTGTAAAAAATATGAGGACCATAAAACGATCTGAAAAATATGAGGAGCCTGAAACGGTCTGAAACATAGGAGGAGCATGAAACGGTTTTGAAAAATATGAAGAGCATGGAAAGGTGTGAAAAATATGAAGAGCTTCAAAAGGTGTCAAAATATGAGGAGCCAGAAACGGTCTGAAAAATAGGAGGAGCATGAAACGGTGTTGAAAAACATGAAGAGCTTGAAAAGGTGTGAAACATATGAGGAGCATGAAAAGGTCTGAAAAATAGGAGGAGCATGAAGTGGTGTTGAAAGACATGAAGACCCTGAAAAGGTGTGAAAAATATGAAGAGCTTCTAAATGTGTCAAAATATGAGGAGCATGAAACTGTCTGAAATATATCAGGAGCATGAAAAGGTGTTGAAAAACATGAAGAGCATCAAAAGCTGTGAAGAATATGAAGAGCTTCAAAACGTGTCAAAAATATGAGGAGCATGAATCGGTCTGAAAAATAGAAGGAGCATGAAGTGGTGTTGAAAAACATGAAGATCTGAAAAGGAGTGAAAAATATGAAGAGCTTCATAAGGTGTCAAAAATATGAGGAGCATGAAACGGTCTGAAAAATAGGAGGGGCAAGAAACGGGTTTAACAAACATGAAGAGCGGGAAAAGGTGTGAAAAATATGAAGAGCTTCAAAAGGTTTCAAAAATATGAGGAGCATGAAACAGGCTGTAAAATAGGAGGAGCATGAAGCGGTGTTGAAAAACATGAAGAGCCTGAAAACGTGTGAAAATTATGAAGAGCTTCAAAAGGTGTGAAGTATATGAAGAGCTTCAAAAGGTGTCAAAAATGAGATGAGCATGAAATGGTCTGAAAGATAGGAGGAGCATGAAGCGGTGTTGAAAAACATGAAGAGCCTGAAAAGGTGTGAAAAATATGAAGAGCTTCAAATGGTGTGAAATACATGAGGAGCTTGAAACGGTCTGAAAAACAGGAGGAGCATGAAATCTTGTTGAAAAACATGAAGAGCCTGAAAACGTGTGAAAATTATGAAGAGCTTCAAAAGGTGTGAAATATATGAAGAGCTTCAAAAGGTGTCAAAAATGAGATGAGCATGAAATGGTCTGAAAGATAGGAGGAGCATGAAGTGGTGTTGAAAAACATGAAGAGCCTGAAAAGGTGTGAAAAATATGAAGAGCTTTAAAAGGTGCGAAAAATATGACGAGCATGAAACGGTCTGAAAAATAGGAGGAGCATGAAGCGGTGTTCAAAAACATGAAGAGCCTGACAAGTTGTGAAAAGTATGAACAGCTTCAAAATGTGTCAAATATATGAGGAGAAAGAAATGGTCTGAAAAAAAGGAAGAGCATGAAGTGATGTTCAAAAACATGAAGAGCCTGAAAAGGTGTGAAAAATATGAAGAGCTTCAAAAGCTGTCAAATATATGAGGAGCACGAAACGGTCTGAAAAAAAGCAGGAGCATGAAGCGTTGTTGAAAATGTTGAAGAGCTTGAAAAGGTGTGAAAAATATGAAGAGCTTCAAAAGGTTTCAAATATATGAGGATCATGAAACGGTCTGAAAAATAGGAGGAGCATGAAACGGTCTGAAAAATAAGAGGAGCATGAAATGGTGTTGAAAAACAGGAAGAACCTGAAAATGTGAGAAAAATATGAAGAGCTTCAAAAGGTTTCAAAAATATGAGGAGCAAGAAACTTTCTGAAAAATAGAAGGAGCATGAACCGGTGTTGAAAAACATGAAGAGCCTGAAAAGGTGTGAAAAATATGAAGAGCTTCAAAACGTGTCAAAAATATGAGGAGCATGAAACGGTCGGAAAAATAGGAGGAGCAAGAAGCGGTGTTGAAAAACATGAAGAGCCTGAAAATGTGTGAAAAATATGAAGAGCTTCAAAAGGTGTGAAAAATATGAAGAGCTTCAAAAGGTGTCAAATTGAGATGAGCATGAAACGGTCTGAAAAATAGGAGGAGCATTAAGCTGTGTTGAAAATCATAACGAGCCTGAAAAGGTGTGAAAAATATGAAGAGCTTCAAAAATGTGAAAAATATGAAGAGCTTCAAAAGGTGTCAAAAATGAGATGAGCATGAAACGGTCTGAAAAATAGGAGGAGCATTAAGCTGTGTTGAAAATCATAACGAGCCTGAAAAGGTGTGAAAAATATGAAGAGCTTCAAAAGGTGTGCAAAATATGAAGAGATTCAAAACCTGTCAAAAATATGAGGAGCCTGAAACAGTCTCAAAAATAGGAAGAGTATGAAACGGTCTGAAAAATAGGAGGATCATGAAGCGATGTTGAAAATCGTGAAGAGCCTGAAAAGGTGTGAAAAATGTGAAGAGCTTCAAAAGGTGTAAAAAATGAGATGAGCATGAAACGGTCTGAAAAATAGGAGGAGCATGAACTGGTGCTGAAAAACATGAAGAGCCTGAAAAGGTGTGAAATATATGAAGAGCTTCAAAAGGTGTCAAAAATATGAGGAGCATGAAACGGTCTGAAAAATAGGAGGAGCATGAAGCGGTGTTGAAAAACATGAAGAGCATGAAAAGCTGTGAAGAATATGAAGAGCTTCAAAACCTGTCAAAAATATGAGGAGCATGAATCGGTCTGAAAAATAGGAGGAGCAAGAAACGGTTTTAACAAACATGAAGAGCGGGAAAAGGTGTGAAAAATATGAAGAGCTTCAAAAGGTTTGAAAAATATGAAGAACATGGAACGGTCTGAAAAATAGGAGGAGGATAAAGCGGTGTTCAAAAACATGAAGAGCCTGAAAAGGTGTGACAAATATGAAGAGCTTCAAAAGGTGTCAAAAATATGAGGAGCATGAAACAGTCTCAAAAATAGGAGGAGCATGAAGCGGTGTTCAAAAACATGAAGAGCCTGAAAAGGTGTGACAAATATGAAGAGCTTCAAAAGGTGTCAAAAATATGAGGAGCATGAAACGGTCTCAAAAATAGGAGGAGCATGAAGCGGTGTTCAAAAATATGGAGAGCCTGAAAAGGTATGAAAAATATGAAGAGCTTCAAAAGGTGTGAAATATATGAAGAGCTTCAAAAGGTGTCAAAAATATGAGGAGCCTGAAACAGGCTGTAAAATAGGAGGAGCATGAAGCGGTGTCGAAAAACATGAAGAGCATGAAGAGTTGTGAAAAATAGGAAGAAATTCAAAAGGTGTCAAAAATATGAGGAGCATGAACGGTATTAAAAATAGGAGGATCATGAAGCCGTGTTGAAAAACATGAAGAGCCTGAAAACGTGTGAAAATTATGAAGAGCTTCAAAAGCTGTGAAATATATGAAGAGCTTCAAAAGGTGTCAAAAATGAGATGAGCATGAAATGGTCTGAAAGATAGGAGGGGCATGAAGTGGTGTTGAAAAACATGAAGAGTCTGAAAAGGTGTGAAAAATATGAAGAGCTTCAAATGGTGTGAAATACATGAGGACCTTGAAATGGTCTGAGAAACCGGAGGAGCATGAAATCTTGTTGAAAAACATGAAGAGCCTGAAAACGTGTGAAAATTATGAAGAGCTTCAAAAGGTGTGAAATATATGAAGAGCTTCAAAAGGTGTCAAAAATGAGATGAGCATGAAATGGTCTGAAAGATAGGAGGGGCATGAAGCGGTGTTCAAAAATATGAAGAGCCTGGAATGGTGTGAAAAATATGAGAGCCCCAAAACGTGTCAAAAGTATGAGGAGCATGAAACGGTGTGAAAAACATGAAGAGCCTGAAAAGGT
The DNA here is from genome assembly GCF_033118175.1 of Dama dama. Lineage (NCBI taxonomy): Eukaryota > Metazoa > Chordata > Mammalia > Artiodactyla > Cervidae > Dama > Dama dama. The sequence continues at coordinate 8,188,766 of NC_083706.1, read as the reverse complement.
GTGAGAAATAGAACGGCTTCAAAAGGTGTGAAAAATATGAGGAGCCTGAAACGGTCTGAAAAATAGGAGGAGCATGAAGTGGTGTTGAAAAACATGAAGAGCCTGAAAAGGTGTAAGAAATTGAACGGCTTCAAAAGGTGTGAAAAATATGAGGAGCATGAAACGGTCTGAAAAATAGGAAGAGCATGAAGCGGTGTTTAAAAACATGAAGAGCCTGAAAAGGTGTGAAAAATATGAAGAGCTTCAAAAGGTTTGAAAAATATGAAGAGCATGGAACGGTCTGAAAAATAGGAGGAGGATAAAGAGGTGTTCAAAAAAATGAAGAGCCTGAAAAAGGGTGACAAATATGAAGAGCTTCAAAAGGTGTCAAAAATATGAGGAGCATGAAACGGTATGAAAAATAGGAGGATCATGAAACGGTGTGAAAAACATGAAGAGCCTGAAAAGGTGTGAGAAATAGAACGGCTTCAAAAGGTGTGAAAAATATGAGGAGCCTGAAACGGTCTGAAAAATAGGAGGAGCATGAAGTGGTGTTGAAAAACATGAAGAGCCTGAAAAGGTGTGAGAAATAGAACGGCATCAAAAGGTGGGAAAAATATGAGGAGCATGAAACGGTCTGAAAAATAGGAAGAGCATGAAGCGGTGTTCAAAAACATGAAGAGCCTGAAAAGGTGTGAAAAATATGAAGAGCTTCAAAAGGTGTCAATAATAAGACGTGCATGACACAGTCTGAAAAATAGGAGGAGCATGAAACGGTCTGAAATATAGGAGGAGCATGAAGCGGTGTTCAAAAACATGAAGAGCCTGAAAAGGTGTGCAAAATATGAAGAGCTTCAAAAGGTGTCAAGAATATGTGGAGCATGAAACGGTCTGAAAAATAGGAGGAGCATGAACTGGTGCTGAAAAACATGAAAGCCTGAAAAGGTTTGAAAAATATGAAGAGCTTCAAAAGGTGTGAAAAATATGAGGAGCATGAAACGGGCTGAAAAATAAGAGGAGCATGAAGCGGTGTAGAAAACCATGAAGAGCCTGAAAAAGTGTGAAAAATATGAAGAGCTTCAAAAGTAGGCAAAATTATGAAGAGTAAGAAACGGTCAAAAAAATAGGAGGAGCATGAAACTGTGTTCAAAAACATGAAGAGTCTGAAAAGGTGTGAAATATATGAAGAGTTTCAAAAGGTGTCAAAAATATGAAGAGCATGAAACGGTCTGAAAAATAGGAGGAGCATGAAGCGGCGTTGAAAAACATGAAGAGCCTGAAAAGGTGTGAAAAATATGAAGAGCTTCAAAAGGTGTCAAAAATATGAAGAGCATGATATGGTCTGAAAAATATGAGGAGCATGAAACGGTGTTCAAAAACATGAACAGCCTGAAAAGGTGTGAAATATATGAAGAGCTTCAAAAGGTGTCAAAAATATGAAGAGCATGAAACTGTCTGAAAAATAGGAGGAGCATGAAATGGTCTGATAAATAGGAGGAGCATGAAACGGTGTTGAAAAACATGAGGAGCCTGAAAATGTGTGAAATATATGAAGAACTTAAAAGGAGTCAAAAATATGAGATGCATGAAACGGTCTGAAAAAAAGAAGGAACATGAAGCGGTGTTGAAAAACGTGAAGAGCCTGAAAAGGTGTGAAATATATGAAGAGCTTTAAAAGGTGTGAAAAATATGAGGAGCATGAAACGGTCTGAAAAATAGGAGGAGCATGAAGCGGTGTTGAAAAACATGAAGAGCCTGAAAAGGTGTGGAAAATATGAAGAGCTTTAAAAGGTGCCAAAATTATGAAGAGCATGAAACAGTCTTAAAATTAGGAGGAGAATGAAGCGGTATAGAAAAACATGAAGAGCCAGAAACGGTGTGAAATATATGAAGCTTCAAAAGGTGTCAAATATGAAGTGCATGAAACGGTCTTAAAAATACGAGGAGCAAGAAGCGGCGTTGAAAAACATGAAGAGCCTGAAAACGTGTGAAAAATATGAAGAGCTTCAAAAGGTGTCAAAATATGAGGAGCAGTAAACGGTTTGAAAAATAGGAGGAGCATGAAACAGTGTTGAAAAACATGAAGATCATGGAAAGGTGTGTATAATATAAAGAGCGTCAAAAGGTGTAAAAATTATGAGGAGCACGAAACGGTCTGAAAAATAGGAGGAGCCTGCAAAGGTGTTGAAAATCCTGAAGAGCCTGAAAAGGTGTGAAGAATAAGAAGAGCTGCAAAAGGCGTCAAAATTATGAGGAGCATGAAACGGTCTGAAAATTAGAAGAAGCATGAAACGGTGTTGAAAAATATGAAGACCATGAAAGGGTGTGAAAAACATGAAGAGCTTAAAAAGGTGTCAAAAATATGAGGAGCATGAAACGGTCAAAAAATAGGAGGAGCACGAGACGTTGATGATAAACCTTAGGAGCATGAAAAGGTGTTAAAAATATGAAGAGCTTAAAAAGGTGTCAAAAATATGAGGAGCAAGAAACGGTGTTGAAACACATGAAGAGCCTGAAAAATTGTGAAAAATATGCAAAGCTTCAAAAGGTGTCAAAAATTAGATGAGCATGAAACGGTCTGAAAAATTGGAGGATCAAGAAGTAGCGTTGAAAAAAATGAAGAGCCTGAAAAGGTGTGAAAAATATGAAGAGCTTCAAAAGGTGTCAAAAATATGAGGACCATAAAACGATCTGAAAAATAGGAGGAGTATGAAGCGGTGATGAAAAACATGAAGGGCATGAAAACGTGTGAAAAATATGAAGAGCTTCAAAAGGTGTCAAAAATATGAGGACAATAAAACGATCTGAAAATTATGAGGAGCCTGAAACGGTCTGAAAAATAGGAGGAGCATGAAACGGTGTTCAAAAACATGAAGAGCCTGAAAAGTTTTGAAAAATATGCAAAGCTTCAAAAGGTGTCAAAAATTAGATGAGCATGAAACGGTCTGAAAAATTGGAGGATCAAGAAGTAGCGTTGAAAAAAATGAAGAGCCTGAAAAGGTGTGAAAAATATGAAGAGCTTCAAAAGGTGTCAAAAATATGAGGAGCATGAAACGGTCTGAAAAATAGGAGGAGTATGAAGCGGTGATGAAAAACATGAAGGGCATGAAAACGTGTGAAAAATATGAAGAGCTTCAAAAGGTGTGAAAAATATGAAGAGCTTCAAAAGGTGTCAAAAATATGAGGAGCATGAAACGGTCTGAAAAATAGGAGGAGCATGAAGCGGTGATGAAAAACATGAAGGGCATGAAAACGTGTGAAAAATATTAAGAGCCTGAAAAGGTGTGAAAAATATGAAGAGCTTCAAAAGGTGTCAAAAATATGTTGAGCATGAAACGGTCTGAAAAATAGGAGGAGCATGAAGCGGTGTTCAAAAACATGAAGAGCCTTAAAAGGTGTGAAAAATATGAAGAACTTCAAAAGATGTCAAAAATATGAGGAGCATGAAACGGTCTGAAAAATAGGAGGAGCATCAAGCGGTGTTGAAAAACATGAAGAGCCTGAGAAAGTGTGAGAAATAGGAAGAGCTTCAAAAGGTGTGAAAAATATGAAGAGCTTCAAAAGGTGTCAAATGAGATGAGCATGAAACTGTCTGAAAAATAGGAGGAGCATGAAGTGGTGTTGAAAAAAAAGAAGAGCCTGAAAAGGTGTGAAATATATGAAGAGCTTCAAACGTTGTCAAGAATATGAGGAGAATGAAACGGTCTGAAAAATTGGAGGAGCATGAAGCGGTGTTGAAAAACATGAAGCGCCTGAAAAGGTGTGAAAGATATGAAGAGTTTCTAAAGGTGTCAAAAATATGAGGAGTAAGAAAGGGTCTGAAAAATAGGAGGAGCATGAAGCGGTGTTCAAAAACATGAAGAGCCTGAAAAGGTGTGAAAAATATGAAGAGCCGCAAAAGGTGTCAAAATGAGATGAGCATGAACCGTTCTGAAAAATAGGAGGAGCATGAAGTGATGTTGAAAAAAATGAAAAGCCTGAAATGGTGTGAAATATATGAAGAGCTTCAAAAGGTGTAAAAATATGAGGAGAATGAAACGGTCTGCATAATAGGAAGAGCATGAAATGGTGTTCAAAAACATAAAGAGCATGAAAAGGTGTGAAAAATATGAAGAGTTTCAAAAGGTGTGAAATACATGAGGAGGATTAAACGGTCTGAAAAATAGGAGGAGCATGAAGCGGTGTTCAAAAACATGAAGAGCCTGAAAAGGTGTGAAAAATATGAAGAGTTTCTAAAGGTGTCAAAAATATGAGGAGCATGAAACGGTCTGAGAAATAGGAGGAGCATGAAGTGGTGTTCAAAAACATGAAGAGCCTGAAAAGGTGTGAAATAAATGAAGAGCTTCAAAACGTGTCAAAAATATGAGGAGCATTAAACGGTCTGAAAAATAGGAGGAGCATGAAACTGTTTTCAAAAACATGAAGAGCCTGAAAAGGTGTGAAATAAATGAAGAGCTTCAAAACGTGTCAAAAATATGAGGAGCATGAAACGGTCAGAAAAATAGGAGGAGCATGAAACTGTTTTCAAAAACATGAAGAGTCTGAAAAGGTGTCAAATATATGAAGAGTTTCAAAAGGTGTCAAAAATATGAAGAGCATGAAACGGTCTGAAAAATAGGAGGAGCATGAAGCGGCGTTGAAAAACATGAAGAGCCTGAAAAGGTGTGAAAAATATGAAGAGCTTCAAAAGGTGTCAAAAATATGAAGAGCATGATATGGTCTGAAAAATATGAGGAGCATGAAACGGTGTTCAAAAACATGAAGAGCCTGAAAAGGTGTGAAATATATGAAGAGCTTCAAAAGGTGTCAAAAATATGAAGAGCATGAAACTGAAAAATAGGAGGAGCATGAAATGGTCTGATAAATAGGAGGAGCATGAGCGGTGCGAAAAACATGAAGAGCCTGAAAAGGTGTGAAATATATGAAGAACTTAAAAGGAGTCAAAAATATGAGATGCATGAAATGGTCTGAAAAATAGAAGGAACATGAAGTGGTGTTGAAAAATGTGAAGTGCCTGAAAAGTTGTGAAAAATATGAAGAGGTTTAAAAGGTGTCAAAAATATGAGGAGCATGATACGGTCTGAAAAATAGGAGGAGCATGAAGCGGTGTTGAAAAACATGAAGAGCCTGAAAAGGTGTGAAAAATATGAAGAGCTTCAAAAGGTGCCAAAATTATGAAGAGCATGAAACAGTCTTAAAATTAGGAGGAGAATGAAGCGTTGTAGAAAAACATGAAGAGCCAGAAAAGGTGTGAAATATATGAAGCTTCAAAAGGTGTCAAAAATATGAAGTGCATGAAACGGTCTGAAAAATAGGAGGAGCATGAAATGGTGTTGAAAAACATACAGTCCTGGAAAGGTGTGAAAATTATGAAGAGCTTCAAAAGGTTTCAAAAATATGAGGAGCATGAAAAGGTCTGAAAATTAGGAGGAGCATGAAACGGTGTTCAAAAACATGAAGAGCCTGAAAACGTGTGAAAAATATGAAGAGCTTCAAAAGGTGTCAAAATATGAGGAGCAGTAAACGGTTTGAAAAATAGGAGGAGCATGAAGCAGTGTTGAAAAACATGAAGATCATGGAAAGGTGTGAATAATATAAAGAGCGTCAAAAGGTGTAAAAAATATGAGGAGCACGAAACGGTCTGAAAAATAGGAGGAGCCTGCAAAGGTGTTGAAAATCATGAAGAGCCTGAAAAGGTGTGAAGAATAAGAAGAGCTGCAAAAGGCGTCAAAATTATGAGGAGCATGAAACTGTCTGAAAATTAGTAGAAGCATGAAACGGTGTTGAAAAATATGAAGACCATGAAAGGGTGTGAAAAACATGAAGAGCTTAAAAAGTTGTCAAAAATATGAGGAGCATGAAAGGGTCAAAAAATAGGAGGAGCATGAGACGTTGATGATAAACCTGAAGAGCATGAAAAGGTGTTAAAAATATGAAGAGCTTAAAAAGGTGTCAAAAATATGAGGAGCAAGAAACGGTGTTGAAACACATGAAGAGCCTGAAAAAGAGTGAAAAATATGAAGAGTTTCAAAAGGTGTAAAAAATATGAGGACCATAAAACGATCTGAAAAATATGAGGAGCCTGAAACGGTCTGAAACATAGGAGGAGCATGAAACGGTTTTGAAAAATATGAAGAGCATGGAAAGGTGTGAAAAATATGAAGAGCTTCAAAAGGTGTCAAAATATGAGGAGCCAGAAACGGTCTGAAAAATAGGAGGAGCATGAAACGGTGTTGAAAAACATGAAGAGCTTGAAAAGGTGTGAAACATATGAGGAGCATGAAAAGGTCTGAAAAATAGGAGGAGCATGAAGTGGTGTTGAAAGACATGAAGACCCTGAAAAGGTGTGAAAAATATGAAGAGCTTCTAAATGTGTCAAAATATGAGGAGCATGAAACTGTCTGAAATATATCAGGAGCATGAAAAGGTGTTGAAAAACATGAAGAGCATCAAAAGCTGTGAAGAATATGAAGAGCTTCAAAACGTGTCAAAAATATGAGGAGCATGAATCGGTCTGAAAAATAGAAGGAGCATGAAGTGGTGTTGAAAAACATGAAGATCTGAAAAGGAGTGAAAAATATGAAGAGCTTCATAAGGTGTCAAAAATATGAGGAGCATGAAACGGTCTGAAAAATAGGAGGGGCAAGAAACGGGTTTAAAAAACATGAAGAGCGGGAAAAGGTGTGAAAAATATGAAGAGCTTCAAAAGGTTTCAAAAATATGAGGAGCATGAAACAGGCTGTAAAATAGGAGGAGCATGAAGCGGTGTTGAAAAACATGAAGAGCCTGAAAACGTGTGAAAATTATGAAGAGCTTCAAAAGGTGTGAAGTATATGAAGAGCTTCAAAAGGTGTCAAAAATGAGATGAGCATGAAATGGTCTGAAAGATAGGAGGAGCATGAAGTGGTGTTGAAAAACATGAAGAGCCTGAAAAGGTGTGAAAAATATGAAGAGCTTTAAAAGATGCGAAAAATATGACGAGCATGAAACGGTCTGAAAAATAGGAGGAGCATGAAGCGGTGTTGAAAAACATGAAGAGCCTGAAAAGGTGTGAAAAATATGAAGAGCTTCAAATGGTGTGAAATACATGAGGAGCTTGAAACGGTCTGAAAAACAGGAGGAGCATGAAATCTTGTTGAAAAACATGAAGAGCCTGAAAACGTGTGAAAATTATGAAGAGCTTCAAAAGGTGTGAAATATATGAAGAGCTTCAAAAGGTGTCAAAAATGAGATGAGCATGAAATGGTCTGAAAGATAGGAGGAGCATGAAGTGGTGTTGAAAAACATGAAGAGCCTGAAAAGGTGTGAAAAATATGAAGAGCTTTAAAAGATGCGAAAAATATGACGAGCATGAAACGGTCTGAAAAATAGGAGGAGCATGAAGCGGTGTTCAAAAACATGAAGAGCCTGACAAGTTGTGAAAAGTATGAACAGCTTCAAAATGTGTCAAATATATGAGGAGAAAGAAATGGTCTGAAAAAAAGGAAGAGCATGAAGTGATGTTCAATAACATGAAGAGCCTGAAAAGGTGTGAAAAATATGAAGAGCTTCAAAAGCTGTCAAATATATGAGGAGCACGAAACGGTCTGAAAAAAAGCAGGAGCATGAAGCGTTGTTGAAAATCTTGAAGAGCTTGAAAAGGTGTGAAAAATATGAAGAGCTTCAAAAGGTTTCAAATATATGAGGATCATGAAACGGTCTGAAAAATAGGAGGAGCATGAAACGGTCTGAAAAATAAGAGGAGCATGAAATGGTGTTGAAAACAGGAAGAACCTGAAAATGTGAGAAAAATATGAAGAGCTTCAAAAGGTTTCAAAAATATGAGGAGCAAGAAACTTTCTGAAAAATAGAAGGAGCATGAACCGGTGTTGAAAAACATGAAGAGCCTGAAAAGGTGTGAAAAATATGAAGAGCTTCAAAACGTGTCAAAAATATGAGGAGCATGAAACGGTCGGAAAAATAGGAGGAGCAAGAAGCGGTGTTGAAAAACATGAAGAGCCAGAAAATGTGTGAAAAATATGAAGAGCTTCAAAAGGTGTGAAAAATATGAAGAGCTTCAAAAGGTGTCAAATTGAGATGAGCATGAAACGGTCTGAAAAATAGGAGGAGCATTAAGCTGTGTTGAAAATCATAACGAGCCTGAAAAGGTGTGAAAAATATGAAGAGCTTCAAAAATGTGAAAAATATGAAGAGCTTCAAAAGGTGTCAAAAATGAGATGAGCATGAAACGGTCTGAAAAATAGGAGGAGCATTAAGCTGTGTTGAAAATCATAACGAGCCTGAAAAGGTGTGAAAAATATGAAGAGCTTCAAAAGGTGTGCAAAATATGAAGAGATTCAAAACCTGTCAAAAATATGAGGAGCCTGAAACAGTCTCAAAAATAGGAAGAGTATGAAACGGTCTGAAAAATAGGAGGATCATGAAGCGATGTTGAAAATCGTGAAGAGCCTGAAAAGGTGTGAAAAATGTGAAGAGCTTCAAAAGGTGTAAAAAATGAGATGAGCATGAAACGGTCTGAAAAATAGGAGGAGCATGAACTGGTGCTGAAAAACATGAAGAGCCTGAAAAGGTGTGAAATATATGAAGAGCTTCAAAAGGTGTCAAAAATATGAGGAGCATGAAACGGTCTGAAAAATAGGAGGAGCATGAAGCGGTGTTGAAAAACATGAAGAGCATGAAAAGCTGTGAAGAATATGAAGAGCTTCAAAACCTGTCAAAAATATGAGGAGCATGAATCGGTCTGAAAAATAGGAGGAGCAAGAAACGGTTTTAACAAACATGAAGAGCGGGAAAAGGTGTGAAAAATATGAAGAGCTTCAAAAGGTTTGAAAAATATGAAGAACATGGAACGGTCTGAAAAATAGGAGGAGGATAAAGCGGTGTTCAAAAACATGAAGAGCCTGAAAAGGTGTGACAAATATGAAGAGCTTCAAAAGGTGTCAAAAATATGAGGAGCATGAAACAGTCTCAAAAATAGGAGGAGCATGAAGCGGTGTTCAAAAACATGAAGAGCCTGAAAAGGTGTGACAAATATGAAGAGCTTCAAAAGGTGTCAAAAATATGAGGAGCATGAAACGGTCTCAAAAATAGGAGGAGCATGAAGCGGTGTTCAAAAATATGGAGAGCCTGAAAAGGTATGAAAAATATGAAGAGCTTCAAAAGGTGTGAAATATATGAAGAGCTTCAAAAGGTGTCAAAAATATGAGGAGCCTGAAACAGGCTGTAAAATAGGAGGAGCATGAAGCGGTGTCGAAAAACATGAAGAGCATGAAGAGTTGTGAAAAATAGGAAGAAATTCAAAAGGTGTCAAAAATATGAGGAGCATGAACGGTATTAAAAATAGGAGGATCATGAAGCCGTGTTGAAAAACATGAAGAGCCTGAAAACGTGTGAAAATTATGAAGAGCTTCAAAAGCTGTGAAATATATGAAGAGCTTCAAAAGGTGTCAAAAATGAGATGAGCATGAAATGGTCTGAAAGATAGGAGGGGCATGAAGTGGTGTTGAAAAACATGAAGAGTCTGAAAAGGTGTGAAAAATATGAAGAGCTTCAAATGGTGTGAAATACATGAGGACCTTGAAATGGTCTGAGAAACCGGAGGAGCATGAAATCTTGTTGAAAAACATGAAGAGCCTGAAAACGTGTGAAAATTATGAAGAGCTTCAAAAGGTGTGAAATATATGAAGAGCTTCAAAAGGTGTCAAAAATGAGATGAGCATGAAATGGTCTGAAAGATAGGAGGGGCATGAAGCGGTGTTCAAAAATATGAAGAGCCTGGAATGGTGTGAAAAATATGAGAGCCCCAAAACGTGTCAAAAGTATGAGGAGCATGAAACGGTGTGAAAAACATGAAGAGCCTGAAAAGGTGTGAGAAATAGAACGGCTTCAAAAGGTGTGAAAAATATGAGGAGCCTGAAACGGTCTGAAAAATAGGAGGAGCATGAAGTGGTGTTGAAAAACATGAAGAGCCTGAAAAGGTGTAAGAAATTGAACGGCTTCAAAAGGTGTGAAAAATATGAGGAGCATGAAACGGTCTGAAAAATAGGAAGAGCATGAAGCGGTGTTTAAAAACATGAAGAGCCTGAAAAGGTGTGAAAAATATGAAGAGCTTCAAAAGGTTTGAAAAATATGAAGAGCATGGAACGGTCTGAAAAATAGGAGGAGGATAAAGAGGTGTTCAAAAAAATGAAGAGCCTGAAAAGGGGTGACAAATATGAAGAGCTTCAAAAGGTGTCAAAAATATGAGGAGCATGAAACGGTATGAAAAATAGGAGGATCATGAAACGGTGTGAAAAACATGAAGAGCCTGAAAAGGTGTGAGAAATAGAATGGCTTCAAAAGGTGTGAAAAATATGAGGAGCCTGAAACGGTCTGAAAAATAGGAGGAGCATGAAGTGGTGTTGAAAAACATGAAGAGCCTGAAAAGGTGTGAAAAATATGAAGAGCTTCAAAAGGTGTCAATAATAAGACGTGCATGACACAGTCTGAAAAATAGGAGGAGCATGAAACGGTCTGAAATATAGGAGGAGCATGAAGCGGTGTTCAAAAACATGAAGAGCCTGAAAAGGTGTGCAAAATATGAAGAGCTTCAAAAGGTGTCAAGAATATGTGGAGCATGAAACGGTCTGAAAAATAGGAGGAGCATGAACTGGTGCTGAAAAACATGAAAGCCTGAAAAGGTTTGAAAAATATGAAGAGCTTCAAAAGGTGTGAAAAATATGAGGAGCATGAAACGGGCTGAAAAATAAGAGGAGCATGAAGCGGTGTAGAAAACCATGAAGAGCCTGAAAAAGTGTGAAAAATATGAAGAGCTTCAAAAGTAGGCAAAATTATGAAGAGTAAGAAACGGTCAAAAAAATAGGAGGAGCATGAAACTGTGTTCAAAAACATGAAGAGTCTGAAAAGGTGTGAAATATATGAAGAGTTTCAAAAGGTGTCAAAAATATGAAGAGCATGAAACGGTCTGAAAAATAGGAGGAGCATGAAGCGGCGTTGAAAAACATGAAGAGCCTGAAAAGGTGTGAAAAATATGAAGAGCTTCAAAAGGTGTCAAAAATATGAAGAGCATGATATGGTCTGAAAAATATGAGGAGCATGAAACGGTGTTCAAAAACATGAACAGCCTGAAAAGGTGTGAAATATATGAAGAGCTTCAAAAGGTGTCAAAAATATGAAGAGCATGAAACTGTCTGAAAAATAGGAGGAGCATGAAATGGTCTGATAAATAGGAGGAGCATGAAACGGTGTTGAAAAACATGAGGAGCCTGAAAATGTGTGAAATATATGAAGAACTTAAAAGGAGTCAAAAATATGAGATGCATGAAACGGTCTGAAAAAAAGAAGGAACATGAAGCGGTGTTGAAAAACGTGAAGAGCCTGAAAAGGTGTGAAATATATGAAGAGCTTTAAAAGGTGTGAAAAATATGAGGAGCATGAAACGGTCTGAAAAATAGGAGGAGCATGAAGCGGTGTTGAAAAACATGAAGAGCCTGAAAAGGTGTGGAAAATATGAAGAGCTTTAAAAGGTGCCAAAATTATGAAGAGCATGAAACAGTCTTAAAATTAGGAGGAGAATGAAGCGGTATAGAAAAACATGAAGAGCCAGAAACGGTGTGAAATATATGAAGCTTCAAAAGGTGTCAAATATGAAGTGCATGAAACGGTCTTAAAAATACGAGGAGCAAGAAGCGGCGTTGAAAAACATGAAGAGCCTGAAAACGTGTGAAAAATATGAAGAGCTTCAAAAGGTGTCAAAATATGAGGAGCAGTAAACGGTTTGAAAAATAGGAGGAGCATGAAACAGTGTTGAAAAACATGAAGATCATGGAAAGGTGTGTATAATATAAAGAGCGTCAAAAGGTGTAAAAATTATGAGGAGCACGAAACGGTCTGAAAAATAGGAGGAGCCTGCAAAGGTGTTGAAAATCCTGAAGAGCCTGAAAAGGTGTGAAGAATAAGAAGAGCTGCAAAAGGCGTCAAAATTATGAGGAGCATGAAACGGTCTGAAAATTAGAAGAAGCATGAAACGGTGTTGAAAAATATGAAGACCATGAAAGGGTGTGAAAAACATGAAGAGCTTAAAAAGGTGTCAAAAATATGAGGAGCATGAAACGGTCAAAAAATAGGAGGAGCACGAGACGTTGATGATAAACCTGAAGAGCATGAAAAGGTGTTAAAAATATGAAGAGCTTAAAAAGGTGTCAAAAATATGAGGAGCAAGAAACGGTGTTGAAACACATGAAGAGCCTGAAAAATTGTGAAAAATATGCAAAGCTTCAAAAGGTGTCAAAAATTAGATGAGCATGAAACGGTCTGAAAAATTGGAGGATCAAGAAGTAGCGTTGAAAAAAATGAAGAGCCTGAAAAGGTGTGAAAAATATGAAGAGCTTCAAAAGGTGTCAAAAATATGAGGACCATAAAACGATCTGAAAAATAGGAGGAGTATGAAGCGGTGATGAAAAACATGAAGGGCATGAAAACGTGTGAAAAATATGAAGAGCTTCAAAAGGTGTCAAAAATATGAGGACAATAAAACGATCTGAAAATTATGAGGAGCCTGAAACGGTCTGAAAAATAGGAGGAGCATGAAACGGTGTTCAAAAACATGAAGAGCCTGAAAAGTTTTGAAAAATATGCAAAGCTTCAAAAGGTGTCAAAAATTAGATGAGCATGAAACGGTCTGAAAAATTGGAGGATCAAGAAGTAGCGTTGAAAAAAATGAAGAGCCTGAAAAGGTGTGAAAAATATGAAGAGCTTCAAAAGGTGTCAAAAATATGAGGAGCATGAAACGGTCTGAAAAATAGGAGGAGTATGAAGCGGTGATGAAAAACATGAAGGGCATGAAAACGTGTGAAAAATATGAAGAGCTTCAAAAGGTGTGAAAAATATGAAGAGCTTCAAAAGGTGTCAAAAATATGAGGAGCATGAAACGGTCTGAAAAATAGGAGGAGCATGAAGCGGTGATGAAAAACATGAAGGGCATGAAAACGTGTGAAAAATATTAAGAGCCTGAAAAGGTGTGAAAAATATGAAGAGCTTCAAAAGGTGTCAAAAATATGTTGAGCATGAAACGGTCTGAAAAATAGGAGGAGCATGAAGCGGTGTTCAAAAACATGAAGAGCCTTAAAAGGTGTGAAAAATATGAAGAACTTCAAAAGATGTCAAAAATATGAGGAGCATGAAACGGTCTGAAAAATAGGAGGAGCATCAAGCGGTGTTGAAAAACATGAAGAGCCTGAGAAAGTGTGAGAAATAGGAAGAGCTTCAAAAGGTGTGAAAAATATGAAGAGCTTCAAAAGGTGTCAAATGAGATGAGCATGAAACTGTCTGAAAAATAGGAGGAGCATGAAGTGGTGTTGAAAAAAAAGAAGAGCCTGAAAAGGTGTGAAATATATGAAGAGCTTCAAACGTTGTCAAGAATATGAGGAGAATGAAACGGTCTGAAAAATTGGAGGAGCATGAAGCGGTGTTGAAAAACATGAAGCGCCTGAAAAGGTGTGAAAGATATGAAGAGTTTCTAAAGGTGTCAAAAATATGAGGAGTAAGAAAGGGTCTGAAAAATAGGAGGAGCATGAAGCGGTGTTCAAAAACATGAAGAGCCTGAAAAGGTGTGAAAAATATGAAGAGCCGCAAAAGGTGTCAAAATGAGATGAGCATGAACCGTTCTGAAAAATAGGAGGAGCATGAAGTGATGTTGAAAAAAATGAAAAGCCTGAAATGGTGTGAAATATATGAAGAGCTTCAAAAGGTGTAAAAATATGAGGAGAATGAAACGGTCTGCATAATAGGAAGAGCATGAAATGGTGTTCAAAAACATAAAGAGCATGAAAAGGTGTGAAAAATATGAAGAGTTTCAAAAGGTGTGAAATACATGAGGAGGATTAAACGGTCTGAAAAATAGGAGGAGCATGAAGCGGTGTTCAAAAACATGAAGAGCCTGAAAAGGTGTGAAAAATATGAAGAGTTTCTAAAGGTGTCAAAAATATGAGGAGCATGAAACGGTCTGAGAAATAGGAGGAGCATGAAGTGGTGTTCAAAAACATGAAGAGCCTGAAAAGGTGTGAAATAAATGAAGAGCTTCAAAACGTGTCAAAAATATGAGGAGCATTAAACGGTCTGAAAAATAGGAGGAGCATGAAACTGTTTTCAAAAACATGAAGAGCCTGAAAAGGTGTGAAATAAATGAAGAGCTTCAAAACGTGTCAAAAATATGAGGAGCATGAAACGGTCAGAAAAATAGGAGGAGCATGAAACTGTTTTCAAAAACATGAAGAGTCTGAAAAGGTGTCAAATATATGAAGAGTTTCAAAAGGTGTCAAAAATATGAAGAGCATGAAACGGTCTGAAAAATAGGAGGAGCATGAAGCGGCGTTGAAAAACATGAAGAGCCTGAAAAGGTGTGAAAAATATGAAGAGCTTCAAAAGGTGTCAAAAATATGAAGAGCATGATATGGTCTGAAAAATATGAGGAGCATGAAACGGTGTTCAAAAACATGAAGAGCCTGAAAAGGTGTGAAATATATGAAGAGCTTCAAAAGGTGTCAAAAATATGAAGAGCATGAAACTGAAAAATAGGAGGAGCATGAAATGGTCTGATAAATAGGAGGAGCATGAGCGGTGCGAAAAACATGAAGAGCCTGAAAAGGTGTGAAATATATGAAGAACTTAAAAGGAGTCAAAAATATGAGATGCATGAAATGGTCTGAAAAATAGAAGGAACATGAAGTGGTGTTGAAAAATGTGAAGTGCCTGAAAAGTTGTGAAAAATATGAAGAGGTTTAAAAGGTGTCAAAAATATGAGGAGCATGATACGGTCTGAAAAATAGGAGGAGCATGAAGCGGTGTTGAAAAACATGAAGAGCCTGAAAAGGTGTGAAAAATATGAAGAGCTTCAAAAGGTGCCAAAATTATGAAGAGCATGAAACAGTCTTAAAATTAGGAGGAGAATGAAGCGTTGTAGAAAAACATGAAGAGCCAGAAAAGGTGTGAAATATATGAAGCTTCAAAAGGTGTCAAAAATATGAAGTGCATGAAACGGTCTGAAAAATAGGAGGAGCATGAAATGGTGTTGAAAAACATACAGTCCTGGAAAGCTGTGAAAATTATGAAGAGCTTCAAAAGGTTTCAAAAATATGAGGAGCATGAAAAGGTCTGAAAATTAGGAGGAGCATGAAACGGTGTTCAAAAACATGAAGAGCCTGAAAACGTGTGAAAAATATGAAGAGCTTCAAAAGGTGTCAAAATATGAGGAGCAGTAAACGGTTTGAAAAATAGGAGGAGCATGAAGCAGTGTTGAAAAACATGAAGATCATGGAAAGGTGTGAATAATATAAAGAGCGTCAAAAGGTGTAAAAAATATAAGGAGCACGAAACGGTCTGAAAAATAGGAGGAGCCTGCAAAGGTGTTGAAAATCATGAAGAGCCTGAAAAGGTGTGAAGAATAAGAAGAGCTGCAAAAGGCGTCAAAATTATGAGGAGCATGAAACTGTCTGAAAATTAGAAGAAGCATGAAACGGTGTTGAAAAATATGAAGACCATGAAAGGGTGTGAAAAACATGAAGAGCTTAAAAAGGTGTCAAAAATATGAGGAGCATGAAAGGGTCAAAAAATAGGAGGAGCATGAGACGTTGATGATAAACCTGAAGAGCATGAAAAGGTGTTAAAAATATGAAGAGCTTAAAAAGGTGTCAAAAATATGAGGAGCAAGAAACGGTGTTGAAACACATGAAGAGCCTGAAAAAGAGTGAAAAATATGAAGAGTTTCAAAAGGTGTAAAAAATATGAGGACCATAAAACGATCTGAAAAATATGAGGAGCCTGAAACGGTCTGAAACATAGGAGGAGCATGAAACGGTTTTGAAAAATATGAAGAGCATGGAAAGGTGTGAAAAATATGAAGAGCTTCAAAAGGTGTCAAAATATGAGGAGCCAGAAACGGTCTGAAAAATAGGAGGAGCATGAAACGGTGTTGAAAAACATGAAGAGCTTGAAAAGGTGTGAAACATATGAGGAGCATGAAAAGGTCTGAAAAATAGGAGGAGCATGAAGTGGTGTTGAAAGACATGAAGACCCTGAAAAGGTGTGAAAAATATGAAGAGCTTCTAAATGTGTCAAAATATGAGGAGCATGAAACTGTCTGAAATATATCAGGAGCATGAAAAGGTGTTGAAAAACATGAAGAGCATCAAAAGCTGTGAAGAATATGAAGAGCTTCAAAACGTGTCAAAAATATGAGGAGCATGAATCGGTCTGAAAAATAGAAGGAGCATGAAGTGGTGTTGAAAAACATGAAGATCTGAAAAGGAGTGAAAAATATGAAGAGCTTCATAAGGTGTCAAAAATATGAGGAGCATGAAACGGTCTGAAAAATAGGAGGGGCAAGAAACGGGTTTAACAAACATGAAGAGCGGGAAAAGGTGTGAAAAATATGAAGAGCTTCAAAAGGTTTCAAAAATATGAGGAGCATGAAACAGGCTGTAAAATAGGAGGAGCATGAAGCGGTGTTGAAAAACATGAAGAGCCTGAAAACGTGTGAAAATTATGAAGAGCTTCAAAAGGTGTGAAGTATATGAAGAGCTTCAAAAGGTGTCAAAAATGAGATGAGCATGAAATGGTCTGAAAGATAGGAGGAGCATGAAGCGGTGTTGAAAAACATGAAGAGCCTGAAAAGGTGTGAAAAATATGAAGAGCTTCAAATGGTGTGAAATACATGAGGAGCTTGAAACGGTCTGAAAAACAGGAGGAGCATGAAATCTTGTTGAAAAACATGAAGAGCCTGAAAACGTGTGAAAATTATGAAGAGCTTCAAAAGGTGTGAAATATATGAAGAGCTTCAAAAGGTGTCAAAAATGAGATGAGCATGAAATGGTCTGAAAGATAGGAGGAGCATGAAGTGGTGTTGAAAAACATGAAGAGCCTGAAAAGGTGTGAAAAATATGAAGAGCTTTAAAAGGTGCGAAAAATATGACGAGCATGAAACGGTCTGAAAAATAGGAGGAGCATGAAGCGGTGTTCAAAAACATGAAGAGCCTGACAAGTTGTGAAAAGTATGAACAGCTTCAAAATGTGTCAAATATATGAGGAGAAAGAAATGGTCTGAAAAAAAGGAAGAGCATGAAGTGATGTTCAAAAACATGAAGAGCCTGAAAAGGTGTGAAAAATATGAAGAGCTTCAAAAGCTGTCAAATATATGAGGAGCACGAAACGGTCTGAAAAAAAGCAGGAGCATGAAGCGTTGTTGAAAATGTTGAAGAGCTTGAAAAGGTGTGAAAAATATGAAGAGCTTCAAAAGGTTTCAAATATATGAGGATCATGAAACGGTCTGAAAAATAGGAGGAGCATGAAACGGTCTGAAAAATAAGAGGAGCATGAAATGGTGTTGAAAAACAGGAAGAACCTGAAAATGTGAGAAAAATATGAAGAGCTTCAAAAGGTTTCAAAAATATGAGGAGCAAGAAACTTTCTGAAAAATAGAAGGAGCATGAACCGGTGTTGAAAAACATGAAGAGCCTGAAAAGGTGTGAAAAATATGAAGAGCTTCAAAACGTGTCAAAAATATGAGGAGCATGAAACGGTCGGAAAAATAGGAGGAGCAAGAAGCGGTGTTGAAAAACATGAAGAGCCTGAAAATGTGTGAAAAATATGAAGAGCTTCAAAAGGTGTGAAAAATATGAAGAGCTTCAAAAGGTGTCAAATTGAGATGAGCATGAAACGGTCTGAAAAATAGGAGGAGCATTAAGCTGTGTTGAAAATCATAACGAGCCTGAAAAGGTGTGAAAAATATGAAGAGCTTCAAAAATGTGAAAAATATGAAGAGCTTCAAAAGGTGTCAAAAATGAGATGAGCATGAAACGGTCTGAAAAATAGGAGGAGCATTAAGCTGTGTTGAAAATCATAACGAGCCTGAAAAGGTGTGAAAAATGTGAAGAGCTTCAAAAGGTGTGCAAAATATGAAGAGATTCAAAACCTGTCAAAAATATGAGGAGCCTGAAACAGTCTCAAAAATAGGAAGAGTATGAAACGGTCTGAAAAATAGGAGGATCATGAAGCGATGTTGAAAATCGTGAAGAGCCTGAAAAGGTGTGAAAAATGTGAAGAGCTTCAAAAGGTGTAAAAAATGAGATGAGCATGAAACGGTCTGAAAAATAGGAGGAGCATGAACTGGTGCTGAAAAACATGAAGAGCCTGAAAAGGTGTGAAATATATGAAGAGCTTCAAAAGGTGTCAAAAATATGAGGAGCATGAAACGGTCTGAAAAATAGGAGGAGCATGAAGCGGTGTTGAAAAACATGAAGAGCATGAAAAGCTGTGAAGAATATGAAGAGCTTCAAAACCTGTCAAAAATATGAGGAGCATGAATCGGTCTGAAAAATAGGAGGAGCAAGAAACGGTTTTAACAAACATGAAGAGCGGGAAAAGGTGTGAACAATATGAAGAGCTTCAAAAGGTTTGAAAAATATGAAGAACATGGAACGGTCTGAAAAATAGGAGGAGGATAAAGCGGTGTTCAAAAACATGAAGAGCCTGAAAAGGTGTGACAAATATGAAGAGCTTCAAAAGGTGTCAAAAATATGAGGAGCATGAAACGGTCTCAAAAATAGGAGGAGCATGAAGCGGTGTTCAAAAATATGGAGAGCCTGAAAAGGTATGAAAAATATGAAGAGCTTCAAAAGGTGTGAAATATATGAAGAGCTTCAAAAGGTGTCAAAAATATGAGGAGCCTGAAACAGGCTGTAAAATAGGAGGAGCATGAAGCGGTGTCGAAAAACATGAAGAGTATGAAGAGTTGTGAAAAATAGGAAGAACTTCAAAAGGTGTCAAAAATATGAGGAGCATGAACGGTATGAAAAATAGGAGGATCATGAAGCCGTGTTGAAAAACATGAAGAGCCTGAAAACGTGTGAAAATTATGAAGAGCTTCAAAAGCTGTGAAATATATGAAGAGCTTCAAAAGGTGTCAAAAATGAGATGAGCATGAAATGGTCTGAAAGATAGGAGGGGCATGAAGCGGTGTTGAAAAACATGAAGAGTCTGAAAAGGTGTGAAAAATATGAAGAGCTTCAAATGGTGTGAAATACATGAGGACCTTGAAATGGTCTGAGAAACCGGAGGAGCATGAAATCTTGTTGAAAAACATGAAGAGCCTGAAAACGTGTGAAAATTATGAAGAGCATCAAAAGGTGTGAAATATATGAAGAGCTTCAAAAGGTGTCAAAAATGAGATGAGCATGAAATGGTCTGAAAGATAGGAGGGGCATGAAGCGGTGTTCAAAAATATGAAGAGCCTGGAATGGTGTGAAAAATATGAGAGCCCCAAAACGTGTCAAAAGTATGAGGAGCATGAAACGGTGTAAAAAACATGAAGAGCCTGAAAAGGTGTGAGAAATAGAACGGCTTCAAAAGGTGTGAAAAATATGAGGAGCCTGAAACGGTCTGAAAAATAGGAGGAGCATGAAGTGGTGTTGAAAAACATGAAGAGCCAGAAAAGGTGTAAGAAATAGAACGGCTTCAAAAGGTGTGAAAAATATGAGGAGCATGAAACGGTCTGAAAAATAGGAAGAGCATGAAGCGGTGTTTAAAAACATGAAGAGCCTGAAAAGGTGTGAAAAATATGAAGAGCTTCAAAAGGTTTGAAAAATATGAAGAGCATGGAACGGTCTGAAAAATAGGAGGAGGATAAAGAGGTGTTCAAAAAAATGAAGAGCCTGAAAAGGGGTGACAAATATGAAGAGCTTCAAAAGGTGTCAAAAATATGAGGAGCATGAAACGGTATGAAAAATAGGAGGATCATGAAACGGTGTGAAAAACATGAAGAGCCTGAAAAGGTGTGAGAAATAGAACGGCTTCAAAAGGTGTGAAAAATATGAGGAGCCTGAAACGGTCTGAAAAATAGGAGGAGCATGAAGTGGTGTTGAAAAACATGAAGAGCCTGAAAAGGTGTGAGAAATAGAACGGCATCAAAAGGTGGGAAAAATATGAGGAGCATGAAACGGTCTGAAAAATAGGAAGAGCATGAAGCGGTGTTCAAAAACATGAAGAGCCTGAAAAGGTGTGAAAAATATGAAGAGCTTCAAAAGGTGTCAATAATAAGACGTGCATGACACAGTCTGAAAAATAGGAGGAGCATGAAACGGTCTGAAATATAGGAGGAGCATGAAGCGGTGTTCAAAAACATGAAGAGCCTGAAAAGGTGTGCAAAATATGAAGAGCTTCAAAATGTGTCAAGTATATGTGGAGCATGAAACGGTCTGAAAAATAGGAGGAGCATGAACTGGTGCTGAAAAACATGAAAGCCTGAAAAGGTTTGAAAAATATGAAGAGCTTCAAAAGGTGTGAAAAATATGAGGAGCATGAAACGGGCTGAAAAATAAGAGGAGCATGAAGCGGTGTAGAAAACCATGAAGAGCCTGAAAAAGTGTGAAAAATATGAAGAGCTTCAAAAGCAGGCAAAATTATGAAGAGTAAGAAACGGTCAAAAAAATAGGAGGAGCATGAAACTGTGTTCAAAAACATGAAGAGTCTGAAAAGGTGTGAAATATATGAAGAGTTTCAAAAGGTGTGAAAAATATGAAGAGCTTCAAAAGGTGTCAAAAATATGAGGAGCATGAAACGGTCTGAAAAATAGGAGGAGCATGAAGCGGTGATGAAAAACATGAAGGGCATGAAAACGTGTGAAAAATATTAAGAGCCTGAAAAGGTGTGAAAAATATGAAGAGCTTCAAAAGGTGTCAAAAATATGTTGAGCATGAAACGGTCTGAAAAATAGGAGGAGCATCAAGCGGTGTTGAAAAACATGAAGAGCCTGAGAAAGTGTGAGAAATAGGAAGAGCTTCAAAAGGTGTGAAAAATATGAAGAGCTTCAAAAGGTGTCAAATGAGATGAGCATGAAACTGTCTGAAAAATAGGAGGAGCATGAAGTGGTGTTGAAAAAAAAGAAGAGCCTGAAAAGGTGTGAAATATATGAAGAGCTTCAAACGTTGTCAAGAATATGAGGAGAATGAAACGGTCTGAAAAATTGGAGGAGCATGAAGCGGTGTTGAAAAAAATGAAGCGCCTGAAAAGGTGTGAAAGATATGAAGAGTTTCTA
Organism: Dama dama; assembly: GCF_033118175.1. Classification (NCBI taxonomy): domain Eukaryota; kingdom Metazoa; phylum Chordata; class Mammalia; order Artiodactyla; family Cervidae; genus Dama; species Dama dama. The sequence goes on along the minus strand of NC_083706.1, from coordinate 8,167,702 downwards.
AAGGTGTCAAAAATATGAGGAGTAAGAAAGGGTCTGAAAAATAGGAGGAGCATGAAGCGGTGTTCAAAAACATGAAGAGCCTGAAAAGGTGTGAAAAATATGAAGAGCCGCAAAAGGTGTCAAAATGAGATGAGCATGAACCGTTCTGAAATATAGGAGGAGCATGAAGTGATGTTGAAAAAAATGAAAAGCCTGAAATGGTGTGAAATATATGAAGAGCTTCAAAAGGTGTAAAAATATGAGGAGAATGAAACGTTCTGCATAATAGGAAGAGCATGAAATGGTGTTCAAAAACATAAAGAGCATGAAAAGGTGTGAAAAATATGAAGAGTTTCAAAAGGTGTGAAATACATGAGGAGGATTAAACGGTCTGAAAAATAGGAGGAGCATGAAGCGGTGTTCAAAAACATGAAGAGCCTGAAAAGGTGTGAAAAATATGAAGAGTTTCTAAAGGTGTCAAAAATATGAGGAGCATGAAACGGTCTGAGAAATAGGAGGAGCATGAAGTGGTGTTCAAAAACATGAAGAGCCTGAAAAGGTGTGAAATAAATGAAGAGCTTCAAAACGTGTCAAAAATATGAGGAGCATTAAACGGTCTGAAAAATAGGAGGAGCATGAAACTGTTTTCAAAAACATGAAGAGCCTGAAAAGGTGTGAAATAAATGAAGAGCTTCAAAACGTGTCAAAAATATGAGGAGCATGAAACGGTCAGAAAAATAGGAGGAGCATGAAACTGTTTTCAAAAACATGAAGAGTCTGAAAAGGTGTCAAATATATGAAGAGTTTCAAAAGGTGTCAAAAATATGAAGAGCATGAAACGGTCTGAAAAATAGGAGGAGCATGAAGCGGCGTTGAAAAACATGAAGAGCCTGAAAAGGTGTGAAAAATATGAAGAGCTTCAAAAGGTGTCAAAAATATGAAGAGCATGATATGGTCTGAAAAATATGAGGAGCATGAAACGGTGTTCAAAAACATGAAGAGCCTGAAAAGGTGTGAAATATATGAAGAGCTTCAAAAGGTGTCAAAAATATGAAGAGCATGAAACTGAAAAATAGGAGGAGCATGAAATGGTCTGATAAATAGGAGGAGCATGAGCGGTGTTGAAAAACATGAAGAGCCTGAAAAGGTGTGAAATATATGAAGAACTTAAAAGGAGTCAAAAATATGAGATGCATGAAATGGTCTGAAAAATAGAAGGAACATGAAGCGGTGTTGAAAAATGTGAAGTGCCTGAAAAGTTGTGAAAAATATGAAGAGGTTTAAAAGGTGTCAAAAATATGAGGAGCATGAAACGGTCAGAAAAATAGGAGGAGCATGAAGCGGTGTTGAAAAACATGAAGAGCCTGAAAAGGTGTGAAAAATATGAAGAGCTTCAAAAGGTGCCAAAATTATGAAGAGCATGAAACAGTCTTAAAATTAGGAGGAGAATGAAGCGTTGTAGAAAAACATGAAGAGCCAGAAAAGGTGTGAAATATATGAAGCTTCAAAAGGTGTCAAAAATATGAAGTGCATGAAACGGTCTGAAAAATAGGAGGAGCATGAAATGGTGTTGAAAAACATACAGTCCTGGAAAGGTGTGAAAATTATGAAGAGCTTCAAAAGGTTTCAAAAATATGAGGAGCATGAAAAGGTCTGAAAATTAGGAGGAGCATGAAACGGTGTTCAAAAACATGAAGAGCCTGAAAACGTGTGAAAAATATGAAGAGCTTCAAAAGGTGTCAAAATATGAGGAGCAGTAAACGGTTTGAAAAATAGGAGGAGCATGAAGCAGTGTTGAAAAACATGAAGATCATGGAAAGGTGTGAATAATATAAAGAGCGTCAAAAGGTGTAAAAAATATGAGGAGCACGAAACGGTCTGAAAAATAGGAGGAGCCTGCAAAGGTGTTGAAAATCATGAAGAGCCTGAAAAGGTGTGAAGAATAAGAAGAGCTGCAAAAGGCGTCAAAATTATGAGGAGCATGAAACTGTCTGAAAATTAGAAGAAGCATGAAACGGTGTTGAAAAATATGAAGACCATGAAAGGGTGTGAAAAACATGAAGAGCTTAAAAAGGTGTCAAAAATATGAGGAGCATGAAAGGGTCAAAAAATAGGAGGAGCATGAGACGTTGATGATAAACCTGAAGAGCATGAAAAGGTGTTAAAAATATGAAGAGCTTAAAAAGGTGTCAAAAATATGAGGAGCAAGAAACAGTGTTGAAACACATGAAGAGCCTGAAAAAGAGTGAAAAATATGAAGAGTTTCAAAAGGTGTAAAATTTATGAGGACCATAAAACGATCTGAAAAATATGAGGAGCCTGAAACGGTCTGAAACATAGGAGGAGCATGAAACGGTTTTGAAAAATATGAAGAGCATGGAAAGGTGTGAAAAATATGAAGAGCTTCAAAAGGTGTCAAAATATGAGGAGCCAGAAACGGTCTGAAAAATAGGAGGAGCATGAAACGGTGTTGAAAAACATGAAGAGCTTGAAAAGGTGTGAAACATATGAGGAGCATGAAAAGGTCTGAAAAATAGGAGGAGCATGAAGTGGTGTTGAAAAACATGAAGAGCCTGAAGGTGTGAAATATATGAAGAGCTTCAAAAGGTGTCAAAAAATGAGGAGCATGAAACGATGTGAAAAAAAAGGAGGAGCATGAAGCGGTGTTCAAAAACATGAAGAGCATGGAAAGGTCTGAATAATATATAGAGCGTCAAAAGGTGTAAAAAATATGAGGTGCACGAAACGGTATGAAAATTAGGAGGAGCCTGAAAAGGTGTTGAAAATCATGAAGAGCCTGAAAAGTTGTGAAGAATAAGAAGAGCTGCAAAAGGCATCAAAATTATGAGGAGCATGAAACGGTAATGAAAATTAGAAGAAGCATGAAACGGTTTTGAAATATATGAAGACCATGAAACGGTATGAAAAACATGAAGAGCTTAAAAAGGTGTCAAAAATATGAGGAGCATGAAACGGTCAAAAAAATAGGAGGAGCATGAGATGTTGTTGATAATCATGAAGAGCATGAAAAGGTGTGAAAAATATGAAGAGCTTCAAAAGGTGTCAAAAATATGAGGAGCATGAAACAGGCTGAAAAATAGGAGGAGCATGAAGCGGTGTCGAAAAACATGAAGAGCATGAAGAGTTGTGAAAAATAGGAAGACCTTCAAAACGTGTCAAAAATGAGATGAGCATGAAACGGTCTGAAAAAAAGGAGGTGCATGAAGTGGTGTTGAAAAACATGAAGAGCCTGAAAACGTGTGAAAAATATGAAGAGCTTCTAAAGGTGTGAAAAATATGAAGAGCTTCAAAAGGTGTCAAAAATGAGATGAGCATGAAGCGGCCTGAAAAATAGGAGGAGCATGAAGTGGTGTTGAAAAACATGATGAGCCTGAAAAAGTGTGAAATATATGAAGAGCTTCAAAAGGTGTCAAAAATATGAGGAGCATGAAACGGTATGAAAAATAGGAGGAGCATGAAGCGTGGTTGAAAAACATGAAGAGCCTGAAAAGTTGTGAAAAATATGAAGAGCTTCAAAAGGTATCAAAAATATGAGGAGCATGAACGGTCTAGAAAATAGCAGGAGCATGAAGCGGTCTTGAAAACCATGAAGAGCCTGAAAAGGTGTGAAAAAAAAAGAGGAGCTTCAAAATGTTTCAAAATTATGAGGAGAATGAATGGTCCAAAAAAGAGGAGGAGCATGAAGCGGTGTTCAAAAACATGAAGAGCCTGAAAAGGTGTGAAATATATGAAGACCTTCAAAATGTGTGAAGTACATGAGGAGCATTAAACCCTCTGAAAAATAGGAGAAGATTGAAGTTTTGTTCAAAAACATGAAGAGCCTGAAAAGGTGTGAAATATATGAAGATCTTCAAAAGGTGTGAAAAATATGAACAGCTTCAAAATGTGTCAAAAATGAGATGAGCATGAAACGGTCTGAATTTTAGGAGGAGCATGAAGTGTTGGTGAAAAACATGAAGAGCCTGAGGAAGTGTGAAGTATATGAAGAGATTCAAAACGTGTCAAAAATATGAGGAGCATGAAACGGTCTGAAAAATAGGAGGAGCATGAAGCGGTGTTGAAAAACAAGAAGAGTCTGAAAAGGTGTGAAAAATATGAAGAGCTTCAAAAGGTGTGAAAAATATGAAGAGCTTCAAAATGTGTCAAAAATGAGATGAGCATGAAACGGTCTGAATATTAGGAGGAACATGAATTGGTGTTGAAAAACATGAAGAGACTGAAAAGCTGTGAAAAATATGAAGAGCTTCAAAAGGTGAGAATTATATGAAGAGCTTCAAAAGAAGTCAAAAATGAGATGAGCATGATATTGTCTGAAAGATAGGAGGAGCATGAAGCGGTGTTGAAAAACATGAAGAGCCTGAAAAGGTGTGAGAAATATGGAGATCTTCAAAAGGTGTCAAAAATATGAGGAGCATGAAACGGTCTGAAAATAAGGAGGATCATGAAGTGATGTTGAAAAATATGAAGAGCCAAAAAAGGTGTGAAAAATATGAAGAGCTTCAAAAGGTGTCAAAAATATGAGGAGCATGAAAAGTTCTGAAAAATAGGAGGAGAATGAAGCGGTGTTGAAAAACATGAAGAGCCTGAAAATGTGTGAAAAATTTGAAGAGCTTCAAAAGGTGTCAAAAATATGAGGAGCATGAAACGGTCTGAAAAATAGGAGAAGCAAGAAACGGTTTTAACAAACATGAAGAGCGTGAAAAGGTGTGAAATATATGAAGAGCTTCAAAAGGTGTCAAAAATATGAGGAGCATGAAACGGTCTGAAAAATAGGAGGAGCATGAAACGGTGTTCAAAAACACGAAGAGCCTGAAATGGTGTGAAAAATATGAGGAACTTCAAAAGGTGTCAAAAATATGAGGAGCATGAAACGCTCTGAAAAATAGGAGGAGCATGAAGTGGTGTTGAAAAACATGAAGAGCCTGAAAAGGTGTGAAATATATGAAGAGCTTCAAAAGGTGTCAAAAATATGAGGAGCATGAAACGGTCTGAAAAATAGGAGGAGCATGAAACGGTGTTGAAAAACATGAAGATCTGAAAAGGAGTGAAAAATTTGAAGAGCTTCATAAGGTGTCAAAAATATGAGGAGCATGAAACGGTCTGAAAAATAGGAGGAACAAGAAACGGTTTTTACAAACATGAAGAGCGGGAAAAGGTGTGCAAAATATGAAGAGCTTCAAAAGGTGTCAAAAATATGAGGAGCATGAAACAGGCTGTAAAATAGGAGGAGCATGAAGCGGTGTCGAAAAACATGAAGAGCATGAAGAGTTGTGAAAAATAGGAAGAAATTCAAAAGGTGTCAAAAATATGAGGAGCATGAACGGTATTAAAAATAGGAGGATCATGAAGCCGTGTTGAAAAACATGAAGAGCCTGAAAACGTGTGAAAATTATGAAGAGCTTCAAAAGGTGTGAAATATATGAAGAGCTTCAAAAGCTGTCAAAAATGAGATGAGCATGAAATGGTCTGAAAGATAGGAGGGGCATGAAGCGGTGTTGAAAAACATGAAGAGCCTGAAAAGTTGTGAAAATTATGAAGAGCTTCAAATGGTGTGAAATACATGAGGACCATGAAACGGTATGAAAAACAGGAGGAGCATGAAATCTTGTTGAAAAACATGAAGAGCCTGAAAAAGTGTGAAAATTATGAAGAGCTTCAAAAGGTGTTAAATATATGAAGAGCTTCAAGAGGTGTCAAAAATGAGATGAGCATGAAATGTTCTGAAAGATAGGAGGGGCATGAAGCGGTGTTGAAAAACATGAAGAGCCTGAAAATGTGTGAGAATTATGAAGATCTTCAAAATGTGTCAAAAACATGAGGAGCATGAAACGGTCTGAAAAATAGGAGGAGCAAGAAGTGATGTTTAAAAACATGAAGAGCCAGAAAAGGTGTGAAAAATATGAAGAGCATCAAAAGATGTGAAATATATGAGGAGCATGAACCGGTCTGAAAAATAGGAGGAGCATGAAGCGGTTTTGAAAAGCATGAAGAGTCTGAAAAGGTGTGAAAAATATGAAGAGCTTCATAAGGTGTCAAAAATATTAGGAGCATGAAACTGTCTGAAAAATAGGAGGAGCATGAAGTGGTGTTGAAAAACGTGAAGAGCCTAAAAAGGTGTGAAAAATATGAAGAGCTTCAAAAGGTGTGAAAAATATGAAGAGCTTCAAACGGTGTCAAAAAAGAGATGAGCATGAAATGGCCTAAAAAATAGGAGGAGCATGAAGGGTTGGTGAAAAACATGAAGAGCCTGAAAAAGTGTGAAGTATATGAAGAGATTCAAAAGGTGTCAAAAATATGAGGAGCATGAAACGGTCTGAAAAATAGAAGGAGAATTAAGCGTTCTTGAAAAACATGAAGAGCCTGAAAAGGTGTGCAAAATATGAAGAGCATCAAAAGGTGTGAAAAATATGAGGAGCATGAGACGGTCTGAAAAATAGGAGGAGCATGAAGCGGTGTTGAAAAACAAGAAGAGTCTGAAAAGGTGTGAAAAATATGAAGAGCTTCAAAAGGTGTGAAAAATATGAAGAGCTTCAAAATGTGTCAAAAATGAGATGAGCATGAAACGGTCTGAATATTAGGAGGAACATGAATTGGTGTTGAAAAACATGAAGAGACTGAAAAGGTGTGAAAAATATGAAGAGCTTCAAAAGGTGTCAAATATATGAAGAGCTTCAAAAGAAGTCAAAAATGAGATGAGCATGATATTGTCTGAAAGATAGGAGGAGCATGAAGCGGTGTTGAAAAACATGAAGAGCCTGAAAAGGTGTGATAAATATGGAGATCTTCAAAAGGTGTCAAAAATATGAGGAGCATGAAACGGTCTGAAAAATAGGAGGATCATGAAGTGATGTTGAAAAACATGAAGAGCCAAAAAAGGTGTGAAAAATATGAAGAGCTTCAAAAGATGTCAAAAATATGAGGAGCAGAAAAAGGTCTGAAAAATAGGAGGAGCATGAAGCGGTGTTGAAAAACATGAAGAGCCTGAAAATGTGTGAAAAATTTGAAGAGCTTCAAAAGGTGTCAAAAATATGAGGAGGTTGAATCGGTCTGAAAAATAGGATGAGCATGAAGTGGTGTTGAAAAACATGAAGAGTCTGAAAAGGTGTGAAAAATATGAAGAGCTTCATAAGGTGTCAAAAATATGAGGAGCAAGAAAAGGTTTAGAAAATAGAAGAAGCAAGAAACGGTTTAAACAAACATGAAGAGCGTGAAAAGGTGTGAAATATATGAAGAGCTTCAAAAGGTGTCAAAAATATGAGGAGCATGAAACAGGCTGAAAAATAGGAGGAGCATGAAGCGGTGTCGAAAAACATGAAGAGCATGAAGAGTTGTGAAAAATATGAAGAACTTCAAAAGGTGTCAAAAATATGAGGAGCATGAACGGTATGAAAAATAGGAGGATCATGAAGCCGTGTTGAAAAACATGAAGAGCCTGAAAACGTGTGAAAATTATGAAGAGCTTCAAAAGGTGTGAAATATATGAAGAGCTTCAAAAGATGTCAAAAATGAGATGAGCATGAAATGGTCTGAAAGATAGGAGGGGCATGAAGCGGTGTTGAAAAACATGAAGAGCCTGAAAAGGTGTGAGAAATATGAAGATCTTCAAAATGTGTCAAAAATATGAGGAGCATGAAACGGTCTGAAAAATAGGAGGAGCAAGAAGTGATGTTTAAAAACCTGAAGAGCCTGAAAAAGTGTGAAAAATATGAAGAGTATCAAAAGATGTGAAAAATATGAGGAGCATGAACCGGTCTGAAAAATAGGAGGAGAATGAAGTGGTTTTGAAAAGCATAAAGAGTCTGAAAAGGTGTGAAAAATATGAAGAGCGTCATAAGGTGTCAAAAATATTAGGAGCATGAAACTGTCTGAAAAATAGGAGAAGCATGAAGTGGTGTTGAAAAACGTGAAGAGCCTAAAAAGGTGTGAAAAATATGACGAGCTTCAAAAGGTGTGAAAAATATGAGGAGCATGAAACGGTCTGAAAAATAGGAGGTGCATGAAGCGGTGTCGAAAAACATGAAGAGCCTGAGAACGTGTGAAAAATATGAAGAGCTTCTAAAGGTGTGAAAAATATGAATAGCTTCAAAAGGTGTCAAAAATGAGATGAGCATGAAACGGCCTGAAAAATAGGAGGAGCATGAAGTGGTGTTGAAAAACATGATGAGCCTGAAAAAGTGTGAAATATATGAAGAGCTTCAAAAGGTGTCAAAAATATGAGGAGCATGAAACGGTCTGAAAAATAGGAGGAGCATGAAGCGGTGTTGAAAAACATGAAGAGCCTGAAAAGGTGTGAAAAATATGAAGAGCTTCAAAAGGTGTCAAAAATATGATGAGCATGAACGGTCCGGAAAATAGCTGGAGCATGAAGCCGTCTTGAAAACCATGAAGAGCCTGAAAAGGTGTGAAAAATAAGAAGAGCTTCAAAATGTTTCAAAATTATGAGGAGAATGAACGGTCTGAAAAATAGGAGGAGCATGAAGCGGTGTTGAAAAACATGAAGAGCCTGAAAAGGTGTGAAATATATGAAGAACTTCAAAAGGTGTGAAGTACATGAGGAGCATTAAACGCTCTGAAAAATAGAAGCATGAAGTTTTGTTCAAAAACATGAAGAGCCTGAAAAGGTGTGAAACATATGAAGATCTTCAAAAGGTGTGAAAAATATGAGGGGCAAGAAACGGTCTGAAAAATAGGAGGTGCATGAAGCGGTGTTGAAAACATGAAGAGCCTGAAAACCTGTGAAAAATATGAACAGCTTCAAAAGGTGTGAAAAATATGAAGAGCTTCAAAAGGTGTGAAAAATATGAAGAGCTTCAAACGGTGTCAAAAATGAGATGAGCATGAAATGGCCTAAAAAATAGGAGGAGCATGAAGTGTTGGTGAAAAACATGAAGAGCCTGAAAAAGTGTGAAGCATATGAAGAGATTCAAAAGGTTTCAAAATATGAGGAGAATGAAACGGTCTGAAAAATAGAAGGAGAATGAAGCGGTGTTGAAAAACATGAAGAGCCTGAAAAGGTGTGCAAAATATGAAGAGCTTCAAAAGGTGTGAAAAATAAGAGGAGCATGAGACGGTCTGAAAAATAGGAGGAGCATGAAGCGGTGTTGAAAAACATGAAGAGCCTGAAAAAGTGTGAGAAATATGGAGATCTTCAAAAGGTGTCAAAAATAAGAGGAGCATGAAACGGTCTGAAAAATAGGAGGAGCATGAAGTGGTATTGCAAAACATGAAGACCTGAAAAGGTGTGAAATATATGAAGAGCTTCAAAAGGTGTCAAAAATATGAGGAGCATGAAACGGTCTGAAAAATAGGAGGAGCATGAAGCGGTGTTGAAAAACATGAAGAGCATGAAAAGCTGTGAAGAATATGAAGAGCTTCAAAACGTGTCAAAAATATGAGGAGCATGAATCGGTTTGAAAAATAGGAGGAGCAAGAAACGGTTTTAACAAACATGAAGAGCGGGAAAAGGTGTGAAAAATATGAAGAGCTTCAAAAGGTGTCAAAAATATGAAGAGCATGAAACAGGCTGTAAAATAGGAGGAGCATGAAGCGGTGTCGAAAAACATGAAGAGCATGAAGAGTTGTGAAAAATAGGAAGAACTTCAAAAGGTGTGAAAAATATGAGGAGCAGGAACGGTATGAAAAATAGGAGGATCATGAAGTCGTGTTGAAAAACATGAAGAGCCTGAAAACGTGTGAAAATTATGAAGAGCTTCAAAAGGTGTGAAATATATGAAGAGCTTCAAAAGGTGTCAAAAATGAGATAAGCATGAAATGGTCTGAAAGATAGGAGGAGCATGAAGCGGTGTTGAAATACATGGAGAGCCTGAAAAGGTGTGAAAAATATGAAGAGCTTCAAAAGGTGTGAAATACATGAGGAGCATGAAACGGGTTGAAAAATAGGAGAAGCATGAAGTGGTGTGGAAAAATATGAAGAGCGTGAAAAGGTGTGAAAAATATGAAGAGCTTCAAAAGGTGTGAAATACATGAGGAGCATGAAACGGGCTGAAAAATAGGAGAAGCATGAAGTGGTGTGGAAATATATGAAGAGCGTGAAAAGGTGTGAAAAATATGAAGAGCCTCAAAAGGTGTGAAAAATATGAGAAACATGACATGATCTGAAATATTGGAGGAGCATGAAGCGGTGTTGAAGAACATGAAGAGCCTGAAAAGGTGTGAAAAATATGAAGAGCTTCAAAAGTTGTCAAAAATATGAGGAGCAAGAAACGGTCTGAAAAATAGGAGGAGCATGAAGTGATGTTGAAAAATATGAAGAGCCTGAAAAGGTGTGAAATATGTAAAGAGCTTCAAAAGGTGTCAAAAATATGAGGAGCATGAAACGGTCTGAAAAATGGGAGGAGCATGAAGCTGTGTTGAAAAACATGAAGAGCCTGAAAAGGTGTGAACAATATTAAGAGCTTCAAAAGGTGTCAAAAATATGTGGAGCAAGTAACGGTTTGAAAAATAGGAGGAGCATGAAGCGGTGTTCAAAAACATGAAGATCCTGAAAAGGTGTGAAAAATACGAAGAGCTTCAAAAGGTGTGAAATACATGAGGAGCTAGAAACCGTCTGAAAAATAGGAAGAGCATGAAGCGATGTTCAAAAACATGAAGAGCCTGAAATGGTGTGAAAAATATCAAGAGTTTCAAAAGGTGTGAAAAATATGATGAGCATGAAATGGTCTGAAAAATAGGAGGAGCAAGAAGCGGTGTTCAAAAACATGAAGAGCCTGAAAAGGTGTGAAAAAGATGAAGAGCTTCAAAAGCTGTCAAAAATTTGAGGAGCATGAAATGGTCTGAAAAATAGGAGGAGAATGAAGCGGTGTTTAAAAACATGAAGAGCCTGAAAAGGTGTTGAAAAATATGAAGAGACTCAAAACTTGTCAAAAATATGAGGAGCATGAAACGGTCTGAAAAATAGGAGGAGCATGAAAAGATGTTGAAAAACCTGAAGAGCCTGAAAACGTGTGAAAATATGAAGATCTTCAAAAGGTGTGAAAAATATGAAGAGCTTCAAAAGGTGTCAAAAATGAGATGAGCATGAAACTGTCTGAAAAATGGGAGGAGCATGAAGTGGTGTTCAAAAAAATGAAGAGCCTAAAAAGGTGTGAAAAATATGCAGACGTTCAAAAGAAATCAAAAATATGAGGAGCATGAAACGGTCTGAAAAGTAGGAGGAGCATGAAGCGGTATTCAAAAACATGAAGAGCCTGAAAAGGTGTGAAAAAAGTTAAGAGCTTCAAAAGGTGTCAAAAAAATGAGTAGCATGAAACGGTCTGAAAAATCGGAGGAGCATGAAACGGTGTTCAAAAACCTGAAGAGCCTGAAAAGGTGTGAAAAATATGACGAGCTTCAAAACGTGTCAAAAATATGAGGAGCATGAAACGGTCTGAAAAATAGGAGGAGCAAGAAGCGGTGTTGAAAATCATGAAGAGCCTGAAAAGTTGTGAAGAATAAGAAGAGCTGCAAAAGGCATCAAAATTATGAGGAGCATGAAACGGTAATGAAAATTAGAAGAAGCATGAAACGGTTTTGAAATATATGAAGACCATGAAACGGTATGAAAAACATGAAGAGCTTAAAAAGGTGTCAAAAATATGAGGAGCATGAAACGGTCAAAAAAATAGGAGGAGCATGAGATGTTGTTGATAATCATGAAGAGCATGAAAAGGTGTGAAAAATATGAAGAGCTTCAAAAGGTGTCAAAAATATGAGGAGCATGAAACAGGCTGAAAAATAGGAGGAGCATGAAGCGGTGTCGAAAAACATGAAGAGCATGAAGAGTTGTGAAAAATAGGAAGACCTTCAAAACGTGTCAAAAATGAGATGAGCATGAAACGGTCTGAAAAAAAGGAGGTGCATGAAGTGGTGTTGAAAAACATGAAGAGCCTGAAAACGTGTGAAAAATATGAAGAGCTTCTAAAGGTGTGAAAAATATGAAGAGCTTCAAAAGGTGTCAAAAATGAGATGAGCATGAAGCGGCCTGAAAAATAGGAGGAGCATGAAGTGGTGTTGAAAAACATGATGAGCCTGAAAAAGTGTGAAATATATGAAGAGCTTCAAAAGGTGTCAAAAATATGAGGAGCATGAAACGGTATGAAAAATAGGAGGAGCATGAAGCGTGGTTGAAAAACATGAAGAGCCTGAAAAGTTGTGAAAAATATGAAGAGCTTCAAAAGGTATCAAAAATATGAGGAGCATGAACGGTCTAGAAAATAGCAGGAGCATGAAGCGGTCTTGAAAACCATGAAGAGCCTGAAAAGGTGTGAAAAAAAAAGAGGAGCTTCAAAATGTTTCAAAATTATGAGGAGAATGAATGGTCCAAAAAAGAGGAGGAGCATGAAGCGGTGTTCAAAAACATGAAGAGCCTGAAAAGGTGTGAAATATATGAAGACCTTCAAAATGTGTGAAGTACATGAGGAGCATTAAACCCTCTGAAAAATAGGAGAAGATTGAAGTTTTGTTCAAAAACATGAAGAGCCTGAAAAGGTGTGAAATATATGAAGATCTTCAAAAGGTGTGAAAAATATGAACAGCTTCAAAATGTGTCAAAAATGAGATGAGCATGAAACGGTCTGAATTTTAGGAGGAGCATGAAGTGTTGGTGAAAAACATGAAGAGCCTGAGGAAGTGTGAAGTATATGAAGAGATTCAAAACGTGTCAAAAATATGAGGAGCATGAAACGGTCTGAAAAATAGGAGGAGCATGAAGCGGTGTTGAAAAACAAGAAGAGTCTGAAAAGGTGTGAAAAATATGAAGAGCTTCAAAAGGTGTGAAAAATATGAAGAGCTTCAAAATGTGTCAAAAATGAGATGAGCATGAAACGGTCTGAATATTAGGAGGAACATGAATTGGTGTTGAAAAACATGAAGAGACTGAAAAGCTGTGAAAAATATGAAGAGCTTCAAAAGGTGAGAATTATATGAAGAGCTTCAAAAGAAGTCAAAAATGAGATGAGCATGATATTGTCTGAAAGATAGGAGGAGCATGAAGCGGTGTTGAAAAACATGAAGAGCCTGAAAAGGTGTGAGAAATATGGAGATCTTCAAAAGGTGTCAAAAATATGAGGAGCATGAAACGGTCTGAAAATAAGGAGGATCATGAAGTGATGTTGAAAAATATGAAGAGCCAAAAAAGGTGTGAAAAATATGAAGAGCTTCAAAAGGTGTCAAAAATATGAGGAGCATGAAAAGTTCTGAAAAATAGGAGGAGAATGAAGCGGTGTTGAAAAACATGAAGAGCCTGAAAATGTGTGAAAAATTTGAAGAGCTTCAAAAGGTGTCAAAAATATGAGGAGCATGAAACGGTCTGAAAAATAGGAGAAGCAAGAAACGGTTTTAACAAACATGAAGAGCGTGAAAAGGTGTGAAATATATGAAGAGCTTCAAAAGGTGTCAAAAATATGAGGAGCATGAAACGGTCTGAAAAATAGGAGGAGCATGAAACGGTGTTCAAAAACACGAAGAGCCTGAAATGGTGTGAAAAATATGAGGAACTTCAAAAGGTGTCAAAAATATGAGGAGCATGAAACGCTCTGAAAAATAGGAGGAGCATGAAGTGGTGTTGAAAAACATGAAGAGCCTGAAAAGGTGTGAAATATATGAAGAGCTTCAAAAGGTGTCAAAAATATGAGGAGCATGAAACGGTCTGAAAAATAGGAGGAGCATGAAACGGTGTTGAAAAACATGAAGATCTGAAAAGGAGTGAAAAATTTGAAGAGCTTCATAAGGTGTCAAAAATATGAGGAGCATGAAACGGTCTGAAAAATAGGAGGAACAAGAAACGGTTTTTACAAACATGAAGAGCGGGAAAAGGTGTGCAAAATATGAAGAGCTTCAAAAGGTGTCAAAAATATGAGGAGCATGAAACAGGCTGTAAAATAGGAGGAGCATGAAGCGGTGTCGAAAAACATGAAGAGCATGAAGAGTTGTGAAAAATAGGAAGAAATTCAAAAGGTGTCAAAAATATGAGGAGCATGAACGGTATTAAAAATAGGAGGATCATGAAGCCGTGTTGAAAAACATGAAGAGCCTGAAAACGTGTGAAAATTATGAAGAGCTTCAAAAGGTGTGAAATATATGAAGAGCTTCAAAAGCTGTCAAAAATGAGATGAGCATGAAATGGTCTGAAAGATAGGAGGGGCATGAAGCGGTGTTGAAAAACATGAAGAGCCTGAAAAGTTGTGAAAATTATGAAGAGCTTCAAATGGTGTGAAATACATGAGGACCATGAAACGGTATGAAAAACAGGAGGAGCATGAAATCTTGTTGAAAAACATGAAGAGCCTGAAAAAGTGTGAAAATTATGAAGAGCTTCAAAAGGTGTTAAATATATGAAGAGCTTCAAGAGGTGTCAAAAATGAGATGAGCATGAAATGTTCTGAAAGATAGGAGGGGCATGAAGCGGTGTTGAAAAACATGAAGAGCCTGAAAATGTGTGAGAATTATGAAGATCTTCAAAATGTGTCAAAAACATGAGGAGCATGAAACGGTCTGAAAAATAGGAGGAGCAAGAAGTGATGTTTAAAAACATGAAGAGCCAGAAAAGGTGTGAAAAATATGAAGAGCATCAAAAGATGTGAAATATATGAGGAGCATGAACCGGTCTGAAAAATAGGAGGAGCATGAAGCGGTTTTGAAAAGCATGAAGAGTCTGAAAAGGTGTGAAAAATATGAAGAGCTTCATAAGGTGTCAAAAATATTAGGAGCATGAAACTGTCTGAAAAATAGGAGGAGCATGAAGTGGTGTTGAAAAACGTGAAGAGCCTAAAAAGGTGTGAAAAATATGAAGAGCTTCAAAAGGTGTGAAAAATATGAAGAGCTTCAAACGGTGTCAAAAAAGAGATGAGCATGAAATGGCCTAAAAAATAGGAGGAGCATGAAGGGTTGGTGAAAAACATGAAGAGCCTGAAAAAGTGTGAAGTATATGAAGAGATTCAAAAGGTGTCAAAAATATGAGGAGCATGAAACGGTCTGAAAAATAGAAGGAGAATTAAGCGTTCTTGAAAAACATGAAGAGCCTGAAAAGGTGTGCAAAATATGAAGAGCATCAAAAGGTGTGAAAAATATGAGGAGCATGAGACGGTCTGAAAAATAGGAGGAGCATGAAGCGGTGTTGAAAAACAAGAAGAGTCTGAAAAGGTGTGAAAAATATGAAGAGCTTCAAAAGGTGTGAAAAATATGAAGAGCTTCAAAATGTGTCAAAAATGAGATGAGCATGAAACGGTCTGAATATTAGGAGGAACATGAATTGGTGTTGAAAAACATGAAGAGACTGAAAAGGTGTGAAAAATATGAAGAGCTTCAAAAGGTGTCAAATATATGAAGAGCTTCAAAAGAAGTCAAAAATGAGATGAGCATGATATTGTCTGAAAGATAGGAGGAGCATGAAGCGGTGTTGAAAAACATGAAGAGCCTGAAAAGGTGTGATAAATATGGAGATCTTCAAAAGGTGTCAAAAATATGAGGAGCATGAAACGGTCTGAAAAATAGGAGGATCATGAAGTGATGTTGAAAAACATGAAGAGCCAAAAAAGGTGTGAAAAATATGAAGAGCTTCAAAAGATGTCAAAAATATGAGGAGCAGAAAAAGGTCTGAAAAATAGGAGGAGCATGAAGCGGTGTTGAAAAACATGAAGAGCCTGAAAATGTGTGAAAAATTTGAAGAGCTTCAAAAGGTGTCAAAAATATGAGGAGGTTGAATCGGTCTGAAAAATAGGATGAGCATGAAGTGGTGTTGAAAAACATGAAGAGTCTGAAAAGGTGTGAAAAATATGAAGAGCTTCATAAGGTGTCAAAAATATGAGGAGCAAGAAAAGGTTTAGAAAATAGAAGAAGCAAGAAACGGTTTAAACAAACATGAAGAGCGTGAAAAGGTGTGAAATATATGAAGAGCTTCAAAAGGTGTCAAAAATATGAGGAGCATGAAACAGGCTGAAAAATAGGAGGAGCATGAAGCGGTGTCGAAAAACATGAAGAGCATGAAGAGTTGTGAAAAATATGAAGAACTTCAAAAGGTGTCAAAAATATGAGGAGCATGAACGGTATGAAAAATAGGAGGATCATGAAGCCGTGTTGAAAAACATGAAGAGCCTGAAAACGTGTGAAAATTATGAAGAGCTTCAAAAGGTGTGAAATATATGAAGAGCTTCAAAAGATGTCAAAAATGAGATGAGCATGAAATGGTCTGAAAGATAGGAGGGGCATGAAGCGGTGTTGAAAAACATGAAGAGCCTGAAAAGGTGTGAGAAATATGAAGATCTTCAAAATGTGTCAAAAATATGAGGAGCATGAAACGGTCTGAAAAATAGGAGGAGCAAGAAGTGATGTTTAAAAACCTGAAGAGCCTGAAAAAGTGTGAAAAATATGAAGAGTATCAAAAGATGTGAAAAATATGAGGAGCATGAACCGGTCTGAAAAATAGGAGGAGAATGAAGTGGTTTTGAAAAGCATAAAGAGTCTGAAAAGGTGTGAAAAATATGAAGAGCGTCATAAGGTGTCAAAAATATTAGGAGCATGAAACTGTCTGAAAAATAGGAGAAGCATGAAGTGGTGTTGAAAAACGTGAAGAGCCTAAAAAGGTGTGAAAAATATGACGAGCTTCAAAAGGTGTGAAAAATATGAGGAGCATGAAACGGTCTGAAAAATAGGAGGTGCATGAAGCGGTGTCGAAAAACATGAAGAGCCTGAGAACGTGTGAAAAATATGAAGAGCTTCTAAAGGTGTGAAAAATATGAATAGCTTCAAAAGGTGTCAAAAATGAGATGAGCATGAAACGGCCTGAAAAATAGGAGGAGCATGAAGTGGTGTTGAAAAACATGATGAGCCTGAAAAAGTGTGAAATATATGAAGAGCTTCAAAAGGTGTCAAAAATATGAGGAGCATGAAACGGTCTGAAAAATAGGAGGAGCATGAAGCGGTGTTGAAAAACATGAAGAGCCTGAAAAGGTGTGAAAAATATGAAGAGCTTCAAAAGGTGTCAAAAATATGATGAGCATGAACGGTCCGGAAAATAGCTGGAGCATGAAGCCGTCTTGAAAACCATGAAGAGCCTGAAAAGGTGTGAAAAATAAGAAGAGCTTCAAAATGTTTCAAAATTATGAGGAGAATGAACGGTCTGAAAAATAGGAGGAGCATGAAGCGGTGTTGAAAAACATGAAGAGCCTGAAAAGGTGTGAAATATATGAAGAACTTCAAAAGGTGTGAAGTACATGAGGAGCATTAAACGCTCTGAAAAATAGAAGCATGAAGTTTTGTTCAAAAACATGAAGAGCCTGAAAAGGTGTGAAACATATGAAGATCTTCAAAAGGTGTGAAAAATATGAGGGGCAAGAAACGGTCTGAAAAATAGGAGGTGCATGAAGCGGTGTTGAAAACATGAAGAGCCTGAAAACCTGTGAAAAATATGAACAGCTTCAAAAGGTGTGAAAAATATGAAGAGCTTCAAAAGGTGTGAAAAATATGAAGAGCTTCAAACGGTGTCAAAAATGAGATGAGCATGAAATGGCCTAAAAAATAGGAGGAGCATGAAGTGTTGGTGAAAAACATGAAGAGCCTGAAAAAGTGTGAAGCATATGAAGAGATTCAAAAGGTTTCAAAATATGAGGAGAATGAAACGGTCTGAAAAATAGAAGGAGAATGAAGCGGTGTTGAAAAACATGAAGAGCCTGAAAAGGTGTGCAAAATATGAAGAGCTTCAAAAGGTGTGAAAAATAAGAGGAGCATGAGACGGTCTGAAAAATAGGAGGAGCATGAAGCGGTGTTGAAAAACATGAAGAGCCTGAAAAAGTGTGAGAAATATGGAGATCTTCAAAAGGTGTCAAAAATAAGAGGAGCATGAAACGGTCTGAAAAATAGGAGGAGCATGAAGTGGTATTGCAAAACATGAAGACCTGAAAAGGTGTGAAATATATGAAGAGCTTCAAAAGGTGTCAAAAATATGAGGAGCATGAAACGGTCTGAAAAATAGGAGGAGCATGAAGCGGTGTTGAAAAACATGAAGAGCATGAAAAGCTGTGAAGAATATGAAGAGCTTCAAAACGTGTCAAAAATATGAGGAGCATGAATCGGTTTGAAAAATAGGAGGAGCAAGAAACGGTTTTAACAAACATGAAGAGCGGGAAAAGGTGTGAAAAATATGAAGAGCTTCAAAAGGTGTCAAAAATATGAAGAGCATGAAACAGGCTGTAAAATAGGAGGAGCATGAAGCGGTGTCGAAAAACATGAAGAGCATGAAGAGTTGTGAAAAATAGGAAGAACTTCAAAAGGTGTGAAAAATATGAGGAGCAGGAACGGTATGAAAAATAGGAGGATCATGAAGTCGTGTTGAAAAACATGAAGAGCCTGAAAACGTGTGAAAATTATGAAGAGCTTCAAAAGGTGTGAAATATATGAAGAGCTTCAAAAGGTGTCAAAAATGAGATAAGCATGAAATGGTCTGAAAGATAGGAGGAGCATGAAGCGGTGTTGAAATACATGGAGAGCCTGAAAAGGTGTGAAAAATATGAAGAGCTTCAAAAGGTGTGAAATACATGAGGAGCATGAAACGGGTTGAAAAATAGGAGAAGCATGAAGTGGTGTGGAAAAATATGAAGAGCGTGAAAAGGTGTGAAAAATATGAAGAGCTTCAAAAGGTGTGAAATACATGAGGAGCATGAAACGGGCTGAAAAATAGGAGAAGCATGAAGTGGTGTGGAAATATATGAAGAGCGTGAAAAGGTGTGAAAAATATGAAGAGCCTCAAAAGGTGTGAAAAATATGAGAAACATGACATGATCTGAAATATTGGAGGAGCATGAAGCGGTGTTGAAGAACATGAAGAGCCTGAAAAGGTGTGAAAAATATGAAGAGCTTCAAAAGTTGTCAAAAATATGAGGAGCAAGAAACGGTCTGAAAAATAGGAGGAGCATGAAGTGATGTTGAAAAATATGAAGAGCCTGAAAAGGTGTGAAATATGTAAAGAGCTTCAAAAGGTGTCAAAAATATGAGGAGCATGAAACGGTCTGAAAAATGGGAGGAGCATGAAGCTGTGTTGAAAAACATGAAGAGCCTGAAAAGGTGTGAACAATATTAAGAGCTTCAAAAGGTGTCAAAAATATGTGGAGCAAGTAACGGTTTGAAAAATAGGAGGAGCATGAAGCGGTGTTCAAAAACATGAAGATCCTGAAAAGGTGTGAAAAATACGAAGAGCTTCAAAAGGTGTGAAATACATGAGGAGCTAGAAACCGTCTGAAAAATAGGAAGAGCATGAAGCGATGTTCAAAAACATGAAGAGCCTGAAATGGTGTGAAAAATATCAAGAGTTTCAAAAGGTGTGAAAAATATGATGAGCATGAAATGGTCTGAAAAATAGGAGGAGCAAGAAGCGGTGTTCAAAAACATGAAGAGCCTGAAAAGGTGTGAAAAAGATGAAGAGCTTCAAAAGCTGTCAAAAATTTGAGGAGCATGAAATGGTCTGAAAAATAGGAGGAGAATGAAGCGGTGTTTAAAAACATGAAGAGCCTGAAAAGGTGTTGAAAAATATGAAGAGACTCAAAACTTGTCAAAAATATGAGGAGCATGAAACGGTCTGAAAAATAGGAGGAGCATGAAAAGATGTTGAAAAACCTGAAGAGCCTGAAAACGTGTGAAAATATGAAGATCTTCAAAAGGTGTGAAAAATATGAAGAGCTTCAAAAGGTGTCAAAAATGAGATGAGCATGAAACTGTCTGAAAAATGGGAGGAGCATGAAGTGGTGTTCAAAAAAATGAAGAGCCTAAAAAGGTGTGAAAAATATGCAGACGTTCAAAAGAAATCAAAAATATGAGGAGCATGAAACGGTCTGAAAAGTAGGAGGAGCATGAAGCGGTATTCAAAAACATGAAGAGCCTGAAAAGGTGTGAAAAAAGTTAAGAGCTTCAAAAGGTGTCAAAAAAATGAGTAGCATGAAACGGTCTGAAAAATCGGAGGAGCATGAAACGGTGTTCAAAAACCTGAAGAGCCTGAAAAGGTGTGAAAAATATGACGAGCTTCAAAACGTGTCAAAAATATGAGGAGCATGAAACGGTCTGAAAAATAGGAGGAGCAAGAAGCGGTGTTGAAATACATGAAGAACCTGAAAACGTGTGAAAAATATGAAGAGCTTAAAAAATTGTGAAAATATGAAGAGCTTCAAAACGAGTCAAAAATATGAGGAGCATGAAACGGTCTGAAAAATAGGAGGAGCATGAAGTGGTGTTGAAAAACATGAACAGTATGAAAAGGTGTGAAATATATGAAGAGCTTCAAAAGATGTCAAAAAAAGAAGAGCATGAAACGGTCTGAAAAATAGGAGGAGCATGAAGCTGTATTGAAAAACATGAAGAGCCTGAAAAGGTTTGAACAATATTAAGAGCTTCAAAAGGTGTCAAAAATATGTGGAGCAAGTAACGGTCTGAAAAATAGGAGGAGCATGAAGCTGTATTGAAAAACATGAAGAGCCTGAAAAGGTGTGAAAAATAGGAAGAGCTTCAAAAGGTGAGAAGTATATGAGGAGCATGAAACGGTCTGAAAAATAGGAGGAGCATGAAGCGGTGTTGAAAAACCTGAAGAGCCTGAAAAGTTGTGAAATATGTAAAGAGCTTCAAAAGGTGTCAAAAATATGAGGAGCATGAAACGGTCTGAAAAATAGGAGGAGCATGAAGCTGTATTGAAAAACATGAAGAGCCTGAAAAGGTTTGAACAATATTAAGAGCTTCAAAAGGTGTCAAAAATATGTGGAGCAAGTAACGGTTTGAAAAATAGGAGGAGCATGAAGCGGTGTTCAAAAACATGAAGATCCTGAAAAGGTGTGAAAAATACGAAGAGCTTCAAAAGGTGTGAAATACATGAGGAGCATGAAACGGTCTGAAAAATAGGAGGAGCAAGAAACGGTGTAGAAAATCATGAAGAGCCTGAAAAGATGTGACAAATATAAAGAGCTTCAAAAGTTGTCAATATAAGAGGTGCATGAAACAGTCTGAAAAATATGATGAGCATGAAACGGTCTGAAAAATTGGAGGAGCATGAAGTGGTGTTTAATAACATGAAGAGCCTGAAAAGGTGTGAAAAATATGAAGAGCTTCAAAAGGTGTGAAAAATATTAAGAGCATGAAACGACCTGAAAAATAGGAAGAGCATAAAGCGGTCTTCAAAAACATGAAGAGCCTGAAAATGTGTGAAAAATATGAAGAGCTTCAAAAGGTGTCAAAAATATGAGCAGCATGAAACGGTCTCAAAAACAGGAGGAGCATGAAGCGGTGTTCAAAAATATGGAGAGCCTGAAAATGTATGAAAAATATGAAGAGCTTCAAAAGATGTCAAAAATATGAGGAGCATGAAACGGTCTGAAAAATAGGAGGAGCATGAAACGGAGTTCAAAAACATGAAGAGCCTGAGAAGGTGTGAAAAATATGAAGAGTTTCAAAAGGTGTCAAAAATATGAGGAGCATGAAACAGTCTGAAACATAGTAGGAGCATGAAGCGGTGGTGAAAAACATGAAGAGCCGGAAAAGGTGTGAAAAATATGAAGAGCCTGAAAAGGTGTGAAAAATATGAAGAGCTTGAAAAGGTGTGAAATATATGAAGAGCTTCAAAAGGTGTCAAAATTGAGATGAGCAAGAAACTGTCTGAAAAATAGGAGGAGCATGAAACGGTGATCAAAAACATGAAGAGCCTGAAAAGGTGTGAAAAATATGAAGAGCTTCAAAAGGTGTGAAATACATGAGGAGTTTGAAACGGGCTGAAATATAGGAGAAGCATGAAGTGGTGTGGAAAAATTTGAAGAGCCTGAAAAGGTGTGAAAAATTTGAAGAGCCTGAAAAGGTGTGAAAAATTTGAAGAGCCTGAAAAGGAGTGAAAAATTTGAAGAGCCTGAAAAGGTGTGAAAAATATGAAGAGCCTGAAAAGGTGTGAAAATTTTGAAGAGCCTGAAAAGTTGTGAAAAATTTGAAGAGCCTGAAAAGGTGTGAAAAATTTGAAGAGCCTGAAAAGGTGTGAAAAATTTGAAGAGCCTGAAAAGGTGTGAAAAACATGAAGAGCTTCAAATGGTGTGAAATACATGAGGAGCATGAAACGGTCTGAAAAATAGGAGGAGCAAGAAGGTGTGCTCAAAAACATGAAGAGCCTGAAAAAGTGTGAAAAATATGAAGAGCTTCAAAAATATGAAAAATATGAAGAGCTTCAAAAGGTGTGAAAAATATGAAGAGCTTCAAAAGTTGTGAAATATATGAGGAGCATGAAACGGTCTGAAAAATAGGAGGAGCATGAAACGGTGTTCAAAAACATGAAGAGCTTCAAAAGGTGTGAAAAATATGAACAGCTTCAAAAGGTGTCAAAAATGAGATGAGTAAAAAACGGTCTGAAAAATGGGAGGAGCATGAAGTTGTGTTGAAAATAATGAAGAGCCTGAAAAGGTGTGAAAAATATGAGGAGCATGATACGGTCTGAAAAATAGGAGGAGCATGAAGTGGTTGTGAAAAAACATGAAGAGCCGGAAAACGTGTGCAAAATATGACGAGCTTCAAAAGGTGTGAAATACATGAGAAGCTTGAAACGGTCTGAAAAATAGGAGGAGCATGAAGCGATGTTGAAAAACATGAAGAGCCTTAAAATGTGTGAAAAATATGGCGAGCTTCAAAAAGTGTGAAAAATATGAGGATCATGAAACGGTCTGAAAAATAGGAGGAGCATGAAGCGGGGTTGAAAAACATGAAGAGCCTGAAAAGGTGTGACAAATATGAAGAGCTTCAAAAGGTGTGAAATACATGAGGAGCATGAAACGATCTGAAAAATAGGAGGAGCATGAAGCGGTGTTCAAAAACATGCAGAGTCTGAAAAGGTGTGAAAATTATGAAGATCTTCAAAAGGTTTGAAAAATATGAAGAGCTTCAAAAGGTGTCAAAAATGAGATGAGCATGAAACGGTCTGAAAAATAGGAGGAGCATGAAGCGGTGTTCAAAAACATGAAGAGCCTGAAAAGATGTGAGAAATATGAAGAGCTTCAAAAGATGTCAAAAATATGAGGAGCATGAAACGGTCTGAAAAATAGGAGGAGCATGAAATGGTGTTCAAACACATGAAGAGCCTGAAAAGGTGTGAAAAATATGAAGAGCTTCAAAAGGTGTGAAATACATGAGGAGCATTAAACGGTTTAAAAATTAGGAGGAGCATGAAGCGGTGTTCAAAAACATGAAGAGCCTGAAAAGGTGTGAAAAATATGAAGAGCTTCAAAAGGTGTGTAATACATGAGGAGCATGAAACTCTCTGAAAAATAGAAGGAGCATGAAGTAGTGTTCAAAAACATGAAGAGCCTGAAAAGGTGTGAAAAATATGAAGAGCTTAAAAAGGTGTGAAAAATATGAGGAGCATGATATGGTTTGAAAAATAGGATTAGCATGAAGCGGTGTTCAAAAACATGAAGAGCCTGAAAAGGTGTGAAAAATATGAAAAGCTTCAAAAGGTGTCAAAAATGAGATGAGCATGAAACGTTCTGAAAAATAGGAGGTGCATGAAGCGTTGTTGAAAACCATGAAGAGCCTGAAAAGGTGTGAGAAATATGAACAGCTTCAAAATGTGTCAAAAATATGAGGAGCATGAAACGGTCTTAAAAATAGGAGGAGCATGAAGCGGTGTTCAAAAACATGAAGAGCCTGAAAAGGTGTGAAAAATATGAAGAGCTTCAAAAAGTGTCAAAAATGAGATGAGCATGAAACGGTCTGAAAAATTGGAGGTGCATGAAGAGTTGTTGAAAAACATGAAGAGCCAGAAAATGTGTGAAAAATATGAAGAGCTTCAAAAGGTGTCAAAAATATGAGGAGCATGAAACGGTCTTAAAAATACAAGGAGCATGAAGCGGTGTTGAAAAACATGAATAGCCTGAAAATGTGTGAAATATATGAAGAGCTTAAAAATGTGTCAAGTATATGAGGAGCATGAAACGGTCTGAAAAATAGGAGGATCATGCAACGGTGTTGAAAAACATGAAGAGTCTGAAAAGGTGTGAAAAATATGAAGAGCTTCCAAAGCTGTCAAAAATATGAGGAGCATGAAACGGTCTGAAAAATAGGAGGAGCATGAAGCTGTGTTCAAAAACATGAAGAGCCTGAAAATGTGTGAAAAAAATGAAGAGCTTCAAAAGGTGTGAAAAATATGAAGAGCTTCAGAAGGTGTGAAAAATATGAGGAGCATGATACGGTCTGAAAAATAGGAGGAGCATGAACCAGTGTTCAAAAACATGAAGAGCCTGAAAAGGTGTGAAATATATGAACAGCTTCAAAATGTGTGAAAAATATGAGGAGCATGAAACGGTCTGAAAAATAGGAGGAGCATGAAGCGGTGTTGAAAAACATGAAGAGCCTGAATAGGTGTGAAAAATATGAAGAGCTTCAAAATGTGTCAAAAATATGAGGAGCATGAAACGGTCTGAAAAATAGGAGGAGCATGAAGCTGTGTTCAAAAACATGAAGAGCCTGAAAAGGTGTGAAAAAAATGAAGAAATTCAAAAGGTGTAAAAATATGAGGAGCATGAAACGGTCTGAAAAATAGGAGGAGCATGAAGTGGTGTTGAAAAACATGAAGAGCCTGAATAGGTGTGAAAAATATGAAGAGCTTCAAAATGTGTCAAAAATATGAGGAGCATGAAACGGTCTGAAAAATAGGCAGAGCATGAGGCGGTGTTCAAAAACATGAAGAGCCTGAAAAGGTGTGAAAAATATGAAGAGCTTCAAAAGGTGTCAAAAATATGAGGAGCATGAAACGAGCTGAAAAATAGGAGGAGCATGAAGCGGTGTTCAAAAACATGCTGAGACTGAAATCTTGTGAAAAATATGAAGAGCTTCAAAAGGTGTGAAAAATATGAAGAGCTTCAGAAGGTGTCAAAAATGAGATGAACATGAAACGGTCTGAAAAATAGGAGGAGCATGATGTAGTGTTGAAAAAAATGAAGAGCCTGAACAGGTGTGAAATATATGAAGAGCTTCAAAAGGTGTGAAAAATATGAGAAGCATGAAACGTTCTGAAATATATGAGGAGCATGAACCGGTGTCGAAAAACATGAAGAGCCTGAAAAGGTGTGAAAAATATGAAGAGCTCCAAAAGGTGTGAAAAATATGAGGAGCATGATACGGTCTGAAAAATAGGAGGAGCATGAACCAGTGTTCAAAAACATGAAGAGCCTGAAAAGGTGTGAAATATATGAACAGCTTCAAAATGTGTGAAAAATATGAGGAGCATGAAACGGTCTGAAAAATAGGAGGAGCATGAAGCGGTGTTGAAAAACATGAGGAGCCTGAAAAGGTGTGACAAATATGAAGAGCTTCAAAAGGTGTGAAATACATGAGGAGCATGAAACGGTCTCAAAAATAGGAGGAGCATGAAGCGGTGTTCAAAAACATGCAGAGTCTGAAAAGGGGTGAAAAATATG
This sequence comes from Dama dama, assembly GCF_033118175.1. Lineage (NCBI taxonomy): Eukaryota > Metazoa > Chordata > Mammalia > Artiodactyla > Cervidae > Dama > Dama dama. The sequence continues at coordinate 8,142,287 of NC_083706.1, read as the reverse complement.
AAGAGCTTCAAAAGGTTTGATAAATATGAAGAGCTTCAAAAGGTGTGAAAAATATGAAAAGCTTCAAAAGGTGTCAGAAATATGAGGAGCATGAAACGGTCTGAAAAATAGGAGGAGCATGAAGCGGTGTTCAAAAACATGAAGAGCCTCAAAAGGTGGGAAAAATATGAAGAGCTTCAAAAGGTGTCAAAAATATGAGGAGCATGAAACGGTCTGCAAAATAGGAGGAGCATGAAGTGGTGTTGAAAAACATGAAGAGCCTGAAAACGTGTGAAAAAAATGAAGAGCTTCAAAAGGTGTGAAAAATATGAAGAGCTTCAAAAGGTGTCAAAAATATGAGGAGCATGAAACGGTCTGAAAAATAGGAGGAGCATGAAGCGGTGTTGAAAAACATGAATAGCCTGAAAATGTGTGAGAAATATGAAGAGCTTCAACAGGTGTCCAAAATATGATTAGCATGAAACGGTCTGAAAAATAGGAGGAGCATGAAGCGGTGTTGAAAAACATGAATAGCCTGAAAATGTGTGAAATATATGAAGAGCTTAAAAATGTGTCAAATATATGAGGAGCATGAAACGGTCTGAAAAATAGGAGGATGATGAAACGGTGTTGAAAAACAATAAGAGCCTGAAAAGGTGTGAAAAATATGAAGAGCTTCAAAAGGTGTCAAAATTTGAGGAGCATGAAAAGGTCTGAAAAATAGGAGGAGAATGAAGCTGTTTTCAAAATCATGAAGAGCCTATAAATGTGTGAAAAATATGAAGAGCTTCAAAAGGTGTAAAAATTTGAAGAGCAGGAAACGGTCTGAAAAACAGGAGGAGAATGAAGTGGTGTCCAAAAACATGAAGAGCCTGAAAAGGTGTGAAAAATATGAAGAGCTTCAAAATGTGTCAAAAATATGAGGAGCATGAAATGGTCTGAAAAATAGGAGGAGCATGAGGCGGTGTTCAAAAACATGAAGAGCCTGAAAAGGTGTGAAAAATATGAAGAGCTTCAAAAGGTGTCAAAAATATGAGGAGCATGAAACGGTCTGAAAAATAGGAGGAGCATGAAACGGTGATCAAATACATGAAGAGCCTGAAAAAGTGTGAAAAATATGAAGAGCTTCAAAAGGTGTGAAATTCATGAGGAGCATGAAATGAGCTGAAAAATAGGAGAAGCATGAAGTGGTGTGGAAAAACATGAAGAGCCTGTAAAGGTGTGAAAAATATGAAGAGCTTCAAAAGGTGTGTAATACATGAGGAGCATGAAACTCTCTGAAAAATAGAAGGAGCATGAAGTAGTGTTCAAAAACATGAAGAGCCTGAAAAGGTGTGAAAAATATGAAGAGCTTAAAAAGGTGTGAAAAATATGAGGAGCATGATATGGTTTGAAAAATAGGATTAGCATGAAGTGGTGTTCAAAAACATGAAGAGCCTGAAAAGGTGTGAAAAATATGAAAAGCTTCAAAAGGTGTCAAAAATGAGATGAGCATGAAACGTTCTGAAAAATAGGAGGTGCATGAAGCGTTGTTGAAAACCATGAAGAGCCTGAAAAGGTGTGAGAAATATGAAGAGCTTCAAAATGTCTCAAAAATATGAGGAGCATGAAACGGTCTTAAAAATAGGAGGAGCATGACGCGGTGTTCAAAAACATGAAGAGCCTGAAAAGGTGTGAAAAATATGAAGAGCTTCAAAAAGTGTCAAAAATGAGATGAGCATGAAACGGTCTGAAAAATTGGAGGTGCATGAAGAGTTGTTGAAAAACATGAAGAGCCAGAAAATGTGTGAAAAATATGAAGAGCTTCAAAAGGTGTCAAAAATATGAGGAGCATGAAACGGTCTTAAAAATACAAGGAGCATGAAGCGGTGTTGAAAAACATGAATAGCCTGAAAATGTGTGAAATATATGAAGAGCTTCAAAATGTGTCAAGTATATGAGGAGCATGAAACGGTCTGAAAAATAGGAGGATCATGCAACGGTGTTGAAAAACATGTAGAGTCTGAAAAGGTGTGAAAAATATGAAGAGCTTCCAAAGCTGTCAAAAATATGAGGAGCATGAAACGGTCTGAAAAATAGGAGGAGCATGAAGCGGTGTTCAAAAACATGAAGAGCCTCAAAAGGTGGGAAAAATATGAAGAGCTTCAAAAGGTGTCAAAAATATGAGGAGCATGAAACGGTCTGCAAAATAGGAGGAGCATGAAGTGGTGTTGAAAAACATGAAGAGCCTGAAAACGTGTGAAAAAAATGAAGAGCTTCAAAAGGTGTGAAAAATATGAAGAGCTTCAAAAGGTGTCAAAAATGAGATGAGTGTAAAACGGTCTGAAATGTGGGAGGAGCATGAAGTGGTGTTGAAAATAATGAAGAGCCTGAAAATGTGTGAAATATATGAAGAGCTTCAAAAGGTGTGAAAATAAAGAGGAGCATGATACGGTCTGAAAAATAGGAGGAGCATGAATTGGTTGTGAAAAAACATGAAGAGCCTGAGAACGCGTGCAAAATATGAAGAGCTTCAAAAGGTGTGAAATACATGAGGAGCATGAAACGGTCTGAAAAATAGGAGGAGCAAGAAACGGTGTTGAAAAACATGAAGAGACTGACGAGGTGTCAGAAATATGAAGAACTTCAAAAGGTGTCAAAGATATGAGGAGCATGAAACGGTCTGAAAAATCGGAGGAGCAACAAGGGGTGTTGAAATACATGAAGAGCCTGAAAATGTGTGAAAAATATAAAGAGCTTCAAAAGATGTGAAAAATATGAAGAGCTTCAAAAGGTGTCAAAAATATGAGGAGCATGAAACTGTCTGAAAAATAGGAGGAGCATGAAGCGGTGTTGAAAAACATGAATAGCCTGAAAATGTGTGAGAAATATGAAGAGCTTCAACAGGTGTCCAAAATATGATTAGCATGAAACGGTCTGAAAAATAGGAGGAGCATGAAGCGGTGTTGAAAAACATGAATAGCCTGAAAATGTGTGAAATATATGAAGAGCTTAAAAATGTGTCAAATATATGAGGAGCATGAAACGGTCTGAAAAATAGGAGGATGATGAAACGGTGTTGAAAAACAATAAGAGCCTGAAAAGGTGTGAAAAATATGAAGAGCTTCAAAAGGTGTCAAAATTTGAGGAGCATGAAAAGGTCTGAAAAATAGGAGGAGAATGAAGCTGTTTTCAAAATCATGAAGAGCCTATAAATGTGTGAAAAATATGAAGAGCTTCAAAAGGTGTAAAAATTTGAAGAGCAGGAAACGGTCTGAAAAACAGGAGGAGAATGAAGTGGTGTCCAAAAACATGAAGAGCCTGAAAAGGTGTGAAAAATATGAAGAGCTTCAAAATGTGTCAAAAATATGAGGAGCATGAAATGGTCTGAAAAATAGGAGGAGCATGAGGCGGTGTTCAAAAACATGAAGAGCCTGAAAAGGTGTGAAAAATATGAAGAGCTTCAAAAGGTGTCAAAAATATGAGGAGCATGAAACGGTCTGAAAAATAGGAGGAGCATGAAACGGTGATCAAATACATGAAGAGCCTGAAAAAGTGTGAAAAATATGAAGAGCTTCAAAAGGTGTGAAATTCATGAAGAGCATGAAATGAGCTGAAAAATAGGAGAAGCATGAAGCTGTGTTCAAAAACATGAAGAGCCTGAAAAAGTGTGAAAAATATGAAGAGCTTCAAAAGGTGTGAAATTCATGAGGAGCATGAAATGAGCTGAAAAATAGGAGGAGCATGAAGCTGTGTTCAAAAACATGAAGAGCCTGAAAATGTGTGAAAAATATGAAGAGCTTCAAAAGGTGTGAAAAATATGAGGAGCATGAAACGGTCTGAAAAATAGGAGGAGCATGCAGCGGTTAAAAAACATGAAGAGCCTGAAAAGGTGTGAAAAATATGAAGAGCTCCAAAAGTTGTCAAAAATATGTGGAGCGTGAGACGGTCTCAAAAATAGGAGGAGCGGGAAGCGGTGATGAAAAACATGAAGAGCCTGAAAACGTGTGATAAAACATGAAGAGCTTCAAAGGTGTCAGAAATATGAGGAGCATGAAACGCTCGCAAAAATAGGAGGAGCATGAAGCGGTGTTGAAAAACATGAAGAGCCTGAAATGGTGTGAAAAATATGAGAGCTTCAAAAGGTGTCAATAATAAGAGGTGCATGAAACAGTCGGAAAAATTGGAGGAGCATTAAACTGTCTGAAAAATAGGAGAAGCATGAAGCGGTGTGGAAAAACATGAAGAGCCTGAAAGGGTGTGAAAAATATGAGAGCTTCAAAAGGTATCAATAATAAGAGGTGCATGAAACAGTCTGAAAATTAGGAGGAGCATGAAACTGTATGAAAAATAGGAGAAGCATGAAGCGGTGTTGAAAAATATGAAGAGCCTGAAAAGGTGTGAAAAATATGAAGAGTTTCAAAAGGTGTCAAAAATATGAGGAGCATGAAAGGGTCTGAAAAATAGGAGGAGCATGAAGCGGTGTTCAAAAACATGAAGAGCCTGAAAAGGTGTGAAAAAAAGGAAGAGCTTCAAAATGTGTGAAAAATATGAGGAGCATGAAACGGTCTGAAAAATAGGAGGAGCATGAAGCGGTGTTTAAAAACATGAGGAGGCTGAGAACTTGTGAAAAATATGAAGAGCTTCAAAAGGTGTCAAAAAAGAGATGAGCATGAAACGGTCTGAAAAATAGGAGGAGCATGAAGTGGATTTGAAAAAAATGAAGAGCCTGAAAAGGTGTGAAAAATATGAAGAGCTTCAAAAGTTGTGAAATACATGAGGAGCATGAAACGGTCTGAAAAATAGGAGGAGTATGCAGCGGTTAAAAAACATGAAGAGCCTGAAAAGGTGTGAAAAATATGAAGAGCTCCAAAAGTTGTCAAAAATATGTGGAGCGTGAAACGGTCTCAAAAATAGGAGGAGCGTGAAGCGGTGATGAAAAACATGAAAAGCCTGAAAAAGTGTGATAAAATATGAAGAGGTTCAAAGGTGTCAAACATATGAGGAGCAAGAAACGGTCGCAAAAATAGGAGGAGCATGAAGCGGTGTTGAAAAACATGAAGAGCCTGAAAAGGTGTGAAAAGTATGGAGCTTCAAAAGGTGTCAATAATAAGAGGTGCATGAAACAGTCTGAAAAATAGGAGGAGCATGAAAGTGTCTGAAAAATAGGAGAAGCATGAAGCGGTGTTGAAAAACATGAAGAGCATGAAAAGGTGTGAAAAATATGAAGAGGTTGAAAATGTGTGAAATATATGAAGAGCTTCAAAAGGTGTCAAAAATGAGATGAGCATGAAACGGTCTGAAAAATAAGAGGAGCATGAAATGGTGATCAAAACGTGAAGAGCCTGAAAAGGTGTGAAAAATATGAAGAGCTTCAAAAGGTGTGAAATACATGAGGAGCATGAAACGGGCTGAAAAATAGGAGAAGCATGAAGTGGTGTGGAAAAACATGAAGAGCCTGAAAAGGTGTGAAAAATATGAAGAGCTTCAAAAGGTGTGAAATACATGAGGAGCATGAAACTCTCTGAAAAATAGAAGGAGCATGAAGTAGTGTTCAAAAACATGAAGAGCCTGAAAAGGTGTGAAAAATATGAAGAGCTTAAAAAGGTGTGAAAAATATGAGGAGCATGATATGGTTTGAAAAATAGGATTAGCATGAAGCGGTGTTCAAAAACATGAAGAGCCTGAAAAGGTGTGAAAAATATGAAAAGCTTCAAAAGGTGTCAAAAATGAGATGAGCATGAAACGTTCTGAAAAATAGGAGGTGCATGAAGCGTTGTTGAAAACCATGAACAGCCTGAAAAGGTGTGAGAAATATGAAGAGCTTCCAAAGCTGTCAAAAATGAGATGAGCATGAAACGGTCTGAAAAATAGGAGGATCATGCAACGGTGGTGAAAAACATGAAGAGTCTGAAAACGTGTGAAAAATATGAAGAGCTTCCAAAGCTGTCAAAAATATGAGGAGCATGAAACGGTCTGAAAAATAGGAGGAGCATGAAGCTGTGTTCAAAAACATGAAGAGCCTGAAAATGTGTGAAAAATATGAAGAGCTTCAAAAGGTGTCAAAAATATGAGGAGCATGAAACGGTCTGAAAAATAGGAGGAGCATGCAGCGGTTAAAAAACATGAAGAGCCTGAAAAGGTGTGAAAAATATGAAGAGCTCCAAAAGTTGTCAAAAATATGTGGAGCGTGAGACGGTCTCAAAAATAGGAGGAGCGGGAAGCGGTGATGAAAAACATGAAGAGCCTGAAAACGTGTGATAAAACATGAAGAGCTTCAAAGGTGTCAGAAATATGAGGAGCATGAAACGCTCGCAAAAATAGGAGGAGCATGAAGCGGTGTTGAAAAACATGAAGAGCCTGAAATGGTGTGAAAAATATGAGAGCTTCAAAAGGTGTCAATAATAAGAGGTGCATGAAACAGTCTGAAAAATTGGAGGAGCATTAAACTGTCTGAAAAATAGGAGAAGCATGAAGCGGTGTTGAAAAACATGAAGAGCCTGAAAGGGTGTGAAAAATATGAGAGCTTCAAAAGGTATCAATAATAAGAGGTGCATGAAACAGTCTGAAAATTAGGAGGAGCATGAAACTGTATGAAAAATAGGAGAAGCATGAAGCGGTGTTGAAAAATATGAAGAGCCTGAAAAGGTGTGAAAATATGAAAAGCTTCAAAAGGTGTCAAAAATATGAGGAGCATGAAACGGTCTGAAAAATAGGAGGAGCATGAAACGGTGATAAAAAACATGAAGAGCCTGAAAAGATGTGAAAAATATGAAGAGCTTCAAAAGGTGTGAAATACATGAGGAGCATGGAACGGGCTGAAAAATAGGAGAAGCATGAAGGGGTGTGGAAAAACATGAAGAGCCTGAAAAGGTTTGAAAAATATGAAGAGCTTCAAAAGGTGTGAAATACATGAGGAGCATGAAACTCTCTGAAAAATAGAAATAGCATGAAGCGTTGTTGAAAAACATGAAGAGCCTGAAAACGTGTGAAAATATGAAGAGCTTCAAAAATATGAAAAATATGAAGAGCTTCAAAAGGTGTGAAATACATGAGGAGCATGAAACTCTCTGAAAAATAGAAATAGCATGAAGCGGTGTTGAAAAACATGAAGAGCCTGAAAACGTGTGAAAATATGAAGAGCTTCAAAAATATGAAAAATATGAAGAGCTTCAAAAGGTGTGAAAAATTTGAAGAGCTTCAAAAGGTGTCAAAATGAGATGAGCATGAAACGGTCTGAAAAATAGGAGGAGCATGAAGCGGTGTTGAAAATCATAAAGAGCCTGAAAAGTTGTGAAAAATATGAAGAGCTTCAAAAGACGTGAAAAATTTGAAGAGCTTCAAAAGGTGTCAAAATGAGATGAGCATGAAACGGTCTGAAAAATAGGAGGAGCATGAAGTGGTGTTGAAAAAAATGAAGAGCCTGAAAAGGTGTGAAATATATAAAGAGCTTCAAAAGGTGTCAAAAATATGAGGAGAATGAAACGGTCTGCAAATTAGGAGAAGCCTGAAATGGTGTTCAAAAACATGAAGAGCCTGAAAAGGTGTGAAAAACATGAAGAGCCTGAAAAGGTGTGAAAAATATGAAGAGCTTCAAAAGGTGTGAAATACATGAGGAGCATGAAACGGGCTGAAAAATAGGAGAAGCATGAAGGGGTGTGGAAAAACATGAAGAGCCTGAAAAGTTTTGAAAAATATGAAGAGCTTCTAAAGGTGTGAAATACATGAGGAGCATGAAACTCTCTGAAAAATAGAAATAGCATGAAGCGGTGTTGAAAAACATGAAGAGCCTGAAAACGTGTGAAAAATATGAAGAGCATCAAAAGGTGTGAAAAATATGAAGAGCTTCAAAAGGTGTAAAAAATGAGATGAGCATGAAACCGTCTGAAAAATAGGAGGAGCATGAAGTGGTGTTGAAAAAAATGAAGAGCCTGAAAAGTTGTGAAACATATGAAGAGCTTCAAAAGGTGTCAAAATTATGAGGAGCATGAAACGGCCTGAAAAATTGGAGGAGCATGAAGCGATGTTCAAAAATATGAAGAGCCTGAAAAGGTGTGAAAAATATGAAGAGTTTCAAAAGGTGTCAAAAATATGAGGAGCATGAAAGGGTCTGAAAAATAGGAGGAGCATGAAGCGGTGTTCAAAAACATGAAGAGCGTGAAAAGGAGTGAAAAAAAGGAAGAGATTCAAAATGTGTGAAAAATATGAGGAGCATGAAACGGTCTGAAAAATAGGAGGAGCATGAAGCGGTGTTTAAAAACATGAGGAGGCTGAGAACTTGTGAAAAATATGAAGAGCTTCAAAAGGTGTCAAAAAAGAGATGAGCATGAAACGGTCTGAAAAATAGGAGGAGCATGAAGTGGATTTGAAAAAAATGAAGAGCCTGAAAAGGTGTGAAAAATATGAAGAGCTTCAAAAGGTGTGAAATACATGAGGAGCATGAAACGGTCTGAAAAATAGGAGGAGTATGCAGCGGTTAAAAAACATGAAGAGCCTGAAAAGGTGTGAAAAATATGAAGAGCTCCAAAAGTTGTCAAAAATATGTGGAGCGTGAAACGGTCTCAAAAATAGGAGGAGCGTGAAGCGGTGATGAAAAACATGAAAAGCCTGAAAAAGTGTGATAAAATATGAAGAGGTTCAAAGGTGTCAAACATATGAGGAGCAAGAAACGGTCGCAAAAATAGGAGGAGCATGAAGCGGTGTTGAAAAACATGAAGAGCCTGAAAAGGTGTGAAAAGTATGAGAGCTTCAAAAGGTGTCAATAATAAGAGGTGCATGAAACAGTCTGAAAAATAGGAGGAGCATGAAAGTGTCTGAAAAATAGGAGAAGCATGAAGCGGTGTTGAAAAACATGAAGAGCATGAAAAGGTGTGAAAAATATGAAGAGGTTGAAAATGTGTGAAATATATGAAGAGTTTCAAAAGGTGTCAAAAATGAGATGAGCATGAAACGGTCTGAAAAATAAGAGGAGCATGAAATGGTGATCAAAACGTGAAGAGCCTGAAAAGGTGTGAAAAATATGAAGAGCTTCAAAAGGTGTGAAATACATGAGGAGCATGAAACGGGCTGAAAAATAGGAGAAGCATGAAGTGGTGTGGAAAAACATGAAGAGCCTGAAAAGGTGTGAAAAATATGAAGAGCTTCAAAAGGTGTGAAATACATGAGGAGCATGAAACTCTCTGAAAAATAGAAGGAGCATGAAGCGGTGTTCAAACATGAAGAGCCTGAAAAGGTGTGAAAAATATGAAGAGCTTCAAAAGGTGTCAAAAATATTAGGAGCATGAAACGGTCTGAAAAATAGGAGGAGCACGAAGCGGTGTTCAAAAACATGAAGAGCCTGAAAAGGTGTGAAAATATGAAGAGCTTCAAAAGGTGTAAAAATATGAGAAGCATGAAACGGTCTGAAAAATAGGAGGAGCATTAAGCGGTGTTCAAAAACATGAAGAGCCTGAAAAGGTGTGAAAAATATGAAGAGCTTCAAAAGGTGTCAAAAATATGAGGAGCATGAAACGGTCTGAAAAATAGGAGGAGCACGAAGCGGTGTTCAAAAACATGAAGAGCCTGAAAAGGTGTGAAAATATGAAGAGCTTCAAAAGGTGTAAAAATATGAGAAGCATGAAACGGTCTGAAAAATAGGAGGAGCATTAAGCGGTGTTCAAAAACATGAAGAGCCAGAAAATGTGTGAAAAATATGAAGAGCTTCAAAAGGTGTCAAAAATATGAGGAGCATGAAACGGTCTTAAAAATACAAGGAGCATGAAGCGGTGTTGAAAAACATGAATAGCCTGAAAATGTGTGAAATATATGAAGAGCTTCAAAATGTGTCAAGTATATGAGGAGCATGAAACGGTCTGAAAAATAGGAGGATCATGCAACGGTGTTGAAAAACATGTAGAGTCTGAAAAGGTGTGAAAAATATGAAGAGCTTCCAAAGCTGTCAAAAATATGAGGAGCATGAAACGGTCTGAAAAATAGGAGGAGCATGAAGCGGTGTTCAAAAACATGAAGAGCCTCAAAAGGTGGGAAAAATATGAAGAGCTTCAAAAGGTGTCAAAAATATGAGGAGCATGAAACGGTCTGCAAAATAGGAGGAGCATGAAGTGGTGTTGAAAAACATGAAGAGCCTGAAAACGTGTGAAAAAAATGAAGAGCTTCAAAAGGTGTGAAAAATATGAAGAGCTTCAAAAGGTGTCAAAAATGAGATGAGTGTAAAACGGTCTGAAATGTGGGAGGAGCATGAAGTGGTGTTGAAAATAATGAAGAGCCTGAAAATGTGTGAAATATATGAAGAGCTTCAAAAGGTGTGAAAATAAAGAGGAGCATGATACGGTCTGAAAAATAGGAGGAGCATGAATTGGTTGTGAAAAAACATGAAGAGCCTGAGAACGCGTGCAAAATATGAAGAGCTTCAAAAGGTGTGAAATACATGAGGAGCATGAAACGGTCTGAAAAATAGGAGGAGCAAGAAACGGTGTTGAAAAACATGAAGAGACTGACGAGGTGTCAGAAATATGAAGAACTTCAAAAGGTGTCAAAGATATGAGGAGCATGAAACGGTCTGAAAAATCGGAGGAGCAACAAGGGGTGTTGAAATACATGAAGAGCCTGAAAATGTGTGAAAAATATAAAGAGCTTCAAAAGATGTGAAAAATATGAAGAGCTTCAAAAGGTGTCAAAAATATGAGGAGCATGAAACTGTCTGAAAAATAGGAGGAGCATGAAGCGGTGTTGAAAAACATGAATAGCCTGAAAATGTGTGAGAAATATGAAGAGCTTCAACAGGTGTCCAAAATATGATTAGCATGAAACGGTCTGAAAAATAGGAGGAGCATGAAGCGGTGTTGAAAAACATGAATAGCCTGAAAATGTGTGAAATATATGAAGAGCTTAAAAATGTGTCAAATATATGAGGAGCATGAAACGGTCTGAAAAATAGGAGGATGATGAAACGGTGTTGAAAAACAATAAGAGCCTGAAAAGGTGTGAAAAATATGAAGAGCTTCAAAAGGTGTCAAAATTTGAGGAGCATGAAAAGGTCTGAAAAATAGGAGGAGAATGAAGCTGTTTTCAAAATCATGAAGAGCCTATAAATGTGTGAAAAATATGAAGAGCTTCAAAAGGTGTAAAAATTTGAAGAGCAGGAAACGGTCTGAAAAACAGGAGGAGAATGAAGTGGTGTCCAAAAACATGAAGAGCCTGAAAAGGTGTGAAAAATATGAAGAGCTTCAAAATGTGTCAAAAATATGAGGAGCATGAAATGGTCTGAAAAATAGGAGGAGCATGAGGCGGTGTTCAAAAACATGAAGAGCCTGAAAAGGTGTGAAAAATATGAAGAGCTTCAAAAGGTGTCAAAAATATGAGGAGCATGAAACGGTCTGAAAAATAGGAGGAGCATGAAACGGTGATCAAATACATGAAGAGCCTGAAAAAGTGTGAAAAATATGAAGAGCTTCAAAAGGTGTGAAATTCATGAAGAGCATGAAATGAGCTGAAAAATAGGAGAAGCATGAAGCTGTGTTCAAAAACATGAAGAGCCTGAAAAAGTGTGAAAAATATGAAGAGCTTCAAAAGGTGTGAAATTCATGAGGAGCATGAAATGAGCTGAAAAATAGGAGGAGCATGAAGCTGTGTTCAAAAACATGAAGAGCCTGAAAATGTGTGAAAAATATGAAGAGCTTCAAAAGGTGTGAAAAATATGAGGAGCATGAAACGGTCTGAAAAATAGGAGGAGCATGCAGCGGTTAAAAAACATGAAGAGCCTGAAAAGGTGTGAAAAATATGAAGAGCTCCAAAAGTTGTCAAAAATATGTGGAGCGTGAGACGGTCTCAAAAATAGGAGGAGCGGGAAGCGGTGATGAAAAACATGAAGAGCCTGAAAACGTGTGATAAAACATGAAGAGCTTCAAAGGTGTCAGAAATATGAGGAGCATGAAACGCTCGCAAAAATAGGAGGAGCATGAAGCGGTGTTGAAAAACATGAAGAGCCTGAAATGGTGTGAAAAATATGAGAGCTTCAAAAGGTGTCAATAATAAGAGGTGCATGAAACAGTCGGAAAAATTGGAGGAGCATTAAACTGTCTGAAAAATAGGAGAAGCATGAAGCGGTGTGGAAAAACATGAAGAGCCTGAAAGGGTGTGAAAAATATGAGAGCTTCAAAAGGTATCAATAATAAGAGGTGCATGAAACAGTCTGAAAATTAGGAGGAGCATGAAACTGTATGAAAAATAGGAGAAGCATGAAGCGGTGTTGAAAAATATGAAGAGCCTGAAAAGGTGTGAAAAATATGAAGAGTTTCAAAAGGTGTCAAAAATATGAGGAGCATGAAAGGGTCTGAAAAATAGGAGGAGCATGAAGCGGTGTTCAAAAACATGAAGAGCCTGAAAAGGTGTGAAAAAAAGGAAGAGCTTCAAAATGTGTGAAAAATATGAGGAGCATGAAACGGTCTGAAAAATAGGAGGAGCATGAAGCGGTGTTTAAAAACATGAGGAGGCTGAGAACTTGTGAAAAATATGAAGAGCTTCAAAAGGTGTCAAAAAAGAGATGAGCATGAAACGGTCTGAAAAATAGGAGGAGTATGCAGCGGTTAAAAAACATGAAGAGCCTGAAAAGGTGTGAAAAATATGAAGAGCTCCAAAAGTTGTCAAAAATATGTGGAGCGTGAAACGGTCTCAAAAATAGGAGGAGCGTGAAGCGGTGATGAAAAACATGAAAAGCCTGAAAAAGTGTGATAAAATATGAAGAGGTTCAAAGGTGTCAAACATATGAGGAGCAAGAAACGGTCGCAAAAATAGGAGGAGCATGAAGCGGTGTTGAAAAACATGAAGAGCCTGAAAAGGTGTGAAAAGTATGGAGCTTCAAAAGGTGTCAATAATAAGAGGTGCATGAAACAGTCTGAAAAATAGGAGGAGCATGAAAGTGTCTGAAAAATAGGAGAAGCATGAAGCGGTGTTGAAAAACATGAAGAGCATGAAAAGGTGTGAAAAATATGAAGAGGTTGAAAATGTGTGAAATATATGAAGAGCTTCAAAAGGTGTCAAAAATGAGATGAGCATGAAACGGTCTGAAAAATAAGAGGAGCATGAAATGGTGATCAAAACGTGAAGAGCCTGAAAAGGTGTGAAAAATATGAAGAGCTTCAAAAGGTGTGAAATACATGAGGAGCATGAAACGGGCTGAAAAATAGGAGAAGCATGAAGTGGTGTGGAAAAACATGAAGAGCCTGAAAAGGTGTGAAAAATATGAAGAGCTTCAAAAGGTGTGAAATACATGAGGAGCATGAAACTCTCTGAAAAATAGAAGGAGCATGAAGTAGTGTTCAAAAACATGAAGAGCCTGAAAAGGTGTGAAAAATATGAAGAGCTTAAAAAGGTGTGAAAAATATGAGGAGCATGATATGGTTTGAAAAATAGGATTAGCATGAAGCGGTGTTCAAAAACATGAAGAGCCTGAAAAGGTGTGAAAAATATGAAAAGCTTCAAAAGGTGTCAAAAATGAGATGAGCATGAAACGTTCTGAAAAATAGGAGGTGCATGAAGCGTTGTTGAAAACCATGAACAGCCTGAAAAGGTGTGAGAAATATGAAGAGCTTCCAAAGCTGTCAAAAATGAGATGAGCATGAAACGGTCTGAAAAATAGGAGGATCATGCAACGGTGGTGAAAAACATGAAGAGTCTGAAAACGTGTGAAAAATATGAAGAGCTTCCAAAGCTGTCAAAAATATGAGGAGCATGAAACGGTCTGAAAAATAGGAGGAGCATGAAGCTGTGTTCAAAAACATGAAGAGCCTGAAAATGTGTGAAAAATATGAAGAGCTTCAAAAGGTGTCAAAAATATGAGGAGCATGAAACGGTCTGAAAAATAGGAGGAGCATGCAGCGGTTAAAAAACATGAAGAGCCTGAAAAGGTGTGAAAAATATGAAGAGCTCCAAAAGTTGTCAAAAATATGTGGAGCGTGAGACGGTCTCAAAAATAGGAGGAGCGGGAAGCGGTGATGAAAAACATGAAGAGCCTGAAAACGTGTGATAAAACATGAAGAGCTTCAAAGGTGTCAGAAATATGAGGAGCATGAAACGCTCGCAAAAATAGGAGGAGCATGAAGCGGTGTTGAAAAACATGAAGAGCCTGAAATGGTGTGAAAAATATGAGAGCTTCAAAAGGTGTCAATAATAAGAGGTGCATGAAACAGTCTGAAAAATTGGAGGAGCATTAAACTGTCTGAAAAATAGGAGAAGCATGAAGCGGTGTTGAAAAACATGAAGAGCCTGAAAGGGTGTGAAAAATATGAGAGCTTCAAAAGGTATCAATAATAAGAGGTGCATGAAACAGTCTGAAAATTAGGAGGAGCATGAAACTGTATGAAAAATAGGAGAAGCATGAAGCGGTGTTGAAAAATATGAAGAGCCTGAAAAGGTGTGAAAATATGAAAAGCTTCAAAAGGTGTCAAAAATATGAGGAGCATGAAACGGTCTGAAAAATAGGAGGAGCATGAAACGGTGATAAAAAACATGAAGAGCCTGAAAAGATGTGAAAAATATGAAGAGCTTCAAAAGGTGTGAAATACATGAGGAGCATGGAACGGGCTGAAAAATAGGAGAAGCATGAAGGGGTGTGGAAAAACATGAAGAGCCTGAAAAGGTTTGAAAAATATGAAGAGCTTCAAAAGGTGTGAAATACATGAGGAGCATGAAACTCTCTGAAAAATAGAAATAGCATGAAGCGTTGTTGAAAAACATGAAGAGCCTGAAAACGTGTGAAAATATGAAGAGCTTCAAAAATATGAAAAATATGAAGAGCTTCAAAAGGTGTGAAATACATGAGGAGCATGAAACTCTCTGAAAAATAGAAATAGCATGAAGCGGTGTTGAAAAACATGAAGAGCCTGAAAACGTGTGAAAATATGAAGAGCTTCAAAAATATGAAAAATATGAAGAGCTTCAAAAGGTGTGAAAAATTTGAAGAGCTTCAAAAGGTGTCAAAATGAGATGAGCATGAAACGGTCTGAAAAATAGGAGGAGCATGAAGCGGTGTTGAAAATCATAAAGAGCCTGAAAAGTTGTGAAAAATATGAAGAGCTTCAAAAGACGTGAAAAATTTGAAGAGCTTCAAAAGGTGTCAAAATGAGATGAGCATGAAACGGTCTGAAAAATAGGAGGAGCATGAAGTGGTGTTGAAAAAAATGAAGAGCCTGAAAAGGTGTGAAATATATAAAGAGCTTCAAAAGGTGTCAAAAATATGAGGAGAATGAAACGGTCTGCAAATTAGGAGAAGCCTGAAATGGTGTTCAAAAACATGAAGAGCCTGAAAAGGTGTGAAAAACATGAAGAGCCTGAAAAGGTGTGAAAAATATGAAGAGCTTCAAAAGGTGTGAAATACATGAGGAGCATGAAACGGGCTGAAAAATAGGAGAAGCATGAAGGGGTGTGGAAAAACATGAAGAGCCTGAAAAGTTTTGAAAAATATGAAGAGCTTCTAAAGGTGTGAAATACATGAGGAGCATGAAACTCTCTGAAAAATAGAAATAGCATGAAGCGGTGTTGAAAAACATGAAGAGCCTGAAAACGTGTGAAAAATATGAAGAGCATCAAAAGGTGTGAAAAATATGAAGAGCTTCAAAAGGTGTAAAAAATGAGATGAGCATGAAACCGTCTGAAAAATAGGAGGAGCATGAAGTGGTGTTGAAAAAAATGAAGAGCCTGAAAAGTTGTGAAACATATGAAGAGCTTCAAAAGGTGTCAAAATTATGAGGAGCATGAAACGGCCTGAAAAATTGGAGGAGCATGAAGCGATGTTCAAAAATATGAAGAGCCTGAAAAGGTGTGAAAAATATGAAGAGTTTCAAAAGGTGTCAAAAATATGAGGAGCATGAAAGGGTCTGAAAAATAGGAGGAGCATGAAGCGGTGTTCAAAAACATGAAGAGCGTGAAAAGGAGTGAAAAAAAGGAAGAGATTCAAAATGTGTGAAAAATATGAGGAGCATGAAACGGTCTGAAAAATAGGAGGAGCATGAAGCGGTGTTTAAAAACATGAGGAGGCTGAGAACTTGTGAAAAATATGAAGAGCTTCAAAAGGTGTCAAAAAAGAGATGAGCATGAAACGGTCTGAAAAATAGGAGGAGCATGAAGTGGATTTGAAAAAAATGAAGAGCCTGAAAAGGTGTGAAAAATATGAAGAGCTTCAAAATGTGTGAAATACATGAGGAGCATGAAACGGTCTGAAAAATAGGAGGAGTATGCAGCGGTTAAAAAACATGAAGAGCCTGAAAAGGTGTGAAAAATATGAAGAGCTCCAAAAGTTGTCAAAAATATGTGGAGCGTGAAACGGTCTCAAAAATAGGAGGAGCGTGAAGCGGTGATGAAAAACATGAAAAGCCTGAAAAAGTGTGATAAAATATGAAGAGGTTCAAAGGTGTCAAACATATGAGGAGCAAGAAACGGTCGCAAAAATAGGAGGAGCATGAAGCGGTGTTGAAAAACATGAAGAGCCTGAAAAGGTGTGAAAAGTATGAGAGCTTCAAAAGGTGTCAATAATAAGAGGTGCATGAAACAGTCTGAAAAATAGGAGGAGCATGAAAGTGTCTGAAAAATAGGAGAAGCATGAAGCGGTGTTGAAAAACATGAAGAGCATGAAAAGGTGTGAAAAATATGAAGAGGTTGAAAATGTGTGAAATATATGAAGAGTTTCAAAAGGTGTCAAAAATGAGATGAGCATGAAACGGTCTGAAAAATAAGAGGAGCATGAAATGGTGATCAAAACGTGAAGAGCCTGAAAAGGTGTGAAAAATATGAAGAGCTTCAAAAGGTGTGAAATACATGAGGAGCATGAAACGGGCTGAAAAATAGGAGAAGCATGAAGTGGTGTGGAAAAACATGAAGAGCCTGAAAAGGTGTGAAAAATATGAAGAGCTTCAAAAGGTGTGAAATACATGAGGAGCATGAAACTCTCTGAAAAATAGAAGGAGCATGAAGCGGTGTTCAAACATGAAGAGCCTGAAAAGGTGTGAAAAATATGAAGAGCTTCAAAAGGTGTCAAAAATATTAGGAGCATGAAACGGTCTGAAAAATAGGAGGAGCACGAAGCGGTGTTCAAAAACATGAAGAGCCTGAAAAGGTGTGAAAATATGAAGAGCTTCAAAAGGTGTAAAAATATGAGAAGCATGAAACGGTCTGAAAAATAGGAGGAGCATTAAGCGGTGTTCAAAAACATGAAGAGCGTGAAAAGGTGTGAAAAAAAGAAGAGCTTCAAAAGGTGTCAAAAATATGAGAAGCATGAAACGGTCTGAAAAATATGAGGAGCATGAAGCGGTGTTGAAAAACATGCAGAGCCTGAGAACTTGTGAAAAATGTGAAGAGCTTCAAAAGGTGTCAAAAATATGAGGAGAATGAAACGGTCTGAAAAATAGGAGGAACATGAAGCGGTGTTGAAAAACATGAAGAGTTTGAAAAGGTGTGAAAGATATGTAGAGTTTCTAAAGATGTCAAAAATATGAGGAGCATGAAACGGTCTGAAAAATAGGAGGAGCAAGAAGTGGTGTTGAAAAACATGAAGAGCCTGAAAAGGTGTGAAAAATTTGAAGAGCTTCAAAAGGTGAGAAATACATGAGGAGCATGAAACTCTCTGAAAAATAGGAAAGCATGAACCGGTGTTGAAAAACATGAAGAGCCTGAAAAGGTGTGAAAAATATGAGAGCTTCAAAAGGTGTCAATAATAAGAGGTGCATGAAACAGTCTGAAAAATAGGAGGAGCATGAATCTGTCTGAAAAATAGGAGAAGCATGAAGCGGTGTTGAAAAAAATGAAGAGCCTGAAAAGGTGTGAAAAATATGAAAAGCTTCAAAAGGTGTCAAAAATATGAGGAGCATGAAACGGTCTGAAAAATAGGTGGAGCATGAAGCGGTGTTGAATAATATGAAGAGCCTGGAAAGATGTGCAAAATATGAAGAGCTTCAAAAGGTGTGAAATATATGAAGAGCTTCAAAAGGTGTCAAAAATGAGATGAGCATGAAACGGTCTGAAAAATAGGAGGAGCATGAAACGATGATCAAAAACATGAAGAGCCTGAAAAGGTGTGAAAAATATGAAGAGCTTCAAAAGGTGTGAAATACATGAGGAGCATGAAACGGGCTGAAAAAAAGTAGAAGCATGAAGGGGTGTGGCAAAACATGAAGAGCCTGAAAAGGTTTGAAAAATATGAAGAGCTTCAAAAGGTGTGAAATACATGAGGAGCATGAAACTCTCTGAAAAATAGAAATAGCATGAAGCGGTGTTGAAAAACATGAAGAGCCTGAAAACGTGTGAAATTATGAAGAGCTTCAAAAGTATGAAAAATATGAAGAGTTTCAAAAGGTGTGAAAAATTTGAAGAGCTTCAAAAGGTGTCAAAATGAGATGAGCATGAAACGGTCTGAAAAATAGGAGGAGCATGAAGCGGTGTTGAAAATCATAAAGAGCCTGAAAAGTTGTGAAAAATATGAAGAGCTTCAAAAGACGTGAAAAATTTGAAGAGCTTCAAAAGGTGTCAAAATGAGATGAGCATGAAACGGTCTGAAAAATAGGAGGAGCATGAAGTGGTGTTGAAAAAAATGAAGAGCCTGAAAAGGTGTGAAATATATAAAGAGCTTCAAAAGGTGTCAAATATATGAGGAGAATGAAACGGTCTGCAAATTAGGAGAAGCCTGAAATGGTGTTCAAAAACATGAAGAGACTGAAAAGGTGTGAAAAACATGAAGAGCCTGAAAAGGTGTGAAAAATATGAAGAGCTTCAAAAGGTGTAAAAAATGAGATGAGCATGAAACCGTCTGAAAAATAGGAGGAGCATGAAGTGGTGTTGAAAAAAATGAAGAGCCTGAAAAGGTGTGAAACATATGAAGAGCTTCAAAAGGTGTCAAAATTATGAGGAACATGAAAGGGCCTGAAAAATTGGAGGAGCATGAAGCGGTGTTCAAAAATATGAAGAGCCTGAAAAGGTGTGAAAAATATGAAGAGCTTCAAAAGGTGTGAAATACATGAGTAGTTTGAAACGGGCTGAAAAATAGGAGAAGTATGAAGTGGTGTGGAAAAATATGAAGAGCGTGAAAAGGTGTGGAAAATATGAAGTGCTTCAAATGGTGTGAAATACATGAGGAGCATGAAACTCTCTGAAAAATAGAAGGAGCATGAAGCGGTGTTCAAACATGAAGAGCCTGAAAAGGTGTGAAAAATATGAAGAGCTTCAAACGGTGTCAAAAATATGAGGAGCATGAAACGGTCTGAAAAATAGGAGGAGCAAGAAGCCGTGTTCAAAAACATGAAGAGCCTGAAAAGGTCTGAAAAATATGAAGAGCTTGAAAAGGTGTGAAATATATGA
The DNA here is from genome assembly GCF_033118175.1 of Dama dama. Classification (NCBI taxonomy): domain Eukaryota; kingdom Metazoa; phylum Chordata; class Mammalia; order Artiodactyla; family Cervidae; genus Dama; species Dama dama. Next base: position 8,122,988 of record NC_083706.1, on the reverse strand, counting down.
AGAGCTTCAAAAGGTGTCAAAAATGAGATGAGCATGAAACGGTGTGAAAAATAGGAGGAGCATGAAGCGGTGTGGAAAAAAATGAAGAGGCTGAAAAGTTGTGAAATATATGAAGAGCTTCAAGAGGTGTCAAAAATATGAAGAGCAGGAAATGGTCTGAAAAATAGGAGGAGCATGAAGCGGTGTTGAAAAACATGAAGAGTCTGAAAAAGTGTGAAAGATATGAAGTGTTTCTAAAGATGTCAAAAATATGAGGAGGAAGAAACGGTCTGAAAAATAGGAGGAGCAAGCAACGGTGATCAAAAACATGGAGAGCCTTAAAAGGTGTGAAAAATATGACAAGCTTCAAAAGGTGTGAAAAACATGAGGAGCATGAAACGGGCTGAAAAATAGGAGAAGCATGAAGTGGTGTTGAAAAACATGAAGAGCCTGAAAAGGAGTGAAAAATATGAAGAGCTTCAAAAGTAGTCAAACATATGAAGAGCAGGAAATGGTCTGAAAAATAGGAGGAGCATGAAGTGGTGTTGAAAAACATGAAGAGTCTGAAAAGGTGTGAAAGATATGAAGTGTTTCTAAAGATGTCAAAAATATGAGGAGCATGAAACGGTCTGAAAAATAGGAGGAGCAAGCAACGGTGATCAAAAACATGGAGAGCCTTAAAAGGTGTGAGAAATATGACGAGCTTCAAAAGGTGTGAAAAACATGAGGAGCATGAAACGGGCTGAAAAATAGGAGAAGCATGAAGTGGTGTTGAAAAACATGAAGAGCCTGAAAAAGTGAAAAATATAAAGAGCTTCAGAAGGTGTGAAAAATATGAAGAGCTTCAACAGGTGTCAAAAATTAGATGAGCATGAAACGGTCTGAAAAATTGGAGGAGCAAGAAGTAGTGTTGAAAAAAATGAAGAGCCTGAAAAGGTGTGAAAAATATGACGAGCTTCAAAACGTGTCAAAAATATGAGGAGCATGATACGGTCTGAAAAATAGGAGGAGTAAGAAGCGGTGTTGAAAAACATGAAGAACCTGAAAAGGTGTGAAAAATATGAAGAACTTCAAAAGGTGTGAAAAATATGAGGAGCATGTAACGGTCTGAATAATAGGAGGAGCATGAAGCGGTGTTCATAAACATGGAGACCCTGAAAAGTTGTGAAAAATATGAAGAACTTCAAAAGGTGTGAAAAATATGAAGAGCTTCAAAATGTGTCAAAAAGAGATGAGCATGAAACGGTCTGAAAAATAGGAGGAACATGAAGTGGCTTTGAAAAACCTGAAGAGCCTGAAAAGGTGTGAGAAATATGAAGAGTTTCAAAAGGTATCAAAAATATGAGGAGACTGAAACGGTCTGAAAAATAAGAGGAGCATGAAGCGGTGTTCAAAAACATGAAGAGTCTGAAAAGGTGTGGAATATATGAAGACCTTCAAAAGGTGTCAAAGGTATGAGGAGAATGAAACGGTCTGAAAAATACGAGGAGCATGAAACGGTGTTCAAAAACATGAAGAGCCTGAAAAGATGTGAAAAATATGAAGAGCTTCAAAAGGTGTCAAAAATATGAGGAGCATGAAACGGTCTGAAAAATAGAAGCAGCATGAAGCGGTGTTGAAATAGATAAAGAGCCTGAAAACGTGTGAAAAATATGAAGAGATTCAAAAGGTGTGAAAAATATGAAGAGCTTCAAAAGGTGTGAAAAGAATGAAGAGCTTCAAAAGGTGTCAAAAATATGAGGAACATGAAATGGTCTGAAAAATTGGAGGAGCATGAAGCCGTGTTCAAAAACATGAACAACTTGAAAATGTGTGAAAAATATGAAGAGCCTGAAAAGTTATGAAAAATACGAAGAGCTTCAAAAGGTGTCAAATATATGAGGAGCATGAAACGGTCTGAAAAATAGGAGGATCATAAAGCGGTGTTGAAAAACATGAAGAGCCTGAAAATGGTGTGAAAAATATCAAGAGCTTCAAAAGGTGTCAAAAATGAGATGTGCATGAAACGGTCTGAAAAATAGGAGGAGCATGAAACGGTGTTCAAAAACATGAAGAGCCTGAAAAGGTGTGAAAAATATGAAGAGCCTCAAAAAATGTCAAAAATATGAGGAATATGAAACGGTCTGAAAAATAGGAGGATCATAAAGCGGTGTTGAAAAACATGAAGAGCCTGAAAATGGTGTGAAAAATATGAAGAGCTTCAAAAGGAGTCAAAAATGAAATGTGCATGAAACGGTCTGAAAAATATGAGGAGCATGAAGTGGTTGTGAAAAACATGAAAAGCCTGAAAATGTGTGCAAAATACGAAGAGCTTCAAAAGGTGTGAAATACATGAGGAGCATGAAATGGTCTGAGAAATAGGAGGAGCATGAAGCGGTGTTCAAAAACATGTAGAGACTGAAAAGGTGTGAAAAATATGAAGAGCTTCAAAAGGAGTGAAAAATAGGAGGAGCATGAAACGGTCTGAAAAATAGGAGGAACATGAACCGGTGTTCAAATACATGAAAAGCCTGAAAAGGGGTGAAAAATATGAAGAGCTTCAAAAATATGAAAAATATGAAGAGCTTCAAAAGGTGTGAAAAATATGAAGACCTTCAAAAGGTGTCAAAAATATGAGAAACATGAAACGGTCTGAAAAATTGGAGGAGCATGAAGCGGTGTTCAAAAACATGAAGAGCCTGAAAAGGTATGAAAAATATGAAGAGCTTCAAAAGGTGTCAAAAATATGAGGAGCATGAAACGGTCTGAAAAATAGGAGGAGCATGAAGCGGTGTTGAAAAAAATGAAGAGCCTGAAAATGTGTGAAATATATGAAGAGCTTCAAAAGGTGTGAAATACATGAGGAGCATGAAACGGACTGAAAAATAGGAGGAGCATGAAGCGGTGTGGCAAAACATGAAGAGCCTGAAAAGGTGTGAAAGATATGAAGAGTTTCTAAAGGTGTCAAAAATATGAGGAGCATGAAAACGTCTGAAAAATAGGAGGAGCATGAAGTTGTGTTGAAAAACATTAAGAGCCTGAAAGGGTGTGAAAAATATGAAGAGCTTCAAAAGGTGTCAAAAATATGAGGAGCATGAAACGGTCTGAAAAATAGGCGGAGCATGAAGCGGTGTTCAAAAACATGAAGAGCGTGAAAAGGTGTGAAAAATATGAAAAGCTTCAAAAGGTTTCAAACATAAGAGGAGCATGAAACGGTCTGAAAAATAGGAGGAGCATGAAACGGTGTTCAAAAACATGAAGAGCCTGAAAATGGTGTGAAAAATGTCAAAGGCTTCAAAAAGTGTCAAAAATGAGATGTGCATGAAACGGTCAGAAAAATAGGAGGAGCATGAAACGGTGTTCAAAAACATGAAGAGCCTGAAAAGGTGTGAAAAATATGAAGTACTTCAAAAGGTGTCAAATATATGAGGAGCATGAAACGGTCTGAAAAATAGGAGGATCATAAAGCGGTGTTGAAAAACATGAAGAGCCTGAAAATGGTGTGAAAAATATCAAAGGCTTCAAAAAGTGTCAAAAATGAGATGTGCATGAAACGGTCAGAAAAATAGGAGGAGCATGAAACGGTGTTCAAAAACATGAAGAGCCTGAAAAGGTGTGAAAAATATGAAGAGCCTCAAAAAATGTCAAAAATATGAGGAATATGAAACGGTCTGAAAAATAGGAGGATCATAAAGCGGTGTTGAAAAACATGAAGAGCCTGAAAATGGTGTGAAAAATATGAAGAGCTTCAAAAGGAGTCAAAAATGAAATGTGCATGAAACGGTCTGAAAAATATGAGGAGCATGAAGTGGTTGTGAAAAACATGAAAAGCCTGAAAATGTGTGCAAAATATTAAGAGATTCAAAAGGTGTGAAATACATGAGGAGCATGAAATGGTCTGAGAAATAGGAGGAGCATGAAGCGGTGTTGAAAAACATGTAGAGACTGAAAAGTTGTGAAAAATGTGAAGAGCTTCAAAAGGAGTGAAAAATAGGAGGAGCACGAAACGGTCTGAAAAATAGGAGGAGCATGAACCGGTGTTCAAACACATGAAAAGCCTGAAATTGTGTGAAAAATATGAAGAGCTTCAAATATATGAAAAATATGAAGAGCTTCAAAAGGTGTGAAAAATATGAAGAGCTTCAAAAGGTGTCAAAAATATGAGAAACATGAAACGATCTGAAAAATTGGAGGAGCATGAAGCGGTGTTCAAAAACATGAAGAGCCTGAAAAGGTGTGAAAAATATGAAGAGCTTCAAAAGTTGTCAAAAATATGAGGAGCATGAAATGGTCTAAAAAATCGGAGGAGCATGAAATGGTGTTCAACACATGAAGAGACAGAAAAGGTGTGAAAAACATGAAGAGCTTCAAATGGTGTGAAATACATGAGGAGCATGAAACGGTCTGAAAAATAGGAGGAGCAAGAAGGTGTGCTCAAAAACATGAAGAGCCTGAAAAAGTGTGAAAAATATGAAGAGCTTCAAAAATATGAAAAATATGAAGAGCTTCAAAAGGTGTGAAAAATATGAGGAGCATGAAACGGTCTGAAAAATATGAGGAGCATGAAGCGCTGTTCAAAAACATGAAGAGCCTGAAAAGGTGTGAAAAATATGAAGAGCTTCAAAAGTTGTCAAAAATATGAGGAGCATGAAATGGCCTCAAAAATAGGAGGAGCATGAATCGGTGATGAAAAACATGGAGAGCCTGAAAAGGTGTGAAGAATATGAAGAGCTTCAAAAGTTGTCAAAAATATGAGGAGCATGAAATGGCCTCAAAAATAGGAGGAGCATGAATCGGTGATGAAAAACATGGAGAGCCTGAAAAGGTGTGAAGAATATGAAGAGCTTCAAAAGGTTTCAAAATGTGTGGAGCATGAAACGGTCTGAAAAATAGGAGGAGCATGAAGCGGTGTTGAGAAACATGAAGAGCCTGAAAAGGTGTGAAAAATATGAAGAGCTTGAAAAGGTGTGAAAAATATGAAGAACTTCAAAAGGTGTGAAACATATGAAGAGCTTCAAAACGTGTGAAATACATGAGGAGCATGAAACTCTCTGAAAAATAGAAGGAGCATGAAGTGGTGTTCAAAAACATGAAGAGCCTGAAAAGGTGTGAAAAATATGAAAAGCTTCAAAAGGTGTCAAAAATATGAGGAGCATGAAACGGGCTGAAAAACAGGAGAAGCATGAAGTGGTGTTGAAAAACATGAAGATCCTGAAAAGGTGTGAAAAATATGAAGAGCTTCAAAAGTGTGAAATACATGACGAGCATGAAATGGCCTGAAAAATACGAGGAACACGAAACGGTGTTCAAAAACATGAAGAGCCTGAAAAGGTGTGAACAATAAGAAGAGCTTCAAAAGGTGTCAAAAATATGAAGAGCTTCAAAAAGGATGAAAAATATGAGGAGCATGAAACTGTCAGAAAAATAGGAGGATCATGAAGCGGTGTTGAAAAACATGAAGAGCCTGAAAAGGTGAGAAAAATACGAAGAGCTTCTAAAGGTGTGAAAAATATGAGGAGCATGAAACGGTCTCAAAATAGGAGGAGCATGAAACGGTCTGAAAAATAAGAGGAGCATGAAGCGGTGATGAAAAAAAAGAAGAGCATGAAATGGTTTGAAGAATATGAGGAGCTTCAAAAGGTATCAAAAATAGGAGTAGCATGAAGCCGTGTTGAAAAACATGAAGAGCCTGAAAAGGTGTGAAAAATATGAAGAGCTTCAAAAGGTATCAAAAATAGGAGTAGCATGAAGAGGTGTTCAAAAATATGAAGAGCCTGAAAAGGTGTGAAAAATATGAAGAGCATGAAACGGTCTGAAAAATAGGTGGAGCATGAAGCGGTGTTCAGAAGCATGAAGAGCCTGAAAACTGTGAAAAATATGAAGAGCTTCAAAAAGTGTGAAAAATATGAAGAGTTTCAAAAGGTGTGAAAAATATGAGGAGCATGAAACGGTCTGAAAAATAGGAGGAGCATGAAACAGTGTGTAAAAAATGAAGAGCATGAATAGGTGTGAAAATTATGAAGAGCTTTAAAAGGTTTGAAAAATATGACGAGCATGAAATTGTCTGAAAAATTGGAGGAGCATGAAGCGGTGTTGAAATACATGAAGAGCCTGTAAAGGTTTGAAAAATATGAAGAGCTTCAAAAGGTGTGAAAAATATGAAGAGCTTCAAAATGTGTCAAAAATAGGAGGAGCATGACACGGTCTGAAAAATAGGAGGAGCATGAAGCGGTGTTGAAAAACATGAAGAGCCTGAAAAGGTGTAAAAAACATGAAGAGCCTAAAAAGGTGTCAAAAATATGAGGAATATGAAACGGTCTGAAAAATAGGAGGATCATGAAGAGGTGTTGAAAAACATGAAGTTCCTGAAAAGGTGTGAAATATATGAAGAGCTTCAAAAGTTGTGAAATATATGAGGAGCATGAAACGGTCTGAAAAATAGGAGGAGCATGAAACGGTGTTCAAAAACATGAAGAGCTTCAAAAGGTGTGAAAAATATGAACAGCTTCAAAAGGTGTCAAAAATGAGATGAGTAAAAAACGGTCTGAAAAATGGGAGGAGCATGAAGTTGTGTTGAAAATAATGAAGAGCCTGAAAAGGTGTGAAAAATATGAGGAGCATGATACGGTCTGAAAAATAGGAGGAGCATGAAGTGGTAGTGAAAAAACATGAAGAGCCTGAAAACGTGTGCAAAATATGACGAGCTTCAAAAGGTGTGAAATACATGAGAAGCTTGAAACGGTCTGAAAAATAGGAGGAGCATGAAGCGATGTTGAAAAACATGAAGAGCCTTAAAATGTGTGAAAAATATGAAGAGCTTCAAAAAGTGTGAAAAATATGAGGATCATGAAACGGTCTGAAAAATAGGAGGAGCATGAAGCGGTGTTGAAAAACATGAAGAGCCTGAAAAGGTGTGACAAATATGAAGAGCTTCAAAAGGTGTGAAATACATGAGGAGCATGAAACGATCTGAAAAACAGGAGGAGCATGAAGCGGTGTTCAAAAACATGCAGAGTCTGAAAAGGTGTGAAAAATATGAAGAGCTTCAAAAGGTTTGAAAAATATGAAGAGCTTCAAAAGGTGTCAAAAATGAGATGAGCATGAAACGGTCTGAAAAATAGGAGGAGCATGAAGCGGGGTTCAAAAACATGAAGAGCCTGAAAAGGTGTGAGAAATATGAAGAGCTTCAAAAGATGTCAAAAATATGAGGAGCATGAAACGGTCTGAAAAATAGGAGGAGCATGAAATGGTGTTCAAACACATGAAGAGCCTGAAAAGGTGTGAAAAATATGAAGAGCTTCAAAAGGTGTGAAATACATGAGGAGCATTAAACGGTTTAAAAATTAGGAGGAGCATGAAGCGGTGTTCAAAAACATGAAGAGCCTGAAAATGTGTTAAAAATATGAAGAGCTTCAAAAGGTGTGAAAAATATGAGGAGCATGAAACGGTCTGAAAAATAGGAGGAGCATGAAGCGGTGTTGAAAAACATGAGGAGCCTGAAAAGTTGTGAATAATATGAAGAGCTTCAAAAGGTGTGAAATACATGAGGAGCATGAAACGGTCTGAAAATAGGAGGAGCATGAAGCGGTGTTCAAAAACATGCTGAGACTGAAATCTTGTGAAAAATATGAAGAGCTTCAAAAGGTGTGAAAAATATGAAGAACTTCAGAAGATGTCAAAAATGAGATGAGCATGAAACGGTCTGAAAAATAGGAGGAGCATGAACCGGTGTCGAAAAACCTGAAGAGCCTGAAAAGGTGTGAAAAATATGAAGAGCTCCAAAAGGTGTGAAAAATATGAGGAGCATGATACGGTCTGAAAAATAGGAGGAGCATGAACCGGTGTTCAAAAACATGAAGAGCCTGAAAAGGTGTGAAAAATATGAACAGCTTCAAAAGGTGTGAAAAATATGAGGAGCATGAAACGGTCTGAAAAATAGGAGGAGCATGAAGCGGTGTTGAAAAACATGAGGAGCCTGAAAAGGTGTGACAAATATGAAGAGCTTCAAAAGGTGGGAAATACATGAGGAGCATGAAACGGTCTCAAAAATAGGAGGAGCATGAAGCGGTGTTCAAAAACATGCAGAGTCTGAAAAGGGGTGAAAAATATGAAGAGCTTCAAAAGGTTTGATAAATATGAAGAGCTTCAAAAGGTGTGAAAAATATGAAAAGCTTCAAAAGGTGTCAAAAATATGAGGACCATGAAACGGTCTGCAAAATAGGAGGAGCATGAAGTGGTGTTGAAAAACATGAAGAGCCTGAAAACGTGTGAAAAAAATGAAGAGCTTCAAAAGGTGTGAAAAATATGAAGAGCTTCAAAAGGTGTCAAAAATGAGATGAGTGTAAAACGGTCTGAAATGTGGGAGGAGCATGAAGTGGTGTTGAAAATAATGAAGAGCCTGAAAAGGTGTGAAATATATGAAGAGCTTCAAAAGGTGTGAAAAAAAAGAGGAGCATGATACGGTCTGAAAAATAGGAGGAGCATGAATTGGTTGTGAAAAAACATGAAGAGCCTGAAAATGCGTGCAAAATATGAAGAGCTTCAAAAGGTGTGAAATACATGAGGAGCATGAAACGGTCTGAAAAATAGGAGGAGCAAGAAACGGTGTTGAAAAACATGAAGAGACTGACGAGGTGTCAGAAATATGAAGAGCTTCAAAAGGTGTCAAAAATATGAGGAGCATGAAACGGTCTGAAAAATAGGAGGAGCAACAAGGGGTGTTGAAATACATGAAGAGCCTGAAAATGTGTAAAAAATATAAAGAGCTTCAAAAGATGTGAAAAATACGAAGAGCTTCAAAAGGTGTCAAAAATATGAGGAGCATGAAACTGTCTGAAAAATAGGAGGAGCATGAAGCTGTGTTCAAAAACATGAAGAGCCTGAAAAGGTGTGAAATATATAAAGAGCTTCAAAAAGTGTCAAAATATGAGGAGCATGAAACGGTCTGAATAATAGGAGGAGAATGTAACGGTGATCAAAAACATGAAGAGCCTGAAAAGGTGTGAAAAATATGAAGAGCTTCAAAAGGTGTAAAATATGAGGAGCATGAAACGGTCTGAAAAATAGGAGGAGCATGAAGCGGTGTTCAAAAACATGAAGAGCCTGAAAAGTTGTGAAAAATATGAAAAGCTTCAAAAGGTGTCAAAAATGAGATTAGCATGAAACGGTCTGAAAAATAGGAGGTGCATGAAGCGGTGTTCAAAAACTTGAAGAGCCTGAAACGTTGTGAAAAATATGAAAAGCTTGAAAAGGTTTCAAAAAAGAGATGAGCATGAAACGGTCTGAAAAATAGGAAGAGCATGAAGTGGTGTTGAAAAAATGAAGAGCCTGAAAAGGTGTGAAAAATATGAAGATCATCAAAATGTATCAAAAATATGAGCAGCATGAAACGGTCTGCAAAAAAGGAGGAGCATGAAGTGGTGTTGAAAAACTTGAAGAGCCTGAAAAAGTGTGAAAAATATGAAAAGCTTCAAAAGATGTCAAAAATATGAGGAGCATGAAACGGTCTGAAAAATAGGAGGAGCATGAAGTGGTGTTGAAAAACATGAAGAGCCTGAAAAGGTGTGAAAAATATGAAGAGCTTCAAAAGGTGTCAAAAATATGAGGAGCATGAAACGATCTGAATAATCGGAGGAGCAGGAAACGGTTTTCAAAAACATGAAGAGCCTGAAAAGGTGTGAAAAATATGAAGAGCTTCAAAAGGTGTCAAAAATATGAGGATCATGAAACGGTCTGAAAATTAGGAGGAGCATGAAGCGTTGTTTAAAAACTTGAAGAGCCTGAAAAAGTTTGAAAAATATGAAGAGCTTCAAAAGGTGTCAAAAATATGAGAAGCATGAAACGGTGTTCAAAAACATGAAGAGCCTGAAAAGGTGTGAAAAATATGAAGAGCTTCAAAAGGTGTCAAAAATATGCGGACCATGAAACGGTCTGAAAAATAGGAGGAGCATGAAGCGGTGTTGAAAAACATGAAGAGTCTGAAAAGGTGTGAAATATATGAAGAGCTTCAAAAGGTGTAAAAAATATGAGGAGTTTGAAACGGTCTGAAAAATATGAGGATCTGGTTTCCTCATTGTGTATGCCCAGAAGTGGAATTGCTGGGTCATATGGCAGTTCTATTTCCAGTTTTTTAAGAAATCTCTTCACCGTTTTCCATAGCCGCTGTACTAGTGTGCATTCCCACCAACAATATAAGAGGGTTCCCTTTTCTCCACTCCCTCTCCAGCATTTATTGCTTGTAGACTTTTGGATAGCAGCCATCCTGACTGGCATGTAATGGTACCTCATTGTGGTTTTCATTTGCATTTCTCTAATAATGAGTGATGTTGAGCATCTTTTCATGTGTTTGTTATCCATCTGTATGTCTTCTTTGGAGAAATGTCTGTTTAGTTCTTTGGCTCATTTTTTATTGGGTCATTTATTTTTCTGGAATTGAGCTGCAGGATTTGCTTGTATATTTTTGAGATTAATCCTTTGTCTGTTTCTTCATTTGCTATTATTTTCTCCCAATCTGAGGGCTGTCTTTTCACCTTACTTATAGTTTCCTTTGTAGTGCAAAAGCTTTTAAGTTTCATTAGGTCCCATTTGTTTAGTTTTGCTTTTATTTCCAATATTCTGGGAGGTGGGTCATAGAGGATCTTGCTTTGATTTATGTCGGAGAGTGTTTTGCCTATCTTCTCCTCTAGGAGTTTTATAGTTTCTGGTCTTACATTTAGATCTTTAATCCATTTTGAGTTTATTTTTGTGTATGGTGTTAGAAAGTGTTCTATTTTCATTCTTTTACAAGTGGTTGACCAGTTTTCCCAGCACCACTTGTTAAAGAGGTTGTCTTTTTTCCATTGCATATCCTTGCCTCCTTTGTCAAAGATAAGGTGTCCATAGGTTCGTCTGAAAGAGACACGTGCACCCCAATGTTCATCGCAGCACTGTTTATAATAGCCAGGACATGGAAGCAACCTAGATGCCCGTCAGCAGATGAATGGATAAGAAAGCTGTGGTACATATACACCATGGAATATTACTCAGCCATTAAAAAGAATTCATTTGAATCAGTCCTAATGAGATGGATGAAGCTGGAGCCCATTTTACAGAGTGAAGTAAGCCAGAAAGATAAAGAACATTACAGCATACTGACACATGTATATGGAATTTAGAAAGGTGACAACGATAACCCTATATGCAGAACAGAAAAAGAGACACAGAAATACAGAACAGACTTTTAAACTTTGTGGGAGAATGTGAGGGTGGGATATTTCAAAAGAACAGCATGTATGCTATCTATGGTGAAACAAATCACCAGCCCAGGTAGGATGCACGAGACAAGTGCTCCGGCTTGGTGCACTGGGAAGACCCAGAGGAATCGGGTGGAGAGGGAGGTGGGAGGGGGAATCGGGACTGGGAATACATGTAAATCCATGGCTGATTCATATCAAAGTATGACAAAACCCACTGGAAAAAAAAATAAAAATAAAAAAAAAAAATAAAAAAAAATAACAATAAAAAAAAAATAAGAGGAGCATGAAACGGTGTTCAAAAACATGAAGAGCCTGAAAAGGTGTGAAAAATATGAAGAGCTTCAAAACGTGTCAAAAATATGAGGAGCATGAAACAATCTGAAAAATAGGAGGAGCATTAAGCAGTGTTCAAAAACATGAAGAGCCTGAAAAGGTGTGAAAAATATGAAGAGCTTCAAAACGTGTCAAAAATATGAGGAGCATGAATCGCTCTGAAAAATAGGAGGAGCATGAAGCAGTATTCAAAAACATGAAGAGACTGAAATGTGCGAAAAATATGAAGAGCTTCAAAACGTGACAAAATATGAGGAGCATGAAACGGTCTGAAATATAGGACGTGCATGAAGTGGTGTTGAAAAACATGAAGAGCCTGAAAAGGTTTGAAAAATATGAAGAGCTTCAAAGGTGTCAAAATTATGAGGAGCATGAAACGGTCTGAAATATAGGAGGTGCATGAAGAGGTGTTGAAAAACATGAAGAGCCTGAAAAGATGTGAAATATATGAAGGGCTTCAGAAGCTGTCAAAAATATGAGGAGCATGAAACGGTCTGAAAAATAGGAGGAATATGAAACGGTGTTGAAAAATATGAAGAGCTTGAAAAGGTGTGAAAAAAATGAAGAGCTTCAAAAGGTGTGAAAAATATGAGTAGCATGAAACGGTCTGAAAAGTAGAAGGAGCATGAAAAGGTGTTCAAAAACATGAAGAGCCTGAAAAGGTGTGAAATATAGGAAGAGCTTCAAAAGGTGTCAAAAATATGAGGAGCATGAAACGGTCTGAAAAATATGAGGAGCATTAAGCGGTGTTGAAAAACATGAAGAGCCTGAAAAGGTGTGAAAAAATATGAAGTGCTTCCAAAGGTGTGAAAAATATGAGGAGCATGAAACGGTCTGAAAAATAGGAGGAGCATGAAGCGGTGTTGATAAAAGTGAAGAGCCTGAAAAGGTGTGAAAAAATATGAAGTGCTTCCAAAGGTGTGAAAAATATGAGGAGCATTAATTGGGCTGAAAAATAGGAGGAGTATGAAACTGTGTTCAAAAACATGAAGAGCCTGAAAAGGTGTGAAAAATATGAAGAGCTTCAAAAGGGATCAAAATTATGAGGGGCATGAAACGGTGTGAAAAAGAGGAGGAGCTTGAAGCAGTGTTCAAAAACATGAAGAGCCTGAAAAGGTGTGAAAAATATGAAGAGCCTCAAAAGGTGTCAAAAATATGAGCATCAAGAAACGGTCTGAAAAATAGGAGGAGCATGAAGCGGTGTTGAAAAACATGAAGAGCCTGAAACGGTGTGAAATATATGAAGAGCTTCAAAAGGTGTCAAAAATATGAGGAGCAGGAAACGGTCTGAAAAATAGGAGGATCATGTAGCGGTGTTGAAAAACATGAAAAGCCTGAAAAGGTGTGAAAAATATGAAGAGCTTCAAAAGGTGTCAAAAATATGAGGAGCACGAAACGGTCTTAAAAATAGGAGAAAGATGAAGCGGTGTTCAAAAACATGAAGAACATGAAAAGGTGTGAAAAATAAGAAGAGCTTTAAAAGGTGTGAAAATTATGAGGAGCTTGAAACGGTCTGAAAAATAGGAGGAGCATGAACTGGTTGTGAAAAACATGAAGAGCCTGAAAAGGTGGGAAAAATATGAAGAGCTTCAAAAGGTGTGAAAAATATGAGGAGCATGAAACGGTCTGAAAAATAGGAGGAGGATGAAACGGTAATCAAAAACATGAAGAGCCTGAAAAGGTGTGAAAAATTTGAAGAGCTTCAAAAGGTGTGAAATACATGAGGAGCATGAAACGGTCTGAAAAATAGGAGGAGCATGAAGCGGTGTTCAAAAAAATGCAGAGACTGAAAAGTTGTGAAAAATATGAAGAGCTTTAAAGGTGTGAAAAATATGAAGAAGTTCAAAATGTGTCAAAAATGAGATGAGCATGAAACGGTCTGAAAAATAGGAGGAGCATGAAGCGGTGTTCAAAAACATGAAGAGCCTGAAAAGTTGTGAAAAATATGAAGAGCTTCAAAAGGTGTCAAATATATGAGGAGCATGAAACGGTCTGAAATATAGGAGGAGCATGAAGCGGTGTTCAAAAACATGAAGTGCCTGAAAAGGTGTGAAAAATCTGAAGAGCTTCAAAAGGTTTTAAAAATATGAGGAGCAAGAAATTGTCTGAAAAATAAAGGAGCATGAAGCGATGTTCAAAAACATGAAGAGCCTGAAAAGGTGTGAAAAATATGAAGAGCTTCAAAAGTTGTCTAAAATATGAAGAGCATGAAACCGTCTGAAAAATAGGAGGAGCATGAAGCGGTGTTCAAAAACATGAAGAGCCTGAAAAGGTGTGAAAAATATGAAGAGCTTCAAAAGGTTTGAACTACATGAGGAGCATTAAACGGTCTGAAAAATAGCAGGAGCATTAAGTGGTGTTGAAAAACCTGAAGAGCCTGAAAAGATGTGAAAAATATGAAGAGCGTCAAAAGGTGTAAAAAAAATATGAAGAGCCTGAAACGGTCTGAAAAATAGGAGGAGCATGAAGCGGTGTTTAAAAACATGAAGAGCCTGAAAAGGTGTGAAATATATGAAGAGCTTCAAAAGGTGTGAAAAATATGGAGAGCTTCAAAAGGTGTCAAAAATATGAAGAGCATGAAACGGTCTGAAAAATAGGGGGAGCATGAAATGGTGTTCAAAAACATGAAGAGCCTGAAAAGGTGTGAAATATATGAAGAGCCTGAAAAGGTGTGAAAAATATGAAGAGCTTCAAAAGGTGTCAAAAATATGAAGAGCATGAAACTGTCTGAAAAATAGGAGGAGCATTAAATGGTGTTCAAAAACATGAAGAGCCTGAAAAGGTGTGAAAAATATGAAAAGCTTCAAAGGTGTGATATACATGAGGAGCATGAAACGGTCTGAAAAATAGGAGAAGCATGAAGTGATGTGGAAAAACATGAACAGCCTGAAAAGGTGTGAAAAATATGAAGAGCTTCAAAAGGTGTGAAATACATGAGGAGCATGAAACTCTCTGAAAAATAGGAGGAGCATGAAGTGGTGTTCAAAAACATGAAGAGCCTGAAAATGTGTGAAAAATATGAAGAGCTTCAAAAGGTGTGAAATATATGAGGAGCTTCAAAAGGTGTGAAAAATATGAAGAGCTTCAAAAGATGTCAAAAATATGAAAAGCATGAAACGGTCTGAAAAATAGGAGGAGCATGAAATGGTGTTCAAAAACATGAAGAGCCTGAAAATGTGTGAAAAATTTGAAAAGGTTCAAAGGTTTGAAATACATGAGGAGCATGAAACGGTCTGAAAAATAGGAGAAGCATGAAGTGGTGTGGAAAAAAATGAAGAGCCTGAAAAAGTGTGAAAAATATGAAGAGCTTCAAAAGGTGTGAAATATATGTGGAGCATGTATCTCTCTGAAAAATAGGAGGAGCATGAAGTGGTGTTGAAAAACATGAAGAGCCTGAAAAGATGTGAAAAATATGAAGAGCTCCAAAAGGTGTGAAAAATATGAGAAGCATGATACGGTCTGAAAAATAGGAGGAGCATGAAGTGGTGTTCAGAAACATGGAGAGCCTAAAAAGGTGTGAAAAATATGAAGAGCTTCAAAAAGTGTCTAAAATATGAGGAGCTTGAAACGGTCTGAAAAATAGGAGGAGCATGAAGCAGTGTTCACAAACATGAAGAGCCTGAAAAGGTGTGAAAAATATGAAGAGCTTCAAAACGTGTGAAATACATGAGGAGCATGAAAAGGTCTGAAAAATAGGAGGAGCCTGAAATGGTGTTCAAAAACATGAAGAGCATGAAAAGGTGTGAAAATTATGAAGAGCTTCAAAAGGTGTCAAAAACATGAGGAGAATGAAACGGTCTGAAAAATAGGAGGAGCATGAAGCAGTGTTCAAAACATGAAGAGCCTGAAAAAGTGTGAAAAATATGAAGATCTTCAAAAGTTTGAAAAATATGAAGACCCTGAAAAGGTGTAAAAAATGAGATGAGCATGAAACAGTCTGAAAAGTAGGAGGAGCATGAAGTGTTGTTCAAAAACGTGAAGAGCCTGAAAAGGTGTGAAAAATATGAAGAGCTTGAAAAGGTGTGAAATACCTGAGGAGCATGAAACGGTCTGAAAAATAGGAGGAGCATGAAGCGGTGTTCAAAACATGAAGAGCCTGAAAAAGTGTGAAAAATATGAAGAGCTTCAAAAGGTTTAAAAAATAGGAGGAGGATGAAGCGGTGTTCAAAAACATGAAGAGCCTGAAAAAGTGTGATAAATATGAAGAGCTTATAAAATTGTCAAAAATATGAGGAGCATGGAGAGATGTTCAAAATCATGAAGAGGCTGATAAGGTGTGAAAAACATTAAGAGCTTCAAAAGGTTTGAAAAATAGGAGGAGCATGAAGCGGTGTTCAAAAACATGAAGAGCCTGAAAATGTGTGAAAAATATGAAGAGCTTATAAAATTGTCAAAAATATGAGGAGCATGAAACGGTCTGAAAAATACGAGCAGCCTGAAAACGTCTGAAAAATAGGAGGAGCATGAAGCGGTGTTCAAAAACATGAAGGGCCTGAAAACGTGTGAAAAATATGAAGAGCTTCAAAAGGAGTCAAAAATATGCGGAGCCTGAAACGATCTGAAAAATAGGAGGAGCATGAAGCGGTGTTGAAAAACATGAAGAGCCGGAAAAGTTGTGAAAAATGTGAAGAGCTTCAAAAGGTGTCAAAAATATGAGGAGCATGAAACGGTCTGAAATATAAGAGGATCATGAAGCGGTGTTGAAAAACATGAAGAGCCTGAAAAGGTCTGATAAATGTGAAGAGCTTCAAAATGTGTCAAAAATATGAGGAGCATGAAACGGTCTGAAAAATAGGAGGAGTAAGAAGCGTTATTGAAATACATGAAGAGCCTGAAAACGTGTGAAGAATATGAAGAGCTCAAAAGGTGTGAAAAAAATGAAGAGCTTCAGAAGGTGTCAAAAATGAGATGAGCATGAAACGGCCTCAAAAATAGGAGGAGCAGGAAGTGGTGTTCAGAAACATGGAGAGCCTGAAAAGGTGTGAAAAATATGAAGAGCTTCAAAAGGTGTGAAAAACAGGAGGAACATGAAACGGTGTTCAAAAATATGAAGAGCCTGAAAAGGTGTGAAAAATATGAAGAGCTTCAAAAGGTTTGAACTACATGAGGAGCATTAATCGGTCTGAAAAATAGCAGGAGCATTAAGTGGTGTTGAAAAACCTGAAGAGCCTGAAAAGATGTGAAAAATATGAAGAGCGTCAAAAGGTGTAAAAAAAATATGAAGAGCCTGAACCGGTCTGAAAAATAGGAGGAGCATGAAGCGGTGTTTAAAACATGAAGAGCCTGAAAAGGTGTGAAATATATGAAGAGCTTCAAAAGGTGTGAAAAATATGGAGAGCTTCAAAAGTTGTCAAAAATATGAAGAGCATGAAACGGTCTGAAAAATAGGGGGAGCATTAAATGGTGTTCAAAAACATGAAGAGCCTGAAAAGGTGTGAAAAATATGAAAAGCTTCAAAGGTGTGATATACATGAGGAGCATGAAACGGTCTGAAAAATAGGAGAAGCATGAAGTGATGTGGAAAAACATGAACAGCCTGAAAAGGTGTGAAAAATATGAAGAGCTTCAAAAGGTGTGAAATACATGAGGAGCATGAAACTCTCTGAAAAATAGGAGGAGCATGAAGTGGTGTTCAAAAACATGAAGAGCCTGAAAATGTGTGAAAAATATGAAGAGCTTCAAAAGGTGTGAAATATATGAGGAGCTTCAAAAGGTGTGAAAAATATGAAGAGCTTCAAAAGATGTCAAAAATATGAAAAGCATGAAACGGTCTGAAAAATAGGAGGAGAATGAAATGGTGTTCAAAACATGAAGAGCCTGAAAATGTGTGAAAAATTTGAAAAGCTTCAAAGGTTTGAAATACATGAGGAGCATGAAACGGTCTGAAAAATAGGAGAAGCATGAAGTGGTGTGGAAAAAAATGAAGAGCCTGAAAAAGTGTGAAAAATATGAAGAGCTTCAAAAGGTGTGAAATATATGTGGAGCATGTATCTCTCTGAAAAATAGGAGGAGCATGAAGTGGTGTTGAAAAACATGAAGAGCCTGAAAAGATGTGAAAAATATGAAGAGCTCCAAAAGGTGTGAAAAATATGAGAAGCATGATACGGTCTGAAAAATAGGAGGAGCATGAAGTGGTGTTCAGAAACATGGAGAGCCTAAAAAGGTGTGAGAAATATGAAGAGCTTCAAAAAGTGTCAAAAATATGAGGAGCTTGAAACGGTCTGAAAAATAGGAGGAGCATGAAGCAGTGTTCACAAACATGAAGAGCCTGAAAAGGTGTGAAATATATGAAGAGCTTCAAAACGTGTGAAATACATGAGGAGCATGAAAAGGTCTGAAAAATAGGAGGAGCATGAAATGGTGTTCAAAAACATGAAGAGCATGAAAAGGTGTGAAAATTATGAAGAGCTTCAAAAGGTGTCAAAAACATGAGGAGAATGAAACGGTCTGAAAAATAGGAGGAGCATGAAGCAGTGTTCAAAACATGAAGAGCCTGAAAAAGTGTGAAAAATATGAAGATCTTCAAAAGTTTGAAAAATATGAAGACCCTGAAAAGGTGTCAAAAATGAGATGAGCATGAAACAGTCTGAAAAGTAGGAGGAGCATGAAGTGTTGTTCAAAAACGTGAAGAGCCTGAAAAGTTGTGAAAAATATGAAGAGCTTGAAAAGGTGTGAAATACCTGAGGAGCATGAAACGGTCTGAAAAATAGGAGGAGCATGAAGTGGTGTTCAAAACATGAAGAGCCTGAAAAAGTGTGAAAAATATGAAGAGCTTCAAAAGGTTTAAAAAATAGGAGGATGAAGCGGTGTTCAAAAACATGAAGAGCCTGAAAAAGTGTGATAAATATGAAGAGCTTATAAAATTGTCAAAAATATGAGGAGCATGGAGAGATGTTCAAAATCATGAAGAGGCTGATAAGGTGTGAAAAACATTAAGAGCTTCAAAAGGTTTGAAAAATACGAGGAGCATGAAGCGGTGTTCAAAAACATGAAGAGCCTGAAAATGTGTGAAAAATATGAAGAGCTTATAAAATTGTCAAAAATATGAGGAGCATGAAACGGTCTGAAAAATACGAGCAGCCTGAAAACGTCTGAAAAATAGGAGGAGCATGAAGCGGTGTTCAAAAACATGAAGGGCCTGAAAACGTGTGAAAAATATGAAGAGCTTCAAAAGGAGTCAAAAATATGCGGAGCCTGAAACGATCTGAAAAATAGGAGGAGCATGAAGCGGTGTTGAAAAACATGAAGAGCCGGAAAAGGTGTGAAAAATGTGAAGAGCTTCAAAAGGTGTCAAAAATATGAGGAGCATGAAACGGTCTGAAATATAAGAGGATCATGAAGCGGTGTTGAAAAACATGAAGAGCCTGAAAAGGTCTGATAAATATGAAGAGCTTCAAAATGTGTCAAAAATATGAGGAGCATGAAACGGTCTGAAAAATAGGAGGAGTAAGAAGCGTTATTGAAATACATGAAGAGCCTGAAAACGTGTGAAGAATATGAAGAGCTCAAAAGGTGTGAAAAAAATGAAGAGCTTCAGAAGGTGTCAAAAATGAGATGAGCATGAAACGGCCTCAAAAATAGGAGGAGCAGGAAGTGGTGTTCAGAAACATGGAGAGCCTGAAAAGGTGTGAAAAATATGAAGAGCTTCAAAAGGTGTGAAAAACAGGAGGAACATGAAACGGTGTTCAAAAATATGAAGAGCCTGAAAAGGTGTGAAAAATATGAAGTGCTTCAAAAGGTGTCAACAATATGAGGAGCATGAAACGGTCTGAAAAATAGGAGGAGCAAGAAGCGGTGTTGAAAAACAAGAAGAGACGGAAAAGGTGTGAAAAATATGAAGAGCTTCAAAACGTGTCAAAAATATGAGGAGCACGAAACGGTCTGAAAAATAGGAGGAGCATGAAGCGGTGTTGAAAAACATGAAGAGCCTGAAAACGTGTGAAAAATATGAAGAGCTTCAAAAGGTATGAAAATATGAAGAGCTTCAAAAGTTGTCAAAAAAGAGATGAGCATGAAACGGTCTGAAAAATAGGAGCAGCATGAAGCGGTGTTGAAAAACATGAAGAGCCTGAAAAGGTGTGAAAAATAAGAAGAGCTTTAAAAGGTGTGAAAATTATGAGGAGCTTGAAACGGTCTGAAAAATAGGAGGAGCATGAACTGGTGTTGAAAAACATGAAGAGCCTGAAAAGGTGGGAAAAATATGAAGAGCTTCAAAAGGTGTGAAAAATATGAGGAGCATGAAATGGTCTGAAAAATAGGAGGAGGATGAAACGGTAATCAAAAACATGAAGAGCCTGAAAAGGTGTGAAAAATTTGAAGAGCTTCAAAAGGTGTGAAATACATGAGGAGCATGAAACGGTCTGAAAAATAGGAGGAGCATGAAGCGGTGTTCAAACAAATGCAGAGACTGAAAAGTTGTGAAAAATATGAAGAGCTTTAAAGGTGTGAAAAATATGAAGAAGTTCAAAATGTGTCAAAAATGAGATGAGCATGAAACGGTCTGAAAAATAGGAGGAGCATGAAGCGGTGTTCAAAAACATGAAGAGCCTGAAAAGTTGTGAAAAATATGAAGAGCTTGAAAAGGTGTCAAATATATGAGGAGCATGAAACGGTCTGAAATATAGGAGGAACATGAAGCGGTGTTCAAAAACATGAAGTGCCTGAAAAGGTGTGAAAAATCTGAAGAGCTTCAAAAGGTTTTAAAAATATGAGGAGCAAGAAATTGTCTGAAAAATAAAGGAGCATGAAGCGATGTTCAAAAACATGAAGAGCCTGAAAAGGTGTGAAAAATATGACGAGCTTCAAAAGTTGTCTAAAATATGAAGAGCATGAAACCGTCTGAAAAATAGGAGGAGCATGAAGCGGTGTTCAAAAACATGAAGAGCCTGAAAAGGTGTGAAAAATATGAAGAGCTTCAAAAGGTTTGAACTACATGAGGAGCATTAAACGGTCTGAAAAATAGCAGGAGCATTAAGTGGTGTTGAAAAACCTGAAGAGCCTGAAAAGATGTGAAAAATATGAAGAGCGTCAAAAGGTGTAAAAAAAATATGAAGAGCCTGAAACGGTCTGAAAAATAGGAGGAGCATGAAGCGGTGTTTAAAAACATGAAGAGCCTGAAAAGGTGTGAAATATATGAAGAGCTTCAAAAGGTGTGAAAAATATGGAGAGCTTCAAAAGGTGTCAAAAATATGAAGAGCATGAAACTGTCTGAAAAATAGGAGGAGCATTAAATGGTGTTCAAAAACATGAAGAGCCTGAAAAGGTGTGAAAAATATGAAAAGCTTCAAAGGTGTGATATACATGAGGAGCATGAAACGGTCTGAAAAATAGGAGAAGCATGAAGTGATGTGGAAAAACATGAACAGCCTGAAAAGGTGTGAAAAATATGAAGAGCTTCAAAAGGTGTGAAATACATGAGGAGCATGAAACTCTCTGAAAAATAGGAGGAGCATGAAGTGGTGTTCAAAAACATGAAGAGCCTGAAAATGTGTGAAAAATATGAAGAGCTTCAAAAGGTGTGAAATATATGAGGAGCTTCAAAAGGTGTGAAAAATATGAAGAGCTTCAAAAGATGTCAAAAATATGAAAAGCATGAAACGGTCTGAAAAATAGGAGGAGCATGAAATGGTGTTCAAAAACATGAAGAGCCTGAAAATGTGTGAAAAATTTGAAAAGCTTCAAAGGTTTGAAATACATGAGGAGCATGAAACGGTCTGAAAAATAGGAGAAGCATGAAGTGGTGTGGAAAAAAATGAAGAGCCTGAAAAAGTGTGAAAAATATGAAGAGCTTCAAAAGGTGTGAAATATATGTGGAGCATGTATCTCTCTGAAAAATAGGAGGAGCATGAAGTGGTGTTGAAAAACATGAAGAGCCTGAAAAGATGTGAAAAATATGAAGAGCTCCAAAAGGTGTGAAAAATATGAGAAGCATGATACGGTCTGAAAAATAGGAGGAGCATGAAGTGGTGTTCAGAAACATGGAGAGCCTAAAAAGGTGTGAAAAATATGAAGAGCTTCAAAAAGTGTCAAAAATATGAGGAGCTAGAAACGGTCTGAAAAATAGGAGGAGCATGAAGCAGTGTTCACAAACATGAAGAGCCTGAAAAGGTGTGAAAAATATGAAGAGCTTCAAAACGTGTGAAATACATGAGGAGCATGAAAAGGTCTGAAAAATAGGAGGAGCATGAAATGGTGTTCAAAAACATGAAGAGCATGAAAAGGTGTGAAAATTATGAAGAGCTTCAAAAGGTGTCAAAAACATGAGGAGAATGAAACGGTCTGAAAAATAGGAGGAGCATGAAGCAGTGTTCAAAACATGAAGAGCCTGAAAAAGTGTGAAAAATATGAAGATTTTCAAAAGTTTGAAAAATATGAAGACCCTGAAAAGGTGTCAAAAATGAGATAAGCATGAAACAGTCTGAAAAGTAGGAGGAGCATGAAGTGTTGTTCAAAAACGTGAAGAGCCTGAAAAGTTGTGAAAAATATGAAGAGCTTGAAAAGGTGTGAAATACCTGAGGAGCATGAAACGGTCTGAAAAATAGGAGGAGCATGAAGCGGTGTTCAAAACATGAAGAGCCTGAAAAAGTGTGAAAAATATGAAGAGCTTCAAAAGGTTTAAAAAATAGGAGGAGGATGAAGCGGTGTTCAAAAACATGAAGAGCCTGAAAAAGTGTGATAAATATGAAGAGCTTATAAAATTGTCAAAAATATGAGGAGCATGGAGAGATGTTCAAAAACATGAAGAGGCTGATAAGGTGTGAAAAACATTAAGAGCTTCAAAAGGTTTGAAAAATAGGAGGAGCATGAAGCTTTGTTCAAAAACATGAAGAGCCTGAAAATGTGTGAAAAATATGAAGAGCTTCAAAACGTGTGAAATACATGAGGAGCATGAAAAGGTCTGAAAAATAGGAGGAGCATGAAGCGGTGTTCAAAACATGAAGAGCCTGAAAAAGTGTGAAAAATATGAAGAGCTTATAAAATTGTCAAAAATATGAGGAGCATGAAACGGTCTGAAAAATACGAGCAGCCTGAAATGATCTGAAAAATAGGAGGAGCATGAAGCGGTGTTGAAAAACATGAAGAGCCGGAAAAGGTGTGAAAAATGTGAAGAGCTTATAAAATTGTCAAAAATATGAGGAGCATGAAACGGTCTGAAAAATACGAGCAGCCTGAAACCGTCTGAAAAATAGGAGGAGCATGAAGCGGTGTTAAAAACATGAAGAGCCTGAAAAAGTGTGAAAAATATGAAGAGCTTATAAAATTGTCAAAAATATGAGGAGCATGAAACGGTCTGAAAAATACGAGCAGCCTGAAACCGTCTGAAAAATAGGAGGAGCATGAAGCGGTGTTCAAAACATGAAGAGCCTGAAAAAGTGTGAAAAATATGAAGAGCTTATAAAATTGTCAAAAATATGAGGAGCATGAAACGGTCTGAAAAATACAGCAGCCTGAAACGGTCTGAAAAATAGGAGGAGCAAGAAGCGGTGTTGAAAAACAAGAAGAGACGGAAAAGTGTGAAAAATATGAAGAGCTTCAAAAGGTTTCAAAAATATGAGGAGCTTGAAATGGTCTGAAAAATAGGACGAGCATGAAACGGTGTTCAAAAACATGAAGAGCATGAAAAGGTGTGAAATTATGAAGAGCTTCAAAAGGTGTGAAAAACATGAGGAGAATGAAACGGTCTGAAAAATAGGAGGAGCATGAAGCAGTGTTCAAAACATGAAGAGCCTGAAAAAGTGTGAAAAATATGAAGATCTTGAAAAGTTTGAAAAATATGAAGACCCTGAAAAGGTGTCAAAAATGAGATGAGCATGAAACAGTCTGAAAAGTAGGAGGAGCATGAAGTGTTGTTCAAAAACGTGAAGAGCCTGAAAAGGTGTGAAAAATATGAAGAGCTTGAAAAGGTGTGAAATACCTGAGGAGCATGAAACGGTCTGAAAAATACGAGGAGCATGAAGCGGTGTTCAAAACATGAAGAGCCTGAAAAAGTGTGAAAAATATGAAGAGCTTATAAAATTGTCAAAAATATGAGGAGCATGAAACGGTCTGAAAAATACGAGCAGCCTGAAACCGTCTGAAAAATAGGAGGAGCATGAAGCGGTGTTCAAAAACATGAAGGGCCTGAAAATGTGTGAAAAATATGAAGAGCTTATAAAATTGTCAAAAATATGAGGAGCATGAAACGGTCTGAAAAATACGAGCAGCCTGAAACCGTCTGAAAAATAGGAGGAGCATGAAGCGGTGTTCAAAACATGAAGAGCCTGAAAAAGTGTGAAAAATATGAAGAGCTTATAAAATTGTCAAAAATATGAGGAGAATGAAACGGTCTGAAAAATACGAGCAGCCTGAAACCGTCTGAAAAATAGGAGGAGCATGAAGCGGTGTTCAAAACATGAAGAGCCTGAAAAAGTGTGAAAAATATGAAGAGCTTATAAAATTGTCAAAAATATGAGGAGCATGAAACGGTCTGAAAAATACAGCAGCCTAAAACGGTCTGAAAAATAGGAGGAGCATGAAGCGGTGTTCAAAAACATGAAGGGCCTGAAAACGGGTGAAAAATATGAAGAGCTTCAAAAGGAGTCAAAAATATGCGGAGCCTGAACCGATCTGAAAAATAGGAGGAGCATGAAGCGGAGTTGAAAAACATGAAGAGCCGGAAAAGGTGTGAAAAATGTGAAGAGCTTCAAAAGGTGTCAAAAATATGAGGAGCATGAAACGCTCTGAAATATAGGAGGATCATGAAGCGGTGTTGAAAAACATGAAGAGCCTGAAAAGGTGTGATAAATGTGAAGAGCTTCAAAAGGTGTCAAAAATATGAGGAGTATGAAAAGGTCTGAAAAATAGGAGGAGTATGAAACGGTGATCAAAAACATGAAGAATCTGAAAACGTGTGAAAAATATGAAGAGCTTCAAACGGTGTGAAAAATATCAGGAGCATGAAACGGTCTGAAAAAGATGAGGAGCATGAAGTGGTCTTCAGAAACACGTACAGCCTGAAAAGGTTTGAAAAATGTGAAGAGCTTCAAAAGGTGTGAAAAACAGGAGGAACATGAAGCGGCGTTCAAAAATATGAAGAGCCTGAAAAGGTGTGAAAAATATGAAGTGCTTCAAAAGGTGTCAACAATATGAGGAGCATGAAACGGTCTGAAAAATAGGAGGAGCAAGAAGCGGTGTTGAAAAACAAGAAGAGACGGAAAAGGTGAAAAATATGAAGAGCTTCAAAAGGTTTCAAAAATATGAGGAGCTTGAAATGGTCTGAAAAATAGGACGAGCATGAAACGGTGTTCAAAAACATGAAGAGCATGAAAATGTGTGAAAATTATGAAGAGCTTCAAAAGGTGTGAAAAACATGAGGAGAATGAAACGGTCTGAAAAATAGGAGGAGCATGAAGCAGTGTTCAAAACATGAAGAGCCTGAAAAAGTGTGAAAAATATGAAGATCGTCAAAAGTTTGAAAAATATGAAGACCCTGAAAAGGTGTCAAAAATGAGATGAGCATGAAACAGTCTGAAAAGTAGGAGGAGCATGAAGCGGTGTTTAAAAACATGAAGAGCCTGAAAAGGTGTGAAATATATGAAGAGCTTCAAAAGGTGTGAAAAATATGGAGAGCTTCAAAAGGTGTCAAAAATATGAAGAGCATGAAACGGTCTGAAAAATAGGGGGAGCATGAAATGGTGTTCAAAAACATGAAGAGCCTGAAAAGGTGTGAAATATATGAAGAGCCTGAAAAGGTGTGAAAAATATGAAGAGCTTCAAAAGGTGTCAAAAATATGAAGAGCATGAAACGGTCTGAAAAATAGGGGGAGCATGAAATGGTGTTCAAAAACATGAAGAGCCTGAAAAGGTGTGAAATATATGAAGAGCCTGAAAAGGTGTGAAAAATATGAAGAGCTTCAAAAGGTGTCAAAAATATGAGGAGCTTGAAACTGTCTGAAAAATAGGAGGAGCATGAAGCAGTGTTCAAAAACATGAAGAGCCTGAAAAGGTGTGAAAAATATGAAGAGCTTCAAAACGTGTGAAATACATGAGGAGCATGAAAAGGTCTGAAAAATAGGAGGAGCATGAAATGGTGTTCAAAAACATGAAGAGCATGAAAAGGTGTGAAAATTATGAAGAGCTTCAAAAGGTGTGAAAAACATGAGGAGAATGAAACGGTCTGAAAAATAGGAGGAGCATGAAGCAGTGTTCAAAACATGAAGAGCCTGAAAAAGTGTGAAAAATATGAAGATCTTCAAAAGTTTGAAAAATATGAAGACCCTGAAAAGGTGTCAAAAATGAGATGAGCATGAAACAGTCTGAAAAGTAGGAGGAGCATGAAGTGTTGTTCAGAAACGTGAAGAGCCTGAAAAGGTGTGAAAAATATGAAGAGCTTGAAAAGGTATGAAATACCTGAGGAGCATGAAACGGTCTGAAAAATAGGAGGAGCATGAAGCGGTGTTCAAAACATGAAGAGCCTGAAAAAGTGTGAAAAATATGAAGAGCTTCAAAAGGTTTGAAAAATAGGAGGAGGATGAAGCGGTGTTCAAAAACATGAAGAGCCTGAAAAAGTGTGATAAATATGAAGAGCTTATAAAATTGTCAAAAATATGAGGAGCATGGAGAGATGTTCAAAAACATGAAGAGGATGATAAGGCGTGAAAAACATTAAGAGCTTCAAAAGGTTTGAAAAATAGGAGGAGCATGAAGCGGTGTTCAAAAACATGAAGGGCTTGAAAACGTGTGAAAAATATGAAGAGCTTCAAAAGGAGTCAAAAATATGCGAAGCCTGAAACGATCTGAAAAATAGGAGGAGCATGAAGCGGTGTTGAAAAACATGAAGAGCCTGAAAATGTGTGAAAAATATGAAGAGCTTCAAAAGGTGTGAAATACATGAGGAGCATGAAACTCTCTGAAAAATAAAAGGAGCATGAAGTGGTGTTCAAAAACATGAAGAGCCTGAAAATGTGTGAAAAATATGAAGAGCTTCAAAAGGTGTGAAATATATGAGGAGCTTCAAAAGGTGTGAAAAATATGAAGAGCTTCAAAAGATGTCAAAAATATGAAAAGCATGAAACGGTCTGAAAAATAGGAGGAGCATGAAATGGTGTTCAAAAACATGAAGAGCCTGAAAATGTGTGAAAAATATGAAAAGCTTCAAAGGTTTGAAATACATGAGGAGCATGAAACAGTCTGAAAAATAGGAGAAGCATGAAGTGGTGTGGAAAAAAATGAAGAGCCTGAAAAGGTGTGAAAAATATGAAGAGCTTCAAAAGGTGTGAAATATATGTGGAGCATGAATCTCTCTGAAAAATAGGAGGAGCATGAAGTGGTGTTGAAAAACATGAAGAGCCTGAAAAGATGTGAAAAATATGAAGAGCTCCAAAAGGTGTGAAAAATATGAGAAGCATGATACGATCTGAAAAATAGGAGGAGCATGAAGTGGTGTTCAGAAACATGGAGAGCCTAAAAAGGTGTGAAAAATATGAAGAGCTTCAAAAGGTGTCAAAAATATGAGGAGCTTGAAACTGTCTGAAAAATAGGAGGAGCATGAAGCAGTGTTCAAAAACATTAAGAGCCTGAAAAGGTGTGAAAAATATGAAGAGCTTCAAAACGTGTGAAATACATGAGGAGCATGAAAAGGTCTGAAAAATAGGAGGAGTATGAAATGGTGTTCAAAAACATGAAGAGCATGAAAAGGTGTGAAAATTATGAAGAGCTTCAAAAGGTGTGAAAAACATGAGGAGAATGAAACGGTCTGAAAAATAGGAGGAGCATGAAGCAGTGTTCAAAACATGAAGAGCCTGAAAAAGTGTGAAAAATATGAAGATCTTCAAAAGTTTGAAAAATATGAAGACCCTGAAAAGGTGTCAAAAATGAGATGAGCATGAAACAGTCTGAAAAGTAGGAGGAGCATGAAGTGTTGTTCAGAAACGTGAAGAGCCTGAAAAGGTGTGAAAAATATGAAGAGCTTGAAAAGGTATGAAATACCTGAGGAGCATGAAACGGTCTGAAAAATAGGAGGAGCATGAAGCGGTGTTCAAAATATGAAGAGCTTGAAAAAGTGTGAAAAATATGAAGAGCTTCAAAAGGTTTGAAAAATAGGAGGAGGATGAAGCGGTGTTCAAAAACATGAAGAGCCTGAAAAAGTGTGATAAATATGAAGAGCTTATAAAATTGTCAAAAATATGAGGAGCATGGAGAGATGTTCAAAAACATGAAGAGGATGTTAAGGCGTGAAAAACATTAAGAGCTTCAAAAGGTTTGAAAAATAGGAGGAGCATGAAGCGGTGTTCAAAAACATGAAGAGCCTGAAAATGTGTGAAAAATATGAATAGCTTATAAAATTGTCAAAAATATGAGGAGCATGAAACGGTCTGAAAAATACGAGCAGCCTGAAAACGTCTGAAAAATAGGAGGAGCATGAAGCGGTGTTCAAAAACATGAAGGGCCTGAAAACGTGTGAAAAATATGAAGAGCTTCAAAAGGAGTCAAAAATATGCGAAGCCTGAAACGATCTGAAAAATAGGAGGAGCATGAAGCGGTGTTGAAAAACATGAAGAGCCGGAAAAGGTGTGAAAAATGTGAAGAGCTTCAAAAGGTGTCAAAAATATGAGGAGCATGAAACGGTCTGAAATATAAGAGGATCATGAAGCGGTGTTGAAAAACATAAAGAGTCTGAAAACGTGTGAAAAATATGAAGAGCTTCAAACGGTGTGAAATATATCAGGAGCATGAAACGGTCTGAAAAAGATGAGGAGCATGAAGTGGTCTTCAAAAACATGTACAGCCTGAAAAGGTGTGAAAAATATGAAGAGCTTCAAAAGATGTGAAAAATATGAAGAGCTTCAAAAGGTGTCAAAAATGAGATGAGCATGAAACGGTCTGAAAAATAGGAGAAGAATGAAACGGTGTTGAAAAATTGAAGAGCCTGAAAAGCTGTGAAAAATATGAAGAGCTTCAAAAGGTGTGAAAAATATGAAGAGCTTCAAAACGTGTGAAATATATGAGGAGCATGAAAAGGTCTGAAAAATAGGAGTAGCATGAAGACGTGTTCAAAAACATGAAGAGGCTGATAAGGTGTGAAAAACATGAAGAGCTTCAAAAAGTTTGAAAAATAGGAGGAGCATGAAGCGGTGTTCAGAAACATGAGGAGCCTGAAAAGGTGAGAAAAATATGAAGAGCTTCAAAAGGTGTGAGAAATGTGAGGAGCATGAAGCGGTGTTCAAATACATGAAGAGCCTGAAAAAGTGTGAAAAATATGAAGAGCTTATAAAATTGTCAAAAATATCAGGAGCATGAAACGGTCTGAAAAATATGAGCAGCCTGAAACGGTCTGAAAAATAGGAGGAACATGAAGCGGTGTTCAAAAACATGAAGGGCCTGAAAACGTGTGAAAAATATGAAGAGCTTCAAAAGGAGTCAAAAATATGCGGAGCCTGAAACGATCTGAAAAATACGAGGAGCATGAAGCGGAGTTGAAAAACATGAAGAGCCGGAAAAGGTGTGAAAAATGTGAAGAGCTTCAAAAGGTGTCAAAAATATGAGGAGCATGAAACGCTCTGAAATATAGGAGGATCATGAAGCGGGGTTGAAAAACATGAAGAGCCTGAAAAGGTGTG
This sequence comes from Dama dama, assembly GCF_033118175.1. Lineage (NCBI taxonomy): Eukaryota > Metazoa > Chordata > Mammalia > Artiodactyla > Cervidae > Dama > Dama dama. The sequence continues at coordinate 8,093,866 of NC_083706.1, read as the reverse complement.
ATAAATGTGAAGACCTTCAAAAGGTGTCAAAAATATGAGGAGTATGAAACGGTCTGAAAAATAGGAGGAGCATGAAACGGTGATCAAAAACATGAAGAATCTGAAAACGTGTGAAAAATATGAAGAGCTTCAAACGGTGTGAAAAATATCAGGAGCATGAAACGGTCTGAAAAAGATGAGGAGCAAGAAGTGGTCTTCAGAAACATGTACAGCCTGAAAAGGTGTGAAAAATATGAAGAGCTTCAAAAGGTGTGAAAAACAGGAGGAACATGAAGCAGCGTTCAAAAATATGAAGAGCCTGAAAAGGTGTCAAAAATATGAAGTGCTTCAAAAGGTGTCAACAATATGAGGAGCATGAAACAGTCTGAAAAATAGGAGGAGCAAGAAGCGGTGTTGAAAAACAAGAAGAGACGGAAAAGGTGTGAAAAATATGAAGAGCTTCAAAAGGTTTCAAAAATATGAGGAGCTTGAAATGATCTGAAAAATAGGACGAGCATGAAACGGTGTTCAAAAACATGAAGAGCATGAAAAGGTGTGAAAATTATGAAGAGCTTCAAAAGGTGTGAAAAACATGAGGAGAATGAAACGGTCTGAAAAATAGGAGGAGCATGAAGCAGTGTTCAAAACATGAAGAGCCTGAAAAAGTGTGAAAAATATGAAGATCTTCAAAACTTTGAAAAATATGAAGACCCTGAAAAGGTGTCAAAAATGAGATGAGCATGAAACAGTCTGAAAATTAGGAGGAGCATGAAGTGTTGTTCAAAAACGTGAAGAGCCTGAAAAGGTGTGAAAAATATGAAGAGATGAAAAGGTGTGAAATATATGAGGAGCTTCAAAAGGTGTGAAAAATATGATGAGCTTCAAAAGATGTCAAAAATATGAAAAGCATGAAACGGTCTGAAAAATAGGAGGAGCATGAAATGGTGTTCAAAAACATGAAGAGCCTGAAAATGTGTGAAAAATATGAAAAGCTTCAAAGGTTTGAAATACATGAGGAGCATGAAACAGTCTGAAAAATAGGAGAAGCATGAAGTGGTGTGGAAAAAAATGAAGAGCCTGAAAAGGTGTGAAAAATATGAAGAGCTTCAAAAGGTGTGAAATATATGTGGAGCATGAATCTCTCTGAAAAATAGGAGGAGCATGAAGTGGTGTTGAAAAACATGAAGAGCCTGAAAAGATGTGAAAAATATGAAGAGCTCCAAAAGGTGTGAAAAATATGAGAAGCATGATACGATCTGAAAAATAGGAGGAGCATGAAGTGGTGTTCAGAAACATGGAGAGCCTAAAAAGGTGTGAAAAATATGAAGAGCTTCAAAAGGTGTCAAAAATATGAGGAGCTTGAAACTGTCTGAAAAATAGGAGGAGCATGAAGCAGTGTTCAAAAACATGAAGAGCCTGAAAAGGTGTGAAAAATATGAAGAGCTTCAGAACGTGTGAAATACATGACGAGCATGAAAAGGTCTGAAAAATAGGAGGAGCATGAAATGGTGTTCAAAAACATGAAGAGCATGAAAAGGTGTGAAAAATATGAAGAGCTTCAAAAGGTGTGAAAAACATGAGGAGAATGAAACGGTCTGAAAAATAGGAGGAGCATGAAGCAGTGTTCAAAACATGAAGAGCCTGAAAAAGTGTGAAAAATATGAAGATCTTCAAAAGTTTGAAAAATATGAAGACCCTGAAAAGGTGTCAAAAATGAGATGAGCATGAAACAGTCTGAAAAGTAGGAGGAGCATGAAGTGTTGTTCAGAAACGTGAAGAGCCTGAAAAGGTGTGAAAAATATGAAGAGCTTGAAAAGGTATGAAATACCTGAGGAGCATGAAACGGTCTGAAAAATAGGAGGAGCATGAAGCGGTGTTCAAAACATGAAGAGCCTGAAAAAGTGTGAAAAATATGAAGAGCTTCAAAAGGTTTGAAAAATAGGAGGAGGATGAAGCGGTGTTCAAAAACATGAAGAGCCTGAAAAAGTGTGATAAATATGAAGAGCTTATAAAATTGTCAAAAATATGAGGAGCATGGAGAGATGTTCAAAAACATGAAGAGGATGTTAAGGCGTGAAAAACATTAAGAGCTTCAAAAGGTTTGAAAAATAGGAGGAGCATGAAGCGGTGTTCAAAAACATGAAGAGCCTGAAAATGTGTGAAAAATATGAATAGCTTATAAAATTGTCAAAAATATGAGGAGCATGAAACGGTCTGAAAAATACGAGCAGCCTGAAAACGTCTGAAAAAAAAGGAGGAGCATGAAGCGGTGTTCAAAAACATGAAGGGCCTGAAAACGTGTGAAAAATATGAAGAGCTTCAAAAGGAGTCAAAAATATGCGAAGCCTGAAACGATCTGAAAAATAGGAGGAGCATGAAGCGGTGTTGAAAAACATGAAGAGCCGGAAAAGGTGTGAAAAATGTGAAGAGCTTCAAAAGGTGTCAAAAATATGAGGAGCATGAAACGGTCTGAAATATAAGAGGATCATGAAGCGGTGTTGAAAAACATGAAGAGCCGGAAAAGGTGTGAAAAATGTGAAGAGCTTCAAAAGGTGTCAAAAATATGAGGAGCATGAAACGGTCTGAAATATAAGAGGATCATGAAGCGGTGTTGAAAAACATGAAGAGTCTGAAAACGTGTGAAAAATATGAAGAGCTTCAAACGGTGTGAAAAATATCAGGAGCATGAAACGGTCTGAAAAAGATGAGGAGCATGAAGTGGTCTTCAAAAACATGTACAGCCTGAAAAGGTGTGAAAAATATGAAGAGCTTCAAAAGATGTGAAAAATATGAAGAGCTTCAAAAGGTGTCAAAAATGAGATGAGCATGAAACGGTCTGAAAAATAGGAGAAGAATGAAACGGTGTTGAAAAATTGAAGAGCCTGAAAAGCTGTGAAAAATATGAAGAGCTTCAAAAGGTGTGAAAAATATGAAGAGCTTCAAAACGTGTGAAATACATGAGGAGCATGAAAAGGTCTGAAAAATAGGAGTAGCATGAAGAGGTGTTCAAAAACATGAAGAGGCTGATAAGGTGTGAAAAACATGAAGAGCTTCAAAAAGTTTGAAAAATAGGAGGAGCATGAAGCGGTGTTCAGAAACATGAGGAGCCTGAAAAGGTGAGAAAAATATGAAGAGCTTCAAAAGGTGTGAGAAATGTGAGGAGCATGAAGCGGTGTTCAAATACATGAAGAGCCTGAAAAAGTGTGAAAAATATGAAGAGCTTATAAAATTGTCAAAAATATCAGGAGCATGAAACGGTCTGAAAAATATGAGCAGCCTGAAACGGTCTGAAAAATAGGAGGAGCATGAAGCGGTGTTCAAAAACATGAAGGGCCTGAAAACGTGTGAAAAATATGAAGAGCTTCAAAAGGAGTCAAAAATATGCGGAGCCTGAAACGATCTGAAATATAGGAGGATCATGAAGCGGGGTTGAAAAACATGAAGAGCCTGAAAAGGTGTGATAAATGTGAAGACCTTCAAAAGGTGTCAAAAATATGAGGAGTATGAAACGGTCTGAAAAATAGGAGGAGCATGAAACGGTGATCAAAAACATGAAGAATCTGAAAACGTGTGAAAAATATGAAGAGCTTCAAACGGTGTGAAAAATATCAGGAGCATGAAACGGTCTGAAAAAGATGAGGAGCAAGAAGTGGTCTTCAGAAACATGTACAGCCTGAAAAGGTGTGAAAAATATGAAGAGCTTCAAAAGGTGTGAAAAACAGGAGGAACATGAAGCAGCGTTCAAAAATATGAAGAGCCTGAAAAGGTGTCAAAAATATGAAGTGCTTCAAAAGGTGTCAACAATATGAGGAGCATGAAACAGTCTGAAAAATAGGAGGAGCAAGAAGCGGTGTTGAAAAACAAGAAGAGACGGAAAAGGTGTGAAAAATATGAAGAGCTTCAAAAGGTTTCAAAAATATGAGGAGCTTGAAATGATCTGAAAAATAGGACGAGCATGAAACGGTGTTCAAAAACATGAAGAGCATGAAAAGGTGTGAAAATTATGAAGAGCTTCAAAAGGTGTGAAAAACATGAGGAGAATGAAACGGTCTGAAAAATAGGAGGAGCATGAAGCAGTGTTCAAAACATGAAGAGCCTGAAAAAGTGTGAAAAATATGAAGATCTTCAAAACTTTGAAAAATATGAAGACCCTGAAAAGGTGTCAAAAATGAGATGAGCATGAAACAGTCTGAAAATTAGGAGAAGCATGAAGTGTTGTTCAAAAACGTGAAGAGCCTGAAAAGGTGTGAAAAATATGAAGAGATGAAAAGGTGTGAAATATATGAGGAGCTTCAAAAGGTGTGAAAAATATGATGAGCTTCAAAAGATGTCAAAAATATGAAAAGCATGAAACGGTCTGAAAAATAGGAGGAGCATGAAATGGTGTTCAAAAACATGAAGAGCCTGAAAATGTGTGAAAAATATGAAAAGCTTCAAAGGTTTGAAATACATGAGGAGCATGAAACAGTCTGAAAAATAGGAGAAGCATGAAGTGGTGTGGAAAAAAATGAAGAGCCTGAAAAGGTGTGAAAAATATGAAGAGCTTCAAAAGGTGTGAAATATATGTGGAGCATGAATCTCTCTGAAAAATAGGAGGAGCATGAAGTGGTGTTGAAAAACATGAAGAGCCTGAAAAGATGTGAAAAATATGAAGAGCTCCAAAAGGTGTGAAAAATATGAGAAGCATGATACGATCTGAAAAATAGGAGGAGCATGAAGTGGTGTTCAGAAACATGGAGAGCCTAAAAAGGTGTGAAAAATATGAAGAGCTTCAAAAGGTGTCAAAAATATGAGGAGCTTGAAACTGTCTGAAAAATAGGAGGAGCATGAAGCAGTGTTCAAAAACATGAAGAGCCTGAAAAGGTGTGAAAAATATGAAGAGCTTCAGAACGTGTGAAATACATGACGAGCATGAAAAGGTCTGAAAAATAGGAGGAGCATGAAATGGTGTTCAAAAACATGAAGAGCATGAAAAGGTGTGAAAAATATGAAGAGCTTCAAAAGGTGTGAAAAACATGAGGAGAATGAAACGGTCTGAAAAATAGGAGGAGCATGAAGCAGTGTTCAAAACATGAAGAGCCTGAAAAAGTGTGAAAAATATGAAGATCTTCAAAACTTTGAAAAATATGAAGACCCTGAAAAGGTGTCAAAAATGAGATGAGCATGAAACAGTCTGAAAAGTAGGAGGAGCATGAAGTGTTGTTCAGAAACGTGAAGAGCCTGAAAAGGTGTGAAAAATATGAAGAGCTTGAAAAGGTATGAAATACCTGAGGAGCATGAAACGGTCTGAAAAATAGGAGGAGCATGAAGCGGTGTTCAAAACATGAAGAGCCTGAAAAAGTGTGAAAAATATGAAGAGCTTCAAAAGGTTTGAAAAATAGGAGGAGGATGAAGCGGTGTTCAAAAACATGAAGAGCCTGAAAAAGTGTGATAAATATGAAGAGCTTATAAAATTGTCAAAAATATGAGGAGCATGGAGAGATGTTCAAAAACATGAAGAGGATGTTAAGGCGTGAAAAACATTAAGAGCTTCAAAAGGTTTGAAAAATAGGAGGAGCATGAAGCGGTGTTCAAAAACATGAAGAGCCTGAAAATGTGTGAAAAATATGAATAGCTTATAAAATTGTCAAAAATATGAGGAGCATGAAACGGTCTGAAAAATACGAGCAGCCTGAAAACGTCTGAAAAATAGGAGGAGCATGAAGCGGTGTTCAAAAACATGAAGGGCCTGAAAACGTGTGAAAAATATGAAGAGCTTCAAAAGGAGTCAAAAATATGCGAAGCCTGAAACTCTCTGAAAAATAGGAGGAGCATGAAGCGGTGTTGAAAAACATGAAGAGCCGGAAAAGGTGTGAAAAATGTGAAGAGCTTCAAAAGGTGTCAAAAATATGAGGAGCATGAAACGGTCTGAAATATAAGAGGATCATGAAGCGGTGTTGAAAAACATGAAGAGCCGGAAAAGGTGTGAAAAATGTGAAGAGCTTCAAAAGGTGTCAAAAATATGAGGAGCATGAAACGGTCTGAAATATAAGAGGATCATGAAGCGGGGTTGAAAAACATGAAGAGCCTGAAAAGGTGTGATAAATGTGAAGACCTTCAAAAGGTGTCAAAAATATGAGGAGTATGAAATGGTCTGAAAAATAGGAGGAGCATGAAACGGTGATCAAAAACATGAAGAATCTGAAAACGTGTGAAAAATATGAAGAGCTTCAAACGGTGTGAAAAATATCAGGAGCATGAAACGGTCTGAAAAAGATGAGGAGCATGAAGTGGTCTTCAGAAACATGTACAGCCTGAAAAGGTGTGAAAAATATGAAGAGCTTCAAAGGGTGTGAAAAACAGGAGGAACATGAAGCAGCGTTCAAAAATATGAAGAGCCTGAAAAGGTGTCAAAAATATGAAGTGCTTCAAAAGGTGTCAACAATATGAGGAGCATGAAACAGTCTGAAAAATAGGAGGAGCAAGAAGCGGTGTTGAAAAACAAGAAGAGACGGAAAAGGTGTGAAAAATATGAAGAGCTTCAAAAGGTTTCAAAAATATGAGGAGCTTGAAATGATCTGAAAAATAGGACGAGCATGAAACGGTGTTCAAAAACATGAAGAGCATGAAAAGGTGTGAAAATTATGAAGAGCTTCAAAAGGTGTGAAAAACATGAGGAGAATGAAACGGTCTGAAAAATAGGAGGAGCATGAAGCAGTGTTGAAAACATGAAGAGCCTGAAAAAGTGTGAAAAATATGAAGATCTTCAAAACTTTGAAAAATATGAAGACCCTGAAAAGGTGTCAAAAATGAGATGAGCATGAAACAGTCTGAAAAGTAGGAGGAGCATGAAGTGTTGTTCAAAAACGTGAAGAGCCTGAAAAGGTGTGAAAAATATGAAGAGCTTGAAAAGGTGTGAAATACCTGAGGAGCATGAAACGGTCTGAAAAATAGGAGGAGCATGAAGCGGTGTTCAAAACATGAAGAGCCTGAAAAAGTGTGAAAAATATGAAGAGCTTCAAAAGGTTTGAAAAATAGGAGGAGCATGAAGCGGTGTTCAAAAACATGAAGAGCCTGAAAAAGTGTGAAAAATATGAAGAGCTTATAAAATTGTCAAAAATAAGAGGAGCATGAAGAGATGTTCAAAAACATGAAGAGGCTGATAAGGTGTGAAAAACATGAAGAGCTTCAAAAGGTTTGAAAAATAGGAGGAGCATGAAGCGGTGCTCAAAAACATGAAGAGCCTGAAAAAGTGTGAAAAATATGAAGAGCTTATAAAATTGTAAAAAATATGAGGAGCATGAAACGGTCTGAAAAATACGAGCAGCCTGAAACCGTCTGAAAAATAGGAGGAGCATGAAGCGGTGTTCCAAAACATGAAGGGCCTGAAAACGTGTGAAAAATATGAAGAGCTTAAAAAGGAGTCAAATATATGCGGAGCCTGAAACGATCTGAAAAATAGGAGGAGCATGAAGCGGTGTTGAAAAACATGAAGAGCCGGAAAAGGTGTGAAAAATGTGAAGAGCTTCAAAAGGTGTCAAAAATATGAGGAGCATGAAACGCTCTGAAATGTAGGTGAATCATGAAGTGGTGTTGAAAAACATGAAGAGCCTGAAAAGGTGTGATAAATGTGAAGAGCTTCAAAAGGTGTCAAAAATATGAGGAGCGTGAAACGGTCTGAAAAATAGGAGGAGCATGAAGCGGTGTTGAAAAACATGAAGAGCCTGAAAACGTGTGAAAAATATGAAGAGCTTCAAAAGGTATGAAAATATGAAGAGCTTCAAAAGTTGTCAAAAAAGAGATGAGCATGAAACGGTCTGAAAAATAAGAGCAGCATGAAGCGGTGTTGAAAAACATGAAGAGTCTGAAAAGGTGTGAAAAATATGAAGAGCTTCAAAAGGTGTCAAAAATATGAGGAGCATGAAACGGTCTGAAATATAGGAAGATCATCAAGCGGTGTTGAAAAACATGAAGAGCCTGAAAATGTGTGAAAAACGTGAAGAGCTTCAAAAGATGTCAAAAATATGAGGAGCATGAAACGGTCTGAAAAATATGAGGAGAATGAAGCGGTGTTAAAAAACATGAAGAGCCTGAAAAGAAGTGCAAAATATGAAGAGCTTCAAAAGGTGTGAAAAATATGAAGACCTTCAAAAGGTGTCAAAAAAGAGATGAGCATGAAACGGTCGGAAAAATAGGAGGAGCATGAAGCGGTGTTGTAAAACATGAAGAGCCTGAAAACCTGTGAAAAACAGGAAGAGCTTCAAAAGGTGTGAAAAATATGAAGAGCTTCAAAAAATGTCAAAAATATGAGGAGCATGAAATGGTCTCAAATATAGGAGAATCATGCAGCGGTGTTGAAAACTATAAACAGCCTGAAAAGGTGTGAAAAACATGAAGAGCTTCAAAAGGTTTGAAAAATATGAGAAGCATGATACGGTCTGAAAAATAGGAGGAGCATGAAGTGGTCTTCAGAAACATGTACAGCCTGAAAAGGTGTGAAAAATATGAAGAGCTTCAAAAGGTGTGAAATACATGAGTATCATGAAACGGTATAAAAAATAGGAGGAGCATGAAGCTGTGTTCAAAAACATGAGAGCCTGAAAAGGTGTGAAAATATGAAGAGCTTTAAAAGGTGTGAAAAATACGAGGAGCATGAAACGGTGTTCAAAAACATGAAGAGCCTAAAATGGTGTGAAAATTATGAAGAGCCTCAAAACGTGTCAAAAATATGAGGAGCATGAAACGGTCTGAAAAATAGGAGGAGCATGAAGCGATGTTGAAAAAGTTGAAGAGCCTGAAAACGTGTAAAATATGAAGAGCTTCAAAAGGTGTGAAAAATATGAAGAGCTTCAAAAGGTGTCAAAAATGAGATGAGCATGAAACGGTCTGAAAAATAGGAGGAGAATGAAACGGTGTTGAAAAACTTGAAGACCCTGAAAAGCTGTGAAAAATATGAAGAGCATCAAAAGGTGTGAAAAATATGAAGAGCTTCAAAAGGTGTCAAAAATATGAGGAGCATGAAAAGGTCACAAAAAGAGGAGGAGCATGAGTGGAGTTGAAAAACATGAAGAGACTGAAAAGGTGTGAAAAATATGAAGAGCTTCAAAAGGTGTCAAAAATATGAGGGCTTGAAACGGTCTGAAGAATAGGAGGAGCATGAAGCAGTGTTCAAAAACATGAAGAGTCTGAAAAGGTGTGAAAAATATGAAGAGCTTCAAAACGTGTGAAATACATGAGGAGCATGAAAAGGTCTGAAAAATAGGAGTAGCATGAAGAGGTGTTCAAAAACATGAAGAGTCTGATAAGGTGTGAAAAACATGAAGAGCTTCAAAAAGTTTGAAAAATAGGAGGAGCATGAAGCGGTGTTAAAAAACATGAAGAGCCTAAAAAAGTGTGAAAATTATGAAGAGCTTATAAAATGGTCAAAAATATGAGGAGCATGAAACGTTCTGAAAAATAGGAGAAGCTTGAAACGGTGATCAAAAAAATGAAGAGCCTGAAAACGTGTGAAAAATATGAAGAGCTTCAAACGGTGTGAAAAATATGAGGAGCATGAAACAGACTGAAAAAGATGAGGAGCATGAAGTCGTGTTCAAAATCATGTGCAGCCTGAAAAGCTGTGAAAAATATGAAGAGCTTCAATAGGTGTGAAAAATATGAGAAGCATGATACGGTCTGAAAAATAGGAGGAGAATGAAGTGGTGTTCAGAAACATGGAGAGCCTAAAAAGGTGTGAAAAATATGAAGAGCTTCAAAAAGTGTGAAAAATATGAGGAGCTTGAAACGGTCTGAAAAATAGGAGGAGCATGAAGCAGTGTTCACAAACATGAAGAGCCTGAAAAGGTGTGAAAAATATGAAGAGCTTCAAAACGTGTGAAATACATGAGGAGCATGAAAAGGTCTGAAAAATAGGAGGAGCATGAAATGGTGTTCAAAAATATGAAGAGAATGAAAAGGTGTGAAATTTATGAAGAGCTTCAAAAGTTGTCAAAAACATGAGGAGAATGAAACGGTCTGAAAAATAGGAGGAGCATGAAGCAGTGTTCAAAACATGAAGAGCCTGAAAAAGTGTGAAAAATATGAAGATCTTCAAAAGTTTGAAAAATATGAAGACCCTGAAAAGGTGTCAAAAATGAGATGAGCATGAAACAGTCTGAAAAGTAGGAGGAGCATGAAGTGTTGTTCAAAAACGTGAAGAGCCTGAAAAGTTGTGAAAAATATGAAGAGCTTGAAAAGGTGTGAAATACCTGAGGAGCATGAAACGGTCTGAAAAATAGGAGGAGCATGAAGCGGTGTTCAAAACATGAAGAGCCTGAAAAAGTGTGAAAAATATGAAGAGCTTCAAAAGGTTTAAAAAATAGGAGGAGGATGAAGCGGTGTTCAAAAACATGAAGAGCCTGAAAAAGTGTGATAAATATGAAGAGCTTATAAAATTGTCAAAAAAATGAGGAGCATGGAGAGATGTTCAAAAACATGAAGAGGCTGATAAGGTGTGAAAAACATTAAGAGCTTCAAAAGGTTTGAAAAATAGGAGGAGCATGAAGCGGTGTTCAAAAACATGAAGAGCCTGAAAATGTGTGAAAAATATGAAGAGCTTATAAAATTGTCAAAAATATGAGGAGCATGAAACGGTCTGAAAAATACGAGCAGCCTGAAAACGTCTGAAAAATAGGAGGAGCATGAAGCGGTGTTCAAAAACATGAAGGGCCTGAAAACGTGTGAAAAATATGAAGAGCTTCAAAAGGAGTCAAAAATATGCGGAGCCTGAAACGATCTGAAAAATAGGAGGAGCATGAAGCGGTGTTGAAAAACATGAAGAGCCGGAAAAGGTGTGAAAAATGTGAAGAGCTTCAAAAGGTGTCAAAAATATGAGGAGCATGAAACGGTCTGAAATATAAGAGGATCATGAAGCGGTGTTGAAAAACATGAAGAGCCTGAAAAGGTGTGATAAATGGGAAGAGCTTCAAAAGGTGTCAAAAATATGAGGAGCATGATACGGTCTGAAAAATAGTAGGAGTAAGAAGCGTTATTGAAATACATGAACAGCCTGATAACGTGTGAAGAATATGAAGAGCTCAAAAGGTGTGAAAAAAATGAAGAGCTTCAGAAGGTGTCAAAAATGAGATGAGCATGAAACGGCCTCAAAAATAGGAGGAGCAGGAAGTGGTGTTCAGAAACATGGAGAGCCTGAAAAGGGGTGAAAAATATGAAGAGCTTCAAAAGGTGTGAAAAACAGGAGGAACATGAAGCGGCGTTCAAAATTATGAAGAGCCTGAAAAGGTGTGAAAAATATGAAGTGCTTCAAAAGGTGTCAACAATATGAGGAGCATGAAACGGTCTGAAAAATAGGAGGAGCAAGAAGCGGTGTTGAAAAACAAGAAGAGAAGGAAAAGGTGAAAAATATGAAGAGCTTCAAAAGGTTTCAAAAATATGAGGAGCTTGAAATGGTCTGAAAAATAGGACGAGCATGAAACGGTGTTCAAAAACATGAAGAGCATGAAAAGGTGTCAAAATTATGAAGAGCTTCAAAAGGTGTGAAAAACATGAAGAGAATGAAACGGTCTGAAAAATAGGAGGAGCATGAAGCAGTGTTCAAAACATGAAGAGCCTGAAAAAGTGTGAAAAATATGAAGATCGTCAAAAGTTTGAAAAATATGAAGACCCTGAAAAGGTGTCAAAAATGAGATGAGCATGAAACAGTCTGAAAAGTAGGAGGAGCATGAAGCGGTGTTTAAAAACATGAAGAGCCTGAAAAGGTGTGAAATATATGAAGAGCTTCAAAAGGTGTGAAAAATATGGAGAGCTTCAAAAGGTGTCAAAAATATGAAGAGCATGAAACGGTCTGAAAAATAGGGGGAGCATGAAATGGTGTTCAAAAACATGAAGAGCCTGAAAAGGTGTGAAATATATGAAGAGCCTGAAAAGGTGTGAAAAATATGAAGAGCTTCAAAAGGTGTCAAAAATATGAAGAGCATGAAACTGTCTGAAAAATAGGAGGAGCATTAAATGGTGTTCAAAAACATGAAGAGCCTGAAAAGGTGTGAAAAATATGAAAAGTTTCAAAGGTGTGATATACATGAGGAGCATGAAACGGTCTGAAAAATAGGAGAAGCATGAAGTGATGTGGAAAAACATGAACAGCCTGAAAAGGTGTGAAAAATATGAAGAGCTTCAAAAGATGTCAAAAATATGAAAAGCATGAAACGGTCTGAAAAATAGGAGGAGCATGAAATGGTGTTCAAAAACATGAAGAGCCTGAAAATGTGTGAAAAATATGAAAAGCTTCAAAGGTTTGAAATACATGAGGAGCATGAAACAGTCTGAAAAATAGGAGAAGCATGAAGTGGTGTGGAAAAAAATGAAGAGCCTGAAAAGGTGTGAAAAATATGAAGAGCTTCAAAAGGTGTGAAATATATGTGGAGCATGAATCTCTCTGAAAAATAGGAGGAGCATGAAGTGGTGTTGAAAAACATGAAGAGCCTGAAAAGATGTGAAAAATATGAAGAGCTCCAAAAGGTGTGAAAAATATGAGAAGCATGATACGATCTGAAAAATAGGAGGAGCATGAAGTGGTGTTCAGAAACATGGAGAGCCTAAAAAGGTGTGAAAAATATGAAGAGCTTCAAAAGGTGTCAAAAATATGAGGAGCATGAAAAGGTCTGAAAAATAGGAGGAGCATGAAATGGTGTTCAAAAACATGAAGAGCATGAAAAGGTGTGAAAATTATGAAGAGCTTCAAAAGGTGTGAAAAAGATGAGGAGAATGAAACGGTCTGAAAAATAGGAGGAGCATGAAGCAGTGTTCAAAACATGAAGAGCCTGAAAAAGTGTGAAAAATATGAAGATCTTCAAAACTTTGAAAAATATGAAGACCCTGAAAAGGTGTCAAAAATGAGATGAGCATGAAACAGTCTGAAAAGTAGGAGGAGCATGAAGTGTTGTTCAAAAACGTGAAGAACCTGAAAAGGTGTGAAAAATATGAAGAGCTTCAAAAGGTATGAAATACCTGAGGAGCATGAAAAGGTCTGAAAAATAGGAGGAGCATGAAGCGGTGTTCAAAACATGAAGAGCCTGAAAAAGTGTGAAAAATATGAAGAGCTTCAAAAGGTTTGAAAAATAGGAGGAGGATGAAGCGGTGTTCAAAAACATGAAGAGCCTGAAAAAGTGTGATAAATATGAAGAGCTTATAAAATTGTCAAAAATATGAGGAGCATGGAGAGATGTTCAAAAACATGAAGAGGATGATAAGGCGTGAAAAACATTAAGAGCTTCAAAAGGTTTGAAAAATAGGAGGAGCATGAAGCGGTGTTCAAAAACATGAAGAGCCTGAAAATGTGTGAAAAATATGAATAGCTTATAAAATTGTCAAAAATATGAGGAGCATGAAACGGTCTGAAAAATAAGAGCAGCCTGAAAACGTCTGAAAAAATAGGAGGAGCATGAAGCGGTGTTCAAAAACATGAAGGGCCTGAAAACGTGTGAAAACTATGAAGAGCTTCAAAAGGAGTCAAAAATATGCGAAGCCTGAAACGATCTGAAAAATAGGAGGAGCATGAAGCCGTGTTGAAAAACATGAAGAGCCTGAAAATGTGTGAAAAATATGAAGAGCTTGAAAAGGTGTGAAATACATGAGGAGCATGAAACTCTCTGAAAAATAGGAGGAGCATGAAGTGGTGTTCAAAAACATGAAGAGCCTGAAAATGTGTGAAAAATATGAAGAGCTTCAAAAGGTGTGAAATATATGAGGAGCTTCAAAAGGTGTGAAAAATATGAAGAGCTTCAAAAGATGTCAAAAATATGAAAAGCATGAAACGGTCTGAAAAATAGGAGGAGCATGAAATGGTGTTCAAAAACATGAAGAGCCTGAAAATGTGTGAAAAATATGAAAAGCTTCAAAGGTTTGAAATACATGAGGAGCATGAAACAGTCTGAAAAATAGGAGAAGCATGAAGTGGTGTGGAAAAAAATGAAGAGCCTGAAAAGGTGTGAAAAATATGAAGAGCTTCAAAAGGTGTGAAATATATGTGGAGCATGAATCTCTCTGAAAAATAGGAGGAGCATGAAGTGGTGTTGAAAAACATGAAGAGCCTGAAAAGATGTGAAAAATATGAAGAGCTCCAAAAGGTGTGAAAAATATGAGAAGCATGATACGATCTGAAAAATAGGAGGAGCATGAAGTGGTGTTCAGAAACATGGAGAGCCTAAAAAGGTGTGAAAAATATGAAGAGCTTCAAAAGGTGTCAAAAATATGAGGAGCTTGAAACTGTCTGAAAAATAGGAGGAGCATGAAGCAGTGTTCAAAAACATGAAGAGCCTGAAAAGGTGTGAAAAATATGAAGAGCTTCAAAACGTGTGAAATACATGAGGAGCATGAAAAGGTCTGAAAAATAGGAGGAGCATGAAATGGTGTTCAAAAACATGAAGAGCATGAAAAGGTGTGAAAATTATGAAGAGCTTCAAAAGGTATGAAATACCTGAGGAGCATGAAACGGTCTGAAAAATAGGAGGAGCATGAAGTGGTGTTCAAAACATGAAGAGCCTGAAAAAATGTGAAAAATATGAAGAGCTTCAAAAGGTTTGAAAAATAGGAGGAGGATGAAGCGGTGTTCAAAAACATGAAGAGCCTGAAAAAGTGTGATAAATATGAAGAGCTTATAAAATTGTCAAAAATATGAGGAGCATGGAGAGATGTTCAAAAACATGAAGAGGATGTTAAGGCGTGAAAAACATTAAGAGCTTCAAAAGGTTTGAAAAATAGGAGGAGCATGAAGCGGTGTTCAAAAACATGAAGAGCCTGAAAATGTGTGAAAAATATGAATAGCTTATAAAATTGTCAAAAATATGAGGAGCATGAAACGGTCTGAAATATAAGAGGATCATGAAGCGGTGTTGAAAAACATGAATAGTCTGAAAACGTGTGAAAAATAGGAGGAGCATGAAGCGGTGTTCAAAAACATGAAGGGCCTGAAAACGTGTGAAAAATATGAAGAGCTTCAAAAGGAGTCAAAAATATGCGAAGCCTGAAACGATCTGAAAAATAGGAGGAGCATGAAGCGGTGTTGAAAAACATGAAGAGCCGGAAAAGGTGTGAAAAATGTGAAGAGCTTCAAAAGGTGTCAAAAATATGAGGAGCATGAAACGGTCTGAAATATAAGAGGATCATGAAGCGGTGTTGAAAAACATGAAGAGACGGAAAAGGTGTGAAAAATGTGAAGAGCTTCAAAAGGTGTCAAAAATATGAGGAGCATGAAACGGTCTGAAATATAAGAGGATCATGAAGCGGTGTTGAAAAACATGAAGAGTCTGAAAACGTGTGAAAAATATGAAGAGCTTCAAACGGTGTGAAAAATATCAGGAGCATGAAACGGTCTGAAAAAGATGAGGAGCATGAAGTGGTCTTCAAAAACATGTACAGCCTGAAAAGGTGTGAAAAATATGAGGAGCTTCAAAATATGTGAAAAATATGAAGAGCTTCAAAAGGTGTCAAAAATGAGATGAGCATGAAACGGTCTGAAAAATAGGAGAAGAATGAAACGGTGTTGAAAAATTGAAGAGCCTGAAAAGCTGTGAAAAATATGAAGAGCTTCAAAAGGTGTGAAAAATATGAAGAGCTTCAAAACGTGTGAAATACATGAGGAGCATGAAAAGGTCTGAAAAATAGGAGTAGCATGAAGAGGTGTTCAAAAACATGAAGAGGCTGATAAGGTGTGAAAAACATGAAGAGCTTCAAAAAGTTTGAAAAATAGGAGGAGCATGAAGCGGTGTTCAAAAACATGAGGAGCCTGAAAAGGTGAGAAAAATATGAAGAGCTTCAAAAGGTGTGAGAAATGTGAGGAGCATGAAGCGGTGTTCAAATACATGAAGAGCCTGAAAAAGTGTGAAAAATATGAAGAGTTTATAAAATTGTCAAAAATATCAGGAGCATGAAACGGTCTGAAAAATACGAGCAGCCTGAAACCGTCTGAAAAATAGGAGGAGCATGAAGCGGTGTTCAAAAACATGAAGGGCCTGAAAACGTGTGAAAAATATGAAGAGCTTCAAAAGGAGTCAAAAATATGCGGAGCCTGAAACGATCTGAAAAATACGAGGAGCATGAAGCGGAGTTGAAAAACATGAAGAGCCGGAAAAGGTGTGAAAAATGTGAAGAGCTTCAAAAGGTGTCAAAAATATGAGGAGCATGAAACGCTCTGAAATATAGGAGGATCATGAAGCGGGGTTGAAAAACATGAAGAGCCTGAAAAGGTGTGATAAATGTGAAGACCTTCAAAAGGTGTCAAAAATATGAGGAGTATGAAACGGTCTGAAAAATAGGAGGAGCATGAAACGGTGATCAAAAACATGAAGAATCTGAACACGTGTGAAAAATATGAAGAGCTTCAAACGGTGTGAAAAATATCAGGAGCATGAAACGGTCTGAAAAAGATGAGGAGCATGAAGTGGTCTTCAGAAACATGTACAGCCTGAAAAGGTGTGAAAAATATGAAGAGCTTCAAAAGGTGTGAAAAACAGGAGGAACATGAAGCAGCGTTCAAAAATATGAAGAGCCTGAAAAGGTGTCAAAAATATGAAGTGCTTCAAAAGGTGTCAACAATATGAGGAGCATGAAACAGTCTGAAAAATAGGAGGAGCAAGAAGCGGTGTTGAAAAACAAGAAGAGACGGAAAAGGTGTGAAAAATATGAAGAGCTTCAAAAGGTTTCAAAAATATGAGGAGCTTGAAATGATCTGAAAAATAGGACGAGCATGAAACGGTGTTCAAAAACATGAAGAGCATGAAAAGGTGTGAAAATTATGAAGAGCTTCAAAAGTTGTGAAAAACATGAGGAGAATGAAACGGTCTGAAAAATAGGAGGAGCATGAAGCAGTGTTCAAAACATGAAGAGCCTGAAAAAGTGTGAAAAATATGAAGATCTTCAAAACTTTGAAAAATATGAAGACCCTGAAAAGGTGTCAAAAATGAGATGAGCATGAAACAGTCTGAAAAGTAGGAGGAGCATGAAGTGTTGTTCAAAAACGTGAAGAGCCTGAAAAGGTGTAAAAAATATGAAGAGATGAAAAGGTGTGAAATACCTGAGGAGCATGAAACGGTCTGAAAAATAGGAGGAGCATGAAGCGGTATTCAAAACATGAAGAGCCTGAAAAAGTGTGAAAAATATGAAGAGCTTCAAAAGGTTTGAAAAATAGGAGGAGCATGAAGCGGTGTTCAAAAACATGAAGAGCCTGAAAAATTGTGAAAAATATGAAGAGCTTATAAAATTGTCAAAAATAAGAGGAGCATGAAGAGATGTTCAAAAACATGAAGAGGCTGATAAGGTGTGAAAAACATGAAGAGCTTCAAAAGGTTTGAAAAATAGGAGGAGCATGAAGCGGTGCTCAAAAACATGAAGAGCCTGAAAAAGTGTGAAAAATATGAAGAGCTTATAAAATTGTAAAAAATATGAGGAGCATGAAACGGTCTGAAAAATACGAGCAGCCTGAAACCGTCTGAAAAATAGGAGGAGCATGAAGCGGTGTTCAAAAACATGAAGGGCCTGAAAACGTGTGAAAAATATGAAGAGCTTAAAAGGAGTCAAATATATGCGGAGCCTGAAACGATCTGAAAAATAGGAGGAGCATGAAGCGGTGTTGAAAAACATGAAGAGCCAGAAAAGGTGTGAAAAATGTGAAGAGCTTCAAAAGGTGTCAAAAATATGAGGAGCATGAAACGCTCTGAAATATAGGTGGATCAAGAAGTGGTGTTGAAAAACATGAAGAGCCTGAAAAGGTGTGATAAATGTGAAGAGCTTCAAAAGGTGTCAAAAATATGAGGAGCATGAAACGGTCTGAAAAATAGGAGGAGCATGAAACGGTGATCAAAAACATGAAGAATCTGAAAACGTGTGAAAAATATGAAGAGCTTCAAACGGTGTGAAAAATATGAGGTGCATGAAATGGTCTGAAAAAGATGAGGAGCATGAAGTGGTCTTCAAAAACATGTACAGCCTGAAAAGGTGTGAAAAATATGGAGAGCTTCAAAAGGTGTGAAAAACAGGAGGAACATGAAGTGGTGTTCAAAAATATGAAGAGCCTGAAAAGGTGTGAAAACTATGAAGTGCTTCAAAAGGTGTCAACAATATGAGGAGCATGAAACGGTCTGAAAAATAGGAGGAGCAAGAAGCGGTGTTGAAAAACAAGAAGAGACGGAAAAGGTGTGAAAATATGAAGAGCTTCAAAACGTGTCAAAAATATGAGGAGCGTGAAACGGTCTGAAAAATAGGAGGAGCATGAAGCGGTGTTGAAAAACATGAAGAGCCTGAAAACGTGTGAAAAATATGAAGAGCTTCAAAAGGTATGAAAATATGAAGAGCTTCAAAAGTTGTGAAAAAAGAGATGAGCATGAAACGGTCTGAAAAATAGGAGCAGCATGAAGCGGTGTTGAAAAACATGAAGAGTCTGAAAAGGTGTGAAAAATATGAAGAGCTTCAAAAGGTGTCAAAAATATGAGGAGCATGAAACGGTCTGAAATATAGGAAGATCATCAACCGGTGTTGAAAAACATGAAGAGCCTGAAAATGTGTGAAAAACGTGAAGAGCTTCAAAAGATGTCAAAAATATGAGGAGCATGAAACGGTCTGAAAAATATGAGGAGCATGAAGCGGTGTTAAAAAACATGAAGAGCCTGAAAAGAAGTGCAAAATATGAAGAGCTTCAAAAGGTGTGAAAAATATGAAGACCTTCAAAAGGTGTCAAAAATGAAATGAGCATGAAACGGTCGGAAAAATAGGAGGAGCATGAAGCGGTGTTGTAAAACATGAAGAGCCTGAAAACCTGTGAAAAACAGGAAGAGCTTCAAAAGGTGTGAAAAATATGAAGAGCTTCAAAAAATGTCAAAAATATGAGGAGCATGAAATGGTCTCAAATATAGGAGAATCATGCAGCGGTGTTGAAAACTATAAACAGCCTGAAAAAGTGTGAAAAACATGAAGAGCTTCAAAAGGTTTGAAAAATAGGAGGAGCATGAAGCGGTGCTCAAAAACATGAAGAGCCTGAAAAAGTGTGAAAAATATGAAGAGCTTATAAAATTGTCAAAAATATGAGGAGCATGAAACGGTCTGAAAAATACGAGCAGCCTGAAGCGTCTGAAAAATAGGAGGAGCATGAAGCGGTGTTCAAAAACATGAAGGGCCTGAAAATGTGTGAAAAATATGAAGAGCTTCAAAAGGAGTCAAAAATATGCGGAGCCTGAAACGATCTGAAAAATAGGAGGAGCAAGAAGCGGAGTTGAAAAACATGAAGAGCCGGAAAAGGTGTGAAAAATGTGAAGAGCTTCAAAAGGTGTCAAAAATATGAGGAGCATGAAACGCTCTGAAACATAGAAGGATCATGAAGCGGTGTTGAAAAACATGAAGAGCCTGAAAAGGTGTGATAAATGTGAAGAGCTTCAAAAGGTGTCAAAAATATGAGGAGCATGAAACGGTCTGAAAAATAGGAGGAGCATGAAACGGTGTTCAAAAACATGAAGAATCTGAAAACGTGTGAAAAATATGAAGAGCTTCAAACGGTGTGAAATATATCAGGAGCATGAAACGATCTGAAAAAGATGAGGAGCATGAAGTGGTCTTCAAAACATGTACAGCCTGAAAAGGTGTGAAAAATATGAAGAGCTTCAAAAGGTGTGAAAAAGAGGAGGAACATGAAGCGGCGTTCAAAAATATGAAGAGCCTGAAGAGGTGTGAAAAATATGAAGTGCTTCAAAAGGTGTCAACAATATGAGGAGCATGAAACGGTCTGAAAAATAGGAGGAGCAAGAAGCGGTGTTGAAAAACAAGAAGAGACGGAAAAGGTGTGAAAAATATGAAGAGCTTCAAAAGGTTTCAAAAATATGAGGAGCTTGAAATGGTCTGAAAAATAGGACGAGCATGAAACGGTGTTCAAAAACATGAAGAGCATGAAAAGGTGTGAAAATTATGAAGAGCTTCAAAAGGTGTGAAAAACATGAGGAGAATGAAACGGTCTGAAAAATAGGAGGAGCATGAAGCAGTGTTCAAAACATGAAGAGCCTGAAAAAGTGTGAAAAATATGAAGATCTTCAAAAGTTTGAAAAATATGAAGACCCTGAAAAGGTGTCAAAAATGAGATGAGCATGAAACAGTCTGAAAAGTAGGAGGAGCATGAAGTGTTGTTCAAAAACGTGAAGAGCTTGAAAAGGTGTGAAAAATATGAAGAGCTTGAAAAGGTGTGAAATACCTGAGGAGCATGAAACGGTCTGAAATATAGGAGGAGCATGAAGCGGTGTTCAAAACATGAAGAGCCTGAAAAAGTGTGAAAAATATGAAGAGCTTCAAAAGGTTTGAAAAATAGGAGGAGCATGAAGCGGTGTTCAAAAACATGAAGAGCCTGAAAATGAGTGAAATATATAAAGAGCTTATAAAACTGTCAAAAATATGAGGAGCATGAAGAGATGTTCAAAAACATGAAGAGGCTGATAAGGTGTGAAAAACATGAAGAGCTTCAAAAGGTTTGAAAAATAGGAGGAGCATGAAGCGGTGCTCAAAAACATGAAGAGCCTCAAAAAGTGTGAAAAATATGAAGAGCTTATAAAATTGTCAAAAATATGAGGAGCATGAAGAGATGTTCAAAAACATGAAGAGGCTGATAAGGTGTGAAAAACATGAAGAGCTTCAAAAGGTTTGAAAAATAGGAGGAGCATGAAGCGGTGTTCAAAAACATGAAGGGCCTGAAAACGTGTGAAAAATATGAAGAGCTTCAAAAGGAGTCAAAAATATGCGGAGCCTGAAACGATCTGAAAAATAGGAGGAGCATGAAGCGGTGTTGAAAAACATGAAGAGCCTGAAAAGGTGTGAAAAATGTGAAGAGCTTCAAAAGGTGTCAAAAATATGAGGAGCATGAAACGCTCTGAAATATAGGTGGATCATGAAGCGGTGTTGAAAAACATGAAGAGCCGGAAAAGGTGTGAAAAATGTGAAGAGCTTCAAAAGGAGTCAAAAATATGAGGAGCATGAAACGGTCTGAAAAATAGGAGGAGCGTGAAACGCTGATCAAAAACATGAAGAATCTGAAAACGTGTGAAAAATATGATGAGCTTCAAACGGTGTGAAAAATATCAGGAGCATGAAACGGTCTAAAAAAGATGAGGAGCATGAAGTGGTCTTCAAAAACATGTACAGCCTGAAAAGGTGTGAAAAATATGAAGAGCTTCAAAAGGTGTGAAAAACAGGAGGAACATGAAGCGGTGTTCAAAAATATGAAGAACCTGAAAAGGTGTGAAAAATATGAAGTGCTTGAAAAGGTGTCAACAATATGAGGAGCATGAAACGGTCTGAAAAATATGAGGAGCCTGAAACGGTGTTGAAAGACATGAAGAGCATGAAAAGTTGTGAAAAATATGAAAAGCTTCAAAAGGTGTCAAAAATGAGATGAGCATGAAACGGTCTGAAAAATAGGAGGAGCATGAAGCGGTGTTGAAAAATGAAGAGCCTGAAAAGGTGTGAAAAATATGAAGAGGATCAAAAGGTGTCAAATATATGAGGAGAATGAAATGGTCTGAAAAATAGGAGGATCATGAAGCTGTATCGAAAAACATGAAGAGCCTGAAAAGGTGTGAAAAAAATGAAGAGCTTCTAAATGTGTCAAAAATATGAGGAGCATGAAACGGTCTGAAAAATAGGAGGATCATGAAGCGGTGTTCAAAAACATGAAGAGCCTGAAAAGGTGTGAAAAATATGAAGAGCTCAAAAAGTGTCAAAAATATGATGAGCATGAAACGATCTGAAAAATAGAAGGAGCATGAAACGGTGATCAAAAACATGAAGAGCCTGAAAAGGTGTGAAAAATATGAAGAGCTCAAAAAGTGTCAAAAATATGAGGAGCATGAAACGCTCTGAAAAATAGGAGGAGCATGAAGCGGTGTTCAAAAACATGAAGAGCCTGAAAAGTTGTGAAAAATATGAAAAGCTTCAAAAGGTGTCAAAAATGATATTAGCATTAAACGGTCGGAAAAATAGGAATAACCTGAAACGGTGTTGAAAATCATGAAGAGCCTGAAATAGTGTGAAAAATATAAAGAGCTGCAAAAGGTGTCAAAAATATGATCGGGATTGGGAATACATGTAAATCAATGGCTGATTCATAGCAATGTATGACAAAACCCACTGGAAAAAAAAATAATAAAAATTAAAAAAAAAAAAAGCTTATCAAGAATAAAAAAACAAAAAAAAAATATGAGGAGCATGAAATGGTCTGATAAATAGGTGGAGCATGAAGCTGTGTTCAAAAACATGAAGAGCCTGAAAAGGTGTGAAAAATATGAAGAGCTTCAAAATGTTTCACAAATATAAAGAGCATGAAACGGTCTGAAAAACAGGAGGATCATGAAGCGGTGTTCAAAAACATGAAGAGCCTGAAAAGGTGTGAAAAATATGAAGTGCTCAAAAAGTGTCAAAAATATGAGGAGCATGAAACGCTCTGAAAAATAGGAGGAGCATGAAGCGGTGTTCAAAAACATGAAGAGCCTGAAAAGTTGTGAAAAATATGAAAAGCTTCAAAAGGTGTCAAAAATGATATTAGCATTAAACGGTCGGAAAAATAGGAATAACATGAAACGGTGTTGAAAATCATGAAGAGCCTGAAATAGTGTGAAAAATATAAAGAGCTGAAAAAGGTGTCAAAAATATGATCGGGATTGGGAATACATGTAAATCAATGGCTGATTCATAGCAATGTATGACAAAACCCACTGGAAAAAAAATAATAAAAATTAAAAAAAAAAAAGCTTATCAAGAATAAAAAAACAAAAAAAAAATATGAGGAGCATGAAACGGTCTGATAAATAGGTGGAGCATGAAGCTGTGTTCAAAAACATGAAGAGCCTGAAAAGGTGTGAAAAATATGAAGAGCTTCAAAATGTTTCACAAATATGAAGAGCATGAAACGGTCTGAAAAACAGGAGGATCATGAAGCGGTGTTCAAAAACATGAAGAGCCTGAAAAGGTGTGAAAAATATGAAGAGCTCAAAAAGTGTCAAAAATATGAGGAGCATGAAACGATCTGAAAAATAGAAGAAGCATGAAACGGTGATCAAACACATGAAGAGCCTGAAAAGGTGTGGAAAATATGAAGAGCTTCAAAAGGTGTGAAATACATGAGGAGCATGAAACTCTCTGAAAAATAGGAGGAGCATGGAGCTGTGTTCAAAAACATGAAGAGCCTGAAAAGGTGGGAAAAATATGAAGAGCTTCAAAAGGTGTGAAAAATATGAGGAGTATGAAACGGTCTGAAAAATAGAAGCAGCATGAAACGGAGTTGAAAAATATGAAGAGCCTGAAAACGTGTGAAAAATATGAAGAGTTTCAAAAGGTGTGAAAAATATAAAGAGCTTCAAAGGTGACAAAAATGAGATGAGCATGAAATGGTCTGAAAAATAGGAGGAGAATGAAGTGGTGGTGAAAAACATGAAGAGCATGAAAAGGTGTGAAAAATATGAAGAGCTTCAAAAGGTGTCAAAATGAGATGAGCATGAAAAGGTCTGAAAAATAGGAGGAGCATGAAGTCGTGTTGAAAAAAAGGAAAAGTCTGAAAAAGTGTGAAATATATGAAGAGCTTCAAAAGGTGTCAAAAATATGAGGAGAATGAAACGGTCTGAAAAATAGGAGGAGCATGAAGCGATGTTGAAAAACATGAATTGTCTGAAAACGTGTGGAAAATATGAAGAGATTCATAAATGTGAAAAATATGAAGAGCTTCAAAAGGTGTGAAAAATCTGAAGAGCTTCAAAAGGTGTCAAAAAAGAGATGAGCATGAAATGGTCTGAAAAATAGGAGGAGCATGAAGCGGTGTTGAAAATCATGAAGAGCCTGAAAACGTGTGAAAAATATGAAGACCTTCAAAATTTGTCAAAAATATGAAGAGCTTCAAAAGGTGTTAAAATGAGATGAGCATGAAACGGTCTGAAAAATAGGAGGAGCATGAAGTGGTGTTAAAAAAATGAAGAGCCTGGAAAGGTGTGAAATATCTGAAGAGCTTCAAAAGGTGTCAAAAATATGAGGAGCATGAAACGGTCGGCAAAATACGACGAGCATGAAGCGGTGTTTAAAAACATGAAGAGCCTGAAAAGGTGTGAAAAATATGAAGAGCTTCAAAAGGTGTGAAATATATGAGGAGAATGAAACGGTCTGAAAAATAGGAGGATCATGAAGCGGTTTTCAGAAACATGAAGAGCCTGAAAATGTGTGAAAAATATGAAGAGCTTCAAAAGGTGTCAAAATTGAGATGAGTATGAAACGGTCTGAAAAATAGTAGGAGCATGAAGTGGTGTTGAAAAAAAAAGAAGAGACTGAAAAGGTGTGAAATATATGAAGAGCTTCAAAAGGTGTCAAAAATATGAGGAGAATGAAACGGTCTGAAAAATAGGAGGAGCATGAAGCTGTGTCGAAAATCATGAAGAGCCTGAAAAGGTGTGAAAAATATGAAGAGCTTCTAAAGGTGTCAAAAATATGAGGAGCATGAAACGGTCTGAAAAATAGGAGGATCATGAAGCGGTGTTCAAAAACATGAAGAGCCTGAAAAGGTGTGAAAAATATGAAGAGCTCAAAAAGTGTCAAAAATATGATGAGCATGAAACGATCTGAAAAATAGAAGGAGCATGAAACGGTGATCAAAAACATGAAGAGCCTGAAAAAGTGTGGAAAATATGAAGAGCTTCAAAAGCTGTGAAATACATGAGGAGCATGAAACTCTCTGAAAAATAGGAGGAGCATGAAGCGGTGTTCAAAAACATGAAGAGCCTGAAAAGTTGTGAAAAATATGAAAAGCTTCAAAAGGTGTCAAAAATGAGATGAGCATTAAACGGTCTGAAAAATAGGAATAACATGAAACGGTGTTGAAAATAATGAAGAGCCTGAAAAACTGTGAAAAATATAAAGAGCTTCAAAAGGTGTCAAAAATATGAGGAGCATGAAACGGTCTGATAAATAGGAGGAGCATGAAGCTGTGTTCCAAAACATGAAGATCCTGAAAAGGTGTGAAAAATATGAAGAGCTTCAAAAGGTGTGAAATATATGAGGAGCATGAAACGGACTGAAAAATAGAAGCAGCATGAAACGGTGTTGAAAAATATGAAGAGCATGAAAAAGTGTGAAAAATATGAAGAGCTTCAAAAGGTGTGAAAAAAATAAAGTGCTTCAAAGGTGACAAAAATGAGATGAGCATGATACGGTCTGAAATATAGGAGGAGCGTGAAGTGGTGGTGAAAAACATGAAGAGCCTGAAAAGGTGTGAAAAATATGAAGAGCTTCAAAATGTTTCACAAATATGAAGAGCATGAAACGTTCTGAAAAACAGGAGGATCATGAAGCGGTGTTCAAAAACATGAAGAGCCTGAAAAGGTGTGAAAAATATGAAGAGCTTCAAAAGGTGTCAAAAATATGAGGAGCATGAAACGGTCTGAAAAATAGGAGGAGCATGAAACGGTGATCAAAAACATGAAGAGCCTGAAAAGGTGTGAAAAATATGAAGAGCTTCTAAAGGTGTCAAAAATATGAGGAGCATAAACGGTCTGAAAAATAGGAGTAGCATGAAGCGGTGTTCAAAAACATGAAGAGCCTGAAAAGGTGTGAAAAATATGAAGAGCTCAAAAATTGTCAAAAATATGAGGAGATTGAAACGATCTGAAAAACAGACGGAGCATGAAACGGTGATCAAACACATGAAGAGCCTGAAAAGGTGTGGAAAATATGAAGAGCTTCAAAAGGTGTGAAATACATGAGGAGCATGAAACTCTCTGAAAAATAGGAGGAGCATGAAGCGGTGTTCAAAAACATAAAGAGCCTGAAAAGTTGTGAAAAATATGAAAAGCTTCAAAAGGTGTCAAAAATGAGATGAGCATTAAACGGTCTGAAAAATAGGAAAAACATGAAACGGTGTTGAAAATCATGAAGAGCCTGAAATAGTGTGAAAAATATAAAGAGCTGCAAAAGGTGTCAAAAATATGAGGAGCATGAAACGGTCTGAAAAATAGAAGCAGCATGAAACGGTGTTGAAACACATGAAGAGCCTGAAAACGTGTGAAAAATATGAAGAGCTTCAAAAGGTGTACAAAATATAAAGAGTTTCAAAGGTGACAAAAATGAGATGAGCAAGAAACGGTCTGAAAAATAGGAGGAGCATGAAGTGGTGGTGAAAAACTTGAAGAGCCTGAAAAGGTGTGAAAAATATGAAGAGCATGAAAATGTTTCAAAAATATGAAGAGCATGAAACGGTCTGAAAATCAGGAGGATCATGAAGTGGTGATCAAAAACATTAAGAGCCTGAAAAGGTGTGAAAAATATGAAGAGCATCAAAAGGTGTGAAATACATGAGGAGCATGAAACGGGCTGAAAAATAGGATGATGAAACGGAGTTGAAAAACATGAAGAGCCTGAAAAGATGTGAAACATATGAAAAGCTTCAAAAAGTGTCAAAAGTATGAGGAGCATGAAACGGTCTGAAAAATAGGAGGAGCATGAAGCTGTGTTCAAAAACATGAAGAGCCTGAAAAGGTGTGAAAAATATGAAGAGCTTCAAAAGGTGTCAAAAATATGAGGAGCATGAAACGGTCTGAAAAATAGGAGGAGCATGAAGCTGTGTTCAAAAACATGAAGATCTTAAAAGGGTGTGAAAAATATGAAGAGCTTCAAAAGGTGTGAAAAATATGAGGAGCATGAAACGGTCTGAAAAATAGAAGCAGCATGAAACGGTTTTGAAAAACATGAAGAGCCTGAAAACGTGTGAAAAATATGAAGGGCTTCAAAAGGTGTGAAAAACATGAAGAGCTTCAAAGGTGACAAAAATGAGATGAGCATGAAACGGTCTGAAAAATAGGAGGAGCATGAACGGAGTTGAAAAACATGAAGAGCCTGAAAAGGTGTGAAAAATATGAAGAGCTTCAAAATGTTTCAAAAATATGAAGAGCATGAAACGGTCTGAAAATCAGGAGGATCATGAAGCGGTGTTCAAAAACATGAAGATCCTGAAAAGGTGTGAAAAATATGAAGAGCTCAAAAAGTGTCAAAAATATGAGGAGCATGAAACGATGTGAAAAATACGAGGAGCATGAAGCAGTGTTCAAAAACATGAAGAGCCTGAAAAGGTGTGGAAAATATGAAGAGCTTCAAAAGGTGTGAAATATATGAGGAGAATGAAACGGTCTGAAAAATAGGAGGATCATGAAGCGGTTTTCAGAAACATGAAGAGCATGAAAAGGTGTGAAAAATATGAAGAGCTTCAAAAGGTGTGAAATACATGAAGAGCATGAAATGGGCTGAAAAATAAGAGAAGCATGAAGTGCTGTGGAAAAACATGAAGAGCCTGAAAAGCTGTGAAAAATATGAAGAGCTTCAAAAGGTGTGAAATACATGAGGAGCATGAAATGGGCTGAAAAATAGGAGAAGCATGAAGTGGTGTTTAAAAATATGAAGAGCTTGAAAAGGTGTGAAAAATATGAAGACCTTCAAAAGGTGTCAAAAATGAGATGAGCATGAAACGGTCTGAAAAATAGGAGGATCATGAAACGGTGTTGAAAAACATGAAGAGCCTGAAAAGATGTGAAAAATATGAAGAGCTACAAAAGGTGTCAAAATTATGAGGAGCATGAAACGTTCTGAAAAATAGGAGGAGCCTCAACCTGTGTTCAAAAACATGAAGAGCCTGAAAAGGTGTGAAAAATATGAAAAGCTTCAAAAGGTGTCAAAATGAGATGAGCATGAACCCGTCTGAAAAATAGGAGGAGCATGAAGCGGTGTTGAAAGACATGAAGAGCCTGAAAAGGTGTGAGAAATATGAAGAGCTTTAAAAGGTGTCAAAAATATGAGGAGCATGAAACGGTCTGCAAAAAAGTAGGAGCATGAAGTGATGTTGAAAAACTTGAAGAGCATGAAAAGGTGTGAAAAATATTAAGAGGTTCAAAGTTGTGAAATACATGAGGATCATGAAACGGTGTGAAAAAGTGGAGGAGCATGAAGCAGAGTTCGAAAACATGAAGAGCCTGAAAAGGTTTGAAAAATATGAAGAGCTCAAAAAGTGTCAAAAATATGAGGAGCATGAAACGATCTGAAAAATACGAGGAGCATGAAGCAGTGTTCAAAAACATGAAGAGCTTCAAAAGGTATGAAAAATATGAGAGCTTCAAAAGGTGTCAAAAATATGAGGAGCATGAAACGGTCTGAAAAACATGAGGAACATGAAGCGGTGTTCAAACACATGAAGAGCCTGAAAATGTGTGAAAATTATGAAGATCTTCAAAAGCTGTCAAAATTATGAGGAACATGAAACGTTTTGAAAAATAGGAGGAGCATGAAACGGTGTTGAAAAACATGAAGAGCCTGAAAAGGTGTGAAAAATATGAAGAGCTTCAAAATCTTTGAAAAATATGAAGAGCTTTCAAAGGTGTGAAATACATGAGGAACATGAAACTCTCTGAAAAATAGGAGGAGCCTGAAATGGTGTTCAAAAACATGAATAGACTGAAAACGTGTGAAAAATATGAAGAGCTTCAAAAGGTGTGAAAAATATGAGGAGCATGAAACGGTCTGAAAAATAGGAGGAGCATGAAGCTGTGTTCAAAAACATGAAGAGCCTGAAAAGTTGTGAAAAATATGAAAGGCTTCAAAAGGTTGAAAAATATGAGGAGCATGAAACGGTCTGAAAAATCGGAGGAGCATGAAGCGGTGTTGAAAAACATGAAGAGCCTGAAAATGTGTGAAAAATATGAAGAGCTTCAAAAGGTGTCAAAAATATGAGGAGCATGAAATGGTCTGAAAAATTGGAGGAGCATGAAGCGGTGTTGAAAAACATGAAGAGCCTTAAAAGGTGTGAAAAAAATGAAGAGCTTCAAAAGGTGTCAAAAATATGAGGAGCATGAAACGGTCTGAAAAATATGAGCAGCATGAAGCGGTGTTGAAAAACATGAAGAGCCTGAAAAGGTGTGAAAAATATGAAGAGCTTCAAAAGGTGTGAAATACATGAGGAGCATAAAACTCTCTGAAAAAGAGAAGGAGCATGAAGTGGTGTTCAAAAACATGAAGAGCCTGAAAAGGTGTGAAATATAGGAAGAGCTTCAAAAGGTGTGAAAAATATGAGGAGCATGATATGGTTTGAAAAATAGGATTAGCATGAAGCGGTGTTCAAAAACATGAAGAGCCTGAAAAGTTGTGAAAAATATGAAAACCTTCAAAAGGTGTCAAAAATGAGATGAGCATGAAACGGCCTGAAAAATAGGACGTGCATGAAGCGGTGTTGAAAAACATGAAGAGCCTGAAAAGTAGTGAAAAATATGAAGAGCTTCAAAAGGTGTCAAAAATATGAGGAGCATGAAACGGTCTGAAAAATCGGAGGAGCATGAAGCGTTGTTGAAAAACATGAAGAGCCTGAAAAGGTGTGAGAAATATGAAGAGCTTCAAAAGGTGTTAAAATTATGAGTAGCATGAAACGGTCTGCAAAAAAGGAGGAGCATGAAGTGGTATTGAAAAAGATGAAGAGCCTGAAAAGGTGTTAAAAATATGAAAGCATCAAAAGGTGTCAAAATTATGAGGAGCATGAAACGGTCTGAAAAATAGGAGGAGCATGAAGCGCTGTTGAATATCATAAAGAGCCTGAAAAGTTGTGAAAAATATGAAGAGCTTCAAAAGGTGTGAAATATATGAGGAGAATGAAACGGTCTGAAAAATAGGAGGAGCATGAAGCGCTTTGCAGAAACATGAAGAGCATGAAAAGGTGTGAAAAATATGAAGAGCTTCAAAAGATGTGAAATACATGAGGAGCATGAAACGGGCTGAAAAATAAGAGAAGCATGAAGTGCTGTGGAAAAACATGAAGAGCCTGAAAAGCTGTGAAAAATATGAAGAGCTTCAAAAGGTGTGAAATACATGAGGAGCATAAAATGGGCTGAAAAATAGGAGAAGCATGAAGTGGTGTTTAAAAATATGAAGAGCTTGAAAAGGTGTGAAAAATATGAAGACCTTCAAAAGGTGTCAAAAATGAGATGAGCATGAAACGGTCTGAAAAATAGGAGGATCATGAAACGGTGTTGAAAAACATGAAGAGCCTGAAAAGATGTGAAAAATATGAAGAGCTACAAAAGGTGTCAAAATTATGAGGAGCATGATACGGTCTGAAAAATAGAAGCAGTATGAAACGGTGTTGAAACACATGAAGAGCCTGAAAACGTGTGAAAAATATGAAGAGCTTCAAAAGGTGTACAAAATATAAAGAGTTTCAAAGGTGACAAAAATGAGATGAGCAAGAAACGGTCTGAAAAATAGGAGGAGCATGAAGTGGTGATCAAAAACATGAAGAGCCTGAAAAGGTGTGAAAAATATGAAGAGCTTCAAAATGTTTCAAAAATATGAAGAGCATGAAACGGTCTGAAAATCAGGAGGATCATGAAGTGGTGATCAAAAACATTAAGAGCCTGAAAAGGTGTGAAAAATATGAAGAGCATCAAAAGGTGTGAAATACATGAGGAGCATGAAACGGGCTGAAAAATAGGATGATGAAACGGAGTTGAAAAACATGAAGAGCCTGAAAAGATGTGAAAAATATGAAAAGCTTCAAAAAGTGTCAAAAATATGAGGAGCATGAAACGGTCTGAAAAATAGGAGGAGCATGAAGCTGTGTTCAAAAAGATGAAGAGCCTGAAAAGGTGTGAAAAATATGAAGAGCTTCAAAAGGTGTCAAAAAAACGAGGAGCATGAAACGGTTGAACAATAGGAGAAGCATGAAGCGGTGTTCAAAAACATGAAGAGCCTGAAAAGTTGTGAAAAATATGAAAACCTTCAAAGGTGTCAAAAATGAGATGAGCATGAAACGGTCTGAAAAATAGGACGTGCATGAAGCGGTGTTGAAAAACATGAAGAGCCTGAAAAGTAGTGAAAAATATGAAGAGCTTCAAAAGGTGTCAAAAATATGAGGAGCATGAAACATTCTGAACAATAGGAGAAGCATGAAGCGGTGTTCAAAAACATGAAGAGCCTGAAAAGGGGTGAAAAATATGAAGAGCTTCAAAAGGTGTCAAAAATATGAGGAGCATGAAACGGTCTGAAAAATCGGAGGAGCATGAAGCGTTGTTGAAAAACATGAAGAGCCTGAAAAGGTGTGAGAAATATGAAGAGCTTCAAAAGGTGTTAAAAGTATGAGTAGCATGAAACGGTCTGCAAAAAAGGAGGAGCATGAAGTGGTGTTGAAAAAGATGAAGAGCCTGAAAAGGTGTTAAAAATATGAAAGCATCAAAAGGTGTCAAAATTATGAGGAGCATGAAACGGTCTGAAAAATAGGAGGAGCATGAAGCGCTGTTGAATATCATAAAGAGCCTGAAAAGTTGTGAAAAATATGAAGAGCTTCAAAAGATGAGAAAAACATGAAGAGCTTCAAAAGGTGTCAAAATGAGATGAGCATGAAAAGGTCTGAAAAATAGGAGGAGCATGAAGTCGTGTTGAATAAAAGGAAAAGTCTGAAAAAGTGTGAAATATATGAAGAGCTTCAAAAGGTGTCAAAAATATGATGAGCATGAAACGATCTGAAAAATAGAAGGAGCATGAAACGGTGATCAAAACATGAAGAGCCTGAAAAGTTGTGAAAAATATGAAAAGCTTCAAAAGGTGTCAAAAATATGAGGAGCATGAAACGGTCTGAAAAATAGGAGGAACATGAAGCGGTGTTCAGACACATGAAGAGCCTGAAAATGTGTGAAAATTATGAAGATCTTCAAAAGGTGTCAAAATTATGAGGAACATGAAACGGTTTGAAAAATAGGAGGAGCATGAAACGGTGTTGAAAAACATGAAGAGCCTGAAAAGGTGTGAAAAATATGAAGAGCTTCAAAATCTTTGAAAAATATGAAGAGCTTTCAAAGGTGTGAAATACATGAGGAGCATGAAACACTCTGAAAAATAGGAGGAGCCTGAAAGGGTGTTCAAAAACATGAATAGACTGAAAACGTGTGAAAAATATGAAGAGCTTCAAAAGGTGTCAAAAATATGAGGAGCATGAAACGGTCTGAAAAATATGAGCAGCATGAAGCGGTGTTGAAAAACATGAAGAGCCTTAAAAGGTGTGAAAAAATTGAAGAGCTTCAAAAGGTGTCAAAAATATGAGGAGCATGAAACGGTCTGAAAAATAGGAGGAGCATGAAGCTGTGTCGAAAAACATGAAGAGCCTGAAAATGTGTGAAAAATATGAAGAGCTTCAAAAGGTGTGAAATACATGAGGAGCATGAAACTCTGTGAAAAATAGGAGGAGCATGAAGCGATGTTCAAAAACATGAAGAGCCTGAAAATGTGTGAAAAATATGAAGAGCTTCAAAAGGTGTCAAAAATATGAGGAGAATGAAACGGTCTGAAAAATAGGAGGAGCATGAAGCTGTGTCGAAAAACATGAAGAGCCTGAAAAGGTGTGAAAAATATGAAGAGCTTCAAAAGGTGTCAAAAATATGAGGAGCATGAAACGTTCTGAAAAATAGGACGAGCATGAAGCAGAGATAAAAAACATGAAGTGCCTGAAAAGGTGTGAAAAATATGAAGAGTTCCTAAAGGTGTCAAAAATATGCGGAGCACCAAACGGTCTCAAAAATAGGAGGAGCATGAAGTGGTGTTGAAAAATATGAAGAGCCTGAAAATGAGTGAAAAATATGAAGAGCTTCAAAAAGTGTCAAAAATATGAGGAGCATGATACGGTTTGAAAAATAGGAGGAGCATGAAGCGGTGTTGAAAAACATGAAGAGTGTGAAAACGTGTGAAAATATGAAGAGCTTCAAAAATATTAAAAATATGAAGAGCTTCAAAAGTTTTGAAAAATATGAAGAGTTTAAAAAGGTGTCAAAAATGAGATGAGCATGAAACGGTCTGAAAAATAGGAGGAGCATGAGCGGTGTTGAAAATCATGAAGAGCCTGAAAAGGTGTGAAAAATATGAAGAGCTTCAAAAGGTGTGAAATACATGAGGAGCATGAAACTCTCTGAAAAATAGGAGGAGCATGAAGCGATGTTCAAAAACATGAAGAGCCTGAAAATGTGTGAAAAATATGAAGAGCTTCAAAAGGTGTCAAAATTGAGATGAGCATGAAACGGTCGGAAAAATAGGAAGAGCATGAAGCGGTTTTGAAAAACATTAAGAGCTGAAAACGTGTGAAAAATATGAAGAGCTTCAAAAGGTGTCAAAAATGAGATGAGCATGAAACGGTCTGAAAAATAGGAAGAGCATGAAGCGGTGTTGAAAAACATTAAGAGCTGAAAACGTGTGAAAAATATGAAGAGCTTCAAAAGGTGTCAAAAATATGAGGAGCATGAAACGGTTTGAAAAATAGGAGAAGCATGAAGTGGTGTGGAAAAATATGAAGAGCCTGAAAATGTGTGAAAAATATGAAAAGCTTCAAAAGCTGTGAAATACATGAGGAGCATGAAACGGTCTGAAAAATAGGAGAAGCATGAAGTGGTGTGGAAAAATATGAAGAGCCTGAAAATGTGTGAAAAATATGAAAAGCTTCAAAAGGTGTCAAAAATGAGATGAGCATGAAACGGTCTGAAAAATAGGAGGATCATGAAATGGTGTTGAAAAACATGAAGAGCCTGAAAAGATGTGAAAAATATGAAAAGCTTCAAAAAGTGTCAAAAATATGAGGAGCATGAAACGGTCTGAAAAATAGGAGGAGCATGAAGCTGTGTTCAAAAATATGAAGAGCCTGAAAAGGTGTGAAAAATATGAAGAGCTTCAAAAGTTGTCAAAAATATGAGGAGCATGAAACGGTCTGAAAAATAGGAGGAGCATGAAGCTGTGTTCAAAAACATGAAGATCTTAAAAGGGTGTGAAAATATGAAGAGCTTCAAAAGGTGTGAAAAATATGAGGAGCATGAAACGGTCTGAAAAATAGAAGCAGCATGAAACGGTTTTGAAAAACATGAAGAGCCTGAAAACTTGTGAAAAATATGAAGAGCTTTAAAAGTTGTGAAAAATATGAAGAGCTTCAAAGGTGACAAAAATGAGAAGAGCATGAAACGGTCTGAAAAATAGGAGGAGCATGAAGTGGTGGAGAAAAACTTGAAGAGCCTGAAAAGGTGTGAAAAATATGAAGAGCTTCAAAATGTTTCAAAAATATGAAGAGCATGAAACGGTCTGAAAATCAGGAGGATCATGAAGCGGTGTTCAAAAACATGAAGAGCCTGAAAAGGTGTGAAAAATATGAAGAGCTCAAAAAGTGTCAAAAATATGATGAGCATGAAACGATCTGAAAAATAGAAGGAGCATGAAACGGTGATCAAAAACATGAAGAGCCTGAAAAGGTGTGGAAAATATGAAGAGCTTCAAAAGCTGTGAAAGACATGAGGAGCATGAAACTCTCTGAAAAATAGGAGGAGCATGAAGCGGTGTTCAAAAACATGAAGAGTCTGAAAAGTTGTGAAAAATATGAAAAGCTTCAAAAGGTGTCAAAAATGAGATGAGCATTAAACGGTCTGAAAAATAGGAATAACTTGAAACGGTGTTGAAAATCATGAAGAGCCTGAAAAACTGTGAAAAATATAAAGAGCTTCAAAAGGTGTCAAAAATATGAGGAGCATGAAACGGTCTGATATATAGGAGGAGCATGAAGCTGTGTTCCAAAACATGAAGATCCTGAAAAAGTGTGAAAAATATGAAGAGCTTCTAAAGGTGTCAAAAATATGAGAAGCATAAACGGTCTGAAAAATAGGAGTAGCATGAAGCGGTTATCAAAAACATGAAGAGCCTGAAAAGGTGTGAAAAATATGAAGAGCTCAAAAAGTGTCAAAAATATGAGGATCATGAAACGGTGTGAAAAATTGGAGGAGCATGAAGCAGTGTTCAAAAACATGAAGAGCCTGAAAAGGTGTGAAAAATATGAAGAGCTTAAAAAGGTGTCAAAAATATGAGGAGCATGAAACGGTCTGAAAAATAGGAGGAGCATGAAGCTGTGTTCAAAAATATGAAGAGCCTGAAAAGGTTTGAAAAATATGAAGAGCTTCAAAAGTTGTCAAAAATATGAGGAGCATGAAACGGTCTGAAAAATAGGAGGAGCATGAAGCTGTGTTCAAAAACATGAAGATCTTAAAAGGGTGTGAAAATATGAAGAGCTTCAAAAGGTGTGAAAAATATGAGGAGCATGAAACGGTCTGAAAAATAGAAGCAGCATGAAACGGTTTTGAAAAACATGAAGAGCCTGAAAACTTGTGAAAAATATGAAGAGCTTTAAAAGTTGTGAAAAATATGAAGAGCTTCAAAGGTGACAAAAATGAGAAGAGCATGAAACGGTCTGAAAAATAGGAGGAGCATGAAGTGGTGGAGAAAAACATGAAGAGCCTGAAAAGGTGTGAAAAATATGAAGAGCTTCAAAATGTTTCAAAAATATGAAGAGCATGAAACGGTCTGAAAATCAGGAGGATCATGAAGCGGTGTTCAAAAACATGAAGAGCCTGAAAAGGTGTGAAAAATATGAAGAGCTCAAAAAGTGTCAAAAATATGATGAGCATGAAACGATCTGAAAAATAGAAGGAGCATGAAACGGTGATCAAAAACATGAAGAGCCTGAAAAGGTGTGGAAAATATGAAGAGCTTCAAAAGCTGTGAAAGACATGAGGAGCATGAAACTCTCTGAAAAATAGGAGGAGCATGAAGCGGTGTTCAAAAACATGAAGAGTCTGAAAAGTTGTGAAAAATATGAAAAGCTTCAAAAGGTGTCAAAAATGAGATGAGCATTAAACGGTCTGAAAAATAGGAATAACTTGAAACGGTGTTGAAAATCATGAAGAGCCTGAAAAACTGTGAAAAATATAAAGAGCTTCAAAAGGTGTCAAAAATATGAGGAGCATGAAACGGTCTGATATATAGGAGGAGCATGAAGCTGTGTTCCAAAACATGAAGATCCTGAAAAGGTGTGAAAAATATGAAGAGCTTCTAAAGGTGTCAAAAATATGAGAAGCATAAACGGTCTGAAAAATAGGAGTAGCATGAAGCGGTTATCAAAAACATGAAGAGCCTGAAAGGTGTGAAAAATATGAAGAGCTCAAAAAGTGTCAAAAATATGAGGATCATGAAACGGTGTGAAAAATTGGAGGAGCATGAAGCAGTGTTCAAAAACATGAAGAGCCTGAAAAGGTGTGAAAAATATGAAGAGCTTAAAAAGGTGTCAAAAATATGAGGAGCATGAAACGGTCTGAAAAATAGGAGTAGCATGAAGCGGTGTTCGAAAACATGAAGAGCCTGAAAAGGTTTGATAAATATGAAGAGCTCAAAAAGTGTCAAAAATAAGAGGAGCATGAAACGATCTGAAAAATACGAGGAGCATGAAGCAGTGTTCAAAAACATGAAGAGCTTCAAAAGGTATGAAAAATATGAGAGCTTCAAAAGGTGTCAAAAATATGAGGAGCATGAAACGGTCTGAAAAATAGGAGGAACATGAAGCGGTGTTCAAACACATGAAGAGCCTGAAAATGTGTGAAAATTATGAAGATCTTCAAAAGGTGTCAAAATTATGAGGAACATGAAACGGTTTGAAAAATAGGAGGAGCATGAAACGGTGTTGAAAAACATGAAGAGCCTGAAAAGGTGTGAAAAATATGAAGAGCTTCAAAATCTTTGAAAAATATGAAGAGCTTTCAAAGGTGTGAAATACATGAGGAGCATGAAACACTCTGAAAAATAGGAGGAGCCTGAAAGGGTGTTCAAAAACATGAATAGACTGAAAACGTGTGAAAAATATGAAGAGCTTCAAAAGGTGTCAAAAATATGAGGAGCATGAAACGGTCTGAAAAATATCTGCAGCATGAAGTGGTGTTGAAAAACATGAAGAGCCTTAAAAGGTGTGAAAAAATTGAAGAGCTTCAAAAGGTGTCAAAAATATGAGAAGCATAAACGGTCTGAAAAATAGGAGTAGCATGAAGCGGTTATCAAAAACATGAAGAGCCTGAAAAGGTGTGAAAAATATGAAGAGCTCAAAAAGTGTCAAAAATATGAGGATCATGAAACGGTGTGAAAAATTGGAGGAGCATGAAGCAGTGTTCAAAAACATGAAGAGCCTGAAAAGGTGTGAAAAATATGAAGAGCTTAAAAAGGTGTCAAAAATATGAGGAGCATGAAACGGTCTGAAAAATAGGAGGAGCATGAAGCTGTGTTCAAAAATATGAAGAGCCTGAAAAGGTGTGAAAAATATGAAGAGCTTCAAAAGTTGTCAAAAATATGAGGAGCATGAAACGGTCTGAAAAATAGGAGGAGCATGAAGCTGTGTTCAAAAACATGAAGATCTTAAAAGGGTGTGAAAATATGAAGAGCTTCAAAAAGTGTGAAAAATATGAGGAGCATGAAACGGTCTGAAAAATAGAAGCAGCATGAAACGGTTTTGAAAAACATGAAGAGCCTGAAAACTTGTGAAAAATATGAAGAGCTTTAAAAGTTGTGAAAAATATGAAGAGCTTCAAAGGTGACAAAAATGAGAAGAGCATGAAACGGTCTGAAAAATAGGAGGAGCATGAAGTGGTGGAGAAAAACATGAAGAGCCTGAAAAGGTGTGAAAAATATGAAGAGCTTCAAAATGTTTCAAAAATATGAAGAGCATGAAACGGTCTGAAAATCAGGAGGATCATGAAGCGGTGTTCAAAAACATGAAGAGCCTGAAAAGGTGTGAAAAATATGAAGAGCTCAAAAAGTGTCAAAAATATGATGAGCATGAAACGATCTGAAAAATAGAAGGAGCATGAAACGGTGATCAAAAACATGAAGAGCCTGAAAAGGTGTGGAAAATATGAAGAGCTTCAAAAGCTGTGAAAGACATGAGGAGCATGAAACTCTCTGAAAAATAGGAGGAGCATGAAGCGGTGTTCAAAAACATGAAGAGTCTGAAAAGTTGAGAAAAATATGAAAAGCTTCAAAAGGTGTCAAAAATGAGATGAGCATTAAACGGTCTGAAAAATAGGAATAACTTGAAACGGTGTTGAAAATCATGAAGAGCCTGAAAAACTGTGAAAAATATAAAGAGCTTCAAAAGGTGTCAAAAATATGAGGAGCATGAAACGGTCTGATATATAGGAGGAGCATGAAGCTGTGTTCCAAAACATGAAGATCCTGAAAAGGTGTGAAAAATATGAAGAGCTTCTAAAGGTGTCAAAAATATGAGAAGCATAAACGGTCTGAAAAATAGGAGTAGCATGAAGCGGTTATCAAAAACATGAAGAGCCTGAAAAGGTGTGAAAAATATGAAGAGCTCAAAAAGTGTCAAAAATATGAGGATCATGAAACGGTGTGAAAAATTGGAGGAGCATGAAGCAGTGTTCAAAAACATGAAGAGCCTGAAAAGGTGTGAAAAATATGAAGAGCTTAAAAAGGTGTCAAAAATATGAGGAGCATGAAACGGTCTGAAAAATAGGAGTAGCATGAAGCGGTGTTCGAAAACATGAAGAGCCTGAAAAGGTTTGAAAAATATGAAGAGCTCAAAAAGTGTCAAAAATAAGAGGAGCATGAAACGATCTGAAAAATACGAGGAGCATGAAGCAGTGTTCAAAAACATGAAGAGCTTCAAAAGGTATGAAAAATATGAGAGCTTCAAAAGGTGTCAAAAATATGAGGAACATGAAACGGTCTGAAAAATAGGAGGAACATGAAGCGGTGTTCAAACACATGAAGAGCCTGAAAATGTGTGAAAATTATGAAGATCTTCAAAAGGTGTCAAAATTATGAGTAACATGAAACGGTTTGAAAAATAGGAGGAGCATGAAACGGTGTTGAAAAACATGAAGAGCCTGAAAAGGTGTGAAAAATATGAAGAGCTTCAAAATGTTTCAAAAATATGAAGAGCATGAAACGGTCTGAAAATCAGGAGGATCATGAAGCGGTGTTCAAAAACATGAAGAGCCTGAAAAGGTGTGAAAAATATGAAGAGCTCAAAAAGTGTCAAAAATATGATGAGCATGAAACGATCTGAAAAATAGAAGGAGCATGAAACGGTGATCAAAAACATGAAGAGCCTGAAAAGGTGTGGAAAATATGAAGAGCTTCAAAAGCTGTGAAAGACATGAGGAGCATGAAACTCTCTGAAAAATAGGAGGAGCATGAAGCGGTGTTCAAAAACATGAAGAGTCTGAAAAGTTGTGAAAAATATGAAAAGCTTCAAAAGGTGTCAAAAATGAGATGAGCATTAAACGGTCTGAAAAATAGGAATAACTTGAAACGGTGTTGAAAATCATGAAGAGCCTGAAAAACTGTGAAAAATATAAAGAGCTTCAAAAGGTGTCAAAAATATGAGGAGCATGAAACGGTCTGATATATAGGAGGAGCATGAAGCTGTGTTCC
The DNA here is from genome assembly GCF_033118175.1 of Dama dama. Taxonomy (NCBI): domain Eukaryota; kingdom Metazoa; phylum Chordata; class Mammalia; order Artiodactyla; family Cervidae; genus Dama; species Dama dama. Next base: position 8,054,593 of record NC_083706.1, on the reverse strand, counting down.
AAAATATGAAGATCCTGAAAAGGTGTGAAAAATATGAAGAGCTTCTAAAGGTGTCAAAAATATGAGAAGCATAAACGGTCTGAAAAATAGGAGTAGCATGAAGCGGTTATCAAAAACATGAAGAGCCTGAAAAGGTGTGAAAAATATGAAGAGCTCAAAAAGTGTCAAAAATATGAGGATCATGAAACGGTGTGAAAAATTGGAGGAGCATGAAGCAGTGTTCAAAAACATGAAGAGCCTGAAAAGGTGTGAAAAATATGAAGAGCTTAAAAAGGTGTCAAAAATATGAGGAGCATGAAACGGTCTGAAAAATAGGAGTAGCATGAAGCGGTGTTCGAAAACATGAAGAGCCTGAAAAGGTTTGAAAAATATGAAGAGCTCAAAAAGTGTCAAAAATAAGAGGAGCATGAAACGATCTGAAAAATACGAGGAGCATGAAGCAGTGTTCAAAAACATGAAGAGCTTCAAAAGGTATGAAAAATATGAGAGCTTCAAAAGGTGTCAAAAATATGAGGAGCATGAAACGGTCTGAAAAATAGGAGGAACATGAAGCGGTGTTCAAACACATGAAGAGCCTGAAAATGTGTGAAAATTATGAAGATCTTCAAAAGGTGTCAAAATTATGAGTAACATGAAACGGTTTGAAAAATAGGAGGAGCATGAAACGGTGTTGAAAAACATGAAGAGCCTGAAAAGGTGTGAAAAATATGAAGAGCTTCAAAATCTTTGAAAAATATGAAGAACTTTCAAAGGTGTGAAATACATGAGGAGCATGAAACACTCTGAAAAATAGGAGGAGCCTGAAAGGGTGTTCAAAAACATGAATAGACTGAAAACGTGTGAAAAATATGAAGAGCTTCAAAAGGTGTCAAAAATATGAGGAGCATGAAACGGTCTGAAAAATATGAGCAGCATGAAGCGGTGTTGAAAAACATGAAGAGCCTTAAAAGGTGTGAAAAAATTGAAGAGCTTCAAAAGGTGTCAAAAATATGAGAAGCATAAACGGTCTGAAAAATAGGAGTAGCATGAAGCGGTTATCAAAAACATGAAGAGCCTGAAAAGGTGTGAAAAATATGAAGAGCTCAAAAAGTGTCAAAAATATGAGGATCATGAAACGGTGTGAAAAATTGGAGGAGCATGAAGCAGTGTTCAAAAACATGAAGAGCCTGAAAAGGTGTGAAAAATATGAAGAGCTTAAAAAGGTGTCAAAAATATGAGGAGCATGAAACGGTCTGAAAAATAGGAGGAGCATGAAGCTGTGTTCAAAAATATGAAGAGCCTGAAAAGGTGTGAAAAATATGAAGAGCTTCAAAAGTTGTCAAAAATATGAGGAGCATGAAACGGTCTGAAAAATAGGAGCATGAAGCTGTGTTCAAAAACATGAAGATCTTAAAAGGGTGTGAAAATATGAAGAGCTTCAAAAGGTGTGAAAAATATGAGGAGCATGAAACGGTCTGAAAAATAGAAGCAGCATGAAACGGTTTTCAAAAACATGAAGAGCCTGAAAACTTGTGAAAAATATGAAGAGCTTTAAAAGTTGTGAAAAATATGAAGAGCTTCAAAGGTGACAAAAATGAGAAGAGCATGAAACGGTCTGAAAAATAGGAGGAGCATGAAGTGGTGGAGAAAAACATGAAGAGCCTGAAAAGGTGTGAAAAATATGAAGAGCTTCAAAATGTTTCAAAAATATGAAGAGCATGAAACGGTCTGAAAATCAGGAGGATCATGAAGCGGTGTTCAAAAACATGAAGAGCCTGAAAAGGTGTGAAAAATATGAAGAGCTCAAAAAGTGTCAAAAATATGATGAGCATGAAACGATCTGAAAAATAGAAGGAGCATGAAACGGTGATCAAAAACATGAAGAGCCTGAAAAGGTGTGAAATATACGAAGAGCTTCAAAAGGTGTTAAAAATATGAAGTGCATCAAAAGGTGTCAAAAATGAGATGAGCATGAAACGGTCTGAAAAATAGTAGGAGCATGAAGTGGTGTTGAAAAAAAAGAAGAGCCTGAAAAGGTGTGAAATATATGAAGAGCTTCAAATGGTGTCAAAAATATGAGGAGCATGAAACGGTCTGAAAAATAGGAGGAGCATGAAGCGGTGATGAAAAACATAAAGGGCATGAAAACGTGTGAAAAATATGAAGAGCTTCAAAAGGTGTGAAAAATACAAACAGCTTCGAAAGGTGTCAAAAATGAGATGAGCATGAAACGGTCTGAAAAATAGTAGGAGCATGAATTGGTGTTGAAATACATGAAGAGCCTGAAAAGGTATGAAAAATATGAAGAGCTTCAAAACGTGTGAAATATATGAGGAGCATGATACGGTCTGAAAAATAGGAGGAACATGAAAAGGTGTTCAAAACCGTGAAGAGCCTGAAAAGTTGTGAAAAATATGAAAAGCTTCCAAAGGTGTCAAAAATGAGATCAGCATGAAACGGTCTGAAAAACAGGAGGATCATGAAGCGGTGTTGAAAAACATGAAGAGCCTGAAAAGGTGTGAAAAATATGAAAAGCGTCAAAAGGTGTCAAGAATATGAGGAGCATGAAACGGAATGAAAAATAGGAGGAGCATGAAGCGGTGTTGAAAAACATGAAGAACCTGAAAACGTGTGAAAAATATGAAGAGCTTAAAAAATTGTGAAAATATGAAGAGATTAAAAACGAGTCAAAAATATCAGGAGCATGAAACAGTCTTAAAAATAGGAGGAGCATGAAGTGGTGTTGAAAAACATGAAGAGTATGTAAGGGTGTGAAATATATGAAGAGCTTCAAAAGGTGTGAAATACATGAGGAGCATGAAACGGGCTCAAAAATAGGAGGAGCATGAAGCGGTGTGGCAAAACATGAAGAGCCTGAAAAGGTGTGAATGATATGAAGAGTTTCTAAAGGTGTCAAAAATATGACGAGCATGAAAACGTCTGAAAAATAGGAGGAGCATGAAGTGGTGTGGCAAAACATGAAGAGCCTGAAAATGTGTGAAAAATATGAAAAGCGTCAAAAGGTGTCAAGAATATGAGGAGCATGAAACGGAATGAAAAATAGGAGGAGCATGAAGCGGTGTTGAAAAACATGAAGAACCTGAAAACGTGTGAAACATATGAAGAGCTTAAAAAATTGTGAAAATATGAAGAGCTTCAAAAGGTGTCAAATATATGAGGAGCATGAAACGGTCTGAAAAATAGGAGGATCAGAAAGCGGTGTTGAAAAACCGGAAGAGCCTGAACATGGTGTGAAAAACATCAAAGGCTTCAAAAGGTGTCAAAAATGAGATGTGCATGAAACGGTCTGAAAAATATGCGGAGCATGAAGCGGTGTTCAAAAACATGAAGAGCGTGAAAAGGTGTGAAAAATATGAAGAGCTTCAAAAGGTGTCAAACATAAGAGGAGCATGAAACAGTCTGAAAAATAGGAGGAGCATGAAACGGTGTTAAAAAACATGAAGAGCCTGAAAATGGTGTGAAAAATATGAAGAGCTTCAAAAGGTGTGAAAAATATGAAGAGCTTCAAAAGGTGTCAAAAATATGAGGAACATGAAACGGTCTGAAAAATTGGAGGAGCATGAAGCCGTGTTCAAAAACATGAACAGCCTGAAATTATGTGAAAAATATGAAGAGCCTGAAAAGGTGTGAAAAATATGAGGAGCTTTAAAAGGTGTCAAATACATGAGGAGCATGAAACGGTCTGGAAAATAGGAGAATCAGAAAGCGGTGTTGAAAAACATGAAGAGCCTGAAAATGGTGTGAAAAATATCAAAGGCTTCAAAAGGTGTCAAAAATGAGATGTGCATGAAACGGTCAGAAAAATAGGAGGAGCATGAAACGGTGTTCAAAGACATGAAGAGCCTGAAAAGGTGTGAAAAATATGAAGAGCCTCAAAAAATGTCAAAAATATGAGGAATATGAAACGGTCTGAAAAATAGGAGGATCATAAAGCGGTGTTGAAAAACATGAAGAGCCTGAAAATGGTGTGAAAAATATGAAGAGCTTCAAAAGGAGTCAAAAATGAAATGTGCATGAAACGGTCTGAAAAATATGAGGAGCATGAAGTCGTTGTGAAAAACCTGAAAAGCCTGAAAATGTGTGCAAAATACGAAGAGCTTCAAAAGGTGAGAAATACATGAGGAGCATGAAATGGTCTGAGAAATAGGAGGAGCATGAAGCGGTGTTCAAAAACATGTAGAGACTGAAAAGGTGTGAAAAATATGAAGAGCTTCAAAAGGAGTGAAAAATAGGAGGAGCATGAAACGGTCTGAAAAATAGGAAGAGCATGAACCGGTGTTCAAATACATGAAAAGCGTGAAAAGGTGTGAAAAATATGAAGAGCTTCAAAAATATGAAAAACATGAAGAGCTTCAAAAGGTGTGAAAAATATGAAGAGCTTCAAAAGGTGTCAAAAATATGAGGAGCATGAAACGGTCTAAAAAATCGGAGGAGCATGAAATGGTGTTCAAATACATGAAGAGACTGAAAAGGTGTGAAAAAGAGGAAGAGCTTCAAATGGTGTGAAATACATGAGGAGCATGAAACGGTCTGAAAAATAGGAGGAGCATGAATCGGTGATGAAAAACATGGAGAGCCTGAAAAGGTGTGAAAAATATGAAGAGCTTCAAAAGGTTTCAAAATGTGTGGAGCATGAATCGGTCTGAAAAATAGGAGGAGCGTGAAGCGGTTTTGAAAAACATAAAGAGCCTGAAAAGGTGTGAAAAATATGAAGAGCTTCTAAAGGCGTCAAAAATATGAGGAGCATGAAATGGTCTGAAAAATAGGAGGAGCATGAAACCGTGATCAAAAACATGAATACCTGAAAAGATGTGAAAAATATGAAGAGCTTCAAAAGGTGTGAAATACATGAGGAGCATAAAAAGGTCTGAAAAATAGGAGAAGCATGAAGTGGTGTAAAAAAACATGAAGAGCCTGAAAAGGTGTGAAAAATATGAAAAGCTTCTAAAGGCGTCAAAATTATGAGGAGCATGAAATGGTCTGAAAAATAGGAGGAGCATGAAGGGGTGTTGAAAAACATTAAGAGCCTGAAAGGGTGTGAAAAATATGAAGAGCTTCAAAAGATGACAAAAATATGAGGAGCATGAAACGGTCTGAAAAATAGGCGGAGCATGAAGCGATGTTAAAAAACATGAAGAGCGTGAAAAGGTGTGAAAAATATGAAGAGCTTCAAAAGGTGTCAAACATAAGAGGAGCATGAAACGGTCTGAAAAATAGGAGGAGCATGAAACGGTATTGAAAAACTTGAAGAGCCTTAAAAGGTGTGAAAATATGAAAAGCTTCAAAAGGTGTCAAGAATATGAGGAGCATGAAACGGTCTGAAAAATAGGAGGAAAATGAAGCGGTGTTCAATTACATGAAGAGCATGAAAAGGTGTGAAAAATATGAAGAGCTACAAAAGGTGTCAAAAATGAAATGAGCATGAAACGGTCTGAAAAATAGGAGGAGCATGAAGTGGTGTTGAAAAAAAAGAAGAGCCTGAAAAGGTGTGAAATATATGAAGAGCTTCAAAAGGTGTCAAAAATATGAGGAGCATGAAACGGTCTGAAAGATAGGAGGAGCATGAAGCGTTGATGAAAAACATGTAGGGCATGAAAACGTGTGAAAAATATAAACAGCTTCGAAAGGTGTGAAAAATAGGAGGAGCATGAAACGGTCTGAAAAATAGTAGGAGCATGAATTGGTGTTGAAATACATGAAGAGCCTGAAAAGGTATGAAAAATATGAAGAGCTTCAAAACGTGTGAAATATATGAGGAGCATGATGCGGTCTGAAAAATAGGAGGAACATGAAGCGGTGTTCAAAAACGTGAAGAGCCTGAAAAGTTGTGAAAAATATGAAAAGCTTCCAAAGGTGTCAAAATGAGATCAGCATGAAACGGTCTGAAAAACAGGAGGATCATGAAGCGGTGTTGAAAAACATGAAGAGCCTGAAAAGGTGTGAGAAATATGAAGAGCTTAAAAAGGTGTCAAAAATATGAGGAGCATGAAACGGAATGAAAAATAGGAGGAGCATGAAGCGGTGTTGAAAAACTAGAAGAGCCTGAAAATGTGTGAAAAATATGAAAAGCGTCAAAAGGTGTCAAGAATATGAGGAGCATGAAACGGAATGAAAAATAGGGGGAGCATGAAGCGGTGTTGAAAAACATGAAGAACCTGAAAACGTGTGAAACATATGAAGAGCTTAAAAAATTGTGAAAATATGAAGAGCTTCAAAAGGTGTCAAATATATGAGGAGCATGAAATGGTCTGAAAAATAGGAGGATCAGAAAGTGGTGTTGAAAAACCTGAAGAGCCTGAAAATGGTGTGAAAAATATCAAAGGCTTCAAAAGGTGTCAAAAATGAGATGTGCATGAAACGGTCTGAAAAATATGCGGAGTATGAAGCGGTGTTCAAAAACATGAAGAGCGTGAAAAGGTGTGAAAAATATGAAGAGCTTCAAAAGGTGTCAAACATAAGAGGAGCATGAAACGGTCTGAAAAATAGGAGGAGCATGAAACGGTGTTAAAAAACATGAAGAGCCTGAAAATGGTGTGAAAAATATGAAGAGCTTCAAAAGGTGTGAAAAATATGAAGAGCTTCAAAAGGTGTCAAAAATATGAGGAACATGAAACGGTCTGAAAAATTGGAGGAGCATGAAGCCATGTTCAAAAACATGAACAGCCTGAAATTATGTGAAAAATATGAAGAGCCTGAAAAGGTGTGAAAAATATGAGGAGCTTTAAAAGGTGTCAAATTCATGAGGAGCATGAAACGGTCTGAAAAATAGGAGGATCAGAAAGCGGTGTTGAAAAACATGAAGAGCCTGAAAATGGTGTGAAAAATATCAAAGGCTTCAAAAGGTGTCAAAAATGAGATGTGCATGAAACGGTCACAAAAATAGGAGGAGCATGAAACGGTGTTCAAAGACATGAAGAGCCTGAAAAGGTGTGAAAAATATGAAGAGCCTCAAAAAATGTCAAAAATATGAGGAATATGAAACGGTCTGAAAAATAGGAGGATCATAAAGCGGTGTTGAAAAACATGAAGAGCCTGAAAATGGTGTGAAAAATATGAAGAGCTTCAAAAGGAGTCAAAAATGAAATGTGCATGAAACGGTCTGAAAAATATGAGGAGCATGAAGTCGTTGTGAAAAACATGAAAAGCCTGAAAATGTGTGCAAAATACGAAGAGCTTCAAAAGGTGTGAAATACATGAGGAGCATGAAATGGTCTGAGAAATACGAGGAGCATGAAGCGGTGTTCAAAAACATGTAGAGACTGAAAAGGTGTGAAAAATATGAAGAGCTTCAAAAGGAGTGAAAAATAGGAGGAGCATGAAACGGTCTGAAAAATAGGAAGAGCATGAACCGGTGTTCAAATACATGAAAAGCGTGAAAAGGTGTGAAAAATATGAAGAGCTTCAAAAATATGAAAAACATGAAGAGCTTCAAAAGGTGTGAAAAATATGAAGAGCTTCAAAAGGTGTCAAAAATATGAGGAGCATGAAACGGTCTAAAAAATCGGAGGAGCATGAAATGGTGTTCAAAGACATGAAGAGACTGAAAAGGTGTGAAAAACAGGAAGAGCTTCAAATGGTGTGAAATACATGAGGAGCATGAAACGGTCTGAAAAATAGGAGGAGCATGAAGCGCTGTTCAACAACATGAAGAGCCTAAAAGGTGTGAAAAGTATGAAGAGATTCAAAAGGTGTCAAAAATATGAGGAGCATGAAACGGTCTGAACATACGAGGAGCATGAAGCGGTGATGAAAAACATGGAGAGCCTGAAAAGTTGTGAAAAATATGAAGAGCTTCAAAAGGTTTCAAAATGTGTGGAGCATGAAACGGTCTGAAAAATAGGAGGAGCATGAATTGGTGTTGAAAAACATGAAGATCCTGAAAAGGTGTGAGAAATATGAAGAGTTTCAAAAGGTGTCAAAAATATGAGGAGCCTGAAACGGTCTGAAAAATAAGAGGAGCATGAAGCGGTGTTCAAAAACATGAAGAGCCTGAAAAGGTGTGAAATATATGAAGAGCTTGAAAACGTGTGAAATATATGAAGAGCTTCAAAAGGTGTTAAAAATGAGATGAACATGAAACCGTCTGAAAAATATGAGGAGCATGAAACGGTGATCAAAAACATGAAGAGCCTGAAAAGCTGTGAAAAATATGAAGAGCTTCAAAAGGTGTGAAAAATATGAGGAGCATGATACAGTTTGAAAAATAGGAGGTGCATGAAGCCGTGTTGAAAAACATGAATAGTCTGAAAACGTGTGAAAATATGAAGAGCTTCAAAAGGTGTCAAAAAAGAGATGAGCATGAAACGGTCTGAAAAATAGGAGGAGCATGAAGTGGTGTTGAAAAACATGAAGAGCCTGAAATGGTGTGAAATATATGAAGACCTTCAAAACGTGTGAAAAATATGAGGAGCTTCAAAAAGTGTCAAAATTATGAGGAGCATGAAACGGTCTGAAAAATAGGAGGAGCATGAAGCGGTGTTGAAAAATAAGAGGAGCATGAAGAGGTGTGAAAAATTTGAAGAGCTTCAAAAGGTGTGAAAAATATGAGGAGTATGAAACGCTCTGAAAAATAGGAGGAGCATGAAACCGTGTTCAAAAACATGAAGAGCCTGAAATGGTGTGAAAAATATGAAGAGATTCAAAAGCTGTGAAATACATGTGGAGCAGAAAACGGTCTCAAAATAGGAGGAGCATGAAGCGGTGTTGAAAAACATGAAGAGCCTGAAAAGGTGTGAAAAATTTGAAGAGCTTCAAAAGGTGTGAAAAATATGAGGAGTATGAAACGCTCTGAAAAATAGGAGGAGCATGAAACCGTGTTCAAAAACATGAAGAGCCTGAAAAGGCGTGAAAAATATGAAGAGCTTCAAAAGGTGTCAAAAATATGAGGAGCATGAAACGCTCGAAAAAAAGGAGGACCTTGAAGCGGTGTTCAAAAACATGACGAGTCTGAAAAGGTGTGAAATATAAGAAGACCTTCAAAGGGTGTCAAAATTATGAGGAGCATGAAACGGTCTGAAAAATAGGAGGAGCATGAAACAGTGTTGAAAAACATGAAGAGCCTGAAACGGTGTGAAAAATATGAAGAGCTTCAAAACATGTCAAAAATATGAGGAGCATGAAACTGTCCTAAAAATAGGAGGAGCATGATGCGGTGTTGAAAAATATGAAGAGCCTGAAAACGTGTGAAAAATATGAAGATCTTTAAAAGGTATGAAAAATATGAAGAGCTTCAAAAGGTGTCAAAAAAGAGATGAGCATGAAACGGCCTGAAAAATAGGAGGAGCATGAAGTGATGTTGAAAAACATGAAGAGCCTGAAAAGGTGTGAAAAATATGAAGAGCTTCAAAAGGTGTCAAAAATAAGAGGAGCATGAAACGGTCTGAAATATATGAGGTCCATGAACCGGTGTTCAAAAACATGAAGGCCTGAAAAGATGTGAAAAATTTGAGGAGCTTCAAAAGGTGTGAAAATATGAAGAGCTTCAAAAGGTGTCAAAAATGAGATGAGCATGAAACGCTCTGAAAAATAGGAGGAGCATGAAGTTGTGTTGAAAAACATGAAGAGCCTGAAAACGTGAGAAATATATGAGGAGCTTGAAAATGTGTCAAAAATAAGAGGAGCATGAAACGATCTGAAAAATAGGACGTGCATGAAGTGGTGGTGAAAAACATGAAGAGCCTGAAAAGGTGTGAAAAATACGAAGAGCTTCAAAAGGTGTCAAAAATATGAGGAGCATGAAACGGTCGGAAAAATAGGAGGAGAATGAAGCGGTGTTGAAAAACATGAAGAGCCTGAAAACGTGTAAAAAATATGAAGAGCTTCAAAAGGTGTGAAAACTATGAAGAGCTTCAAAAGGTGTCAAAAATGAGATGAGCATGAAACTGTCTGTAAAATAGGAGGAGCATGAAGTGGTATTGAAAAACATGAAGAGCCTGAAAAGGTGTGAAAAATATGAAGAGCTTCAAAACGTGTGAAAAATATGAAGAGCTTCAAAAGGTGTCAAAATTGAGATGAGCCTGAAATGGTCTGAAAAACAGGAGGATCCTGAGGCGGTGTTGAAAAACATGAAGAGCCTGAAAACGTGTGAAAAATATGAAGAGCTTCAAAAGGTGTCAAAAATGAGATGAGCATGAAACTGTCTGGAAAATAGGAGGAGCATGAAACGGTGTTCAAAAACATGAAGAGCCTGAAAAGGTGTGAAAAATATGAAGAGCTTCAAAAAATGTCAAAAATATGAGGAGCATGAAACGGTCTGAAAAATAGGGGAATCATGCAGCGGTGTTGAAAACTATAAACAGCCTTAAAAAGTGTGAAAAATATGAAGAGCTTCAAAACGTGTCAAAAATATGAGGAGCATGAAACGGTCTGAAAAATAGGAGCAACATGAAACGAGGTTCAAAAACATGAAGACATTTAAAATGTGTGAAAAATATGAAGAGGTTCAAAAGGTGTGAAATACATGAGGATCATGAAACGGTCTGAAAAATAGGAGAAGTATGAAGTGGTGTTGAAAAACATGAAGAGCCTGAAAAGGAGTGAAAAATATGAAGAGCTTGAAAAGGTGTAAAATATATGAAGAGCTTCAAAAGGTGTCAAAAATGAGATGAGCATGAAACGGTGTGAAAAATAGGAGGAGCATGAAGCGGTTTTGAAAAAAATGAAGAGGCTGAAATGGTGTGAAATATATGAAGAGCTTCAAGATGTGTCAAAAATACAAAGAGCAGGAAATGGTCTGAAAAATAGAAGGATCATGAAGCGATGTTCAAAAACATGAAGAGCCTGAAAAGGTGTGAAAAATATGAAGAGCTTCAAAAGGTGTGAAAAATATGAGGAGCATGAAACGGTCTGAAAAATAGAAGGGGCATGAAATGGTGTTCAAAAACATGAAAGCCTGAAAAGGTGTGAAAAATATGAAGAGCTTCAAAAGGTGTGAAATACATGAGGAGCATGAAATGGTCTGATAAATAGGAGAAGTATGAAGTGGTGTTGAAAAACATGAAGAGCCTGAAAAGGAGTGAAAAATATGAAGAGCTTCAAAAGGTGTCAAACATATGAAGAACATGAAACGGTCTGAAAAATAGGAGGATCATGAAGCAGTGTTCAAAAACATGAAGAGCCTGAAAATGTGTGAAAAATATTCAGAGCTTCAAAATGTGTCAAATATATGAGGAGCATGAAACGGCTTGAAAAATAGGAGGAGCATGAAACGGTGATTAAAAACAAGAAGAGTCTGAAAAGGTGTGAAAAATATGAAGAGCTTCAAAAGGTGTGAAATACATGAGGAGCATGAAACAGGCCGAAAAATAGGTGAAGCATGAAGTGGTGTGGAAAAACATGAAGAGCCTAAAAAGTTGTGAGAAATATGAAGAGCTTCAAAAGACGTGAAATACATGAGGAGCAAGAAACTCTCTGAGAAATAGGAGGAGCATGAAGCGATGTCAAAAACATGAAGAACCTAAAAAGTTGTGAGAAATATGAAGAGCTTCAAAAGGTGTCAAAAATGAGATGAGCATGAAACGGTCTGAAAAATAGGAGGAGCAAGAAGCGGTGTTGAAAAACATGAAGAGCCTAAAAAGTTGTGAAAAATATGAAAAGCTTCAAAAGGGGTCAAAAATGAGATGAGCATGAAACGGTCTGAAAAATAGGAGGATCATGTAACGTTGTTGAAAAACATGAAAAGCCTGAAAAGGTGTGAAAAATATGAGGAGGTTCAAAAGGTGTCAAAAATATGAGGAGCATGAAACGGTCTTAAATATATGAGGAGCATTTAGCGGTGTTCAAAAACTTGGAGAGCCTGAAAAAGTGTGAAAAATATGAAGAGCTTCAAAAGGTGTCAAAAATATGAGGAGCATGAAACGTTCTCAAAAATAGGAGGATCATGAAGCGGTGTTGAAAAACATGAAGAGCCTGAATAAGTGTGAAAAAGATGAAGAGCTTCAAAAGGTGTGAAAAATATGAAGAGCTTCAAATGGTGTCAAAAATGAGATGAACATGAAACCGTCTGAAAAATAAGAAGAGCATGAAGTGGTGTTGAAAAACATGAAGACCCTGAAAAGGTGTGAAAAACATGAAGAGCTTCAAATGGTGTGAAAAATATGAAGAGCTTCAAAGGTGTCAAAAATGAGATGAAAATGAAACCGTCTGAAAAATAGGAAGAGCATGAAGCGGTGTTCAAAAACATGAAGAGCCTGAAAAGGTGTGAAAAATATGAAGAGCTTCAAAAGGTGTCAAATATATGAGGAGCATGAAACGGTCTGAAAAATAGGAAGAGCATGAAGCGGTGTTCAAAAACATGAAGAGCCTGAAAAGGTGTGAAAAATATGAAGAGCTTCAAAAGGTGTCAAAAATATGAAGAGCCTGAAGCGGTCTGAAAAATAGGAGGAGCATGAAGCAATGTTCAAAAACATGAAGTGCCTGAAAAGGTGTGAAAAATATGAAAAGCCTCAAAAACTGTCAAAAATATGAGGAGCAAGAAACGGTCTGAAAAATAGCAGGAGCATGAAGCGGTGTTGAAAAACATGAAGAGTCTGAAAACGTCTGAAAACATGAAGAGCTTCAAAAATATGAAAAATATGAAGAGCTTCAAAAGGTGTCAAAAATGAGATGTGCATGAAACTGTCTGAAAAATAGGAGGAGCATGAAGCGGTGTTGAAAAACGTGAAGAAACTGAAAAGGTGTGAGAAATATGAAGAGCTTCAACAGATGTCAAAAATATGAGGAGCATGAAACGGTCTGAAAAAGAGGAGGAGCATGAAGCGGTGTGGCAAACCATGAAGTGCTTGAAAAGGTGTGAAAAATATGAAGAGCTTCAAAATGTGCCAAAATTATGAGGAGCATGAAACGGTCAGAAAAATAGAAGGAGCATGAAGCGGTGTTGAAAAACATGAAGAGCCTGAAAAGGTGTGAAAACCATGAAGAGCTTCAAAAGGTGTGAAAAATATGAAGAGCTTCAAAAGGTGTCAAAAATGAGAAGAGCATAAAAGGGTCTGAAAAATAGGAGGAGCATGACGTGGTGTTGAAAAAAATGAAGAGCCTGAAAAGGTGTGAAATATATGAGAGCTTCAAAAGGTGTCAAAAATATGAGGAGAATGAAACGGTCTGAAAAATAGGAGGAGCATGAAGTGGTGTGGAAAACCATGAAGTGCTTGAAAAGGTGTGAAAAATATGAAGAGTTTCTAAAGGTGTCAAAAATATGAGGAGCATTAAACAGTCTGAAAAATAGGAGAAGCATGAATTGGTGTGGAAAATCATGAAGAGCCTGAAAAGGTGTGAAAAATATGAAGAGCTTCAAAAGGTGTCAAAAATATGAGGAGCATGAAACGGTCTGAAAAATAGGAAGAGCATGAAGCAGTGTGCAAAAACATGAAGAGCTGGAAAAGGTGTGAAAATTATGAAGAGCTTCAAAAGGTGTCAAAAATATGAGGAGCATGAAACGGTCTGAAAAATAGGAGGAGGATGAAACGGTGTTCAAAAACATGAAGAGCCTGTAAAGGTGTGAAAAATATGAAGAGCTTTAAAAGGTGTGAAATACATGAGGAGCATGAAACTCTCTGAAAAATAAAAGGAGCAAGAAGGGGTGTTCAAAAACATGAAGAGGCTGAAAATGTGTGAAAAACATGAAGAGGCTGAAAAGGTGTGAAAAATATGAAGAGTCTAAAGGTGTCAAAAATATGAGGAGCATGAAACGGTCTGAAAAATAGAAGCAGAATTAAACGGTGTTGAAAAACATGAAGAGCCTGAAAACGTGTGAAAAATATGAAGAGCTTCAAAAGGTGTGAAAAATATGAGGAGCATGAAACGGTCTGAAAAATAGAAGCAGCATGAAACGGTGTTGAAAAACATGAAGAACCTGAAAACGTGTGAAATATATGAAGAGCTTCAAAAGGTGGGAAAAATATGAAGAACTTCAAAAGGTGTCAATAATGAGATGAGCATGAAACGGTCTGAAAAATAGGAGGAGCATGAAGTGGTCTTGAAAAACATGAAGAGCCTGAAAAGGTGTGAAAAATATGAAGAGCTTCAAAAGTTATCAAAAATATGAAGAGTATGAAACCGTCTGAAAAATAGGAGGAGCATGAAGCGGTGTGGAAAACCATGAAGTGCTTGAAAAGGTGTGAAAAATATGAAGAGTTACTAAAGGTGTCAAAAATATGAGGAGCATTAAACGGTCAGAAAAATAGGAGGATCATGAAATGGTGTTCAAAAACATGAAGAGCCTGAAAAGGTGTGAAAAACATGAAGAGCCTGAAAACGTGTGAAAAATATGAAGAGCTTCAAAACGTGTCAAAAATATGAGGAGCAGGAAACGGTCTGAAAAATAGGAGGAGCATGAAGCAGTGTTGAAAAACATGAAGAGCCTGAAAAGGTGTGGAAAATATGAAGCGCTTCAAAAGGTGAGAAAAATATGAGGTGCAAGTAACGGTCTGAAAAATAGGAGGAGCATGAAGCGGTGTTGAAAAACAAGAAGAGCCTGAAAACGTGTGAAAAATATGAAGAGCATCAAAAGGTGTGAAAAATATGAGGAGCAGGAAACGGTCTACAAAATAGAAGCGGCATGAAATGGTGTTCAAAAATATGAAGAGACTGAAAAGATGTGAAAATTATGAAGAGCTTCAAAAGGTGTGAAATACATGAGGCGCATGAAACGGTCTGAAAAATAGGAGAAGCATGAAGTGGTGTTGAAACACATGAAGAGCCTGAAAAGGTGTGAAAAATATGAAGAGCTTCAAAATGTGTCAAACATATGAAGAACATGAAAAGGTCTGAAAAATAGGAGGATCATGAAGCAGTGTTGAAAAACATGAAGAGCCTGAAAATGTGTGAAAAATATAAAGAGCTTCAAAATGTGTCAAATATATGAGGAGCATGAAACGGTCTGAAAAATAGGAGGAGCATGAAACGGTGATTAAAAACATGAAGAGCCTGAAAAGGTGTGAAAAATATGAAGAGCTTCAAAAGCTGTGAAATACATGAGGAGCATGAAACAGGCCGAAAAATACGAGAAGCATGAAGTGATGTGGAAAAACATGAAGAGCCTAAAAAGTTGTGAGAAATATGAAGAGCTTCAAAAGATGTGAAATACATGAGGAGCATGAAACTCTCTGAAAAATAGGAGGAGCATGAAGCGGTGTTCAAAAATATGAAAAGCCTAAAAAGTTGTGAGAAATATGAAGAGCTTCAAAAGGTGTCAAAAATGAGATGAGCATGAAGCGGTCTGAAAAATATGTGGAGCATGAAGCCGTGTTGAGAAACATGAAGAGCCTAAAAAGTTGAGAAAAATCTGAAAAGCTTCAAAAGGTGTCAAAAATGAGATGAGCATGAAACAGTCTGAAAAATAGGAGGATCATGTAACGGTGTTGAAAAACATGAAGAGCCTGAAAAGGTGTGAAAAATATGAGGAGCTTCAAAAGGTGTGAAAAATATGAGGAGCATGAAACAGTCTGAAAAATAGGAGTAGCATGAAGCTGTGTTCAAAAACATGAAGAGCCTGAAAAGGTGTGAAAAATATGAGGAGGTTCAAAAGGTGTCAAAAATATGAGGAGCATGAAACTGTCTTAAATATATGAGGAGCATTTAGCGGTGTTCAAAAACTTGGAGAGCCTGAAAAAGTGTGAAAAATATGAAGAGCTTCAAAAGGTGTCAAAAATATGAGGAGCATGAAACGTTCTCAAAAATAGGAGGATCATGAAGCGGTGTTGAAAAACATGAAGAGCCTGAATAAGTGTGAAAAAGATGAAGAGCTTCAAAAGGTGTGAAAAATATGAAGAGCTTCAAATGGTGTCAAAAATGAGATGAACATGAAACCGTCTGAAAAATAAGAAGAGCATGAAGTGGTGTTGAAAAACATGAAGACCCTGAAAAGGTGTGAAAAACATGAAGAGCTTCAAATGGTGTGAAAAATATGAAGAGCTTCAAAGGTGTCAAAAATGAGATGAAAATGAAACCGTCTGAAAAATAGGAAGAGCATGAAGCGGTGTTCAAAAACATGAAGAGCCTGAAAAGGTGTGAAAAATATGAAGAGCTTCAAAAGGTGTCAAATATATGAGGAGCATGAAACGGTCTGAAAAATAGGAAGAGCATGAAGCGGTGTTCAAAAACATGAAGAGCCTGAAAAGGTGTGAAAAATATGAAGAGCTTCAAAAGGTGTCAAAAATATGAAGAGCCTGAAG
Organism: Dama dama; assembly: GCF_033118175.1. Lineage (NCBI taxonomy): Eukaryota > Metazoa > Chordata > Mammalia > Artiodactyla > Cervidae > Dama > Dama dama. The sequence goes on along the minus strand of NC_083706.1, from coordinate 8,038,424 downwards.
CGGTCTGAAAAATAGGAGGAGCATGAAGCAATGTTCAAAAACATGAAGTGCCTGAAAAGGTGTGAAAAATATGAAAAGCCTCAAAAACTGTCAAAAATATGAGGAGCATGAAACGGTCTGAAAAATAGCAGGAGCATGAAGCGGTGTTGAAAAACATGAAGAGTCTGAAAACGTCTGAAAACATGAAGAGCTTCAAAAATATGAAAAATATGAAGAGCTTCAAAAGGTGTCAAAAATGAGATGTGCATGAAACTGTCTGAAAAATAGGAGGAGCATGAAGCGGTGTTGAAAAACGTGAAGAAACTGAAAAGGTGTGAGAAATATGAAGAGCTTCAACAGATGTCAAAAATATGAGGAGCATGAAACGGTCTGAAAAAGAGGAGGAGCATGAAGCGGTGTGGCAAACCATGAAGTGCTTGAAAAGGTGTGAAAAATATGAAGAGCTTCAAAATGTGCCAAAATTATGAGGAGCATGAAACGGTCAGAAAAATAGAAGGAGCATGAAGCGGTGTTGAAAAACATGAAGAGCCTGAAAAGGTGTGAAAACCATGAAGAGCTTCAAAAGGTGTGAAAAATATGAAGAGCTTCAAAAGGTGTCAAAAATGAGAAGAGCATAAAAGGGTCTGAAAAATAGGAGGAGCATGACGTGGTGTTGAAAAAAATGAAGAGCCTGAAAAGGTGTGAAATATATGAGAGCTTCAAAAGGTGTCAAAAATATGAGGAGAATGAAACGGTCTGAAAAATAGGAGGAGCATGAAGTGGTGTGGAAAACCATGAAGTGCTTGAAAAGGTGTGAAAAATATGAAGAGTTTCTAAAGGTGTCAAAAATATGAGGAGCATTAAACAGTCTGAAAAATAGGAGAAGCATGAATTGGTGTGGAAAATCATGAAGAGCCTGAAAAGGTGTGAAAAATATGAAGAGCTTCAAAAGGTGTCAAAAATATGAGGAGCATGAAACGGTCTGAAAAATAGGAAGAGCATGAAGCAGTGTGCAAAAACATGAAGAGCTGGAAAAGGTGTGAAAATTATGAAGAGCTTCAAAAGGTGTCAAAAATATGAGGAGCATGAAACGGTCTGAAAAATAGGAGGAGGATGAAACGGTGTTCAAAAACATGAAGAGCCTGTAAAGGTGTGAAAAATATGAAGAGCTTTAAAAGGTGTGAAATACATGAGGAGCATGAAACTCTCTGAAAAATAAAAGGAGCAAGAAGGGGTGTTCAAAAACATGAAGAGGCTGAAAATGTGTGAAAAACATGAAGAGGCTGAAAAGGTGTGAAAAATATGAAGAGTCTAAAGGTGTCAAAAATATGAGGAGCATGAAACGGTCTGAAAAATAGAAGCAGAATTAAACGGTGTTGAAAAACATGAAGAGCCTGAAAACGTGTGAAAAATATGAAGAGCTTCAAAAGGTGTGAAAAATATGAGGAGCATGAAACCGTCTGAAAAATAGGAGGAGCATGAAGTGTTGTTGAAAAAAATGAAGAGCCTGAAAAGGTGTGAAACATATGAAGAGCTTCAAAAGGTGTCAAAATTATGAGGAGCATGAAACGGCCTGAAAAATTGGAGGAGCATGAAGCGGTGTTCAAAAACATGAAGAGCCTGAAAAGGTGTGAAAAATATGAGGAGCTTCAAAAGGTGTGAAAAATATGAGGAGCATGAAACGGTCTGAAAAAGAGAAGCAGCATGAAGCGGTGTTGAAAAACATGAAGAGCCTGAAAAGGTGTGAAAAATATGAAGAGCTGCAAAAGGTGTCAAAAATATGAAGAGCATGAAACGGTCTTAAAAATAGGAGGATCATGAAGCGGTGTTCAAAATCATGAAGAGACTGAAAACTTGTGAAAAATATGAAGAGCTGCAAAAGGTGTCAAAAATATGAGGAGCATGAAACGGTCTGAAAAATAGGAGCATGAAACGGTGATAAAAAACATGAAGAGCCTGAAAAGGTGTGAAAAATATGAAGAGCTTCAAATAGTGTGAAATTCATGAGGAGCATGAAATGGTCTGAAAAATAGGAGAAGAATGAAGTGGTGGGGAAAAACATGAAGAGCCTGAAAAGGTGTGAAAAATATGAAGAGCTTCAAGAGGTGTCAAATATATGAAGAGCATGAAACGGTCTGAAAAATAGGAGGATCATGAAGCGGTGATCAAAAACATGAAGAGCCTGAAAATATGTGAAAAATATAAAGAGCTTCAAAATGTGTGAAATTCATGAGGATCATGAAACGGTCTGAAAAACAGGAGAAGCATGAAGTGGTGTGGAAAAACATGAAGAGCCTGAAAAGATGTGAAAAATATGAAGAGCTTCAAAATGTGTCAAAACTATGAGGAGTATGAAACGGTCTGAAAAATAGGAGCAGCATGAAACGGTGTTCAAATATATGAAGAGCCTGAAAAGGTGTGAAATATATGAAGAGATTCAAAACGTGTCAAAAATATGAGGAGCATGAAACGGTCTGAAAAAAAGGAGGAGCAGGAAACCGTGTTCAAAAACATGAAGAGCCTGAAAAGGTGTGAAAAATATGAAGAGCTTCAAAAGGTGTTAAAAATAGGAGGAGCATGAAGCGGTGTTGAAAAACATGAAGAGGCTGAAAATGTGTGTAAAATATGAAGAGCTTCAAAACGTGACAAAAATATTAGGAGCATGAAACAGTCTGAAATATAGGTGGATCAAGAAGCGGTGTTGAAAACATGAAGAGCGTGAAAACATGTGAAAAATATGAAGAGCTTCAAAAGGTGTGAAAAATATGAAGAGCTTCAAAAGTTGTGAAAAATATGAAGAGCTACACAAGACGTGAAAAACATGAGGAGCATGAAACGGTCTGAAAAATAGGAGGAGCATGAAGCAGTGTTGAAAAACATGAAAACCTGAAAATGTGTGAAAAATATGAAGGGCTTCAAAAGGTGTCAAATATATGAGGAGCATGAAACGGTCTGAAAAATAGGAGGAGCATGAAGCGGTGTTCAAAAAAATGAAGAGCCTGAAAAGGTGTGAAAAATACGAAGTGCTTCAAAAGGTGTCAAAAATATGAGGAGCATGAAACGGTCTGAAAAATAGGAGGAGCATGAAGCGGTGTTCAAGAAAATGAAGAGCCTGAAAAGGTGTGAAAAATATGAAGTGCTTCAAAAGGTGTCAAAAATATGAGGAGCTTGAATCGGTCTGAAAAATAGGAGGAGCATGAAGCGGTGTTGAAAAAAATGAAGAGCCTGAAAAGGTGTGAAATATATGAAGAGCCTCAAAACGTGTCAAATATAAGAGGAGCATGAAACGGTCTGAACAATAGGAGGAGCATGAAGCAGTGTTCAAAACATGAAGAGCCTGAAAAAGTGTGAAAAATATTAAGAGCTTCAAAAGGTGTGAAAAATATGAGGAGCATGAAACGGTCTGAAAAATAGGAGGAGCATGAAGCCGTGTTGAAAAACATGAAGAGCCTGAAAGGGTGTAACAAATATGAAGAGTTTCAGAAGGTGTCAAAAATGAGAAGAGCATGAAACGGTCTGAACAATAGGAGGAGCATGAAGTGGTGTTGAAAAACATGAAGAGCCTGAAAAAGTGTGAAATATATGAAGAGCTTCAAAAGGTGTGAAGTACATGAGGAGAATGAAACCGTCCGAAAAATAGGAGGAGCATGAAGTGGTGTTCCAATACATGAAGAGCCTGAAAAGGTGTGAAATATATGAAGAGATTCAAAAGCTGTCAAAAATATGAGGAGCATGAAACGGTCTGAAAAAAAGGAGGAGCAGGAAACCGTGTTCAAGAATATGAAGAGCCTGAAAAGGTGTGAAAAATTTGAGGTGCTTCAAAAGGTGTGAAAATTCGGAGGAGCATGTAGCGATGTTCAAATACATGAAGAGCCTGAAAATGTGTGTAAAATATGAAGAGCTTCAAAACGTGACAAAAATATGAGGAGCATGAAACGATCGGAAAAATAGGAGGATCAAGAAGCGGTGTTGAAAGACATGAAGATCTGAAAACTTGTGAAAAACATGAAGAGCCTGAAAATGTGTGAAAAATATGAAGAGCTTCAAAATGTGTCAAAAATATGAGGAGCATGAAACGGTCTGAAATATAGGAGGAGCATGAAGCGGTTTTGAAAAACCTGAAGAGACTGAAAACGTGTGAAATACATGAAGAGCTTCAAAAGGTGTGAAAAATATGAAGAGCTTCAAAAGGTGTCAAAAATATGAGGAGCATGAAACGGTCTGAAAAATAGGAGGAGCATGAAACGGTGTTCAAAAACATGAAGCGGCTGAAAAGGTGTGAAAGATATCAAGAGCCTCAAAATGTGTGAAATACATGAGGACCATGAAACGGTCTGAAAAAAAGGAGGAGCATGAAGCGGTGTTGAAAAACATGAAGAGCCTGAAAATGTGTGAAATATATGAAGAGCTTCAAAAAGTGTGAAAAATATGAAGAGCTTCAAAAGGTGTGAAATACATGAGGAGCATGAAACGGTCTGAAAAATAGGAGGAGCATGAAGTGGTGTTGAAAAACATGAAGAGCCTGAAAATGTGTGAAAAATATGAAGAGCTTCAAAAGGTGTGAAAAATATGAGGAGCATGAAACGGTCTGAAAAATAGGAGTGGCATGAAGCCGTGTTGAAAAACATGAAGAGCCTGAAAGGGTGTAACAAATATGAAGAGCTTCAGAAGGTGTCAAAAATGAGATGAGCATGAAACGGTTTGAAAAATAAGAGGAGCATGAAGTGGTGTTGAAAAACATGAAGAGCCTGAAAAAGTGTGAAATATATGAAGAGCTTCAAAAGGTGTGAAGTACATGAGGAGAATGAAACCGTCCGAAAAATAGGAGGAGCATGAAGTGGTGTTCCAATATATGAAGAGCCTGAAAAGGTGTGAAATATATGAAGAGATTCAAAAGGTGTCAAAAATATGAGGAGCATGAAACGGTCTGAAAAAAAGGAGGAGCAGGAAACAGTGTTCAAGAACAAGAAGAGCCTGAAAAGGTGTGAAAAATTTGAGGTGCTTCAAAAGGTGTGAAAATTAGGAGGAGCATGAAACGGTCTGAAAAATAGGAGGATCAAGAAGCGGTGTTGAAAAACATGAACATCTGAAAACTTGTGAAAAATATAAAGAGCTTCAAAAGGTGTGAAAAATATGAAGAGCTTCAAAAGGTGTCAAAAATGAGATGAGCATGAAACGGTCTGAAAAATAGGAGGAGCATGAAGCGCTGTTGAAAATCATGAAGAGCCAGAAAAGGTGTGAAAAATATGAAGAGCTTCAAAAGGTGTCAAAAATATGAGGAGCATGAAACGGTCTGAAAAATATGTGGAGCATAAAGTGGTGTTGAAAAACATGAAGCCTCAAAAGGTGTGAAATACTTGAGGAGCATGAATCGGTCTGAAAAATTGGAGGAGCATGAAGCGGTGTTGAAAAACATGAAGAGCCTGAAAATGTGAGAAAAATATGAAGAGCTACAAAAGGTGTGAAGTACAGGAGGAGCATTAATCGGTCTGAAAAATAGGAGTAGCACAAAGCGGTGTTGAAAAACATGAAGAGCCTCAAAATGTGTGAAAAATATGAAGAGCTTCAAATGGTGTGAAAAATACGAGGAGCATGAAGAGGTGTTCAAAAACATGAAAAGCCTGAAATGTTGTAAAAAATATGAAAAGCTTCAAAAGGTGTCAAAAATATGAGGAGCATGAAACGGTCTGAAAAACCGGAGGAGCATGAAGCGGTGTTCAAAAACATGAAGAGCCTGAAAAGGTGTGAAAAATTTGAAGTGCTTCAAAAATGTGAAATATATGAAGAGCTTCAAAAGGTGTGAAATATATGAAGAGCTTCAAAAGGTGTCAAAAATTAGATGAGCAAGAAACGGTCTGAAAAATAGGAGGAGCATGAAGTGGTGTTGAAAAACATGAAGAGCCTGAAAATGTGTGAAATATATGAAGAGCTTCAAACTGTGTGAAAAATATGAAGAGCTTCAAAAGGTGTCAAAAATATGAAGAGCATTAAACGGTCGCAAAAATAGGAGGAACTTGAAGTGGTGTTCGAACACATGAAGAGTCTGAAAAGGTGTGAAATATAAGAAGAGTTTCAAAAGGTGTCAAAATTATGAGGTGCATGAAACGGTCTGAAAAATAGGAGGATCATGAAACAGTGTTGAAAAACATGAAGAGCCTGAAAAGGTGTGAAAAATATGAAGAGCTTCAAAACGTGTCAAAAATATGAGGAGAATGAAACTGTCTGAAAAATAGGAGAAGCATGATGCGGTGTTGAAAAATATGAAGAGCCTGAAAACGTGTGAAAAATATGAAGATCTTCAAAAGGAATGAAAAATATGAGGAGCTTCAAAAGGTGTCAAAAATGAGATGAACATGAAACGGTCTGAGAAATAGAAGGAGCATGAAGTTCTTTTCAAAAAAATGAAGAATCTGAAAAGGTGTGAAGTATATGAAGATTTCAAAAGGTGTCAAAAATATGAGGAGCATGAAACGGTCTGAAAAATAGGAGGAGCATGAAGTCATGATGAAAAACATGAAGAGCGTGAAAATGTGTGAAAAATACGAAGAGCTTCAATAGGTGTCACAAATATGAGGAGCATGAAACGGTCTGAAATATATGAGGAGCATGAAGCGGTGTTCAAAAACATGAAGAGCCTGAAAACGTGTGAAAAATCTGAAGAGCTTCAAAAATGTGAAAAATATGAAGAGCTTCAAAAGGTGTGAAATATATGAAGAACTTCAAAAGGTGTCAAAAATTAGATGAGCATGAAACTGTCTGAAAAATAGGAGGAGCATGAAGTGTTATTGAAAATCATGACTAGCCTGAAAAGGTGTGTAAAATATGAAGAGCTTCAAAATGTGTGAAATAAATGAGGAGCATGAAACGGTCTGAAAAATAGGAGGAGCATGAAGCGGTGTTCAAAAATATGAAGAGCCTGAAAATTTGTGAAAACTATGAAGAGCTTCAGAAGGTGTCATAAATTAGATGAGCATGAAACGGTCTGAAAAATAGGAGGAGCATGAAGCCGTGTTGAAAAACATTAACAGCCTGAAAATGTGTGAAATATATGAAGAGCTTCAAAAGATTTCAGAAATGAGAGGAGCATGAAATGGTCTGAAAAATAGGAGGAGCATGAAGCGGTGTTGAAAAACATGAGGAGCCTGAAAAGGTGTGAAAAATATGAAGAGCTTCAAAAGTTGTGAAAAATATGAAGAGCTTCAAATGCTGTCAAAAATGAGATGAGCATGAAACGGTCTGAGAAATAGGAGAAGCATGAAGTGGTGTTGAAAAATATGAAGACCCTGAAAAAGTGTGAAATATATGAAGAGCTTCAAAAGGCGTGAAAATATGAAGAGCTTTAAAAGAGGTCAAAAATATGAGGAGCATGAAACGGTCTGAAAAATAGGAGGAGCATTGTAGCATTGTTCAAAAACTTGAAGAGCCTGAAAAGGTGTGAAAAATATGAAGAGCTTCAAAAGGTGTCAAAAATATGAGGAGCATGAAATGGTCTGAAAAATACTAGGAGCATGAAACGGTGTTCAAAAACAGGAGGAGCCTGAAAAGGTGTGAAAAATATGAAGAGCTTCAAAAGGTGTCAAAAATATGAGGAGCATGAAACGGTCTGAAAAATAGGAGGAGCATGAAGTGGTGTTGAAAAACATGAAGAGCCTGAAAAGGTGTGAAAAATATGAAGAGCTTCAAAAGCTGTGAAAAATATGAGGAGCACCAAATGGTCTGAAAAATTAGAGGAGCATGAAGCTGTGTTGAAAAACATGAAGAGCCTGAAAAGGTGTAGAAAATATGAAGAGCTTCAAAAGGTGTCAAAAATATGAGGAACATGAAACGGTCTGAAAAATAGGAGGAGCATGAAGTGGGGTTGAAAATCATGAAGAGCCTGAAAAGGTGTGAAAAATATGAAGAGCTTCAAAAGGAGTGAAATACATGAGGAGCATGAAACCGTCGCAAAAATAGGAGGAACTTGAAGTGGTGTTCGAAAACATGAAGAGTCTGAAAAGGTGTGAAATATAAGAAGAGCTTCAAAGGGTGTCAAAATTATGAGGAGCATGAAACGGTCTGAAAAATAGGAGGATCATGAAGCGTTGTTGAAAAACATGAACAGCCTGAAAAGGTGTGAATAATATGAAGAGATTCAAAGGTTTAAAATATATGAGGAGCATGAAACGGTCTGAAAAATAGAAGCAGCATAAAACGGTGTTCAAAGACATGAAGAGCCTGAAAAGGTGTGAAAAATACGAAGAGCTTCAAAAGGTGTGAAATACATGAGGAGGAAGAAACGGTCAGAAAAATAGGAGGAGCATGAAGCGGTATTCTAAACATGAAAAGCCTGAAAAAGTGTGAAAAATATGATGAGCTTCACTTGTTTGAAAAATAAGAAGAGCCTGAAAAGGTGTGAAAAATATGAAGAGCAACAAAAGGTGTCAAAAATATGAGGAGCATGAAATGGTCTGCAAAAAAGGAAAAGCATGAAGTGGTGTTGAAAAACTTGAAGAGCCTGAAAAGGTGTGAAAAATATGAAAAGCTTCAAAAGGTGTCAAAATATGAGGAGCATGAAACGGTCTGAAAAATAGGAGGAGCATGAAGCAGTGTTCAAAAACATGAAGAGCCTGAAAAGGTTTGAAAAATATGAAGAGCTTCTAAAGGTGTCAAAAATATGAGGAGCATGAAACAGTCTGAAAAATAGCAGGAGCATGAAGCGGTGTTGAAAAACATGAAGAGCCTGAAAAGGTGTGAAAAATATGAAGAGCTTCAAAAGATGTGAAAAATATGAGGAGCATGAAACTGTCTGAAAAATAGAAACAGCATGAAACGGTGTTGAAAAACATGAAGAGCCTGAAAATGTGTGAAAAACATGAAGAGCCTGAAAAGGTGTGAAAAATATGAAGAGTTTCAAAAGGTGTGAAAAATATGAAGAGCTTCAAAAGGTGTCAAAAATGAGATCAACAAGAAACCGTCTGAAAAATAGGAGGAGCATGAAGCGGTGTTGAAAAATATGAAGAGCTTGAAAAGGTGTGAAAAATATGAAGAGCTTATAAATGTGTCAAATATATGAGGAGCATGAATCGGTCTGAAAAATAGGAGGAGCATGAAGTGGTGTTGAAAAACATTAAGAGCCTGAAAAGGTGTGTAAAATATGAAGAGCTTCAAAAAGTGTCAAAAATATGAGGAGCATGAAACTGTCTGAAAAATAGGAGGAGCATGAAACGGTGATCAAAAACATGAAGAGCCTGAAAAGGTTTGAAAAATATGAAGAGCTTCAAAAGATGTGAAATACATGAGGAGCATGAAACGGGCTGAAAAATAGGAGAAGCATGAAGTGGTGTGGAAAAACATGAACAGCCTGAAAAGGTGTGAAAAATATGAAGAGCTTCAAAAGGTGTGAAATACATGAGGAGCATGAAACTCTTTGAAAAATAGGAGGAGCATGAAGCTGTTTTCAAAATCATGAAGAGCCTGAAAAGTTGTCAAAAATATGAAAAGCTTCAAAAGGTGTCAAATATGAGATGAGCATGAAACGGTCTGAAAAATAGGAAAATCATGAAAAGGTGTTGAAAAATATGAAGTCACTAAAAGTTGTGAAAAATAGAAAGAGCTTCAAAAGGTGTCAAAAATATGAGGAGCATCAAACGGTCTGAAAAATAAGAGGAGCATTAAGCGGTCGTCAAAAACATGAAGAGCCTGAAAAGGTGTGAAAAATAGGAAGAGCTTCAAAAGGTGTGAAATATATGAGGAGCATGAAACGGTCTGAAAATTAGGAGAAGCATGAAGTGGTGGGGAAAAATATGAAGAGCCTGAAAAGGTGTGAAAAATATGAAGAGCTTAAAAATGGGTCAAAAATATGAAGAGCATGAAACGGTCTGAAAAATAGGAGAATCATGAAGCGGTGTTCAAAAACATGAACAGCCTGAAAAGGTGTGAAAAATATGAAGAGCTTCAAAAGTTGTGAAATACATGAGGAGCATGAAACTCTCTGAAAAATAGGAGGAGCATGAAGCGGTGATCAAAAACATGAAGAGCCTAAAGAGTAGTGAAAATTATGAAAAGCTTCAAAAGGTGTCAAAAATGAGATGAGCATGAAACGGTCTGAAAAATAGGAGGATCATGAAACGGTGTTCAAAAACATGAAGAGCCTGAAAAGGTGTGAAAAATATGAAGAGCTTCAAAAGGTGTGAAAAATATGAGGAGCATGAAACGGTCTGAAAAATAGAAGCAGCATGAAACTGTGTTGAAAAACATGAAGAGCATGAAAAGGTGTGAAAAATATGAAGAGCTATAAAAGGTGTCAAAAATATGAGAAGCATGAAAGGGTTTTAAAAAGAGGAGGAGCAAGAAGAAGTGTTGAAAAACATGAAGAGCCTGAAAAGGTGTGAAAAATATGAAGAGCTTCAAAAGGTGTGAAAAATATGAAGAGCTTCAAAAGATGTGAAAAATATGAGGAGCATGAAACGGTCTGAAAAATAGAAGCAGCATGAAGCGGTGTTGAAAAACATGAAGAACCTGAAAAGGTGTGAGAAATATGAAGAGCTTCAATAGGTGTCAAAAATATGAGGAGCATGAAACGGTCTTAAAAAGACTAGGAGAATGAAGTTGTGTTGCAAAACATGAAGAGCCTGAAAAGGTGTGAAAAACATGAAGAGCCTGAAAAGGTGTGAAAAATATGAAGAGCTTCATAAGGTGAGAAATACATGAGGAGCATGAAACTCTCTGAAAAATAGGAGGAGCATGAAGTGGTGTTGTAAAACTTGAAGAGCCTGAAAAGGTGTGAAAAATATGAAGAGCTTCAAAAGGTGTCAAAAATATGAGGAGGATGAAACGGTCTGAAAAATAGGAGGATCATGAAACGGTGTGCAAAAACATGAAGAGCCTGAATAGGTGTGAAAAATATGAAGAGCTTCAAAAGGTGTCAAAAATATGACGAGCATGAAACGGTCTGAAAAATAGGTGGAGCATGAAGCGGTGTTCAAAAACATGAAGAGCCTGAAAACGTGTGAAAAATATGAAGAGCTTCAAAAGGTGTCAAATACATGAGGATCTTAAACGGTCTGAAAAAAGGGGGAGCATGAAGCGGTGTTCAAAATAGGAAGAGCCTGAAAAGTTGTGAAAAATATGAAGAGCTTCAAAAGGTGTGAAAATTATGAGGAGCATGAAACGGTCTGAAAAATAGGAGGAGCATGAAGCTGTGTTCAAAATCACGAAGAGCCTGAAAAGGTGTGAAAAATATGAAGAGCTTTAAAAGGTGTGAAAAATATGAGGTGCATGAAACGGTCTGAAAAATAGGAGGAGCATGATGCGGTGTTGAAAAATATGAAGAGCCTGAAAAGGTGTGAAAAATATGAAGAGCTTCAAAAGGTGTCAAAAATATGAGGAGCATGAAACGGTCTGAAAATTAGGAGGAGCATGAAGCGTTGTTGAAAAACATGAAGAGCATGAAAAGGTGTGAAAATATGAAGATCTTCTAAAGGTGTCAAAAATATGAGGAGCATGAAACGGTCTTAAAAATTGGAGGAGCATGAAGCGGTGTTGAAAATCATGAAGGGCCTGAAAAGGTGTGAAAAATATGAAGAGTTTCAAAAGGTGTGAAAATATGAAGAGCTTCAAAAGGTGTCAAAAATGAGATCAACATGAAACCGTCTGAATAATAGGAGGAGCATGCAGCGGTGTTGAAAAATATGAAGATCCTGAAAAGGTGTGAAAATATGAAGAGCTTCTAAATGTGTCAAATATATGAGGAGCATGAAACGGTCTGAAAAATAGGAGGATCATGAAACGGTGTGCAAAAACATGAAGAGCCTGAAGAGGTGTGAAAAATATGAAGAGCTTCAAAAGGTGTCAAAAATATGACGAGCATGAAACGGTCTGAAAAATAGGAGGAGCATGAAGCTGTGTTCAAAAACATTAAGAGCCTGAAAAGGTGTGAAAAATATGAAGAGCTTTAAAAGGTGTCAAGAATATGAGGAGCATGAAACGGTCTGAAAAATAGGAGGAGAATGAATCGGTGTTGAAAAACATAAGGAGCATGAAAAGGTGTGAAAAATATGAAGAGCTTTAAAAGGTGTGAAAAATATGAGGTGCATGAAACGCTCTGAAAAATAGGAGGAGCATGATGCGGTGTTGAAAAATATGAAGAGCCTGAAAAGGTGTGAAAAATATGAAGAGCTTCAAAAGGTGTCAAAAATATGAGGAGCATGAAACGGTCTGAAAATTAGGAGGAGCATGAAGCGTTGTTGAAAAACATGAAGAGCATGAAAAGGTGTGAAAATATGAAGATCTTCTAAAGGTGTCAAAAATATGAGGAGCATGAAACGGTCTTAAAAATTGGAGGAGCATGAAGCGGTGTTGAAAATCATGAAGGGCCTGAAAAGGTGTGAAAAATATGAAGAGTTTCAAAAGGTGTGAAAATATGAAGAGCTTCAAAAGGTGTCAAAAATGAGATCAACATGAAACCGTCTGAATAATAGGAGGAGCATGCAGCGGTGTTGAAAAATATGAAGATCCTGAAAAGGTGTGAAAATATGAAGAGCTTCTAAATGTGTCAAATATATGAGGAGCATGAAACGGTCTGAAAAATAGGAGGATCATGAAACGGTGTTCAAAAACATGAAGAGCCTGAAGAGGTGTGAAAAATATGAAGAGCTTCAAAAGGTGTCAAAAATATGACGAGCATGAAACGGTCTGAAAAATAGGAGGAGCATGAAGCTGTGTTCAAAAACATGAAGAGCCTGAAAAGGTGTGAAAAATATGAAGAGCTTCAAAATGTGTCATAAATGAGAAGAACATGAAACGGTCTGAAAATTAGGAGGAGCATGAAGTGGTTTTGAAAAACATGAAGAGCCTGAAAAGGTGTGAAATATATGAAGAGCTTCAAAATGGGTCAAAATTATGAAGAGCATGAAATGGTCTGAAAAATAGGAGGATCATGAAGTGGTGTTCAAAAACATGAAGACCCTGAAAAGTTGTGAAAGATATGAAGAGCTTCAAAAGGTGTGAAAAATATGAGGAGCATGAAACGGTCTGAATAATAGGAGGAGCATGAAACGGTGATCAAAAACATGAAGAGCCTCAAAAGGTGTGAAAAATATGAAGAGCTTCAAAGGTGTGAAATACATGAGGAGCATGAAACGGTCTGAAAAATAGGAGAAGCATGAAGTTGGCTGGAAAAACATGAACATCCTGAAAAGGTGTGAAAAATATGAAGAGCTTCAAAAGGTGTCAAAAATGAGATGAGAATGAAACGGTCTGAAAAATAGGAAGATCATGAAACGGTGTTGAAAAACATGAAGAGCCTAAAAGGTGTGAAAAATATGAAGAGCTTCAAAAGGTGTCAAAAAATATGAGGAGCATCAAATGGTCTGAAAAATAGGAGGAGCATGAAGCGGTCGTCAAAAACATGAAGAGCCTAAAAAGGTGTGAAAAATATGAAGAGCTTCAAAATGTGTGAAATACAAGAGGAGCATGAAACGGTCTGAAAATTAGGCGAAGCATGAAGTGGTGTGGAAAAACATGAAGAGCCTGAAAAGGTGTGAAAAATATGAAGAGCTTCAAAATGTGTCAAAAATATGAAGAGCATGAAAGGGTCTGAAAAATAGGAGAATCATGAAGCGGTGTTCAAAAACATGAAGAGCCTGAAAAGGTGTGAAAAATATGAAGAGCTTCATAAGGTGTGAAATACATGCGGAGCATGAAACTCTCTGAAAAATACGAGGAGCATGAAGTGGTGTTCAAAAACATGAAGAGCCTGAAAAGGTGTGAAAAATATGAAGAAATTCAAAAGGTGTCAAAAATATGCGGAGCATGAAACGGTCTGCAAAAAAGGAGGAGCATGAAGCGGTGTTGAAAAACCTGAAGAGCCTGAAAAGGTGTGAAAAATATGAAGAGCTTCAAAAGGTGTCAAAAATATGAGGAGGATGAAACGGTCTGAAAAATAGGTGGAGCATGAAGCAGTGTTGAAAAACCTGAAGAGCCTGAAAAGGTGTCAAAAATATGAAGAGCTTCAAAAGGTGTCAAAAATATGACGAGCATGAAACGGTCTGAAAAATAGGAGGAGCATGAAGCGGTGTTCAAAAACATGCACAGCCTGAAAACGTGTGAAAAATATGAGGAGCTTCAAAAGGTGTCAAATACATGAGGAGCATTTAACGGTCTGAAAAATAGGAGGAGCATGAAGCGGTGTTCAAAATATGAAGAGCCTGAAAAGTTGTGAAAAATATGAAGAGCTTCAAAAGGTGTGAAAAATATGAGGAGCATGAAACGGTCTGAAAAATAGGAGGAGCATGAAGCGGTGTTCAAAATCATGAAGAGCCTGAAAAGGTGTGAAAAATATGAAGAGCTTTAAAACTTGTCAAGAATATGAGGAGCATGAAACGGTCTGAAAAATAGGAGGAGAATGAATCGGTGTTGAAACACATAAGGAGCCTGAAAAGGTGTTAAAAATATGAAGAGCTTTAAAAGGTGTGAAAAATATGAGGTGCATGAAACGGTCTGAAAAATAGGAAGAGCATGATGCGGTGTTGAAAAATATGAAGAGCCTGAAAAGGTGTGAAAAATATGAAGAGCTTCAAAAGGTGTCAAAAATATGAGGAGCATGAAACGGTCTGAAAAATAGGAGGAGCATGAAGCGTTGTTGAAAAACATGAAGAGCCTGATAAGGTGTGAAAAATATGAAGATCTTCTAAAGGTGTCAAAAATATGAGGAGCATGATACGGTCTTAAAAATAGGTGGAGCATGAAGTGGTGATGAAAATCATGAAGGGCCTGAAAAGCTGTGAAAAATATGAAGAGCTTCAAAAGGTGTGAAAAATATGAAGAGCTTCAAAAGGTGTCAAAAATGAGATCAACATGAAACCGTCTGAAAAATAGGAGGAGCATGAAGCGGTGATGAAAAATATGAAGAGCCTGAAAAGGTGTGCAAATATGAAGAGCTTCTAAATGTGTCAAATATATGAGGAGCATGAAACGGTCTGAAAAATAGGAGGAGCATGAAGTGGTGTTGAAAAACATGAAGAGCCTGAAAAGGTGTGAAAAATATGAAGATCTTCAAAAAGTGTCAAAAATATGAGGAGCATGAAACCGTCTGAAAAATAGGAGGAGCATGAAACGGTGATCAAAAACATGAAGAGCCTGAAAAGGTTTGAAAAATATGAAGAGCTTCAAAAGGTGTGAAATATATGAGGAGCATGAAACGGGCTGAAAAATAAGAGAAGCATGAAGTGGTGTGGAAAAACATGAAGAGCCTGAAAAGGTGTGAAAAATATGAAGAGCTTCAAAAGGTGTGAAATACATGAGGAGCATGAAACGGTCTGAAAATTAGGAGAAGCATGAAGTGGTGTGGAAAAACATGAAGAGCCTGAAAAGCTGTGAAAAATATGAAGAGCTTCAAAATGTGTCAAAAATATGAAGAGCATGAAACGGTCTGAAAAATAGGAGAATCATGAAGCGCTGTTAAAAAACATGAACAGCCTGAAAAGGTGTGAAAAACATGAAGAGCTTCAAAAGTTGTGAAATACATGAGGAGCATGAAACTCTCTGAAAAATAGGAGGAGCATGAAGCAGTGTTCAAATATATGAAGAGCCTGAAAAGGTGTGAAAAATATAAAGAGCTTCAAAATGTGTGAAATACATGAGGACCATGAAACAGTCTGAAAAATATGAGAAGCATGAAGTGGTGTTCAAAAACATGAAGAGCCTGAAAAGGTGTGAAATATATGAAGAGCTTCAAAATGTTTCAAAAATATGAGGAGCATGATACGGTCTGAAAAATAGGAGGAGCATGAAGCACTGTTCAGAAACATGAAGAGCCTGACAAGGTGTGAAAAATATAAAGAGCTTCAAAAGGTGTGAAATACATTACGACCATGAAACAGTCTGAAAAATAGGAGGAGCATGAAATGTTGTTGAAAAACTGGAAGAGCCTGAAAACGAGTGAAAAAATATGAAGAGTTTCCAAAGGTGTCAAAAATGAGATGAGCATGAAACAGTCTGAAAAATAGGATGAGCATGAAGCGGTGTTGAAAATCATGAAGAGCCTGAAAAGATGTGAATAATATGTAGAGCTTCAAAAGGTGTGAAAATATGAAGAGCTTCAAAAGCTGTCAAAATAAGATGATCATGAAACGGTCTGAAAATTAGGAGGAGCATGAAGTGGTGTTGAAAAAAAAGAAGAGCCTGAAAAGGTGTGAAATATGTGAAGAGCTTCAAAAGGCGTGAAAATATGAAGAGCTTCAAAAGCTGTCAAAATGAGATGAGAATGAAACGGTCTGAAAATTAGGAGCAGCATGAAACGGTGTTCAAACAAATGAAGAGCCTCAAAATGTGTGAAAAATAAGAAGAGCTTCAAAAGGTGTGAAATACATTTGGAGCATGAAACTGTGTGTAAAATAGGAGGAGCATGAAGTGGTGTTCAAAAACATGAAGAGTCTGAAAAGGTGTGAAAAATATGAAGAGCTTCAAAAGGTGTGAAATACATGAGAGGAATGAAACTGTCTGAAAAATAGGAGGAGCATGAAGCGGTTGTGAAAAACATGAAGAGCCTGAAAAGTTGTGAAAAATATAAAGAGCTTCTAAAGGTGTCAAAAATATGAGGACAATGAAACGCTCTGGAAAAGAGGAGGAGCATGAAGTGGTGTTGAAAAAGATGAAGAGCCTGAAAAGGTGTGAAAAATTTGAAGAGCTTCAAAACGTGTCAAAATTATGAGGAGCATGAAACGGTCTGAAAAATAGGAGGAGCATGAAGTGGTGTTGAAAAACATGAAGAGCCTGAAATGATGTGAAATATATGAAGAGGTTCAAAAGGTGCGAAAAATATGAGGAGGTTCAAAAAGGGTAAAAAATATGAGGAGCAGGAAACGGTCAGAAAAATACGAGGAGCATGAAAAGGTGTTCAAAAACATGAAGAGCCTGAAAAGGTGTGAAAAATATGAAGAGCTTCAAAAGGTATTAAATACATGAATAGCATGAAACGGTCTGAAAAATAGGAGAAGCATGAAGCGGTGTTCAAAAACATGAAGAGCCTGAAAAGGTGTGAAAAATATGAAGAGATTCAAAATGTGTCAAAAATATGAGGAGCATGAAATGGTCTGAAAAATAGGAGGAGCATGAAACGGTGTTCAAAAACATGAAGAACCTGAAAAGGTGTGAAAAATATGAAGAGTTTCTAAAGGTGTCACAAATATGAGGAGCATGAAACGGTCTGAAAAATAGGAAGACCATGAAACGGTGTTCAAAAACATGAAGAGCCTGAAAGGTGGGAAAATTCTGAAGAGATTCAAAAGCTGTGAAATACATGTGGAGCATAAAACGGTCTCAAAAATAGGAGGAGCATGAAGCGGTGTTCGAAAACATGAAGAGCCTGAAAAGGTGAGAAAAATATGAAGAGCCTCAAAACGTGTCAAAAATAGGAAGAGCATTAAACGGTCTGAAAAAATAGGAGGAGCATGAAGCGGTGTTGAAAAACATGAAGAGCCTGAAATGGTGTGAAAAATATGAAGAGCTTCAACAGGTGTGTAAAAGATGAGGAGCATGAAACGGTCGGAAAAATAGGAGGAGCATGAAATGGTGTTCAAAACATGAAGAGCCTGAAAAGGTGTGAAAAATATGAAGAGCTTCAAAGGTATCAAAAATATGAGGAGCATGAAACGGTCTGAAAAATAGGAAGAGCATGAAGTGGTTGTGAAAAACATGAAGAGCCTGAAAAGGTGTGCAAAATACGAAGAGGTTCAAAAGGTGTGAAATACATGAGGAGCATGAAACGGTCTGAAAAATAGGAGGAGCATGAAGTGGTGTTCAAAAACATGAAGAGCCTGAAAAAGTGTGAAAAATATGAAGAGCTTCAAAAAGTGTGAAAAATATGAGGAGCATAAGCGATCTGAAAAATAGGTGGAGCAGGAAGCGGTGTTCAAAAACATGAAGAGCCTGACAGGTGTGAAAAGTATGAAGAGCTTCAAAAAGTGTGAAAAATATGAAGAGCTTCAAAAAGTGTGAAAAATATGAGGAGCATGAAATGGTCTGAAAAACAGGAGAAGAATGAAGAGGTGTTTAAAAACATGAAGAGCCTGAAAAGGTGTGAAATATATGACGAACTTCAAAAGGTTTCAAAAATATGAGGAGCATGAAACGGTCTGAAACATAGGAGGAGCATGAAGCAGTGTTCAAAAACATGAAGAGCATGAAAAGGTGTGAAGAAAATGAAGAGTTTCAAAAGTTGACATAAATATGAGGAGAATGAAACAGTCTGAAAAATATGAGGAGCATGAAACGGTGTTGAAAAAGATGAAGAGCCTGAAAAGGTGTGAAAAATATGAAGAGCTTCAAAAAGTGTCAAAAATATGAAGAGAATGAAACAGTCCGAAAAATAGGAGGAGCATGAAAAGGTGTTGAAAAACATGAAGAGGGTGAAAATATGTGTAAAATATGAAGAGCTTCAAAAGGTGTGAAAAATATGAAGAGCTTCAAAAGGTGTGAAAAATATGAAGAGCTTCAAAAGGTGTCAAATATATGAGGAGCATGAAACGGTCAAAAAAATAGGAGGAGTATGAAGCGATGTTGAAAAACATGAAGAGTCTGAAAAGGTGTGAAATATATGAAGAGCTTCAAAAGGTGTGAAATATAGGAGGAGCATGAAGCGGTGTTCAAAAACATGAAGAGCCTGAAAATGTGAGAAAAATATGAAGAGCTACAAAAGGTGTGAAGTACAGGAGGAGCATTAATCGGTCTGAAAAATAGGAGTAGCACAAAGCGGTGTTGAAAAACATGAAGAGCCTCAAAATGTGTGAAAAATATGAAGAGCTTCAAATGGTGTGAAAAATACGAGGAGCATGAAGAGGTGTTCAAAAACATGAAAAGCCTGAAATGTTGTAAAAAATATGAAAAGCTTCAAAAGGTGTCAAAAATATGAGGAGCATGAAACGGTCTGAAAAACCGGAGGAGCATGAAGCGGTGTTCAAAAACATGAAGAGCCTGAAAAGGTGTGAAAAATTTGAAGTGCTTCAAAAATGTGAAATATATGAAGAGCTTCAAAAGGTGTGAAATATATGAAGAGCTTCAAAAGGTGTCAAAAATTAGATGAGCAAGAAACGGTCTGAAAAATAGGAGGAGCATGAAGTGGTGTTGAAAAACATGAAGAGCCTGAAAATGTGTGAAATATATGAAGAGCTTCAAAATGTGTGAAAAATATGAAGAGCTTCAAAATGTGTCAAAAATATGAAGAGCATGAAACGGTCTGAAAAATAGGAGAATCATGAAGCGCTGTTAAAAAACATGAACAGCCTGAAAAGGTGTGAAAAACATGAAGAGCTTCAAAAGTTGTGAAATACATGAGGAGCATGAAACTCTCTGAAAAATAGGAGGAGCATGAAGCAGTGTTCAAATATATGAAGAGCCTGAAAAGGTGTGAAAAATATAAAGAGCTTCAAAATGTGTGAAATACATGAGGACCATGAAACAGTCTGAAAAATATGAGAAGCATGAAGTGGTGTTCAAAAACATGAAGAGCCTGAAAAGGTGTGAAATATATGAAGAGCTTCAAAATGTTTCAAAAATATGAGGAGCATGATACGGTCTGAAAAATAGGAGGAGCATGAAGCACTGTTCAGAAACATGAAGAGCCTGACAAGGTGTGAAAAATATAAAGAGCTTCAAAAGGTGTGAAATACATTACGACCATGAAACAGTCTGAAAAATAGGAGGAGCATGAAATGTTGTTGAAAAACTGGAAGAGCCTGAAAACGAGTGAAAAAATATGAAGAGTTTCCAAAGGTGTCAAAAATGAGATGAGCATGAAACAGTCTGAAAAATAGGATGAGCATGAAGCGGTGTTGAAAATCATGAAGAGCCTGAAAAGATGTGAATAATATGTAGAGCTTCAAAAGGTGTGAAAATATGAAGAGCTTCAAAAGCTGTCAAAATAAGATGATCATGAAACGGTCTGAAAATTAGGAGGAGCATGAAGTGGTGTTGAAAAAAAAGAAGAGCCTGAAAAGGTGTGAAATATGTGAAGAGCTTCAAAAGGCGTGAAAATATGAAGAGCTTCAAAAGCTGTCAAAATGAGATGAGAATGAAACGGTCTGAAAATTAGGAGCAGCATGAAACGGTGTTCAAACAAATGAAGAGCCTCAAAATGTGTGAAAAATAAGAAGAGCTTCAAAAGGTGTGAAATACATTTGGAGCATGAAACTGTGTGTAAAATAGGAGGAGCATGAAGTGGTGTTCAAAAACATGAAGAGTCTGAAAAGGTGTGAAAAATATGAAGAGCTTCAAAAGGTGTGAAATACATGAGAGGAATGAAACTGTCTGAAAAATAGGAGGAGCATGAAGCGGTTGTGAAAAACATGAAGAGCCTGAAAAGTTGTGAAAAATATAAAGAGCTTCTAAAGGTGTCAAAAATATGAGGACAATGAAACGCTCTGGAAAAGAGGAGGAGCATGAAGTGGTGTTGAAAAAGATGAAGAGCCTGAAAAGGTGTGAAAAATTTGAAGAGCTTCAAAACGTGTCAAAATTATGAGGAGCATGAAACGGTCTGAAAAATAGGAGGAGCATGAAGTGGTGTTGAAAAACATGAAGAGCCTGAAATGATGTGAAATATATGAAGAGGTTCAAAAGGTGCGAAAAATATGAGGAGGTTCAAAAAGGGTAAAAAATATGAGGAGCAGGAAACGGTCAGAAAAATACGAGGAGCATGAAAAGGTGTTCAAAAACATGAAGAGCCTGAAAAGGTGTGAAAAATATGAAGAGCTTCAAAAGGTATTAAATACATGAATAGCATGAAACGGTCTGAAAAATAGGAGAAGCATGAAGCGGTGTTCAAAAACATGAAGAGCCTGAAAAGGTGTGAAAAATATGAAGAGATTCAAAATGTGTCAAAAATATGAGGAGCATGAAATGGTCTGAAAAATAGGAGGAGCATGAAACGGTGTTCAAAAACATGAAGAACCTGAAAAGGTGTGAAAAATATGAAGAGTTTCTAAAGGTGTCACAAATATGAGGAGCATGAAACGGTCTGAAAAATAGGAAGACCATGAAACGGTGTTCAAAAACATGAAGAGCCTGAAAGGTGGGAAAATTCTGAAGAGATTCAAAAGCTGTGAAATACATGTGGAGCATAAAACGGTCTCAAAAATAGGAGGAGCATGAAGCGGTGTTCGAAAACATGAAGAGCCTGAAAAGGTGAGAAAAATATGAAGAGCCTCAAAACGTGTCAAAAATAGGAAGAGCATTAAACGGTCTGAAAAAATAGGAGGAGCATGAAGCGGTGTTGAAAAACATGAAGAGCCTGAAATGGTGTGAAAAATATGAAGAGCTTCAACAGGTGTGTAAAAGATGAGGAGCATGAAACGGTCGGAAAAATAGGAGGAGCATGAAATGGTGTTCAAAACATGAAGAGCCTGAAAAGGTGTGAAAAATATG
Source organism: Dama dama (assembly GCF_033118175.1). NCBI lineage: Eukaryota > Metazoa > Chordata > Mammalia > Artiodactyla > Cervidae > Dama > Dama dama. The sequence continues at coordinate 8,017,049 of NC_083706.1, read as the reverse complement.
AAGAGCTTCAAAGGTATCAAAAATATGAGGAGCATGAAACGGTCTGAAAAATAGGAAGAGCATGAAGTGGTTGTGAAAAACATGAAGAGCCTGAAAAGGTGTGCAAAATACGAAGAGGTTCAAAAGGTGTGAAATACATGAGGAGCATGAAACGGTCTGAAAAATAGGAGGAGCATGAAGTGGTGTTCAAAAACATGAAGAGCCTGAAAAAGTGTGAAAAATATGAAGAGCTTCAAAAAGTGTGAAAAATATGAGGAGCATAAGCGATCTGAAAAATAGGTGGAGCAGGAAGCGGTGTTCAAAAACATGAAGAGCCTGACAGGTGTGAAAAGTATGAAGAGCTTCAAAAAGTGTGAAAAATATGAAGAGCTTCAAAAAGTGTGAAAAATATGAGGAGCATGAAATGGTCTGAAAAACAGGAGAAGAATGAAGAGGTGTTTAAAAACATGAAGAGCCTGAAAAGGTGTGAAATATATGACGAACTTCAAAAGGTTTCAAAAATATGAGGAGCATGAAACGGTCTGAAACATAGGAGGAGCATGAAGCAGTGTTCAAAAACATGAAGAGCATGAAAAGGTGTGAAGAAAATGAAGAGTTTCAAAAGTTGACATAAATATGAGGAGAATGAAACAGTCTGAAAAATATGAGGAGCATGAAACGGTGTTGAAAAAGATGAAGAGCCTGAAAAGGTGTGAAAAATATGAAGAGCTTCAAAAAGTGTCAAAAATATGAAGAGAATGAAACAGTCCGAAAAATAGGAGGAGCATGAAAAGGTGTTGAAAAACATGAAGAGGGTGAAAATGTGTAAAATATGAAGAGCTTCAAAAGGTGTGAAAAATATGAAGAGCTTCAAAAGGTGTGAAAAATATGAAGAGCTTCAAAAGGTGTCAAATATATGAGGAGCATGAAACGGTCAAAAAAATAGGAGGAGTATGAAGCGATGTTGAAAAACATGAAGAGTCTGAAAAGGTGTGAAATATATGAAGAGCTTCAAAAGGTGTGAAATATAGGAGGAGCATGAAGCGGTGTTCAAAAACATGAAGAGCCTGAAAATGTGAGAAAAATATGAAGAGCTACAAAAGGTGTGAAGTACAGGAGGAGCATTAATCGGTCTGAAAAATAGGAGTAGCACAAAGCGGTGTTGAAAAACATGAAGAGCCTCAAAATGTGTGAAAAATATGAAGAGCTTCAAATGGTGTGAAAAATACGAGGAGCATGAAGAGGTGTTCAAAAACATGAAAAGCCTGAAATGTTGTAAAAAATATGAAAAGCTTCAAAAGGTGTCAAAAATATGAGGAGCATGAAACGGTCTGAAAAACCGGAGGAGCATGAAGCGGTGTTCAAAAACATGAAGAGCCTGAAAAGGTGTGAAAAATTTGAAGTGCTTCAAAAATGTGAAATATATGAAGAGCTTCAAAAGGTGTGAAATATATGAAGAGCTTCAAAAGGTGTCAAAAATTAGATGAGCAAGAAACGGTCTGAAAAATAGGAGGAGCATGAAGTGGTGTTGAAAAACATGAAGAGCCTGAAAATGTGTGAAATATATGAAGAGCTTCAAAATGTGTGAAAAATATGAAGAGCTTCAAAAGGTGTCAAAAATATGAAGAGCATTAAACGGTCGCAAAAATAGGAGGAACTTGAAGTGGTGTTCGAACACATGAAGAGTCTGAAAAGGTGTGAAATATAAGAAGAGTTTCAAAAGGTGTCAAAATTATGAGGTGCATGAAACGGTCTGAAAAATAGGAGGATCATGTAACAGTGTTGAAAAACATGAAGAGCCTGAAAAGGTGTGAAAAATATGAAGAGCTTCAAAACGTGTCAAAAATATGAGGAGAATGAAACTGTCTGAAAAATAGGAGAAGCATGATGCGGTGTTGAAAAATATGAAGAGCCTGAAAACGTGTGAAAAATATGAAGATCTTCAAAAGGAATGAAAAATATGAGGAGCTTCAAAAGGTGTCAAAAATGAGATGAACATGAAACGGTCTGAGAAATAGAAGGAGCATGAAGTTCTTTTCAAAAAAATGAAGAATCTGAAAAGGTGTGAAGTATATGAAGATTTCAAAAGGTGTCAAAAATATGAGGAGCATGAAACGGTCTGAAAAAGAGGAGGAGCATGAAGTCATGATGAAAAACATGAAGAGTGTGAAAATGTGTGAAAAATACGAAGAGCTTCAATAGGTGTCACAAATATGAGGAGCATGAAACGGTCTGAAATATATGAGGAGCATGAAGCGGTGTTCAAAAACATGAAGAGCCTGAAAACGTGTGAAAAATCTGAAGAGCTTCAAAAATGTGAAAAATATGAAGAGCTTCAAAAGGTGTGAAATATATGAAGAGCTTCAAAAGGTGTCAAAAATTAGATGAGCATGAAACTGTCTGAAAAATAGGAGGAGCATGAAGTGTTATTGAAAATCATGACTAGCCTGAAAAGGTGTGTAAAATATGAAGAGCTTCAAAATGTGTGAAATAAATGAGGAGTATGAAACGGTCTGAAAAATAGGAGGAGCATGAAGCGGTGTTCAAAAATATGAAGAGCCTGAAAATTTGTGAAAACTATGAAGAGCTTCAGAAGGTGTCATAAATTAGATGAGCATGAAACGGTCTGAAAAATAGGAGGAGCATGAAGCCGTGTTGAAAAACATTAACAGCCTGAAAATGTGTGAAATATATGAAGAGCTTCAAAAGATTTCAGAAATGAGAGGAGCATGAAATGGTCTGAAAAATAGGAGGAGCATGAAGCGGTGTTGAAAAACATGAGGAGCCTGAAAAGGTGTGAAAAATATGAAGAGCTTCAAAAGTTGTGAAAAATATGAAGAGCTTCAAATGCTGTCAAAAATGAGATGAGCATGAAACGGTCTGAGAAATAGGAGAAGCATGAAGTGGTGTTGAAAAATATGAAGAGCCTGAAAAAGTGTGAAATATATGAAGAGCTTCAAAAGGCGTGAAAAATATGAAGAGCTTTAAAAGAGGTCAAAAATATGAGGAGCATGAAACGGTCTGAAAAATAGGAGGAGCATTGTAGCATTGTTCAAAAACTTGAAGAGCCTGAAAAGGTGTGAAAAATATGAAGAGCTTCAAAAGGTGTCAAAAATATGAGGAGCATGAAATGGTCTGAAAAATACTAGGAGCATGAAACGGTGTTCAAAAACAGGAGGAGCCTGAAAAGGTGTGAAAAATATGAAGAGCTTCAAAAGGTGTCAAAAATATGAGGAGCATGAAACGGTCTGAAAAATAGGAGGAGCATGAAGTGGTGTTGAAAAACATGAAGAGCCTGAAAAGGTGTGAAAAATATGAAGAGCTTCAAAAGCTGTGAAAAATATGAGGAGCACCAAATGGTCTGAAAAATTAGAGGAGCATGAAGCTGTGTTGAAAAACATGAAGAGCCTGAAAAGGTGTAGAAAATATGAAGAGCTTCAAAAGGTGTCAAAAATATGAGGAACATGAAACGGTCTGAAAAATAGGAGGAGCATGAAGTGGGGTTGAAAATCATGAAGAGCCTGAAAAGGTGTGAAAAATATGAAGAGCTTCAAAAGGAGTGAAATACATGAGGAGCATGAAACCGTCGCAAAAATAGGAGGAACTTGAAGTGGTGTTCGAAAACATGAAGAGTCTGAAAAGGTGTGAAATATAAGAAGAGCTTCAAAGGGTGTCAAAATTATGAGGAGCATGAAACGGTCTGAAAAATAGGAGGATCATGAAGCGTTGTTGAAAAACATGAACAGCCTGAAAAGGTGTGAATAATATGAAGAGATTCAAAGGTTTAAAATATATGAGGAGCATGAAACGGTCTGAAAAATAGAAGCAGCATAAAACGGTGTTCAAAGACATGAAGAGCCTGAAAAGGTGTGAAAAATACGAAGAGCTTCAAAAGGTGTGAAATACATGAGGAGGAAGAAACGGTCAGAAAAATAGGAGGAGCATGAAGCGGTATTCTAAACATGAAAAGCCTGAAAAAGTGTGAAAAATATGATGAGCTTCACTTGTTTGAAAAATAAGAAGAGCCTGAAAAGGTGTGAAAAATATGAAGAGCAACAAAAGGTGTCAAAAATATGAGGAGCATGAAATGGTCTGCAAAAAAGGAAAAGCATGAAGTGGTGTTGAAAAACTTGAAGAGCCTGAAAAGGTGTGAAAAATATGAAAAGCTTCAAAAGGTGTCAAAATATGAGGAGCATGAAACGGTCTGAAAAATAGGAGGAGCATGAAGCAGTGTTCAAAAACATGAAGAGCCTGAAAAGGTTTGAAAAATATGAAGAGCTTCTAAAGGTGTCAAAAATATGAGGAGCATGAAACAGTCTGAAAAATAGCAGGAGCATGAAGCGGTGTTGAAAAACATGAAGAGCCTGAAAAGGTGTGAAAAATATGAAGAGCTTCAAAAGATGTGAAAAATATGAGGAGCATGAAACTGTCTGAAAAATAGAAACAGCATGAAACGGTGTTGAAAAACATGAAGAGCCTGAAAATGTGTGAAAAACATGAAGAGCCTGAAAAGGTGTGAAAAATATGAAGAGTTTCAAAAGGTGTGAAAAATATGAAGAGCTTCAAAAGGTGTCAAAAATGAGATCAACAAGAAACCGTCTGAAAAATAGGAGGAGCATGAAGTGGTGTTGAAAAATATGAAGAGCTTGAAAAGGTGTGAAAAATATGAAGAGCTTATAAATGTGTCAAATATATGAGGAGCATGAATCGGTCTGAAAAATAGGAGGAGCATGAAGTGGTGTTGAAAAACATTAAGAGCCTGAAAAGGTGTGTAAAATATGAAGAGCTTCAAAAAGTGTCAAAAATATGAGGAGCATGAAACTGTCTGAAAAATAGAGGAGCATGAAACGGTGATCAAAAACATGAAGAGCCTGAAAAGGTTTGAAAAATATGAAGAGCTTCAAAAGATGTGAAATACATGAGGAGCATGAAACGGGCTGAAAAATAGGAGAAGCATGAAGTGGTGTGGAAAAACATGAACAGCCTGAAAAGGTGTGAAAAATATGAAGAGCTTCAAAAGGTGTGAAATACATGAGGAGCATGAAACTCTTTGAAAAATAGGAGGAGCATGAAGCTGTTTTCAAAATCATGAAGAGCCTGAAAAGTTGTCAAAAATATGAAAAGCTTCAAAAGGTGTCAAATATGAGATGAGCATGAAACGGTCTGAAAAATAGGAAAATCATGAAAAGGTGTTGAAAAATATGAAGTCACTAAAAGTTGTGAAAAATAGAAAGAGCTTCAAAAGGTGTCAAACATATGAGGAGCATCAAACGGTCTGAAAAATAAGAGGAGCATTAAGCGGTCGTCAAAAACATGAAGAGCCTGAAAAGGTGTGAAAAATAGGAAGAGCTTCAAAAGGTGTGAAATATATGAGGAGCATGAAACGGTCTGAAAATTAGGAGAAGCATGAAGTGGTGGGGAAAAATATGAAGAGCCTGAAAAGGTGTGAAAAATATGAAGAGCTTCAAAATGGGTCAAAAATATGAAGAGCATGAAACGGTCTGAAAAATAGGAGAATCATGAAGCGGTGTTCAAAAACATGAACAGCCTGAAAAGGTGTGAAAAATATGAAGAGCTTCAAAAGTTGTGAAATACATGAGGAGCATGAAACTCTCTGAAAAATAGGAGGAGCATGAAGCGGTGATCAAAAACATGAAGAGCCTAAAGAGTAGTGAAAATTATGAAAAGCTTCAAAAGGTGTCAAAAATGAGATGAGCATGAAACGGTCTGAAAAATAGGAGGATCATGAAACGGTGTTCAAAAACATGAAGAGCCTGAAAAGGTGTGAAAAATATGAAGAGCTTCAAAAGGTGTGAAAAATATGAGGAGCATGAAACGGTCTGAAAAATAGAAGCAGCATGAAACTGTGTTGAAAAACATGAAGAGCATGAAAAGGTGTGAAAAATATGAAGAGCTATAAAAGGTGTCAAAAATATGAGAAGCATGAAAGGGTTTTAAAAAGAGGAGGAGCAAGAAGAAGTGTTCAAAAACATGAAGAGCCTGAAAAGGTGTGAAAAATATGAAGAGCTTCAAAAGGTGTGAAAAATATGAAGAGCTTCAAAAGATGTGAAAAATATGAGGAGCATGAAACGGTCTGAAAAATAGAAGCAGCATGAAGCGGTGTTGAAAAACATGAAGAACCTGAAAAGGTGTGAGAAATATGAAGAGCTTCAATAGGAGTCAAAAATATGAGGAGCATGAAACGGTCTTAAAAAGACTAGGAGAATGAAGTTGTGTTGCAAAACATGAAGAGCCTGAAAAGGTGTGAAAAACATGAAGAGCCTGAAAAGGTGTGAAAAATATGAAGAGCTTCATAAGGTGTGAAATACATGAGGAGCATGAAACTCTCTGAAAAATAGGAGGAGCATGAAGTGGTGTTGTAAAACTTGAAGAGCCTGAAAAGGTGTGAAAAATATGAAGAGCTTCAAAAGGTGTCAAAAATATGAGGAGGATGAAACGGTCTGAAAAATAGGAGGATCATGAAACGGTGTGCAAAAACATGAAGAGCCTGAATAGGTGTGAAAAATATGAAGAGCTTCAAAAGGTGTCAAAAATATGACGAGCATGAAACGGTCTGAAAAATAGGTGGAGCATGAAGCGGTGTTCAAAAACATGAAGAGCCTGAAAACGTGTGAAAAATATAAAGAGCTTCAAAAGGTGTCAAATACATGAGGATCTTAAACGGTCTGAAAAAAGGGGGAGCATGAAGCGGTGTTCAAAATAGGAAGAGCCTGAAAAGTTGTGAAAAATATGAAGAGCTTCAAAAGGTGTGAAAATTATGAGGAGCATGAAACGGTCTGAAAAATAGGAGGAGCATGAAGCTGTGTTCAAAATCACGAAGAGCCTGAAAAGGTGTGAAAAATATGAAGAGCTTTAAAAGGTGTGAAAAATATGAGGTGCATGAAACGGTCTGAAAAATAGGAGGAGCATGATGCGGTGTTGAAAAATATGAAGAGCCTGAAAAGGTGTGAAAAATATGAAGAGCTTCAAAAGGTGTCAAAAATATGAGGAGCATGAAACAGTCTGAAAATTAGGAGGAGCATGAAGCGTTGTTGAAAAACATGAAGAGCATGAAAAGGTGTGAAAATATGAAGATCTTCTAAAGGTGTCAAAAATATGAGGAGCATGAAACGGTCTTAAAAATTGGAGGAGCATGAAGCGGTGTTGAAAATCATGAAGGGCCTGAAAAGGTGTGAAAAATATGAAGAGTTTCAAAAGGTGTGAAAATATGAAGAGCTTCAAAAGGTGTCAAAAATGAGATCAAAATGAAACCGTCTGAATAATAGGAGGAGCATGCAGCGGTGTTGAAAAATATGAAGATCCTGAAAAGGTGTGAAAATATGAAGAGCTTCTAAATGTGTCAAATATATGAGGAGCATGAAACGGTCTGAAAAATAGGAGGATCATGAAACGGTGTGCAAAAACATGAAGAGCCTGAAGAGGTGTGAAAAATATGAAGAGCTTCAAAAGGTGTCAAAAATATGACGAGCATGAAACGGTCTGAAAAATAGGAGGAGCATGAAGCTGTGTTCAAAAACATGAAGAGCCTGAAAAGGTGTGAAAAATATGAAGAGCTTTAAAAGGTGTCAAGAATATGAGGAGCATGAAACGGTCTGAAAAATAGGAGGAGAATGAATCGGTGTTGAAAAACATAAGGAGCATGAAAAGGTGTGAAAAATATGAAGAGCTTTAAAAGGTGTGAAAAATATGAGGTGCATGAAACGCTCTGAAAAATAGGAGGAGCATGATGCGGTGTTGAAAAATATGAAGAGCCTGAAAAGGTGTGAAAAATATGAAGAGCTTCAAAAGGTGTCAAAAATATGAGGAGCATGAAACGGTCTGAAAATTAGGAGGAGCATGAAGCGTTGTTGAAAAACATGAAGAGCATGAAAAGGTGTGAAAATATGAAGATCTTCTAAAGGTGTCAAAAATATGAGGAGCATGAAACGGTCTTAAAAATTGGAGGAGCATGAAGCGGTGTTGAAAATCATGAAGGGCCTGAAAAGGTGTGAAAAATATGAAGAGTTTCAAAAGGTGTGAAAATATGAAGAGCTTCAAAAGGTGTCAAAAATGAGATCAACATGAAACCGTCTGAATAATAGGAGGAGCATGCAGCGGTGTTGAAAAATATGAAGATCCTGAAAAGGTGTGAAAATATGAAGAGCTTCTAAATGTGTCAAATATATGAGGAGCATGAAACGGTCTGAAAAATAGGAGGATCATGAAACGGTGTTCAAAAACATGAAGAGCCTGAAGAGGTGTGAAAAATATGAAGAGCTTCAAAAGGTGTCAAAAATATGACGAGCATGAAACGGTCTGAAAAATAGGAGGAGCATGAAGCTGTGTTCAAAAACATGAAGAGCCTGAAAAGGTGTGAAAAATATGAAGAGCTTCAAAATGTGTCATAAATGAGAAGAACATGAAACGGTCTGAAAATTAGGAGGAGCATGAAGTGGTTTTGAAAAACATGAAGAGCCTGAAAAGGTGTGAAATATATGAAGAGCTTCAAAATGGGTCAAAATTATGAAGAGCATGAAATGGTCTGAAAAATAGGAGGATCATGAAGTGGTGTTCAAAAACATGAAGACCCTGAAAAGTTGTGAAAGATATGAAGAGCTTCAAAAGGTGTGAAAAATATGAGGAGCATGAAACGGTCTGAATAATAGGAGGAGCATGAAACGGTGATCAAAAACATGAAGAGCCTGAAAAGGTGTGAAAAATATGAAGAGCTTCAAAGGTGTGAAATACATGAGGAGCATGAAACGGTCTGAAAAATAGGAGAAGCATGAAGTTGGCTGGAAAAACATGAACATCCTGAAAAGGTGTGAAAAATATGAAGAGCTTCAAAAGGTGTCAAAAATGAGATGAGAATGAAACGGTCTGAAAAATAGGAAGATCATGAAACGGTGTTGAAAAACATGAAGAGCCTAAAAGGTGTGAAAAATATGAAGAGCTTCAAAAGGTGTCAAAAAATATGAGGAGCATCAAATGGCCTGAAAAATAGGAGGAGCATGAAGCGGTCGTCAAAAACATGAAGAGCCTAAAAAGGTGTGAAAAATATGAAGAGCTTCAAAATGTGTGAAATACAAGAGGAGCATGAAACGGTCTGAAAATTAGGCGAAGCATGAAGTGGTGTGGAAAAACATGAAGAGCCTGAAAAGGTGTGAAAAATATGAAGAGCTTCAAAATGTGTCAAAAATATGAAGAGCATGAAAGGGTCTGAAAAATAGGAGAATCATGAAGCGCTGTTCAAAAACATGAAGAGCCTGAAAAGGTGTGAAAAATATGAAGAGCTTCATAAGGTGTGAAATACATGCGGAGCATGAAACTCTCTGAAAAATACGAGGAGCATGAAGTGGTGTTCAAAAATATGAAGAGCCTGAAAAGGTGTGAAAAATATGAAGAAATTCAAAAGGTGTCAAAAATATGCGGAGCATGAAACGGTCTGCAAAAAAGGAGGAGCATGAAGCGGTGTTGAAAAACCTGAAGAGCCTGAAAAGGTGTGAAAAATATGAAGAGCTTCAAAAGGTGTCAAAAATATGAGGAGGATGAAACGGTCTGAAAAATAGGTGGAGCATGAAGCAGTGTTGAAAAACCTGAAGAGCCTGAAAAGGTGTCAAAAATATGAAGAGCTTCAAAAGGTGTCAAAAATATGACGAGCATGAAACGGTCTGAAAAATAGGAGGAGCATGAAGCGGTGTTCAAAAACATGCACAGCCTGAAAACGTGTGAAAAATATGAGGAGCTTCAAAAGGTGTCAAATACATGAGGAGCATTTAACGGTCTGAAAAATAGGAGGAGCATGAAGCGGTGTTCAAAATATGAAGAGCCTGAAAAGTTGTGAAAAATATGAAGAGCTTCAAAAGGTGTGAAAAATATGAGGAGCATGAAACGGTCTGAAAAATAGGAGGAGCATGAAGCGGTGTTCAAAATCATGAAGAGCCTGAAAAGGTGTGAAAAATATGAAGAGCTTTAAAACTTGTCAAGAATATGAGGAGCATGAAACGGTCTGAAAAATAGGAGGAGAATGAATCGGTGTTGAAACACATAAGGAGCCTGAAAAGGTGTTAAAAATATGAAGAGCTTTAAAAGGTGTGAAAAATATGAGGTGCATGAAACGGTCTGAAAAATAGGAAGAGCATGATGCGGTGTTGAAAAATATGAAGAGCCTGAAAAGGTGTGAAAAATATGAAGAGCTTCAAAAGGTGTCAAAAATATGAGGAGCATGAAACGGTCTGAAAAATAGGAGGAGCATGAAGCGTTGTTGAAAAACATGAAGAGCCTGATAAGGTGTGAAAAATATGAAGATCTTCTAAAGGTGTCAAAAATATGAGGAGCATGATACGGTCTTAAAAATAGGTGGAGCATGAAGTGGTGATGAAAATCATGAAGGGCCTGAAAAGCTGTGAAAAATATGAAGAGTTTCAAAAGGTGTGAAAAATATGAAGAGCTTCAAAAGGTGTCAAAAATGAGATCAACATGAAACCGTCTGAAAAATAGGAGGAGCATGAAGCGGTGATGAAAAATATGAAGAGCCTGAAAAGGTGTGCAAATATGAAGAGCTTCTAAATGTGTCAAATATATGAGGAGCATGAAACGGTCTGAAAAATAGGAGGAGCATGAAGTGGTGTTGAAAAACATGAAGAGCCTGAAAAGGTGTGAAAAATATGAAGATCTTCAAAAAGTGTCAAAAATATGAGGAGCATGAAACCGTCTGAAAAATAGGAGGAGCATGAAACGGTGATCAAAAACATGAAGAGCCTGAAAAGGTTTGAAAAATATGAAGAGCTTCAAAAGGTGTGAAATATATGAGGAGCATGAAACGGGCTGAAAAATAAGAGAAGCATGAAGTGGTGTGGAAAAACATGAAGAGCCTGAAAAGGTGTGAAAAATATGAAGAGCTTCAAAAGGTGTGAAATACATGAGGAGCATGAAACGGTCTGAAAATTAGGAGAAGCATGAAGTGGTGTGGAAAAACATGAAGAGCCTGAAAAGCTGTGAAAAATATGAAGAGCTTCAAAAGGTGTCAAAAATATGAAGAGCATGAAACGGTCTGAAAAATAGGAGAATCATGAAGCGCTGTTAAAAAACATGAACAGCCTGAAAAGGTGTGAAAAACATGAAGAGCTTCAAAAGTTGTGAAATACATGAGGAGCATGAAACTCTCTGAAAAATAGGAGGAGCATGAAGCAGTGTTCAAATATATGAAGAGCCTGAAAAGGTGTGAAAAATATAAAGAGCTTCAAAATGTGTGAAATACATGAGGACCATGAAACAGTCTGAAAAATATGAGAAGCATGAAGTGGTGTTCAAAAACATGAAGAGCCTGAAAAGGTGTGAAATATATGAAGAGCTTCAAAATGTTTCAAAAATATGAGGAGCATGATACGGTCTGAAAAATAGGAGGAGCATGAAGCACTGTTCAGAAACATGAAGAGCCTGACAAGGTGTGAAAAATACAAAGAGCTTCAAAAGGTGTGAAATACATTACGACCATGAAACAGTCTGAAAAATAGGAGGAGCATGAAATGTTGTTGAAAAACTGGAAGAGCCTGAAAACGAGTGAAAAAATATGAAGAGTTTCCAAAGGTGTCAAAAATGAGATGAGCATGAAACAGTCTGAAAAATAGGATGAGCATGAAGCGGTGTTGAAAATCATGAAGAGCCTGAAAAGATGTGAATAATATGTAGAGCTTCAAAAGGTGTGAAAATATGAAGAGCTTCAAAAGCTGTCAAAATAAGATGATCATGAAACGGTCTGAAAATTAGGAGGAGCATGAAGTGGTGTTGAAAAAAAAGAAGAGCCTGAAAAGGTGTGAAATATGTGAAGAGCTTCAAAAGGCGTGAAAATATGAAGAGCTTCAAAAGCTGTCAAAATGAGATGAGAATGAAACGGTCTGAAAATTAGGAGCAGCATGAAACGGTGTTCAAACAAATGAAGAGCCTCAAAATGTGTGAAAAATAAGAAGAGCTTCAAAAGGTGTGAAATACATTTGGAGCATGAAACTGTGTGTAAAATAGGAGGAGCATGAAGTGGTGTTCAAAAACATGAAGAGTCTGAAAAGGTGTGAAAAATATGAAGAGCTTCAAAAGGTGTGAAATACATGAGAGGAATGAAACTGTCTGAAAAATAGGAGGAGCATGAAGCGGTTGTGAAAAACATGAAGAGCCTGAAAAGTTGTGAAAAATATAAAGAGCTTCTAAAGGTGTCAAAAATATGAGGACAATGAAACGCTCTGGAAAAGAGGAGGAGCATGAAGTGGTGTTGAAAAAGATGAAGAGCCTGAAAAGGTGTGAAAAATTTGAAGAGCTTCAAAACGTGTCAAAATTATGAGGAGCATGAAACGGTCTGAAAAATAGGAGGAGCATGAAGTGGTGTTGAAAAACATGAAGAGCCTGAAATGATGTGAAATATATGAAGAGGTTCAAAAGGTGCGAAAAATATGAGGAGGTTCAAAAAGGGTAAAAAATATGAGGAGCAGGAAACGGTCAGAAAAATACGAGGAGCATGAAAAGGTGTTCAAAAACATGAAGAGCCTGAAAAGGTGTGAAAAATATGAAGAGCTTCAAAAGGTATTAAATACATGAATAGCATGAAACGGTCTGAAAAATAGGAGAAGCATGAAGCGGTGTTCAAAAACATGAAGAGCCTGAAAAGGTGTGAAAAATATGAAGAGATTCAAAATGTGTCAAAAATATGAGGAGCATGAAATGGTCTGAAAAATAGGAGGAGCATGAAACGGTGTTCAAAAACATGAAGAACCTGAAAAGGTGTGAAAAATATGAAGAGTTTCTAAAGGTGTCACAAATATGAGGAGCATGAAACGGTCTGAAAAATAGGAAGACCATGAAACGGTGTTCAAAAACATGAAGAGCCTGAAAGGTGGGAAAATTCTGAAGAGATTCAAAAGCTGTGAAATACATGTGGAGCATAAAACGGTCTCAAAAATAGGAGGAGCATGAAGCGGTGTTCGAAAACATGAAGAGCCTGAAAAGGTGAGAAAAATATGAAGAGCCTCAAAACGTGTCAAAAATAGGAAGAGCATTAAAAGGTCTGAAAAAATAGGAGGAGCATGAAGCGGTGTTGAAAAACATGAAGAGCCTGAAATGGTGTGAAAAATATGAAGAGCTTCAACAGGTGTGTAAAAGATGAGGAGCATGAAACGGTCGGAAAAATAGGAGGAGCATGAAATGGTGTTCAAAACATGAAGAGCCTGAAAAGGTGTGAAAAATATGAAGAGCTTCAAAGGTATCAAAAATATGAGGAGCATGAAACGGTCTGAAAAATAGGAAGAGCATGAAGTGGTTGTGAAAAACATGAAGAGCCTGAAAAGGTGTGCAAAATACGAAGAGGTTCAAAAGGTGTGAAATACATGAGGAGCATGAAACGGTCTGAAAAATAGGAGGAGCATGAAGTGGTGTTCAAAAACATGAAGAGCCTGAAAAAGTGTGAAAAATATGAAGAGCTTCAAAAAGTGTGAAAAATATGAGGAGCATAAGCGATCTGAAAAATAGGTGGAGCAGGAAGCGGTGTTCAAAAACATGAAGAGCCTGACAGGTGTGAAAAGTATGAAGAGCTTCAAAAAGTGTGAAAAATATGAAGAGCTTCAAAAAGTGTGAAAAATATGAGGAGCATGAAATGGTCTGAAAAACAGGAGAAGAATGAAGAGGTGTTTAAAAACATGAAGAGCCTGAAAAGGTGTGAAATATATGACGAACTTCAAAAGGTTTCAAAAATATGAGGAGCATGAAACGGTCTGAAACATAGGAGGAGCATGAAGCAGTGTTCAAAAACATGAAGAGCATGAAAAGGTGTGAAGAAAATGAAGAGTTTCAAAAGTTGACATAAATATGAGGAGAATGAAACAGTCTGAAAAATATGAGGAGCATGAAACGGTGTTGAAAAAGATGAAGAGCCTGAAAAGGTGTGAAAAATATGAAGAGCTTCAAAAAGTGTCAAAAATATGAAGAGAATGAAACAGTCCGAAAAATAGGAGGAGCATGAAAAGGTGTTGAAAAACATGAAGAGGGTGAAAATATGTGTAAAATATGAAGAGCTTCAAAAGGTGTGAAAAATATGAAGAGCTTCAAAAGGTGTGAAAAATATGAAGAGCTTCAAAAGGTGTCAAATATATGAGGAGCATGAAACGGTCAAAAAAATAGGAGGAGTATGAAGCGATGTTGAAAAACATGAAGAGTCTGAAAAGGTGTGAAATATATGAAGAGCTTCAAAAGGTGTGAAATATAGGAGGAGCATGAAGCGGTGTTCAAAAACATGAAGAGCCTGAAAAGGTGTGAAATATATGAAGAGCTTCAAAAGGTGTCAAAAATAAGAGGAGCATGAAGCGGTGTTCAGAAACATGAAGAGCTTGAAAAGGTGTGAAATATATGAAGAGCTTCAAAAAGTGTGAAATATAGGAGGAGCATGAAGCGGTGTCCAGAAACATGAAGAGCCTTAAAAGGTGTGAAATATATGAAGAGCTTCAAAAGTTGTCAAATATGAGTAGCATAAAACGGTCTCAAAATATGATGAGGATGAAGCGGTGTTGAAAATCATGAAGAGCCTGAAAAGGTGTGAATAATATGAAGAGATTCAAAAGGTGTCAAACATATGAGGAGCATGAAAGTGTGTTGAAAAACATGAAGAGCCTGAAAAGGTGTGAAAAATATGAGGAGCTTCAAAAGTTGTCAAAAATATGAGGAGCATGAAACGGTCTGAAAAATAGGAGGAGCATGAAATGGTGTTCAAAACATGAAGAGCTTGAAAAGGTGTGAAAAATATTAAGAGCTTCAAAAGTATCAAAAATATGAGGAGCATGAAACGGCCTGAAAAATAGGAAGAGCATGAAGCGGTGTTGAATAACATGAAGATCTTGAAAAGGTGTGAACAATATTAGGAGCATGAAACGGTCTCAAAAATATGAGGAGCATGAAGCAGTGTTGAAAATCATGAAGAGCCTGAAAAGGTGTGAAAAATATGAAGAGATTCAAAAGGTGTCAAACATATGAGGACCATGAAACTGTGTTGAAAAACAAGAAGAGCATGAAAAGGTGTGAAAAATATGAGGAGCATGAAAAGGTCTGAAAAATAGGAGGAGCATGAAATGTTGTTGAAAAACATGAAGAGCAAGAAAAGGTGTGAAAAATATGAAGAGTTTCAAAGGTTTGAAATACATGAGGATCATGAAAAGGTTTGAAAAATAGGAGGAGCATGAAGCGGTGTTCAAAAACATGAAGAGCCTGAAAAGGCTTGAAAAATATGAAGAGCTTCAAAAGGTGTGAAATAAATGAGGAGCATGAAACGGTCTGAAAAATAGGAGGAGCATGAAGCGGTGTTCAAAAACATGAAGAGCCTGAAAAGGCTTGAAAAATATGAAGAGCTTCAAAAGGTGTGAAATAAATGAGTAGCATGAAACGGTCTCAAAAATAGTAGGAGCATGAAGCGGTGTTTAAAAACATGGAGAGCCTGAAAAGTTTTGAAAAATATGAAGAACTTCAAAAGGTGTCAAAAATATGAGGAGCATGAAACGGTCTGAAAAATAGGAGCAGCATGAAATGGTGTTGAAAAACATGAAGATCCTGAAAAGCTGTGAAAAATATGAAGAGCTTCAAAAGGTGTGAAATATATGAGGAGCATGAAACGGTCTGAAAAATCGGAGGAGCATGAAGCTGTGCTCAAAAACATGAAGATCCAGAAAAGGTGTGAAAAATATGAAGAGCTTCGAAAGGTGTGACAAATATGAGGAGCATGAAACGGTCTGAAAATTTGGAGGAGTATGAAACGTGCTGAAAAATAGGAGGAGCATGAAACTGTCAGAAAAATAGGAGGATCATGAAGCCGTGTTGAAAAACATGAAGAGCGTGAAAGGTTGTGAAAAATAGGAGGAGCTTCAAAATGTGTGAAAAATATGAGGAGCATGAAACGGTCTGAAAATAGGAGGAGCATGAAGCGGTGATCAAAAACATGAAGAGCATGAAAAGGTGTGAAAAATATGAAGAGCTTCAAAAGGTGTGAAAAATATGAAGAGCTTCAAAAGGTGTCAAAAATGAGAAGAGCATAAAGGGGTCTGAAAAATAGGAGGAGCATGACGTGGTGTTGAAAAAAATGAAGAGCCTGAAAAGGTGTGAAATATATGAGGGCTTCAAAAGGTCTCAAAAATATGGGGAGCATGAAACGGTCTGAAAAATAGGAGGAGCATGAAACGGTGTTCAAAAACATGAAGAGCCTGTAAAGGTGTGAAAAATATGAAGAGCTTCAAAAGGTGTGAAATACATGAGAAGCATGAAACTCTCTGAAAAATAAAAGGAGCAAGAAGGGGTGTTCAAAAACATGAAGAGGCTGAAAAGGTGTGAAAAACATGAAGAGCTAAAAAAGGTGTGAAAAATATGAGGAGCATGAAACGGTCTGAAAAAAAAGGAGGAGCATGAAACGGTGATCAAAAACATGAAGAGCATGAAAAGGTGTGAAAAATATGAAGAGCTTCAAAAGGTGTGCAATACATGAGGAACATGAAACGGTCTGAAATTTAGGAGAAGCATTAAGTGGTGTGGAAAAACATGAAGAGCCTGAAAAGGTGTGAAAAATATGAAGAGCTTCAAAAGTTGTGAAAAATATGAGGAGCATGAAACGGTCTGAAAAATAGAAGCGGCATGAAATGGTGTTGAAAAATATGAAGAGCCTAAAAAGGTGTGAAAAATATGAAGAGCTTCAAAAGATGTGAAAAATATGAGGAGCATGATACTGCCTGAAAAATATGAGGAGCATGAAGTGGTGTGGAAGAAATGAAGAGCCTGAAAAGGTGTGAAATATATTAAGAGCATCAATAGGTGTCAAAAATATGAGGAGCATGAAACGATCTGAAAAATAGAAGGAGCATGAAGCGGTGTTGAAAAACATGAAGAGCCTGAAAAGGTGTGAGAAATATGAAAAGCTTCAAAAGGTGTGAAATACATGAGGAGCATGAAACTCTCTGAAAAATATAAGGAGCATGAAGTGGTGTTCAAAAACATGAAGAGCCTGAAAAGGTGTAAAAAATATGAAGAGCTTCAAAAGGTGTGAAAAATATGAGGAGCATGTTATGGTTTGAAAAATAGGATTAGCATGAAGAGGTGTTCAAAAATATGAAGAGCCTGAAAAGTTGTGAAAACTATGAAAAGCTTCAAAAGGTGTCAAAAATGAGATGAGCATGAAACTGTCTGAAATATAGGAGGAGTATGAAGCGGTGTTCAAAAATATGAAGAGCCTGAAAAGGTGTGAACAATATGAAGAGCTTCAAAACTATGAAAAATATGAAGAGCTTCAAAATGTTTCAAAAATGAAATGAGCATGAAACGGTCTGAAAAAGCTGAGGAGCATGAAGTGGTGTTGAAACACATGAAGAGCCTGAAAAGGTGTGAAAAATATG
Source organism: Dama dama (assembly GCF_033118175.1). NCBI lineage: Eukaryota > Metazoa > Chordata > Mammalia > Artiodactyla > Cervidae > Dama > Dama dama. The sequence goes on along the minus strand of NC_083706.1, from coordinate 7,999,665 downwards.
AAGAGGTTCAAAGGTGTGAAATACATGAGGATCATGAAATGGTTTGAAAAATACGAGGAGCATGAAGCAGTGTTCAAAAACATGAAGAGCCTGAAAAGGTTTGAAAAATATGAAGAGCTTCAAAAGGTGTCAAAAATATGAGGAGCATGAAACCGTCTGAAAAATAGGAGGAGCATGAAGCGGTGTTGAAAAACATGAAGAGCGTGAAAACGAGTGAAAAATATGAAGAGCTTCAAAAGGTATGAAAAATATGAAGAGCTTCAAAAGGTGTCAAAAAAGAGATGAGCATGAAACCGTCTGAAAAATAGGTGGAGCATGAAGCGGTGTTGAAAAACATGAAGAGCCTGAAAAGATGTGAAAAATATGAAGAGCTTCAAAAGGTGTCAAAAATATGAGGAGCATGAAACGGTCTGAAAAATAGGAGGAGCATGAAACCGTGTTCAAAAACATGAAGAGACTGAAGAGGGTGAAAAATATGAAGAGCTTCAAAAGGTGTGAAAAATAAGAGGAGCATGAAGCGGTGTGCAAAACATGAAAAGCCTGAAAAGGTGTGAAAAATATGAAGAGCATCAAAAGGTGTCAAAAATATGAGGAGCATGAAACGGTCTGAAAAATAGGAGGAGCATGAAGCGGTGTTGAAAAACATGAAGAGCCTGAAAAGGTGTTAAAAATATGAAGAGTTTCAAAAGGTGTCAAATATATGAGCAGCAAGAATCGGTCTGAAATATAGGAGTAGCATGAAACGGTGTTCAAATACATGCAGAGCCTGAAAAGTTGTGAAAAATATGAAGAGCTTCAAATGGTGTCAAATATATGAAGAGCTTCAAAAGGTGTCAAAAATGAGATGAGCATGAAACGGTCTGAAAAAAAGGAGGAGCAAGAAGTCGTGTTCCAAAAAATGAAGAGCCTGAGAAGGTGTGAAATATATCAAGAACTTCAAAATGTGTCAAAAATATGAGGAGCATGAAACGGTCTGAAAAATAGGAGGAGCATGAAACGGTGTTGAAAAACATGCAGAGCCTGAAAAGGTGTGAAAAATATGAAGAACTTCAAAAGGTGTGAAATATATGAGGAGCATGAAACGGTCTTAAAAATAGGAGGAGCATGAAGCGGTTTTCAAAAATATGAAGAGCCTGAAAAGGTGTGAAAAATATGAGGAGCTTCAAAAGGTATGAAATACATGAGGAGTATGAAACTGTCTTGAAAATAGGAGGAGCATGAAGCGGTGCTAAAAAACATGAAGAGGCTTAAAAGGTGTGAAAAATATGAAGAGCTTCAAAACGTGTGAAAAATATGAGGAGCATGAAACGGTCTGAAAAATAGGAGGAGCATGAAGCCGTGTTGAAAAACATGAAGAGCCTGAAAAAGTGTGAAATATATGAAGAGGTTCAAAAGGTGTAAAAAATATGAGGAGATTCAAAAGGTATCAAAAATATGAGGAGAATGAAACGGTCTGAAAATAGGAGGAGCATGAAGCGGTGTTCAAAAACAGGAAAAGCCTGAAAAGTTGTGAAAAATATGAAGAGCTTCAAAAGTTGTCAAAAATATGAGGAGCATGAAAAGGTCAGAAAAATAGGAGGATCATGAAGCGGTGTTCAAAAACATGAAGAGCCTGAAAAGGTGTGCAAAATATGAAGAGCTTCAAAAGGTGTCAAAAATATGAGGAGCATGAAACGGTCTGCAAAAAAGGAGGAGAATGAAGTGGTGTTGAAAAAATTCAAGAGCCTGACAAGGTGTGAAAAATATGAAAAGCTTCAAAAGTTGTCAAAAATATGAGGAGCATGAAACGGTCTGAAAAATAGGAGGAGCATGAAGCGGTGTTCAAAAACATGAAGAGCCTGAAAAGGTGTGAAAAATATGAAGAGCTTCAAAAGGTGTCAAAAATATGAGGAGCATGAAACGGTCTGAAAAATAGGAGGAGCATGAAGTGGTGTTGAAAAACATGAAGAGTCTGAAAACGTGTGAAATTATGAAGAACTTCAAAAATATGCAAAATATGAAGAGCTTCAAAAGGTGTGAAAAATATGAAGAGCTTCAAAAGGTGTCAAAATGAGATGAACATGAAACGGTCTGAAAAATAGGAGGAGCATGAAGCGGTGTTGAAAATCATAAAGAGCCTGAAAATTTGTGAAAAATATGAAGAGCTTCAGAAGATGTGAAAAACATGAAGAACTTCAAAAGTTGTCAAAATGAGATGAGCATGAAACGGTCTGAAAAATAAGAGGAGAATGAAGTGTTGTTGAAAATAATGAAAAGCCTGAAAAGGTGTGAAATATATGAAGAGCTTCAAAAGGTGTCAAAAATATGAGGAGAATGAAACGGTCTGTAAAATAGGAGGAGCATGAAATGGTGTTCAAAAACATGAAGAGCCTGAAAAGGTGTGAAAAATATGAAGAGCTTCAAAAGGTGTCAAAAATATGAGGAGCATGAAAAGTTCTGAAAAATAGGAGGAGCATGAAGCGGTGTTCAAAACAGGAAGACCCTGAAAAGTAGTGAAAAATATGAAGAGCTTCAAAGGTTTCAAAAATATGAGGAGCATGAAACGGTCTGAAAAATAGGAGGACTATGAAACGGTGTTCAAAAACATGAAGAGCCTGAAAAGGTGTGAAAAATATGAAGAGCTTCAAAACGTGTCAAAAATATGAGGAGCATGAAATGGTCTGAAAAATAGGAGGAGCAAGAAAGGGTGTTGAACAACATGAAAAGCCTGAAAACGTGTGAAAAATATGAAGAGCTTCAAAAGATGTGAAAAATATGAAGAGCTTCAAAAGGTGTCAAAAATGAGATGAGCATGAAACCGTCTGAAAAATAGGAGGAGCATGAAGTAGTGTTGAAAAACATGAAGAACCTGAAAAGCTGTGAGAAACACGAAGAGCTTCAAAAGGTGTCAAAAATATGAGGAGCATGAAACGTTCTGAAAAAGAGGAGGAGCAGGAAGCGGTGTTGAGAAACATGAAGAGCCTGAAAATGTGTGAAAAATATGAAGAGCTTCTAAAGGTGTGAAATATATGAGGTGCAAGAAACGGTCTGAAAAATAGGAGTACCATGAACCGGTGTTGAAAAACATGAAGAGCCAGAAAAGGTGTGAAAAATATTAAGAGCTTCAAAATGTGTGAAAAATATGAAGAGCTTCAAAAGGTGTCAAAAAAGAGATGAGCATGAAACGGTCTGAAAAATAGGAGGAGAATGAAGTGGTGTTGAAAAAAATGAGGAGCCTGAAAAGGTGTGAAAAATATGAAGAGCTTCAAAAGGTGTCAAAAATGAGATGATCATGAAACGGTCTGAAAAATAGGAGGTGCATGAGGTGGTGTTGAAGAAAAAGAAGAGACTGAAAAGGTGTGAAATATATGAAGAGCTTCAAAAGGTGTCAAAATATGAGGAGCATGATACGGTCTGAAAAATAGGAGGAGCATGAAGCGGTGTTCAAAACATGAAGAGCCTGAAAAATTGTGAAAAATATGAAAAGCTTCCAAAGGTGTCAAAAATGAGATGAGCATGAAATGGTCTGAAAAATAGGAGGAGCATGAAGCAGTGTTGAAAAAAATGAAGAGACTGAAAAGATGTGAAAAATATGAACAGCTTCAAAAGGTGGAAAAATATGAGGAGCATGAAACGGTCTAAAAAATAGGAGTACCATGAACCGATGTTGAAAAACATGAAGAGCCAGAAAAGGTGTGAAAAATATTAAGAGCTTCAAAATGTGTGAAAAATATGAAGAGCTTCAAAAGGTGTCAAAAAAGAGATGAGCATGAAACGGTCTGAAAATTAGGAGGAGAATGAAGTGGTGCTGAAAAAAATGAGGAGCCTGAAAAGGTGTGAAAAATATGAAGAGCTTCAAAAGGTGTCAAAAATGAGATCATCATGAAACGGTCTGAAAAATAGGAGGTGCATGAGGTGGTGTTGAAAAAAAAGAAGAGACTGAAAAGGTGTGAAATATATGAAGAGCTTCAAAAGATGTCAAAATATGAGGAGCATGATACGGTCTGAAAAATAGGAGGAGCATGAAGCGGTGTTCAAAACATGAAGAGCCTGAAAAATTGTGAAAAATATGAAAAGCTTCCAAAGGTGTCAAAAATGAGATGAGCATGAAATGGTCTGAAAAATAGGAGGAGCATGAAGCAGTGTTGAAAAAAATGAAGAGACTGAAAAGATGTGAAAAATATGAACAGCTTCAAAAGGTGGAAAAATATGAGGAGCATGAAACGGTCTAAAAAATAGGAGTACCATGAACCGATGTTGAAAAACATGAAGAGCCAGAAAAGGTGTGAAAAATATTAAGAGCTTCAAAATGTGTGAAAAATATGAAGAGCTTCAAAAGGTGTCAAAAAAGAGATGAGCATGAAACGGTCTGAAAATTAGGAGGAGAATGAAGTGGTGCTGAAAAAAATGAGGAGCCTGAAAAGGTGTGAAAAATATGAAGAGCTTCAAAAGGTGTCAAAAATGAGATCATCATGAAACGGTCTGAAAAATAGGAGGTGCATGAGGTGGTGTTGAAAAAAAAGAAGAGACTGAAAAGGTGTGAAATATATGAAGAGCTTCAAAAGATGTCAAAATATGAGGAGCATGATACGGTCTGAAAAATAGGAGGAGCATGAAGCGGTGTTCAAAACATGAAGAGCCTGAAAAATTGTGAAAAATATGAAAAGCTTCCAAAGGTGTCAAAAATGAGATGAGCATGAAACGGTCTGAAAAATAGGAGGAGCATGAAGCGGTGTTGAAAAAATGAAGAGCCGGAAAAGGTGTGAAAAATATGAAGAGCATCAAAAGGTGTCAAAAATATGAGGAGTATGAAACGGTCTGAAAAATAGGAGGAGCATGAAGCGGTGTTGCAAAACATGAGGAGCCTGAAAAGGTGTGAAAAATATGAAGAGCTTCAAAAGGTGAGAAAAATAGGAGGTGCATGAAACGGTCTGAAAAAGAGGAGGAGCATGAAGCGGCGTTGAAAAACATGAAGAGCCTGAAAAGGTGTGAAAAATATGAAGAGCTTCATAAGGTGTGAAATACATGAGGAGCATGAAACTCTCTGAAAAATAGGAGGAGCATGAAGCGGTGTTCAAAAATATGAAGAGCCTGAAAAGGTGTGAAAAATATGAAGAGCTTCAAAAATATGAAAAATATGAAGAGCCTCAAAAGGTGTGAAAAATATGAAGAGCCTCAAAAGGTGTGAAAAATATGAAGAGCTTTAAAAGGTGTCAAAAATGAGATGAGCATGAAACGGTCTGAAAAATAGGAGGAGCAAGAAGCGGTGTTGAAAAACATAAAGAGCATGAAAACGTATGAAGAATATGAAGAGCTTCAAAAGGTGTGAAAAATATGAAGAGCTTTAAAAGGTGTCAAAAATGAGATGAGCATGAAACGGTCTGAAAAATAGGTGGAGCATGAAGTGGTATTGAAAAACATGAAGAGCCTGAAAAGGTGTGAAAGATATGAAGAGCTTCAAAAGGTCTCAAAAATATGAGGAGCATGAAACGGTCTGAAAAATAGGAACAGCATGAAGCGGTGTTGCAAAACATGAAGAGCCTGAAAAGGTGTCAAAAATATGAAGAGCTTCAAAAGGTGTGAAATACATGAGGAGCATTAAACGCCCTGAAAAATAGGAGGAGCATGCAGAGGTGTTCAAAAACATGAAGAGCCTGAAAAGGTGTCAAAAATATGAAGAGATTCAAAAGGTGTGAAAAATATGAAGAGCTTCAAAATGTTTCAAAAATGAAATGAGCATGAAACGGTCTGAAAAAGCTGAGGAGCATGAAGTGGTGTTGAAACACATGAAGAGCCTGAAAAGGTGTGAAAAATATGAAGAGGTTCAAAGGTGTGAAATACATGAGGATCATGAAATGGTTTGAAAAATACGAGGAGCATGAAGCAGTGTTCAAAAACATGAAGAGCCTGAAAAGGTTTGAAAAATATGAAGAGCTTCAAAAGGTGTCAAAAATATGAGGAGCATGAAACCGTCTGAAAAATAGGAGGAGCATGAAACCGTGTTCAAAAACATGAAGAGCGTGAAAACGAGTGAAAAATATGAAGAGCTTCAAAAGGTATGAAAAATATGAAGAGCTTCAAAAGGGGTCAAAAAAGAGATGAGCATGAAACCGTCTGAAAAATAGGTAGAGCATGAAGCGGTGTTGAAAAACATGAAGAGCCTGAAAAGATGTGAAAAATATGAAGAGCTTCAAAAGGTGTCAAAAATATGAGGAGCATGAAACGGTCTGAAAAATAGGAGGAGCATGAAACCGTGTTCAAAAACATGAAGAGACTGAAGAGGGTGAAAAATATGAAGAGCTTCAAAAGGTGTGAAAAATAGGAGGAGCATGAAGCGGTGTGCAAAAACATGAAAAGCCTGAAAAGGTGTGAAAAATATGAAGAGCATCAAAAGGTGTCAAAAATATGAGGAGCATGAAACGGTCTGAAAAATAGGAGGAGCATGAAGCGGTGTTGAAAAACATGAAGAGCCTGAAAAGGTGTTAAAAATATGAAGAGTTTCAAAAGGTGTCAAATATATGAGCAGCAAGAATCGGTCTGAAATATAGGAGTAGCATGAAACGGTGTTCAAATACATGCAGAGCCTGAAAAGTTGTGAAAAATATGAAGAGCTTCAAATGGTGTCAAATATATGAAGAGCTTCAAAAGGTGTCAAAAATGAGATGAGCATGAAACGGTCTGAAAAATAGGAGGAGCAAGAAGTCGTGTTCCAAAAAATGAAGAGCCTGAGAAGGTGTGAAATATATCAAGAACTTCAAAATGTGTCAAAAATATGAGGAGCATGAAACGGTCTGAAAAATAGGAGGAGCATGAAACGGTGTTGAAAAACATGCAGAGCCTGAAAAGGTGTGAAAAATATGAAGAACTTCAAAAGGTGTGAAATATATGAGGAGCATGAAACGGTCTTAAAAATAGGAGGAGCATGAAGCGGTTTTCAAAAATATGAAGAGCCTGAAAAGGTGTGAAAAATATGAGGAGCTTCAAAAGGTATGAAATACATGAGGAGTATGAAACTGTCTTGAAAATAGGAGGAGCATGAAGCGGTGCTAAAAAACATGAAGAGGCTTAAAAGGTGTGAAAAACATGAAGAGCTTCAAAAGGTGTGAAAAATATGAGGAGCATGAAACGGTCTGAAAAATAGGAGGAGCATGAAGCCGTGTTGAAAAACATGAAGAGCCTGAAAAAGTGTGAAATATATGAAGAGGTTCAAAAGGTGTAAAAAATATGAGGAGATTCAAAAGGTATCAAAAATATGAGGAGCATGAAACGGTCTGAAAAAGAGGAGGAGCATGAATCGGTGTTGAAAATCATGAAGAGCCTGAAAACGTGTGAGAAATATGAAGAGCTTCAAAAGGTGTCAAAAATATGAAGAGCTTGAAAAGGTTTCAAAAATGAGAGGAGTATGAAGCAGTCTGAAAAATAAGAGGAGCATGAAGCGGTGTTCAAAAACATGAAGAGCCTGAAAAGGTGTGAAAAATATGAAGAGCTTCAAAAGGTGTCAAAAATGAGATGAGCATGAAACGGTCTGAAAAATAGGAGGAGCATGAAGTGGTGTTGAAAAAAAAGAAGAGACGGAAAAGGTGTGAAATATATGAAGGGCTTCAAAAGGTGTCAAAAATATGAGGAGAATGAAACGGTCTGAAAATAGGAGGAGCATGAAGCGGTGTTCAAAAACATGAAGAGCCTGAAAAGGTGTGAAAAATATGAAGAGCTTCAAAAGGTGTCAAAAATATGAGGAGCATGAAACGGTTTGAAAAATAGGAGGAGCATGAAGCGGTGTTCAAAAACAGGAAAAGCCTGAAAAGTTGTGAAAAATATGAAGAGCTTCAAAAGTTGTCAAAAATATGAGGAGCATGAAAAGGTCAGAAAAATAGGAGGATCATGAAGCGGTGTTCAAAAACATGAAGAGCCTGAAAAGGTGTGCAAAATATGAAGAGCTTCAAAAGGTGTCAAAAATATGAGGAGCATGAAACGGTCTGCAAAAAAGGAGGAGCATGAAGTGGTGTTGAAAAAATTCAAGAGCCTGACAAGGTGTGAAAAATATGAAAAGCTTCAAAAGTTGTCAAAAATATGAGGAGCATGAAACGGTCTGAAAAATAGGAGGAGCATGAAGCGGTGTTCAAAAACATGAAGAGCCTGAAAAGGTGTGAAAAATATGAAGAGCTTCAAAAGGTGTCAAAAATATGAGGAGCATGAAACGGTCTGAAAAATAGGAGGAGCATGAAGTGGTGTTGAAAAACATGAAGAGTCTGAAAACGTGTGAAATTATGAAGAACTTCAAAAATATGCAAAATATGAAGAGCTTCAAAAGGTGTGAAAAATATGAAGAGCTTCAAAAGGTGTCAAAATGAGATGAACATGAAACGGTCTGAAAAATAGGAGGAGCATGAAGCGGTGTTGAAAATCATAAAGAGCCTGAAAATTTGTGAAAAATATGAAGAGCTTCAGAAGATGTGAAAAACATGAAGAACTTCAAAAGTTGTCAAAATGAGATGAGCAAGAAACGGTCTGAAAAATAAGAGGAGCATGAAGTGGTGTTGAAAATAATGAAAAGCCTGAAAAGGTGTGAAATATATGAAGAGCTTCAAAAGGTGTCAAAAATATGAGGAGAATGAAACGGTCTGTAAAATAGGAGGAGCATGAAATGGTGTTCAAAAACATGAAGAGCCTGAAAAGGTGTGAAAAATATGAAGAGCTTCAAAAGGTGTCAAAAATATGAGGAGCATGAAAAGTTCTGAAAAATAGGAGGAGCATGAAGCGGTGTTCAAAACAGGAAGACCCTGAAAAGTAGTGAAAAATATGAAGAGCTTCAAAGGTGTCAAAAATATGAGGAGCATGAAACGGTCTGAAAAATAGGAGGACTATGAAACGGTGTTCAAAAACATGAAGAGCCTGAAAAGGTGTGAAAAATATGAAGAGCTTCAAAACGTGTCAAAAATATGAGGAGCATGAAATGGTCTGAAAAATAGGAGGAGCAAGAAAGGGTGTTGAACAACATGAAGAGCCTGAAAACGTGTGAAAAATATGAAGAGCTTCAAAAGATGTGAAAAATATGAAGAGCTTCAAAAGGTGTCAAAAATGAGATGAGCATGAAACCGTCTGAAAAATAGGAGGAGCATGAAGTAGTGTTGAAAAACATGAAGAACCTGAAAAGCTGTGAGAAACACGAAGAGCTTCAAAAGGTGTCAAAAATATGAGGAGCATGAAACGTTCTGAAAAAGAGGAGGAGCAGGAAGCGGTGTTGAGAAACATGAAGAGCCTGAAAATGTGTGAAAAATATGAAGAGCTTCTAAAGGTGTGAAATATATGAGGTGCAAGAAACGGTCTGAAAAATAGGAGTACCATGAACCGGTGTTGAAAAACATGAAGAGCCAGAAAAGGTGTGAAAAATATTAAGAGCTTCAAAATGTGTGAAAAATATGAAGAGCTTCAAAAGGTGTCAAAAAAGAGATGAGCATGAAACGGTCTGAAAAATAGGAGGAGAATGAAGTGGTGTTGAAAAAAATGAGGAGCCTGAAAAGGTGTGAAAAATATGAAGAGCTTCAAAAGGTGTCAAAAATGAGATGATCATGAAACGGTCTGAAAAATAGGAGGTGCATGAGGTGGTGTTGAAGAAAAAGAAGAGACTGAAAAGGTGTGAAATATATGAAGAGCTTCAAAAGGTGTCAAAATATGAGGAGCATGATACGGTCTGAAAAATAGGAGGAGCATGAAGCGGTGTTCAAAACATGAAGAGCCTGAAAAATTGTGAAAAATATGAAAAGCTTCCAAAGGTGTCAAAAATGAGATGAGCATGAAACGGTCTGAAAAATAGGAGGAGCATGAAGCGGTGTTGAAAAAATGAAGAGCCTGAAAAGGTGTTAAAAATATGAAGAGCATCAAAAGTTGTAAAAAATATGAGGAGTATGAAACGGTCTGAAAAATAGGAGGACCATGAAGCGGTGTTGCAAAACATGAGGAGCCTGAAAAGGTGTGAAAAATATGAAGAGCTTCAAAAGGTGAGAAAAATATGAGGTGCATGAAACGGTCTGAAAAATAGGAGGAGCATGAAGCGGTGTTGAAAAACATGAAGAGCCTGAAAAGGTGTGAAAAATATGAAGAGCTTCAAAAGGTGTGAAATACATGAGGAGCATGAAACGTGTTGAAAAATACGAGAAGCATGAAGTGGTGTGGAAAAACATCAAGAGCCTGAAAAGGTGTGAAAAATATGAAGGGCTTCAAAAGGTGTGAAATACATGAGGAGCAAGAAACGGTCTGAAAAATAGGAGGAAGAGGAAGAGGTGTTCAAAAATATGAAGAGCCTGAAAAGGTGTGAAAAATATGAAGAGCTTCAAAAGGTGTCAAAAATATGAGGAGCATGAAACGTTGTGAAAAATAGGAGCAGCATGAAACGGTGTTCAAAAACATGAAGACATTGAAAAGGTGTGAAAAATATGAAGAGGTGCAAAAGGTTTGAAATATATGAGGAGCATGAAACGGTCTGAAAAATATGAGGAGCATGAAGCGGTGTTCAAAAACATGAAGAGCCTGAAAAGGTGAGAAAAATATGAAGAGCTTCAAAAGGTGTGAAATACATGAGGAGCATTAAACGCCCTGAAAAATAGGAGGAGCATGCAGAGGTGTTCAAAAACATGAAGAGCCTGAAAAGGTGTCAAAAATATGAAGAGATTCAAAAGGTGTGAAAAATATGAAGAGCTTCAAAATGTTTCAAAAATGAAATGAGCATGAAACGGTCTGAAAAAGCTGAGGAGCATGAAGTGGTGTTGAAACACATGGAGAGCCTGAAAAGGTGTGAAAAATATGAAGAGGTTCAAAGGTGTGAAATACATGAGGATCATGAAATGGTTTGAAAAATACGAGGAGCATGAAGCAGTGTTCAAAAACATGAAGAGCCTGAAAAAGTTTGAAAAATATGAAGAGCTTCAAAAGGTGTCAAAAATATGAGGAGCATGAAACCGTCTGAAAAATAGGAGGAGCATGAAGCGGTGTTGAAAAACATGAAGAGCGTGAAAACGAGTGAAAAATATGAAGAGCTTCAAAAGGTATGAAAAATATGAAGAGCTTCAAAAGGTGTCAAAAAAGAGATGAGCATGAAACCGTCTGAAAAATAGGTGGAGCATGAAGCGGTGTTGAAAAACATGAAGAGTCTGAAAAGATGTTAAAAATATGAAGAGCTTCAAAAGGTGTCAAAAATATGAGGAGCATGAAACGGTCTGAAAAATAGGAGGAGCATGAAACCGTGTTAAAAACATGAAGAGACTGAAAAGGGTGAAAAATATGAAGAGCTTCAAAAGGTGTGAAAAATAGGAGGAGCATGAAGCGGTGTGCAAAAACATGAAAAGCCTGAAAAGGTGTGAAAAATATGAAGAGCATCAAAAGGTGTCAAAAATATGAGGAGCATGACCGGTCTGAAAAATAGGAGGAGCATGAAGCGGTGTTGAAAAACATGAAGAGCCTGAAAAGGTGTTAAAAATATGAAGAGTTTCAAAAGATGTCAAATATATGAGCAGCAAGAATCGGTCTGAAATATAGGAGTAGCATGAAACGGTGTTCAAATACATGCAGAGCCTGAAAAGTTGTGAAAAATATGAAGAGCTTCAAATGGTGTCAAATATATGAAGAGCTTCAAAAGGTGTCAAAAATGAGATGAGCATGAAACGGTCTGAAAAATAGGAGGAGCAAGAAGTCGTGTTCCAAAAAATGAAGAGCCTGAGAAGGTGTGAAATATATCAAGAACTTCAAAATGTGTCAAAAATATGAGGAGCATGAAACGGTTTGAAAAATAGGAGGAGCATGAAACGGTGTTGAAAAACATGCAGAGCCTGAAAAGGTGTGAAAAATATGAAGAACTTCAAAAGTTGTGAAATATATGAGGAGCATGAAATGGTCTTAAAAATAGGAGGAGCATGAAGCGGTTTTCAAAAATATGAAGAGCCTGAAAAGGTGTGAAAAATATGAGGAGCTTCAAAAGGTATGAAATACATGAGGAGTATGAAACTGTCTTGAAAATAGGAGGAGCATGAAGCGGTGTTAAAAAACATGAAGAGGCTTAAAAGGTGTGAAAAATATGAAGAGCTTCAAAAGGTGTGAAAAATATGAGGAGCATGAAACGGTCTGAAAAATAGGAGGAAGAGGAAGAGGTGTTCAAAAATATGAAGAGCCTGAAAAGGTGTGAAAAATATGAAGAGCTTCAAAAGGTGTCAAAAATATGAGGAGCATGAAACGTTGTGAAAAATAGGAGCAGCATGAAACGGTGTTCAAAAACATGAAGACATTGAAAAGGTGTGAAAAATATGAAGAGGTGCAAAAGGTTTGAAATATATGAGGAGCATGAAACGGTCTGAAAAATAGGAGGAGCATGAAACCGTGTTCAAAAACATGAAGAGACTGAAGAGGGTGAAAAATATGAAGAGCTTCAAAAGGTGTGAAAAATAGGAGGAGCATGAAGCGGTGTGCAAAAACATGAAAAGCCTGAAAAGGTGTGAAAAATATGAAGAGCATCAAAAGGTGTCAAAAATATGAGGAGCATGAAACGGTCTGAAAAATAGGAGGAGCATGAAGCGGTGTTGAAAAACATGAAGAGCCTGAAAAGGTGTTAAAAATATGAAGAGTTTCAAAAGGTGTCAAATATATGAGCAGCAAGAATCGGTCTGAAATATAGGAGTAGCATGAAACGGTGTTCAAATACATGCAGAGCCTGAAAAGTTGTGAAAAATATGAAGAGCTTCAAATGGTGTCAAATATATGAAGAGCTTCAAAAGGTGTCAAAAATGAGATGAGCATGAAACGGTCTGAAAAATAGGAGGAGCAAGAAGTCGTGTTCCAAAAAATGAAGAGCCTGAGAAGGTGTGAAATATATCAAGAACTTCAAAATGTGTCAAAAATATGAGGAGCATGAAACGGTCTGAAAAATAGGAGGAGCATGAAACGGTGTTGAAAAACATGCAGAGCCTGAAAAGGTGTGAAAAATATGAAGAACTTCAAAAGGTGTGAAATATATGAGGAGCATGAAACGGTCTTAAAAATAGGAGGAGCATGAAGCGGTTTTCAAAAATATGAAGAGCCTGAAAAGGTGTGAAAAATATGAGGAGCTTCAAAAGGTATGAAATACATGAGGAGTATGAAACTGTCTTGAAAATAGGAGGAGCATGAAGCGGTGCTAAAAAACATGAAGAGGCTTAAAAGGTGTGAAAAATATGAAGAGCTTCAAAAGGTGTGAAAAATATGAGGAGCATGAAACGGTCTGAAAAATAGGAGGAGCATGAAGCCGTGTTGAAAAACATGAAGAGCCTGAAAAAGTGTGAAATATATGAAGAGGTTCAAAAGGTGTAAAAAATATGAGGAGATTCAAAAGGTATCAAAAATATGAGGAGCATGAAACGGTCTGAAAAAGAGGAGGAGCATGAATCGGTGTTGAAAATCATGAAGAGCCTGAAAACGTGTGAGAAATATGAAGAGCTTCAAAAGGTGTCAAAAATATGAAGAGCTTGAAAAGGTTTCAAAAATGAGAGGAGTATGAAGCAGTCTGAAAAATAAGAGGAGAATGAAGCGGTGTTCAAAAACATGAAGAGCCTGAAAAGGTGTGAAAATATGAAGAGCTTCAAAAGGTGTCAAAAATGAGATGAGCATGAAACGGTCTGAAAAATAGGAGGAGCATGAAGTGGTGTTGAAAAAAAAGAAGAGACGGAAAAGGTGTGAAATATATGAAGGGCTTCAAAAGGTGTCAAAAATATGAGGAGAATGAAACGGTCTGAAAATAGGAGGAGCATGAAGCGGTGTTCAAAAACATGAAGAGCCTGAAAAGGTGTGAAAAATATGAAGAGCTTCAAAAGGTGTCAAAAATATGAGGAGCATGAAACGGTTTGAAAAGTAGGAGGAGCATGAAGCGGTGTTCAAAAACAGGAAAAGCCTGAAAAGTTGTGAAAAATATGAAGAGCTTCAAAAGTTGTCAAAAATATGAGGAGCATGAAAAGGTCAGAAAAATAGGAGGATCATGAAGCGGTGTTCAAAAACATGAAGAGCCTGAAAAGGTGTGCAAAATATGAAGAGCTTCAAAAGGTGTCAAAAATATGAGGAGCATGAAACGGTCTGCAAAAAAGGAGGAGCATGAAGTGGTGTTGAAAAAATTCAAGAGCCTGACAAGGTGTGAAAAATATGAAATCTTCAAAAGTTGTCAAAAATATGAGGAGCATGAAACGGTCTGAAAAATAGGAGGAGCATGAAGCGGTGTTCAAAAACATGAAGAGCCTGAAAAGGTGTGAAAAATATGAAGAGCTTCAAAAGGTGTCAAAAATATGAGGAGCATGAAACGGTCTGAAAAATAGGAGGAGCATGAAGTGGTGTTGAAAAACATGAAGAGTCTGAAAACGTGTGAAATTATGAAGAACTTCAAAAATATGCAAAATATGAAGAGCTTCAAAAGGTGTGAAAAATATGAAGAGCTTCAAAAGGTGTCAAAATGAGATGAACATGAAACGGTCTGAAAAATAGGAGGAGCATGAAGCGGTGTTGAAAATCATAAAGAGCCTGAAAATTTGTGAAAAATATGAAGAGCTTCAGAAGATGTGAAAAACATGAAGAACTTCAAAAGTTGTCAAAATGAGATGAGCAAGAAACGGTCTGAAAAATAAGAGGAGCATGAAGTGGTGTTGAAAATAATGAAAAGCCTGAAAAGGTGTGAAATATATGAAGAGCTTCAAAAGGTGTCAAAAATATGAGGAGAATGAAACGGTCTGTAAAATAGGAGGAGCATGAAATGGTGTTCAAAAACATGAAGAGCCTGAAAAGGTGTGAAAAATATGAAGAGCTTCAAAAGGTGTCAAAAATATGAGGAGCATGAAAAGTTCTGAAAAATAGGAGGAGCATGAAGCGGTGTTCAAAACAGGAAGACCCTGAAAAGTAGTGAAAAATATGAAGAGCTTCAAAGGTGTCAAAAATATGAGGAGCATGAAACGGTCTGAAAAATAGGAGGACTATGAAACGGTGTTCAAAAACATGAAGAGCCTGAAAAGGTGTGAAAAATATGAAGAGCTTCAAAACGTGTCAAAAATATGAGGAGCATGAAATGGTCTGAAAAATAGGAGGAGCAAGAAAGGGTGTTGAACAACATGAAGAGCCTGAAAACGTGTGAAAAATATGAAGAGCTTCAAAAGATGTGAAAAATATGAAGAGCTTCAAAAGGTGTCAAAAATGAGATGAGCATGAAACCGTCTGAAAAATAGGAGGAGCATGAAGTAGTGTTGAAAAACATGAAGAACCTGAAAAGCTGTGAGAAACACGAAGAGCTTCAAAAGGTGTCAAAAATATGAGGAGCATGAAACGTTCTGAAAAAGAGGAGGAGCAGGAAGCGGTGTTGAGAAACATGAAGAGCCTGAAAATGTGTGAAAAATATGAAGAGCTTCTAAAGGTGTGAAATATATGAGGTGCAAGAAACGGTCTGAAAAATAGGAGTACCATGAACCGGTGTTGAAAAACATGAAGAGCCAGAAAAGGTGTGAAAAATATTAAGAGCTTCAAAATGTGTGAAAAATATGAAGAGCTTCAAAAGGTGTCAAAAAAGAGATGAGCATGAAACGGTCTGAAAAATAGGAGGAGAATGAAGTGGTGTTGAAAAAAATGAGGAGCCTGAAAAGGTGTGAAAAATATGAAGAGCTTCAAAAGGTGTCAAAAATGAGATGATCATGAAACGGTCTGAAAAATAGGAGGTGCATGAGGTGGTGTTGAAGAAAAAGAAGAGACTGAAAAGGTGTGAAATATATGAAGAGCTTCAAAAGGTGTCAAAATATGAGGAGCATGATACGGTCTGAAAAATAGGAGGAGCATGAAGCGGTGTTCAAAACATGAAGAGCCTGAAAAATTGTGAAAAATATGAAAAGCTTCCAAAGGTGTCAAAAATGAGATGAGCATGAAACGGTCTGAAAAATAGGAGGAGCATGAAGCGGTGTTGAAAAAAAGAAGAGCCTGAAAAGGTGTGAAAAATATGAAGAGCATCAAAAGTTGTAAAAAATATGAGGAGTATGAAACGGTTTGAAAAATAGGAGGACCATGAAGCGGTGTTGCAAAACATGAGGAGCCTGAAAAGGTGTGAAAAATATGAAGAGCTTCAAAAGGTGAGAAAAATATGAGGTGCATGAAACGGTCTGAAAAATAGGAGGAGCATGAAGCGGTGTTGAAAAACATGAAGAGCCTGAAAAGGTGTGAAAAATATGAAGAGCTTCAAAAGGTGTGAAATACATGAGGAGCATGAAACGTGTTGAAAAATACGAGAAGCATGAAGTGGTGTGGAAAAACATCAAGAGCCTGAAAAGGTGTGAAAAATATGAAGGGCTTCAAAAGGTGTCAAAAATATGAGGACCATGAAACGTTGTGAAAAATAGGAGCAGCATGAAACGGTGTTCAAAAACATGAAGACATTGAAAAGGTGTGAAAAATATGAAGAGGTGCAAAAGGTTTGAAATATATGAGGAGCATGAAACGGTCTGAAAAATATGAGGAGCATGAAGCGGTGTTCAAAAACATGAAGAGCCTGAAAAGGTGAGAAAAATATGAAGAGCTTCAAAAGGTGTGAAATACATGAGGAGCATTAAACGCCCTGAAAAATAGGAGGAGCATGCAGAGGTGTTCAAAAACATGAAGAGCCTGAAAAGGTGTCAAAAATATGAAGAGATTCAAAAGGTGTGAAAAATATGAAGAGCTTCAAAATGTTTCAAAAATGAAATGAGCATGAAACGGTCTGAAAAAGCTGAGGAGCATGAAGTGGTGTTGAAACACATGAAGAGCCTGAAAAGGTGTGAAAAATATGAAGAGGTTCAAAGGTGTGAAATACATGAGGATCATGAAATGGTTTGAAAAATACGAGGAGCATGAAGCAGTGTTCAAAAACATGAAGAGCCTGAAAAGGTTTGAAAAATATGAAGAGCTTCAAAAGGTGTCAAAAATATGAGGAGCATGAAACCGTCTGAAAAATAGGAGGAGCATGAAGCGGTGTTGAAAAACATGAAGAGCGTGAAAACGAGTGAAAAATATGAAGAGCTTCAAAAGGTATGAAAAATATGAAGAGCTTCAAAAGGTGTCAAAAAAGAGATGAGCATGAAACCGTCTGAAAAATAGGTGGAGCATGAAGCGGTGTTGAAAAACATGAAGAGCCTGAAAAGGTGTGAAAAATATGAAGAGCTTCAAAAGGTGTCAAAAATATGAGGAGCATGAAACGGTCTGAAAAATAGGAGGAGCATGAAACCGTGTTAAAAACATGAAGAGACTGAAAAGGGTGAAAAATATGAAGAGCTTCAAAAGGTGTGAAAAATAGGAGGAGCATGAAGCGGTGTGCAAAAACATGAAAAGCCTGAAAAGGTGTGAAAAATATGAAGAGCATCAAAAGGTGTCAAAAATATGAGGAGCATGAAACGGTCTGAAAAATAGGAGGAGCATGAAGCGGTGTTGAAAAACATGAAGAGCCTGAAAAGGTGTTAAAAATATGAAGAGTTTCAAAAGGTGTCAATTATATGAGCAGCAAGAATCGGTCTGAAATATAGGAGTAGCATGAAACGGTGTTCAAATACATGCAGAGCCTGAAAAGTTGTGAAAAATATGAAGAGCTTCAAATGGTGTCAAATATATGAAGAGCTTCAAAAGGTGTCAAAAATGAGATGAGCATGAAACGGTCTGAAAAATAGGAGGAGCAAGAAGTCGTGTTCCAAAAAATGAAGAGCCTGAGAAGGTGTGAAATATATCAAGAACTTCAAAATGTGTCAAAAATATGAGGAGAATGAAACGGTCTGAAAAATAGGAGGAGCATGAAACGGAGTTGAAAAACATGCAGAGCCTGAAAAGGTGTGAAAAATATGAAGAACTTCAAAAGGTGTGAAATATATGAGGAGCATGAAACGGTCTTAAAAATAGGAGGAGCATGAAGCGGTTTTCAAAAATATGAAGAGCCTGAAAAGGTGTGAAAAATATGAGGAGCTTCAAAAGGTATGAAATACATGAGGAGTATGAAACTGTCTTGAAAATAGGAGGAGCATGAAGCGGTGTTAAAAAACATGAAGAGGCTTAAAAGGTGTGAAAAATATGAAGAGCTTCAAAAGGTGTGAAAAATATGAGGAGCATGAAACGGTCTGAAATATAGGAGGAGCATGAAGCCGTGTTGAAAAACATGAAGAGCCTGAAAAAGTGTGAAATATATGAAGAGGTTCAAAAGGTGTAAAAAATATGAGGAGATTCAAAAGGTATCAAAAATATGAGGAGCATGAAACGGTCTGAAAAAGAGGAGGAGCATGAATCGGTGTTGAAAATCATGAAGAGCCTGAAAACGTGTGAGAAATATGAAGAGCTTCAAAAGGTGTCAAAAATATGAAGAGCTTCAAAAGGTGTCAAAAATGAGAGGAGTATGAAGCAGTCTGAAAAATAGGAGGAGCATGAAGCGGTGTTCAAAAACATGAAGAGCTTGAAAAGGTGTGAAAAATATGAAGAGCTTCAAAAGGTGTCAAAAATGAGATGAGCATGAAACGGTCTGAAAAATAGGAGGAGCATGAAGTGGTGTTGAAAAAAAAGAAGAGACGGAAAAGGTGTGAAATATATGAAGGGCTTCAAAAGGTGTCAAAAATATGAGGAGAATGAAACGGTCTGAAAATAGGAGGAGCATGAAGCGGTGTTCAAAAACATGAAGAGCCTGAAAAGGTGTGAAAAATATGAAGAGCTTCAAAAGGTGTCAAAAATATGAGGAGCATGAAACGGTTTGAAAAATAGGAGGAGCATGAAGCGGTGTTCAAAAACAGGAAAAGCCTGAAAAGTTGTGAAAAATATGAAGAGCTTCAAAAGTTGTCAAAAATATGAGGAGCATGAAAAGGTCAGAAAAATAGGAGGATCATGAAGCGGTGTTCAAAAACATGAAGAGCCTGAAAAGGTGTGCAAAATATGAAGAGCTTCAAAAGGTGTCAAAAATATGAGGAGCATGAAACGGTCTGCAAAAAAGGAGGAGCATGAAGTGGTGTTGAAAAAATTCAAGAGCCTGACAAGGTGTGAAAAATATGAAAAGCTTCAAAAGTTGTCAAAAATATGAGGAGCATGAAACGGTCTGAAAAATAGGAGGAGCATGAAGCGGTGTTGAAAATCATAAAGAGCCTGAAAATTTGTGAAAAATATGAAGAGCTTCAGAAGATGTGAAAAATATGAAGAGCTTCAAAAGGTGTCAAAAATGACATGAGCATGAAACCGTCTGAAAAATAGGAGGAGCATGAAGTAGTGTTGAAAAACATGAAGAACCTGAAAAGCTGTGAGAAACATGAAGAGCTTCAAAATGTGTCAAAAATATGAGGAGCATGAAACGGTCTGAAAAAGAGGAGGAGCAGGAAGCGGTGCTGAGAAACATGAAGAGCCTGAAAATGTGTGAAAAATATGAAGAGCTTCTAAAGGTGTGAAATATATGAGGTGCAAGAAACGGTCTGAAAAATAGGAGGAGCATGAAGCAGTGTTGAAAAACATGAAGAGCCTGAAAAGGTGTGCAAAATATGAAGAGCTTCAAAAGGTGTCAAAATTATAAGGAGCATGAAACGTTCTGAAAAATAGGAGGAGCATGAAGCAGTGTTGAAAAAAATGAAGAGCCGGAAAAGGTGTGAAAAATATGAACAACTTCAAAAGTTGTCAAAAATATGAGGAGCATGAAACGGTCTAAAAAATAGGAGTACCATGAACCGGTGTTGAAAAACATGAAGAGCCAGAAAAGGTGTGAAAAATATTAAGAGCTTCAAAATATGTGAAAAATATGAAGAGCTTCAAAAGGTGTCAAAAAAGAGATGAGCATGAAACGGTCTGAAAAATAGGAGGAGAATGAAGTGGTGTTGAAAAAAATGAGGAGCCTGAAAAGGTGTGAAAAATATGAAGAGCTTCAAAAGGTGTCAAAAATGAGATGATCATGAAACGGTCTGAAAAATAGGAGGTGCATGAGGTGGTGTTGAAGAAAAAGAAGAGACTGAAAAGGTGTGAAATATATGAAGAGCTTCAAAAGGTGTCAAAATATGAGGAGCATGATACGGTCTGAAAAATAGGAGGAGCATGAAGCGGTGTTCAAAACATGAAGAGCCTGAAAAATTGTGAAAAATATGAAAAGCTTCCAAAGGTGTTAAAAATGAGATGAGCATGAAACGCTCTGAAAAATAGGAGGAGCATGAAGCGGTGTTGAAAAAATGAAGAGCCTGAAAAGGTGTGAAAAATATGAAGAGCATCAAAAGTTGTCAAAAATATGAGGAGTATGAAACGGTCTGAAAAATAGGACGACCATGAAGCGGTGTTGCAAATCATGAGGAGCCTGAAAAGGTGTGAAAAATATGAAGAGCTTCAAAAGGTGAGAAAAATATGAGGTGCATGAAACGGTCTGAAAAATAGGAGGAGCATGAAGCGGTGTTGAAAAACATGAAGAGCCTGAAAAGGTGTGAAAAATATGAAGAGCTTCAAAAGGTGTGAAATACATGAGGAGCATGAAACGTGTTGAAAAATAGGAGAAGCATGAAGTGGTGTGGAAAATCATCAAGAGCCTGAAAAGGTGTGAAAAATATGAAGGGCTTCAAAAGGTGTGAAATACATGAGGAGCAAGAAACGGTCTGAAAAATAGGAGGAAGAGGAAGAGGTGTTCAAAAATATGAAGAGCCTCAAAAGGTGTGAAAAATATGAAGAGCTTCAAAAGGTGTCAAAAATATGAGGAGCATGAAACGTTGTGAAAAATAGGAGCAGCATGAAACGGTGTTCAAAAACATGAAGACATTGAAAAGGTGTGAAAAATATGAAGAGGTGCAAAAGGTTTGAAATATATGAGGAGCATGAAACGGTCTGAAAAATATGAGGAGCATGAAGCGGTGTTCAAAAACATGAAGAGCCTGAAAAGGTGAGAAAAATATGAAGAGCTTCAAAAGGTGTGAAATACATGAGGAGCATTAAACGCCCTGAAAAATAGGAGGAGCATGCAGAGGTGTTCAAAAACATGAAGAGCCTGAAAAGGTGTCAAAAATATGAAGAGATTCAAAAGGTGTGAAAAATATGAAGAGCTTCAAAATGTTTCAAAAATGAAATGAGCATGAAACGGTCTGAAAAAGCTGAGGAGCATGAAGTGGTGTTGAAACACATGAAGAGCCTGAAAAGGTGTGAAAAATATGAAGAGGTTCAAAGGTGTGAAATACATGAGGATCATGAAATGGTTTGAAAAATACGAGGAGCATGAAGCAGTGTTCAAAAACATGAAGAGCCTGAAAAGGTTTGAAAAATATGAAGAACTTCAAAAGGTGTCAAAAATATGAGGAGCATGAAACCGTCTGAAAAATAGGAGGAGCATGAAGCGGTGTTGAAAAACATGAAGAGCGTGAAAACGAGTGAAAAATATGAAGAGCTTCAAAAGGTATGAAAAATATGAAGAGCTTCAAAAGGTGTCAAAAAAGAGATGAGCATGAAACCGTCTGAAAAATAGGTGGAGCATGAAGCGGTGTTGAAAAACATGAAGAGCCTGAAAAGATGTGAAAAATATGAAGAGCTTTAAAAGGTGTCAAAAATATGAGGAGCATGAAACGGTCTGAAAAATAGGAGGAGCATGAAACCGTGTTAAAAACATGAAGAGACTGAAAAGGGTGAAAAATATGAAGAGCTTCAAAAGGTGTGAAAAATAGGAGGAGCATGAAGCGGTGTGCAAAAACATGAAAAGCCTGAAAAGGTATGAAAAAGATGAAGAGCATCAAAAGGTGTCAAAAATATGAGGAGCATGAAACGGTCTGAAAAATAGGAGGAGCATGAAGCGGTGTTGAAAAACATGAAGAGCCTAAAAAGGTGTTAAAAATATGAAGAGTTTCAAAAGGTGTCAAATATATGAGCAGCAAGAATCGGTCTGAAATATAGGAGTAGCATGAAACGGTGTTCAAATACATGCAGAGCCTGAAAAGTTGTGAAAAATATGAAGAGCTTCAAATGGTGTCAAATATATGAAGAGCTTCAAAAGGTGTCAAAAATGAGATGAGCATGAAACGGTCTGAAAAATAGGAGGAGCAAGAAGTCGTGTTCCAAAAAATGAAGAGCCTGAGAAGGTGTGAAATATATCAAGAACTTCAAAATGTGTCAAAAATATGAGGAGCATGAAACGGTCTGAAAAATAGGAGGAGCATGAAACGGTGTTGAAAAACATGCAGAGCCTGAAAAGGTGTGAAAAATATGAAGAACTTCAAAAGGTGTGAAATATATGAGGAGCATGAAATGGTCTTAAAAATAGGAGGAGCATGAAGCGGTTTTCAAAAATATGAAGAGCCTGAAAAGGTGTGAAAAATATGAGGAGCTTCAAAAGGTATGAAATACATGAGGAGTATGAAACTGTCTTGAAAATAGGAGGAGCATGAAGCGGTGTTAAAAAACATGAAGAGGCTTAAAAGGTGTGAAAAATATGAAGAGCTTCAAAAGGTGTGAAAAATATGAGGAGCATGAAACGGTCTGAAAAATAGGAGGAGCATGAAGCCGTGTTGAAAAACATGAAGAGCCTGAAAAAGTGTGAAATATATGAAGAGGTTCAAAAGGTGTAAAAAATATGAGGAGATTCAAAAGGTATCAAAAATATGAGGAGCATGAAACGGTCTGAAAAAGAGGAGGAGCATGAATCGGTGTTGAAAATCATGAAGAGCCTGAAAACGTGTGAGAAATATGAAGAGCTTCAAAAAGTGTCAAAAATATGAAGAGCTTCAAAAGGTGTCAAAAATGAGAGGAGTATGAAGCAGTCTGAAAAATAGGAGGAGCATGAAGTGGTGTTCAAAAACATGAAGAGCTTGAAAAGGTGTGAAAAATATGAAGAGCTTCAAAAGGTGTCAAAAATGAGATGAGCATGAAACGGTCTGAAAAAAAGGAGGAGCATGAAGTGGTGTTGAAAAAATGAAGAGCCTGAAAAGGTGTGAAAAATATGAAGAGCATCAAAATTTGTCAAAAATATGAGGAGTATGAAACGGTCTGAAAAATAGGAGGACCATGAAGCGGTGTTGCAAAACATGAGGAGCCTGAAAAGGTGTGAAAAATATGAAGAGCTTCAAAAGGTGAGAAAAATATGAGGTGCATGAAACGGTCTGAAAAATAGGAGGAGCATGAAGCGGTGTTGAAAAACATGAAGAGCCTGAAAAGGTGTGAAAAATATGAAGAGCTTCAAAGGGTGTGAAATACATGAGGAGCATGAAACGTGTTGAAAAATAGGAGAAGCATGAAGTGGTGTGGAAAAACATCAAGAGCCTGAAAAGGTGTGAAAAATATGAAGAGCTTCAAAAGGTGTGAAATACATGAGGAGCAAGAAACGGTCTGAAAAATAGGAGGAAGATGAAGAGGTGTTCAAAAATATGAAGAGCCTGAAAAGGTGTGAAAAATATGAAGAGCTTCAAAAGATGTGAAAAATATGAGGAGCATGATACGGTCTGAAAAATAGGAGGAGCATGAAGCGGTGTTCAAAACATGAAGAGCCTGAAAAGTTGTGAAAAATATGAAAAGCTTCCAAAGGTGTCAAAAATGAGATGAGCATGAAACAGTCTGAAAAATAGGAGGAGCATGAAGCGGTGTTGAAAAAATGAAGAGCCTGAAAAGGTGTGAAAAATATGAAGAGCATCAAAAGGTGTCAAAAATATGACGAGTATGAAATGGTCTGAAAAATAGGAGGACCATGAAGCGGTGTTGCAAAACATGAGGAGCCTGAAAAGGTGTGAAAAATATGAAGAGCTTCAAAAGGTGAAAAAAATATGAGGTGTATGAAACGGTCTGAAAAATAGGAGGATCATGAAGCGGTGTTCAAAAACATGAAGAGCCTGAAAAGGTGTGAAATATATGAAGAGATTCAAAAGGTGTCAAAAATATGAGGAGCATGAAACGGTCTGAAAAATAGGAGGAGCAAGAAGCGGTGTTGAAAAACATGAAGAGCTTGAAAAGGTTTGAAAAATATGAAGAGCTTCAAAAGGTGTCAAAATTTTGAAGAGCTTCAAAGGTGTCAAAAATATGAGGAGCATGGAACGGTGTTCAAAAACATGGAAAGCAAGAAAAGGTTGAAAAATATGAAGAGCTTCAAAAGGTGTCAAAAATATGTGGAGCATGAAACGGTCTGAAAAATAGGAGGAAAATGAAGCTCTGTTTAAAAACATGAAGAGCTTGAAAAGGCTTGAAAAATATGAAGAGCTTCAAAATGTGTCAAAAATAGAGGGGGCATGAAACTATCTGAAAAATAGGAGGAGCATGAAGCGGTGTTGAAAAATATGAAAAACCTGAAGAGGTTTGAAAAATATGAAGAGCTTCAAAAGGTGTCAAAAATAAGAGGAGCATTAAACGGTCTGAAAATAGGATGAGCATGAAGTGGTGTTGAAAAACATAAAGAGCCTCAAAAGGTGTGCAAAATATGAAGAGCTTCAAAAGGTGTCAAAAATATGAGGAGCATGGAACGGTCTGAAAAAAAGGAAGAGCAGGAAGCGGTGCGGAAAAACATGAAGAGCCTGAAAAGGTGTGAAAAATATGAAGACCTTCAAAAGATGTTAAAAAGAGGAGGCACATGAAACTGTCTGAAAAATACGAGGAGCATGAAGCGGTGTTGAAAAACAAGAAGAGCCTGAAAAGGTGTGAAAAATATGAAGAGTTTGAAAATGTGTCAAAAATATGAGGAGCAGGAAACGGTCTGAAAAATAGGAGCATGAAGTGGTGTTGAAAAACATGAAGAGCCTGAAAAGCTGTGAAAAATATGAAGAGCATCAAAAACTGTCCAAATATGACGAGCATGAAACGGTTTTCAAAGACATGAAACGCCTGAAAAGGTGTGAAATATATGAACAGCTTCAAAAGGTATCAAAAATAGGAGGAGCATGAAACGGTCTGAAAAATTGGAGGAGCAAGAAGCAGTGCTGAAAAACATGAAGAGGTGGAAAAGGTGTGAAATATATGAAGAGCTTCAAAAGGTGTCAAAAATATGAGGAGCATGAAACGGTTTGAAAAATAGGAGGAGCATGAAGCGGTGTTGAAAAACATGAAGAGCCTGAAACGGTTTGAAAAATATGAAGAGCTTCAAAAGGTGTCAAAAATAAAGGGGGCATGAAACTATCTGAAAAAAAGGAGGAGCATGAAGCGGTGTGGAAAAACATGAAGAGCCTGAAAACGTTTGAAAAATATGAAGAGCTTCAAAAGGTGTGGAAAATATGAAGAGCTTCAAAATGTGTCAAAAGTGAGATGAGCATGAAACGGTCTGAAAAATAGGAGGAGCATGAAGTGGTGTTGAAAAACATGAAGAGCCTGAAAATGTGTGAAATATATGAAGAGCTTCAAAAGATGTCAGAAATGAGAGAAGCATGAAACGGTCTGAAAAATAGATGAGCAAGAAGGGGTGTTGAAAAACATGAAGAGCCTGAAAACGTTTGAGAAATATGAAGAGCTTCAAATGGTGTGGAAAATATGAAGAGCTTCAAAAGGTATGAAATATAGGAGCAGCATGAAGTGGTGTTCAAAAACATAAAAAGGCTGTAAAGGTGTGAAAAATATGAAGAGCTTCAAAACGTGTCAAATATATGTGGAGCATGAAACGGTGTGAAAAATAGGAGGAGCATGAAGCGGTGTTGAAAAACATGAAGAACCTGAAAACTTGTGAAAAATATGAAGAGCTTCAAAAGGTGTCAAAATATGAGGAGCATGAAACGATCTGAAAAATAGGAGGAGCATGAAGCGGTGTTGAAAAATATGAAGTGCCTGAAAAGGTGTGAAAAATATGAAGAGCTTCAACAGGTGTCAAAAATATGAGGAGCATGAAACGCTCTGAAATATAGGAGGAGCATGAAGTGGTGTTGAAAAACTTGAAGAGCTGAAAAGGTGGAAAAATATGAAGAACTTCAACAGGTGTCAAAAATATGAGGAGCATGAAATGGACTGAAAAATAGGAAGATCATGAAGCGGTGTTGAATAACATGAAGAGCCTGAAAAGGTGTGAAAAATGTGAAAAGCTTCAAAAGGTGTGAAATACATGAGGAGCATGAAACGGTCTGAAAAATAGGAGTAGAATGAGACGGTGTTGAAAACCATGAAGAGCCTGAAAAGTTGTGAAAAATATGAAGAGATTCAAAAGGTGTCAAAATTATGAGGAGTATAAAACGGTCTAAAAAATAGGAGGAGCATGAAACGGTGTTCAAAACATGAAGAGCCTGAGAAGATGTGAAATATGTGACGAGCTTCAAAAGGTTTGAAATACATGAGGAGCATTAAACTGTCTGAAAAATAGGAGGAGCATGAAGCTGTGTTCAAAAACATGAAGAGCCTGAAAAGGTGTGAAAATAATGAAGAGCTTCAAAAGATGTGAAATATAGGAGCAGCTTGAAGCGGTGTTCAGAAACATAAAAAGCCTGAAAAGGTGTGAAAAATATGAAGAGCTTCAAAACGTGTCAAAAATATGTGGAACATGAAATAGTCTGAAAAATAGGAGGAGCATGAAGCGGTGTTGAAAAACATGAAGAACCTGAAAACTTGTAAAAATATGAAGATCTTCAAAAGGTGTGAAAAATATGAACCGTTTCAAAAGTGTGAAAAATGAGATGAGCATGAAGCGGTCTTAAAAATAGGAGGAGCATGAAGTGTTGTTGAAAAACATAAAGATCCTGAAAATGTATGAAATATATGAAGAACTACAAAAGGTGTCAAAAATGTGAGGAGCATTAAAAGTTCTGAAAAATAGGAGGAGCATGAAACGGTGTTGAAAGACATGAAGAGCCTGAAAAGGTGTGAAAAACATGAAGAGCTTCAAAACGTGTCAAAAATATGTGGAGCATGAAAGGGTCTGAAAATTAGCAGGAGCATGAAGCGGTGTTGAAAAACATGAAGAACCTGAAAACGTGTGAAAAATATGAAAAGCTTCAAATGGTGTGAAAAATATGAACAGCTTCAAAAGGTGTGAAAAATATGAAGAGCTTCAAAAGGTGTCATAAATATGAGGAGCAAGAAATGGTCTGAAAAATAAGAGAAGCATGAAATGGTGTTCAAAATATGAAGAGCCTGAAAAGGTGTGAAAAATATGAAGAGCTTCAAAAGGTGTGAAATACATGAGGAGCATGAAACTCTCTAAAAAATAAGAGGAGCATGAAGCGGTGTTCAAAAACATGAAGAGCCTGAAAAGTTGTGAAAAATATGAAGAGCTTCAAAATGTGTGAAAAAAAAAGAAGAGCTTCAAAAGGTGTCAAAAATATGAGGAGCATGAATCGGTCTGAAAAATAGGAGGAGCATGAAACGGTGTTGAAAACATGAAGAGATGAAAAGGTGTGAAAAATATGAAGAGGTTCTAAAGGTGTCAAAAATATGAGGAGCATGAAACAGTCTTTAAAATAGGATGAGAATGAGACGGTTTTGAAAAAGATGAAGAGCATGAAAAGGTGTGAAAAACATGAAGAGCTTCAAAAGGTGTAAAAAATATGAGAGGCATGAAACGACTGAAAAATAGGAGGAGCATGATGCGGTGGTCAAAAACATGAAGAGCCTGAAAAGGTGTGAAAAATATAAAGAGCTTCAAAAGGTGTCAAAAATATTAGGAGCGTGAAACAGTATGAAACATAGGATGAGCATGAAACTTTTTTGAAAAAGATGAAGAGCATGAAAAGGTGTGAAAAAAATGAAGAGCTTCAAAAGATGTTAAAAATATGAGGAGCATGAAACTTTCTGAAAAATTGGAGGAGCATGAAGCGGTGTTGAAAAACATGAAAAGCCTGAAAAGGTGGAAAAATATGAAGAGCTTCAAAAGGTGTCAACAATATGAGGAGCATGAAACGGTCTGAAATTTAGGAAGAGCATGAAACTGTGTTGATAAACATGAAGAGCCTGAAAAGGTGTGAAAAATATGAAGAGCTTCAAAAGGTGTCAAATATATGAGGAGCATGAAACTGTGTGAAAAATAGGATGAGCATGAAACGGTTTTAAAAAGACGAAGAGCCTAAAAGGTGTGACATATATGAAGAGCTTCAAAAGGTGTGAAATACATGAGGAGGTGGAAACGGTCTGAAAATAGTAGGAGCATGAAGCGGCGTTGAAAAACATGAATAGCCTGAAAACGTGTGAAAAATATGAAGAGCTTCAAAAGGTGTGAAATATATGAAGAGCTACAAAAGGTGTCAAAAATATGAGGAGCATGAACCGGTCTGAAATATAGGAGGAGCATGAAGTGATGTTGAAAAACATGAAGTGCCTGAAAAGTTGTGAAATATATGAAGAGCTTCAAAAGGTGTGAAAAATATGAGGAGCTTCAAAAGGTGTCAAAAATATGAGGAGCCTGAAACGGTCTGAAAAATAGGAGGAGCATGATACGGTGTTCAAAAATATGAAGAGCCTGAAAAGGTGTGAAAAACATGAAGATCTTCAAAAGGGGTCAAAAATATGAGGAGCATGAAACGATCTGAAAAATAGGAGGAGCATGAAGTGGTGTTCAAAAACATGAAGAGCTTGAAAAGGTGTGAAAAACATGAAGAGCCTCAAAACGTGTCAAAAATATGAGGAGCATGAAACGGTCTGAAAAATAGGAGGAGCATGAAGCGGTGTTGAAAAACATGAAGAGCCTGAAAACGTGTGAAAAATATGAAGAGCTTCAAAAGGTGTGAAATATATGAAGAGCTTCCAAAGGTGTCAAAAATGAGATGAGCATGAAACGGTCTGAAAAATAGGAGGAGCATGAAGTGGTCGTGGAAATCATGAAGTGCCTGAAAAGGTGTGAAATATATGAAGAGTTTCCAAAGTTGTGAAAAAATGAGGAGGTTCAAAAGGTGTCAAAAATATGAGGAGCATGAAACGGTCTGAAAAATAGGAGGAGCATGAAACGGTGTTCAAAAACATGAAGAGCCTGAAAAGGTGTGAAAAATATGAAGAGCTTGAAAAGGTGTGAAATACATGAGGAGACTGAAGCGGTCTGAAAAATAGGAGGAGCATGAAACGGTGTTGAAATACATGAAGAGTCTGAAAAGGTGTGAAAAATAGGAGGAGCTTCACAAGGTGTCAAATATATAAGGAGCATGAAACGGTCTGAAAAATAGGAGGAGCATGAAGCAGTCGTCAAAAACATGAAGAACCTGAAAAGTTTTGTAAAATATGAAGAGCTTCAAAAGGTGTGAAAAATATGAGGAACATGAAACGGTCTGAAAAATAGGAGCAGCATGAAACAGTGTTGAAAAACATGAAGAGCCTGAAAAGGTGTGAAAAACATGAAGAGCCTCAAAACGTGTCAAAAATATGAGGAGCATGAAACGGTCTGAAAAATAGGATGAGCATGAAGCGGTGTTGAAAACTTTAAGAGCCTGAAAAGGTGGGAAATATATGAAGAGTTTCCAAAGTTGTGAAAAAATGAGGAGGTTCAAAAGGTGTCAAAAATATGAGGAGCATGAAACGGTGTGAAAAATAGGAGAAGCATGAAGTGATGTTGAGAAACCTGAAGAGACTGAAAAGGTGTGAAAAATATGAAGAGCTACAAAAGATGTGAAATATATGAGGAGCATGAAATGATCTGAAAAATAGGAGGAGCATGAAACAGTGTTGTAAAACATGAAGAGCCTGAAAGGTGTGAAAATTATGAAGACGTTCAAAATGTGTCAAAAAAAAGGAGGAGCATGAAATGGTGTTCAAAAACATGAAGAGCCTGAAAAGGTGTGAAAAATATTAAGATCTTCAAAAGGTGTCAAAAATATGAGGAGCATGAAACGGTGTGAAAAATAGGAGGAACATGAAGCACGGTTGAAAAACATGAAGAGCCTGAAAAGGTGTGAAAAATATGAACAGCTTCAAAAGCTGTCAAAAATATGAGGAGCATGAAACAGTCTGAAAAATAGGAGGAGCATGAAGCGGTGTTGAAAAACATGAAAAGCCTGAAAAGGTGTGAAAAATATGAAGAGCATTAAAAGGTGTGAAAAATATGAGGAACATGAAACGGACTGAAAAAAAGGAGGAGTATGAAGAGGTGTTGAAAACAAGAAAAGCCTGAAAATGTGTGAAAAATATGAAGAGCTTCCAAAGGTGTGAAAAATATGAATAGCTTCGAAATGTGTCAATAATGAGAGCAGCATGAAACGGTGTGAAAAATAGGAGGAGCATGAAGCGGTGTGCAAAAAGATGAAGAGCCTGAAAATCTGTGAAATATATGAAGAGCTTGAAACGGTGTCAAAAATATGAGGAGCATGAAACGGTCTGAAAAATAGGAGGACCATGAAGCGGTGTTGAAAAACATGAAGAGCCTTAAAAGTTGTGAAAAATATGAAGAGCTTCAAAAGGTGTGAAAAATATGAAGAGCTTCAAAAGGTGTCAAAAATGAGAGGAGCATGAAACGGTCTGAAAAAACGGAGGAGCATGAAGCGGTGTTGAAAAACATGAAGAGTCTTAAAAGATGTGAAAAATATGAAGAGCTTCAAAATGTGTCAAAAATAGGAGGAGGATGAAACGGTCTGAAAAAACGGAGGAGCATGAAGCTGTGTTGAAAAACATGAAGAGTCTTAAAAGATGTGAAAAATATGAAGAGCTTCAAAATGTGTCAAAAATAGGAGGAGGATGAAACGTTGTTAAATAAACATGAAGAGCCTGAAAAGATGTGAAATATATGAAGAGCTTCAAAAGGTGTGAAAAATATGAAGAGCTTCAAAAGGTGTGAAATACATGAGGAGCATGAAACTCTCTGAATAATAGGAGGAGCATGAAGTGGTGTTCAAAACATGAAGAGCCTGAAAAGGTGTGAAAAATATGAAGAGCTTCAAAACGTGTCAAAAATATGAGGAACATGAAACGGTCTGAAAAATAGGAGGAGCACGACGTGTTGTTGAAAAACGTGAATAGCCTGACAAGGTGAGAATATATGAAGAGCTTCAAAAGGTGTGAAAACTATGAGGAGCATGAAACGGTCTGAATAATAGAAGGAGCATGAAACGGTGTTTAAACAAATGAAGAGCCTGAAAAGGTGTGAAAAATATGAAGAGCTTCAAAAGGTTTGAAAAATATGAGGAGCATGAAATGGTCCGAAAAATAGGAGATGCATGAAATTGTGTTGAAAAATATGAAGAGACTGAAAAGGTGTGAGAAATATGAAGAGCTTCAAAAGGTGTCAAAAATATGACTAGCATGAAATGGTCTGAAAAACAGGAGGAGCATGAAGCGGTGTTCAAAAACATGACGAGCCTGAAAAGGTGTGAAAAATATGAAGAGCCTCAAAAAATGTCAAATATATGAGGAGCATGAAACGGTCTGAAAAATAGGAGGATCATGAAGTGGTGTTCAAAAACATGAAGAGCCTGAAAAGGTGTGAAAAATATGAAGAGCCTCAAAAGGTGTAAAAAATGAGATGTGCATGAAACGATCGGAAAAATAGGAGGAGCATGAAGTGGTTGTGAAAAACATGAAGAGCCTGAAAAGGTGTGCAAAATATGAAGAGCTTCAAAAGGTGTGAAATACATGAGGAGCATGAAACGGTCTGAAAAATAGGAGGAGCATGAAGCGGTGTTCAAAAACATGAAGAGCCTGAAAAGGTGTGAAAAATATGAAGAGCCTCAAAACGTGTCAAAAATATGAGGAGTATGAAACGGTCTGAAAAATAGCAGGAGCAAGAAGCGGTGTTGAAAAACATGAAGAGGCTGAAAACGTGTGAAAAATATGAAGAGCTTCAAAAACGTGAAAAATAAGAAGATCTTCAAAAGGTGTGAAAAATATGAAGAGCTTCAAAAGGTGTCAAAAATGAGATGAGCATGAAACCGTCTGAAAAATAGGAGGAGCAAGAAAGGTTGTTGAAAAACATGCAGAGCCTGAAAAAGTGTGAAAAATATGAACAGCTTCAAAAGATGTGAAAAATATGAAGAGATTCAAAAGGTGTCAAAAATGAGATGAGTATGAAACCGTCTGAAAAATAGGAGGAGCATGAAGCGGTGTTGAAAAACATGAAGAGCCTGAAAACGTGTGAAAAATATGAAGAGCTTCAAAAGTTTTGAAAAATAAGAAGAGCTTCAAAAGGTGTCAAAAATGAGATCTGCATGAAATGGTCTGAAAAATAGGAGGAGCATGAAGTGGTGTTGAAAAAAATGAAGAGCCTGAAAAGGTGTGAATTATACGAAGAGCTTCAAAAGGTGTCAAAAATATGTGGAGCATGAAACGGTCCGAAAAATCGGAGGAGCATGAAGCGGTGTTGAAAAACATGAAGAGCCTGAAAAGGTGTGAAAAATATGAAGAGCTTCAAAAGGTGTCAAATATATGAGGAGCATGAAACGGCCTGAAAAATAGGAGGAGCATGAAACGGTGTTCAAAAATATGAAAAGCCTGAAAAGGTGTGAAAAAGATGAAGAGCTTCAAAAGGTGTCAAAAATTAGATTAGCATGAAAGGGTGTGAAAATTAGGAGGAGCATGAAGTGGTGTTGAAAATCATCAAGAGCCTGAAAAGGTGTGAAATATATGAACAGCTTCAAAAGGTGTGAAAATTATGGAGAGCTTCAAAAGGTGTCAAAATTATGAGGAGCATGAAACGGTCTGAAAAATAGGAGGAGCATGAAACGGTGTTGAAAAACATGAAGAGCCTGAAAAGGTGTGAAAAATATGAAGAGCTTCAAAAGGTGTGAATTATATCAGGAGCATGAAAAGTTCTGAAAATTATGAGCACCATGAAGCGGTGTTCAAAAACATAAAGAGCCTGAAAATGTGTGAAAAATATGAAGAGCTTCAAAAGATGTCAAAAATATGAGGAGCATGAAACATTCTGAAAAATAGGAGGAGCATGAAGCGGTGTTGAAACACATGAAGAGCCTGAAAAGGTGTGAAAAATATATAGAGCTTCAAAAGATGTCAAAAATATGAGGAGCATGAAACTGTCTGAAAAATAGGAGGAGCATGAAGCAGTGTTCAAAAACATGAAGAGCCTGAAAACGTGTGAAAAATATGAAGAGCTTCAAAAGTTTTGAAAAATAAGAAGAGCTTCAAAAGGTGTCAAAAATGAGATCTGCATGAAATGGTCTGAAAAATAGGAGGAGCATGAAGCGGTGTTCAAAAACATGAAGAGCCTGAAAAGGTGTGAAAAATATGAAGAGCTTCAAAAGGTGTCAAAAATATGACGAGTATGAAACCCTCTTAAAAATAGGAGGAGGATGAAGCGATGTTCAAAAACATGAAGAGCCTGAAAAGGTGTGAAAAATATGAAGAGCTTCAAAATGTGTCCAAAATATGACGAGCATGAAACCCTCTAAAAAATAGGAGGAGGATGAAGCGGTGTTCAAAAACATGAAGAGCCTGAAAATGTCTGCAAAATATGAAGAGCTTCAAAAGAAGTGAAATACATGAGGAGCATGAAAAGGTGTTCAAAAACATACAGAGACTTAAAAGGTGCGAAAAGTATGAAGAGCTTCAAAAAGTGTCAAAAATTAGATTAGCATGAAAGGGTCTGAAAAATAGGAGGAGCCTGAACAGGTGTTGAAAAACATGAAGAGGTTGAAAAAGTGTGAAAAATATGAAGAGCTTCAAAAATATGAAAATTATGAAGAGCTTCAAAAGGTGTGAAAAATATGAAGAGCTTCAAAAGATGTCAAAAATGAGATGAGCATGAAACGGTCTGAAAAATGGAGGAGCATGAAGTGGTGTTGAAAATCATGAAGAGCCTGAAAAGGTGTGAAATATATGCAGAGCTTCAAAAGGTGTCAAAAATATGAGGAGAATGAAACCGTCTGAAAAATACGAGGAGCATGAAGTGTTGTTGAAAAACATGAAGAGCCTGAAAAGGTGTGAAAAATATGAAGAGCTTCAAAAGGTGTCAAAAATATGAGGAGCATGAAACGGTCTGAAAAATAGGACGAGCATAAGCGGTGTTCAAAAACATGAACAGCCTGAAAAGGTGTGAAAAATATGAAGACCTTCAAAAGGTGTGAAAAATATGAAGAGCTTCAAAAGGTGTCAAAAATTAGATTAGCATGAAAGGGTGTGAAAATTAGGAGGAGCATGAAGTGGTGTTGAAAATCATCAAGAGCCTGAAAAGGTGTGAAATATATGAACAGCTTCAAAAGGTGTGAAAATATGACGAGCATGAAACCCTCTTAAAAATAGGAGGAGGATGAAGCGGTGTTGAAAACCCGGAAGAGCCTGAAAAGGTGTGAAATATATGAAGAGCTTCAAAAGGTGTAAAAATAGGAGGATCATGAAGCGGTGTTGAAAACCCGGAAGAGCCTGAAAAGGTGTGAAAAATATGAATAGTTTCAAAAGGTGTCAAAAATGAGATGTGCATGAAGCGGACTGAAAAATTGGAGGAGCATGAAGTGGTGTTGAAAAATATTAAGAGAATGAAAGGTGTACAAAATATGAAGAGCTTCAAAAGGTGTCAAAAATATGAGGAGCATGAAACGGTCTGAAAAATAGGAGGAGCATGAAGCGGTGTTCAAAACCATGAAGACCCTGAAAAGGTGTGAAATATATGAAGAGCTTCAAAAGGTGTGAAAAATATGAGGAGCATGAAACGGTCTGAAAAATAGGAGGAGCCTGAACCGGGGTTCAAAAACATGAAGAGCCTGAAAAGGTGTGAAAATTATGAAGAGCTTCAAAATATGTCAAAAATATGACGAGCATGAAACCCTCTTACAAATAGGAGGAGGATGAAGCGGTGTTCAAAAACATGAAGAGCCAGAAAAGGTGAGCAAAATATGAAGAGCTTCAAAGGGTGTGAAATATATGAGGAGCATGAAACGGTGTTCAAAAACATGCAGAGACTGAAAAGGTGTGAAAAATATGAAGAGCTTCAAAAAGTGTCAAAAATTAGATTAGCATGAAAGTGTCTGAAAAATAGGAGGAGCCTGAAGTGGTGTTGAAAAACATGAAGAGCCTGAAAAGGTGTGAAAAATATGCAGAGCTTCAAAAAGTGTCAAAAATATGAGGAGCATGTAACGGTCTGAAAAATACGAGAAGCATGAAGTTGTGTTGAAAACGATGAAGAGCCTGAAAAGGTGTGAAAAATATGAAGAGCTTCAAAATGTGTCAAAAATATGAGGTGCATGATATGGTTTGAAAAATAGGATTAGCATGAAGCGGTGTTCAAAACCATGAAGAGCCTGAAAATATGTGAAAAATATGAAAAGCTTCAAAAGGTGTCAAAAATGAGATGAGCATGAAACGGTCTGAAAAATAGGAGGTGCATTAAGCGGTGTTGAAAAACATGAAGAGCCTGAAAAGGTTTGAGAAATATGAAGAGCTTCAAAAGGTGTCAAAAATATGAGGAGCATGAAACGGTCTGAAAAATCGGAGGTGCATGAAGCGGTGTTGAAAAACATGAAGAGCCTGAAAAGGTGTGAGAAATATGAAGAGCTTCAAAAGGTGACAAAAATATGAGTAGCATGAAACTGTCTGCAAAAAAGGAGGAGCATGAAGTGGTGTTGAAAAACATGAAGAGCCTGAAAAGGTGTGAAAAATATGAAAGCTTCAAAAGGTGACAAAAATATGAGGAGCATGAAACGGTCTGAAAAATAGGAGGAGCATGAAGTGGTGTTCAAAAACATGAAGAGCCTGAAAAGGTGTGAAATATATGAAGAGCTTCAAAATGTGTCAAAAATATGACGAGCATGAAACCCTCTAAAAAATAGGAGGAGGATGAAGCGGTGTTCAAAAACATGAAGAGCCTGAAAATGTGTGCAAAATATGAAGAGCTTCAAAAGGAGTGAAATACATGAGGAGCATGAAAAGGTGTTCAAAAACATGCAGAGACTTAAAATGTGCGAAAAGTATGAAGAGCTTCAAAAAGTGTCAAAAATTAGATTAGCATGAAAAGGTCTGAAAAATAGGAGGAGCCTGAAGAGGTGTAGAAAAACATGAAGAGGCTGAAAAAGTGTGAAAAATATGAAGAGCTTCAAAAGATGTCAAAAATGAGATGAGCATGAAACGGTCTGAAAAATAGGAGGAGCATGAAGTGGTGTTGAAAATCATGAAGAGCCTGAAAAGGTGTGAAATATATGCAGAGCTTCAAAAGGTGTCAAAAATATGAGGAGAATGAAACCGTCTGAAATATACGAGGAGCATGAAGTGTTGTTGAAAAACATGAAGAGCCTGAAAAGGTGTGAAAAATATGAAGAGCTTCAAAAGGTGTCAAAAATATGCGGAGCATGAAACGGTCCGAAAAATAGGAGGATCATGAAGCGGTGTTGAAAAACATGAAGAGCCTGAAAAGGTGTGAAAAATATGAAGAGCTTCAAAAGGTGTGAATTATATGAGGAGCATGAAAAGTTCTGAAAATTAGGAGGACCATGAAGCGGTGTTCAAAAACATAAAGAGCCTGAAAATGTGTGAAAAATATGAAGAGTTTCAAAATTTTGAAAAATAAGAAGAGCTTCAAAAGGTGTCAAAAATGAGATCTGCATGAAACGGTCCGAAAAATAGGACGATCATGAAGCGGTGTTGAAAAACATGAAGAGCCTGAAAATGTGTGAAAAATATGAAGAGCTTCAAAAGGTGTCAAAAATATGAGGAGCATGAAACGGCCTGAAAAATAGGAGGATCGTGAAACGGTGATCAAAAACATGAAGAGCCTCAAAAGGTGTGAAAAATATGAGGAGCATGAAATGGTCTGAAAAAGATGAGGAACATGAAGCGGTGTTGAAAAACATGAAGAACCTGAAAAGCTGTTAAAAATATGAAGAGCTTCAAAATGTGTCAAAAATATGAGGAACACGATACGGTCTGAAAAATAGGAGGAGCATGAAGTGGTGTGGAAAAGCATGAAGGGCCTGAAAAGGTGTGAAAAATATGAAGAGCTTCAAAATGTGTGAAATACATAAGGAGCATGAAACTCTCTGAAAAATAGGAGGAGCCTGAAATGGTGTTCAAAAACATGAATAGACTGAAAACGTCTGAAAAATATGAAGAGCTTCAAAAGGTTTGAAAAATATGAGGAGCATGATACGGTCTGAAAAATAGGAGGAGCATGAAGCTGTGTTCAAAAACATGAAGAGCCTGAAAAGTTGTGAAAAATATGAAAAGCTTCAAAAGGTGTCAAAAATGAGATGAGCATGAAACGGTCTGAAAAATAGGAGGAGCATGAAGCGATGTTCAAAAACATGAAGAGCTTAAAAAGTTGTGAAAAATATGAAAGGCTTCAAAAGGTGTTAAAAATATTAGGAGCATGAAACGGTCTGAAAAATCGGAGGAGCAGGAAGCGGTGTTGAAAAACATGAAGAGCCTTAAAAGGTGTGAAAAATATGAAGAGCTTCAAAAGGTGTCAAAAATATGAGGAGCATGAAACGGTCTGAAAAATATGAGCAGCATGAAGCGGTGTTGAAAAACATGAAGAGCCTGAAAATGTGTGAAAAATATGAAGAGCTTCAAAAGGTGTCAAAAATATGAGGAGCATGAAACGGTCTGAAAAATTGGAGGAGCATGAAGCGGTGTTGAAAAACATGAAGAGCCTTAAAAGGTGTGAAAAATATGAAGAGCTTCAAAAGGTGTCAAAAATATGAGGAGCATGAAACGGTCTGAAAAATATGAGCAGCATGAAGCGGTGTTGAAAAACATGAAGAGCCTGAAAAGGTGTGAAAAATATGAAGAGCTTCAAAAGGTGTCAAATACATGAGGAGCATAAAACTCTCTGAAAAAGAGAAGGAGCATGAAGTGCTGTTCAAAAACATGAAGAGCCTGAAAAGGTGTGAAATATATGAAGAGCTTCAATAGGTGTGAAAAATATGAGGAGCATGATATGGTTTGAAAAAAAGGATTAGCATGAAGCGGTGTTCAAAAACATGAAGAGCCTGAAAAGTTGTGAAAAATATGCAAAGCTTCAAAAGGTGTCAAAAATGAGATGAGCATGAAACGGTCTGAAAAATAGGACGTGCATGAAGCTGTGTTGAAAAACATGAAGAGCCTGAAAAGTTGTGAAAAATATGAAGAGCTTCAAAAGGTGTCAAAAATATGAGGAGCATGAAACGGTCTGAAAAATAGGAGGAGCATGAAGCGGTGTT
This sequence comes from Dama dama, assembly GCF_033118175.1. NCBI lineage: Eukaryota > Metazoa > Chordata > Mammalia > Artiodactyla > Cervidae > Dama > Dama dama. The sequence goes on along the minus strand of NC_083706.1, from coordinate 7,961,761 downwards.
GAAAAACATGAAGAGCCTGAAAATGTGTGAAATATATGAAGAGCCTCAAAGGTGTCAAAAATATGAGGAGCAAGAAACGGTCTGAAAAATAGGAGGAGCTTGAAGCGGTGTTGAAAAATACGAAGAGCCTGAAAAGGTGTGAAATATATGCAGAGCTTCAAAAGGTGTCAAAAATATAAGGAGCATGAAATGGTATGAAATATAGGAGGAGCATGAAACGGTGTTCATACACTTGAAGAGCCTGGAAAGGTGTGAAAAAAATGAAGAGCTTCAAAAAGGTATCAAAAATATGAGGAGGGAGAAAGGGTCTGAAAAACAAGAGGAGCAAGAAACTGTTTTCAAAAACATGAAGAGCCTCAACAGTTGTGAAAAATATGAAGAGCTTCAAACTGTGTCAAATATATGAGAAACATGAAACGGTCTGAAAAATAGAAGGAGCTTGAAGTGGTGTTGAAAAAGATGAAGAGCCTGAAATAGTGTGAAATATAGGAAGAGCCTCAAAGGTGTCAAAAATATGAGGAGCAAGAAACGGTCTGAAAAATAGAAGGAGCTTGAAGTGGTGTTGAAAAACAAGAAGAGCCTGAAAAGGTGTGAAAAATATTAAGAGCTTCAAAGAGGGGTCAAATATATAGAGGGTGAAACGGTCTGAAAAATATGAGGAGCAAGAAACTGTTTTGAAAAACATGAAGAGCCTCAAAAGGTGTGAAAAATATGAAGAGCTTCAAAAAGGTGTCAAATATATAGAGGGTGAAACGGTGTGAAAAAAATGAGGAGCAAGAAACTGTTTTCAAAAACATGAAGAGCCTCAAAAGATGTGAAAAATGTGAAGAGCTTCAAACTGTGTCAAAAATATGAGGAGCATGAAACGGTCTGAAACATAGGAGGAGCATGAAGTGTTGTTGAAAAACATGAAGAGCCTGAAAAAGGTGTGAAACATATGAGGAGCATGATACGGTCTGAACAATAGGAGGAGCATGAAGCGGTGTTGAAAAATATGAAGAGCCTGAAAAAGTGTGAAAAATATGAAGAGCTTCAAAAGGTGTCAAAAACATAAGGAGCATGAAACGGTCTGAAATACAGGAGGAGCATGAAAAGGTGTTAAAAAACATGAAGAGCCTGAAAAGGTGTGAAAAATATGAAGAGCTTCAAATGGTGTCAAAAATATGAGGAGCATGAAACGGTCTGATAATTAGGAGGAGCATGAAGTGGTGTTGAAAAACATGAAGAGCTTGAAAAAGGTGTGAAACATATGAGTAGAATAAAACGGTCCGAAAAATAGGAGGAGCATGAAGGGGTGTAGAAAAACATGAAGACCCTGAAAAGGTGTGAAAAATATGAAGAGCTACAAAAAGTGTCAAAAATATGAGGAGCTTGAAACGGTCTGAAATATAAAAGGAGCGTGAAAAGGTGTTAAAAAAAATATGAAGAGCTTCAAAAGGTGTGAAACATATGAGGAGCATGAAACGGGCTGAAAAATAGGAGAAGCATGAAGGGGTGTGGAAAAACATTAAGAGCCTGAAAAGGGTTGAAAAATATGAAGAGCTTCAAAAGGTGTGAAATACATGAGGAGCATGAAACTCTCTGAAAAATAGAAATAGCATGAAGCGTTGTTGAAAAACATGAAGAGCCTGAAAACGTGTGAAAATATGAAGAGCTTCAAAAATATGAAAAATATGAAGAGCTTCAAAAGGTGTGAAAAATTTGAAGAGCTTCAAAAGGTGTCAAAATGAGATGAGCATGAAACGGTCTGAAAAATAGGAGGAGCATGAAGCGGTGTTGAAAATCATAAAGAGCCTGAAAACTTGTGAAAAATATGAAGAGCTTCAAAAGACGTGAAAAATTTGAAGAGCTTCAAAAGGTGTCAAAATGAGATGAGCATGAAACGGTCTGAAAAATAGGAGGAGCATGAAGTGGTGTTGAAAAAAATGAAGAGCCTGAAAAGGTGTGAAATATATAAAGAGCTTCAAAAGGTGTCAAAAATATGAGGAGAATGAAACGGTCTGCAAATTAGGAGAAGCCTGAAATGGTGTTCAAAAACATGAAGAGCCTGAAAAGGTGTGAAAAACATGAAGAGCCTGAAAAGGTGTGAAAAATATGAAGAGCTTCAAAAGGTGTGAAATACATGAGGAGCATGAAACGGGCTGAAAAATAGGAGAAGCATGAAGGGGTGTGGAAAAACATGAAGAGCCTGAAAAGGTTTGAAAAATATGAAGAGCTTCTAAAGGTGTGAAATACATGAGGAGCATGAAACTCTCTGAAAAATAGAAATAGCATGAAGCGGTGTTGAAAAACATGAAGAGCCTGAAAAGGTGTGAAAAATATGAAGAGCATCAAAAGGTGTGAAAAATATGAAGAGCTTCAAAAGGTGTAAAAAATGAGATGAGCATGAAACCGTCTGAAAAATAGGAGGAGCATGAAGTGGTGTTGAAAAAAATGAAGAGCCTGAAAAGTTGTGAAACATATGAAGAGCTTCAAAAGGTGTCAAAATTATGAGGAGCATGAAAGGGTCTGAAAAATAGGAGGAGCATGAAGCGGTGTTCAAAAACATGAAGAGAGTGAAAAGGTGTGAAAAAAAGGAAGAGCTTCAAAAGGTGTGAAAAATATGAGGAGCATGAAACGGTCTGAAAAATAGGAGGAGCATGAAGCGGTGTTTAAAAACATGAGGAGGCTGAGAACTTGTGAAAAATATGAAGAGCTTCTAAAGGTGTCAAAAATGAGATGAGCATGAAACGGTTTGAAAAATAGGAGGAGCATGGAGTGGTGTGAAAAAAATGAAGAGCCTGAAAAGGTGTGAAAAATATGAAGAGCTTCAAAAGGTGTGAAATATATGAGGAGCATGAAACGGTCTGAAAAATAGGAGGAGTATGCATCGGTTAAAAAACATGAAGAGGCTGATAAGGTGTGAAAAATATGAAGAGCCCCAAAAGTTGTCAAAAATATGTGGAGCGTGAAACGGTCTCAATAATAGGAGGAGCGTGAAGCGGTGATGAAAAACATGAAAAGCCTGAAAACGTGTGATAAAATATGAAGAGCTTCAAAGGTGTCAAATATATGAGGAGAATGAAACGGTCGCAAAAATAGGAGGAGCATGAAGCGGTGTTGAAAAACATGAAGAGCCTGAAAAGGTGTGAAAAGTATGAGAGCTTCAAAAGGTGTCAATAATGAGAGGTGCATGAAACAGTCTGAAAAATAGGAGGAGCATGAAACTGTCTGAAAAATAGGAGAAGCATGAAGCGGTGTTGAAAAACATGAAGAGCATGAAAAGGTGTGAAAAATATGAAGAGGTTGAAAATGTGTGAAATATATGAAGAGCTTCAAAAGGTGTCAAAAATGAGATGAGCATGAAACGGTCTGAAAAATAAGAGGAGGATGAAATGGTGATCAAAACGTGAAGAGCCTGAAAAGGTGTGAAAAATATGAAGAGCTTCAAAAGGTGTGAAATACATGAGGAGCATGAAACGGGCTGAAAAATAGGAGAAGCATGAAGTGGTGTGGAAAAACATGAAGAGCCTGAAAAGGTGTGAAAAATATGAAGAGCTTCAAAAGGTGTGAAATACATGAGGAGCATGAAACTCTCTGAAAAATAGAAGGAGCATGAAGCGGTGTTCAAACATGAAGAGCCTGAAAAGGTGTGAAAAATATGAAGAGCTTCAAAAGGTGTCAAAAATATTAGGAGCATGAAACGGTCTGAAAAATAGGAGGAGCACGAAGCGGTGTTCAAAAACATGAAGAGCGTGAAAAGGTGTGAAAAAAAGGAAGAGCTTCAAAAGGTGTCAAAAATATGAGAAGCATGAAACGGTCTGAAAAATATGAGGAGCATGAAGCGGTGTTGAAAAACATGCAGAGCCTGAGAACTTGTGAAAAATAAGAAGAGCTTCAAAAGGTGTCAAAAATATGAGAAGAATGAAACGGTCTGAAAAATAGGAGGATCATGAAGCGGTGTTGAAAAACATGAAGAGTCTGAAAAGGTGTGAAAGATATGTAGAGTTTCTAAAGATGTCAAAAATATGAGGAGCATGAAACGGTCTGAAAAATAGGAGGAGCATGAAGTGGTGTTGAAAAACATGAAGAGCCTGAAAAGGTATGTAAAATTTGAAGAGCTTCAAAAGGTGAGAAATACATGAGGAGCATGAAACTCTCTGAAAAATAGGAGAAGCATGAACCGGTGTTGAAAAACATGAAGAGCCTGAAAAGGTGTGAAAAATATGAAGAGCTTCAAAAGGTGTGAAAAGTATGAGGAGCATGAAGTGGTGTTCAAAAACATGAAGAGCCTGAAAATGTGTGAAAAATATGAAGAGACTGAAAAAGTGTCAAAATATGAGGAGCATGAAACGTTCTGAAAAATACGATGAGCCTGATAAGGTGTTGAAAAACATGAAGAGCCTGAAAAAGTGTGAAAATATGAAGAGCTTCAAAAGGTGTCAAAAAAGAGATGAGCATGAAATGGTCTGAAAAATAGGAGGAGCATGAAGCGGTGTTGAAAAACATGAAGAGCCTGAAAAGGTGTGAAATATATGAATAGCTTCAAATCGTATGAAATATATGAGGAGCATTATACGGTCTGAAAAGTAGGAGGAGCATGAAACGTTGTTCAAAAACATGAAGAGCCTGAAAATGTGTGAAAAATAGGAAGAGCTTCAAAAGGTGTCAAAAATATGAGGGACATTAAAGGTCTTAAAAACAGGAGGAGGATGAAGTGGTGTTGAAAAACATGAAGAGCTTCAAAAGGTGTGAAAAATAGGAAGAGCTTCAAAAGGTGTCACAAATATGAGGAGCATGAAACGGTCGGAAAAATAGGAGGAGCATGAAGCGCTGTTGAAAAACATGAAGAGCCTGAAAAGGTGTGAAAAATATGAAGAGGTTCAAAACGTGTCAAAAATATGAGGAGCATGAAACGGTCTGAAAATAGGACGAGCATGAAGCGGTGTTCAAAAAGATGAAGAGCCTGAAATGGTGTGAAAAATATGAAGAGCTTCAAAATGTGTCAAAAATATGACGAGCATGAAACCCTCTTAAAAAATAGGAGGAGGATGAAGCGGTGTTCAAAAACATGAAGAGCCTGAAAAGGTGTGAAAATTATGAAGAGCTTCAAAAGGTGTGAAAAATATGAAGTGCATCAAAAGGTGTCAAAAATGAGATGAGCATGAAACGGTCTGAAAAATAGGAGGAGCATGAAGTGGTATTGAAAAACATGAAGAGCCTAAAAACGTGTGAAAAATATGAAGAGCTTCAAAAATATGAAAAATATGAAGAGATTCAAAAGGTGTGAAAAATATGAAGAGCTTAAAAAGATGTCAAAAATGAGATGAGCATGAAACGGTCTGAAGAAAAGGAGGAGCATGAAGCGGAGTCCACAAAAATGAAGAGCCTGAAAAGGTGGAAAGTATATGAAGAGCTTCAAAAGCTGTCAAAAATTTGAGGAGCATGAAACGGTATGAAAAATAGGAGGAGTGTGAAGCGGTGTTCAAAAACATGAAGAGTTTAAAAGGTGTGAAAAATATGAAGAGCTTCAAAAGGTGTGAAATATATGAGGAGCATGAAACGGTCTGAAAAATAGGAGGAGTATGCAGCGGTTAAAAAACATGAAGAGGCTGATAAGGTGTGAAAAATATGAAGAGCCCCAAAAGTTGTCAAAAATATGTGGAGCGTGAAACGGTCTCAAAAATAGGAGGAGCGTGAAGCGGTGATGAAAAACATGAAAAGCCTGAAAACGTGTGATAAAATATGAAGAGCTTCAAAGGTGTCAAATATATGAGGAGCATGAAACGGTCGCAAAAATAGGAGGAGCATGAAGCGGTGTTGAAAAACATGAAGAGCCTGAAAAGGTGTGAAAAGTATGAGAGCTTCAAAAGGTGTCAATAATGAGAGGTGCATGAAACAGTCTGAAAAATAGGAGGAGAATGAAACTGTCTGAAAAATAGGAGAAGCATGAAGCGGTGTTGAAAAACATGAAGAGCATGAAAAGGTGTGAAAAATATGAAGAGGTTGAAAATGTGTGAAATATATGAAGAGCTTCAAAAGGTGTCAAAAATGAGATGAGCATGAAACGGTCTGAAAAATAAGAGGAGCATGAAATGGTGATCAAAACGTGAAGAGCCTGAAAAGGTGTGAAAAATATGAAGAGCTTCAAAAGGTGTGAAATACATGAGGAGCATGAAACGGGCTGAAAAATAGGAGAAGCATGAAGTGGTGTGGAAAAACATGAAGAGCCTGAAAAGGTGTGAAAAATATGAAGAGCTTCAAAAGGTGTGAAATACATGAGGAGCATGAAACTCTCTGAAAAATAGAAGGAGCATGAAGCGGTGTTCAAACATGAAGAGCCTGAAAAGGTGTGAAAAATATGAAGAGCTTCAAAAGGTGTCAAAAATATTAGGAGCATGAAACGGTCTGAAAAATAGGAGGAGCACGAAGCGGTGTTCAAAGACATGAAGAGCGTGAAAAGGTGTGAAAAAAAGGAAGAGCTTCAAAAGGGGTCAAAAATATGAGAAGCATGAAACGGTCTGAAAAATATGAGGAGCATGAAGCGGTGTTGAAAAACATGCAGAGCCTGAGAACTTGTGAAAAATAAGAAGAGCTTCAAAAGGTGTCAAAAATATGAGGAGAATGAAACGGTCTGAAAAATAGGAGGATCATGAAGCGGTGTTGAAAAACATGAAGAGTCTGAAAAGGTGTGAAAGATATGTAGAGTTTCTAAAGATGTCAAAAATATGAGGAGCATGAAACGGTCTGAAAAATAGGAGGAGCATGAAGTGGTGTTGAAAAACATGAAGAGCCTGAAAAGGTGTGTAAAATTTGAAGAGCTTCAAAAGGTGAGAAATACATGAGGAGCATGAAACTCTCTGAAAAATAGGAGAAGCATGAACCGGTGTTGAAAAACATGAAGAGCCTGAAAAGGTGTGAAAAATATGAAGAGCTTCAAAAGGTGTGAAAAGTATGAGGAGCATGAAGTGGTGTTCAAAAACATGAAGAGCCTGAAAATGTGTGAAAAATATGAAGAGACTGAAAAAGTGTCAAAAATATGAGGAGCATGAAACGTTCTGAAAAATACGATGAGCCTGATAAGGTGTTGAAAAACATGAAGAGCCTGAAAAAGTGTGAAAATATGAAGAGCTTCAAAAGGTGTCAAAAAAGAGATGAGCATGAAATGGTCTGAAAAATAGGAGGAGCATGAAGCGGTGTTGAAAAACATGAAGAGCCTGAAAAGGTGTGAAATATATGAATAGCTTCAAATCGTATGAAATATATGAGGAGCATTATACGGTCTGAAAAGTAGGAGGAGCATGAAACGTTGTTCAAAAACATGAAGAGCCTGAAAATGTGTGAAAAATAGGAAGAGCTTCAAAAGGTGTCAAAAATATGAGGGACATTAAAGGTCTTAAAAACAGGAGGAGGATGAAGTGGTGTTGAAAAACATGAAGAGCTTCAAAAGGTGTGAAAAATAGGAAGAGCTTCAAAAGGTGTCACAAATATGAGGAGCATGAAACGGTCGGAAAAATAGGAGGAGCATGAAGCGCTGTTGAAAAACATGAAGAGCCTGAAAAGGTGTGAAAAATATGAAGAGGTTCAAAACGTGTCAAAAATATGACGAGCATGAAACCCTCTTAAAAAATAGGAGGAGGATGAAGCGGTGTTCAAAAACATGAAGAGCCTGAAAAGGTGTGAAAATTATGAAGAGCTTCAAAAGGTGTAAAAAATATGAAGAGCTTCAAAAGGTGTCAAAAATGAGATGAGCATGAAACGGTCTAAAAAATAGGAGGAGCATGAAGCGGTGTTCAAAAAAATGCAGAGACTGAAAAATTGTGAAAAATATGAAGAGCTTCAAAAGGTGTAAAAAATAGGAGGAGCATGAAACGGGTTGAAAAATAGGAGGAGCATGAACCGGTGTTCAAAAACATAAAGAGCATGAAAAGGTGTGAAAAACATGAAGAGCTTCATAAGGTGTCAAATTTAGTTTAGCATGAAAGGGTCTGAAAAGTAGGAGGAGCATGAAGTGGTGTTGAAAACATGAAGAGCCTGAAAAGGTGTGAAATATACGAAGAGCTTCAAAAGGTGTGAAAAATATGAAGTGCATCAAAAGGTGTCAAAAATGAGATGAGCATGAAACGGTCTGAAAAATAGGAGGAGCATGAAGTGGTATTGAAAAACATGAAGAGCCTAAAAACGTGTGAAAAATATGAAGAGCTTCAAAAATATGAAAAATATGAAGAGATTCAAAAGGTGTGAAAAATATGAAGAGCTTAAAAAGATATCAAAAATGAGATGAGCATGAAACGGTCTGAAGAAAAGGAGGAGCATGAAGCGGAGTCCACAAAAATGAAGAGCCTGAAAAGGTGGAAAGTATATGAAGAGCTTCAAAAGCTGTCAAAAATTTGAGGAGCATGAAACGGTATGAAAAATAGGAGGAGTGTGAAGCGGTGTTCAAAAACATGAAGAGTTTAAAAGGTGTGAAAAATATGAAGAGCTTCAAAAGTTGTGAAAAATATGAAAAGCATAAAACGGTCTGAAAAATAGGAGGAGCATGAAACGGTCTGAAAAATAGGAGGAGCATGAAGCGGTGTTGAAAAACATGAAGAGTCTGAAAAGGTGTGAAAAATATGAAGAGCTTCAGAAGGTGTCAAAAATTTGAGGAGCATGAAAAGTTCTGAAGAATAGGAAGAGCATGATGCAGTGTTGAAAAACATGAAGAGCCTGAAAAGGTGTGAAAAATATGAAGCACTTCAAAAGATGTCAAAATTATGAGGAGCATGAAACAGTTGAAAAATAGGAGGAGCATGAAGCAGTGTTCAAAAACATGAAGAACCGGAAAAGGTGTGAAAATATGAAGAGCTTCAAAAGGTGTGAAAATTATGAGGAGCATGAAACGGTCTGAAAAATAGGAGGAGCATGAAGCGGTGTTCAAAAACATGAAGAGCCTGAAAAGGTGTGAAAAATATGAAGAGCTTCAAAAGGTTGGAAATACATGAGGAGCATGAAACGGTCTGAAAAATAGGAGGAGCATGAATCGGTCTGAAAAATGGGAGGAGCATGAAGCGGTGTTGAAAAACATGAAGTTCCTGAAAAGCTGTGAAAATAAGACAAGCTTCAAAAGGTGTCAAAAATATGAGCAGCATGAAACGGTATGAAAAATACGAGGAGCATGAAGCGGTGTTGAAAGACATGAAGACCCTGAAAAGGTGTGACAAATATGAAGAGCTTCAAAAGGTGTCAAAAATATGAGGAGCATGAAACGGTCTCAAAAATAGGAGGAGCATGAAGCGGTGTTCAAAAATATGGAGAGCCTGAAAAGGTATGAAAAATATGAAGAGATTCAAAAGGTGTGAAATATATGAAGAGCTTCAAAAGGTGTCAAAAATATGAGGAGCCTGAAACAGGCTGTAAAATAGGAGGAGCATGAAGCGGTGTCGAAAAACATGAAGAGCATGAAGAGTTGTGAAAAATAGGAAGAACTTCAAAAGGTGTCAAAAATATGAGGAGCATGAACGGTATTAAAAATAGGAGGATCATGAAGCCGTGTTGAAAAACATGAAGAGCCTGAAAACGTGTGAAAATTATGAAGAGCTTCAAAAGCTGTGAAATATATGAAGAGCTTCAAAAGGTGTCAAAAATGAGATGAGCATGAAATGGTCTGAAAGATAGGAGGGGCATGAAGTGGTGTTGAAAAACATGAAGAGTCTGAAAAGGTGTGAAAAATATGAAGAGCTTCAAATGGTGTGAAATACATGAGGACCTTGAAATGGTCTGAGAAACCGGAGGAGCATGAAATCTTGTTGAAAAACATGAAGAGCCTGAAAACGTGTGAAAATTACGAAGAGCTTCAAAAGGTGTGAAATATATGAAGAGCTTCAAAAGGTGTCAAAAATGAGATGAGCATGAAATGGTCTGAAAGATAGGAGGGGCATGAAGCGGTGTTCAAAAATATGAAGAGCCTGGAATGGTGTGAAAAATATGAGAGCCCCAAAACGTGTCAAAAGTATGAGGAGCATGAAACGGTGTGAAAAACATGAAGAGCCTGAAAAGGTGTGAGAAATAGAACGGCTTCAAAAGGTGTGAAAAATATGAGGAGCCTGAAACGGTCTGAAAAATAGGAGGAGCATGAAGTGGTGTTGAAAAACATGAAGAGCCTGAAAAGGTGTAAGAAATTGAACGGCTTCAAAAGGTGTGAAAAATATGAGGAGCATGAAACGGTCTGAAAAATAGGAAGAGCATGAAGCGGTGTTTAAAAACATGAAGAGCCTGAAAAGGTGTGAAAAATATGAAGAGCTTCAAAAGGTTTGAAAAATATGAAGAGCATGGAACGGTCTGAAAAATAGGAGGAGGATAAAGAGGTGTTCAAAAAAATGAAGAGCCTGAAAAGGGGTGACAAATATGAAGAGCTTCAAAAGGTGTCAAAAATATGAGGAGCATGAAACGGTATGAAAAATAGGAGGATCATGAAACGGTGTGAAAAACATGAAGAGCCTGAAAAGGTGTGAGAAATAGAACGGCTTCAAAAGGTGTGAAAAATATGAGGAGCCTGAAACGGTCTGAAAAGTAGGAGGAGAATGAAGTGGTGTTGAAAAACATGAAGAGCCTGAAAAGGTGTGAGAAATAGAACGGCATCAAAAGGTGGGAAAAATATGAGGAGCATGAAACGGTCTGAAAAATAGGAAGAGCATGAAGCGGTGTTCAAAAACATGAAGAGCCTGAAAAGGTGTGAAAAATATGAAGAGCTTCAAAAGGTGTCAATAATAAGACGTGCATGACACAGTCTGAAAAATAGGAGGAGCATGAAACGGTCTGAAATATAGGAGGAGCATGAAGCGGTGTTCAAAAACATGAAGAGCCTGAAAAGGTGTGCAAAATATGAAGAGCTTCAAAAGGTGTCAAGAATATGTGGAGCATGAAACGGTCTGAAAAATAGGAGGAGCATGAACTGGTGCTGAAAAACATGAAAGCCTGAAAAGGTTTGAAAAATATGAAGAGCTTCAAAAGGTGTGAAAAATATGAGGAGCATGAAACGGGCTGAAAAATAAGAGGAGCATGAAGCGGTGTAGAAAACCATGAAGAGCCTGAAAAAGTGTGAAAAATATGAAGAGCTTCAAAAGTAGGCAAAATTATGAAGAGTAAGAAACGGTCAAAAAAATAGGAGGAGCATGAAACTGTGTTCAAAAACATGAAGAGTCTGAAAAGGTGTGAAATATATGAAGAGTTTCAAAAGGTGTCAAAAATATGAAGAGCATGAAACGGTCTGAAAAATAGGAGGAGCATGAAGCGGCGTTGAAAAACATGAAGAGCCTGAAAAGGTGTGAAAAATATGAAGAGCTTCAAAAGGTGTCAAAAATATGAAGAGCATGATATGGTCTGAAAAATATGAGGAGCATGAAACGGTGTTCAAAAACATGAACAGCCTGAAAAGGTGTGAAATATATGAAGAGCTTCAAAAGGTGTCAAAAATATGAAGAGCATGAAACTGTCTGAAAAATAGGAGGAGCATGAAATGGTCTGATAAATAGGAGGAGCATGAAACGGTGTTGAAAAACATGAGGAGCCTGAAAATGTGTGAAATATATGAAGAACTTAAAAGGAGTCAAAAATATGAGATGCATGAAACGGTCTGAAAAAAAGAAGGAACATGAAGCGGTGTTGAAAAACGTGAAGAGCCTGAAAAGGTGTGAAATATATGAAGAGCTTTAAAAGGTGTGAAAAATATGAGGAGCATGAAACGGTCTGAAAAATAGGAGGAGCATGAAGCGGTGTTGAAAAATATGAAGAGCCTGAAAAGGTGTGGAAAATATGAAGAGCTTTAAAAGGTGCCAAAATTATGAAGAGCATGAAACAGTCTTAAAATTAGGAGGAGAATGAAGCGGTATAGAAAAACATGAAGAGCCAGAAACGGTGTGAAATATATGAAGCTTCAAAAGGTGTCAAATATGAAGTGCATGAAACGGTCTTAAAAATACGAGGAGCAAGAAGCGGCGTTGAAAAACATGAAGAGCCTGAAAACGTGTGAAAAATATGAAGAGCTTCAAAAGGTGTCAAAATATGAGGAGCAGTAAACGGTTTGAAAAATAGGAGGAGCATGAAACAGTGTTGAAAAACATGAAGATCATGGAAAGGTGTGTATAATATAAAGAGCGTCAAAAGGTGTAAAAATTATGAGGAGCACGAAACGGTCTGAAAAATAGGAGGAGCCTGCAAAGGTGTTGAAAATCCTGAAGAGCCTGAAAAGGTGTGAAGAATAAGAAGAGCTGCAAAAGGCGTCAAAATTATGAGGAGCATGAAACGGTCTGAAAATTAGAAGAAGCATGAAACGGTGTTGAAAAATATGAAGACCATGAAAGGGTGTGAAAAACATGAAGAGCTTAAAAAGGTGTCAAAAATATGAGGAGCATGAAACGGTCAAAAAATAGGAGGAGCACGAGACGTTGATGATAAACCTGAAGAGCCTGAAAAGGTGTGAAAAATATGAAGAGCTTAAAAAGGTGTCAAAAATATGAGGAGCAAGAAACGGTGTTGAAACACATGAAGAGCCTGAAAAATTGTGAAAAATATGCAAAGCTTCAAAAGGTGTCAAAAATTAGATGAGCATGAAACGGTCTGAAAAATTGGAGGATCAAGAAGTAGCGTTGAAAAAAATGAAGAGCCTGAAAAGGTGTGAAAAATATGAAGAGCTTCAAAAGGTGTCAAAAATATGAGGACCATAAAACGATCTGAAAAATAGGAGGAGTATGAAGCGGTGATGAAAAACATGAAGGGCATGAAAACGTGTGAAAAATATGAAGAGCTTCAAAAGGTGTCAAAAATATGAGGACAATAAAACGATCTGAAAATTATGAGGAGCCTGAAACGGTCTGAAAAATAGGAGGAGCATGAAACGGTGTTCAAAAACATGAAGAGCCTGAAAAGTTTTGAAAAATATGCAAAGCTTCAAAAGGTGTCAAAAATTAGATGAGCATGAAACGGTCTGAAAAATTGGAGGATCAAGAAGTAGCGTTGAAAAAAATGAAGAGCCTGAAAAGGTGTGAAAAATATGAAGAGCTTCAAAAGGTGTCAAAAATATGAGGAGCATGAAACGGTCTGAAAAATAGGAGGAGTATGAAGCGGTGATGAAAAACATGAAGGGCATGAAAACGTGTGAAAAATATGAAGAGCTTCAAAAGGTGTGAAAAATATGAAGAGCTTCAAAAGGTGTCAAAAATATGAGGAGCATGAAACGGTCTGAAAAATAGGAGGAGCATGAAGCGGTGATGAAAAACATGAAGGGCATGAAAACGTGTGAAAAATATTAAGAGCCTGAAAAGGTGTGAAAAATATGAAGAGCTTCAAAAGGTGTCAAAAATATGTTGAGCATGAAACGGTCTGAAAAATAGGAGGAGCATGAAGCGGTGTTCAAAAATATGAAGAGCCTTAAAAGGTGTGAAAAATATGAAGAACTTCAAAAGATGTCAAAAATATGAGGAGCATGAAACGGTCTGAAAAATAGGAGGAGCATCAAGCGGTGTTGAAAAACATGAAGAGCCTGAGAAAGTGTGAGAAATAGGAAGAGCTTCAAAAGGTGTGAAAAATATGAAGAGCTTCAAAAGGTGTCAAATGAGATGAGCATGAAACTGTCTGAAAAATAGGAGGAGCATGAAGTGGTGTTGAAAAAAAAGAAGAGCCTGAAAAGGTGTGAAATATATGAAGAGCTTCAAACGTTGTCAAGAATATGAGGAGAATGAAACGGTCTGAAAAATAGGAGGAGCATGAAGCGGTGTTGAAAAAAATGAAGCGCCTGAAAAGGTGTGAAAGATATGAAGAGTTTCTAAAGGTGTCAAAAATATGAGGAGTAAGAAAGGGTCTGAAAAATAGGAGGAGCATGAAGCGGTGTTCAAAAACATGAAGAGCCTGAAAAGGTGTGAAAAATATGAAGAGCCGCAAAAGGTGTCAAAATGAGATGAGCATGAACCGTTCTGAAAAATAGGAGGAGCATGAAGTGATGTTGAAAAAAATGAAAAGCCTGAAATGGTGTGAAATATATGAAGAGCTTCAAAAGGTGTAAAAATATGAGGAGAATGAAACGGTCTGCATAATAGGAAGAGCATGAAATGGTGTTCAAAAACATAAAGAGCATGAAAAGGTGTGAAAAATATGAAGAGTTTCAAAAGGTGTGAAATACATGAGGAGGATTAAACGGTCTGAAAAATAGGAGGAGCATGAAGCGGTGTTCAAAAACATGAAGAGCCTGAAAAGGTGTGAAAAATATGAAGAGTTTCTAAAGGTGTCAAAAATATGAGGAGCATGAAACGGTCTGAGAAATAGGAGGAGCATGAAGTGGTGTTCAAAAACATGAAGAGCCTGAAAAGGTGTGAAATAAATGAAGAGCTTCAAAACGTGTCAAAAATATGAGGAGCATTAAACGGTCTGAAAAATAGGAGGAGCATGAAACTGTTTTCAAAAACATGAAGAGCCTGAAAAGGTGTGAAATAAATGAAGAGCTTCAAAACGTGTCAAAAATATGAGGAGCATGAAACGGTCAGAAAAATAGGAGGAGCATGAAACTGTTTTCAAAAACATGAAGAGTCTGAAAAGGTGTCAAATATATGAAGAGTTTCAAAAGGTGTCAAAAATATGAAGAGCATGAAACGGTCTGAAAAATAGGAGGAGCATGAAGCGGCGTTGAAAAACATGAAGAGCCTGAAAAGGTGTGAAAAATATGAAGAGCTTCAAAAGGTGTCAAAAATATGAAGAGCATGATATGGTCTGAAAAATATGAGGAGCATGAAACGGTGTTCAAAAACATGAAGAGCCTGAAAAGGTGTGAAATATATGAAGAGCTTCAAAAGGTGTCAAAAATATGAAGAGCATGAAACTGAAAAATAGGAGGAGCATGAAATGGTCTGATAAATAGGAGGAGCATGAGCGGTGTTGAAAAACATGAAGAGCCTGAAAAGGTGTGAAATATATGAAGAACTTAAAAGGAGTCAAAAATATGAGATGCATGAAATGGTCTGAAAAATAGAAGGAACATGAAGTGGTGTTGAAAAATGTGAAGTGCCTGAAAAGTTGTGAAAAATATGAAGAGGTTTAAAAGGTGTCAAAAATATGAGGAGCATGAAACGGTCTGAAAAATAGGAGGAGCATGAAGCGGTGTTGAAAAACATGAAGAGCCTGAAAAGGTGTGAAAAATATGAAGAGCTTCAAAAGGTGCCAAAATTATGAAGAGCATGAAACAGTCTTAAAATTAGGAGGAGAATGAAGCGTTGTAGAAAAACATGAAGAGCCAGAAAAGGTGTGAAATATATGAAGCTTCAAAAGGTGTCAAAAATATGAAGTGCATGAAACGGTCTGAAAAATAGGAGGAGCATGAAATGGTGTTGAAAAACATACAGTCCTGGAAAGGTGTGAAAATTATGAAGAGTTTCAAAAGGTTTCAAAAATATGAGGAGCATGAAAAGGTCTGAAAATTAGGAGGAGAATGAAACGGTGTTCAAAAACATGAAGAGCCTGAAAACGTGTGAAAAATATGAAGAGCTTCAAAAGGTGTCAAAATATGAGGAGCAGTAAACGGTTTGAAAAATAGGAGGAGCATGAAGCAGTGTTGAAAAACATGAAGATCATGGAAAGGTGTGAATAATATAAAGAGCGTCAAAAGGTGTAAAAAATATGAGGAGCACGAAACGGTCTGAAAAATAGGAGGAGCCTGCAAAGGTGTTGAAAATCATGAAGAGCCTGAAAAGGTGTGAAGAATAAGAAGAGCTGCAAAAGGCGTCAAAATTATGAGGAGCATGAAACTGTCTGAAAATTAGAAGAAGCATGAAACGGTGTTGAAAAATATGAAGACCATGAAAGGGTGTGAAAAACATGAAGAGCTTAAAAAGTTGTCAAAAATATGAGGAGCATGAAAGGGTCAAAAAATAGGAGGAGCATGAGACGTTGATGATAAACCTGAAGAGCATGAAAAGGTGTTAAAAATATGAAGAGCTTAAAAAGGTGTCAAAAATATGAGGAGCAAGAAACGGTGTTGAAACACATGAAGAGCCTGAAAAAGAGTGAAAAATATGAAGAGTTTCAAAAGGTGTAAAAAATATGAGGACCATAAAACGATCTGAAAAATATGAGGAGCCTGAAACGGTCTGAAACATAGGAGGAGCATGAAACGGTTTTGAAAAATATGAAGAGCATTGAAAGGTGTGAAAAATATGAAGAGCTTCAAAAGGTGTCAAAATATGAGGAGCCAGAAACGGTCTGAAAAATAGGAGGAGCATGAAACGGTGTTGAAAAACATGAAGAGCTTGAAAAGGTGTGAAACATATGAGGAGCATGAAAAGGTCTGAAAAATAGGAGGAGCATGAAGTGGTGTTGAAAGACATGAAGACCCTGAAAAGGTGTGAAAAATATGAAGAGCTTCTAAATGTGTCAAAATATGAGGAGCATGAAACTGTCTGAAATATATCAGGAGCATGAAAAGGTGTTGAAAAACATGAAGAGCATCAAAAGCTGTGAAGAATATGAAGAGCTTCAAAACGTGTCAAAAATATGAGGAGCATGAATCGGTCTGAAAAATAGAAGGAGCATGAAGTGGTGTTGAAAAACATGAAGATCTGAAAAGGAGTGAAAAATATGAAGAGCTTCATAAGGTGTCAAAAATATGAGGAGCATGAAACGGTCTGAAAAATAGGAGGGGCAAGAAACGGGTTTAACAAACATGAAGAGCGGGAAAAGGTGTGAAAAATATGAAGAGCTTCAAAAGGTTTCAAAAATATGAGGAGCATGAAACAGGCTGTAAAATAGGAGGAGCATGAAGCGGTGTTGAAAAACATGAAGAGCCTGAAAACGTGTGAAAATTATGAAGAGCTTCAAAAGGTGTGAAGTATATGAAGAGCTTCAAAAGGTGTCAAAAATGAGATGAGCATGAAATGGTCTGAAAGATAGGAGGAGCATGAAGCGGTGTTGAAAAACATGAAGAGCCTGAAAAGGTGTGAAAAATATGAAGAGCTTCAAATGGTGTGAAATACATGAGGAGCTTGAAACGGTCTGAAAAACAGGAGGAGCATGAAATCTTGTTGAAAAACATGAAGAGCCTGAAAACGTGTGAAAATTATGAAGAGCTTCAAAAGGTGTGAAATATATGAAGAGCTTCAAAAGGTGTCAAAAATGAGATGAGCATGAAATGGTCTGAAAGATAGGAGGAGCATGAAGTGGTGTTGAAAAACATGAAGAGCCTGAAAAGGTGTGAAAAATATGAAGAGCTTTAAAAGGTGCGAAAAATATGACGAGCATGAAACGGTCTGAAAAATAGGAGGAGCATGAAGCGGTGTTCAAAAACATGAAGAGCCTGACAAGTTGTGAAAAGTATGAACAGCTTCAAAATGTGTCAAATATATGAGGAGAAAGAAATGGTCTGAAAAAAAGGAAGAGCATGAAGTGATGTTCAAAAACATGAAGAGCCTGAAAAGGTGTGAAAAATATGAAGAGCTTCAAAAGCTGTCAAATATATGAGGAGCACGAAACGGTCTGAAAAAAAGCAGGAGCATGAAGCGTTGTTGAAAATGTTGAAGAGCTTGAAAAGGTGTGAAAAATATGAAGAGCTTCAAAAGGTTTCAAATATATGAGGATCATGAAACGGTCTGAAAAATAGGAGGAGCATGAAACGGTCTGAAAAATAAGAGGAGCATGAAATGGTGTTGAAAAACAGGAAGAACCTGAAAATGTGAGAAAAATATGAAGAGCTTCAAAAGGTTTCAAAAATATGAGGAGCAAGAAACTTTCTGAAAAATAGAAGGAGCATGAACCGGTGTTGAAAAACATGAAGAGCCTGAAAAGGTGTGAAAAATATGAAGAGCTTCAAAACGTGTCAAAAATATGAGGAGCATGAAACGGTCGGAAAAATAGGAGGAGCAAGAAGCGGTGTTGAAAAATATGAAGAGCCTGAAAATGTGTGAAAAATATGAAGAGCTTCAAAAGGTGTGAAAAATATGAAGAGCTTCAAAAGGTGTCAAATTGAGATGAGCATGAAACGGTCTGAAAAATAGGAGGAGCATTAAGCTGTGTTGAAAATCATAACGAGCCTGAAAAGGTGTGAAAAATATGAAGAGCTTCAAAAATGTGAAAAATATGAAGAGCTTCAAAAGGTGTCAAAAATGAGATGAGCATGAAACGGTCTGAAAAATAGGAGGAGCATTAAGCTGTGTTGAAAATCATAACGAGCCTGAAAAGGTGTGAAAAATATGAAGAGCTTCAAAAGGTGTGCAAAATATGAAGAGATTCAAAACCTGTCAAAAATATGAGGAGCCTGAAACAGTCTCAAAAATAGGAAGAGTATGAAACGGTCTGAAAAATAGGAGGATCATGAAGCGATGTTGAAAATCGTGAAGAGCCTGAAAAGGTGTGAAAAATGTGAAGAGCTTCAAAAGGTGTAAAAAATGAGATGAGCATGAAACGGTCTGAAAAATAGGAGGAGCATGAACTGGTGCTGAAAAACATGAAGAGCCTGAAAAGGTGTGAAATATATGAAGAGCTTCAAAAGGTGTCAAAAATATGAGGAGCATGAAACGGTCTGAAAAATAGGAGGAGCATGAAGCGGTGTTGAAAAACATGAAGAGCATGAAAAGCTGTGAAGAATATGAAGAGCTTCAAAACCTGTCAAAAATATGAGGAGCATGAATCGGTCTGAAAAATAGGAGGAGCAAGAAACGGTTTTAACAAACATGAAGAGCGGGAAAAGGTGTGAAAAATATGAAGAGCTTCAAAAGGTTTGAAAAATATGAAGAACATGGAACGGTCTGAAAAATAGGAGGAGGATAAAGCGGTGTTCAAAAACATGAAGAGCCTGAAAAGGTGTGACAAATATGAAGAGCTTCAAAAGGTGTCAAAAATATGAGGAGCATGAAACAGTCTCAAAAATAGGAGGAGCATGAAGCGGTGTTCAAAAACATGAAGAGCCTGAAAAGGTGTGACAAATATGAAGAGCTTCAAAAGGTGTCAAAAATATGAGGAGCATGAAACGGTCTCAAAAATAGGAGGAGCATGAAGCGGTGTTCAAAAATATGGAGAGCCTGAAAAGGTATGAAAAATATGAAGAGCTTCAAAAGGTGTGAAATATATGAAGAGCTTCAAAAGGTGTCAAAAATATGAGGAGCCTGAAACAGGCTGTAAAATAGGAGGAGCATGAAGCGGTGTCGAAAAACATGAAGAGTATGAAGAGTTGTGAAAAATAGGAAGAACTTCAAAAGGTGTCAAAAATATGAGGAGCATGAACGGTATGAAAAATAGGAGGATCATGAAGCCGTGTTGAAAAACATGAAGAGCCTGAAAACGTGTGAAAATTATGAAGAGCTTCAAAAGCTGTGAAATATATGAAGAGCTTCAAAAGGTGTCAAAAATGAGATGAGCATGAAATGGTCTGAAAGATAGGAGGGGCATGAAGCGGTGTTGAAAAACATGAAGAGTCTGAAAAGGTGTGAAAAATATGAAGAGCTTCAAATGGTGTGAAATACATGAGGACCTTGAAATGGTCTGAGAAACCGGAGGAGCATGAAATCTTGTTGAAAAACATGAAGAGCCTGAAAACGTGTGAAAATTATGAAGAGCATCAAAAGGTGTGAAATATATGAAGAGCTTCAAAAGGTGTCAAAAATGAGATGAGCATGAAATGGTCTGAAAGATAGGAGGGGCATGAAGCGGTGTTAAAAAATATGAAGAGCCTGGAATGGTGTGAAAAATATGAGAGCCCCCAAACGTGTCAAAAGTATGAGGAGCATGAAACGGTGTAAAAAACATGAAGAGCCTGAAAAGGTGTGAGAAATAGAACGGCTTCAAAAGGTGTGAAAAATATGAGGAGCCTGAAACGGTCTGAAAAATAGGAGGAGCATGAAGTGGTGTTGAAAAACATGAAGAGCCAGAAAAGGTGTAAGAAATAGAACGGCTTCAAAAGGTGTGAAAAATATGAGGAGCATGAAACGGTCTGAAAAATAGGAAGAGCATGAAGCGGTGTTTAAAAACATGAAGAGCCTGAAAAGGTGTGAAAAATATGAAGAGCTTCAAAAGGTTTGAAAAATATGAAGAGCATGGAACGGTCTGAAAAATAGGAGGAGGATAAAGATGTGTTCAAAAAAATGAAGAGCCTGAAAAGGGGTGACAAATATGAAGAGCTTCAAAAGGTGTCAAAAATATGAGGAGCATGAAACGGTATGAAAAATAGGAGGATCATGAAACGGTGTGAAAAACATGAAGAGCCTGAAAAGGTGTGAGAAATAGAACGGCTTCAAAAGGTGTGAAAAATATGAGGAGCCTGAAACGGTCTGAAAAGTAGGAGGAGAATGAAGTGGTGTTGAAAAACATGAAGAGCCTGAAAAGGTGTGAGAAATAGAACGGCATCAAAAGGTGGGAAAAATATGAGGAGCATGAAACGGTCTGAAAAATAGGAAGAGCATGAAGCGGTGTTCAAAAACATGAAGAGCCTGAAAAGGTGTGAAAAATATGAAGAGCTTCAAAAGGTGTCAATAATAAGACGTGCATGACACAGTCTGAAAAATAGGAGGAGCATGAAACGGTCTGAAATATAGGAGGAGCATGAAGCGGTGTTCAAAAACATGAAGAGCCTGAAAATGTGTGCAAAATATGAAGAGCTTCAAAAGGTGTCAAGAATATGTGGAGCATGAAAAGGTCTGAAAAATAGGAGGAGCATGAACTGGTGCTGAAAAACATGAAAGCCTGAAAAGGTTTGAAAAATATGAAGAGCTTCAACAGGTGTGAAAAATATGAGGAGCATGAAACGGGCTGAAAAATAAGAGGAGCATGAAGCGGTGTAGAAAACCATGAAGAGCCTGAAAAAGTGTGAAAAATATGAAGAGCTTCAAAAGTAGGCAAAATTATGAAGAGTAAGAAACGGTCAAAAAAATAGGAGGAGCATGAAACTGTGTTCAAAAACATGAAGAGTCTGAAAAGGTGTGAAATATATGAAGAGTTTCAAAAGGTGTGAAAAATATGAAGAGCTTCAAAAGGTGTCAAAAATATGAGGAGCATGAAACGGTCTGAAAAATAGGAGGAGCATGAAGCGGTGATGAAAAACATGAAGGGCATGAAAACGTGTGAAAAATATTAAGAGCCTGAAAAGGTGTGAAAAATATGAAGAGCTTCAAAAGGTGTCAAAAATATGTTGAGCATGAAACGGTCTGAAAAATAGGAGGAGCATCAAGCGGTGTTGAAAAACATGAAGAGCCTGAGAAAGTGTGAGAAATAGGAAGAGCTTCAAAAGGTGTGAAAAATATGAAGAGCTTCAAAAGGTGTCAAATGAGATGAGCATGAAACTGTCTGAAAAATAGGAGGAGCATGAAGTGGTGTTGAAAAAAAAGAAGAGCCTGAAAAGGTGTGAAATATATGAAGAGCTTCAAACGTTGTCAAGAATATGAGGAGAATGAAACGGTCTGAAAAATTGGAGGAGCATGAAGCGGTGTTGAAAAAAATGAAGCGCCTGAAAAGGTGTGAAAGATATGAAGAGTTTCTAAAGGTGTCAAAAATATGAGGAGTAAGAAAGGGTCTGAAAAATAGGAGGAGCATGAAGCGGTGTTCAAAAACATGAAGAGCCTGAAAAGGTGTGAAAAATATGAAGAGCCGCAAAAGGTGTCAAAATGAGATGAGCATGAACCGCTCTGAAATATAGGAGGAGCATGAAGTGATGTTGAAAAAAATGAAAAGCCTGAAATGGTGTGAAATATATGAAGAGCTTCAAAAGGTGTAAAAATATGAGGAGAATGAAACGGTCTGCATAATAGGAAGAGCATGAAATGGTGTTCAAAAACATAAAGAGCATGAAAAGGTGTGAAAAATATGAAGAGTTTCAAAAGGTGTGAAATACATGAGGAGGATTAAACGGTCTGAAAAATAGGAGGAGCATGAAGCGGTGTTCAAAAACATGAAGAGCCTGAAAAGGTGTGAAAAATATGAAGAGTTTCTAAAGGTGTCAAAAATATGAGGAGCATGAAACGGTCTGAGAAATAGGAGGAGCATGAAGTGGTGTTCAAAAACATGAAGAGCCTGAAAAGGTGTGAAATAAATGAAGAGCTTCAAAACGTGTCAAAAATATGAGGAGCATTAAACGGTCTGAAAAATAGGAGGAGCATGAAACTGTTTTCAAAAACATGAAGAGCCTGAAAAGGTGTGAAATAAATGAAGAGCTTCAAAACGTGTCAAAAATATGAGGAGCATGAAACGGTCAGAAAAATAGGAGGAGCATGAAACTGTTTTCAAAAACATGAAGAGTCTGAAAAGGTGTCAAATATATGAAGAGTTTCAAAAGGTGTCAAAAATATGAAGAGCATGAAACGGTCTGAAAAATAGGAGGAGCATGAAGCGGCGTTGAAAAACATGAAGAGCCTGAAAAGGTGTGAAAAATATGAAGAGCTTCAAAAGGTGTCAAAAATATGAAGAGCATGATATGGTCTGAAAAATATGAGGAGCATGAAACGGTGTTCAAAAACATGAAGAGCCTGAAAAGGTGTGAAATATATGAAGAGCTTCAAAAGGTGTCAAAAATATGAAGAGCATGAAACTGAAAAATAGGAGGAGCATGAAATGGTCTGATAAATAGGAGGAGCATGAGCGGTGTTGAAAAACATGAAGAGCCTGAAAAGGTGTGAAATATATGAAGAACTTAAAAGGAGTCAAAAATATGAGATGCATGAAATGGTCTGAAAAATAGAAGGAACATGAAGCGGTGTTGAAAAATGTGAAGTGCCTGAAAAGTTGTGAAAAATATGAAGAGGTTTAAAAGGTGTCAAAAATATGAGGAGCATGAAACGGTCTGAAAAATAGGAGGAGCATGAAGCGGTGTTGAAAAACATGAAGAGCCTGAAAAGGTGTGAAAAATATGAAGAGCTTCAAAAGGTGCCAAAATTATGAAGAGCATGAAACAGTCTTAAAATTAGGAGGAGAATGAAGCGTTGTAGAAAAACATGAAGAGCCAGAAAAGGTGTGAAATATATGAAGCTTCAAAAGGTGTCAAAAATATGAAGTGCATGAAACGGTCTGAAAAATAGGAGGAGCATGAAATGGTGTTGAAAAACATACAGTCCTGAAAAGGTGTGAAAATTATGAAGAGCTTCAAAAGGTTTCAAAAATATGAGGAGCATGAAAAGGTCTGAAAATTAGGAGGAGCATGAAACGGTGTTCAAAAACATGAAGAGCCTGAAAACGTGTGAAAAATATGAAGAGCTTCAAAAGGTGTCAAAATATGAGGAGCAGTAAACGGTTTGAAAAATAGGAGGAGCATGAAGCAGTGTTGAAAAACATGAAGATCATGGAAAGGTGTGAATAATATAAAGAGCGTCAAAAGGTGTAAAAAATATGAGGAGCACGAAACGGTCTGAAAAATAGGAGGAGCCTGCAAAGGTGTTGAAAATCATGAAGAGCCTGAAAAGGTGTGAAGAATAAGAAGAGCTGCAAAAGGCGTCAAAATTATGAGGAGCATGAAACTGTCTGAAAATTAGAAGAAGCATGAAACGGTGTTGAAAAATATGAAGACCATGAAAGGGTGTGAAAAACATGAAGAGCTTAAAAAGTTGTCAAAAATATGAGGAGCATGAAAGGGTCAAAAAATAGGAGGAGCATGAGACGTTGATGATAAACCTGAAGAGCATGAAAAGGTGTTAAAAATATGAAGAGCTTAAAAAGGTGTCAAAAATATGAGGAGCAAGAAATGGTGTTGAAACACATGAAGAGCCTGAAAAAGAGTGAAAAATATGAAGAGTTTCAAAAGGTGTAAAAAATATGAGGACCATAAAACGATCTGAAAAATATGAGGAGCCTGAAACGGTCTGAAACATAGGAGGAGCATGAAACGGTTTTGAAAAATATGAAGAGCATGGAAAGGTGTGAAAAATATGAAGAGCTTCAAAAGGTGTCAAAATATGAGGAGCCAGAAACGGTCTGAAAAATAGGAGGAGCATGAAACGGTGTTGAAAAACATGAAGAGCTTGAAAAGGTGTGAAACATATGAGGAGCATGAAAAGGTCTGAAAAATAGGAGGAGCATGAAGTGGTGTTGAAAAACATGAAGAGCCTGAAGGTGTGAAATATATGAAGAGCTTCAAAAGGTGTCAAAAAATGAGGAGCATGAAACGATCTGAAAAAAAAGTAGGAGCATGAAGCGGTGTTCAAAAACATGAAGAGCATGGAAAGGTCTGAATAATATATAGAGCGTCAAAAGGTGTAAAAAATATGAGGTGCACGAAACGGTATGAAAATTAGGAGGAGCCTGAAAAGGTGTTGAAAATCATGAAGAGCCTGAAAAGTTGTGAAGAATAAGAAGAGCTGCAAAAGGCATCAAAATTATGAGGAGCATGAAACGGTATGAAAATTAGAAGAAGCATGAAACGGTTTTGAAATATATGAAGACCATGAAACGGTATGAAAAACATGAAGAGCTTCAAAAGGTTTCAAAAATATGAGGAGCATGAAACGGTCAAAAAAATAGGAGGAGCATGAGATGTTGTTGATAATCATGAAGAGCATGAAAAGGTGTGAAAAATATGAGGAGCTTCAAAAGGTGTCAAAAATATGAGGAGCATGAAACAGGCTGAAAAATAGGAGGAGCATGAAGCGGTGTCGAAAAACATGAAGAGCATGAAGAGTTGTGAAAAATAGGAAGACCTTCAAAACGTGTCAAAAATGAGATGAGCATGAAACGGTCTGAAAAAAAGGAGGTGCATGAAGTGGTGTTGAAAAACATGAAGAGCCTGAAAACGTGTGAAAAATATGAAGAGCTTCTAAAGGTGTGAAAAATATGAAGAGCTTCAAAAGGTGTCAAAAATGAGATGAGCATGAAGCGGCCTGAAAAATAGGAGGAGCATGAAGTGGTGTTGAAAAACATGATGAGCCTGAAAAAGTGTGAAATATATGAAGAGCTTCAAAAGGTGTCAAAAATATGAGGAGCATGAAACGGTATGAAAAATAGGAGGAGCATGAAGCGTGGTTGAAAAACATGAAGAGCCTGAAAAGTTGTGAAAAATATGAAGAGCTTCAAAAGGTATCAAAAATATGAGGAGCATGAACGGTCTAGAAAATAGCAGGAGCATGAAGCGGTCTTGAAAACCATGAAGAGCCTGAAAAGGTGTGAAAAATAAGAAGAGCTTCAAAATGTTTCAAAATTATGAGGAGAATGAATGGTCCAAAAAAGAGGAGGAGCATGAAGCGGTGTTCAAAAACATGAAGAGCCTGAAAAGGTGTGAAATATATGAAGACCTTCAAAATGTGTGAAGTACATGAGGAGCATTAAACCCTCTGAAAAATAGGAGAAGATTGAAGTTTTGTTCAAAAACATGAAGAGCCTGAAAAGGTGTGAAATATATGAAGATCTTCAAAAGGTGTGAAAAATATGAACAGCTTCAAAATGTGTCAAAAATGAGATGAGCATGAAACGGTCTGAATTTTAGGAGGAGCATGAAGTGTTGGTGAAAAACATGAAGAGCCTGAGGAAGTGTGAAGTATATGAAGAGATTCAAAACGTGTCAAAAATATGAGGAGCATGAAACGGTCTGAAAATTAGGAGGAGCATGAAGCGGTGTTGAAAAACAAGAAGAGTCTGAAAAGGTGTGAAAAATATGAAGAGCTTCAAAAGGTGTGAAAAATATGAAGAGCTTCAAAATGTGTCAAAAATGAGATGAGCATGAAACGGTCTGAATATTAGGAGGAACATGAATTGGTGTTGAAAAACATGAAGAGACTGAAAAGCTGTGAAAAATATGAAGAGCTTCAAAAGGTGAGAATTATATGAAGAGCTTCAAAAGAAGTCAAAAATGAGATGAGCATGATATTGTCTGAAAGATAGGAGGAGCATGAAGCGGTGTTGAAAAACATGAAGAGCCTGAAAAGGTGTGAGAAATATGGAGATCTTCAAAAGGTGTCAAAAATATGAGGAGCATGAAACGGTCTGAAAATAAGGAGGATCATGAAGTGATGTTGAAAAATATGAAGAGCCAAAAAAGGTGTGAAAAATATGAAGAGCTTCAAAAGGTGTCAAAAATATGAGGAGCATGAAAAGTTCTGAAAAATAGGAGGAGAATGAAGCGGTGTTGAAAAACATGAAGAGCCTGAAAATGTGTGAAAAATTTGAAGAGCTTCAAAAGGTGTCAAATATATGAGGAGCATGAAACGGTCTGAAAAATAGGAGAAGCAAGAAACGGTTTTAACAAACATGAAGAGAGTGAAAAGGTGTGAAATATATGAAGAGCTTCAAAAGGTGTCAAAAATATGAGGAGCATGAAACGGTCTGAAAAATAGGAGGAGCATGAAACGGTGTTCAAAAACACGAAGAGCCTGAAATGGTGTGAAAAATATGAGGAACTTCAAAAGGTGTCAAAAATATGAGGAGCATGAAACGCTCTGAAAAATAGGAGGAGCATGAAGTATTGTTGAAAAACATGAAGAGCCTGAAAAGGTGTGAAATATATGAAGAGCTTCAAAAGGTGTCAAAAATATGAGGAGCATGAAACGGTCTGAAAAATAGGAGGAGCATGAAACGGTGTTGAAAAACATGAAGATCTGAAAAGGAGTGAAAAATTTGAAGAGCTTCATAAGGTGTCAAAAATATGAGGAGCATGAAACGGTCTGAAATATAGGAGGAACAAGAAACGGTTTTTACAAACATGAAGAGCGGGAAAAGGTGTGCAAAATATGAAGAGCTTCAAAAGGTGTCAAAAATATGAGGAGCATGAAACAGGCTGTAAAATAGGAGGAGCATGAAGCGGTGTCGAAAAACATGAAGAGCATGAAGAGTTGTGAAAAATAGGAAGAACTTCAAAAGGTATCAAAAATATGAGGAGCATGAACGGTATGAAAAATAGGAGGATCATGAAGCCGTGTTGAAAAATATGAAGAGCCTGAAAACGTGTGAAAATTATGAAGAGCTTCAAAAGGTGTGAAATATATGAAGAGCTTCAAAAGCTGTCAAAAATGAGATGAGCATGAAATGGTCTGAAAGATAGGAGGGGCATGAAGCGGTGTTGAAAAACATGAAGAGCCTGAAAAGTTGTGAAAATTATGAAGAGCTTCAAATGGTGTGAAATACATGAGGACCATGAAACGGTATGAAAAACAGGAGGAGCATGAAATCTTGTTGAAAAACATGAAGAGCCTGAAAAAGTGTGAAAATTATGAAGAGCTTCAAAAGGTGTTAAATATATGAAGAGCTTCAAGAGGTGTCAAAAATGAGATGAGCATGAAATGTTCTGAAAGATAGGAGGGGCATGAAGCGGTGTTGAAAAACATGAAGAGCCTGAAAATGTGTGAGAATTATGAAGATCTTCAAAATGTGTCAAAAACATGAGGAGCATGAAACGGTCTGAAAAATAGGAGGAGCAAGAAGTGATGTTTAAAAACATGAAGAGCCAGAAAAGGTGTGAAAAATATGAAGAGCATCAAAAGATGTGAAATATATGAGGAGCATGAACCGGTCTGAAAAATAGGAGGAGCATGAAGCGGTTTTGAAAAGCATGAAGAGTCTGAAAAGGTGTGAAAAATATGAAGAGCTTCATAAGGTGTCAAAAATATTAGGAGCATGAAACTGTCTGAAAAATAGGAGGAGCATGAAGTGGTGTTGAAAAACGTGAAGAGCCTAAAAAGGTGTGAAAAATATGAAGAGCTTCAAAAGGTGTGAAAAATATGAAGAGCTTCAAACGGTGTCAAAAAAGAGATGAGCATGAAATGGCCTAAAAAATAGGAGGAGCATGAAGGGTTGGTGAAAAACATGAAGAGCCTGAAAAAGTGTGAAGTATATGAAGAGATTCAAAAGGTGTCAAAAATATGAGGAGCATGAAACGGTCTGAAAAATAGAAGGAGAATTAAGCGTTCTTGAAAAACATGAAGAGCCTGAAAAGGTGTGCAAAATATGAAGAGCATCAAAAGGTGTGAAAAATATGAGGAGCATGAGACGGTCTGAAAAATAGGAGGAGCATGAAGCGGTGTTGAAAAACAAGAAGAGTCTGAAAAGGTGTGAAAAATATGAAGAGCTTCAAAAGGTGTGAAAAATATGAAGAGCTTCAAAATGTGTCAAAAATGAGATGAGCATGAAACGGTCTGAATATTAGGAGGAACATGAATTGGTGTTGAAAAACATGAAGAGACTGAAAAGGTGTGAAAAATATGAAGAGCTTCAAAAGGTGTCAAATATATGAAGAGCTTCAAAAGAAGTCAAAAATGAGATGAGCATGATATTGTCTGAAAGATAGGAGGAGCATGAAGCGGTGTTGAAAAACATGAAGAGCCTGAAAAGGTGTGAGAAATATGGAGATCTTCAAAAGGTGTCAAAAATATGAGGAGCATGAAACGGTCTGAAAAATAGGAGGAGCATGAAGTGGTGTTGAAAAACGTGAAGAGCCTAAAAAGGTGTGAAAAATATGAAGAGCTTCAAAAGGTGTGAAAAATATGAAGAGCTTCAAACGGTGTCAAAAAAGAGATGAGCATGAAATGGCCTAAAAAATAGGAGGAGCATGAAGGGTTGGTGAAAAACATGAAGAGCCTGAAAAAGTGTGAAGTATATGAAGAGATTCAAAAGGTGTCAAAAATATGAGGAGCATGAAACGGTCTGAAAAATAGAAGGAGAATTAAGCGTTCTTGAAAAACATGAAGAGCCTGAAAAGGTGTGCAATATATGAAGAGCATCAAAAGGTGTGAAAAATATGAGGAGCATGAGACGGTCTGAAAAATAGGAGGAGCATGAAGCGGTGTTGAAAAACAAGAAGAGTCTGAAAAGGTGTGAAAAATATGAAGAGCTTCAAAAGGTGTGAAAAATATGAAGAGCTTCAAAATGTGTCAAAAATGAGATGAGCATGAAACGGTCTGAATATTAGGAGGAACATGAATTGGTGTTGAAAAACATGAAGAGACTGAAAAGGTGTGAAAAATATGAAGAGCTTCAAAAGGTGTCAAATATATGAAGAGCTTCAAAAGAAGTCAAAAATGAGATGAGCATGATATTGTCTGAAAGATAGGAGGAGCATGAAGCGGTGTTGAAAAACATGAAG
This sequence comes from Dama dama, assembly GCF_033118175.1. Lineage (NCBI taxonomy): Eukaryota > Metazoa > Chordata > Mammalia > Artiodactyla > Cervidae > Dama > Dama dama. Next base: position 7,932,786 of record NC_083706.1, on the reverse strand, counting down.
AGCCTGAAAAGGTGTGAGAAATATGGAGATCTTCAAAAGGTGTCAAAAATATGAGGAGCATGAAACGGTCTGAAAAATAGGAGGATCATGAAGTGATGTTGAAAAACATGAAGAGCCAAAAAAGGTGTGAAAAATATGAAGAGCTTCAAAAGATGTCAAAAATATGAGGAGCAGAAAAAGGTCTGAAAAATAGGAGGAGCATGAAGCGGTGTTGAAAAACATGAAGAGCCTGAAAATGTGTGAAAAATTTGAAGAGCTTCAAAAGGTGTCAAAAATATGAGGAGGTTGAATCGGTCTGAAAAATAGGATGAGCATGAAGTGGTGTTGAAAAACATGAAGAGTCTGAAAAGGTGTGAAAAATATGAAGAGCTTCATAAGGTGTCAAAAATATGAGGAGCAAGAAAAGGTTTGGAAAATAGAAGAAGCAAGAAACGGTTTAAACAAACATGAAGAGCGTGAAAAGGTGTGAAATATATGAAGAGCTTCAAAAGGTGTCAAAAATATGAGGAGCATGAAACAGGCTGAAAAATAGGAGGAGCATGAAGCGGTGTCGAAAAACATGAAGAGCATGAAGAGTTGTGAAAAATATGAAGAACTTCAAAAGGTGTCAAAAATATGAGGAGCATGAACGGTATGAAAAATAGGAGGATCATGAAGCCGTGTTGAAAAACATGAAGAGCCTGAAAACGTGTGAAAATTATGAAGAGCTTCAAAAGGTGTGAAATATATGAAGAGCTTCAAAAGATGTCAAAAATGAGATGAGCATGAAATGGTCTGAAAGATAGGAGGGGCATGAAGCGGTGTTGAAAAACATGAAGAGCCTGAAAAGGTGTGAGAAATATGAAGATCTTCAAAATGTGTCAAAAATATGAGGAGCATGAAACGGTCTGAAAAATAGGAGGAGCAAGAAGTGATGTTTAAAAACCTGAAGAGCCTGAAAAAGTGTGAAAAATATGAAGAGTATCAAAAGATGTGAAAAATATGAGGAGCATGAACCGGTCTGAAAAATAGGAGGAGAATGAAGTGGTTTTGAAAAGCATAAAGAGTCTGAAAAGGTGTGAAAAATATGAAGAGCGTCATAAGGTGTCAAAAATATTAGGAGCCTGAAACTGTCTGAAAAATAGGAGAAGCATGAAGTGGTGTTGAAAAACGTGAAGAGCCTAAAAAGGTGTGAAAAATATGACGAGCTTCAAAAGGTGTGAAAAATATGAGGAGCATGAAACGGTCTGAAAAATAGGAGGTGCATGAAGCAGTGTCGAAAAACATGAAGAGCCTGAGAACGTGTGAAAAATATGAAGAGCTTCTAAAGGTGTGAAAAATATGAATAGCTTCAAAAGGTGTCAAAAATATGATGAGCATGAACGGTCCGGAAAATAGCTGGAGCATGAAGCCGTCTTGAAAACCATGAAGAGCCTGAAAAGGTGTGAAAAATAAGAAGAGCTTCAAAATGTTTCAAAATTATGAGGAGAATGAACGGTCTGAAAAATAGGAGGAGCATGAAGCGGTGTTGAAAAACATGAAGAGCCTGAAAAGGTGTGAAATATATGAAGAACTTCAAAAGGTGTGAAGTACATGAGGAGCATTAAACGCTCTGAAAAATAGAAGCATGAAGTTTTGTTCAAAAACATGAAGAGCCTGAAAAGGTGTGAAACATATGAAGATCTTCAAAAGGTGTGAAAAATATGAGGGGCATGAAACGGTCTGAAAAATAGGAGGTGCATGAAGCGGTGTTGAAAACATGAAGAGCCTGAAAACCTGTGAAAAATATGAACAGCTTCAAAAGGTGTGAAAAATATGAAGAGCTTCAAAAGGTGTGAAAAATATGAAGAGCTTCAAACGGTGTCAAAAATGAGATGAGCATGAAATGGCCTAAAAAATAGGAGGAGCATGAAGTGTTGGTGAAAAACATGAAGAGCCTGAAAAAGTGTGAAGCATATGAAGAGATTCAAAAGGTTTCAAAATATGAGGAGAATGAAACGGTCTGAAAAATAGAAGGAGAATGAAGCGGTGTTGAAAAACATGAAGAGCCTGAAAAGGTGTGCAAAATATGAAGAGCTTCAAAAGGTGTGAAAAATATGAGGAGCATGAGACGGTCTGAAAAATAGGAGGAGCATGAAGCGGTGTTGAAAAACATGAAGAGCCTGAAAAGGTGTGAGAAATATGGAGATCTTCAAAAGGTGTCAAAAATAAGAGGAGCATGAAACGGTCTGAAAAATAGGAGGAGCATGAAGTGGTATTGCAAAACATGAAGACCTGAAAAGGTGTGAAATATATGAAGAGCTTCAAAAGGTGTCAAAAATATGAGGAGCATGAAACGGTCTGAAAAATAGGAGGAGCATGAAGCGGTGTTGAAAAACATGAAGAGCATGAAAAGCTGTGAAGAATATGAAGAGCTTCAAAACGTGTCAAAAATATGAGGAGCATGAATCGGTTTGAAAAATAGGAGGAGCAAGAAACGGTTTTAACAAACATGAAGAGCGGGAAAAGGTGTGAAAAATATGAAGAGCTTCAAAAGGTGTCAAAAATATGAAGAGCATGAAACAGGCTGTAAAATAGGAGGAGCATGAAGCGGTGTCGAAAAACATGAAGAGCATGAAGAGTTGTGAAAAATAGGAAGAACTTCAAAAGGTGTGAAAAATATGAGGAGCAGGAACGGTATGAAAAATAGGAGGATCATGAAGTCGTGTTGAAAAACATGAAGAGCCTGAAAACGTGTGAAAATTATGAAGAGCTTCAAAAGGTGTGAAATATATGAAGAGCTTCAAAAGGTGTCAAAAATGAGATAAGCATGAAATGGTCTGAAAGATAGGAGGAGCATGAAGCGGTGTTGAAATACATGGAGAGCCTGAAAAGGTGTGAAAAATATGAAGAGCTTCAAAAGGTGTGAAATACATGAGGAGCATGAAACGGGTTGAAAAATAGGAGAAGCATGAAGTGGTGTGGAAAAATATGAAGAGCGTGAAAAGGTGTGAAAAATATGAAGAGCTTCAAAAGGTGTGAAATACATGAGGAGCATGAAACGGGCTGAAAAATAGGAGAAGCATGAAGTGGTGTGGAAATATATGAAGAGCGTGAAAAGGTGTGAAAAATATGAAGAGCCTCAAAAGGTGTGAAAAATATGAGAAACATGACATGATCTGAAATATTGGAGGAGCATGAAGCGGTGTTGAAGAACATGAAGAGCCTGAAAAGGTGTGAAAAATATGAAGAGCTTCAAAAGTTGTCAAAAATATGAGGAGCAAGAAACGGTCTGAAAAATAGGAGGAGCATGAAGTGATGTTGAAAAATATGAAGAGCCTGAAAATGTGTGAAATATGTAAAGAGCTTCAAAAGGTGTCAAAAATATGAGGAGCATGAAACGGTCTGAAAAATGGGAGGAGCATGAAGCGGTGTTCAAAAACATGAAGATCCTGAAAAGGTGTGAAAAATACGAAGAGCTTCAAAAGGTGTGAAATACATGAGGAGCTAGAAACCGTCTGAAAAATAGGAAGAGCATGAAGCGATGTTCAAAAACATGAAGAGCCTGAAATGGTGTGAAAAATATCAAGAGTTTCAAAAGGTGTGAAAAATATGATGAGCATGAAATGGTCTGAAAAATAGGAGGAGCAAGAAGCGGTGTTCAAAAACATGAAGAGCCTGAAAAGGTGTGAAAAAGATGAAGAGCTTCAAAAGCTGTCAAAAATTTGAGGAGCATGAAATGGTCTGAAAAATAGGAGGAGAATGAAGCGGTGTTTAAAAACATGAAGAGCCTGAAAAGGTGTTGAAAAATATGAAGAGACTCAAAACTTGTCAAAAATATGAGGAGCATGAAACGGTCTGAAAAATAGGAGGAGCATGAAAAGATGTTGAAAAACCTGAAGAGCCTGAAAACGTGTGAAAATATGAAGATCTTCAAAAGGTGTGAAAAATATGAAGAGCTTCAAAAGGTGTCAAAAATGAGATGAGCATGAAACTGTCTGAAAAATGGGAGGAGCATGAAGTGGTGTTCAAAAAAATGAAGAGCCTAAAAAGGTGTGAAAAATATGCAGACGTTCAAAAGAAATCAAAAATATGAGGAGCATGAAACGGTCTGAAAAGTAGGAGGAGCATGAAGCGGTATTCAAAAACATGAAGAGCCTGAAAAGGTGTGAAAAAAGTTAAGAGCTTCAAAAGGTGTCAAAAAAATGAGTAGCATGAAACGGTCTGAAAAATCGGAGGAGCATGAAACGGTGTTCAAAAACCTGAAGAGCCTGAAAAGGTGTGAAAAATATGACGAGCTTCAAAACGTGTCAAAAATATGAGGAGCATGAAACGGTCTGAAAAATAGGAGGAGCAAGAAGCGGTGTTGAAAAACATGAAGAACCTGAAAACGTGTGAAAAATATGAAGAGCTTAAAAAATTGTGAAAATATGAAGAGCTTCAAAACGAGTCAAAAATATGAGGAGCATGAAACGGTCTGAAAAATAGGAGGAGCATGAAGTGGTGTTGAAAAACATGAACAGTATGAAAAGGTGTGAAATATATGAAGAGCTTCAAAAGATGTCAAAAAAAGAAGAGCATGAAACGGTATGTAAAATATGAGGAGCATAAAACGGTGTTCAAAAACAAGAAGAGCCTGAAAAGGTGTGAAAAATAGGAAGAGCTTCAAAAGGTGAGAAGTATATGAGGAGCATGAAACGGTCTGAAAAATAGGAGGAGCATGAAGCGGTGTTGAAAAACCTGAAGAGCCTGAAAAGTTGTGAAATATGTAAAGAGCTTCAAAAGGTGTCAAAAATATGAGGAGCATGAAACGGTCTGAGAAATAGGAGGAGCATGAAGTGGTGTTCAAAAACATAAAGAGCATGAAAAGGTGTGAAAAATATGAAGAGTTTCAAAAGGTGTGAAATACATGAGGAGGATTAAACGGTCTGAAAAATAGGAGGAGCATGAAGCGGTGTTCAAAAACATGAAGAGCCTGAAAAGGTGTGAAAAATATGAAGAGTTTCTAAAGGTGTCAAAAATATGAGGAGCATGAAACGGTCTGAGAAATAGGAGGAGCATGAAGTGGTGTTCAAAAACATGAAGAGCCTGAAAAGGTGTGAAATAAATGAAGAGCTTCAAAACGTGTCAAAAATATGAGGAGCATTAAACGGTCTGAAAAATAGGAGGAGCATGAAACTGTTATCAAAAACATGAAGAGCCTGAAAAGGTGTGAAATAAATGAAGAGCTTCAAAACGTGTCAAAAATATGAGGAGCATGAAACGGTCAGAAAAATAGGAGGAGCATGAAACTGTTTTCAAAAACATGAAGAGTCTGAAAAGGTGTCAAATATATGAAGAGTTTCAAAAGGTGTCAAAAATATGAAGAGCATGAAACGGTCTGAAAAATAGGAGGAGCATGAAGCGGCGTTGAAAAACATGAAGAGCCTGAAAAGGTGTGAAAAATATGAAGAGCTTCAAAAGGTGTCAAAAATATGAAGAGCATGATATGGTCTGAAAAATATGAGGAGCATGAAACGGTGTTCAAAAACATGAAGAGCCTGAAAAGGTGTGAAATATATGAAGAGCTTCAAAAGGTGTCAAAAATATGAAGAGCATGAAACTGAAAAATAGGAGGAGCATGAAATGGTCTGATAAATAGGAGGAGCATGAGCGGTGTTGAAAAACATGAAGAGCCTGAAAAGGTGTGAAATATATGAAGAACTTAAAAGGAGTCAAAAATATGAGATGCATGAAATGGTCTGAAAAATAGAAGGAACATGAAGCGGTGTTGAAAAATGTGAAGTGCCTGAAAAGTTGTGAAAAATATGAAGAGGTTTAAAAGGTGTCAAAAATATGAGGAGCATGAAACGGTCTGAAAAATAGGAGGAGCATGAAGCGGTGTTGAAAAACATGAAGAGCCTGAAAAGGTGTGAAAAATATGAAGAGCTTCAAAAGGTGCCAAAATTATGAAGAGCATGAAACAGTCTTAAAATTAGGAGGAGAATGAAGCGTTGTAGAAAAACATGAAGAGCCAGAAAAGGTGTGAAATATATGAAGCTTCAAAAGGTGTCAAAAATATGAAGTGCATGAAACGGTCTGAAAAATAGGAGGAGCATGAAATGGTGTTGAAAAACATACAGTCCTGAAAAGGTGTGAAAATTATGAAGAGCTTCAAAAGGTTTCAAAAATATGAGGAGCATGAAAAGGTCTGAAAATTAGGAGGAGCATGAAACGGTGTTCAAAAACATGAAGAGCCTGAAAACGTGTGAAAAATATGAAGAGCTTCAAAAGGTGTCAAAATATGAGGAGCAGTAAACGGTTTGAAAAATAGGAGGAGCATGAAGCAGTGTTGAAAAACATGAAGATCATGGAAAGGTGTGAATAATATAAAGAGCGTCAAAAGGTGTAAAAAATATGAGGAGCACGAAACGGTCTGAAAAATAGGAGGAGCCTGCAAAGGTGTTGAAAATCATGAAGAGCCTGAAAAGGTGTGAAGAATAAGAAGAGCTGCAAAAGGCGTCAAAATTATGAGGAGCATGAAACTGTCTGAAAATTAGAAGAAGCATGAAACGGTGTTGAAAAATATGAAGACCATGAAAGGGTGTGAAAAACATGAAGAGCTTAAAAAGTTGTCAAAAATATGAGGAGCATGAAAGGGTCAAAAAATAGGAGGAGCATGAGACGTTGATGATAAACCTGAAGAGCATGAAAAGGTGTTAAAAATATGAAGAGCTTAAAAAGGTGTCAAAAATATGAGGAGCAAGAAATGGTGTTGAAACACATGAAGAGCCTGAAAAAGAGTGAAAAATATGAAGAGTTTCAAAAGGTGTAAAAAATATGAGGACCATAAAACGATCTGAAAAATATGAGGAGCCTGAAACGGTCTGAAACATAGGAGGAGCATGAAACGGTTTTGAAAAATATGAAGAGCATGGAAAGGTGTGAAAAATATGAAGAGCTTCAAAAGGTGTCAAAATATGAGGAGCCAGAAACGGTCTGAAAAATAGGAGGAGCATGAAACGGTGTTGAAAAACATGAAGAGCTTGAAAAGGTGTGAAACATATGAGGAGCATGAAAAGGTCTGAAAAATAGGAGGAGCATGAAGTGGTGTTGAAAAACATGAAGAGCCTGAAGGTGTGAAATATATGAAGAGCTTCAAAAGGTGTCAAAAAATGAGGAGCATGAAACGATCTGAAAAAAAAGTAGGAGCATGAAGCGGTGTTCAAAAACATGAAGAGCATGGAAAGGTCTGAATAATATATAGAGCGTCAAAAGGTGTAAAAAATATGAGGTGCACGAAACGGTATGAAAATTAGGAGGAGCCTGAAAAGGTGTTGAAAATCATGAAGAGCCTGAAAAGTTGTGAAGAATAAGAAGAGCTGCAAAAGGCATCAAAATTATGAGGAGCATGAAACGGTATGAAAATTAGAAGAAGCATGAAACGGTTTTGAAATATATGAAGACCATGAAACGGTATGAAAAACATGAAGAGCTTCAAAAGGTTTCAAAAATATGAGGAGCATGAAACGGTCAAAAAAATAGGAGGAGCATGAGATGTTGTTGATAATCATGAAGAGCATGAAAAGGTGTGAAAAATATGAGGAGCTTCAAAAGGTGTCAAAAATATGAGGAGCATGAAACAGGCTGAAAAATAGGAGGAGCATGAAGCGGTGTCGAAAAACATGAAGAGCATGAAGAGTTGTGAAAAATAGGAAGACCTTCAAAACGTGTCAAAAATGAGATGAGCATGAAACGGTCTGAAAAAAAGGAGGTGCATGAAGTGGTGTTGAAAAACATGAAGAGCCTGAAAACGTGTGAAAAATATGAAGAGCTTCTAAAGGTGTGAAAAATATGAAGAGCTTCAAAAGGTGTCAAAAATGAGATGAGCATGAAGCGGCCTGAAAAATAGGAGGAGCATGAAGTGGTGTTGAAAAACATGATGAGCCTGAAAAAGTGTGAAATATATGAAGAGCTTCAAAAGGTGTCAAAAATATGAGGAGCATGAAACGGTATGAAAAATAGGAGGAGCATGAAGCGTGGTTGAAAAACATGAAGAGCCTGAAAAGTTGTGAAAAATATGAAGAGCTTCAAAAGGTATCAAAAATATGAGGAGCATGAACGGTCTAGAAAATAGCAGGAGCATGAAGCGGTCTTGAAAACCATGAAGAGCCTGAAAAGGTGTGAAAAATAAGAAGAGCTTCAAAATGTTTCAAAATTATGAGGAGAATGAATGGTCCAAAAAAGAGGAGGAGCATGAAGCGGTGTTCAAAAACATGAAGAGCCTGAAAAGGTGTGAAATATATGAAGACCTTCAAAATGTGTGAAGTACATGAGGAGCATTAAACCCTCTGAAAAATAGGAGAAGATTGAAGTTTTGTTCAAAAACATGAAGAGCCTGAAAAGGTGTGAAATATATGAAGATCTTCAAAAGGTGTGAAAAATATGAACAGCTTCAAAATGTGTCAAAAATGAGATGAGCATGAAACGGTCTGAATTTTAGGAGGAGCATGAAGTGTTGGTGAAAAACATGAAGAGCCTGAGGAAGTGTGAAGTATATGAAGAGATTCAAAACGTGTCAAAAATATGAGGAGCATGAAACGGTCTGAAAATTAGGAGGAGCATGAAGCGGTGTTGAAAAACAAGAAGAGTCTGAAAAGGTGTGAAAAATATGAAGAGCTTCAAAAGGTGTGAAAAATATGAAGAGCTTCAAAATGTGTCAAAAATGAGATGAGCATGAAACGGTCTGAATATTAGGAGGAACATGAATTGGTGTTGAAAAACATGAAGAGACTGAAAAGCTGTGAAAAATATGAAGAGCTTCAAAAGGTGAGAATTATATGAAGAGCTTCAAAAGAAGTCAAAAATGAGATGAGCATGATATTGTCTGAAAGATAGGAGGAGCATGAAGCGGTGTTGAAAAACATGAAGAGCCTGAAAACGTGTGAGAAATATGGAGATCTTCAAAAGGTGTCAAAAATATGAGGAGCATGAAACGGTCTGAAAATAAGGAGGATCATGAAGTGATGTTGAAAAATATGAAGAGCCAAAAAAGGTGTGAAAAATATGAAGAGCTTCAAAAGGTGTCAAAAATATGAGGAGCATGAAAAGTTCTGAAAAATAGGAGGAGAATGAAGCGGTGTTGAAAAACATGAAGAGCCTGAAAATGTGTGAAAAATTTGAAGAGCTTCAAAAGGTGTCAAATATATGAGGAGCATGAAACGGTCTGAAAAATAGGAGAAGCAAGAAACGGTTTTAACAAACATGAAGAGAGTGAAAAGGTGTGAAATATATGAAGAGCTTCAAAAGGTGTCAAAAATATGAGGAGCATGAAACGGTCTGAAAAATAGGAGGAGCATGAAACGGTGTTCAAAAACACGAAGAGCCTGAAATGGTGTGAAAAATATGAGGAACTTCAAAAGGTGTCAAAAATATGAGGAGCATGAAACGCTCTGAAAAATAGGAGGAGCATGAAGTATTGTTGAAAAACATGAAGAGCCTGAAAAGGTGTGAAATATATGAAGAGCTTCAAAAGGTGTCAAAAATATGAGGAGCATGAAACGGTCTGAAAAATAGGAGGAGCATGAAACGGTGTTGAAAAACATGAAGATCTGAAAAGGAGTGAAAAATTTGAAGAGCTTCATAAGGTGTCAAAAATATGAGGAGCATGAAACGGTCTGAAAAATAGGAGGAACAAGAAACGGTTTTTACAAACATGAAGAGCGGGAAAAGGTGTGCAAAATATGAAGAGCTTCAAAAGGTGTCAAAAATATGAGGAGCATGAAACAGGCTGTAAAATAGGAGGAGCATGAAGCGGTGTCGAAAAACATGAAGAGCATGAAGAGTTGTGAAAAATAGGAAGAACTTCAAAAGGTATCAAAAATATGAGGAGCATGAACGGTATGAAAAATAGGAGGATCATGAAGCCGTGTTGAAAAATATGAAGAGCCTGAAAACGTGTGAAAATTATGAAGAGCTTCAAAAGGTGTGAAATATATGAAGAGCTTCAAAAGCTGTCAAAAATGAGATGAGCATGAAATGGTCTGAAAGATAGGAGGGGCATGAAGCGGTGTTGAAAAACATGAAGAGCCTGAAAAGTTGTGAAAATTATGAAGAGCTTCAAATGGTGTGAAATACATGAGGACCATGAAACGGTATGAAAAACAGGAGGAGCATGAAATCTTGTTGAAAAACATGAAGAGCCTGAAAAAGTGTGAAAATTATGAAGAGCTTCAAAAGGTGTTAAATATATGAAGAGCTTCAAGAGGTGTCAAAAATGAGATGAGCATGAAATGTTCTGAAAGATAGGAGGGGCATGAAGCGGTGTTGAAAAACATGAAGAGCCTGAAAATGTGTGAGAATTATGAAGATCTTCAAAATGTGTCAAAAACATGAGGAGCATGAAACGGTCTGAAAAATAGGAGGAGCAAGAAGTGATGTTTAAAAACATGAAGAGCCAGAAAAGGTGTGAAAAATATGAAGAGCATCAAAAGATGTGAAATATATGAGGAGCATGAACCGGTCTGAAAAATAGGAGGAGCATGAAGCGGTTTTGAAAAGCATGAAGAGTCTGAAAAGGTGTGAAAAATATGAAGAGCTTCATAAGGTGTCAAAAATATTAGGAGCATGAAACTGTCTGAAAAATAGGAGGAGCATGAAGTGGTGTTGAAAAACGTGAAGAGCCTAAAAAGGTGTGAAAAATATGAAGAGCTTCAAAAGGTGTGAAAAATATGAAGAGCTTCAAACGGTGTCAAAAAAGAGATGAGCATGAAATGGCCTAAAAAATAGGAGGAGCATGAAGGGTTGGTGAAAAACATGAAGAGCCTGAAAAAGTGTGAAGTATATGAAGAGATTCAAAAGGTGTCAAAAATATGAGGAGCATGAAACGGTCTGAAAAATAGAAGGAGAATTAAGCGTTCTTGAAAAACATGAAGAGCCTGAAAAGGTGTGCAAAATATGAAGAGCATCAAAAGGTGTGAAAAATATGAGGAGCATGAGACGGTCTGAAAAATAGGAGGAGCATGAAGCGGTGTTGAAAAACAAGAAGAGTCTGAAAAGGTGTGAAAAATATGAAGAGCTTCAAAAGGTGTGAAAAATATGAAGAGCTTCAAAATGTGTCAAAAATGAGATGAGCATGAAACGGTCTGAATATTAGGAGGAACATGAATTGGTGTTGAAAAACATGAAGAGACTGAAAAGGTGTGAAAAATATGAAGAGCTTCAAAAGGTGTCAAATATATGAAGAGCTTCAAAAGAAGTCAAAAATGAGATGAGCATGATATTGTCTGAAAGATAGGAGGAGCATGAAGCGGTGTTGAAAAACATGAAGAGCCTGAAAAGGTGTGAGAAATATGGAGATCTTCAAAAGGTGTCAAAAATATGAGGAGCATGAAACGGTCTGAAAAATAGGAGGATCATGAAGTGATGTTGAAAAACATGAAGAGCCAAAAAAGGTGTGAAAAATATGAAGAGCTTCAAAAGATGTCAAAAATATGAGGAGCAGAAAAAGGTCTGAAAAATAGGAGGAGCATGAAGCGGTGTTGAAAAACATGAAGAGCCTGAAAATGTGTGAAAAATTTGAAGAGCTTCAAAAGGTGTCAAAAATATGAGGAGGTTGAATCGGTCTGAAAAATAGGATGAGCATGAAGTGGTGTTGAAAAACATGAAGAGTCTGAAAAGGTGTGAAAAATATGAAGAGCTTCATAAGGTGTCAAAAATATGAGGAGCAAGAAAAGGTTTGGAAAATAGAAGAAGCAAGAAACGGTTTAAACAAACATGAAGAGCGTGAAAAGGTGTGAAATATATGAAGAGCTTCAAAAGGTGTCAAAAATATGAGGAGCATGAAACAGGCTGAAAAATAGGAGGAGCATGAAGCGGTGTCGAAAAACATGAAGAGCATGAAGAGTTGTGAAAAATATGAAGAACTTCAAAAGGTGTCAAAAATATGAGGAGCATGAACGGTATGAAAAATAGGAGGATCATGAAGCCGTGTTGAAAAACATGAAGAGCCTGAAAACGTGTGAAAATTATGAAGAGCTTCAAAAGGTGTGAAATATATGAAGAGCTTCAAAAGATGTCAAAAATGAGATGAGCATGAAATGGTCTGAAAGATAGGAGGGGCATGAAGCGGTGTTGAAAAACATGAAGAGCCTGAAAAGGTGTGAGAAATATGAAGATCTTCAAAATGTGTCAAAAATATGAGGAGCATGAAACGGTCTGAAAAATAGGAGGAGCAAGAAGTGATGTTTAAAAACCTGAAGAGCCTGAAAAAGTGTGAAAAATATGAAGAGTATCAAAAGATGTGAAAAATATGAGGAGCATGAACCGGTCTGAAAAATAGGAGGAGAATGAAGTGGTTTTGAAAAGCATAAAGAGTCTGAAAAGGTGTGAAAAATATGAAGAGCGTCATAAGGTGTCAAAAATATTAGGAGCCTGAAACTGTCTGAAAAATAGGAGAAGCATGAAGTGGTGTTGAAAAACGTGAAGAGCCTAAAAAGGTGTGAAAAATATGACGAGCTTCAAAAGGTGTGAAAAATATGAGGAGCATGAAACGGTCTGAAAAATAGGAGGTGCATGAAGCAGTGTCAAAAAACATGAAGAGCCTGAGAACGTGTGAAAAATATGAAGAGCTTCTAAAGGTGTGAAAAATATGAATAGCTTCAAAAGGTGTCAAAAATATGATGAGCATGAACGGTCCGGAAAATAGCTGGAGCATGAAGCCGTCTTGAAAACCATGAAGAGCCTGAAAAGGTGTGAAAAATAAGAAGAGCTTCAAAATGTTTCAAAATTATGAGGAGAATGAACGGTCTGAAAAATAGGAGGAGCATGAAGCGGTGTTGAAAAACATGAAGAGCCTGAAAAGGTGTGAAATATATGAAGAACTTCAAAAGGTGTGAAGTACATGAGGAGCATTAAACGCTCTGAAAAATAGAAGCATGAAGTTTTGTTCAAAAACATGAAGAGCCTGAAAAGGTGTGAAACATATGAAGATCTTCAAAAGGTGTGAAAAATATGAGGGGCATGAAACGGTCTGAAAAATAGGAGGTGCATGAAGCGGTGTTGAAAACATGAAGAGCCTGAAAACCTGTGAAAAATATGAACAGCTTCAAAAGGTGTGAAAAATATGAAGAGCTTCAAAAGGTGTGAAAAATATGAAGAGCTTCAAACGGTGTCAAAAATGAGATGAGCATGAAATGGCCTAAAAAATAGGAGGAGCATGAAGTGTTGGTGAAAAACATGAAGAGCCTGAAAAAGTGTGAAGCATATGAAGAGATTCAAAAGGTTTCAAAATATGAGGAGAATGAAACGGTCTGAAAAATAGAAGGAGAATGAAGCGGTGTTGAAAAACATGAAGAGCCTGAAAAGGTGTGCAAAATATGAAGAGCTTCAAAAGGTGTGAAAAATATGAGGAGCATGAGACGGTCTGAAAAATAGGAGGAGCATGAAGCGGTGTTGAAAAACATGAAGAGCCTGAAAAGGTGTGAGAAATATGGAGATCTTCAAAAGGTGTCAAAAATAAGAGGAGCATGAAACGGTCTGAAAAATAGGAGGAGCATGAAGTGGTATTGCAAAACATGAAGACCTGAAAAGGTGTGAAATATATGAAGAGCTTCAAAAGGTGTCAAAAATATGAGGAGCATGAAACGGTCTGAAAAATAGGAGGAGCATGAAGCGGTGTTGAAAAACATGAAGAGCATGAAAAGCTGTGAAGAATATGAAGAGCTTCAAAACGTGTCAAAAATATGAGGAGCATGAATCGGTTTGAAAAATAGGAGGAGCAAGAAACGGTTTTAACAAACATGAAGAGCGGGAAAAGGTGTGAAAAATATGAAGAGCTTCAAAAGGTGTCAAAAATATGAAGAGCATGAAACAGGCTGTAAAATAGGAGGAGCATGAAGCGGTGTCGAAAAACATGAAGAGCATGAAGAGTTGTGAAAAATAGGAAGAACTTCAAAAGGTGTGAAAAATATGAGGAGCAGGAACGGTATGAAAAATAGGAGGATCATGAAGTCGTGTTGAAAAACATGAAGAGCCTGAAAACGTGTGAAAATTATGAAGAGCTTCAAAAGGTGTGAAATATATGAAGAGCTTCAAAAGGTGTCAAAAATGAGATAAGCATGAAATGGTCTGAAAGATAGGAGGAGCATGAAGCGGTGTTGAAATACATGGAGAGCCTGAAAAGGTGTGAAAAATATGAAGAGCTTCAAAAGGTGTGAAATACATGAGGAGCATGAAACGGGTTGAAAAATAGGAGAAGCATGAAGTGGTGTGGAAAAATATGAAGAGCGTGAAAAGGTGTGAAAAATATGAAGAGCTTCAAAAGGTGTGAAATACATGAGGAGCATGAAACGGGCTGAAAAATAGGAGAAGCATGAAGTGGTGTGGAAATATATGAAGAGCGTGAAAAGGTGTGAAAAATATGAAGAGCCTCAAAAGGTGTGAAAAATATGAGAAACATGACATGATCTGAAATATTGGAGGAGCATGAAGCGGTGTTGAAGAACATGAAGAGCCTGAAAAGGTGTGAAAAATATGAAGAGCTTCAAAAGTTGTCAAAAATATGAGGAGCAAGAAACGGTCTGAAAAATAGGAGGAGCATGAAGTGATGTTGAAAAATATGAAGAGCCTGAAAATGTGTGAAATATGTAAAGAGCTTCAAAAGGTGTCAAAAATATGAGGAGCATGAAACGGTCTGAAAAATGGGAGGAGCATGAAGCTGTGTTGAAAAACATGAAGAGCCTGAAAAGGTGTGAACAATATTAAGAGCTTCAAAAGGTGTCAAAAATATGTGGAGCAAGTAACGGTTTGAAAAATAGGAGGAGCATGAAGCGGTGTTCAAAAACATGAAGATCCTGAAAAGGTGTGAAAAATACGAAGAGCTTCAAAAGGTGTGAAATACATGAGGAGCTAGAAACCGTCTGAAAAATAGGAAGAGCATGAAGCGATGTTCAAAAACATGAAGAGCCTGAAATGGTGTGAAAAATATCAAGAGTTTCAAAAGGTGTGAAAAATATGATGAGCATGAAATGGTCTGAAAAATAGGAGGAGCAAGAAGCGGTGTTCAAAAACATGAAGAGCCTGAAAAGGTGTGAAAAAGATGAAGAGCTTCAAAAGCTGTCAAAAATTTGAGGAGCATGAAATGGTCTGAAAAATAGGAGGAGAATGAAGCGGTGTTTAAAAACATGAAGAGCCTGAAAAGGTGTTGAAAAATATGAAGAGACTCAAAACTTGTCAAAAATATGAGGAGCATGAAACGGTCTGAAAAATAGGAGGAGCATGAAAAGATGTTGAAAAACCTGAAGAGCCTGAAAACGTGTGAAAATATGAAGATCGTCAAAAGGTGTGAAAAATATGAAGAGCTTCAAAAGGTGTCAAAAATGAGATGAGCATGAAACTGTCTGAAAAATGGGAGGAGCATGAAGTGGTGTTCAAAAAAATGAAGAGCCTAAAAAGGTGTGAAAAATATGCAGACGTTCAAAAGAAATCAAAAATATGAGGAGCATGAAACGGTCTGAAAAGTAGGAGGAGCATGAAGCGGTATTCAAAAACATGAAGAGCCTGAAAAGGTGTGAAAAAAGTTAAGAGCTTCAAAAGGTGTCAAAAAAATGAGTAGCATGAAACGGTCTGAAAAATCGGAGGAGCATGAAACGGTGTTCAAAAACCTGAAGAGCCTGAAAAGGTGTGAAAAATATGACGAGCTTCAAAACGTGTCAAAAATATGAGGAGCATGAAACGGTCTGAAAAATAGGAGGAGCAAGAAGCGGTGTTGAAAAACATGAAGAACCTGAAAACGTGAGAAAAATATGAAGAGCTTAAAAAATTGTGAAAATATGAAGAGCTTCAAAACGAGTCAAAAATATGAGGAGCATGAAACGGTCTGAAAAATAGGAGGAGCATGAAGTGGTGTTGAAAAACATGAACAGTATGAAAAGGTGTGAAATATATGAAGAGCTTCAAAAGATGTCAAAAAAAGAAGAGCATGAAACGGTATGTAAAATATGAGGAGCATAAAACGGTGTTCAAAAACAAGAAGAGCCTGAAAAGGTGTGAAAAATAGGAAGAGCTTCAAAAGGTGAGAAGTATATGAGGAGCATGAAACGGTCTGAAAAATAGGAGGAGCATGAAGCGGTGTTGAAAAACCTGAAGAGCCTGAAAAGTTGTGAAATATGTAAAGAGCTTCAAAAGGTGTCAAAAATATGAGGAGCATGAAACGGTCTGAAAAATAGGAGGAGCATGAAATGGTGTTCAAAAACATGAAGAGCCTGAAAAGGTTTGAACAATATTAAGAGCTTCAAAAGGTGTCAAAAATATGTGGAGCAAGTAACGGTTTGAAAAATAGGAGGAGCATGAAGCGGTGTTCAAAAACATGAAGATCATGAAAAGGTGTGAAAAATACGAAGAGCTTCAAAAGGTGTGAAATACATGAGGAGCATGAAACGGTCTGAAAAATAGGAGGAGCAAGAAACGGTGTAGAAAATCATGAAGAGCCTGAAAATATGTGACAAATATAAAGAGCTTCAAAAGGTTTCAATATAAGAGGTGCATGAAACAGTCTGAAAAATATGATGAGCATGAAACGGTCTGAAAAATTGGAGGAGCATGAAGCGGTGTAGAAAAACATGAAAGCCTGAAAAGGTGTGACAAATATAAAGAGCTTCAAAAGGTGTGAAAAATATGAGGAGCATGAACGGTCTTAAAAATAGGGGAGCATGAAACGGTGTGAAAAACACGAAGAGCATGAAAAGGTGTGAAAAAAAGGAAGAGCTTCAAAAGGTGTCAAAAATATGAGGAACAAGAAACGGTCTGAAAAATAGAAGGAGCATGAAGTGGTGTTTAATAACATGAAGAGCCTGAAAAGGTGTGAAAAATATGAAGAGCTTCAAAAGGTGTGAAAAATATTAAGAGCATGAAACGATCTGAAAAATAGGAAGAGCATAAAGCGGTGTTCAAAAACATGAAGAGCCTGAAAATGTATGAAAAATATGAAGAGCTTCAAAAGGTGTCAAAATATGAGCAGCATGAAACGGTCTCAAAAACAGGAGGAGCATGAAGCGGTGTTCAAAAATATGGAGAGCCTGAAAAGGTATGAAAAATATGAAGAGCTTCAAAAGATGTCAAAAATATGAGGAGCATGAAACGGTCTGAAAAATAGGAGGAGCATGAAACGGAGTTCAAAAACATGAAGAGCCTGAGAAGGTGTGAAAAATATGAAGAGTTTCAAAAGGTGTCAAAAATATGAGGAGCATGAAACAGTCTGAAACATAGTAGGAGCATGAAGCGGTGGTGAAAAACATGAAGAGCCGGAAAAGGTGTGAAAAATATGAAGAGCCTGAAAAGGTGTGAAAAATATGAAGAGCTTGAAAAGGTGTGAAATATATGAAGAGCTTCAAAAGGTGTCAAAATTGAGATGAGCATGAAACTGTCTGAAAAATAGGAGGAGCATGAAACGGTGATCAAAAACATGAAGAGCCTGAAAAGGTGTGAAAAATATGAAGAGCTTCAAAAGGTGTGAAATACATGAGGAGTTTGAAACGGGCTGAAATATAGGAGAAGCATGAAGTGGTGTGGAAAAATTTGAAGAGCCTGAAAAGGTGTGAAAAATTTGAAGAGCCTGAAAAGGTGTGAAAAATTTGAAGAGCCTGAAAAGGAGTGAAAAATTTGAAGAGCCTGAAAAGGTGTGAAAAATATGAAGAGCCTGAAAAGGTGTGAAAATTTTGAAGAGCCTGAAAAGGTGTGAAAAATTTGAAGAGCCTGAAAAGGTGTGAAAAATTTGAAGAGCCTGAAAAGGTGTGAAAAACATGAAGAGCTTCAAATGGTGTGAAATACATGAGGAGCATGAAACGGTCTGAAAAATAGGAGGAGCAAGAAGGTGTGCTCAAAAACATGAAGAGCCTGAAAAAGTGTGAAAAATATGAAGAGCTTCAAAAATATGAAAAATATGAAGAGCTTCAAAAGGTGTGAAAAATATGAAGAGCTTCAAAAGTTGTGAAATATATGAGGAGCATGAAACGGTCTGAAAAATAGGAGGAGCATGAAACGGTGTTCAAAAACATGAAGAGCTTCAAAAGGTGTGAAAAATATGAACAGCTTCAAAAGGTGTCAAAAATGAGATGAGTAAAAAACCGTCTGAAAAATGGGAGGAGCATGAAGTTGTGTTGAAAATAATGAAGAGCCTGAAAAGGTGTGAAAAATATGAGGAGCATGATACGGTCTGAAAAATAGGAGGAGCATGAAGTGGTTGTGAAAAAACATGAAGAGCCGGAAAACGTGTGCAAAATATGACGAGCTTCAAAAGGTGTGAAATACATGAGAAGCTTGAAACGGTCTGAAAAATAGGAGGAGCATGAAGCGATGTTGAAAAACATGAAGAGCCTTAAAATGTGTGAAAAATATGGCGAGCTTCAAAAAGTGTGAAAAATATGAGGATCATGAAACGGTCTGAAAAATAGGAGGAGCATGAAGCGGGGTTGAAAAACATGAAGAGCCTGAAAAGGTGTGACAAATATGAAGAGCTTCAAAAGGTGTGAAATACATGAGGAGCATGAAACGATCTGAAAAATAGGAGGAGCATGAAGCGGTGTTCAAAAACATGCAGAGTCTGAAAAGGTGTGAAAATTATGAAGAGCTTCAAAAGGTTTGAAAAATATGAAGAGCTTCAAAAGGTGTCAAAAATGAGATGAGCATGAAACGGTCTGAAAAATAGGAGGAGCATGAAGCGGTGTTCAAAAACATGAAGAGCCTGAAAAGATGTGAGAAATATGAAGAGCTTCAAAAGATGTCAAAAATATGAGGAGCATGAAACGGTCTGAAAAATAGGAGGAGCATGAAATGGTGTTCAAACACATGAAGAGCCTGAAAAGGTGTGAAAAATATGAAGAGCTTCAAAAGGTGTGAAATACATGAGGAGCATTAAACGGTTTAAAAATTAGGAGGAGCATGAAGCGGTGTTCAAAAACATGAAGAGCCTGAAAAGGTGTGAAAAATATGAAGAGCTTCAAAAGGTGTGTAATACATGAGGAGCATGAAACTCTCTGAAAAATAGAAGGAGCATGAAGTAGTGTTCAAAAACATGAAGAGCCTGAAAAGGTGTGAAAAATATGAAGAGCTTAAAAAGGTGTGAAAAATATGAGGAGCATGATATGGTTTGAAAAATAGGATTAGCATGAAGCGGTGTTCAAAAACATGAAGAGCCTGAAAAGGTGTGAAAAATATGAAGAGCTTCAAAAAGTGTCAAAAATGAGATGAGCATGAAACGGTCTGAAAAATTGGAGGTGCATGAAGAGTTGTTGAAAAACATGAAGAGCCAGAAAATGTGTGAAAAATATGAAGAGCTTCAAAAGGTGTCAAAAATATGAGGAGCATGAAACGGTCTTAAAAATACAAGGAGCATGAAGCGGTGTTGAAAAACATGAATAGCCTGAAAATGTGTGAAATATATGAAGAGCTTAAAAATGTGTCAAGTATATGAGGAGCATGAAACGGTCTGAAAAATAGGAGGATCATGCAACGGTGTTGAAAAACATGAAGAGTCTGAAAAGGTGTGAAAAATATGAAGAGCTTCCAAAGCTGTCAAAAATATGAGGAGCATGAAACGGTCTGAAAAATAGGAGGAGCATGAAGCTGTGTTCAAAAACATGAAGAGCCTGAAAATGTGTGAAAAATATGAAGAGCTTCAAAAGGTGTGAAAAATATGAGGAGTATGAAACGGGCTGAAAAATAGGAGGAGCATGAAGTTTTGTTCAAAAACATGAAGAGCCTGAAAAGGTGTGAAAAAAATGAAGAAATTCAAAAGGTGTAAAAATATGAGGAGCATGAAACGGTCTGAAAAATAGGAGGAGCATGCAGTGGTGTTGAAAAACATGAAGAGCCTGAATAGGTGTGAAAAATATGAAGAGCTTCAAAATGTGTCAAAAATATGAGGAGCATGAAACGGTCTGAAAAATAGGCAGAGCATGAGGCGGTGTTCAAAAACATGAAGAGCCTGAAAAGGTGTGAAAAATATGAAGAGCTTCAAAAGGTGTCAAAAATATGAGGAGCATGAAACGAGCTGAAAAATAGGAGGAGCATGAAGCGGTGTTCAAAAACATGCTGAGACTGAAATCTTGTGAAAAATATGAAGAGCTTCAAAAGGTGTGAAAAATATGAAGAGCTTCAGAAGGTGTCAAAAATGAGATGATCATGAAACGGTCTGAAAAATAGGAGGAGCATGATGTAGTGTTGAAAAAAATGAAGAGCCTGAACAGGTGTGAAATATATGAAGAGCTTCAAAAGGTGTGAAAAATATGAGGAGCATGAAACGGTCTGAAAAATAGGAGGAGCATGAAGTGGTGTTGAAAAACATGAAGAGCCTGAATAGGTGTGAAAAATATGAAGAGCTCCAAAAGGTGTGAAAAATATGAGGAGCATGATACGGTCTGAAAAATAGGAGGAGCATGAACCAGTGTTCAAAAACATGAAGAGCCTGAAAAGGTGTGAAATATATGAACAGCTTCAAAATGTGTGAAAAATATGAGGAGCATGAAACGGTCTGAAAAATAGGAGGAGCATGAAGCGGTGTTGAAAAACATGAGGAGCCTGAAAAGGTGTGACAAATATGAAGAGCTTCAAAAGGTGTGAAATACATGAGGAGCATGAAACGGTCTCAAAAATAGGAGGAGCATGAAGCGGTGTTCAAAAACATGCAGAGTCTGAAAAGGGGTGAAAAATATGAAGAGCTTCAAAAGGTTTGATAAATATGAAGAGCTTCAAAAGGTGTGAAAAATATGAAAAGCTTCAAAAGGTGTCAGAAATATGAGGAGCATGAAACGGTCTGAAAAATAGGTGGAGCATGAAGCGGTGTTCAAAAACATGAAGAGCCTGAAAAGGTGGGAAAAATATGAAGAGCTTCAAAAGGTGTCAAAAATATGAGGAACATGAAACGGTCTGCAAAATAGGAGGAGCATGAAGTGGTGTTGAAAAACATGAAGAGCCTGAAAACGTGTGAAAAAAATGAAGAGCTTCAAAAGGTGTGAAAAATATGAAGAGCTTCAAAAGGTGTCAAAAATGAGATGAGTGTAAAACGGTCTGAAATGTGGGAGGAGCATGAAGTGGTGTTGAAAATAATGAAGAGCCTGAAAAGGTGTGAAATATATGAAGAGCTTCAAAAGGTGTGAAAATAAAGAGGAGCATGATACGGTCTGAAAAATAGGAGGAGCATGAATTGGTTGTGAAAAAACATGAAGAGCCTGAAAACGCGTGCAAAATATGAAGAGCTTCAAAAGGTGTGAAATACATGAGGAGCATGAAACGGTCTGAAAAATAGGAGGAGCAAGAAACGGTGTTGAAAAACATGAATAGCCTGAAAATGTGTGAGAAATATGAAGAGCTTCAACAGGTGTCCAAAATATGATTAGCATGAAACGGTCTGAAAAATAGGAGGAGCATGAAGCGGTGTTGAAAAACATGAATAGCCTGAAAATGTGTGAAATATATGAAGAGCTTAAAAATGTGTCAAATATATGAGGAGCATGAAACGGTCTGAAAAATAGGAGGATGATGAAACGGTGTTGAAAAACTATAAGAGCCTGAAAAGGTGTGAAAAATATGAAGAGCTTCAAAAGGTGTCAAAATTTGAGGAGCATGAAAAGGTCTGAAAAATAGGAGGAGAATGAAGCTGTTTTCAAAATCATGAAGAGCCTATAAATGTGTGAAAAATATGAAGAGCTTCAAAAGGTGTAAAAATTTGAAGAGCAGGAAACGGTCTGAAAAACAGGAGGAGAATGAAGTGGTGTCCAAAAACATGAAGAGCCTGAAAAGGTGTGAAAAATATGAAGAGCTTCAAAATGTGTCAAAAATATGAGGAGCATGAAATGGTCTGAAAAATAGGAGGAGCATGAGGCGGTGTTCAAAAACATGAAGAGCCTGAAAAGGTGTGAAAAATATGAAGAGCTTCAAAAGGTGTCAAAAATATGAGGAGCATGAAACGGTCTGAAAAATAGGAGGAGCATGAAACGGTGATCAAATACATGAAGAGCCTGAAAAAGTGTGAAAAATATGAAGAGCTTCAAAAGGTGTGAAATTCATGAGGAGCATGAAATGAGCTGAAAAATAGGAGAAGCATGAAGTGGTGTGGAAAAACATGAAGAGCCTGTAAAGGTGTGAAAAATATGAAGAGCTTCAAAAGGTGTGTAATTCATGAGGAGCATGAAACTCTCTGAAAAATAGAAGGAGCATGAAATAGTGTTCAAAAACATGAAGAGCCTGAAAAGGTGTGAAAAATATGAAGAGCTTAAAAAGGTGTGAAAAATATGAGGAGCATGATATGGTTTGAAAAATAGGATTAGCATGAAGTGGTGTTCAAAAACATGAAGAGCCTGAAAAGGTGTGAAAAATATGAAAAGCTTCAAAAGGTGTCAAAAATGAGATGAGCATGAAACGTTCTGAAAAATAGGAGGTGCATGAAGCGTTGTTGAAAACCATGAAGAGCCTGAAAAGGTGTGAGAAATATGAAGAGCTTCAAAATGTCTCAAAAATATGAGGAGCATGAAACGGTCTTAAAAATAGGAGGAGCATGACGCGGTGTTCAAAAACATGAAGAGCCTGAAAAGGTGTGAAAAATATGAAGAGCTTCAAAAAGTGTCAAAAATGAGATGAGCATGAAACGGTCTGAAAAATTGGAGGTGCATGAAGAGTTGTTGAAAAACATGAAGAGCCAGAAAATGTGTGAAAAATATGAAGAGCTTCAAAAGGTGTCAAAAATATGAGGAGCATGAAACGGTCTTAAAAATACAAGGAGCATGAAGCGGTGTTGAAAAACATGAATAGCCTGAAAATGTGTGAAATATATGAAGAGCTTCAAAATGTGTCAAGTATATGAGGAGCATGAAACGGTCTGAAAAATAGGAGGATCATGCAACGGTGTTGAAAAACATGTAGAGTCTGAAAAGGTGTGAAAAATATGAAGAGCTTCAAAACTGTCAAAAATATGAGGAGCATGAAACGGTCTGAAAAATAGGAGGAGCATGAAGCGGTGTTCAAAAACATGAAGAGCCTGAAAAGGTGGGAAAAATATGAAGAGCTTCAAAAGGTGTCAAAACTATGAGGAGCATGAAACGGTCTGCAAAATAGGAGGAGCATGAAGTGGTGTTGAAAAACATGAAGAGCCTGAAAACGTGTGAAAAAAATGAAGAGCTTCAAAAGGTGTGAAAAATATGAAGAGCTTCAAAAGGTGTCAAAAATGAGATGAGTGTAAAACGGTCTGAAATGTGGGAGGAGCATGAAGTGGTGTTGAAAATAATGAAGAGCCTGAAAATGTGTGAAATATATGAAGAGCTTCAAAAGGTGTCAAAAATATGAGGAGCATGAAACGGTCTTAAAAATACAAGGAGCATGAAGCGGTGTTGAAAAACATGAATAGCCTGAAAATGTGTGAAATATATGAAGAGCTTCAAAATGTGTCAAGTATATGAGGAGCATGAAACGGTCTGAAAAATAGGAGGATCATGCAACGGTGTTGAAAAACATGTAGAGTCTGAAAAGGTGTGAAAAATATGAAGAGCTTCCAAAGCTGTCAAAAATATGAGGAGCATGAAACGGTCTGAAAAATAGGAGGAGCATGCAGCGGTTAAAAAACATGAAGAGCCTGAAAAGGTGTGAAAAATATGAAAAGCTTCAAAAGGTGTCAGAAATATGAGGAGCATGAAACGGTCTGAAAAATAGGTGGAGCATGAAGCGGTGTTCAAAAACATGAAGAGCCTGAAAAGGTGGGAAAAATATGAAGAGCTTCAAAAGGTGTCAAAAATATGAGGAACATGAAACGGTCTGCAAAATAGGAGGAGCATGAAGTGGTGTTGAAAAACATGAAGAGCCTGAAAACGTGTGAAAAAAATGAAGAGCTTCAAAAGGTGTGAAAAATATGAAGAGCTTCAAAAGGTGTCAAAAATGAGATGAGTGTAAAACGGTCTGAAATGTGGGAGGAGCATGAAGTGGTGTTGAAAATAATGAAGAGCCTGAAAAGGTGTGAAATATATGAAGAGCTTCAAAAGGTGTGAAAATAAAGAGGAGCATGATACGGTCTGAAAAATAGGAGGAGCATGAATTGGTTGTGAAAAAACATGAAGAGCCTGAAAACGCGTGCAAAATATGAAGAGCTTCAAAAGGTGTGAAATACATGAGGAGCATGAAACGGTCTGAAAAATAGGAGGAGCAAGAAACGGTGTTGAAAAACATGAATAGCCTGAAAATGTGTGAGAAATATGAAGAGCTTCAACAGGTGTCCAAAATATGATTAGCATGAAACGGTCTGAAAAATAGGAGGAGCATGAAGCGGTGTTGAAAAACATGAATAGCCTGAAAATGTGTGAAATATATGAAGAGCTTAAAAATGTGTCAAATATATGAGGAGCATGAAACGGTCTGAAAAATAGGAGGATGATGAAACGGTGTTGAAAAACTATAAGAGCCTGAAAAGGTGTGAAAAATATGAAGAGCTTCAAAAGGTGTCAAAATTTGAGGAGCATGAAAAGGTCTGAAAAATAGGAGGAGAATGAAGCTGTTTTCAAAATCATGAAGAGCCTATAAATGTGTGAAAAATATGAAGAGCTTCAAAAGGTGTAAAAATTTGAAGAGCAGGAAACGGTCTGAAAAACAGGAGGAGAATGAAGTGGTGTCCAAAAACATGAAGAGCCTGAAAAGGTGTGAAAAATATGAAGAGCTTCAAAATGTGTCAAAAATATGAGGAGCATGAAATGGTCTGAAAAATAGGAGGAGCATGAGGCGGTGTTCAAAAACATGAAGAGCCTGAAAAGGTGTGAAAAATATGAAGAGCTTCAAAAGGTGTCAAAAATATGAGGAGCATGAAACGGTCTGAAAAATAGGAGGAGCATGAAACGGTGATCAAATACATGAAGAGCCTGAAAAAGTGTGAAAAATATGAAGAGCTTCAAAAGGTGTGAAATTCATGAGGAGCATGAAATGAGCTGAAAAATAGGAGAAGCATGAAGTGGTGTGGAAAAACATGAAGAGCCTGTAAAGGTGTGAAAAATATGAAGAGCTTCAAAAGGTGTGTAATTCATGAGGAGCATGAAACTCTCTGAAAAATAGAAGGAGCATGAAATAGTGTTCAAAAACATGAAGAGCCTGAAAAGGTGTGAAAAATATGAAGAGCTTAAAAAGGTGTGAAAAATATGAGGAGCATGATATGGTTTGAAAAATAGGATTAGCATGAAGTGGTGTTCAAAAACATGAAGAGCCTGAAAAGGTGTGAAAAATATGAAAAGCTTCAAAAGGTGTCAAAAATGAGATGAGCATGAAACGTTCTGAAAAATAGGAGGTGCATGAAGCGTTGTTGAAAACCATGAAGAGCCTGAAAAGGTGTGAGAAATATGAAGAGCTTCAAAATGTCTCAAAAATATGAGGAGCATGAAACGGTCTTAAAAATAGGAGGAGCATGACGCGGTGTTCAAAAACATGAAGAGCCTGAAAAGGTGTGAAAAATATGAAGAGCTTCAAAAAGTGTCAAAAATGAGATGAGCATGAAACGGTCTGAAAAATTGGAGGTGCATGAAGAGTTGTTGAAAAACATGAAGAGCCAGAAAATGTGTGAAAAATATGAAGAGCTTCAAAAGGTGTCAAAAATATGAGGAGCATGAAACGGTCTTAAAAATACAAGGAGCATGAAGCGGTGTTGAAAAACATGAATAGCCTGAAAATGTGTGAAATATATGAAGAGCTTCAAAATGTGTCAAGTATATGAGGAGCATGAAACGGTCTGAAAAATAGGAGGATCATGCAACGGTGTTGAAAAACATGTAGAGTCTGAAAAGGTGTGAAAAATATGAAGAGCTTCAAAACTGTCAAAAATATGAGGAGCATGAAACGGTCTGAAAAATAGGAGGAGCATGAAGCGGTGTTCAAAAACATGAAGAGCCTGAAAAGGTGGGAAAAATATGAAGAGCTTCAAAAGGTGTCAAAACTATGAGGAGCATGAAACGGTCTGCAAAATAGGAGGAGCATGAAGTGGTGTTGAAAAACATGAAGAGCCTGAAAACGTGTGAAAAAAATGAAGAGCTTCAAAAGGTGTGAAAAATATGAAGAGCTTCAAAAGGTGTCAAAAATGAGATGAGTGTAAAACGGTCTGAAATGTGGGAGGAGCATGAAGTGGTGTTGAAAATAATGAAGAGCCTGAAAATGTGTGAAATATATGAAGAGCTTCAAAAGGTGTCAAAAATATGAGGAGCATGAAACGGTCTTAAAAATACAAGGAGCATGAAGCGGTGTTGAAAAACATGAATAGCCTGAAAATGTGTGAAATATATGAAGAGCTTCAAAATGTGTCAAGTATATGAGGAGCATGAAACGGTCTGAAAAATAGGAGGATCATGCAACGGTGTTGAAAAACATGTAGAGTCTGAAAAGGTGTGAAAAATATGAAGAGCTTCCAAAGCTGTCAAAAATATGAGGAGCATGAAACGGTCTGAAAAATAGGAGGAGCATGCAGCGGTTAAAAAACATGAAGAGCCTGAAAAGGTGTGAAAAATATGAAGAGCTCCAAAAGTTGTCAAAAATATGTGGAGCGTGAGACGGTCTCAAAAATAGGAGGAGCGGGAAGCGGTGATGAAAAACATGAAGAGCCTGAAAACGTGTGATAAAACATGAAGAGCTTCAAAGGTGTCAGAAATATGAGGAGCATGAAACGCTCGCAAAAATAGGAGGAGCATGAAGCGGTGTTGAAAAACATGAAGAGCCTGAAATGGTGTGAAAAATATGAGAGCTTCAAAAGGTGTCAATAATAAGAGGTGCATGAAACAGTCGGAAAAATTGGAGGAGCATTAAACTGTCTGAAAAATAGGAGAAGCATGAAGCGGTGTTGAAAAACATGAAGAGCCTGAAAGGGTGTGAAAAGTATGAGAGCTTCAAAAGGTATCAATAATAAGAGGTGCATGAAACAGTCTGAAAATTAGGAGGAGCATGAAACTGTATGAAAAATAGGAGAAGCATGAAGCGGTGTTGAAAAATATGAAGAGCCTGAAAAGGTGTGAAAATATGAAAAGCTTCAAAAGGTGTCAAAAATATGAGGAGCATGAAACGGTCTGAAAAATAGGAGGAGCATGAAACGGTGATAAAAAACATGAAGAGCCTGAAAAGATGTGAAAAATATGAAGAGCTTCAAAAGGTGTGAAATACATGAGGAGCATGGAACGGGCTGAAAAATAGGAGAAGCATGAAGGGGTGTGGAAAAACATGAAGAGCCTGAAAAGGTTTGAAAAATATGAAGAGCTTCAAAAGGTGTGAAATACATGAGGAGCATGAAACTCTCTGAAAAATAGAAATAGCATGAAGCGTTGTTGAAAAACATGAAGAGCCTGAAAACGTGTGAAAATATGAAGAGCTTCAAAAATATGAAAAATATGAAGAGCTTCAAAAGGTGTGAAATACATGAGGAGCATGAAACTCTCTGAAAAATAGAAATAGCATGAAGCGGTGTTGAAAAACATGAAGAGCCTGAAAACGTGTGAAAATATGAAGAGCTTCAAAAATATGAAAAATATGAAGAGCTTCAAAAGGTGTGAAAAATTTGAAGAGCTTCAAAAGGTGTCAAAATGAGATGAGCATGAAATGGTCTGAAAAATAGGAGGAGCATGAAGCGGTGTTGAAAATCATAAAGAGCCTGAAAAGTTGTGAAAAATATGAATAGCTTCAAAAGACGTGAAAAATTTGAAGAGCTTCAAAAGGTGTCAAAATGAGATGAGCATGAAACGGTCTGAAAAATAGGAGGAGCATGAAGTGGTGTTGAAAAAAATGAAGAGCCTGAAAAGGTGTGAAATATATAAAGAGCTTCAAAAGGTGTCAAAAATATGAGGAGAATGAAACGGTCTGCAAATTAGGAGAAGCCTGAAATGGTGTTAAAAAACATGAAGAGCCTGAAAAGGTGTGAAAAACATGAAGAGCCTGAAAAGGTGTGAAAAATATGAAGAGCTTCAAAAGGTGTGAAATACATGAGGAGCATGAAACGGGCTGAAAAATAGGAGAAGCATGAAGGGATGTGGAAAAACATGAAGAGCCTGAAAAGTTTTGAAAAATATGAAGAGCTTCTAAAGGTGTGAAATACATGAGGAGCATGAAACTCTCTGAAAAATAGAAATAGCATGAAGCGGTGTTGAAAAACATGAAGAGCCTGAAAACGTGTGAAAAATATGAAGAGCATCAAAAGGTGTGAAAAATATGAAGAGCTTCAAAGGGTGTAAAAAATGAGATGAGCATGAAACCGTCTGAAAAATAGGAGGAGCATGAAGTGGTGTTGAAAAAAATGAAGAGCCTGAAAAGTTGTGAAACATATGAAGAGCTTCAAAAGGTGTCAAAATTATGAGGAGCATGAAACGGCCTGAAAAATTGGAGGAGCATGAAGCGGTGTTCAAAAATATGAAGAGCCTGAAAAGGTGTGAAAAATATGAAGAGTTTCAAAAGGTGTCAAAAATATGAGGAGCATGAAAGGGTCTGAAAAATAGGAGGAGCATGAAGCGGTGTTCAAAAACATGAAGAGCGTGAAAAGGTGTGAAAAAAAGGAAGAGCTTCAAAATGTGTGAAAAATATGAGGAGCATGAAACGGTCTGAAAAATAGGAGGAGCATGAAGCGGTGTTTAAAAACATGAGGAGGCTGAGAACTTGTGAAAAATATGAAGAGCTTCAAAAGGTGTCAAAAAAGAGATGAGCATGAAACGGTCTGAAAAATAGGAGGAGCATGAAGTGGATTTGAAAAAAATGAAGAGCCTGAAAAGGTGTGAAAAATATGAAGAGCTTCAAAAGGTGTGAAATACATGAGGAGCATGAAACGGTCTGAAAAATAGGAGGAGTATGCAGCGGTTAAAAAACATGAAGAGCCTGAAAAGGTGTGAAAAATATGAAGAGCTCCAAAAGTTGTCAAAAATATGTGGAGCGTGAAACGGTCTCAAAAATAGGAGGAGCGTGAAGCGGTGATGAAAAACATGAAAAGCCTGAAAAAGTGTGATAAAATATGAAGAGGTTCAAAGGTGTCAAACATATGAGGAGCAAGAAACGGTCGCAAAAATAGGAGGAGCATGAAGCGGTGTTGAAAAACATGAAGAGCCTGAAAAGGTGTGAAAAGTATGAGAGCTTCAAAAGGTGTCAATAATAAGAGGTGCATGAAACAGTCTGAAAAATAGGAGGAGCATGAAAGTGTCTGAAAAATAGGAGAAGCATGAAGCGGTGTTGAAAAACATGAAGAGCATGAAAAGGTGTGAAAAATATGAAGAGGTTGAAAATGTGTGAAATATATGAAGAGCTTCAAAAGGTGTCAAAAATGAGATGAGCATGAAACGGTCTGAAAAATAAGAGGAGCATGAAATGGTGATCAAAACGTGAAGAGCCTGAAAAGGTGTGAAAAATATGAAGAGCTTCAAAAGGTGTGAAATACATGAGGAGCATGAAACGGGCTGAAAAATAGGAGAAGCATGAAGTGGTGTGGAAAAACATGAAGAGCCTGAAAAGGTGTGAAAAATATGAAGAGCTTCAAAAGGTGTGAAATACATGAGGAGCATGAAACTCTCTGAAAAATAGAAGGAGCATGAAGTAGTGTTCAAAAACATGAAGAGCCTGAAAAGGTGTGAAAAATATGAAGAGCTTAAAAAGGTGTGAAAAATATGAGGAGCATGATATGGTTTGAAAAATAGGATTAGCATGAAGCGGTGTTCAAAAACATGAAGAGCCTGAAAAGGTGTGAAAAATATGAAAAGCTTCAAAAGGTGTCAAAAATGAGATGAGCATGAAACGTTCTGAAAAATAGGAGGTGCATGAAGCGTTGTTGAAAACCATGAACAGCCTGAAAAGGTGTGAGAAATATGAAGAGCTTCCAAAGCTGTCAAAAATGAGATGAGCATGAAACGGTCTGAAAAATAGGAGGATCATGCAACGGTGTTGAAAAACATGAAGAGTCTGAAAAGGTGTGAAAAATATGAAGAGCTTCCAAAGCTGTCAAAAATATGAGGAGCATGAAACGGTCTGAAAAATAGGAGGAGCATGAAGCTGTGTTCAAAAACATGAAGAGCCTGAAAATGTGTGAAAAATATGAAGAGCTTCAAAAGGTGTCAAAAATATGAGGAGCATGAAACGGTCTGAAAAATAGGAGGAGCATGCAGCGGTTAAAAAACATGAAGAGCCTGAAAAGGTGTGAAAAATATGAAGAGCTCCAAAAGTTGTCAAAAATATGTGGAGCGTGAGACGGTCTCAAAAATAGGAGGAGCGGGAAGCGGTGATGAAAAACATGAAGAGCCTGAAAACGTGTGATAAAACATGAAGAGCTTCAAAGGTGTCAGAAATATGAGGAGCATGAAACGCTCGCAAAAATAGGAGGAGCATGAAGCGGTGTTGAAAAACATGAAGAGCCTGAAATGGTGTGAAAAATATGAGAACTTCAAAAGGTGTCAATAATAAGAGGTGCATGAAACAGTCGGAAAAATTGGAGGAGCATTAAACTGTCTGAAAAATAGGAGAAGCATGAAGCGGTGTTGAAAAACATGAAGAGCCTGAAAGGGTGTGAAAAATATGAGAGCTTCAAAAGGTATCAATAATAAGAGGTGCATGAAACAGTCTGAAAATTAGGAGGAGCATGAAACTGTATGAAAAATAGGAGAAGCATGAAGCGGTGTTGAAAAATATGAAGAGCCTGAAAAGGTGTGAAAATATGAAAAGCTTCAAAAGGTGTCAAAAATATGAGGAGCATGAAACGGCCTGAAAAATAGGAGGAGCATGAAACGGTGATAAAAAACATGAAGAGCCTGAAAAGATGTGAAAAATATGAAGAGCTTCAAAAGGTGTGAAATACATGAGGAGCATGGAACGGGCTGAAAAATAGGAGAAGCATGAAGGGGTGTGGAAAAACATGAAGAGCCTGAAAAGGTTTGAAAAATATGAAGAGCTTCAAAAGGTGTGAAATACATGAGGAGCATGAAACTCTCTGAAAAATAGAAATAGCATGAAGCGTTGTTGAAAAACATGAAGAGCCTGAAAACGTGTGAAAATATGAAGAGCTTCAAAAATATGAAAAATATGAAGAGCTTCAAAAGGTGTGAAATACATGAGGAGCATGAAACTCTCTGAAAAATAGAAATAGCATGAAGCGGTGTTGAAAAACATGAAGAGCCTGAAAACGTGTGAAAATATGAAGAGCTTCAAAAATATGAAAAATATGAAGAGCTTCAAAAGGTGTGAAAAATTTGAAGAGCTTCAAAAGGTGTCAAAATGAGATGAGCATGAAACGGTCTGAAAAATAGGAGGAGCATGAAGCGGTGTTGAAAATCATAAAGAGCCTGAAAAGTTGTGAAAAATATGAATAGCTTCAAAAGACGTGAAAAATTTGAAGAGCTTCAAAAGGTGTCAAAATGAGATGAGCATGAAACGGTCTGAAAAATAGGAGGAGCATGAAGTGGTGTTGAAAAAAATGAAGAGCCTGAAAATGTGTGAAATATATAAAGAGCTTCAAAAGGTGTCAAAAATATGAGGAGAATGAAACGGTCTGCAAATTAGGAGAAGCCTGAAATGGTGTTCAAAAACATGAAGAGCCTGAATAGGTGTGAAAAACATGAAGAGCCTGAAAAGGTGTGAAAAATATGAAGAGCTTCAAAAGGTGTGAAATACATGAGGAGCATGAAACGGGCTGAAAAATAGGAGAAGCATGAAGGGATGTGGAAAAACATGAAGAGCCTGAAAAGTTTTGAAAAATATGAAGAGCTTCTAAAGGTGTGAAATACATGAGGAGCATGAAACTCTCTGAAAAATAGAAATAGCATGAAGCGGTGTTGAAAAACATGAAGAGCCTGAAAACGTGTGAAAAATATGAAGAGCATCAAAAGGTGTGAAAAATATGAAGAGCTTCAAAAGGTGTAAAAAATGAGATGAGCATGAAACCGTCTGAAAAATAGGAGGAGCATGAAGTGGTGTTGAAAAAAATGAAGAGCCTGAAAAGTTGTGAAACATATGAAGAGCTTCAAAAGGTGTCAAAATTATGAGGAGCATGAAACGGCCTGAAAAATTGGAGGAGCATGAAGCGGTGTTCAAAAATATGAAGAGCCTGAAAAGGTGTGAAAAATATGAAGAGTTTCAAAAGGTGTCAAAAATATGAGGAGCATGAAAGGGTCTGAAAAATAGGAGGAGCATGAAGCGGTGTTCAAAAACATGAAGAGCGTGAAAAGGTGTGAAAAAAAGGAAGAGCTTCAAAATGTGTGAAAAATATGAGGAGCATGAAACGGTCTGAAAAATAGGAGGAGCATGAAGCGGTGTTTAAAAACATGAGGAGGCTGAGAACTTGTGAAAAATATGAAGAGCTTCAAAAGGTGTCAAAAAAGAGATGAGCATGAAACGGTCTGAAAAATAGGAGGAGCATGAAGTGGATTTGAAAAAAATGAAGAGCCTGAAAAGGTGTGAAAAATATGAAGAGCTTCAAAAGGTGTGAAATACATGAGGAGCATGAAACGGTCTGAAAAATAGGAGGAGTATGCAGCGGTTAAAAAACATGAAGAGCCTGAAAAGGTGTGAAAAATATGAAGAGCTCCAAAAGTTGTCAAAAATATGTGGAGCGTGAAACGGTCTCAAAAATAGGAGGAGCGTGAAGCGGTGATGAAAAACATGAAAAGCCTGAAAAAGTGTGATAAAATATGAAGAGGTTCAAAGGTGTCAAACATATGAGGAGCAAGAAACGGTCGCAAAAATAGGAGGAGCATGAAGCGGTGTTGAAAAACATGAAGAGCCTGAAAAGGTGTGAAAAGTATGAGAGCTTCAAAAGGTGTCAATAATAAGAGGTGCATGAAACAGTCTGAAAAATAGGAGGAGCATGAAAGTGTCTGAAAAATAGGAGAAGCATGAAGCGGTGTTGAAAAACATGAAGAGCATGAAAAGGTGTGAAAAATATGAAGAGGTTGAAAATGTGTGAAATATATGAAGAGCTTCAAAAGGTGTCAAAAATGAGATGAGCATGAAACGGTCTGAAAAATAAGAGGAGCATGAAATGGTGATCAAAACGTGAAGAGCCTGAAAAGGTGTGAAAAATATGAAGAGCTTCAAAAGGTGTGAAATACATGAGGAGCATGAAACGGGCTGAAAAATAGGAGAAGCATGAAGTGGTGTGGAAAAACATGAAGAGCCTGAAAAGGTGTGAAAAATATGAAGAGCTTCAAAAGGTGTGAAATACATGAGGAGCATGAAACTCTCTGAAAAATAGAAGGAGCATGAAGCGGTGTTCAAACATGAAGAGCCTGAAAAGGTGTGAAAAATATGAAGAGCTTCAAAAGGTGTCAAAAATATTAGGAGCATGAAACGGTCTGAAAAATAGGAGGAGCACGAAGCGGTGTTCAAAAACATGAAGAGCCTGAAAAGGTGTGAAAATATGAAGAGCTTCAAAAGGTGTAAAAATATGAGAAGCATGAAACGGTCTGAAAAATAGGAGGAGCATTAAGCGGTGTTCAAAAACATGAAGAGCGTGAAAAGGTGTGAAAAAAAGAAGAGCTTCAAAAGGTGTCAAAAATATGAGAAGCATGAAACGGTCTGAAAAATATGAGGAGCATGAAGCGGTGTTGAAAAACATGCAGAGCCTGAGAACTTGTGAAAAATGTGAAGAGCTTCAAAAGGTGTCAAAAATATGAGGAGAATGAAACGGTCTGAAAAATAGGAGGAACATGAAGCGGTGTTGAAAAACATGAAGAGTTTGAAAAGGTGTGAAAGATATGTAGAGTTTCTAAAGATGTCAAAAATATGAGGAGCATGAAACGGTCTGAAAAATAGGAGGAGCATGAAGTGGTGTTGAAAAACATGAAGAGCCTGAAAAGGTGTGAAAAATTTGAAGAGCTTCAAAAGGTGAGAAATACATGAGGAGCATGAAACTCTCTGAAAAATAGGAAAGCATGAACCGGTGTTGAAAAACATGAAGAGCCTGAAAAGGTGTGAAAAATATGAGAGCTTCAAAAGGTGTCAATAATAAGAGGTGCATGAAACAGTCTGAAAAATAGGAGGAGCATGAATCTGTCTGAAAAATAGGAGAAGCATGAAGCGGTGTTGAAAAAAATGAAGAGCCTGAAAAGGTGTGAAAAATATGAAAAGCTTCAAAAGGTGTCAAAAATATGAGGAGCATGAAACGGTCTGAAAAATAGGTGGAGCATGAAGCGGTGTTGAATAATATGAAGAGCCTGGAAAGGTGTGCAAAATATGAAGAGCTTCAAAAGGTGTGAAATATATGAAGAGCTTCAAAAGGTGTCAAAAATGAGATGAGCATGAAACGGTCTGAAAAATAGGAGGAGCATGAAACGATGATCAAAAACATGAAGAGCCTGAAAAGGTGTGAAAAATATGAAGAGCTTCAAAAGGTGTGAAATACATGAGGAGCATGAAACGGGCTGAAAAAAAGGAGAAGCATGAAGGGGTGTGGCAAAACATGAAGAGCCTGAAAAGGTTTGAAAAATATGAAGAGCTTCAAAAGGTGTGAAATACATGAGGAGCATGAAACTCTCTGAAAAATAGAAATAGCATGAAGCGGTGTTGAAAAACATGAAGAGCCTGAAAACGTGTGAAAATATGAAGAGCTTCAAAAGTATGAAAAATATGAAGAGTTTCAAAAGGTGTGAAAAATTTGAAGAGCTTCAAAAGGTGTCAAAATGAGATGAGCATGAAACGGTCTGAAAAATAGGAGGAGCATGAAGCGGTGTTGAAAATCATAAAGAGCCTGAAAAGTTGTGAAAAATATGAAGAGCTTCAAAAGACGTGAAAAATTTGAAGAGCTTCAAAAGGTGTCAAAATGAGATGAGCTTGAAACGGTCTGAAAAATAGGAGGAGCATGAAGTGGTGTTGAAAAAAATGAAGAGCCTGAAAAGGTGTGAAATATATAAAGAGCTTCAAAAGGTGTCAAATATATGAGGAGAATGAAACGGTCTGCAAATTAGGAGAAGCCTGAAATGGTGTTCAAAAACATGAAGAGACTGAAAAGGTGTGAAAAACATGAAGAGCCTGAAAAGGTGTGAAAAATATGAAGAGCTTCAAAAGGTGTAAAAAATGAGATGAGCATGAAACCGTCTGAAAAATAGGAGGAGCATGAAGTGGTGTTGAAAAAAATGAAGAGCCTGAAAAGGTGTGAAACATATGAAGAGCTTCAAAAGGTGTCAAAATTATGAGGAACATGAAACGGCCTGAAAAATTGGAGGAGCATGAAGCGGTGTTCAAAAATATGAAGAGCCTGAAAAGGTGTGAAAAATATGAAGAGCTTCAAAAGGTGTGAAATACATGAGTAGTTTGAAACGGGCTGAAAAATAGGAGAAGTATGAAGTGGTGTGGAAAAATATGAAGAGCGTGAAAAGGTGTGGAAAATATGAAGTGCTTCAAATGGTGTGAAATACATGAGGAGCATGAAACTCTCTGAAAAATAGAAGGAGCATGAAGCGGTGTTCAAACATGAAGAGCCTGAAAAGGTGTGAAAAATATGAAGAGCTTCAAACGGTGTCAAAAATATGAGGAGCATGAAACGGTCTGAAAAATAGGAGGAGCAAGAAGCCGTGTTCAAAAACATGAAGAGCCTGAAAAGGTCTGAAAAATATGAAGAGCTTGAAAAGGTGTGAAATATATGAAGAGCTTCAAAAGGTGTCAAAAATATGAAGAGCAGGAAATGGTCTGAAAAATAGGAGGAGCATGAAGCGGTGTTGAAAAACATGAAGAGCCTGAAAAGGTGTGAAAAATATGAAGAGCTTCAAAAGATGTGAAATACATGAGGAGCATGAAACTCTCTGAAAAATAGGAGGAGCATGAAGCGATGTTCAAAAACATGAAGAGCCTGAAAATGTGTGAAAAATATGAAGAGCTTCAAAAGGTGTCAAACTTGAGATGAGCATGAAACCGTCAGAAAAATAGGAAGAGCATGAAGCGATGTTGAAAAACATTAAGAGCTGAAAACGTGTGAAAAATATGAAGAGCTTCCAAAGGTGTCAAAAATGAGATGAGCATGAAACGGTCTGAAAAATAGGAAGAGCATGAAGCGGTGTTGAAAAACATTAAGAGCTGAAAACGTGTGAAAAATATGAAGAGCTTCAAAAGATGTCAAAAACATGAGGAGCATGAAACGGGCTGAAAAATAGGAGAAGCATGAAGTGGTGTGGAAAAATATGAAGAGCCTGAAAATGTGTGAAAAATATGAAAAGCTTCAAAAGGTGTCAAAAATGAGATGAGCATGAAACGGTCTGAAAAATAGGAGGATCATGAAATGGTGTTGAAAAACATGAAGAGCCTGAAAAGATGTGAAAAATATGAAAAGCTTCAAAAGGTGTCAAAAATATGAGGAGCATGAAACGTTCTGAAAAATAGGAGGATCATGAAACGGTGTTCAAAAACATGAAGAGCCTGAAAAGGTGTGAAAAATATGAGTAGCCTCAAAATGTGTCAAAAACATGAGGAGTGTGAAACGTTGTGAAAAATAGCAGGAACATGAAGCGGTGTTCAAAAACATGAAGAGCCTGAAAAAGTGTGAAAAATTTGAATAGCTTCATAAATGTGAAAAATATGAAGAGCTTCAAAAGGTGTGAAATATATGAAGAGCTTCAAAAAGTGTCAAAAATTAGATGAGCATGAAACGGTCTGAAAAATAGGAGGAGCATGAAGTGGTGTTTTGAAAAACATGAACAGCCTGAAAAGGTGTGAAATATATGAAGAGCTTCAAAAGGTGTGAAAAATATGAAGAGCTTCAAAAGGTGTCAAAAAAATGAAGAGCATGAAATGGCCTGAAAAATAGGAGGAGCATGAAGCGGTGTTCAAAAACATGAAGAGCCTGAAAAGGTGTGAAATATATGAAGAGCTTCAAAACGTGTGAAAAATATGAAGAGCTTCAAAAGGTGTCAAAAAAATGAAGAGCATGAAACGGTCTGAAAATAGGAGGAGCATGAAACGGTGTTCAAAACATGAAGAGCCTTAAAAGGTGTGAAAAATATGACGAACTTTAAAAGGTGTCAAGAATATGAGGAGCATGAAACGTTCTGAAAAATAGGAGGATCATTAAACGGTGTTCAAAAACATGAAGAGCCTGAAAACGTGTGAAAAATTTGAATAGCTTCATAAATGTGAAAAATATGAAGAGCTTCAAAAGGTGTGAAATATATGAAGAGCTTCAAAAGGTGTCAAAAATTAGATGAGCATGAAACGGTCTAAAAAATAGGAGGAACATGAAGTGGTGTTGAGAAACATGGAGAGCCTGAAAATGTGTGAAATATATGAAGATCTTCAAAAGGTGTGAAAAATATGAAGTGCTTCTAAAGGTGTCAAAAATATGAAGAGCATGAAACGGTCGCAAAAATAGGAGGAACTTGAATTGGTGTTCGAAAACATGAAGAGTCTGCAAAGGTGTGAAATATAAGAAGAGCTTCAAAGGGTGTCAAAATTATGAGGAGCATGAAACGGTCTGAAAAATAGGAGGATCATGAAACA
The DNA here is from genome assembly GCF_033118175.1 of Dama dama. NCBI lineage: Eukaryota > Metazoa > Chordata > Mammalia > Artiodactyla > Cervidae > Dama > Dama dama. The sequence goes on along the minus strand of NC_083706.1, from coordinate 7,895,409 downwards.
GTGTTGAAAACCATGAAGAGCCTGAAAAGGTGTGAAAAATATGAAGAGCTTCAAAACGTGTCAAAAATATGAGGAGCATGAAACTGTCTGAAAAATAGGAGGAGCATGATGCGGTGTTGAAAAATATGAAGAGCCTGAAAACGTGTGAAAAATATGAAAATCTTCAAAAGGTATGAAAAATATGAAGAGCTTCAAAAGGTGTGAAAAATAGGAGGAGCAAGAAGAGGTGTTCAAAAACATGAAATGCCTGAAAAGTTGTAAAAAATATGAAGAGCTTCAAAAGGTGTCAAAAATATGAGGAGCCTGAAACGGTCTGAAAAACAGGAGGAGCATGAATCGGTCTTCAAAAACATGAAGAGCCTGAAAAGGTGTGAAAAATATGAAGAGCTTCAAAAGTTTTAAAAATTTGAGGAGCATGAAACGGTCTGAAAAATAGAAGGAACATGAAGCAGTGTTCAAAAACATGAAGAGCCTGAAAAGATGTGGAAAATATGAAGAGCTTCTAAAGGTGTTAAAATTAAGAGGAGCATGAAATGGTCTGAAAAACAGGAGAAGCATGAGCGGTGTTGAAAAACATGAAGAGCCAGAAAAGGTGTGAAAAATATGAAGAGCTTTAAAAGGTGTGAAATACTTGAGGAGCATGAAACGGTCTGAAAAATAGGAGGATCAGGAAGCATTGTTGAAAAACATGAACAGCATGAAAAGGTGTGAAAAATATGAAAAGATTCAAAAGGTTTAAAATATATGAGGAGCATGAAAAGGTCTGAAAAATAGAAGCAGCATAAAACGGTGTTCAAAAATATGAAGAGCCTGAAAAGGTGTGAAAAATACGAAGAGCTTCAAAAGGTGTGAAAAATATGAAGAGCTTCAAAAGGTGTCAAAAAAGAGATGAGCATGAAATGGTCTGAAAAATAGGAGGAGCATGAAGCGGTGTTGAAAAACATGAAGCGCCTGAAAAGGTGTGAAATATATGAAGAGCTTCAAAAGGTGTCAAATATATGAGGAACAAGAAACGGTCTGAAAAATAGGAGGAGCATGAAGCGGTGTTGAAAATCATGAAGAGCCTGAAAAGGTGTGAAAAATATAAGAGATTCAAAAGTTGTGAAAAATATGAAGAGCTTCAAAAGGTGTCAAAAATATGAGGAGCATGAAACGGTCTGAAAAATAGGAGGAGCATGAAACGTTGTTGAAAAACATGAAGAGCTTGAAAACGTGTGAAAAATATGAAGGGTTTCAAAAGATGTGGAAAATAAGAAGAGCTTCAAAAGGTGTCAAAAATGAGATGAGCATGAAACGGGTTGAAAAATAGGAGGAGCATGAACCGGTGTTCAAAAACATAAAGAGCATGAAAAGGTATGAAAAACATGAAAAGCTTCATAAGGTGTCAAATTTAGTTTAACATGAAAGGGTCTGAAAAATAGGAGGGTCATGAAGTGGTGTTGAAAACATGAAGAGCCTGAAAAGTTGTGAAATATACGAAGAGCTTCAAAAGGTGTTAAAAATATGAAGTGCATCAAAAGGTGTCAAAAATGAGATGAGCATGAAACGGTCTGAAAAATAGTAGGAGCATGAAGTGGTGTTGAAAAAAAAGAAGAGCCTGAAAAGGTGTGAAATATATGAAGAGCTTCAAAAGGTGTCAAAAATATGAGGAGCATGAAACGGTCTGAAAAATAGGAGGAGCATGAAGCGGTGATGAAAAACATGAAGGGCATGAAAACGTGTGAAAAATATGAAGAGCTTCAAAAGGTGTGAAAAATACAAACAGCTTCGAAAGGTGTCAAAAATGAGATGAGCATGAAACGGTCTGAAAAATAGTAGGAGCATGAATTGGTGTTGAAATACATGAAGAGCCTGAAAAGGTATGAAAAATATGAAGAGCTTCAAAACGTGTGAAATATATGAGGAGCATGATACGGTCTGAAAAATAGGAGGAACATGAAAAGGTGTTCAAAACCGTGAAGAGCCTGAAAAGTTGTGAAAAATATGAAAAGCTTCCAAAGGTGTCAAAAATGAGATCAGCATGAAACGGTCTGAAAAACAGGAGGATCATGAAGCGGTGTTGAAAAACATGAAGAGCCTGAAAAGGTGTGAGAAATATGAAGAGCTTCAAAAGGTGTCAAAAATATGAGGAGCATGAAACGGAATGAAAAATAGGAGGAGCATGAAGCGGTGTTGAAAAACTTGAAGAGCCTGAAAATGTGTGAAAAATATGAAAAGCGTCAAAAGGTGTCAAGAATATGAGGAGCATGAAACGGAATGAAAAATAGGAGGAGCATGAAGCGGTGTTGAAAAACATGAAGAACCTGAAAACGTGTGAAAAATATGAAGAGCTTAAAAAATTGTGAAAATATGAAGAGCTTAAAAACGAGTCAAAAATATCAGGAGCATGAAACAGTCTTAAAAATAGGAGGAGCATGAAGTGGTGTTGAAAAACATGAAGAGTATGTAAGGGTGTGAAATATATGAAGAGCTTCAAAAGGTGTGAAATACATGAGGAGCTTGAAACGGGCTCAAAAATAGGAGGAGCATGAAGCGGTGTGGCAAAACATGAAGAGCCTGAAAAGGTGTGAATGATATGAAGAGTTTCTAAAGGTGTCAAAAATATGACGAGCATGAAAACGTCTGAAAAATAGGAGGAGCATGAAGTGGTGTGGCAAAACATGAAGAGCCTGAAAATGTGTGAAAAATATGAAAAGCGTCAAAAGGTGTCAAGAATATGAGGAGCATGAAACGGAATGAAAAATAGGAGGAGCATGAAGCGGTGTTGAAAAACATGAAGAACCTGAAAACGTGTGAAACATATGAAGAGCTTAAAAAATTGTGAAAATATGAAGAGCTTCAAAAGGTGTCAAATATATGAGGAGCATGAAACGGTCTGAAAAATAGGAGGATCAGAAAGCGGTGTTGAAAAACCGGAAGAGCCTGAACATGGTGTGAAAAACATCAAAGGCTTCAAAAGGTGTCAAAAATGAGATGTGCATGAAACGGTCTGAAAAATATGCGGAGCATGAAGCGGTGTTCAAAAACATGAAGAGCGTGAAAAGGTGTGAAAAATATGAAGAGCTTCAAAAGGTGTCAAACATAAGAGGAGCATGAAACAGTCTGAAAAATAGGAGGAGCATGAAACGGTGTTAAAAAACATGAAGAGCCTGAAAATGGTGTGAAAAATATGAAGAGCTTCAAAAGGTGTGAAAAATATGAAGAGCTTCAAAAGGTGTCAAAAATATGAGGAACATGAAACGGTCTGAAAAATTGGAGGAGCATGAAGCCGTGTTCAAAAACATGAACAGCCTGAAATTATGTGAAAAATATGAAGAGCCTGAAAAGGTGTGAAAAATATGAGGAGCTTTAAAAGGTGTCAAATACATGAGGAGCATGAAACGGTCTGGAAAATGGAGAATCAGAAAGCGGTGTTGAAAAACATGAAGAGCCTGAAAATGGTGTGAAAAATATCAAAGGCTTCAAAAGGTGTCAAAAATGAGATGTGCATGAAACGGTCAGAAAAATAGGAGGAGCATGAAACGGTGTTCAAAGACATGAAGAGCCTGAAAAGGTGTGAAAAATATGAAGAGCCTCAAAAAATGTCAAAAATATGAGGAATATGAAACGGTCTGAAAAATAGGAGGATCATAAAGCGGTGTTGAAAAACATGAAGAGCCTGAAAATGGTGTGAAAAATATGAAGAGCTTCAAAAGGAGTCAAAAATGAAATGTGCATGAAACGGTCTGAAAAATATGAGGAGCATGAAGTCGTTGTGAAAAACCTGAAAAGCCTGAAAATGTGTGCAAAATACGAAGAGCTTCAAAAGGTGAGAAATACATGAGGAGCATGAAATGGTCTGAGAAATACGAGGAGCATGAAGCGGTGTTCAAAAACATGAAGAGCCTGAAAAGGTGTGAAAAACATGAAGAGCTTCAAATGGTGTCAAAAATATGAAGAGCTTCAAATGGTGTCAAAAATGAGATGAACATGAAACCGTCTGAAAAATAAGAAGAGCATGAAGTGGTGTTGAAAAACATGAAGACCCTGAAAAGGTGTGAAAAACATGAAGAGCTTCAAATGGTGTGAAAAATATGAAGAGCTTCAAAGGTGTCAAAAATGAGATGAAAATGAAACCGTCTGAAAAATAGGAAGAGCATGAAGCGGTGTTCAAAAACATGAAGAGCCTGAAAAGGTGTGAAAAATAGGAAGAGCTTCAAAAGGTGTCAAATATATGAGGAGCATGAAACGGTCTGAAAAATAGGAAGAGCATGAAGCGGTGTTCAAAAACATGAAGAGCCTGAAAAGGTGTGAAAAATATGAAGAGCTTCAAAAGGTGTCAAAAATATGAAGAGCCTGAAGCGGTCTGAAAAATAGGAGGAGCATGAAGCAATGTTCAAAAACATGAAGTGCCTGAAAAGGTGTGAAAAATATGAAAAGCCTCAAAAACTGTCAAAAATATGAGGAGCATGAAACGGTCTGAAAAATAGAAGCAGCATGAAACGGTGTTGAAAAACATGAAGAACCTGAAAACCTGTGAAATATATGAAGAGCTTCAAAAGGTGGGAAAAATATGAAGAACTTCAAAAGGTGTCAATAATGAGATGAGCATGAAACGGTCTGAAAAATAGGAGGAGCATGAAGTGGTCTTGAAAAACATGAAGAGCCTGAAAAGGTGTGAAAAATATGAAGAGCTTCAAAAGTTATCAAAAATATGAAGAGTATGAAACCGTCTGAAAAATAGGAGGAGCATGAAGCGGTGTGGAAAACCATGAAGTGCTTGAAAAGGTGTGAAAAATATGAAGAGTTACTAAAGGTGTCAAAAATATGAGGAGCATTAAACGGTCAGAAAAATAGGAGGATCATGAAATGGTGTTCAAAAACATGAAGAGCCTGAAAAGGTGTGAAAAACATGAAGAGCCTGAAAACGTGTGAAAAATATGAAGAGCTTCAAAACGTGTCAAAAATATGAGGAGCAGGAAACGGTCTGAAAAATAGGAGGAGCATGAAGCGGTGTTGAAAAACATGAAGAGCCTGAAAAGGTGTGGAAAATATGAAGCGCTTCAAAAGGTGAGAAAAATATGAGGTGCAAGTAACGGTCTGAAAAATAGGAGGAGCATGAAGCGGTGTTGAAAAACAAGAAGAGCCTGAAAACGTGTGAAAAATATGAAGAGCATCAAAAGGTGTGAAAAATATGAGGAGCAGGAAACGGTCTAAAAAATAGAAGCGGCATGAAATGGTGTTCAAAAACATGAAGAGACTGAAAAGATGTGAAAATTATGAAGAGCTTCAAAAGGTGTGAAATACATGAGGCGCATGAAACGGTCTGAAAAATAGGAGAAGCATGAAGTGGTGTTGAAACACATGAAGAGCCTGAAAAGGTGTGAAAAATATGAAGAGCTTCAAAATGTGTCAAACATATGAAGAACATGAAAAGGTCTGAAAAATAGGAGGATCATGAAGCAGTGTTCAAAAACATGAAGAGCCTGAAAATGTGTGAAAAATATAAAGAGCTTCAAAATGTGTCAAATATATGAGGAGCATGAAACGGTCTGAAAAATAGGAGGAGCATGAAACGGTGATTAAAAACATGAAGAGCCTGAAAAGGTGTGAAAAATATGAAGAGCTTCAAAAGCTGTGAAATACATGAGGAGCATGAAACAGGCCGAAAAATACGAGAAGCATGAAGTGATGTGGAAAAACATGAAGAGCCTAAAAAGTTGTGAGAAATATGAAGAGCTTCAAAAGATGTGAAATACATGAGGAGCATGAAACTCTCTGAAAAATAGAAGGAGCATGAAGCGGTGTTCAAAAATATGAAAAGCCTAAAAAGTTGTGAGAAATATGAAGAGCTTCAAAAGGTGTCAAAAATGAGATGAGCATGAAGCGGTCTGAAAAATATGTGGAGCATGAAGCCGTGTTGAGAAACATGAAGAGCCTAAAAAGTTGAGAAAAATCTGAAAAGCTTCAAAAGGTGTCAAAAATGAGATGAGCATGAAACAGTCTGAAAAATAGGAGGATCATGTAACGGTGTTGAAAAACATGAAGAGCCTGAAAAGGTGTGAAAAATATGAGGAGCTTCAAAAGGTGTGAAAAATATGAGGAGCATGAAACAGTCTGAAAAATAGGAGTAGCATGAAGCTGTGTTCAAAAACATGAAGAGCCTGAAAAGGTGTGAAAAATATGAGGAGCTTCAAAAGGTGTGAAAAATATGAGGAGCATGAAACGGTCTGAAAAAGAGAAGCAGCATGAAACGGTGTTGAAAAACATGAAGAGCCTGAAAAGGTGTGAAAAATATGAAGAGCTGCAAAAGGTGTCAAAAATATGAAGAGCATGAAACGGTCTTAAAAATAGGAGGATCTTGAAGCGGTGTTCAAAATCATGAAGAGACTGAAAACTTGTGAAAAATATGAAGAGCTGCAAAAGGTGTCAAAAATATGAGGAGCATGAAACGGTCTGATAAATAGGAGCATGAAACGGTGATAAAAAACATGAAGAGCCTGAAAAGGTGTGAAAAATATGAAGAGCTTCAAAAGGTGTGAAATTCATGAGGAGCATGAAATGATCTGAAAAATAGGAGAAGAATGAAGTGGTGGGGAAAAACATGAAGAGCCTGAAAAGGTGTGAAAAATATGAAGAGCTTCAAGAGGTGTCAAATATATGAAGAGCATGAAACGGTCTCAAAAATAGCAGGAGCATGAAGCGGTGTTGAAAAACATGAAGAGTCTGAAAACCTGTGAAAATATGAAGAACTTCAAAAATATGAAAGATATGAAGAGCTTCAAAAGGTGTCAAAAATGAGATGTGCATGAAACGGTCTGAAAAATAGGAGGAGCATGAAGTGGTGTTGAAAAACGTGAAGAACCTGAAAAGGTGTGAGAAATATGAAGAGCTTCAATAGATGTCAAAAATATGAGGAGCATGAAACGGTCTGAAAAAGAGGAGGAGCACGAAGCGGTGTTGAAAAACATGAAGAGCCTGAAAAGGTGTGAAAAATATGAAGAGCTTCAAAATGTGTCAAAATTATGAGGAGCATGAAACGGTCAGAAAAATAGAAGGAGCATGAAGCGGTGTTGAAAAACATGAAGAGCCTGAAAAGGTGTGAAAACCATGAAGAGCTTCAAAAGGTGTGAAAAATATGAAGAGCTTCAAATGGTGTCAAAAATGAGAAGAGCATAAAAGGGTCTGAAAAATAGGAGGAGCATGACGTGGTGTTGAAAAAAATGAAGAGCCTGAAAAGGTGTGAAATATATGAGAGCTTCAAAACATGTCAAAAATATGAGGAGAATGAAACGGTATGAAAAATAGGAGGAGCATGAAGCGGTGTGGAAAACCATGAAGTGCTTGAATAGGTGTGAAAAATATGAAGAGTTTCTAAAGGTGTCAAAAATATGAGGAGCATTAAACAGTCTGAAAAATAGGAGAAGCATGAATTGGTGTTGAAAAACATGAAGAGCCTGAAAAGGTGTTAAAAATATGAAGAGCTTCAAAAGGTGTCAAAAATATGAGGAGCATGAAACGGTCTGAAAAATAGGAAGAGCATGAAGCAGTGTGCAAAAACATGAAGAGCTTGAAAAGGTGTGAAAAATATGAAGAGCTTCAAAAGGTGTCAAAAATATGAGGAGCATGAAACGGTCTGAAAAATAGGAGGAGGATGAAACGGTGTTCAAAAACATGAAGAGCCTGTAAAGGTGTGAAAAATATGAAGAGCTTTAAAAGGTGTGAAATACATGAGGAGCATGAAACTCTCTGAAAAATAAAAGGAGCAAGAAGGGGTGTTCAAAAACATGAAGAGGCTGAAAATGTGTGAAAAACATGAAGAGGCTGAAAAGGTGTGAAAAATATGAAGAGTCTAAAGGTGTCAAAAATATGAGGAGCATGAAACGGTCTGAAAAATAGAAGCAGAATTAAACGGTGTTGAAAAACATGAAAAGCCTGAAAACGTGTGAAAAATAAAGAGCTTCAAAAGGTGTGAAAAATATGAGGAGCATGAAACGGTCTGAAAAATAGAAGCAGCATGAAACGGTGTTGAAAAATATGAAGAACCTGAAAACGTGTGAAATATATGAAGAGCTTCAAAAGGTGGGAAAAATATGAAGAACTTCAAAAGGTGTCAAAAATGAGATGAGCATGAAACGGTCTGAAAAATAGGAGGAGCATGAAGCGGTGTTGAAAAACATGAAGAGCCTGAAAACGTGTGAAAAATATGAAGAGCTTCAAAACGTGTCAAAAATATGAGGAGCATGAAACGGTCTGAAAAATAGGAGGAGCATGAAGCGGTGTTGAAAAACATGAAGAGCCTGAAAAGGTGTGGAAAATATGAAGCGCTTCAAAAGGTGAGAAAAATATGAGGTGCAAGAAACGGTCTGAAAAATAGGAGGAGCATGAAGCGGTGTTGAAAAACAAGAAGAGCCTGAAAACGTGTGAAAAATATGAAGAGCATCAAAAGGAGTGAAAAATATGAGGAGCAGGAAACGGTCTAAAAAATAGAAGCGGCATGAAATGGTGTTCAAAAACATGAAGAGACTGAAAAGATGTGAAAATTATGAAGAGCTTCAAAAGGTGTGAAAAATATGAGGAGCATGAAACGGTCTGAAAAATAGGAGAAGCATGAAACGGTGATAAAAAACATGAAGAGCCTGAAAAGGTGTGAAAAATATGAAGAGCTTCAAAAGGTGTGAAATTCATGAGGAGCATGAAATGGTCTGAAAAATAGGAGAAGAATGAAGTGGTGGGGAAAAACATGAAGAGCCTGAAAAGGTGTGAAAAATATGAAGAGCTTCAAGAGGTGTCAAATATATGATGAGCATGAAACGGTCTGAAAAATAGGAGGATCATGAAGCGGTGATCAAAAACATGAAGAGCCTAAAAATGTGTGAAAAATATAAAGAGCTTCAAAATGTGTGAAATTCATGAGGATCATGAAACGGTCTGAAAAATAGGAGAAGCATGAAGTGGTGTGGAAAAACATGAAGAGCCTGAAAAGGTGTGAAAAATATGAAGAGCTTCAAAAGGTGTCAAAAATATGAAGAGCATGAAACGGTCTGAAAAATAGGAGGATCATGAAGCAGTGTTCAAAAATTTGAAGAGCCTGAAAAGGTGTGAAAAATATGAAGACCTGCAAAAGGTGTCAAAAATATGAGGAGCATGAAACGGTCTGGAAAATAGGAGGAGCATGAAGCGGTGTTCAAAAACATGAGGAGCCTGAAAAGTTGTGAAAAATATGAAGAGCTTCAAAAGGTGTGAAATACATGAGGAGCATGAAACGGTCTGAAATTGGAGGAGCATGAAGCGGTGTTCAAAAACATGAAGAGCCTGAAAACGTGTGAAAAATATGAAGAGCTTCAAAAGGTGTGAAATACATGAGGAGCATTAAACGGACTGAAAAATAGGAGGAGCATGAAACGGTGTTCAAAAACAGGAAGATACTGAAAAGTTGTGAAAAATATGAAGAGCTTCAAAAGGTGTCAAAAATATGAGGAGCATGAAACGGTCTGAAAAAGAGAAGCAGCATGAAGCGGTGTTGAAAAACATGAAGAGCCTGAAAAGGTGTGAAAAATATGAAGAGCTGCAAAAGGTGTGAAAAATATGAGGAGCATGAAACGGTCTGAAAAAGAGAAGCAGCATGAAGCGGTGTTGAAAAACATGAAGATCCTGAAAAGGTGTGAAAAATATGAAGAGCTGCAAAAGGTGTCAAAAATATGAAGAGCATGAAACGGTCTTAAAAATAGGAGGATCATGAAGCGGTGTTCAAAATCATGAAGAGACTGAAAACTTGTGAAAAATATGAAGAGCTGCAAAAGGTGTCAAAAATATGAGGAGCATGAAACGGTCTGAAAAATAGGAGCATGAAACGGTGATAAAAAACATGAAGAGCCTGAAAAGGTGTGAAAAATATGAAGAGCTTCAAAAGGTGTGAAATTCATGAGGAGCATGAAATGGTCTGAAAAAATGGAAGAATGAAGTGGTGGGGAAAAACATGAAGAGCCTGAAAAGGTGTGAAAAATATGAAGAGCTTCAAGAGGTGTCAAATATATGAAGAGCATGAAACGGTCTGAAAAATAGGAGGATCATGAAGCGGAGATCAAAAACATGAAGAGCCTGAAAATATGTGAAAAATATAAAGAGCTTAAAAATGTGTGAAATTCATGAGGATCATGAAACGGTCTGAAAAACAGGAGAAGCATGAAGTGGTGTGGAAAAACATGAAGAGCCTGAAAAGATGTGAAAAATATGAAGAGCTTCAAAATGTGTCAAAACTATGAGGAGTATGAAACGGTCTGAAAAATAGGAGCAGCATGAAACGGTGTTCAAAAACATGAAGAGCCTGAAAAGGTGTGAAAAATATGAAGAGCTTCAAAAGGTGTGAAATACATGAGGAGGATGAAACCGTCTGAAAAATAGGAGGAGCATGAAGCGTTGTTCAAATATATGAAGAGCCTGAAAAAGTGTGAAATATATGAAGAGATTCAAAACGTGTCAAAAATATGAGGAGCATGAAACGGTCTGAAAAAAAGGAGGAGCATGAAGCAGTGTTCAAAACATGAAGAGCCTGAAAAAGTGTGAAATATATTAAGAGCTTCAAAAGGTGTGAAAAATATGAGGAGCATGAAACGGTCTGAAAAATAGGAGGAGCATGAAGCCGTGTTGAAAAACATGAAGAGCCTGAAAGTGTGTAACAAATATGAAGAGTTTCAGAAGGTGTCAAAAATGAGAAGAGCATGAAACGGTCTGAACAATAGGAGGAGCATGAAGTGGTGTTGAAAAACATGAAGAGCCTGAAAAAGTGTGAAATATATGAAGAGCTTCAAAAGGTGTGAAGTACATGAGGAGAATGAAACCGTCCGAAAAATAGGAGGAGCATGAAGTGGTGTTCCAATATGAAGAGCCTGAAAAGGTGTGAAATATATGAAGAGATTCAAAAGCTGTCAAAAATATGAGGAGCATGAAACGGTCTGAAAAAAAGGAGGAGCAGGAAACCGTGTTCAAGAATATGAAGAGCCTGAAAAGGTGTGAAAAATTTGAGGTGCTTCAAAAGGTGTGAAAATTCGGAGGAGCATGTAGCGATGTTCAAATACATGAAGAGCCTGAAAATGTGTGTAAAATATGAAGAGCTTCAAAACGTGACAAAAATATGAGGAGCATGAAACGATCGGAAAAATAGGAGGATCAAGAAGCGGTGTTGAAAAACATGAAGATCTGAAAACTTGTGAAAAACATGAAGAGCCTGAAAATGTGTGAAAAATATGAAGAGCTTCAAAATGTGTCAAAAATATGAGGAGCATGAAACGGTCTGAAATATAGGAGGAGCATGAAGCGGTGTTGAAAAACCTGAAGAGACTGAAAACGTGTGAAATACATGAAGAGCTTCAAAAGGTGTGAAAAATATGAAGAGCTTCAAAAGGTGTCAAAAATATGAGGAGCATGAAACGGTCTGAAAAATAGGAGGAGCATGAAACGGTGTTCAAAAACATGAAGCGGCTGAAAAGGTGTGAAAGATATCAAGAGCCTCAAAATGTGTGAAATACATGAGGACCATGAAACGGTCTGAAAAAAAGGAGGAGCATGAAGCGGTGTTGAAAAACATGAAGAGCCTGAAAATGTGTGAAATATATGAAGAGCTTCAAAAAGTGTGAAAAATATGAAGAGCTTCAAAAGGTGTGAAATACATGAGGAGCATGAAACGGTCTGAAAAATAGGAGGAGCATGAAGTGGAGTTGAAAAACATGAAGAGCCTGAAAATGTGTGAAAAATATGAAGAGCTTCAAAAGGTGTGAAAAATATGAGGAGCATGAAACGGTCTGAAAAATAGGAGTGGCATGAAGCCGTGTTGAAAAACATGAAGAGCCTGAAAGGGTGTAACAAATATGAAGAGCTTCAGAAGGTGTCAAAAATGAGATGAGCATGAAACGGTTTGAAAAATAAGAGGAGCATGAAGTGGTGTTGAAAAACATGAAGAGCCTGAAAAAGTGTGAAATATATGAAGAGCTTCAAAAGGTGTGAAGTACATGAGGAGAATGAAACCGTCCGAAAAATAGGAGGAGCATGAAGTGGTGTTCCAATATATGAAGAGCCTGAAAAGGTGTGAAATATATGAAGAGATTCAAAAGGTGTCAAAAATATGAGGAGCATGAAACGGTCTGAAAAAAAGGAGGAGCAGGAAACCGTGTTCAAGAACAAGAAGAGCCTGAAAAGGTGTGAAAAATTTGAGGTGCTTCAAAAGGTGTGAAAATTAGGAGGAGCATGAAACGGTCTGAAAAATAGGAGGATCAAGAAGCGGTGTTGAAAAACATGAACATCTGAAAACTTGTGAAAAATATAAAGAGCTTCAAAAGGTGTGAAAAATATGAAGAGCTTCAAAAGGTGTCAAAAATGAGATGAGCATGAAACGGTCTGAAAAATAGGAGGAGCATGAAGCGCTGTTGAAAATCATGAAGATCCAGAAAAGGTGTGAAAAATATGAAGAGCTTCAAAAGGTGTCAAAAATATGAGGAGCATGAAACGGTCTGAAAAATATGTGGAGCATAAAGTGGTGTTGAAAAACATGAAGCCTCAAAAGGTGTGAAATACTTGAGGAGCATGAATCGGTCTGAAAAATTGGAGGAGCATGAAGCGGTGTTGAAAAACATGAAGAGCCTGAAAATGTGAGAAAAATACGAAGAGCTACAAAAGGTGTGAAGTACAGGAGGAGCATTAATCGGTCTGAAAAATAGGAGTAGCATGAAGCGGTGTTGAAAAACATGAAGAGCCTCAAAATGTGTGAAAAATATGAAGAGCTTCAAATGGTGTGAAAAATACGAGGAGCATGAAGAGGTGTTCAAAAACATGAAAAGCCTGAAATGTTGTAAAAAATATGAAAAGCTTCAAAAGGTGTCAAAAATATGAGGAGCATGAAACGGTCTGAAAAACCGGAGGAGCATGAAGCGGTGTTCAAAAACATGAAGAGCCTGAAAAGGTGTGAAAAATTTGAAGTGCTTCAAAAATGTGAAATATATGAAGAGCTTCAAAAGGTGTGAAATATATGAAGAGCTTCAAAAGGTGTCAAAAATTAGATGAGCAAGAAACGGTCTGAAAAATAGGAGGAGCATGAAGTGGTGTTGAAAAACATGAAGAGCCTGAAAATGTGTGAAATATATGAAGAGCTTCAAAATGTGTGAAAAATATGAAGAGCTTCAAAAGGTGTCAAAAATATGAAGAGCATTAAACGGTCGCAAAAATAGGAGGAACTTGAAGTGGTGTTCGAACACATGAAGAGTCTGAAAAGGTGTGAAATATAAGAAGAGTTTCAAAAGGTGTCAAAATTATGAGGTGCATGAAACGGTCTGAAAAATAGGAGGATCATGAAACAGTGTTGAAAAACATGAAGAGCCTGAAAAGGTGTGAAAAATATGAAGAGCTTCAAAACGTGTCAAAAATATGAGGAGAATGAAACTGTCTGAAAAATAGGAGAAGCATGATGCGGTGTTGAAAAATATGAAGAGCCTGAAAACGTGTGAAAAATATGAAGATCTTCAAAAGGAATGAAAAATATGAGGAGCTTCAAAAGGTGTCAAAAATGAGATGAACATGAAACGGTCTGAGAAATAGAAGGAGCATGAAGTTCTTTTCAAAAAAATGAAGAATCTGAAAAGGTGTGAAGTATATGAAGATTTCAAAAGGTGTCAAAAATATGAGGAGCATGAAACGGTCTGAAAAATAGGAGGAGCATGAAGTCATGATGAAAAACATGAAGAGCGTGAAAATGTGTGAAAAATACGAAGAGCTTCAATAGGTGTCACAAATATGAGGAGCATGAAACGGTCTGAAATATATGAGGAGCATGAAGCGGTGTTCAAAAACATGAAGAGCCTGAAAACGTGTGAAAAATCTGAAGAGCTTCAAAAATGTGAAAAATATGAAGAGCTTCAAAAGGTGTGAAATATATGAAGAGCTTCAAAAGGTGTCAAAAATTAGATGAGCATGAAACTGTCTGAAAAATAGGAGGAGCATGAAGTGTTATTGAAAATCATGACTAGCCTGAAAAGGTGTGTAAAATATGAAGAGCTTCAAAATGTGTGAAATAAATGAGGAGCATGAAACGGTCTGAAAAATAGGAGGAGCATGAAGCGGTGTTCAAAAATATGAAGAGCCTGAAAATTTGTGAAAACTATGAAGAGCTTCAGAAGGTGTCATAAATTAGATGAGCATGAAACGGTCTGAAAAATAGGAGGAGCATGAAGCCGTGTTGAAAAACATTAACAGCCTGAAAATGTGTGAAATATATGAAGAGCTTCAAAAGATTTCAGAAATGAGAGGAGCATGAAATGGTCTGAAAAATAGGAGGAGCATGAAGCGGTGTTGAAAAACATGAGGAGCCTGAAAAGGTGTGAAAAATATGAAGAGCTTCAAAAGTTGTGAAAAATATGAAGAGCTTCAAATGCTGTCAAAAATGAGATGAGCATGAAACGGTCTGAGAAATAGGAGAAGCATGAAGTGGTGTTGAAAAATATGAAGAGCCTGAAAAAGTGTGAAATATATGAAGAGCTTCAAAAGGCGTGAAAAATATGAAGAGCTTTAAAAGAGGTCAAAAATATGAGGAGCATGAAACGGTCTGAAAAATAGGAGGAGCATTGTAGCATTGTTCAAAAATTGAAGAGCCTGAAAAGGTGTGAAAAATATGAAGAGCTTCAAAAGGTGTCAAAAATATGAGGAGCATGAAATGGTCTGAAAAATACTAGGAGCATGAAACGGTGTTCAAAAACAGGAGGAGCCTGAAAAGGTGTGAAAAATATGAAGAGCTTCAAAAGGTGTCAAAAATATGAGGAGCATGAAACGGTCTGAAAAATAGGAGGAGCATGAAGTGGTGTTGAAAAACATGAAGAGCCTGAAAAGGTGTGAAAAATATGAAGAGCTTCAAAAGCTGTGAAAAATATGAGGAGCACCAAATGGTCTGAAAAATTAGAGGAGCATGAAGCTGTGTTGAAAAACATGAAGAGCCTGAAAAGGTGTAGAAAATATGAAGAGCTTCAAAAGGTGTCAAAAATATGAGGAACATGAAACGGTCTGAAAAATAGGAGGAGCATGAAGTGGGGTTGAAAATCATGAAGAGCCTGAAAAGGTGTGAAAAATATGAAGAGCTTCAAAAGGAGTGAAATACATGAGGAGCATGAAACCGTCGCAAAAATAGGAGGAACTTGAAGTGGTGTTCGAAAACATGAAGAGTCTGAAAAGGTGTGAAATATAAGAAGAGCTTCAAAGGGTGTCAAAATTATGAGGAGCATGAAACGGTCTGAAAAATAGGAGGATCATGAAGCGTTGTTGAAAAACATGAACAGCCTGAAAAGGTGTGAATAATATGAAGAGATTCAAAGGTTTAAAATATATGAGGAGCATGAAACGGTCTGAAAAATAGAAGCAGCATAAAACGGTGTTCAAAGACATGAAGAGCCTGAAAAGGTGTGAAAAATACGAAGAGCTTCAAAAGGTGTGAAATACATGAGGAGGAAGAAACGGTCAGAAAAATAGGAGGAGCATGAAGCGGTATTCTAAACATGAAAAGCCTGAAAAAGTGTGAAAAATATGATGAGCTTCACTTGTTTGAAAAATAAGAAGAGCCTGAAAAGGTGTGAAAAATATGAAGAGCAACAAAAGGTGTCAAAAATATGAGGAGCATGAAATGGTCTGCAAAAAAGGAAAAGCATGAAGTGGTGTTGAAAAACTTGAAGAGCCTGAAAAGGTGTGAAAAATATGAAAAGCTTCAAAAGGTGTCAAAATATGAGGAGCATGAAACGGTCTGAAAAATAGGAGGAGCATGAAGCAGTGTTCAAAAACATGAAGAGCCTGAAAAGGTTTGAAAAATATGAAGAGCTTCTAAAGGTGTCCAAAATATGAGGAGCATGAAACAGTCTGAAAAATAGCAGGAGCATGAAGCGGTGTTGAAAAACATGAAGAGCCTGAAAAGGTGTGAAAAATATGAAGAGCTTCAAAAGATGTGAAAAATATGAGGAGCATGAAACTGTCTGAAAAATAGAAACAGCATGAAACGGTGTTGAAAAACATGAAGAGCCTGAAAATGTGTGAAAAACATGAAGAGCCTGAAAAGGTGTGAAAAATATGAAGAGTTTCAAAAGGTGTGAAAAATATGAAGAGCTTCAAAAGGTGTCAAAAATGAGATCAACAAGAAACCGTCTGAAAAATAGGAGGAGCATGAAGCGAAGCGGTGTTGAAAAATATGAAGAGCTTGAAAAGGTGTGAAAAATATGAAGAGCTTATAAATGTGTCAAATATATGAGGAGCATGAATCGGTCTGAAAAATAGGAGGAGCATGAAGTGGTGTTGAAAAACATTAAGAGCCTGAAAAGGTGTGTAAAATATGAAGAGCTTCAAAAAGTGTCAAAAATATGAGGAGCATGAAACTGTCTGAAAAATAGGAGGAGCATGAAACGGTGATCAAAAACATGAAGAGCCTGAAAAGGTTTGAAAAATATGAAGAGCTTCAAAAGATGTGAAATACATGAGGAGCATGAAACGGGCTGAAAAATAGGAGAAGCATGAAGTGGTGTGGAAAAACATGAACAGCCTGAAAAGGTGTGAAAAATATGAAGAGCTTCAAAAGGTGTGAAATACATGAGGAGCATGAAACTCTTTGAAAAATAGGAGGAGCATGAAGCTGTTTTCAAAATCATGAAGAGCCTGAAAAGTTGTCAAAAATATGAAAAGCTTCAAAAGATGTCAAATATGAGATGAGCATGAAACGGTCTGAAAAATAGGAAAATCATGAAAAGGTGTTGAAAAATATGAAGTCACTAAAAGTTGTGAAAAATAGAAAGAGCTTCAAAAGGTGTCAGAAATATGAGGAGCATCAAACGGTCTGAAAAATGAGAGGAGCATTAAGCGGTCGTCAAAAACATGAAGAGCCTGAAAAGGTGTGAAAAATAGGAAGAGCTTCAAAAGGTGTGAAATATATGAGGAGCATGAAACGGTCTGAAAATTAGGAGAAGCATGAAGTGGTGTGGAAAAATATGAAGAGCCTGAAAAGGTGTGAAAAATATGAAGAGCTTCAAAATGGGTCAAAAATATGAAGAGCATGAAACGGTCTGAAAAATAGGAGAATCATGAAGCGTTGTTCAAAAACATGAACAGCCTGAAAAGGTGTGAAAAATATGAAGAGCTTCAAAAGTTGTGAAATACATGAGGAGCATGAAACTCTCTGAAAAATAGGAGGAGCATGAAGCGGTGATCAAAAACATGAAGAGCCTAAAGAGTAGTGAAAATTATGAAAAGCTTCAAAAGGTGTCAAAAATGAGATGAGCATGAAACGGTCTGAAAAATAGGAGGATCATGAAACGGTGTTCAAAAACATGAAGAGCCTGAAAAGGTGTGAAAAATATGAAGAGCTTCAAAAGGTGTGAAAAATATGAGGAGCATGAAACGGTCTGAAAAATAGAAGCAGCATGAAACTGTGTTGAAAAACATGAAGAGCATGAAAAGGTGTGAAAAATATGAAGAGCTATAAAAGGTGTCAAAAATATGAGAAGCATGAAAGGGTTTTAAAAAGAGGAGGAGCAAGAAGAAGTGTTCAAAAACATGAAGAGCCTGAAAAGGTGTGAAAAATATGAAGAGCTTCAAAAGGTGTGAAAAATATGAAGAGCTTCAAAAGATGTGAAAAATATGAGGAGCATGAAACGGTCTGAAAAATAGAAGCAGCATGAAGCGGTGTTGAAAAACATGAAGAACCTGAAAAGGTGTGAGAAATATGAAGAGCTTCAATAGGTGTCAAAAATATGAGGAGCATGAAACGGTCTTAAAAAGACTAGGAGAATGAAGTTGTGTTGCAAAACATGAAGAGCCTGAAAAGGTGTGAAAAACATGAAGAGCCTGAAAAGGTGTGAAAAATATGAAGAGCTTCATAAGGTGTGAAATACATGAGGAGCATGAAACTCTCTGAAAAATAGGAGGAGCATGAAGTGGTGTTGTAAAACTTGAAGAGCCTGAAAAGGTGTGAAAAATATGAAGAGCTTCAAAAGGTGTCAAAAATATGAGGAGGATGAAACGGTCTGAAAAATAGGAGGATCATGAAACGGTGTGCAAAAACATGAAGAGCCTGAATAGGTGTGAAAAATATGAAGAGCTTCAAAAGGTGTCAAAAATATGACGAGCATGAAACGGTCTGAAAAATAGGTGGAGCATGAAGCGGTGTTCAAAAACATGAAGAGCCTGAAAACGTGTGAAAAATATGAAGAGCTTCAAAAGGTGTCAAATACATGAGGATCTTAAACGGTCTGAAAAAAGGGGGAGCATGAAGCGGTGTTCAAAATAGGAAGAGCCTGAAAAGTTGTGAAAAATATGAAGAGCTTCAAAAGGTGTGAAAATTATGAGGAGCATGAAACGGTCTGAAAAATAGGAGGAGCATGATGCGGTGTTGAAAAATATGAAGAGCCTGAAAAGGTGTGAAAAATATGAAGAGCTTCAAAAGGTGTCAAAAATATGAGGAGCATGAAACGGTCTGAAAATTAGGAGGAGCATGAAGCGTTGTTGAAAAACATGAAGAGCATGAAAAGGTGTGAAAATATGAACATCTTCTAAAGGTGTCAAAAATATGAGGAGCATGAAACGGTCTTAAAAATTGGAGGAGCATGAAGCGGTGTTGAAAATCATGAAGGGCCTGAAAAGGTGTGAAAAATATGAAGAGTTTCAAAAGGTGTGAAAATATGAAGAGCTTCAAAAGGTGTCAAAAATGAGATCAACATGAAACCGTCTGAATAATAGGAGGAGCATGCAGCGGTGTTGAAAAATATGAAGATCCTGAAAAGGTGTGAAAATATGAAGAGCTTCTAAATGTGTCAAATATATGAGGAGCATGAAACGGTCTGAAAAATAGGAGGATCATGAAACGGTGTTCAAAAACATGAAGAGCCTGAAGAGGTGTGAAAAATATGAAGAGCTTCAAAAGGTGTCAAAAATATGACGAGCATGAAACGGTCTGAAAAATAGGAGGAGCATGAAGCTGTGTTCAAAAACATGAAGAGCCTGAAAGGTGTGAAAAATATGAAGAGCTTCAAAATGTGTCATAAATGAGAAGAACATGAAACGGTCTGAAAATTAGGAGGAGCATGAAGTGGTTTTGAAAAACATGAAGAGCCTGAAAAGGTGTGAAATATATGAAGAGCTTCAAAATGGGTCAAAATTATGAAGAGCATGAAATGGTCTGAAAAATAGGAGGATCATGAAGTGGTGTTCAAAAACATGAAGACCCTGAAAAGTTGTGAAAGATATGAAGAGCTTCAAATGGTGTGAAAAATATGAGGAGCATGAAACGGTCTGAATAATAGGAGGAGCATGAAACGGTGATCAAAAACATGAAGAGCCTGAAAAGGTGTGAAAAATATGAAGAGCTTCAAAGGTGTGAAATACATGAGGAGCATGAAACGGTCTGAAAAATAGGAGAAGCATGAAGTTGGCTGGAAAAACATGAAGAGCCTGAAAAGGTGTGAAAAATATGAAGAGCTTCAAAAGGTGTGAAAAATATGAGGAGCATGAAACGGTCTGAAAAATAGAAGCAGCATGAAACTGTGTTGAAAAACATGAAGAGCATGAAAAGGTGTGAAAAATATGAAGAGCTATAAAAGGTGTCAAAAATATGAGAAGCATGAAAGGGTTTTAAAAAGAGGAGGAGCAAGAAGAAGTGTTCAAAAACATGAAGAGCCTGAAAAGGTGTGAAAAATATGAAGAGCTTCAAAAGGTGTGAAAAATATGAAGAGCTTCAAAAGATGTGAAAAATATGAGGAGCATGAAACGGTCTGAAAAATAGAAGCAGCATGAAGCGGTGTTGAAAAACATGAAGAACCTGAAAAGGTGTGAGAAATATGAAGAGCTTCAATAGGTGTCAAAAATATGAGGAGCATGAAACGGTCTTAAAAAGACTAGGAGAATGAAGTTGTGTTGCAAAACATGAAGAGCCTGAAAAGGTGTGAAAAATATGAAGAGCTTCAAAAGGTGTCAAAAAATATGAGGAGCATCAAATGGTCTGAAAAATAGGAGGAGCATGAAGCGGTCGTCAAAAACATGAAGAGCCTAAAAAGGTGTGAAAAATATGAAGAGCTTCAAAATGTGTGAAATACAAGAGGAGCATGAAACGGTCTGAAAATTAGGCGAAGCATGAAGTGGTGTGGAAAAACATGAAGAGCCTGAAAAGGTGTGAAAAATATGAAGAGCTTCAAAATGTGTCAAAAATATGAAGAGCATGAAAGGGTCTGAAAAATAGGAGAATCATGAAGCGGTGTTCAAAAACATGAAGAGCCTGAAAAGGTGTGAAAAATATGAAGAGCTTCATAAGGTGTGAAATACATGCGGAGCATGAAACTCTCTGAAAAATACGAGGAGCATGAAGTGGTGTTCAAAAACATGAAGAGCCTGAAAAGGTGTGAAAAATATGAAGAAATTCAAAAGGTGTCAAAAATATGCGGAGCATGAAACGGTCTGCAAAAAAGGAGGAGCATGAAGCGGTGTTGAAAAACCTGAAGAGCCTGAAAATGTGTGAAAAATATGAAGAGCTTCAAAAGGTGTCAAAAATATGAGGAGGATGAAACGGTCTGAAAAATAGGTGGAGCATGAAGCAGTGTTGAAAAACCTGAAGAGCCTGAAAAGGTGTCAAAAATATGAAGAGCTTCAAAAGGTGTCAAAAATATGACGAGCATGAAACGGTCTGAAAAATAGGAGGAGCATGAAGCGGTGTTCAAAAACATGCACAGCCTGAAAACGTGTGAAAAATATGAGGAGCTTCAAAAGGTGTCAAATACATGAGGAGCATTTAACGGTCTGAAAAATAGGAGGAGCATGAAGCGGTGTTCAAAATATGAAGAGCCTGAAAAGTTGTGAAAAATATGAAGAGCTTCAAAAGGAGTGAAAAATATGAGGAGCATGAAACGGTCTGAAAAATAGGAGGAGCATGAAGCGGTGTTCAAAATCATGAAGAGCCTGAAAAGGTGTGAAAAATATGAAGAGCTTTAAAACTTGTCAAGAATATGAGGAGCATGAAACGGTCTGAAAAATAGGAGGAGAATGAATCGGTGTTGAAAAACATAAGGAGCCTGAAAAGGTGTTAAAAATATGAAGAGCTTTAAAAGGTGTGAAAAATATGAGGTGCATGAAACGGTCTGAAAAATAGGAAGAGCATGATGCGGTGTTGAAAAATATGAAGAGCCTGAAAAGGTGTGAAAAATATGAAGAGCTTCAAAAGGTGTCAAAAATATGAGGAGCATGAAACGGTCTGAAAAATAGGAGGAGCATGAAGCGTTGTTGAAAAACATGAAGAGCCTGATAAGGTGTGAAAAATATGAAGATCTTCTAAAGGTGTCAAAAATATGAGGAGCATGATACGGTCTTAAAAATAGGTGGAGCATGAAGTGGTGATGAAAATCATGAAGGGCCTGAAAAGCTGTGAAAAATATGAAGAGTTTCAAAAGGTGTGAAAAATATGAAGAGCTTCAAAAGGTGTCAAAAATGAGATCAACATGAAACCGTCTGAAAAATAGGAGGAGCATGAAGCGGTGATGAAAAATATGAAGAGCCTGAAAAGGTGTGCAAATATGAAGAGCTTCTAAATGTGTCAAATATATGAGGAGCATGAAACGGTCTGAAAAATAGGAGGAGCATGAAGTGGTGTTGAAAAACATGAAGAGCCTGAAAAGGTGTGAAAAATATGAAGATCTTCAAAAAGTGTCAAAAATATGAGGAGCATGAAACCGTCTGAAAAATAGGAGGAGCATGAAACGGTGATCAAAAACATGAAGAGCCTGAAAAGGTTTGAAAAATATGAAGAGCTTCAAAAGGTGTGAAATATATGAGGAGCATGAAACGGGCTGAAAAATAAGAGAAGCATGAAGTGGTGTGGAAAAACATGAAGAGCCTGAAAAGGTGTGAAAAATATGAAGAGCTTCAAAAGGTGTGAAATACATGAGGAGCATGAAACGGTCTGAAAATTAGGAGAAGCATGAAGTGGTGTGGAAAAACATGAAGAGCCTGAAAAGCTGTGAAAAATATGAAGAGCTTCAAAATGTGTCATAAATGAGAAGAACATGAAACGGTCTGAAAATTAGGAGGAGCATGAAGTGGTTTTGAAAAACATGAAGAGCCTGAAAAGGTGTGAAATATATGAAGAGCTTCAAAATGGGTCAAAATTATGAAGAGCATGAAATGGTCTGAAAAATAGGAGGATCATGAAGTGGTGTTCAAAAACATGAAGACCCTGAAAAGTTGTGAAAGATATGAAGAGCTTCAAATGGTGTGAAAAATATGAGGAGCATGAAACGGTCTGAATAATAGGAGGAGCATGAAACGGTGATCAAAAACATGAAGAGCCTGAAAAGGTGTGAAAAATATGAAGAGCTTCAAAGGTGTGAAATACATGAGGAGCATGAAACGGTCTGAAAAATAGGAGAAGCATGAAGTTGGCTGGAAAAACATGAAGAGCCTGAAAAGGTGTGAAAAATATGAAGAGCTTCAAAAGGTGTGAAAAATATGAGGAGCATGAAACGGTCTGAAAAATAGAAGCAGCATGAAACTGTGTTGAAAAACATGAAGAGCATGAAAAGGTGTGAAAAATATGAAGAGCTATAAAAGGTGTCAAAAATATGAGAAGCATGAAAGGGTTTTAAAAAGAGGAGGAGCAAGAAGAAGTGTTCAAAAACATGAAGAGCCTGAAAAGGTGTGAAAAATATGAAGAGCTTCAAAAGGTGTGAAAAATATGAAGAGCTTCAAAAGATGTGAAAAATATGAGGAGCATGAAACGGTCTGAAAAATAGAAGCAGCATGAAGCGGTGTTGAAAAACATGAAGAACCTGAAAAGGTGTGAGAAATATGAAGAGCTTCAATAGGTGTCAAAAATATGAGGAGCATGAAACGGTCTTAAAAAGACTAGGAGAATGAAGTTGTGTTGCAAAACATGAAGAGCCTGAAAAGGTGTGAAAAATATGAAGAGCTTCAAAAGGTGTCAAAAAATATGAGGAGCATCAAATGGTCTGAAAAATAGGAGGAGCATGAAGCGGTCGTCAAAAACATGAAGAGCCTAAAAAGGTGTGAAAAATATGAAGAGCTTCAAAATGTGTGAAATACAAGAGGAGCATGAAACGGTCTGAAAATTAGGCGAAGCATGAAGTGGTGTGGAAAAACATGAAGAGCCTGAAAAGGTGTGAAAAATATGAAGAGCTTCAAAATGTGTCAAAAATATGAAGAGCATGAAAGGGTCTGAAAAATAGGAGAATCATGAAGCGGTGTTCAAAAACATGAAGAGCCTGAAAAGGTGTGAAAAATATGAAGAGCTTCATAAGGTGTGAAATACATGCGGAGCATGAAACTCTCTGAAAAATACGAGGAGCATGAAGTGGTGTTCAAAAACATGAAGAGCCTGAAAAGGTGTGAAAAATATGAAGAAATTCAAAAGGTGTCAAAAATATGCGGAGCATGAAACGGTCTGCAAAAAAGGAGGAGCATGAAGCGGTGTTGAAAAACCTGAAGAGCCTGAAAATGTGTGAAAAATATGAAGAGCTTCAAAAGGTGTCAAAAATATGAGGAGGATGAAACGGTCTGAAAAATAGGTGGAGCATGAAGCAGTGTTGAAAAACCTGAAGAGCCTGAAAAGGTGTCAAAAATATGAAGAGCTTCAAAAGGTGTCAAAAATATGACGAGCATGAAACGGTCTGAAAAATAGGAGGAGCATGAAGCGGTGTTCAAAAACATGCACAGCCTGAAAACGTGTGAAAAATATGAGGAGCTTCAAAAGGTGTCAAATACATGAGGAGCATTTAACGGTCTGAAAAATAGGAGGAGCATGAAGCGGTGTTCAAAATATGAAGAGCCTGAAAAGTTGTGAAAAATATGAAGAGCTTCAAAAGGAGTGAAAAATATGAGGAGCATGAAACGGTCTGAAAAATAGGAGGAGCATGAAGCGGTGTTCAAAATCATGAAGAGCCTGAAAAGGTGTGAAAAATATGAAGAGCTTTAAAACTTGTCAAGAATATGAGGAGCATGAAACGGTCTGAAAAATAGGAGGAGAATGAATCGGTGTTGAAAAACATAAGGAGCCTGAAAAGGTGTTAAAAATATGAAGAGCTTTAAAAGGTGTGAAAAATATGAGGTGCATGAAACGGTCTGAAAAATAGGAAGAGCATGATGCGGTGTTGAAAAATATGAAGAGCCTGAAAAGGTGTGAAAAATATGAAGAGCTTCAAAAGGTGTCAAAAATATGAGGAGCATGAAACGGTCTGAAAAATAGGAGGAGCATGAAGCGTTGTTGAAAAACATGAAGAGCCTGATAAGGTGTGAAAAATATGAAGATCTTCTAAAGGTGTCAAAAATATGAGGAGCATGATACGGTCTTAAAAATAGGTGGAGCATGAAGTGGTGATGAAAATCATGAAGGGCCTGAAAAGCTGTGAAAAATATGAAGAGTTTCAAAAGGTGTGAAAAATATGAAGAGCTTCAAAAGGTGTCAAAAATGAGATCAACATGAAACCGTCTGAAAAATAGGAGGAGCATGAAGCGGTGATGAAAAATATGAAGAGCCTGAAAAGGTGTGCAAATATGAAGAGCTTCTAAATGTGTCAAATATATGAGGAGCATGAAACGGTCTGAAAAATAGGAGGAGCATGAAGTGGTGTTGAAAAACATGAAGAGCCTGAAAAGGTGTGAAAAATATGAAGATCTTCAAAAAGTGTCAAAAATATGAGGAGCATGAAACCGTCTGAAAAATAGGAGGAGCATGAAACGGTGATCAAAAACATGAAGAGCCTGAAAAGGTTTGAAAAATATGAAGAGCTTCAAAAGGTGTGAAATATATGAGGAGCATGAAACGGGCTGAAAAATAAGAGAAGCATGAAGTGGTGTGGAAAAACATGAAGAGCCTGAAAAGGTGTGAAAAATATGAAGAGCTTCAAAAGGTGTGAAATACATGAGGAGCATGAAACGGTCTGAAAATTAGGAGAAGCATGAAGTGGTGTGGAAAAACATGAAGAGCCTGAAAAGCTGTGAAAAATATGAAGAGCTTCAAAATGTGTCAAAAATATGAAGAGCATGAAACGGTCTGAAAAATAGGAGAATCATGAAGCGCTGTTAAAAAACATGAACAGCCTGAAAAGGTGTGAAAAACATGAAGAGCTTCAAAAGTTGTGAAATACATGAGGAGCATGAAACTCTCTGAAAAATAGGAGGAGCATGAAGCAGTGTTCAAATATATGAAGAGCCTGAAAAGGTGTGAAAAATATAAAGAGCTACAAAATGTGTGAAATACATGAGGACCATGAAACAGTCTGAAAAATATGAGAAGCATGAAGTGGTGTTCAAAAACATGAAGAGCCTGAAAAGGTGTGAAATATATGAAGAGCTTCAAAATGTTTCAAAAATATGAGGAGCATGATACGGTCTGAAAAATAGGAGGAGCATGAAGCACTGTTCAGAAACATGAAGAGCCTGACAAGGTGTGAAAAATATAAAGAGCTTCAAAAGGTGTGAAATACATTACGACCATGAAACAGACTGAAAAATAGGAGGAGCATGAAATGTTGTTGAAAAACTGGAAGAGCCTGAAAACGAGTGAAAAAATATGAAGAGTTTCCAAAGGTGTCAAAAATGAGATGAGCATGAAACAGTCTGAAAAATAGGATGAGCATGAAGCGGTGTTGAAAATCATGAAGAGCCTGAAAAGATGTGAATAATATGTAGAGCTTCAAAAGGTGTGAAAATATGAAGAGCTTCAAAAGCTGTCAAAATAAGATGATCATGAAACGGTCTGAAAATTAGGAGGAGCATGAAGTGGTGTTGAAAAAAAAGAAGAGCCTGAAAAGGTGTGAAATATGTGAAGAGCTTCAAAAGGCGTGAAAATATGAAGAGCTTCAAAAGCTGTCAAAATGAGATGAGAATGAAACGGTCTGAAAATTAGGAGCAGCATGAAACGGTGTTCAAACAAATGAAGAGCCTCAAAATGTGTGAAAAATAAGAAGAGCTTCAAAAGGTGTGAAATACATTTGGAGCATGAAACTGTGTGTAAAATAGGAGGAGCATGAAGAGGTGTTCAAAAACATGAAGAGTCTGAAAAGGTGTGAAAAATATGAAGAGCTTCAAAAGGTGTGAAATACATGAGAGGAATGAAACTGTCTGAAAAATAGGAGGAGCATGAAGCGGTTGTGAAAAACATGAAGAGCCTGAAAAGTTGTGAAAAATATAAAGAGCTTCTAAAGGTGTCAAAAATATGAGGACAATGAAACGCTCTGGAAAAGAGGAGGAGCATGAAGTGGTGTTGAAAAAGATGAAGAGCCTGAAAAGGTGTGAAAAATTTGAAGAGCTTCAAAACGTGTCAAAATTATGAGGAGCATGAAACGGTCTGAAAAATAGGAGGAGCATGAAGTGGTGTTGAAAAACATGAAGAGCCTGAAATGATGTGAAATATATGAAGAGGTTCAAAAGGTGCGAAAAATATGAGGAGGTTCAAAAAGGGTAAAAAATATGAGGAGCAGGAAACGGTCAGAAAAATACGAGGAGCATGAAAAGGTGTTCAAAAACATGAAGAGCCTGAAAAGGTGTGAAAAATATGAAGAGCTTCAAAAGGTATTAAATACATGAATAGCATGAAACGGTCTGAAAAATAGGAGAAGCATGAAGCGGTGTTCAAAAACATGAAGAGCCTGAAAAGGTGTGAAAAATATGAAGAGATTCAAAATGTGTCAAAAATATGAGGAGCATGAAATGGTCTGAAAAATAGGAGGAGCATGAAACGGTGTTCAAAAACATGAAGAACCTGAAAAGGTGTGAAAAATATGAAGAGTTTCTAAAGGTGTCACAAATATGAGGAGCATGAAACGGTCTGAAAAATAGGAAGACCATGAAACGGTGTTCAAAAACATGAAGAGCCTGAAAGGTGGGAAAATTCTGAAGAGATTCAAAAGCTGTGAAATACATGTGGAGCATAAAACGGTCTCAAAAATAGGAGGAGCATGAAGCGGTGTTCGAAAACATGAAGAGCCTGAAAAGGTGAGAAAAATATGAAGAGCCTCAAAACGTGTCAAAAATAGGAAGAGCATTAAACGGTCTGAAAAAATAGGAGGAGCATGAAGCGGTGTTGAAAAACATGAAGAGCCTGAAATGGTGTGAAAAATATGAAGAGCTTCAACAGGTGTGTAAAAGATGAGGAGCATGAAACGGTCGGAAAAATAGGAGGAGCATGAAATGGTGTTCAAAACATGAAGAGCCTGAAAAGGTGTGAAAAATATGAAGAGCTTCAAAGGTATCAAAAATATGAGGAGCATGAAACGGTCTGAAAAATAGGAAGAGCATGAAGTGGTTGTGAAAAACATGAAGAGCCTGAAAAGGTGTGCGAAATACGAAGAGGTTCAAAAGGTGTGAAATACATGAGGAGCATGAAACGGTCTGAAAAATAGGAGGAGCATGAAGTGGTGTTCAAAAACATGAAGAGCCTGAAAAAGTGTGAAAAATATGAAGAGCTTCAAAAAGTGTGAAAAATATGAGGAGCATAAGCGATCTGAAAAATAGGTGGAGCAGGAAGCGGTGTTCAAAAACATGAAGAGCCTGACAGGTGTGAAAAATATGAAGAGCTTCAAAAAGTGTGAAAAATATGAAGAGCTTCAAAAAGTGTGAAAAATATGAGGAGCATGAAATGGTCTGAAAAACAGGAGAAGAATGAAGAGGTGTTTAAAAACATGAAGAGCCTGAAAAGGTGTGAAATATATGACGAACTTCAAAAGGTTTCAAAAATATGAGGAGCATGAAACGGTCTGAAACATAGGAGGAGCATGAAGCAGTGTTCAAAAACATGAAGAGCATGAAAAGGTGTGAAGAAAATGAAGAGTTTCAAAAGTTGACATAAATATGAGGAGAATGAAACAGTCTGAAAAATATGAGGAGCATGAAACGGTGTTGAAAAAGATGAAGAGCCTGAAAAGGTGTGAAAAATATGAAGAGCTTCAAAAAGTGTCAAAAATATGAAGAGAATGAAACAGTCCGAAAAATAGGAGGAGCATGAAAAGGTGTTGAAAAACATGAAGAGGGTGAAAATATGTGTAAAATATGAAGAGCTTCAAAAGGTGTGAAAAATATGAAGAGCTTCAAAAGGTGTCAAATATATGAGGAGCATGAAACGGTCAAAAAAATAGGAGGAGTATGAAGCGATGTTGAAAAACATGAAGAGTCTGAAAAGGTGTGAAATATATGAAGAGCTTCAAAAGGTGTGAAATATAGGAGGAGCATGAAGCGGTGTTCAAAAACATGAAGAGCCTGAAAAGGTGTGAAATATATGAAGAGCTTCAAAAGGTGTCAAAAATAAGAGGAGCATGAAGCGGTGTTCAGAAACATGAAGAGCTTGAAAAGGTGTGAAATATATGAAGAGCTTCAAAAAGTGTGAAATATAGGAGGAGCATGAAGCGGTGTCCAGAAACATGAAGAGCCTTAAAAGGTGTGAAATATATGAAGAGCTTCAAAAGTTGTCAAATATGAGTAGCATAAAACGGTCTCAAAATATGATGAGGATGAAGCGGTGTTGAAAAACATGTAGAGCCTGAAAAGGTGTGAAATACATGAAGAGCTTCAAAAGGTGTCAAAATATGAGTAGCATAAAACGGTCTCAAAAATATGGGGAGCATGAAGCGGTGTTGAAAATCATGAAGAGCCTGAAAAGGTGTGAATAATATGAAGAGATTCAAAAGGTGTCAAACATATGAGGAGCATGAAAGTGTGTTGAAAAACATGAAGAGCCTGAAAAGGTGTGAAAAATATGAGGAGCTTCAAAAGTTGTCAAAAATATGAGGAGCATGAAACGGTCTGAAAAATAGGAGGAGCATGAAATGGTGTTCAAAACATGAAGAGCTTGAAAAGGTGTGAAAAATATTAAGAGCTTCAAAAGTATCAAAAATATGAGGAGCATGAAACGGCCTGAAAAATAGGAAGAGCATGAAGCGGTGTTGAATAACATGAAGATCTTGAAAAGGTGTGAACAATATTAGGAGCATGAAACGGTCTCAAAAATATGAGGAGCATGAAGCAGTGTTGAAAATCATGAAGAGCCTGAAAAGGTGTGAAAAATATGAAGAGATTCAAAAGGTGTCAAACATATGAGGACCATGAAACTGTGTTGAAAAACAAGAAGAGCATGAAAAGGTGTGAAAAATATGAGGAGCATGAAAAGGTCTGAAAAATAGGAGGAGCATGAAATGTTGTTGAAAAACATGAAGAGCAAGAAAAGGTGTGAAAAATATGAAGAGTTTCAAAGGTTTGAAATACATGAGGATCATGAAAAGGTTTGAAAAATAGGAGGAGCATGAAGCGGTGTTCAAAAACATGAAGAGCCTGAAAAGGCTTGAAAAATATGAAGAGCTTCAAAAGGTGTGAAATAAATGAGGAGCATGAAACGGTCTGAAAAATAGGAGGAGCATGAAGCGGTGTTCAAAAACATGAAGAGCCTGAAAAGGCTTGAAAAATATGAAGAGCTTCAAAAGGTGTGAAATAAATGAGTAGCATGAAACGGTCTCAAAAATAGTAGGAGCATGAAGCGGTGTTTAAAAACATGGAGAGCCTGAAAAGTTTTGAAAAATATGAAGAACTTCAAAAGGTGTCAAAAATATGAGGAGCATGAAACGGTCTGAAAAATAGGAGCAGCATGAAATGGTGTTGAAAAACATGAAGATCCTGAAAAGCTGTGAAAAATATGAAGAGCTTCAAAAGGTGTGAAATATATGAGGAGCATGAAACGGTCTGAAAAATCGGAGGAGCATGAAGCTGTGCTCAAAAACATGAAGATCCAGAAAAGGTGTGAAAAATATGAAGAGCTTCGAAAGGTGTGACAAATATGAGGAGCATGAAACGGTCTGAAAATTTGGAGGAGTATGAAACGTGCTGAAAAATAGGAGGAGCATGAAACTGTCAGAAAAATAGGAGGATCATGAAGCCGTGTTGAAAAACATGAAGAGCGTGAAAGGTTGTGAAAAATAGGAGGAGCTTCAAAATGTGTGAAAAATATGAGGAGCATGAAACGGTCTGAAAATAGGAGGAGCATGAAGCGGTGATCAAAAACATGAAGAGCATGAAAAGGTGTGAAAAATATGAAGAGCTTCAAAAGGTGTGAAAAATATGAAGAGCTTCAAAAGGTGTCAAAAATGAGAAGAGCATAAAGGGGTCTGAAAAATAGGAGGAGCATGACGTGGTGTTGAAAAAAATGAAGAGCCTGAAAAGGTGTGAAATATATGAGGGCTTCAAAAGGTCTCAAAAATATGGGGAGCATGAAACGGTCTGAAAAATAGGAGGAGCATGAAACGGTGTTCAAAAACATGAAGAGCCTGTAAAGGTGTGAAAAATATGAAGAGCTTCAAAAGGTGTGAAATACATGAGAAGCATGAAACTCTCTGAAAAATAAAAGGAGCAAGAAGGGGTGT
This sequence comes from Dama dama, assembly GCF_033118175.1. NCBI lineage: Eukaryota > Metazoa > Chordata > Mammalia > Artiodactyla > Cervidae > Dama > Dama dama. Next base: position 7,865,020 of record NC_083706.1, on the reverse strand, counting down.
TCAAAAACATGAAGAGGCTGAAAAGGTGTGAAAAACATGAAGAGCTTAAAAAGGTGTGAAAAATATGAGGAGCATGAAACGGTCTGAAAAAAAAGGAGGAGCATGAAACGGTGATCAAAAACATGAAGAGCATGAAAAGGTGTGAAAAATATGAAGAGCTTCAAAAGGTGTGCAATACATGAGGAACATGAAACGGTCTGAAATTTAGGAGAAGCATTAAGTGGTGTGGAAAAACATGAAGAGCCTGAAAAGGTGTGAAAAATATGAAGAGCTTCAAAAGTTGTGAAAAATATGAGGAGCATGAAACGGTCTGAAAAATAGAAGCGGCATGAAATGGTGTTGAAAAATATGAAGAGCCTAAAAAGGTGTGAAAAATATGAAGAGCTTCAAAAGATGTGAAAAATATGAGGAGCATGATACTGCCTGAAAAATATGAGGAGCATGAAGTGGTGTGGAAGAAATGAAGAGCCTGAAAAGGTGTGAAATATATTAAGAGCATCAATAGGTGTCAAAAATATGAGGAGCATGAAACGGTCTGCAAAAAGGAGGAGCATGAAGTGGTGTTGATAAACTTGAAGAGCCTGAAAAGGTGTTAAAAATATGAAAAGCTACAAAAGGTGGGAAAAATATGAGGAGCATGAAACGGTCTGAAAAATAGGAGGAGCATGAAGCGGTGTTCAAAAACATGAAGAGCCTGAAAAGGTGTGAGAAATATGAAGAGCTTCAAAAGGTGTCAAAAATATGAGGAGCATGAAACGATCTGAAAAATAGAAGGAGCATGAAGCGGTGTTGAAAAACATGAAGAGCCTGAAAAGGTGTGAGAAATATGAAAAGCTTCAAAAGGTGTGAAATACATGAGGAGCATGAAACTCTCTGAAAAATATAAGGAGCATGAAGTGGTGTTCAAAAACATGAAGAGCCTGAAAAGGTGTAAAAAATATGAAGAGCTTCAAAAGGTGTGAAAAATATGAGGAGCATGTTATGGTTTGAAAAATAGGATTAGCATGAAGAGGTGTTCAAAAACATGAAGAGCCTGAAAAGTTGTGAAAACTATGAAAAGCTTCAAAAGGTGTCAAAAATGAGATGAGCATGAAACTGTCTGAAATATAGGAGGAGTATGAAGCGGTGTTCAAAAATATGAAGAGCCTGAAAAGGTGTGAACAATATGAAGAGCTTCAAAAATATGAAAAATATGAAGAGCTTCAAAAGGTGTGAAAAATATGAAGAGCTTCAAAAGGTGTGAAATATATGAGGAGCATGAAACGGTCTGAAAAATAGCAGGATCATGAAGCGGTGTTGAAAAACATGAAGAGTCTGAAAAAGTGTGAAAATATGAAGAGCTTCAAAAATATGAAAAATATGAAGAGCTTCAAAAGGTGTGAAAAATATGAAGAGCTTCAGAAGGTGTCAAAAATATGAGGAGCAAGAAACGGTCTGCAAAATAGGAGGAGCATGAAATGGTGTTCAAAAACATGAAGAGCCTGAAAAGGTGTGAAAAATAAGAAGAGCTTCAAAAGGTGTCAAAAATATGAGGAGCATGAAAAGTTCTGAAAAATAGGAGGAGCATGAAGCGGTGTTCAAAAACAGGAAGACCCTGAAAAGTAGTGAAAAATATGAAGAGCTTCAAAAGGTGTCAAAAATATGAGGAGCATGAAACGGTCTGAAAAATAGGAGGAGCAAGAAAGGGTGTTGAACAACATGAAGAGCCTGAAAACGTGTGAAAAATATGAAGAGCTTCAAAAGATGTGAAAAATATGAAGAGCTTCAAAAGGTGTCAAAAATGAGATGAGCATGAAACCGTCTGAAAAATAGTAGGAGCATGAAATAGTGTTGAAAAACATGAAGAACCTGAAAAGCTGTGAGAAACATGAAGAGCTTCAAAATGTGTCAAATATATGAGGAGCCTGAAACGGTCTGAAAAAGAGGAGGAGCAGGAAGCGGTGTTGAGAAACATGAAGAGCCTGAAAATGTGTGAAAAATATGAAGAGCTTCTAAAGGTGTCAAAAATATGAGGAGCATGAAACGGTCTTAAAAATACGAGGAGCATGAAGTGGTGTTGAAAAACATGAACAGCCTGAAAAGGTGTGAAATATATGAAGAGCTTCTAAAGGTGTCAAAAATATGAGGAGCATGAATCGGTCTAAAAAATAGGAGGATCATGAAAAGTTGTTGAAAAACATGAAGATCCTGAAAAGATGTGAAAATTATGAAGAGCTTCAGAAGGTGTGAAATATATGAAGAGCTTCAAAAGGTGTCAAAAATGAGATGAGCATGAAATGGTCTGAAAAATAGGAGGAGCATGAAGCAGTGTTGAAAAAAATGAAGAGACTGAAAAGATGTGAAAAATATGAACAGCTTCAAAAGGTGGAAAAATATGAGGAGCATGAAACGGTCTAAAAAATAGGAGTACCATGAACCGATGTTGAAAAACATGAAGAGCCAGAAAAGGTGTGAAAAATATTAAGAGCTTCAAAATGTGTGAAAAATATGAAGAGCTTCAAAAGGTGTCAAAAAAGAGATGAGCATGAAACGGTCTGAAAATTAGGAGGAGAATGAAGTGGTGCTGAAAAAAATGAGGAGCCTGAAAAGGTGTGAAAAATATGAAGAGCTTCAAAAGGTGTCAAAAATGAGATCATCATGAAACGGTCTGAAAAATAGGAGGTGCATGAGGTGGTGTTGAAAAAAAAGAAGAGACTGAAAAGGTGTGAAATATATGAAGAGCTTCAAAAGATGTCAAAATATGAGGAGCATGATACGGTCTGAAAAATAGGAGGAGCATGAAGCGGTGTTCAAAACATGAAGAGCCTGAAAAATTGTGAAAAATATGAAAAGCTTCCAAAGGTGTCAAAAATGAGATGAGCATGAAACGGTCTGAAAAATAGGAGGAGCATGAAGCGGTGTTGAAAAAATGAAGAGCCGGAAAAGGTGTGAAAAATATGAAGAGCATCAAAAGGTGTCAAAAATATGAGGAGTATGAAACGGTCTGAAAAATAGGAGGAGCATGAAGCGGTGTTGCAAAACATGAGGAGCCTGAAAAGGTGTGAAAAATATGAAGAGCTTCAAAAGGTGAGAAAAATAGGAGGTGCATGAAACGGTCTGAAAAAGAGGAGGAGCATGAAGCGGCGTTGAAAAACATGAAGAGCCTGAAAAGGTGTGAAAAATATGAAGAGCTTCATAAGGTGTGAAATACATGAGGAGCATGAAACTCTCTGAAAAATAGGAGGAGCATGAAGCGGTGTTCAAAAATATGAAGAGCCTGAAAAGGTGTGAAAAATATGAAGAGCTTCAAAAATATGAAAAATATGAAGAGCCTCAAAAGGTGTGAAAAATATGAAGAGCCTCAAAAGGTGTGAAAAATATGAAGAGCTTTAAAAGGTGTCAAAAATGAGATGAGCATGAAACGGTCTGAAAAATAGGAGGAGCAAGAAGCGGTGTTGAAAAACATAAAGAGCATGAAAACGTATGAAGAATATGAAGAGCTTCAAAAGGTGTGAAAAATATGAAGAGCTTTAAAAGGTGTCAAAAATGAGATGAGCATGAAACGGTCTGAAAAATAGGTGGAGCATGAAGTGGTATTGAAAAACATGAAGAGCCTGAAAAGGTGTGAAAGATATGAAGAGCTTCAAAAGGTCTCAAAAATATGAGGAGCATGAAACGGTCTGAAAAATAGGAACAGCATGAAGCGGTGTTGCAAAACATGAAGAGCCTGAAAAGGTGTCAAAAATATGAAGAGCTTCAAAAGGTGTGAAATACATGAGGAGCATTAAACGCCCTGAAAAATAGGAGGAGCATGCAGAGGTGTTCAAAAACATGAAGAGCCTGAAAAGGTGTCAAAAATATGAAGAGATTCAAAAGGTGTGAAAAATATGAAGAGCTTCAAAATGTTTCAAAAATGAAATGAGCATGAAACGGTCTGAAAAAGCTGAGGAGCATGAAGTGGTGTTGAAACACATGAAGAGCCTGAAAAGGTGTGAAAAATATGAAGAGGTTCAAAGGTGTGAAATACATGAGGATCATGAAATGGTTTGAAAAATACGAGGAGCATGAAGCAGTGTTCAAAAACATGAAGAGCCTGAAAAGGTTTGAAAAATATGAAGAGCTTCAAAAGGTGTCAAAAATATGAGGAGCATGAAACCGTCTGAAAAATAGGAGGAGCATGAAGCGGTGTTGAAAAACATGAAGAGCGTGAAAACGAGTGAAAAATATGAAGAGCTTCAAAAGGTATGAAAAATATGAAGAGCTTCAAAAGGTGTCAAAAATATGAGGAGCATGAAACCGTCTGAAAAATAGGAGGAGCATGAAGCAGTGTTCAAAAACATGCAGAGCCTGAAAAGGTGTGAAAAATATGAAGAACTTCAAAAGGTGTGAAATATATGAGGAGCATGAAACGGTCTTAAAAATAGGAGGAGCATGAAGCGGTTTTCAAAAATATGAAGAGCCTGAAAAGGTGTGAAAAATATGAGGAGCTTCAAAAGGTATGAAATACATGAGGAGTATGAAACTGTCTTGAAAATAGGAGGAGCATGAAGCGGTGCTAAAAAACATGAAGAGGCTTAAAAGGTGTGAAAAATATGAAGAGCTTCAAAAGGTGTGAAAAATATGAGGAGCATGAAACGGTCTGAAAAATAGGAGGAGCATGAAGCCGTGTTGAAAAACATGAAGAGCCTGAAAAAGTGTGAAATATATGAAGAGGTTCAAAAGGTGTAAAAAATATGAGGAGATTCAAAAGGTATCAAAAATATGAGGAGAATGAAACGGTCTGAAAATAGGAGGAGCATGAAGCGGTGTTCAAAAACAGGAAAAGCCTGAAAAGTTGTGAAAAATATGAAGAGCTTCAAAAGTTGTCAAAAATATGAGGAGCATGAAAAGGTCAGAAAAATAGGAGGATCATGAAGCGGTGTTCAAAAACATGAAGAGCCTGAAACGGTGTGCAAAATATGAAGAGCTTCAAAAGGTGTCAAAAATATGAGGAGCATGAAACGGTCTGCAAAAAAGGAGGAGCATGAAGTGGTGTTGAAAAAATTCAAGAGCCTTACAAGGTGTGAAAAATATGAAAAGCTTCAAAAGTTGTCAAAAATATGAGGAGCATGAAACGGTCTGAAAAATAGGAGGAGCATGAAGCGGTGTTCAAAAACATGAAGAGCCTGAAAAGGTGTGAAAAATATGAAGAGCTTCAAAAGGTGTCAAAAATATGAGGAGCATGAAACGGTCTGAAAAATAGGAGGAGCATGAAGTGGTGTTGAAAAACATGAAGAGTCTGAAAACGTGTGAAATTATGAAGAACTTCAAAAATATGCAAAATATGAAGAGCTTCAAAAGGTGTGAAAAATATGAAGAGCTTCAAAAGGTGTCAAAATGAGATGAACATGAAACGGTCTGAAAAATAGTAGGAGTATGAAGCGGTGTTGAAAATCATAAAGAGCCTGAAAATTTGTGAAAAATATGAAGAGCTTCAGAAGATGTGAAAAACATGAAGAACTTCAAAAGTTGTCAAAATGAGATGAGCATGAAACGGTCTGAAAAATAAGAGGAGCATGAAGTGTTGTTGAAAATAATGAAAAGCCTGAAAAGGTGTGAAATATATGAAGAGCTTCAAAAGGTGTCAAAAATATGAGGAGAATGAAACGGTCTGTAAAATAGGAGGAGCATGAAATGGTGTTCAAAAACATGAAGAGCCTGAAAAGGTGTGAAAAATATGAAGAGCTTCAAAAGGTGTCAAAAATATGAGGAGCATGAAAAGTTCTGAAAAATAGGAGGAGCATGAAGCGGTGTTCAAAACAGGAAGACCCTGAAAAGTAGTGAAAAATATGAAGAGCTTCAAAGGTTTCAAAAATATGAGGAGCATGAAACGGTCTGAAAAATAGGAGGACTATGAAACGGTGTTCAAAAACATGAAGAGCCTGAAAAGGTGTGAAAAATATGAAGAGCTTCAAAACGTGTCAAAAATATGAGGAGCATGAAATGGTCTGAAAAATAGGAGGAGCAAGAAAGGGTGTTGAACAACATGAAGAGCCTGAAAACGTGTGAAAAATATGAAGAGCTTCAAAAGATGTGAAAGATATGAAGAGCTTCAAAAGGTGTCAAAAAAGAGATGAGCATGAAACCGTCTGAAAAATAGGTGGAGCATGAAGCGGTGTTGAAAAACATGAAGAGCCTGAAAAGATGTGAAAAATATGAAGAGCTTCAAAAGGTGTCAAAAATATGAGGAGCATGAAACGGTCTGAAAAATAGGAGGAGCATGAAACCGTGTTCAAAAACATGAAGAGACTGAAGAGGGTGAAAAATATGAAGAGCTTCAAAAGGTGTGAAAAATAGGAGGAGCATGAAGCGGTGTGCAAAAACATGAAAAGCCTGAAAAGGTGTGAAAAATATGAAGAGCATCAAAAGGTGTCAAAAATATGAGGAGCATGAAACGGTCTGAAAAATAGGAGGAGCATGAAGCGGTGTTGAAAAACATGAAGAGCCTGAAAAGGTGTTAAAAATATGAAGAGTTTCAAAAGGTGTCAAATATATGAGCAGCAAGAATCGGTCTGAAATATAGGAGTAGCATGAAACGGTGTTCAAATACATGCAGAGCCTGAAAAGTTGTGAAAAATATGAAGAGCTTCAAATGGTGTCAAATATATGAAGAGCTTCAAAAGGTGTCAAAAATGAGATGAGCATGAAACGGTCTGAAAAATAGGAGGAGCAAGAAGTCGTGTTCCAAAAAATGAAGAGCCTGAGAAGGTGTGAAATATATCAAGAACTTCAAAATGTGTCAAAAATATGAGGAGCATGAAACGGTCTGAAAAATAGGAGGAGCATGAAACGGTGTTGAAAAACATGCAGAGCCTGAAAAGGTGTGAAAAATATGAAGAACTTCAAAAGGTGTGAAATATATGAGGAGCATGAAACGGTCTTAAAAATAGGAGGAGCATGAAGCGGTTTTCAAAAATATGAAGAGCCTGAAAAGGTGTGAAAAATATGAGGAGCTTCAAAAGGTATGAAATACATGAGGAGTATGAAACTGTCTTGAAAATAGGAGGAGCATGAAGCGGTGCTAAAAAACATGAAGAGGCTTAAAAGGTGTGAAAAATATGAAGAGCTTCAAAAGGTGTGAAAAATATGAGGAGCATGAAACGGTCTGAAAAATAGGAGGAGCATGAAGCCGTGTTGAAAAACATGAAGAGCCTGAAAAAGTGTGAAATATATGAAGAGGTTCAAAAGGTGTAAAAAATATGAGGAGATTCAAAAGGTATCAAAAATATGAGGAGCATGAAACGGTCTGAAAAAGAGGAGGAGCATGAATCGGTGTTGAAAATCATGAAGAGCCTGAAAACGTGTGAGAAATATGAAGAGCTTCAAAAGGTGTCAAAAATATGAAGAGCTTGAAAAGGTTTCAAAAATGAGAGGAGTATGAAGCAGTCTGAAAAATAAGAGGAGCATGAAGCGGTGTTCAAAAACATGAAGAGCCTGAAAAGGTGTGAAAAATATGAAGAGCTTCAAAAGGTGTCAAAAATGAGATGAGCATGAAACGGTCTGAAAAATAGGAGGAGCATGAAGTGGTGTTGAAAAAAAAGAAGAGACGGAAAAGGTGTGAAATATATGAAGGGCTTCAAAAGGTGTCAAAAATATGAGGAGCATGAAAAGGTCAGAAAAATAGGAGGATCATGAAGCGGTGTTCAAAAACATGAAGAGCCTGAAAAGGTGTGCAAAATATGAAGAGCTTCAAAAGGTGTCAAAAATATGAGGAGCATGAAACGGTCTGCAAAAAAGGAGGAGCATGAAGTGGTGTTGAAAAAATTCAAGAGCCTGACAAGGTGTGAAAAATATGAAAAGCTTCAAAAGTTGTCAAAAATATGAGGAGCATGAAACGGTCTGAAAAATAGGAGGAGCATGAAGCGGTGTTCAAAAACATGAAGAGCCTGAAAAGGTGTGAAAAATATGAAGAGCTTCAAAAGGTGTCAAAAATATGAGGAGCATGAAACGGTCTGAAAAATAGGAGGAGCATGAAGTGGTGTTGAAAAACATGAAGAGTCTGAAAACGTGTGAAATTATGAAGAACTTCAAAAATATGCAAAATATGAAGAGCTTCAAAAGGTGTGAAAAATATGAAGAGCTTCAAAAGGTGTCAAAATGAGATGAACATGAAACGGTCTGAAAAATAGGAGGAGCATGAAGCGGTGTTGAAAATCATAAAGAGCCTGAAAATTTGTGAAAAATATGAAGAGCTTCAGAAGATGTGAAAAACATGAAGAACTTCAAAAGTTGTCAAAATGAGATGAGCAAGAAACGGTCTGAAAAATAAGAGGAGCATGAAGTGGTGTTGAAAATAATGAAAAGCCTGAAAAGGTGTGAAATATATGAAGAGCTTCAAAAGGTGTCAAAAATATGAGGAGAATGAAACGGTCTGTAAAATAGGAGGAGCATGAAATGGTGTTCAAAAACATGAAGAGCCTGACAAGGTGTGAAAAATATGAAGAGCTTCAAAAGGTGTCAAAAATATGAGGAGCATGAAAAGTTCTGAAAAATAGGAGGAGCATGAAGCGGTGTTCAAAACAGGAAGACCCTGAAAAGTAGTGAAAAATATGAAGAGCTTCAAAGGTGTCAAAAATATGAGGAGCATGAAACGGTCTGAAAAATAGGAGGACTATGAAACGGTGTTCAAAAACATGAAGAGCCTGAAAAGGTGTGAAAAATATGAAGAGCTTTAAAACGTGTCAAAAATATGAGGAGCATGAAATGGTCTGAAAAATAGGAGGAGCAAGAAAGGGTGTTGAACAACATGAAGAGCCTGAAAACGTGTGAAAAATATGAAGAGCTTCAAAAGATGTGAAAAATATGAAGAGCTTCAAAAGGTGTCAAAAATGAGATGAGCATGAAACCGTCTGAAAAATAGGAGGAGCATGAAGTAGTGTTGAAAAACATGAAGAACCTGAAAAGCTGTGAGAAACACGAAGAGCTTCAAAAGGTGTCAAAAATATGAGGAGCATGAAACGTTCTGAAAAAGAGGAGGAGCAGGAAGCGGTGTTGAGAAACATGAAGAGCCTGAAAATGTGTGAAAAATATGAAGAGCTTCTAAAGGTGTGAAATATATGAGGTGCAAGAAACGGTCTGAAAAATAGGAGTACCATGAACCGGTGTTGAAAAACATGAAGAGCCAGAAAAGGTGTGAAAAATATTAAGAGCTTCAAAATGTGTGAAAAATATGAAGAGCTTCAAAAGGTGTCAAAAAAGAGATGAGCATGAAACGGTCTGAAAAATAGGAGGAGAATGAAGTGGTGTTGAAAAAAATGAGGAGCCTGAAAAGGTGTGAAAAATATGAAGAGCTTCAAAAGGTGTCAAAAATGAGATGATCATGAAACGGTCTGAAAAATAGGAGGTGCATGAGGTGGTGTTGAAGAAAAAGAAGAGACTGAAAAGGTGTGAAATATATGAAGAGCTTCAAAAGGTGTCAAAATATGAGGAGCATGATACGGTCTGAAAAATAGGAGGAGCATGAAGCGGTGTTCAAAACATGAAGAGCCTGAAAAATTGTGAAAAATATCAAAAGCTTCCAAAGGTGTCAAAAATGAGATGAGCATGAAACGGTCTGAAAAATAGGAGGAGCATGAAGCGGTGTTGAAAAAATGAAGAGCCTGAAAAGGTGTGAAAAATATGAAGAGCATCAAAAGTTGTAAAAAATATGAGGAGTATGAAACGGTCTGAAAAATAGGAGGACCATGAAGCGGTGTTGCAAAACATGAGGAGCCTGAAAAGGTGTGAAAAATATGAAGAGCTTCAAAAGGTGAGAAAAATATGAGGTGCATGAAACGGTCTGAAAAATAGGAGGAGCATGAAGCGGTGTTGAAAAACATGAAGAGCCTGAAAAGGTGTGAAAAATATGAAGAGCTTCAAAAGGTGTGAAATACATGAGGAGCATGAAACGTGTTGAAAAATACGAGAAGCATGAAGTGGTGTGGAAAAACATCAAGAGCCTGAAAAGGTGTGAAAAATATGAAGGGCTTCAAAAGGTGTGAAATACATGAGGAGCAAGAAACGGTCTGAAAAATAGGAGGAAGAGGAAGAGGTGTTCAAAAATATGAAGAGCCTGAAAAGGTGTGAAAAATATGAAGAGCTTCAAAAGGTGTCAAAAATATGAGGAGCATGAAACGTTGTGAAAAATAGGAGCAGCATGAAACGGTGTTCAAAAACATGAAGACATTGAAAAGGTGTGAAAAATATGAAGAGGTGCAAAAGGTTTGAAATATATGAGGAGCATGAAACGGTCTGAAAAATATGAGGAGCATGAAGCGGTGTTCAAAAACATGAAGAGCCTGAAAAGGTGAGAAAAATATGAAGAGCTTCAAAAGGTGTGAAATACATGAGGAGCATTAAACGCCCTGAAAAATAGGAGGAGCATGCAGAGGTGTTCAAAAACATGAAGAGCCTGAAAAGGTGTCAAAAATATGAAGAGATTCAAAAGGTGTGAAAAATATGAAGAGCTTCAAAATGTTTCAAAAATGAAATGAGCATGAAACGGTCTGAAAAAGCTGAGGAGCATGAAGTGGTGTTGAAACACATGGAGAGCCTGAAAAGGTGTGAAAAATATGAAGAGGTTCAAAGGTGTGAAATACATGAGGATCATGAAATGGTTTGAAAAATACGAGGAGCATGAAGCAGTGTTCAAAAACATGAAGAGCCTGAAAAGGTTTGAAAAATATGAAGAGCTTCAAAAGGTGTCAAAAATATGAGGAGCATGAAACCGTCTGAAAAATAGGAGGAGCATGAAGCGGTGTTGAAAAACATGAAGAGCGTGAAAACGAGTGAAAAATATGAAGAGCTTCAAAAGGTATGAAAAATATGAAGAGCTTCAAAAGGTGTCAAAAATATGAGGAGCATGAAACGGTCTGAAAAATAGGAGGAAGAGGAAGAGGTGTTCAAAAATATGAAGAGCCTGAAAAGGTGTGAAAAATATGAAGAGCTTCAAAAGGTGTCAAAAATATGAGGAGCATGAAACGTTGTGAAAAATAGGAGCAGCATGAAACGGTGTTCAAAAACATGAAGACATTGAAAAGGTGTGAAAAATATGAAGAGGTGCAAAAGGTTTGAAATATATGAGGAGCATGAAACGGTCTGAAAAATAGGAGGAGCATGAAACCGTGTTCAAAAACATGAAGAGACTGAAGAGGGTGAAAAATATGAAGAGCTTCAAAAGGTGTGAAAAATAGGAGGAGCATGAAGCGGTGTGCAAAAACATGAAAAGCCTGAAAAGGTGTGAAAAATATGAAGAGCATCAAAAGGTGTCAAAAATATGAGGAGCATGAAACGGTCTGAAAAATAGGAGGAGCATGAAGCGGTGTTGAAAAACATGAAGAGCCTGAAAAGGTGTTAAAAATATGAAGAGTTTCAAAAGGTGTCAAATATATGAGCAGCAAGAATCGGTCTGAAATATAGGAGTAGCATGAAACGGTGTTCAAATACATGCAGAGCCTGAAAAGTTGTGAAAAATATGAAGAGCTTCAAATGGTGTCAAATATATGAAGAGCTTCAAAAGGTGTCAAAAATGAGATGAGCATGAAACGGTCTGAAAAATAGGAGGAGCAAGAAGTCGTGTTCCAAAAAATGAAGAGCCTGAGAAGGTGTGAAATATATCAAGAACTTCAAAATGTGTCAAAAATATGAGGAGCATGAAACGGTCTGAAAAATAGGAGGAGCATGAAACGGTGTTGAAAAACATGCAGAGCCTGAAAAGGTGTGAAAAATATGAAGAACTTCAAAAGGTGTGAAATATATGAGGAGCATGAAACGGTCTTAAAAATAGGAGGAGCATGAAGCGGTTTTCAAAAATATGAAGAGCCTGAAAAGGTGTGAAAAATATGAGGAGCTTCAAAAGGTATGAAATACATGAGGAGTATGAAACTGTCTTGAAAATAGGAGGAGCATGAAGCGGTGCTAAAAAACATGAAGAGGCTTAAAAGGTGTGAAAAATATGAAGAGCTTCAAAAGGTGTGAAAAATATGAGGAGCATGAAACGGTCTGAAAAATAGGAGGAGCATGAAGCCGTGTTGAAAAACATGAAGAGCCTGAAAAAGTCTGAAATATATGAAGAGGTTCAAAAGGTGTAAAAAATATGAGGAGATTCAAAAGGTATCAAAAATATGAGGAGCATGAAACGGTCTGAAAAAGAGGAGGAGCATGAATCGGTGTTGAAAATCATGAAGAGCCTGAAAACGTGTGAGAAATATGAAGAGCTTCGAAAGGTGTCAAAAATATGAAGAGCTTGAAAAGGTTTCAAAAATGAGAGGAGTATGAAGCAGTCTGAAAAATAAGAGGAGCATGAAGCGGTGTTCAAAAACATGAAGAGCCTGAAAAGGTGTGAAAAATATGAAGAGCTTCAAAAGGTGTCAAAAATGAGATGAGCATGAAACGGTCTGAAAAATAGGAGGAGCATGAAGTGGTGTTGAAAAAAAAGAAGAGACGGAAAAGGTGTGAAATATATGAAGGGCTTCAAAAGGTGTCAAAAATATGAGGAGAATGAAACGGTCTGAAAATAGGAGGAGCATGAAGCGGTGTTCAAAAACATGAAGAGCCTGAAAAGGTGTGAAAAATATGAAGAGCTTCAAAAGGTGTCAAAAATATGAGGAGCATGAAACGGTTTGAAAAATAGGAGGAGCATGAAGCAGTGTTCAAAAACAGGAAAAGCCTGAAAAGTTGTGAAAAATATGAAGAGCTTCAAAAGTTGTCAAAAATATGAGGAGCATGAAAAGGTCAGAAAAATAGGAGGATCATGAAGCGGTGTTCAAAAACATGAAGAGCCTGAAAAGGTGTGCAAAATATGAAGAGCTTCAAAAGGTGTCAAAAATATGAGGAGCATGAAACGGTCTGCAAAAAAGGAGGAGCATGAAGTGGTGTTGAAAAAATTCAAGGGCCTGACAAGGTGTGAAAAATATGAAAAGCTTCAAAAGTTGTCAAAAATATGAGGAGCATGAAACGGTCTGAAAAATAGGAGGAGCATGAAGCGGTGTTCAAAAACATGAAGAGCCTGAAAAGGTGTGAAAAATATGAAGAGCTTCAAAAGGTGTCAAAATGAGATGAACATGAAACGGTCTGAAAAATAGGAGGAGCATGAAGCGGTGTTGAAAATCATAAAGAGCCTGAAAATTTGTGAAAAATATGAAGAGCTTCAGAAGATGTGAAAAACATGAAGAACTTCAAAAGTTGTCAAAATGAGATGAGCAAGAAACGGTCTGAAAAATAAGAGGAGCATGAAGTGGTGTTGAAAATAATGAAAAGCCTGAAAAGGTGTGAAATATATGAAGAGCTTCAAAAGGTGTCAAAAATATGAGGAGAATGAAACGGTCTGTAAAATAGGAGGAGCATGAAATGGTGTTCAAAAACATGAAGAGCCTGAAAAGGTGTGAAAAATATGAAGAGCTTCAAAAGGTGTCAAAAATATGAGGAGCATGAAAAGTTCTGAAAAATAGGAGGAGCATGAAGCGGTGTTCAAAACAGGAAGACCCTGAAAAGTAGTGAAAAATATGAAGAGCTTCAAAGGTGTCAAAAATATGAGGAGCATGAAACGGTCTGAAAAATAGGAGGACTATGAAACGGTGTTCAAAAACATGAAGAGCCTGAAAAGGTGTGAAAAATATGAAGAGCTTCAAAACGTGTCAAAAATATGAGGAGCATGAAATGGTCTGAAAAATAGGAGGAGCAAGAAAGGGTGTTGAACAACATGAAGAGCCTGAAAACGTGTGAAAAATATGAAGAGCTTCAAAAGATGTGAAAAATATGAAGAGCTTCAAAAGGTGTCAAAAATGAGATGAGCATGAAACCGTCTGAAAAATAGGAGGAGCATGAAGTAGTGTTGAAAAACATGAAGAACCTGAAAAGCTGTGAGAAACACGAAGAGCTTCAAAAGGTGTCAAAAATATGAGGAGCATGAAACGTTCTGAAAAAGAGGAGGAGCAGGAAGCGGTGTTGAGAAACATGAAGAGCCTGAAAATGTGTGAAAAATATGAAGAGCTTCTAAAGGTGTGAAATATATGAGGTGCAAGAAACGGTCTGAAAAATAGGAGTACCATGAACCGGTGTTGAAAAACATGAAGAGCCAGAAAAGGTGTGAAAAATATTAAGAGCTTCAAAATGTGTGAAAAATATGAAGAGCTTCAAAAGGTGTCAAAAAAGAGATGAGCATGAAACGGTCTGAAAAATAGGAGGAGAATGAAGTGGTGTTGAAAAAAATGAGGAGCCTGAAAAGGTGTGAAAAATATGAAGAGCTTCAAAAGGTGTCAAAAATGAGATGATCATGAAACGGTCTGAAAAATAGGAGGTGCATGAGGTGGTGTTGAAGAAAAAGAAGAGACTGAAAAGGTGTGAAATATATGAAGAGCTTCAAAAGGTGTCAAAATATGAGGAGCATGATACGGTCTGAAAAATAGGAGGAGCATGAAGCGGTGTTCAAAACATGAAGAGCCTGAAAAATTGTGAAAAAAATGAAAAGCTTCCAAAGGTGTCAAAAATGAGATGAGCATGAAACGGTCTGAAAAATAGGAGGAGCATGAAGCGGTGTTGAAAAAATGAAGAGCCTGAAAAGGTGTGAAAAATATGAAGAGCATCAAAAGTTGTAAAAAATATGAGGAGTATGAAACGGTCTGAAAAATAGTAGGACCATGAAGCGGTGTTGCAAAACATGAGGAGCCTGAAAAGGTGTGAAAAATATGAAGAGCTTCAAAAGGTGAGAAAAATATGAGGTGCATGAAACGGTCTGAAAAATAGGAGGAGCATGAAGCGGTGTTGAAAAACATGAAGAGCCTGAAAAGGTGTGAAAAATATGAAGAGCTTCAAAAGGTGTGAAATACATGAGGAGCATGAAACGTGTTGAAAAATACGAGAAGCATGAAGTGGTGTGGAAAAACATCAAGAGCCTGAAAAGGTGTGAAAAATATGAAGGGCTTCAAAAGGTGTGAAATACATGAGGAGCAAGAAACGGTCTGAAAAATAGGAGGAAGAGGAAGAGGTGTTCAAAAATATGAAGAGCCTGAAAAGGTGTGAAAAATATGAAGAGCTTCAAAAGGTGTCAAAAATATGAGGAGCATGAAACGTTGTGAAAAATAGGAGCAGCATGAAACGGTGTTCAAAAACATGAAGACATTGAAAAGGTGTGAAAAATATGAAGAGGTGCAAAAGGTTTGAAATATATGAGGAGCATGAAACGGTCTGAAAAATATGAGGAGCATGAAGCGGTGTTCAAAAACATGAAGAGCCTGAAAAGGTGAGAAAAATATGAAGAGCTTCAAAAGGTGTGAAATACATGAGGAGCATTAAACGCCCTGAAAAATAGGAGGAGCATGCAGAGGTGTTCAAAAACATGAAGAGCCTGAAAAGGTGTCAAAAATATGAAGAGATTCAAAAGGTGTGAAAAATATGAAGAGCTTCAAAATGTTTCAAAAATGAAATGAGCATGAAACGGTCTGAAAAAGCTGAGGAGCATAAAGTGGTGTTGAAACACATGGAGAGCCTGAAAAGGTGTGAAAAATATGAAGAGGTTCAAAGGTGTGAAATACATGAGGATCATGAAATGGTTTGAAAAATACGAGGAGCATGAAGCAGTGTTCAAAAACATGAAGAGCCTGAAAAGGTTTGAAAAATATGAAGAGCTTCAAAAGGTGTCAAAAATATGAGGAGCATGAAACCGTCTGAAAAATAGGAGGAGCATGAAGCGGTGTTGAAAAACATGAAGAGCGTGAAAACGAGTGAAAAATATGAAGAGCTTCAAAAGGTATGAAAAATATGAAGAGCTTCAAAAGGTGTCAAAAAAGAGATGAGCATGAAACCGTCTGAAAAATAGGTGGAGCATGAAGCGGTGTTGAAAAACATGAAGAGTCTGAAAAGATGTGAAAAATATGAAGAGCTTCAAAAGGTGTCAAAAATATGAGGAGCATGAAACGGTCTGAAAAATAGGAGGAGCATGAAACCGTGTTAAAAACATGAAGAGACTGAAAAGGGTGAAAAATATGAAGAGCTTCAAAAGGTGGGAAAATAGGAGGAGCATGAAGCGGTGTGCAAAAACATGAAAAGCCTGAAAAGGTGTGAAAAATATGAAGAGCATCAAAAGGTATCAAAAATATGAGGAGCATGAAACGGTCTGAAAAATAGGAGGAGCATGAAGCGGTGTTGAAAAACATGAAGAGCCTGAAAAGGTGTTAAAAATATGAAGAGTTTCAAAAGATGTCAAATATATGAGCAGCAAGAATCGGTCTGAAATATAGGAGTAGCATGAAACGGTGTTCAAATACATGCAGAGCCTGAAAAGTTGTGAAAAATATGAAGAGCTTCAAATGGTGTCAAATATATGAAGAGCTTCAAAAGGTGTCAAAAATGAGATGAGCATGAAACGGTCTGAAAAATAGGAGGAGCAAGAAGTCGTGTTCCAAAAAATGAAGAGCCTGAGAAGGTGTGAAATATATCAAGAACTTCAAAATGTGTCAAAAATATGAGGAGCATGAAACGGTCTGAAAAATAGGAGGAGCATGAAACGGTGTTGAAAAACATGCAGAGCCTGAAAAGGTGTGAAAAATATGAAGAACTTCAAAAGGTGTGAAATATATGAGGAGCATGAAATGGTCTTAAAAATAGGAGGAGCATGAAGCGGTTTTCAAAAATATGAAGAGCCTGAAAAGGTGTGAAAAATATGAGGAGCTTCAAAAGGTATGAAATACATGAGGAGTATGAAACTGTCTTGAAAATAGGAGGAGCATGAAGCGGTGTTAAAAAACATGAAGAGGCTTAAAAGGTGTGAAAAATATGAAGAGCTTCAAAAGGTGTGAAAAATATGAGGAGCATGAAACGGTCTGAAAAATAGGAGGAGCATGAAGCCGTGTTGAAAAACATGAAGAGCCTGAAAAAGTGTGAAATATATGAAGAGGTTCAAAAGGTGTAAAAAATATGAGGAGATTCAAAAGGTATCAAAAATATGAGGAGCATGAAACGGTCTGAAAAAGAGGAGGAGCATGAATCGGTGTTGAAAATCATGAAGAGCCTGAAAACGTGTGAGAAATATGAAGAGCTTCAAAAGGTGTCAAAAATATGAAGAGCTTCAAAAGGTGTCAAAAATGAGAGGAGTATGAAGCAGTCTGAAAAATAGGAGGAGCATGAAGCGGTGTTCAAAAACATGAAGAGCTTGAAAAGGTGTGAAAAATATGAAGAGCTTCAAAAGGTGTCAAAAATGAGATGAGCATGAAACGGTCTGAAAAATAGGAGGAGCATGAAGTGGTGTTGAAAAAAAAGAAGAGACGGAAAAGGTGTGAAATATATGAAGGGCTTCAAAAGGTGTCAAAAATATGAGGAGAATGAAACGGTCTGAAAATAGGAGGAGCATGAAGCGGTGTTCAAAAACATGAAGAGCCTGAAAAGGTGTGAAAAATATGAAGAGCTTCAAAAGGTGTCAAAAATATGAGGAGCATGAAACGGTTTGAAAAATAGGAGGAGCATGAAGCGGTGTTCAAAAACAGGAAAAGCCTGAAAAGTTGTGAAAAATATGAAGAGCTTCAAAAGTTGTCAAAAATATGAGGAGCATGAAAAGGTCAGAAAAATAGGAGGATCATGAAGCGGTGTTCAAAAACATGAAGAGCCTGAAAAGGTGTGCAAAATATGAAGAGCTTCAAAAGCTGTCAAAAATATGAGGAGCATGAAACGGTCTGCAAAAAAGGAGGAGCATGAAGTGGTGTTGAAAAAATTCAAGAGCCTGACAAGGTGTGAAAAATATGAAAAGCTTCAAAAGTTGTCAAAAATATGAGGAGCATGAAACGGTCTGAAAAATAGGAGGAGCATGAAGCGGTGTTCAAAAACATGAAGAGCCTGAAAAGGTGTGAAAAATATGAAGAGCTTCAAAAGGTGTCAAAAATATGAGGAGCATGAAACGGTCTGAAAAATAGGAGGAGCATGAAGTGGTGTTGAAAAACATGAAGAGTCTGAAAACGTGTGAAATTATGAAGAACTTCAAAAATATGCAAAATATGAAGAGCTTCAAAAGGTGTGAAAAATATGAAGAGCTTCAAAAGGTGTCAAAATGAGATGAACATGAAACGGTCTGAAAAATAGGAGGAGCATGAAGCGGTGTTGAAAATCATAAAGAGCCTGAAAATTTGTGAAAAATATGAAGAGCTTCAGAAGATGTGAAAAACATGAAGAGCTTCAAAAGGTGTCAAAATGAGATGAGCATGAAACGGTCTGAAAAATAAGAGGAGCATGAAGTGGTGTTGAAAATAATGAAAAGCCTGAAAAGGTGTGAAATATATGAAGAGCTTCAAAAGGTGTCAAAAATATGAGGAGAATGAAACGGTCTGTAAAATAGGAGGAGCATGAAATGGTGTTCAAAAACATGAAGAGCCTGAAAAGGTGTGAAAAATATGAAGAGCTTCAAAAGGTGTCAAAAATATGAGGAGCATGAAAAGTTCTGAAAAATAGGAGGAGCATGAAGCGGTGTTCAAAACAGGAAGACCCTGAAAAGTAGTGAAAAATATGAAGAGCTTCAAAAGGTGTCAAAAATATGAGGAGCATGAAACGGTCTGAAAAATAGGAGGACTATGAAACGGTGTTCAAAAACATGAAGAGCCTGAAAAGGTGTGAAAAATATGAAGAGCTTCAAAACGTGTCAAAAATATGAGGAGCATGAAATGGTCTGAAAAATAGGAGGAGCAAGAAAGGGTGTTGAACAACATGAAGAGCCTGAAAACGTGTGAAAAATATGAAGAGCTTCAAAAGATGTGAAAAATATGAAGAGCTTCAAAAGGTGTCAAAAATGACATGAGCATGAAACCGTCTGAAAAATAGGAGGAGCATGAAGTAGTGTTGAAAAACATGAAGAACCTGAAAAGCTGTGAGAAACATGAAGAGCTTCAAAATGTGTCAAAAATATGAGGAGCATGAAACGGTCTGAAAAAGAGGAGGAGCAGGAAGCGGTGTTGAGAAACATGAAGAGCCTGAAAATGTGTGAAAAATATGAAGAGCTTCTAAAGCTGTGAAATATATGAGGTGCAAGAAACGGTCTGAAAAATAGGAGGAGCATGAAGCAGTGTTGAAAAACATGAAGAGCCTGAAAAGGTGTGAAAAATATGAAGAGCTTCAAAAGGTGTCAAAAATATGAGGACCATGAAACGTTGTGAAAAATAGGAGCAGCATGAAACGGTGTTCAAAAACATGAAGACATTGAAAAGGTGTGAAAAATATGAAGAGGTGCAAAAGGTTTGAAATATATGAGGAGCATGAAACGGTCTGAAAAATATGAGGAGCATGAAGCGGTGTTCAAAAACATGAAGAGCCTGAAAAGGTGAGAAAAATATGAAGAGCTTCAAAAGGTGTGAAATACATGAGGAGCATTAAACGCCCTGAAAAATAGGAGGAGCATGCAGAGGTGTTCAAAAACATGAAGAGCCTGAAAAGGTGTCAAAAATATGAAGAGATTCAAAAGGTGTGAAAAATATGAAGAGCTTCAAAATGTTTCAAAAATGAAATGAGCATGAAACGGTCTGAAAAAGCTGAGGAGCATGAAGTGGTGTTGAAACACATGAAGAGCCTGAAAAGGTGTGAAAAATATGAAGAGGTTCAAAGGTGTGAAATACATGAGGATCATGAAATGGTTTGAAAAATACGAGGAGCATGAAGCAGTGTTCAAAAACATGAAGAGCCTGAAAAGGTTTGAAAAATATGAAGAGCTTCAAAAGGTGTCAAAAATATGAGGAGCATGAAACCGTCTGAAAAATAGGAGGAGCATGAAGCGGTGTTGAAAAACATGAAGAGCGTGAAAACGAGTGAAAAATATGAAGAGCTTCAAAAGGTATGAAAAATATGAAGAGCTTCAAAAGGTGTCAAAAAAGAGATGAGCATGAAACCGTCTGAAAAATCGGTGGAGCATGAAGCGGTGTTGAAAAACATGAAGAGCCTGAAAAGATGTGAAAAATATGAAGAGCTTCAAAAGGTGTCAAAAATATGAGGAGCATGAAACGGTCTGAAAAATAGGAGGAGCATGAAACCGTGTTAAAAACATGAAGAGACTGAAAAGGGTGAAAAATATGAAGAGCTTCAAAAGGTGTGAAAAATAGGAGGAGCATGAAGCGGTGTGCAAAAACATGAAAAGCCTGAAAAGGTGTGAAAAATATGAAGAGCATCAAAAGGTGTCAAAAATATGAGGAGCATGAAACGGTCTGAAAAATAGGAGGAGCATGAAGCGGTGTTGAAAAACATGAAGAGCCTGAAAAGGTGTTAAAAATATGAAGAGTTTCAAAAGGTGTCAAATATATGAGCAGCAAGAATCGGTCTGAAATATAGGAGTAGCATGAAACGGTGTTCAAATACATGCAGAGCCTGAAAAGTTGTGAAAAATATGAAGAGCTTCAAATGGTGTCAAATATATGAAGAGCTTCAAAAGGTGTCAAAAATGAGATGAGCATGAAACGGTCTGAAAAATAGGAGGAGCAAGAAGTCGTGTTCCAAAAAATGAAGAGCCTGAGAAGGTGTGAAATATATCAAGAACTTCAAAATGTGTCAAAAATATGAGGAGCATGAAACGGTCTGAAAAATAGGAGGAGCATGAAACGGTGTTGAAAAACATGCAGAGCCTGAAAAGGTGTGAAAAATATGAAGAACTTCAAAAGGTGTGAAATATATGAGGAGCATGAAATGGTCTTAAAAATAGGAGGAGCATGAAGCGGTTTTCAAAAATATGAAGAGCCTGAAAAGGTGTGAAAAATATGAGGAGCTTCAAAAGGTATGAAATACATGAGGAGTATGAAACTGTCTTGAAAATAGGAGGAGCATGAAGCGGTGTTAAAAAACATGAAGAGGCTTAAAAGGTGTGAAAAATATGAAGAGCTTCAAAAGGTGTGAAAAATATGAGGAGCATGAAACGGTCTGAAAAATAGGAGGAGCATGAAGCCGTGTTGAAAAACATGAAGAGCCTGAAAAAGTGTGAAATATATGAAGAGGTTCAAAAGGTGTAAAAAATATGAGGAGATTCAAAAGGTATCAAAAATATGAGGAGCATGAAACGGTCTGAAAAAGAGGAGGAGCATGAATCGGTGTTGAAAATCATGAAGAGCCTGAAAACGTGTGAGAAATATGAAGAGCTTCAAAAGGTGTCAAAAATATGAAGAGCTTCAAAAGGTGTCAAAAATGAGAGGAGTATGAAGCAGTCTGAAAAATAGGAGGAGCATCAAGTGGTGTTCAAAAACATGAAGAGCTTGAAAAGGTGTGAAAAATATGAAGAGCTTCAAAAGGTGTCAAAAATGAGATGAGCATGAAACGGTCTGAAAAAAAGGAGGAGCATGAAGTGGTGTTGAAAAAATGAAGAGCCTGAAAAGGTGTGAAAAATATGAAGAGCATCAAAATTTGTCAAAAATATGAGGAGTATGAAACGGTCTGAAAAATAGGAGGACCATGAAGCGGTGTTGCAAAACATGAGGAGCCTGAAAAGGTGTGAAAAATATGAAGAGCTTCAAAAGGTGAGAAAAATATGAGGTGCATGAAACGGTCTGAAAAATAGGAGGAGCATGAAGCGGTGTTGAAAAACATGAAGAGCCTGAAAAGGTGTGAAAAATATGAAGAGCTTCAAAGGGTGTGAAATACATGAGGAGCATGAAACGTGTTGAAAAATAGGAGAAGCATGAAGTGGTGTCGAAAAACATCAAGAGCCTGAAAAGGTGTGAAAAATATGAAGAGCTTCAAAAGGTGTGAAATACATGAGGAGCAAGAAACGGTCTGAAAAATAGGAGGAAGATGAAGAGGTGTTCAAAAATATGAAGAGCCTGAAAAGGTGTGAAAAATATGAAGAGCTTCAAAAGATGTGAAAAATATGAGGAGCATGATACGGTCTGAAAAATAGGAGGAGCATGAAGCGGTGTTCAAAACATGAAGAGCCTGAAAAGTTGTGAAAAATATGAAAAGCTTCCAAAGGTGTCAAAAATGAGATGAGCATGAAACAGTCTGAAAAATAGGAGGAGCATGAAGCGGTGTTGAAAAAATGAAGAGCCTGAAAAGGTGTGAAAAATATGAAGAGCATCAAAAGGTGTCAAAAATATGACGAGTAAGAAATGGTCTGAAAAATAGGAGGACCATGAAGCGGTGTTGCAAAACATGAGGAGCCTGAAAAGGTGTGAAAAATATGAAGAGCTTCAAAAGGTGAAAAAAATATGAGGTGTATGAAACGGTCTGAAAAATAGGAGGATCATGAAGCGGTGTTCAAAAACATGAAGAGCCTGAAAAGGTGTGAAATATATGAAGAGATTCAAAAGGTGTCAAAAATATGAGGAGCATGAAACGGTCTGAAAAATAGGAGGAGCAAGAAGCGGTGTTGAAAAACATGAAGAGCTTGAAAAGGTTTGAAAAATATGAAGAGCTTCAAAAGGTGTCAAAATTTTGAAGAGCTTCAAAGGTGTCAAAAATATGAGGAGCATGGAACGGTGTTCAAAAACATGGAAAGCAAGAAAAGGTTGAAAAATATGAAGAGCTTCAAAAGGTGTCAAAAATATGTGGAGCATGAAACGGTCTGAAAAATAGGAGGAAAATGAAGCTCTGTTTAAAAACATGAAGAGCTTGAAAAGGCTTGAAAAATATGAAGAGCTTCAAAATGTGTCAAAAATAGAGGGGGCATGAAACTATCTGAAAAATAGGAGGAGCATGAAGCGGTGTTGAAAAATATGAAGAAGCTGAAGAGGTTTGAAAAATATGAAGAGCTTCAAAAGGTGTCAAAAATAAGAGGAGCATTAAACGGTCTGAAAATAGGATGAGCATGAAGTGGTGTTGAAAAACATAAAGAGCCTCAAAAGGTGTGCAAAATATGAAGAGCTTCAAAAGGTGTCAAAAATATGAGGAGCATGGAACGGTCTGAAAAAAAGGAAGAGCAGGAAGCGGTGCGGAAAAACATGAAGAGCCTGAAAAGGTGTGAAAAATATGAAGACCTTCAAAAGATGTTAAAAAGAGGAGGCACATGAAACTGTCTGAAAAATACGAGGAGCATGAAGCGGTGTTGAAAAACAAGAAGAGCCTGAAAAGGTGTGAAAAATATGAAGAGTTTGAAAATGTGTCAAAAATATGAGGAGCAGGAAACGGTCTGAAAAATAGGAGCATGAAGTGGTGTTGAAAAACATGAAGAGCCTGAAAAGCTGTGAAAAATATGAAGAGCATCAAAAACTGTCCAAATATGACGAGCATGAAACGGTTTTCAAAGACATGAAATGCCTGAAAAGGTGTGAAATATATGAACAGCTTCAAAAGGTATCAAAAATAGGAGGAGCATGAAACGGTCTGAAAAATTGGAGGAGCAAGAAGCAGTGTTGAAAAACATGAAGAGGTGGAAAAGGTGTGAAATATATGAAGAGCTTCAAAAGGTGTCAAAAATATGAGGAGCATGAAACGGTTTGAAAAATAGGAGGAGCATGAAGCGGTGTTGAAAAACATGAAGAGCCTGAAACGGTTTGAAAAATATGAAGAGCTTCAAAAGGTGTCAAAAATAAAGGGGGCATGAAACTATCTGAAAAAAAGGAGGAGCATGAAGCGGTGTGGAAAAACATGAAGAGCCTGAAAACGTTTGAAAAATATGAAGAGCTTCAAAAGGTGTGGAAAATATGAAGAGCTTCAAAATGTGTCAAAAGTGAGATGAGCATGAAACGGTCTGAAAAATAGGAGGAGCATGAAGTGGTGTTGAAAAACATGAAGAGCCTGAAAATGTGTGAAATATATGAAGAGCTTCAAAAGATGTCAGAAATGAGAGAAGCATGAAACGGTCTGAAAAATAGATGAGCAAGAAGGGGTGTTGAAAAACATGAAGAGCCTGAAAACGTTTGAGAAATATGAAGAGCTTCAAATGGTGTGGAAAATATGAAGAGCTTCAAAAGGTATGAAATATAGGAGCAGCATGAAGTGGTGTTCAAAAACATAAAAAGCCTGTAAAGGTGTGAAAAATATGAAGAGCTTCAAAACGTGTCAAATATATGTGGAGCATGAAACGGTGTGAAAAATAGGAGGAGCATGAAGCGGTGTTGAAAAACATGAAGAACCTGAAAACTTGTGAAAAATATGAAGAGCTTCAAAAGGTGTCAAAATATGAGGAGCATGAAACGATCTGAAAAATAGGAGGAGCATGAAGCGGTGTTGAAAAATATGAAGTGCCTGAAAAGGTGTGAAAAATATGAAGAGCTTCAACAGGTGTCAAAAATATGAGGAGCATGAAACGCTCTGAAATATAGGAGGAGCATGAAGTGGTGTTGAAAAACTTGAAGAGCTGAAAAGGTGGAAAAATATGAAGAACTTCAACAGGTGTCAAAAATATGAGGAGCATGAAATGGACTGAAAAATAGGAAGATCATGAAGCGGTGTTGAATAACATGAAGAGCCTGAAAAGGTGTGAAAAATGTGAAAAGCTTCAAAAGGTGTGAAATACATGAGGAGCATGAAACGGTCTGAAAAATAGGAGTAGAATGAGACGGTGTTGAAAACCATGAAGAGCCTGAAAAGTTGTGAAAAATATGAAGAGCTTCAAAAGGTGTCAAAATTATGAGGAGTATAAAACGGTCTAAAAAATAGGAGGAGCATGAAACGGTGTTCAAAACATGAAGAGCCTGAGAAGATGTGAAATATGTGACGAGCTTCAAAAGGTTTGAAATACATGAGGAGCATTAAACTGTCTGAAAAATAGGAGGAGCATGAAGCTGTGTTCAAAAACATGAAGAGCCTGAAAAGGTGTGAAAATAATGAAGAGCTTCAAAAGATGTGAAATATAGGAGCAGCTTGAAGCGGTGTTCAGAAACATAAAAAGCCTGAAAAGGTGTGAAAAATATGAAGAGCTTCAAAACGTTTCAAAAATATGTGGAGCATGAAATAGTCTGAAAAATAGGAGGAGCATGAAGCGGTGTTGAAAAACATGAAGAACCTGAAAACTTGTAAAAATATGAAGATCTTCAAAAGGTGTGAAAAATATGAACCGTTTCAAAAGTGTGAAAAATGAGATGAGCATGAAGCGGTCTTAAAAATAGGAGTAGCATGAAGTGTTGTTGAAAAACATAAAGATCCTGAAAATGTATGAAATATATGAAGAACTACAAAAGGTGTCAAAAATGTGAGGAGCATTAAAAGTTCTGAAAAATAGGAGGAGCATGAAACGGTGTTGAAAGACATGAAGAGCCTGAAAAGGTGTGAAAAACATGAAGAGCTTCAAAACGTGTCAAAAATATGTGGAGCATGAAAGGGTCTGAAAATTAGCAGGAGCATGAAGCGGTGTTGAAAAACATGAAGAACCTGAAAACGTGTGAAAAATATGAAAAGCTTCAAATGGTGTGAAAAATATGAACAGCTTCAAAAGGTGTGAAAAATATGAAGAGCTTCAAAAGGTGTCATAAATATGAGGAGCAAGAAATGGTCTGAAAAATAAGAGAAGCATGAAATGGTGTTCAAAATATGAAGAGCCTGAAAAGGTGTGAAAAATATGAAGAGCTTCAAAAGGTGTGAAATACATGAGGAGCATGAAACTCTCTAAAAAATAAGAGGAGCATGAAGCGGTGTTCAAAAACATGAAGAGCCTGAAAAGTTGTGAAAAATATGAAGAGCTTCAAAATGTGTGAAAAAAAAAGAAGAGCTTCAAAAGGTGTCAAAAATATGAGGAGCATGAATCGGTCTGAAAAATAGGAGGAGCATGAAACGGTGTTGAAAACATGAAGAGATGAAAAGGTGTGAAAAATATGAAGAGGTTCTAAAGGTGTCAAAAATATGAGGAGCATGAAACAGTCTTTAAAATAGGATGAGAATGAGACGGTTTTGAAAAAGATGAAGAGCATGAAAAGGTGTGAAAAACATGAAGAGCTTCAAAAGGTGTAAAAAATATGAGAGGCATGAAACGACTGAAAAATAGGAGGAGCATGATGCGGTGGTCAAAAACATGAAGAGCCTGAAAAGGTGTGAAAAATATAAAGAGCTTCAAAAGGTGTCAAAAATGAGAGGAGTATGAAGCAGTCTGAAAAATAGGAGGAGCATCAAGTGGTGTTCAAAAACATGAAGAGCTTGAAAAGGTGTGAAAAATATGAAGAGCTTCAAAAGGTGTCAAAAATGAGATGAGCATGAAACGGTCTGAAAAAAAGGAGGAGCATGAAGTGGTGTTGAAAAAATGAAGAGCCTGAAAAGGTGTGAAAAATATGAAGAGCATCAAAATTTGTCAAAAATATGAGGAGTATGAAACGGTCTGAAAAATAGGAGGACCATGAAGCGGTGTTGCAAAACATGAGGAGCCTGAAAAGGTGTGAAAAATATGAAGAGCTTCAAAAGGTGAGAAAAATATGAGGTGCATGAAACGGTCTGAAAAATAGGAGGAGCATGAAGCGGTGTTGAAAAACATGAAGAGCCTGAAAAGGTGTGAAAAATATGAAGAGCTTCAAAGGGTGTGAAATACATGAGGAGCATGAAACGTGTTGAAAAATAGGAGAAGCATGAAGTGGTGTGGAAAAACATCAAGAGCCTGAAAAGGTGTGAAAAATATGAAGAGCTTCAAAAGGTGTGAAATACATGAGGAGCAAGAAACGGTCTGAAAAATAGGAGGAAGATGAAGAGGTGTTCAAAAATATGAAGAGCCTGAAAAGGTGTGAAAAATATGAAGAGCTTCAAAAGATGTGAAAAATATGAGGAGCATGATACGGTCTGAAAAATAGGAGGAGCATGAAGCGGTGTTCAAAACATGAAGAGCCTGAAAAGTTGTGAAAAATATGAAAAGCTTCCAAAGGTGTCAAAAATGAGATGAGCATGAAACAGTCTGAAAAATAGGAGGAGCATGAAGCGGTGTTGAAAAAATGAAGAGCCTGAAAAGGTGTGAAAAATATGAAGAGCATCAAAAGGTGTCAAAAATATGACGAGTAAGAAATGGTCTGAAAAATAGGAGGACCATGAAGCGGTGTTGCAAAACATGAGGAGCCTGAAAAGGTGTGAAAAATATGAAGAGCTTCAAAAGGTGAAAAAAATATGAGGTGTATGAAACGGTCTGAAAAATAGGAGGATCATGAAGCGGTGTTCAAAAACATGAAGAGCCTGAAAAGGTGTGAAATATATGAAGAGATTCAAAAGGTGTCAAAAATATGAGGAGCATGAAACGGTCTGAAAAATAGGAGGAGCAAGAAGCGGTGTTGAAAAACATGAAGAGCTTGAAAAGGTTTGAAAAATATGAAGAGCTTCAAAAGGTGTCAAAATTTTGAAGAGCTTCAAAGGTGTCAAAAATATGAGGAGCATGGAACGGTGTTCAAAAACATGGAAAGCAAGAAAAGGTTGAAAAATATGAAGAGCTTCAAAAGGTGTCAAAAATATGTGGAGCATGAAACGGTCTGAAAAATAGGAGGAAAATGAAGCTCTGTTTAAAAACATGAAGAGCTTGAAAAGGCTTGAAAAATATGAAGAGCTTCAAAATGTGTCAAAAATAGAGGGGGCATGAAACTATCTGAAAAATAGGAGGAGCATGAAGCGGTGTTGAAAAATATGAAGAAGCTGAAGAGGTTTGAAAAATATGAAGAGCTTCAAAAGGTGTCAAAAATAAGAGGAGCATTAAACGGTCTGAAAATAGGATGAGCATGAAGTGGTGTTGAAAAACATAAAGAGCCTCAAAAGGTGTGCAAAATATGAAGAGCTTCAAAAGGTGTCAAAAATATGAGGAGCATGGAACGGTCTGAAAAAAAGGAAGAGCAGGAAGCGGTGCGGAAAAACATGAAGAGCCTGAAAAGGTGTGAAAAATATGAAGACCTTCAAAAGATGTTAAAAAGAGGAGGCACATGAAACTGTCTGAAAAATACGAGGAGCATGAAGCGGTGTTGAAAAACAAGAAGAGCCTGAAAAGGTGTGAAAAATATGAAGAGTTTGAAAATGTGTCAAAAATATGAGGAGCAGGAAACGGTCTGAAAAATAGGAGCATGAAGTGGTGTTGAAAAACATGAAGAGCCTGAAAAGCTGTGAAAAATATGAAGAGCATCAAAAACTGTCCAAATATGACGAGCATGAAACGGTTTTCAAAGACATGAAATGCCTGAAAAGGTGTGAAATATATGAACAGCTTCAAAAGGTATCAAAAATAGGAGGAGCATGAAACGGTCTGAAAAATTGGAGGAGCAAGAAGCAGTGTTGAAAAACATGAAGAGGTGGAAAAGGTGTGAAATATATGAAGAGCTTCAAAAGGTGTCAAAAATATGAGGAGCATGAAACGGTTTGAAAAATAGGAGGAGCATGAAGCGGTGTTGAAAAACATGAAGAGCCTGAAACGGTTTGAAAAATATGAAGAGCTTCAAAAGGTGTCAAAAATAAAGGGGGCATGAAACTATCTGAAAAAAAGGAGGAGCATGAAGCGGTGTGGAAAAACATGAAGAGCCTGAAAACGTTTGAAAAATATGAAGAGCTTCAAAAGGTGTGGAAAATATGAAGAGCTTCAAAATGTGTCAAAAGTGAGATGAGCATGAAACGGTCTGAAAAATAGGAGGAGCATGAAGTGGTGTTGAAAAACATGAAGAGCCTGAAAATGTGTGAAATATATGAAGAGCTTCAAAAGATGTCAGAAATGAGAGAAGCATGAAACGGTCTGAAAAATAGATGAGCAAGAAGGGGTGTTGAAAAACATGAAGAGCCTGAAAACGTTTGAGAAATATGAAGAGCTTCAAATGGTGTGGAAAATATGAAGAGCTTCAAAAGGTATGAAATATAGGAGCAGCATGAAGTGGTGTTCAAAAACATAAAAAGCCTGTAAAGGTGTGAAAAATATGAAGAGCTTCAAAACGTGTCAAATATATGTGGAGCATGAAACGGTGTGAAAAATAGGAGGAGCATGAAGCGGTGTTGAAAAACATGAAGAACCTGAAAACTTGTGAAAAATATGAAGAGCTTCAAAAGGTGTCAAAATATGAGGAGCATGAAACGATCTGAAAAATAGGAGGAGCATGAAGCGGTGTTGAAAAATATGAAGTGCCTGAAAAGGTGTGAAAAATATGAAGAGCTTCAACAGGTGTCAAAAATATGAGGAGCATGAAACGCTCTGAAATATAGGAGGAGCATGAAGTGGTGTTGAAAAACTTGAAGAGCTGAAAAGGTGGAAAAATATGAAGAACTTCAACAGGTGTCAAAAATATGAGGAGCATGAAATGGACTGAAAAATAGGAAGATCATGAAGCGGTGTTGAATAACATGAAGAGCCTGAAAAGGTGTGAAAAATGTGAAAAGCTTCAAAAGGTGTGAAATACATGAGGAGCATGAAACGGTCTGAAAAATAGGAGTAGAATGAGACGGTGTTGAAAACCATGAAGAGCCTGAAAAGTTGTGAAAAATATGAAGAGCTTCAAAAGGTGTCAAAATTATGAGGAGTATAAAACGGTCTAAAAAATAGGAGGAGCATGAAACGGTGTTCAAAACATGAAGAGCCTGAGAAGATGTGAAATATGTGACGAGCTTCAAAAGGTTTGAAATACATGAGGAGCATTAAACTGTCTGAAAAATAGGAGGAGCATGAAGCTGTGTTCAAAAACATGAAGAGCCTGAAAAGGTGTGAAAATAATGAAGAGCTTCAAAAGATGTGAAATATAGGAGCAGCTTGAAGCGGTGTTCAGAAACATAAAAAGCCTGAAAAGGTGTGAAAAATATGAAGAGCTTCAAAACGTTTCAAAAATATGTGGAGCATGAAATAGTCTGAAAAATAGGAGGAGCATGAAGCGGTGTTGAAAAACATGAAGAACCTGAAAACTTGTAAAAATATGAAGATCTTCAAAAGGTGTGAAAAATATGAACCGTTTCAAAAGTGTGAAAAATGAGATGAGCATGAAGCGGTCTTAAAAATAGGAGTAGCATGAAGTGTTGTTGAAAAACATAAAGATCCTGAAAATGTATGAAATATATGAAGAACTACAAAAGGTGTCAAAAATGTGAGGAGCATTAAAAGTTCTGAAAAATAGGAGGAGCATGAAACGGTGTTGAAAGACATGAAGAGCCTGAAAAGGTGTGAAAAACATGAAGAGCTTCAAAACGTGTCAAAAATATGTGGAGCATGAAAGGGTCTGAAAATTAGCAGGAGCATGAAGCGGTGTTGAAAAACATGAAGAACCTGAAAACGTGTGAAAAATATGAAAAGCTTCAAATGGTGTGAAAAATATGAACAGCTTCAAAAGGTGTGAAAAATATGAAGAGCTTCAAAAGGTGTCATAAATATGAGGAGCAAGAAATGGTCTGAAAAATAAGAGAAGCATGAAATGGTGTTCAAAATATGAAGAGCCTGAAAAGGTGTGAAAAATATGAAGAGCTTCAAAAGGTGTGAAATACATGAGGAGCATGAAACTCTCTAAAAAATAAGAGGAGCATGAAGCGGTGTTCAAAAACATGAAGAGCCTGAAAAGTTGTGAAAAATATGAAGAGCTTCAAAATGTGTGAAAAAAAAAAGAAGAGCTTCAAAAGGTGTCAAAAATATGAGGAGCATGAATCGGTCTGAAAAATAGGAGGAGCATGAAACGGTGTTGAAAACATGAAGAGATGAAAAGGTGTGAAAAATATGAAGAGGTTCTAAAGGTGTCAAAAATATGAGGAGCATGAAACAGTCTTTAAAATAGGATGAGAATGAGACGGTTTTGAAAAAGATGAAGAGCATGAAAAGGTGTGAAAAACATGAAGAGCTTCAAAAGGTGTAAAAAATATGAGAGGCATGAAACGACTGAAAAATAGGAGGAGCATGATGCGGTGGTCAAAAACATGAAGAGCCTGAAAAGGTGTGAAAAATATAAAGAGCTTCAAAAGGTGTCAAAAATATTAGGAGCGTGAAACAGTATGAAACATAGGATGAGCATGAAACTTTTTTGAAAAAGATGAAGAGCATGAAAAGGTGTGAAAAAAATGAAGAGCTTCAAAAGATGTTAAAAATATGAGGAGCATGAAACTTTCTGAAAAATTGGAGGAGCATGAAGCGGTGTTGAAAAACATGAAAAGCCTGAAAAGGTGGAAAAATATGAAGAGCTTCAAAAGGTGTCAACAATATGAGTAGCATGAAACGGTCTGAAATTTAGGAAGAGCATGAAACTGTGTTGATAAACATGAAGAGCCTGAAAAGGTGTGAAAAATATGAAGAGCTTCAAAAGGTGTCAAATATATGAGGAGCATGAAACTGTGTGAAAAATAGGATGAGCATGAAACGGTTTTAAAAAGACGAAGAGCCTAAAAGGTGTGACATATATGAAGAGCTTCAAAAGGTGTGAAATACATGAGGAGGTGGAAACGGTCTGAAAATAGTAGGAGCATGAAGCGGCGTTGAAAAACATGAATAGCCTGAAAACGTGTGAAAAATATGAAGAGCTTCAAAAGGTGTGAAATATATGAAGAGCTACAAAAGGTGTCAAAAATATGAGGAGCATGAACCGGACTGAAATATAGGAGGAGCATGAAGTGATGTTGAAAAACATGAAGTGCCTGAAAAGTTGTGAAATATATGAAGAGCTTCAAAAGGTGTGAAAAATATGAGGAGCTTCAAAAGGTGTCAAAAATATGAGGAGCCTGAAACGGTCTGAAAAATAGGAGGAGCATGATACGGTGTTCAAAAATATGAAGAGCCTGAAAAGGTGTGAAAAACATGAAGATCTTCAAAAGGGGTCAAAAATACGAGGAGCATGAAACGATCTGAAAAATAGGAGGAGCATGAAGTGGTGTTCAAAAACATGAAGAGCTTGAAAAGGTGTGAAAAACATGAAGAGCCTCAAAACGTGTCAAAAATATGAGGAGCATGAAACGGTCTGAAAAATAGGAGGAGCATGAAGCGGTGTTGAAAAACATGAAGAGCCTGAAAACGTGTGAAAAATATGAAGAGCTTCAAAAGGTGTGAAATATATGAAGAGCTTCCAAAGGTGTCAAAAATGAGATGAGCATGAAACGGTCTGAAAAATAGGAGGAGCATGAAGTGGTCGTGGAAATCATGAAGTGCCTGAAAAGGTGTGAAATATATGAAGAGTTTCCAAAGTTGTGAAAAAATGAGGAGGTTCAAAAGGTGTCAAAAATATGAGGAGCATGAAACGGTCTGAAAAATAGGAGGAGCATGAAACGGTGTTCAAAAACATGAAGAGCCTGAAAAGGTGTGAAAAATATGAAGAGCTTGAAAAGGTGTGAAATACATGAGGAGACTGAAGCGGTCTGAAAAATAGGAGGAGCATGAAACGGTGTTGAAATACATGAAGAGCCTGAAAAGGTGTGAAAAATAGGAGGAGCTTCACAAGGTGTCAAATATATAAGGAGCATGAAACGGTCTGAAAAATAGGAGGAGCATGAAGCAGTCGTCAAAAACATGAAGAACCTGAAAAGTTTTGTAAAATATGAAGAGCTTCAAAAGGTGTGAAAAATATGAGGAACATGAAACGGTCTGAAAAATAGGAGCAGCATGAAACAGTGTTGAAAAACATGAAGAGCCTGAAAAGGTGTGAAAAACATGAAGAGCCTCAAAACGTGTCAAAAATATGAGGAGCATGAAACGGTCTGAAAAATAGGATGAGCATGAAGCGGTGTTGAAAACTTTAAGAGCCTGAAAAGGTGGGAAATATATGAAGAGTTTCCAAAGTTGTGAAAAAATGAGGAGGTTCAAAAGGTGTCAAAAATATGAGGAGCATGAAACGGTGTGAAAAATAGGAGAAGCATGAAGTGATGTTGAGAAACCTGAAGAGACTGAAAAGGTGTGAAAAATATGAAGAGCTACAAAAGATGTGAAATATATGAGGAGCATGAAATGATCTGAAAAATAGGAGGAGCATGAAACAGTGTTGTAAAACATGAAGAGCCTGAAAGGTGTGAAAATTATGAAGACGTTCAAAATGTGTCAAAAAAAAGGAGGAGCATGAAATGGTGTTCAAAAATATGAAGAGCCTGAAAAGGTGTGAAAAATATTAAGATCTTCAAAAGGTGTCAAAAATATGAGGAGCATGAAACGGTGTGAAAAATAGGAGGAACATGAAGCACGGTTGAAAAACATGAAGAGCCTGAAAAGGTGTGAAAAATATGAACAGCTTCAAAAGCTGTCAAAAATATGAGGAGCATGAAACAGTCTGAAAAATAGGAGGAGCATGAAGCGGTGTTGAAAAACATGAAAAGCCTGAAAAGGTGTGAAAAATATGAAGAGCATTAAAAGGTGTGAAAAATATGAGGAACATGAAACGGACTGAAAAAAAGGAGGAGTATGAAGAGGTGTTGAAAACAAGAAAAGCCTGAAAATGTGTGAAAAATATGAAGAGCTTCCAAAGGTGTGAAAAATATGAATAGCTTCGAAATGTGTCAATAATGAGAGCAGCATGAAACGGTGTGAAAAATAGGAGGAGCATGAAGCGGTGTGCAAAAAGATGAAGAGCCTGAAAATCTGTGAAATATATGAAGAGCTTCAAAAGGTGTCAAAAATATGAGGAGAAAGAAACGGTCTGAAAAATAGGAGGAGCATGAAGTGGTGTTGACAAACATGAAGAGCTGAAAAGCTTTGAAAAATATGAAGAGCTTTAAAAGGTCTCAAATATATGAGGATCATGAAATTTTCTGAAAAATAGGAGGAGCATGAAACGTTGTTCAAAACATGAAGAGCCTGAAATGGTGTGAAAAATATAAAGAGATTCAAAACATGTCAAACATTGAGGAGCATGAAACGATCTGAAAAATAGGAAGAGCATGATGCAGTGTTGAAAAACATGAAGAGCCTGAAAAGGTGTGAAAAACATGAAGAGCCTCAAAACGTGTCAAAAATATGAGGAGCATGAAACGGTCTGAAAAATAGGATGAGCATGAAGCGGTGTTGAAAACTTTAAGAGCCTGAAAAGGTGGGAAATGTATGAAGAGTTTCCAAAGTTGTGAAAAAATGAGGAGGTTCAAAAGGTGTCAAAAATATGAGGAGCATGAAACGGTGTGAAAAATAGGAGAAGCATGAAGTGATGTTGAGAAACCTGAAGAGACTGAAAAGGTGTGAAAAATATGAAGAGCTACAAAAGATGTGAAATATATGAGGAGCATGAAATGATCTGAAAAATAGGAGGAGCATGAAACAGTGTTGTAAAACATGAAGAGCCTGAAAGGTGTGAAAATTATGAAGACGTTCAAAATGTGTCAAAAAAAAGGAGGAGCATGAAATGGTGTTCAAAAATATGAAGAGCCTGAAAAGGTGTGAAAAATATTAAGATCTTCAAAAGGTGTCAAAAATATGAGGAGCATGAAACGGTGTGAAAAATAGGAGGAACATGAAGCACGGTTGAAAAACATGAAGAGCCTGAAAAGGTGTGAAAAATATGAACAGCTTCAAAAGCTGTCAAAAATATGAGGAGCATGAAACAGTCTGAAAAATAGGAGGAGCATGAAGCGGTGTTGAAAAACATGAAAAGCCTGAAAAGGTGTGAAAAATATGAAGAGCATTAAAAGGTGTGAAAAATATGAGGAACATGAAACGGACTGAAAAAAAGGAGGAGTATGAAGAGGTGTTGAAAACAAGAAAAGCCTGAAAATGTGTGAAAAATATGAAGAGCTTCCAAAGGTGTGAAAAATATGAATAGCTTCGAAATGTGTCAATAATGAGAGCAGCATGAAACGGTGTGAAAAATAGGAGGAGCATGAAGCGGTGTGCAAAAAGATGAAGAGCCTGAAAATCTGTGAAATATATGAAGAGCTTCAAAAGGTGTCAAAAATATGAGGAGAAAGAAACGGTCTGAAAAATAGGAGGAGCATGAAGTGGTGTTGACAAACATGAAGAGCTGAAAAGCTTTGAAAAATATGAAGAGCTTTAAAAGGTCTCAAATATATGAGGATCATGAAATTTTCTGAAAAATAGGAGGAGCATGAAACGTTGTTCAAAACATGAAGAGCCTGAAATGGTGTGAAAAATATAAAGAGATTCAAAACATGTCAAACATTGAGGAGCATGAAACGATCTGAAAAATAGGAAGAGCATGATGCAGTGTTGAAAAACATGAAGAGGCTGAAAACGTGTGAAAAATATGAAGTGCTCCAAAGATGTCAAAAATATGAGGAGCATGAAGCGGTCCGAAAAATAGGATGAGCATGAAGCGGTGTTGACAACATTCAGAGACTGAAAAGGTGTGAAATATATGAAGAGCTTGAAACGGTGTCAAAAATATGAGGAGCATGAAACGTTCTGAAAAATAGGAGGAC
This sequence comes from Dama dama, assembly GCF_033118175.1. Taxonomy (NCBI): domain Eukaryota; kingdom Metazoa; phylum Chordata; class Mammalia; order Artiodactyla; family Cervidae; genus Dama; species Dama dama. The sequence goes on along the minus strand of NC_083706.1, from coordinate 7,829,899 downwards.
TATGAAGCGGTGTTGAAAAACATGAAGAGCCTTAAAAGTTGTGAAAAATATGAAGAGCTTCAAAAGGTGTGAAAAATATGAAGAGCTTCAAAAGGTGTCAAAAATGAGAGGAGCATGAAACGGTCTGAAAAAACGGAGGAGCATGAAGCGGTGTTGAAAAACATGAAGAGTCTTAAAAGATGTGAAAAATATGAAGAGCTTCAAAATGTGTCAAAAATAGGAGGAGGATGAAACGGTCTGAAAAAACGGAGGAGCATGAAGCTGTGTTGAAAAACATGCAGAGTCTTAAAAGATGTGAAAAATATGAAGAGCTTCAAAATGTGTCAAAAATAGGAGGAGGATGAAACGTTGTTAAATAAACATGAAGAGCCTGAAAAGATGTGAAATATATGAAGAGCTTCAAAAGGTGTGAAAAATATGAAGAGCTTCAAAAGGTGTGAAATACATGAGGAGCATGAAACTCTCTGAATAATAGGAGGAGCATGAAGTGGTGTTCAAAACATGAAGAGCCTGAAAAGGTGTGAAAAATATGAAGAGCTTCAAAACGTGTCAAAAATATGAGGAACATGAAACGGTCTGAAAAATAGGAGGAGCACGACGTGTTGTTGAAAAACGTGAATAGCCTGACAAGGTGAGAATATATGAAGAGCTTCAAAAGGTGTGAAAACTATGAGGAGCATGAAACGGTCTGAATAATAGAAGGAGCATGAAACGGTGTTTAAACAAATGAAGAGCCTGAAAAGGTGTGAAAAATATGAAGAGTTTCAAAAGGTTTGAAAAATATGAGGAGCATGAAATGGTCCGAAAAATAGGAGATGCATGAAGTTGTGTTGAAAAATATGAAGAGACTGAAAAGGTGTGAGAAATATGAAGAGCTTCAAAAGGTGTCAAAAATATGACTAGCATGAAATGGTCTGAAAAACAGGAGGAGCATGAAGCGGTGTTCAAAAACATGACGAGCCTGAAAAGGTGTGAAAAATATGAAGAGCCTCAAAAAATGTCAAATATATGAGGAGCATGAAACGGTCTGAAAAATAGGAGGATCATGAAGTGGTGTTCAAAAACATGAAGAGCCTGAAAAGGTGTGAAAAATATGAAGAGCCTCAAAAGGTGTAAAAAATGAGATGTGCATGAAACGATCGGAAAAATAGGAGGAGCATGAAGTGGTTGTGAAAAACATGAAGAGCCTGAAAAGGTGTGCAAAATATGAAGAGCTTCAAAAGGTGTGAAATACATGAGGAGCATGAAACGGTCTGAAAAATAGGAGGAGCATGAAGCGGTGTTCAAAAACATGAAGAGCCTGAAAAGGTGTGAAAAATATGAAGAGCCTCAAAACGTGTCAAAAATATGAGGAGTATGAAACGGTCTGAAAAATAGCAGGAGCAAGAAGCGGTGTTGAAAAACATGAAGAGGCTGAAAACGTGTGAAAAATATGAAGAGCTTCAAAAACGTGAAAAATAAGAAGATCTTCAAAAGGTGTGAAAAATATGAAGAGCTTCAAAAGGTGTCAAAAATGAGATGAGCATGAAACCGTCTGAAAAATAGGAGGAGCAAGAAAGGTTGTTGAAAAACATGCAGAGCCTGAAAAAGTGTGAAAAATATGAACAGCTTCAAAAGATGTGAAAAATATGAAGAGCCTCAAAACGTGTCAAAAAAATGAGGAGTATGAAACCGTCTGAAAAATAGGAGGAGCATGAAGCGGTGTTGAAAAACATGAAGAGCCTGAAAACGTGTGAAAAATATGAAGAGCTTCAAAAGTTTTGAAAAATAAGAAGAGCTTCAAAAGGTGTCAAAAATGAGATCTGCATGAAATGGTCTGAAAAATAGGAGGAGCATGAAGTGGTGTTGAAAAAAATGAAGAGCCTGAAAAGGTGTGAATTATACGAAGAGCTTCAAAAGGTGTCAAAAATATGTGGAGCATGAAACGGTCCGAAAAATCGGAGGAGCATGAAGCGGTGTTGAAAAACATGAAGAGCCTGAAAAGGTGTGAAAAATATGAAGAGCTTCAAAAGGTGTCAAATATATGAGGAGCATGAAACGGCCTGAAAAATAGGAGGAGCATGAAACGGTGTTCAAAAATATGAAAAGCCTGAAAAGGTGTGAAAAATATGAAGAGCTTCAAAAGGTGTGAAATACATGAGGAGCATGAAACTCTCTGAAAAATAGAAGAAGCATGAAGTGGTGTTCAAAAACAAGAAGAGCCTGAAAAGGTGTGAAAAATATGAAGAGCTTCAAAAGGTGTGAAAAACATGAGGAGCATGATATGGTTTGAAAAATAGGATTAGCATGAAGCGGTGTTCAAAAACATGAAGAGCCTGAAAATATGTGAAAAATATGAAAAGCTTCAAAAGGTGTCAAAAATGAGATGAGCATGAAAAGCTCTGAAAAATAGGAGGTGCATGAAGCGGTGTTGAAAAACATGAAGAGCCTGAAAAGGTGTGAAAAATATGAAGAGCTTCAAAAGGTGTCAAAAATATGAGGAGCATGAAACCGTCTGAAAAATTGGAGGAGCATGAAGCGTTGTTGAAAAACATGAAGAGCCTGAAAAGGTGTGAGAAATAAGAAGAGCTTCAAAAGGTGTCAAAAATATGACTAGCATGAAACGGTCTGAAAAACAGGAGGAGCATGAAGCGGTGTTGAAAAACATGAAGAGCCTGAAAAGGTGTGAAAAATATGAAGAGCTTCAAAAGGTGTCAAAAATATGAGGAGCATGAAACGGTCTGAAAAATAGGAGGAGCATGAAACGGTATTCAAAAACATGACGAGCCTGAAAAGGTGTGAAAAATATGAAGAGCCTCAAAGAATGTCAAATATATGAGGAGCATGAAACGGTCTGAATATAGGAAGATCATGAAGTGGTGTTCAAAAACATGAAGAGCCTGAAAAGGTGTGAAAAATATGAAGAGCCTCAAAAGGTGTAAAAAATGAGATGTGCATGAAACAATCTGAAAAATAGGAGGAGGATGAAGCGGTGTTCAAAAACATGAAGAGCCTGAAAATGTGTGCAAAATATGAAGAGCTTCAAAAGGAGTGAAATACATGAGGAGCATGAAAAGGTGTTCAAAAACATGCAGAGACTTAAAAGGTGCAAAAAGTATGAAGAGCTTCAAAAAGTGTCAAAAATTAGATTAGCATGAAAGGGTCTGAAAAATAGGAGGAGCCTGAAGAGGTGTTGAAAAACATGAAGAGGCTGAAAAAGTGTGAAAAATATGAAGAGCTTCAAAAATATGAAAATTATGAAGAGCTTTAAAAAGTGTGAAAAATATGAAGAGCTTCAAAAGATGTCAAAAATGAGATGAGCATGAAACGGTCTGAAAAATGGAGGAGCATGAAGTGGTGTTGAAAATCATGAAGAGCCTGAAAAGGTGTGAAATATATGCAGAGCTTCAAAAGGTGTCAAAAATATGAGGAGAATGAAACCGTCTGAAAAATACGAGGAGCATGAAGTGTTGTTGAGAAACATGAAGAGCCTGAAAAGGTGTGAAAAATATGAAGAGCTTCAAAAGGTGTCAAAAATATGAGGAGCATGAAACGGTCCGAAAAATAGGAGGATCATGAAGCGGTGTTGAAAAACATGAAGAGCCTGAAAAGGTGTGAAAAATATGAAGAGCTTCAAAAGGTGTCAAAAATATGAGGAGCATGAAACGGTCTGAAAAATAGGACGAGCATAAGCGGTGTTCAAAAACATGAACAGCCTGAAAAGGTGTGAAAAATATGAAGACCTTCAAAAGGTGTGAAAAAGATGAAGAGCTTCAAAAGGTGTCAAAAATTAGATTAGCATGAAAGGGTGTGAAAATTAGGAGGAGCATGAAGTGGTGTTGAAAATCATCAAGAGCCTGAAAAGGTGTGAAATATATGAACAGCTTCAAAAGTTGTGAAAATTATGGAGAGCTTCAAAAGGTGTCAAATTTATGAGGAGCATGAAACGGTCTGAAAAATAGGAGGAGCATGAAACGGTGTTGAAAAACATGAAGAGCCTGAAAAGGTGTGAAAAATATGAAGAGCTTCAAAAGGTGTGAATTATATCAGGAGCATGAAAAGTTCTGAAAATTATGAGCACCATGAAGCGGTGTTCAAAAACATAAAGAGCCTGAAAATGTGTGAAAAATATGAAGAGCTTCAAAAGATGTCAAAAATATGAGGAGCATGAAACATTCTGAAAAATAGGAGGAGCATGAAGCGGTGTTGAAACACATGAAGAGCCTGAAAAGGTGTGAAAAATATATAGAGCTTCAAAAGATGTCAAAAATATGAGGAGCATGAAACTGTCTGAAAAATAGGAGGAGCATGAAGCAGTGTTCAAAAACATGAAGAGCCTGAAAACGTGTGAAAAATATGAAGAGCTTCAAAAGTTTTGAAAAATAAGAAGAGCTTCAAAAGGTGTCAAAAATGAGATCTGCATGAAATGGTCTGAAAAATAGGAGGAGCATGAAGCGGTGTTCAAAAACATGAAGAGCCTGAAAAGGTGTGAAAAATATGAAGAGCTTCAAAAGGTGTCAAAAATATGACGAGTATGAAACCCTCTTAAAAATAGGAGGAGGATGAAGCGATGTTCAAAAACATGAAGAGCCTGAAAAGGTGTGAAAAATATGAAGAGCTTCAAAATGTGTCCAAAATATGACGAGCATGAAACCCTCTAAAAAATAGGAGGAGGATGAAGCGGTGTTCAAAAACATGAAGAGCCTGAACATGTCTGCAAAATATGAAGAGCTTCAAAAGAAGTGAAATACATGAGGAGCATGAAAAGGTGTTCAAAAACATACAGAGACTTAAAAGGTGCGAAAAGTATGAAGAGCTTCAAAAAGTGTCAAAAATTAGATTAGCATGAAAGGGTCTGAAAAATAGGAGGAGCCTGAACAGGTGTTGAAAAACATGAAGAGGCTGAAAAAGTGTGAAAAATATGAAGAGCTTCAAAAATATGAAAATTATGAAGAGCTTCAAAAGGTGTGAAAAATATGAAGAGCTTCAAAAGATGTCAAAAATGAGATGAGCATGAAACGGTCTGAAAAATGGAGGAGCATGAAGTGGTGTTGAAAATCATGAAGAGCCTGAAAAGGTGTGAAATATATGCAGAGCTTCAAAAGGTGTCAAAAATATGAGGAGAATGAAACCGTCTGAAAAATACGAGGAGCATGAAGTGTTGTTGAAAAACATGAAGAGCCTGAAAAGGTGTGAAAAATATGAAGAGCTTCAAAAGGTGTCAAAAATATGAGGAGCATGAAACGGTCTGAAAAATAGGACGAGCATAAGCGGTGTTCAAAAACATGAACAGCCTGAAAAGGTGTGAAAAATATGAAGACCTTCAAAAGGTGTGAAAAATATGAAGAGCTTCAAAAGGTGTCAAAAATTAGATTAGCATGAAAGGGTGTGAAAATTAGGAGGAGCATGAAGTGGTGTTGAAAATCATCAAGAGCCTGAAAAGGTGTGAAATATATGAACAGCTTCAAAAGGTGTGAAAATATGACGAGCATGAAACCCTCTTAAAAATAGGAGGAGGATGAAGCGGTGTTGAAAACCCGGAAGAGCCTGAAAAGGTGTGAAATATATGAAGAGCTTCAAAAGGTGTAAAAATAGGAGGATCATGAAGCGGTGTTGAAAACCCGGAAGAGCCTGAAAAGGTGTGAAAAATATGAATAGTTTCAAAAGGTGTCAAAAATGAGATGTGCATGAAGCGGACTGAAAAATTGGAGGAGCATGAAGTGGTGTTGAAAAATATTAAGAGAATGAAAGGTGTACAAAATATGAAGAGCTTCAAAAGGTGTCAAAAATATGAGGAGCATGAAACGGTCTGAAAAATAGGAGGAGCATGAAGCGGTGTTCAAAACCATGAAGACCCTGAAAAGGTGTGAAATATATGAAGAGCTTCAAAAGGTGTGAAAAATATGAGGAGCATGAAACGGTCTGAAAAATAGGAGGAGCCTGAACCGGGGTTCAAAAACATGAAGAGCCTGAAAAGGTGTGAAAATTATGAAGAGCTTCAAAATATGTCAAAAATATGACGAGCATGAAACCCTCTTACAAATAGGAGGAGGATGAAGCGGTGTTCAAAAACATGAAGAGCCAGAAAAGGTGAGCAAAATATGAAGAGCTTCAAAGGGTGTGAAATATATGAGGAGCATGAAACGGTGTTCAAAAACATGCAGAGACTGAAAAGGTGTGAAAAATATGAAGAGCTTCAAAAAGTGTCAAAAATTAGATTAGCATGAAAGTGTCTGAAAAATAGGAGGAGCCTGAAGTGGTGTTGAAAAACATGAAGAGCCTGAAAAGGTGTGAAAAATATGCAGAGCTTCAAAAAGTGTCAAAAATATGAGGAGCATGTAACGGTCTGAAAAATACGAGAAGCATGAAGTTGTGTTGAAAACCATGAAGAGCCTGAAAAGGTGTGAAAAATATGAAGAGCTTCAAAATGTGTCAAAAATATGAGGTGCATGATATGGTTTGAAAAATAGGATTAGCATGAAGCGGTGTTCAAAACCATGAAGAGCCTGAAAATATGTGAAAAATATGAAAAGCTTCAAAAGGTGTCAAAAATGAGATGAGCATGAAACGGTCTGAAAAATAGGAGGTGCATTAAGCGGTGTTGAAAAACATGAAGAGCCTGAAAAGGTTTGAGAAATATGAAGAGCTTCAAAAGGTGTCAAAAATATGAGGAGCATGAAACGGTCTGAAAAATCGGAGGTGCATGAAGCGGTGTTGAAAAACATGAAGAGCCTGAAAAGGTGTGAGAAATATGAAGAGCTTCAAAAGGTGACAAAAATATGAGTAGCATGAAACTGTCTGCAAAAAAGGAGGAGCATGAAGTGGTGTTGAAAAACATGAAGAGCCTGAAAAGGTGTGAAAAATATGAAAGCTTCAAAAGGTGACAAAAATATGAGGAGCATGAAACGGTCTGAAAAATAGGAGGAGCATGAAGTGGTGTTCAAAAACATGAAGAGCCTGAAAAGGTGTGAAATATATGAAGAGCTTCAAAATGTGTCAAAAATATGACGAGCATGAAACCCTCTAAAAAATAGGAGGAGGATGAAGCGGTGTTCAAAAACATGAAGAGCCTGAAAATGTGTGCAAAATATGAAGAGCTTCAAAAGGAGTGAAATACATGAGGAGCATGAAAAGGTGTTCAAAAACATGCAGAGACTTAAAATGTGCGAAAAGTATGAAGAGCTTCAAAAAGTGTCAAAAATTAGATTAGCATGAAAGGGTCTGAAAAATAGGAGGAGCCTGAAGAGGTGTAGAAAAACATGAAGAGGCTGAAAAAGTGTGAAAAATATGAAGAGCTTCAAAAGATGTCAAAAATGAGATGAGCATGAAAAGGTCTGAAAAATAGGAGGAGCATGAAGTGGTGTTGAAAATCATGAAGAGCCTGAAAAGGTGTGAAATATATGCAGAGCTTCAAAAGGTGTCAAAAATATGAGGAGAATGAAACCGTCTGAAATATACGAGGAGCATGAAGTGTTGTTGAAAAACATGAAGAGCCTGAAAAGGTGTGAAAAATATGAAGAGCTTCAAAAGGTGTCAAAAATATGAGGAGCATGAAACGGTCCGAAAAATAGGAGGATCATGAAGCGGTGTTGAAAAACATGAAGAGCCTGAAAAGGTGTGAAAAATATGAAGAGCTTCAAAAGGTGTGAATTATATGAGGAGCATGAAAAGTTCTGAAAATTAGGAGGACCATGAAGCGGTGTTCAAAAACATAAAGAGCCTGAAAATGTGTGAAAAATATGAAGAGCTTCAAAATTTTGAAAAATAAGAAGAGCTTCAAAAGGTGTCAAAAATGAGATCTGCATGAAACGGTCCGAAAAATAGGACGATCATGAAGCGGTGTTGAAAAACATGAAGAGCCTGAAAATGTGTGAAAAATATGAAGAGCTTCAAAAGGTGTCAAAAATATGAGGAGCATGAAACGGCCTGAAAAATAGGAGGATCGTGAAACGGTGATCAAAAACATGAAGAGCCTCAAAATGTGTGAAAAATATGAGGAGCATGAAACGGTCTGAAAAAGATGAGGAACATGAAGCGGTGTTGAAAAACATGAAGAACCTGAAAAGCTGTTAAAAATATGAAGAGCTTCAAAATGTGTCAAAAATATGAGGAACACGATACGGTCTGAAAAACAGGAGGAGCATGAAGTGGTGTGGAAAAGCATGAAGGGCCTGAAAAGGTGTGAAAAATATGAAGAGCTTCAAAATGTGTGAAATACATAAGGAGCATGAAACTCTCTGAAAAATAGGAGGAGCCTGAAATGGTGTTCAAAAACATGAATAGACTGAAAACGTCTGAAAAATATGAAGAGCTTCAAAAGGTTTGAAAAATATGAGGAGCATGATACGGTCTGAAAAATAGGAGGAGCATGAAGCTGTGTTCAAAAACATGAAGAGCCTGAAAAGTTGTGAAAAATATGAAAAGCTTCAAAAGGTGTCAAAAATGAGATGAGCATGAAACGGTCTGAAAAATAGGAGGAGCATGAAGCGATGTTCAAAAACATGAAGAGCTTAAAAAGTTGTGAAAAATATGAAAGGCTTCAAAAGGTGTGAAAAATATTAGGAGCATGAAACGGTCTGAAAAATCGGAGGAGCAGGAAGCGGTGTTGAAAAACATGAAGAGCCTTAAAAGGTGTGAAAAATATGAAGAGCTTCAAAAGGTGTCAAAAATATGAGGAGCATGAAACGGTCTGAAAAATATGAGCAGCATGAAGCGGTGTTGAAAAACATGAAGAGCCTGAAAATGTGTGAAAAATATGAAGAGCTTCAAAAGGTGTCAAAAATATGAGGAGCATGAAACGGTCTGAAAAATTGGAGGAGCATGAAGCGGTGTTGAAAAACATGAAGAGCCTTAAAAGGTGTGAAAAATATGAAGAGCTTCAAAAGGTGTCAAAAATATGAGGAGCATGAAACGGTCTGAAAAATATGAGCAGCATGAAGCGGTGTTGAAAAACATGAAGAGCCTGAAAAGGTGTGAAAAATATGAAGAGCTTCAAAAGGTGTCAAATACATGAGGAGCATAAAACTCTCTGAAAAAGAGAAGGAGCATGAAGTGGTGTTCAAAAACATGAAGAGCCTGAAAAGGTGTGAAATATATGAAGAGCTTCAATAGGTGTGAAAAATATGAGGAGCATGATATGGTTTGAAAAAAAGGATTAGCATGAAGCGGTGTTCAAAAACATGAAGAGCCTGAAAAGTTGTGAAAAATATGCAAAGCTTCAAAAGGTGTCAAAAATGAGATGAGCATGAAACGGTCTGAAAAATAGGACGTGCATGAAGCTGTGTTGAAAAACATGAAGAGCCTGAAAAGTTGTGAAAAATATGAAGAGCTTCAAAAGGTGTCAAAAATATGAGGAGCATGAAACGGTCTGAAAAATAGGAGGAGCATGAAGCGGTGTTGAAAAACATGAAGAGCCTGAAAATGTGTGAAATATATGAAGAGCCTCAAAGGTGTCAAAAATATGAGGAGCAAGAAACGGTCTGAAAAATAGGAGGAGCTTGAAGCGGTGTTGAAAAATACGAAGAGCCTGAAAAGTTGTGAAATATATGCAGAGCTTCAAAAGGTGTCAAAAATATAAGGAGCATGAAATGGTATGAAATATAGGAGGAGCATGAAACGGTGTTCATACACTTGAAGAGCCTGGCAAGGTGTGAAAAAAATGAAGAGCTTCAAAAAGGTATCAAAAATATGAGGAGGGAGAAAGGGTCTGAAAAACAAGAGGAGCAAGAAACTGTTTTCAAAAACATGAAGAGCCTCAACAGTTGTGAAAAATATGAAGAGCTTCAAACTGTGTCAAATATATGAGAAACATGAAACGGTCTGAAAAATAGAAGGAGCTTGAAGTGGTGTTGAAAAAGATGAAGAGCCTGAAATAGTGTGAAATATAGGAAGAGCCTCAAAGGTGTCAAAAATATGAGGAGCAAGAAACGGTCTGAAAAATAGAAGGAGCTTGAAGTGGTGTTGAAAAACAAGAAGAGCCTGAAAAGGTGTGAAAAATATTAAGAGCTTCAAAGAGGGGTCAAATATATAGAGGGTGAAACGGTCTGAAAAATATGAGGAGCAAGAAACTGTTTTGAAAAACATGAAGAGCCTCAAAAGGTGTGAAAAATATGAAGAGCTTCAAAAAGGTGTCAAATATATAGAGGGTGAAACGGTCTGAAAAAAATGAGGAGCAAGAAACTGTTTTCAAAAACATGAAGAGCCTCAAAAGATGTGAAAAATGTGAAGAGCTTCAAACTGTGTCAAAAATATGAGGAGCATGAAACGGTCTGAAACATAGGAGGAGCATGAAGTGTTGTTGAAAAACATGAAGAGCCTGAAAAAGGTGTGAAACATATGAGGAGCATGATACGGTCTGAACAATAGGAGGAGCATGAAGCGGTGTTGAAAAATATGAAGAGCCTGAAAAAGTGTGAAAAATATGAAGAGCTTCAAAAGGTGTCAAAAACATAAGGAGCATGAAACGGTCTGAAATACAGGAGGAGCATGAAAAGGTGTTAAAAAACATGAAGAGCCTGAAAAGGTGTGAAAAATATGAAGAGCTTCAAATGGTGTCAAAAATATGAGGAGCATGAAACGGTCTGATAATTAGGAGGAGCATGAAGTGGTGTTGAAAAACATGAAGAGCTTGAAAAAGGTGTGAAACATATGAGTAGAATAAAACGGTCCGAAAAATAGGAGGAGCATGAAGTGGTGTAGAAAAACATGAAGACCCTGAAAAGGTGTGAAAAATATGAAGAGCTACAAAAAGTGTCAAAAATATGAGGAGCTTGAAACGGTCTGAAATATAGGAGGAGCGTGAAAAGGTGTTAAAAAAAATATGAAGAGCTTCAAAAGGTGTGAAACATATGAGGAGCATGAAACGGGCTGAAAAATAGGAGAAGCATGAAGGGGTGTGGAAAAACATGAAGAGCCTGAAAAGGGTTGAAAAATATGAAGAGCTTCAAAAGGTGTGAAATACATGAGGAGCATGAAACTCTCTGAAAAATAGAAATAGCATGAAGCGTTGTTGAAAAACATGAAGAGCCTGAAAACGTGTGAAAATATGAAGAGCTTCAAAAATATGAAAAATATGAAGAGCTTCAAAAGGTGTGAAAAATTTGAAGAGCTTCAAAAGGTGTCAAAATGAGATGAGCATGAAACGGTCTGAAAAATAGGAGGAGCATGAAGCGGTGTTGAAAATCATAAAGAGCCTGAAAACTTGTGAAAAATATGAAGAGCTTCAAAAGACGTGAAAAATTTGAAGAGCTTCAAAAGGTGGCAAAATGAGATGAGCATGAAACGGTCTGAAAAATAGGAGGAGCATGAAGTGGTGTTGAAAAAAATGAAGAGCCTGAAAAGGTGTGAAATATATAAAGAGCTTCAAAAGGTGTCAAAAATATGAGGAGAATGAAACGGTCTGCAAATTAGGAGAAGCCTGAAATGGTGTTCAAAAACATGAAGAGCCTGAAAAGGTGTGAAAAACATGAAGAGCCTGAAAAGGTGTGAAAAATATGAAGAGCTTCAAAAGGTGTGAAATACATGAGGAGCATGAAACGGGCTGAAAAATAGGAGAAGCATGAAGGGGTGTGGAAAAACATGAAGAGCCTGAAAAGGTTTGAAAAATATGAAGAGCTTCTAAAGGTGTGAAATACATGAGGAGCATGAAACTCTCTGAAAAATAGAAATAGCATGAAGCGGTGTTGAAAAACATGAAGAGCCTGAAAACGTGTGAAAAATATGAAGAGCATCAAAAGGTGTGAAAAATATGAAGAGCTTCAAAAGGTGTAAAAAATGAGATGAGCATGAAACCGTCTGAAAAATAGGAGGAGCATGAAGTGGTGTTGAAAAAAATGAAGAGCCTGAAAAGTTGTGAAACATATGAAGAGCTTCAAAAGGTGTCAAAATTATGAGGAGCATGAAAGGGTCTGAAAAATAGGAGGAGCATGAAGCGGTGTTCAAAAACATGAAGAGAGTGAAAAGGTGTGAAAAAAAGGAAGAGCTTCAAAAGGTGTGAAAAATATGAGGAGCATGAAACGGTCTGAAAAATAGGAGGAGCATGAAGCGGTGTTTAAAAACATGAGGAGGCTGAGAACTTGTGAAAAATATGAAGAGCTTCTAAAGGTGTCAAAAATGAGATGAGCATGAAACGGTTTGAAAAATAGGAGGAGCATGGAGTGGTGTGAAAAAAATGAAGAGCCTGAAAAGGTGTGAAAAATATGAAGAGCTTCAAAAGGTGTGAAATATATGAGGAGCATGAAACGGTCTGAAAAATAGGAGGAGTATGCAGCGGTTAAAAAACATGAAGAGGCTGATAAGGTGTGAAAAATATGAAGAGCCCCAAAAGTTCTCAAAAATATGTGGAGCGTGAAACGGTCTCAATAATAGGAGGAGCGTGAAGCGGTGATGAAAAACATGAAAAGCCTGAAAACGTGTGATAAAATATGAAGAGCTTCAAAGGTGTCAAATATATGAGGAGCATGAAACGGTCGCAAAAATAGGAGGAGCATGAAGCGGTGTTGAAAAACATGAAGAGCCTGAAAAGGTGTGAAAAGTATGAGAGCTTCAAAAGGTGTCAATAATGAGAGGTGCATGAAACAGTCTGAAAAATAGGAGGAGCATGAAACTGTCTGAAAAATAGGAGAAGCATGAAGCGGTGTTGAAAAACATGAAGAGCATGAAAAGGTGTGAAAAATATGAAGAGGTTGAAAATGTGTGAAATATATGAAAAGTTTCAAAAGGTGTCAAAAATGAGATGAGCATGAAACGGTCTGAAAAATAAGAGGAGCATGAAATGGTGATCAAAACGTGAAGAGCCTGAAAAGGTGTGAAAAATATGAAGAGCTTCAAAAGGTGGGAAATACATGAGGAGCATGAAACGGGCTGAAAAATAGGAGAAGCATGAAGTGGTGTGGAAAAACATGAAGAGCCTGAAAAGGTGTGAAAAATATGAAGAGCTTCAAAAGGTGTGAAATACATGAGGAGCATGAAACTCTCTGAAAAATAGAAGGAGCATGAAGCGGTGTTCAAACATGAAGAGCCTGAAAAGGTGTGAAAAATATGAAGAGCTTCAAAAGGTGTCAAAAATATTAGGAGCATGAAACGGTCTGAAAAATAGGAGGAGCACGAAGCGGTGTTCAAAAACATGAAGAGCGTGAAAAGGTGTGAAAAAAAGGAAGAGCTTCAAAAGGTGTCAAAAATATGAGAAGCATGAAACGGTTTGAAAAATATGAGGAGCATGAAGCGGTGTTGAAAAACATGCAGAGCCTGAGAACTTGTGAAAAATAAGAAGAGCTTCAAAAGGTGTCAAAAATATGAGAAGAATGAAACGGTCTGAAAAATAGGAGGATCATGAAGCGGTGTTGAAAAACATGAAGAGTCTGAAAAGGTGTGAAAGATATGTAGAGTTTCTAAAGATGTCAAAAATATGAGGAGCATGAAACGGTCTGAAAAATAGGAGGAGCATGAAGTGGTGTTGAAAAACATGAAGAGCCTGAAAAGGTATGTAAAATTTGAAGAGCTTCAAAAGGTGAGAAATACATGAGGAGCATGAAACTCTCTGAAAAATAGGAGAAGCATGAACCGGTGTTGAAAAACATGAAGAGCCTGAAAAGGTGTGAAAAATATGAAGAGCTTCAAAAGGTGTGAAAAGTATGAGGAGCATGAAGTGGTGTTCAAAAACATGAAGAGCCTGAAAATGTGTGAAAAATATGAAGAGACTGAAAAAGTGTCAAAAATATGAGGAGCATGAAACGTTCTGAAAAATACGATGAGCCTGATAAGGTGTTGAAAAACATGAAGAGCCTGAAAAAGTGTGAAAATATGAAGAGCTTCAAAAGGTGTCAAAAAAGAGATGAGCATGAAATGGTCTGAAAAATAGGAGGAGCATGAAGCGGTGTTGAAAAACATGAAGAGCCTGAAAAGGTGTGAAATATATGAATAGCTTCAAATCGTATGAAATATATGAGGAGCATTATACGGTCTGAAAAGTAGGAGGAGCATGAAACGTTGTTCAAAAACATGAAGAGCCTGAAAATGTGTGAAAAATAGGAAGAGCTTCAAAAGGTGTCAAAAATATGAGGGACATTAAAGGTCTTAAAAACAGGAGGAGGATGAAGTGGTGTTGAAAAACATGAAGAGCTTCAAAAGGTGTGAAAAAATAGGAAGAGCTTCAAAAGGTGTCACAAATATGAGGAGCATGAAACGGTCGGAAAAATAGGAGGAGCATGAAGCGCTGTTGAAAAACATGAAGAGCCTGAAAAGGTGTGAAAAATATGAAGAGGTTCAAAACGTGTCAAAAATATGAGGAGCATGAAACGGTCTGAAAATAGGACGAGCATGAAGCGGTGTTCAAAAAGATGAAGAGCCTGAAATGGTGTGAAAAATATGAAGAGCTTCAAAATGTGTCAAAAATATGACGAGCATGAAACCCTCTTAAAAAATAGGAGGAGGATGAAGCGGTGTTCAAAAACATGAAGAGCCTGAAAAGGTGTGAAAATTATGAAGAGCTTCAAAAGGTGTAAAAAATATGAAGAGCTTCAAAAGGTGTCAAAAATGAGATGAGCATGAAACGGTCTAAGAAATAGGAGGAGCATGAAGCGGTGTTCAAAAAAATGCAGAGACTGAAAAATTGTGAAAAATATGAAGAGCTTCAAAAGGTGTAAAAAATAGGAGGAGCATGAAACGGGTTGAAAAATAGGAGGAGCATGAACCGGTGTTCAAAAACATAAAGAGCATGAAAAGGTGTGAAAAACATGAAGAGCTTCATAAGGTGTCAAATTTAGTTTAGCATGAAAGGGTCTGAAAAGTAGGAGGAGCATGAAGTGGTGTTGAAAACATGAAGAGCCTGAAAAGGTGTGAAATATACGAAGAGCTTCAAAAGGTGTGAAAAATATGAAGTGCATCAAAAGGTGTCAAAAATGAGATGAGCATGAAACGGTCTGAAAAATAGGAGGAGCATGAAGTGGTATTGAAAAACATGAAGAGCCTAAAAACGTGTGAAAAATATGAAGAGCTTCAAAAATATGAAAAATATGAAGAGATTCAAAAGGTGTGAAAAATATGAAGAGCTTAAAAAGATGTCAAAAATGAGATGAGCATGAAACGGTCTGAAGAAAAGGAGGAGCATGAAGCGGAGTCCACAAAAATGAAGAGCCTGAAAAGGTGGAAAGTATATGAAGAGCTTCAAAAGCTGTCAAAAATTTGAGGAGCATGAAACGGTATGAAAAATAGGAGGAGTGTGAAGCGGTGTTCAAAAACATGAAGAGTTTAAAAGGTGTGAAAAATATGAAGAGCTTCAAAAGGTGTGAAATATATGAGGAGCATGAAACGGTCTGAAAAATAGGAGGAGTATGCAGCGGTTAAAAAACATGAAGAGGCTGATAAGGTGTGAAAAATATGAAGAGCCCCAAAAGTTGTCAAAAATATGTGGAGCGTGAAACGGTCTCAAAAATAGGAGGAGCGTGAAGCGGTGATGAAAAACATGAAAAGCCTGAAAACGTGTGATAAAATATGAAGAGCTTCAAAGGTGTCAAATATATGAGGAGCATGAAACGGTCGCAAAAATAGGAGGAGCATGAAGCGGTGTTGAAAAACATGAAGAGCCTGAAAAGGTGTGAAAAGTATGAGAGCTTCAAAAGGTGTCAATAATGAGAGGTGCATGAAACAGTCTGAAAAATAGGAGGAGCATGAAACTGTCTGAAAAATAGGAGAAGCATGAAGCGGTGTTGAAAAACATGAAGAGCATGAAAAGGTGTGAAAAATATGAAGAGGTTGAAAATGTGTGAAATATATGAAGAGCTTCAAAAGGTGTCAAAAATGAGATGAGCATGAAACGGTCTGAAAAATAAGAGGAGCATGAAATGGTGATCAAAACGTGAAGAGCCTGAAAAGGTGTGAAAAATATGAAGAGCTTCAAAAGGTGTGAAATACATGAGGAGCATGAAACGGGCTGAAAAATAGGAGAAGCATGAAGTGGTGTGGAAAAACATGAAGAGCCTGAAAAGGTGTGAAAAATATGAAGAGCTTCAAAAGGTGTGAAATACATGAGGAGCATGAAACTCTCTGAAAAATAGAAGGAGCATGAAGCGGTGTTCAAACATGAAGAGCCTGAAAAGGTGTGAAAAATATGAAGAGCTTCAAAAGGTGTCAAAAATATTAGGAGCATGAAACGGTCTGAAAAATAGGAGGAGCACGAAGCGGTGTTCAAAGACATGAAGAGCGTGAAAAGGTGTGAAAAAAAGGAAGAGCTTCAAAAGGGGTCAAAAATATGAGAAGCATGAAACGGTCTGAAAAATATGAGGAGCATGAAGCGGTGTTGAAAAACATGCAGAGCCTGAGAACTTGTGAAAAATAAGAAGAGCTTCAAAAGGTGTCAAAAATATGAGGAGAATGAAACGGTCTGAAAAATAGGAGGATCATGAAGCGGTGTTGAAAAACATGAAGAGTCTGAAAAGGTGTGAAAGATATGTAGAGTTTCTAAAGATGTCAAAAATATGAGGAGCATGAAACGGTCTGAAAAATAGGAGGAGCATGAAGTGGTGTTGAAAAACATGAAGAGCCTGAAAAGGTGTGTAAAATTTGAAGAGCTTCAAAAGGTGAGAAATACATGAGGAGCATGAAACTCTCTGAAAAATAGGAGAAGCATGAACCGGTGTTGAAAAACATGAAGAGCCTGAAAAGGTGTGAAAAATATGAAGAGCTTCAAAAGGTGTGAAAAGTATGAGGAGCATGAAGTGGTGTTCAAAAACATGAAGAGCCTGAAAATGTGTGAAAAATATGAAGAGACTGAAAAAGTGTCAAAAATATGAGGAGCATGAAACGTTCTGAAAAATACGATGAGCCTGATAAGGTGTTGAAAAACATGAAGAGCCTGAAAAAGTGTGAAAATATGAAGAGCTTCAAAAGGTGTCAAAAAAGAGATGAGCATGAAATGGTCTGAAAAATAGGAGGAGCATGAAGCGGTGTTGAAAAACATGAAGAGCCTGAAAAGGTGTGAAATATATGAATAGCTTCAAATCGTATGAAATATATGAGGAGCATTATACGGTCTGAAAAGTAGGAGGAGCATGAAACGTTGTTCAAAAACATGAAGAGCCTGAAAATGTGTGAAAAATAGGAAGAGCTTCAAAAGGTGTCAAAAATATGAGGGACATTAAAGGTCTTAAAAACAGGAGGAGGATGAAGTGGTGTTGAAAAAAATGCAGAGACTGAAAAATTGTGAAAAATATGAAGAGCTTCAAAAGGTGTAAAAAATAGGAGGAGCATGAAACGGGTTGAAAAATAGGAGGAGCATGAACCGGTGTTCAAAAACATAAAGAGCATGAAAAGGTGTGAAAAACATGAAGAGCTTCATAAGGTGTCAAATTTAGTTTAGCATGAAAGGGTCTGAAAAGTAGGAGGAGCATGAAGTGGTGTTGAAAACATGAAGAGCCTGAAAAGGTGTGAAATATACGAAGAGCTTCAAAAGGTGTGAAAAATATGAAGTGCATCAAAAGGTGTCAAAAATGAGATGAGCATGAAACGGTCTGAAAAATAGGAGGAGCATGAAGTGGTATTGAAAAACATGAAGAGCCTAAAAACGTGTGAAAAATATGAAGAGCTTCAAAAATATGAAAAATATGAAGAGATTCAAAAGGTGTGAAAAATATGAAGAGCTTAAAAAGATGTCAAAAATGAGATGAGCATGAAACGGTCTGAAGAAAAGGAGGAGCATGAAGCGGAGTCCACAAAAATGAAGAGCCTGAAAAGGTGGAAAGTATATGAAGAGCTTCAAAAGCTGTCAAAAATTTGAGGAGCATGAAACGGTATGAAAAATAGGAGGAGTGTGAAGCGGTGTTCAAAAACATGAAGAGTTTAAAAGGTGTGAAAAATATGAAGAGCTTCAAAAGTTGTGAAAAATATGAAAAGCATAAAACGGTCTGAAAAATAGGAGGAGCATGAAACGGTCTGAAAAATAGGAGGAGCATGAAGCGGTGTTGAAAAACATGAAGAGTCTGAAAAGGTGTGAAAAATATGAAGAGCTTCAGAAGGTGTCAAAAATTTGAGGAGCATGAAAAGTTCTGAAGAATAGGAAGAGCATGATGCAGTGTTGAAAAACATGAAGAGCCTGAAAAGGTGTGAAAAATATGAAGCACTTCAAAAGATGTCAAAATTATGAGGAGCATGAAACAGTTGAAAAATAGGAGGAGCATGAAGCAGTGTTCAAAAACATGAAGAACCGGAAAAGGTGTGAAAATATGAAGAGCTTCAAAAGGTGTGAAAATTATGAGGAGCATGAAACGGTCTGAAAAATAGGAGGAGCATGAAGCGGTGTTCAAAAACATGAAGAGCCTGAAAAGGTGTGAAAAATATGAAGAGCTTCAAAAGGTTGGAAATACCTGAGAAGCATGAAACGGTCTGAAAAATAGGAGGAGCATGAATCGGTCTGAAAAATGGGAGGAGCATGAAGCGGTGTTGAAAAACATGAAGTTCCTGAAAAGCTGTGAAAATAAGACAAGCTTCAAAAGGTGTCAAAAATATGAGGAGCATGAAACGGTCTGAAAAATAGGAGGAGCAAGAAACGGGTTTAACAAACATGAAGAGCGGGAAAAGGTGTGAAAAATATGAAGAGCTTCAAAAGGTTTCAAAAATATGAGGAGCATGAAACAGGCTGTAAAATAGGAGGAGCATGAAGCGGTGTCGAAAAACATGAAGAGCATGAAGAGTTGTGAAAAATAGGAAGAACTTCAAAAGGTGTCAAATATATGAGGAGCATGAACGGTATGAAAAATAGGAGGATCATGAAGCCGTGTTGAAAAACATGAAGAGCCTGAAAACGTGTGAAAATTATGAAGAGCTTCAAAAGGTGTGAAATATATGAAGAGCTTCAAAAGGTGTCAAAAATGAGATGAGCATGAAATGGTCTGAAAGATAGGAGGAGCATGAAGCGGTGTTGAAAAACATGAAGAGCCTGAAAAGGTGTGAAAAATATGAAGAGCTTCAAATGGTGTGAAATACATGAGGAGCTTGAAACGGTCTGAAAAACAGGAGGAGCATGAAATCTTGTTGAAAAACATGAAGAGCCTGAAAACGTGTGAAAATTATGAAGAGCTTCAAAAGGTGTGAAATATATGAAGAGCTTCAAAAGGTGTCAAAAATGAGATGAGCATGAAATGGTCTGAAAGATAGGAGGAGCATGAAGTGGTGTTGAAAAACATGAAGAGCCTGAAAAGGTGTGAAAAATATGAAGAGCTTTAAAAGGTGTGAAAAATATGACGAGCATGAAACGGTCTGAAAAATAGGAGGAGCATGAAACGGTGTTCAAAAACATGAAGAGCCTGACAAGTTGTGAAAAGTATGAACAGCTTCAAAATGTGTCAAATATATGAGGGGAAAGAAATGGTCTGAAAAAAAGGAAGAGCATGAAGTGATGTTCAAAAACATGAAGAGCCTGAAAAGGTGTGAAAAATATGAAGAGCTTCAAAAGCTGTCAAATATATGAGGAGCACGAAACGGTCTGAAAAAAAGCAGGAGCATGAAGCGTTGTTGAAAATCTTGAAGAGCTTGAAAAGGTGTGAAAAATATGAAGAGCTTCAAAAGGTTTCAAATATATGAGGATCATGAAACGGTCTGAAAAATAGGAGGAGCATGAAACGGTCTGAAAAATAAGAGGAGCATGAAATGGTGTTGAAAAACAGGAAGAACCTGAAAATGTGAGAAAGATATGAAGAGCTTCAAAAGGTTTCAAAAATATGAGGACCAAGAAACTTTCTGAAAAATAGAAGGAGCATGAACCGGTGTTGAAAAACATGAAGAGCCTGAAAAGGTGTGAAAAATATGAAGAGCTTCAAAACGTGTCAAAAATATGAGGAGCATGAAACGGTCGGAAAAATAGGAGGAGCAAGAAGCGGTGTTGAAAAACATGAAGAGCCTGAAAATGTGTGAAAAATATGAAGAGCTTCAAAAGGTGTGAAAAATATGAAGAGCTTCAAAAGGTGTCAAATTGAGATGAGCATGAAATGGTCTGAAAAATAGGAGGAGCATTAAGCTGTGTTGAAAATCATAACGAGCCTGAAAAGGTGTGAAAAATATGAAGAGCTTCAAAAATGTGAAAAATATGAAGAGCTTCAAAAGGTGTCAAAAATGAGATGAGCATGAAACGGTCTGAAAAATAGGAGGAGCATTAAGCTGTGTTGAAAATCATAACGAGCCTGAAAAGGTGTGAAAAATATGAAGAGCTTCAAAAGGTGTGCAAAATATGAAGAGATTCAAAACCTGTCAAAAATATGAGGAGCCTGAAACAGTCTCAAAAATAGGAAGAGTATGAAACGGTCTGAAAAATAGGAGGATCATGAAGCGATGTTGAAAATCGTGAAGAGCCTGAAAAGGTGTGAAAAATGTGAAGAGCTTCAACAGGTGTCAAAAACATGAGGAGAATGAAACGGTCTGAAAAATAGGAGGAGCATGAAGCTGTGTTCAAAAACATGAAGAGCCAGAAACGGTGTGAAAAATAAGAAGAGCTTCAAAAAGTGTCAAAAATATGAGGAGCAAGAAACGGTCTGAAAAATAGGAGGAACATGAAGTGGAGATGAAAAACATGAAGAGCCTGAAAAGGTGTGCAAAATATGAAGAGCTTCAAAAGGTGTAAAAAATGAGATGAGCATGAAACGGTCTGAAAAATAGGAGGAGCATGAACTGGTGCTGAAAAACATGAAGAGCCTGAAAAGGTGTGAAATATATGAAGAGCTTCAAAAGGTGTCAAAAATATGAGGAGCATGAAACGGTCTGAAAAATAGGAGGAGCATGAAGCGGTGTTGAAAAACATGAAGAGCATAAAAAGCTGTGAAGAATATGAAGAGCTTCAAAACCTGTCAAAAATATGAGGAGCATGAATCGGTCTGAAAAATAGGAGGAGCAAGAAACGGTTTTAACAAACATGAAGAGCGGGAAAAGGTGTGAAAAATATGAAGAGCTTCAAAAGGTTTGAAAAATATGAAGAACATGGAACGGTCTGAAAAATAGGAGGAGGATAAAGCGGTGTTCAAAAACATGAAGAGCCTGAAAAGGTGTGACAAATATGAAGAGCTTCAAAAGGTGTCAAAAATATGAGGAGCATGAAACAGTCTCAAAAATAGGAGGAGCATGAAGCGGTGTTCAAAAACATGAAGAGCCTGAAAAGGTGTGACAAATATGAAGAGCTTCAAAAGGTGTCAAAATATGAGGAGCATGAAACGGTCTCAAAAATAGGAGGAGCATGAAGCGGTGTTCAAAAATATGGAGAGCCTGAAAAGGTATGAAAAATATGAAGAGATTCAAAAGGTGTGAAATATATGAAGAGCTTCAAAAGGTGTCAAAAATATGAGGAGCCTGAAACAGGCTGTAAAATAGGAGGAGCATGAAGCGGTGTCGAAAAACATGAAGAGCATGAAGAGTTGTGAAAAATAGGAAGAACTTCAAAAGGTGTCAAAAATATGAGGAGCATGAACGGTATTAAAAATAGGAGGATCATGAAGCCGTGTTGAAAAACATGAAGAGCCTGAAAACGTGTGAAAATTATGAAGAGCTTCAAAAGCTGTGAAATATATGAAGAGCTTCAAAAGGTGTCAAAAATGAGATGAGCATGAAATGGTCTGAAAGATAGGAGGGGCATGAAGTGGTGTTGAAAAACATGAAGAGTCTGAAAAGGTGTGAAAAATATGAAGAGCTTCAAATGGTGTGAAATACATGAGGACCTTGAAATGGTCTGAGAAACCGGAGGAGCATGAAATCTTGTTGAAAAACATGAAGAGCCTGAAAACGTGTGAAAATTATGAAGAGCTTCAAAAGGTGTGAAATATATGAAGAGCTTCAAAAGGTGTCAAAAATGAGATGAGCATGAAATGGTCTGAAAGATAGGAGGGGCATGAAGCGGTGTTCAAAAATATGAAGAGCCTGGAATGGTGTGAAAAATATGAGAGCCCCAAAACGTGTCAAAAGTATGAGGAGCATGAAACGGTGTGAAAAACATGAAGAGCCTGAAAAGATGTGAGAAATAGAACGGCTTCAAAAGGTGTGAAAAATATGAGGAGCCTGAAACGGTCTGAAAAATAGGAGGAGCATGAAGTGGTGTTGAAAAACATGAAGAGCCTGAAAAGGTGTAAGAAATTGAACGGCTTCAAAAGGTGTGAAAAATATGAGGAGCATGAAACGGTCTGAAAAATAGGAAGAGCATGAAGCGGTGTTTAAAAACATGAAGAGCCTGAAAAGGTGTGAAAAATATGAAGAGCTTCAAAAGGTTTGAAAAATATGAAGAGCATGGAACGGTCTGAAAAATAGGAGGAGGATAAAGAGGTGTTCAAAAAAATGAAGAGCCTGAAAAGGGGTGACAAATATGAAGAGCTTCAAAAGGTGTCAAAAATATGAGGAGCATGAAACGGTATGAAAAATAGGAGGATCATGAAACGGTGTGAAAAACATGAAGAGCCTGAAAAGGTGTGAGAAATAGAACGGCTTCAAAAGGTGTGAAAAATATGAGGAGCCTGAAACGGTCTGAAAAGTAGGAGGAGAATGAAGTGGTGTTGAAAAACATGAAGAGCCTGAAAAGGTGTGAGAAATAGAACGGCATCAAAAGGTGGGAAAAATATGAGGAGCATGAAACGGTCTGAAAAATAGGAAGAGCATGAAGCGGTGTTCAAAAACATGAAGAGCCTGAAAAGGTGTGAAAAATATGAAGAGCTTCAAAAGGTGTCAATAATAAGACGTGCATGACACAGTCTGAAAAATAGGAGGAGCATGAAACGGTCTGAAATATAGGAGGAGCATGAAGCGGTGTTCAAAAACATGAAGAGCCTGAAAAGGTGTGCAAAATATGAAGAGCTTCAAAAGGTGTCAAGAATATGTGGAGCATGAAACGGTCTGAAAAATAGGAGGAGCATGAACTGGTGCTGAAAAACATGAAAGCCTGAAAAGGTTTGAAAAATATGAAGAGCTTCAAAAGGTGTGAAAAATATGAGGAGCATGAAACGGGCTGAAAAATAAGAGGAGCATGAAGCGGTGTAGAAAACCATGAAGAGCCTGAAAAAGTGTGAAAAATATGAAGAGCTTCAAAAGTAGGCAAAATTATGAAGAGTAAGAAACGGTCAAAAAAATAGGAGGAGCATGAAACTGTGTTCAAAAACATGAAGAGTCTGAAAAGGTGTGAAATATATGAAGAGTTTCAAAAGGTGTCAAAAATATGAAGAGCATGAAACGGTCTGAAAAATAGGAGGAGCATGAAGCGGCGTTGAAAAACATGAAGAGCCTGAAAAGGTGTGAAAAATATGAAGAGCTTCAAAAGGTGTCAAAAATATGAAGAGCATGATATGGTCTGAAAAATATGAGGAGCATGAAACGGTGTTCAAAAACATGAACAGCCTGAAAAGGTGTGAAATATATGAAGAGCTTCAAAAGGTGTCAAAAATATGAAGAGCATGAAACTGTCTGAAAAATAGGAGGAGCATGAAATGGTCTGATAAATAGGAGGAGCATGAAACGGTGTTGAAAAACATGAGGAGCCTGAAAATGTGTGAAATATATGAAGAACTTAAAAGGAGTCAAAAATATGAGATGCATGAAACGGTCTGAAAAAAAGAAGGAACATGAAGCGGTGTTGAAAAACGTGAAGAGCCTGAAAAGGTGTGAAATATATGAAGAGCTTTAAAAGGTGTGAAAAATATGAGGAGCATGAAACGGTCTGAAAAATAGGAGGAGCATGAAGCGGTGTTGAAAAACATGAAGAGCCTGAAAAGGTGTGGAAAATATGAAGAGCTTTAAAAGGTGCCAAAATTATGAAGAGCATGAAACAGTCTTAAAATTAGGAGGAGAATGAAGCGGTATAGAAAAACATGAAGAGCCAGAAACGGTGTGAAATATATGAAGCTTCAAAAGGTGTCAAATATGAAGTGCATGAAACGGTCTTAAAAATACGAGGAGCAAGAAGCGGCGTTGAAAAACATGAAGAGCCTGAAAACGTGTGAAAAATATGAAGAGCTTCAAAAGGTGTCAAAATATGAGGAGCAGTAAACGGTTTGAAAAATAGGAGGAGCATGAAACAGTGTTGAAAAACATGAAGATCATGGAAAGGTGTGTATAATATAAAGAGCGTCAAAAGGTGTAAAAATTATGAGGAGCACGAAACGGTCTGAAAAATAGGAGGAGCCTGCAAAGGTGTTGAAAATCCTGAAGAGCCTGAAAAGGTGTGAAGAATAAGAAGAGCTGCAAAAGGCGTCAAAATTATGAGGAGCATGAAACGGTCTGAAAATTAGAAGAAGCATGAAACGGTGTTGAAAAATATGAAGACCATGAAAGGGTGTGAAAAACATGAAGAGCTTAAAAAGGTGTCAAAAATATGAGGAGCATGAAACGGTCAAAAAATAGGAGGAGCACGAGACGTTGATGATAAACCTGAAGAGCATGAAAAGGTGTTAAAAATATGAAGAGCTTAAAAAGGTGTCAAAAATATGAGGAGCAAGAAACGGTGTTGAAACACATGAAGAGCCTGAAAAATTGTGAAAAATATGCAAAGCTTCAAAAGGTGTCAAAAATTAGATGAGCATGAAACGGTCTGAAAAATTGGAGGATCAAGAAGTAGCGTTGAAAAAAATGAAGAGCCTGAAAAGGTGTGAAAAATATGAAGAGCTTCAAAAGGTGTCAAAAATATGAGGACCATAAAACGATCTGAAAAATAGGAGGAGTATGAAGCGGTGATGAAAAACATGAAGGGCATGAAAACGTGTGAAAAATATGAAGAGCTTCAAAAGGTGTCAAAAATATGAGGACAATAAAACGATCTGAAAATTATGAGGAGCCTGAAACGGTCTGAAAAATAGGAGGAGCATGAAACGGTGTTCAAAAACATGAAGAGCCTGAAAAGTTTTGAAAAATATGCAAAGCTTCAAAAGGTGTCAAAAATTAGATGAGCATGAAACGGTCTGAAAAATTGGAGGATCAAGAAGTAGCGTTGAAAAAAATGAAGAGCCTGAAAAGGTGTGAAAAATATGAAGAGCTTCAAAAGGTGTCAAAAATATGAGGAGCATGAAACGGTCTGAAAAATAGGAGGAGTATGAAGCGGTGATGAAAAACATGAAGGGCATGAAAACGTGTGAAAAATATGAAGAGCTTCAAAAGGTGTGAAAAATATGAAGAGCTTCAAAAGGTGTCAAAAATATGAGGAGCATGAAACGGTCTGAAAA
Source organism: Dama dama (assembly GCF_033118175.1). Classification (NCBI taxonomy): domain Eukaryota; kingdom Metazoa; phylum Chordata; class Mammalia; order Artiodactyla; family Cervidae; genus Dama; species Dama dama. The sequence goes on along the minus strand of NC_083706.1, from coordinate 7,804,754 downwards.
ATAGGAGGAGCATGAAGCGGTGATGAAAAACATGAAGGGCATGAAAACGTGTGAAAAATATTAAGAGCCTGAAAAGGTGTGAAAAATATGAAGAGCTTCAAAAGGTGTCAAAAATATGTTGAGCATGAAACGGTCTGAAAAATAGGAGGAGCATGAAGCGGTGTTCAAAAACATGAAGAGCCTTAAAAGGTGTGAAAAATATGAAGAACTTCAAAAGATGTCAAAAATATGAGGAGCATGAAACGGTCTGAAAAATAGGAGGAGCATCAAGCGGTGTTGAAAAACATGAAGAGCCTGAGAAAGTGTGAGAAATAGGAAGAGCTTCAAAAGGTGTGAAAAATATGAAGAGCTTCAAAAGGTGTCAAATGAGATGAGCATGAAACTGTCTGAAAAATAGGAGGAGCATGAAGTGGTGTTGAAAAAAAAGAAGAGCCTGAAAAGGTGTGAAATATATGAAGAGCTTCAAACGTTGTCAAGAATATGAGGAGAATGAAACGGTCTGAAAAATTGGAGGAGCATGAAGCGGTGTTGAAAAAAATGAAGCGCCTGAAAAGGTGTGAAAGATATGAAGAGTTTCTAAAGGTGTCAAAAATATGAGGAGTAAGAAAGGGTCTGAAAAATAGGAGGAGCATGAAGCGGTGTTCAAAAACATGAAGAGCCTGAAAAGGTGTGAAAAATATGAAGAGCCGCAAAAGGTGTCAAAATGAGATGAGCATGAACCGTTCTGAAAAATAGGAGGAGCATGAAGTGATGTTGAAAACAATGAAAAGCCTGAAATGGTGTGAAATATATGAAGAGCTTCAAAAGGTGTAAAAATATGAGGAGAAAGAAACGGTCTGCATAATAGGAAGAGCATGAAATGGTGTTCAAAAACATAAAGAGCATGAAAAGGTGTGAAAAATATGAAGAGTTTCAAAAGGTGTGAAATACATGAGGAGGATTAAACGGTCTGAAAAATAGGAGGAGCATGAAGCGGTGTTCAAAAACATGAAGAGCCGGAAAAGGTGTGAAAAATATGAAGAGTTTCTAAAGGTGTCAAAAATATGAGGAGCATGAAACGGTCTGAGAAATAGGAGGAGCATGAAGTGGTGTTCAAAAACATGAAGAGCCTGAAAAGGTGTGAAATAAATGAAGAGCTTCAAAACGTGTCAAAAATATGAGGAGCATTAAACGGTCTGAAAAATAGGAGGAGCATGAAACTGTTTTCAAAAACATGAAGAGCCTGAAAAGGTGTGAAATAAATGAAGAGCTTCAAAACGTGTCAAAAATATGAGGAGCATGAAACGGTCAGAAAAATAGGAGGAGCATGAAACTGTTTTCAAAAACATGAAGAGTCTGAAAAGGTGTCAAATATATGAAGAGTTTCAAAAGGTGTCAAAAATATGAAGAGCATGAAACGGTCTGAAAAATAGGAGGAGCATGAAGCGGCGTTGAAAAACATGAAGAGCCTGAAAAGGTGTGAAAAATATGAAGAGCTTCAAAAGGTGTCAAAAATATGAAGAGCATGATATGGTCTGAAAAATATGAGGAGCATGAAACGGTGTTCAAAAACATGAAGAGCCTGAAAAGGTGTGAAATATATGAAGAGCTTCAAAAGGTGTCAAAAATATGAAGAGCATGAAACTGAAAAATAGGAGGAGCATGAAATGGTCTGATAAATAGGAGGAGCATGAGCGGTGTTGAAAAACATGAAGAGCCTGAAAAGGTGTGAAATATATGAAGAACTTAAAAGGAGTCAAAAATATGAGATGCATGAAATGGTCTGAAAAATAGAAGGAACATGAAGTGGTGTTGAAAAATGTGAAGTGCCTGAAAAGTTGTGAAAAATATGAAGAGGTTTAAAAGGTGTCAAAAATATGAGGAGCATGAAACGGTCTGAAAAATAGGAGGAGCATGAAGCGGTGTTGAAAAACATGAAGAGCCTGAAAAGGTGTGAAAAATATGAAGAGCTTCAAAAGGTGCCAAAATTATGAAGAGCATGAAACAGTCTTAAAATTAGGAGGAGAATGAAGCGTTGTAGAAAAACATGAAGAGCCAGAAAAGGTGTGAAATATATGAAGCTTCAAAAGGTGTCAAAAATATGAAGTGCATGAAACGGTCTGAAAAATAGGAGGAGCATGAAATGGTGTTGAAAAACATACAGTCCTGGAAAGGTGTGAAAATTATGAAGAGCTTCAAAAGGTTTCAAAAATATGAGGAGCATGAAAAGGTCTGAAAATTAGGAGGAGCATGAAACGGTGTTCAAAAACATGAAGAGCCTGAAAACGTGTGAAAAATATGAAGAGCTTCAAAAGGTGTCAAAATATGAGGAGCAGTAAACGGTTTGAAAAATAGGAGGAGCATGAAGCAGTGTTGAAAAACATGAAGATCATGGAAAGGTGTGAATAATATAAAGAGCGTCAAAAGGTGTAAAAAATATGAGGAGCACGAAACGGTCTGAAAAATAGGAGGAGCCTGCAAAGGTGTTGAAAATCATGAAGAGCCTGAAAAGGTGTGAAGAATAAGAAGAGCTGCAAAAGGCGTCAAAATTATGAGGAGCATGAAACTGTCTGAAAATTAGAAGAAGCATGAAACGGTGTTGAAAAATATGAAGACCATGAAAGGGTGTGAAAAACATGAAGAGCTTAAAAAGTTGTCAAAAATATGAGGAGCATGAAAGGGTCAAAAAATAGGAGGAGCATGAGACGTTGATGATAAACCTGAAGAGCATGAAAAGGTGTTAAAAATATGAAGAGCTTAAAAAGGTGTCAAAAATATGAGGAGCAAGAAACGGTGTTGAAACACATGAAGAGTCTGAAAAAGAGTGAAAAATATGAAGAGTTTCAAAAGGTGTAAAAAATATGAGGACCATAAAACGATCTGAAAAATATGAGGAGCCTGAAACGGTCTGAAACATAGGAGGAGCATGAAACGGTTTTGAAAAATATGAAGAGCATGGAAAGGTGTGAAAAATATGAAGAGCTTCAAAAGGTGTCAAAATATGAGGAGCCAGAAACGGTCTGAAAAATAGGAGGAGCATGAAACGGTGTTGAAAAACA